>NC_090446.1:801182045-803582045 GCF_031143425.1 Pleurodeles waltl
ACCAATCATTTATTTCAAATTAAACAGCAAAACATTTCACATCACATGATGTCCTTTTAAATCCGGCTTGACTGCCTCTCATTGGAAGTTCTCTAGTATTGACGTAATCACCATTTCAAAGTTGTCCTTTATTTAAAGGCATGCCGTTTTTTAAGATGTAATTATTAAGATGTGAAATTGTTTTCATCAAATAAAATAAAGATTTTGTGCCCCACGTAACCGCACTTGCCTTGTTAGTCTCATTTCATCTGACAGCTCCGGTACAGTGACTCGAATGCTGAAACATTCAGTAATGTTCCAAATTGATTGTCAGTTGAAGCGTAGATACTTGGCTGCGGTGCTTCTGGCAGTTTTCCAAACATACAATCCAAAATGCCACGAGCTCCTGCCGAACACTTTAGTACGGGTGCTTCCTGTGTGATTGTGGCTATCACATATTTAATGTCCATCAACATTCCCAAAAGGAATAAGCAGCTCGAAGCACTCTTGGGCTTTACCAATCATTTATTTCAAATTAAACAGCAAAACAATTCACATCACATGATGTCCTTTTAAATCCGGCTTGACTGCCTCTCATTGGAAGTTCTCTAGTATTGACGTAATCACCATTTCAAAGTCGTCCTTTATTTAAAGGCATGCCGTTTTTTAAGATGTAATTATTAAGATGTGAAATTGTTTTCATCAAATAAAATAAAGATTTTGTGCCCCACGTAACCGCACTTGCCTTGTTAGTCTCATTTCATCTGACAGCTCCGGTACAGTGACTCGAATGCTGAAACATTCAGTAATGTTCCAAATTGATTGGCAGTTGAAGCGTAGATACTTGGCTGCGGTGGTTCTGGCAGTTTTCCAAACATACAATCCAAAATGCCACGAGCTCCTGCCGAACACTTTAGTACGGGTGCTTCCTGTGTGATTGTGGCTATCACATATTTAATGTCCATCAACATTCCCAAAAGGAATAAGCAGCTCGAAGCACTCTTGGGCTTTACCAATCATTTATTTCAAATTAAACAGCAAAACAATTCACATCACATGATGTCCTTTTAAATCCGGCTTGACTGCCTCTCATTGGAAGTTCTCTAGTATTGACGTAATCACCATTTCAAAGTCGTCCTTTATTTAAAGGCATGCCGTTTTTTAAGATGTAATTATTAAGATGTGAAATTGTTTTCATCAAATAAAATAAAGATTTTGTGCCCCACGTAACCGCACTTGCCTTGTTAGTCTCATTTCATCTGACAGCTCCGGTACAGTGACTCGAATGCTGAAACATTCAGTAATGTTCCAAATTGATTGGCAGTTGAAGCGTAGATACTTGGCTGCGGTGGTTCTGGCAGTTTTCCAAACATACAATCCAAAATGCCACGAGCTCCTGCCGAACACTTTAGTACGGGTGCTTCCTGTGTGATTGTGGCTATCACATATTTAATGTCCATCAACATTCCTAAAAGGAATAAGCAGCTCGAAGCACTCTTGGGCTTTACCAATCATTTATTTCAAATTAAACAGCAAAACAATTCACATCACATGATGTCCTTTTAAATCCGGCTTGACTGCCTCTCATTGGAAGTTCTCTAGTATTGACGTAATCACCATTTCAAAGTCGTCCTTTATTTAAAGGCATGCCGTTTTTTAAGATGTAATTATTAAGATGTGAAATTGTTTTCATCAAATAAAATAAAGATTTTGTGCCCCACGTAACCGCACTTGCCTTGTTAGTCTCATTTCATCTGACAGCTCCGGTACAGTGACTCGAATGCTGAAACATTCAGTAATGTTCCAAATTGATTGGCAGTTGAAGCGTAGATACTTGGCTGCGGTGGTTCTGGCAGTTTTCCAAACATACAATCCAAAATGCCACGAGCTCCTGCCGAACACTTTAGTACGGGTGCTTCCTGTGTGATTGTGGCTATCACATATTTAATGTCCATCAACATTCCCAAAAGGAATAAGCAGCTCGAAGCACTCTTGGGCTTTACCAATCATTTATTTCAAATTAAACAGCAAAACAATTCACATCACATGATGTCCTTTTAAATCCGGCTTGACTGCCTCTCATTGGAAGTTCTCTAGTATTGACGTAATCACCATTTCAAAGTCGTCCTTTATTTAAAGGCATGCCGTTTTTTAAGATGTAATTATTAAGATGTGAAATTGTTTTCATCAAATAAAATAAAGATTTTGTGCCCCACGTAACCGCACTTGCCTTGTTAGTCTCATTTCATCTGACAGCTCCGGTACAGTGACTCGAATGCTGAAACATTCAGTAATGTTCCAAATTGATTGGCAGTTGAAGCGTAGATACTTGGCTGCGGTGGTTCTGGCAGTTTTCCAAACATACAATCCAAAATGCCACGAGCTCCTGCCGAACACTTTAGTACGGGTGCTTCCTGTGTGATTGTGGCTATCACATATTTAATGTCCATCAACATTCCCAAAAGGAATAAGCAGCTCGAAGCACCTTTGGGCTTTACCAATCATTTATTTCAAATTAAACAGCAAAACAATTCACATCACATGATGTCCTTTTAAATCCGGCTTGACTGCCTCTCATTGGAAGTTCTCTAGTATTGACGTAATCACCATTTCAAAGTCGTCCTTTATTTAAAGGCATGCCGTTTTTTAAGATGTAATTATTAAGATGTGAAATTGTTTTCATCAAATAAAATAAAGATTTTGTGCCCCACGTAACCGCACTTGCCTTGTTAGTCTCATTTCATCTGACAGCTCCGGTACAGTGACTCGAATGCTGAAACATTCAGTAATGTTCCAAATTGATTGGCAGTTGAAGCGTAGATACTTGGCTGCGGTGGTTCTGGCAGTTTTCCAAACATACAATCCAAAATGCCACGAGCTCCTGCCGAACACTTTAGTACGGGTGCTTCCTGTGTGATTGTGGCTATCACATATTTAATGTCCATCAACATTCCCAAAAGGAATAAGCAGCTCGAAGCACTCTTGGGCTTTACCAATCATTTATTTCAAATTAAACAGCAAAACAATTCACATCACATGATGTCCTTTTAAATCCGGCTTGACTGCCTCTCATTGGAAGTTCTCTAGTATTGACGTAATCACCATTTCAAAGTCGTCCTTTATTTAAAGGCATGCCGTTTTTTAAGATGTAATTATTAAGATGTGAAATTGTTTTCATCAAATAAAATAAAGATTTTGTGCCCCACGTAACCGCACTTGCCTTGTTAGTCTCATTTCATCTGACAGCTCCGGTACAGTGACTCGAATGCTGAAACATTCAGTAATGTTCCAAATTGATTGGCAGTTGAAGCGTAGATACTTGGCTGCGGTGGTTCTGGCAGTTTTCCAAACATACAATCCAAAATGCCACGAGCTCCTGCCGAACACTTTAGTACGGGTGCTTCCTGTGTGATTGTGGCTATCACATATTTAATGTCCATCAACATTCCCAAAAGGAATAAGCAGCTCGAAGCACTCTTGGGCTTTACCAATCATTTATTTCAAATTAAACAGCAAAACAATTCACATCACATGATGTCCTTTTAAATCCGGCTTGACTGCCTCTCATTGGAAGTTCTCTAGTATTGACGTAATCACCATTTCAAAGTCGTCCTTTATTTAAAGGCATGCCGTTTTTTAAGATGTAATTATTAAGATGTGAAATTGTTTTCATCAAATAAAATAAAGATTTTGTGCCCCACGTAACCGCACTTGCCTTGTTAGTCTCATTTCATCTGACAGCTCCGGTACAGTGACTCGAATGCTGAAACATTCAGTAATGTTCCAAATTGATTGGCAGTTGAAGCGTAGATACTTGGCTGCGGTGGTTCTGGCAGTTTTCCAAACATACAATCCAAAATGCCACGAGCTCCTGCCGAACACTTTAGTACGGGTGCTTCCTGTGTGATTGTGGCTATCACATATTTAATGTCCATCAACATTCCCAAAAGGAATAAGCAGCTCGAAGCACTCTTGGGCTTTACCAATCATTTATTTCAAATTAAACAGCAAAACAATTCACATCACATGATGTCCTTTTAAATCCGGCTTGACTGCCTCTCATTGGAAGTTGATGGACATTAAATATGTGATAGCCACAATCACACAGGAAGCACCCGTACTAAAGTGTTCGGCAGGAGCTCGTGGCATTTTGGATTGTATGTTTGGAAAACTGCCAGAACCACCGCAGCCAAGTATCTACGCTTCAACTGCCAATCAATTTGGAACATTACTGAATGTTTCAGCATTCGAGTCACTGTACCGGAGCTGTCAGATGAAATGAGACTAACAAGGCAAGTGCGGTTACGTGGGGCACAAAATCTTTATTTTATTTGATGAAAACAATTTCACATCTTAATAATTACATCTTAAAAAACGGCATGCCTTTAAATAAAGGACGACTTTGAAATGGTGATTACGTCAATACTAGAGAACTTCCAATGAGAGGCAGTCAAGCCGGATTTAAAAGGACATCATGTGATGTGAATTGTTTTGCTGTTTAATTTGAAATAAATGATTGGTAAAGCCCAAGAGTGCTTCGAGCTGCTTATTCCTTTTGGGAATGTTGATGGACATTAAATATGTGATAGCCACAATCACACAGGAAGCACCCGTACTAAACTGTTCGGCAGGAGCTCGTGGCATTTTGGATTGTATGTTTGGAAAACTGCCAGAACCACCGCAGCCAAGTATCTACGCTTCAACTGCCAATCAACTTGGAACATTACTGAATGTTTCAGCATTCGAGTCACTGTACCGGAGCTGTCAGATGAAATGAGACTAACAAGGCAAGTGCGGTTACGTGGGGCACAAAATCTTTATTTTATTTGATGAAAACAATTTCACATCTTAATAATTACATCTTAAAAAACGGCATGCCTTTAAATAAAGGACGACTTTGAAATGGTGATTACGTCAATACTAGAGAACTTCCAATGAGAGGCAGTCAAGCCGGATTTAAAAGGACATCATGTGATGTGAATTGTTTTGCTGTTTAATTTGAAATAAATGATTGGTAAAGCCCAAGAGTGCTTCGAGCTGCTTATTCCTTTTGGGAATGTTGATGGACATTAAATATGTGATAGCCACAATCACACAGGAAGCACCCGTACTAAAGTGTTCGGCAGGAGCTCGTGGCATTTTGGATTGTATGTTTGGAAAACTGCCAGAACCACCGCAGCCAAGTATCTACGCTTCAACTGCCAATCAATTTGGAACATTACTGAATGTTTCAGCATTCGAGTCACTGTACCGGAGCTGTCAGATGAAATGAGACTAACAAGGCAAGTGCGGTTACGTGGGGCACAAAATCTTTATTTTATTTGATGAAAACAATTTCACATCTTAATAATTACATCTTAAAAAACGGCATGCCTTTAAATAAAGGACGACTTTGAAATGGTGATTACGTCAATACTGGAGAACTTCCAATGAGAGGCAGTCAAGCCGGATTTAAAAGGACATCATGTGATGTGAATTGTTTTGCTGTTTAATTTGAAATAAATGATTGGTAAAGCCCAAGAGTGCTTCGAGCTGCTTATTCCTTTTGGGAATGTTGATGGACATTAAATATGTGATAGCCACAATCACACAGGAAGCACCCGTACTAAAGTGTTCGGCAGGAGCTCGTGGCATTTTGGATTGTATGTTTGGAAAACTGCCAGAACCACCGCAGCCAAGTATCTACGCTTCAACTGCCAATCAATTTGGAACATTACTGAATGTTTCAGCATTCGAGTCACTGTACCGGAGCTGTCAGATGAAATGAGACTAACAAGGCAAGTGCGGTTACGTGGGGCACAAAATCTTTATTTTATTTGATGAAAACAATTTCACATCTTAATAATTACATCTTAAAAAACGGCATGCCTTTAAATAAAGGACGACTTTGAAATGGTGATTACGTCAATACTAGAGAACTTCCAATGAGAGGCAGTCAAGCCGGATTTAAAAGGACATCATGTGATGTGAATTGTTTTGCTGTTTAATTTGAAATAAATGATTGGTAAAGCCCAAGAGTGCTTCGAGCTGCTTATTCCTTTTGGGAATGTTGATGGACATTAAATATGTGATAGCCACAATCACACAGGAAGCACCCGTACTAAAGTGTTCGGCAGGAGCTCGTGGCATTTTGGATTGTATGTTTGGAAAACTGCCAGAACCACCGCAGCCAAGTATCTACGCTTCAACTGCCAATCAATTTGGAACATTACTGAATGTTTCAGCATTCGAGTCACTGTACCGGAGCTGTCAGATGAAATGAGACTAACAAGGCAAGTGCGGTTACGTGGGGCACAAAATCTTTATTTTATTTGATGAAAACAATTTCACATCTTAATAATTACATCTTAAAAAACGGCATGCCTTTAAATAAAGGACGACTTTGAAATGGTGATTACGTCAATACTAGAGAACTTCCAATGAGAGGCAGTCAAGCCGGATTTAAAAGGACATCATGTGATGTGAATTGTTTTGCTGTTTAATTTGAAATAAATGATTGGTAAAGCCCAAGAGTGCTTCGAGCTGCTTATTCCTTTTGGGAATGTTGATGGACATTAAATATGTGATAGCCACAATCACACAGGAAGCACCCGTACTAAAGTGTTCGGCAGGAGCTCGTGGCATTTTGGATTGTATGTTTGGAAAACTGCCAGAACCACCGCAGCCAAGTATCTAAGCTTCAACTGCCAATCAATTTGGAACATTACTGAATGTTTCAGCATTCGAGTCACTGTACCGGAGCTGTCAGATGAAATTAGACTAACAAGGCAAGTGCGGTTACGTGGGGCACAAAATCTTTATTTTATTTGATGAAAACAATTTCACATCTTAATAATTACATCTTAAAAAACGGCATGCCTTTAAATAAAGGACGACTTTGAAATGGTGATTACGTCAATACTAGAGAACTTCCAATGAGAGGCAGTCAAGCCGGATTTAAAAGGACATCATGTGATGTGAATTGTTTTGCTGTTTAATTTGAAATAAATGATTGGTAAAGCCCAAGAGTGCTTCGAGCTGCTTATTCCTTTTGGGAATGTTGATGGACATTAAATATGTGATAGCCACAATCACACAGGAAGCACCCGTACTAAAGTGTTCGGCAGGAGCTCGTGGCATTTTGGATTGTATGTTTGGAAAACTGCCAGAACCACCGCAGCCAAGTATCTACGCTTCAACTGCCAATCAATTTGGAACATTACTGAATGTTTCAGCATTCGAGTCACTGTACCAGAGCTGTCAGATGAAATGAGACTAACAAGGCAAGTGCGGTTACGTGGGGCACAAAATCTTTATTTTATTTGATGAAAACAATTTCACATCTTAATAATTACATCTTAAAAAACGGCATGCCTTTAAATAAAGGACGACTTTGAAATGGTGATTACATCAATACTAGAGAACTTCCAATGAGAGGCAGTCAAGCCGGATTTAAAAGGACATCATGTGATGTGAATTGTTTTGCTGTTTAATTTGAAATAAATGATTGGTAAAGCCCAAGAGTGCTTCGAGCTGCTTATTCCTTTTGGGAATGTTGATGGACATATATATATATATATATATATATATATATATATATATATATATATATATATATATATCTACACACACACACACACACACAAAAAAGAAGAAAAGAAGGAGAACTGTGGGTAGTTCTGAAGTTTAGGTGGAGTGCAATGCCAGTAAGAAGAACCCTGCAACAACAGCAACACTATTGATTTGCTCACCGCAAATGTCTGCTGGTTTTCTAGCAACATTTTGAAGCATAGGATCAGCACAGTGCTATCCACGCCGAGCTAGAAAGGGACAAAGTGCTAGAAAAATAGACATTTGAGGTGAGCAAATCAAAAGTGTTGCCAGTGTTACAGGGTGCTCCTTCCTGGAGGTACTGTCCACCTAAACTTGGGAACTACTTGAAGTTCTCTCTTCTTTTTTGCAAATTGTATGCAACATTGTATCTCTGAAATGGTTTTGTTTTAACCTATAATGGGTGCTCCCTTGTTTCTAGGCAAAGCTAAGCCTCTCTGAAGACCTATAATGACAGTGAAACATGTGTCAGGGGTTGCTTTCACCCATTCCAGGTTAACTTGGATGGTATGTCACCTGTCCAGAGCTGTAATACTGTGCCTGGAGTGGTGAAAGGCTGTTGTCATTTTACAACTCATCAAGGGTGGCACTGTGCCAATCCCATGCATACAGATTTTGCTGTACAACTGACAAAAAACATTCGAATTTTATCTCATTGAGGATAGCATTGTGTTCATTCTATGCTTAAAAATATTGCAAGAAAAACAGACATTTGAGGTGAGCAAAT
The DNA here is from genome assembly GCF_031143425.1 of Pleurodeles waltl. Classification (NCBI taxonomy): domain Eukaryota; kingdom Metazoa; phylum Chordata; class Amphibia; order Caudata; family Salamandridae; genus Pleurodeles; species Pleurodeles waltl. The sequence goes on from NC_090446.1 coordinate 801,190,342, forward strand.
GTTGACTGTTGCTGGTATTGCAGGGTGCTCCTTACTGGAGCTGTTCTCCACCTAAATGTGGAAACTACCCAGAGTCCTCTCTTCTTCTTTGGATTATTTGCGTATCACTCTAACTCTGAAGGGGATATCTTTTAATATGTATTGAGAAAATACTGGGTTGATTGCAGAGGTGCCCTAACTTTTGCCCCCATTTTTCACTTTTTGCTGATGTTTTCTTGATTCTGATGGTGCCCTGGGTCCTACTAACCACTCTCAGGGCCTGTGCTCTGTGTAAAATGAGTATGCAATTAGGGTAATTATAATTGGTTATGTCAACCTATCTATAAGTCCCTAGTATATGGTGGGGCATATAGGTTTAGGGACCCCAGCATAGGTAGTGCACCCATAGGTACACTGCTGAGGTGCCCAGGGTCATTTTAAAGCCAGGCCTGCCTTACTGGCTGCTTCTAAATTAAAGTTACATGCAAATTCGACTTTGGAATTAAAAGTACTTCCAAAGTCTTAAACTACCTTATTTTTACATATGTCTCCTCTAAGATGTGCCCTAGGTGACCCCAGCGTTGGGTGCAGTGTAACTATATGCAGGGACCTTATAAAATATCTTTTATAAGCCCTGTTGAGGAAAACTAGCCAAATTAATTTTTCCCTCATTGTAGAGAATAGGCTCCATAGCCTAAGATGGGGAGACTTTATTTTAATTAATAAAGTCTCTAAATGAGCTAGCTATGGTAAGTTTGGTCTCAAACTGATTGTTATAATAAATGCAGCAATTTGCCATTGTTGGATTAAATATAGTTAGTTCAGCGAATGAGTTCCGAAACATTACCAGTTTAAGCTCTGTAGAGCCCTTCTCTGACTGGCCAGTCTCTTGCAGACTGTCCGGGCTGCCTTGATAAGGTGTTAAGAGGCCTGGGCTGGACACAAAGAAAGTGCCTGGGGGAGATCTGCCTCAGCAGATGGTGAAACAACATGGGGGAGAGCAGCCAAACTGGTCTTCAAAGGAGGGAAGGACCTGCCCCATTTCCTGCAAACCCAGACAACCAGGTGGTCATTTTTTGGGGTTTGAGCCAGGTGCATTCTGGGAGTTGGAGTCCTAGCCCTCAAGGAGCAACTCATAAAGGACTTTGCCTGGCTTCAACTGGTTCAAGAAGGGACTACCTGCTTGCTGCAGGTGTAAAAAGGTAACCAGAGTTCCCTGTATCAAATCCTAAACAAACTGACCAGTTGACCCCTGTCTAGTGGTCATTTATTTGGGGTTTGAGCCAGGTGCATTCTGGGAGTTGGAGTCCTAGCCCTCAAGGAGCAACTCATAGCTCCTGGAACCTTGGGGTGAGCTGTTGACTCCTGAAGGACCTTCAAAGACCTTCTGGAAGAAGATCCAGAAGTTTGGAGAAGATTGGAGAACATTTTGGTAAAAAGCTCTATAAAGGGACTGACCTGCCATTGAGAGTCAAGACGGCTTATGTCAACAGAGACTCAGCCTGACTTGTAGGTTCATCCCCCTGGAAAGCTCCGGTGCCCCAGAATTCCTGGATTTCAGCTGGGGCTCCTGGAAAGGCAATCCGACAATGTTGACTCAAAATCAGCTTGCTGTGAAGGGTCTTCTGACGTTGGAGAGAAAAAGCTCCAAAAAAGTTACAAAGTCAGAACGTAAAAAGTTGACTGGGACTTCCCACACAGCGTATCCAAGAAGGGCTCCATGGACGTCTGATCAAGATTAATCTTTGGCCCGCATGACGATTTCCATCATAAAAAATCATCTAAGTACGAAGGTAGAATTCTTCACGAGGTCTCCTGCGATGCGTATCCAAAGTTGGCTCCGGGGAGGTCGCATCGAATTGATGACTTTGTCCCGCTGAATAAAATCTTCAAGAAAAAGACTAAGGGCCTTATTATGACCTTGATGGAGGGGTTTCCTCCATCACAAATGTAACGGATATCCCATCTGCCGCATTACGATCTCAATTGAATATAATGGGATCATAATATGACGGACGGGATATCTGTCACATTTGCGATGGAGGAAACCTCTCCGTCAAGGTTGTAATAAGGCCCTAAAGCCCTCATCATGACCCTGGCGATCCGAAGACCACCAGGGCAGCTGTGGCGGTGTCACCGCCAATGGGCCAGTGATGAATTCTACCAAATTAGGAGTTTGGCTGAAGCCAAATTGCTGAGCCTCCACCCGCTACGATATCGCGTTCCGCTGGGCTGGAGGTGAGCACCTCCAGCACGATGGAAGGCGTGATACCGCAAGTGGTTTCTCAAGGCAGGAGACCGACAGCATTTTTCTGACAGTCGCACCGCCAGAAAAAGCTGGCGGTCTTGCAACCTGGGGACAGGAATAAGCATTCCTGTCACCAGGATACACTCGCGCACACATCCACATTCCCGCATACATGCACTCACATATTCCCACACACAAACAAACACACCCCCACTCACCCACCTACTCACGTCATACACCCCCATTCACACTAACATACATACACAAACACTGCACTCACGCACGCATTCACTCCCCATTTCCCCAGCGCACACATACATTCACACGCCCTCCCCCTTCAACGCATGAATATATTCACACACCCCTCCCCCTGCACCGAACTCACCCGCTCTCCCTACTTACTCACGTAAACATGCACCTCAATCACCCATACACTCACACAAGCATTCACCCCTCTCCTGGTTCACTTACACAAACACTCACCTCCTCCCCATTCACTTACATACACATGTACACGCATACATGCACTTGTGCACTCAATCCCTCCCCACCCACTTACATACACATGCACACGCATACATGCACTCACACACTTGCCCCTCCCCATCCACTTTCATATATGCACACGTATACATCCACTCATGCATTCACATCCATAAACACTCACTCGCCCCCACCCCATCCACAAACACTCACACACACATGCAGACACGCACCCACAAACACCCTCCTCCCCTCCCACTGCATTCATGGCATTAACACATGCACTCACACATGCAGACACACTCATACACACACCTCCTCTGTTGGACGATCCACTTACCTTGTCCATCAAGGAGGTCTTCCGGGAGGAGACAGGTCCTGGCGCTTCCACTACCGGCAGCGCTTCACCGTCTGGACACCACCACACGGGTTGTAATATAATGTGCGGTCTTTTTGGTTTGGCGTTACCGCCTCTGCACCGACGACCGTCAGCACAACTGGTATCGGAATTCCACCCAATTTTGGGCAGAATTCAGAGATCAGTTGTATTAGGGCGGTCTTAAGACCGCCAGTACTGGTGGTATTTCGGTGCTGGCAGCTTTGGCGGTCTATGGAAAAGACTGCCGAAGTCGTGATGAGGGCCTAAGTCCGAAGGTAAATTTGTAACCAAGGCTTCCCGCTTGCTGTAGCCGAGCAGGGCTCCATCACGGTCGGCCTCAAACTTTGACTTTGACTTTGCCCCGGTCTAGTACGACCAGATTACCAGATTGGAACTTTTAGTGACTATGCACTAGAAAACATTAATTCTTTAGGAGTTCATATCTCAGTTTCCCCTTATCCGATTTTAATAGTTTTGGTGTCATTTTAAAGATAAAATATAATCTATTTCTATAAATTGATGTTGGATTTTTATTGTGTTTTGTATTTCACTTATTTACTGTTTTGTGATTTTTAAATGCTTTACACATCTGTCTCCTTGTTAAGCCTTGTTACTCATTGCCAAGCTTACAAGGGTTGAGCGGGGATTAATTTATTGAGACCTCACTGGACCTAGTGGTGGTTAGTGACCTACTGCTAAATGTAGATACTTACCTGCCCCATGCCATCAATAATCCACTTTCCATATATATACACACATACGTTAACTAGTGGCAGTCGCCACAAGGTAGTTATAGTTAGGACCACGTTTCCATATAATTTTTTTTTTTTGACTTGCCTATTTCTTTGACACGTTTGACGAATCTTCAAAAATTTGTTGTGGTGATTCATGTAAGCATGGAAAGTTTTGGGGCGATCTGTCAAGCAGGGGATGAGAAAAAGGGGGCTAAAAAAACATGCATTTCCCATTTTAATTCGTTAGACACGACTACATGTCGAACCACTGGACGGAATTACACCAAATTGGGCAAAAAGCAAGCTCTCAGTACGCAAATTTCAATTTCTTATATTTTGTGTAAATCTGAGTGAATAAATGTGTATATCTCCGGGCGCAAACATTTTGCGAATATTTCACAAATTATTTGCAAATTTTTCGTGAATACGCATGCCAAAAGAAGCATTGCAATTGGCCGCCCGCAACCTGGTTAAAAAGTTGTGCCTGCCATTTTATTTCAAGGAACATGGTCCCCGGCAGTGAAAATCCAATTTGAGTCTGACATAAGGGGTCAGGGTGAAAGTACCATGACCCCATGGGTGTTTTAGGGGCACATTATGGGTTTAAAATAATTTTGCATCACCATGCACGATATTCATGAAAATTTGTGAATTTCTGCCAATTATTTGCAAATATGGAAAAATCTTAAAGAAAAACCACAGACTGATTCAAACACTAATTAACTCACTCATACATACACTCAGAGACTCATGCATCCACTCACACACATATTAAGACACTCATACACCCCCTCAAACCCACTCAGATTCAAATCCCCCCCTTTTAGGCCCACTTAAACACTCAAGCACCTACTCACAGATCCACTAACGGAGACAGGCCCTGTGGCCAACCTGCACTGCCCACAGCTAAAGGACGTGCGTGGCGTGGGGTTGGGAAGTTATAAGGGCTTAGCCTGGCTGGAGGCTCCAGGGTTTGGAATAACGTATAGTAATTAAAATTGCTTTCTGTTACAATAAAATTAAAATTCATTGAAAAAAACAAAGATTACAAGGATGTTATAGTTAGGTTCTGAATTTACTCGTGCAAACACGCAATTTATAGTTACCTTAGGGCGTGAGTTATAGTTACCTAAAATAAATCTAACTATAACTGCTGAATTTCTATGTTTTTTATGAGTAAATTCTGTTACATGGACGTTATAGTTAGGTTCTGAATTTACAAAACTGTAGAAATTCAGCAGTTATAGTTACCTGAGCTAACTATAACTTGCGATCCATTAATGTACTGCTTATGATGTTGTATGACATGTCATGAGTGATGTAATATGTGAGGTCATAAGTAGTGCATTATGGGAGCACAAGTTATAGTTAGCTCAGGTAACTGTAGCTGCTGAATATCTACGTTTTTTGTAAAAGTAAAATCAGAACCTAACTATAATGCCCATGTAACCTTTAGTTTTTTACAGTGAATTTCTATGGTCTTTTAAATTCTATTTCCTAACTATGACATCCATTAATTTTATTTACCAAAACGTCCCTGTAACCTTTGGTTCTTTTGTATTTTTCAGTGAATTTCTTGGCTTTTTCTATTCTAATTCCTAACTTAAATGTCCCTTTAACCTTTTCAATTTTTATGGACTTCTAAGCTTTGTTTAAGTGTATTTTAAAACTATAACTTGTGTATAATGCTTGGGTTTTTAGGTAATTATAATCTTTTTCTCATACATACCTAGATATCAACCCCAGGTGTCTGGGGAAAAAGTGTTAAGAATCCTTTCATTAAGCTCTCTGCCACAGTGAAATACACCAACCTGTACAGTGTTTCAAATTGAATTGAAGATGCCTAATCCTTCTTATAAAAGTGCTGCTGTTACTGTTTAATACTTTATTCAGTATTTACACAGTTCTGAATTAATTTTGTAATCGTTTTTTTTTTTTTAAATGCATTTTGGAACCACGGCGCCACCATGGTTCCACAGTACCAGAGCGGTGAAGAAATTACAACATGCACCTCATTCTTTCACATATAAACAGAGGCCTGAACATATTCACAACTCACAAACATATTTTACTTCTTTACAGTAGAATAGAAAACTTATATTACAATTTCTGTGGAACCGTGACTCCAATTTGGAACCACAGAGCTGCTTGATGTGTAAAGAGTAATCTGGCATTTCATTGGTTATTGTGAACCACACCTAGTTTTGGGCAGGGCACTCCCTAAAACAGTTATTATTATGCTACCTCTTGAGGGAGAAACATCTGAACTGTGATCCTCCTGCTACAGATGTTTCGAGAATGGCTGAACGGAGTCCTTACTCACCACCTGGAGAGTCTCAAGATATTTCTGAAGAAGAAGCTTCTCAACAGGTGACTTCTTCATCTAGAAAAAATAATGAAGGATGGAATTTTTTTACCATACCTAGTGGGGGAAAAAGTCAGTGCAAGAATCGTAAAATGCAACCTCTGTGAAAAAAGCTCTCTCGTGGTACATTAAAGAAATACAGCCACGGAACCTTGAGTATGTGGAAGCATCTGTGCACAATCCATGAACTGGCATATCAAGGAATGATGAGAGAAAAAGAACTGACACATTTCGATGCAGAACCTGGTATATCATGATCTATCCAAGCTACTGCTCAGAATATCAGTATGTCAGCCAAATGTATCCAATTAGGTCAAATGATAATATCCTGCAGCACCTGCCATAATCTTGTGCTTGCAAAAATGTTAAAAATGTCAAAGATTTATTTTACAGATCAAAAACCACTGTTGCTAATTTGTTTTCACAGTGTTTTTCTTCAAACTAGCTGTTATTGCACACTGTTGTGCTTTCATAATGCAAACATATTGCATTTAAGTTTTTCCCAAGTTTCCAAAACATTTTGTGAAAAAAATAAAAATGAAAAAAAATTAAAAACTTGTTCTATAAAAAAACTACAAAAAACGGTTATTGTTAGAACCATCGCTAAATCAAACAAAGAGCTGTGTTTGGGTCTTTATTAATCATCATTGTTTCCATACCTGTGTGACTGCATACATAATTTTTCATTTCCATGTTAAGTTTATTTATCAGTTTCTGTCTAGGTATCTCAATCTATCCAAAATGGTGTCCCTGGCTCTGTCAGTGTTTGTATAAATCTGATCATGGGTAAGTCAGTGTATATGATAGTGTCTACCTGTATGTTGGAATGGAAGCATTACTATAAAACTGACTTTGTTAGTTTCTGCATTAGTGTCCATCTGGGTCTCTCAGTGTATGCATCAGTGTCTATTGGTGTGTTAGTGAGTGTATTTATGTGTCTCTGGATGTATTAATCTATACATCAGTGTGCATCTGAGTATGTCAGTGTATACAATCATGGGGGCCCGGGTGTGTCAGTGCATGCATGATTGTACATTTGGTTGTCTCAGTATATGCAGTAGTATATGTATGGTAGTACCAGTGATTGCATAAGTGTGTACATGGCTGTCTTAGTGTATGCATCAGTTTCTGCATCTATATGTCAGTGTAAGCACTGGTGTGTGCTTAAGTGTGTCAGTGTATGTATTTGTATGTATCAGGATGTATCAGTGTGTACATCAGTGACCATGTGGGTTTGTCAGTGTATGCAATAGTGTGCACCAGGGTGTCTCAGTGTATGAATGAAAGTGTACCTGGGTAGGTTAGTAAATGCATAAGTGGGTGCTGAGTGTGTCATTATGTGAATGATAATGTACCCGGGTGTTTCAGTTTATAGATTATTGTGTACCTTTGTGTATTAGTACGTGTGTAAAAGTGTCCCTTCCTGGGTGTGTTACTGTATGTTATGGAGTGTGTGTCGGTGTGTCACTCTGTACATACATGTTTGGCTGGATGTGTTAGTATATTTATCAGTGTGCACTTGTGTCAGTGCACAAATGACAGAGTACCTGGGTATCTTAGTATATGCATAAATGTCTCCCGGGGTGCCTCTCTATCTGCCTGAGAGTGTACCTGGATGAGTTAGTATATGGATCATTGTGTGCCCTTGTAAATTTGTGTATGTACAAGAGTGTCCCTCAGAATGTCAATGTGTGCTGGAGAGTCTATGTGGGTGTGTTAGTGTATACGTACGTCTATGGCTGGATGTGTTAGTGTATGCATCAGTATGTACCTGGGTGTGTCAGTGTACAAAAGACAGTCTACCTAGCTCTGTTAGTACATGCATAACTACTGGCCTGGGTGTATCAGTATGTGCATGAGAGTGCATCTGGGTGTGGTAGACTACAGATCACTGTGTGTCTGTGTATATCATCCTATGCATAAAGGTGTCCCTGGGTGTCTTAGTGCATACATGACAGTGCAACTGTGTGTCTAAATGTATGAATCAGTGTGTAAATAGATATTTGAGAGTCTATTCCTGTGTATCCTTCAATATATCACTCTATGTAATAGTCTTTGTCAAAGTTTCTAAGGTTACGCAGTATTTTGTGAGTTTCTTACTTTAAACAGATATATAAATACAGCTGTATTTACATTAATACATTCTATATTACTATTGTTACCTATCTGTAGCTGTGTATATTTATGGACAGACACAGGTGTACTTACCCATTTTACTTCAGTAAAATCTACTTTTTACATGTATAAGAAACCCAAATCATACATATATGTGAAATGTTGATTGTATTGAGTTATCTATTCAAATTTTTTAATCTGTAATTAAAAAATATATAACAAATGTTAACACATTACAGATATCTAGCACTATATATAAATTTACAAAGATGATTTAAACATATTAAATTTCCTAATCCACTGTCTATGCTTCTATACTTCCGCACTACATTATAAGTGCATATAGATACTCATCTTTGAACAGTGGGGTGAAAAAAAAAACTTAAAATAAAGACTTAAAAAAAACTCATAACTTCATAGGAAGTTATTTCAAATTAACACTACTATGTGTGTTACTCACTAACAATAATTACCAAACTCTGCCACATATACTTCTCAAATTATATAACGAATATTACAGGTTTTTAATGCAGTGAATGTGTATGAATCACAGTTCTAGTTTAAAAAGTGTATGCAAACGTCACACTTGGTAGTCCACATGATGTCAGAAACTCCACCCATCCATTAAAGAGGACAATAGTATCTCTTCATTTTTTATCTTTATTGGATGTATATTGTAGTTCACTGATTCTATTGTCCATTTTCAGTTTAGTAGTGTGTGTCCAATTTCCATCCAATACAAAAAGTATTTCTACATTTAAAATCCCTTAGAAAGACATCACCCTTAGTAGGCTGTATGATGCCTTATAAAACTTTCATAAATTTACTGTTCCATTCCTCCATTGGAAATATTCCTTAGAACTTTGGATCAAGAAACAGAAGGTAAGAATATATCTCTGCTTAAATGTAAGCTTATTATCATTACACTCTGCCCATCCAATTGTATTCTTTGTGTAAATGGTGTCATATGCAGATGTAACACTTACTCCCTCATGGAAAATAATAGCTGTATGGATATATGTTTACCAGAAACTGAGATTTGTCCTGCTTTAAAATCTGTGATTTGAGTTTCCAATTTAATTCCATCTGCTTTACATCGTTGTAGCATCAAGATAATATACTTTCCAGTTTTTCTTCTGCCCTAACTTGAAAGGAGGTCTGAGTTGCACTTTTTGCATGTATTATTTTGTGTAACACCTTTTAACAACTTTTCAAAACTGACAGTTTTTGAATGTGGTACAGTTAGGTAGATAAATGGTTCTGAATCTATTTATGTTGTTGAAGAAAAGGAACAATTTTCATAGTCACGCTGCCATGAGTAACTTAGGCCCTCATAATGAACATGGTGGCAATCTCACCGACCGCCGTGGCGAAGGTGAACAGAAGACCGCCAGTGGCAGTGAACAGCAGACCGCTGTATAATGATGCCAAAAAGTCAAACCTCCAAAATCCTGCAACCTCCACCCAACGCCAGGGCCTATGAAGACAGAAAGGCTCTACACCTCACCCCATCACCGCCATGGAGACAAATCCTCTGCCCACCAAATATGATGCACATATCAGCGTGGCGGATATGGACCGCCGCGGCCAGCAATGGGACCCACCAACAACAAATGCACACATTGGCAAGTTTATAACCCACACACCTGACACACATCCACAACACTATAAGACACTCACATACTCACCCCAACAGTTCCTTGCATCGCCAATAACACGAATGAGACTGACAACACAACACGCATACACTGAACAAAACATAACAAAAATCACACACACAAATACACCACCAGAACCCATACAACTCCCCAAACACCATCATAAGCCACACACCCAACCACACAACAGCACCCTCACCAATACACCTATAACACACCCGCAACACACACCATGGCACCCCCTAAAAATCCCCTCTTCACAGATAGGGAGCTAAGGGCCATGCTGGACAAAATACTCAAGGTAGAACCACAACTATTTGGGGCACAGGTGCAGCAGACAACTATTGCCAGGAAGATGGAGTTATGTCGATTGTCAACAAGTTCGATGCAGTGGGAAATCATCCACGCACATGGGACGACATCCGCAGGAGATGGAACGACCTGCGCGGGAAGGTGAGGTCAATGGCATCTAGGGACAACATCGCAGCACAGAAGACTGGTGGAGGACCCCCACCTACCCTCCGACTACACCAACTGGGAGGAGAAGGTACTGGCTATCCTACACCCAGAGGGCCTCATTGGACTCACTGAAGGACTGGACTCGGATAAGTCAACTACAATTTCATCATATCCACCACACCTGTAATGCATGTACCACCCCACCTCTCCTACTACCACCAGGACCACATCTCCACCCAGGAAACAACACCCACATCCAGTTACCCTGCATGTCCACAATCCTTCTCTCAGGTCCCCATACTGCCCCCTGTGCACAGTCAACTACCCCTGCAAGGATTCACATTGGCACTACAGAACCCACAATGTACCTCCACCCCCCACTCAAAATAAAAGGATAATTTCTTGAAAGGACCCTGCATGGCACAACAGGGGAATAAAAGCACAAAAGAGGGCAGAGCTGTGCATCCATTTTTGAATTAGTACATGAAACACACATGCCAATCCCCCCCACAGGCACCACCACCCATGCCACCCGGATGGAAAGGCTAAGGAGTTTCAGCACTAGACACAGAGATAGAGGACCCACTCAGGCGACTGGAGTGGGATGTAAGGAAAGTGAGGAATGCCCTGGCCCTTCACACAGTCCTGGACTGTCACCCTCCAGCAGCTCCACCCAGGATACCACTGACAGCCCTAACACCCAGCCACCAACATCAGCTCTGGCCAAACGACCCCACAACAGTGTCTCCCTGTCACAGACTGGCGGCCCACATGTACAGAGGCCAGAGTCTCCACCCACCAACAGGCAGGATGATGATGGCCCCAGTGCAGGAGGGACTGCCAGATCTGTGCAGAGGACACAGCACAGGGAGTAAGGGCCAGTTGGAGGGCATCATTGGCCCAGGGGGTTGGCCAAAGGAGGGATGCAGCAGCCCAGGAGGTGATTTTAGAGGTGTTGGGAGCATACCACCAAAACCAGGACATGATCAGCTAGATCCTGGCCACCCTGGAGCGAAATCAAAGGCTGCAGATAGCACACCATCAAGAGGCCATGGAGCAATAGAAACAACTCAATGCCACCATGGCCACTATTGCAGGGGTGCTGCAGCACCACTACCCCAGCCAGCCTCAGACCTCCACCCACCTGCATGCCCCTACCACTAGCCAGGACACTGCCCTGCCATCTACATCTGCAGTAGCTACTGGACTGGTGGCAGTGCCAGAGGACACAGGAGAGCAGAACCCCTAGCCCTACAGCCCAGCTCCAGTCATGCAAACGTGCCCTCAGACCCAGACTTGGCACTGGAACACCTGCCAAGACCAAGCCCCCGCTAAGAAGTGACTCAGCCATGAACTGTCTCCCTTGTGTGCCACTGTGCTACCTTGTTGACCTGCCACTACCAACACACCATCTACCAGGGGACAAATGGGTCAATACCCCCAAAAACAGCTGAGTCCATGCACCAGAGTATGGATATGCACCATGAGCCCATTCCATGAACTCCATATCACTGTGCAGTGATTTTCCAAATTTGTGACAGTTGATAAAAACACATATCCACCAATCGTATGTCCCCCATCATTATGGGTTTAAAATTGTGTGCTTGTATGCATTAGCCAGTCAATTTCATATTCATACCTTTATTGCAGGAGGGGGTACCACGCACTGTAGTGTCTGAAGTAAGTCACAATGTACACAATACTGGGTTCACTGGCACATGCCACTTCAGTACTCACTTAACAGTGTCAATGACTACAGACACCACATCACCAATCCCATGAGTCAGACTGACACCATGCAGTAAAGACAACAGCATCATTGAAGAGTACCTCATAGTCACAGGAAGTATAGGGGGGATCAGCTGGTTCCTAGAGTTGATATTTTCCCCCTCTTCTTCCTCACCATTACTCTCATCCCCTCCCTGAGGTTACTGGTCTGGTTGGACAGCACCCTCATCCTCTAGAAGGGGGATAGCTTTCCTCACAGCCAAGTTGTGCAGCATGCAGCAGGCCACCACTATCCTACACACCTTTTCAGGGCCATAGCACAAGGATCCCCCTGAGAGATGGAAGCAACAAAATCCAGCCTTCTGGAGACCTATAGTACGCTTAAACACCCACCTAGTACATCCATGGGCTTCATTATAATACCTCTCTGCATCTGTCCTGGGATTCCTCACAGATGTCAGGAGCCATTGCAAGTTGGGGTAGCCAGAATCACCTGCAAAAGTGGACGTAAACAAGACCATAATGAACTGACTGCACATACATATTGGCTGGCTGTCACCTATGTACAGAGACATTGTCATACACACTTACCTATGAGCCATCCTCTGTGTGTGCTGCTGTGTCCTGACTCTGGTCCCTCAGATGGCGAGAGTCACAGGGGAACGGGCCCAGCCTTCACCACAGAGCAGCTCGAGAAGCTGGTGGAAGGGGTCCTACTCCTGTATGACAAGTTGTATGGGCGACCAGAAGAGCAAGTGTGTTGGCGGCTGTCTTCCTTGGATGTGTGTGATGGTGGCAGATGCCTGTATGCATGTGTGTTTGATTTGTAACTGCACAGGCGTAGACTGTGTGGCATGTAATGTTTATGAGTTGGTAACACCACTTTTTCAAAATGTCCGTTTCATAGGGGATAACATGTCATCTGAATTAGGTTCACACATACTGATGTCTGTTTTTCTGCTCTGTGCATCCCACACAGATCAGGACCCATAAGAAGAGAGGACTGTAGCAAGCCATCGCCAAGGAAGTGTGGATCCTGGGGGTCTGCAACTGGCAGAGCACCCACTGCAGGAAGCAGTGGCAGAACCTGAGGTGCTGGGCCAGGAAGACCTGTGAGTCTTAGCTGGGTATGGCATCCCAATGAGGAAGGGGTACCCGTCAACCCTGACCCCCCTAATGGCCCGCATTCTGGCAGTGGCCTATCCAGATTTTGATGGGTGCTTGAAGGCAGCACAACAGCCACAAGGGGGTGAGTACCAACACTGTTGTAGTACTACTTTGATGGATGTGTTTGGGTGCTGTGGTATGTATGCTGTCTAGTGCCAGGCACTCGGACAGGTGTCTTCCTGCAGTCCTGCCCCCTCTTGGATGCAGGGATGGTGTGAGGGCATGTGTGGCCTGTCCCAATAGGCCCATGGTGGTTCACCTTTCTGTAATCTTGGATGCTTTGTGGGCTCTCTGACTAGTGGGTGCATTGGCTGGGCATGGTCGCCGATGTGTGTACTCCACACAGTTTATCAGTTCTGTGTTTCATGTGGGTAATGTGGTGTATTCTGGGGTAGTGGCCACAGGTCACGGGCACACTCATGACTATTGTTGTAGGTGCTGCGAGTAGGTGTGTGACCTGGGTCGGAGTGTGTGTGAGCCACGGATGTACATTCATTTCGGTATTTACAGATTTCTCCCATGTTTTGTCTCTCCAACCCTATGCTCTTGTGTCCGTATTGTAAATTAGCATCGTCTGGCGAAGGAGCAGTGGCACCAGCGAGTGGGGATGTAGTGGCCCACAGTTCCAAGGAGGCAGAGTCGGAGGACGCCAAGGGGACCAGTGGGTTGGAGGGCAAGGGGATTACCACAGGGGAGAAAGCTATCACTGGAAGTAGTGACTCTGATACTTCCACCGATGGGAGCTCCCTGGTGGTGGTTCTACCACCCCGCATGCCATCACCGCCCTCCCAGTTGCTCCCCACCCAGTTGTTTGTGCCCGCACACCCAGGAAGGAGGGTGTCTCCTTCACCCCAGGCACCTCATCCCCCTCCCAGTCAGCCCTGCTGCCCTCACGGAGGAGGCTATTGGCCTGAGGACCATCTCTGTAGGGCAGACAACCATTGGGAATGCCATCCAGGGACTATCATCCTAGATGCAGCAATGCAATGCATACCTAGAAGGCATTCACGGTGCCATGTCTGGCCTACAGAGATCTTTCAGGTTCTGGCCTTCTCGTTGATGGCAGCCAGTGTCCCTTGTCTTTCTGTGCCCCCTCCCACCACCTCTACCCCTTCCAGCACCCCACTCCCTTCACCCATCCCAAGCATACGTACAGACAGCCATGCGCACATATCAGCACACAAGAAGCACACAGACAAACACAAGCACCACACTTCCCACCACAGGCATACACACACCCAATGTACAAAGGCACACCCAAAAACATCCACTTCCCCCACTGTGTCCACCTCTCCCTCCTCCCTGTCTGTCTCCTCACCATGCACACCCACAAGCACTGCAACCTCAGTCACTGCTGCTGCCCCAATTCTTGCAGTCAGATCTGACAGCCAGTCATCCATTCCAGACACCACACATGCACTCACCACAACTACATTGACAGATACTTGCAGCACATTCACCATACCTGCAGACACCCAGACAACATCCATGTAAACTGGCAGATTGTCTTGACCCACTGTGTCCACCTCTCTCCTCCCAAAACACTCAAACATTAACAGACACCCACACAACACACATCCACCACACATCAGCATACCTTAGAGGCACCTGCATCCACATCCAGCACACCAACACCTGGTACAAGCACTCCCTCAACCTCCACTCCCAGACCTTCCTGCAAATCCCCCCCAACTGCTCCTAAGAAGCTTTTCCTCTCCCGTGTTGACCTGTTTGAACCCACTGGCCCACCTAGTCTCGTCCTTAAATCTTCCCATCTCCTTGCCCAGTCCACTCCTTCCACGTCCAAGTCCACCCCAGTCTGCCCTTCCCATTCATGTGTCCCTTCCCCAGGGAGGAAGAAGCCCCAAGTAGGCCCAGGTCCCTCTGCCACCCCCGGTCCAAGCCCACCTTCCAAGGGCAAGCCCAAACCCCGTCCACCTCCCAAACCTAATCCCAAGCCCCCCCCTTCCAGACGTAAGTCCCCACCCCCGCTACCCCCTGCCCCTGTTCCCTGAGGTGCCTGGCTGCCCCATTGATGTGGGAATCACGTCTGGCCTATTTAGGCCCTTCAGGGTATTTATCATGGACTGGCAAATGGCCTTATTTGGATAATACATTTTTTCTCTTTTTATTAAACTTTGAATGCCCAGTGGTGTTGTTGTTGATCATTTCATTGTGGGGCTGTGGTGTGCACATTTGTGTACTTTGGTGCAGGTCTTTGTTGCCTTGTGTCAGGTAAGTACATCCTATTCTGGTGTGTATGGTGTGGGATGGTGTGAGGGGTTGGGTGTGCGTTGCAGGGTGGGCGGGGTGGATGTGTAATTGTGCCCTTTCTTCTCATGTGTACTAGGTTGCGGTACTTACCGTCGTCGTCTTCGTGGAGGTATATGGCAAGGAGCAGCACTGGCATTATTTCCAACTCTCTCTCCATGTCTGCATGTTGTGTGTACCTGCGGCTAGTGTTTCCTTTTATTTTATTCATTTCCGCCGTGCTTTGTGTGGTGGTGGTTCCTGCCTCAGAACTGACGGCTGTCTTGTGCTTCATTATTTGATGGGCGGGTGCATCCTTTCCGCCAGCCTGTGGGCGGCCTCCTCCGTCCTCGTTGTCACTACAATGATGGCGGTGTGTGGATGGACCGCTACTTGTTTCTCATGTGCTTCAATATTTGGCGGTCCGGACTGTCAGCTTGTTGGCGGTAGTTACCGGCAGAGACGGCGGGGAGGCATTTGATGCCATGTTCATAATGACCACCTTAGTCCAAACAGTACCATCTCTTCTTATAAAATTCTGAGTAGGATCATCAAAAATTCTTCTGCAGCTTCTTTTTTATTTTGTCTAAACTGTACAGATCCAGAGCACATATCTGCAATATCTCTAGTACAAGATGCAGAATATGATTTTGTTCTATCACTCGACAACAGGTCTAAAAAAGCTAATAGTGCAGAGCATAATTGTTTTTCCCTTTTCTCTTTAAGTTCATGGACCAGAGCAGGTAAGGAGAACAGTGCATTAACAACTACATTAGTGTAGCAGTTCACTCCAGACAAATTTGATAACTGGTAACCTACAATTTTACCATTGCTATTACCCTTGTTTTTCTTTGATACGTTTTTCTTTTCTTTTTTCTTCTTTTTCTCTGGAACATCAGTCAGATCTTTTACAATTTTTCATTTTGGTAAGATAGTAGGTTTTTTTATAAATCGGATACTGCTCTGGTTGGGGAACATACAAGGTTCTCAAATGATTGTACTCCAATACACAACTGGAATCAGCATTTACTTCGCTGTCATCAAAGTCTGTTAGATAAAACCAGACAAACTTCTTATGCGTGATAATGCTACATAAGACATACCTTCCTTAAATACAGTGCTACCAACATTAATACAAGCTGCATCTACACTTAAGCCTTGAGACTTACATATTGTTACAGCATAAGCTAGAGATATAGAAAACTGTTTTTGTGTACATACAGGTCTTTCACAAGTAAGAAGCTCGCAACAGATCTTGCTATCTGTTTTACATCTTCAAGATCATCAAATTTGTTTGCCAGATACTAAACTTCACTTCTGTTTGGATACAGAATAAAATCTATTATTTTTCCAACAGTACCATTAACCAATCCTTCTTCAATGTTTAAATTAAGCTGCAAAATTTAAAATTCTTACAAACACACAAACACTTTATTGATCCTGCTGTTTTGGGAACAGATTTTTCGAAAGAATCCAGTTTTGACAATAGTTTATCATTCAATTGTATTGTTACTTCTTGGTGTTTCATTTTATCAATTGATATCAACTCTAATATTTGCTCATTCTGTAGTTGTAGTTACTGTTCATTAAAAATTGTGCATTCTTGCATGGTAGGCATTAAGCAGAGAATTTACTCTTTTTTCTTGAATAAGTTCAAACGTTAGTTCTCCTGCACTTTTTTAAAGGAAATATGTTGTTTATAAGTTGCGTTTCCTGACAATGCTTTCCTTCTTTTGACAGTATTCCAACTTTAATAGCCTTCAAAATACTTCCATATTCTTTATCGGATGCTTGACACATGTTTGTAATCAGTTCCTTGTATTGAAAATATACCCAAACGCCTCGTCAGGGGTAGTAAGCGCTATATAAATACTATTACAATTACAATACAATACAAATATTTACATTTCCAATGCTTCCTAAAGAACTATGAATTTATTTACGTGATAGAGTCTTAACTATATGTTGTCCTTTCACGAGCATAAGTTGCATCAAATCACCAAAAACAATCACATGCACGTCATACCCATTTTTAATATCTGTTGTATTCTCAAATGCACAAAGGCAAGCATTATGTTTGACACCATGCTCACCTCATGAATAATTAAAAGCTTTAGTTTCTTTAAAACTCTGGAGGCAAGCTTCACCAGATAACTTTTAATATTCAAATGTATTGTTGTGTTCTACAGGGAGCATTAGCAGACGATGCAACGTAATTCCTTTGATATTGTGTGCAGCTAATCCAGTAGGAGCTGTTACTACACACAATGAAATGGAGTCTCTGGTCTTCTGTAGATATGTTGTTTGAAATTGAATTAGAAAGTTGTTTCCAGTACCTACTTATCCACTGACATATAAAAGAATTGAATATTTTCATGCAGTAACCCGTGGTCTATTTTTCCTTTGACTTCCATATATATATTTCTTTCTGCTCACTATTGAGATGGTCTACTAAATCTTCCAACGTAACATTTTCTTCTGTTACTTGTTGCATTGCTGTCTCTACTTCATTCATTGCTATGGCAGCTTCAATTTCTGTTACTGCCTGTCCAAGGGATCTTGACTAAAAGGTGCAGAACTGTAGCTGCTTTGTGAACTTTCCTTTTCAATCTTAGTAGCAATAGTTTTTTCTTGTCAATTTCTTCATTTAACATTTTTATACAACTTGAAAATATTGCACACTGAATAGTGTCTTTCACAGCATTGGAAGAGTCTTCATAGCAGTCAAATTGTCCAAGTAACTTTGTTTTAGATCGCCAAGGTTTGAATAGCTGAATAAGTACCAAGTAGAGAAATTATCTTTTTTCAGCAGTTTGGCAGTTATGTTTTCTATGGTTAATTAAATTTCCCTTCACATGCCAAACTAAACAACCATCACAACCAGTTACACTATATTTGCCTCCATCAATGTTTTCTGAAACATTATTTCTGTACCTATAGTTTTGTAGAATTTCATAAAGACACATGTTCAAAGTGTACACTTCTTTTTGGATAGTATGTATCTTACATATTTATTTTTACAATATCTGTACTCTCTGGATCAAATTCTGCTAAGTACTGAATTTCTGGAAAGGATTTAAAAACTCTGTTTAATGTTTTCGCAAGACCTAGGCTAACTCAAACAATTCATCTAGACTTTGAAAACAAGCTAGCTGAATTCAACCTATCACAAAACTCATAAGAACTTATCTCTCTGTCTGAAAGTATTTTCAAGCTGAAACTGTACAACTTCTTCGATAGAGCCTTTTCTGCAGACATGTCCTCCCATGTTTCCTTCAGCTCAGTTTTTCTGACTTATTGATGTATGAAGTTACATACTGAGAAACAGCAATGGAATTGTCAGCAACAAACTATATTTGCATTCCATAATTTCAGGATGAGAGGATTATAATCGTTAATATATTTGGAAGCCTCAGCTCTTCTCAGATTGTATGTATTTTTGGGTGATTTTCTGGTGAGTGTGTGTCTTATAGCAAACATAAAGCTGTCTACTCTTCCCTTAGAGAGGCTAGGCCTTGGAAATCCAAAATGACATCTAGTATAAAACTTTCCTTTGCTTTTATATCTTGACCTCGCATTAGCCCTCAGACGTTCAGCACAGTCTGGAGAGAGGAGTGCCAAGCACTGTGTGCCAACTATAGCATTGTTCAGCAGCTGCGGGGGTACGGCTCAGTGACTCAGCAGTTTGATCCCATCTTCAACATCAACTCCAATAATTTTTGACCAGATCAACTCAGCCCACCTCAGCCCAGTACAGTATGGCACGGCACAGACCAATAATTTGGAGCCCAGGATCACTAGGAGCGGCAGGAGCCGCACAGGACCCACTCACCGGCATCATAAGGACTTCAGGAGCCACGTGGCAAAAGACCGGTAGGAGCCGTACACCCTTGCACCCCCCTTGCATGTTCTCACTCCCCCCTCGTCTCCTCCTGACACCTCCTGCCTTCTCCCACCTGACAGCAGTATTAACGTCTGGAAGCACTTGGAAGTGCAATCAATACTTTGTGACCTTGGAACAAGCGGGCGCAGCCGATGTAGTCAGCCGCTGCAGAGTGTGATCCCTGGGGTACAAAAGGAAGCAGTCAAGCTAGGTCTGGGTGAAGCTTGTGGACCCAGAACATCCCTCCTTCGCAGTGTTGCCATCACTAATAGCATCTTTTAATCCATTGCCATCAGCAGAACCAATCCAGCAGCTTAGCATCTATCATCTTTTCATCTGTACCCTGCAACTGTGAATAAGTACTTGGCTCCCAGCATCAGGCTGCATCAAGACCCACCAAACAGCATCACCGGGCACAGTACTAAATACCACTAAATACCACTTACAGCAAGTAGTAGTTCCAGGAAATGGGAAGTGGGAAGCTAAAAACAGTAGGACATATCGGCTTCTCAGGTGTCAACTTCCCTGTGAATCTCCCACTTATTGAACCAGCAGGCAAGAACAATGCGATCCAGTAAGCCCCATTGGGCCTGCATGTGGGAAGGAAAAGGCTACCTAAAAGAACTAGGCAAAGTAGCAGGCCCAGATGTCTTGATAAATGAAGAAAATCATCTTGTAGTGCAGGTGGAAAATGACATCTAGTGCCAACTGCAAAAAAAGAGGGGTACAAAATAACAGACTTTTTAGTGACCCAATATCAAAGGGCACATGAAGAAAAGGCTGCCTCTCGAGAGGCAATACCTGAACAAGCCTTCCCCGGAGAAGTATCCCTGAGCCCCAAAATAGCAAACTGCAAGAGGAGCAAAACTGGGTAAAGCAATCGGACCCAAGGCACAAATAAAAAGCACAATTACCTCTCACACAAGGGAGCAGGAAGGCAGAAAATGATAGTTTTGACCTTTTGAAGTCTATTTTTTTCTTGAACTTTGGCAATTGGGAGGATCTATCTTCAAGCCAAAGCCCAAGACCAAGAGCTAGAGCCTGTCACCACGCAGGACCAGCCCTTAATAGAGCTCCTAAACACAGACTCTATGGCCGACGACGCCAGCACAGTGCAGGATAAGAATGCCTCAGCCGCTCTTTTCAGACATGACAGAAGGGATGAGGAGAAAATGACCAATACTAATCACTTTAAGCCCTTTTCAGGAACGCATGCAAAACCCTCTTTCAGAAATCGATGTACCAGCCAGTACTTGGGGTGCACTTTTATCAATGACAGATTTCATGTCAGCTGCAATAAAGTATCAGGCTGACAAACAAGACATCCAGTTTGATTTACTCAACATCATGGCCAAGCACATTGTGGGCATAGACTCAAAGTTACAAGCTATTAATGACCTGATTCTGTGAGCCCAAAAGCATAATTATGTGCAGCATGTTGTATGTGATTGCGCCACTTCAGGGGAAAAGCCCCAGGTCATCTCCTCGATCCATAACTAGATAGTTCTGGAAGTTAGGGCCCATGCCCTGAACACAAGGGAAAGACTTTGGGTCCTAGAACTGGAAGAAAAAGTTCCACTGAATGCCGACTTAAATCATGACACAGTGACCATGGAAATGCCTCGAAGGGGAACATTGATGTCAACATCACAATGAAAAGCAGGGCATTCAGAGCCCAGAAGCATATCAAGTCTCCCACATCCAGGAGATCTCAATAAAGGGGAAAAATCCAAAAACACAAGCACTGAGATGGGCAATCCACACAGTCATGTGCCTCCAAAAACAAAAGGGGAAAAGAAGAAGCAAAGAAAACCACAGAAAAAAAGAACTGTCTAGCAGAAAAATATATGGCGGTACTTTGCACAATGTAATCATCTGGCCTCACCAAAAACTAGCAAAGAAACTGAGAAGTCATTAGTCCCATTGGATTTTAGGCAGGGGACAATAGTGGAGGTAAGGCCTTTTCCCACCCCGACCAATCAGAACCTAACCCCTCAAAGATCAATATCAATCCTTGTAGGTGGGGGACAGAGAAATGAGGAACAAAGAACTACCTCTGGACAACTGGTTGAGGGGAAAAGTAAAGAGGTTAACTTGGCAAGCAAGTCAGGAAATACAAAATCAGTCTCAGTGTGTGTTTTAGCAAGCAACGAGTCCTGCAAATTAATTGGAAGCAAAATGTTTAGCAACATGGAGTCGGTGGAGGTGACCATGGACCGGCACCAAAGAGGAAATGAGAGAAGTACATCCAGAACAAATTTTTGGTCATACCAATCACTTTAATATGGTCAGGAAGCATGCCACAAGGGTTTCCCACAGAGGCAACAAAGAGAAAAGAAAATGGAGGACTAGCTGGTAGCCATGCCTTCAGAGGCATATAAGCTTCTCTTTATTCCACATTACAAGTCAGAGGGAGGTTTCGATACCCTCAACAGTGGTAACATTTTAAAATTGATTGGGGAAATGAGAACATTCCCATGTGTCATCAGCAGGACCTACTCTCTGTAGAATTTAAACCTCACCCCTTAAGGAACGACCAAGAAGTTAGCGTAGCTACACGGGCCATGTCAGGCTTAGTTCATCAACTATTCATTTATTCTGACATCTTTGACTCCTAGGGCATTGAGTAATGAAAGGCAGATCATCCTCGCTACAGAGAACCACTGCGGGCTGTCACGCCCATCAAAAAATCAGTGTTAAAAGGGGCAACAGGAGCTGACACAAATCTAGTGGAAGTAGAAAATCTAAAGGTCATGAAGCACGAGGGAAGACCGGCCCAGGCCAAATATATTGGGATCATAAAGAGCATCAGCCCCCAAGACCACCAAAACTTTAAGGATTTAGCGGGGTAACAAATAATAATCACTCCTGACAACTTAAAATAGCTCAGGGACTGGAACTTAGAGGTACATTCTGTCAACATCTGTTCATGGAATGTTCATGGAATAGAGTCATTACTGCCAGATTCAGATGCTTGGTCATTCCCCCAGGAATACCATATAATCCTGCTTCAGGAAACTTGGAGACCAGGGTCGATATTGGTGCCCATATATGTAACCTTACACATTCCAGTGAAGAGATCCTCCAAATACAGCCACTTAAAAGGGGGTCTGGCAATCCTGGTATCCACAGCACTCCTTGGGAACAAAGACGCAGTCGACACAGGGTTAAACTGGATCCAGATAACTAAGGTCACACTCTGTGGGAACAGCAGCAGTCAAGAAGACTTACGCCTTTATTAGGATAAAGACTGCCACATCACGGGTTGTGGGGCCTGGTAGACGCCAAACCTCCACAACGCCACCTGGCCCTCTGGTGTGGGCGCACCAACGCGGCTGGCAGTGTCCACCTCCAACTCGGTGGCAGGCCTCAACCAGCAGGACGGATTATGAGGCTGCAGACCGTCAAGCTTTTGTGGCGGTCACCCCGCCATGAAACCCTGGGGGTCATGCACCCGGCGACAGGAATCCCCATTCCTGTCTCTGGCACACGCACCTCCACACCTCCGCACACATGCACACACAACCCCACCCATCCACACACCTACAAATACCCCGACCCCTTCACGCATGCATGTATTCGCATGCACACCCCTCAGCATACGCATTCATCCACATAGACATCCCTACTCACTCACATACATGCAGACACACAACCCCCCTCACTCGCACACCTGCAGACACACACCCACATTCACGAACAAATACACGCAGAGAAACATTCACATTCAATCACATACACACAAGCACTCACATTACACCCCCCTCCGCCGCATACATGCACACATGCACACATGCCCCCACAGACACCCTTCCCCCCCTTTCGGGTGACCACTTACATTCTCTGTCAAGGAGGTCATCTGGGAGGGGATGGGTCCTGGCGATCTTACACCACCAGCACCACCACGCCAGCAGGACTCAGCCAAACTGTAATCAGCCTGTATTTGGCCTGTAATACAGGTGGTGGAGTCTTGCTGCCGTGGCCGTGCTGGTGATGCAACCGCCTCTTCGGAGTCGGACTTCTGCCCAGAAATGGGCGGGAGGCCTCCGAAGACTCCTAATATGGTGGGCGACAGAACGCCAGAACTGTCAGTCTGTTGCCTGCAGCGGATTCGGCAGTCTTCAAAAAAGACTGCCGAGGTCGTAATGAGGCTCTTAATGTTCATAAACATTTATATCCACACAAAAAATGCACATAGAGGGGGCAAAGTGAAAAAGTTGGGCAAATTCATTAAAATCTTACAAAGAGAGCATAATGAGACCATATTTATAGTCTCTGGCGATTTCAATCTTAATCTGGTAGATATGAGTGGGGGTAAAGCAAAGGATCAAGTCACAAGTATATACAGGAAATACGTGGAAAATTTAGGCCTAACAATGTTAAATGGGAACAGCAGGGAGGACAATCCAGCCTCTATAACCTTCGGGAGTGGTATGCTCAATCATCGATTAAACGCTGATAAACTATTCCATGATGCGCCTGGTGCGTAACTTCCAAATCAAGTGAAGAGATGAGAGTGACCACTTTCCTCAAGCAATGTAAGTAGCATGCAGATTTGAGCAGCTGCAAATTTAAAGTGGCTTAATCGCATCCCCATCTATGCTTAATCTCAAAAGAATAACATGGATTACCAGGGATAGCAGGTGTAATGGACAAGGTGTATTGTAGGGCAGGGTTCCTGGAGGCGAGAACAAATGTAGTGACAGCAAGAAAAAAAGCATGCTCTCAAAAGCCACTGGAACAGGGAATGGACTGAGGTAATTCTCTTTTTGTTATCAAAATTCCCAGGTACTACAAAGTTAACAATTCAATTCAGCCTGATGTTTTCAATAAAAAGAGAGGTCGAGAACAACAGATCTGGTTTAACAAGACCCTGTGCAATCAGAACACACAAATAGTTGGAATGTCTTGGAAACTGGCAAAGTTCTCATCCTGTGGGTGGACATGGATAAACATATCCTAAGGGCCATGAAAAAAAAGTATCATAACGACTGTTGGAGGGGAAATAAAATGTAAGAAAACTTATGGACCAAGTTAGTTGGGGCAAGTAAAAAGACAAACAACAAGACCTTTTGGGAACTGGTAAATGAGCTGGCACTTGGCAAAGGCAAATGCCATAACATTGGAATCGATTCAAGCTCCTGGGAGAGCCAAACTTGCTATTTGCCTTGACCAGAGGAAGGTGAAAAGATGCTATCTCAATCCACGGCCCAGTTGCTTATGGTCCAGCCGCGCCCAGAAATCAAGACCACCCCATGGCCCCAGAGGAGGAGAAGCATATGGCCACCTTGGAGAGAACAGACAATGACCAAGTCTGGGTGCCACAACAAATAGCCGGACTGATTAAGAAAATTTATTCTGAAGGGGCCACTCGTCCAAATGGCCCCCCAAATGACATCTTTAAAGGAGATCCGGAGTATTGGGCGCAATGCTTTACACCACTCTTTAATACCATGACTCTCACCAAACAGATCCCAGAAACGTGGAGCAGCAGCATAATGCACACAATTTACAAGAGAAGAAATCCAGCTCCAATGTCAAATTAAAGGCTAGTTGCCTTAATTGATGTGGAGGCAAAATTGTATGCATTCTGTTTGTTACAGCACCTTCAAACTTGGGCAGACAAAAACAACCTAAATCTGAGATTTCACACAGAGTTTAGGGCAGGCATGGGAACATCAACAAATCTAATAGCCCTTTCCCTCATTATAGAAAAGGCCACCTACAAAAAAACAAGCATCTATGCTTGCTTTATAGACCTCAAGTCCACCCTCTATCGGGTTCCCTGGGAAAGGCTTTGGTCTAAACTGGCCAAATAGGGAATCCCGAATAATTATCTGAGGGCAATCATTGATCTATACACTGTCACCTAGGTTCAGGTAAAAATAGGAGATGGCACTAGATGAACAAAAAGAATATCCAAAAAGACCTGTATGAAGCAAGGCTGTGTCTCGGCTCCAAGCCTGTCTAATTTATATGTGGCAGATCTAGCCGGTGCGCTTGCACAAGTGAATAGCCATCTTCCGGCCCTAGGTACAGAGAAAGTTGGGTGCCTACAATAGGCAGATAACATCTTTTTGTTGAGTTATACACCATTGGACCTGCAACAGAGCATGACAGCCCTCAAAAACTTTCTGGATCAGCAAGGCCTAGAAAGAATCTGGCTAAAACAAAACTGATGCAGCTGATCAGTGCCAATCACGAATCCTTTGCTTAATTTCTGGGGGGAAACAAAGTGGAGGTAGTGCAGTCATACAAATATCTAGGATTTCATCTTGAATCTTGGCTGGTATGGAAGCATTAGTCTTGCAATCCAGGCAAAAGTCCATTCATTAATGCTCAAGAAGAAACCGGACTGTCCCAATTAGTCACACCTTCTCAAAGTCATGTCAGCTCAGTTGCTCCCCGCCATTTCTTATGGCACCGAAGTCTTGCAGGGCCAGGAAAACCTTTTCCAAAAAGTAGATCCCTGGCCCAGATTATTCTGTAATTTGGCCAAAAAAAACAGGTCTTTCAGTGAAAGGGAGCCTTTTTTACACTTCTTGGAAGCTATGGGTGGCAAAGAATACCTCCATAAACAACTCCTGCGGCAAGAAGTGAAAGCTCAACAAATTAGTAACAGAAAGGAACCTAGGAAACTACGTAAATCAGGTTATCAAAGTTCTGGGCATGGAAGAAGCCTGGAAATGCAGTATGGGGAAGGCTGCTTTCAATAAACCTGTAAACATCTCTATCCGCACTTTATTGCTCATAACAGATAAGGACTCTTTGGCTAAAAGAGAGCATGCCTTTTCAGCTCTGGGGTCTTATTCAACACTGCCCCCCCCCCCCTCCAAAGAATATTTGTCAGAACACTTTTCTGCTGATACAAAACATTAGTTTTGTTATATTGAACAGAGTTTTTTGACCCCAAAGACGCATGCGTCCCTTGGAAAAAATAGTTTCCCGATCAAAGTTGCTGATTATGTGGTCATAACCAAGTAACCCTAATGCACGCTCTCTGTTCCTGTCTGGTCTGGGCCCAGAAGGAATAAAAATGTTAAAACAGCATTTTCTACTTCAAATTGTTCGTACTTGTGGACAGGCAGTAATTAGTTGGCTAAATGGCAAGTTGATTTCATACTGTTTCAGGGGAGTGAGGTATTTACAGCTGTTTCACAAGAAGCTGGCTAGGGCAGAGTCTGGGGAACTGTCTGAGTAGAAGCAACCAGAAAGTAGAGGGTCTTGACTGTAGAACAATTTTAGTCTTTGCTTTTAGCATTTCGAGATTAACAGGCCGCAACATCTGCCACGTTTGAGGCAGCAAAGGTTTTAAGTATTCTATGCTTGGTATCTTTTTATAAAATCAGACTTTTAAAATTATTCATGGTACTTTACCATGTCAGAATATGAAGGAGTTTTTGCTCTTGCAACTCATATAGGTATTAATGGCTGTGTTGCTCTTGGGCTTTTTAAAATGTTCTTAATCTAACTTTTGCTGCCATTGTTTTAATGCATTTAAAGTCACTTCTTCATGAATTATGTAGTTGGTTTTACCTGCGCAGTATGGGCGTTTTAATATGTAAATTATTGCAATGCTTTTATTAATCAAGCAATAAAGATTAACATAGATCTATATCTTCGGCAACTATATTTGCTACACTTATGTGTTTGGAAATGTAGAACTTGCTGTATTAAATGTTTGTTGTGACTGTCATCTGGAAAACAACATGTAACATACTGCTCTATAAAAGACAGCACACAGTTCCAAATTTTAGAGCACTCTTTATCCATAATAGCATGAGTATATGAGGGGCTCCTCTTGCTTTGTATTCATTACTCCAAAAAAATCTGTAACTTCTCAAAGAGGAGGATTTGTTTTATTGTATTGTGAAAGTCAGCATAGCTTGAAACTTGTGATAGGAATATCTACAAACAATAGCTGGATCCAAAGAGCAAAGTTCTCCTGCTGTCTTCAAATAGATATCCTTTATGTTAGAGTTTGCTACTCTTAGAAATGTTAGTAAATCATCTCATGCATACTCTGCACAACTAAGTGTTACAAACCAAGTAGAAGGACCTAGATTACGTAGCATACATTTAACTTCTCCATGACGACGGTACCAGTATTCTTTAGGTCCATGTTGACAAGCCATCAAATTGATTAAGTTGTACTTCAGATTTTCATCTGTTCCTTGTATCTTATCTACAAAATCTCTTGCAGAAAGATTTTGGAGATTAACTCCTGTTTTAAGAATACGGCTAATAGCACACAAGAGTCCATTCAAATCACTCTCAAATAACAGATGGAATCTATAAGGAATACATTGTCAAAACTTAGAATCCTCTGAATATTGTCTTGTTGACCTATAGTCAGCTGCTCGTATTTGTACTGGTGCATCATCATAATGTCCACCTTCTCCTGTAGGAAATAGATGAGGAAAACAAAGAGCCTCTAAACTATTTTCCCAGGCACTCAAAGGAGCTCATCTATCTTGTTTTTTTTTCATACAAATAAATAGAATCCCCTACAACATCTTTGGAATGTAGTGGATGATGATGTCTGCTTGTACACTTTTTCAATCTGTCCACTAGATTGTACTATTTCATCTTCAACACAGATTATATCTGCAGTAATATCAAAGTTAGTATAAAAATTTATTTTCTTTAAAAAAATAAAAATAAAATTGTAGCCTTTTTCACTTAATTGACATATACTAATTCTTGCCAGATTTTTTAACTTTTTGTGTAAACTCCATTTACTAGAACAATCACTTACATCTTTTTAAATTTAAACACCAAAGGAATCAGCATTTTTAAAAAATCTAGAGGTAAATATACTACTCTTCCCTTGTTATGAATTGATCTAGCTGGCATTTTATTCTCTTGTGAATTATCCTAACAATACTTACATTTAATTTGTTTTGTACCTAAATCAAAGCGTTTTTCTACAAATAGATATGCACCAAATCATCGGCACTTGTCATTATCATCTTTTTCAGTTTTAGAAAAAATATCTACACAATGAGTTTGTTTTATGTAGTGAGTACGTCGACAAGAGACACACATATATTCAGGTTTCTCAGAACACACTGAATTGAATTTGCCTATTTATTTTCTAACTTTTTTTAGTATTTTGTGTCTATTTCCTGTACAGCTTCAAACCTCAACCTCTGCCATACAACTGTATAAGAGAGTTCTATTCAAATCTTCTAAACAACGCTTGAGTCTTCACATAATATAGGGGGTCATTACAACATTGGCGGTAAAAGCCGCTTACCACCGTGCAGAAGACCGCCAACACACCACGGCGGCAGCGGAATTCTGCCACGGTCATTATGACCCACTGCTTGGAATCCGCCAAAATTGAGACACCCACCCAAGTCCGCCACACCAAAGGTCAATGATAAACTGGAGAAAACAAAACCGACACTGTCACGCCAACAGGAATACGCCCACACTATCACAACCCACGAATCCACACAGGGGTCTTTCAGCCGCGGTATTCCATTGGCGGTACACACAGCCGCGCTCAAAATACACACACATTTACAAAACACAACCACATTGGACAATTCGAAATACACACACCTGATACACATACACACACCACTCCCACACACCCAATACAATATAAAACACACACCCACATCACCCACAATCCCCTACTACCAAAAATTCCGAAAGAAGGCCTGAGAGAGACACCACTATCTACAAACGAGCATCCACAGACACACAACACCATCACTCACACAACACACACCACTCCACACATCACCCACACCACCCCATGGCACGGCAAAGACACCCCAGGTTCTCTGAGGAGGATCTCAAGGTCATTGTGGAGGAAATCATCCGGGTAGAGCCACAGCTATTCGGATCACAGGTGCAGCACACCTCCAAAGCTAGGAAGATGGAGCTATGGCGAAGAATAGTGGACAGGGTCAACGCAGTGGGACAACACCCAAGAAATAGAGATGACATCAGGAAGAGGTGGAACGACCTACGGGGGAAGGTGCATTCCGTGGTCTCAAGACACCACCTTGCGGTTCAGAGGACAAGCAGCGGACCCCCACCTCCTCCCCCACAACTAACAACATGGGAGGAGCAAGTCTTGGCTATTCTGCATCCTGAGGGCCTCGCATGAGTAGCTGGAGGAATGGACTTTGGTTAGTCAAATCTTAACTATTACATCCCCCACCATACCTGCATGCTATCACATACCCCCAGCCTCACCCCCATCACTCCAACTCCCCACAAATGTCCCAATATCACAAACCACCCATCCCAATAGCAAGCCCTGTATGCAACACCAAAGCATGGACACCCATCACCAATGCATGGCCACTGCACATACCCATACACCCCCCTAAACCATTATCACACAAGGTCCTAGACAGGAATGCAAGCACTGGGGTACACGGTCACCCACCCATTGCACACCATGGCACACATAGATGCAATAACCATGCTTTTACACCCCTGCAGGACCCCTACCCAACGTCACCGGACAGGAGGGTCCAGACATGTCCACTCCACCAACAGAAGAGGCCCACAGTGATGACAGCAGCTCTGTCCAACTGGATCTAGACGACCAGCCCGGCCCATCTGGGACCTCAGGGCAGTCGGATCCCCTCACACAGTCACAGACCACTACAGAGCTTCCCCCCTCTGGAAACACCAGCACAGCACCCACCCAGCGGGCCCATACCTCTGTCCCCAGGACACGTCAATCGGCAGTGTGTCCACCACTACAGGGAACCCAGGCTAACCCACCACCCCAACAACAACAGGGACCTGGGGGCAGTGGCAGTGGGCACACGGTTCAGGGGACAGAGGCCCAGGGAAACAGGGGAACTGGGAGGGCTGCTGTGTGACAGGGGGAGGACAGGCCAAGGGAACCCACTCTCCACGAGGCCCTCTCCAACTTCATGGGAGCCTACCACCATTCCCAGGAGACAATGGCGACGGTACTGGCCAAGTTTCAAGAGACCCAGCGGCTGCAGGAGGAACAGTATTTGGGCTTCAGGGAGGAACTCAGATCCATCAATTCCACCCTGGGCACCACTGTAGGGGTGCTGAAGGAAGTCCTCAACACCAGGAGGGACACTGTGGAACAACAAGCGGCCCCTGACACTAGCCTGGACGATGAACTGCCCACCACCTCCGCTGGCGCTAGTGGACAGGTGGCACCGCCACAGGACCACCACACCAGCACCCCACCCCCTGCAGATGGAGAACCACCCCGCAAACGGTCTCTGAGATCCAGGACAAAGACAGAGAACAATGCCAAGACCCCCGCCAAGAAATGAGACCACCCTGATTGTCATCCAGTTGTCCCACTTTGTCACGCTGTCCATACTTAAACTGCCCCAGCTCCACTTCCTATGCCCCTTTGGACAATGCACCTGTGAGACTAATAGCTTGGACTCTGCCATGGACATTCCTCCACCATCACCCCTCAACATTTAACAACCCCCTCCAATATTGAGCACTTAAATAAACACCCTTAAAGCACAAAACAATCTGGAGTCTGTCTGTGATTTCGAATTACTGTATTAGCAATTACAGTGACAAAATGCTCTTTCAATGGTAATGTTAACATACCTATGTCACACAGCTCTAGTCCATGAGGAAACAAAGCAGATGTCACACAGTGGGACACACATCTGTGAAATCGTAAGAGAAAGTGACAACTCATGTACCATACACTGGGTGAAAGTACAGACAGTAGAGAGGTAGTAGTGTTAAAGTACATGCAGTAGGCAGGTTTGTCTTCTTACCTGTGTCTCACTGGAAGTATTGCAGGATCACAGAGTTCCTGTTGTCGATGTCCTCTTCTTCTGCTTCCTCATCTTCACTGTCCACAGGCTCCACCGCTTGTCCTGGGATTCCTCACTGGGGTTGTTGTAGTTTAGCAGCGATTACATTAAGCATTAGCAGAAGACATCTTGTATTTAGTAACTATTGTGAACATTTCGTGGAATCCATTTTGTATTCATGGCAGCCATTTTCTCTGCCACATGCTTCCATGTGCTCACTATATTCTCTGTCCTACCTCTCTATTAACTACTCTTGAAAATCTGCCTAGTGACAAGTTATATTTAACAACTCCCACTTTTGCACATGCTCAGTAAGGTTTGCAGCTGTTAGTCCTTGAAAACTGTTAGCTCCTCCTACCTGTCGACTGTGCATTTCCACATGACCTTACATGTATGCAAGTCTTGCTTCTATAATTGCACCACCTCCTTTTAGCCCCTGCGTGGGTATAAAAGGACCATGCTCTCTCAGTTCAGTGTGCTACTTCAAATATTACCGAAGGGTGCTGTTTGAACTGTGGTACCACCTCATGAGGTTAATAAACTTTGGGGGTCATTCTGACCTCGGCGGTAAAAGGCCCTTACCGCCAGTCAGAAGTCCGCCATTCTACCGCCGCGGCCGCGGTAAACCGCCACGGTCATTCTGACCCACAACGGCGGGACCGCCAAAATCCCGACATCCAAGGAAGGCCGCCACATCAGCGGGCCGCGGAAAACTGGAGATGACCAAACCTCCACCGTCACGCCAACACAAACACGCCCATGCCATTCTGACCCACGAATCCACGCGGCGGTCTTTCAACCGCGGTATTCCATTGGCGGTACACACCGCCGCACTCAAAATACACACACAGCTCCAAAACCCAGCCACATTGGACTATTTGAAATACACACACCTGACACACATACAAACAACACTCCCACACATCCAACCAACTATAAAACACACACCCACATCACCCACAAACCCCTACGACCGAAGATCATAGACGAAGGAGAGAGATACACATCACAGAATAGAGAGCTACATCACACAGAGGCACACTACACCATCACACACACCACATAGAAGCACAAAGCACCACACACCAACACACTCTTCACCATATACACCACCCCACACCTCATCCACACCACCCCATGGCACCCCAAAGGCACCCACGCTTTTCGGACCAAGAACTCCGGGTCATGGTGGAGGAGATCATAAGAGTCGAACCCCAGCTCTTCGGCTCACAGGTGCAGCACACCACTATAGCCAGGAAGGCGGAGCTATGGCAGCGGATCGTGGACAGGGTCAACGCGGTGGGACAGCATCCCAGAAATCGAGAGAACATCCGCAAACGTTGGAACGACTTACGGGGAAAGGTGCGCTCGATGGTCTCGTGACACAACATCGCAGTGCAGAAGACTGGCGGGGGACCCCCACCCACACCACCCGAATTCACAGCATGGGAGCAAGAGGTACTAAACATCCTGCATCCTGATGGCCTCGCTGGAGTACATGGAGGAATGGACTCTGGTAAGTACAATCTCAACTACTTCACCCCCCCCAGCATGCCAACCCCCACCACCACCCTCACCCCCAACCCCCATCACACATCCTCCCTGAGAATGTCTCCCCAGCACAACCCACCCAACACCAACCCCTGCATGCCACCACAAACTATGGACACCCATCACCTAAGCATGACCACTGCACATACCCCCCCCCAACACCCCCACAACACCTCCCCCAAGGGAATGACAGCACTGGGGGACAAGGGCACCCATAAATCGCACACAATAGCACACACAGAAACAATAACCATACTCTCTTACCCCATGCAGGACCCGAACGCCAACACACTGACCAGGAGGGTCCAGAAATGTCCATCCCCCCCCCGGAAGAGGCACCCAGTGATGACAGCAGCTCTGTCGACCTGGAACCTGACGACCAGCCCGGACCATCGGGGACCTCTGGACAGTCGGTTCCCCACACACAGGCCACAGCAGACCCAACCCCCTCTGGGAACAACAGCACAGCTCCCACCCAGCGGGCCCATGGCTCTGTCTCTAGGACAGGTCAATCAGCGGTGTGTCTGCCACTACAGGGCCCCCAGGCTAACCCACCACCCCCACAACAACAGGGACCTGGGGGCAGTGGTAGTGGGCACACCGTCCAGGGGACAGAGTCCGGGGGAAACAGGGCAACTCGGAGGGCTGCTGTGCGACAGGTGGGGGAGGAGAGGCCCAGGGAACCGACTCTCCAAGAGGCCCTCACCACCATCATGGCAGCCTACCACCGCTCACAAGAGACGATGGCGACGGTACTGGCCAGGTTCCAGGAGATCCAGGCACAGCAGGAGGAACGCTACATGGGGTTCAACAATCATCTCACCCACATCTCTACCGCCATGGGGAGCCTAGTCCAGGCCCTCCACCGGATAGAAGACACGTTGCGGGACCATGTGGCACCACACAGGGCCCCTGTCACTAGCCCGGACCAGGAACAGCCTACCACCTCTGCCGGCGCTAGTGGACAGGAGGCCCCACCACAACGACAGGCCACCAGAACCGCACCTCCTGCTGAAGAACAACCACCCCGCAAGAGGAGCCTGAGATCCAAAAAAAAGACAGAGTAGGATGTCAAGACCCCCGCCAGCATGAGATACCCCCTGAAGTCATCCCACTGTCCCACATTGCCACTCTGTCCAACCTTGAACTGCCCCTGCTCCATCCTTCCACAGGCATATGGACAATGCACCTGTGAGACTGAGAACTGGACTCTGCCATGGACATTACTCCACCCCCACCCATCACCGTGTGAATATCATGTACCATTATCTAGCACCAAAAATAAATCACTCAATGCACTGAAGTCATGCTGGAGTCAGGCTGTATTATTTACAAATGTAAAACACATTACCGATCAATTATGTTCTGTAAACTTTGTGCTGAACACATACCGAGATCAATAAGCATTAGTCCATGGGCTAACCAAGCAGAAGTCACGCAGTGGGTCATACAGCACTGAAAAGGGAAGGGAGAATCAAACATCAGTTTCAAATAACTGGGGGGTCATAGACAAAGTTGAGAAAAACGAGGCAATCAGGAAAATTAAAATGGCGTGTGTGATTCTTACCTGTGTGCTACTGAAAATACTGTTGGATAACTCTGTCCCTGTTGTCTGGGTCGTCCTCTGAGTCTTCCTCCTCTTCACTCTCCACAGGCTCTACAGCTGCTTCAACACCACCATCTGGACCATCCTCCTGCAGGAAAGGCACCTGACGTCGCAATGCCAGATTGTGAAGCATACAGCAGGCCACCATGATCTGGCACACCTTCTTTGGTGAGTACATCAGGGATCCCCCTGTCATATGCAGACACCTAAACCTGGCCTTCAGAACCCCAAAGGTCCTTTCTATGATCCTCCTAGTTCGCCCATGGGCCTCATTGTACCGTTCCTCAGCCCTAGTCCGGGGATTCCTCACTGGGGTCAATAGCCAAGGCAGGTTGGGGTAACCAGAGTCACCTATTAGCCACACACGTTGTCTCTGTAGCTGTTCCATCACAAAAGGGATGCTGCTATTACGCATCACATACGCGTCATGCACTGAACCAGGGAACATTGCATTCACATGGGAGATGTACTGGTCAGCCAAACAGACCACCTGGACGTTCATAGAATGGTAACTCTTCCTGTTTCTGTACACCTGCTCATCGTCTTTTGGGGGGACTAAGGCTACATGGGTCCCATCAATGGCACCAATTATGTTGGGAATATGTCCAAGGGCATAAAAATCACCCTTCCCAGTGGGCAAATCAACCTCCTCTGGGAATATAATGTAACTCTGCATGTGTTTCGTCAGGGCAGACAACACTCTAGACAAAACCTTTGAAAACATTGGCTGAGACATTCCAGATGACATGGCCATTGTTGTCTGGAATGAGCCACTTGCAAGAAAATGGAGGACTGACAGCACCTGCACCAGAGGGGGAATTCCTGTGGGTTGGCGGATGGGGGACATCAGGGCTGGCTCCAGCTGGGCACACAGTTCATGGATGGTGGCACGGTCAAGTCGGTATCGTAGTATGATGTGGCGTTCTTCCATTGTCGACAGGTCCACCAGCGGTCGGTACACGCGAGGATTCATCCTTCTCCTCGCAAATCCCAGCGGACGGTGCCTAGGAAGGACAACATGGAGCACAGAGTGAAGATCATCACTGGTACGTTCACCACTGCTTGCATGGCACACGGTTATCTAGGTATTGAAAGGCGTGTATGTGTGGCAATGCCAGGCCTAGGCCTGTGTGTCACAGTAGAGATTATGCCATGTGGGCCCTTGAAATGGCGGCTGCCTGACCTGTGAAGTGGGACAATGGGATGTGAGGTCACTGCGCTGGCGGAGCAGACCGTGGCGGTAGGCGGTCGAAGACCGCTATACGGAGCCACATTGGATAACATTGAAGCCTATGGGTTTCAGGAGCCAATGACGATGTGCGCCGGCGGTCGCGGTACGCACCGCCGCGGTACGCACTGCCGCGGGCGTGACCGCCATTTTCTATCTGCTTAATCACTCGAGACATGATCATCCACAGGAGAGGACCTATACTGCAAGTGCTGCTGTGAACTCGGTCTGGAAGTGACAATGGCTGCTGCGACTGGGGAAAGGGCCCCTGCCTTCACGTCTGAAGAGTTGGAGAAGCTCGTGGATGGGGTCCTCCCCCAGTATGCGTTACTCTACGGTCCTCCAGACCAACAGGTGAGTACACCGGGTGCACATGGAATGGGCAATGCCTGTGTGGAGTGGGGTGGATGTAAGTTGGTGGGGTGGGGGGCGAATGAGGAGTGCAACGCACGACAGATGAGAGCATGTGCTATTTTGCAAGGTTGGGGAGGGGGGGCCAATCACATGTAACATGCAGTAAGTTGATGATTGTTTCCTTCCCACCCTGTACATGTCACATAGGTCAGCGCCCATCAGAAAGTCGGGATTTGGCGTGCCATCGCCAAGGAAGTCCGGGCCCTGGGGGTCCACGTCAGACGGGGCACCCACTGCCGCAAGAGGTGGGAGGACATCCGCCGCGGAACCAGGAAGACCGCCGAGTCACTGCTGGGGATGGCCTCCCAACCTAGGAGGGGTGCCAGTCGTACCCTGACCCCCCTGATGTCCCGGATCCTGGCGGTGGCCTACCCTGAATTGGATGGGCGCTTGAGAGCATCACAGCAGACACAAGGGGGTGAGTATCAGCACATTCAGATATCTTTCTGCGCAGTGGAGGCGTCTGGGTGGGGGAGGAGGGTTGGGGGTGACATTAGGCCAGGGCGCTTTCTGTAGTGTAGTCCTCTCCCTTAGGCATGGCCCTGTGCTCCCGGCCCCCAGCTCCGTAGGGTGACAAGTCCAGCTATTGATGGTCCAGCCTCACACATGTGTGCGCTTGTCGTCTCCTGACCTGTTGTCCGAGTCAGAAGTATTGAGTAGTGTGCCCCGAATGCGCGGCTTAGTGCATGCGGCTCCTGTGACTGTCGTCTCCGCCAACGCTGTTGACATTGCATGCACTCAACCAGGTCTTCTCTTTCTCCCCCCACCCTTCTTCTTCATCTTCTTGTGCATGTGTGCATTAGCATCATCAGGCGGAGGAGATTTGGCATCGGAGCACGAGGGAGCTGCAAGCCACAAGGCCCCGGTGGGCACAGGAACAGACACTGAGGGCCCAAGTGAGCCGGAGGGCAAGGGGAACACCACGACGGGGACCGCTGGTGAGAGCAGCGACAGCGACACGTCCTCGGATGGGAGCTCCCTAGCGGTGGCGGCAACATCCGGGCCCCCCGCCTCTACAGGTACAGCCGCCACCCAGCGCACCAGCCCCGCCCTCCCAGCAGCCCCTCAGCCTACGCTCCGTGCCCGCTCACCCAGGAAGGCGGGCGTCTCCTTCGCCCCAGGCACCTCAGCCCCTGCCCCTGTTACCCCTGCTGCCCTCAGTGAGGAGGTCATTGATCTCCTCAGGACACTCATTGTTGGGCAGACTACCCTTTTGAATGCCATCCAGGGGGTAGAAAGGGAGGTGCATCGGAGCAATGCCTACCTGGAGGGCATTCATTCGGGTCAGGCTGCCCATCAACGATCGTTCAATGCTCTGGCCTCAGCACTGACGGCAGCCATTGTCCCTGTTTCCAGCCTCCCTCTTCTGACTGCCTCCAGCCTGTCTCTGTCTCCTGTTCCTCAGCCTATCCCAGCCACACCATCAGACTAGCCTGCACACACCTCAACACCCAAGGGCAGCTCATCCAGACACAAGCACCACAGATCCCACAAACACTCACCCAAGCAACACACAGATGCAGACATCCCAACAGTCACTACCACCCCTGTGTCCCCCTCCTCCTCGTCTCCCTCCTCCCTCCCTGTGACATATCCACTCACACCTGCATGCACACCAACATCAGCCAGTGCTACCATCACCACCACACCCTCCTGTACAGTCCGCACGCGTGCAGTCACCACCCCCACTGCCATTTACACGTCCCCTGTGTCCTCTCCCACTGTGTCTGTCACCACCCCTTCCAAGACACACAAACGCAGGCAGACACCCACCCAACAGACATCCACCTCACAACAGCCTACAGCACCTGCACCTTCACCCAATGACAGCACACCTGACTCTCCTACAACCACATCCTCTTCCTCCACTTCCATCTCCACTTCTACCTTTTACCTTGGCCCTAAAAAGCTTTTCCTGGCTAATCTTGACCTCTTCCCCTCCGATGACCTACCCCCTCCATCTGCAAAGAGTCCCAAGAGCACCACAGCCACCACCAGCCCAACTTCGGGTGTCACTGTTGTGCATGGGTTCTGGAGCCCACCCTTTGCCAGCAGTGACACCTCCATCAGCAGCAAGGACACATCCAGCCCCCCCCCGGCAAGAGGACCAGGAAACACAAGGGCCGCCGTGCGAAGACTGACACGGCTGCCCCCAAGGAGCAGAGTTCGCCCACTTCACCAGCCACAACGTCTAGGGGAGGCAAGGGCCCGAGAGCCCCATCTAAGGAGCGTAAGGGCAGCAGGGTGGAGACGTCAGCCAGCAGGAGCGCGGAGCAGGTGGGCCCCACATGCCACATCCCAGCTGTAAAGGAGGACACCAAAGGGCCCAGGACTCCGTCACCGAAGGGGCCAGGAACATCACGGCCGGAGGGCGTCTGAGCACGGAGTCCAGGCCAGGTCTGGCTCCCTTGAACCTACTGGATGTGCACCGCTGAACAGGGCCCGCCGTGCAGAAGAGCACCGCTGAACAGGGCCCGCCGTGCAGAAGAGCACCGCTGAACAGGGCCCGCCGTGCAGAAGAGCACCGCTGACAGGGCCCGCCGTGCAGAAGAGCACCGCTGAACAGGGTCCGCCGTGCAGAAGAGCACCGCTGAACAGGGCCCGCCGTGCAGAAGAGCACCGCTGAACAGGGCCCGCCGTGCAGAAGAGCACCGCTGAACAGGGCCCGCTGTGAAGATAGGCACCGCTGAACAGGGCCCGCCGTGCAGAAGAGCACCGCTGAACAGGGCCCGCTGTGAAGATAGGCACCGCTGAACATGGCCCGCCGTGCAGAAGAGCACCGCTGAACAGGGCCCGCCGTGCAGAAGAGCACCGCTGAACAGGGCCCGCTGTGAAGATAGGCACCGCTGAACAGGGCCCGCCGTGCAGAAGAGCACCGCTGAACAGGGCCCGCCGTGCAGAAGAGCACCGCTGAACAGGGCCCGCTGTGAAGATAGGCACCGCTGAACAGGGCCCGCCGTGCAGAAGAGCACCGCTGAACAGGGCCCGCTGTGAAGATAGGCACCGCTGAACAGGGCCCGCCGTGCAGAAGAGCACCGCTGAACAGGGCCCGCTGTGAAGATAGGCACCGCTGAACAGGGCCCGCCGTGCAGAAGAGCACCGCTCCGCTGGGCCCTTCCTGTCAAGCACCGCTCCGCTGGGCCCCTTCATCTCAAGCACCGCTCCGCTGGGCCCCGCCGTCTCAAGCACCGCTCCGCTGGGCCCCGCCGTCTCAAGCACCGCACCACTGGGCCCCTTCATCTCAAGCACCGCTCCGCTGGGCCCCGCCGTCTCAAGCACCGCTGGGCCCCGCCGTCTCAAGCACCGCACCGCTGGGCCCCTTCATCTCAAGCACCGCTCCGCTGGGCCCCGCCGTCTCAAGCACCGCTCCGCTGGGCCCCGCCGTCTCAAGCACCGCACCGCTGGGCCCCTTCATCTCAAGCACCGCTCCGCTGGGCCCCGCCGTCTCAAGCACCGCTCCGCTGGGCCCCTTCATCTCCAGCACCGCTCCGCTGGGCCCCGCTGTCTCAAGCACCGCTCCGCTGGGCCCCGCCGTCTCAAGCACCGCACCGCTGGGCCCCTTCATCTCAAGCACCGCTCCGCTGGGCCCCGCCGTCTCAAGCACCGCACCGCTGGGCCCCGCCGTCTCAAGCACCGCACCGCTGGGCCCCTTCATCTCAAGCACCGCTCCGCTGGGCCCCGCCGTCTCAAGCACCGCTCCGCTGGGCCCCGCCGTCTCAAGCACCGCACCGCTGGGCCCCTTCATCTCAAGCACCGCTCCGCTGGGCCCCGCCGTCTCAAGCACCGCTCCGCTGGGCCCCGCCGTCTCAAGCACCGCTCCGCTGGGCCCCTTCATCTCAAGCACCGCTCCGCTAGGCCCCTTCATCTCAAGCACCGCTCCGCTGGGCCCCGCCGTCTCAAGCACCGCTCCGCTGGGCCCCGCCCTCTCAAGCACCGCTCCGCTGGGCCCCGCCGTCTCAAGCACCGCACCGCTGGGCCCCTTCATCTCAAGCACCGCTCCGCTGGGCCCCGCCGTCTCAAACTCCGCTCCGCTGGGCCCCGCCATCTCAAGCACCGCTCCGCTGGGCCCCTTCATCTCAAGCACCGCTCCGCTGGGCCCCGCCGTCTCAAGCACCGCTCCGCTGGGCCCCGCCGTCTCAAGCACCGCTCCGCTGGGCCCTTCCTGTCAAGCACCGCTCCGCTGGGCCCCTTCATCTCAAGCACCGCTCCGCTGGGCCCCTTCATCTCCAGCACCGCTCCGCTGGGCCCCGCCGTCTCAAGCACCGCTCCGCTGGGCCCCGCCGTCTCAAGCACCGCTCCGCTGGGCCCCGTCGTCTCAAGCACCGCACCGCTGGGCCCCTTCATCTCAGGCACCGCTCTGCTGGGCCCCGCCGTCTCAAGCACCGCACCGCTGGGCCCCGCCGTCTCAAGCACCGCACCGCTGGGCCCCTTCATCTCAAGCACCGCTCCGCTGGGCCCCGCCGTCTCAAGCACCGCTCCGCTGGGCCCCGCCGTCTCAAGCACCGCACCGCTGGGCCCCTTCATCTCAAGCACCGCTCCGCTGGGCCCCGCCGTCTCAAGCACCGCTCCGCTGGGCCCCGCCGTCTCAAGCACCGCTCCGCTGGGCCCCTTCATCTCAAGCACCGCTCCGCTGGGCACCGCCGTCTCAAGCACCGCTCCGCTGGGCCCCGCCGTCTCAAGCACCGCACCGCTGGGCCCCTTCATCTCAAGCACCGCTCCGCTGGGCCCCGCCGTCTCAAGCACCGCTCCGCTGGGCCCCTTCATCTCAAGCACCGCTCCACTGGGCCCCGCCGGCTCCAGCACCGCTCCGCTGGGCCCCGCCGTCTCAAGCACCGCTCCGCTGGGCCCTTCCTGTCAAGCACCGCTCCGCTGGGCCCCTTCATCTCAAGCACCGCTCCGCTGGGCCCCTTCATCTCCAGCACCGCTCCGCTGGGCCCCTTCATCTCCAGCACCGCTCCGCTGGGCCCCGCCGTCTCAAGCACCGCTCCGCTGGGCCCCGCCGTCTCAAGCACCGCACCGCTGGGCCCCTTCATCTCAAGCACCGCTCCGCTGGGCCCCGCCGTCTCAAGCACCGCTCCGCTGGGCCCTTCCTGTCCAGCACCGCTCCGCTGGGCCCCTTCATCTCAAGCACCGCTCCGCTGGGCCCCTTCATCTCCAGCACCGCTCCGCTGGGCCCCTTAATCTCCAGCACCGCTCCGCTGGGCCCCGCCGTCTCAAGCACCGCTCCGCTGGGCCCCGCCGTCTCAAGCACCGCACCGCTGGGCCCCTTCATCTCAAGCACCGCTCCGCTGGGCCCCGCCGTCTCAAGCACCGCTCCGCTGGGCCCCGCCGTCTCAAGCACCGCACCGCTGGGCCCCTTCATCTCAAGCACCGCTCCGCTGGGCCCCGCCATCTCAAGCACCGCTCCGCTGGGCCCCGCCGTCTCAAGCACCGCTCCGCTGGGCCCCTTCATCTCAAGCACCGCTCCGCTGGGCCCCGCCGGCTCCAGCACCGCTCCGCTGGGCCCCGCCGTCTCAAGCACCGCTCCGCTGGGCCCTTCCTGTCAAGCACCGCTCCGCTGGGCCCCTTCATCTCAAGCACCGCTCCGCTGGGACCCGCCGTCTCAAGCACCGCTCCACTGGGCCCCGCCGTCTCAAGCACCGCTCCGCTGGGCCCCTTCATCTCAAGCACCGCTCCACTGGGCCCCGCCGTCTCAAGCACCGCTCCGCTGGGCCCCTTCATCTCAAGCACCGCTCCGCTGGGCCCCGCCGGCTCCAGCACCGCTCCGCTGAACACCGCCGTCTCAAGCACCGCTCCGCTGGGCCCTTCCTGTCAAGCACCGCTCTGCTGGGCCCCTTCATCTCAAGTACCGCTCCGCTGGGCCCCATTCATCTCCAGCACCGCTCCGCTGGGCCCCTTCATCTCCAGCACCGCTCCGCTGGGCCCCGCCGTCTCAAGCACCGCTCCGCTGGGCCCCGCCGTCTCAAGCACCGCTCCGCTGGGCCCCGCCGTCTCAAGCACCGCACCGCTGGGCCCCTTCATCTCAAGCACCGCTCCGCTGGGCCCCTTCATCTCCAGCACCGCTCCGCTGGGCCCCTTCATCTCAAGCACTGTTTATGGTTCACTGTGCCCCCCATGCCTCCTCCTTGACCAGTGGAGACTGTTATCCACTTGAGAGACTGTGGCTTTGCACTCCCCAGGATGGTACAGTGGGCAAGCCACCCACTGTAGAGACTTGAGAGACTGTGGCTTGGCACTCCCCAGGATGGTACAGTGGGCAAGCCATCCACTTGTGAGACTTGAGAGACTGTGGCTTTGCACTCCCCAGGATGGTACAGTGGGCAAGCCACCCACTGTAGAGACTTGAGAGACTGTGGTTTTGCACTCCCCAGGATGGCACAGTGGGCATGGTGGCCCCTTCGTGGATCTTGCGTCGTGGACTCATGTGGCTGTGGTGCCCCCCCCCTTCCCTTCCCCCTGAGGTGCCTGTAGTATTTTCATCAGATGCCCCTGCAGTGTTCTCTCCAAAGGACTCAGGTCTCCTGTGTGGGCTTTGCCCTTGTGTCGCTACACTGTAGCCCACGAACTGTTCCATTTGACTTGGATGTAGCGGACTAATTGCCTCGGTTCGCCATGGCAGTGTGTATAGTATTATTTTGTTATGGATATTTTGCATAGTTGCCGATACGTCTCAGAGTCTATTTTTTATATAAAAATTTGGTTCAAAATGTAATTATGTCTTTGCATTTTTCAGGGGGGTTTGGGTGGTGTCACTGTGCATTGTTGCTCTGCATTGGTGTGTACATAGTTTGGGGGGGTGGGGGTCGCATATGTGTGTGCCCGTAACCTTTCGTCCTCCCCCCTCCCGTGTGTCGTAGGTGCAGTACTCACCGTTGTCGTCTGCGCCGGAGTTCGTACTCGTGGTAGATGAGCAGGTAGACGAGTGCAGGTAGGATGTTTAATTCGGGTTCCATGCTGTCCTCCGTACTCGTGGAGTGTGTTTTGGGGAGCGTTTTCCCGTCCGTAGTCTGTTTCCGCCGTGTTTTTATCGGCGGGGCTCCCGCCCCGGAAAAGGTGGCGGATTGGTGAGTTCTGATACTGTGGGCGGTACATTGTCTGCCGCCTGCCTGTTGGCGGTGACCGCCGCGCTGTTTGTCTGTACCGCGATGGCGGTCGGAGTGTTAATGTGGCGGGCTGTGTTGGCGGTTCCCGCCAGGGTCAGAATTCCATTTTTTGGACCGCCGGCCTGTTGGCGGGTTGGCCGCCGCTTTATCACCGACCGCCAGGGTTAGAATCACCCCCTTTGTCTTTTATTTCAGTTTCTGTGCCAACTTCTTCCTACATGGTCTGAGGACTTTGTGCAGAGAAAGGTGAACCCCTTGCACTAGTAGGCCTTGCTGAGGCTTACTTCAACAGGGTCAGTAGCCATGACAGGTTGGGGTAACCAGAGTCACCTGAAAATGGCGAGGGACAACTGTTAGACACACACTAACCTGTAGGGATATCCCCAGACCCAGACAACTATTCCCACTGAATTGGTTCTAGGTGCTCACCTAGTAGCCACACACGGTGCCTCTGGAATTGGCCCATCACATAAGGGATGCTGCTATTCCGCAGGATGTAAGCGCCATGCACTGAGCCAGGGAATTTGGCATTAACATGGGAGATGTGCTGGTCTGCCAAACACACCATCTGCACATTCATCAAATGATAACTCTTCCTGTTTCTGTACACCTGTTCACTCTTGCGGTGGGGACCAAGGCCACATGTGTCCCATCAATGGCACCTATGATGTTGGGGATATGTCCCAGGGCATAGAAGTCACCTTTCACTGTAGGCAAATCCTCCACCTGAGGGAAAACGATGTAGCTCTGCATGTGTTTCAGCAGGGCAGACAACACTCTGGAGAACAAATTGGAAAACATAGGCTGGGACATCCCTGATGCTATGGCCACTGTAGTTTGAAATGACCCACTTGCAAGGAAATGGAGTACTGACAGCACCTGCACTTGAGGGGTGATCCCTGTGAGATGGCGGACAGCTGACATCAGGTCTGGCTCCAACTGGGCACACAGTTCCAGGATTGTGGCACGATCAAGCCTGTAGGTGATGATTACATGTCTTTCCTCCATTGTCGACAGGTCCACCAGCGGTCTGTACACAGGAGGATGCCGCCATCTCCTCACATGTCCCAGCGGACGGTGCCTATGGAGGACAACAGCGAGCACAGAGTCAACCAACTCAGAGGTACGTAAACACAGCTTACTCAGAAAACTATTCATAACCCGAAATTTGCCTGTATGAGTGTTGAGCCAAGGCCTAGGTATGTGTTACGCAGTTAAAAATAAAGCCATGTGGGCCCCTGAAGTGGTGGCTGCCTGACCTGTAA
This sequence comes from Pleurodeles waltl, assembly GCF_031143425.1. NCBI lineage: Eukaryota > Metazoa > Chordata > Amphibia > Caudata > Salamandridae > Pleurodeles > Pleurodeles waltl. The sequence continues at coordinate 801,234,758 of NC_090446.1, forward strand.
AGTGGGACAATGGGATATGAGGTAACTGCGCTGGCGTTGTACACCGTCGCGGTAGGCGGTCGAAGACCGCGGCGCAATTCTGCATTGGTTAACATTGGACCCTATGGGTCCCAGGGGCTAATGACGCTGCACGCCGGTGGTGACGGTACGCACCGCCACAGACATGACCACCATTTTCTGTCTGTTCAATCACTCGATACCTGATCTTCGTCAGGAGAGGACCTACACTGCAAGTGCTGCTGTGACCTCAGTCTGGAAGAGACAATGGCTCGTGCGTCTGGGGAAAGGGCCCCTGCCTTCAGCACGGAGGAGTTGGAGAAACTCGTGGATGGGGTCCTCCCCCAGTACACGCTACTCTATGGTCCTCCAGACAAACAGGTAAGTACACTGGGAGCATGCTGTATGGGCAATGTCGTGTGGAGTGGGGTGGATGAAAGATAGGGGGGGAGAATGAGGCGTGCATGAAACGGCGGTGAGTGCATGTGCCATATGGCAAGGTTAGGGATGCAGGCCAATGACTGTGACGGTGCAGTTGGTAATAACTTTTATTTTTCCCCTGTACAATTCCTGGTGTCAGCGCCCACCAGAAGAAGGATGTTTGGCGTGCCATCGCCAAGGACGTCCGGACCCTGGGGGTCTACCACGGACAGAGCAACCACTGCCGGAAAAGATGGGAGGACATTCGCCGCTGGCGCAAGAAGACGGCGGAGGCCCAGCTGGGGATGGCCTCCCAACGTGGGAGGGGTGCCCATCGCACCATGACCCCCTTGATGTTCAGAATCCTGGCGGTGGCGTATCCGGAGTTGGATGGCCGCTTGAGGGCATCACAGCAGCAACAAGGGGATGAGTACACTCTCATTCTGCTGATTCAGTGCGCAGTGGAGGTGTCTGGGTGGGGGCGGTGAGCTGTGGGTTCCCCTAGTCCAGGGCGAGTGTGCTGGTTAAGTCCCCTTTTTCAGGCAGACCCTGTGGCAGCCCACCCCACCTGGGTACAGTGCCAACTACACCTAGACAGGCTCCTGTGACATCCATGTGTGCAGATATCGGCCATAGCCTTGTTAGGCCATGTCCCAGGGATTGACTAGTGTACCCCAAGTGCGCAGCGTAGTGCAGGGGGCTTCTGTGTCTGTCGTGTCCGCCAACGGTAGCGGTAATGCATGCACTCAACATGTCTTTCTTCTGTCCCCCCCCCCTTTTTGTGGTCTCCCTGTACTTTTGTGCATTAGCATCATCAGGCGGAGGAGCAGTGGCACCGGAGCAGGAGAGAGCTGCATCCCACATGGCCCTGGAGGGCGAGACTACGGACTCCGATTTCACCAGTGGGACAGAGGGCGAGGGGAGCCCATCTGTGCCCGCATCTACAGGTACAGCCGCCACCACCCCCTCCTGCACCGCCCTCCCAGCAGCCCCTCAGCCTTTGCCCCGTGCCCGCTCAACCAGGAGGGTGGGCATCACCTTCTCCCCAGGCACCTTAGGCCCTGCCCCAGTCACCCCTGCTGCCCTCAGTGAGGAGGCCATTGACCTCCTCAGGTCCCTCACTGTTGGGCAGTCTACCATTTTGAATGCCATCCAGGGTGTAGAGAGGCAGTTGAAACAAACCAATGCATTCCTGGAGGGCATTCATTCTGGTCAGGCAGCCCTTCAGCGAGCTTTTCAGACTCTGGCCTCAGCACTGATGGCAGCAATTGTCCCTGTCTATAGCCTCCCCCCTCCAACTTCCTCCACCCAGACCCACACCCCTGTACCTCAGCCTATCCCAAGCACACCATCAGACCAGCATGCACACACCTCAACACACAAAGGAAGCTCAGACAAACATAAGCACCACACATCCCACAGGCACTCACACAAGCACCACACACATTCAGACATACCAACATCCACTGCCTCCACTGTGTCCCCCTCCTCTTCGTCTCCCTCATCCCTCCCAGTCTTGTCACCACTCACACCTGCATGCACTACATCTTCAGCCACTACGTCCATCACCAGCACACCCACTATGTCCATCACCAGCACACCCACCACCACATCCCGCTCACGTGCATTCACCACCCCCACTACCATTTACACATCCCCTGTGTCCTCTCCCAGTGTGTCTGTGAGCCCACCTCCCAAGGAACACAAACGCAGCCACACACACACCCAACAGCCATCCACCTCACGACAGCCTCCAGCCCATGCACCTTCATCCAAAGTCACCAAACGTACCCCTCCTACGACCACTACCTCTTCCTCCACTTCCAAACCCCCTCCATCTACCCGTCCCAGTGGTCCTAAGAAACTTTTCCTGGCCAACCTTGACTTCTTTCCCTCACCTCCCCCACCCCGTCAGTCTCCTAGGGCCCGACTTTCCAGATCCCAACCCAGCACCTCAGCCACAACATCGGCGGGACCAGTGGTGACAGTAGTCACTGGATTATGGAGTGCACCAGGCAGCATGGCAGGCAGTGTGGCAAGGAGCCACAGCACGGACAGTCCCCCACCTGTCAAGCATCAAAATTTGGCCAGGGCCCGGCGTTAGAGGTGGAATACACCAGCCACCAAAGCCACTCCCACGGGTACAGGTGGGAGTGTGGACTCAGCTGCGACACCTTCCAAGGTGGGGAAGGGGCACAAGAAAACCGGCAAGTCTGGGAAGATCAGCATGGCGGAGAAGACCGCCATCATCCCCGCTGCCCAGGAGCCGACCGCCAGCAGCCCCACTGCCCAAGACAGGACCGCCAGCAATGGCCCGCTGCCAAGGAGCTGACCGCCATCAGCCCCACTGGCACAGACAGGACCAGCAGCACCGCTGCCAAGAAGCTGACCGCCATCAGCCCCACTCGTCCATCCATACGTTGCAATTCATCACTACATTTACATTTTTCACTCTTAATTATCGTCTTCCTATCATTTTGCATTTTACAGCATATTTGTTTTAAAGTTTCGTACTCTTACCAGTATCTATTTTCTTCTTCTGAACATTTTCCACCTTTTCTCTTTTTACTGTCAATTTTGAGCAGTCTCTTTGAGTGTGAGAGTGTCTGTGTACATGTGACAGGTGATGTAAGAGAATCTCTGTAGGTGTGAGAGTGGCTGTCACAGTGTCTACCTAAATGTCAGACTGGGTGTGAATATACTTCTCTGGGTGTGAGGATGAGTGTCAGAGTACATCTATGGCTTTGACATTACATGTGACAGTCTCTATGCTAGTGTGACACTGAGCCTAAGAGTCTGTGTCTGGGTGTGAGAGGGAGTGTACCAGTGTCTTTCTGGATGCAAGGGTAGGTATGAGAGTGTCTCCCTGAGTGTGAGAGTGAGTGTAAGACTGTCTGTGTAGGTGAGAGAGTGCTTGTAAAAGTGTCTGCCTGGATACCAGTGTGAGTTTGAGAGTGTCTGTGTAGATGTGACAGACAATGTAAGAACATCTCCATAGGTTTGAGAGTGGGTGTGTCAGTGTCTGTCTGCATGTCAAACTAGGTGTGAGAGTGTCTCTCTGTGTGCAATACTAAATGTAGAGTGTCTCTATTAGAATTTAGTCTTTTTTTTAATTTTTTTACTTTTCCCAAGCTCAGGGGATCCAACCGCAGATATACATTGGGCCACTAGAAACTAGGTCCTAACTATAACTTTCTACTGGAGACCACCAGTAGGTTATTTTATATATATTTTACTGCAAAAAACAAAGGTTACATGGATGTTATAGTTAGGAAATAATAGAATTTAAAAAACTATAGAAAATCACTTAAAAACCAAAGGTTACAGGGACGTTGTAGTTAGGAAATAATAGAATTTAAAAAAGCCATAGAAATTCACTTAAAAAAAAACAAAGGTTACAGGGATGTTATAGTCAGGCTCTGATTTTAATTCTACCAAACCATAGAAATTCACCAGGTATAGTCAGAGTTACCTTAAGTAACTATAACTCGTGCCCTCACCATGCACAGTGTTTTTGTCAAAATGTTTGCTGCAAATATTACATTGATATTATCAATGATGTTATGAAATATGGCATGATCACCATAATTTGTGGGGTAATTTGCAGTGCATGGCGAGGGTGTGAGTTATAGTTACCTTAGGGTAAGGCTGTTACATGAGAGCCCTGGGGAGGTGGTGATCCCCAGGGCAGCAGAAGGGGGTCAGGAGGCCCCCGCTATTTTTTGGTAAAATGCACCCAGGACTTGGCCCACGCAGGGGCATTAGGCTAACAAAACATGGGAGTCCGCCCTTCGATTTTTTCTTTATTTTAACAAGTGGATTCACAGATCCACTGCGTCTCTGCTGGTAAAATAAAAATAAAAATGCTTTTTAGCCCTGGGGGGGGTCCCTTTTTTTGGGACTCAGCTGAAGCAGAGTCCCAAGATGGCTGGCAATACTTCAACAACCTGTTGTTGAAGTGTTATCAGCCAATCAGATTTTAGCACGAGGTCGTTAGGGGTCACAAATCCTTTTCATCCTTAGATTTAGAAATTTGTTTTCCCCTTAAGTTATCAAAAGCTACTGAGCATAATTACACCAAACACAAACAGCATTCTTTGATGTAATTCCGTCAGGTAGTTTTTTCCCTATCGCTGTTCAAAATCCCCATGAAAAATGAATAGGGAGAATATGTTTTGCCCCCCATTTTTCTCAGCCCCCCCTTAAATGGATCACCACAAAACTTTCCAGTCAGAAACTGACAAAACTGGCAAGATGTTTTGTGAGGATTCGTCAAGAGGCGCCAAAGATGTTGGCAAGTAAAATAAAATAACGCTTGTTATATAGAAACTAGGTCCTTACTGTAACAACCTAGTGGCGACTACCACTAGGTTATTTATATATATATATATATATATATATATATAGTTAGAAATGGGGTCTCTAGTTGGCAGTCGTTTGCACCTTGTCCTAGTCGGGGTAAGGGAGTCACACAACTAGGATAGCCCTTCCTCACCCTTTGGTAGCTTGGCACGAGCAGTCCGGCTTATCTCAGAGGGAATGTGTAAAGTATTTGTACATACACCACAGTAACACAGTGAAACACTAATAAAGGACTCATCACCAGCTTAAAAAAATAGCCAGTATTTATTTGAGTAAATCAAGACCAAAATGACAAACATCCAACATACACAAATAAAGATACAAGTTTTAAAGATTAAGGCCCTCATTACAACCCTGGCGGTCAAAGACCGCCAGGGCTGTTTTGGCGATTGCACCGCCAACAGGCTGGCGGTGCAATCTTGCCTATTTCGACCGCAGCGGAAGCACCACGGTCGCACCGCCGGGACCGGCAGTTTTCCGCCACTGTGGTCCCGGCGGTTGTAATCCGCCAGGGCAGCGCTGCCCAGTGGATTAAGAGTCCCCTACCCGCCAGTCTGTCCGTGGTGGTAGGAACCGCCATGGAAAGGCTGGCAGGAAGGGAGTCACGGGGTCTCTGGGGGCCCCTGCACTGCCCATGCACTTCACATTGGGCAGTGCAGGGGCTCCAAGGCACAGCCCCACACTGCTTTTCACTGTCTGCACAGCAGACAGTGAAACGCGCGACGGGTGCAGCTGCAGTGCTTGCAGCGCTGCCCAGGGGATTAGGAGTCCCCTACCTGCCAGCCTGTCTATGGTGGTAGGAACCGCCATGGAAAGGCTGGCAGGAAGGGGAGTTGCGGGTCCCTGGGGGCCCCTGCACTGCCCATGCAGGGTCCCCCAGGCACAGCCCCACACTGCTTTTCACTGTCTGCACAGCAGACAGTGAATAGCTCGACGGGTGCAGCCGCACCCGTCGCACAGCCGCAACACCACCGGCTCCATTTGGAGCCAGCTCCCATGTTGCGGCCCACATCCCCGCTGGGCAGGTGGGGGTGGGCAGGAACTCTGTTTCCACCCGCCGGCCCAGCAGGGATGTCAGAATGGGCACAGCGGGATTGCGGCTGAATTGGCGGCTGCACAGCGGTTACAACTTGGCGGGCGGCGGTTGCCACCCGCCAAGGTTGTAATGAGGCCCTAAATGTCATATAGCACTTAGAAACACAATAGTTCCAACTGGGGCTATACCAACAGCTTCACGGAGTAGCTTGCAACAGTCGAGCTCAAACCGCGAGGGAGCACACGCCAGTAATGGAGTTGTGTAGACCCCGGTTACAGTGTCTTTGAACATGATGAGGAATCAAAGATGTTGCTGGGAGTCAGGGAGGTGAGGTATCGCTGGAGCCGGTGCAGTGTTGGTTCCTTACTGCCTCTGGGGAGGTGAGGCTTCAGTTCCTTACTGCTAGGCAGGGGAGGTGAGGCATTTGTTCCTTACGGTTGCAGAGGAGGTAATGCGGTATTAGCAGTGAGGCATTGGTTCTTTACAACAAGGAGGGGTATATGAATCTAGCAGGTCAAGATGCAAGGCGTAAACTTCATGGTGTTGCGATTACACCAAGAGGCCACAGGTACCATGGCAGAGTCGGGTGCCATGGGTGTCGGTGACACAGCATTGTGGGCTCATGCTGTGGCAGGACATTGGAGGCACTTCGGTGGCATCGGGCTTGCGTTGTAGGTTGCGGGCATTCCCCTAAGCAGAGACCATGGCTCCAGTGCATGCTGTGGCACAGGGACAGAGAGCACCACCGGTTCCAAAGTCATTCTGGAAGTTGATGTGCTAGTTTATTCCTTGTTGCACCAGAACTCACGCCCAAGGGCCCAGGAATTGGATTTGGCACCACTTGTTCAGTTGTGACTCTCAGTAAGAGAGCCCAGCTGCTTGCAGGTGAAATCTTTGTCTTTTGATGTCCCTGTGATGTCTTAATAGGAGGGAAGATCAGTCCAAGCCCTTGGAGAAACTTTGGAAGCAGGATGCAGACCTTTCACTCCCAGGACAGAAGCAGCAAGCTGCAGGCCAGCACAACAAAAGCAACAGGCAGAGTGACAGTCCCTCCTTCAGCATCCAGATTTTCTTAATGGCAGAATGCCCTCAGTCTAGAAGTGATCTAACTATGTGGTGTCAGAGGTCCAGTACTTATATTCATTTCTATCTTTGAAGTAGGCAAACGTCAAAGAAAAGTCTTTGTACTGCACAAGACCCTGCCTTTCCCTGCCCTGGTCCAAGACACACTTCAAGGGGTTGGAGACTGCTTTGTGTGAGGACAGGCACAGCCCTATTTAGGTGCAGGTGTCAGCTCTTCCATACCAATCTAGCTCAGGAAGACCCATCATGCTGGTGATGCGCCATCAGGATATGCATGGCACACCACAGCTCCCTTTGTTTTATTGTCTAGAGTGAATGCACAAACAGCTCCACTGTCATCCTGACCCAGATGTATATTCAGCAGACAGGCAGAGGCAGATAATGGTTAAGCAGGAAAATGCCCACTTTCTAAAAGTGCCATTTTCAAACTCACAATTCAAAAACCAACTTTACCAAAAGATGTATTTTTAAAGTGTGAGTTCGGGGCCGCAACCTCATATCTCTATTGGCTACCAGTGGGAAATTACACTTAAAAGATAGTCCAATGCAATCCCCATGTTACCCTATGGGAGAGATAGTCTTTGCAATACTGAAAAACCAAATAAGTAGTATTTCACTATCAGGATATGTAGCACACACCAGTACATGTTCTACCCTTTAAATACACTGTACCCTGCCCATGGGGAGTGCATTGGACTTAATTTAGGTGACTTACATGAAGTAAAATTAAAGGTTTGGGCCTGGCAGGTGAGTGCACATGCCAGGTCAAAATGTCAGTTTAAAACTGCATACACAGACACTGCAGTGCCAGCCTGAGATATATTTTCAGGGCTACTCATGTGTGATACAGTCAGTGCTGCAGGCTAACATGTAGTATTTGATTTACAGGCCCTGGACACACACTGTGCACTGTACTAGGGACTTATTAGTAAAATAAATATGCCAGTCATGGAAACACCAATCACCAATACAATTTAGACATAAAGGTAGTCATTACAACTCTGGCGGACGGTGTTACAGTGCGGTAATACCGCAAACAGGCCGGAGGACAAAAAAAGGGAATTATGACAGTGGCGGAAACCGCCAACATAGACAGCCACTTTAACACTCCGCCCACCACGGCGGTACAGACAAGCAGCGCGGCGGTCACCGCCAACAGACAGGCGGGAGACAATATACCGCCCACAGTATCACAACCCGCCAATCCGCCACCTTTTCCGGGGCAGATTCACTGTGGATAAAAACACAGCGGAAACAGCTTTTGCAATGGGAAAACGCTCGCCTCTACACATCCCACAAGGAAGGAGGACACCATGGAGTCGGAATTACAAATCCTCCCTGCCCTTGTCTTCCTGCTCATCTGCGAACACCAGCAACGGCGGCGGTGAAGACAACGGTGAGTACTGCACCTACGACATAGGGGAGGCAAAAGTCAGGGGGACACACACGCAACACCCCCACCCTCACCCTCGCACATTACAACACACACACCAATGCATTTCCAAGCATCACAGTAACAACCCACAACCCCCCCGGAAGAATGCAAAGACAAAAGGAAATCAGTTAAAAAATTGTAATGTATCAAAATGCAGTTACCAAATATATACAGATATATATATACACATTCAAAAGTATATACATTATGAGAAGTAATGCAGGTATACACATATCAATGTCCGCGCACCACTGGGCCAAAAATGCATGGGCGAGGCCCACACCAGATACCTGTCCACAAACGGAGAGAACACTGCAGGGGCATCAGATAGAAATACAACAGGCACCTCAGGGGGAAGGGAAGGAGGGGGGCACTTCAGCCGGATTACAGCACCATGCCAGATCCACGACGGGGCTCCATGCCCATTGATGTATCCTGGGGAGTGCAAAGCCAAAGTCTCTCAAGTCTCTACAGTGGGTGGGTTGCCCACTGTTCCATCCTGGGGAGTGCAAAGCCACAGTCTCTCAAGTCTCTGCAGTGTGTGGGTTGCCCACTGTACCATCCTGGGGAGTGCAAAGCCACAGTCTCTCAAGTGGATAACAGTCTCCACTGGTTCTGGAGGGGGACTGGTGCCCAGAGTGCTTCATCCTGTTAAGGACAGACGGAGTGGATGCATGTCTCCACTGGTTCTGGAGGGGGAATGGTGCCCAGACTGCATTAGGCTCCCCGTGACGGTTCCTGTTCCGTCACTGTCCCAGCTGTACATGGGATAACAATGCTTGATGTGGCGGTGTTTCCCTTCTTCAGCGGTGCTTTGCCCTGTTCAGCGGTGTCTTGCCCTGTTCAGCGGTCTTCACCATGGCGGTCATTTCCTTGTTCAGCGGTGCTTTGCCCTGTTCAGCTGTCTCTTGGCCTGTTCAGCGGTGCTTTGCCCTGTTCAGCGGTCTTCAACATGGCGGTAATTTCCTTGTTCAGCGGTGCTTTGCCCTGGTCAGCGGTGCTTTGCCTGTTCAGCTGTCTCTTGGCCTGTTCAGTGGTGCTTTGCGCTGTTCAGCGGTCTTCACCATGGCGGTGATTTTCTTGGTCAGCGGTGCTTTGCCCTGTTCAGCGGTGCTTTGCCCTGTTCAGCTGTCTCTTGGCCTGTTCAGCAGTGCTTTGCCCTGTTCAGCGGTCTTCACCATGGCGGTGATTTCCTTGTTCCGCGGTGCTTTGCCATAGCGGTCTGTGACCTGTGCATTGGTGTGTGGCATGACGGTCCATCATTGCCCAGTGGGGCTGTGGCAGCCGGGGCCCTCCTGGGCACTGACTCCGGCGGTGGCCTCCTGACCAGTGACAATACCCCTGCCCTCTTGGGCACTGACTCCGGCGGTGGTCTCCTGACCAGTGACGATAATCCTGCCCTCCTGGGCACTGACTCCGGCGGTGGTCTCCAGACCAGTGACGATATCCCTGCCCTCCTGGGCACTGACTGCGGCGGTGGTCTCCTGAGCAGTGACGATACTCCTGCCCTCCTAGGCACTGACTCCGGCGGTGGTCTCCTGACCAGTGACGATACTCCTGCCCTCCTGGGCAATGACTCCGGTGGTGGTCTCCTGACCAGTGACGACGGTGCTGGCGGTGGCGTCCCGGCCGCCGGGGAGGATGGCACCCTTCTCCGCTGTGCTGCTCTTACCAGACTGTGCAGACTTCTTCTGGCACTTCACCACCTTTGGAGGAGTCACAGCTGACTCTGCAATCCCACTGGGACCCTTGTGAGCACTTTTGCCGCCAGGAGTCTTCACCCTGTCCCGTCGGCCATTTTCCAACTTCAGATGCTTTACAGGGGGTGGACTGGCAGTGCTTTGGCTTAGTATCACACTGCCTGCCCTGGTGGCCATTGCACTCCACACACCTGTAACACTTACCACTGGTACTGGAGTCTTTTTGGCTGAGGCGCTACTACGGGACTTATGAATTGGAGGGGTGGGGGTAGGGGCAAAGAGGTCAACAATGCTGAGGGAGAGTTTCTGACAAACACTGGGATGGGTAGCTGGAGGGGGTCTGGGAGTGGAAGAAGAGGAGCTGGTTGTAGGAGGTGTCACTTTAGGGGCCATATTTATACTTTTCAACGCACAACTGCGCCAATGCAGTTGTGCGTCAAAAAATCTAATGTCGGCTAACGCCATTCTGAAGCGCCATGCGGGCGCCGTATTTATTCAATGACGTTAGCCGGCGTTAGCCGGCGGAGCTGCCTGGTGTGCGTAAAAAAAAATGACGTACACCAGGCAGCGCCGGCGTAGGGGAATATGGAGCATGGGTGCCAAAAAATGGGGCAAGTCAGGCTGAGGCAAAATTTTCGCCTCAACCCGATTTGCGCCATTTTTTTCGACTCCCAACCCCCATTGAAATGACTCCTGTCTTAGCATAGACAGGAGTCATGCCCCCTTGCCTAATGGCCATGCCCGAGGGGACTTCTGTCCCCTGGGCATGGTCATTGGGCATAGTGGCATGTAGTGGGGGGCACAAATCAGGCCCCCCTATGCCACAAAAAAAAAAAAAAAATACTTACCTGAACTTACCTTATGTTGCCTGGGATGGGTCCCTCCATCCTTAGGCGTCCTCCTGGGGTGGGCAAGGGTGACAGGGGGGGTCCCTGGGGGCATGGGAGGGCACCTCTGGGCTCCTTCCGAGCCCACAGGTCCCTTAACGCCTGCCCTGACCAGGCGCTAAAAAACGACGCAAAAGCGGCTGGACGTAATTTTTTTTGACCCGCCCACTCCCGGCCGTCATTTTTGCCCGGGAGTGTAAATACGGCGCACATGCCTCGGAGTAAATTTTTTAGACGGGAACGCCTACCTTGCATATCATTAACGCAAAGTAGGTGTCCACGCTAAAAAATGACGCAAACTCCATGGACTTTGGCGCTAGACGCATCTAACGCCAGAGTATAAATATGGAGTTCGTTTTGCATTGAATTTGCGTTAAAAAAAACGACGCAAATCCGGCACAAACGGAGTATAAATATGGCCCTAGGTGTTTTGGGTGCATGTGCAGGTACTGGAGGCTGTCGTGAGGTGGATGGATGTTGGGTGTGTGGGTGCCTGCGTTTGTGTACTTTGGGAGGGGGCGTCACAGACACACTGGGAGAGGACACAGGGCACGTGTAAATGGTAGTGGGGGTGGTGAGTGCAGATGAGCGGGGTGTGGTGCTGGGTGTTGTGGTGCGTGTCCTAGTGGCTGTAGATGTAGTGCATGCAGGTGAGAGTGTAGACGAGACTGGGAGGGAGGAGGGGACGACGAGGAGGGGGACACAGTGGAGGCAGTGGATGTTGCTGTGTCTGTATGTGGGTGATGCTTGTGTTTGTGCCTGTGGGTTGTGTGGTGCCTATGTGTGCCTGAGCTACTTTTGTGTGTTGAGGTGTATGCATGCTTGTCTGATGGTGTGCTTGGGATAGGCTGGGGTACAGGGGATTGGGTCTGGGTGAAGGAAGATGGAGGGGGAGGCTAGACACAGGGACAATGGCTGCCATCAGTGCTGAGGCCAGAGATTGCAGGGTTCGATGATGGGCAGCCTGACCAGAATGAATGCCCTCCAGGAATGCATTAGTGTATTCCAACTTCCTTTCTACAGCCTGGATGGCATTCACAATGGTAGACTTCCCAACAGTGAGTGACCTGAGGAGGTCAATGGCCTCCTCACTGAGGGCAGCAGGGGTGTCAGGGGCAGGGCCTAAGGTGCCTGGGGCGAAGGTGATGCCCACCCTCCTGGGTGAGCGGGCACGAGACGAAGGCTGAGGGGCTGCTGGGAGGGTGGTGCTGGTGGGGGAGGTGGTGGCTGTACCTGTAGAAGGGGGGGGCACAGATGGTGCCGCCACCAAAAGGGAGCTCCCATCGGCGGACGAGTCTGTGTCGCTGGTTGGTGATCCGGTGACCGACGTGTAGCTCCCCTCGCCCTCCGTCCCACTGGTGCATTCTGAGTCCGTGGTGTGGCCCTCCATGGCCATGTGGGATGCAGCTCCCTTGTGCTTCGGTGCCACTGTACCTCCGCCTGATGATGCTGATGCACAAAAGAACAGGGAGAGCAGAAAAAGGGGGGGGGACGACAGAAGAAAGACAGGTTGAGTGCATGGCTTACCGCTACCGTTGGCGGACAATACAGACACAGCAGCCCCCTTCACTACGCCGTGCTCTTGGCCTCTACAGATGCAATTTCTGGGATGTGGCCTACATGGCTATGGTGGACATCTGCACACATGGATGCCACAGGGGCATGTATACCTGTACTTGGCACTCTACTCAGGTGGGGGGAGTGGCACATGGCCTGCATTACGGAGGGGCCTAGCCTACGTAAGTCGCCCTGGCCTAGGGAAACCCACAGCCCTCCTCCCCCACCCAGACCCCTCAACTGCGCGCAAAGTCCCCAGAATGAGTGTGTACTCACCCCCTTGTGTCATCTTGTGATGCCCTCAAGCGCCCATCCAACTCCGGGTAGGCCACCGCCAGGATTCGGAACATCAGGGGGGTCATGGTGCGACGGGCACCCCTCCCACATTGGGAGGCCATCCCCAGCTGAGCCTCCGCCGTCTTCTTGCTCCAGCGGCGAATGTCCTCCCATCTTTTCCGGCAGTGGGTGCCCCGTCTCTGGTGGACCCCCAGGGTCCGGACGTCCTTGGCGATGGCACGCCAAATATCCTTCTTCTGGTGGGCGCTGACCTACATGACATGCACAGGGGAAGAAGAGAAGTCATTACCAACTGAACCGGCGATATGAGTGGCCCCCATCCCTACCCTTGCCATGTGGCACATGCATTCACAGTCCTTCATGTTCCCTGCACTCTGCCCCCTTCCCTCTTACAACCAGCCCTCTCCACCCAGGCATAGCCCATACAACGTGCACCCTGTGTACTTACCTGTTGGTCTGGAGGACCGTAGAGTAGCGTGTACTGGGGGAGGATCCCGTCTACTAGCTTCTCCAACTCCTGAGCAGTGAAGGCAGGGGCCCTTTCCCCAGACGCAGCAGCCATTGTCTCTTCCAGACCGAGGTCACAGCAGCACTTGCAGTGTAGGTCCTCTCCTGTCGAAGATCAGGTATCGAGTGATTGAACAGATAAAAAATGGCGGTCACGTCCGCGGCGGTGACGTCCACGGCAGTGAGTATCATCACCGCCGGCGCACTTCATCATTGGCTCCTGGGACCCATAGGGTCCAATGTTAACCAATGCAGCATTGCGTCACAGTCTACGACCGCCTACCGCAACGGTGTACAACACCAGCGCAGATGTCTCACATCCCATTGTCCCAGTTTAGAGGTCAGGCAGCCGCCATTTCAGGGGCCCACATGGCCTCATTTACTACTGCGTCACACATACCTAGGCCTACACTCGACACACATACAGGAAGAGTTTTGTGTTTGGTGTCGTGTTCTGTGTATCTGTGGGTACATACCTGGGATTTTGTTGACTCTGTGGTCGCTGTTGTCCTTCCTAGGCACCGTCAGCTGGGACATTTGAGAAGATGGCGGAATCCTCCGGTGTACCGACCGCTGGTGGACCTGTTGACAATGGAGGAGCGACATTTAATCATCACCTACAGGTTTGACCATGCCACTATCCAGGAACTATGTACCCAGTTGGAGCCAGACCTGATGTCACCAATCCGCCATCCCACTGGAATCCCCCCTGATGTGCAGGTGCTGTCAGTGCCCCATTTCCTTGCAAGTGGGTCTTTTCAGACAACAGTGGCCATGGCATCAGGGATGTCCCAGCCTATGTTTTCCAATGTGTTGTCCAGAGTGTTGTCTGCCCTGCAGAAACACGTAAGGAGCTACATCGTTTTCCCTCAGGTGGAGGATTTGGCTACAGTGAAAGGTGACTTCTATGCCCTTGGACATATCCCCAACATCATAGGTGCTATTGATGGCACCCCTGTAGCTCTGGTCCCCCCCCACAGGAGTGAACAGATGTACAGGAACAGGAAGAGTTATCATTCCATGAATGTACAGATGGTATGTTTGGCAGACCAGTACATCTCCTAGGTAAATGCTATGTTCCCTGGCTCAGTGCATGACGCCTACATCCTGCGCAATAGCAGCATCCCTTATATGATGGGTCAAATCCAGAGGCACCGTGTGTGGCTATTAGGGGACTCTGGTTACCCCAACCTGTCATGGCTACTGACCCCAGTGAGGAATCCCAGGACCAGGGCAGAGGAACGCTACAATGAGGCCCATGGGCGGACTGGGAGGGTGATCGAACGCACCTTCGGCCTCCTGAAGGCCAGGTTCAGGTGCCTCCATATGACAGGTGGTTCCCTATTCTACTCACCGAAGAAGGTGTGCCAGATCATCATCGCCTGCTCGATGCTTCACAATCTTGCTTTGCGACGCCAGCTGTCTTTTCTGCAGGACGATGGTCCAGATGAGGGTGTTGTGGCAGCTGTGGAGACTGTGGAGACTGTGGAGTCTGTGGACAGTGATGAGGAGGAAGCTGAGGAAGAAGATATAGACAACAGGGAGTCAGTTATACAGCAATACTTCCAGTGACACACAGGTGAGAACATTTTTTTTTTTACCATTACATTCACTTTCACACTTCTACCTCTATCCTGTCTGCCATTTCATAGCAGTATTTGGTCACTGAGTTGTACCTTTCCATTACGGCTTCACAGGTGTGGTTACCAACGTGTGTCATCTGCTTGCATCCTTCAAGGACTTGTGATGTGTGACATAGGTATGTTGGCTTTACAATTGCATTTTGACACTGTCATTGATAATACAAATTTACCAAATCACAGACTTACTCCAGATTGTTTTGTGGTTCAAGGGTGTTTATTTAAGTGCTCAAAAATGGAGTGGGGGTGTAATATGGTGATGGGGGACGGTGGAGGAATGTCCATGGCAGAGTCCAGTCAATTGGTCACACAGGTGCACTGCCCATATGGGCATAGGAAGTGGAGCTGGGGCAGTTTAAGTATGAACAGGGTAACAAAGTGGGACAGTGGGAGGACAATCAGGGTGGTCTAATTTCCTGGCGGGGGTCTTGCCATCTTGCTCTGTCCTGTTCCTGGATCTCAGGGACCGCTTGCGTGGTGGTTTTCCGTCTGCAGGGGGTGGGTTGCTGGTGTGGTGGTCCTGTGGCGGGGCGTCCTGTCCACTAGCGCCGGCGGAGGTGGTGGGCAGTTCATCGTCCAGGCTAGTGTCAGGGGCCCCTTGGAGTGCCACGGTGTCCCTCATAGTTTTTTGTATGTCCTTCAGCACCCCTATAATGGTCCCCATGGCGGAGCTGATGATTCTGAGCTCCTCCCTGAACCCCAAATACTGCTCCTCCTGCAGGCGCTCTGCCTCCTGAAACTTGGCCAGGACCGTCGCCATTGTCTCCTGAGAGTGGTGGTATGCTCCCATGACGGAGGATAGGGCCTCGTGGAGAGTGGGTTCCCTTGGCCTGTCCGCCCCCGTCGCACAGCAGCCCTCCCAGTTCCCCTGTGTTCCTATGCCTCCGTCCCCTGGACCGTGTGCCCACTACCACTGCCCCCAGGTCCCTGTTGTTGTAGGGGTTGTGGGTTACCCTGGGTTCCCTGTAGTGGTGGACACACCGCTGATTGACGTGTCCTGGGTATGGAGGTATGGGCCCGCTGGGTGGGTGCTGTGCTGGTGTTACCAGAGGGTGGAACGTCAGTGTTGGGCTGTGCCTGTGCAAGGGGAACCGACTGTCCCGAGGCCCACGATGGTCCGGGCTGGTCATCAGGATCCAGTAGGGCAGAGCTGCTATCGTCACTGTGGGCCTCTTCTGTGGGTGGAGTGGAGTTGTCTGGACCCTCCGGTGTGGTGACGTTCCTTAGTGGTCCTGCAGGGATATAAGAGCATGATTATTGCATCTGTGTGTGTAATGGTGTGCAATGGGTGGGTGTGCGTATACCCCAGTGCAAGCATTCGTGTGTGTGGGTTTGTGTGATGATGGTTAGGGGGTTGTTATGGGTATGTGCAGTGTGCATGCTTTGGTGAGGGATGACCATGCTTAGTTGTGTCATGCAGGGCTTGGTGTTGGGATGAGTGGTTTGAGTTATTAGTACATTAGTGAGGAATTTGAGCGATAGGGGAGGGGGTGAGGGTGGGGGTGTGTGATAGCATGCAGGTAGGGTGGGGGATATGATAGTTGAGATTTGACTTACCAGTTTCCATTCCTCCACCGACTCCTCCGAGGCCCTCTGGATGCATGATGGTCAAGACTTGCTCCTCCCATGATGTTAGTTGTGGGGGAGGAGGTGGGGGTCCGCCGTCAGTCCGCTGTACCGCGATGTTGTGCCTGGAGACCACTGAACGCACTTTCCCCCGTAGGTCGTTCCACCTCTTCCTGATGTCCTCCCGATTTCTTGGATGCTATCCCACAGCGTTGACCCTGTCCACTATTCTGCGCCATAGCTCCATCTTCCTGGCTATGGATGTGTGCTGCACCTGTGAGCCAAATAGCTGTGGCTCTACCTGTAGGATTTCCTCCACCATGACCCGGAGCTCCTCCTCGGAAAAACGGGGGTGTCTTTGGTGTGACATGTGGTGGTGTTGGTGATGTGTGGGGTGGTGTAAGTGTTGATCTGTGTGGTGATGTGTAGTGGTGTGTGGTGTATTGTGCGTGTAATGTTGTATGGGTGATGGTGTTGTGTGCCTCTGTGTGGTGGGGTTCTCAGTTGCTGTGCTCTCTGTCTCTCTGGCCTTCATCCGTGAATTGTGGTTGTAGGGGTTTGTGGGTGATGTGGGTGTGTGTTTTATATAGTATTGATTGTGTGGGAGTGGTGTGTGTATGTGTATCAGGTTTGTGTATTTGGAATTGTCCAATGTGGCGGTGTTTTGGAGATGTGTGTGTATTTTGAGCGCAGCGGTGTGTACCGCCAATGGAATACCGCGGTTGAAAGACCGTCGCATGGATTCGTGGGTCGTGATAGCATGGGCGTTTTTCTGTTGGCGTGACGAGGAGGAATTGTTTTCGCCAGTTTATCACTGACCTTTGGTGTGGCGGACTTGTGTGGGTATCTGGATTTCGGCGGATTCCAAGATGTGGGTCATAATAGCTGTGGCGGAATTCCGCGGGCGCAGCGGTGTTTTGGCGGTCTTCTGCACGGCGGTAAGCGGCTTTTACCGCCAATGTTGTAATGATCCCCAAAGTATGTTCACGTTAGCACTGGTTAGCTGTGGTAAAGTGACCAGAGTCCTAAATCAAACAAAACAAAGAGGAAGAAGGCAGCAGATTTAGAGATATTCCTGCAAAAAGGGCCAGGTCCAACATCCAATCTCTCTCTCTGTATAGATAGATAGATAGATAGATAGATAGATAGATAGATAGATAGATAGATAGATAGATAGATAGATAGATAGATAGATATCTCTATATATCTCTATCTCTCTCTCTCTCTATATATATATATATATATATATATATATATATAAATATACACACATATATGGATAGATAGATAGATAGATAGATAGATAGATAGATAGATAGATAGATAGATAGATAGATAGATACTGTAAGAAAACTGGGCTGATTGCATAGGCCCTCTAACTTTGTGCCCCCATTTTTGCTGGTGTTTTCCTGACACTGATGGTGCCTTGCTTACTGCTAACCAGTCCCAGGGCCTGTGCTCTGTGTAAAATGAGTATGCAAATTAGGCAAATTATATTTGGCCATGTCAACCTACCTATAAGTCCCTAGTATATGGTAGGGCATGTGGGTTTACAGACCCCAGCATGGGTCATAGGAGCAAGGATACATTTAACAGAGTTGCACCCGTACCTCAGATCTCTACAAGACACAACCACAGAAGAAGACTGCCCTGCTGGACCCCTGAGCTTCAACTGCCCACTGTACTCTGACGGACTGCACCAGCAGCACACTTGAGCTTCACAACTAAAAAGACTTTGGGGGTTATTACAACTTTGGAGGAGGTGTTAATCCGTCCCAAAAGTGACGGTAAAGTGACGGATATACCACCAGCCGTATTACGAGTACATTATTTCCTATGGAACTCGTAATATGGCTGGTGGTATATCCGTCGCATTTGGGACGGATTAACACCTCCTCCAAAGTTGTAATAACCCCCTTTGTCTGTCTTCAACCGGTTCAAGAAGGGACTCCCTGTTTGCTACATGTGAAATATAGCTAACCAGAGTCCCCTTCATCAAAACCGTAAGGAACTGACCAGCTGACCAGTGACCATTTTTGGATTTGAACCAGGTACATTTTGGGAGTTGGAGTACTAACCCTCAAGGAGCAACTCAGAGCTTCTGGAACCTTGGGGTGAGATGTGGACTCCTTCAAAGATCATCGTGGTGACGGCTGCCAAAAGACCATCGCCGTGGCTAACAGCCATCCGCCAAATTATGACCGAAGGCAGAATTCCGCCAGAAGGATGGCGGAAATCCAGCTGCGGCCATTGCGGCAGATGGCGGTAAGGTAGCGCTGCTGCCAGCAGCAGCACCATGCCCGTAGACCGCTGCAGACAGTATCATGCCACATGATGCAGCCTAGTGGTGTTCTGCTGGTGCCCCCTCCTGTCTCCTGCTGGAGGACCTCCTGCAATCAGGTAAGTCGGGTGCTCCGACAGGGGAGGGGTGTGTTCTGTGTGTGTGTTTATGCCTGTGCGTGCGTGTATGTGGGTGTGAGATGCGTGTTGTCCGTGTGTGTGTGTATGGATGTGTGAGTGCATGAATGTTGTGTTGTGTGTATGTGTGTGTGCATGTATGTATGTCAGTGTGTGTGGATGTGTACATGCATAGATGTATACATGCGTGGATGAATGTGGGTATGAGTGTAAATGCATGTGTTTGATGGTGCGTGAAGGTGCATGTATGTCGTGGGAGGGGTCTGGAGTGGGAGGGGGTGTGGGGTACCCAGGGGAGAGGGAGGGAGGCAGGGAAGACACCTATCAGTGACAGGGAAGGGATTCCCTGTCACTGATAGTGCCTACCACCATGGTTTTCATGGTGGTAAGATTGCCACGAAAACCATGGCAGTAGGTGGGGTCACAATCTCGCGGGTGAGCTAGTGACAGTTGCCGGGCTGAAGACTGAAGTCTCTATCCTGGCGGTCGTTACCGCCGTGGCGGATGGTGTGGTACATTGGCGGTATGGCTTGGGCCAAACGGCCAATGTCATATTAAGGGGAAAAGTACCGCCAGCCTGTTGGCAGTTCCTTTCTCCATTTTACCACCGTCCGCCTGGGTTGTAATGAGGGCCTAAGTACGAAGATAAACTTTTGACCGAGATCTCCCGCTTGCTGTAGCCGTGCAGGGCTCCATTGCGGTCAGCCTCAAACTTTGACTTTGACCTGGTCTAGTGCAACCAGATGACCAGATTGGCACTTTTAATTTCTATGCCCTAGAAAACATTAATTCTACAAAAAATTCATATCTCCACTTCCCCTTATCCGATTTTAATTGTTTTGGTGTTATTTTAAAGATAAAAATATATAATATTTTTATAAATTGGTTTTGGATTTTTATTGTGTTTTGTGTTTTACTTATTTACTGTTTTGTGATTTTTACATGCTTTACACAGCTGTCTCCTAAGTTAAGCCTTGTCACTCGTTGTCAAGCTACCAAGAGTTGAAAATGGATTCATTTATTGCGACCTGACTGGATCTAGTTTGGGTTAGTGGCATATTGCTAAGTACAGGCACTTACCTGCCCTTACCAATAATCCACTTTCATACATATACGGTCCTAGCTGTGTAACTCATAATACGGCAGTCTGTATGTCCGCGACAATTGTGGTCTGGCTGTCATACTGCCAAACTCATAATAAGGCCCTAAGTGTATCGCACACTTCTGTCATTGGGCTAACTTGCCCTACATTTGGGTGCTATATGTGCTTCACTTGGGCTCTTTTTTCTGTGGTGGCCACCCTGGGAGTTTTATTTGTTATGAAGCTTCCTAATTTCATCATTTACTACAGTATCCTCAGTAGAAAATGCTTTCAGTTTTCCACTTCGACCCCATCAAGATGGGTTTCAGATGTAGCAGACTTTTGGCATAAATTCAGAATGTTAGCATTCTAGTTGCACATTAAAACTCTGTAAAGAAGATGCTAACCACTAGAGAGTTAACTAACAGTCTTCTGCTGGTGCCTGTTTCGATCTGCAGGCCAGAATGTTTAATGAATAGAAGAGGAAGATTTTTGAAAACTCACTTAAAACATGTCTTAATTTTTCTTTATACAACACTAACCTTATTTTTTTTTTACAAAAATAACTCATTCATTTTGTTCCTTTCTAAATTAGGACCCAGATTTATACTTGGTTTGTGCTGAATTAGCGTCATTTTTTTATGCTAATTCAGCACAAATGTAACTCTATATTTATTTTTTGGCACTAGGCAAGTCTAGCACCAAATATTGGAGTTAAAGTCATTTGTTGGATGCATGAACCTACCTTGCATCAATGAGATGCAAAGTAGCCATTCCCATCCAAAAAATGACTCTAAGGTGCTAGTGCCTTATTTATCTTCCCATGCAAAAATGGTGCACGGGAAGGAGGCGGGCTTAAGTAATGTTGCATTATTTAATGTCTGGGTCAAGGCAGACGTTAGGGGACCTGTGGACCCATTTCCAAGGTGTAACACCATGGAAAGAGCCCACAGGTGTCATCCCCAAGCCCCAGGATCACCCCCAACCACACCAGAGGGACACCAGGAGATGGGGGACCCCATCCCAAGTAAGTATAGGTAAGTAGAGGTAGGTATTTTAGATTTTTTTTTTTTAAGGCAATTGGGGGCCCTGAATTGGGCCCTCCCCTACATGGTACTGGGTGCAATGGCCATGCCCAGGGGACCCTTATGCTCTGTGCTGGCCATTGGGTGTGGTGGCATTACTCCTGTCTTCTATAAGACAGGGATCATCTGGTATGGATGGTTTTGTGTCAAGAAATGTCGCTAAGCTGGTTAGAGTCATCTTTTTTTACTCTAACCAGCCTAATGTCATTTGTTTGGTGCAAAACCCCCTTCTTCCATACTGCCACCCCCTTCCGGCTTATGTCATTTGCCATGACATTAGGCGTCCTAGAATGGCGCAAGCCAGTGCTATACTTTTTGACTCAAAACTGCATTTGCGCAGTTTTGTGTCAAAAAGTATAAATCTGGCCTAAATGTTTTATGTTTTACCAGTTTGATTCTATCAACTTGGCTTCAGGTGTGCCACATTTCTGTCATAAACAAGACTGTTTGCACTCTAGTTGAAACTCTCTGGGAGACTTCTGTAGAACACAAGGGAATTAAGTGACTGGCTGCTCCTGTTGGAAATGCGTGTTTTACTGAGTGTTAGAAATGGGGTCTTTAGTTGGCAGTCAGGTTACCCCTTGACCAAGCTAGGACCCTCGCTCAAGGCAGGGCAAAGGAGAAACACACCTGGTTAATCCCCATGCATCCCCTTGGTAGCTTGGCATGAGCAGGAAGGCTGATCCCAGAAGCAATGTGCGAAGTATTTGTACCAACACACACAGTAATAGAGTGAAAACACTATGGAATGGACACCAGTTTACGGAAATAGGCAATATTTATCTGAATCAAACAACAACAAAATGACAAAAATCCAACATACACAAATCAAGATATGAACATTCAAAAGAATAAGGGGGTCATTCCGACACCCGCTGGGGTCGGCGGGAGCACCGCCAACAGGCTGGCGGTGCTCCTGAGGGCATTCTGACCGCGGCGGTATGGCCGCGCTCAGAACTGGAAAACCGGCGGTGTCCCGCCGGTTTTCCGCTGCCCTGAGGAATCCCCCATGGCATAGGGGATTCCGACCCCCTCACCGCCATCCTGTTCCTGGCGGTTTCGACCGCCAGGAACAGGATGGCGGTGAGGGGTGTCGTGGGGCCCCTGGGGGCCCCTGCAGTGCCCATGCCAACGGCATGGGCACTGCAGGGGCCCCCGTAAGACTGGGCACCTTGGATCTGCACAGGTTCACAATGACTTTGACACCCAGGGACGATGCATGAGAAATCTGGTTGCACGGTGTTAGAAAACCGCGCTGCGTGGAGTTTGCGTTGTTATCAGCACCTGCAAGTGTAATTTCTCCAGGCATGATGCATCGATCTCCCAGCCGCCATGCAGGTGGAGCGTCGATCTTAGCTGTGAAGACAGTTGCTCGTCGTTTATCAGCTGCGTTACAGATGGTGTGTGAAAAAGTTCCCCGCACGGCATTCTGTGCATGAATTTTAGCTCTTGTTCTACCAACTTCAACTTTCAAGGGCCCAGGGACTGGATAGGACACCATTTGACGGCTGAGGAGTCTCAGCAGAGAGTCCAGGTGCTGGTAGAGTAAGTCTTTGATGGCCCTGAGACTTCAAAACAGGAGGCAAAATCAGTTCAAGCCCTTGGAGATTCATCTCAAGCAGGAATGCACAACAAAGTCCAGTCTTTGTCCCCTTACACAGGCAGAAGCAGCAACTACAGGATAGCCCAACAAAGCACAGTCACAGGCAGGGGCAGTATTTCTCCTCAGCTCTTCAACTCTTCTCCTTGGCAGAGGTTCCTCTTGAATCCAAGAGTGATCTTGAAGAAGTCCAAAGTCTGTGGCGTTGGGTCCACTACTTATACCCCTTTCTGTCTTTGAAGTAGACAAACTTCAAAGGAAAGTCTCTGTTGTTTACAAGATCCTGCCTTGCCCAGGCCAGGCCCCAGACACACACCAGGGGGTTGCAGACTGCATTGTGAGAGGACAGGCACAGCCCATTCAGGTGTAAATGACCACTCCCCCCTCCACTCTAGCACAGATGGCTCATCGGGATATGCAGGCTACACCCCAGCTCCCTTTGTCTCACTGTCTAGAGGGGATTCACAAACAGCCCAACTGCCAAACTGACCAAGACAGGGAATCCACAAACAGGCAGAATCACAGAATGGTTTAAGTAAGAAAATACCTTATTTTTAAAAGTGGTATTTTCAAACTGAGAATTTAAAAACCAACTCTACCAAAAGATGTATTTTTTAATTGGGAATTCAGAACCCTAAATCCATATTTCCATCATCTCTCAAAAGGAATCTAAACTTTTTTTTTTTTTTTAAAGGCAGCCCCCATGTTAACCAATAAGAGAGATATGCCTTGCAACAGTGAAAATCAAATTTGGCAGTATTTCACTGTTAGGACATGGAAAACACATCAGTACATGTCCACCTTTAACCCACACTGCATCCTGCCCATGTGGCTACCTAGGGCCTACCTTCGGGGTGCCTTACATGTATAAAAAGGGAAGGTTTAGGCCTGGCAAGTGTACCATTTGCGAAGTCAAGTTGGCAGGTTAAAACTGCACACACATACACTGCAGTAGCAGGTCTGAGCCATATTTACAGGGCTACATATGTGGGTGGCACAACCAGTGCTGCAGGCCCACTAGTAGCATTTGATTTACAGACCCTGGGCACCTCTAGTGCACTTTACTAGGCACTTACTAGTAAATCAAATATGCCAATCATGAAAAGCCAATTACACATACATTTTACCCAGGAGCACTTGCACTTGAGCACTGGTCAACAGTATATATATATATATATATATATATATATATATATATGTATATATATATATATTAGAGATAGGAATGCCTCATATTTTATTATGCCCATTAATAACTGCATCAATTTGACAAAGCTTTGCAAAACTTTGCATACCCATTGCACCTGTTACAGAAGTAAAGGACTGCAAGTTTGGCACGAGGGGAGCGAAAAGAAAAAAGAGGGAGGGTCCCAAATGATCCATAGGATTTTGATGATATTTGCCAGGATTGACGATTATGGTGTGCATATGATTCTTTTTGTGGTTGTGACTCAAAAGGGTAAGTATAGTTTGTGGTATTAGCATTTTAATCTTAGTAATATATATATATATATATATATATATATATATATATATATGTTTATATATATAAAGTGAGAGAGAGGGAGAGAGATATTACCTACTAGCGGTCGCCAGTATGTAGTTATAGTTAGGACTTAGGCCCTCATTATGACATTGGCAGTAAGTCCCGCTTACCATCCTGCAGTCCTGCAGACTGCTGCCAACATACCGCCACCGTGGCGGTTTACTGCTACCCATATTATGACACACACATAGCAATCCATCACTATACAGACACACACAAGTCAGCCAGCCCAAAGGTCAGTTATAAACTGGTGGTAGCAAAACCCCACCGTTATTTCAACAGAACTACGCCCACAGCATTATGACCCACGAATCACCGCGGCGGACATTCAATGGCGGTAAACCATTGGCACTACATACCGTCGCGCTCAAAATACACACACACACATACAAAACAACACTACATTGGACAATTTGAATAACACACACCTGACACACATACACACACCACACCCACACCACTATAAAACACACACCAACATTACCCACAACCCCTTACAACTCAAGAAAATTGACAACTGAGGGAGAGACACACCAAGAGCACCCACAGAACCAGATCCACAGAGCACCATCACCCATACACCATCCAGGCACCTCACAGCACACACCCCAACACATCACCCCACACATCCTCACACACACCAATCACACTACACTCATGGCACCACAAAGACACCCCAGGTTCTCACAGGAGGAGCTAAGGGTCATGGTTGAGGAAATCATCTGCGTAGAGCCACAACTATTTGGATCACAGGTGCAGCAGACATCAATTGCTAGGAAGATGGAGCTATGGCGGAGGATTGTGGACAGGGTCAACGCCATGGGCCAGCACCCCAGAACAGGGGATGACATCAGGAAGAGGAGGAACGACCTACAGGGGAAGGTGCGTTCCGTGGTAGCAAGACACCAGATAGCAATACAGAGGACTGGTGGTGGACCCCACCTCCTCCCCCACAACTAACAACATTGGAGGAGCAAGTCTTGGCAATCATGCAACCTGAGGACCTGGCAGGAGTAGCAGGAAGAGTGGACTCTGGTAAGTCAAATCTCTATAGCTATCACCCCCTCTGCCTGCATGCCATCACAAACCCCCTACCCCTACCCTCACCCCATTGCTCCACCACCTCACATATACCCCACCAACACAACCCACCCCTCCCACTACCAAGCCCTGCATGCAACACCATTGCATAGACACCCATCACAGACCTGCATGGACACCCATCACCAAAGCATGCACACAAGAGACAATCACATACCCAACCAAATCACCACTCACACAAGCCTAAGCTGCCAGGGCAATCACAACTATACAGGGCAACACACCCATGCCAAGATGTCACATGCAGAAACAATAGCATTGCATTTACATCCCCACAGGTCCCCCACACAACGTCACCGAAGGGGAGATGCCAGCAACATCCAGTCCCCCCACAGAAGAGGTCCACAGTGATGACAGCAGCTCTGCATGCCTGGATCAGGATGACCAACCTGGCCCATCAGGGACCTCCGGACAGTCGATTACCCAGGCACAGTACCATACCACCACACAGTCTCCCCACTCAGGAAACACCACCACAGCACCCACCCAGCGGGCCCATACCTCTGTCCCCAGGACACGTCTAACAGCAGTGT
The DNA here is from genome assembly GCF_031143425.1 of Pleurodeles waltl. Lineage (NCBI taxonomy): Eukaryota > Metazoa > Chordata > Amphibia > Caudata > Salamandridae > Pleurodeles > Pleurodeles waltl. The sequence goes on from NC_090446.1 coordinate 801,260,609, forward strand.
GTCCACCACTACAGGGACCCAAGGCAACCCCACAAAAACAGGACGATCAGGGTCCTGGGGTCAATGGCAGTAGACACACGGTACAAGGGACAGAGGCACAGAACAACAGGGACTCTGGGAGAGCTGCTGTGCGACAGGGGGAGAACAGGCCCAGGGAACCGACTCTCCACGATGCACTCACCAACATCCTGGGAGCCTATCACCATTCCCAGGAGACGATGGGCCAGATACTGGCCAAGTTGCAGGAGACCCAGCGGCTGCAGGAGGGACAGTACCTGGGGATGAGGGAGGACCTGAAGAACATCCACACCACCCTGCTCACAATTGCAGGGGTGGTGGCAGACATGGCCAACACCATGAGAGAGGCAGTCGAACACCAACAGGCCCTTGACAGTAGCCACACCGATGAACAGCCGCTGATGCTAGTGAACCGGAGTCCCTGCCACAGGAACAACAGGCCACCCACACCCCACCCCCTGCAGAAGGAGAACCACCCTGCAAACTGTCCCTGCGAGCCAGGCAGAAGCCAGAGAACATTGCCAAGACCCTGCCTGGAAATAAGTCTCTCCTGATTGTCACCCTTGTGTCTCTCTCTGAACATGGCTCGTGTCACTGGGGAAAGGGCCCCTGCCTTAACCGTGGCAGAGTTGGAGAGGGGGTGGTTGAGGGGTACTGGGCAATGTGCTGCATGTATGGGGGGCAAGGTATGTGCGTAAGGGGATGGGAGGGATATGGTGGGCCATGAGGGCAAAAGGCCAGACAGTATGACTGATACCCTTTTTCTATGTGTATTTCTCTGCAGGTCAGCGCCCATCAGAAAAAGGGTATATGGTGTGCCATCGCCAAGGATGTGTGGACCCTAGGGGTATACGGCAGGCGGAGAACCCACTGACGCAAACGGTGTGAGGACCTGAGAGGCTGGGCAAGGAAGACGACAGAGGCCCAGCTGGGGATGGCCTCCCACCGAGGAAGGGGTGCCCATCGAACACTGACTTCCCTGATGTTCTGCATACTGGCGGTGGCCTATCCGGAGCTGGATGGGCACTTGAGGACATCACAGCAGCCACAAGGGGGTGAGTACAGTTTCACATTATACTACTTGTGCGCGGTGGAGTTGCCTTCGGGTGGGGGATGTGGGCCTGTTAGTGCCCCTAGGCCAGGCCGGACATTGCAGGGTAGGTTCCATGTTGGGCAAGGGCTGATGAACCACCTCCAACCAAGCTAGTGGGCATCCACTGCTGGCAGGGCTCTGTGGGTCTCAGGTATGCTGCAATAGGCATTAGGTATTACTGTCCATGGCCTAGTGACTAGCAATGTCACTGGTAGTGCATTGCCTAGTGCGTAGGGAGGTTCCCTGTGTGTGTGTCGTGTACGCCAACAGTGGTGTTGTTGCTGCCATTGACCAAGTGTATCCTCTGTCTCTTCCCCCCCTTTTTGTTTTGTCATCCTGTCCTTATGTGCATTAGCATCATCTGGCGGAGGAGCAGAGACACCAGCGAAGAGGGAGCTGCCTCCCACAGGGTCCTTGAGGCCAAATCCACTGACGGTGAGGGCACCAGTGAGACAGAGGGCGAGGGGAGCATCAAGGCGGAGACAGGAGGGGACAGTTCGGAAAGTGATACCTCGTCCGATGGAAGCTCCCTAGTGGTGGCGGACAGCTCTGTGGCCACCCCAACTACAGGTACAGCCGCCAACCCTTGTACCAGCACTGCCCTCCCAGCAGGCTCTCAGCAATTTTTCCATGCCCGCTCACCCAGGAGGGTGGGCATCTCCTTTGCCCCAGGCACCTCAGGCCCTGCCCCAGTTAGCCCTGCTGCCCTGAGTGAGGAGGCTATTGACCTCTTGAGATCCATCTCTGTTGGGCAGTCAACCATTTTGAATGCCATCCAGGGGCTGGCAGGGCATTTGCAACAAACAAATGCATTCCTGGAGGACATTCACCCTGGTGCGGCGGCCCAACAGAGATCAATCCAAACTCTGGCCTCCTCCCTGATGGCAGCCATTGTTCCTGTCTCTAGCCTCCCCCCTCCAACTTCCCATGCCCAGTCCCATTCCCCTCAACCCCAACCTATCCCAAGCACACATTCAGACCAGCATGGCACCTAAGACAACACACAGGAGTGGCTCAGGCAAACACAAGCACCACACATCATCCCACAGACACTCACACAAACACCATCCAGATGCAGACACACCAACATCCACTGCCTCCACTGTGTCCCCCTCCTCCTCCTCGTCCACCTCCCTCCCAGTTGCGTCTGCACTCACACCTGTATGCTCTACATCCACATCCAGTGCCTCCATCACCATCAAGCCCATTACTACATGCCCCTCACTAGCAGTCAGCACCCCCACATCCATGCACACATCTACTGTGTCCTCTCCCACTGTGTCTGTGCCCCCTCCTCCCAAAGTACACAAACGCACGCACGCACTCAGACACCCAACAGCCATCCACCTCACAACAGCATCCAGCCTATGCACCTGCAACCAAACACAGCAGACTGACACCTCCAACAACCACTCCCTCTTCCTCCACTACCAAACCTTCACCCTCCTCCCGCCCCAGTGTCCCTATAAGCTTTTCCTCTCCCTCGTTGACCTCTTCCCTGCCCCTCCCCCATCCTTCACATTGGGCCAGTGTGGTCAGAACCCAGGCTAGCACCTCAGCCACCCAGTCCACGGCCACAGTAGTGTCAGCAGCTACTACAGCTGTGAGAGGCTCCAAGGAAACACCCATCAGCACTGGCAGTGTGCCTGCACCAGCTGCAAAGGGGAAGGGCAAGGATGCCCCAGGAGGCACCACCAGCTTACAAGTGCAAGGGCAAGGAAGCATCACCAGCTTACAAGGAGAAGAGCAAGGAGGCACCACCAGATGGCAAGGGGAAGGGCAAGGAGGCACCACCAGCTTACAAGGGGAAGGGCAAGGAGGCACCACCAGATGACAAAGGTAAGGGCAAAGGGTCTGCCCCAGCAAGCAGGAAGGACAGGAGGCCTGGTGCTGGGACTGATTCTGAGCCCCCACCACCAACCATGGCGCTTCAGCCGTCCGAGGCTGCAGGGGAAGGGCTGGAGCCTCCTCCCACCACTGGCAGCCCCGACACCAGCACCGCCACCTGCACCACCACCAGCACCACCACCTGCACCACCACCAGCACCGCTGCCAGCACCACCACCAGCACCGCTGCCAGCAGCAGCAGCCCCAGTGGGCAGCCATCCGAGGCTGCAGTGGAAGGGCTGGAGCCTCCCCCCACCACTGGCAGCCCCGACACCGCCACCAGCCCCGACACCAGCACTGTCACCAGCACCAGCACTGCTGCCAGCACCGCTGCAAGCAGCAGCAGCAGCCCCAGTGGGCAGCCATCCGAGGCTGCAGTGGAAGGGCTTGAGCCTCCCCCCACCACTGGCAGCCCGACACCAGCAGCGGCACCTGCACCACCACCTCCACCGCCGCCAGCACCAGCAGCCCAGTGGGCAGCCATCCGAGGCTGAAAGGGAAGGGCTGGAGCCTCCCCCCACCACTGGCAGCACCGGCACTGCCACCACTGAGCAGCCGTCGCCGCCGCCGGGCAGTGTGTAGTCCTGCCTCCATGGACTGTAATGCATCCAGACCACTGCAAATCGTGTGGGTGTGACACCTAGGTGAGAGACTGTGACCTTGCACTCCCCAAGATCTGCATCACTGGGCACAAAGCCCCCTGAAGAACCAGTGGAAGAAGGCATCCACTCACCCTCTCCTTGCCAAGATGAAGCACACTGGGCACAAAGCCCCCTCCAGGACAAGTGGAACGAGGCATCCACTCACCCCCTCCTTGACAGGAGAAAGCACACTGTGCACAAAGCCTCCTCCAGAACCAGTGGAAGAAGCCACCCACTTGAGAGACTGTGGGTTTGCACTCCCCAGGACCAAGCAGTGGGCAAACCACCCACTAGAGAGACTGTGGCTTTGCATTCCCCAGGACCAAGCAGTGGGCAAACCATCCACTAGAGAGACTGTGGCTTTGCACTCCCCAGGACCAAGCAGTGGGCAAACCACCTACTTGAGAGACTGTGGTTTTGCACTCCCCAGGACCAAGCACAGGGCATGTAGCTCAATCCAGGACAAGTGGTGTTGTACCGTCTTTAGGCTGAGGTGCACCCGTTCCCCGTCCCCTGAGATGCCTGTGTATTTTTGACCTGATGCCCTTGCAGTGTTCTCTCCATGTTGATGCAGGAGTCAGGTGGGGCATTGGCCTATGTAATGTGGCCCTGTGGCCCACAGACACAGTGGGCAGTGCCCCTCAAATTGTATATCTGTAAATACTATTTTGATTTTTTGGGGATGTATTTCTAGTTTTTTTATCTTATTACACTCACTCACATCACTTCCTTTTATCCTTGCATTATTCCTGAGGGCTACGGGGTGGATGTGTAATGTTGTTGCATCTGTTTGTGTGTATGGTGTTGGGGGTGGGGTGGGGCTGTTGTCTGTTGCGTGTGTGTGTGTCACTCTCTTTTTCCTCCCCCCTCCCCTGTGTGGTAGGCAGCAGTACTCACTGTGGTCGTCTTCACCGGCATTGGTAATCCTGGTGTAGGAAGAGTTAGACCAGCATGGGGAACACTTGCAGTTCGGGCTCCATTGCGTTGTGGTTGTTCCCTGAGTCTCCAGAGGTGCGTGGTTTACCTTCTGTGTTCTGTTTCTGCTGTGCTTTTGATGACGTTGGTACCGCCCTGGAAATGGTGCTGGATAGGCCTCTTGCAATTATGTGGGCAGTACATTGTCTTCCTCCTGGCTGTTGGCGGTTACCGCCGCGGTGCTTGTTGCTACCGCCATGGCGGTCGGTGTGTTAAAGTGGCTGTCTGTGTGGGCGGTTTCTGCCGTGGTCATGATTCAATTTTTTTTAACACCGACTTCTTGGCGGTATTACCGCCACTTTATCACTGACCGCCAGGGTTGTAATGAGGGCCTTAGTTTCCATAGGAAGAGTTCTTAATTTTTTGGTTTGCTAATAACTTTGGAGCTGCTTGACGAATGTTCATGAAATTTTCATAACTGATACTTCACTGGGTTCAGCTGCAGTCTTGAAAATTTTGGGATGATCTGTCAATCAAGGGCTGAGAGAAAGGGGCATTTCCCCATTCTTTTTTCCATAGGGTCTTTAGACACACCTACAGCCAAAACAGCTGATTACACCAAATTTGGTGGGAAGGCAGATCTTGTTGCGCAGATTGTGCTTTTTGTAATTTGGTGTAAATCTGTTCAGTAGTTTTGGTGAAATTGAAGGTAAAAAAATAGAGATATCTAGGGATGCAGATCCTCCGTGGATCCAACTGTCCCCTTGCTGATATCTGATTGGCTTCCAACACTTCAAGAAGGAACTGTTGTCAGCCATCTTGGGACTTTGCTTCAGACGAGTCCCAGAAATAAAGTGAAAAAAAAGGAGGCTGATGCTGGAGTCCCAGCGGGGGCCTGTCAGGGTTAGAAAGATTCTTTTTTTTTAAACATCAGAAAAAAACACAGATCCGGATCTGTGATTTTCCCAATGTTTTTTTTTAAAATGGTGGTTTCCTGCCCTTTTCTTTTAATTAACCCGGGGGGCGGTCACATGGGGATTGGAAGCTGTAAAAAGGAGGGGGGTGCATGGGGTCTATAGGGCTTCTTTTAGTCCCAGAGACCATCACCTCCCAATTGCAAAACATTGATTTAAAATGGTGGAAGACATTTGGTCCCCCCACAGCCCCTTGTATTGCCACCTCCCCGGGACAAAGTTTTAACTGTATGACGGGGCCATGGGGCCCCCACAGCAACAGAGGCTGCCACCTCCCAGGGGAAAAGATTAAATTATATGAGGGGAGCCACACTGCCCCTCCACCCCCACAGCCCCAGGACCACCACCTCCCTGGAGCTACAATAAAATAATGAAGGGGGTTTGTTGCTGACCCCTGGGTATATCACCTCCTCTGGGCAAATACAACTTTGGAGGGTGGCTGCGTGGCCACCCACCGTGGAGCCATTCATGGCCCTGGGGACTGATAAGAGAGAGGGAAGGTGGTGCATTATCATAAGGGTGTTTCGTAAAGCAGGGGCCAAGAAAAAGTGGGGGACCAAAATGTGTTTTCCCATTGCAATTTCCCATAGAGATTTTAGACACAACTAACGCCTGAACCACTCTGACTTGTGGAGTCCCAAGACATACACAATAAAGAGAAGGGGGCATGCTAGCAGGGTAAAAATACCCTAACGCCATAGCGATGGTGGTTGGGCTCCAGAGGGACCGCAGCTGGTGACAAAATTTTTTTTTTAATTGTACTGCAGATCCGCGAATCCACAGTAAATTTTTTAAAAAACACAAATTCCCACACTTGTTTTTTATAATACCCTCCGAGTGGGCCTGGTCTCGGAGGATTACTAAACTCTGTGCCCGGGGTGTAAACCCTGTATTAGAACATTGAAACAGTTATACAAAGCCTTGTACTCCTGAGAAGTGAACCGTTTTGATTATTTTACGTTTACCCAGGATATATCCTGATCAGGGCGAAAGAATAAATAATTACATGAATAGTATTACAATGAACTGCATTGACTCAAAAAACAACTAAAGAAGCAATATGGATTGCCAACAAAGTGATTGGGTGCCTTCAAGCTTAATCGCTGTATAGGCAATGTAATGCAATACTATACATCTGTAGTGACGTGCCAGTGACGAAACTAGTCGTGGGACACTACCATGTGGATATTTGCAGAGGGGAAGTTTGCAAATCCCCCCTCTGCTTAAATGTATAATGTGCCATTGCCCAAGTGGTGTATGGTCTATCAAATAAACGTGAGCCAGTGGGCTGGGTACAGTGAGGACCCGCGAAAGAGACCCCCCGGCTCCCAACGGCAACTTACTGTGTTGGAGTGGTTTTTCATACGCACAGCACTAGCCCGACTTGCTAACCACGTTAACCACAACAACATCCAGGGGTGAAGGGCATTCAGAGATGCAGCTGACATTTTCAGACTCACCATTTACACTCCATTTTGCATCAGCAGATCCCGGCAAAGATAGTTCGGCAGTCTGAGCACTAGCTACAGACATTTTGGGCCCCGCGGAGAGCTGGACGCAGGGTGGGAGTTCTCGGGCCGAAAGAGGACGGCCTTAGTTAGGATAGGCTGGGTTCAGGGCAGGGGGTTAGTATTTAAGGGGGTGGAGGTGGGAAGATCGTCCTCTTCAGCACTTGCGGTCACGCTGCACGAAGGTTGGTCGATCATATAGGAAGTTTCGGGTCTCTGGAATATTCTGTGGCAGTGAATAATAGCTGCAGGACATGATTTAGAGGCTGTGCACACCGCACTTTGCATCTTAGGTGTAGCCGGCAGAGGAGACATGATCCGGCCTGGCGTCCTGGACCAGGCCTGGGTAGGCAAGATGCGCGCACCTCACGCAGCATCACAGGGGGTGGCAGCGGCAACCACCGCTTGCCTTTTTCCCAGGCAAAGACATCAAGATAAAGCAGAAAAAGGGGTGGGGACGCAGCGCGACCACCCCCTCCCATTTTTGGAGATGGAGGCCATGGGGGAGCAGAGAGGGCCCAGTGAGCTGGGGGGAGGCCTTGGGGAGAGGGGAACCATCTGGGCATGAGGTAGGCCCCTTGGCTCAGCACACTGAGCAGGGGGAACAGCCCACAGAAGATACATAGGGGAAAGGTGATCCCTAGGGGCTGGTTCAGCCCCTAGATCTTACACTGGCTGAGGCCCCAGCCAGGAGCCACAAGGGGGGTAAGGGGCTGGGGGTGCAAATGAAAAGGGAAAGAGGGCCAGAGAGGCTAAAAGAAAATCAGTAGGATTTAGTGGGTGCCAGGAAGAAAGGAGGGGTACAGAAAAGGGTAGCTGGGTGTAGATTCCACAGGAGCAGGAGTCAGGGCAGGAAGCTAGTGCGGCTGGTGGGCTAGGGAGAGTGACAGCGGCAGCTGGCGCACACGGCCAGGTGCAGCGCAGAGAGTCAATGCCAGCATATGAGGCTAGCAGGAAGGTGGCGAAGCCAACGGGGCGCAATACGGCCTCAGCACGTTGGTCGGAAGCGATAGAGGGGTAGTTGGCAGCCGTCTCTACACCGAGGGACCGAGCAAAGCACACATCCGGCTTGCGCCAGGGGGGTTTCAGGTTCGATGATGAATACAGAATGGTGGATACAGTTGGTGCTGATGACGGAATGGGTGTGGATGAGGACGAAATGATTGATCTAGACTATGATGAGGATCTTGACAATTGAGAAGAGGGGGAACTTTGAGAAAAAGAGGTGAGCGGGGGACCAGGGAAGCGTCAGGGGCGCAGGAGCGGTGCAACGCCCTTTTCTGTTCATATTTTGCAGGCTTCAACGTCTACCGCTCAGGGCCAGGAGGTCTCTTGCAAAGATGGAGGTAGGCGTAGACCAAGGCTGGATGCTGCAACAACTGGTCATGGGGTTCAAGGTAAGGGAGACTGGTGGGCACCAGAGGGTGAACGGAATGGTAAGGCCTTGGGGGCACAATACAAATCTATCAGTGTGGGGAAAGATTTATGACATGTGCAGCCTGCTACAGGGGCAGCAGAGGTGGGGGGAAAAGATCAAATTGGAGATGAGAGGACATCGGTACAAAGCAAGGAAGGAGATGCAAGGGTTAGTGGGGAAAAGTCTGATGAGGATAAGGGTGGGGCGGGTCATAAAAAGAGGCTCCCCTACATTGGACTCGCAATGCCTTTGGGCTCACATGTCGCAGATAAGACCAAGGTGAAGAACTGGAAACATGAATATGTGGACGTTTTTAAATTATTACACAGGGACATCCAGGCAAAAGAAGGGTCCAAGGAAGAGGAGTGAGAATTAGCAAGGAGGTCTCGCATTCCAATAACTATGGACAACTGGACCTCTGCCTTTTTGATTTACGCTAGTATATACAGTGAGAAATATCTCGACAGGGCAAATGCCATGTTTAAATACATGGACATTATTCGGAAAACCCAGCTACACTTCGGGGGGTTTACATGGTTAAATTACGATGATGAGTTCAGGGCCCGAGTTAGCATAAATCCTGAGAAGCCCTGGGGGTATGTGGATTCAGAGTTGTGGATGCAATGGATGGCATCCTCACATTCTGCGGCCTCCACTCACATAGCTAGCGGTCGCCCAGTAGTTTTTAAGCCGCTTCAGCAGCGACCCGCTGAGGGCGCAGGCATCCACCTCAGGAGCGTGTTGGAATTTCAACAAGAGGTTTTGCTCCAGGCACCCCTGCAAGTTCAAACATGAGTGTTCCAAATGTGAGGGAAAACACTGGGTCATGCAATGTTTTTCACTCGCCAGCCCGGCAGAGCAATGGAGGTCTACTAGGGGCAGGGCGGTCAAGGACCTACTGGGTCAAAGGGCATCTACTCCAATTAGGTTGGAGAGGTTACTTACTTGGCTGCACATGTACCCGGATACGGACACTATGCTGAAGTTAGAATGGGGTTTTAGAAAAGGTTTCCAGGTTGGATATCAAGGACCAAGACACAAGAGATGGGCGGAAAACTTACAGTCAGCTAAAAACATGCCAGAAGTGTTGGCGGCGAAATTGAGCGAGGTGGTGGCGGAGAGCAGAATTTTGGGCCCATGTCATGACTGGCTTATGGAGAACTTGATGATCTCGCCGTTGGGGGTAGTACCAAAAAAGAACAAGGGAGATTATAGGTTGATTAATCATTTGTCATGGCCTGAAGGGGCGTTGGTGAATGATTTCAACGCGCTGGAGGATACAAAGGTGGTATACGCCACAGTGGATGACGCTAACCGGCTCATCTGAGGTTGTGAGAAGGGTGCAGAACTGGGTAAGTGCGACATTAAGGCAGCTTCTCGGCTGCTCCCTATTCACCCAAAAGATTTTTCTTTGCTAGGGATGCAGTTGGGAGGGTCTATTTATGTGGACAGGGTACTTCCCATGGAGTGTGCGATTTCCTGTCGTCTGTTTGAGGCTTTTAGCACCTTTTTGCAGTTGGTTTTTGTTCAAGTCAGAGGGCACTGGACAGTGTTGCACTATTTAGATGATTTTCTTTTTGTAGGACCAGCACAGTCCAGTTTGTGTGGCAGGGATCTGCGGCAGTTAGAGCGGTTGGCACATGATTTTGGGCTACCTTTAGCCCCAGAAAAGACAGATGACCCAAGTTGTGTTTTGATTTTTTTGGGGCATTGAACTGGAAACAAGACAGCTCATAGCACTCTTGCCGGCTGCAAAGGTAGAAGAGATTCTGCTATTTTTGAGGGGGATCAGGATGAAACATAAAATCGAATTGTGTGTGGCGCAACAACTGCTTGGTCTTCTGAATTTTGCATGCAGAGTGGTCAGAGGAGGCAGGACTTTTTGTAGGCGTATGGGTTTGGCAGTGTCCGTTGCATCCCTGCCACGTTACAGGATTAGGTTGACCATCGGTCTGCGAGAAGACATTAATCTATGGGACATGTTTCTGACACAGTCCAATGGCATCTCCATGTCTTTTTGGGAGGAGGACACTGTTTGACAGGTGAAGATTTTTTCGGATGCAGCAGGACCAGCAGGTTTTGGACTATTTTGGGATAGTCGTTGGTGCGCTGAGGCATGACCTTCACAATGCATTGCATTTTTAGAGTTCTTTCCTCTGTTGGTGCCGTTGTCGGTATGGGGGGATGAGCTGGCAAACAGGTCAGTGATGTTTCACATGGATAACTCGACGGTAGTTGAATTGGTGAACCGACAGAGCGCTAGGGATCTGAGGGTAGTGCGGTTGCTCAGGAGATTTCTGTTGCATTACTTAACTTTAAATATCGTATTTGAGGCTGCACCCATTCCTGGGGTAAACAATTCCATTGCAGATTCCCTGTCTCATTCGCAGTGGCAGCATTTCTGGCAGCAGGCACCAGGAGCAGAGGAACAGAAGACAGCGATCACGGCAGACATTTGGGAGTGTGGGACGTGTGACGGTCATGTGACTGGTGGAGAGGTCACTAGCGAAATCAACCCTCAGGAGTTATTGCCTGGCATGATTGGAATTTTAGGATTTTTTATTTTACCGGGGGAGGTTTTGGGAACAGGACCAGGGAATGCTAGAGGCTAGGGTGATGTATTTTGTGGTATTTTTCATTTAGAAGGGGTTATCGCCCGCCACAACCGGGGGCAAGTTGGCAGGTGTGTCTTTTTTTGGAAAGTTGTTTTTTGGATGGGACACAGTGAGGGATGATATCCTAGGCAAAATGTTAAAGGGTTGGGGTAGAATCCGCACAGGAGCAGTTTTTGTTTGTGAGGCTATTACATTTGAGTTACTTTTGGAGATACTACATGTTTTGCCAGTTTGCTGATTCAATGCTAATGTGGTGGCACTGTTCTGCTTATGTTGATATGGATGTTTTTTGGTGCATTTCGGGTGTCCGAATTGTTGGGGGCGGGGAAGGAGGTTGGGTTGAAAACGAGTGAGGTTCATCGCCAAAGTGAGCGGTTAGGGATATTGTTGCGGTGCTCCAAAAAGGATCAATTGGGCAAGGGTAAGTAGATATGGTAGGAGCAAGGGGGAGTTACAGAAGCATGCCATGTAAGAGAATGGGACAAGTTCAGGGAGGACAAGTTGAGTCCAAGGACAGTGTATTTATTCATGAGAGTGGCACGAAGGTTACAGCTTTCCAGCTGTTGTCTGTTCTGAAAATGGGTTTGAGACTGGGTAGGCAGGTGGATAATTTCGGCACTCATTCTTTAGGATTGGCGCGGCGACGGAGGCTGCCAGGTTGGGGTGGGAGTGGGAAAGGATTAGGCGCATTGGTCATTGGCGTTCCAAATGCTGTGAGAGATATGTTCAGTCTTGAATGGTCGAGGGGACGGGTACAGGAACGTTGGGTGGATGGAGAGTGATTATTGAGGGGACGTTGTACGATGGGGGGTTACGTTTTTCTTTCTGACATTTGTTTCTCTTCCAGGTTGCGTGAGTGGGCCGGAGAGACATAAGGCAATCACGTGGTTGGTCGGACACTCTTTCATTCACTGGGTGGCAAAATTCACGGAGAGACAGGTCTATGGACGATCTTTGGGACTCCCCAGTAGCAGGCATGAAGTGCTGTGGTGGGGAAAGAGCTGCATGAGGTGGGGCAATTTGCTTCCTTTTATCACATCGATTTTGCAAACGTGGAGATGTCCTGATGTATGGGTTTAACATCTGGGGGAGAATGACCTGGTGTGTCTCTCTGGGCTAACCCTACTTCAACACATGCAACATGATTTGGTACTGATGAAGCGCAACATGCATGGGACTTGCCTAGTATGGACAGAATTTGTGCCACGTAGGAAATGGCGTGAGCACAGAAACATGGGGCTATTGAGAGGGCTCGGAGCAAGGTCAATAGGGCTATGAGGGTATTTTGCTGGGCGCAGGATATTAAGGTATTGACACACGAGGGGATAAAAGAAGGGGAGCAGGTGCGTTTCAGGGACGATGGTGTGCATCTCTCAGACATGGGGAATGCACATTACCTAATGGAATTGCACTTCATGCTGACTAACTAGTGGGGAGAAAGATTCTGGCATTGTGAAAAGGATGAACAGGCATGATGAGTTGCAGTGGGTTTGCTGGTGGGGCAGCAAAATGCCAATTGGGTTTGTGCTGGGTGGCAGTAGATGGGGAAGGGTGGAGAGTCAGATGCGGGCTTGTCCACCCTTCCAGAGGGGAAAAAGAAGCAGGTGAACAATGACAGACGGGGGAAGGCCGGAGTCAGGAAGGGGATACGAAGAAAAAGGGGATGTGTGGGAATGAAAGGGGAAATTGGGTGAGCGAAGGATACGTGGTGGATTGAATTGAGGTTGTAAGAAGGGGAGTTACAAGTTTTAAGAGAAAGTTATCATTCAAGTTACGGTTTTACTTTTGTGTATTATGATTAGCAAGCCTGTCCTAATAAATGGCCTTTTACACTACAACAAAGGGTGTCAGAGTCTATGTCCTGAAGGTCTATAACGTGAAGGTTTGAAATCCAAAAGAAATAACCAAGGGTCTAGTCCTGCCAACATTGATAAAAACAGTACCGTTGAGATGGTGATGGGATTATATACTCCCGCTCTGGTGCAGTGTAATTGCACCGACATTGCACCAAACGATGAATGTAACGCCAACAGTTGCAAGGATGAACTGCCAAAAAAATAGCATTTGCAAACAGGTGCAAAAAGTTGAGGGTCAGGGCTAATTAAGGTTTTCGCACTGGCCTGTAGGAGAAAATTCTGAAGCAACTGCACTGTCGTAGGGCAAATATATGTAACATCACAACCCTAAGTATTTAACCAGGGACATGCAACATGCTTGCAAGGTGTATAAAAAATATATTTTTGGTAAATCTGCATAAAATTGTACTGCAGCGCACACTAATCTTGTTCAACTTTTGTTCGTTTTTTTATGGCCACCTCCTAGGAAACTCCACGCCAAATTTGTTGGCACAGGAGTAACCAAGTGAGCCCTCTCACCCACATAGATATGAGAGCGGGGTAGCTGCTAGATGCATACATATAAAATAACCATTCCAAAAGAGGCAGTGCCGGTGGTAATTTCCACGGCCACATAGTAAGGGAGTGAAACAATGCATACCGGTGTAGCACAAGTGTGATAGAAGTGCAGGTTGGTGCTTCATTGCATGGTATAGTGCAGACAGGGGCTGCCCATCATGGTATAATTTTGTGCTGATGCCATGCAATATGATAAAATGCATACTTGAGTTGCATGCTATGATGCAAGCTCATATCAATGTCACGAAGTACGGTAAATAAGGTGATGCATGAAAAATGGCAAGCACATGCTGATGACACAAAGTATGGTATATGTAGTGGAACCGCATAGTCTGGTATATAAACTCAGACGTCTACTGCTGGCCTGTATAGCACAGGCTCATGCTGCTGCTGCATCGTATTTTTTGTTTTTGCATTTGATGCCCTAAGTGGGAAGGTATGCCCAGATGTAGGTCCTGTGCTTGCTATGCCAACAGATTCAAGCTAGCCTGGCTGATGAGGGATGATACCTTGAAACCGGTCCCAGGATGCTTGTTTCTCGTTCAGAGAGGGCCCGGCCTGGCAGTTTGGGCGGACTGTTCTCATGGGGAGCAGGGTCAAGACTGATTTGCATATGGCTGGGTCCAAACTGGAATGGCATGGCAAGCGAAAAAATCTGATAGATTAAACCCAGATCTGTGACTGAGGGTGAATGTTTGATTGGTTCGCATTCCATCCATCATCTTTTGTTTTTGCAACGTATGGTATAAGTTCAAGCTGACGCTGAGCATTAGGGGAGAGGCAGATACTGGCAGTACACAGAGTAGTACTGGGGACCAATGACGATGTGTAACACTGCATATCTTCATTTGATATCACATGGGTAAGCAAACATACACAATCAAAGTGGGTTTGAGACACACTATGCAGCGTTTGGGCTGCTGCTTTTCTGCACAGCACTTGCTCTTACTGTTGCTGCACAAAATGCTGAAATATTCATACCGTTGGAGCTCAGAACGCTACAGACTCACACCGCTGCTGCACATATTCGTGCATTAAGATTCTGATACCAATCAGTCTGACAAAGGAGATTGCTCATGCTGCTGATCAATATACTAACATACTAATACTGCACTGTACAATTGCAATTTGAGCCTACACAGTGCGATGCAATGGCATGCAGATGCAGCATGCATGATACAATCACATACTCTAGCCAGGGGTTATAGTACGTGTGGCATGTTATAACCTCATAACACTCCTGCACAGTGCAGTAGTTGCTCACACTAGTACTATGCAGCACGGTACACCCTTATACTGACCTCACACATCATGGTGCAAGTGCGTATTGTTGCTGCATGGTACGGGCACATACCTGAACAGCTTAGCCCTGCTCGGATCTCACATTAAGAGAACTCAGTATGGGGCAGGTTAGTACTGGTATTGGAGACACAGGAGCAGCTGATGGAATCACATTAGCCCACCTAATATTGTGGATGTTGTGCAGCCCCAAGGTAGAAATCTTGGGGTGATAAATGTTGTAAAAAGCCATCACCACGGTACTCACTGCCTGACACTTTTTTACAGGGACATTTTAGTTAGGAAATAACATTAAAAAATAGAAATTCACTGAAAAATCAAAGGTTACATTGACGTTATAGTTAGGAAATAGAATTAAAAAAACATTAGAAATTCACTAAAAAACAAAGGTTACAGAGACATTATAGTTAGGTCAGAATCTCCACACATAAATCCATAGAAATTCAGCAGTTATATTCAGAGTTATCTCATTAGACTATAACTTGTACCCTAAGGTAACTCTAACTCATGCCTTCACCATGCATTGTCAATTACCCCACATATTACATCAGTCATGATGTCTTCTACAACATCATTGATATCACTGCAAGATTTGCAATAAAATTATTGATGAGAAATCTGCTTAGCGGGGGCGCAAGTAATAGTTACCTCAGGGTGCGAGTTATAGTTTCTTGAGTTAAGTCAAACTGCTGAAGTTCTATGGTTTTATGTGTGTAAAATCTGAACATAACTATAATGTAATGTAACCTTTGTTTTTTTTTTTTATGAATTCATTTAATGGCTGTTTTTGTTTTGCAAAAGGGGCACCTGGCCTGTGTATAGTTGCAGTAGCGTGTGGGAAGCACACTCCGGTGCTGCCGCTGGCTTTTTGCATGGCCAGCACTGCTCTCTGTGTGCCAGTGAGGAAGCTGGTAGCTTTTTGGGTACCAACCATGTCAATGCAAGTGGATAACAAAGGCAGTCTGCTTTCTGCTCTGCCTAGACATGGGCAAAGACAGCGGGGCAGTACACTGCAGTAATCACTAAGTGCAGAAGTCCTCATTTAACCTTCTCTCCCAGGGATAAACGGCATTCTAATACAGAAGCTGCATCGTGCTCATTTGTTTTCCCTTTTTCTTTTTTGTTGTTGCCACCCGTCCCTGGGAGCTGGTGGCTATTGGGGACAAAGACATCTCTATATAGAGGGCTGTAGTCACACCTCCATGATTACTCCATTATTTTTGTGTCAACGCCCCTGGAATGTGGCCCTCCTTAGGGTTTCAATAAGTTTCTGGAAACAGCCTAACACTTGTGTCCAGTTCCAGTCAGTCTCCTGGATGACGGCGCTCTAGTTGCATTTTCTCAGGCCCAGAAGAGGAATATTAGACACCCGTTTGGTGTCCTCTTGTTTCTGGTAGTAATCAAGGTGGGTCTCTTCACACATCCTGGTCCCCTGTAGTATCCTGATAAGGGAGGTCTCAATTGGGTGAAAGGGTGTTTTGCAGGGGAACCTCCTCCTGTATGAGCTGTGATGGTTGGGATTA
The DNA here is from genome assembly GCF_031143425.1 of Pleurodeles waltl. Taxonomy (NCBI): domain Eukaryota; kingdom Metazoa; phylum Chordata; class Amphibia; order Caudata; family Salamandridae; genus Pleurodeles; species Pleurodeles waltl. Next base: position 801,276,913 of record NC_090446.1, read on the forward strand.
TCACATGAGTGATGGAATTAATGAAGGGACCCAGGGCACGTGCCTTGTGGTTCATTTTACCACCACCATTCGTCTGTCTCCTTGTTCTGCATGCTAAAGAATCTGCCTTGTGCAAGAGGCCTATGCTGCCCCTGGTGAGTTGGGGCAGGTACGAATGCAACAACTGTTAGTGAGGGTGCATGGTTTTTGCCCAACCCCGGCTTGTTATCATACTTGGCCTGGTGGCAGCTCCCAGCCCGCCATCTTTTTCTATCTTCCTTCCTGCACGAGTCAGTCACTGCACGCGCTGCAAGGCCAGAAGCCACTACATACCTCTGTGGCTCTCCTGTCAGGGCTGCACCCCCTGTTCTGCCTCGAGAGCCTTCCTGCAGTGATAATGACAAGTCCACAGTTCTCGCTCCAGTCTCCTGCTTTGCAGCTCATGTGAGGTGGCATCTCCATGGCGGTGTGCCTGCTCTGCTCGCAGGTGCCGCCCACATCAGATGTGCCTTCCACTGACTTCTCCTGCACACCACTCTGGCCCCCACCACCAGCAATGCCCAAGACAAGTTCAAGGCCACAGATGGTGAGGTCAATATAACACATGTTGCAAAGGATACTTTATGAGAGGTATTTGTTTCCCACTTTACAAACTGCACCAGCTGTTTTCCCTGCACACCATGGCATGGCACTCCTGCTGCTGACACCTTGCTGTTCCAACTTCCAAGATCACTGCTGTTGGCCCCAGGGAAGCAGGTTGTGTGCCCCTACCCTAACATCCAACGCAGTGGTGGGGAAAAGTTCTGTGTTGTCACATTGTGATCACCCAGACTGGAGGTGAAATCATCTAACAGTGGTCTGTTCATCCCTGGAGGGATGCCTACACACCTCCTGCCACTCGGCGAGTCCCTCTCTAATTTAGCTCCTATCCTGTGTGTGCCGCATAACTGTTGGGAAATCCGGTGAGCCCAAACAGCTCAAGAGACATTGTTGCTGACATCTGCTGCCCTTGTGAGCTGCACAGAGTGTACCCATGGCATTCGGTCCTGCTCTTGAGCCTTTCATATGTGATGGGCCTCCATTGTCCCAGGCAGTAAGATGGAAGGACTGGGTGAACCATTTGGAACTTATTTTGTCGTAGTGGCATTGGACAATGACTGGAAATGCCCCATTCTCCTACACTTGGGGGGGTGCTGCAATACTTAAGATTTCAAAGTTGGTAAAGGAGGTTGGGCCACCTTTCATGTAAAACACCTTAAAACAAGTGATAACAGCTCAGTTCGAGCCACTCGCAAATCCTGATTACAAATGGTTCCTCTTAGGGCAGGACAGACAGCAAACGTAAATGTCGGTAGACGCCTCCCATGCTTATCTTTAAGATCTGGCCAGCACATGCATGGTACTTGAGTTGGACAACAAAATCAGAGCCCAGTTAATTGAGTGTTGTTTCTCTTCCAAGCTGAGAGAAAACATCCTCCAAGTCCAGGGCATGACCATGGCCAACTTGCTTATGTTAGGCCGATCCAAAAACTTTTGAAACGTGTGCTATACACCTGGAGGCAGCTTTGCAACAACCAGTGAAGTTAGAACCTGTTAATGCAGTGGCCACTGCTGTCACTGGCAAACAAGCATTTGCAATGCAGTGGGTCTCGTATTTGCTTGAGTTAGAGCTATTAGCATTGTAAATTCCTAACTGGACTTTTCTTGCCACCTACATTGAAAATGAAAAGTAAAACAGTTGACCTAAGCGAGCCGATTCAAAGCGCCACAGTCACCATGAGTGCAAAGGAGAGACAAAAAAGGAAAAAAAAGTTTACTCGCAGTCAAACGTGTCGGCAAACATACAATTATCCATGTAACAGGGGCAGTCTCAAGACGGTAACAACACCGCCAAAGGAGGGACAAACATAAAGCATTTACCAATGATGATAAAGGATTTTTGAAAGCCAGGCCCATTAACGAGTGAAAGTGATGGACCTGCAATGGGCGTGGTTTAAAGCCCACAATACTTACAACAGATCAAAGCACTTGCGATCTCGAACTAAACACAGGAGTAAATGCTTGGGTTGCTTTACTTGAGCACAGGACTAATCCCAATAAACAACATTAACCAATAACCATTCTATTAACCACTTCCCTTGGGTTTACAGAGTAGTAGGCAAGCTGGTGAAAAGCCCTTCAAAGCCCCTCAGTGGTAGTAAGCGCTATATAAATACATTTACAACAATACAAAACAATTTACGTCTAAAACTTGGAGAAGAAGGCTCCAAAATAGGTTGTGGCCCAGATACCTCACAATCCTTAAGATGGCCCTCTGGCTAGCTGTTGATACAACTTAGCTTGCATACAGAGTGAAAACTCCACTCACACTTGGAATGCCTTCAATTGATACCACATGAGCTGCAGATGCGTGAACGTGTCTCCACGCTGTTAAAAGAAAGGCCGCTTTGTGAAAATGAGATGGCTGTTCTCGGCGCACAAACTCCCTTTTGCAGGATTTTACTTTTATGGGCTTTGTCCTGGTGGTCACATCTTTTTTTAGTTTCATCCATTAACACAACTTAAAATGTCCTCTCTGGGGAAATCTCCCGCTGAAATAAAACATATCCTTGTCTAAAACTAGGACAGAAGACCTTAAGCTTTACATACTCTGAGTTCCCGGCTCATACCCTTATAGAAATATCTTATTCTGGTGAGAGAGGAACTTAAAGGGGCCGCACGATGAATTACTTATTTATTTATTTATTGATTGATTTATTGAATGATTGGCACGTTTCTTTACAACGCGTACTAAGCACGAGAGCTTCAGAACTCTTTACACCACACAGCATAACTTTGACAGGTAATAGGCTATAGAAGGGAGAGTGTGGAAAAACTAAGAAAGCACGCTGTGTAGAAAGGCAGGTCTCCAGACTTGTGAGCAAGTAACAGTGCGATAAGCGGGCACATAGGTGCACGTTGAGGGACATGCAATCTGGGTCCTATCAGGAGCTTCAACAAAATAGACAACGGACAACAGAAAATGGAGAGGGGCAAGTGCCCATTCTAATCCAGCTTCAGTAGAATATTCATGCTTTTGCAACATGGGGGCACTTGTCCCGAGTCAATACCTAACTTCAGATCCAGTGAAGGAGAACAAACTACAAGACAAAGACCCCCAGCTGTCATGAATTACTTTTTTAGTGTGAAAATACACAAAACAGTACATGGATCCTGTGTGTATATGTATTTTTTATGTCATTCATTTTCTTCTATCCTACTAGCAGTATGCACAAAAAAAACTCAGGGTACACAAACTTATTTGTAAACCCATGATGAACGGGACATGCAATAGAAAAACAGTCATATGGATTTTGTAAATAAACATAAACAGAGATTAAACACTTGATTAAATGAATGCACATTGTAAATACTAAGAACCGAGGTGTAGCTCATCTATGTCAGCCGCCATGAATTAAAATAAATGCGCAATGTAAATAGCAATAAGCGCCGCCATGGACGGGGGAAGAGACAAAAGAAACAAGAGGAGGCGCCTTTAAAGCAAATTTAAAATTTTAAACATTGAAAGAAAAAAAACAGCGCGATCGCGCTCCCACAGTTCACTCCTAATTAAAACTATCGGCAAAAGTGCAATTATCTACATAACCGGCAAAGTGTAATTAACTATGTAATAGGGTTGATGTTATGCAAAGCTCTTGACTTCTGCCAAGCGAGATCACACTGTGAACAAAAGATAAAAAGTAGTCCACAAACCTGACGGGAAACAGCGAGCCACGCATGTTTTCAGTACTTGGTTGCTGCACTCGAGGAGGGCTAACCACCGGAAAAGGCATGACGTATGCGTGCCTTCCATTAATGAAAGCAAGCAGATTTTAACAGGCAAGCACACGAACCAATGGAAGACAACTGACGTCACGTGGACGGGGCTCCGCGTCCTTTTCTTCCTCCTAAAGCGTCTTGCACAGGAAATGCATGAGCAAGCGCATGCAACGCAGGCTCGACCATAAAAAGGATTCACTCCAAGCCCACTACGACTCCCAAGGTTTGTCACTGTTGTGGAGGCCCCTACTCACACCAAGCTAACTGTCCAGCACAAGGTAAAAGATGCACAGCATGCAACAAACTAAAATCACATTGCCAATGTCTGTTCTTCCACTGCCAATCAAAAAATGCACAAATCCAAGTCGATTAATGTTGTAGGGATGCCAGATGCCCCAGATAATGAAGGGGACATGGACGATGAAGCCATAGATGGTGCCTTACATGTCATGCATGCAAAACAAACAGAGGAATGCAGAGGACAATGCATCCTGAAATGTACCATCACCATAGCTGGCCATCCACTCCCATCCTTAATCAATATAGGGGCCTCCATCAACATTCTAGCACAACAGGTATTTCAGACTCTTCTGTGTCAACCTGTGCTAAGCCGCATGTCGACTCAAGTGTATGCGTTTGGCTCTTCTATGCCAACTCCTCTAGTGAGTATCTTCATGACTGAAATCCACGAGGAAGATAGCACAACAAGGGCCAAAGTCTACATCATCAAGGGTGTCTCTGGGATGTTCCTGCACTGACAGATGGCGGAATGCCTCCAGCTGGTCACATTTGCTTTCAGTGTGCATCTGTCAACTGTAGATGCCCGGGTGGATAAATCTGCACAGATCTTTGAAGGAATCAAATGTTTAAAAAATCGCATGATATGCCTTCACATAGACTCAATCCAGCTGGTTGCCCTATGACATCACAGAGTGGTGTTTCACCTTTTTCCAAAAGTGGAAGAGGAACTTCGAAAGCTGGAGGAGGCAGACATTATTGGCAAAGTTGACAGCCGAACCCTTTGAGTATCTTCATTAGTAATGGCCCGCAAGCCCAAGCAACTGGGAGAAGCCATGATCTGCATCAACAAGCGTCTACCCAGCATGTCAATCCACCATGACAGACATCTGACGCCCACAGTAGAAGACATTGTGACAGAAGTGAGTGGTTTGAAATGTTTCTCGAAAGTAGACCTCAATGCAGGATAGCATTAGCTGATGTTGGCCCGAGAGTCAAGATCAATCACCACATTATCTACACATGTGGGTTTGAGGAGGTACAAATGCTTCAGTTTTGGAGTGTCGAGTGCTTCCTAGGTGTTTCAAGATACCACCCAAGCAGTGCTGGCAGGACTTCCATGTGTCATCAATGTCAGCGATGACATTATGGTGCACGCTCCCACCCTAAAAGAACATCTTGAGTGACTGAGAGCAATATTTGGCTTCTAATGGACAATGGTCTTACCCTCCAGAAGGAAAATGCTCTTTTCTCCAAAAAGAATTCAGCTTCTTTGGTTACCGATTTTCTTAAAACGGGGTCATGCCTTATCCTGCCAAAGTGTTAGATATTTGGTCTGCCTCAGCACACCCAACTCTGTCACAGGAATACAGAAGTTTCTGGGGATAGTTACATATAATGGTTGTTTCATTCAAAACCTCACGAAGCTCACAGCTCTGCTTCGAGAACAGACCAAAGCCAATGTTGTCTGGGAATGGGGCCCTTCACATGATGAAGCCTTCTAGGCAACTAAGCAAGCACTCTCTGACAACACCACTTTGGCCTATTTTGATCCCCCTCATGAATCTGAATTGTCCGTGGACGCTAGCCCCACTGGTCTCGGGGCTGTGTTACAGCAAAAACAAGAAAATGGTGAATGGGCCCCAGAAGCTTATGCAAGTTGTGCCTTGACAATTACAGAGCAATGCTAATCAAATATTGAGAAGGAGGCCATCACAATTAATTGGAGATGTCATTTTCATATCTATATTTATGGCCACCTTTTTACAGTCCATACAGCCCACAAACCCCTGATTCCACTTTTCACTGGATTCTCCTCCAAACCACCCCAAGAATACAGAACTGGGTTCTTCAGCTGCAAGAATGCCAATATTCTATGGTATATTGGCCAGGGACCCTGAACCCTCCACATCATGTTCAACTTGCCACTGAGTGTGAGAAATCAGAAGCTGAGGAAGTGGAAGAACATGTGAACTTTGTGGTAGAGAGATCCCAACTGGAGATTGTCAAAGCCACAAAAGAAGATGAGTGTCTCCAGCTAGCGCTCTCAGTGGGGATGTCAGGAAACTGGACCAGGTTGACTCAAAACTTGTCCCATCGCACTGTGGAAGCAAGGCAGACTGTTGTCACTTCATCATGTTTGCAATGAACTGGCCGTGTCTCCTGAAGGATGTCTACTGCGAGGCTGCTGCCTGGTGATACCTGGGTGACTGCAGCCGCAATTTATATATTTAGCACACTCAGCCCACCAAGGGGTAGTCATTACGAAGTCCGTTCTCATATGCAAAGATTGGCTCTCTGGCTTTGATGACAGAAAGAAGTGAACAGTGAACCAATGCTTGTTATTTCAAGTTTTGGGCCTGTCTAGTCGCCAGCACTGATCATCACAGCACCAATTACTCCTCTTCCCTGTCACTAGGCCAGTGCAGATTGTGGCAGTCTGCCTGATGGCTGACCCACGCTGGTCATGATTGATGATTTTTCAAAGTATCCAAAAGTTGAGATCCTTGAATCATTGCAATCTAGTCAGACCATCCCTCGTCTAGAAAAAATATGGCCACCCACTCTTTGCTGAGTGACCGCAACACGGAAAATGGACCACAATGGACTCCTTTCATCAGCTAATAATTCACCGACTATTTAAAATCAAGAGGCATATGACACAGGAAGATCAAGCCTAGATCCACTCAAGCAAATGGGGAAGTTAAATGTTTCATGAGAACTTTAAACAAAGTCCTTCGCATTGCACTAGCTAATGGCCAGAACATAGTATGCACCCGGTATACATTCTTGCAAGATTACAGAGTGAACCTCAGTGCTCTGTGCATGAGTCGAATGATAGGTGACACCACTGCTCATGTTGAGGTTTCATCAGCTGTCCGGAATGATGCGTCTAACACGCTGCACCAGTGGAAGAGACACAGTGATCAGATGTTTGCAAAAGGTGAGCCCGACACCGGCATTGGCAAGTTGGACATATGGTACTGCTCTGAGATAGGCATCCAGGAAGCAAGTTTTGCTTGCAGTTCGAACTCTACCTGGAAGTTTAGTATAAACATGACAAGGCTACAATGTTGTTGTTGGTAAAGGAATGCTGTCAAATTCCAGTTTGATAAAAGGGTGTAATATTAGCTTCAGCTACCCATGTCTCAATTTCACGGAGTTACATTTTTGCACAGGTTTTAGCCTCTAAATCCAATAGTGTGATTAACCAATAGTTCCCTTAGATAGCATTGCTCCCCTTTTTGTGAATTGGATGGAGGACAAATCCCTTCCAAGATTGCGGAACCTCTGCAGTTTGGAAACAGTCTGCATATAAGAGAGTAAATGGTCAGCCAAAATGTCTATGTTGGACTTAAGAGTGCACTCGGTAGGCCTCTGGGTCCTGGCGCCCAGTTGGATGTCACTGCCTTGATGGCTTTGCAGAAAGAATTGCAATTTAATACCGTCGACCCTGTTGTCTTTTCTTCACTGACTTGGACTAATTCCTGCCGTACATGAGCTTCACTCAGGTGGACCGTAGAGTCAATTTTTATATATAGCTTCTGTACATTTTCCACCTATTTCGACGCTGTTACACAATTCCCTCTGATGGCACATTTAACCATATTTATACTTTTTTAGCGCCGCATTTGCGTCATTTTTTGACGCAAAAACGGCACAAACTTGCAAAATACAATTGGGCCATATTTATACTTTTTGATGCAAGCTGTGCCGGCGCAGTTTTGCGTCAAAAAAATTACCGCCGGCTAATGCCATTTCGATGCGCCGTGCGGGCGTCAAATTTATACTTTGACGCACGGCGGCGCAACCAACAGGTGGGAGTCATTATTTTGTGACGCACACAGCGGCGTCAAGTCGTAAAGGAAACCAACGTTAACGCGACGCAAATGACTGTGGGTCGATTTACGACAGCGCAACCCGGAAAGCGCCGTTTGTTTTGATGCAATAGCGTCAAATTTACCCGCGAACACTGCCCTTTCAGCAGAGGAGAGCCAAAATGGATCCCAGATGCCACAACAGACCCCAGGAAGATGACAGCAGACCAGGAACCAGCCAGGATGATCCAAGACATATATAGAAAAAAAAGAAAGTGTCGTTTCAGTGCAGAGGAGCAGGAAATCCTGGTTAAAGAGGTGACGGAACACCAGCACCAACTGTTCATCACCTCTAAGTTGCCAATCAGCAGGAGAGAGGCCATATGGCAACAAATTGTGGACAAGATCAACAGTGTGGCTGAAGAACGCAGAACAGTCACCGAGTGTAAGAAACGCTGGCATGACTGCAAACATAGGACAAAGGAAAAAATGGCCAGGAACAGGAAGGCAGCACTGCAGACTGGAGGTGGGAGTCCAGCACACCAGGAGGCCCTGGACCACATGGAGGAGATGGTCGCAGCCGTCATCCCTGAGGAGATCGTTACAGGGATTCAAGGACAGGACAGCGCAGACTACCACGAGACAACGCACATGCAGGGTAAGTCGCATGGGGAATTATAATGCAATAATGATAACTTCAACCGGGGTGGGGAATACCTACTACACAATGCATGTAAGTCAGCATATATATGAAGTGGCATGGGTAAAGGGGCACGGCAGGGGGGCATGCCCAGCATAGACAGAAGCTGGGGCACGACAAAACACAGCACCAACAACAGTCCCATGGGGCCATCCTGTCATGACAACAATGGAGCTAAGGGAAAGCCGCGACAGGTGGGAAGGCCACTACGTCAAACTTACATCCAGGCACTCGTCAGTCAAAATGTATCCTACATCAACTAGGTCCCTATCAGTAATCAAGTAGCCAAAACAACAACTGTAATGTAACTGCGACAACAGTTGACACTAACACCTCTGATCTCTGTGCAGCTATAGTAGCTAATGGCAGGAACCTCCCCATGGAACATACATACCTAAATTAGGGGGTGAGGATGACATCTGCAACTATTTCCAGAAATAAGACAAAGGCACCAGTACACTCAAATGCCAATGCCCATATTTGACACATACATCAGCCAAAGTAAACAGCAATAGGAGCAACACAGCACTAAGGACACACACATGCTGCATACGTCAGGGTCCCTCACGTGCCTGGCTAACAAGGCAACATCACTAATGTCATACTGCTCAGACAACAACATTGAGGAGGGGACACATGCAACTGGTCACTGAAACACACCTGCACAGTCTGAGAACCAAATAGGACATTGATACGATAAACAGGGCAATCCAATTAAACACACATTACCCAACATCAGCTGGAAACATCAACAATGTCTACATCCATATCACATTGTAACATTGCCATGCATAGAATATGCCACATAACAATTACAATTAGGTCAATGTGAATAAAAAGATTTTGGGACAGGTCCTGAGAGGCAAGTGTGCTGCCAGGGCAATCACAACACCCACAGCCAGTGAAAGTGTAGTGTGGTTACTTTTACGAATCCTTTGCGCATTAGCTTCAGGCTTTAGGCCTTTGTGCACTTTGCCCTGAATGTATTTTATTCATTTGCTGACAGCTTAGAGCCTCTGTGCACTTTGCTCTAAATGCTTTTTATTAGGCTTCGTGCTGTTATTTTTCAAATAGCCAGTTCTACGGTGTTGTTTTTTATTCATAATACACTGTTTTGCCTACTTCAGCACTGGAGTTCTCCATAACATATTCACTCTGTGCTTCAGTCAAGGATACAGTCTGGTACATTGCCGATAGACGTGGTAGGAGTTTAGATTTGGCATTCTTGCGTAGGGACATTTTGTGATCATGATGACATGTTAGTTATAAAATCACTTCCCTGTCCCAATACAAGCAAGAGGGAGATTCCGACCAGAGAACCACAACTAGACGCTGACTGCCTCGTTGCAGATGCTGAACCAGATCACAGGCCTTTGCTCAGGTATGAGGGCTGATGTCTCCCCAGTGATTCGGAAAGGCAAGCTAGAAGCTTAACATGCTGTGCTCTAAATAGAACAAGCAGAGGGAGAGTAGAAACTGTTAGGCACTATGATAGCTTTGTTCTTATGTTTCACTCTCCTGGTGACTATTTCAATCCTACTATGTTGTATTGTTCTGGTTATTGCAGCTCACACCTTATTATCTAAAATACAGTCATTTTATGAAAACATTATATAAAACTTATGCTGTCTTTGTCATTTGTATATGAGATCATATTGTAAATGAGAGAGTTGGTTTGGATCTGAGTGACCACGACTTCCCTGAGAAGTTCCAAAGATGTCATGCGCTCGGCTGCCTAATCATTTCTTCCCCGTGGGAGAAATGAAGCACTGCTAGTTAGCCGGAGCAAAAACCGGACTTAGGGTGACAGAGTTCTTTACAAGTGTGTCAGCCTCAGTCCCCCACACCGTTATCGATCCTGCTGCCTAGAAATCCAGTAGTCTCATTTAGGATAATGAGAGCCCACACGACAAAAGGTCTCACCATAAGAATAGATATACACAGAGGGACGAGTAGGACAAAAAGATGGCTATTCCCTAATTGGTACAAAGCAACACCTAGAGGCGATTAGGCAGACAAGTCTGATAACTCTATATCATACATGTGACACACAGGTGGGCCATAGGCCTATAACAATGCCCATGTGAAGGACAGCAGATACCAATACCAAACCAGAGCACAAAGTAAAGTCATCAAAAGGCTTGCATGCTACGGCAAAATTGTCACAACACAGACACACTAATTGTACCCTGTTTCATTGCAGAGGAACATGGATCTCCTGCCGATATGCCTGTCCCTGATTTCCCTGAAGACATGGATGACGAGCCCATAAGCATTTCCCAGGAGACCATCCAAAAGGTCCTTGAAAGCCTCCAGACCCCACCTTCAGTCACAAGGAGGAGCACAGAACAAGCAGCCATCACAGAAGACCCCCCCACCACCCCAATTGTAAGACCTGCCAGCTCCAACACAGCTGAGGACTCTGACGACACTGGCACCAGCTTTGAAAGAACTGTAGTTGGTGTACAGCGGGAGCTGGCCAAGGAGGTGTGGGTGGGGATGCAAAATATGGCAGCCAGCCTTGAGGGGGTGCGTTTGTGCATGACGTCATTTGCAGATCAGGCAGCTGCTATGCAAGCCCTAACATCTTTCTTGCAGGAACTTGCAAAAACACAGAAGGAAATCAGCACAGCTGTAATACAGTTGACACAACACCTACAACTGCAAGCCAGTCAACGCGTGCACGATTGCAACATTGAACCCCTCAGGGCCGACCTGGCTGCCTACCATCGTGATGTGGCTGCTATTCTCAAAAACCAGCAGGCCCTCCTTGCAGGAGTGCTGCCCTTAAGAACTTCACAGGGAGCAGCCCCCGGGATGTCTGACTCCACGTCTTCTAACACTGAGGTGTGTGTTGCCCCTTCACAACCAACAACAACAAGGACAAACCAGGCAACACACACATCAGAAGAAGAAGACATGGAACAGATCACATTCTCACTGAAGAGTACCCGGAAGCACTAGTCCCTGCACCATGGCCTACTTTGACCAAGGTCCTACGTTTTGTCAAATGCCAGTCTCACTACAACTACACTCAATGACTGTTCTGCTAACCACTGTATGACTTGTCACCATTGCCAGTGAATGTCTCTCTCCTACTATTCACCAAATCCTGTCCCTCTGCACTGTCTGTGACATCACCCCAGCATGTCAGGAGCATCATCCACACCCCTTCTGTAGGATCACCATGTAAGAATGCACCAGAACGGACTCAGCAAACATGGACAATGGACATTTTGCACTACAGCACCTATCAATAAATAGCACTTGCACACCTAATATGTCTCTGTGTTATTTGACACATCAACTGTGCAGTAGATAACTCTAAAGTGCCTGTGTGACAACCATGTAGCTTGTCAATACAACTGTCCTGACATCATGTAGTCTGATACATCTGTGCAGTGGCCAGGATTGCATCATAGCCTTACCATCCTGAGGAGAATAACTGATGAAGGGACAAACCACACACAATCATGCTGTGTTGGACAGAATAATGCTCCATCTATAGCAATTCAAGTCAACTAATGGTGGCTGATAAATGTAGGCACCATGCAATACTAAAACATGAAATTATGCAGCATAATCTAAGCAAACACAAATAAACACTGCATCAATCACCCTTTCTGAGTATACTTCCATGAAGGGAAGTCATGCTGAATTATTACACACATGATCTATGTCAGCAATGAAGGCAACAAGACAAGAGTGTTAACAACACCTCATCTACAAAGATCTCCATGAACATCACACTGCAGTCCGACCTAATAAATTACCCACAATACCAAGTCTGGAAGCACACTTTGTGATGTAGAATACCTACTCATCAACACAAATCCTTGGTGATCGATGTAAACTACCAATGGTGGGTCTCCCAAATGGTGGATACTTAGCAAGTTAGCACAGGGGTAGCTGCCATGTTAAACCTCCATTTTCTGTGGTGGGTAGCATAGGACACAAATGTCATAGAAAAACATTCACCTACACTGATGTCAAGGCCATGATAAAGTAGCAGTTAACGCATAATGCAAAGGGTTAACTATATGTTTATTCCTATGTATTCACACCAGAGGCAACTAAGAGAAAAGTCATACCTACACTAATCTAACCTGACTACTCCTAACCCACAACTGTCCCTAACTAACCTAAGCTAAACTTACTCTACACATATAACGAATCGATCTAAACATCAACCCCTCACCCACCATTATGAGACAGGACACATGCAGGACAACACATACTAACCTACACACATACTATACTATCCTAAACAATCATATATTTTATTTTATTTATTTTTTTTTTTTTTTAATAACAAACAGGAATCCCAACATTGACCCCCACCCACCCACCCAAAAAAGAAAAATAGAAAGAATAAGGACCACCTACCCTCCTCCCTAACACTAACTAAGCTAACAACCTACAGTAACCTAACACTAATCCCCAAAACCCAACTATCAGTACAAAAAGGAAAGAGGAGAGAGGGGAGGGGTAAATGTAAAACATGCAAAAAGTCCTAGAGGTTGGCCCTCCGTAGGGTCCGCCTGATGGACCGAACCCTTTTCTTAATATATGCCACATCCTGGCTTAGCTTGTCCACCTTTGAAATAACTTTATCCATTTTACGACTTAATGCCAGGAATGCCGCTGGGTCTACAAGAGGAGCTGCTGCTGTGTGCTGGCCGAGGTGGACGGTGTGGCAGTAGTTTTATGCCCACTGGACTGTCCTGCGTGTTGGAAATTGCTGGGTCCAGGTCGTGCTGACGAGGCAGGGTCAACTGTCCCCGCCGTTGCTGGGGCCACTTGGGGAGACCTGGTGGATGTGGTGGTGGTGGCTGTTGTGGGCAATGTAGGGCCACCCTGTGGTGAGGCCCACCATGCCCCGGAGGCCCGATCGGCTTGGTATTTGCGGGCCATCCTCCTGAACCCCGACTGCACCTGCAGGATGTGCCGGTATCGCATTGCACGCCGTTCAAAATGGTGTCTCTCTGCAGCACTCATGTTTGCAGCTGTGAAGAGATATGGCAACTATTTACCATAGGAAATGCATTGGGTTGAATAGCACAATGGGTCAATTGCACATTTCTTGTACTGTGTTTGTTAAAGCGATTGTCACAACATAGTTCATTGAAAGTCTCAGAGGAAGTACATGTGAAGCCTGCATACAAAAGGCCATCTCACACCTAGCATATCCATGTCTCTACATGATGGGTGACATCTGCCTAAACTTCTCATCCAAATAATGGCTAATGCAGCTGACATTATGGCTGAACCTCTTCCGCATACTGACTTCACTACATATGTCACTCTATGTGATAACTATCACAACCCTCACTCAATGCCATTTGTAAATTGTTGTTTGCAAATATTGAACTCATGTGCCATAACCGAATGTGTACACTAGGTTCTAAACAAAGTTGCAAAAGGTCACAAGTATGTGTAACATACTGGTTGCTACAGTCCTAGGTACCCTATTCCCAATCACATGGCAGTCTTTGAGGGTGGGGTGGGAAGAACAACCAAAAATCCCAGATTCAATGCACACCCAGGAGTGTATAGAAAGGTCAACAAGTATTTGCCTCCACACACAATACCAATGAAGGGCTAGCAACAATTTGGAGTCAGACAAACATTGTCCTATCCAAGGTCCACACATGTCAAAATGCACTGACTTAGGCCAACATCACATACTACCAGTGAGGCATATTTAAACACACACACAGAGGAGCAAGAACACCCATGATCATGAGTAGAATGAACACCTAGGCCATTGCACTCTAGTCCCACACACTTCTAGTTCAACTTGTGGAAGTACATGCCCCCGGAAGATCCAACCTACAGTGTACTCAGTCCATCCTCAACTAGGAAGCTGCATATTTAAGACAAGCCTTTTGCAGAAGCTATCTGGGAGAATGCCAGTCTGAAATGCAGACTCAGTCCAAGCCAAGTCCCAGAGCAACTCGTACATTAACCAGTGTATTCCACATGACTCATCCCACTCCCCATAGCGGGGCCGACTGGAATGACCTACAGCCCCTGAATCTGAGAGATGGATAAGCATTGGTCTACAGAAACTGAAGTGATATTTGAAATCCCACTAATGCAACAATACCAATGAACGGGCAGCGCATCAAACCTTGAATTCTGTTGAACACACAGTAGTCCATCATGCATCACTAGCAAACAATAAAAATAGCACTCATGCCACACTCACTGTAGGTGTCGGGGTCCTCAAAATGAGCCACCTCTCCCACGGTGTACGATGCAGGTCCACCTGTAAAGCATGGAAGGAAGAATATACTCAGACTCCATGCACTGACAAACAATTGCAGTTACAATGACAATGTGAGAATATGACATGCGTAATTAAACACTTTGACACATGCTCATACTGCATGGAAGATTTCTTAATCAACATTTACATTGGAGGAGTCTCCTGCTACAGTTACACACCATACTACACACATGCAGTGGCCAGGACAGTCATGTGGTGTCAAAGATACACCTCCATTAGTATGCCCCAACAATATCGGGGTGCATTCATCTCATCATGTGCATCCCAGAGAGACATCCAAAAGCTGGTTACTTGAGGACTGCATGACCCCTCAAACTCAAACAGGCTATGTTGTCATTTTCAACACACACCAACCAGACACACATGTGACATATGTGTGGACAACATAGCTAACTTCAATTGACGTGAAGGCACCACTCATTTACAGCATCATAATGGTTTTACAAATTTCTGTCTAGCTATGGCGTCTACATATGTAGGTATGATATTTCAACATCCCTTTTTCACTGGCAATTATGACCTGTAGAGTTCAAATAGAGGCATTAACGTGTCGCTTGTCTGACACAAAGGCAACATTACATTACATACAGCTACAGGCATCCGGTAGGGGTTGAAAACATGAGCTATCTGACTGCTAGCATTTGTCTTCCTACACATTGTGCAACAATTACCCAGTAGGTTTCCCTAGCATTACACACAGTCAGCTACTTATCTAGCAGATTGGGTAACAATCATCACATGTCCCCACACAGCTTTCAATTATTCACATGTAATTGATTTGTACTCACCAACATGGCCACCAATCCTGATTCCCAGGTGGTCCAGCAGATCCTGCTCCCTGGATATCAGATCAGCCCAGCGGTGCTTGAGTTGATGGTCATTCCTCATGCTACCGTAGACCCGGACCAAGTGATGGCGCACCTTCCCCCACAGGACTTTACGTGCCTCCGTGTGATACCCCTTTATCACACGGCCGCCAGCCTCCAGCATGAGTGGGAGGAAATGGCAAACAAGCCAAATAAATCCCCCCAATTCCTCCTCACCCATCCTGGAAAGCCGTGGCCTACCTGACATCTTTACAATTACAAAGGTGAAAAATGTTGAACAAAAAGGAAAAGGGGGAAATGGGAAAAGGTAGAGTAGTGAAGGAAAAAGAAAACTTAAGAAAAATAGCCCAACTAACCCCAAATTTAAACTACCCAGAACAGACTACCACAGACAAAAAACAAAACACTGGATTTGACGAAAGTATACAAAACAGACTCAGACAATATTAGACAACAAGACAATGATCACAAAAGCACAATAGAGAAGGTACACTGGACACAAAAGCACTAAAACACAGGACAACACTTTTCACACAGCCACACAGTCTAGAATAATCTGAGACTGCAAAGTGAAAGTGAAAGTACACCCACAGTACAGATTCTGTAAACAGGATATCCTATTACATCACATCCTGCATAAAATGGCCGCCGTTTTTATTTTCCCGTTATGCGTCATATTTTCACTCATACAGATTGTGCGTCATATTTTTTGACGCATAACAGTGCACATAATGCAGAGTCAAAAATAATTTCTACATTGTTCCCTTACATTTGTGTGAGGCTGAGTTTACAGTTCTAGAGTTGAAATGTAATTCGCTGGCAAATATGAGAACCAAATATGAAAATTATTTTTTACTCTGCATTCTGTGCACTCCTGTACGTCAAAAAATTATGACGCCCATGCTGTATGCGTGGAAATATGACGCATCATAGAAAATATGGTGGCCATGTAATGCAGCTTATTAATCTATTATTTTTAATATGATATTTTTTGACTCTGCATTCTGTGCACTCCTGTACGTCAAATAATTATGACGCCCATGCTGTATGCCTGGAAATATGATGCATCATAGAAAATATGGTGGCCATGTAATGCAGCTTATTAATTTATTGTTTTTAATATGATTTTTTTTGACTCTGCATTCTGTGCACTCCTGTACGTCAAAAAATTATGACGCCCATGCTGTATGCGTGGAAATATGACGCATCATAGAAAATATGGTGGCCATGTAATGCAGCTTATTAATCTATTATTTTTAATATGATATTTTTTGACTCTGCATTGTGTGCACTCCTGTACGTCAAAAAATTATGACGCTCATGCTGTATGCGTGGAAATATGACGCATCATAGAAAATATGGTGGCCATGTAATGCAGCTTATTAATCTATCATTTTTAATATGATATTTTTTGACTCTGCATTCTGTGCACTCCTGTACGTCAAAAAATTATGACGCCCATGCTGTATGTGTGGAAATATGACGCATTTTGACAAAAATGTCTTAATTTTGTCGAATTGTGAAAGGAATTTTGTCATGACCAAACGGTGCTAAGTGATACACATTTGTGGTTAGCTATGACACATGTCCCTTATTGGATGTATAGAAGGCATTCACAGTGTAATATTAATGATTGCTCAAAATGGTTATTACCCATATTTGTACACATATTTTGGGTAATTGCTGATGGCTAATTTCAAATGATGAATGGGATACCAGGATGGATTCCTTAGGAACAATGTGTCCACATTTATCACGGTAATCCATTTATCTATAGTCCAAACAGGTAGTGCAATTGTCACTTACACTTCTTATGGGGCTAACCATGTCCTAATAATGAATTTGTGTATCTTATATGTGTTTTACATTTGACATGTAGGCCACACATGCGCCTTATGCATGTGTTTACTTCACATGTACATAATTCTTGTATATTTGGGGGGCGGTAGAGGTGGACTTAGGCCCCTAGCACCCTAGGGTTTGCCCTTCCAGATTTGCTCATTTATCCACGGCTTTCATTTATTCTGTTATGCTAAACCTCCAGCAGCAGGCTCATGGAAGGCCATAGGGTATGATTCACTGTTAGCCATTCAATAATCCCATTTGCCTATTTGACGTTTGCCCTATTGATTATTTGGAGCAATCTGACATACCATTTTGCACTGAAATTTGTTGCTAAATCTCGGCGTTCCTCATGTGCTGATGACAAATAGGTTGTTGATGTATGTGGCCCTTTATGCATTACCTGGTTTAGTGGCATGTTTCATTCTTCCTGCTAGGTTCGAACTGGGACACTACTGTGATCGGCTGCTTGCAAATATTTGGTTGATTGGATGGCATATGTTTATATGTGTGGTCCAATGTAGATCCACTATCAACTGTCTGGGTGTATGTTGTCACTGTAATTTCAAGGTCTCCTCGTGAGTTAGTGGCAGCTAATCTTGTTCCAATTGGGCATTGTTTGTAGCAAAAATTGAGAGAAGCCATTGAGGACATGGTCACGTACACATGGATGGTCCCACCCTGTCACTGAACACGTGTAATGAGACTTTCAAATGAGCTACATTTTTGTGCTGAGTGAGAGAATGTCTCAGGTGTCTGGATCAGGCATGTGTCATTGCCACATTTGTACTCCTGTTGGCCCCTATGGATGGTAATGTATCATGAAACATCATAGCCTCTGTGCAGACATTTGTGGTGTATATTTTTTGTGTGATGAGTGTTATGTCATTATTGCTCAATGAGACGACATTCTTCTTCAGCAATTTCAAACTAAAGGTGGGCAGAAATGAATAGGCCAAACCATGATGTGGTGTTTGTTATCTGTGTTTATTTACAATTGTGCAATAAGTGGTGATATAAGAAATTATGAAAAGAAATTATTTACAATCTGTTGGCGCCTACGCACTCCAGCAGCCGTGTTTGGTTGGTCCCCCTCCTGTTGCAGGCCAGCATCCTCCTCTTCGTCGTCTTCAGGCATGTCTGGGTCTGGTTCGAGGAGGGGAATGTTCCTTTTTACACAAATATTGTGCAATATGGCACAAGTGAGTATTATCCTACAGACCATCTCTGGGGAATATAGTAGGCTACTGCCAGTGTTGTCAAGGAAGCAGAACCTTGACTTGAGGATCCCAAAGGTCCGCTCAACAATGCTGCGTGTCCTCTTCTGGGCGTCGTTGTATGCCCGCTCTACAGCAGTAGTCGGGTTCCCAAATGGTGTCATTAGCCAAAGCTGGATGCCATACCCCTGATCAGCTGAAAGAAAAATACAGAATGGGATCATGTAGATGTAGGAGGCACTCTTGTACAGACCTTTGATGGCAGTAGTTGTCTTGTGTTGTCTGTGACTCTTTTGTGTACTAATGTGACAACCTATACTTGTAGGCTAAAACTTTTGCATTGAGTTTTTTCCTTGGCTGAGCAAGTGTTTGTTAGCTAACCGTTTGTCAGCAGTATGTTTTTGGATTTTCAGTACAGTGTGCCCTCCCTGGCATTGTGACTTGTGATACAGGTGTCCGTGTGTCTTCACTGGGGGTGAGATGATAGTTCCATGCAGAGTTAAAAATGAAAGTGTAGTTAACACGTTCATATGAAAGTACCCTGGACATCCCATACCTTAAGACTTATGCAATGTATTAATGTACAGGTTATTGTGACACTTACAATTTGCAAGGTGACATTTAGGCAACCACACTCATTAATGTCTTCAAATTTAGCTGTACAGTAAATTCCAATGTGTGACAGGTTCAATGGTGACTTCAGAAACATGGCTAGTGATGTGAGGACCTCAGTGTGTTCCTGGCTAGGTGTTGCTATTGTGGTGTATGTGTTGTGTGTCCTAGAGGGTTGCTGTGCAGTGTGTATATAAGTTGGATTTTTGTACTTACCAACAAGTAGTCCATTGCCATACCGTCCATCCTGGAAGTGTTGGTTGATGGTAGAGTGACGGAAGATGAATGCGTCATGTACACTCCCAGGATATTTAGCCACAATGCTGCTGATCAATCCTTGGTGATCGACTATGGCCTGCACGTTGATTGAATGTGTGTGCTTCCTGTTGCGGTAGAGGTGTTCTGTTGCAGCAGGTGGCACAAGGCGTACGTGTGTGCAGTTGATTGCACCAAGGACGTGTGGGAAGCCACTGATGGCGTAGAACCCCTGTTTTGTTTCCTGCTGCTTCTGCAGTGTGTTAGGGAAGCAGATGTGGAGGGGTGTCAGGCGAATGATGGCATCCAGTACTTTTGGCAGAAATGCGGAGAATGATGGTTGTGATATTCCACCAACCAGGGCACCAGTTGTTTGAAACGAGCCACTTGCCAGCAGGTGAAGTACGGCAAGCAGCTTTGTTTCTGTTGGGATGGTGTGGGGTGTCACTAAAGTGGGGGCCAACTGCTGTTCAATATTTCTCAGGAGCTGCTGAATGGCCTGCCAGTTCAACCGGTACCTCTGTATGATGTTGTGTTCCCTGAGGCCATGCAGGGTTGTTCTTGGGCGGAATATCCTCTCCTGCCTTCTGCGCTGCCTTTGGGGTCCCTGCTGTTGTTGTTGTAGCTGCTGTTGCTGCTGCAGGGCTCTGCGTCTACATGCACGCTGGATAAAAATCACCTCCATGTCTCCCTGTTGCTGCTCTGCTGCTCTGTTGTTTGTTCTGTGTGTTCTGATTAAATACAGGTGTATTTGCCCCATTTTAACGCCTGCCCTGACCCAGGCGTTAAATTTTGACGCACCTCGGGCTTTGCGTCATTTTTTTGCTCCGCCTCCCGGCCGAGAGTCATTTTTGCCCGGAAGCATAAATACGACGCACAGCTGTGTGCGTCGTTTTTTGGACGGGAACGCCTACCCTGCATATCATTAACGCAGGGCTGGTTGCCGCATCCAGAAAATGGCGCACATTGCGGATTTTTATCGTCCGCGGGCTCGGGCGTCAGGGTTTAAATATGGGGCAACGTTTGCGCTGATTGTGCGTCAAAAATGTTGACGCACATTCGGCGCAAACGGAGTATAAATATGCCCCAATTGTATTTTGTAAGTTTGCGCCGTTTTTTGCGTCAAAAAAGTGGCGCATATGCGGCGCTAAAAAAGTATAAATTTTAGTGTATTACTGCAGAGCCAGAATTTATCTTGCGTTTTTGCAGCACAAAAGGGAATTTAAACGTATCCATTCCGATTCCACATATGTTGCCTTCGAATTCTATAGTAGAGCGTGATGGGTTTTCCTTTTATTGCTCAGCTGCTGAAAACTGCACTGATTAGTTTTATCCTTACTGTACCTTCTAAAAGCAGCATTCAGGTCAGATTTGCTTATTTTTAATTCAGTAGTATACCAGGGATTATTCTTCAGTCTGAATTCCTCAGGGCTGAATTTGGCAATGGTTTCTATTGCCCTCAGGTTACCAAACACCAAGTCAGTAATTAGGTCCTAATCGCGTTGTAGATTCCTAGAGTTGGCAAACATTGTTATGACTTTCTTGTTCCAGATTGTTGAACGAATCAAACTTCATCATTACCCACTTGAATTGCCTGACCACTGTGTTTTTTTACAATCCTGTGGATTTCCCTAATATATTCACAAGGTTGCATGTGGGTAGCTTCAGGTTAAACGGCATTATTACTGGATAGTGATCACTTTCTTTGTATTCTGTTACAGTACAAGATTTATATGTGGTCAGTAACAACACACTTACAAAGGTGACCTAGCATGGTAATGCCTCTAAATGAATGTGTGAATGTGTTATCAGTTTTATTGCTGACTTGATTATAATGCAAAGAGGTGACTTCATAGGTTTTTAACCAGGCTGTTTTGCCCCTGAGTGACAAAGGGATACATTCATGGTGCATTTCTTCTGTGCTGTCTTAATTGTGTATGTTAAAGTCACCTGTTCATATATTCTTATAGATGGGAAATTTGCAGACTAAGGGTCTGATTTAGAGTTTGGTGGATGGATTTCTCCAGCTCAGATGTGACGGATATCCCTTCCCTCATATTTCAATTTCAATGGGATATAATGGAATCATAATACGGAGGACAGGATATCCGTCACATTTGTGACCGATCCGCTAAACTCTGAATCAGGCCCTAAAGCAGCAAGCAAAAAACAGAGGTATGAAATGATGATGTTTCTATTACTTCGGTGGATGCTTAAGTACATGTTAATTAACAGAAATGAATGGGTCCTCTATTACACCCCCTAATTGTGACTGCCAGAATTGATGGGCAATCCGTTTCGGCTACGGCAATGTCAAGATGTAGCTGTGTAGTTTGCAAGATCCCCTGACGAACGTCCAAAGTGATTTACTTTATTAACTAGTTTGTGTAGATCATAAAAGTCTGCTATCCGAATCGGAGACAGAGCCCATGTTTCCTGCAGGCAGAGGAGGTCAGCGTCCTTGATAAATTGTAGTTTGTTGTCTTGAGTTAGCATCTGCTTTAGGCCTGCTAGGTTCCAGGAATTCATGGTAAAGTTGGATTTAAGAAAAGAAGGCCCTGCATGCAAGCCTTCGTAGGACGTGCCAGGAGCAGTTCTCAGACTTAGCAAATAGCAGTGTGCAAGTTTGAGTGTTTTTCGACTGTAGGTTTTGCCTGCTGTCTCTTGTTCGGCAGACTTGAATGCTAAGATTGCTCAACCGATTGGAGTCTGAGGTGCTATTTGCATCCCATAAATACATGAAATCGGTTTGAGTTTGGGAGAAAGGCAGTTGCTATTCAAAATGTGGGGCTATTGTCCTCATTCCATAGTTCGTATATCAATACCCCATAGCCAAAACTTGGTTTGCAATTGACTAGCTTCTCCAAGTTACAATCGTAGATTCTGTGTTTCGGGATTGCGGGAGCCTATCAAATTTGACCCTAAGAATGTCTTAGTTTGGTAGTGGATCAGAGATGGAACATATTGCAGAAGTCGAAGAATATTTGCCCTGTTCAAAGTGTCGTTCCGACCCCCGATGTGTACGCTGGAGTTAAAATTGCTTTTAATAATATTTGTTGATTGCCCCACTTCAGATAAGGTGCCGCCTTTGTGGATGGTTCTGCTTTTAGGTTGCCAGTACTTAAGGGATTATTCGGAAAATTGCTGCGGGAGCAGTTTAGATTGTGGTGGTTCTGGGGAACTCCACTAGGTGTGCATATCTAATATTTCATGAGAGGTGTTTGAGTGGTTTATGTCAGCAGAATCATGGGCTGATATAAATGTCTGCTGCCAAGTGTCCTGGTGGATGTAGGTGGGTGGGGGGTGAAACAACTGTGATCTTGTCAGAATCAATATCAGATTATTGTGGAAGGTCATCCACCAGAGTGGTCATGTTTCCCAGCTGGATGGATGATCATAGCATTGCTTGTGTTTAACTTTTGGTGAGACAGGTCATTTCTATGGAACCTAGATGCTAGATTTAAAGAGCAAGTGGCTGGATGTGAGTCTGCATGCACCTGGGAAGTAGTGCAAACATGTGGAAACAGTTTAGGAGGCGGATGTGGCTGAGGAGAAGATTTGGGATCAGTCCTGGATGTGGAGTTAAAGGAGGGACCCTGTCTGCTAAAATAACTGAGTTCTGACTATTTTTCTTGAGATTTGTCTTCTGCCTCCTAGATAGAGGGATGATGGACAATGTGGTTACCTCTGAGGAACTCACAGTAGCAACAAGGCCCTTTGCCAATTTATTCATGCTGCTGTAAAGTTGCAGTGTTACAACAACCAGCAGGATTTGATTGAAATTTTGGGTCTTCTGGATGTTTGCCCTTCTCTGCTGAGGCTGATCCACTGACTTGGTTTGATGCTTCAGGCTCTCCTTTAGTATGATGGGTGAATTTGAAACTGTCTTTCATAATAGAGAGTAAGTCAGTGAGGGTGTAAAGTTTTTCCACTATGGGGTACAAGTGCATGTCATGGGCCCCTATGCTCGATCGTATGCACTGAGCTTGGTTTCCAGATTTATTACTTTTGAGTCCATACTATTTATTGCTATTGCAAGTGTTTGTATCAGTGAACCGGAAGCTCTAATTTGCGAGGGCATTTGTAGCCTCAAAAAGAGTGGAGTTAATTGATAACAGGGTAGCCTCAATAGGTGTTTGCCCAGCTGCTCCTGATTCCTTACCTGATAAATCTGTGTGCGGTGCATGTGGGTCGAACTCCTCTAGTAGTTTTTGATCTGAGCCATTCAAAGTAGTGCCTGCTGGGATTTTGAGTGTACATCTAGTTAATCAGTTTGCAGATTGTGTAAATGGTACACATGGCTCATGGCCCTTAGAGGGCTGCATGTTGCTGGGTGTGGAGCATGGTCAGCCTAGTTGGTCCCAGAGCTTGATAAACTTGTGCTGTCACTTCTATTAAATGTGCTGGTAAAGTCACCGGAACTGGCCGCAGGTTATTGGTTTTTGCTAATTCAGGGAAAATAGAGGTAGAAGAGGATACATTTGATGAAAGTTTAATGATAGAAGTGCTGCAAATTTCCCATCCGAGCTGCTGGCCCAATTTCCGATGTGATGTAGACAGGGGTGAAGGCTTCACTTCAAGTGAAGTAGAACAATCTGCGGGATAAATTGAAGCAGATGGCGATAGAATGTCACTGTGGAGACAGTAATGCTTGATTGAAAATAAGCTTCTGTTACCCTTCACTTGGATGTTAGGTGAGAAGGCCACCTGTTGAGCTGTCTCCTGTGCATATTTGTTCCACTTTGTGATTGTCTACTGGCTAGATGAAAGTCTATATGGCAGTTTCCACTCCAGTACAAATGTGTGAAAGAGCTTGTAAGGGCACTTACAATACCAAATGAGGTGACAGACTCTAGTGAGCCGTGTCTGATTTGTGGTCAGGTTGGTTGTGACCTGCATTAATGAACAAAAGGTGCTTACATGGTGTTTCAGTAGCTGACATTGATTTTGGAGTTGCTGCTGCCTTCCCCTGGCCATTGGTTCTCTGATTCTCTTGCCTTCAAAGGCTTCTAAGAGCTCTTTGTTGTCTACTGTCTACAGTCTTGGTTATTCTTGGAGAGTGGGTAATGCATGTGCACAGCAAACTATAAGTACAACATGAATACAGCAAAACAGAAGCTGTCGGCAGCTAATGGTAGCTATAGCTAACACACAACCCAATCTGACTAACTAAGTCATGAATATATAAGAGACTGGCACACACCTTTGCCTCACACCCCGAGTGACTAGAATGGGGTCAGTCAGTTCACCCTGCGGGTCACATCTAACCTGGGCAAAATTATTGGAGTGGAGTCTGATAATAATATCAAGGAGGTATTTTGGAACACCCAAATCAGCCATATCCTTTCACAAGGAAGCACTAAGTATGAGATCGAATGCGTACCAAAGGTCCACAAATACCCCACAGGTCCTCCCCCCAGAATGTCATATTTCCAATAGATTAGTTGGAGGCAAAACACCTGGTCTACGGTGCTAATGCCATCCCTAAAATCCCTAAAACCAGCGAGCAATGGGGTCTGCAATCCTACTTCTGCCATCCAGTCCTGCAGTGCTCTTTATTATATTCATCTGAATAGTTTCTGGGAGCTGTCGATCAGACTAATGGGCCTAAATTTTGAAGAAAGGGGCCTTGACCCCTTTTTGTACAGTGATGATCTCAGCCCATGGGGTAAATGGGTGTACGACTTGTTATGCAATTAAAAAAAACAAAAAAAACAGGGGCTCCAGATGTCCTTCTCTGCCTTAGAAAGGTCCCACAGGTTCTTGTCAAGGCCAGGTGCTCTATTGCGTGAGATCCAATCAATTGCATTGTTTACTTCCTCGAGGGTAACAGGCCAGGCATGATGGATTGTTATGCTGTGTGTGTGAGGCTTTTGCTTACTCAATGTTGATTTTGGGTTCAATTTAATTTTGGGTTTAATTGGTGGGTTGTTTGCTGTGATTTTACTGTTCCACTATTAGTTGTTACATGTGTCAAAAAGGTTTTGATTTTTATTATTGGCTGATTTGCTTATCCAATTCGTTGCAATCTAAGATTTTGAGATTGTTGTTTAACTTGTCTGAACAATGGTAGTGAGTTTTGCAAGGTGTAGCATACACAAAGATAGTGTATTCTGAATTAAAACGTTTTTGTTTCCAGGGGTTTGTTTGTCTAAACTAGGTTGGTGTCTTTTGCTCCTCTGTACATAGGAGTAAATGCACTAGCTAGAGGTGGATTGCTGCTAGATGGGAGTCTGCTTAGTATGAATTGAGCTTGATATTTGCAATGAAGGTGCTGGTGTTGTTTCCGTTGTTTGTCAGATTTGTCTTCTTCTCGATTTTCACCTATTTAAGTTCAGCAGATATGATTTTAGTTTGTGTTCATTGAAAAAGGCTGAGCAATTATTTCCTTATTCACAGAAAAGTCACACTGTGATTGGTTAGCCAGCCAAGACGTCACCCTGAGGTTAATGAAATGTCACCATAGAGTCATGCTGTTATTGGTTTGTTGCTCTCAAACCTGGACTGTGATGGGGTGACCTTTGGCATAACCGCACTCGGATTGGCTGTTGATCATTCGCTCTTTTTGTGTGGTTTTATGAATTGATTTTGAGAGAAAATAATGGGTGCTGTTTTGAAAAAACCTAAAGCTTCTAGTGTATCCACTGTGAAGGGACAAAAGCAACCTGCAGAAGTTACCCCTGCATATGAAATGGTGATGGGCATTCTTTTTTATATGTTTACTTGGATTTCTTAATGGCATTAATATATCTTTTCTGACAAAGACTTGCAGTTTCCTTTAAAAGGTACCTTTACCATTAGAAAAGTAGGTTTCTTAAGG
Organism: Pleurodeles waltl; assembly: GCF_031143425.1. Classification (NCBI taxonomy): domain Eukaryota; kingdom Metazoa; phylum Chordata; class Amphibia; order Caudata; family Salamandridae; genus Pleurodeles; species Pleurodeles waltl. The sequence goes on from NC_090446.1 coordinate 801,303,331, forward strand.
CAGACTATGAATGATTGAAAGCCATGACCTAGACCTACACAATTTGAAGCCTTGAAAAAATTGAATTGAATGGCTACAGAGACGGAGAAAAAGAAAATGAAGAAGCAGATGAAGGGTTAATATAAACAATGGTTGGAAGGCAAGTGGGATTGACTAGGGAAATGCTGGAGTAAAGATAAGATGAGAGGGCGAGGGTTTTTCCAGAATAGTCGAAGAGATGACAGAGAGAAATAAAGCTGAAGAGGGAAACAGAGAGAAGCAGAATCAAGAAGGCCATTCAGATGAAGAGGATATATTTTTAAATAATCTTTTGATCACAAGGAGTGACCGTGCTTACAGTTGTGAGTACATCAGTGAGTGCCTCACATGAGAATTCATTGACAGCTTTGCCAAGTACTAGCAGAGATGCTGCTGTCGTCTCTTTAGCTTCAAGTGACATACATACCTGCTGGTACTGTTACCGTTGAATCTACAAAGGAAAGATAAATTAATGTTGGGCTTTTAAAAAATGAATTTGGGGAAAGTCTGCATGGAACCTTTGACACAAACAAGTTTATGTCATACAATGTGGATGAAATGACATACTCAATCAAAGAAACAGCAAGATTTGAAAGCAAAGCATATGATAAGCTTGAGGCGTGCGAGTTTGACATCAGTAAAATGGGAAATGTGCAGATTGATTATGAAATGGACTTAAGCAATGATGATGTAAAGTAGTTGTATTTAATAAACATATGAGCACACAGGGGCCTATTATTGGTTCCAAGTTAGAGGCTGCTTCAGATTTTACCCTGAGAGAAGTACATAAAGGGAATTATGTGTATGGGCCTTGGGTGAGAGGTGATCTTTTTGCTTTCCAAATTAATTTCCCGAAATTTCAAGAGGAACTGGAGAGGTGGTACAAGGAGGTTAATAGATTGACAATAATTTCATAAATGCTATGGACTGATTTGAATGTGTTGTTTGAGATCATTGTTCCTAGTAATTCATGGTCCAAGAGTAAGGTTGCTGTTGCTTTGCGGGCTGAGGAATCAGTTAGGGGTGCAGCTAATAATGTTCATTTTGAGGTGGTTGCTGACAAGTACAGGGAAGTGATAGAACATTTGAAAAAGAAAGAACTGGAGAAAGAAACTAACTTGTCAAATATTGAAATCTACACAGGAGCTGAAAGAGTTGGTGTGTGCTTAATATGAAGGGCTTATTCAGATTGTTAAGAAGAGTAGCAGAATTGAAGATCCGGTGAAAGGTCATCCTAGCAGTTTTGTTTCTGCATTGTTATGGGTTGCATTCTGAGCTCAGTTCACATAAACAACAGAGTATGATGCGTTGGTTACCTAAGGGTATAGATGAGATCCTGAAGTATGCCAAGTACAGTGGTGATTGGTTTGATGCAAAGCAGAAAAAGATCAAGAAGAAATTGGTAGTTGGTCAGACTAAACAATTCCAGAGAAATGGCAGGAATCAGTTGATGGATTCTGATTTGGGTGCTTGTTGTCTGACAATGCTTAAACTAATGTGATGTCTTCAATGCAAGGTTTGAAAATCTGAAATGAGATTGTGTTGAGGAAAGGTCATGGAAGAGGGGTAGTGAATAATTGCAGAATTAATGCAAATATTGGTATATTAAAGAAGAGCACTACTTGTAATATCTGTAGTACAATTGCCCACTGGAATCTGGAATGTAAATAGAATACAGACCAACATCTATAATGATTTTGTTACACAGAAGCAGGGGGGAAGTGAATCAACTGCAAACACTGTCATTAGCCCCAGCTCAACCAGGTCTTGTGCAGAATATGCAAAATCAAGGGCAGTTTCCCATGAATATGCCCATAGCCCCAGTGTTGCAGCATAATGTGAAAAGGAAAATGTGATACAAACTGGGGTACCCCCAGAATTAATTGATTGTGAGTAATGATTTTACTCAGTTTTCTCCAGAAAATAGTTTTGAATTACAATGCTTTGGGGGAGGAGAATTGCTTACTTGGAGCAGTCCTGGAGATAGATCAAAGTAGCCCATTTATTGACAGTTAAATCAATGGCTACCCATTTCTTTCTTGATAGATAGGAGGGCTACCACCTCTACAGTTCATTGTATGGAAGTTCTAAACCTACCCCTATCATGAAGAGAAGTTCAGGTTGTAGGTTTTAGCAATAAACAGATTAACAAGATTACAGCAAACGTCCATGGTAAGCTCGGCCACTCACCTGAAAAGCAGGTCATCTGCAGGGCTGATGATGGTTCCCCCATCCTCCCAGGACACCTCTCGGCACTGTCAATCATAACACGGGAGTCCCGGCTGGTGTCACCAAAGGGAGGGGAATTTGGATGACAGAGAAAGAGAAAGAGAGAGTGAGAGATAATGCCACTGCTGCCTGGTCCAGCCAGGCCCCTACTCTTGGGGGTACAGGTGGTTGCTGTCACTGTGTTGTTGAATAGTCAGGTTGTATATGGGAAAGGAACAGGTATGAATTAAATGCTGCCTAACAAGCAACTATCGCTCATTCACTCACTCAGACCACCAGATAATCACCTGTCGCTTCCTTGTAATTTCTCTCCACTCCGTGGAGCTGGCAAGAATTCTCCACTACTGCCTGGGACTTCTCTCTGTCCTATATCATGTTAAGTAATCACTCTTGATGCTGTTGCACACACTAAACATGTACCTTAACTAAAACACACACAAAAACTGGCATATTTTCTTCCCACAAGCAAATATGCAGAAGCACTGGTTAAACAACAAAGCTCAGAAGGCTTTCAAAACATGATTGACCCCATGTTCATTTTTGTGACAATCACTGACATTGAGTATGGATCAATGTTGAAAATGATTTATAGAAATTTGTGATTTTGTCAGTAACAGGCTGCACAGAAACATTAAAGAGGGTTATATTATTATAGCACGGTTTTAGGAGTGTTGCTTTCTTTCACAGGTCACAAGTTAAAGACAACAAGTGATTGGACAAGACTAATAATAAAAATAACCGAGGCTAAACTGTCTTTCAGACATTCTTGCTAACTACCTTGAATGTTTCTCTTACTGAAATAAAAGTCACTGAAGTCTTTTTTTAAAATACACAAAGGATTAGTTCAAAGGCATTCAAAAGCATTATACTATGTGAGTGCCTTTTATTTTGTCACTTAGCTTTACTGGAAGAAGTCCTGGATCCTAGTTGCTGAGCAACAGTGAGAAAGCCTTGGGGAATGCACTGCTGGGCTGGCTCTTGAACTCAACTTAGTCCTTTCCCTGGTTAAATGACAACAGTGAAGAAGCTTGGAGGAGTTGGCTAACCCTCTTGACCTCAGCTCTGCAGAAACAGGAAACAAAGCCAAGCACTGCCTGACCAGTGTGAGTCTATTTATAGTCTGTCTTGGAAGAAGTCACGTGTAGCACATGGCAAACAGAAGAGCAGGAGGGTGTTGCCTAGCAACCAGGACAGCAGCTGTCTAGAAATGTGAAGAGGCTCAGGTGTTTACAAACCGGACTTGTGGGAGTAGAATAGAGCAGAATAAACAAGCATCTGCAATGGCAACTGCGCACATTAACAGCAACAAGTAACAAGCCTTGATTAAATCCAGCAAAGGCTATTCAATGCAGTTAACCACATTTATTATTTAATGTAACATGATTGAGCCAGCACCCCTTGGGTAGCTGGCTGCACACAACACAAAAACTAGATCTAGACGAGGGAATCACAATAGAAGACATATGAGATTTCACAGGAAAATAAATAGGATTAATACAATGTGAAAAGCCTGACAGAATAAATGTGATACCAAATGTTTTTTTTTAATTTTATTAAACAATACATGCTTTCAAAGGTGGCAGAGGAAGGAATGAAGCTCGTCACTGAGAAAATGACTGAACAGGTAATTCTTCGGGAAGTGTGTGGTAGTCCTTGCAACTATCCTCTAATGGGCATTAACAAAGTGAGTGGAGAACAGTTCAATACCTGCAAAGAATAAATAAAAATGTGATTCCATGGTGTCCAGTGTTACAGAATGCTGCAGTCATTTTGTTCCAAATCCTGACAGCTGAAGAATGGTATACGGTCACACATGGTAAAAGTCAGTGACTTATGCAAGCATTCTTTTCCATTCTTCTCCTTAAGGACAGCCAATATCTATTTGCCTTCCAATTTCAAAATAAAGTTCTTGTTTGGTGCTGAATTCCAAACAGGTATACTGGAAGTCCTTCAATTGTTAGCCAGATCCTGAAAAAAAGATTTCAAATGTTGGAAGCTGTTCTGTAACTCAGTCCTGGTACAGCATATAGATGACCTATTGGTGGCATCGAAGACAAAAGAAGATTGCAAACTTGACCCAATTGCATTACTGAACTATTTAGTTGACAATGGTCATAAAATGTCCCCTATAAAGATGCAGTACTGTAAAAAGTAAGTGATTTATCATGGTCACCACATTGAGAAAGGGGCATGGAAGGTTTTTGCAGTTCTCACTATGGGCCTCCACCACTCAGAGGGAGGTGAGGATGTTCCTGAGAATTTCTGGCTACTGTTGTCAGTGGATTCCAAACTTTTCCCTGATTGCAAAGCCTTTAGTATGGATAACTCATAGTGACATCACAGATTTCGTACCATTTGATGACAAATGTTGAGGGGTCTTCGAGAATTGAGGGAGAAATTGTGTAAAACACCTGCCCTTGGAATACCAGATTATTGCAAAGAGTTGTACCTTTTTGTTTACCACAAACGAAGTGGGTGTGAATTGTCTGTTTTTACCCAAAAACATGGATGGACTTGAGACCCACAGCCTACCTTTCAGCTTTGTTGAACCAAGTAGCTGTTTTGTCTTCCTAGTTGTCTGAAATTATTTGAAGGTATCTATATTGTAATCAGGCAAAGTGAAGGACTTATAATGGGACATACATTTATTTTGTTTGTTCCACATTATGTTAAGATTTTGTGGTTGTATGACATCCTCTGGAGCTCCCATCAGAACCACTTCCTACATAGTTGATAAGTTGGACGCAACACAGCACCCAAACTAATTGATAGTGGTAAAGTATACTGCCCATAAAGTTGGAAAAGACATGGTCACACTTGGTAATAAAATTGTAGATTAGGTGGCCAGATACTGGGCACTTGAAAATGAAGCTGTAATTCAAGAGTCAGAACAAAACATATCTGTTGAAAGTATAAAGAATGTAAATTGTTTCTTATTGAATCCAATATAGACTAGTTTGAGTGATTTGTGGAACCTCCTGGAGGAAGTCCAAGAGGATGAGGAAAGGAAATGGGAAATGTTTGTTCACAAAAAGTATTGGTATCACTCATGAGTATAGATATATCTTGCCAGACACAATATTTAATTGCATGGCTAGGCATTCACATGATCAATCACATTCAGGGAGATACTTCATGATGCACACATTGAATAAATACTGGTCACATTCAAAATTCAGAAGTGTTGCAGAAGATCTGTGCCACAAATGCCTAATTTATGAGAGAAATTATCAAAAAAGTGAACCACTGTCCTCATAAATCATAATGGCAAATCAGAGGGCCCATTTAAAGACTATACGCAGATATAAATTAGTTTATATATGCCTTAAGAAAATTCTTGTGATTGTCTATGAGAGACACTGGATTGTTGGTTGAGAGGGTGAGATTTTACTTAAGCAACAGCCACAATCCTTGCCAGGGTAAACCCCAAACAGTCACTAATTTAACCTGTGCTTGATCCTCTAGTAGCTTGGCACAAACGCAGTTAGGCTTATTAGCGGCAATGTGTTGAATATTTTTGTAGCTGTGAGAAATTGGGTTGTTGGTTGACTAGGGTGTGAGCCCTGGTCAAGCAACAGACACAATCCCTTGCAGGGTGAAACACAAAAAGCCACTAATTTAACCTGTGCTTAACCCTGGGTAGCTTGACACAAAAAGCAGTCAGGCTAATTTAAGAGGAAATGTGTTAAGGAGACTGTCCCTGTGGCTCTGAACACGAGGCCAGCAAAACTAGCCCTTAGAGTCACTTCTGGAAGTCTTGGGCGCAGGTGAGGATGCAGGGCTCCATAGCAGGGCTGGCCTCTGAAGGGTCAAATTAGGCCGTAGGCCCCAAAGCAGTCTTTTCAGGCACACAGTCTGGCAAAGTGCACAGCAGGTTACAGCAGCAAGCAGTACTCTAAGACTCCTTCCACACGTCCAGTAGTGAACTGAAGAGTGAGTCTGCAAACCCTACTTTTATACCCTGGTGTCCTGCTCCTAGATGTTGGGAGAAGATTCCAGAAAAGTATTTGAAGTTCCTAGCTGGCTGCACTGGCAATACAGGGTGGTTAAGCCTACTGTGTTGTGGCAGAGCTCAGCCTATTCAGATGCAATTGGGGCTGAGGCTAGGTCCACCCCCATCTAGTCAGTTAATGGTCCATTTAGGCTCTGCTGGTCCCAATATTGTGTGACTGTGTGGGGTGAATTCACGAAGTCTCAACTGTCAGTTACACCCAGTCATGTGACCTAAGGCAGGCTGCAGGCACAGAGGGGTAAGTGCAGGAAAATGCCAACTTTCTAAAAGTGACATTTTCATCCGTGTAATGATAATTCCAACTTTGCCATCAAAGAGGATTTACCTATGCAAGTTCAAAAATAGCAAACATGACATATCTACCACCTCTGGTTTAGGAACTACAGCTTATTTAATATAAGAAGGAATCCTCAATGTTATCCTATGAGGGGGTAGGCCTCATGGTAGTGAAAAACACATTTTTGAGTTTTTCAATACTAGGACAAGTAAAACTAAAACATCTATGTCCTACCTTTTAATTACACAACACCCTGCCCTATGGGCTACCTTGGGCCTACCTTACGGTGACATATATGTAATACAAAGGGGAGTGTAGGGCATAGCAAAGGGGTTTAAATGCCAAGTGGTCATACTACAATGGCAGGTCTGGGATATTTTTTTAAGTGCTGCTTAAGTGGTAGCACAACAAGTGCTGCAGGCCCACTGGTGGCATTACATTTACAGGACCTGGGTATATGGAATACCACTTACAAGAGACGTACATGAAAATGAAATATGCCAGTCAGGTAGATGCCAAACAAATTAGGTCTTAGGAAGAGAGCACAAAACCTTTAGCAGTGACAAAGTGCACAGAGTCCTAAGGCCTACAAGCAAGGATCCAGCAAAAAAGTAGTAGGAGGAAGGCAAAGCTTTATGGTGACCCTGTAAAGAGAGCCATTTAAAACATGACCTACCTCAAGGATAAAGTCAGGGTAGACTGATCAATACATTGATGGACTTCCCTGCTTAGGCAATAGAACATTGGCAATGGCCCTCTACTGCAGGGGCACTTGTCAGGTCTTTTCCCCCCTGAATTCACTTGGGAACCACTGTCTACCCTTTCCTGCACCACTGAACTGACCCATGGAGGAACCTTCTTCTCACCGGCAGACTCTATCTGTGTAGCACCAAACATCAATATGCTCATAGATGCATCCCAGTAGGCAGACAGTATCACCATGGTCAACAAGGTGATGTGGCCTATTCCACCCTTTGGGTCTGATTTCTGTCCCCAGCGCAAGGAAATCTCAGTCCACAAGGACAACAACCATAATAGGCCACTGACAGCTGTTAGTGTTATGTGCCAGGCACCAGTCCTCTCTAGGGTCTCTGACCTCTGAAGTTTCTCACAGTGGGGGGCAGTAGCCCCAGCAGTTAGGTACCCTTTCTCTACTATTCGTTCCACAAGTTCAGAGATGGTATCCTGAAACTGATCTTTCAAACCAAGGTCTGTATCCTGCGGCTGAGCAGGAGTCAGGGGTGAGTCCTTTCTATCCCTGTCCCTCTATCTATATCTCTCCACGGTAGAGTAGAACCCCTAGAAAACTGAACTTTGGCAGAGGCCCAACCCAGTTCTCCTGGAACCGAGGAGCTCCAATCAGTGGATGGTCCCTTTGAACAGATGAAGTCCCCTTTCGTGCCTTCCATCTGGGAGCAGTCTAAGCAGTGGGGGGTAGAAAAGGGGCATCCTGTGTCTCCACCCACCATAAAATCCCCTCCTAACCCTTGAAGGGACATGGGACCTTCCCCCCCAGACTACACTGGGACCTGTCCGGGTCTCTGAGAACCTTTCCCTCACTCTGATGTAGGAACCTGAGCCACCTTCCTTCGGCTCAGACCTCACAGCCTTCCCAAAAACTCTGGTACTTACTCAGAGGTCTGCCTCCTTTGCAAGCTCCCTAGGGTCAGTGTACTTACAATCTTTCAGGTGTTGGCGTAGCTCTGGAAAACAGTAACTAGACATGTCCTTTTAGGCAATCAAATTGTACAGCCCCTCAAAATTGTTTGCCTTGCTACCCTTCACCCCTAGGAAATAGTCTGAAAAATCACCCCAGGAATGGTTAGACAGTTTTTGACTGCCTCTGAATCTCAAGATGTACTCTTCTGGGGTGAATCCATACTTCTTGAAGAGGGTCTCTTTTGTGGTGGAATAACTAAGCCTCCCCCCTTCTCAAGCGCAAGTAGAGCATCCCTACCATCACCAGGAATATGCCTTCAAATGTCATCTCTCCAATCCTCATCAGGGATTCTCTGTACCTCTAGAGCTACCTCATATGCCTCAAAACATCTGCCTATGTCAACCCACCTCAAAGTCAGGCAAAAAGACCTTTGGTATGTAGACTCTCATCTCTCCATTGGACACTGCTGATTCACCGCTACTATTTCTGCTACACTTTAAGTCTGAGTTCAGGAGCCATTCTCTTCTCCTCCATGGCCAGTCTCTTTTCCTCCATGGCTCTCTCCACCACAGCTTTTCTCTCTTCTGCTGCCAGCAATGCCACCTGCACCCTCAGGTCTCTCTCAGCATGTCTGTTCTTCAACTCTTCAGGAGACACTGCCTTGGGGAGGCACTGACTCCTTTACGGGATCCAGCAGGGAAATCTCTCTCTGTGAGCACACCCCTTTCTTTTAGAGCCTTTGCCAAGGCATTTTCCTCCTCCTCCCCATCCTTCTCAGGGCCATCGCCAATTTGAGGCCCTGGTTCTGGGGACTGGTAAAACCAGCTCTCTATGTTCTCCCGGATGGCAAAGTAGTCCTTCTCAGACTCTTCTTGTGGTGCAGTTTGCATTATGTAGACCTCCACCCAAGTTTTAAGAGCTATCTGATACTCAAACTTTGAATACCACTTAGAGATTTCCAATTGTCTCTATCTGCACAACTTCCTCAGCTCAGTCATGCTGTAGCTCTGAAAGGAGTTGATATCCAATTCAATCTGCAACAAGTTTGGGGTAGATACGCTGCTCCCTGCCCCATCCTGGACATCCTGCAGGTCAGGGTCCTCCTCCTCTGTTGTTGGTTGCAGCTTCTTGACTTTCTCATAGGCTCAGGGGGCTACCTGTAGGTCCACCTTGTAAGTAATGCTGGCCATAATCAGCCCCTCTCATTGCAGAAGTCCTTCAACTCCCTCACAGCATAGGAAGCTAGGCAGTTGAGATTCACTGACATTTGACAAGTTATCACAGGTCCAACAATAAAAAGAGTCTGAAGTTGATGAAAGAGAATTAGGAGTCAAATTTAGAAAAATTACCAATGGAGAGAAAAGTAGAATTCAAAAAGCAGTCAAGTCTGACGCCAAATTATGTATCTGGGATACAAATGTGTGTAATATAAATCATTGTATGGTTATGTGCAAACACAAGACCTGATCCACACCACTGAACATCAAAATGAGAAAATGGGATTTTGGTTGACTGGGGTGTGAGCCTTGGTTAAGCAACAGCCACAATCCCTTGCAGTGTGAACCACAAGTCCCTACTTTGACCCTGGGTAGCTTAGCACAAAAAGCAGTCAAGCTAAACATTGAGGCAATGTGTTAAGTATTTATGCAGCACACAAATAGCAATACAGTAAAAACACAACACAATAAAAATCCCTACCCAATTAAAAAAAATAGAGTGAGTTTCAATACATTATTTGACAATAAAACCATCCAAATCCAATTAATAGAACCGGAGTTATGAATTTTAAAGGTTATGGTTGAACATAGCAAGTCCTCATTTATAGAAAATGGACATCTAGGTACCTTTAACACCACAACCAAGGGTCCAGGAATAGATGAAGACCTCTTGGGGGTTCAAGACTCACTCAGGCTGGGTCCAGGTTTGGATTCAAGATGGTGGGAACATGTGTGTCCCTTTGGTGACAGGAGGCCAGCAAAACTAGCCCATGGAGTCACTTCTAGAAGTCCTGGCTGCAGGTAAAGATGCAGGGTTCGACAGCAGGGCGGGCATCTGAAGGTTTAAGGTGGGCTCCAGGTTCCAGGTCCAAAGCAGTCTTTCCAGGTACAGCAGCAGTTTGGCAGAGTGCATAGCAGGTCACACCAACAGGCAGTCTTCTGAGAGCCCTTCCCAAGGTCCAGTAGTGAACTGAACAGTGGTTCTGAGAGCCCTATTTTTATACCTTGGTGTCCTCCTCCTAGAAGTTGGGAGAGGTTTCAAGAAGGGTTCTTTGAAGTTTCAGGAGTTTCCTACTTCCCCTGCCCTGGCGCTTAGCTGGCCGCACTGACAATACATGGCTGTGAAGCCTATTGTGTGGTGGCAGAGCCAAGCCTATTTAGAAGCAAGTGGGGCTATGCTTAGGTCCGCCCCCCATCAAGTCAGTTACTGGCCCATTCAGGCTCTTCTAATCCCACTATTGTATGACTGTCCGCGGTGAATTCACAAAGTCTCAACTGTCAGTTACACCCAGTCATGTGACCTAAGGCAGGTTGCATGCACAGAGGGCTATGTGCAGGAAAATGCCAACTTTCTAAAGGTGGCATTTTGAAACTTGGAATGATAATTCCGACTTTGCCATCAAAAAGGGTTTATCTGTGCAAGTTCAAACATACCTACCAGAACATATCTACCCCCTCTGGTTTAGGAACTACAACTTACTGAATTTAATACGGAATCCCCTATGTTAACTTATTATTATTTAAAAGGTAGGACATGGATTTATTAGTTTTACATGTCCTAGTAGTGAAAAACACCTAAATTTGTTTTTCACTACTAGGACATGTAAAACTAATAAATCCATGTCCTACCTTTTAAATACATATCACCCTGCGTTATGATGTACCTCGGGCCTACCTTTGGGGTGACCAATATGTTTTAAATGGGAAGTTTAGGGCCTGGCAAAGGGTTTTAAATGCCAAGTGGACATGGCAGTGGGACATTGTCTTCAGGCTACAATGGCTGGTTTGGGACATATTTTAAAGCGTTAATTAAGTGGTCGGCACAATAAGTGTTGCAGGCTCACTGGTAGCATTTCATTTACATATCCTGGGTATATAGTACACCACACAAGGGACTTACTTATAAATGTTGTATGCCTTTTAGGTATATGATAATCAAAACATGTTTTGCGGAGAGAGCACAAGGAGTTTAGCAGTGGTTAGCAGTGGTAAAGTGCAAATAGTCCTAAGTCTCACAAGCTAAAATCCATCAAAAAGTAGGAGGAATGCAAAACATTTGGGGGTGACCCTGTAGAGAAGACCATTTCCAACACGACCCAACTCTAGCTTAAATTTAGTGTAGACTAATCAATACCTTGATGGACTTCCCTGCTTAGGCGATAGAACGTGGACAATTGCCCTCTACTGCAGGGGCATATGTCGGGTCTATGCCTTTCTGAATTCAATTGAACCGTACTGTCTACCCTTTTCTGAGCCTCTGAACTGACCCATGGAAAACCATTCTCCTCACCTGCTAACTCTATCTGGGCACCACCCAACCTTAGGTTGCTCACAGATGCATCCCAGTAGGCAGGCACAACCACCATGGTCAACACAGTGATGTGGCCCATTCCACCACTTGGGTCTAAATTCTGTCCCCAACCAAAGGAAAACTTTGTCCACAAGGACAACAACCAGCATAGGCCACTGGCAGCTGTCAGTGTTAAGACCTACAGTGCAGTCTTCCCTGAGGTATCTGACCTCTGACTTTTCTCAGAGGGGGGCAGCACCCCCAGGAATTAGGCACCTTTTCTCTACTCTCCCTCCCACACATTTATCCCCTGAGGCTGAACAGGAGTCAAAGGTGAGTCCTTCCTCCCCTCCATCTATGTTTCTGCAACCTCTGCTTTGGAGTGGAACCCCCCAGAAACCTGACTTGGCAGGGTGCCTTTAGCAGCTGCCTAACCCAGTTCTCCTGGCACTGAGGAGTTCACATCAGTGTATTGTCCCTTGGTACAGACCAGTTTCCCTTGCTTGCTCTTCCGGTGAGAGCAGCCCAACCACTGAGGTTTGAAATGGGGCATCCTGCATCTCCACCCACCATAACCTCCCCTCCTTATCCCACCATACACTCCCCTCCTAACCCTGGAAGGGACAGGGGAACCCTTCCTCCCCCACATTACACTGTGGAGTCCCTGCAAACCACCAGCTCACTCTGATGTGGGGGGGGCCTGAACCACCCTCTTTTGGATCAGTCCCCAATGCCTATCCAGAAAGTTTAGTACTTACCCAGAGGTCTGCCTCCTTTGCACGCTCCCTTTGATCAGTTGGCCTACGATCTACCAAGTTCTGGCATAGCTCTGGAAAACAGTGACTGAACATGTGCTCTCTGGCAATCAAATTGGTCAGCCCTTTAAAAGTGTTTACCTTGCTACCCTTCACCCAACCATCCAGTGCCTTAAAAAATATAACTCAAAATCCCCCCAAAGGCTGGTGAGACAATTTCTGACTGCCTCTGAACCGCTGTACGCTTCTGAGGTAAACCCATATATCTTGACAAGGGTCTTTTTCATGGTAGAATACTTCAGCCTGTCCCCCTTCTCAAGGGTAAGTAGGGTATCCCTACCATCACCAGGAATATGCCTCCAAAGGTCAGCTACCTGATTCTCATCAGGGATTCTCTGATCCCCTAGAGCTACCTCATATGCCTCAAACCACCTGCCTATGTCAACCCCCACCTCAAAGTCAGTCATTAGGTCCTTCGGTGTGTAGAATCACACCTCTCCAATGGACACTGCAGATTCGCTGCCGCCATTTCTGCTTGATTCTGACACCTGTTTCTCCTTCAAGTCCAGGTCCTTGACTTTGAGCTCATAGGCCATTCTATTTTCCTCCACGGCTTCTCTCTTTTCCTCCAAAGCTCTCTCTGCCTCAGCTTTTCTCTCTTCTGCAGCCAACTGGAACAGCTTCAGCCTCAGGTCTCTCTAAGCCTGTCTGTACTCTAACATTTCAGATGACACTGGTTGGGAAGAGACACTGCCTCATGTATTGGATCCAGCAAAGTACTCCCTCTCTGTGGGCACACCCTTGTCCTCTGGAGCCTTTACCAAGTCATTTTTCTGCTCCTCCTTATCCTTCTCAGGGCCCTCACACTAGTGAGGCCCAGAATCTGAGGCCAGGTATAGCCAGGGCTGTGCGTTCTCCAGGGTGGGGAAGTATCCCTTCTCAGACTCTTCCTGTGTTGCAGTTTGCATTCTACGGACATCCTCCCAGATACCTAGCTCAGCCATGCTGTAGCTCTCAATGACGTTGATGGTCACCTCCATCTGCGACAAGCCCCTGGTAGAAACTCTGCTCCCTGCCCTATCCTGGGTATTATGCATCTCAGGGCTCGCCTCCTCTGTTGCTTACAGTCTCTTGACTTCCTCATAGGCCTATTTGTAGATCCACCTTGGAGGCATTCCTGCCCATATTCAGCCCCCTCTCCATGCAGAACTCCTTCAGCTTGCTCACAATGTTGTTAGCTAGGCAGTTAAGATCCATGGACATTCTGACAAGGTATCACAGGTGTAATAACAAAAACAGTCCAAAGTTCATGAAGGTGAAGCAGGAGTAAAATTTAGGAAAATGAGTGAAAAAAGAGAATTTAAAAAGAGGTCAATTCTGATGCTAAGTTATTTACCTGGGATTTTAGTGTACATAAATCACTGTACAGTACTGCACAAACACAAGTCCTGATCTACTCCACTGAACACCAAATGTTAGAAATGGGGTTGTTGGTTGACTGGGGTGTGTGCCCTGCCCCCAACCCCTAGTCCTTTGCAGAGTAAACCACAAAAAGTCACTAATTTAACCTGTTTTTAACCCTGAGTAGTTTGGCACAAAAAAGCTTTCAGGCTAAAGATTGAGGCAATGTATTCAATTTGTATGTATTACAAAGGCAGCAATACAGTGAGAACACAACACAATAAAAACCCCAAACAAATTTAGAACAAAATATAGTACATAAAAAAAATATCTGACAGTAAAACCATCCAAATTCAATTAGTAGAACCAGATATATGAATAAATAGCAAGTCCTCAGTTTTGAAAAGTGGTCACCTAGTCATGTTTAGCACCACAACCAAGGGTCCAGGAGTGGATGGTGACCTCTTTAGGGTTCAAGACTCACTCAGGCTGGCTCCAGGTGATGGTTCAAGATGGTGGGAGTATGTTATGTCCCTGTGGCTCTGAACAGGAGGCCTGCAAAACGTCTAGAAGTCCTGGGTGCAGGTGAAGATGCAGGGCTCTACAGCAAGGCTGGCCTCTGAAGGTTCAAGGCAGGTTCCAGGCTCCTGCAACAAAGCAGTCCTTCTAGGTACAGCATCAATATGGCAGAGTGCACAGCAGATCACAGCAGCAGGCAGTCCTCTGAGAGTCCTTCTAAAGGTCTATTAATAAATTGAAGAATGGGAGTTGAGGGCCTATTTTTATACCCAGGTGCCCTGCTCCTACAAGATGGGAGAAGTTTCCAGATGGGTTCTTTGAAGTTCCTGGAGTGTCCTACCTCCTCTGCCCTGGCTCTTAGCTGAATGTACTGATAATACATGGTTGGTAAACCTAATCGGTGGTGGTAGAGCCCAGTTTATGCTGATGCACATGGGGCTGTGCTTAGGTATGCTGCCATGAAGTCAGTTAATGGCCCATTCATACTCTGCTAATACCACTATGGTGTGACTGTCTGGGTGAATTCACAAAGTCTCAACTGTCAGTTACACCCAGACTAAGGCAGGCTGCACGCACAGAGGGCTAAGTGCAGGAAAATGCCAACTTTCTAAAAGTGGCATTTTCAAACTTATAATGACAAACCTTACTTTACCATTAAAGAGGGATTTTCATTACAAGTTCAAAGATACCAAGTATATCTACCACCTCTGGTTTAGGAATAACAGCTTATTTAATGTAATAAGAAATACCCAATGCTATCCAATGGAAGTGAAAAGCCTCACAGTAGTGAAAATACAGTATGGGAGTTTTTCACTATTTGGACATTTAAAACAAAAACGTATGTGTTCTGCCTTATAATATCGCAACCCCTACCTCATGGGCTACCTAGGGCCTACCTTAGTGGTGATATATTTAATAAAATGGTAATTTTGGGCTTGGTAGAGGGTTTTAAATGCGAAGTCCTCATAGCAGTGGAACACTGGCTTCAAGCTGTAATGGCAGGCCTGGGACATATTTTAAAGTGGTACTTAAGTGGGTGGCATAATAAGTGCTGCAGGTCTACTGGTAACATTTAACTTACAGGCCCTGGGAATATGGTACCACTTTACAAGGGACTTACATGTACATTAAATATGTCAATCAGGTATATGCCAATCAAATCATGTTTTAGAGAAAGAGCACAAGCACTTTAGAACTAGTTAGCAGTGGTAAAGTGCACAGAGCCCTAAGTCCAACCAGCAAAAATCCAGCAACAATTAGTAGGAAGGCAAAATGTTTGGGGCTGCCCCTGTAGAGAAGGAGAATTCTAACACACTCAAACAGTAATGAAGTGAAAACACAACACAATAAATACCCCACATCAATTTAGAAAAATAGAGTAAAATGTAATAAATTATTTGACACCAAAACAACAAAAACCCAATCAGTAGAACCCAAGCTAGGCAATTTGTAAACTTTAAGGTAAGCATTGCACCAAAAAGCACAAAGTGCCACTGGTGATTATTTGGCCATGTGTGACAGGGTGAAATTCACCAGTCAGGCCAACTGCAAAGGAGAGCAGGCTGTATACAAGGCCTAGGTTAGTCCCGCTTAAAAGATTACCTTCTAAAGTCCAGCATAAAGAGATCCATTTCTGGTGGAGGAAGCCGGGAGCAGCAAGGAGTGCACTGAAGCAAGAAGAGCAGGCTCGGTGTTGTGAATGGTCTTCTCTGTAGCGCAAAGATCCTCTTGGACATCATGGACAGACATTCCTGGAGCTTTGAGTTGGAGGTCACCACTGGCTCTAGTGTGAAGTGCAGATTTTGCATTTGCATTTTTCACTGGTTGTTGCTGCCATACCAAGGGTACAGGACCTGAGGGGCACCTCTCGGGGATCAGGAACTCATTCCAGCAGAGGCCAGCAGGGCTGGGCATGCCCAGTTGCAAGTCCAGTCAAGTCCAATACAGCAGATCAGTGGGACAGTCTCAGAGAATCCTCTGGATTATATAACCCTATAGCTCAGAACAAGAGATTAGTCAGCTGACCCTTGGAGTCACTCCAGCCTGGGATGAAGGATGTAGGTCCAATTTTCCTTCTCAGACAGCAGGGCAGGTATAGGCATCAAAGTAGTTCTCTATCAGCCAGGCAGTCCCTCTTCTGCAGTATCCACAGGTCCATGAGAGTGCCAAAAATTGGGTCTATGGGCCCCCTTTTTAGGGTCGAGCCTTTATATCGCTTCCGAGACACTGTAGTAGTTAGAAAAAGGCTCAGAGACGCTCCCATGTCACGTCAGTGTCTTTCATTGGTTCGTGGGCTTGCCTTTTAAAATCTGCTTGCTTTCATTAGTGGAAGGGATGCATGCGCCATGCCTTTTCCTGTCGTTAGCCCTCCTCGAGCGCAGTGACCAAGTACTGAAAACATAGGAGGCTCGCTGTTTTCTGTCCGGTTTGTGAACTAACTTTTCTCTTTTTTCGCAGTGCGATCTCGCTTGTTTAGCAGCGCGATCGCGCTTGTTTTTTTTCCATTTAATGAGACAAGAAAAGTCTGGTTGGGTGTTTACAATTGCTAATAGCTCTAACTTGGAGAAATGAGAGACCCGTTGCATTGCAAATGATTGTTATCCCTCGTGCCCCCTATGAAGTGGAAAATCCTTCTGCAGTTTGTTTGCTACCCCAATAGGCTAGTGTGAAGTCCTTTGCATGTGAGCTGAGGAGGCATCTTTGAAATTCAAGAGTAACAGGTGACAGATCTGCCACCTCATCAACTCTGGATGAACATTGTGCCATCACACAGGCTTTCTACTGTCTCTGGGAGTAATACACAAAGGACAACTGCCAACTACATTTGGGGCCTGATTTAGAGTTTGGCGGGTGGGGTAACTCTGTCACAAATGTGACAGATATCCATGCCCGCTGTATTGTGATTCTGTTACAGCCTATGGAAATAATAGTAGAGCGGATGGGATGTCCGTCACGTTTGTGACAGAATAACCCATCTTCCAATCTTTAAATTAGGCCCTTAGTCATGTGCCACCAGGAACATGCTGGAAAATGGCACCTTTCCAAAAA
The DNA here is from genome assembly GCF_031143425.1 of Pleurodeles waltl. Classification (NCBI taxonomy): domain Eukaryota; kingdom Metazoa; phylum Chordata; class Amphibia; order Caudata; family Salamandridae; genus Pleurodeles; species Pleurodeles waltl. Next base: position 801,320,757 of record NC_090446.1, read on the forward strand.
GGTTATTAGAATTGTGACATAAAATCCAGCTTTACCATTAAAGAAGGTTTAAAATGACAATTCCCCTGACACCCAACCTGCCATTCCGACCCGGTCCCAAACAAATGCTATCACTTATTAACTGTAATAAGGTAATCCAATGTAATGCTATGGGAAAAGAATGTCTTGAAATAGGGAAAAACTAATTTGAGAGTTTTTCCTTAGAAGGACGTGTAAAACTTAAAACTACTGGTCCAATAATTTAAATACAATGCACCCTACCCTATAGGCTGTTTATGGGCTACACTACGAGTGTCCTATATGTATTAAAAAGGAATGCTTAGGGCAGGCACAAGATTTTTTCGCCAGGTCAAAATTACAGTTTAAAACTGCACACACAGGCTGCAATGGCAGAACTGAGATAGTCAAGCCAAGCAAATTGATGAAAAGTAGCTATCATCATCAATATTCTGGAATAGTTGAAAGAATGTGTGAGATCATAAAAAACAAGCTGCCAAACTATTTGCATCCACTATACAGAAATCACCTCATGCTTTTCCTCTTGTATTAGGAGTACCGCAGTCAAATAGACTGGTCTCTCGCTCCAAGAAGTGTTAATGGGAAAAGACATTCTTCTAGATCATCACAAAGGCCTAACTGACATGGTGAAATCTGTCACCCATCACTTGAAATTAAGGGGCATATTTATACTCTGTTTGCACCGAATTAGCGTCATTCTCTTTTTACTCTAATTTGGTGCAAAACTAACTCCATATTTATACTTTGGCAGTAGACCCTTCTAGCGCCATATTTATGGAGTTAAGGTCATTTTTGGGGACGTAGACACCTACCTTACATTAATGAGATGCAAGGTAGGTGTTCCTGTGCAAAAAATGACTCTATGGCCTTAATGCCATATTTATACTCCTGTGCAAAAATGGTGCACGGGAGTGAGAAGGGGTCAAAAAATGGTGCAAAGCTTGCTTTGCCCCATTTTTTAATGCCTTGGTGAGGGCAGGCGTTAGGGGGCCTGGGGCCTATTTCCATGGTGGAACACCATGGAATAAGCCCACAGGTGCCCTCCCCAGACCCCAGGGACACCCCCACCCACACCAGAGGGGCAGCGGAGGATGGGGGACCCCATCCCAGGTAAGTACAGGTAAGTATTTTTTTTAAAGTGCTAATGGGGGCCCTAAAATGGGCCCACATACATGGCACAGAGTGCAATGGCAATGCCCAGGGGACCCTGGTCCCCTGTGCTGGCCTTTGGGTTGGTGGGCATGAGTCCTGTCTATTGTAAGACAGGAGTCATGTGGTATGGATGGTTTTGCGTCAGAAAATAACTCCAGGCAGGTTAGAGTCATTTTTTTTTACTCTAACTTGCCTAACTTCATTTTTTGGTGCAAAACCCCCTTCCTTTTTCCATACCGCCAGCCCCACCCGACTAACGTCACTTTTTTTACACTAGCCTACCCTTTGCACCAGCTTGCACCAGTCCATAAATATGGTGCCCGGCTGGTGCACAGAAATGGTGCAAGCCAGCGCTAAACGTTTTGGTGCAAAACTGCATTAGCGCAGTTTTGCCCCAAAAAGTATAAATCAGGGCCTAAATGTCATGCACTGAACGGAAGAGCTTGAGTGATTATCAAGAAACACATTCACAAAAATTGCTCAGAAGAATACTGGTGAGCCCTATTTCAAGTTTTACTTGTGACTAACACTGCCATAAAATATGCTGGAGTCCTTCAGTGGATCCACACCACTCACGAGTGAAGTGGCGAAAACAACCAATGTTTCATGGAGTCAGGCTCAAGGTCACAGCATGAATTCAAAGAGAGGTGAAGTTGATGAAACTGCTGATGGTGAAGCTGCTGCAGCTGCTGATGAGAGTGATGATCCTAGTAAAGGGCCAAGAACTAGTGGCCAGTTTCAAGTCCAGGGTCAGAGTGAAGAGCTGTTACAACGTTAGGAGTGGCAGTCAGAAAAATGTGTTTCTGATCTGACCAGTTTAAAACTCCATTTGAAAATATGAGTCACAATAATAAAATTATTAATAATAATGCTATTGTACAGCACATGGACACTTTCTAACAAATTATCCCAGCACTAGGATGCTGAATATGGAAAGAAGGTGAATAGAGAGAGAAAGATCTTAACTGGAGCCAAAGAGCCTTGTCTTAAGCTTCCTCCTGAGGATCAATTTGGAGGTGGCTAGCCGAAATTCTACAGGTATTGAGTTCCAGATTCTAGAGATCAAATGACTAAAGGCACAGTCACCAAATCTCACTTTTTAAAATCTGGGATTGAAAGCTAGTTTGCCCACGGCTGACCTCAGATTTCAGGCTGGAGCATAGGGGGTGACCATAGTCTGTAAATAGGCAGGGCCTTCACATGTAAGCTCCTTGTAAAGGTAACAGAGAGCCTTAAAGGTGATTCTCTGTTTCACTGGCAACCAGTGCAGTTTCTTCAGTATGGCACTAATGGAGGACCGTCTAGAAAGCCAAAGCAATAACTAAGCTGCCGCATTCTGCATGTGTTAAAGCCTATGCACTCACAATTGAGCAACACCCAAAAAAAAGAACATATCCATAGCCCATTCTGGATGTGACCAGGGCCTGGACCACCGTTTTCTGGACAGATTCCGGAAGAAGAGGAACAATTTTTTTCAGGGATTTCTTTTCTGCGAGGGTATTGGTCTAGGTATCGAAGGAAATCTTCTCATCGAACCTGATGCCCAGGCTTTCACCCCTGGGTTTAGAAAATTTTAAAGGGCCAAAGTTATCTGGCCACCAAGCACTGGACTAGATGTTGATATGTTTGCCCAGTAGCAGAACCTCAGTCTTTGCCCTAATCAGCTTTAGACAATGGAGGTCCATCCAGGTAGTGACTTCAGACAGATATGCACAGAGAGAGAACGCCAAACGCTCATTATTGTGGGACCAAGTGATGATAAGCTGTGTGTCATTTGAGAGAATAGTGAAACCATGGTGTTCAATGACCCCAGCCAGAGGGCTAACATAAATATTAACAAGCATTTACAATGCACTAGAGTCTCGCATTTGTCAGAGTTACAGCTATTACCAGCTGTAAACTCCCAACCAGATTTATCTTGCCACTATAAAAGAAAAAAACAGCCCAATCACGCTGCTACAGTTCACTCGTAATGAAACCCACCAGCAAAAGTGCAATTATGTACCTAACCGGTAAAAGTGCAATTAGATGTGTAACAGGGTTAATATTATGCAAAGCGCTCAACTTCTGCCAAGCGAGATCGCGCTGCGAAAATAGAGAAAAAGTAGTCCACAAACCTGACGGGAAACAGCAAGCCTTGCATGTTTTCTGTACTTGGTCGCTGCGCTTGAGGAGGGCTAACCACCGGAAAAAGGCATGACGTATGCGTGCCATCCACTAATCAAAGCAAGCAGATTCTAACCGGCAAGCCCACGAACCAATGAAAGACACTGACGTGATGTGGACGGGGCTCCAAGCCCTTTTTTACATTTCTAAAGCGTCTCGCTAGTGATGCGCATGCGCAAGCGCATGCAACGCAGGCTCGACCCTAAAAAGAGGTTGGGCTCAAAGACGAGCCCTAAGGCACTCCTTGCTGTAGAGAGTGAATTGAAGAATTAAATGTTTTTTTGCGACACCTGCATGGTGCGTTCCTGCAGAAATGAAGTCAGCCAGCCTAGTGCTTTGCCGTTAATGCCACTGTTTCACAGCCACTTGATTAGAATATTGTGGGATGCAGTATCGAACGTGGTGCTGAGGTCAAACATAAGAATGGCTGCGGTGTTACCGTCATCCATAATCCGCCTTGCAGATTCGAAGGCAAGCAGCAAGGCTAACTCTGTACTATAAGAGGGATGAATACCTGATTGGGATTCATGTAGGAGCTTATTGTCCTCCAAGACATAGGAAAGCTGCCTATTTATGTGTTTTTCCCATTAGCTTGCCAAAAAGAGGCAGCAATAATAGGGGCTGATATCTTTCCTGCCTCAATGGATCCAGTAAGGTTTTTTTAACAAAGGAACCACCATGGAGCATTACCATTGTTGGGGTACACAGCCACAGGACAGAGAGAGATTAATTACTACATAGACAGTAGGTTGAATAACCTTGCAGCAATGCTCCAGAATGGCAGGGGAAATTCGATCCGCTGGAGTTCCAGATTTAACAATGGAGCAGAGGGAAGCTCAGTAATACAAATTGGACAGAATTGCTGTAGCAGTGTTAACACTGGTGGCTGACTGGTCAAACCACATCTCTAGCTGTGGGTGACTCAGCTTCTATAGGGAAGGTGGTATAGATGTTCTCTACTTTTTCAGAGAAAAAGGAAGCTAATGAATTGTAACTATCTTCAAAGGGCAGAGAGAAAGGAGAAACAGAAGATAATGATGTGAGAGTTTTACAGTTTGAAATATTTTCATGTAAAGAATTGTTAGCAGCTGAGATCTTCTGTGAATATTATGCTATTCAGGATGGAGAAATAAGCTGATGATTTTCTTTTAGTGCCATCTTATAATTCATCTCACAACGGAGGTCATCATTTTTCCACCAGAGGCGCTCAAGCCTCTTACACAAGAATCCCAAGAGGAATGAAACAGTTCACAGTGAATCACGTTACTGATACTGATGAAAGTTCAGCAGTAGTCACATAGTAAAGATACAAGCATCAAAACAAAGACATTACAGAGAACCTGCAAAAGAAAGCACTGGTAGAATGAAAGATAAAAGCCAATTTATGAAGAACCTGAAGTAATTGAAATTGAGTCAGAGGACAGTAAAAGTGTCTCTAGTTGCTAAAAGACCAGCCAGAAAAACATTTTGAACAGAAAATATGCTTTACTTGAGTGGGCGTATTTAGCATCAGTAAGATGATGAATAGGAGGCAAATACAGAAATCTACAGTCAAAGAAATATTTGCAAATTCATCTTTGAAAGTGAACCAGAAGAAGAAGAACCATCCTGAATGTTAAGAAAGACTAAAAGAGAATAGTTTACATTTTAAGACAAACCCAGATCAAGAAAAGACTATGAGAAAATGAACCACATGAACCAAACTGAGCAAAAGACAACTGATAAACAATAACCTTTTGAAGTCTTTATTTAGTTTAATTTTTGATGTATTATTATTTTTTAGTTGGGAGTTTCAATTTCCTTTTAGTTTTTGACCTAGATATAAAATAGCATATAGAAAATGTTGCAAAGTTATTGGCCTAATCTCTTTGACAATGGCACTAATATTATTAGTTGGCTTATTGTTGTGCCTGCTTTCTCAAGTGGGATATACCCCCAAAGAAGTTGAATTAACTACAGTACGAAATGATGATACATATAATACATTGACACATAGGGAAGCTTAGCTACTTGATTTCATCATAATATTTATATTGAAATGTTGAATGAATATGTGGATATTGTGTGGGTCAATGATTGTTATGTGTGTTCTTTTTCTCTTTTCTTCTTCAGGTGAAGGAGCTACCAATCTACATCATCCTATGTCTATGGTCTAACATGTAATTATTAGTATTTTTAATGAACATAAATTTCTATTGCATCATCTGTTTGATTTCAGTGTCTTGCTAGAAGACCTGTCTGTCTCCAAAGATGCTAAACATTTGGTAAAATATGGTAAATTTCTGAATAATAATGCACAAGTTAACCATAATACCAACCATGCTAAACGGGACAGTGTATGTAGTTTAAGTAAACATGAGCGTGGCTTCGATAGAGACTATAATGAGAAAGAGTTGAAAATGGAAACTGATAGAGAATGAAAAGATGAGAAAAAGATAAGAGAGCAGATTAAGGCAGAAACAAAATTTAGATTGTCATATGTGCATCCTAGGTTGAGAACGAAGTGGGAAAGAAAATGTGAATTGTGTACAGTGCGTTATGAACCTACAGGTGTTAGGTCAATTGATTATGCGGGTGAGTGAGTGAGGAGTTATGTTGTCAGCTGTGATTTCCTAGTTGGTAAGGAGCCAATTTTGAGAGAGAGTTGCTATGTTGGTGGTACGACTGCCTAGCGACAGATAACCTTCTATCAAAGGAAGGCAGTGCTTGCAAGGTTATGAAGGTTAGTGAATGCTACACCTTCATGAATGATAACAGAAGGGTTATTAATGCATATATCCAAAATATAGCTACCATTTCCTTGGAAGTGTAAACTTCAGAGGAGCATGGCTGTGGGGAGTAGTAGGTTCTTTGGTTAGCGAGCCAGGAAAGGGTTTTAACAAGGTCGATGAATAGTTTGATTATCTGGAGTGGGTTTGCTTAGGCTAATTTAATCTCCTGAAATAATTATATTGATTTATGCAATTGCCCTTTGTTAGAATTGGGGTCTATAGATGGCTGTGGTTTGCACCCTGTCTGAGTAGGGACCCTCACTCTAGTCAGGGTAAGGGAGCCACACACCTAATGTAAATCCTGCTCACCCCCTTGGTAGCTTGGCATGAGCAGTCAGGTTTACCTCAGAGGTAAAGTGTAAAGTATTTATACACACACAGTAAAACTGTGAAAACACCACAAAAGTACTCCACACCAGTTCAGGAAAATAGCAAATATTTATCTGAGTAAAACAAGACCAAACATCAAAAATACAACAGAAACAAGCAATTTTTTAAAGATTAAATCTCAGTAAAGCACTTAGAAACACAATAGCTCCAACTAGGGCTATCACGATGTCTAGACGGAGTTGTTCCCAACAGTCCGACACCACTCACGATGGAGTGCAGACCAGTCAAGGACTTACATTGACCCCAGGCACAGTACCTTTGAAAACGATGAGGAAACAAAGACATTGCACAGAGTTGGGGTGAGACGTTGCTGGAGCCAGTGCATCATTGGTTCCTCACTGCTACTGGGAAGGTGAGGTGTTGGTTCTTTACTGCGAGCCAGGAGAGGTGAGGCTTTGCTTCCTTATGGTTGCAAGGCAGGTGATGCGGCGTCAGTTCCAAAAGATACGGCAGAGTTGATGAGTCCAGCAGTTCAAGATGCAAGGCGCCGACTTTGTGGTGTTGGGATCACACCACGGGGCCAGAGGTGCTGCGGTGGAGTCGGTGTCATAGATGTCAGTGACACGGCACTTGGGACTCATACTGTGGTGGGACTTCGGAGGCGCTACAGCAGCCATGGGCCTGCAGGGTCAGTGTCAGTCATTGTTCTCAGCGGGGTCACAGATCCGATGCAGGCAGTGGCAAAGAGTCAGACAGTGGTGTTAGTTCTGAAGTCGCTCTGGAGTTAATGTTCTTGGTTACACCATAACGCACTCCCAAGGGCCCAAGAACTGGATTTGACACCACTTGGGTAGCCAGGACTCTCAGCAAGTGAGCCCAGGTGCTGGCAGATGAAGTCTGTAATGTCCGTAAGATTTCTAACAGGAGGCAAGCTCCGTCCAAGCCCTTGGGGAACCTTTGGAAGCAGGAAGTATAAAGCAAAGCCCAGTCCTTTCACTCCTGGAACAGAAGCAACACACCGCAGGCCAATCCAGCAAAGCAACAGGCAGAGTGGCAGTCCCTTCTTCAACATCTAGCTCTTCTTCCTGGTAAAATGAACTCAGTCCAGAAGGATTCTAAAGTTGTGGCCTCAGAGGTCCAATGCGTACACTCATCTCTTTCATTGAAGTACAAAAACTTCAAAGAAAGTCTTTGTAGTGCCCAAGATCCTGCCTTTCCTGCTCTGGCCCTAGACACACTCCATTGGGTTGAAGACTGCTTTGTGTAAGGACAGGCACAGCCCTATTCAGCTGCAAGTGTAAGCACCTCCAAACACGCTAGCCTAGAAAGACCCATCAGGATATGCAGGGCACACTATTTGTGTTACTGTCTAGAGTGAATTTGCAAACAGCTCAATTGTCATCCTGACACAGATGTGTATTCAATAGACAGGCAGAGGCAGAGAATTGGCAAGCAAGAAAATGCTCACTTTCTAAAACTGGCACTTTGAAACTTCTTAACTAAATTGCGAGTTCAGAGACCCCAAAGTTCATTTCTCTGTGTGCTCCCAATGGAAATGTACAACTTAAAGATATTTCAAGGCAATCCCATTGCTACCCTATGGGAGTGATAGGCCTTGCAATAGTGAACACGAAATGTAGCAGTATTTCACTATCAGGACATGTAAAACACATTAGTACATGTCCCACCTTTTAAATACACCACACCCTGCCCATGCGGCTGCCTTGGGTCCACCTTAGCGGTGACTGTTATGCACTAAAAGGGACAGTTTAGACATGGCAAGTGGGTGTACTTGCCAGTTTGAACTGGCAGTTTAAAACTGCATATAGGCACTGCCATGGCAGTCCTGAGACACGTTTGCAAGGCTACTTGGGTGGGGTGCACAATCAGTGTTGCAGTCCCACTGGAAGCATTTGATTTACAGGCCCTGGGCACACACGGTGCCCTATGCTAGTGACTCACTAGTAAATCAAATATGCCAATAATTGATTAACCAATCACCAATACCATGTAGACAAAGAGCACCTGCAATTTAGCACTGGTCATCAGTGGTAAAGTGCCCAGATTCCTAAAGCCAGCAAAAACAAAATTCAACACAGGATCAAAAACAGGAGCTCAGAAGCAAAAAAAGCAGGGCAAGCAGGGGAAATCCTGAGGAAGGGGGCATGTCCAGCACCCTATTTTTCTTGCTCAGTGTTTTTGAGAGTCTGTTTCTAAATTGTGAATGTAAAGATAGAATGGGATCATTAACAAGAAAGAGATAAGGATGGAGGATGACAAAAACTGCTTAAGTTGATGGAGTAATTGAAGCAGAAAGTGATGCGGACAGTGTTAGTATTTCTGACTAATTTGGTTAATTGTGTGTTGTACCGATTGTAGAATAATCATAGGAGGGATGTTGTTGGTAGGTTTATGCAGTTATGCTTTCAAGCACTATTAACAATGCGGAAAATGTGGCTGTACACTTAATTCTACATGTACACACTGTTTTTGTGCAGATCAACTAGTTTTCTATGACATTCAGAAATGTGTTTTCCTGACCTTGTTAACTGGACCTCAGTTAGAGCATAACAGCTACTTTAGCCAAAATGGAATCCTCTGTGTCTTCTGTGCAGACCAATTTCTCTCCTTATTATTTCTGCAACACAAGAATAAGCAAGATTTCATTTGTTGTTGTTTATGCTGTTCTTGATGAACTTTTACTGGCTCAGTCTTGAAACTGTAACCTTTAAAGGATCCTGATGGTGCTTCACTGCACCCTATTCAGTCACATAACATGCTGTTGTTCATGTGCGTAGTTTGTTCCATAATCTAGGGATGACATTAGCTTACAGGGGATAGTGGTTAGGTCCTAAAGTAGTATGATGTTTTATGAGACTGTGTTCTGATTTTCAGTCTTTGCAACAATTTTAATCATAGCGTGATGAATCTGCAATTCTGTTAATTTTGTATGTAAGAATAGTGTATCAAACCCCTTGATTTTGGGGGTGAGACAGAGACGTTCCTATTTTAATATGGATGCTGACTGTTTTTCACCCAATTTTGCAGCACACTTGGATCTTAGAAAATTCTTGAGTTTGTATTTCTCTGTAATGATCTATACGCGGAACACCTGTATAACCTTGACTCTGTACCACTGTAATTTGAATTTGTGTAATGAAACCCCTTAACTATTCTGCTGACCTAGAACTCAATTATTGAATGAGGGCCCATTGATTTATTGACTATATTTTTGGCATTTTTTATGTGTAGGGAGATGCCTTAACTCGGAAACATACTTCCTCATGAAATTCAGGTTTAGCACCATCTCCAATTCATCAAACTGTGGGCATTCTAGTGAGGTAAATATTTGGGGTGCCAACGGCCCTGGTTAATTGTGCTTGACTGAAAATGTTCTCTTGCCAAACTGCAAAGAGCCAAAATGTGAGACACAAAGGCTTGCTTGTGTTCTACCTCTACATCCTTTGGCACTGCCCTGCCAGAAAATCTTATTAGCGGCAAAAATGATGACCAACCAGGAACAGAAACAATGTAGAGGTAGCTCCTGTGAGAGTGATTACAAAATTTAAATTGATGCAATTACTATGTAGAAGCAAAATGTATAGACACTGGATGAAAAGCAGCATTTTAAATTCAAATGTGCACAGTAGGCTCACATAGCCACATGTATTTAGCTTGGACCACTGACAAATGCATTTTTCTTTCTTTCTTTCTTTCTTTCACCCAGTCAAGAATGTAAATGTTAAACTTTCAATGACGCAAATGCATGTGTTATATTCCAATTTTCTCATTGGCACGATTTTCATAGAATATAATAATGTATTAAAATGTTAACCTAATATCCATAGAATGTTTCCTTTTGAATAGGTGTTTTCAATAGAAGCATATGGGAAAGGGAATGATTTCACCTAGTAATTGAGGGGGTCATTAGGACCCCGGCAGTCGGCGTTAATATGGAGGAAAGTACTGCCAACAGGCTGGCAGTACTTTTCTCCACATTATGACATTGCCGGATTGGCTAAAGCAAAACCGCCAATGTACCACACCAACCGCCACGGCAGTAATGACTTCACTCTCCAGCCCGGCAGCCATCACTTGCCCGCCTGCGGGATTATGACCCTGCCTACCGCCATGGTTTTCGTGGCTTCCTTATCTCCACAAAACCATGGCGGTAGGCCAATCAGTGACAGGGAATCCCTTCCCTGTCACTGATAGGGGTCTTCCCCCCCTCCCCTGGATTCTCTCCTACCCCCCTTCCATTCCAGACCCCCCATACACACCCCTCCATTCACACGCACACACATGCATACCCACACCCGTTCCAACATACATCCATGCATGCATATATCCATTCACACACACACACCGCACACACTTATATACATACTTGCACACACACATTCACACAACTCAACATACATGCACTCACACATCCATACATGCACACACACACACACCAGCATACACGCACACACAGACATACACACACACACCCAAACACACACACAACACCCTTCACCCCCTCCCCTGTCGGAGCACTCACTTACCTGGATCTAGGGGGTCATCCGGCAGGAGACGGGACGGGGCACTGCTGCCAGCAGCAGCATCTGCCAGCAGAACACCACCAGGCTGTATTATTGTCCGCCGGCATGGCCACAGCCGTATTTCCACCACCATCTGGTGGAAATCCAGCTGTGGTCATAATCCGGCGGGCGGCTGGTAGCCACGATGATGGTCTTCTAGCGGCCATGGTCCTAATGAGGGCCTTAGTGTCTTAACCATGAACTGTTTTTTCTATCATAGTAAAAGGCGCCGGGAACTGAGTTTGATTCGATAAGTTGCATTACAATTTGTAGCATATTTGAATTTTAATGTTTAGAAGCTCTTTGTTGTAAGTTTGGTTAGATGACAGAAGCTGTCCTGTTCTCATGATGACACCACTTTGTTCTATATCGTAATTACAAATTGCTTTAATCATTAATATTGTTGAATTGTTAATAAAGAAATACTTATTATCATCATTGACTCCCATGAACCGTAAATAGTTTGTGATGATATATAGATTGATGTATTTCATTTGCAGTTCCTGATTAATTTTGAACTTGCGTCAAAGGTTCACTTCTCTTGGGCCCGATATAGTGAGTGGGGACTTTGGCCCACATTATGATAATGGCAGTAAATACCACTTACCGCCACGCTGAATGCCACCAACATACTGCTGCTGCCGCGGATATCCGTTCACTATATTATGACACACAAACACCAATCCATCAGTATTCAGCCACAGACACAAATCTGCCAGCCCAAAGGTCAGTGATAAAGTGGCAGTATCAAAAACCACACCGTTACGCCAACAGAACAACGCCCACCACATTATGACCCACAAATCACCACAGCGGACATTCAACGGCGGTATACCATTGGTGGTACCGCCATGCTCAAAATGGACACCCACAGACAAAACAACACCACATTGGACAATTCAAACAACACACAGCTGACACCCATACACACACCACACCCACACACTCACACCACTATAAAACACCCACCCACATTACCCACAACCCTTTACCATTACAAACCATTGCCAGCAGAGACATCAAGACCACTGACACAACCAGAGCCACACACTATACACACCTATATACCACTCATGCACCCCACATCACACACCCCAACACATTACCCAACACACCCTCACCTACACACCTCACATAACACCCATGGCACCTAAAAGACACCCCTGTTTCACAGAGGAGGAGCCAAGGGTCATGGTGGAGGAAATCATCAAGGTAGAGACACAGCTATTTGGAGCACCGGTGCAGCAGATATCGATAGCTAGGAAGATGGAGCCATGGCGGAGAATCGTGGACATGGTCAACGCCATGGGGCAGTACCCAAGAACAAGGGATGACATCAGGAAGAGTTAGAACGCCCTATGGGGGAAGGTACGTTCCATTGCAGCAAGACACCAGCTTGCTGTACAGAGGACTGGCGTTGGACCCCCACCTCTTCCTCCACAACTAACAGCATAGGAGGAGCAAGTCTTGGCAATCCTGCATCCCGAGGGCCTGGCTGGAGCAGGAAGAGGACTGGACTCTGGTAAGTCAACTCTCTACTGCTATCACCCCTGCTACCTGCATGCCATCACATACTCCAACCCTCACTCCCATCACTATACCACTTCCCACACACCCCACCATCACATCTCAATCATCCCTATGCCAAGCCCTGCATGCTCTACCAATGCATGGACACCCCCCACAGCCCTGCATGGACACTCATCACTAAAGCATGCACACCATAGAGAACTAATCATCCCACCATACACCAATGTACACAAGTGAAAGCTGCCAGGGCAAATACAACCAAAGAGGTCAATTCACGGATGCACAATAAGTCAGACACAGAAACCATAACACATCATTTACATCCCCACAGGTACCCCAGCCAATGCCAGCAGAGAGGAGGTGCCAGCAATATCCAGTCCCCCAACAGAAGAGACCCACAGTGATGACAGCAACTCTGGTCTTCAAGATCTGGATGACCTACCTGGCTCATCAGGGACCTCTGAACAGACGGTTACCTAGGCCCAGTCACACACCACCACAGAGCCACCCCCATCAGGAAACACCACCACCGCACTCATGCAGCGTACCCACACCTCTGTGCCCAGGACACGTCAATCAGCAGAGTGTCCACCTCTACAGGGACCCCAGGCTACACCTCATACCCAAACAATCAGGGACCAGGGGTCAGTGGCAGTGGGCACACAGTTCAGAGGACAGAGGCACAGGCTAACTGTGAAACTGGGAAGACTGCTGTGCACCAGGGGGAGGACAGGCCCAAGGAACCGACTCTCCAGGAGGCACTTGCAGAGATCCTGGAAGCCTATCACATTCCCAGGACACAATGGGGTAGATTCTGGACAATGTGCAGGATAACAGGTGGCTGCAGGAGGGACAGTACCAGGGGATAAGGGAGGACTTGCAGGCCATCAACAACACCCTGATCTCCATAGCAGGGGTGCTGGCAGACATGGCTAATATTATGAGGGAGGCAGTCAACAACAGCGGGCCCGTGCCACTAGCCAGACGTCTGGACATCCTTCCACCTCCGCTAATGCTCCTGGACAGGAGGTCCTGCCACAGGACTCACAGGCCACCAGAACCCCCCTGCAGAAGGAGAATCACCCCGCAAAAATTCCATGCAATCTAGACAGAAGCCAGAGACACTTGGCAAGACCCCCACCAGGAAATGAGACTCTCCTGATTGTCAGCCTTGTGTCCCACTCAGTCACACTGTCCCCCTTGAACTGCCATTGCTCCGCTTCCTATGTCCCCTTGAACAATGCACCTGTGCTACAAACAGACTGAAACTATACCCTGAACTTTCCTTCATCATCACCCCATCCCATTGCACTTGCCCCTCTATATTTTAACACTTCAATAAACACCCTTGGAAAAACAAGAAGTTTTGGAGTATATCATGTATATCAATTACGTATTCATTGAAACAGGTACAACCATTGCAATCCAACTGTACAGAAAATGAGCATGGATTAAAGGCCTGTAGCTGGCTGCAGTGATCACACCAGGAGTATATGTGAGGTCTTTAACATCTGCTAAATTAATTGCCAGAGGGAACAGTAAGTGGGCATAGAGGTGGGAAATATCAGCATGCCAGTGTCACAGAAATTCAAACAAATGTAATTGAAATGTGAAGTAACACAGTCCTACCTGTGTGTCATTGGAAGTATTGTCTGATCACTGACATTTTGTTGTCCTCATCCTCATCCTCTGCACCCTCATTCTCACTGTCCACATGGTGCACTGCTGGCACACGGGCATCTGCAGCCTCCTCCTCCTGCAGGGATGGGACATGGCGTCTGAGGGCCAGGTTATGCAACATGCAGCATGCCACCATTATCTGGCAGACCTTTTTGGGTGAGTAGCACAGGGATCCACCTATCAGATGGAGGCACCGGAACCTGGCCTTCAGGAAGCCAAAGGTCCTTTCAATTAGCCTTCTGGTTCACACATGGGCCTCATTATAACGTTCTTCTGCACTTGTCCTGGCATTACTCACAGGGCTCAGCAGCCATAAGAGGTTGGGGAAACTAGAATCACCTGAAATATTGAGGGACAGCATTTAACAACACACAATCCCATATGGCCCACACCATACCCATACACCAACCTCTACTGGGTGGGAACCAGGGCTCACCTATTAGCGACACCCTGTGCCTCTGTAGTTGGCCCATCACATTTGGGATGCTGCTATTCCTTAGGACAAAGGCATCATGCACCGACACAGGATACTTAGCATTGATGTGGGAGATGTACTGGTCCGTCAAGCACACCATCTATACATTCATTGAGTGGAAACTCTTCTGATTTCTGAACACCTGTTCATTCTGGCGGGGGGACAAATGCAATATGTGTTCCATCAATCGCCCCAATTATGTTGGGGATATGAACTCAGCCTTTACTATGGCCAAATTTTCAACCTCGGGGAAAACACTGTAGCTGCACATGTGTTTAATCAGGGCAGACAACACTCTTGTCAGCACTATTGAGAACATTGGCTGTTACATTCCTGCTGCCAAGCCCACTGTCACTTGGAAAGAACCAGTTGCCAGGAAATGGAGCACTGATAGAACCTGCACAAGAGGGGGGATCCCAGTGGGGTGACAGATAGCAGATATCAGGTCAGGCTCCAATTGGGCACACAGCTCATTGATTGCGCCTCTGTCACGTGTATAGGTAAGTATTATGTGCCTGTCCTCCAGTGTTGGCAAGTCCACTAGGGGTCTGTACACAGGGGTATGTCTCCACCTCCTATTCATCCGCAGCGGTAGTAATCTATGGGGCAAAAGAGTGAGTCGCCAGTCACAAACTGAACAATGGAGCTACAACTGAACTTTGCATGCTGTTAACTTGTAATGGGTCAGTGTGATTTGCCCAGTATGTCTTAATTTCACCAGTGAAGCAGCAATTTTCCAGGGCCTGCCCTCCCCCCTGAAATGGCCTCTGCCTGTCCTATGTGGAGGGACAGGTGGAAGTGAGGTATTTCCGCTGATGTTGGGTGCCGTTGCAGGAGGCAGTCGGGAACCCCCATGCAACTCCTCATTGCTTAACATTGGGCCCTATGGGTTACAGAGGCCAATGGTGATCTACGCTGGCGGTGACGGTATGCACCGCCGTGGACGTGACTGACATTTTCTATCTGATCCCTTACTTGCTACCTGATCTTCCACAGGAGAGGACCTACACTGCATGTGCTGCTGTGACCTGTGTCTGGAAACTATCATGGCCCATGTGACCAGGGAAAGGGCCCCTGTCTTCACTGCAGAGGAGTTGGAGAGACTGGTGGATGTGGTCCTACCCCAGTATGGACTGCTGTATGGGCCTACAGACCAACGGTGAGTACACTGTGATCACAATGCATGTGGCATGAATGCATGGAATGGTGTGTGTGAAGGCCTCGTGTAAGGGTGTGGGTGGATGTCCTCTGGGCGGCATATAGTTTATGTACTGGGCTATGTGTGTGCCAATGGTGATGGAAACAGGTATGGTGGGCCATATGTGTAACAGGCAGGACTGTTTGTGTAATTCAATTTTCCTGTGTGTATTGCCTCTGCAGGTCAGCGCCCATCAAAAGAAGGGTACATGGCATGCCATCGCCAAGGAGGTGCATACCATTGGTGGCTATGACTGGAGGATCACCCACTGCTGCAAACGGTGGGAGGACCTGAGACGCTGAAGACGGAAGACAGCAGAGGCCCAGCTGGGATGGCCTCCCAACGAGGAAGCGGGTGCCCGTTGAACCCTGAGCCCCTGATGGCCTGCATACTGGCGGTGGCCTATCCTGAGCTGGATGGGTGCTTAAGGGCATCACAGCAGCCACAAAGGGGTGAGTACAGTGCCCATCATTACAACTTACGCATGGTAGGGTGGTATCCGGGTGGGGATGTGTCTCAGTGGGTGCCACTAGGCCAGGCCTGACATTGAGCATAGGTCCACTGGTGGCTAGGGTTAAGAAGGGAAAAACTTGCTACCTAGCTCGTAGGCATCCACAACTAGTCAGGGCTGCGTGGGTCCCAGGTGTGCTGCATTTGGTGGTGTATGCCCCTCCCTATGTCTTAGCTGCTAACTATTTCTCTGCTAGTGCTATGGCATATTTTGCAGGCCTGTTCCTTGTGTGTGAGTGTGCTGTATACACCAACAGTGGTGTTGGTGCAGCCATTTACCCAGGATATCCTTTGTTTCTCCCCCCCAACTTTTTGTTTTGTCATCCTATCCTTATGTGCATTAGCATCATCTGGCAGAGGAGCAGAGGCATTGGCGAAGGAGGGAACTGCATCCCACAGGACCCAGGAGGCAGAGTCTATCGACGCTGAGGGCACCAGTGGGACGGAGGGTGAGGGGAGCACCATGGCAGAGACTGGAGGGGACAGTTCTGACACAGATTCCTCCTCCGATGGAAGCTCCCTAGTGGTGGCAGACACTTCTGTGACCACTCCAGCTACAGGTATAGCTCCGCCCTCATACCAGCACCGCCCTCCCAGCAGCCCATCATCGACATGCCCGTGTCTGCTCACCCAGTAGGGTGGGCATCTCCTTCGCACCAGGCACCACAGGACCTGCCCCAGTTAGCCCTCTGCCTTGAGTGAGGAGGCTATTGACCTCCTGAGATCCATCTCTGTAGGGCAGTCAACTATTGTGAATGCCATCCAGGGGCTGGCAGACCAGATACAACAGACTAATGCATTCCTGGAGGGGTTCTCACTGGAATGGTGGCCCAACAGAGATTGATCCAGGCTCTGGCCTCCTCTCTGATGGTAGCCATTGTCTCTGTTTCTACCCTCCAACTTCCACTGCCCAGTTCTATACTCCTTAAGACCAACCCATCCCAAGCACACAGCCAGACAAGCATACACACAAGAGTGGTACAGGCATACACAAGCACCACACTTCATCCCACAGGCACTCACACAAGCACCATCCAGATGCAGACACACCAACATCCACTATTTCCACTGTCTCCCCCTCCTCCTCCTCCATCACCTCCCACCCAGTTCCATCCACACTCAAACCTGCATGCACTATATCATCACCCACTACCAGCATCATCACCACACAAAGCAGAACACACACCTCACTGGCAGACACCTCCACAACAGCCATGCCCACGCCCCTGTGTCCTCTCCTATTATGTCTGTCCCCCCCTCCTAAGGTACACAAATACAAGCACTCAGACACCCAACAGCCATCCACCTCACAACAGCATACAGGCCATGCACCTGCACACAAAAGCAGCAGACAGACACCTCCAACAATCACTCCCTCTTCCTCCACTCCCATTCCTTCTCCCTCTTCCCACCCCAATGTCCCGAAAAAACTGTTCCTATCCACCATTGACCTCTTTCTTGCCCCTCCCCCCACCCTGTCCTGCACGTACGGGCAGGGAAGGAAGAACCCAGCCAAGCACCTCAGCCACACAGTCCACGGGCCCAGTCATCACCACACCCAGTCGTGGTGGAAAAGGATCTAGGCCATATGTCTTGAAAGTGAAGGGGCCTGCACCAGGCAGCCTCATGAGAAAGGAGCCTGTCCAAGCTTCCAGAAAGACCAAGGAGCCTGCCCCAGCAGGCAAGAAGGGAAAGGAGCCTGCCCCAGCTGCCAGGAAGGGAAAGGAGCCTGCCCCAGCTCCATGGAAGACAAAGGTGCCTGCCCCAGCTGCCAGGAAGACCAATGAGCCTGCACCAGCAGGCAGGAAGACCAAGAGGCCTGGGGCATGAATTGTGACGGAGCCCCCACCACCAACCATGGTTATGCAGCTGACCAAGGTTGCAGGGGATGGGCAGGAGCCTCCCCCCACCAGCAGCACCACCACCTCTGTGCAGCCGTCCAAGGATGCAGGGGATGGGCAGGTGCCACCCCCCACCATCAGCACCACCACCACTGTGCAGCCGTCACCGCCAGCGGACGGTATGTAATCCTGCCTTCATGGGCTGATGTGCGGCCTGCCCCCTGCATAGCCAGTGGGTATGACACCCACCTGAGAGACTGTGACCTTGCACTCCCCAGGATCAAGCACAGGGCACAATGCCACTTCCAGAACCAGTGGGCAAGACACCCACTCGAGAGACTGTGGCCCATCACCCCCCAGGACCAAGAGCACAGGGCAGGTTGGCCCCTCCAGAACTAGTGGGTAAGACACCCACATGCCCAATACTCTCCAGGATCAAGCACAGGGCATGATGCCCCCTCCAGAACCAGTGGGTAAGACACCCATATGCCCAACACTCCCCAGGATCAAGCACAGGGCAGGTTGCCCCCTCCAGAACCAGTGGTCTTGTACGATCTCCGGGCTGAGGTGCCCCACGTCCCCCTGAGGTGCCCGCCTATTTACCAACTGATGCCCCTGCAGTGTTCTCTCCTTGTTGAAGCAGGTGACATGTGTGGCCTTGGACTTTGGCCTGTGGCCATGTGGACTACACAAATAGTGGACTGGGCCGCCGGCGGACAGTTTGTAGTCCTGCATCCAGGGGCTGTTGTGCGGCCTGGCCCCAGCAAATCCTGTGGGTTTGACACCCAGCTGAGAGACTGTGACCTTGCATTGCCCAAGATCTGCATCACTGGGCACATTACCCCCTCCAGAACCAGTGGAAGAAGCCATCCACTCACCCCATCCTCCACAGGATGAAGCCCGCTGGGCACAATGCCCCCTCCAGAACCAGTGGAAGAAGCCATCCACTCACCCCATCCTCCACAGGATGAAGCTCACTGGGCACAATGCCCCCTCCAGAACCAGTGGAGAAGCCATCCACTCACCCCATCCTCCACAGGATGAAGCTCATTGGACACAATGCCCCCTCCAGAACCAGTGGACAAGTCACCCATTTGAGAGTCTGCAGCCTTTCACTCCCCAGGACCAAGCACAGGGCATGTTGTCCCCTCCAGAGCCAGTGGGCAAGTCACCCACTTGAGAGACTGTGGCCTTGCACTCCCCAGGACCAAGCACAGGGCATGTTGCCCCTTCCAGAGCGAGTGGGCAAGTCACCCACTTGAGAGACTGTGGCCTTGCACTCCCCAGGACATAGTGATGGGCATGTTGCCCCCACCAGGACCAGTGGTGTTGTACCATCTTCCGGCTGAGGTGCCCCCCATTCCCCATCCCCCTGAGGTGCCTGGCTATTTTCGACCTGATGCCCCTGCAGTGTTCTCTCCGTGTTGTTGCAGGAGTAAGGTGGGGCCTTGGACTATGTGATGTGGCCATGTGGGCCACGGACATTGAGGACTGGGCAGTGTCCCTACATTTGTAAATATGTATATACTTTTTTATTCGGATGCACATATTGCTACTATATTTATCTTATTACACTCACTTTAATCAATTAATTTTGTCCTTGCATTATTCCTGAGGGATACTGGGTGAATATGTAATGTTTGTGCATCTGCTTGTGTGTATGGTGTTGGGAGTGGGGGTGTTGCGTGATGCGTGTGTGTGTCACTCTCTTTTTCCTCCCCCCCTCCCCTGTGTACTAGGAGGCAGTACTCACTGTGGTCGTCTTCGCCAACATTGGTGTTCGTAGTGGAGCAGAAGGTAGAAGATCATAGGGAACACATGCAACTCGGGCTCCATGGCGGTGTGGTTCTTCCTTGAGTGTCCACTGGTATGTCGTTTCTCTTCTGTTCAGTGTTTCCTCCAGGGTTTTGATGTTGTTGGTACCGCCCCAGAAAAGGTGGCAGATTGGTGTCTCATAATACAGTGGGTGGAACGTTGTCTTCCGCCTGGCTGTAGGCGGTTACCGCTGTGGTGCCTGTTGATTTCGCCCTGGCGGTCGGTGTGTTAAAGTGGCTGCCTGTCTGAGGGGTTTCCGCTGTGGTCACAATTTCATATTTATTACCACCAGCCTGTTGGTTTTATTACTGCCGCTTTATCACCAACTGCCAGGGTTGTAATAAGGGCCATAGTAATGTGTTTTATATGTCCTGACAGTGAAATACTGCTAAATTGGTTTTCCACTGTTGCAAGGCCTGTCCCTCTCATAGGTTAACATGGGGGACTACTTTTAAATATGATTAAAGTGTAGCTCCCCTTTGGGAGTGGATAGAGATGTGGAGTTTGGTGTCTCTGAGCTCACAATTTAAAAATACATCTTTTAGTAAAGTTGATTTTAAGATTGTGTGTTTGAAAATGGCACTTTTAGAAGGTGAGCATTTTCTTGCTTAAACCCTTTCTGAGACTCTGCCTGTTTGTGGATTCCCTGTCTGGGTCAGTCTGACAGTTGGGCTGGATGCATCGCTCACTAGACAGTGACACAAAGGGAGCTGGGGTGTAGCCTGGATATCCTGATGAGCCATCTGTGCTAGGAGGGAGGGGAGGAGTGGTCACTCACACCTGCAAGGGCTGTGCTTACCTGTAGGAAAGTACCATCTTCCTTGGCATGTTACCAATTGCAGCCTGAATGAAATAACGCACATGTTATTTCACGGCCATTTTCACTGCACATAAGTAGCTCATAAGTCACCTATATGTCTAACCTTCACTTGCTGAAGGTTAGGTGCAAAGTTACTAAGTGTGAGGGCACCCTTGCACTAGCAAAGGTGCCCCCACATAGTTCAGGGCCATTTCCTTGGACTGTATGAGTGTGGGGACACCATTACATGTGTGCACTACATATAGGTCAATATCTTCAGCTTCACAATGGTAACTCCGAATTTGGACATGTAACATGTCTAAGATCATGGAATTATCCCCCATTCCAAATCTGGTATTGGGGAGCCAATTCCACGCATCCTGGGGGCTCCACTATGGGCCCCTGTACTGTCAAACCAGTTCTCTGAGGCTTGTACTGCAGCTACAGCTGCTGACACCTCATAGACAGGGTTCTGCCCTCCTGGGGTTTGGGCAGCCCAGTCCCAGGAAGACAGAGCAAAGCATTTCCTCTGAGAGCAGGGTGGTACACCCTCTCCATTTGGGAATATGTGTTACAGGCTGGGAAGGGGTAGCCTCCCCTAATCTCTGGAAATGCTTTGAAGGGCACTCCTTGCATAAGCCAGTCTACACCAGTTTAGGGAACCCTAGTCCCTGCTCTGGCGCGAAACTGGACAAAGGAAAGGGGAATGACCACTCCACTGTCCATCACCACCCTCCAGTGTGTCTCAGACCTCTACCATCTAGTATTCAGAGGTGTGAGGACACTGTGGAGGCCTCTGAGTGGTCAGTGCCAACAGGTGACGTTAGAGACCCCTCCTGATAGGTGCATACCTGGGTAAGTAGCCAATCCTCCTCTCAGGGATATTTAGGGTCTCTCCTGTGGGCTTCTCCTCAGATTACGACTTACAGGAATCCACCAGGACTCCCCTGCACTTCTCTCTTCGACTTCTGCCAAGGATCGACCGCTGACTGCTACAGAACACCTGCAAAACTGCAACAAAGTAGCAAGAAGACTACCAGCGATATTGTAGTGCCTAATCCTGCCGGCTTTCTCGACTGTTTCCTGGTGGTGCATGCTCTTGGGGCTGCCTGCCTTCACCCTGCACTGGAAGCCACAATGAAATCTCCTGTGGGTCGATGGAATCTTCCCCCTACTCCAGCAGGCATCAAACTACACTTCACCGGTACTCTGGGTCCCCTCTCATCTTGAGGAGTGTGGCCCCTGGGACACAGGTGGTGGACCCAAGTGACCCCGACTGTCCAGTGGTCCAACTGTCCAAATTCGGAGGAGGTAAGTCCTTGCCTCCCCTCTCTAGACAGTAATCCTGTGCACCTTGTGATCTGCAGCTACAAGGGCTTCTGTGCACATTTCCAAGAAATCCTGCATGCACAGCCGAGCCTAGGTCCCCAGCACTCTGTCCTGCGAAGCGAAGCTCCCTGAGTTGACCTGCGGTGTCTTGGGACCTCTCTTTGCAGTGTTGAGATGACCACTGTGTTCAGTCTTCTTGAACCCATGTTCAAGGACTCCTTTCAGTGGGCTCTCTACATTGCTGAGGGCCCCCTCTGCCCCCCTGGACACTTTAGCGACTCTTGGACTTGGTCCCCTTCCTTTACAGGTCTTCAGGTCCAGGGATCCATATTCAGTGCTTTGCAGTCTGTTGTGGTCCTTGCAAAATCCTTTACCATGACTTTAGTGTGTTTTGGGGGAAATAGCAGTATTTTACTCCTACTTTACTGGGTCCTGGGGTGGGGTCTCCTTTACACCCTTAGTGTTTTCTCACACTCCCAGTGACCCTCTACACACTACACATGCCTAGGGGTGCATTCGTGGTTCGCATTCCACTTACTTAGTATATGGTTTGTGTTGCCCCTAGGCCTATTGCATCCTATTGTGTTTTACAGTGTTTGCACTACTTTCTGGCTGTTTTACTTACCTGATTTGGTTATTTGTGTATATCTTGTGTATGTTACTTACCTCCCAAGAGAGTATATCCTCTGAGATATTTTTGGCACATTGTCACAAAAATAAAGTACCTTTATTTTTAGTAACTATGGGCCAGATGTATGAAAAAGGCCTTTTGCGATTCGGAAATAGCGATTTTTAAGACATTGCTATTTCTGATTCGCAAAATGCAATGTATCATATTTGAGATTCGGTAATAGCGATTTCTTAAAAATCGCAAATGCTATTACTGAATCACAAATTGCGATACAGCTCCCATTCGCATCTATGGGCCTGTCGGTCCATATTTGCAAATATTTTGCATGTCCCAAAGTCCAGGGTGCTGGGGGCCTAAGGCCCCATCTGCTGCACCCCAAAACATTTTTTAACAACATGTAAGGTGCACACATGCCAATAGGGCATGTGTGCTTTACATGTAAATTAAAAAATGCATTTTAAATGCATTTTTAAAATTTGCACATGGTTCAACTTGGTGGTAATAGTGATTCCTTAATGCCCAATTCGCATTAAGGAATTGCTTCATACATGTGCTTTAGAAATCGCAAATAAGGATTCCTTATTTGCGATTTCTTATTTAGAGAGTCGCAATTTGCGACTCTCTAAACAGGGTCGCAATTTTAAGGAATCGTTATTTTAGCGATTCCCTAAAATTGCATTCAGAATGCCTTTGATACATTCTGAAAGGGCTTTTTGCATTCGCAAACGGGCATTCGCACCGTTTGCGAATGCAAAAAGCTTTGATACATCTGGCCCTATGAGTATTGTCTTTCTTATGATATAGTACCTATATGATATAAGTGGTATTGCATGAGCTTTGCATGACTCCTAGTTCCGCCTTGGCTGCTCTGCTATAGCTACCTCTATCAGCCTACGCTGCTAGAACACTACTACTCTACTAATAAGGGATAACTGGGTCTGGTATAAGGTGTAAGCACCACTGGTACCCACTACAAGCTAGGCCAGCCTCCTAGACTACCCTCACACAATGCAGTCTCCAACCCCCTGGTGTGTGTCTGGGGCCTGGCCTGGGCAAGGCAGGATTTCACAAACAAGAGAGACTTTGTTTTGAAGTAGGCCTACTTCAAAGGGCAAAATGGGTAAAAGAAGGGCTCCCAAAACCACAGACTTTAGAACACTTCTGGAAACGAAGAGGAACCGCTGCCTGGAGAAGAGCTGAAGAGCTGAGGAAGAAGACTTGCCCTGCCTGTGACTGTGCTTTGTGGAGCTATCCTGCAGTTGTTGCTTCTGCCTGTGCTAGAGGACAAAGACTGGACTTTGTGTTGCCTTCCTTCTTGTGAAAAACTCTCTAAGTCCTTGACTTAGAACTTGCCTCCTGTTGTTTGAAGTCTCAGGGCAGCAAAGACTTCTCTCTACCAGCACCTGGAGCCTCTGCTGAGACTCCTGCTCTGCCAAGTGGTGGCCAAGTTCCTGGGACCCTGAAAGGAGAAGATGGCAGCCCAAGAGTGAGAAATCCATGCACCAACGGCATGCAGGGAAAAGATCGACATGACTCCAATCTGCGACTGAAAAATCGACGCGCTGCCGGCTTTGCAGCTGGAAATCGATGGTTCTCCAGCCATGCGACTGGAAGATCAACACCTGCAGCTGAAAAAACGACGCACAGCATCGCTGACGCGGGCTGGTGAGATTGCAATCCCGCCGCTTGGTTTTCAGATCATTGTGCAGCTGAATTTCTGACGCAACCATCATTGGGCATGCAAAAATGATGCAAGGCCTGCCCGGACCCGAGATAGCGGACCGAATCGACACATCCCTCTCCTGTGGAGAGAAGAAACAATGCACGCCGACTCGACTGAAGGAGAAACAACGCAAAATCTTGCTCATGAGTGACATCGACGCATCGCAAGCCCATTGTGACGCACACTCGCCCTTTATTTTTGATGCTCCCAGGTACATTCTCAAACTAACAGAGTTAGCTTTGTGTTTAAAACTACATGAAGACTCTTTTTGCTTTTCAATTGATGACTTGTGTATTGTGGATTTTTGTCGTTTGGGTCTTGTTTTGTTTAGATAAATATTTTCTATTTTTCTAAACCTGTGTTGTGTCATTTTGTAGTGTTTTCATTAAGTTACTGTGTGTGTTGGTACAAATACTTTACACCTAGCACTCGGAAGTTAGGCCTGCCTGCTCATGCCAAGCTACCAAGGGGGTGAGCGAGGTTAGCTGATGGTGATTCTCTTTTATCCTGACTAGAGTGAGGGTCCTTGTTTGGACAGGGGGTAACCTGACTGCCAACTACCCCATTTCTAACAGTTTTATTTAGGAGATTTCAGACAGCAGGGAATGAATAATGATGGCTGTGGATGAGATTATTGCAGAATTGGAGAGAAGTGTGATCTTAAAGACTTGGAATGGGAGAGAGTGTGCCATTGAGCTCACTCTGTCACTGATCTAGATGAGTTCAGTGGAATAACTGGTGGAGAGTGTTTTGCAGAGAAACAGTCAAGGATGCCAACAGGAGCATCGAGACTTGGGTGGGGGATACTGTAATGTCTTTGTATGCTTAGGCATATGCATTTCTATGGCCGTGATTTAGATCTGCTATCTCAATCACACAAGTGACAAGACTGAGTAAATATTCTGATTGTCCTAACTAGAGAGATATGCGCTGGCCTCCACGATCACTAACACAGCTGTGCCTCCTGATTGGTGGGCGATTCAAGCTGCTGAATGAGCCAATCCAAGAAATTCATGTTTAAATGCACATTCTGATTATTCAGCAGTGTCTCGGTGAGCTTCACTATAGGGCTGTGCTTTTTGGTTTCCAGATTGCAAACCACCCTTCCGGAATGTTATGAAAAATAACTAATTAGGCTCCTCTGAAACTACAGTTGTCACCTTTTTATCACAGTCAATGTACTTAGCAGGCCACAAACACTACTAAAGTAGACAGAATCCTTTGCCAGAATAGAAAACAAAGACACACAAAATACCTATGTAAATCTAAAATTCCGTCATCTTTATAACCAGAATACTTAACTGGTGTCCATGTTAAATGAGATTTTCCAAACATACGTTCATGTAGCATTGTGCTGCAGTAACTAGAATAGAAAATAGATGTACATTCTAGGCCTGACCGGCGCTCGTGAAGTTCTGCCATGGAGGGGCCCAAAATCTCTGTGAGATTCTGTGGAATTCCACAGCTGGGAGGAGCTGTTCGATACACACATTAACACTTTTTTGACAATTAGTAGGGTGATGTGTATTATCGCGCTGGAAACTGCACATGAATGGCACTACGTGGCTCACACTTTGTTTTCTGTTCTGTGCATGGTGCTGGGTCCTGTTTTTTCAATCTACTCTTAATCTTTTGACTCCTCCCCCTTTCTGACTCATCCACCCCTCATTTTCTCTTACTATATCAGTGTGTGTTTTTGTGTTTGTATATTTTATGCTTTTTTCTTTTTTTGTGTTTTTCGTGATATTTTGCTAAATTTTTTGGTCATCCCTTTACTTCTTCTGTTTTTCCTTTCTTCCTTTTCCTATTTCGTCTCTTTTTTTTGACCACCCAGTGCCATGGCAGAGCTGGGTGAGAGGGGCAACAAGAGAGGGAGCGGTGGCTCCAGTGTGACTGCTAGTCACACACCTTGAGGGCACCTGCGCCAACAAGGGGTGCAGCCCCTAGCCATTTTTTCAGAGGTAAAGGTGCAGCACTTGTTTTTGATCTGCAGCACCATCTCCCATCCACGCTGATGCCCTGTGGGAATGTCGACTGCTGTGGGGGGGAGTGGGCCAGTGTGTGGGTTGGCACATTGAGGTTCAGCGCATCCAGCAGCAGTTGATGCACCACTGGGCGGATCCACTGGACTGCGGGCAGGACCTGCTAGACCTGCTGGGTGTCCAGATGTAAGGGCCCAGTGTGTAATTATTTATTTGTTGTGTTCTTCAATGTTATTTTTTTCAACTAGCCTGCTGCTCACACCCAAAGGTAAGTTAAGTTTACATTACAACAAATATTATGGATCCAATTTGAGTTAGATAGGTGCTCAGCACTACCTAAGCGTACATGTTGGTGCTCACTTGAGCTGAATATTTAGGAAGCCATACAAACCACTATGTCCTGTTCCTAGGGTAGTGGTAGCAGTAGTAAGTAATATCAATGAGTTAGCGTTTTCTGTGCCTTTCTTTATGGTTCTCATATCACATTCGCAATTTCCCAGTGATGTGCTAGTATGCATCTGTGCTTTGAAAAGGGAGACTGAGTTGGCCCATCAATGGCGGTCGAGAAGCAAAGATCAATTGTTGCAAGGTATTAGTAGTCCCAAATGTTATTTAGGTTTAAGAAATTTTGAATAGGGCTTAGGTTTTGGAAATTAAGAATAGGTGAACTCGATACTGGCACCATAGGTGATTTGAGTTAGAAAAGGACAATGTTACTGTGTTTGCCTTTGCTTGTTCTAATATTATTTGGGAGATTAACTGTACCACTATTCTAATTTTTCACTTTTTCAGCACCAAGGGCAAGACGAGGGCAAGTTCTGAGGTGGGCCAGGGAGACAGTGAGTGCCTCCAACAGTGCTGCATCTGAAGGATGTGGTGGCCGCCGTAAGTCCTCCTGTCATATTATTATTTTGATAACTTTTACCTCTGCCTGTTTAGAATATTTTTGCCTTTTTTTACCGTGCCTGCCTCCTTTTTTCCTACTGATCTTCGGTTTATATCTAAAGTTTGCTAATTTCTTTTTATCCCTGCTTTATCCTAGTTTTTTTCTATATTTTATGTTTCTGTAGCTGACTTCCTTCTGTCTGTTCTAGTCTGTAGCTTTATTCTAGTTTGTTAGTAAGTTTCCCTCTCCCCTTATATATCTTGTGGACTGGCACTGAAAGTATAAGAGAACAGATTTGAAGACATGTATTCTAACGTGCAGACTGCATGCCCAAGTAAGCTTTTCTATGCATGTCTATTGAGAATTTCTTACCTTTTCTTGCTCATTTTAAAACAGTTTAAATTTCAAGTTTATTTGTGTACTTAATTAAAACCATTGCAATACAAATAACCCCTGATGCAGTAAAACACATCCAATACAATGTTAAAAGCTCCTGGGGTCTGTCATTTGCCACCTATTAAGCTATTTAAAACATTAATTAGTAAAACTGCAGTCAAGTCTCAGGATAGAAGAATAAAATACAGGACAACAAAGTACAAAGTACTTGCCCACGTCCATGTACAGAATAAAGACAAGTGGAGCTGTTAATTATTATAGCATGTCTTCCTAGCCATGCTCCTAAAATCCTAAGTGCAGAGACTAGGGGGTAAGTGGCGGGTGGCTACTTGAATCATACAAACTTTAAAGTGATAGAAATTAAAATTTGCTAAAACTCACTGTCACAAGTTTGTCATGAGATATACTCCTAAGCAGATGTACAGTATCTAAAAGTGCACAGCAAAAGCGTACAGATAGGGGTCCCATGAGTAAGTGCTAAGGTGCCATTTGGCTGTCAGCAAGCTATTCAATTTAAAGAGTGTTGTGACTGAGCTATGCAGCTGAGAAAGGCTAAGATTAAAGTGCATTGGTGACAATCCGCAGAAAAGAGTTTTTATTTCTGTGTAAAGTAAAGATTGCAGCCTCTTAACTCATGTCAGTTAAGTATCAAAGAGGGTAAAACACAAATGTGCCTAGGCATCATAGTGCCTTAGTGCTATATAAAGTGTCTCTGAATGCCTCCCCTGCAAAATATGCCAGAAGGGCCCCTTAGCTGGATCTCACCCTACTCGTCTAGGCCTCAGCTGCCTCGTTATGTTCTATGGCCAATACCCTTTCTCCACTGTCCTGAGAAATTTTATCAGCATGCAGTTCAGACTTAAGTTCATAGGGTTGAAACATGCTGCAGCTGCCTCCCTGCATGATCCTGTCCCTCTCTTGTTTCCATTTTGGCATAGGAGTTGTTGTCTCCGTTCAAGGTGGCTTTGCAGAGGCACAACAGGTGAATGATGTCCTCTGGTGCTTATCTGCACAGCCTGCAATGTCCCCAGTCTTTTTTTCTTCTCCAAGAATACAGGTAGTATCACCAGTTTATATTTTAAAAACTGCTCCTTTTAAGGTGTCGCTAGATTGCCTTGAGGGAATACATTCATGAAGTTATTGAGTGTTAACCACCCATGGCTCCTCCTTGCCAATGTTTGCTTGCCTCTCGGAAGAGAAAGTGCTTTGGTGTTTAGTGTTGTTATTCTTTTTAGCTCAGGTTTGTGGCTCAGGTTCAGGGTCAAAGCAAATGAGGGCCAAAGCAGATGAGAGGCGGAGAGTAGTGAGGGACCATTGCAGGAAGGCTCTCATTGGTGAACAATCCCTCCCATATGTTTTCAGCCAGAGGTGGTAGCCTAGAGAGCCCTCCTTGGCGAGTTTGAGGCCTTGGCAGTAGTTCACAAAAACAACCTGCTGACCAAAGGTTTGTTTAACTAGGCCAAACTCCAGCCTAGTTTGTGCAGGGGATATTTGCACCGGCAGATAGAAAATAGACTTCAATATTTTTGATACTGTGTTATCCAGCAAACTGCTGTCCCAGTCCCTCAGAGCCTCACTCCCATAAGCCAGCGTGAGGAGGACTTTGGCTTTCACCAACTGCAAGATTGGGAGGAGCAAAGAATCCCTCATCTTCCTATGCAGTGAACCTAGTCAAAATGACAGTGCTTTGCCCTTCCTCGATTTGGGCAGTAAACCTTTCCTTGGAATTAAATAGTACTCAAAGGTATGTGTACACATTGGCTGATTCCACCTTTTCACTTTCCAGATGCCAATTGGAGTTGTTCAGTTTTTTCCTTGAAATGTTAGGGTATGAGTCTTTTTCATGTTTATGGTCAGACTACCCTGACTGGAATGTTCCAAGCCTGCATCTAGGATTGGTTGCAGCCCCATCCTTGTTCTGCTAGCTAGAACTAAGGTATCCGCCTACAGTAGATTTGATAGTAGAATTCCTCCCCGTTTGGGGGCATGAACGTGAAATTTAGTTGGTAAAGGAGGAGGATCTGAGAGAACAAGTTGGAAAGAGACATTACCAGCAGGCAGCCCTGCTTTAATCCTTCAGTTGTTGATATGATCTTTAATCCTAATCCATTCATTTTCATGCAGTATTTGTAGTGCCCTTAGACGATATATGGCACATTCCAAGTCATGAGTTGTGACCATAGTTTGCTGCAGTTTACCCTGTCGAAAGTGGATTTATAATCTATTAAACATAGATGAACAGGCTGTTTGTAAGACATTGCAAAGTCACTCAGCAGGAAAAAGGCCATGATGTTAGTTATTGACCCTGGTTGTTTGCTACAACCAGTCTGGCTCATTGAAATTATGTTGCTCTCCTCAGCCCATGTCTGTAGTTCCTCCAGAATGGTTCCTGAAAGATATTTTTCTTAGTTGCCTCTTAGTGCCACTGGGTGCCACTAGATGTTAGTTCTCGGGCTTTCCTTTGTCTTCCCCTTTTAAAATTGGCAAGATAACTGAGTCAATCCATGAGGCAGTGACCCTGCCATTATCTAACACAAAAGGAAAGAGTGGTTGTAACTCATTTACCAGTAGGAGGGTTCTTCCTTGAAGATTGCTGATGCGATCCCATTTGTCCACAGAGCCCCTTCTCTGCACACTTTGGAAATTTGTTTCTAGATGTTGCTTGAAAAGATTGATAATTTGGTTTCTTTCCAACTTGTCAGGCTCCTGTACAGTTGAGATGTTAAGATTGCATTTGTCAACCTTGTTGGTATGATTGTGCTTGGGCCTGCTAAGCAGTGTTCCCTTGTGTTTTTCTCCTTATCCTAGTGTGACTGTACACTTGCTTTGTCCAGTCAGCAGTGTGCAGATGGAACACAATCTGAAGCTCTCACTTTAATGTTTCTCCTTGTAGGTCTGTAGGTGACTGTGAATTTCTCTTTGAGTGTGCTGTGTACACTGGGTTGAAATGCCCAGTTAAGAAGTAGACCCTGGTTTCCTCTGAGATGTTAGAACTTGCCACTCTGGGCAGAGAGTTGTTGATGCTGTTTACAGTCCGCCAGAAACTGGCTGAATTATTTCTCTTTACAGTGCATAGCAATTTTCCCCAGAATGCATTGCTCTTAGCTCTCAAGAGCTCCCATTTCTGCTTTTTAGATTTTATTTGCATTCCTTAGTTCATACCATTGGTCTGGATCACTCCGTACCCTACTTAGTGCCCTCTAAATGGTTGTCTCCCTGATGAGGTAATTCCTCTGCAAGGTACTTAGTATGGGAACCTTGTGCCAGTGGCTATCCATCGAGTGGTTGCTGATGTTGCAAAGAGATTAGCAAATTTAGTTGCAAAATATTCTCAGTTGGTCAGAGGGTCCTGTGTTTCATTTGCCGTATGAAGTTTTTCCTTGGCATCATGGATAAGGTGTGGCAGAGAGTTATGTAGGATATTATGTCCCATTCAACTAAAGGCTTGTATTCTCCAAGGGAAATTGATCCTATCTCCTGAGGTTGGTGGTCACTGTTAGTCTTCTCACCAATGGCAAAGGAGATTACCTGCTGCATTAGAGGTAAACACAACAGATTATAGTCCAGCAGGGAAGCTCCTGATTTAGAGTGATATGAAAGCCCAGGTGGCCACCATTCAGGACTTGAAATCCAAGGTGCTCCAAGGGTCCTAGTAACAGCTGACCTTTCTTGTAATTTTTATGCCATGTGGGTTTCTCTTAGTGTTGTATACCCGGAAGTTGATCTTGTGCCATCAAGATTTCATTTGGTGTCCATGTTTTAGGGCTTCGGTTGCCAGGATGAACAAATTGGAGAAACCAATTGCACTGATTTTAATGCCCAGGTCTCCTGCAACAACATAGGGGAGTGTAGATTCCGCAGGGTCTGTGGATCATCAAATTTGCTGGCAAGCCCAATGATGTTCCAGGAGCATTTTCGTAATGAATTGTTACCCTGTGTACTTTTGTTTTCTGCTTGTCATCGCACCATTCGAGTCGTGTTTAATGTGCTTGCTAGCCAGCACCATTCAGGTTCAGTGTTGAGTGGGTGTCAGGGCAAACTCTCTGGCTGAGTTTATAGTCTTCCACAGAGGTTTACTCTGGGCATTCCTAAAGACTGAATAAACTCTTCTTGCCCAATGTGGCCTTGCTTACTCATTGTTAACTGGTTCAAGTGGGTGAGGATACCCAGTAGTCTTGGGGACAGTTATCAAGATATCCCAATTGTTAAAGGTTTTTGCCTCTTTTAACACCCTCTGTGCCAGTTCTACTGAGCCCCAAGTGACTCTGGTGTGTCCACTGTGTGTGAGAAACTCAACTGAGAATATCCTTTGATGAGACATTCCCCGTTATGAAGTACACTTAAGAATGTTGCCTCTATTTAAGATATCAAGAGGGCTTTTTGAGAGGTAATCAGGATAGAGGAGTGTGCTTGCCCCCTCAATGACAGTCTTAGTTTGTGCCTCACAAATGTTGATGGCCTGGGAGTTGTTGCAGATATGTTTCCAAGTTGATGGATTTGCCCACTGTCTGTCTGATCTGGATTATCAATAGCACTAATTGTCGGTGTGGGTCGCCTTTTAGATTTTTTTGTTATTTTGCAGGATACACTCTTTGCCCCAAGACAGACTGTTACCACTTCTAGGTCTTAATTGTGTTAATTTGGTGGCTGGTCTCAAGGGGAGAATGAGGGGGTACCCTTTGTTATTTGTTGGACTGTTTGAGAAGGGGGTTCCAGAGTATTTTAGGTTTTGACTTGTTGTCACTTCCTCACTATCAGACTGTTTGTAGAAGACTGAATTTTGACCCCACCCCCTTCTTTGTTTGTCCCCTTGGGTTTCTTCCTGTCTTTTTTTAGCTTAGTTCTTTTGCAAGTACCAAGGCTAGACATATTAACTGCTCTGGAGGTGACTCTGTGGCTGACTCCCTTATGCGCTTGTTAAATATTGGATAAACTAGTAGCCAGTTTCCTGTTTGGGATTTTTTGTTTTGCCCATTTCTCCTATGGACTCTGTTGCTTTTTTCCTTTGCCCCTGCCATGTTGGGTGCACTTTCTGTGATGGCATTCCATACTGCTACTTTTTTGATCCATGTCCCCTTGAGGGTGCTTCTCCCTGTAATGATTGTAGATGGGGAGCTATGACCTGTGCCTCTTCAGTGATGGCTGCAACCATCTCTGAATCTGCTGTTTCTGCCCCTGTCCCCCCAGTAAGGGTAGAATGGTTAATTCCACAATCAATCGGTCTCCCAGGATGTTTGATTTCTTTTGTAATGAGCTGAACCTTAACTCACCAAGGAGCTGAGACATATTATCGGTGGGTCGCCAATTTGTCGAGGACAGGTGTGCAATTTCATCTTTGCCATGCAGCTTGTGGATCTACTTGTACTCCTGTTATCAAGCTGTTATTGGCAATTTTCTCGTCTATCCCTGAAGTGAACATGTCCAAACAGTAAGATTAGAGAGTGACCATGGTCATGGTGGATCCCCCCAATGTTGTGTTCTATGTATTATCATTAATTTATAAAGTAGTATACCATACCAGCAGTTTTGATGACTGTGCAGCATGGTTGGAAAGTAGTATGAGCTCTGTCTCATTGCATTTGCCAACCACGAACTCACCATATGTCCTTTATTGACCAATTACTCTCCCCATCATTATGCTTCAGTGACTTAGAGTCATTATAGCTCTACCCCTCTATTACAAAATGTTTTTGGTTAGCGTACTTGACTACCTGGCTTTTCTAACATAGTTAACCAACAAAAGTACTAAAGCGAATGTTAGAAGAAGATAGAACTGCAGTGATCCATTGCGGTTGTATCTGGCACCTAAAATGTGTAACTTTTTTTTGCAGCTGCACAGACCACCAGTGCTGGGGCCAGCGGCAGTGCCAGTGCACCAGACGCAGCAGCAGTTAGAGGAGAGAACCAGGGGCAGCAGGGATGTGTGTTGGTAAGTCACATTGGTTGCTTATTGACAATTACTAGTATACTCCCTGCATTGGCATTGTGAACCCCCTTTAACAGCAACAGCAGAAATTGAGTTCTTAATGGCCTCTTCTATCTGCAACTCAGCAGACAAAAGCTCATAATGAACGCTACAAATGATGGGTTGATGGAAAAAGAACGAAGGCTGAAGGTTTAAAAGAAAGGAAGGGTGAAATGGTATATGAGGAAAGGATGATTGGGTCACTGAAAAGATGCATAGGTGGGTGATATGAGATGCATGGGAGGTGGAAAGGATGAATGAAAGGGTATCTGAGTGACAGTATGTCTGAGTGGTGGATGGGTGTATGGGTAAAAGAATGCTTGGTGGATTAAAGGATGGGTAAAAGTATGCATGGGTAAATGGATGGATGGGTGGGAGATGGTTGAAACAGTGAATATGTGAATGGATGGATGAGTGGATATGTGGATGGATGGATTGGAAAAGTGGAAGACTTGACGAGAAAATATGAAGCTTAAATGGTGGCGATTAAAGGGTGATTTGAAAATGAAAGGTTGAATAGATAAGTGCTTGGATGAAGGAATAAGGTAGCTTTCCTGGAGAGGGACGCGTTCAATTACTTTGCTTGCCTTGCTTGCTTATGAAAGCTTTGGTTCAAAGTGGGTAGTATTTTAATTTTCTATCTACTCCCTTAACCCACTGTTTCTGTTAAGCAAGGCAGCAATGTATCCTCCCACCCATCACCATTCTTCACATTCCTGCCCATGGCATTTAGGCCCTCATTCTGACCCTGGTGGTCGGTGATAAAGCGGCGGCCAAGCCGCCAACAGGCCGGCGGTCTAAAATATGCAATTCTGACCCTGGCGGGAACCGCCAACACAGCCCGCCAACTTAACACTCCGACCGCCACAGCGGTACAAACAAACAGCGCGGCGGTTCCCGCCAACAGCCCGGCGGCAGACAATGTACCGCCCACCCTATTACGACCCACCAATCTGCCACCTTTTCCGGGGCGGGAGCACCGCCGATAAGAACACGGCGGAAACAGACTACGAACGGGAAAACGCTCACCTCTACGCACTCCACGCGAGATTCCGGCAGTATGGAGCCAGAGTTGCAGGTCATCCCCGCACTCCTATTCCTCCTCATATACCAGGAGCACGCCCGGCGGCGCGGAAGACATCGGTGAGTACGGCACCTACGACACAGGGGAGGGAAAAGATTACCGGCACACACCCACCCACCCACACCCACTACAACACACACATCAATGCATTCCCACAGATCACTGTCACAACCCACAAACCACCCCCCTCCGAAATAATGCAAAGACCAAAAGAAGAGATCATAAACGGGCAGATATATTGAAATATGTACACCATTAATCCCAATAAATAAATAAACTATGTACAAAATATATACAGCTACTAAATGTAGTCCAACCACTGTCCGTGGATCACAGGGGTCCTGTGCAAAGGGGCAAGGCCCAGTCCCACGACAAGAACTCCACGGAGAGAACACTGCAGGGGCATCAGAAAGAAAATAGGACAGGCACCTCAGGGGGAAGGGAAGGGGGGGCACCTCAGCCACTTGAGTACACGACGCCAGATCCACGAGGGGACTCCATGACCACTGGCCCATCCTGGGGAGAGCAAAGCCACAGTCCAAACAGTCCATACAGTGGGTGGCCTGCCCACTGGGCCATCCTGGGGAGAGCAAAGCCACAGTCCATACAGTCCATACAGTGGGTGGCCTGCCCACTGGGCCATCCTGGGGAGAGCAAAGCCACAGTCCATACAGTCCATACAGTGGGTGGCCTGCCCACTGGGCCATCCTGGGGAGAGCAAAGCCACAGTCCAAACAGTCCATACAGTGGGTGGCCTGCCCACTGGGCCATCCTGGGGAGAGCAAAGCCACAGTCCATACAGTCCATACAGTGGGTGGCCTGCCCACTGGGCCATCCTGGGGAGAGCAAAGCCACAGTCCATACAGTCCATACAGTGGGTGGCCTGCCCACTGGGCCATCCTGGGGAGAGCAAAGCCACAGTCCAAACAGTCCATACAGTGGGTGGCCTGCCCACTGGGCCATCCTGGGGAGAGCAAAGCCACAGTCCATACAGTCCATACAGTGGGTGGCCTGCCCACTGGGCCATCCTGGGGAGAGCAAAGCCACAGTCCAAACAGTCCATACAGTGGGTGGCCTGCCCACTGGGCCATCCTGGGGAGAGCAAAGCCACAGTCCATACAGTCCATACAGTGGGTGGCCTGCCCACTGGGCCATCCTGGGGAGAGCAAAGCCACAGTCCATACAGTCCATACAGTGGGTGGCCTGCCCACTGGGCCATCCTGGGGAGAGCAAAGCCACAGTCCATACAGTCCATACAGTGGGTGGCCTGCCCACTGGGCCATCCTGGGGAGAGCAAAGCCACAGTCCATACAGTCCATAACAGACCCCACTGCCACTGGAGGAGGCAAGTTGGCCAGAGGACATCCTGCAGCCCTGCCCGAGATAGATCCTGCCCTGCCACGTCTGCCAAAGGGCCAGCGGTTCTTGCCCTGAAGGGCCCAGTTCAGCGGTTCTTG
This sequence comes from Pleurodeles waltl, assembly GCF_031143425.1. NCBI lineage: Eukaryota > Metazoa > Chordata > Amphibia > Caudata > Salamandridae > Pleurodeles > Pleurodeles waltl. Next base: position 801,357,078 of record NC_090446.1, read on the forward strand.
AGACGGCGGGGCCCAGTTCAGCGGTTCTTGAGACGGCGGGGCCCAGTTCAGCGCTCCTTGCCTTGAAGGACCCAGTTCAGCGGTTCTTGAGACGGCGGGGCCCAGTTCAGCGCTTCTTGCCTTGAAGGGCCCAGTTCAGCGGTTCTTGAGACGGCGGGGCCCAGTTCAGCGCTTCTTGGCTTGAAGGGCCCAGTTCAGCGGTTCTTGAGACGGCGGGGCCCAGTTCAGCGGTTCTTGAGACGGCGGGGCCCAGTTCAGCGCTTCTTGAGACGGCGGGGCCCAGTTCAGCGGTTCTTGCCTTGAAGGGCCCAGTTCAGCGGTTCTTGAGACGGCGGGGCCCAGTTCAGCGCTTCTTGCCTTGAAGGGCCCAGTTCAGCGGTTCTTGAGACGGCGGGGCCCAGTTCAGCGGTTCTTGAGACGGCGGGGCCCAGTTCAGCGGTTCTTGAGACGGCGGGGCCCAGTTCAGCGGTTCTTGAGACGGCGGGGCCCAGGTCAGCGCTTCTTGAGACGGCGGGGCCCAGTTCAGCGGTTCTTGCCTTGAAGGGCCCAGTTCAGCGGTTCTTGAGACGGCGGGGCCCAGTTCAGCGGTTCTTGAGACGGCGGGGCCCAGTTCAGCGGTTCTTGAGACGGCGGGGCCCAGTTCAGCGGTTCTTGCCTTGAAGGGCCCAGTTCAGCGGTTCTTGAGACGGCGGGGCCCAGTCCAGCGGTTCTTGAGACGGCGGGGCCCAGTTCAGCGGTTCTTGAGACGGCGGGGCCCAGTTCAGCGGTTCTTGCCTTGAAGGGCCCAGTTCAGCGGTTCTTGAGACGGCGGGCCCAGTTCAGCGGTTCTTGCCTTGAAGGGCCCAGTTCAGCGGTTCTTGAGACGGCGGACGGTCTATGGCCAACTGCTAAATGCCTGGTGGTGCCCTCCTGGGCAGCGGGGATGGTGCTCCTTCACTGCCCACCTGGGCTGTGGGTGGTGGGGCCCTCCTGGCCAGCTGGGCTGGGTCCTCCCTGGGCAGCGGCTATGGGGGTGGTGGGCTCTCCCGGGGCAGCTGTGCCGGTTCCTCCCGGGGCAGCGGCTATGGGGGTTGTGGGCTCCTCCTGGTCAGCAGGCCTGCTGCCTGACCTCTCCAACTTGCTGCCCTTGCCCTCCTTAGTCGTCGGCCTGTGGCCCTTTCCTCCCTTTGGAGCTGTGGCTGGTGACTGTCTCTGGGTGGTGTCCGGGGGGGATGTAGAAGGCGGGCTCCTGCGGCGCCCCTTCCGCCTTCTGCTCCTCTTCCCAGGGGGTGGGCTGGCTGTCCCCTTGCTGCTGGGCGAAGATACAGACATGCGGGCTGGCGGGCTCCAATACCCCTGCACCCTTGTCAAGGGGGCTGCAGGGCTGGTGGTGGCTGAGGTGCTCTTCTTACCCCGACGAGAAGGAGGGGGGGGCTCAGGGTCAGGAAAGAAGTTAGTAGTGGCGAGGAAGAGCTTCTTGGGACAATGGAGAGTGGTAGGTACAGTGGGAATGGGAGTGGAGGGAGAGGATGTGGTTGTAGGTGAGTCACGTTTGCTGTCTTTGGGTGCAGGTGCAGGAGGGATAGGCTGTCGTGAGGTGGATGGCTGTTGGGTGGGTGGGTGGCTGCGTTTGTGTGGTGTGGAAGAGGGGGTGACAGACACAGTGGGAGAGGACACAGGGGACGTGTAAATGGCAGTGGGGGTGGTGACTGCACGTGTGCGGACTGGAGTGGAGGGTGTGCTGGTGATGGAAACACTGGCTGATTGTGAGGTGAATGGAGGTGTGAGTGTAGACGTCACAGGGAGGGAGGAGGGAGACGAGGAGGTGGGGGTCACAGAGGTGGTAGTGACTGTTGGCATGTCTGCATCGGAATGTTGCGTGTGTGAATGTCTGCGTGATCTGTGGTGCTTATGTTTGGATGAGCTTCTCTTGGGTGTTGAGGTGTGTGCAGGCTGGTCTGATGGTGTGGGTGGGACAGGCAGAGGAACAGGAGACTGGGAGGAGGGAGTTAGTAGAGGCAGGCAGGAGACAGGGACAATGGCTGCCGTCAGTGCTGAGGCCAGAGCCTGGAACGATCGCTGATGGGCAGCCTGACCCGAATGAATGCCCTCCAGGTACGCATTGCTGCGATGAACCTCCCTCTCCACCCCCTGGATGGCATTCAAAAGGGTAGTCTGCCCAACAATGAGCGTTCGGAGGAGGTCAATGACCTCCTCACTGAGGGCAGCGGGGGTAACAGGGGCAGGGCCTGAGGTGCCTGGGGCGAAGGAGATGCCCGGCTTCCTGGCAGAGCGGGCACGGGGCGAACGCGGAGGGGCTGCTGGGAGGGCGGAAATGGTGCGCTGGGTGGCGGCTGTACCTGTAATGGCGGGGGGCACAGATGGTGCCACCCCCGCAAGGGAGCCCCCTTCCGAGGACGTGTCCGTGTCGCTGCAGGCTCCAGTCGTCCCCGTCATGGAGCTCCCCTCGCCCTCCGTCTCACTGGTCCAGTCTGACTCTGTGGCATGGCCCTCCTGGGCCATGTGAGATGCAGCTCCCTCCTGCCCCGATGCCACTTCTCCTCCGCCTGATGATGCTGATGCACACAAGCACAGAAAGACAAACAAAAAGGGGGGGGGAGAGAGAAATAAAGGGATATTGAGTACATGGATCTCCGGTACAGTTAGCGGACATGACAGACACAGATGCCCCCTGCACTAAGTTGCGCACTTGGGGTACGCTACGCATTCCGTGGAACATGGCCTACACGCCTAGAGTTGACAACTGCACCCATGGATGACACGGCCCAGGGATGGCTGTACTGACAAACTACTGAGGGAGGTGGCTGGGGACACAGGGGCTTACGGGGGTGCCCAGCCTACAGATATCGCCCTGGCCTAGGGGGACCCCCAGACCTCCTCCCCCACCCAGACACCTCCACTGCGCGACAACAGAGTAGATAATGCTTGTACTCACCCCCTTGTGTCTGCTGTGCTGCCCTCACGCGCCCATCCAAATCAGGGTAGGCCACCGCCAGGATCTGGAACATCAGGGGGCTCAGTTGACGGCAGGCACCCCGCCTACGTTGGGAGGCCATCCCCAGCAGAGACTCGGCGGTCTTCTTGGTCCCGCGGCGGATGTCCTCCCACCTCTTGCGGCAGTGGGTGCCCCGTCGATGGTGGACCCCCAGGGCCCGGACTTCCTTGGCGATGGCACGCCAAATCCCGATCTTCTCATGGGCGCGGACCTATGTGACACGTACAGGGAGGGAGAAATACCACGTTCAAGTTACTCAGCATTTTCCTTTCCAGTGGCCCAACGCCCCCCATCCCCGCCAGGCCCCCCGCCATGCCCCCGCCATGCCCAACATGCCCCCCATCCCCGCCAGGCCCCCCGCCAGGCCCCCCGCCATGCCCAACATGCCCCCCATCCCCGCCAGGCCCCCCGCCAGGCCCCCGCCATGCCCAACATGCCCCCCATCCCCGCCAGGCCCCCCGCCATGCCCAACATGCCCCCCATCCCCGCCAGGCCCCCCGCCATGCCCAACATGCCCCCCATCCCCGCCAGGCCCCCCGCCATGCCCAACATGCCCCCCATCCCCGCCAGGCCCCCCGCCATGCCCAACATGCCCCCCATCCCCGCCAGGCCCCCCGCCAGGCCCCCCGCCAGCCCCAACATGCCCCCCATCCCCGCCAGGCCCCCAAGCCAGCCAGTGGCCCCAAATCCATATTGAATTAAACTCACTTGTTGGTCTGGAGGACCGTAGAGTAGCGCATACTGGGGGAGGACCCCATCCACAAGTTTCTCCAACTCCTCTCCAGTGAAGGCAGGGGCCCTTTCCCCAGTCGCAGCAGCCATTGTCCCTTCCAGACCGAGGTCACAGCAACACTTGCAGTATAGGTCCTCTCCTGTGAAAGTTCAAGTCGCAAGTGGATAAGTAGATAGAAAATGGCGGTCACGTCCGCGGCGGTGCGTACCGCGGCGGGGCGTCCCGCCACCGCCGGCGCCCTTCGCCATTGGCTCCTGAAACCCATAGGCTTCAATGTTAACCAATGCGGCTTCGCGCCGCGGTCTTCGCCCGCCGCCCGCCGCGGTGTGCCACGCCAGCGCATTGACCTCACATCCCATTGTCACACTTCACAGGTCAGGCAGCCGCCATTTCCAGGGCCCACATGGCTCAATTTCAACTGCGTCACACAGGCCTAGGCCTTGCATAGCCACTCAGACACGCCATTCACTGCATAGAGAATCGTATACTGTGCTAGCTGTGAGTTGCTTGACTGTGTGCTCCATGTTGTCCTTCCTAGGCACCGTCCGCTGGGTTGGGCGAGGAGACGGATGAATCCTCCCGTGTACCGACCGCTGGTGGACCTGTCGACAATGGAAGAACGCCACATTATCCTGACCTACCGTCTTAACCGTGCCACTATCCATGAACTGTGTGCCCGGCTGGAGCCCGACCTGATGTCCCCCATCCGCCAACCCACAGGGATTCCCCCTCTGGTGCAGGTCATGTCAGTACTACATTTCTTGGCAAGTGGGTCATTTCAGACAACCGTGGGAATTGCTTCCGGGATGTCTCAGCCCATGTTTTCGAAGGTGTTATCCAGAGTGTTGTCTGCCCTGATGAAATCCGTGAGGAACTACATCATTTTCCCTGAGGTGGGCGAATTGGCTACAGTGAAGGGTGATTTCTACGCCCTTGGACATATTCCCAACGTAATTGGTGCCATTGATGGGACCCATGTGGCTTTGGTTCCCCCAAGAGACAGGGAGCAGGTGTACAGGAACAGAAAAAATTACCATTCAATGAACATCCAGGTGGTGTGTTTGGCTGACCAGTACATCTCGCATGTAAATGCCAAATTCCCAGGGTCAGTGCATGACGCCTACATCCTCAGGAATAGCAGCATCCCTTACGTGATGGAACAGCTACAGAGACACCGTGTATGGCTAGTGGGGGACTCTGGGTACCCCAACCTGTCGTGGCTACTGACCCCAGTAAGGAATCCCCGGACCAGGGCTGAGGAACGGTACAATGAGGCCCATGGGCGTACTAGGAGGGTGATCGAACGCACCTTTGGCCTCCTAAAGGCCAGGTTTAGGTGCCTGCATATGACCGGTGGATCCCTAATGTACTCACCTAAGAAGGTGTGTCACATCATCGTGGCCTGCTGCATGCTTCACAACCTGGCTTTGCGCCGCCAGGTGCCTTTCCTGCAGGAGGATGGTCGAGACGGTGGTGTTGTGGCAGCGGTGGAACCTGAGGAGAGTGACGAGGAGGAAGACGACGGGGCTGAAACAGACAACAGGGACAGAATCATTGAACAGTACTTCCAATAGGACACAGGTAACATTTCAAAGATAATTTAGTAAATGTTAACTACTCTGCAGCATCTCTGCTGCCTGTCTATTTGCCCCAGTGTATGATGACTGAGTTTTGGCTTTTCCCTCCCTATTTCAGATCTGGGGTCCCCACTACGAGTCCTGTGCTTCGTTTCCCCATGGACTATAGCTTTGTGGCAGCTGTTTGTTGACTTCACCATGTACAAGGACATATTTGCACTGTCATGTCAATTACAATCTATAGAAATCACAGCCAGACTCCTGATATTTTGGTGCAAAATAGGTGTTTATTGAAGTGCTCAAAATGGGATGGGTGGTTTCAAGTGGGTGGGGGCTATGGTGAAGGAATGTCCATGGCAGAGTCCAGAGTAACAGTCACACAGGTGCATTGTCCAGAGGCCTGTGGAGAGATGGAGCATGGGCAGTTCAAGGATGGACAGGGTGACAATGTGGGACAGTGGGATGACATCAGGTGGTATCCATTGCTGGCGGGGGTCTTGACATCCTACTCTGTCTTCTTGCGAGATCTCAGGGCCCTCTTGCGGGGTGGTTCTTCTCCTGCAGGAGGTGGGGGTCTGGTGGGCTGCTGCTGTGCGGGGGCCTCCTGTCCACTAGCGCCGGCGGAGGTGGATGGCTGTTCTTGGTCCAGGCTAGTGGCAGGGGCCCTTGGGTGTTGTTCAGTGTCCGCCCTGCTGTTTACGAGGTCCTGCAGCAGCCCTACCATGGTAACCAGGGTGGTGTTGATGGCTCTGATGTCCTCCCTGTACCCCCGATAGTGTTCCTCCTGCAGCACCTGGATCTCCTGGAACCGGGCCAGTACCGTCGCCATCGTCTCCTGGGAGCGGTTGTATGCTCCCATGATGGTGGTGAGGACCTCGTGGAGAGTGGGTTCCCTGGGCCTCTCCTCCCCCCCCTGTCGCACAGCTGCCCGCCGAGTTGCCCTGTTTCCCTGGGCCTCTGCCCCCTGGCCGGTGTGCCCACTACCACTGCCCCCAGGTCCCTGTTGTTGTTGGGGTGGTGGGTTATCCTGGGTGCCCTGTAGTGGTAGACACACCGCAGATTGACGCGCCCTGGAGACAGAGGCATGGGCCCGCTGGGTGGGAGCTGTGCTGGTGTTCCCAGAGGGGTTAGGGTCTGTAGTGGCCTGGGCCTGTGTGAGGGGAACCGACTGTCCAGAGGTCCCCGATGGTCCGGGCTGGTCATCGGTGTCCAGGTCGACAGAGCTGCTGTCATCGCTGACGGCCTCTTGGGTGGGGGGTGTGGAGAATTCTGGCCCCTCCGCCGCGGTGTGTTGACGGTCGGGTCCTGCAGGGGTATAGAGGTATGGTTATAGTTTCAATGTGTGGCATATGGGTGTATCTGTGGGTTCTCGTGTCCCCAAGTGCTGGCATTCGTGTGTGGGGGCTTTGGTGAGGGTGGCTTGTGGGGGGGATGTGTATATGCATTTGTCATGCTTTGGTGATGGGTGTCCATGCTTAGTGGACGCATGCAGGCCTAGGTTTTGGGATGTGTGGGTTGTGATGGGGAGACATTGGCGGGGAATAGGTGTGCTGGGGGTGGGGGTGAGGATGGTGGTGGGGGTGAGGATGGTGGTGGGGGTGAGGGTGGGGGTGAGGATGGGGGTGGGGGTGAGGGTGGGGTTCGAGGATGGGGGTGAGGGTTGGGGTCTGATTTGGCATGCAGGTGGGGGGGAAGCAGTATTGAAGCTTCAACTTACCAGTATCCATTCCTCCGCCGACTCCTGCGAGGCCGTCAGGATGCAGGATGTTCAAGACTTCCTCCTCCCATGATGTGAATTGTGGGGGTTGAGGTGGGGGTCCTCCGCCAGTCTTCTGCACGGCGATGTTGTGCCTGGATACCATGGAACGCACCTTCCCCCGTAGGTCGTTCCATCGCTTCCTGATGTCTTCCCGATTTCTGGGGTGCTGTCCCACTGCGTTCACCCTGTCGACAATCCTCTGCCATAGCTCCGTCCTCCGGGCAATACTGGTGTATTGTATCTGTGTGCCGAACAGCTGGGGCTCTACCCGAACAATTTCCTCCACCATGACCCTGAGTTCTTCGTCTGTGAAGCGGGGTTGTCTTTGGGGTGCCATGGGGTGGTGTGTATGATGTGTGGGGTGGAGTATGTGTATTTAAGTGAGTTGAGTGTGGTGGTGTGTGTTGTTTTGTGTGTGGATAGTGTGTGGGTGATGGTGTTGAGTGGCTGTGGCTGTTATGTTTTGGATGCTGGTGTCTCGCTCTTGTCTTCTTTACGAATTTTTAAGCGTAGGGGTTTGTGGGTGATGTGGGTGGGTGTTTTATATTGTATTGTGTGTGTGGGAGTGGTGTGTGTATGTGTATCAGGTGTGTGGGATTCAAATCGTCCAATGTGGGTGAGTTTTGTTCGTTTGTGTGTATTCTGACCGCGCCGGTGTGTCCCGCCAATGGAATACCGCGTTTGAATGACCGCCGCGTGGATTCGTGGGTCGTAATGGCATGGGCGTATTTCTGTTGGCGTGGCGGTGGAGGTTTGGTCACCTCCACCTTTCCGCCGACCGCTGGTCTGGCGGTCTGTTGTGGCGGTCGGATTTTCGGAGGTTTGCCTTCTGCGGGTCAGAATGACCGTGGCGGGTTTCCGCGACCGCGGCGGGATTATGGAGGATTTCTGACCGGCGGTAGGCGCCTTTTACCGCCGAGGTCAGAATGACCCCCTTAGTCACCTTTTCCATGACTTAAATGCAGCATGGTTCAATTCAACAGTACAATAATGTTGCCTGTGCAATGTGTGTCTGCTTCAGTTAATGCAGCATTTACAAATTTTTCAATGCATTGCAAACCGAAAACAAGGTCCCAGTGACCACTTATTCAGCTCCTAGTACTTAACTTCTTTATTCTTTCCTAAGTTCTGTCCCAACCAAAAAAAAAGTAAAGTTTATTTTTGGCAAGTGCCACATTTTTTTGGATAAGTGATTCATATATTTCATGGTACCATAACGGATTCACACATGTTCAAATTTTTCCCTTTCGCCATTTATCAACTACAGTGAGCCATCTGTGGGTACAAAAATGGCCCTGTGACTCGTAATCACTCACATCAAAGTCCAAGGGCCCTAGGAGCCCCGCAATGTACTGTTCCTGTGCCATTAGCATTTGAAACAAGTGTTTGCAGGGAGCACTGTTTACAATTTATCTATTTTATGGTTTTCTTTCTTCATACAGCTATTCCTGGTAGTCCAACTACATGTCAGGAGATAGCAGCCCGGCTGTGGCAGCAGAGTTTGGAGACATCCATTTGGAGTATCAGCGGCTGGTGGCTCTGCAGGAGGAGGAGAATGAGGCAGCTGCCTTTAACCCAGGCCCTATTTCTTCCAGCCAGCTGCCAGGACCTCCTGCCCCCCAACAGCAACAACATCACCAGCACTGCCACCAGCTGGTAGCCGTCTGTCCAGGTCAGACCACTGCTGCCTCCTTCCACTCAGACCAACTTTTCCAGCACTGCGTCCTGCAACATCTAGAGCACCTGGACTATAAGGTTGCACACACTGAGGGAAGCCTTGAAGATCTCTGAACCCACAGGGAGAATGGCCTCTTTTAGCCTTTTATTAATTTTAGCTTTGGTGGGAGGGGCCTTTGTTGGGAGTGGGGAGGGTGGGAAAGAGACTGAGTTTGGACTTTGGACTATTAATTTCTACTTGGACATTGGTTGGAGATGGGGTGATTTGCTTGGGGAGAGCGGTGAGCCTCTTGTGGGTGGAAAGGTTGGATTTTTCTCATTTAGAAAAAAAAAAAATTATGTAATGGAACTCATTTATTTTGCTGAATTTATGTCTCAAATCTTTATTTTGAGGTTTCACTTTGCACAGCTGCCTTTTAGCGTAGCCTTTGTTTTTAAAAATGGCTTAAAAAAGTATATACTATTTGAGTTATACCCTTGTCCTACTACCCTCTGTAACTAAATTGACCACTGGGGGGGATTGCCATTGCATCCTAGATAAACATAAACAGCATCTTCAGTAGAAGTCAGTTACTAACTAAGCGAGTTCACTTCACTCCATGGTTCCCTTACCTGAATAGATGAAGCAAGGGCTGCTAACTCTCGCTGTCATCTTGTTACAGGGTTTCCCAAGGTGCCATCTTATAGTGATGTTGGTACTAGCAGGCTAGTGCGCTAACAGGGAAATAAAGTAATCACAAGTGAGGTCCCACTCCTACCTAGGTGAACTTCAACTATAGACTTAATCAAGGGATCATGTATCATAGGCATGTAGATTGAATGAAAACACAGTTAGTGGGTTATATTATTTATATCGTAACTTTAGAAAGACTGAGAACAGACCACCACCAGGACACAACAAGAAGACCTGATATGATAACAAAAACGGAGTAATAGAGAGCTAGTATTTAATTAAAACTAAACTTACTAAATCCTCGAGCCAGGAGAAGTGGAATCAGAGTCAGGAGTGGACAAGGTTACGTGTTTATGGCAACACAACACAAGGCCTGAATAATGATGTTGACGAATGATGCAAGGGTGGGTCAATGGGGTAGGTGTGGGTTATTGCTCGAGTAGTAGAAGATATTGCAGTGAGTTACTGATGCTTTTACCACATCTGCCCCACTAAGTGTGTTACCAAATTATGGTGTAAAATTAAGTCACACATCAGTAAATCATGCAGCCCGAGTATGAGGGTTAGAAATTTGATGAATGAATGGGACGGAGGTTTTAGGAAAATGTGTGATGAAGTCAAACACTGCAAAACAATAATATTCATCAGGGCAATGAGTAGCACACCATCATCAATCTGTTGTGGGAGGAGATGAAGAAATGTTGCTTGAATATGGATTTACCTTAAATAAATGAAAGATAAGAGGTGTCTGGCAAAGCAGGAACAGAATGTTTAATTAATTGCAATGGCCAGGAGGCCAATGGCAATTAATTGCAATAGTCAGGGTCTGATGACTGTCTTTCAAAGTTACAGAGTTCTGAGTGTCTTTTTATACATTGTCTTGAGGTGCAATAAAACAATTGAATACATTCTTTGAAAAAATTAATCTGTGCCTAGTCACAAGGCCATAAATCTGACCATCTGATAAAGTATGCAGGTGGGTCCCCACCATACGTGGACATAGTGTGAGCCAGTAGGTAACATGTCCAGATTTCTGGTGTGGGGCGCACATGATCACTGCATGTAGTGTGTGCTGTGTTCTGATTGGCTGTGTGTTCCTAACCTCATGTGGCATTTAACTTTATGGTGATTTGGGAACATGCACCCCTCTGCCCAAATGTATTTTACTGGGGGCCAATTTCCTAGGACCTTTGTGGTGTTGCTGTCGATCTGGGTCTTTCCTGTTTTGTTCATTTGTATATGTGCTACATGTTACCCCATCCTCACTGAGTACCACACTGTTCAACGTATACATGGCCCCTCTCGCTGCCATCATCAGAAGCCATGGTATGAACATCTTGTCATACGCCAATGACACACAACTCATCATTTCCCTCACTGAAGACCCAGACATGGCCAAAAGGAACTTCCATTCAGGAATGGAAGCCGTCACCACCTGGATGAGAGAAAGCTGCCTCAAGCTCAACACCGACAAGACTGAGCTCATCATCTTCGGAAACGTCACCTCAGCTTGGGACGACTCCTGGTGGCCCACATCCCTGCACTGACTGAGCACGCCTGCAACTTAGGAATCATCATCGACTCCTCCCTATCCATGACCTTCCAGGTAAACTCTGTTGCTCCACCTGCAGGCACATGCTCTGCAAACTTCGGAAGATCTTCAGATGGATCCCAGCAGACTGTCACAGGGCAGTAACCCACACCTTAGTCACTGGCAAGCTCGACTACGGAAACGCCCCCTATGCTGGCACCTCAACCAGGAACATATAAATCCTACAAATCATCCAGAACGCCGCCACCAGACTCATTCTGGACCTCCCTCGCTGAGAACACATCTCCCAACACCCAAGGACTCTTCATTGGCTACAGGTCTAGAAGCGTATCACCTTCAAGCTTCTCACCCACACGTACAAGGCCATACACAATGCAGGACCAGCCTACCTGAACAACTATGTATCCTTCCACACCCCCTCCAGATCCATCTGCTCCACCCAGATGGCTTGACCCCCATCCCTCTCATCCGCAAAACCACCGCCTGAGGACGGTCCTATAACTACACTGCAGCGAAAAGCTTCAACAACTTCTCCCTGCACCTCAGACAATGCCCGTCATTTACCATCTTCAGGAAGAAGACCTGGCTCTTCCACCCCAGTGCCTTAAGACCCTCACAGGTGAGTAACCACACTTTGCAAATACTGATTAATTGATTGATTGACCTGTGATCTGTCAATCAGTTGCTTCTGGCCTGAACCACAGGGCCTGCCTCAGCATTTATTTCTGGCTCGGGGTTGATGGAGAGGTCATGTTGGATGGAATTGATAACAGCAAAGTGAGTTTGTGTTATGGTGGCACATATCATGGCATACATTGACATTGTTTTTATGCATATCAATCAAATTAGTATGGTACAATTCAGTAAAATGCATTGAAATCATTTATTCAGCCCCAGAGAGTTATTATTATATATCTAAATGTTATGTCATCTAGGTTTGAAAAACTCTAATTATGGAGGAGTGAAGTGAAAACACACAATTCTAAAAAATTATTATTAAATGAAAAGTGGTACTGTATTGCCAAATTGGGCGGTGCATCTGCATTCTTCTCGAAATGTCCATCACTCTTGGGTACCTGGCTTAACTGGCCCGATAGGTAAGCAAGCATGTTGAGCTTTTGCCTTTCGTTCATGCAGGAGAGGAGAAGGCCTGAGGATTGTAAAACAGAAACTGTGTTATAGAGTCAAGGTGAAGGACAGATGAAAGTTAAGCTCCATGAGGAGTGCAGTAATAAGACTCAGAGGCAGCCATAGAACATAGGAGGAGTTTCACATTTGAGCCAGCAGTGCAGCAAACACACTGAGCAGCATTTCCCAAAGAAACACAGCTCTCTCCAGTCCACAGAGCTGAGTACTAGGCCTCAGAGTCATTACCATCACGATTTCCCTTTGAAGTTGATAATTTCCTTCTTCTGGCTCTTGAGGTAGTCCCAACCTGAGTCCTTCCATCCTCCTTATAACTCCATGTAACTCTGTCTCTCTCTCGACCCAAGCAAGATTGACCTTTAGTGAACTGTTGTTGAAGAAGTAGAGAAACAGAATAGGAGTACCTTGTGTAGATTTGTGTTTGTTACCTAAAGTGACTAGTCTGGTCCCTGGTCTGGTCTAGGGAGAGTCAGAAAAATGGAGTGGACCATACGGGTAAATTTTGTTAAGTTTGAAAGGACAAATCACCTTCAGAAAAAATGATCACCCATCACGCCACAAACAATGCAAATCATCAAAATCAAGTTTATTAATTAGTTAAACACCCTCCCTCGCTGTCCGCCACCACAAAATTAATTAATTATCCCTCACAGCCACTCAATAATATATCACATAGACCTCTTTTGGGTCATCTACATACTCCTGGAACAACCTCTCAATGCAAGTGTGAATCTTTTGGTCACCTTTTTTAACTGGTCTTGTAGCAGATGCAACAATGGGCTAGCTTGGCCCATTGTACTGTCCTCCTTGCTGACTTCCTGTGTGAAAAACTGAAAAGAATGTAGCATCTGTGTGAGACGTTTGATTAGGCCCCATTTGTCCACGTCCAAGGTCATGCTTTTCCCCATTGCATCCCCTCCTCGTTGAATTACAGTAATCATTCTGTCTGTACTGCTGAAACAGATGTTGCAACATGTAATAGGTTGAATTCAAATGTGTTGGCACCTCCTGTATGAGGGTTTTAACTAGTACTCTATAAGCACGTTGAATAATCCTCAACTGCTGCTGGGCTTTAAAAGAATGGCTGAAATGAGTGTGGATCCTTCTGCAAGTGGTCAGTATGTTACTTGCTGTATTTTTAGAGACTGTCCTGCACAACCAGGTTGAGGCAAGGCGCCAAACACAGGATCTTGAAATAACCATCATCTGCCACAGCCTTGACTGTATTATTGCCATTGTCCATGGCAACAAATCCAATTCTCAGACTTTTGGGTTTCAGCCATTCACAAACCTTCTTAAAGTCTCTCAAAATGTATGCAACTGTAAGGGATTTCTCCATGGTGAAAATGGCTACTGTTGCATGCCGCCAAATGCCCTTAGAAGAATCTTCAGCATTGAGACCTTTAGATAGCCATTGCCTACTCTCAGCAAAGGAGATCCGGTGTGCAATAACACACATGTAATCAGTTGCTTAACAGCTGGCCCACATGTCTGACATCAAGTGGATAGTGTGAACAGCACTTTGCTGCAAAGCTTGTCCAACCAATTCCAAAACATGATGGTGTTCTGGAACAGCAACTCTGGCAATCTAAGTCCAACTTGGAACCTTCCATTTCGGCAGATAGCCACCACAAATTCTTAAAAAAACACTCCTCCGATAAAAGAAAAAAGGAGAATGTCCAGCCCAAACATTTTAGCCAGCGTCCCATTCTACAAACGTGCTGTTGGGTGGTTGCAGTCATGGGGTCCCTCTTGCCTAAACATTGCCCCTAATAGTAGTTTGGATTTTATTTTATTTTCTAAGACCACTGACGCAGGTGACTTCTGAGAAGTGGGAGGTGGTAGACTCAATTGCATCTTTGGGAGGTCACTGTATGCTGTGTTGGCTCCATCTAGGGCTGCTTTGTGTAAGGATGTCACCCTCTTCTTCCTCATCACCTCCCACCATGATTGGAGCTGATGATTCCCCACTCTCCTTACCTTCACCACCACCTATTGAAAACATTTTTTAAGATGTTCCTTTCATTGGATTGTGTGATTTTTTTCATATGGTCATTTGGCCTCCAGTACCATAATGTGAACCAGGCTTACCCCATGAACACTTGCAATACAAATGGAGTATATTGCAATAATATACTCCTGTTGCTGATTGTAGAAATGCCCCAAATTGGGGAGGAGATATTTCCTAGTGTGCCATTGCCAGTGACAATGCATGAAGAACTACTAGAGGTAGGTGGCTGCACCATCAATTGCGTCTCTGCAGTGCATATTTCTACTGAGGTAGGGGTTGATCCACATCTCAGCAGGGTCATTACAAATATGGGAGTTGGAGGAGGCACCTGTGCCACATCCCTCGGAGCAGGTTGAATAGGAGGGGTAATGTTGAAGCTTTCATGACAGTGACTGACTCGTCACCCCCCTCATACGCTTTCATCGTTCTAAGGCTTTCAGGAATTTTTCTTTTCCCTTGACTCTCCTGGTGTGTCTCAGATTCTGCTGGGGCCCAATGCACGTCCAGATCATCAGAAGGGGTGCTTGGAGACGATGGTGATTACCCTTCCTTTTTCTTGCTGGAGACCTGGGAGCTAATGTTTCTAAAAGAGGAGGTTCTTGCTCAGCAGGAAGATCAACCTCCTCTTCTGGTCCAAATTCAGGAAGATCTACTATTGCTGGCTGCAGCTGTTGTCCACTTTGATCTGTTTCCTGAAATGATTAGGTACCACTTTATGAGCGGAACCAATCCAATTCAATGTCACTGCTCATGACATCATCATGATTGCAGTAGCTATTCTGCTGACAGACCTGGGTTTGGGCTTAGGTTGGGGTGGTGCGGTTGATGCAGAAGTGCTGCTCCCAGGTTCCTCCCTGGAGGCTGGTTTCACAGGCACAAGTCTCTGAAAAGAAATTGTGGTCCAAGCACCAGTGATGGAAAGCTTTTTCTTCTCACTGACCACTTTCTTGGCACTACTTTTCTTTGGGGCCATCATAAATCTGCCAGTTAGCAGTGGCACTGAGCGGCACAAGCAGAAGAGACTGGAGGACTGATGTCACAAGATTTTGTACAGGCCTTCTGTATGGCAATACTGTGGGTGATGTCTCTTCTTGTGTGATCTAAAAGCAACCAAGCAAGAAAAACATTTAATTAAATGTGGCATTGTTGCAGTTTGAATTAGTACAGACAAAGACAATGGTGGTCATTACAACCCTGGCGGACGGTGTTAAAGCTGCGGTAATGCCGCAAACAGGCCGGCAGACAAAAAAAGGGAATTATGACCCTGGCGGAAACCGCCAACAAAGACAGCCACTTTAACACTCTGCCTGCCACGGCGGTACAGACAAGCAGCGCGGCGGTAACCGCCAACAGACAGGCGGGAGACAATGTACTGCCCACACTGTTACAACCCGCCAATCCGCCACCTTTTCCGGGGCGGATTCACCCTGGATAAAAACACGGCGGAAACAGCTTTTGCTATGGGAAAACGCTCACCTCAACACATCCCACGAGGAACGACAACTCCATGGACCTGGAATTACAAATACTCGCTGCCCTTGTCTTTCTGCTCCTCTACGAACAACAGCTACGTAGGCGCAGAAGACACCGGTGAGTACTGCACCTACGACACAGGGGAGGGGGAGGCAAAAGTTAGGGGGACACCCACCAAACACCCCCACCCCCACCCTCGCATATCACAATATACACACCAATGCATTCACAAAAATCACAGTAACAACCCACAATCCCCCCGGAAGAATGAAAAGACAATGCGAAATTCGGTCAAACATTATAATGTGCCAATATACATGTCATACAAAAATATACAGATATATATTTTAGAAAATCACTCATAATTATATACTATACGAGAAGTAGTGCAGATCTGTACATAACAATGTCCGTGCACCAACAGTCCAAAAATGCATGGGCGAGGCCCACAAACGACACCTGACCACAATCGGAGAGAACACTGCCGGGGCATCAGATAGAAACACTACAGGCACCTCAGGGGGAAGAGAAGGGGGGGCACCTCAGCCGGATGAATGCCAAGCCAGATCCACGACGGGGCACCATGCCCATTGATGTATCCTGGGGAGTGCAAAGCCACAGTCTCTCAAGTCTCACAAGTGGGTGGGTTGCCCACTGCGCCATCCTGGGGAGTGCAAAGCCACAGTCTCTCAAGTCTCTACAATGGGTGGCTTGCCCACTGTGCCATCCTGGGGAGTGCAAAGCCACAGTCTCTCAAGTCTCCACAGTGGGTGGCTTGCCCACTGTGCCATCCTGGGGAGTGCAAAGCCACAGTCTCTCAACTCTCTACAGTGGGTGGCTTGCCCACTGTGCTATCCTGGGAGTGCAAAGCCACAGCCTCTCAAGTCTCTACAGTGGGTAGCTTGCCCACTGTGCCATCCTGGGGAGTGCAAAGCCACAGTCTCTCAAGTCTCTACAGTGGGTGGCTTGCCCACTGTGCCATCCTGGGGAGTGCAAAGCCACAGTCTCTCAAGTCTCTACAGTGGGTGGCTTGCCCACTGCGCCATCCTGGGGAGTGCAAAGCTACAGTCTCTCAAGTAGATGCAGTTCTCTACTGGTGCTGGGTGGGACTGATGCCCATACTGGATGAGTCCCCCCGTGAAAGCTCATGTGCTGTCACTGTCCCAGCTGCACATGTGATAAGGATGCCTGATGTGGCGGCCTTTTCATTCCTACACGGTGCTTGCCCTGTTCAGCGGTCTTCACCATGGCGGGCTTTGCCCTGTTCAGCGGTGCTTTGACATGGCGGTCTTTGCCCTGTTCAGCGGTGCATTGCCATGGCGGTCTTTGCCCTGTTCAGCGGTGTTTTGCCATGGCGGTCTTTGCCCTGTTCGGCGGTGCTTTGACATGGCGGTTCTGGACTGTTCAGCGGTGCTTTGCCATGGCGGTCTTTGCCCTGTTCAGCGGTGCTTTGACATGGCGGTTCTGGACTGTTCAGCGGTGCTTTGCCATGGCGGTCTTTGCCCTGTTCTGCGGTGCTTTGCCATGGCGGTCTTTGCCCTGTTCAGCGGTGCTTTGACATGGCGGTTCTGGACTGCTCAGCGGTGCTTTGCCATGGCGGTCTTTGCCCTGTTCAGCGGTGCTTTGACATGGCGGTTCTGGACTGTTCAGCGGTGCTTTGCCATGGCGGTTCTGGTACGGACATTGGTGTGTGGCACGACGTTCCCTACACTGGGCATTGGTGTGTGGCATGACGATCTATACACTGGGCATTGGTGTGTGGCATGACGTTCCATCATTGCCCAGCGGGGCTATGGCAGCCGGGGTCCTCCTGGGCTGTGACTCCGGTGGTGGTCTCTGGACCAGTGACGATACTTGGGCCCTCCTGGGCTGTGACTCTGGCGGTGGACTCAGGACCAGTGATGATACTTGGGCCCTCCTGGGCTGTGACTCCGGCGGTGGTCTCTGGACCAGTGACGATACTTGGGCCCTCCTGGGCTGTGACTCTGGCGGTGGACTCAGGACCAGTGACGATACTTGGGCCCTCCTGGGTTGTGACTCCGGCGATGGTCTCTGGACCAGTGACGATACTTGGGCCCTCCTGGGCTGTGACTCTGGCGGTGGTCTCTGGACCAGTGACGACACTAAGGCCCTCCTGGGCTATGACTCTGGCAGTGGACTCAGGACCAGTGACGATACTTGGGCCCTCCTGGGCTGTGACTCCGGCGGTGGACTCAGGACCAGTGACGATACTTGGGCCCTCCTGGGCTGTGACTCCGGCGGTGGTCTCTGGACCAGTGACGATACTTGGACCCTCCTGGGCTGTGACTCTGGCGGTGGACTCAGGACCAGTGACGATACTTGGGCCCTCCTGGGCTGTGACTCCGGCGGTGGTCTCTGGACCAGTGACGATACTTAGGCCCTCCTGGGCTGTGACTCTGGCGGTGGACTCAGGACCAGTGACGATACTTGCGCCCTCCTGGGCTGTGACTCTGGCGGTGGACTCAGGACCAGTGACGATACTTGGGCCCTTCTGGGCTGTGACTCCGGCGGTGGTCTCTGGACCAGTGACAATACTTAGGCCCTCCTGGGCTGTGACTCCGGCGATGGACTCAGGACCAGTGACGATACTTGGGCCCTCCTGGGCTGTGACTCCGGCGGTGGTCTCTGGACCAGTGACGATACTTGGGCCCTCCTGGGCTGTGACTCCGGCGGTGGACTCAGGACCAGTGACGATACTTGGGCCCACCTGGGCTGTGAATCTGGCCATGGACTCAGGACCAGTGACGATACTTGGGCCCTCCTGGGCTGTGACTCCAGCGGTGGTCTCTGGACCAGTGACGATACTTGGGCCCTCCTGGGCTGTGACTCTGGCAGTGGACTCAGGACCAGTGACGATACTTGGGCCCTCCTGGGCTGTGACTCTGGCGGTGGTCTCTGAACCAGTGACAATACTTGGGCCCTCCTGGGCTATGACTCCGGCGGTGGTCTCTGGACCAGTGACGATACTTGGGCCCTCCTAGGCTGTGACTCTGGCGGTGGACTCTGGACCAGTGACGACGGTGCTGGCGGTTGTGTCTGGACCGTCGGAAATGATGGCGCACTTCTCCGCCGTGACACTCACAACAGGCTGGCAAGACTTCCTCTGGCCCTTCCCCACCTTTGGTGGAGTCACAGCTGACTCTCCACTCCCCTTGGAACCCACGTGAGTTGTTTTCCCACCAGGAGTCTTCACACGGTCCCGTCGTCCACTCTCCAATTTTAGAGCCTTTACAGGGGGTGGGCTGCCAGTGCCCTGGCTTCGGGTCCTACTGCCTGATCTAGTGGCCGGTGCACTCCACAATCACTGAACACGCACCACTGGTATTGGAGGCTTTTTGGCTGAGGCGCTACGACGGGACTGATGAATTGGAGGGGGGGTAGGGGCAAAAAGGTCAATTTTTCAGAGGGACAGTTTCTGATGAACACTGGGATGGGTAGGTGGAGGGGGTCTGGGAGTGGAGGAAGAGGAGGTGGTTGTCGGAGGTGTTACTTTAGCTGTTTTGGGTGCAGGTGCAGGTACAGGAGGCTGTCGTGAGGTGGATGGATTTTGGGTGAGTGATTGCCGACGTTTGTGTACTTTGGGAGGGGGCGTCACAGACACACTGGGAGAGGACACAGGGGACGTGTAAATGGCAGTGGAGGTGGTGAGTGCAGGTGAGTGGCTTGTGGTGCTGGGTGTCCTGGTGCGATTCCTGGTGCCTGTAGATGTTGTGCATGCAGGTGTGTGTGTAGACGAGACTGGGAGGGAGGAAGGAGAAGAGGAGGAGGGGGACACAGTGGATGTTGCTGTGTCTGTATGGGTGTGATGCTTGTGTGAGTGCCTGTGGGATGTGTGGTGCCTATGTTTGCTTGAGCTACTTTTGGGTGTTGACTTGTGTGCATGCTGGTCTGTAGGTGTGCTTGGGATGGGCTGGGGTACAGGGGATTGGGTCTGGGTGGAGGAAGTTGGAGGGGGGAGGCTCGACACAGGGACAATGGCTGCCATCAGTGCTGAGGCCAGAGATTGCAGGGTTCGCTGAAGGACAGCCTGACCTGAATGAATGCCCTCCAGGAATGCATTACCGTGTTGTAACTCTCGTTCTGCACCCTGGATGGCATTCACAATGGTAGACTGCCCAACAGTGAGTGACCTGAGGAGGTCAATGGCCTCCTCACTGAGGGCAGCAGGGGTGACTGGGGCAGGGCCTGAGGTGCCTGGGGCGAAGGTGATGCCCACCCTCCTGGGTGAGCGGGCACGGGGCGAACGCTGAGGGGCTGCTGGGAGGGCGGTGATGGTAGGGGAGGTGGCGGCTGTACCTGTTGAAGTGGGGGGCACAGATGGTGCTGCCACCACAGGGGAGCTCCCATCGGCGGACGAGTCCGTGTCGCTGCTTGGTGATCCGGTGGCCATTGTGAAGCTCCCCTCTCCCTCCGTCCCACTGGTGCATTCAGAGTCCGTGGTGTGGCCCTCCATGGCCTTGTGGGATGCAACTCCCTCGTGCTCCGGTGCCAGTGTACCTCCGCCTGTTGATGCTGATGTACAAAAGGACAGGGAGAGCAGGAAAATGGGGGAAGACAGAAGAACGAGAGTTTTAGTGCATGGATTACCGCTACCGTTGGCGGACAAGACAGATGCAGCAGCCCCCTGCATTACGCCGTGCTCCTGCCCTCTGCACATGCAAATTCTGGGATATGGCCTACATGGCAATGGTGGACATCTGCGCACATGTATGCCACAGGGACAACTGTACCTCGACTTGGCACTCTGCTGAGGTGGGGTTGAGTGCCACATGGCCTACATTACGGAGGGGCCTTGCGTACCTAACTCGCCCTGGCCTAGGGACACCCACAGCCCACCTCCCCCACCCAGACACCTCCACTGCACGCAAAGACCGCAGACTGAGGTTGTACTCACCCCCTTGTGTCTGCTGTGATGTCCTCAAGCTCCCATCCAACTCCGGGTAGGCCACCGCCAGGATCCGGACCATCAGGGGGGTCATGGTGCGACGGGCACCCCTCCCACATTGGGAGGCCATCCCCAGCTGAGCCTCCGCCGTCTTCTTGCTGCAGCGGCGAATGTCCTCCCATCTCTTCCGGCAGTGGGTGCCCCGTCTGTGGTGGGCCCCCAGGGTCCGGACCACCTTGGCGATGGCACGCCAGATGTCCCTCTTCTGGTGGGCGCTGACCTACATGACATGCACAAGGGAAGAGGAACAGTCATTACCAACTGCACCGTCGTTGTGAGAGGCCCCCTCCCTACTCTGGCCATGTGGCCCATTCATTCCCATGCATTCATGTTCAATCAACTCTGCCCACTTCCCTCTTCCACCCAGTCCTCTCCACCCAGGCCTAGCCCATACAACGTGCTCCCTGTGTACTAACCTGTTGGTCTGGAGGACCGTAGAGTAGCGCGTACTGGGGGAGGACCCCATCCACAAGTTTCTCCAACTCCTGTGCAGTGAAGGCAGGGGTCCTTTCCCCAGACGCAGCAGCCATCGTCGCTTCCAGACCGAGGTCACAGCAGCACTAGCAGTGTAGGTCCTCTCCTGTCGAAGGTCAGGTATCTAGTGAGTGAACAGATAAAAAATGGCGGTGACGTCCGCGGCTGTGCACATCATCACCGCCGGCGCACCTGTTCATTGGCTCCTGGGACCCATAGGGTCCACTGTTAACCAATGCAGCATTGCGCCGCGGTCTACGACCGCCCACCGCGACGGTGTGCAATGCCAGCGCAGTTACACCACAATCCCATTGTCCCAGTTTAGAGGTCAGGCAGCCGCCATTTCAGGGGCCCACATGGCTTCATTTACTACTGCGTCACACAATAGCTAGGCCTACACTCAACACACATACAGGAAGGGTTTTGTGAGTGGTGTAGTCTTGTGTGTAACTGTGGGTACATACCTGGAGGAATAGTGACTGGTTCTTCGCTGTTGTCCTTCGTAGTCACCGTCAGCTGGGACATTTGAGAAGATGGCGGAATCCTCTGGTGTACCGACCGCTGGTGGACCTGTTGACAATGGAAGAAAGACATGTCATCGTCACCTACCGGTTTGACCGTGCCACTATCCAGGAACTATGTACCCAGTTGGAGCCAGACCTGATGTCACCGATCCGCCATCCGACTGGAATCCCCCCTGACATGCAGGTGCTGTCAGTGCTCCATTTCCTTGCAAGTGGGTCTTTTCAGACAACAGTGGCCATGGCATCAGGGATGTCCCAGCCTATGTTTTCCAACGTGCTGTCCAGAGTGTTGTCTGCCCTGCTGAAACACGTAAGGAGATACATCATTTTCCCTCAGGTGGAGGATTTGCCTGCAGTGAAGGGTGACTTCTATGCCCTTGGACATATCCCCAACGTCATAGGTGCCATTGATGGTACCCATGTAGCTCTGGTCCCCCCCCACAGGCGTGAACAGGTGTACAGGAACAGGAAGAGTTATCATTCCATGAATGTCCATATGGTCTGTTTGGCAGACCAGTACATCTCGCAGGTAAATGCTATGTTCCCTGGCTCAGTGCATGACGCCTACATCCTGCGGAATAGTAGCATCCCTGATATGATGGGTCAACTCCAGAGGCACCGTGTATGGCTATTGGGGGACTCTGGTTACCCCAACCTTTCCTGGCTATTGACCCCAGTGAGGAATCCCAGGACCAGGGCAGAGGAACGCTACAATGAGGCCCATGGGCGGACTAGGAGGGTGATCAAACGCACCTTCGGCCTCTAGAAAGCCAGTTTCAGGTGCCTCCATATGACAGGCGGATCCCTATTCTACTCACTGAAGAAGGTGTGCGACATCATCATCGCCTGCTCCATGCTGCATAATTTGGCTTTGCGACGCCAGGTGCCTTTTCTGCAGGAGGATGATCCAGATGACGGTGTTGTAGCAGCTGTGGAGTCTGTGGAGCCTGTGGACAGTGATGAGGATGAAGCTGAGGAAGAAGAAAACGACAACAGGGAGTCAGTCATACAGCAGTATTTCCAGTGACACACAGGTGAGAACATTTTCTGGTTTGACATTACATTAACTTTCACACGTCTACCTCTATCCTGTTTTTTGATTTCAATCACTATTTGTTAACTGAGTTGTACCCTTCCATTACGGTTTCACAGGTGTGGTAACCCACGTGTCAACTGCTTGCATCCTTCAAGGGCTTGTGATGTGTGACATAGGTATGTTAGCCTTACAATTGTACAGCCATTATGACACTGTCATTGATAATACAAAGTACCAAATCATAGACTGACTCCAGATTGTTTTGTGTTTCAAGGGTGTTTATTTAAGTGCTCAAAAAATGAAGGGGGGTTGTAAATTGGTGATGGGTGATGGTGGAGGAATGTCCATGGCAGAGTCCAGTCTATTAGTCTCACAGGTGCACGGCCCATCTGGGCATAGGAAGTGGAGCTGGGGCAGTTCGAATATGGACAGGATAACAAAGTGGGACAGTGGGAGGACAATCAGGGTGGTCTTATTTCCTGGCGGGGGTCTTGCCATCTTGCTCTGTCCTGTTCCAGGATCTCAGGGACCGCTTGTGTGGTGGTTGTCCTTCTGCAGGGGGTGGGGTGCTGGTGTGGTGGTCCTGTGGCGGGGGGTCCTGTCCACTAGCGCCGGCGGATGTGGTAGGCATTTCATCGTCCATGCTAGTGTCAGGGGCCCCTTGGAATGCCACGGTGTCCCTCAAGGTCTGCTGTATGTCCTTCAGCACCCCTACGATGGTGCCCAGGGCAGAGCTGATGGTTCTGAGCTCCTCCCTGAACCCCAAATACTGCTCCTCCTGCAGCCGCAGGGTCTCCTGCAACTTGTCCAGGACCGTCGCCATTGTCTCCTGGGAGTGGTGGTACACTCCCATGATGGAGGAGAGGGCCTCATGGAGAGTTGGTTCCCTTGGCCTGTCCTCCCTCTGTCGCACAGCAGCCCTCCCAGTTCCCCTGTGTTCCTGTGCCTCCGTCCCCTGGACCGTGTGCCCACTACCACTGCCCCCAGGTCCCTGTTGCTGTTGGGATGGTGGGTTACCCTGGGTGCCCTGTAGTGGTGGGCACACCGCTGATTGACCTGTCCTGGGTAGGGAGGTTTGGGCCCGCTGGGTGGGTGCTGTGCTGGTGTTACCAGAGGGTGGAAGGTCGTTGTTGGGCTGTGCCTGTGCAAGGGGAACCGACTGTCCTGAGGCCCATGGTCCGAGCTGGTCATCAAGATCCAGTAGGGCAGAGCTGCTCTTGTCACTGTGGGCCTCTTCTGTGGGTGGAGTGGTGTTGTCTGGACCCTCTGGTGTGGTGACGGTCCTTCGGGTTCCTGCAGGGGCATAAGAGCATGATTATTGCATGTGTGTGTGTGTAATGGTGTGCAATGGGTGGGTGTGCGTGCGTGAACCCCATTGCAAGCATTCCTGTGTGGGGGCTTGTGTGATGATGGTTGGGGGGGTGTTCTGGGTATGTGCAGTGAGCATGCTTTGGTGAGGGGTGACCATGCTTAGTTGTGTCATGCAGGGCTTGGTGTTGGGATGGGTGGTTTGTGTTATGGGTACATTAGTGATGAGTTGGAGTGATAGGGGAGGGTGTGAGGGTGGGGTGTGTGATAGCATGCAGGTAGGGTGGAGGATCTGATAGTTAAGATTTGACTCACCAGTTTCCCATCCTCCACCAACTCCTCCGAGGCCCTCAGGATGCAGGATGGTCAAGACTTGCTCCTCCCATGTTGTTAGTTATGGGGGAGGAGGAGGGGGTCCGCCGCCAGTCCGCTGCACCGCGGTGTTGTACCTGGAGTCCGTGGAACGCACCTTCCCCCGTAGGTCGTTCCACCTCTTCCTGATGTCCTCCCTATTTCTTGGGTGCTGTCCCACGGCGTTGACCCTGTCCACTATTCTGTGCCATAACTCCATCTTCCTGGCTATTGATGTGTGCTGTACCTGTGAGCCAAATAGCTGTGCCTCTACCCGTACGATTTCCTCCACCATGACCATGAGCTCCTCCTCGGAGAAGCGGGGGTGTCTTTGGCGTGCCATGGGGTGGTGTGGGTGATGTGTGGGGTGGTGTATGTGTTGATGAGTGTGGTGAGTGTAGTGGTGTGTGGTGTTTTGTGCGTGGATGTTGTGTGGGTGATGGTGTTGTGTGCCTCTGTGTGATGGGGTTGTCAATTGCTGTGCTGTCTCTCTGTGCTTCTTTCAGAATTTGTGGTCGTAGGGGTTTGTGGTTGATGTGGGTGTGTGTTTTATATTGTGTTGGGTGTGTGGGAGTGTTGTTTGTATGTGTATCAGGTGAGTATATTTTAAATTGTCCAATGTGGCGGTGTTTTGTAGATGTGTGTGTATTTTGAGCGCGGCGGTGTGTACCGCCAATGGAATACCACGGTTGAAAGACCACTGCGTGGATTCGTGGGTCGTAATAGCATGGGCGTGTTTCTGTTGGCGTGGAGGATTTGTTTCCGCATATTTATCGCTGACCTTTGGTGTGGCGGTGTTGTGTGGGTGTCTGAATTTCGGCAGATTCCGAGCTGCGTGTCATAATAGCTGTGGCGGTCTACCGCGGCCGCAGTGGTGTATTGGCGGTCTTCTGCACGGCGGTAAGCAACTTTTACCGCCAATGTTGTAATGACCCCCAATATCTTTTAGTATGGTTGGTTACTTACATTATTCTCCTAAATAATTAACAATAATATATCCAACCATTTGAAATTCAAAGCACACAGCCATAGCATAAAATTACATGTCAATCAGGATAACAACATGCAGGTGGAAGTCATTTCTTTATGTGCATCTATTCTAAAGGAGACACTTGTGGCAGTCAGGAAGGATTATGGCAAAATGGCATAATCCTTAAAAAATGAAGGCTGGTATGGACCTATGGCATGCCAGAGGGTCCAGGGGGAAATGGAATAATGCTTAAAAATGAATGCTGCTGGTGTGTGTGTGCAGTGCACCTACTATGGCAGGCAGGGGGCCCGGGGGAAGTGGAATAACACTTAATGGCAGTCAGTCAATTTAAAATTAAAATTAAAAAAGTAAAATAAAAATGTAAATTAAAGAAATGAAAATTAATTGCTGATGTTTGTACTATGGGAATATGAAAACCCTACTGGGAGGCAAGAAGGTACAGGTGAAAAATGTAGCATAATAATAAACTAATAGTAGGGAAAAGTTAAAAAAAAGAACTGAACAAAAACTAAAAAGCCATATCCCTCTTTTATAAATCACACTAGAGAATGGCTTTGAAAACTGGAATAAATAAAGGGTGGCTGCACAAATCGTCCCTTGCAAAATGCTCAAACAACAACAACAGCAAGCAAGGAGCATGGAAACAAAGAACACATGCAAGCCAATGACAAAATACACTGACTGGCTGCACAAAATGGCCACTGGCCACATAATCAAACAACAGAAGAAAGCAAGTAGGCATGGAGAACAAAGAACACATGCAGGCCTAAGGCAAAGCACACCTGCTGGCTACACAAAATGGCCTCTGGTCACATGGTCAAACGAACAATAGCAAGCAAGGAGCCATGAGGAACAAAGAACACAAGCAAGCCTATGGCAAAAGCACACTGGATGGCTATACAAAATGGCTACCTGCCACATGGTCAACCAAAAAGCAAGGAGGCATTAGAAACAAAGACCACATTCAGGCTTATGGACACCGACACACAAAATGGCCCCTAGCCACGTGGCATTGAGGACAAAGACAAAAGCTGGCCTAAGGCAAGCACTCTCACATATACACTGGCCAGACCAAGGAAGCATGGTAACACTAAAGAAAGCACTACCATTAAGTTAACAATGCCAAGCATGAAAATTAACTGAGATACAAAAATGTTACAACACAAAGCCTCACATGACATAAAATATTACCCCATATATACACTTTTTGCAGAAAGGAAAACACGTGAAATGCAATCATTAACCCACATTTTTAATCTAATCACCTGCCATACCTATCCTAAGTGATGTTTTAATTAAACCAACGTATACCACAGAAACAGTTGTTTCATGCACTCATGACTAGTACTGGATCTACTGGCTGGATCAGTAGTTCCTAACTTTGGTCTGGGGCCCCCTGGGGGTCTGTGAAGCCTCATCAGGGGGTTCGCGACTGCTTAGAAAATTGAACAATGTTTAAAGATTTGGTCCCCAGCTTTCCATAATGATGCAGTGAGCGACCCCTGAATTCCAGTCATGATTCAGTGGGGGTCCCCAGGTTACAGTAATGATAAAGTGTGGGTCCACAGAAGTCAAAAGGTTAGGAACCACTGGGCTGGATGACCCAGAATTGGTCACATTGTAAAATAACTTATTCCTGCAAATGTAATAAACATGGAAAAGATGTACTGAACTGTGCAACATGTTTCCTTTTACAAAAAATGAACAATTAATAGGAAAAAAATAACTATGGGGCAGCTGTATCATCACGGCCCTTTGCGATTCGGAAATAGCGATTTTTAAGAAATCGCTATTTCCGACTCGCAAAATGCCATGTATCACATTTGCAATTCGGTAATAGCGATTTCTTAAAAATCGCAAATGCTATTACTGAGTCGCAAATTGCGATACCGGCCCAATTTGCAGCTATCGGCCTGTTGGCCCATATCTGCAAATTTTTTGCATTTCCAAAATTGCGATTTCTGAAGCAGAAATTGCAATTTTGGAAATGCAAAACCCCAGGGTGCTGGGGGTCTAAGGCTCCCTCTGCTGCACCCCAAAAAAAAATTGGGGGACATGTGTGCTTCACAGGTACAATTAAAAAATGCATTTTAAATGCATTTTTACATTTTGCACCTGGTTACCACCTGGTTTCTTTCAATGGTATTTTGCATGTGCAAAATGCCATTCTGCGAAAAATTGCAATTTGCGATTTTTTGCTGCATCGCCTTGCGATTTGGATTTTGCGAATCACAAATTGTGACTCGCAATACCAGGTTGCGAATTCTTATTTTTGGTCTGCGAATGCCTTTCATGCATCGCAGACCACTTTTTGCACTCGCAAACAGACGATTTTTGCGATTCGCACCGTTTGCGAGTGCAAAAAAGTTTCAAACATCTGGCCCTAGGTGCCTACTGAAACTCTAGACCACCCACCACAATCATAATCAATTTAAAAAATTGAATAAAAGTACAAATAAATTCTAGTGGATGCCCTCTATCAAACAAACAATACCCTTATACAAACATTTGTGAATATACTTGTGATATCACAAAAACAAAGTCCTTAGCTTCATTGGTGTATATGCAGCGGACAAAGAGCGTGATCCTTCCTCCTCGAAATTCAAGTGAAAAGTGCCAGGAGATGGACAAAGCACTGCAGGACAGGAACAGGAAATTGGGGTCTCTGGGACACTTCCTTCCTATTGAAAAAAAGTTCAAAAAAATAATTATCACACTAAAAACAACTTGAACTGACTGTTGGAGTTGAATATCCACTCAAATACCTCTTTTCAAGAAGATTTAGCTGCTGCTCAAGTAGAGGATCTGCTCGGAGTACAGACTCAGTCACTCACACTTGCCACCTGCATGATAAAGATGCCAATGTGGCCAGAAGCCACACTAGTTGGCAGGGAATCTTACACATGCTCTCAAGTGGAACTCGCCAGTGTGCACCAAAACAAGTCTTGTGCACTAATGAAAAAAAGATCTGTCGTGTCATATGGCAGAATTTATTGAGAGCTCGGTGTTACACATGTAGCGAGGAGTTCCGGAATTCTGCAAACTATGCAAGCATGGTGAATTTTTCCACCCACTGCTAGTATTTTCCTTGTCAAAAATTACTTTCGTAGAAAGATATCAGCTTCCCCTAACTCCTTGTCACTCTCACCATCTCGCTACAATCAGGAGTCTTTTACATAAAAGTTCATGGATGTTTTGAAATGCACATAATTTGATTTACCACAATGGAAGAACACAACTGTAAGTTTAATTTTGAGAGCAGAGGCAACTGAATGACCAACACTCCTGCATTGTGTGTGAGTCATAGGCTCATGACACAAAGACAAAAAATGGCAATTGAGGAAATGTTATTGTAGTTTCCACAGTCCAATTAAATATTAAACTATGGCTGAGAAGGCTTTGATGTCTTGTACAAACATATAAAGGGCCTCATTACAACCCTGGCAGTCTTTGACCACCAGGGCAAAAGTGGCGGTAGTACCCCCAACAGGCTGGCGGTACTACATCCCGCATTATGACCATAGGCGGTCTCGCCACGGTCATACGGCTGGGATCGCCAGGCTACCACCATGGCGGTCCCGGTGGTTGTAATCCCAGCGCTGCCCTGGGGATTACGAGTCCCCATCCGCCAGCCGTTCCATGGCGGTAAATACCGCCACGAAACAGCTGGCGGAATGGGTGACCCGGGGGGCCCCCATGCACAGCCCCATCGCGCAATCCACTGCCCGAATTACGGGCAGTGAATTGTGCGACTGTTGCTGCTGCACGCGCCGCACCGCCACTAATGGAGCCGGGTGCAATGTTATGGCCGTACTCCCCACTGGGCTGGGCTGGCGGGAATGTCAAATTACGGCTGGCAGATTTCAGGCCACATTGGCCTGCAGGCAGTACAATATTGGCAGGCGGCCTCGGCCGCTTGCCATTATTGTAATGAGTGCCAAAGTATGGGGTCTTGTTGACTGCCTAAAATGGTGGCTGTACATTGAGGAATCTCAGGCCCCAATCTGGCTAACACAACCACAAGGTCTCCTATATTCTGCCAGAAGGTGCATTGACTGTCTGAGGGAACAGAAGTCCCTGCTCCTGCTCCTAGGTCTGAGAGAGTCCAAGTGCTAATTGATTATTGCAAGGGCATAGCTTCAGCTGGGGAGTATGGGGTGTTACACCTTACTTAATAAATGCATTCTGTAGTAACTAGTTGAATACTGGTGCTTTCAGTCAGGTACATTGAAGTGTCTGTCGGATTTCACAAAGAGTTTTTCACATATACTCACACAGACTAAAACACACACACTCTCTCTCACCTCTCTGTTTTGAAGGTCTTAAAAATGCTGGTCATTCTACAAAGTACTTTGTTTAACTAAATCTGCACTGGTCTTCCTTTCCACTGGCCCCTAAGTACCCTTCAGACCCTGCATCTCAGATAATGTATGTTGACAAGATATACCAGCATGATAGTTGGGAAATCTGAAATTCTTACCCCCCTCCTCCAATCCTACTGACTAAGCTCTGCACCTGGACTGCCACCTGGGAGCACTGGAAGGTGGAGAGCAAAGATGTAGAGCAAGGCACATGCGGAGGTCAGATGTGTTGGGGTGGCATCCCCACCCCTTTGCCATTGACTGTGGGCTTACCTGCAGTGGACAGAGCCAGCCAGAGGGCCACCAGCCTGCCCTCTTCCCAGTCATCAAGGTGAGAGGGGCAAGCCTTCAGCCAGGATGACTACCTGTGCACTGCTGAGGACCCAGTGCTGCTCTCTCTTTGGGGCCTCCCTGATTAAAGGAGATGAGCATGGCCCATTTAACACACCACAAAGGGCTTGTTTGCCATGGGGCCTCACATCCATCTCCTCTTCTCCCCACATAAAGGTAGGAGAAGCTTTGCAGGGGGGTCCTTTCACCATAACTAAGGTCTTATCAAGGCTGGATCAATTTTTTAGGCACTCGCTCGGGTACCAACAAAGTGGTGGGAGAGAGCCAGCCCAGCCTACTGCATCGAGCCACATGTGGGGCCTACTGGGGTTCTCTGTGCATTCTGACTGTACTATATCCCCCTCCAAAAAGGTAGGAGAAGTCCACATAAAACAAATAATGCCTCACCAACTCCCCATAGCTGAACCAGAGTGCCTGGTGGGGTGTGTTTGCTGGGGGGCAATTCGCCCAATCAATCAGGGGTGAAAAATGGGTCCCTTGCAGCAGTTTAAACTTCACACAAGATTGGACTTCCGCTCCCTCAGGGACTGAGGTGGAACCTACTTGGTCCGCTGCCTCCACCTCTGACAAACTGGATCTTTTCCTGGCTGAAATACAGCACTTGCAAGTTGCCCATGACAAAAAATAGACACTATTGCTCTTGAATTGGGGGTGCTCATGGAAGACCAATGAAAGCTCTGTGAAAAGGTTCAACAACACATGCTGACCCTGCAAGTACTCACCCCTGTGACAGGCAACCACACTACCTACCTAGATGATCTGGTATGCCACATCCAGCTCCTTAAAGTTAGCGCAAGGCAGGAAAAGGGAAAATAACATACAACATACGTTTTAGGGGAGGTCAGTAGGTCATACTTTATTGAAAATGCAGGCTGTGCATCCACCTCTTTGGTGGAATTGGAGACCTTCAGGGTGGTTATACGGGGCACCTGCATTGCCACCATTGTGGGAGGCCACCAGGCCATTGACAACCAATGCTGAGATGTCAAAACGTCTTTAGGGAGGTGGAGAACTGGGACTATGACATAGAGAGGGAAAGGGAGACACACGCTGCCCTGTTAGAATACCTTAAATAATGATATTGGATGGCACATCATGTGCGCACAAATGCTGAAACCCATGAGCAGGGAGGACTCCTCACTAGGCCGGTTTTTCAACGTAACCTGAGTACTCTAGTCCCTGTTATCGGGGACATAGACTGGAAACTACTTAACTCACTGGGAGAACTAAATTCCACTTTCTGCATATTTTATGCTAGACTTTATTGGGACAGACCCCACAACCCATCTGACTCCAGATAAAGGCTAGATGCTGCATGACTCTCCACAAACTCTAGGCCAGATTAGAGAGAAAGACATGCTTAAGAGGGGCATCTTCTCCAGCTTGGATGGGCTTCTCCCTGAATTCTACATATTTTGAGAAAGCTATCCTTTTAGCATGTTCACCCCCATGTTTCTGACTAATGCTGATGGTAACTGACCCTGACTGTGCCCTGGGCTCTGCTAAACAGGCCCTGGGCCAGTGCTCTGTATAAAAGATATATGTTCCAATGTTATAATTCCAATTGGCATGTCAGAGGCATGTAAGTTCCTAGTAGATAAAAAGGCAAAGGTGATTCAAACTAACAATGCATGCCTAGTAGACAATAGGACATGAACATTTAGAGGCCCAGCAGATTTCCTGCACTGGATTGTGCACTGCTGTGTTCCTGCTGTCATTTATAAAGGCAGCCCTGCTTTGAAGACTGCCTTTAAAAGGTAATAGGTACACAAATTCGACTTTGGATTTAAAGGTATTTCCAAAGTAACATTCTAGCTTACTTTTACATACGTCACCCCCAAAGTCTCCCCTAAATGCCCCATGGGTTGGGGGCCCTGTAACTGTAAGCAGGAGCAGTGTAAAACATATTTTATATACCCTGCTGAGGGAAAAAAGGCACTGTTCTTTTTCCCCCATTGTAGAAAGTTAACTCCATAAGCTAAATTAGGAATATTTTTCTTAAGCCTAAATATGTTTAGAAAAAAGCTAAAATTCCATGAAATAACTCCAATAAATGGTAATAAGAAATGGAACAACTTGCCATTATTGAATGTATCATAACTGATAACGAAAGTAAGTTATGACTTTCTTTACTGTAAGCCAAATTCCAGCCTGCCAGTGGTCTCTTCTGATTGATCAGCCCTAATAGGATTAGTCAGGCTGCTTTGATGAGGTGATAAGTGGCCTGCACTGAGCCGAGGTTATCTGATGGGGGAGGTAGGCAGATGGTAAACTCCGGCCAGGAAGGGGGCTGGGTAAATCAAGCTGGGGCTTGAAAAGGAAGCCACTCAGAAAGGAATGCAGGCAGGCCTTCCCTCTCACCACTCTACCCCACAGATATATGGTGGGCTTAGAAAAAGGATTTCCAGATGTCCAGAGGGAGGATTCATAGAAATGAGCTACAATACAGAGTTGGTTTCACCAGATCTTACTCCTCTGGAGGAAAACCACCCATCTTGGAATGCTAAAGTGCAGTGCGTTATGGGACAAGAAGATGCCACACTTTGGAAAAAGTTGTCATTCTTCTGGGTGGCACCCTGAAGCTCATTGGACAAGGATACCCACTGACTGTTTCCCAAGACGCTTGAATAAAAGTGACGGATCTGCATTGGAATTCAGAGCTGCTGCCTTAAACCACAAGAAGAAGGTGGATTGTCCTGCTGGAACCATGGTCTGCAAACCAGAGAACTACACACTGAAGTGCTGCTCCTGTGGCACACTGTAACAACAGTCTAAATTACTTTGCCTTGCTTTTGAAAGAACACGCGAGCTTCCCTGCACCAGCTTCCACAGAGATCCCCAGCTTGGAGTGCATCTAGTGGACTTGCAAGGATATGCTCAGGTGCATTGCTTGAATTGTAGTCCCAACATCCCAAAGAGCAACTCCGAGGTTCTGAAACCTTGGCTTGGGGTTATGGATCACTTTCCTGCATCAAGAAACACTTCTGGAAGTAAATGTAGAAGTGTTATATTGTGGACGGCCGGAACTCTTGACTGTGTCCCAGTCCAGTGCATTCTTCCCTTTGAACGCTATTTGCTTCTAAGCGCTAGTTTTACTTTTTAATCTTTATAAATTCATATCGCTGGTTAACTATATTGGAATTTTGTTGTTTTGGTGTCTTTTTAAAGATAAAAATATTTCCTGTTTTTATGAATTGTTGTGGGATTTTAATTATGTGTTGTATCTTACTTATTTATGGTATTGGTGAATGTAAATGCTTTACATACCTGTCTCCTAAGTTAGGCTTGACTTCTTAGTGGCAAGCTGCCAGGGGTTGAGCCAGGGGCTACTTCGTGAGACCTTGACTAGAACTAATACTGTGTGGGGGCATTATTGCTAGTGGTAGGTGTGTACTTACCTCCACTAATAACCAGCCTTCAACACATATGAATCTACCTTGGTCCTGTGCCTCCTCAGGGTATTCCATGAGGCAAAGTAATATGACTCACTCCCGTCCACTCAACGTGAGGCTCTTGTGGTGTCTATTGGACCTGGCCCTTTTTGCAGGGACATCCTCAATCTTTTTACCTCCTTTCTCCTATTTTTTCTGACCTGTTTTTGTTGGCCTCAGGACTCTGGGCACGTCACCACTGCTAACCAATGCTAAAGTGCATATGCTCTCTGTGTAAATTGTATTGTTGATTGGCTTTCCATGATTGGCATATTTGATTTACTAGTAAGTCACTAGTAAAGTGCACTAGAGGTGCCTAGGGCCTGGAAATCAAATGCTACTAGTGGGCCTGCAGCACTGGTTGTGCCACCCACATTAGTAGCCCCTTAAACATGTCTCAGACCAGCCACTGCAGAGTCTGTGTGTGCAGTTTGAAACTGTCAATTCGACTTGTTAAGTGTACTCACCTGCCAGGCCTAAACCTTCCCTTTGCATACATGTAAGGCACCCCTAAGGTAGGTTCCAGGTAGCCCCATGGGCATGGTGCAGCATATGTTAAAGGTGGGGCATGTACTGATGTGTTTTACATGTCCTAACAGTGAAATACTGCTAAATTTGTTTTTCACTGTTACAAGGCCTATCTCTCTCATAGGTTAACATGGGGGCTGCCTTTAAATATCATTAAAGCACAGATTCCCTTTGGGAGCATATCAAAATATTGAGTTTAGGGTCCCTGAACGTACAATTTAAAAATGTATCTTTTGGTGAAGGTTGTTTTTAGATTGTGTGTTTTAAAATGTCACTTTTAGAAAGTAGGCATTTTCTTGCTTAAACCATTCTGTGACTGCCTGTTTGTGGATTCCCTGTCTGGGTCAGTTTGACATTTGGGCCATTTGGACCTCTCCTCTAGACAGTGACACAAAGAGAACTGGGTTGTAGCCTGTATATCCTGATGGGCCATCTGGGCTGGAGGGAGAGGGAGGAGTGGTCACTTACACCTGAAAAGGATGTGCCTGCCCTCACACAATGCATTCTCCAAACCCCTGGTGTGTGTCTAGGGCTTGGCCTGGGCAAGGCAGGATCTTGAAAACAACAGAGACTTCTCTTTGAAGTAGGCCTACTTCAAAGGCCGAAAGGGGTAAAATAACTGGACCAAAAACCCCTGAAAATCAGATTACTTCTGGAACCAAGAGGAACCTCTGCCCAGGAGAAGAGCTGGAGAAGCTGGAGGAGGACTACTGCCCCTTTGTCTGTGACTGTGCTTTGTTGGGTTTACCCTACAGTAGCTGCTTCTTCCTGGAAGAGGACAAAGACTGACTTTTGTATGACTTCCCACTGGTGAAGAATCTCCAAGGGCTTGAACTCAGCTTGCCTCCTGTTGTTGAAGTCTCAGGGACAATAAAGACTTCTTACTGCCACCACCTGGGCTTTCTGCTGAGAGGCCTGCCTGACAAGTGGTGCCCTAACCTGTCTCTGGGCCCTTGAAAGGTATAGCTGTTGGAAAAGGACAGAAATGGTCACAAAGACTGATGTGTGGGGAAACTTGATCCTCTATGGCGGCAGAGACACACTCCTCCCTACGGCGACTTATCCTGCCAACTGCTGGTACTGCCAGTGCTGGTTGTGGTGCCTCATGGAGTCCGTGCAGGGTCCAGGACGTCTCCTGCAGCCTTGGATGAGTGCCCACTGGGGATGATGCTGATGTCGGCTGTGGTGGCACTGGCTGGGCATGTCGCGGAGCAGGTGGCGGGGGCTGCGACGGTGTCTGCGGCGGTGTCAGCAGCGGTGTCTGCGGCGGAGATGCTGCCGGTTTTGCTGGAGTCAGCACCTGTGGAGGGAGACAGCAGGACGTCTCCAGCAGCCTCGGGCGGCTGCCCACTAGGGATGATCCTGGGGATGATCCTGGGGACTGCAGCAGAGGCAGCAGACGTGAAGGTGGCAGTGCAGGTGGCATCCCAGGGCATAGACGTCACCTTTTACTGTGGGCAAATCCTCCACCTGAGGGAAAACAATGTAGCTGCGCATCGCTGCGCATGTGTTTCAGCAGGGCAGACAACACTCTGGACAACACGTTAGAGAACACTGGCTGTGACATCCCTGATGCCATGGACACTGTTGTTTGAAAGGAACCACTGGCCAGGAAATGGAGTACTGACAGGACCTGCACTAGAGGGGGGGATTCCTGTGGGATGGCAGATAGCTGACATCAGGTCTGGCTCCAACTGAGCACACAGTTCCTGGATTGTGGCATTGATGGCACCCAGGTGGCATTCGTCCCACCCCGCAGGAAAGAACAGGTGTACAGAAACCGCAAAAGCTACCATTCCATGACTGTGCAGATTGTGTGTTTAGCAGACCAGTACATCTCCCATGTGAATGCCAAGTATCCTGGCTCTGTGCATGACGCTTACATTTTGAGGAATAGCAGCATGTGATGGGGCAACTCCAGAGGCACCATGTGTGGCTAATAGGTGACTCTGGTTATCCCAACCTGTCATGGCTACTGACCCCAGTGAGGAATCCCAGGACAAGGGCAGAGGAATGCTACAATGAGGCACATGGGTGAACTAGGAGGATAATAGAATGTACTTTCGGCCTCCTGAAGGCCAGGTTCCGGTGCCTCCATCTGACAGGTGGCTCCCTATACTAATCACCGAAGAAGGTGTGCCAGATCATTGTGGCATGCTGTATGTTGCACAACTTGGCTTTGCGATGCCGGGTGCCTTTTCTGCAGGAGGATAGGCCTGATGTTGGTCTTGTGGCAGCTGTGGAGCCTGTGGACAGTGAGGAAGAAGAGGCAGAAGAAGAAGATATAGACAACCAAAACAACATCATCATGCAATACTTCCAGTGAGACACAGGTAAGAGACGGGCACTGCTCCTCTCATATTATACTACTGTAGGACATTGCATGATTCTGCCTTTTTACCTCTGTGTATGGACTCTGCCAGTTCACTTTGGCTTTCCATTTCACAGATCTGGGTACCACTTTCTGCCTTCTGCTATGTTTACTGCTGCCCACCAACTGTAGAACATTGGTATGTGATAATGAACATTTACATTGGCATTTGTCAGAGGTTGTAATAACACACTTGTGAAAGTACGGACTGACTCCAGACCATTTTGTGATTCAAGGGTGTTTATTTAAGTGCTATTCAGTGGAAGTGTATGTGCAATGGGCAGGGGTGATGGTGGAGGAATGTCCATGGTAGAGTCCAGTCTATTGGTATCACAGGTGCATAGTCCAAGTGGGCATTAGGAGGTGGAGTAATGGCAGTTCAAGGTGGACAGGGTGACATAGTGGAACATTCAGGAGAGTCTTATTTCCTGGCGGGGGTCTTGGCAATGTTCTCTGTCTTGTGCCTGAATCTTAGGGACCGTTTGTGGGGTGGTTCTCCTTCTGCAGGGGGTGGGGTGCTGATGGCCTGTTGGTCCTGTGGCGGGATCTCCTGTCCACTAGCGCCCCGGTGGACGTGGAGGGCTGTTCATCATTCAGGCTAGTTCAGCATTCCGTCCATCACTTGTTGTTTTTGCTTTGTCGCCCTAAGTGGGAAGGGTATGCCCAGACGTGGGTCTCGTGCTTCCCATGCCACTGGATTCAAGCTAGCCTGGCTGATGAGGGGTGAAACCCCGAAACCGGTCCCAGGATGCTTGTTTCCGGTCCAGTGAGGACCTGGCTTGGCAGTTCGGTCTGGACTGTTCCCATGAGGAACAGGGTCAAGACTGATTTGCATATGGCTGGGTCCAAACTGGGGTGGCATGGTGAGCAAAAGAACGATGGATTAAACCCAGATCTATGACTGGGGGTGAGTGTTTGACAATGTTCAGCATTCCGTCCATCACTTGTTGTTTTTGCTTTGTCGCCCTAAGTGGGAAGGGTATGCCCAGACGTGGGTCCCGTGCTTCCCATGCCACTGGATTCAAGCTAGCCTGGCTGATGAGGGGTGAAACCCCGAAACCGGTCCCAGGATGCTTGTTTCCGGTCCAGTGAGGACCTGGCTTGGCAGTTCGGTCTGGACTGTTCCCATGAGGAACAGGGTCAAGACTGATTTGCATATGGCTGGGTCCAAACTGGGGTGGCATGGTGAGCAAAAGAACGATGGATTAAACCCAGATCTATGACTGGGGGTGAGTGTTTGACAATGTTCAGCATTCCGTCCATCACTTGTTGGTTTTGCTTCATCATTCAGGCTAGTGTCAGGAGCCCAGTGGTGTGCCACTGCCTCCCTCATGGTGTTGGCCATGTCAGCCAGCACCCCTGCAATGGTGACCAGGGTGTTGTTAATGGACTTAAAGTCCTCCATGATCCCCATGTACTGTTCCTCCTGCAGCCACTGGGTCTCCTACAACTTAACCAGTACAGTGCCCATGATCTCCTGGGAATGATGGTATGCTCCCATGATGTTGGAGAGTGCCTCATGGAGAGTGGGTTCCCTGGGCCTGTCCTCCCCCTGTGGAACAGCAGTCCTCCCAGCTTCCCTGTTATCCTGTGCCTCTGTCCCCTGAACCGTGTGGCCACTGCCACTCACCACAGGTCCCTGATTGTCTTGGGTTAGTGGGGTTGCCTGGGGTCCCTGTAGTGGTGGACACACTGCTGATTGACGTGTCCTGGGGACAGAGGGATGGGCCCGCTAGGTTGGTGCTGTGGTGGTGTTTCCTGAGGGGGGAGATTCAGTGGTGGTTTGTGACTTTGGCTGGGGAACCGACTGTCCTGAGGTCCCTGATGGGCTGGGCTGGTCCTCTTGATCCAGGCGTGCACAGCTGCTGTCGTCACTGTGGGCCTCTTCTGTGGGGGGACTGGATGTGGCTGGCACCTCCTGTCCGGTGACGTTGGGTAGGGGTCCTGTTGGGGTGTAAATGCATAGTTATTGTATCTGTGTGTGACATCTTGTGCAATGGGTGGGTTACACTCTACTCCTGTGCTTGCATTATTGGCCTGGCCCTTGTGTGATAGGTGATTTTGTGGCCTGGGTGAGTCTCTTGACTGGACTTGCTTTGGTGATGGGTGTCCATGAATTGTTGTTACATGCAGGGCTTGTTATTGGGATGTGTTGGTTGTGATAGTGGGGTATCTGTGGGGTGTTGGGGTGATGGGTGTGAGGGTAGGGGTAGGAATTTGTCATGGCATGCAGGTAGGGTGTGGGGGATATAATAGTAAAGATATGACTTACCAGAGTCCAGTCTTCCTGCTACTCCTGCGAGGCCCTCAGGATGCATGATTGCCAGGACTTGCTCCTCCCATGTTGTTAGTTGTGAAGGAGGAGGTGGGGGTCCACCGTCAGTCCTCTGTACAGCTACCTTGTTTCTGGATACCACAGAACGCACCTTCCCCCGTAGGTAATTCCACCTCTTCCTGATGTCATCCTGTGTTCTGGGGTGCTGTCCAACTGCGTTGACCTTGTCGACAATTCTCCGCCATAGCTCCATCTTCCTTGCAATGGAGGTCTGCTGCACCTGTGATCCGAATAGCTGTGGCTCTACCCAGATGATTTCCTCCACCATGACCCTGAGCTCCTCCCCAGACAACTTGGGGTGTCTTTGAGGTGCCATGATGTGGTTTGTTGTGCTGTGTGATGTGTTGTGTTGGGGTGTGTTCTTTGAGGTGCGTGGATGTTGTATGAGTGATGGTGTTGTGTTCCTCTGGATGCTGGTGTTGTGTTTGCTATTCTCTCTCTCTGTGCTTCTTCCAAAAAAATTTGTTGTAAAAGGGGTTGTGGGTAATGTGAGTGTGTGTTTTGTATTGGATTGGGTGTGTGGGTGTGGTGCGTCTATGTGTGTCAGGTTTGTATTTTGAATTGTCCAATGTGGTTGTGTATTGTAAATGTGTGTGTATTTTGAGCGCGGCGGTGTGTACCGCCAATGGTTTACCACGGTTGAATGACCGCTGCGTTGATTCATGGGTCGTGATAGTGTGGGCGTATTCCTGGTGGCATGACAGTGTGGGTTTTGCTATTGCCAGTTTAGCACTGACCTTTGGTGTGGCAAACTTGTGTGGGTGTCTGTATTGTGGAGGATTATGAGATGTAGGTCGTAATATCTGTAGCGGATTTCCGCCGTGGCCACGGTATCTTGATGGCCTTCAGCACGGCGGTAAACGGGATTTACCACCAGGGTTGTAATGAGGGCCTTATTCTTTTAAAAATTCAAATCTTGACTTGTGTATGTTGGATTATTGTCATTTTGGTCTTGTTTTGTTTAGATAAATCTCACCTATTTTCCAAACATGTGTTGTGTCATTTTGCAGTGTTTTCACTCTGATACTGTGTGTATTGGTACAAATACTTTACACATTGCTTCTGACATTAAGGGGGTCATTCTGACTCCCGCCGGCCGCGGTATCCGCAGGGCTGGCGGGAGCCGCCAGAATACCGCTGCGCAGTCACAAGACCGCCGCGGGTATTCTGGTTTTCCCGCTGGGCTGGCGGGCGACCGCCAGAAGGCCGCCAGCCAGCCCAGCGGGAAACACCCTTCCACAAGGATGCCGGCTCCGAATGGAGCCGGCGGAGTGGAAGGGGTGCGACGGGTGCAGTTGCACCCGTCGCGATTTTCAGTGTCTGCATGGCAGACACTGAAAATCATGGTGGGGCCCTCTTACAGGGGCCCCTGCAGTGCCCATGCCATTGGCATGGGCACTGCAGGGGCCCCCAGGGGCCCCACAACACCCCATACCGCCATCCTGTTCCTGGCGGGCAAAGCCCACAGGAACAGGATGGCGGTATGGGGGTCGGAATCCCCATGGCGGCGCAGCAAGCTGCGCCGCCATGGAGGATTCCCCAGGGCAGCGGAAAACCGGCGGTACACCGCCGGTTTTCCGTTTCTGACCGCGGCGTCAGAATGCCCTTGGGAGCACCGCCAGCCTGTTGGCGGTGCTCCTGCGGTCCCCGGCCCTGGCGGTCCATGACCGCCAGGGTCAGAATGACCGCCTAAGTCTGCCTGCTCGTGCCAAGCTACCAAGGGGGTGAGCGGGGGTTAACTGAGGGTGATTCTATTTTACCCTGTAAAGAGTGAGGGTCCTTGCTTGGACAGTGGGTAACCTGACTGCCAATCAAAGACCCCATTTCTAACAGTGTCTATCCAAAAATCAGGATTTGACCTAGTACTCCTGTCTTCTTACTTTCTGATCACTCTTGTATCCATCAATTACAAAATCCACAGTAAAATGATTGTAAACCATATCCAGCCTCTCTTACCAAAATGGTTTTATCCCGTGTGGCAATACCTCACTAATTATCAGACATCTCTATGCGGTCAAGGAGTTAGTATCACAAGATCTCCCCCAATGCAGTCTGTCTCTCCCTAGACCTGGAACAGTATTATAAATCCATAAACTAGGATTACAAGTTCTGGGCACTTCTGGTTTGGCTGTTGGGATATGGACTCCCTTTTGCAGATGGCCCAGGAGAGTCAGAGAAGGAATTTCTCCTTGGTCATGACAGTCTGACCCTACTCCCCGCTTGTACTGCTGAGGGGGTTCTCAAAAATTGGCTGAGTTCTTACTGGCAGCACTCTTGAAGTCTGGGAGACAGCCAGTAGTCATACTCTTCGCCAGTGGGATATTATTGTACATTTGAGAACTCCTATACCTTCATTACCTCCCCAGCAGAGACTTCTTGACCTACAGAGCAACCTAGGTGACACTACATCATTGGGGGATTTGGGGACCAGATCCATTACTACACTCCCTACACTGAATGGGACACAGCAGATGCCTGATGACATGGCTGTACTGGGTCTTTGTGAGACCTGCTAATTGCATTGACCAACTTACAATCTGCCTGGGATGACTCCCTGGGAAAAGCACTACATGATGAAGACTAGCTTGTAGCTCTAGAATACCACCGTAAAATACTACACAATTCCAGCTTTAAATGTATTCAATTTTACATTTAGTGCAGAGGCTACTTGACTTCCCCATTGTTTGCACCAGATCTATCCAAAGTCCCAGATGAATGTCCTCACTGTAAACCAAGGCCAACAGATGTGACACACATGTTTAGGTTGTGCATGGCACTGGTAAATTACTCGGACATGGTTCTGTTACATATATCTGGGCAATGGAGAGAGATAAACCGGATACAGCACAACACAGGCTCCTAGGTGTGGCCCCCTGCCCCAAAACTAAAAATTGATTAATCGGTTATGGACCTCTCAGTACTCCTAGCCAAATGGGCCAGGGCAATGAAATGGAAGTTGACACAGCCCTCATCTCTACCACAATGGCAGGCACAGGTAACCAAATAGGTGCAAGCACAGAACGCAGTTCATCAGTGAGAAGAGAGGTGTAATCTACAGAAATAGCCTCTCATCTCACACTGGGATGTGATCCTCCATGGTTTAATAACCCATCTTGATGATGACACCAGACCACCCTAGATGACCCCTGACAACACTAAGGCCCCAATAGAAAAATTCTAACCTAAATACTAATTACTAGTGTGAAAGTGGATTGCTAAACCCAGAAACTGTTGTTTCAATGTTTAAAAGCATGCTCTGAACTTTATGCAACCAGTGCTGCATGTTTGTAGAATTCCCTAGGCTGGCACATAGTTCTATTAAATATTTCTTCTATAACCTCTTCTTGACTTGAAAGATGCTACAAACTTGTTTTAAAGCACTAGCCCGTATTAACTACATTCTTTTCTACCTATTATACTTCTTTGGTATGCGCTGAAGTGTATTTAGAAAATAACAAACAGCTCAAATGATAGAAACCTAACGTGAATCATGGGAATTGAGTTGGTGTTACACTTAGGTATGTAAAATTGTTCTTGCAGAAGTGAAGGAATGCATGTGAAAGGAAGTACAAGTATCCAATCCCTGCTGTTTGTCAAGCGAAGCATTGTTTAACTTTGCAACATCTCAAGAAATGTATAGTTTTCTTAATAAATGTAACAATCAAAGTAATTATGAAAAGGTGTCAAAAGGAAAGTGCAGGGGTCTTCTACTGGGGCATCTGTGAGAGCTTGTGCTTGAGCTTCTACTTCTTCTGCCCGTGCTGCTGTTGGAGCTTAGAGCCACAGATGACAGAGAGCATTAAAAGTCAACTGAGCTATAGAATGACTGAGGCAGTATCTAAAGTGACCGCACTGAGCTGACTACACTAGCTAAGGAGAGAAGGTTTGAGTGTAGAGAATTTTGTGAAAGCCATCCAGCTTCCAAAGCTATTAGATACACCAAGAGTTATTCATTCCGCTATAAATATTGCATTGTGCCTGAGAGAGAGTCGATAAATTGTTCCTGAACAGTATGATAGCCGTAAGCATGAGACAGATAAACGTGTGAATTAGAGTTAATGTAGCAGATTGAATGTTCTTTTCTAACTTCCCCAGATTATGAGAAAGTATTATTTAAACTTTATTACATTCTGTAAGACAAAGACTGACAGAGTAGGGACAGATTCAGGGCACACTTCATGCATGTTTTTGTAACATTTTTGCCTTGATTATTAAAATATATTATTTCATTTAAAAAAATACTTAAAAACTATTAAAACTCTATTGACTCTAGAAAACTGACTTACCAAATAAGTTTGCATTTTGAAGTTATTGTTTGCAGCTTATTAAATTTCTTACAACCACTCTCGGTTAAAGATCCATATTAAAGGTCACAACAAAGAATAAGTGGTAACAGGGAAAAACAGCAATTGGCTAATCAAACTGTAATGGTGTATTTAGTAAGGGAGCAATGCACATAGCAACACAAATATCCACCTACTACGATCAAGGCAGACAAACACCGTCAGAATCCCTTATCTCACCCCACGCAGGTATGCGTGCAGGGAACAGAGATGAAAGCATTGCTCCAGCAACCACGGAGCTGCTGTTAAAAGCAGCTGCCTGCTTGCAGGAGCAATGGGATCACAGGGGAGGCCTTGAGCCCCCTCCCCGCAGTCCCATATAGCTCATAAATGGTATATAATGTAATAAAAGAAATAAAAGAAATGTTCATCGACCCTGAGGAGGACTACAGCCCCCCCCCACTCTCCTTGGTGCCAGATAGACATAAATGGCAAAAAAAATATATAATAAAAAAAGAGAATAGCTTAAGTGTGAATGTCACAGGCATTCACACTGAGTGTTGAGGGTTTGAGTCTAGGTGCATCCCATGTCAATTCACTCCTATTATTTCACCTGGAAATGTTTTAGGCTTATACTGAAAGGTGATCTTACTTTTTTAATTGACAAATACTTTTCTTTTTCAAGTTGGTCAGAAATATTTTCATACTAATTATATCATCCATCAAAGCCTAAGAAACTCTCGTCTCATTCTCTTTCTCTCTCTCTTTTAATCTCTTATTCCCACTCACACATTCACTCTGACCCTTACGCACCTACTCAAAGATCCACTCAGACATTCACGCACCCACTTACAGACCCACTGAGACCCTCATGCACCCATTCACTGCTATACTCAGACCCTCAGGCCCCCACTCACACACCGACTCAGACACTCACACATCCACTCACAGACCCACTCAGACTCTCGCACACCCACTCACAGACCCACTGACACCCCCATGCACCAATTCACAGAACTACACGGACACTGACACACCCATTATATATATACATATTCCTTTTTTTATCCTTTTCATTGCCTCGTGGAATAGTTCTCATAGAGCTGCCTGGTGCGTTTATCTGTTTCAGTTCATTGATGTTCACTTCCAAAACAGTTATTAGTCTCAGGAAATAACAACAGTGTCTCATGTCTTAAAATGTACATTTCACAGCCATGAAGTCAGCGTCTCTTGTTTTGAAATGTACATTCTACCACCATAAAGTCCTGATCTATGTGGTCTTATGTCTTTGAAGTCTATATATGATGTTATCCATAAATAGCTCATCAAAAACATGACGAACACTAGTATTCCTTTACATTTGCATGTAGGCTTTTCAGTACATCGCAACCAGCAACCCCTCACTATCACACACTGACTTCTTGTTAAATATTTATTCACGGCACTATCGTAAGCAATCGGAGCAAATGTTCAGAAAGGATCTGTAGATGTTTTGAAAAAATATTCTCAAGGACATTTCATTGAAGTTGGAACAAGCGTCCAGTACAAGCTCAGCCTTTGTGCCAACCCAGCCAGTTTAACTTCCTTTTTCTTTTGAGTTTTCATTTTTGACTAAGTTTGTGGGAAGCCTCAAACTGCTGTTATGGTCTTTCAAACGGACAGCAATGGTGTGCCTTGAAAATGGGTTCTCTCAACATGTAGGTTGAAGAGGTAGAACCAGTAGCAATAATGCAAAATGGTGTGGCCTCCTTGTAGGGTGTGATGAGGGGCCTCTGAAACTCCCGTATCCCACAGATATTTATTGGTCTTAGGCTCAATGAGGGCCCCATGAAGCGTTAGGGGCCCTCCTGAGCTGTAGGGGCTGCAGGAGCCTGAGTTACGCCACTCTGTAGATCCATTGATCGACCCCGTTGTGCAACTAATGACTGGTGGTCACTGATTATCATGGTTAGATGCCCAGGTGCACCAAGGTGAGTTACCTAT
Source organism: Pleurodeles waltl (assembly GCF_031143425.1). Classification (NCBI taxonomy): domain Eukaryota; kingdom Metazoa; phylum Chordata; class Amphibia; order Caudata; family Salamandridae; genus Pleurodeles; species Pleurodeles waltl. The sequence goes on from NC_090446.1 coordinate 801,401,967, forward strand.
TGGTCTTTCAATGTTAAAGTAAACCCAAATTATTTAAGGAAGATGAAACACTGTAATGATTTTTGTCTTTTTAAATAAAATATAATATTAATGTGTGCCTTTTGATGGTGTTATCCTTTATGTTGTTTTTTTTCCACAGAGTCTATTAAGGTATTTTGGTAAAAGACAGTAAGAACGGTAGAACTATTCAAGGTCATTAGGGCAATACTCTCTGCAGAAAAGAGCTAGCACTATCAGGAAACCCCCTGAAAGGCTCGGGCCCTGGGCCTGAACCCACTTTGCCCATGGGTTAAAAAGTCTCTGCCTGGTATTTCCAGACATGAGATTACTGAATCTGGAATTTGCAGACCTGTTAATTCTGGGCCCAAAAACACAACTCAACTCAGAATGAACTGAGCAACTTCTAGTGAGGATTTTACTCATGAGACATACCCTTACATACTGACAGCAGTTTATTTTTAACTCTTTCTTTTGATAATAGTTACCTCTACTTCTATTCTGAATCCTACATATATTTTTACTGACTCCTACACTTACTCCTATGCATGCATTCTTTTACTGCTACTTAAATGTTCTCTTGCTCTTACATCAACTTGCTTCTGCTTACGTCTACTCTTATTCCTTATTTCTGCACCATCCTCCTACGCACTCCTACTATTTATAGTATTCACACCAACTGTTACACCTAATTTTTCCTTCTTTTCCTCCTAATTCTGTATATTCCTATGTAGTCCTAGTCTATCTACACCTACTTACTGCTTCTACCAATGTCCCATCATCTCTGCCCCTCTCTCTGCCATATCCAGATTTCTTTCTCTGTTTCTCTCTCTGTATGCAGATCCCTGTCTCTCTCTTCTGTCTCTCCTTCATCTTTGCCCCTCTGTCTGTGTCCCCATCTGTGCCTCTCTGTCCTTCTTCCTTTGTCTCTGTCACTTTCCCTCTGTCTGCTCCTTTGCCCCAGTCTATTTCTTTATCTCTGTTCCCCTGTCTTTACCACTCCTATTGTCTTGTCTCTATTCCTCTGCACCCATTTCTATATTGGTGTAACCTTCCCTCTTTCAATGTCTGTATCCCACTGCCCTTGTTGTGTTGTCATGTCCCTCTTTTAACCCCTTTGTTAATGTTCCTCTCTTTGTTCCCCTCTCTGTCAAGAGCAGGACGCTGCAAAGGTCTGTCATGTTTCATTGTTGGTTTGTCAGGGGAAAGGGTGACTCCTTGCACTAGCCACGGTACCATCCTGTGCTTAATAGTACATGCAATGGGCATAAAGTACCACAATCTGTTTCTGAGCCTCTCTCATGCTCTTCCTCTTCCTCTATCCCTGTTCCTCTGTTTATGCCCCTCTCTTTCAGTCCATGCACATCTGTTAGGAAAAACTCCTAAATTTGCCTCACTACTGTGAGGCTTACCTGTACAATAGAATAACATTGGATTGCCGCATTACATTCAATGTGCCAATTTTGTATTAGAAACAGGTGACCCTTTCATGTTTGGTGTCTGTGAGATTGTAATTAAAAGTCATCTTGAATGATAATGTAAAATTTTAAACTACAGTTTTGAAAATGCCACTTTCATAAGGTTGGCATTTTTTGGTTGTTTGCTATTTGATGCCTGCAGCCTGTCCTAGGTCACATGACTGGTTGTAGTTGGCAGTTTTACTTTGTTAATTCTTCCCACGCAGACACAAAATAGAGGTGTAAGATGTGACTGAATGAGCTATCTGCCTGGCAGGATGGGGGTGCAGAGCTGGGCACAGACCCCCGGGGAACTGAATAGGCTGTGCTCTGTCTTCACTCAAAGGACTTGTCACCACTGCACTGTCCCTGCATCCCGTTTGGAGCCAGAGCAGGGGAGTCATAAAAGTGCAAGCACTTCAAAGGAAAACCTTTGAAACTTTTACTTCAAAGGAGGCACCAGATATAAAAGTAGGACCTTCAGACCCACTCTTCAGTTTTCTTTCTGGGCCTAAAGGACCTCTAGAATTTTTGCCTAAAATTGCTCTGAATGGGACCAATCTGTTTGTCTATCCTCCCAAGGTACATCACCAGTTGACCTGACTTTGCAGTAGTTCCTGTTACGTTATTCTCCACAGCAGGAAATCTTCGTCAGCGGTCCTTTGTCAAAGTGGTATCTGGCCTCCTGGAACTCTCATCAGCTACAGCCTACTGCTTTGTCCCACTGAAGATTTTTGACTTGCAACTCAATAGGTTGTGCTCTGCCATTACTGCACCACTTGGCACCACTTCATTGTCCCTGCAGCCACCTTGGAGCTAGGGAAGGGGAGTAAGGAAATTCCAAGCACTTCAAAGAAAACCCTGTCGAAATTTCTCCTACTTAAAAGGAGGCACCATGTATAAAAATGGGACCCCCAGACCCACTTTTCAGTTCATTGTCTAGACCTACGAAAAGAATGTTAGAGGACTGCCTGATGTTGTGGCTTACTATGTACTCTACAAGGCTGCTTTGCTGCACCTCAAAGGGCTGTTTTACTGCCTGAAGTCTGCCTTTTATTCAGAGCCCTGCCTTGCTGCTTGAGCCCTGCTTTATCAGTTGGACTACCACAGTGACTGCCTTGGTTAGTTTGCTGGCCTCCGGATCAGAGCCTCAGGGACCTAAAAGGCTCCCATCATCCTAAACCCACACATTGATCCAGCTTGAGTGAGTCCTGAATCCCTAGGTGGTACCCACCATTGCTGGATGCTTAGTTGTGGTGTTAAATCTGCCTACATAGCCAAAATTCAAAACTTGGGACTTAAAAAAATGGTAAAAAACTGCTCTGATAACTGAGAGAAGACTGGACTAACCGGCTTGTCTGCCCTCCCAAGATGCAGCACCATTTGTGCCTGAATTTGAAGTAGCTCCCACTATGTTCTTCTCTCACGCAGGAAATCCTGTTCAGAGGTCCTTGCCAAAGGGGTATTTAGCCTCCTGAAAGTCTCATTGGCTACAGCCTCCTCCTTCGTCACACAGAAGATTTTTGTCTTCCAATAAAGTGACTAAGCCCAAACATAGAAATCCTCACGGTGACTTTGTCCATTGGTTCCCTGACCTTGATTCTTTATATGTCAATGCCATGACCATGTCTTGTGTAAGAACTAAACACAACATCATAAGGGATAACTATCACAATCTACTCATTGGGAAATGAACTGTTGCACATCATTAAACCACAAGTAGTTAATGCACTGCAGAGGTTTGGGTGTAAACAGAGAGCTACAGATTTAACATTTAGATTGGTACAGTTGAGAATAATGACTTGTGTTTTTTTAGTTCCATGGGTCACATTCCATGACAGAAAGCACTGTGACTAAGCAGGTCATCAATTTCAACTTGTATTACACCCAGTATAAGATAGACTGATACAAAATGCCCTAAAAGGTATAAGATGAAATGGGCATAAAAAAGTATAGTGTGTTGAAAATACCCAGTCTGTACATGATGCAACCTTTTGTGCAAAACTGTCCCTTTACCAAGCCAGGTAAAGTAAATGCTAGATAAATACATGTTTAAATAAAACTGCTCACTTGACAACTCAGTTGACAACTATTTGCAATACCATTCAGAATAAATCTTGCTCTTCACAAAGGTTTGAGTGTTAAGAACAATTAAAGCCAGTTTGGGCTTCCAACCATTGTTAACTTTAGTAGATTACCTTTTACAGTTGCATTATTCACTAATTTAACACATTAGCAGTAATTACGTGCAAGTATGTGCAGTGTCAGGAAGGCCTCTTTAGCTGCCTGTCCAGTGTTGTTCTCACATCACAGGAGACACACTGAATGAAACACCTGATTAGAATTTTTGGAGTTGATGTACAGTCATTTAGAGCTGGGTCAGCATCACAAGAGTGATGCTAACCAGAACAAAATGTTTTATCCTATTTCACTTGCCAGTACTAAACTTGTTTTACTCTGGAAAATACCCTAAAAGTAACGCAAAGTAGCGCAAAGCACTTCTTTGCATTACCTAGTGCCAAAGGAACATGACAAGGGTAGTAGATTTGGCATTCCCAGGCAACCACCCAAGGTTTTTGACATAAAGCATTATCTACAAACAATAGTAGACAGCGTTTTGTCCCAAAAGTTAATGTCATTTGAAAGCAGGCTTCAAAAGGAGAAATTTCTTCATTTCTCCTTTCTTTTCTGCCTTTGCCTGCATGCTGCACTGTGCAGCACACTTACATAGTAGGAACAGGATGAAAGTGTCTCTAAGCATTGTATTTTGTACTGGGAGGGTACCTTTCCAGTTCAAATTATACGCTAAACTCATGTATAGACCCTTTCACGATGGTGCAAAACTGTATGTGGCACAGCAGCTCCAATCAGTGTCGACCGTATTGAGAAGGGAGAAGAGAGACATATTTCTGTAATGTTAGAAATGGGATCTTTGGTTGGTAGTCAGGTTACCCAGTGTCCAAGCAAGGACCCTCACTCTAGTCAGGGGAAGTTACACACAATCCAAACTATCCTGTGCCCACCCTCTGGTACTTTGGCACTGAGCAGTCAGGCTTAACTTAGAAGGCAATGTGTAAAGTATTTGTGCAATAAATCATGCAATAATACAGTATAATACCACAAAAATACACCACACAGGTTAAAAAAAATATAGAATGTTTATCTGAGTTTATTAAGGCCAAAAGGATCAAGATTTGATAAATACAAGTTAAAATATCACTTTTGTAATGATAAATAGAGTCTAATAGATCTTATAAACAACAATGGTCTCTTGCAAGCGCAAAGTACCTGATTTGCGTCTAAATTATCTGCACGGGACCGCAGAGGAGGAGATGTGTGGAAAACGGGTTTCTCCAGGAGCACACAGATGATGCGTCAATGCTTTTTCATGCAGGAAGGGCTTTGCGTCGATTTCCAGCACTTAGGCTTGGATCCTCTTCGGGTTCCGGGGTATTTGGTCTCCCCTAGGACGATGCAGAGAAATCCTGGATGTGCAGGACGAAGTCACAGGAGCTGCATTGATCCGGTGGCAGATGCAGGGAAATTTCTGCCACATGGCAGGTGCTGTGCTGATTCTTCTTGTAGAAAGTCAGGCTGCGTCAATCAGGCAGGGCAATGTGTCGATCCGGTGGGCTGTGCGTTGAAGTTCCAGTTGCAACGCTGGTGTTGCGTCGATCTCTACTCGGGGAGCCAGGCTGCATCATTTTGGTTCAGCAATGCAGTGATTCTCTCACCGCAGGGCAGGCTGTGCGTCGATTCTGGCAGGCTGTGCCTCGATTTTCAGAGCCAGAGGGCAGCAAAGGCAGCAGTCCTTTACAGAAAAGCAGTCTGGTGAGTCCTTTGGGCAGCCAGACAGCTTCTCTTAGCAGGTTGCAAGTTCTGGTTCACAATTCCATTCCCAGTTGGTACCTTGTCAAGAAGTGTCTGAGTTGGTAGAGTCAGCGACCAGGGTTAAATACCCGAATTTGACTCTGAGGTGGAGGAGACTTCAAAGAGTTGCTAACGCACAAGGTCTCATTTCAGTTCCATCCTGTCTGCCAGGGTCCCAGTAGAGGGTTTGACAGGCCATTGTGTGAGGGCAGGCCACTTTCTCGACATGTAAGTGTCAGGCCCTCCATCCCCCCAGCCTAGGAAGACCCATGCAGTATGTAGATGCGTGCAGGTATGACTGAGCATCCTGTGTTTGGGGTTGTCTCAGTGAAATGCACAAGGGAGCTGACACCTAACCCAGCCAGATGCGGATTGTAAGGCACAGAAGGATCACTTTCTCATAGAGGCATTTCTAAAATGGTAATATTAAATCCAACTTCACCAGTCAGCAGGATTTGGTATTACCACATTGGCCATACTAAATATGACCTTGTTACTCTTTTCATATCAGAATCTACCACTCAAACCACTCAAACAGTATATGAGGATAGTCCTAATGCTATCCTATGAAAGGATACACTACCAGGACATATAAACTACACAGGGATTAGTCCTGTTTTCTATCTACATAGCACCCTGCCCTTTTGGTTACCTAAGGCCTACATTAGGGATGCCTTATATGTAGAAGAAGAGGAGGTTAAGGCTTTGCAAGTACTTTTAAATGCCAAGTCGAATTGGCAGTGAGACTGCACACACAGGACTTGCAATGGCAGGCCTGAGACATGGTTAAGGTGCTACTTATGTGGGTGGCACAATCAGTGCTGCAGGCCCACTAGTAATTTAATCTACAGGCCCTGGGCACATGTAGTGCACTTTATTAGGGACTTATAAGTAGATTAAATAAGCCAATTGGGTATGAGCCAATGTCACCATGTTTTAAGGGAGAGAGCATATGCACCTTAGCAATGGTTAGCAATGGTAAAGTGTGCAGAGTCTAAACCAGCAAAAACAATGTCAAAAAGTGGAGGGAGGCAGACAAAAAGTTGAGGGTGACCACCCTAAGGCTTTTAGGTCTAACATGTGCCCCCCCAGCTGAAAGTGGGGAGAGCTACCCAACCTCCTGGGAGCTCTCATCGCTAAGGTGAAAGTATCTGGAGCATCAGTGTTGGCGTGGTGAATCTCCAGGCGATGCTCCCCCACAAAGCCCATCCCCTATAGGGAAATGGACCACCTCAAGAGTCAAAGATTTTTGCCTCTCACTTGCTTAAGCCATCTGAGGGGAATATGGTCTGTCTGAACCCAGAAGTGAGTCCCAAACAGGTAGGGTCTCAGCCCCTTAAGTGCCCTGACCTCAGCAGATGCTTCTCTCTCAATAGCACTCCACCTCTTTCCCGTGGTAATAGGCTTCTGCTAAAAAAGACTACTGGTTGGTCTAGGCCCTCCTCATTCAGCTGTGCTAGGACCGCCACTATGCCATGCTCTAAAGCATCTTTCTGAGCGATTAATTCTCTGGAGTAGTGAGGTGCCTTGAACTCGGGGTAGTGCACATGGCTTCCTTCAGGGAGTCAAAGGCTTTCTGACAAGCCTCTGTCTAAATTCACCAACCTAGGTTGTTTCTTGGATGTCAGTTTTGTTAAGGGGGCTACTATGGTGCCATATTCCTTAACAAATCTGTAGTAATATCCGGTCAGTCCTAAGAAGGCCCTCACTTCATTTGAGTTCTAGGTGGTTGCCAGGCCTTGATAGTTTCACTCTTGGCCTGGAGGGGCTGCACCTTGCCACCACCTACTAGGTGTCCCAAGTACACCACGGAACCCTGCCCAATCTGGCACTTATTGGCCTTGATGGTCAGGCCTGCCTGTTACAGGGCCTGAAGCACCTCCTTCAGGTGGAGCAGGTGTTCCTCCCATTTGGAACTATAGACGGCAATGTCGTCTAGGTAGGCTGCGCAGAACGCATCCTTGGCAGGTAGGACCCCGTTAACCAACCGTTGGAAAGTAGTAGGCACATTTTTCAATCCAAAGGGCATTACTCTGAACTGGTAATGGCCCTCAGGAATAGAAAAAGCAGATCTCTCTTGAGCCCCTTTAGTCAAGGCGATCTGCCAGTACCCTGATGTGAGGTCAAAGGTACTAAAGAACTTGGCAGCATCTAGCCTGTCTACGAGCTCATCCACTCGGGATGGGGTGAACATCTCTCTTTGTGACAGAGTTGTGACCCCGGTAGTCCACGCAGAACCTACGTTCTGGCTTGGGACCAGGAGCAGCAGCCTTGGGAACCAGCACCACTGGGCTGGACCAGGGACTGCTGGACTTCTCTATCATCCAAAGAGCCAGCATCTTGGCAACATCATCCTTGATGCTGGACCGCACTTTATCTGACACCTTGTAAATTTTATTCTTTACAGGTGGAATGTCTCCTGTGTCAATATCGTGTACACAAAAGTGTGTGAGCCCAGGTGTTAGGGAGAACAGGGAAGAGAACTGCTCTAACAACTTGTACCAGTCTCCTCTCTGATCTAGAGTCACGGAGTCAAAGAGATTAACACCCTCCACTGACCCATCACCTTTCTTGGCAGAGAGGAGGTCGGGGAGAGGCTCACTCTCCTCTTCCATGCCCTCATCTGTTATGAGAAGCATGCTGACCTCAGACCTCTCAAAATGAGGCATCAGTTGGTTGTGGTGGAGAACCCTTAAGGGGTTTCTGGGGCTCTTAAGTTCCACTAGGTAAGTGGCCTCCCCCTTTCTCTCCTTGACTTGGAATAGGCCAGTCCAGTGGTCCAGGAGAGCTCTAGGCTCTACTGGCTCCATCACCCATCCCTTGGGTTATATTTATACCCTGTTTGCATCAGATTTGCGTAATTTTTTTTAATGCAAGTCCGGTGCAAACTTAACTCTATATTTATATTTTGCCCCACCTAGCATCACAACTTTGGAGTTTGCGTCTTTTCAAGTATGCATGAAACCGTCTGGCATCAATGAGATGTAAGGTAGGTGTTCCAGTTCAAAAAATGACTTAAACACCGTGCACCACATTTATCCAACAGGGCAAAAATGACACACGGGTGGGATGCAGATTTGAAAAATGATGCAAAGCCCGATTTGCGTCAAATTTGAATGCCTGGATCAGTGCAGGTGTTAAAATGGGGCAAACACACCATTACTTAAGGAAAACACACACAAGCAACATCATTGCTCAAGAAGGACAACATGGAGGTGCTACTGATGCAGCATGCCAGACGACACAGAGCACAGGACCAACAGCAGCAGCCACCACCACCCCAACGTGGCCCCCAAACGCAGCGCAGAAGGCAGGAGAGAGTCTTCATGACCAGGACAACCCTCCAGGGCCTCAGGGAACAGGATGTCATCCGGAGGTACAGACTCAACTGGCAAGCCATTCAACAACTGCTGCACCAAATTAAGCCACAGATAACAGCCAGCCTGCAGACACCACACAATATACCACCAGTGACGAAGCTGCTAGCTGTCCTGCACATGTTGGCAAGTGGCTCCTTTCAAATAATGGGTGCCCTGGTCTCTGGGGTATCACAGCCTTCCTTCTCAAGGTCCTACATGCCATCATCTCGCTCACACCCCATCACATCAGCTTCCCCAACACACAGCGAAGCAGCAGACCAAACAGGGGTTTTACCAAATACATGGCTTCCCGCATGTGCTTGGTGCTATTGACTGTACCCACGTCCTTATTGTACCACCTGCTGCAACAGAGCATCTATACCGGAACAGAATGCACATCCACTCAATAAATGTGGAGGCCATAGTTTACCACCAGGTATTGTTTACCAACATCGTGTCCAAGTATTCCTTCATCTTCTGCCATAGCACCATCAATCAGCACTTTAAGGATGTGTAGGAGGCTGGACTGGCTTGTAGTGAGTACCAAGGGGTACTTACACCTTGCACCAGGACCAGGTATCCCTTATTAGTGTATAGGGTGTCTAGCAGCTTAGGCTGATAGATAATGGTAGCTTAGCAGAGCAGCTTAGGCTGAACTAGGAGACGAGTGAAGCTCCTACAGTACCACTAGTGTCATATGCACAATATCATAAGAAAACACAATACACAGATATACTAAAAATAAAGGTACTTTATTTTTATGACAATATGCCAAAAGTATCTCAGTGAGTACCCTCAGTATGAGGATAGCAAATATACACAAGATATATGTACACAATACCAAAAATATGCAGTATAGTATTAGAAAACAGTGCAAACAATGTATAGTTACAATAGGATGCAATGGGGACACATAGGGATGGGGCAACACAAACCATATACTCCAAAAGTGGAATGCGAACCAAGAATGGACCCCAAACCTATGTGACCTTGTAGAGGGTCGCTGGGACTGTAAGAAAACAGTGAGGGTTAGAAAACTAGCCCACCCCAAGACCCTGAAAATTGAGTGCAAAGTGCACTAAAGTTCCCCAAAGAGCACAGAAGTCGTGATAGGGGAATTCTGCAAGAAAGACCAAAACCAGCAATGCAACAACAATGGATTTCCAGACGAGAGTACCTGTGGAACAAGGGGACCAAGTCCAAAAGTCACTATCAAGTCGAGAGTGAGCAGATGCCCAGGAAATGCCAGCTGTGGGTGCAAAGAAGCTGCTACTGGACAGTAGAAGCTAAGGTTTCTGCAAGAACGACAAGGGCTAGAAACTTCCCCTTTGGAGGATAGATGTCCCACGCCGTGGAGAGTCGTGCAGAAGTGTTTTCCTGAAGAAAGACCGCAAAAAAGCCTTGCTAGCTGCAAGTCATGCAGTTAGGGTTTTTGGATGCTGCTGTGGCCCAGGAGGGACCAGGATATCGCCAATTGCGTCAGGGGACAGAAGGGGTGCCCAGCAAGATAAGGAGCCCTCTCAGAAGCAGGCAGCACCCGCAGAAGTGCCGGAACAGGCACTACAAAGTGGAGTGAAACAGTGCTCACCGAAGTTGCACAAAGGAGTCCCACGCCGCCGGAGGACAACTCAGGAGGTCGTGCAATGCAGGTTAAAGTGCCGTGGACCCAGGCTTGGCTGTGCACAAAGGATTCCCTCGGAAAGCGCACAGGAGCCGGAGTAGCTGCAAAACACGCGGTTCCCAGCAATGCAGTCTGGCGTGGGGAGGCAAGGACTTACCTCCACCAAACTTGGACTGAAGAGTCACTGGACTCTGGGAGTCACTTGGGCAGAGTTCCTGGATTCAAGGGGACCTCGCTCGTTGTGCTGAGAGGAGACCCAGAGGACCGGTGATGCAGTTCTTTGGTGCCTGTGGTTGCAGGGGGACGATTCCGTCGACCCACTGGAGATTTCTTCGGAGCTTCTAGTGCAGAGAGGAGGCAGACTACCCCCACAGCATGCACCACCAGGAAAACAGTCGAGAAGGTGGCAGGATCAGCGTTACAGAGTTGCAGTAGTCGTCTTTGCTACTTTGTTGCAGTTTTGCAGGCTTCCAGCGTGGTCAGCAGTCGATTCCTTGGCAGAAGGTGAAGAGAGAGATGCAGAGGAACTCGGATGAGCTCTTGCATTCGTTATCTAAGGAAATCCCCAAAGCAGAGACCCTAAATAGCCAGAAAAGAGGGTTTGGCTACTTAGGAGAGAAGATAGGCTAGCAACACCTGAAGGAGCCTATCAGAAGGAGTCTCTGACGTCACCTGCTGGCCCTGGCCACTCAGAGCAGTCCAGTGTGCCAGCAGCACCTCTGTTTCCAAGATGGCAGAGGTCTGGAGCACACTGGAGGAGCTCTGGGCACCTCCCAGGGGAGGTGCAGGTCAGGGGAGTGGTCACTCCCCTTTCCTTTGTCCAGTTTCGCGCCAGAGCAGGGCTGAGGGGTCCCTAAACCGGTGTAGACTGGCTTATGCAGAAATAGGCACCATGTGTGCCCATGAAAGCATTTCCAGAGGCTGGGGGAGGCTACTCCTCCCCTGCCTTAACACCATTTTAGAAAGGGAGAGGGTGTAACACCCTCTCTCTGAGGAAGTCCTTTGTTCTGCCTTCCTGGGCCAAGCCTGGCTGGACCCCAGGAGGGCAGAAACCTGTCTGAGGGGTTGGCAGCAGCAGCAGCTGCAGTGAAACCCCTGAAAAGGCAGTTTGGCAGTACCAGGTCTGTGCTAGAGACCCGTGGGATCATGGGATTGTGCCAACAATGCCAGGATGGCATAGAGGGGGCAATTCCATGATCTTAGACATGTTACATGGCCATATTTGGAGTTACCATTGTGAAGCTACACATAGGTAGTGACCTATATGTAGTGCACGCGTGTAATGGTGTCCCCTCACTCACAAAGTCCGGGGAATTGGCCCTGAACAATGTGGGGGCACCTTGGCTAGTGCCAGGGTGCCCACACACTAAGTAACTTAGCACCCAACCTTTACCAGGTAAAGGTTAGACATATAGGTGACTTATAAGTTACTTAAGTGCAGTGTAAAATGGATGTGAAATAACGTGGACGTTATTTCACTCAGGCTGCAGTGGCAGGCCTGTGTAAGAATTGTCAGAGCTCCCTATGGGTGGCAAAAGAAATGCTGCAGCCCATAGGGATCTCCTGGAACCCCAATACCCTGGGTACCTCAGTACCATATACTAGGGAATTATAAGGGTGTTCCAGTATGCCAATGTAAATTGGTAAAATTGGTCACTAGCCTGTTAGTGACAATTTGAAAGAAATGAGAGAGCATAACCACTGAGGTTCTGATTAGCAGAGCCTCAGTGAGACAGTTAGTCATAACACAGGTAACACATACAGGGTACACTTATGAGCACTGGGGCCCTGGCTGGCAGGGTCCCAGTGACACATACAACTAAAACAACATATATGCAGTGAAATATGGGGGTAACATGCCAGGCAAGATGGTACTTTCCTACAGGATGGACGATATGGCAATGGCCTTCTTGTCGGTAAGTCCATAAACCTAGCAATATACACACACCACAGCAACCCTGTAGGACATGCAATACACACACCACTGCTTTGACAGGTGGGCAGGAAGACACTGAGGTGTGACACATGCAGTTAAGTTGAACACCCTGACACAATGGAATACACACCTATGGACAAATGACGGCTGCCAATAACAATAGATGCCACTCTAGAGCTACAAGGGACCAAGGGCAAAGCACACAGTGACAATGACATGGCCTGCCCTGGAAGGACAATTTGGAAGATGAACCATTTACTATTACATTAGGCCACATAGTCAATCCCACACCCTCCCAAGCAATAAGTACTGTGGAAGGGGTGTGCAATGTGTGTTGGTGCAGATCAAACACCATGAGACACATAGCATGATAATGCTGACTCATATGTAGGTGACATGGAAATACTGAGGCAGTCCCAACATCACACATCACTCCTGGGGTGAAGTTGCCAGGTAGCAATAAGGAAGTGGACTGTACTATGAACACATATTGATGTACCACTAATGTAAACTGTACACTGTTGCACACACTGAAAGAGCCAATTGTCCATCAAAATAACGGATGTACAGGGAGATGGCCCTTCCTACACAGATACATCCACCTCCACAAGGCAGTTAGCCAGGTTTCCTGGAACAAGTTTGGTAGCGTAGGTGTACCACTGCATATGACCTACTGGCAGAGGGAACCACAAAGGTCTACACAGAACCAAGTCACACATGAGACAATTGTGCATTGTCAATACTGAACACCTCCGTGCTGCCAACTTATGGAGATGTGTTGGGCATTGCCACCAAGCCTAATCAAAGGGCCTCACTTCTGGATTTCATCAGCAATTACATATATCTAAGTGAATGGAATGTCCAGGCCATGTAGTGCAACCATGTTACCACCACATCAGAATCTATTGTGTGTGTGGAAGTATCATGTCCCCTCCAGTGAAAGCACACTAAAACATGTTGCTCACTACACAAAGCATGGTACATACATACTGAGAAGCAGTTTAGAAACTAAACCATAGATTTCAGGTCAATGAGCCAAACACAAGTTGTCAAGTCAAACAACCCAATGCAGAAAGACCCTCATAGAAGCCCAGTATCTCATACAATGCCAGAAACACATATGAGTCACAGACGACACAAGATATCAACTGTCATGCTACATTACATTCCCGGTACAAGCACTAACAAAATACTTACTCCTATTTTCTTTTTCAGCTGATCAGGGTGATGGGATCCAGCCATGGATCATGACCCCATTCCCCAACACAAGCACAACAGCAGAGCGTGCCTATAATGATGCAGATTGGAGGACACGCACCATTGTGCAGCGGACCTTTGGCTTCCAGAAGTCACTCTAAACACATTGTTAGGATATGTAATGAAACACCTCACTTTCTCACACATTCCTGCTCGTGTTACTTATTTCTCCATCACATGTTCTTTAGGAATGTATTACCTCAGGGAGCATGTCACAAAGACAAATCTGACTACTTGTGATGCAACATCACATGTGATACGTATGATTGTACAGCAAACATCACACACAGTTGTTAAAAAAAATGTTCAATTTCACATATGAAGGAAGAAATCATAGGACCACAGCATATGACCCACTTCTATGTTGCCAACATGATCTACTGTACCACATGACACACAACTATGACATCTCCATTCATAAGGTAAATAAGCGCCTCATACATGAGGCAGTGAATGTGAAATCACAGTGGTAACAAGAATGTCTGAAAAGACCGCTGACCTTAGTAAGTGTGACATTTGCTATCTCTGCAAGGAGCTTGTGTGACAAGAGGTGCATCAATCCTGAAAATGGATGGCATGAGTGTCCCAGGTATGACAAGCAATGGGCACAACACATGCCCTGCACAGTCCATCCCTGTTAATAAGTCCTGCCACTGCCATGTGTTTTTCCTGCCCTCCCATTTCTGGGGGCGCTGTAAATGGACTATCTGTACCCTGGGAATCACCATTAACCCTCACACAGACTCCCATTCTGACTCTAGTTTGCTTCCCTTTTCCATATGGCATGCTATAGAAGAACTACATTAGCCTGCATGGTCTTCGGGTCCTATAATGTACTGCCTGGTAGTTGGTAAGACCTGTAATCTTCTGTCCATAGCTTGGTTGTCCCCTAATACTGCATTATCACCTCCAGGACTTGTGAGAGACTGAAGCTGCACACACCTGTGAGCTCTCTCATGCAGCCCAGCCATGCTGCTGCCTGGAACTGCTTAGAAGCTGCCATTCCCTGAAGCTCCTCGTCGTGCATTGGAGTGCAATTCATTTGTGTACCAGAGCCCTTGTTGGATTGTGTTACAGTCCTGATTACGCCTGAAACTGCTCTCTGTTTAAACAGTACAGTTCCTGCTTGTTCCAGTCAGACTCTGCTCCCTGTTTTTCAGCCATGTTCATGTTTGTTTCTGCCAGAGCCTGTTACCCAGACCTGTTCCAGTCTTTGCGTCAACCAGAGCCTGTTCCCTGTGCCTGCCTTTGCCTCATAGTTGGATCCCTTGCTCTCTGTTTCCTTTTGAGGTATTGTGTCTGGTAAGTGTACTATCAGTCCTCAACTGTATAGAATTGTTTACTTTCTATTTGTTCTGGCATCAGGTTTCCAGGAGGCTAATACAGCCACCAGCCTTGGTCTAGTTTTGCATGTAGTCATTCGTGCCTTACAGTGACAGTGTTCTATGGCTGTATTCCAGGATTTGTTACTGTGTCTCCAGCCTGACAAACAAGAGCTAGTCTTGTGTATGTAAGGACAATCCATGTCTGTGCCCGAGGGTCCAGGCACAGATTCACTTCTGCTGCCACCTTTCTAGGGAGCTTGCGTGGTGACTAGCAGTGAGATTAATCTGCACAGAGGCATTGACGTTCCCTGTTTGCTGTGGGAAGTTCTGAGCCCTACTCTGTGTACAATCTTAATGATGAGCCCTGCATGTTTGTCCATTACTGACCCGTTACATATTTGTCCACACTAAGGTTGCTCTGTATTCACTCTTCTGTATTATCTGCCATACCATAGATGCCCTATCCCCTTGTATGCCTTTAGTTGATCTTCTGCTTTAGGACAAATCTGCCTTGCAAGATGCTCTGTGAACTCCAGGGGTGCCCCAACAGACTCCTGACTAGACCTGCACGAAACAGTAACACCATGGACGCCAATACTGACATGGGGTACACATGCCCACACACTTGAACTGGACACTTTTGTGCAATGCACCTCTGAAAATATGTGAACACATTCAGCGTGTGCATAACAATTTTATGATTGGAATTGAGGCTCAGTGTTGCAAACACTGTACCTACCAAACATGTACAAATGGCTGATATATGGGTAGTTTACACACAAGTCACCATGAATTCATGGCCAACAATTAATGATATGTGAGGGGTAACATATCCGTCCGACATAGCCCTCATGAACCATCCTCGATCATCCCTGTGTATTGTTTGTCGTGGGAAATGTAATATCCCCAAAGTCAAACAACTATACACATCAAATGAGTCAACACATATTACAAACACATATCATGACTGTTGTACATCACTGATTGCCTTCTCATGTTGATACCCATTTGTAGCACAATCATACATTGACCATTATGCCAAATGTATTGCATGCCGTTCCATCAGTAGCACACATATAGTTGTAACAGTTAATTCACACACAAAACACACAGACCATGATTTATAGTTTTGTATTGCAGCCTTGCCATCATTTATTGATGCAAAATCAGCGCAAACTTATAAATTCCAATAGCATTTTGTAACCTTGTGCTGATTTTGTGTCAGAAAAAAAAGGAAATGCTGCGCAAAGATAGTATAAATATGGGCCGCAGTTGCATGGTATACCACATGTGGCCAAACACTATAACACACACTGCAGGCCATACCATCCTATCTTCATCTAGATACAGGCTGCATGCATGCTAAATATATAACATTTACGCAAACATAGTTTGAGTCAGAAATTTTGACGGAAATGCATCGAAAAACCACACAAACGCAAACTAAATATCAATGGACCTGTAGCGTTAATTCCACCAGCGCACCCCATGCATGTGGCTATCCATAAAAATAGTAGTTTCCTGGTACTGTCTGGTATTTTGCTGCACATGTAGGTTATGTATCGAATATATTCACGCAAACTACGTATGCGTCAAAAAAATACACGCAAGATGGAAAATGGGGTGCGAAGGTGACAAGAAGTGATCTAATAGGAAATCCTGTTTACAGACATGGGACAGTTGGTTTACTTTCACTTTCACTTTACAGTCTGCTTTTTCTTGACTGTGTGGCTGTGTCTTGGTGTTGCTCTTGTTTGGATTGCGTATATTGTATCTTGTGATGTCTATCTTTTGTCTTTTTGTGTATTCTATTTGTATATTGTACCTGTGCAAGTGTTTTTGTGTATTTTAGCATTGTCTGAATTGTAATTTTACTGTTGGGTGTCTGGGGGTTAGATTAGTTGGGTTAGTTGGGGGTTTGTAATTTAGGTTGTAAGTTTAATTTTTTCTGTTTTTTTCTTACTTTTTCCATTTTATTTGTACTATAACATGTCAGGAAGAGCGAGGCTAAGCCGCATGGGTGAGCAGGAGCTTGGGGCCTTCGTGTGGCTGGTGTGCCACTTTCTTCCAGTGATGCTGGAGTCGGTGGCCCGTGTGATACATGGGTATCACACGGAGGCAAGGCGGCTGCATTGGGCCAAGGTGCCCTTCCACCTGAAACATGTGTTCAACACCTCAAGGAACGAGCACCAGCTGAAGCATCGCTGGGCTGACCTGGTGGCCTGAGAACAAGACCTGCTGGCGCACCTGGGTGTGGTGATCATGGCCCAGTTGGTGAGTTTCACATTGAAAAATGTGTACAGTATAATGCTCCTGAGTTTCAGTAGCCCATGTCTTGACGTGCTGCATGTGATGTTTGTGGCCATTTGTAATGCAAGTAGAACAAACTGTTAGTGTACCCGTACTGAGATATATTACTCATATTTATACATGCTAACAATGCAGTCCAGAGTTTCATTGAGCCATGTCCGACTATTACTTAGGGCCATATGTACCAAGCTATTTATAATTTTCACAAACAGCCTAGTTTTCTGAATTTTTGTGTTTACGTCAGGATAAATATTTATTCAAATGCACAGCCCAAATTTTGCCATTCTGATATCACATAACAGGGTTTGCTAGTGCCATTTAGGAATGGGCGGTCCTATCCTACTATTGAGTCCCAGGCCGCTGATTGTTATTTTCTTGGACACAAATGCTACCACTAAGCAATTGCAGTTACCATCAGTTTCAAGTTGGTGCTAACCCATTTGCAAAAGGGGAGGGATCTCCATGGGATCCTTTTCCCTTTGTGAATGCATGGCAAAAAAAATGATTCTGAGCTGGAAGTTGTGCCACGGACCACTGACTGCTTCCAGAAATATTTTTCAGTCATAAAATAGGTTTTTGAATTACTTTCTGTTTACCCCTGCTGAAATAAGGCTGCAGTTAAATGAATATTTACATCCCTATTTGAAACCAGTCACAGACATGGTGGTCTGCTGAGCCCAGCAGGCCAGCATCCCTGTGAGTGCCGCCATTCCCAAGAAGTTTGCAAAATGAGACCTACCTCATCATTATTCATGAGGTAGGTCATTTGCTACCCCATTTTTGAATTGCAAACAGTGTCATTGAGAGTGATCTACCTCAGACCATCCAACTTGCTAATTGCTTGTTGCTCAGTCTCGCAATGTGCGACTCACAAAATCTGATCTTGGTACATATGGCCCTGAGTAACATATTTCAGGTGCAATGACAACAACCGTGCCAATGCATTCTGTCAATGATGATCAGCTAAGACACTGTCAGCATACCATATTTCATTGTTTTGGGACAGCAAAGTGGGCTAGCCATGTTTAGTGCTACATTGACATAATTACACATACATGATCCCTGCCATCATGTTGGCCTAGGGGGGAAAATACGGCTTAGGGGACACTGCCAATGGGGCATTTGTTACCTACATACAACTGTGCCACATCTGTTATGGACCACTGAATGCACAATAATTGCTGACTGAAAATTTACCCACATGTCCATCACACAGTTAATTATTGTCCCTTGATGCACAAGCCACAAAACCTGAGTCACTTGTATTGCAGTGCACCAGGGAAGCGCCATTACATGTGTCACCCAATTACAAATCATGACATGGAGTACATTCTGAAATGGATTAACCACAAATCTTTGTAGTCAGGTTTAGCACCACATGATTGTTAGGCCCAGTACATGTGTGCAAATGTGTGTCTATCACTCACTGGAGTGTCACTGTCAATGCAAGCTTGCAGTGAAATGTCTGTTGGAGTGTCTACATGTAGGATCAGAAGCTCACTCTTATATAATGTCACACACTGTGTTATGTTGTCCACATGTTTGTACAGTGATCAGTCATTGAGCATATATTTCCTTTCCATGTCTTACAGGTGGACCGGCCCCCTACACCATCGGGGAAGTGGCTCGATTTGAGGACCCAGATGTATCCAGTAACTGTGAAAATGTCCTGTTTAGTGATTGCTGCTGTTGTGTGAGAGACTCTTGTGTGTTGCACTCATTGCAAGATATAATGAGCTGGCACTTGATCTGATATATTACTTGAGGTTGACATAGTGTTGCTTGCAAGGGTTAGACATTTACAGGCAGAGAGTCATATCTTGGGAGTCCTGTGATGTGCAATAGGCAGCAGCATGTGAACAAGGTGATTAGTAGCCACATGTAGGCCCACGTTTGATTTGGAAGTGCTCCAGGGTCAGAATATTGTCAGCAAGTCATACCCTCATTTTCACAAGACAGTGATGCATCAGTTTTCAACAAAAAATTGGGCATCCCTGTATTGTAATGTACATGTAGGACTGTACTTGTAACTGTCCCCCAGCATCTAGCCCCATATGTGTACTCCATTTCCGTGACACTTGTGTGGTATGTAATAGGCGTGCATGCAGGTCAAGGCCAGATGTGTGTTGGGATCAATGTGGAGGATTTTGTAAATGTGTTGGCAGATCAGGTGTTGATGGTTGTCCACAAAAGGAAACATGAATGTAGATGTGATGACAAATGGATACTTCACTCCTAGTTGGCTGGCCTCCTCACATGTGTTCCACTCACTAAATCCATGTACAGGTGAACGTGGCTTCGTGGTTGTCCTTGACAGTTGTGATGATGCATTGCATGGCCATCCCCCCTGAGGCAGAGGGGTAGGGGGAGAACATATATGTAGGTAGGTGTGATGGTCACATTGTAGATGACAGTCATCAAATTCAAGCATGCATGTGTCCCAAACAACATTCACCCCTTATGATTGACAACGGCATACCATCATGCCAATTACATATACAAATTAATGGTCTTAGGTGCCTTAAAATTGATCCAGATAATATAGGCATTAGTCGGCCTGGCACATGTTAAGTACTTGCTGCCTTTGCATTGTGACACATTGCACTACATAATTGCACAGATCACTTTATTTGGTACACCCCTTGTTGTGCTTTGCTGTGCTGTTAAATACTTGATGGCTAGGCAGCGTTGCCATGTCATTCCTCAGAGACAATATCTCATCTGTACTGTGATTCAGACTGCATGTGCAATTTGAGGGAGAGTGTCAGATTAGCATCTTTACATGCATCACACAATGATGACACTAATGGTTGCTTGTCTCATTGTTTCAGCTGCCAACATGAATGCCGCGGAGATAAGGGATTTTCAGAGGCGGGCAGTGAGATACAGGCACATCTTGGATGTGGAGTCTGGGTTCTGGATGATGGCAAGATGCTATCGGCGAGAGAAAGCCACAGGAGCATGGCATGCTTTCAGCCAAGGGAGACCGGCATTGGCCACAACAGGTGGAGCAACCACCATGACTGCAGCCAGTGGCACAGCGGCCACAAGTTCATCAGCCCCACCTGCTGCACCCTCAACCTCGGGACCAACAACCACAACACCTGCTGCACCCTAAGTTCCAGCACCCCCGACCACAACACCTGCAGGAGCAACTACGTCAGGGACACCGACCACCACAGCAGCTGCTTTGGACATGACTGCAATATCACAGCTACAGAGGGACATGAGGAAAGTCCTAAAGAAACTTAACACTCTCCAGCAGGAGGTAGATAGGAATAGCTGTAGGCTAAAGTCAATCAAAAAAACTTCTGAACTCCTGCCTTACCTCGCCCCTAATTCCGTCCCCTTCCTCCTCTTTCCTTATCCAGTTTTTTAGTAGGTTTAGGGCGTTTAGTGATAGGTTAGAGTAGGCTAGTAGTTTGGATAGGATAAGTAGGTTGGGGGGATTTCATATTATTACATGTTAGTTTGTGGGTAGGGGTTAATGTTGGGGCTTTTGTGTATTCTAATAATAAAAAAAATAGACAATTTTAAAAAACACAAAGAAAATACATTTGTTTAGTTTTAGTATCTGTTTAGGTTAGTAAATGTTGTCCTACATAGGCCCCGTCATATAAGGGAGGTGGGGGATACATGTTTAGAGTGTTTAATTAAATGTGGTATGTAAGTTTAGCATAGGGTAGTTAGGGCTAGTTGTGGGTAATGTATAGTTAGGATCGGTTAGGTTAGTATAGGTGAGTGACATAGTTTTAAGTTCTCTTTCATATATAGTTATTAAAGTTTTAGGTACTCCTTTACGTCATGTGTCATATGTTTGGGGATCTGGGTCTTTCCATGAGTGTACATGGCCAATTTTCTGTTGGCCTGTGTATTCCGTGCTGCATCCATATCCCACTCCTGACATGTTAACTCCCACTTCCAACAGAGCTGTCACATTGGCAGCTACAACAAAGCTAATTCTCTATGCATCTGCCATCTATTCTACCCACCACTCGAGGTGACTATGGTTCCCATGTATTGGACAGGTAGGTGTGATTTTAAAGCTGTCATCATTTGGGTCCTGTGTTGGAATCTTGGGCACTGTGGAACGTCTGCCTGCAGCCTGATGTTCATGTGTATACTGCTAAACTGAGTAGTGTCAATTTCTGATGAGGTCAAGTATACAAAAATCACACCTAGGTGTTTTAACTGTACTCCCAGCTGACGTTATTGGCCAAACATTAATACACAGCCATTTCTGCTGTATGTTGTGGGTGTGGCATGTATGCTTTGAGGCAAATGTCATATACACAATGACCGTCTTGTAGAGGATGTGGCCAGCATTGAGTTTCTTCTTGTAGATACTTTGGGCCTGAAATATACTATTACTACACTGCATTTGCCTCATTTTTAAACGCAACAGCAGTGCAAACCTACAAATTACTATGATATTTTGTAAGTTTGTGCTGCTTTTACTTCAGAAATGAGGCACAGGCAGCACAGAAGATTTAGAAGTCCTGGCCCTTGTGCGTAAATATCTGCCCACATTATTTCTGCACTCTGGTATTGACACTCTGTGACCATTGACATGTTACATGCATTACAAATCTCCAGAAAAGTAGGTGTGTCACATTACACAGAGAAAAAGTGGTTGTGTAGGTGCTGTTTATTTTAAAGTGCTGTAGTGTAATATTTACAAAGCCCAGGTTTGTGAGCCCATTAGTGTAAAGCATTCTATTGTGACAAAACACAAGTGCAGTCGCGGGAAGCGCTGTTTGTTTGCCGGGAGGAGGTCAAGGGGCAGGAGCCCTTTAAAATTGAATTCGCGCTCCCGCCGTCGCGGGACGCGCTGATTGGTGCCGGGAGGAAGGACAAGGGGCAGGAGCCCTTTAAATTGTACTCGCGCTCCCGCCCTCGCGGGAAGCGCTGTTTGTTTGCCGGGAGGAGGTCAGGGGGCAGGAGCCCTTTAAAATTAAATTTGCGCTCCCGCCGTCGCGAGACGCGCTGATTGGTGCCGGGAGGAAGGACAAGGGGCAGGAGCCCTTTAAATTGTACTCGCGCTCCCGCCGTCCCGTCCTTGCCCGTCATTGCCAGGAAGAGGCAGGGCAGGGCCACCCCCCTGACATCTACCCAAAGACGTGGTCCATACAGCAAACTTGTCTATGGCTGCCTGAAGGAGACTCCAAGTTCCTCTGCTCGGTGCGTGGGTAGCTCTTCCACAGAGCCCCAGGCCCCACCAAGCACGTGGAAAACTATTATCCCAAACCGGATACTTGCAGGTGTATCCACGTACTCAGCTGAATTTATCTCAGTTCATCATATAACTGCTTATTGAATTCCGTTTCTTGGAGGGTGGAAGGAGGCGGCACCATTCTTCTTCCCCCAAGGGCAGGAGCCCATAATTCATTACCCGCTCTACGCCTGTCTGTGCCCGATAAGTGGTTGGGCCAGGCTTTATATATATACGTTTGGGCGTCTTACTGTGGTCTTGTCTTTGGGAATTGTTAACAGCAGGGTCTGAGAAGCTTATTAATCACACTATAGTGTCAGTGGCTGGGTCCCAAAGGCCTACACACCCCTATAAGCCGGGGGCCCTGATTTAAAGAATAATGGGCCGTCGACGTGGGGGTGGGTTGGAAGGTAAACAGCACTCTAACAGAACCTTAGATGGTTTTCTGCAAAAGGCTGTTGGGGAACTTGAAAAAGAAATAGAGTTAGTGCAGCGACGCTTAGCTGCCCCCCCTTCTTCAAATAACAGCCTAGTTCATGTTAGCTCAGCCCCACAGCCCTCCCCGCGACCAGAATTACAGTCTGTACTGACTACCCCTTTCCCTTCCCCCTCCAAAAATTCCCAGGAGAATCAGGACGAAACCCCAATTACAATTACCACCCGTGCTGCACCTATTTCGCTGGCCCAGAGTCCCCCAAACGAAGGCCCCCTCACCTTAGCAGATTCCAATACCAAAGGAAAAAGGAAACGAAGGGAACCCGCTTTTAAAAACAAACGATCTAGGACTTTGAGCCCCTCTAACATGGCCCAACCTTCTAATAAGGATACGGTATCAATCCCCTTACACAACACAAACAAGTGTCATACAAATGAGTACACCAGGGATTTCATAAGAGATGAGCTTTCCAAACTTTTTCTTCCAATTTTAACCCGCCTCCCATCGATTCAGGACAAATTGGAAAGCCTTATCAATAGCCAGACACCCAAAATTGCTCCATCCGTAGAAATTCAATCCCATCCCCTTGCCAACCATGACCCCATCACTGCCAACAGACCCACTGGCCAAATAGCAAAAATCCCTTTTTCCTCTTTAAACCAAGATCGGACCAGCTCCGTCAAAACAGCTAGTATTTTAATGAATAAGCCCCATATGGTTCCAGTTCCCCTTTTAAAAGGAACCGCCACATGGAATAACCCTGTAACTAATCCGGGAGATGGCAACCCCACTTGGGATCACCTGCTTACAGAACACCAGAAGAGCGACAAGTCCAGGGGCCTGTCAGATCCAAAAGTGCTCCATTTGCCACCAGAATCATGTCATTATGTACTCATTATATCGAATGTTCCTGAACTCAAACCTCATTCCACTGAATCTTTCACCGAACTTAAAAACAAGGTTATTCATTGGTTGCACGTGAACGCAGGGTTTGCTTTTTCCATGACACCCTCAATACTGATGGTGAGAAGGGTAGGGTGGGTGGGTTCCCTAGCGAAGATCGGTTCAGGGGACTGCATAGTTATCAACTTTAATTCTCCAGACCTTGTCCAACGGCTCTTTATAAACGCTAATAGACCTTATCCTATAACTGGAAAAGCCTCCCTTTGCAGGTTACAAGTGTTTTATCCACCTCCCACGCCAGTTTGGAGTAGACAACCGCCAACGTTATACGGGGCTTCCCCGGCTATCCACACACAGTCTATCCCTCTATTTGGCCCCAGTTGCCCTTCGTCATCTCTTTCTGAAACAGACTGACTAGGAGACGACCTTTCGGAAGTGGCTCCGAGCAATGGTGATGCTGAGGACATTCACCCTACTGCCCTCAGCATCTCTAACTCTGGTGCCCCTTTGACCTTGGCAGATCCTGTTAACCAGGGATCACCCATGAGCACCACGAGCCAAGTCAGCGAGGAATGTATTCCGTCCCTGTCAATTGTTCCATACATTCTGGTGTCCACCCGCATGTCCAACCTACCTAATTCATATATAGCTGGGGCCACATCCAGCGAGGTTCACATGGCACATAGCGAGAAAGCCACTGGTCCTAATATACCCGAGGGAATTAGTATGGTTCCTAGCAGTTCCTCCCCCTGTAGGAAATATCCTCAGAATAAAGCAGGGTCCATAAAAACAGAGGATCTCGTTAAGGTACTCAGCTGGAACATAGCAGGGTTGGAAAGCAAATTACAAAGTCCAGGATGGGTTAGTCTTATTGATGATCACCTGATCTGCCTCTTCCAAGAAACGTGGGCATTAGAACCCAAATATAGACTAGGCTTTAAAAGCTATTGGGTTCCAGCACGCAAGTGAGACCATCGGGAGGGCTGCTTGTGTGGATCAACACTTCTCTTAGGTGCAAGATAGAAGAAATAGATACGGGTTGCCCTGACTTGCAAGTCCTATTAATAATGATTTCTGAAGAGAGACCGTTACTTTTAATTAATATCTATAACAGGAATGTGAGCTCCCACACCGATTCTGATGTCCTGTCCATTTTGGACAGTTTTCTTAAAAACAATCCTTCCTTCTTTGTTTTGATTGGAGGGGATTTTAATGTCACTTTTGAACCTAATCCTCTAGTCCAAGGAATATGTAAAGAAGAGGATGCCCATTGGGGCATCCCTCAGCTAGTCTCCAACAAAAGACCAAGGCTGAATAAATCCGCGCGCTTACTGGCCGACATCACACTAGCCCATGGCCTCCGAGCCTGCAACGGTCGCTCACGCTCGGATGTAAATCTACAAGCTACCTTTAGGCGCGGAGGGCTCAGCAGTCGGATTGATTATATACTTCTTGACATCCGACTGTGGAGCCACATGTTTGATATGAGGGTTCAAAAGCAAATTGAGAGTGATCATGACCCGTTGATTTTATCAACCAGAGGACTTTTTCCTTCGTTTACTGTGCCCTACTCCAAGAGCCATGCCTCCCAGCTGGCTCTAACAAATAACAGACGCAACCTAAAATGGGAATCTGTTAATTCTTCCCCTAAACACCTGGCATCCATTTACAACCTGCTTGCCAACCAGATGGAGTGTATGATCCGCCTAAATGAGAACGGGGAGGGTGACAGAGTCTTAGCAGCCCACACTGACTTGTTCCAATCTTTAAAGCATCTTTTCACAAAAAAGTTTCTCAATAAATCTAACAAAAAGCACTGCGCTCCTTGGTTTGACAACTGTTGCAGAGAAGCACAACTGTCTCTCCTGGAAGCAATAAAAGATGGCCATGTTGGGCTGTTAAGAACAGCCAGAAAAGTTTATAAGAAGGAATGTTCTAAGGCACGCAGAAGTTGGGAAGAGGCCAGATGGGTTATTATTTTGGAGACTGATAAATCTAATGACACATCTAGGTTCTGGAAACTAATAACTGATGACTGTAGCAACTCCCCTGCCGCACCTGCTCATCAATCCTCTCAGCATCATGGGTAGAGCACTTTGGGCAACTATATGAAGGGCCTTCTGAAGCATCTTTGTGGGCCCCTGATGCCCCAATAAACCATGAGACTACCCCGATCACATTCTCTCTATCCGAAACAAGAGCAGCAATAGACTCATTGAAATGGGGAAAAGCCCCTGGCCCAGACAAGATCCCAGGCGATCTATACAAATCAAGACCAGATATATGGGCACCATATCTCAACCTTATCTGCAATGCTATTGCAGCAGGGGCCCCCGCTCCTCCCACTTGGAAAGGGGCCGAAATAGTACCCATTTTTAAAAAAGGAAATCCGAACATCCCTGCCAATTATCGCCCGATTAGTCTCCTTGATAACTCCCAAAAAATCTATGCAAAGCATCTTTTGCTCCATCTTGAGGAATGGATTATGGAGTCCGAAGCTCTTTCTGACCTACAAGCAGGCTTTAGACCTGCAGTGAGTACAGTTGACCAAGCCCTAAGATTCATGTCAATAAAATGGAAGAATGTTGACCTGGGGAGGGGTAATCTCTATGTGGTCTTCATAGATCTCAGAGCCGCATTTGATTTGATCCCCCGAAACCTGCTGTGGTCAACATTATCAAACATGGGAGTGCCATCTGGTCTCCTGAAACTCATTGCTCAACTGCATGAAAATACTTTCGCTCAAATTAGATGTGGCCAGGGGGGTGAGTTGACTGACCCCGTAGCTATTAAAAAAGGAGTTAGACAGGGATGTGTTCTGGCACCCACTCTTTTTTTGCTATATATCAATAATTGCATCCACTACTTAGAGAACTGTATAAATGATTCACCTAAATTGGTTGGGAAAAAAATCCCGTGTCTGCTATATGCAGATGACACAATTTTGATATCTAAAACGCCAATGGGAAATCAAAACCTGATCAACCAATTCTGTGTTTTTTGTAGTGACTATGGTCTGGATGTAAACATTAAGAAAACAAAATTCATGATGTATAGTTCCTCCAAGAAACGCTCGCGCGTTAGCATAGAAATGAACTCTATTCCACTGGAGAAAGTAGAAGAGTTCGACTACTTGGGTTTCAGACTATCGACCACAGGCAAATGGATGGCAGCCATTGACAAAGGGGCTCTCATTATAAGCCAGAGAGGTGGGGCCCTTGTCCGTAGATCGAGAAAGGCTCTGAGTCCCCCCTTGAACATACTTGCAGAGATCTACAATGTCCAAATCAGAGCAGCGGCCCTCTATGGAGCGGAACTTTGGGGGTCCCACAAAAACCTTGATACTCTGCAAACCAAGGAAAACCATTTCCTTAGACAGATTGCCCGGCTAGGTATGGGCTCACCAATGACCCCTCTAGGGCTAGACCTAGGTCTAAACAGTATCAAAACCACAGCAGCCCTAAGGCCTCTCTCCTATTGGATCCGCTTATGGAAATCTGTTGAACTCGAACCATATAGGCTGGCTATAAGAGAGCTCATAGCCACCCCCCAGGCACTGGAGAAAATCCCATGGCTGAAGGAAATGAAATCTGCCTGGGTCAAAATAGGTTTTCCTTCCTACTGGAACTATCTGGATCAAATCCCCGATAATGCAAAGAAACTTGTCACAAAAAGATATTGGGAGAAAGTTAACGAAGACTCCTTGCACCAAAAAGGGGCGGGCAGGCTAACAATGGAATTTCTCCAATTCAAGCACGAGCCCTGGCCTGAGAACTTTTTGAACCTTCCCATGCCTCCATACGCCCGTGCTTTATATCTCCAACTAAGATACGGTACACTGCCTATTAATGGTCTTACGGCTCACTGGTCATCTAACATCGCTTCAAATGATAGATGTATCTCTTGCCAAAATTGTAAAGAAACAATAGAGCATATACTATTTTTCTGCCCTCTGTATAAAAGTCCCAGAGGGAGGTGGATCATTCCCCTCTGCAAAAATATGTCATTACATGATAGAGCAAACGCCACCAGAATCTGTACATACGACTCATCCTCCGTGGTAGCTATTACAGTTACCAAATTTTTAGCGGAGGCCTGGTACATCCGGCGTAGGCTTATTGTTTCAAAGGGCATGTGAGCCATCCTGTCATTAGTCGACAGAAGGAGTCTCAACTGTTATTTTTTTTTGACGAGGGCCAGGTCTTACGGGGAAACAATTGCACACATTGGTTTGTCAGTCAGAATTTTATATTTTATCTTTTATCTTTTTTATTCTTAATATTTTAGCCACGTCTTATTTATTGTACTTTTTATCTATAATCAAATACTTAGTCCTGTTGATCTTATTGTTATACTGTCCTGATTATTACTGTTTTTTTATTGTTATCTTTTTTTTTTTTTTTTTTTACAAATACTATTTTATCATGTATGATTGTTATCTTTGTTACTCAAAATGGCCTAGATCTCTAGACCGAATGAACTCAAATAAATAAATAAACACAAGTGCAAGTTTGAAGGACATGTCATTGGACATGCTGTGATGAAGTGTCATTCAGTGCAGAGTAACATGAATTGCCAATTGGGTAGTGAGGGACAATTGCAGTCCATAGTGGTAAGGTTAACAGTGTGTCGTTGAAGAGTGTTTGTCACCAGCTGTAGCAACACTGGCATGTTGTCATGCACAGAACAAAGGAAAAACAGTGCCCATGTGATATGGGCTGGTGCTAAAGGGTACTCCTACGGGTGAGTTGATCTGTTCCACATCTTTATCCTCTGATGTGTGAGTCGTCTCCTCTGCCCTTGATGGTGGTGGTGGTGGGTTTGAGGGTGCAACACACACTTCAGTGGTTGGAGAAGTGGACTCCAAATTCCCGGAAGCTGCCATCTGTGGAACTCGATGTGGTATAACTGCAGCAAGGACGAGCTTCTGATTATTGAGTATGACAGCAACATCCCTGTGGTAGGCAGCCATGTCTGCCCTGAGGGAGTCCAGCTTCTCATGCATGCAACTGCAAGATTGGGAGGGCAGGTGTTGTGGCAACTCCCTCATCACTGTGGTGAGATCCCTCACACACTGTTGGACTCCTTGCAGTAGTGATTGGGTGACTTGTATGGCTGCTGACTGTTCTGCGGATGTCATCATGCACATGCGCATCCTCTCAAGGCTGGCTGCCATAGTTTGCATCCCCACCGCACCTCCTAAGCCAGCTCCCACTGTACTCCCACAACTGTCCTCTCAATGGTGTTCAGTGGTGGAAACAGGAGACAAGCTCAATCCAAGCCCTTGGAGAGCACTTCTCAGCAGAGCCAGAGGACAGCAAGGCAGCAGGGCAAAAGCAAGGCAGCAGTCCTTTACAGAAAAGCAGTCAGGTGAGTCCTTTGGGCAGCCAGGCAGCTTCTCTTAGCAGGTTGCAGGTTCTGGTTCAGAGTTCTTTTCCCAGTAGGTATCCTGTCAAGAAGTGTCTGAGTTGGGAGGGTCAGAGACCCAGTTAAAAATACCCAAATGTGCCTTTGAAGTGGGGGAGACTTCAAAGAGTGGCTTAGAAGTGCACAAGGTCCCCTTTCAGTTTCATGCTGTCTGCCAGGGTCCCAGTAGGAGGTTTGGCAGGCCATTGTGTGGGGGCAGGCCATCGTCCTTTGACATGTAAGTGTCAGGCTCTCCACCCTCCCAGCCCAGGAGGACCCATTCACTATTCAAATGAGTGTAGGTGTATCCTGTGTTTGGGGCTGTGTGAGTGAAATGCACAAGGGAGCAGACAACTAACCTAGCCAGATGTGGATTGTAAGGCACAGAAGGATTTAAGTGCAGAGAAATGCTCACTTTCTAAAAGTGGCATTTCCAAAATGGTAATATTAAATCCAACGTCACCAGTCAGCAGGATTTTGTATTACCATTCTAGCCATACTAAATATGACCTTGTAACTCATTTCAGATCAGAACTGCCCCTCAAACAATATATAAGGGCAGCCCTAATGCTATCCTATGAAAGGATCAGGCCTCACAGTAGTGGAAAACAAATTTAGGAGTTTTACACTACCAGGACATATAAACTACGCAGGTATATGTCCTTCCTTTTATCTACATAGCACCCTGCCCTTAGGGTTACCTAGGGCCTACCGTAGGGGGACTTATATGTAGAAAAAGGGGAGTTTAAGGCTTGGTAAGTACTTTTAAATGCCAAGTTGAATTGGCAATGAAACTGCACACACAGGCCTTGCAATGGTTGGCCTGAGACATTGTTAAGGTGCTTCTCATGAGGGTGGCACAATCAGTGTGCAGGCCCACTAGTACCAGTTAATCTACAGGCCCTGTGCACATGTAGTGCACTTTACCAGGGACTTGTAAGTAAATTAAATAAGCCAATTGGTTATGAGCCAATGTCACCATGTTTTAAGGGAGAGAGCATATGCACTTTAGAACTGGTTAGCAAGGGTAAAGTGTGCAATGTCCTAAAACTAGCAAAAACAGTGTCAAAAGTGGATGGAGGCAGGGAAAAAGTTGACGGTGACCACCATAAGGCTGTCAAGTCTAACATGTAAATATGGCACTCTTCTGCTCTCTCCATCTCACGCAGCACAGCATAGCATTTTTCCCCGCTACAGTGTGCTGTGTGACTATTTAGAAAATCTGAGTCTTAATTTTACCAAAATTGTGTCCTGGGGCTATTTGACGTTTGAATAATGAAGTATGGTAGTGATAACACCTAAAATAGGATAGGCATGTTCTTTCCCTCAGATTCCAACCACTTTAGCTGCTGTATGTAGCCGTGAGAAAAAATAAATGATGTACAACTTTTTTCACACAAAGCAAAGCAAACGGCTTTACATGTCATGCAAAGTCACACTGACGCATGATGTGGCTACCTTTCCTGAAATCAGCTTCTAACACTGCATCTTCTCCCTAGCTGGACGTTGGAGCACAGATTATCTGGAGCATTCAGAGGCACAAGTGTAGACTTGGTGAGTACCACAATTAAGTGTATTGTGTATGAGTCATCTCATCTTGGTGTAGTCATCTTGACCAACATGCCCAAGGCAAGCCGGAAGACAAATGTCAGCGCAGGAGGACCAGCCACATGATCAATATTTGACAGGAGAGTTGGGTGTACTGCTCCGCTATGCGATGCGTTACCTCGCTAAAATGCTGCACGAAGGTGGTCGAGTGGGTCAGTGGTACCCTTTGACGGAGAAATTGCAACAGATGGTGCAGGTGTTGCTCATCGGGTCACTGAGGCCAGTGGCATAGAGAGATCGATGCACCAGGTTCAGCATAGATGGGCAGACATTGTTGTACAGGAGCAAGATGTACTGCACCACCTTGGGATCAAGGTGAATGGGCCAGATGGTAAGTACAAAGTTAATGATGTCAGCGTTAATACACTGTGATCTGGTGCTGTGTTTGCATGAAACAAATGACACTAGAGATATATTTAGTATGATTTTGTGCTGTGTTTGTGCCACAAAAGTGAAACATTTTGATGCAAATTCTTTATGTACTCATTAACTTTCCAGCACAAAAATTGTTTGCGCTGATAAATGACTTAAAATGTGCATCAAGGGGATGTTTCATTGGTGGTGCGTGGCTGTTCCCATACAACCACACAAGGTTTTTGACATAACACCTTATTTCTTTAAAAAAGGAACCATGGTTTTGTGTCGAAAATTGGTGGCCATTCCAACTATACGATATCATGGAGAAATACTTTTTTTCTCCATTTTGTTCCAACTTTGAATGCATGCTGCACTGTGCAGCAGACATACAGAGTAGGGACAGGTTGAAAGTGTGTCTTAGAATTGTATTTTGCCCTGAAAGTGTACCCTTCCAGTACAAAACCCATGCTATAATCATGCAGATACCCATGCACTATTGCACAAATGTGTGTGTGACACACGGCTGACTGATTGTGCACTGGTGCGAGTGAGAGGGGATGAGAGGGCCATTGGTCTGGAAGTATGTCAAACACCTGCACTTCCATTCTTAAACCATGCAGCACAGCTTTTAATGTGGATGCACTGCATTGCCTGCGTAAATTTGTTCATTTGCACCTGAACTGGTACTGTTTAAGGCCTCTGGTATATGAATAGTTTATTGAAGGAAGTATGTATTGGTTATTGTAGATGTAATGATTTAATACTTAATGTGAATCTGTAAGTCAGATTGACATGTATATCCTTTGGTATGTAATGCTCATGCATACATCAAAAGATGAACATTATAACACGCTAACATGGGAAATTTAGGGGATTAGGCATATCAATCGCAAAAGTGTAAGAACATAAGGTGATACATATATCAAAAGGCACATGTAAATTGCGCAAAAATAAATGTTGTGTGCATCATCTAAAATATTTGTTATCACCAAGGCAGGATGACCAGAGCCCACAAACCCCAGTGAATTCTCTAAAGGTGAAATGAAGGTGAGTGGTGAACACCAGTCATGTTAGGACATGTAAGGTTATATTGTGCAGATTGTTACAGTGCATGCACACATGGGAAGGTACCCTGGCACTGACCAGGTGTGAGTCTAGCCAATGGTGAGGCCTTGTGAGTATACATATAAAGCCAGACATTTGGATGATTGGGGAATTGAAGAACTGAGGAGGTGGCTCAAATTTGTAGTATCAGGTTATTACACACTTTAGGCGTAATGTAGAAGTAGACTCAACATGTATGCATGCGATGTGTGCAACTAGCAATCAAGATGAGCATATGTGTCTGGACGGTGTGTGAAAGCATATGCTGTGTCATTGTAATGTAGTCCCTTAAAAGGTTTTCTGGGGAATTAGGCCAGTGAGCAATTGTGTGTAGGAAGACATGGCACAACCACCAGGTCTGGCATGAGTGTAGTGTAGTAGGAATTTCAGAGCAGGCAACAGCCTCCTGTTAAGTGTGGTGTCAAA
This sequence comes from Pleurodeles waltl, assembly GCF_031143425.1. Taxonomy (NCBI): domain Eukaryota; kingdom Metazoa; phylum Chordata; class Amphibia; order Caudata; family Salamandridae; genus Pleurodeles; species Pleurodeles waltl. The sequence goes on from NC_090446.1 coordinate 801,434,551, forward strand.
CACAGTATAGAGTGTCATTCCCTAGTCCACCTTGCTGTTGTTGAAGTCATAGGTGATGTTTTTCTGGGTGCAGATATTGAACCATCTCAAATTCAGGTTTTGCAAAGCATCTCATGGGTCTGCAAGCATCAGGCAGGTGCAGAGTTGCTTAGGCTTGAAATATGTTTGTTCCTGTTGTTGATGTGTGTGCCGATAGAAGGTGTTGGTCCTAGCTATGTAGGATAGGAGGGGAGTACTTTGGTTATGATCCACTCCAAAAAGTTAAAAATAGTTATAGTCATGAAGCCATTGTTTATGATCTGGGTATTGGGTCAGTGACGGAGATGATAAGTTTGGAATTGTTGGTGGAGGACAGTACATTGCTGTAGTGATGGTGATTGATGCAGGCTAGAGTGATCATCTACATATTGAAGAATTGTAGGCTCTTGGAGGATCCTTGCAACACTACTCAGATGTGATATGGGCATCCAAGGTGTATACTGCCATTCTGAATGAGTGGGTATTTGTATGCAGGAAACAGCCAATCCATTAGAGTACATGTCCTTGAAATTGCAATGCTGGGCACACATGAATGAAGATGGAGTATTAGACTGGGTGACATGCTGCAGAGAGGTCCTGGAGGATGAGAGTGTACTTTTGTGAGTAACTGTGGAACATAATATCTGTAATCTAATATCACTTTAGCAAACATGGATAGTGCTGCACAGCGGCTGCTGAAAAAGTGGAAAATGAGGCTCCAGCCACATGGAGCCTGCTGAGCTGCACTTTGAGTGCAAGACTGCAAAGGACCATCCAAAGGGCCCAGGATCAACAGGAACAACAAAAATATATAACACAGCAACTGTGTTTGATTTTGAGATTTATTGCAACACACAAATCACCTAAGCTTGTACATCACATGGGCCAACTAAAATGTTTATCTAAATCCAAACTATATGTAGATACCTTGAACTGAAATGAAGTCATATGAATTATCTGTAACTTGTCATTCTGAAATGATCTGAACAGACAACCTACAGAACTATGTCATTCATGACATGAACATATTAGATCTAGTGAGTTGCTACAGTCTCATGCATATCACATGAATTAATTTCAATACACATTATTTATAAAAAAAATTGAAACAACAATTATTCACTGTTGTGCTACGTGTGGCTACAAATGTTGTGCTGTCTACATGACAATTTCAAATACAATTAACTGAGTACTGTATATCACACAAAATCAAAGTGTGCAACTCAGATTTGACAGCACATGACCCTTAGTCAAAAATGTCTACTATATCTGTCTTCATATTGCCAAACAATTTTTGAGGGTAATAAAGAGTTTTATCATTACATACAGATTCGTCTTCAGCAACACATTTGGCCAAACACTATTTCAAAAATTAAGTTTAGCAACATAATCATCAAGAATGATGTGTTAGTGTTGTTCTCCTCATGCTTTTTCGAGATGTATAATCTTCATCTTCTGATGAGGCAACATATGATTGTTTTGGGCAAACAGTATGTGTAGGTTGGGGTATTGGTGCTGTATGAGAAGACAATGCAACAGAATTACTCACCAATCTTGGACCTCAGCAATCCTATCAAGCACATGTTTTTCTAACATCTTTACATTGAAACCTAGGATTGATTTCACATCTTCTCTCAGGCCATTCACTGAATTGATCATTTGGATATCATGTGGTTGGGTTGTGAAGTCAGCTTCAATACATCATTGAACACAAGTAAGATCAATTTGGATCTTGCATGTTTTTTTATGCTGTCATCCATATTTGTATTAATTGTGAATAAGTCTTTGTGTATATCCATGAGGGATTTGTCCATAACACTGAGGAAGGATTACAAACATTCTATTTTGTCAGACACTGACTTGCTCGGATTTAGACATTCTATTATTTTCTTGAAACCATCTTGTAATTTTGAGAATCTTTCCTGCACTGCTTCACATATTTGATCCTGTGCTCTGAGTATATTTCCCTCAAATTCATTCACTTCTAGTGTTCAGTTAGATCTGTAATTTGAAAGAACCACGGCACATCCAATCAGTCCAAATGTATATCCTTTAATCTTCTTGGCTTATTCATTGGATAAAAACCATTATAATGTTCCATGTACAAACAGCCGACACGTGTTTCGTCGTAACAACGACTTTCTCAAGGCTTATTCATAAAATATGTATTGTTAGAGCTGTGTCATAACACATCCAGACTTTATTAATTGAAAGTAGAAGTTCCTCTCCAAGTGAGAATATTCCGATTTGTATTTTGGGGTACACCTTGGAAAAATATTAAGGTCGTACCAGGACCATGATAAGTCCAACGTTAGTATGTCGGAGCTTGTGTCGCGCTTCGAATAACAGGCCCTGGTCCTGGTACGACCTTAATATTATTCCAAGGTGTACCCCAAAATACAAATCGGAATATCCTCACTTGGAGAGGAACTCATTGTGGACCTCTTGGCTCACAATCTACACGCCTTGTGGCTGGGTGTGGAACTACTTTGGCACTCCTCACAACATACATGCTTGGTGTTTCAATATTATTGATTGTTACGGACTTATACTAGCAAAATTTAAGTTATGGAAGTGCGCACCATTGCATTACACAGCCACTATTCGTCTTGAGAATTTCAGTTAGATCTGTGTCTGCATGCCCTTCTTGTCCTTTGAGGACTGGGTTGCGGCTCCTCCTGTGTGATTTCAACATTGTCACTTTGTCCAACAGTCTGCTGTGATGGTGTTTCTAAGTCATGTAATATGATGAACAAGGTATCATCATCTAGGGGATCCATGTCAGCACATAGTTTGCATGCTCTTCATTAGGGTGTTGGTCAGGCACAGTAGAAATTGCTACACAAAGAGCGAAATGAAACATCATGATGTTCATGTTACATTAGTGCACCTATAGCATATTTACAAATATGTGATGTTACATATATGTAGGATACATTTTAAATGCAATATCACAGCATATTGGACATTTATGCAGCATCAGATTGATCATATTTGGCTTTCTACGTAACCGTTTGCTTATATAGTTGCAGAAAATCTGTGCATATTAGTTGGTACTGACACTCTAATGACTGTGAGGAACATGGGTTGTTGTTTGACTCGGATGTGAGCCGTGGTCAAACAACAAACACAATTGTTCTCAAGATAAGGCACGGATCAACCCTCTGTATACCTTCCATGAAGCCTCAGGTAGGTTGGCACAGGCAAAGTGTTAAAGTGTTAAGTATTTGTTTCAATATTTCAGGTCATTGATAATATGGAAGACATGCTTGTCAATGAGACTCAGCACACATGCAGCAATGGCATGGGTGAGTCAAGTTTATTATGCTACCTACGTGGGTGCCACCGTCAGTGAAGCCAATGCTATTGATTTTCAGGTGCTGGGCATTGGTTGTGCCACGTTAATGTGGACTTACAACTACAGTAAATATGCCTACCGGGTAAAGGGAAATACTTTCATGGTTGGGGCGGGGATAGACCCATACCAGTTTCGCACTGCTTAGCAATTATTGTTTTGCATTGCTGTAAGAGCAGAATACAAATATTTGCCAGCAACACAGGAGGCTAGAAGTTACATGTGACCCCACACCAAGGATACCAGAGCAAACAACTCATGTAGGAATTTAGGTAGTATTTTTGGATTCATTGATATGCAGGCCAATTTGTTCCAGAACTATGTTCACTATTGAGGCCTCTAAATCATAGATTACAATGATAGCTCAAGGGCCATGGTACACTGAGCAGACAGGAGGTATATATGTGTATCTCTGTCACTTTAGTTTTTATTCTGGAAATTAGTGGCAGACAAAAGTAGTTCTCAAGGTGTGGAGAACTTTCCCATAATTCAGCCTGAAACTTGGGTGACGTATTTTAAAAATGTATACAGAAAACCTCAAACTAGTAGTACCACTATTCCTTCTTCAAAACCTAATGAAACTTTTGCCAATACTTTTATGGACGGGAGAGTTATATCACCCAAATTCGACCTGGATCTTTTTACCCTAAAAGAAACAACTCTGGCTCTTCGATCAATACGGAAAGGGAAGGCCCCTGGTCTTGATGGCATCCCAGGTGATTTATATTTGTCCCGACCGACAACTTGGTTTCTGTATCTAAATGCGCTCAGCAACGAGATACTGAGGGGGGGAGGATTTCCTACCACATGGCAAGGAGCAATCATAGTCCCCATCTATAAGAAAGGGCCAAGGGAACAACCTTCCAACTATAGGCCTATTAGCCTAATTGATGTTAGTCAAAAGATATTTAGCAAGCAGGTACTGAACAGACTACAGGCTTGGATAGAGGATTCTCATATTCTCTCCGATTTCCAGGCAGGTTTTAGAAAAGGAATGAGTACAATAGATCAGGTATTCAGGTTCAACCTTCTCTGCTAGAAATACTTGTTACTTAATAAGAGCCATCTATACGTAGCCTTTATGGATTTAAAAGCTGCATTTGACATGGTACCTCGGGATCTATTATGGAATGTCATGGAGAGATACCAACTTGAAGGAGAATTACTAAGATTGATTAGGTACCTACATGAAGGGACTTACGCTCAAGTATGTTGGTCACAAAGTGGCGATCTAACGGAAGCTATACCTGTCAATAGGGGGTCAGGCAGGGGTGCATTTTGTCACCAACATTGTTTAATCTTTACATTAATGGTGAGGCGGACCAACTGCTACACTGCAACCATGATGCCCCAGGGCTAGCTGGATCCCCTGTCCCCATTTTAATGTTTGCGGACAACACTTTATTAATCTCGAGATCACCCATGGGCTTACAAAATGAACTGGATGCCTTTTATAACTTCTGTTTTATCAGAGGTCTTGAAATAGATCCAACAAAATCAAAGTTCATGGCTTTCAACCCACATAAATCGTTTAGGGAGAGAATGACCATAGCAGGCCAACCAGTGGAGAGAGTCAGACAATTTGACTATCTGGGGATCAGGCTAAGTGATGACCAACACTGGTTGGCGCAGATTGGGAAGAGTCTGACAGTACTCAGGCAGAGGTCAACAGCGATAGGGAGGAAAATTGCCAATACCTTGGAAGGGGAGATATCTCCCGCCATTACTGTCTATAAAGCAGCTGCAGTTACAGCTTCAATCTATGGCGCTGAGCTCTGGAGATACACTAACTCTAGGTGTTTGCGGTAGAAAACCGTTTCATACGGAATTTCTTGCGCCTAACGATGAGTACCCCTCTCACCCCCCTTTGATTTGACCTAGCCTTAAACGAGATCCATAACAAAATTGCACTAAGACCACTCATGTACTGGGCTTTGGACTTCGGAGTACTTGTCTACCCTCCATGTAGCATTAGATGAGTTTCTCGTAGGTGATTGTGCATTAAAGATCCCTTGGTTTAGACACATCAGAGATATGTGTAAACTCCTCAAGATGGAGGAGGTGTGGAGTACTCCTCATAGTTTGACCAAGGAAGTAAAGGAGCGTGTAAAAAGGTGTTATTGGGAGAATATTTTGGTTCAAACCTAGTCTAAAAAGCAAGGCAGTCGGACCCTACAGTTCCTAGACCATAAATGTAGCCCAAAATTTGAGGCCTATATGGACAATGTAAATCCTCCCTACACTAAAACACTTTTCATCAAATTCAGACTAGGGATCCTCCCGCTCAAGACATTTACAGTGCGATGGAGAGCGGAGGATAGTAACTCTATTCTGTCATTATTGTCAAAAGACAATAGAGTCACTCGCGCATTTTATGTTTTTTTGCCCTAGATATTTGGTACCTAGGAAGAAGTGGATTGCTCCTTTATGTAGGTCAGTGGGGATTAGGGAATGGAATACAGCATTACGCTTTTTGACAACTGACACAAATGACAAAATAGTTTTTCCAGTTGCAAGATTCCTGCAAAGTGCATGGGCTATAAGAACCAGAGAATTGTTATAATTGCGTGTTTTAACATATTGGTCTTAGATTATATTTATTCAATACAGCAAGTTTTAACTGTTCGGAGCTAAGACATAATGGCCTAATAATTGTATATTTAGTATTTTAGGATTTTTAGATTTTAAGAAAAATGGTTGTTTTGCACTGTTTTCAATAACTATGTGATCTTATAACTTATTTATCTTGCTTAATTATGATATGGTGTTCTATTGTTTACTTTTATGGCTTTTAGCCGAAATAAAGTTACCATTTGATTTGATAGTTTTTATGATGTTGGTATGAAGGTACAAATGCATGATCTGCAAATAGAGGACACTCACACAGGGTCTTTCTGACAACAAGGGAATAGTAGTAGTAATTTGGTTATTGTGGACATACATTATGTGTAGTGTAGTTCACTACCTTCACATGTTTAAACTCACCCATATCACAATCTCCATCATGGTATATGCATGTTTTTGGAACAGCGTGTACTATGTACACCTTTATCTCCTATCCCGCCATGGTGCATTAAATAGGTTATACAGGGCTGGTGAATGTTTGGTGTTAGTTACTTCGGTTTTTGTTGCAATTGATACAGATCTATGGGTGCATGTGACCTTATTCATTAGTGTGACATTGATACTGGAGTCCAGACGTGTAGCAAAGTACCCTCTTTTTGGCAGTTTACCCCCAATTTATGCCTGATGTCAGTGCGTTTGACTGTGTCACTGGGATCCTGCTAACCAGGGTCCCTGTGCTTATGCTCTCTGTCCCCTCAATTTTGTCACTGCATACTGGTAATCCAGTATTTCATCCCAAATTGGCAAACTGGTCACCCCTTATAAGTCCCTAGCATATGGTACTAAGGCACCCAGGGCACTGGGGCTCCAGGGGATCCCTATGGGTTGCATTGTTACTTTTGCCACCCATAGGGAGCCCACGCAAAGGTTCTACGTGACTGCCATTGCAGCCTGTGTGAAATGGTGCATAAACCCTTTCACTGCAATTTACACTGCACTAGGTCACTTATAAGTCACCTATATGTCAGGCATTCCAAACCTGAAGGCTAGGTGCAAAGTACTTATGTGTGAGGGCACCCCTGCACTAGCAGAGGTGCCCCCACATCATCCAGAACCATTTTCCCAGACTTTGTGAGTGCGGGGATGCCATTTTACACGTCCACTAGACACAGGTTAATACCTATTTTCAGCTGAACAATGGTAACTCTGAATATGGCCACGTAAGATGTCTAACAGCTTTAAATTATACCCCAATGCTGATTCTAGCATTGGTTGTATAATTCCACACACTCTGGGGGTTCAACTGTGGACCCCCATCACTTACACACCAGCCTTCTGAGGTTTTCCAGGCAGCCCCTGCTGCTGCTACCTCACATAAAATTGTCTGTCCTCCTGTTGTTCAAGCAACTCGAGCCCACAAAGGCAGAACAAAGCATTTCCTTTGGAAGAGGGGCGTTACATTCTCCCCCTTTGGAAATAGGTGTTACAGGCATGGGAGGGGTAGCCTCCCAGAGCCTCTGGAAATGCTTTGAAGGGCACAGATGGTGAACTCTTTGCATAATCCAGTCTACACCAGTTCAGGGACCTCCAGTCCCCGCTCTGGCATGAAACTGGGCAAAGGAAAGGGGAGTGACCACTCCCCTCTCCATCATCACCTCAAGGGTGGTGCCCAGTGCTCCTCCAGAGTGTCCCTGGGTTTTGCCATCTTGGATTCCAAGGTGGTGGGGCACTCTGGGAGCATCTGAGTGGCCAGAACAGTCAGTACTGCACCCAAGAAGACGGATGCGGGTTCCTGGTTGGTGCAGATGATGTCCCATGCCAGATGGATGATTGCAGTCTGGTTTGTGTCACTGGATTCCACCAACAGGCCTTGGCACATGCAAAGCACACTGTTAGCGGGAAATGGTGCTGCCCGGGACCAGGAGGGACCTGGTCTACCCAGGAGAGGAGACAGAGGGGGCCCTCAGCAACTCAGAGGGCCCTCAGAAGACCAGGCAACGTGCACAGGAGTCCCATGGCGTGGGGACAAAGAAGGTGCAAAATGAGGCCCATGCAGCATTAAAAAAAGGGATCCCACGCCGACGGAGAACCACTCGGGAAGCTGTGCGTTGCAGGATAGAGCGCTGGGGGCTGGAGCTGCAAAGTGCACAAAGAACTTTGTGGAACAATGCCAACAAGCGTTTGCAACTGCAAAACATGCGGTGCAACGGGAGGCAAGCTCTTACCTCCACCAAAGTTGGACAGTAGGGCGTCAGGACCGTCGGGACCACTTCAGTCCACCATCCATGATGCTGGATCCACGCACTTCTTCAGGCGAGGCGATCCAAGGCACTGGTCATCACTGCAGAGGGATGCCTGCTGAAGCAGGGAAGTGACTCCTTCACTTCAAGGGAGATTCTTTTGTTCTTCTGGTGCAGGCTGAAGGCAGGCAGTCCTCGGAGGATGCACAACCTGGAAACAGTTGCAGTTGCTGGCAGGAGCTGAAGAAACAATGTTGCAGAAGTCATCTTTGCTTCTTTGTTGCAGAGTTCCTGGAGGGTCCAGATGCAGTTTCGTCAGTAGAAGATGAAGTAAAGGATGCAGAGGATTCCTGCTGGAGTCTTGCAACCCAAATCTGAGGAAACACCCAAAGGAGAGACCCTAAATAGCCCTGAAAGGGGTTGGTCAGCTACACAGGTAAGCACCTATCAAGGGAGGGCTCTGATGTCACCTGCTGGCACTGGCCACTTAGATGCTCCCACAGTGCCCCCCCACCTTGGAATCCAAGATGGCAAACCCATTATTACTAAAAATATAAATTCATTTGAAATTAAATACATTTTAAAATAATAGCTCTAATTTTAAGGTCAGTGTTACGGCTACAATGCACAACGCAAACTGTTTTTCCAAGGTTGTGCCTTTTGTGCAGGTTATTCCAAGTAATCCTTTGTTTATGTAAGGTATCGGCGATTGGGGCGATGAAGTCGGTGATGATGCTGTTGAAGCTGAGTCACAGTCCTGGTGATCTCTGGGGGAGGGTGCCCTTGATGGTGTATTTACCATCTGTTTGGAGTTTGATGTTGAAGTGTTTCATGGCTGGGATGGCATTGCCCCTCATGCTGGTAAACTGGATGGTTTCTTTGTGGATGATGGTGAGCCCCACTCCTGGTCTATTGATGTGGTCTTGGTGTGTTACCTTGTATCCCTCAGGTATTGCTGTGGCGGTGTTGGGGCAGATGAATGGTTGATCCAGGTCTTGGTAAAGAAGACGATGTTGGTGTGAGGGTGGTGGGTGATGAGATCCCACATCTAGATGGGTTGCTTGCAGAGCAAGCATGTGTTGAGGAGGATGCAGGTGAGCTGCTGTGGTGCTGGTGCAGAGTGTTTGGTGGTAAGTAGTGTGCTGACAGGTGAGTTGATGTGCAGTTGAAGATGAAATTAGTGCAGGTGACTCACAGTTCCTGAAGTGTTGCTCAATTAGTGTATTGTAAGCTGTCGCAGTACTCTTATGCTATTTTTTACCTCCTGCACTTATAACAGCTGAGGCCACATGTCTACCTATGATCATTTCCTCCATCTTCAGTCATGAAAGTCATTAATAATTGTACGTGATCAGGTGAAGATAGTGCTGGCAATCCTGACACTATCCTCAATCATTCTAGCTTTCTTAGAGAATTTTCTACTCTTGAGATTAAGTTACAGATCCATAAATAGCGTATTATAATACTATTGCACCATTTCACATGTATCAGGAAAGACATGCCTTTAGGGTTTGAGATTGTTATTCTGGCTCAGAAACAGAATTGAAAAGGTTTTTTTAATAATATTTTTTAATGACTATGACTATTATATAAACTGTGTTTTTATGTTATGATGTTATGTAAAACGGTATTGAAAATAATCCATGTTTTAATGAGTTTGATGTACAATTACACCTCATCAGGACTGACCAAGCCGGGGTTCTCCCTTAATGACTGAGAAACAGGGGTGGTGGTCACATCCCAGTTGGTCCCAGTAAGCAGTTTTGTAGAAGCAAACCATTCAGTCCATTCAATGACAAAGTGAGAACAGTTCCTGTGCTGGTGAAGTCTATGGGTCCCATGGGCTACGTATCCTGCTTAGGGATGGCTGGATATCAGTGCTTGGCTCAAGTGGCATCTTTAATGACTTGGAGATACGCGCCCATAAAATCATTTTTAGGATGAAGTCATAGGTCCAACCCAACTACACAAGGTTTGAATAGGTACAACCCTCATCAGTAAGGCTAAAGGTATTTCCAGCCCAACCTGTGGAAGGAAATCATACACCTGTCAGGAAGAGCCCTCCTTCATTGCAATGATGTAATCCACATCAAATGACTAAGGGAACAATTAATGCTCTAATGGTTCTATATCAGAATCATCACAATAATATGAATAGAATACATCTGACATAAATAGTGTGTCTTAAATATGTTTAGGACATAATAATTATGTCAGATGATATTTTAATCATGATATACTTGTACCACACCATCATAACACATCCTCTTTCTTTATCTCTAATCTTAGTTACATTGCAAGACCTATCACGAGGATCGCCACTTGCCAAATTTAGCCTTCAGGCAGTAATTAAATGAGTGGTGCAGGGTACGGTGCAGCCTGGCTGTGACCTTCTGGGGTCCTTCATGACCAAAGAAACCAAAGCTCTAACTCACACCACACCACCATGGTTTGTACTGGAAAGGTTCTGAAAAAGTAAGTGCATCTTTCAGATGCATTAGACTTCCCAAGGCTAGGAAATAAATTATTAGAGTGCCTGGCTTGACTGAAGGGCAGTTAGAAAGCAATCCTGGTCCCAAAGTACCTACTTCAATCAATGCCAATATAATATATCAATATATTCACAGTTTGAAATATGGAGGGTGACATAGCATTGTAGTGAAGCTCTGCAGACAACATTGGTTTATCTGGGGGGGCCCTTGAGTACCAGGGTGAGTTGGTAAAAAGCAATGCTGCCTGTGGACTTTCAGCAATCCTTGATGTAAGACCCCATGCTGGGACTGCAGTAAGTCCCCAAAACAATCTCCAGGACTAACACTGAATTGTTGGGCTTCTGGTGGAACCCCAATCTTGGGTTAGGTCTGGGTTTGGAATGGGTATTCTCTGAACACGCTATGTAGTTAAGGGTAAATGCAGGTTGGTTATAGGTAGCATAGAGAAATGTTTCTATCACATGATCACCCCTAAAGGTTTGGACTTATGGTGCTGGTTTTTCAACTCTGAGAATGCACTAATGCCTGCTAACCAGACATCACTGCCAGTAATTTGACCTTTAAAAGTGTAAAGTTATATTGGCTATATCCAGTTGGCCTAACTGTGCTTACTTATCAGTCCCTAATACAGTGTACTGAAGGGCCTCTAAATTAAAGTGCCCTTCCACGGCTGCAGCACTGGTTGTGTCACCTTGGATATGTCATCTGAAACTTGCCTCCTAGCCTGTTACTGCAAGTGGGTACAGCAGCTGTACACTGCTAACTCGACTTTGCATTTAAAATAGTGGCAAATCCCAAACCTACCCTTTTCACCCCTTCGCTGCCAGGCCTTTTACCCCTCAGGTGGCAGGCATTTTATTGGCTATTTGGAGTAGTTCGCACTTAGGCCCTCATAACGTTTTGTCCTCATAAGCTGCCCACACCAAATTTATGTCCTTTTTTTCTAAAATCCTAGGGATTCTAGAGGTACCTAGAGTTTGTGGGTTCCCCTGAAGAACTCCAAGAAATTGGACAAAATACAGTGAAAATTTCATTTTTTTTTAAATGTGAAGAAAGGGCTGCAGAAGGAGGTTTGTGATGTTTTTCCTGAAAATGGCATTAAGAAAGGGTTTGCAGTGCTAAAATAACCATCTTCCTAGCTTCCAGGAACAGGCAGGCCTGAATCAGATAACCACATTTTTTAACACAATTTTGGCATTTTACTGGGACATACCCCATTTTTACTATTTTGTTTGCTTTTTCTTTCCTTCCAGTTGGTGACAGAAATGGGTGTAAAACCATTGCTGGATCTCGGAAAGCAAAACATTTCTGAAAAGTAGACATAATTCTGAATGCAGAAAGGAGTTATTTGTGTAGATCCTGCAAGGGTTTCCTATAGAAAATAACAGCTGAAATAAAAAAATATTGAAATTGAGGTGAAAAAATGCATTTTTCTCCTTGTTTTGCTCTCTAACTTTTTCCTGCAATGTCAGATTTTCAAAAGTAATATATTGTTACGTTTGCTGGACTCTTCTGGTTGTGGGGATATATTGGGCTTGTAGGTTCATCAAGATCCCTATGTTCCCAGAGCCAATAAAGGAGCTGCACCTTGAAATGGGTTTTCCTTTTATACCTGGTATACAGCAATTCATTTGGTGAAATATAAAGGCCCATATTTATACTTTGTGACGTAAAACTGCACCAGTTTTGCATCAAAATTTTTACTGCCGGCTAACGTCATTTATATGTGCCGCTCGGACGTCAAATTTATACTTCGACTCACGGTGGCGCAAACCACTGGTGTGAGTCATTTTTTTTTACTCAAACCAATGCGTTATGTCGTAAAGAAAAACAATGTTAACGCAGCGAAAATGACTGTGAGCCGGTTTAGGATGACGCAAACCGGATAGGCGCCTTTTTTTAATGCAATTGCATCAAAAAGCGGCGCAAACACTGCAAAATGTGCACAGGAGAGCCAAAATGGATCCCAGATGCTTGGACAGATCCCAGGAAGATGACAACAGACGAGGAACCAGCCAGGAGGACCCACACAAGACCCAGGAGAGGGAGAAGAAGAAAAGAAAGTGTGGGTTCAGTGCAGAGGAGCAGGAAATACTGGTGAAAGTGGTGACGGAACACCAGCACCAACTTTTTGTCACCTCTAAATTGCCAATTAGTAGGAGAGAGGCAATATGGCTACAAATTGTTGACAAGATAAACAGTGTGGCAGAAGTACGGAGAACAGTCATCGAGTGCAAGAAACGCTGGCATGACTGCCAAATACGGCCAGGAACAAGAAGGCAGCACTGCAGACTGGAGGTGGGAGTCCAGCACCGCTGGAGGCCCTGGACCACATGGAGGAGATGGTGGCAGCCATCATCCCTGAGGAGATCGTCACAGGGATTGAAGCACAAGACAGCGCAGACTACCAGACTACCAGGAGACAACACAGAGGCAGGGTAAGTGGCATGAGGAATTAAAATGCACAAATGTTAACTGTAAGCGGGGGTGGACATACCTACTACCCAATGCATGTAAGATATTCAGGGAGTGGAATGGGTAAAGGGGCACGGCACGGTGGCATGGGCTGTTCAGAGGAAACCTGGGGCACAGTATTACACTACACCAACAACCTTTGCATGGGGGTATTGTGCCATGCCAAGGATGTTGGAAAGGTAATTCCAGTCCAGGAGGGTAGGGTGCAATGTAAACCTGGCCTGCTGTCACACAACAGCTGGTATTCTCCCTACATGAACTAGGGCTCAATTAACAGTCTCAGGCCATATCCGCAAGTGGAATGTAATATTGACAACAGTTGCCACTACCACCTCTGTTGTGTGTGCAGGCCAAGTAGCTAATGGAAGTTACGTGCCCACGGATCAAATACACCCAAATTAGAGGGTTCAGGATGACAACTTTATCAATCCCCTGTAATCAATACAAATGTGCTAATCCTGTCAAATGTGACTGTCCATATTTGGTAGAAACATCAGCTGTCATAAACATTATGAGGTACACAGCACTAATTTCATACCCATGCTCCATATGTCAGGGTCCACCCTGTGCCTGGGCCACAATAGCTCCAATGGCACATGCAACATCCCAACTGTTCAGACAACAGCATTGAGGGGGAGGACATATGTCACCGGCTAGTGAAATACACCCACACAGTCAGAAGAGAAAAAGGGACATTGCTAGGACCATCAGTGCAATCCTATGTAGCACACATTCCCCAACATCAGCACTGCACACTACCAATGCTGACATATGTAGTGTGCCATGCCAATGCTATACATAGTATATGCTAGGTCTCAGCAACATATAGCTGGATGTGAAATATCTGAGACTGGGGCAGTTCACGATTGTTCAGTGTGGTGCAAGTGCCATCAGAACACCCACAGCCAGTGCAAGGCCTCACCATGAGAATGGAAGTAGATGGAGGGTTGAGTAGGTCAAGAAGGTGGCAATATACAATTTGGGCAGAACCTACACCTAGAGGATGTGATGCTGACAAGTCCCCAAACTGACCACAATACATGTGAAATGCAGGTGGGGCATATGCCTAGGAGAATAGTAATATTAAAGACAGGAACAATGAACAGGAACCAAGATCACAATGTGCAACTAATAGGAAGGCAGGCAGGTCACATTACAAATGCCACAACACAGACAAACTAATTGTACAATATCTCATTGCAGAGGATGATGGCTCTCCTGGGGATATGTCTGTCCTGGACTTCCCTGATGACATGGATGACGAGGTGACAAACAGCAGACCCTCCAAGATGTCCTTGGAACCCTCTAGACCCCATCTTCAGTTGCAAGGAGGAGCACAGATACAGCGGCCATCACAGAGGAAATTTTACGACCTGACAGCTCCAACCCAGCTGAGGACTCTGACGACACTGGCACCAGCTTTGAGAGAACTGTAGTTGGAGTAAAGCAGGAGCTAGCCAAGGAGGAGCAGGTGGGGATGTTAAATATGGCAGCCAGCCTAGAGGGGGTGCGTTTGTGCATGATGTTAACTGCAGAACAGGCAGCAGCCATGCAAGGGCGAACATCAATCTTGCAGGAACTTAAAAAAAGTGTGAAGGAAATCAGCACAGCTGTAAGAGAGTTGACACAACACCTCCAACAACAAACCTTTCAACGCTTGCACAAATGCAATATTGACCCCCTCAGGGCCGACCTGGCTGCCTAACACAGTGATGTGGCTGCTATTCTTAAGAACCAGCAGCTCCTCCTTGCTGCAGTACTGCCCTTAATAGCCCCACATTTGGCAGCTACCGGGATTTCTGAATCCACGTCTTCAAACACTGAGGTGTGTGTTGCGCCTTCACACCCACCACCCCCAAGGGCAGAGGAGACAACACACACATCAGAAGATGAAGACTTGCAACAGATCACCTTCACCCGTAAGAGTACCCAGTAGCACTAGTCCCTGCCACCTGGCCACTTATAACCAAGGTCCTGTGCTTTGTAACATGCCAGTCATGCAACAGCTGCTCTCAAGCACTGTTCTCCAGTCCATTGTTTACTGTGTCACAATGCCCTGTGATGGTCTCTCATTACCTCATTGGCAATTCATATCCCTCTGCTCTATATGACACTTCACCCCAGCATGTCCAATGCCATGTCCTTTTGCACTTGTGTAGGATCACAATGGAAGGTGTCACACTAATGGACTCACAATCATGGACAATGTAAATATAGCACTAAAGCACTTTAAAATAAATAGCACTTACACAACCACTTTGTCTCTATGTAATGTGACACATCAAACAAGAGGGAGATTAGTGATGTCTACCTCATGTCAATGCCCATAGAATGTCAATACAACTGCCTTGAAAGATTGTGGGCTGATAACTGTGCATTGGGGTCTGGATTGTACCATCATCTGCCCTTTCTGAGGGTTAATTCAGATGTAAATAGAAAATACACAGTATAATGCTGTGCCGGACAGAATAAGTCTTCTTCAAGGGATGTCTAAGCAGAAAAATATTGTGTAATAATTTTTCTTCCAGCCAATCTTTACATATGTGACATTTCACTCAAATTTTTCATCACACACAACACACAGCAGAAATGGATGTGTATGAGTGTACGTACAAATAAGTAACCTGGCTGTACAATGTAACAAATGATAGGTGTTAGTCATGTATACTATACTACATGAGATTATTCCACCACTCACCTTATCAGGGTTCATATGAACATCAGGCTGCAGGCAGACATAACACAGTGTCCTCAATACCAAATCTGGTCTCAAAGTATTTCAGATTGAAAACTTACATCCAGCCTTAACAACACATTGGGATCCATAGTAACCTTGAGTGGTGCGTGCAATTGATGGCAGATTCCTAGCGAAGTAGCTTTGGGGTAGCTGCCAGTGTGATAGCTCAATTAGAATTTGGATGCAGGATGGAACATAAATGCAATTACTAAATTTACACTGTTCACCCATGTCAAGGCCCTGATCCCCAAGCATATGACACATACTGTAAAGGAGTACCTAAATATTTATTTAACTGTAAAAAAGGATACTATAACCAGGGGAAACTCCTTAACTAACCTAACCTATCCTAACTACACATTACCCACAACTGACCCTAACTAACCTAAGCTAAACTTACTTATCACATTTAACTAAACACTTTAAACATCAGCCCCCCCCCACCCACCTATAAGATGGGACACATGGAGGACAACATATACTAACCTAAACACATACTATCTTATACTAAACAAATATATATTTATTGTATTTTTGTTTTATATATTTTTTTCATTATTTTTTTAAACACAAAAACCCCAGCATCATCCCCCACCCACTCACCCACACACATAAAAAGAAACATGTAAAAATATCATACCCCCAACCCTCCTCTACTAACTAAACCAATGGCCTATGCAAACCTAACACTAAGCCCCCTAAACCCACTAATGAAAAGAACCAGGAAAGAGGACGAAGGGGAGGAAATCATGGGTGAGGGTATTATTGTCACAGGGTCTTCTTTATGGCATGCACCCTCTTACTGATTTGTGACACCTCCTGTTGCAGCCTTTCCAGTCTGCGCAACATATGTTGCATGTCACGTTGCATTGCTCTAAAATCACCAGGGTCAATGACTGCAGCAGGGGTGGTCTGAGTGCCAGTTGTTGAGGTTTGGCCGGTTGGTGGTGCCATGCTTGGATGGAGAGGTACAGGTGCTGCTGATAGTGGTCCTGGAGCTGAGGAAGTTGATGGTCCTGCAGTGGTGGCTGTCATCCTTGGTGCCACCTGGGTGGTAGTGGTGGTGCTGATGGTGGCCGCTGTTGTGAACACAGAAGGGCCCCCTTGGGCAAATGCCCTCTACACCCCTGAGGCTCTTTCATGGTGATAATGCCGTGCCATGTGGCAGAACCCAGACCCCACATCCAGAATGTGGCGGTAACGCATCGCCCGCCGCTGAAACTCACGGATCTGGCTGGCATCCATATTGGCTGCTGTTAAAAAAGATAAAGCCAAACATTAGGTACTTCAATGTGTGATATAGCTACTGATGAGAATCAGACAATACATCTAATGTAGCTGAAACAGGCCATATCACCAAACAGATCACAGATTCTCCCTGAGGAAGTACATGCCAACACAGCCTACACATGTCCTGTCTAACAGCACAGCAATGCTCTATAAGATGTGCACCAACTTAAATGACCTATGCATAATTGTTCAGCCATTAGTTACGTAAAAAATGCTGCAAATCCTCCACATGTGACAGGCCAACTAATGACTATCTTCTGGATGACAATCAAGGGCCACAAGATCTCTGATTTATAAATGGAATTGCGAGGATGGTATGCAGTTGCTACTCAAGAGTGGGTATCCTAGGTTTGGACAAGTGATTTACAGATTTGCATGTCCGTGTACCAAACTTGGATGATAACACCTCTGTACACATCTTTCATAAACCTAAGCCTGTGCCTCGGGGGGGGATGGACAAGCAACACATACTTTCAAACATCAAGGACACCCAGGAAGCTTTGGACAGCTGTACATGGGTTTAGGCAGTCCAACACAGGTAAGGAGGGTGTTCAACTAGGATAGACACAAACCTTGGACAGTCCTATCCAAATTTATGTTTGCAATTGCAGACAATTGTCAATATCATTTCATACCACTAATACCTGTCCTACAACAAGCAGATGGATGCAAGCACACATCTGGCCATGAGCTGCATGCACACCTATGACATTGTACTCAAGTGCCACATACACGTAGCACAACATGTGGAGCTAGATGCTGCTAGAAAGTCAAACACACAGTCAAACATCGTCATTAGTGAACAGGGAGGCTCAAGTATGTGGGTGATACTTTGGCATCTCTATTCTGTGAGATAACAACAAATGTCACCCTATTCACATGGCCATGCCTACAGGGCTGTACTACAATCCCAGAATATGACTATACTCTACTGATTGTCCAACTCAAATATGGAAAAAAAGTGAAACTCCAGTCAAGTTACATATCAGATCATGTGCCAGCACATCATACCTTGCTATGTGTCCAACACACAGCAGTCAATCACACAACAGCTGTAAACACAACACAGAACAGAAATATCAACACTTACTGGATATGTCTGGGTCCGCAAATCAAGCCACTTCTCCGGTTCTGTAAGGGGGCAGGCCCACCTGTAAAGCATGGAAGGGTGAAATGTGCTCAATGTCTGTGAACTGTACAACACTTTCAAATACAATTACTGTGTGTAACATTATATCTGAAAGTCCAGCCTCTCAGGCATGATGTTACTCCAACATGCATACCACTGTAAACATGTATACTCCAGTGAGTGATACACACACATCTGCACACATGCAGTGGCACTAACTATCATGTGGTGACAAACATGCTCCATCAATTGTTTCCAGACTCATTTATGGAGTGTACTCCTCTCATCTTTTGTAGTAATGAGAGATATGCAAAGCCACATTCCTGGAGCACTGCAAGCCAAGTCACTTGGGTATTGTGGGTTGTGCATCAAGGGACAATCAGTTACTGTGTGATGCTCCTATGGGTTGATTGAAGGTCATGATTTATCATGCTTTCTATGGTCCCTTACATGTAGGGCCTGTGTTGTGTGTAGGTTACATATGCTACATTGACAGTGTACCCTGAGCCACGCATGCTCCCTATGACACCATAATGGCAGGGATCCTGTGCATTAATTGTTGACAATTTGAGACAAGACATGGATTGGCCATTTTTAATATTATAATACAACAATGAGATGTATGTTGACAGTGTATACTGGGGTCATCCATGACAGTATGCATGGGCACAGGTGTAGTCATTGCACCTGAAATGTGTCACTCATTGCCCTGTGTAGCCATGATGGGTTTTGGAAATCACAGTTAGCCACAGTCATCATCTTAAATTTGCCAAGTTGGGAGATCAGTGGGTATACAGCAAACTGACACTGTCACATTATTAAAACATGGTTTAGCAAATGTACCACTGTGTCAATCATGATGATGTAGGTTTCAATTTGTATGTACCTTCGGAATGGCAGCAGTCACAGGAATGCTGGTCTTCTGATCTTAGCATACACCCATATCTGTGATAGCCTCCATACTGGAAAGTTAGTTATTGTACATATGCTGCATTAGATCAGCAGGGGTGTACCAAACGAAACTAGCTAAGTATTAGGGAACTTTATATGTACAATGGAATTGGTCAGGGGTCCCTTGCACGACATCATGCACGTAATACATCGTGACCATGCATTCCCCAACGTCAGGTACCCCATGATGACCATAACTTATGAGAAGTGTATGGCTATAGAGTAACACAGATGGGATATGCATTAGCTCTGTTCCAGCTATTGTACCGAAAACCATTTTGAAAACACAGAGCTACAATGAACATAGGGCCATGGATAGTTGTTATCCCTCAATTTGTATCATTTGCTTCATGTTATATGCTACAGCTATGGAAAGTAGCACCAAACATTTAGATCTGAACCCGTGTGCATTACTTTGGCATCTATTCCTTATTTAATTACGGCACAACCAAGTCAAACTATCAGCCTAAGATATTACCTGAGGTTTGAAAGAAATTGGTACGTATGGGCCAGAATACAGTTCAGACATGTATTTGAAATAATTGGGGAACACATTGGTCCTCCTTACAACCCTGGCGGTTGGTGTTAAAGCGGCGGTAATACGAGAAATAAATGGGATTACGACCGTGGCGGGAACCGCCAACATAGCCAGCCACTTTAACACTCAGACTGCCACGGTGGTACAAACAAACAGCACGGCGGACACTGCCAACAGACAGGTGGAAGACAATATAGCGCCCACCCTATTACAACAGGCCTATTCGCCACCTTTTCCGGGGCAGAACCAAAGCAAATAAAAACGCGGCGGAAACAGTACACAGAAGGGAAAACACTCACTTTTTCACACCCCACGAGGAACCAGGAAGCCATAAAGCCCGAATTGCAGATACTGCTGATGATGGTCTTCCTGCTCCTCTATCAGGAGCTCCAACGACGGCGGCGACGACCACAGTGAGTACTGCACCTACAACACAGGGGAAGTGGGAGTGACACACACACGCAACAAGCAACACCTCCACCCCCACCCCCAGCCACAACACCATACACAGAAATACATACTGCAACATTACATATACACCCCCCGACCCCTGGAAGAACGCAAGGACAAAAGGAAATAATTTGAACGAATGTAATCATGTTAAATATCATTATCAAAATTCTAAATCCAGTATATATAATTATGTATACCAATTACACAAGTCCGGATGGTGCACCAATCATTGTCCGTGGACCACTGGCCCTAAAATGCATGGGCAAAGCCCACACATGATACCTGACTCCAAATGGAGAGAACACTGGAGGGGCATCAGATAGAAAATATACAGGCACCTCAAGTGGAGGGGGAGCGGGGGCACCTCAGCCTGATGAACGCATGACGCCACTGCTCCACGAGGGGGCTCCATACCCACAGTTTGGTCCCGGGGAGTGCAAAGCCACAGTCTCTCAAGTCTGTCCAGTGGGTGGTTTGCCCACTGCTTTATCCTGGGGAGTGCAAAGCCACAGTCTCTCAAGTCTCTCCAGTGGGTGGTTTGCCCACTGCTCAATCCTGGGGAGTGCAAAGCCACAGTCTCTCAAGTCTTTCTAGTGGGTGGTTTGCCCACTGATGTATCCTGGGGAGTGCAAAGCCACAGCCTTTCAAGTCTTTCCAGTAGGTGGTTTGCCCACTGCTGTATCCTGGGGAGTGCAAAGCCACAGTCTCTCAAGTCTTTCCAGTGGGTGGTTTGCCCACTGCTCAATCCTGGGGAGTGCAAAGCCACAGTCTCTCAAGTCTTTCCAGTGAGTGGTTTGTCCACTGCTGTATCCTGGGGAGTGCAAAGCCACAGTCTCTCAAGTGGATAACAGTCTCCACTGGTTATGGAGGGGGCTTTGTGCCCAGAGCGCTTCATTCTGCCAAGGCCTGAGGTAGTGGATGTATCTCTCCACTGGTTCTGGAGGGGGCTTTGTGCCCAGAGTGCTTCATCCTGCCAAGTACTGAGGTAGTGGATGTATCTCTCCACTGGTTCTGGATGGGGCTTGGTGCCCAGAGTGCTCCACACTCTCCTGGGTGTGTGTGCCACGAGATTGCAGAGGTACAGGTTGCATGATACGGAGGCAGAGACATACCCTACACTGCTGCGGCTTCTCATTCCATATGCAGGTGACAACTGTGATGACAGTGATGCTTCATGGAAGCTGCCCAGGGTCCTTGAACTCACCACTAGCCTCGGACGACTGACCACTGAGGATGGTAGCCATGTCTGCGGTGATGCCACTGTCTGAGGACGTCGCAGGGCAGCTGGTGGGGCTTGCGGTGGTGTCAGTCGTGGCGGTGCTTGCGGCGGTGGGGTCTGTGGCGGCGGTGCTGGCGGCGGGGTCTGTGGCAGCGGAGCATGTGTCAGCACCAGCTGAGTGAGAGAGCAGGATGTCTCCTGCAGCCTCAGATGGCTGCCCACCAGGGAAGAGGCTGGGGACTGTTGCAGTGGCTGTAGACGTGCCAAAGGCAGTGCAGGTAGCGGTGCTGGTGGCAGTTCAGGTGGCGGTGCAGGTGGTGGTGTTCTCCGCCGTACAGGTTGGCGTGGACGTGGACAGAAGGTGTGACACTGGTCCCGCAGTCTGTGCCTCTCCTGAACTGCCCTTCTGTTTTTGGCCTTTCCCCACCTTTGATGGTGGCACAGTTGTCTTGCCACTATCCCCTTTCATTTTCGCTGACCCCTTGTTGTCAGGTGTTTTGGCTTCTCCCTCTGGGATGTGGGCACCTTTTTAACCTTGGCAGGTGGTGAAATGTCCTTGCCTCGCTCCGTGGCACACCAGCAGCCCTGATGGTTGGCGCACTCGATGACCCCGCAGTTGCTGGCACCACTGTGCCTGTGGATGTGGTGACTGAGATGCTGGGCTGGGACCTGGAAAGCCTGGCCCTAGGGAACAAACAGGGGGGAGAGGTGTAGGGAAGAGGTCAATGTTAGTCAGGAAACGTTTTTTAGACACACTGGGACGGGTGGATGGTGAGGGTTTGGAGTGGAGGAACAGGTAGTGGTTGTAGGAGGTGTACGTCTGCTGAATTTGGGTGAAGGTGCATGGGCTGGAGGCTGTTGTGAGGTGGATGGATGTTGGGTGGGTGTGTGCCTGCGTTTGAGTACTTTGGGAGGAGGGCTCACTGACACACTGGGAGAGGACACTGGGGATGTGTGAATAGCCGTGGGGGTGGTGACTGCACGTGAGCGGTATGTGGTGTTGGGCATGCCGGTGATGTAGGTAGTGGCTGAGGATGTAGTGCATGGCAGGTGTGAGTGGAGATGAGACTGGGAGGGTGGAGGGAGGGAGATGTGGAGGAGGGGGACACAGTGGGGGGAGTGGATGTTGGTATGTGTGCATGGGTATGATGCTTGTGTGAGTGCCTGTGGGATGTGTGGTACTTATGTTTCTCTGAGCCACTCTTACTCTTGTGTGTTGATGTGTGTGCATGCTGGTCTGATGGTGTGCTTGAGATAGGCTGAGGTACTGGGGATTGGGGCTGGGTGGAGGAGGTTGGAGGGGGGAGACTGGACACAGGGACAATGGCTGCCATCAGTGCTGAGGCCAGAGCCTGAAATGTTCTTTGTTGGGCTTCCTGGCCAGAATGAAAGCCATCCAGGTATGCATTTGTTTGTTGCAAATGCCTCTCAACACCCTGGAAGGCATTCAGAATGGTAGACTGCCCAACAGTGAGAGATCTCAGGAGGTCAATAGCCTCCTCACTGAGGGCAGCAGGGCTGCCTGGGGCAGGGCCTGAGGTGCCTGGGGCAAAGGAGATGCCCACCCTCCTGGGTGAGTGGGCACAGGACACATGCTGAGGGGCTGCTGGGAGGGCGGTGCTGGTAGGGGTGGGTGGCTGCTGTACCTGTTGATGCGGTGGGCACAGAGGGGCCCGCCACCGCAAGGGATCTCCCATCAGAGGGGGAGCCGCTGTCGCTTGTCTCTGCTCCTGTCCCCGCCGTGGAGCTCCCCTCGCCCTCCATCCCACTGGTGGCTTCAGACTCCGTTGTTTCGCCCCCCAGGGCCAAGTGGGATGCAGCTCCCTCCTGCTCAAGTGTCAATGCTCCTCCGCCTGATGATGCTATTGCACACAAGAACAGGGAAACCACAAAAAGGGGGGGGACAGGAGAAAGACATGTTCAGTGCATGCAACACCACGACCGTTGGCAGACACAACAGACACAGCAGCCCTCTGCACTACGCCATGCACTTATAGTTCCTAGACTAATCACATGTCCATGGGGTACAAGGCCTAAGCCTGATTGCTGCACACCTGGAAGTCACAGGAGACTGACTAGGTGTAGATGGCACTAACCACTAGTGGGGTTGGGGTGTCACATAGTCTGCCTCACAAGGGACCTTGCCTACCAAGCTCGCCCTGGCCTAGGGAAACCCACTGCCTACCTCCCCCACCCAGACACCTCGAAATGCGCGCAGAGTCAGCTGAATGAGAGTGTACTCAAACCCTTGTGGCTGCTGTGATGCCCTCAAGCGCCCAACTCCGGATACCCCACCGCCAGGATCCGGAACATCAGGGGGGTCATGGTGCGAAGGGCACCCCTCCCACGTTGGGAGGCCCTCCCCAGCTGGGCCTCCGCTGTCTTCTTGCTCCAGCGGCGCAGGTCCTCCCATCTTTCACGGCAGCGGGTGCTCCATCTGTGGTGGACCCCTAGGGTCCAGACGTCCTTGGCGATGGCACACCAAATAGCCTTCTTCTGGTGGGCGCTGACCTAGAGGAATGGTACAGGGGGAAAGGAAATTCTTTACCCATCCGGACCGTCATACTCATTGCCCCCGTTTCCACCTTTGCCCTGATGCACATGCACTCACCGTCCGCTCATGCAGGCCTCAGTCCCCCCCATGTATCTTCCATCCACACCACTCCAAACAGGCATTGCCCATGCAGCATGCTCACAGTGTATTTACCTGTTTGTCTGGAGGACCGTACAGTTGTGTGTACTTGAGGAGGACCCCATCCACTAATTTCTCCAATTCCTCTGAAGTGAAGGCAGAGGCCCTTTCCCCAGACACATGAGCAATTGTTGCTTCCAGACACAGGTCACAGCAGCATTTGCAGTGTAAGTCTTCTCCTGTTGAAGGTCAGGTAGCAAGTGAGTGAACAGACAGGAAAATGTTGGTCACGTCTGTGGTGGTGCGTACCGTCACCACCGGCGTACATCGTCATTGGCTCCTCAGTCCCATAGGGTCCAATGTTAACCAATGCAGAATTGCGCCGCGGTCTTCGACCACCCACCGCGCTGGTGTACAACGCCAGTGCAGTTACCTCATATCCCCTTGTCCCACCTTACAGGTCAGGCAGCTGCCATTTCAGGGGCCACATGGCATTTATAATAACTGCGTCACACCAATGTAGGCCTTGAATACACTATGTTACACGCACACTGTGGATTAATAAATGTGTGCAAATTACATTTTGTGATTCCTCATTGTTGGCTGACTCTCTGCTCGCTGTTCTCCTCCATAGGGCATGTCTGCTGGGACAGGTGATGATATGGCGGCATCCTCCGGTGTACAGACCGCTGGTGGACCTGTCGACAATGGAAGAGAGACACATGATAGTCACCAACAGACTTGATCGTGCAACACTCCAGGAACTGTGTGCCCAGTTGGAGCCAGACCTGATTTCAGCTATCCGCCATCCCACAGGGATACCCCCTCTAGTGCAGGTCCTGTCTGTACTCCATTTCCTGGCAAGTGGTTCCTTTCAAACAACAGTGGCCATTGCATTAGGGATGTCCCAGCCAATGTTCTCTAACGTGTTGTCCAGAGTGTTGTCTGCCACGCTGAAACACATGCGCAGCTACATCGTGTTCTCTCAGGTGGAGGATTTGCCCACAGTGAAAAGTGACTTCTATGCCCTGGAAAATATCCCCAACATCATTGGTGCCATTGATGGGACACATGTGGCATTGGTAACCCCACGCAGGAGTGAACACGTGTAGAGAAACCGGAAGAGATTCCATTCTGTGAATGTGCAGTTGGTGTGTTTGGCTGACCAGTACATCTTCCATGTGAATGCAAAGTTTCCTGGCGCAGTGCATGATGCTTACATTTTGAGAACAGCATCCCTTATGTGATGGGGCAACTCCAGAGGCACCATGTGTGGCTTATAGGTGAGGACAAGGACCCTATACAGTGTGAATAGGTGTCTGGGTATGGGGTTGTCCCTAAGGGTTAGTGTGTGTCTAACAGTTGTCCCTCAATATTTGCATGTGACTATGGTTACCCCAACCTGTCATGGCTACTGACCTCAGTGAGGAATCCCAGGACAAGGGCAGAGTAACGCTACAATGAGGCACATGGGCGAACTAGGAGGGTGATTTAATGAACCTTCGGCCTCCTGAAGGCTAGATTCCGGTGCCTCCATATGACAGGTGGTTCTCTATACTACTCACCAAAGAAGGTGTGCCAGATCATCGTTTACTGCTGTATGCTGCACAACCTGGCTTTGCGACGCCAGGTGCCTTTTCTGCAGGAGGATGGGCCAGGTGGTGGGCTTGTGGCAGCTGTGGAGCCTGTGGACAGTCAAGAAGAGGAGGCAGAAGAGGAGAATATCGACAACAGAAACAACATAATCATGCAATACTTCCAGTGAGACACAGGTAAGAAGATGTCACTGCCTCCCATATCTCATACTATTATTGGAGCTAGCATAAGTCTGTCTTTTACAATCAGTCTATGGACCCTGACGTGTCACTTTGGCTTTCCATTTCACAGATGTGGGTCCCACTTTGTGCCCTCTGCTATATTTCCTCCAAGCCTACAGCTGTGTTACATCGGTATGTGCACAAGGAAAATTTACATTGCTATATTCCATGGTTATTGCAATTACACCTTTGTGAAAGCACAGACTGATTCCAGATTGTTTTGTGATTGAAGTGTGTTTATTTCTGTGCAAATAAGTGGAGGGGGTTGTAAAATGGGCAGGGGGGGTGGTGGAGGAATGTCCATGGCAGAGTACAGACAATTTGTTTCACAGGTGCATTGTCCAAAGGGATATAGGAAGTGGAGCAATGGCAGTTGAAGGATGGACAGGGTGACAAAGTGTGACAGAAGGGTGACATTCAGGGGGATCTCATTTCCTGGCGGGGGTCTTGGCAATGTTCTCTATCTTGTTCCTGGATCTCAGGGACCGTTTGCAGGGTGGTTCTCCATCTGCAGGGGGAGGGGTGCTGGTGTTGTGTTCCTGTGGCGGTGCCTCCTGTCCACTAGCACCGGCGGAGGTGGAGGGCTGTTCATCGTCCAGGCTAGTGTCAGGGGCCCCTTGTTGTGCCACAGTGTCCCTCATGGTGTTGACAAGGTCTTGCAGCACCCCTGCAATGGTGACCAGGGTGTTGTTAATGGACTTCAGGTCCTCCCCGAGCCCCAGATAGTGTTCCTCCTGTAGCCTCTGGGTCTCCTGAAACTGTCTCCTGGGAATTGTCTCCTGGGAATTATGGTAAGCTCCCATGATGTTGGAGATTGCCTCATGGAGAGTGGGTTCCCTGGGCCTGTCCTCCCCCTGTCGCACAGCAGTCCTCCCATCTTCCCTGTTATCCTGTGCCTCTGTCCCCTGAACTGTGTGCCCACTGCCCCAAGATCCCTTATTGTCTTGGGTTGGTGGGTTTGCCTGGGTTCCCTGTAGTGGTGGACACACTGCTGATTGACGTGTCCTGGTGACAGAGGGATGGGCCCACTGGGTGGGTGCTGTGGTGGTGTTTCCCGAGGGGGGAGGGTCTGTGGTGGCTTGTGCCAGTGTCAGGGGAACAGACTGACCCGCGGTCTCTGATGGGCCGGGCTGGTCATCTTGATCCAGTTGTGCAGAGCTGCTGTCATCACTGTGTGTCTCTTCTGTGGGGGGACTGGATATGTCTGGTAACTCCTGTCCGGTGACGTTGGGTAGTGGTCCTGCAGGGTTGTAAAGGCATGATTATTGCATCTGTGTGTGCCATTGTGTGCGATGGGTGAGTGACCCTGTAATCCAGTGCTTGCATTCTTGGCTTGGTCCTTGTCTGACATTTGGTTTGGGGTCTGTGTGGGTATCTGTAGTGGACATGCTTTGGTGATGAGTGTCCATGCTTTGGTGTTGCATGTTGGGCTTGGTATTGGGATGGGTGGGTTGTGATAGTGGGTCATTTGTGAGGTGTTTGAGTGATGGGGGTGAGGGTGAGGGTGAAGGTGGGAGTATTTGTGGCATGCAGGTAGAGTGGGGGGGATATGGTAGTAAAGATTTGACTTACCAGAGTCCAGTCCTCCTGCTACTCCTGAGAGGCCTTCAGGATGCAGTATTGCCAAGACCTGCTCCTCCCATGTTGTTAGTTGTGGGGGAGGAGGTGGGGTTTGACCGTCATTCCTCTGTACAGCAATCTGGTGTCTGGAGAATACGGAACGCACCTTCCCCCGTGGGTCTTTCCACCTCTACCTGATGTCATCCCTAGTTCTTGGATGCTGTCCCACTGCATTGACCCTGTCGACAATTCTTCACCATAGCTCCATCTTCCTTGCAATGGAGGTGTGCTGCACCTGTGATCCGAATAGCTGTGGCTCTACCCGGCCGATTTCCTCCACCATGACCCTGAGCTCCTCCTCAGAGACCCTGGGTTGTCGTTGAGGTGCCATGAAGTGGTATGGGTGATGTGTAAGGTGGTGTGTGTTGTGATGTGTGAGGGGATGTGTTGGTGTGTGTTGTTTGAGGTGCGTAGATGTTGTGTATGTGATGATGTTGCGTGTCTGTGGATGCTGGTGTTGTTTATGGTGATGTCTCTCTCTAGCGTGGTTTCATAATTCTGGTAGTAAGGGTTTGTGGGTGATGTGGGTGTGTACTTTATATTGGATTGGGTGTGTGGGTGTGGTGTGTGTATGTGTATCAGGTGTGTGTATTTCGATTTGTCCAATGTGGTTGTGTTTTGTAAAAGTGTGTGTATTTTGAGCGCTGCGGTGTGTACCGCCAAAGGAATACCGCAGTCAAAAGACCGATGCGTTGATTTGTGGGTCGTGATAGCGTGGGCGTATTCCTGTTGGCTTGACAGTGTCGGTTTTGTTATCGGCAGTTTATCACTGACCTTTGGTGTGGCAGACTTGTGTGGGTGTCTGTATTATGGCGGATTCCGAGCTGTGGGTCGTAATAGCTGTAGCGGAATTCCGCGGCCGCAGCGATATGTTGGCGGTCTTCTGCACAGCGGTAAGCGGGATTTACCGCCAGGGTCGTAATGAGGGCCATTAATTCTTAGAAGTAGCTGGTGAAAAACATCTCTTTCCTGATACACTCACAGACCATGGATAAAACATATGTTAGAGCCACATTAGCATCATCTATTGACGTGAAGGCAGCACTAAGTTACAAGCTCCAGTTGTGTTTTGTAACTTAGTGCAGCTGTTGCCTCAACAAATGACGGTAATGTGTAGCAATTATTGTATAACTCAGGGCCACTGTATATTTAAGTTGCATTCCACATGTCCAAAAACATTGCCTGCAGCATATCAACAAATCAGCTACTGTCACTACAGAGCATTTAAATGTGCACATTACTCTGAATTGTACTCACCATCAGGCCACCAATCGCAATACCCAGGTGGTCCAGCAGGTCTTGCTCTCTGGCAACAAGGTCAGCCCAGCGGTGCTTTAGTTGTTGGTCATTGCACAGTGTGTTGTAGACACCGTGCAAATGGTACAAGACCTTTGACCACCGGAGCCTCATCACCTCTGTATCACCCTGCCACCTGCTTCGATCATCAAGGGGAGGAAGTGGCACACCAGCCAAATGATTCCCCCAGCTCCTCCTCACCCATTCTTTCCCAGACATGGCCTACCCAACATGAAAGAAATATTACTGGGATTGAGGGGTACAGAGGATGATAAAGGGAAAGGAGGGAGAAAAATGAAATACAAGTAGCCCTAAAACAGCCCAACTATCCCCAAACTAACAATACCCACAACAGACCCCCAACAGTACAAAGACAAAATTAGACACTAAAAACGACAAAAATACACTTACACAGGATATCACAGACACTAACAAAACACCAAAAGACAATATAAAGAGCACATAGGATACAAATTCACTATATTCACAGAGAGACAAGTCAAAACACAGCCACACAGTCTAGGAAAATCACAGACTGCAAAGTGAAAGTGAAAGTACACCCACTGTACCAATTCTGTAAACAGGATATCCTATTACATCACTTCCTGCCTCAAATGCGGTGAGTTTTTATTATGATGCGTCAAAATATTATGACACTTACAGTCTGTGCGTCATTGTTTTTACGCATGTGCTTAAAAATTACCCCACATCCATAGTTCCAAATATTTAGCATTGGTAACCACTGGTAACTAATTTCACGGGGTACAGTGCAGGAATTACTGCTCGGGCCAATGGATGTATCATGGCTGTGAGCGTCATTTTTCTACGCAAATGAAGCAATTTTTGATGCATATGCTTCTTTTTCTGTCTTTTACTGGTTTTGGGCCATTTCTCACATTTTTATAGTACATGACCGCAGTAACTATACAGAGATAGGCTGTTTGCACCTACAATGTGCATTCCAGTGTTAGGGCACATGTGGCAGATCACACTACTGCGGATCATGATCCTCTATTTGTTGTACTGGATTAGCACTCTTCACTGACACAATAGATACCACAACTTTTGGAATACAAATTGGTATTACCCAGTTTGAACAGGTTCTGTGTCAATGGAGGATAGCAAGGCTACACAACTTAATACATTAACTCGTTGCCTGTGTGTCAATGTCTGTGAATTGGCTATTTAATTTTGAGTTGGCCCTCTGTGTGAACATCACAAGACGTGTTATCATAAATGTGCTTGTATGCATGTGTTGTAAATGTAGATAACCATCAGATGCTATTCAGTGTGGCAATGAGTCAGGAAATGTGTTTGTCATACACGTAGCAACAAATGCTGTGTGTACATGCCTGACTTTTGGGACAAAAGTGTCTCCCATGACAAACTATACACAGGATAGATAGAGGACGGTTGATAATTCGAATGAGTAAGCCATCACATGTACAGGAATGTTGGATACCACATCCTGGTCACTTGTTTGTATACTAGCCATGAGTCAGTCATTTGAAAATGCTATGTAGGTACAGTGTTTGTGGCACAGAGTCGGAAAACAATCCAAAAATGTAATGTCACTCCACAGTTTGAGTCATTTATATGACCTATGTTTCACGTGTGGCAGTGGAGGACCAGCAGACCAAGCTTCATGTGTTCACATATTTTCAGTGGTTAATTGCACAAAGGTGTACAGTTCAAGTGTGTGGCCATGTGTACCCGGTGTCATTATTGTCCTCCATGTTGTCACAGTTACGTGCATGTCTACTCATGAGACTGTGGATCCATTCCCTGCATTAAGAGAGTATCCTTCAAATCAGAATTGACTGAAAGCCATAGAGGAATCAACAACACACATGGGGATATTTGAGCTATGGCACTGCAGAAGTTTTATGAGGCTGACAACAGGGTAACCTTGGTGTGCTCACAAATGTAATGGATCAGTAAATAGAACCCAGCAGATTTCATCACAACATTTGTACAGAGTCTGGTATTGAAAATTCCTACTACAACAGGGAACATCAGTGCCTCTGTGCTGATTAATCTCACAGCTAGTCACTACGTAACCACCATCATTGGGTTGCAGCCAATGTGAATCAGTATGTGGACCGTGAGGGCACAAACATGTTTTGTCCATTCATGCACATTAGCAAATGTTGTTTTTTGTGCTGGAGGCACCATTCCCAATCCATGGATATAGCCATAGTTCACTGTCACGGTTTGTCACTCATGCATACCTGAAACACTGGCAAGGGATAGTGTCGGGATTAGGCTATTTGAACACATGTCCCAGACCTTGATAGGTAAACTGATTAAACTATACAATATATTTGTGGATTCATCATAGACCTACCAGACACAATACCCCAGGAGGAATGTGAGAGCATGGAAAGCAACTATGAGAGGAATGTAGCCACAGGGAACCTCTATGGTAACACAAAGACAGGTAACAATCAGGCTAACAGGATGCACGCTTTGTCAGGAACTAACTTGAACCAGGCAAATGCACAGTGAGCAGACTCAGACTGGGAAATGCCTGATTAACACTGTGGAAAATTAAAACTGGATTTGTGCTATCAGCTGCAACGTTACACAATGACCCAACGGCTGTGTTACACAAGTGGTTTATACGGCAATGCACAACAAGGATAAACATAAAATGGCTGATTCTAAGCTGCTCCAGGCAGCAGCAATTGTAGTGCAGGTTCAAATGGCTGGTCTGCATGGAAGTGCTCACAGGTATGTGCAGCTTCAGTCTCTTACAAGTCCTGTAGGTGAGAATCAAGTTCAAACGGCCAACAGTACCTTTCACATGAGAAGCAATAGACAGGTGATTACAGGTCCTACAGACTCCCAGGCAGTGCATTATCTGACCTAAAGTCCATGCATACAGATGGACTATCACTATGGCATGCCATACTGAAGAGGGAAGCACACTGGAGTCAGAATGTGAGTCTGGGTGTGTGTAGATGAAGGATTTCAAGAAGAGTGGCCAGGGCACACCAGTGTCATAGATCCTGAAAGTGTTCAAGAATTACATTTTAAGTCCGTTCTTGGAAGATGATGTGTAGGAGTTTATTATAGATGCAGGTATCAAACTGCTGGTAGTCATGAATCTTTGGGCGAAGTTTAAAAGTACTGGCAAGCAATGGCCTTGATAAGCCTGATTCCTGTTGGAGCTGTGGTTCTGAGTTAGGAATCGCCCAAAGATTCATGACTACCAGCAGTTTGATACATGCACCTTGCGCGTTTATATAAAAGTTGTTTACTTCTTAAGCCTTGACAAAATCTTGAAGACGAAACACGTGTTGGCTGTTTTGCTGTATGGACTTATTGTTACATTTGAAACACTATTGTAACTCTGAACATTGATCACCGTCTGGCTGCTCCGGACACTTTTGTGCAATGCAATCTGTTTGATTGAGACTTCTACTTCCTACCTGCATCTATAATAAACTCCTACACATCATCTTCCAAGAACGGACTTGAAATTTAATTCTTGAACACTTTCAGGATCTATGACACTGGTGTGCCCTGGCCACTCTTCTTGCAACATATAGGTAACCACCCACTCGTCAGTGCGTGGCCCTCTGACACCTGTGGTGGCAGGTGTCTTGGCTAGCCCGGCACCCAACACCATATTGTTCAAACATGTGACTTTGCCCTGATCTTACAGTTGATATACTCTTTGCAGATGTGCAAGGACCTCTTGGCATTCGCCACCTTCCTCACCTGACTTACCCTGTAGATGAAGGATTATCTGGACAAAAAGTCAATTTTCAAGGCCCCCCAGAGAAGGGTGGGGAGAGACTGAAAACATGGCAGTGGCAGGACTTATGACCTGGGATCGACTGCGCAAGACATGTCTTGTGAGCAATGCTTGTCATACCTGGGGCACTCGTGCTATCCATTTGCAGCTTACATGGACTTCTCGTCACACATACTCCTTGCAGAGATAGCTGATGTCACACTAACTGCTGTCAAGGGTCTGGTCAGACATTCCTGTTAACAAAGCAATAGCACATCCACTGCCTCATGTATGAAGCAGTTTATTACCTTATGAATGATGATGTCTTAGTTGTGTGCCATATGCTGCAATGAACCATGTTGCCAACATGTATGTGTGCCATAGCTGTGGTCCGCCGATCTTGACCTTCAAATGTGAAATGGACAGGATATATGTCATTTACACTGTGTGTGAAGTTGGCTGTACATTCATACACATCAAATGTGATGTCGATTTTTCAGGATCCTAATCTGTATATCTGCAATGCTACATGAGGCTAAACCTTGATTATGAATCCTAGTGATAATGTGATGCATAAATAATTAGCCAGACCATGATTAGTTGATTACAGTAGGTGTTTAATGACATATGGTAAGACAGTGTTGATGGTAAGTAGAGTTAAATCGGTTTTGTACAATGTGTTGTCTCCGACGCAATCCTGCTGCAGTGTTTGGATGGTCCCCCTCATGTTGATGGACAGCATCCTCCTCTTCCTCCTCTTCAGGCATTTGTGGGTCTGGTTCATAGAGGGGAATGTTCCACCTTACACAAATGTTGTGCTGGATGGCACAGGTCAAATTGATCTTGCAGACCATTTCAGGTGAGTATAGGAGGCTGCCTCCGGTGATGTCGAGGCACCTGAATTTTGACTTCAGGATGCCAAAGGTCCTCTCTACTATGGTGTATGTCCTCTGATGTGCCTCATTATAGGCATGCTCTGATGTTGTGCTTGGATTTACAAATGGGGTAATGATCCATGGCTGGATCCCATACCCCTGATCAGCTGAAAGGGAAAATGAGTGAAAACTTTTGATGGTGCTTGCACCATGATTATCACTTTGCATGGCAGTTGTGATTTTGTGCTGTCTGTGACTCATCTGTGTTTGTATTATTGTGTGGATTCTTAGGCTTATAGGATGTACCATTGGCATTGGGATGTTTCATTATCTGAACTGGTGTTTGGCTGATTGACCGTATGTCAGCGGTATTGTTGTAGACTTGCAGTACATTGTGTACTCCCATGCATTATGTCATATGAAAGAGGTGCCCATGTGTCTTAACTGGGGGTGACATGATACTTCCATACACAGAATCAATTCCACAATGGTGGTAACACGGTTGCATCTATATGGCCTGAACATCCCATCCAATTTAACATATGCAATAGAATTTGTTAAGCATCAGTGAGCCCCTTTGTTTGGCTAGGTGACAATGTACAACACATCTCCATTTGCGGGGGTCGGGCATCAAAGTATAAACATGGTGTAGGGTTTGCACTGAATTTGCGAGAAAAAAAATTGATGCAACTTTGCCAGAGTATAAAATGCCCCAAATAGTGAAAAATAGGCATCAAGGAAACCTTTGTATTTCCAAAATGGGCACAGGATAAGGTGTTGAGAAGCAGTGGTTATTTGCACACCTCTGAATTTCGGGGTCCTCATACTAGCATGTGAATTACATAGCATTTCTCAAATAGTCATCTTTTGTACACACTGTCTTACATTTGGAAGGAAAAAATGTGCAGAAAGACAAGGGGCAAGGACACTTGTTCTGCTATACTGTGTTGCCCCAAGTCTCTCGATACAAATGGTACCTCACTTGCGTGGGTAGACCTAATGCCGCGACAAGAAACGCAACATGGACACATCACATTTTAACATTGAAATTGGACCTGTTTTTTGGAAAGTGCCTAGCTGTGGATTTTGGACTTTAACTCAACGGGCACAGAGGGAAACCTAGCAAACCTATATTTTTTTTAAAACTAGATACCTATAGGAATTCTAATGGGGTGACTTGTGGGGCTCTCACTAGGTTCTGTTACCAAGAATCCTTTGCAAACCTCAAAATATGGTCAAAAAAACACTTTTCCCTCACGGGAGGTCGGATCCAACTTGTGACTTCATACCAGTGAGAAAAATCTTCAAGAAAAAGAGTAAGTCTGAACCAAAAACTTTGACCGAGGCCTCCTGCTCACTGTAGCCGAGCAGGGCTCCATTGTGGTCGGCCTCAAATTTTGACTTTGCCCTGGTCAAGTGCGAACAGATGTCCAGATTGGTGGGCTTAGGGCCTTTTCACGACATTGGTGGAAGGGGATTACTCTGTCCCAAATGTGACGGATATCCCATCCAGTGTATTACAAGTCGGTGACAGAAAGTTCTGGAGTCTGAGAGGAGCCACAAATTTCCTTCCGGCCAGCATTCCTCCATATCTCCCAATAAAAATGGTATCTCACTTGTGTGGGTAGACCTAGTACCCGCGTCAGGAAATGCCCCAAAGCACAATGTGGACACATCACATTTTCCCAATAAAACAGAGCTGTTTTTTGCAAAGTTCCAAGCTGTGGATTTTGGCCTCTAGCTCAGCCGGCACCTAAAAAAACCTACGAAACCTGTGCATTTTTTTAAAACAAGCCACCTACGAGAATCCAGGATGGGGTGACTTGTGGAGCTCTCACCAGGTTCTGTTACTAAGAATTCTTTGCAAACCTCAAAAGTTGGCAAAAACATCACTTTTTCCTCATATTTCGGTGATAGAAAGTTCTGGATTCTAAGAGGAGCCACACATTTCCTTCCACCCAGCATTCCCAAAAGTATCCTGATAATAATTGTACCTCACTTGTGTGGGTAGTCCTAGTGCCCGTGAAAGGAAATGCCCTAAAACACAATGTGGACACATGAAATGATCAAATACAAAACTACCAGTTTTTGTGGTGGGAACCTGTGTTTTTGGTCCCGGGCTCAGCAGCCATATAGGGAAACCTACCAAACCCAAACATTTCTGAAATCTAGACACCAGACGGAGTCCAGGGAGGTGTAACTTGCATGGATCCCCCAGTGTTTTCTTACCCAGAATCCTCGGCAAACTGCAAATTTAACAAAAAATCTAATTTTTGCCACATTTCTGTGTGGGATCACCGCACAGGGACACATTTTCTACCACCCAACATTCCCCTCAGTCTCCCGGTACAAATGATACCTCACTTGTTTAGGTGCGACAAGTGCCTGTGATAGAGAAGAGGCAAAAACATGATGAAATGTAGGGGGAACCAAAGCGGGTCCAAAAGGGCAGTTTGAAAAAAAACATCTTTAGGCTGACAAGTGGGGCAGAATTTATATCATTTCAGATGCAACAATGCTGGGTGGTAGGAATTTTGTGGATTTCTGCAGAATCCAGAAGGTTCAATCGCAAAAATGTGGGAAAAATGTATGATTTCCAGCAAAGTTGAAGGTTTGCAGGGCATTGTGGGTAAGAAAATGTTGCAGGGTGTATGTGAAGCACACCACCCTGGACTCACCTAGATGTTTAGTTTTCAGATGTGTCTAGGTATTGTGGATGTTTCTAGATGGTAGCGTCCAAAAGTCAAAAAAGTGCAACCCTCACCATTCCAAGTGGGATGATTCTGAGAGTTAAACAACCTCTCATGTCCCAAATGTAAAACCAAAACCCCAAATAATCAAATGTCCTCTTGCTTGCCGTGGGATAAGATGTTTTAGTGTGCGGGGGAGAGCTGAAAGACTGTTAGCTTCTTCAGTTGGGGTGGGGACATAACCATGACAATGCTGTTTGGTAGCCACCACCCACTATTTTTTTTTATTCCCTGGCATCTAGTAGGCTTTCTGCCCCCCCCAGGGAGTGGACCTGGGCTAATTGCCCCATCTGCCCGCTGGTGGGCAGAACAACTTTGGCCCCATTTATTTGGGGTGGGGGGTATGGCCATACCCCCACTCTCTTTAAAAAAAAAAAATTCTTCCCTGGTCTCTGGTGGGCTTTCTGCCCCCCTTGGGGGCAGATGGCCCTTCCAAAACTAGTCCAATCTGCCCCTCAGGGGGGCAGATATGGCTAACAGTAATGTGCCCCCATAGGGAGTGATCCTTGCCAAAGGGGCTGCCCCCCAAATCAAACACACACATAAACACACACATCGATCACTGGTGCCTAAGTAGTTCCCGCCCCCCCCTTGGGGCAGATTGGCCTAATAAAAATAGGAAATGGCCCAAAGATAGTTTTGCCCCCAGGGGAGCGACCCTTGCCTAAGGGGTCGCTCCCCACATACAAACAAACAAAAAAAAATCTGTGGTGCCTAGAGGTTTTTGCCCTCCCCCCGGGGACCTAATTACAATAGGCCAATCTGCCCACAAGGGGGGCAGAAATGGCCTAAAACAGATTTGCCCCCCCACAGGGGGGTAACCTTTGCCTAAGGGGTTGCTCCTTTCACGTGAAACTGACCTAAAAAAATAAATCCCTTGTGTCTAGTGGTTTCTGCCCCCTTTGGGGGCAGATTGGCCTAATAAAAATAGGCGTATCAGAAATGGCCTAAAGAAAATTTGTCCCCCAGGGGAACAACCCTTGCCTATGGGGTCACTCCCCACATAAAAAAATAAAATAAACAAACAGAAAAAAGATACTTGGTGTCTATGGGACAGACAAGCCTAATTATAAAAGTCCGATCTGCCCCTGGGGGGGCAGAAATGGCCTTAGAATAATTTGCTCCCCTGCGCAGCGGCCCTTGCCCTTGCTGTATATATCATTTTGCATTTCTTAAATATCGATTTCTATGAAGTCGCTATTTAAGAAATGCAAAATTGCATTTTTGTACATCTAGCCCTACCGTTCCTCACATGAAGCAGATATGGTGTTGAGGGTCGGGTCAGTAGCTGCAAAGATGTCAAAGCATGCCTTCAAAGTAGACAGTGAATTACTGTCCCTGTCCTGGGAGTATCATGTAAAGCAGTGCTGGAAGGATACCATGATTTTTATTTTGTAGTGTGAGCAGACCTTTTCACTGTGGCAATGCACAGGATGGAGGGTGATGAAAGCTTGCACAAACAGTCGAAGTGTTGCCTGCATTCCTGTAATTGGAGTGTGGATTCTGAGATACTGAAGTAGGAAGATGAAGACCACCCCACTTTGTTCCAATCGCAAGATCTTTTTCACTAAAAAGGGTAGTTGTTAGACCAGGCACACTTAGATGGTAACCCTCCAAACGTTTTGTCATCACTACTCCTTTTTGCAGAAATTGTTTTTGTTGCCTTTAGGACTCTGTGCACTTTACCACTGCTAACAAGTGATAAAGTGCCTCTGCCCTCTTCCCCAAACATGATAACATTTTCCTACACCTAATTGGATCATTTAATTTACTTTTAAGTCCTTGGTAGATAGTGCTACATGTACCCTGGGCCTGTAGGCTAATGTAGTCTTTCTTTATTACATTTAATAAAGTGCTAAATTCAGATTGGGATGAAGTAGAGAAATAGTTCTTGGACTCTTTTGAATTGTAATTAAAAATCATCTTTAATTGTAAAGGTGAATTTTAAGTTACAATTTTGCAAATACCTCCCTTAGAAAATTGGCCTTTCCGTGCCCAAATCAAGAGTGCTTTTCTGCCAGTCGCCAGGGTCAGCTGACTGTAGTTGTCCCTCTTGTGATGGGTTGATTCCTTCCAGACATGGGATAAAGTTCGTAGGTGTGGACAGATTGGGCCATCATGGCAAGATAGCCGGGGGAGAACGTATACCAAACTGATTATTGCAAAGGGTTTTTAAAGCAGCACACACAAAGGATCCTGACTCCAGTCCTGCCCTGCATTGGTCACCCCAGGCAGTTAGGAGTCAAACCCAGGAAGAGCAAGGGAACTTGACAGAACAAGTTTGGGGGGCTGCTAGAGGTTTCCTCCCACACAAAGGCAGGTAGTGGAGATGAAAGTTGGTCCTCTCAGATCCCAGATGAAATCACTTCTAGAGCTGGAAGATTCAGAAGAAAGATTACCCTGCTGCCCTGTTGTAAGAAGGACTAGTTTGTTGCCCTGCTGTCTGTGGAAGGAAGACTAGACCTGCTCCCTTCAGCTCCCTTCAGCCCAGAACCAACCAGAGTAACTCTAAGGTCAAGCTGGCTAGCCTTCTGCTTGAATAACAGGGACACAGCAAACCTCCAGAGGCCTTCCTGTATTTGGCGAGATGACCAGCATCAACTAAACCAACCTGAACCTGCCTGAGCCATGCTTCTGGCCTCTAAGTCCTGGTCTGATCCCCAACAGGTGGCCCATATATCCTAGACCCTTGGTTGGCACCGGACTGTACTCCTGAAGAAAAGGTGAAAATCCTGATGTTCGGGCTCTTCGCAAGCGTGAAAGGGATCATTCTTGCCAAGGCTCTGTCACCCGTGATGAATGCAAACACAAAGATCTATGAGACCAGCTCTTTGTGCAAACAGTAACAGTCCATGATGATTGGCAACTCGAGACCTGCACTTCATGACAACAGTGACCGCCAACGACAATCGACCACTATGAAGCTCCAGCAATACCTGGCTCCTCACACTAGAGTGACAACCATCCGTGATGCTTGACCTGCTCTTTACGCCGCAAGACTTCTCCTCAACTTACTAGTAAATCAAATATGCCAATCATGGTCAGCAGTGGTAAAGTTCCCAGAGTCCTAAAGCCAAAAAAATTAAATGCAGCACACAGTTAAAAATAGGAGGTCAGAGGCAAAATGTTTGGGGATAACCCTGCAAAAATGACCATTTCCAACACAGTTTAAAGTAGTGACTATTGTAGTACAGCTTAGCACGGATTCTGGTTGTTGTTTGAGTGAGGTTTCCATCCCTCTCGACCAGTAACCCAGTTTCTTGCAGTATTGCTCCTCAGAGTACTCAAAGAGCTGCTCTGGAAATGCTGTAAATGTGCCTGAAGAGCCTAGTAAGCTTCCTGTCTGCTGGAAGAGGGAAGAAGGGTTTTTGGCCCTGCAGGAAGATCGGTGTCCAGAGAGAGGGGCTCAATATGCTACTGGCATAATGATTGTTGCTGGTATTGCTGAATAGTTAGAGTTGGATTGAATTGTCATGGAAGTGGGAAGTCCCAAATTGAATGTGAAGATCCAATAAGGTAGAAATGTCACCCATGATTGCTGCACAGTTTGAAGAGCCACTGATTATCAACAGCACCTGTATGGCTAAGCCATACCTGGGGATGAGAAATTGACTGAGGCACGCAAATGTATCTGCCACACCAGCATGAGTCATTTTGGTTCAAGAGCCCATAAAACTCACACAGTTAAGTTGTGAGAACTTTTAAGTGATCTACACACTAGCTTAAACCTGCTCTACTGCCAATTTTTATAAATATTTGTATCATAACTCCTTTCTGCGGCTTTATTAACATTGTATATTCAAATGGAACAAATTGTGCCAGGCTGAATGCTGCACTCTATAAGGTTTGGTTTGATGTGTCTGACCTTTTGTTTAGCTTTTTGCAGATCAGTGTGCAAGGGGGAAAACTCAGTGACAACTGACCACTGGTGTTAGACCTGACAGCCTTAGGGTGGTCACCCCTAACTTTTTGCCTGTCTCCCTCCACTTTTTGGACACTGTTTTTGCTGGCTTTTTGACTCTGCGCACTTTACCACTGCCAACCAGTGCTAAAGTGCATATGCTCTCTCCCTTTAAACATGGTAACCTTGGATCATACCTGATTGGACTATTTAATTTACTTATAAGTACCTAGTAAGGTGCACTATATGTGCCTAGGACCTGTAGATTAAATGCTACTAGTGGGCCTGCAGCACTGGTTGTGCCACCCACTTAAGTAGTCCCTTTACCTTGTCTCAGGCCTGCCATTGCAAGGCCTGTGTGTGCAGTTTCACTGTCACCTCAACTTGGCATTTAAAAGTACTTGCCAAGCCTGAACCTCCCCTTTCTCCAAATATAATGCACCTCTCATGTGTGCCCTAGGTAACCCCTAGTGTAGGGTGCTGTGTGGGTGAAAGGCAGGACATGTACCTCTGTAGTTTACATGTCCTGGTAGTGTAAAACTCCTAAATTAGTTTTTACACTACAGTGAGGCCTGCTCCCTTCATAGACTAACATTGGGGCTGCCCTCATACATGATTGAAGTGGTAGCTGATGATCTGAAAGGAGTAGGAAGGTCATATTTAGTATGGCCAGAATGGTAATATAAAATCCTGCTGACTGGTGAAGTTGGAGTTAATATTACTATTCTAGAAATGCCACTTTTAGAAAGTGAGCATTTCTTTGCACTTAAATCTTTCTGTGCCTTACAATCCACGTCTGGCTGGGCTTAGTTGACAGCTCCATGTGCATTCACTCAGACACACCCCAAACACAGGGTACTCAGCGTCACTTGCATACATCTGCATTTTGAATGGGTCTTCCTGGGTAGGGAGGGTGGAGGGCCTACCCTCACACAAAGGACTGCCACACCCCCTACTGGGACCCTGGCAGACAGGATTGAAGTGAAAGGGGACCTGGTGCACTTCTTAGCCACTCTTTGAAGTCTCCCCCATTTCAAAGGCACAGTTGGGTATAAAACAGGGCCTCTGCCCTACCACCTCAGTCACTTGCTGGAGAAGAAACCTGAACCAGAACCTGCATCCTGCCAAGAAGAACTGCATGGCTGCCTAAAGGACTCACCTGACTGCTTTCTCCAAAGGATTGCTGCCTTGCTGTTGCCCTGCTGCCTTG
The DNA here is from genome assembly GCF_031143425.1 of Pleurodeles waltl. Taxonomy (NCBI): domain Eukaryota; kingdom Metazoa; phylum Chordata; class Amphibia; order Caudata; family Salamandridae; genus Pleurodeles; species Pleurodeles waltl. The sequence goes on from NC_090446.1 coordinate 801,475,856, forward strand.
CTGAACTCTTGCCTTTCTGCTGAAGTGCTCTCCAAGGGCTTGGATAGAGCTCACCTCCTGTTCCCTGAAGTCTCAGGACCAAAAAGACTTCTCTTTTTCATTTGGACGCCTTGTGCGCCGAAAAATTAGACACACAGCTTGCTCTGCAGTGAAAAATTCACCACACGCCGATCCGGAAAGACGGCGCTCGACGCGACGCCTGCGGTGCGACCGGAACTTCGACGCACGGTCTCGCCTGGACAACGCCGCCCGACTTCAGAAAGGAAATCGACGCGACGCCTGCCGTGAGGGAGAAGCCTAGGATTCCACGCACAGACCCCGGGACATCTGGTAATCCCGCGAACCACAGAAGGAGACGATGCACGACTTCCCCGCGTGAAAAATAACGACACAAGTCTGTGTGTGAAGGGGCGAAACCGACGCACACACCATTTTTCCACGTATCTCCTCCTCTGCGGCCCTTTGCAGAGATTTTCCACTTTAAACCAGGTACTTTGTGCTTGAAAGAGACTTTGTTTACTTTTTAAAGACTTAAGACACTTTATATCACTTTTCAGTGATATCTCTACAATTTCAAATTGCATCTTTGATCATTTTTGACCTGCAATTATCCATATAAATATTATATATTTTTCTAAACACGGTGTGGTGTATTTTTGTGGTGCTATATTGTGTTATTGTATGATTTATTGCACAAATACTTTACACATTGCCTTCAAAGTTAAGCCTGACTGCTCGTGCCAAGCTACCAGAGGGTGAGCACAGGATAATTTGGATTGTGTGTGACTTACCCTGGCTAGTGTGAGGGTTCTTGCTTGGACAGAGGGTAACCTGACTGCCAACCAAAAACCCAATTTCTAACAACTGGCATCTGAGAATCTTTCAGTTTTAAAAACTGTAACACCAACCAACACTCTACCTTACTGCACATGCAACAAAACCATTACCCTAGTAGAATTGCCAACAATGCAAATTGCTGCAGGGATGTGAAGGACATGAAACAAGAAAATAAAAGAGGCAAGCATTTCAAAGCCTATAGGTTTTGTCTATACATGAGCTATTGGCTTTGGCAATGTGTTTTGCCATGTTGTACATCAGTGTAACTCCTGTTCAGTCTGGCTCAAACTTAGTGGCGTGAAATGTCAGTCTTAAGTGGGAGAGTAGAGTGGATTTGTTTGAGTTGTCATAAAGTGGTGTTGGGGGATTAGTGATGTAGAGATGAGTAGAGAGGAGTAGAGTTCAGTGGCAGAGAGTGTCATAGAGTGGAATGGGGTGAGTTGAAATAGGGTGGAGTGGGTTGGAGTGGATTGAGGTAGTGGGGTGGATTCGATTGGAGTAAAATGTGGTAGATTAGGCTGGAGTAGATTGGGTTGGATTGAGTTGAAAGGGTTGGATTGGTGTGGAATGGATTGAAATGGGGTGAGGTGGATGGGTTTGGGGTGGATTTAAGTGGTGTGGATTAGATTAGAAAGGGTGGTTTGATTGGAGTGATGGGGTGGATTGGATTAGGGTGGGGTGGATTAGATTGGACTGGAGTGGGGTGGATTAGAATGGACTGGAGAGGGATGGATTAGATTAAATGGACTTGAGTAGGATAGATTAGATTAGATTGGACTGGAGAGGGGTGGTTTTGATTAGATTGGACTGGAATGTGGTAGGGTGGTTTAGATTTGAGTTGGTGGATTGGATTGGGGTGGGATAGATTGATTGGAGTGGTGCAGACAGAACTGGGATGGGGTGGGGCGGATAGGATTGTGATAAAGTGGGTGGACTGGAGTGGAGTGAGTGGACTGGAGTAGAGTGATGGATTAGAATGCGCTGGATTGGATTAGAGTGGGTTGGATTGGATTAGAGTGGGTTGGGGGATTGGATTGGAATGGGGTGGATTGAATTGGGGTGAGGTGGATTGATTTGGAGTGGGTGGGGTTGATTGGGTTGGGGTGGGGTGGATTGGATTGAGGTGGTGTGTGTTGAGTTGGATTACGGTGGATTAGATTGGGGTAGATTGCATGGAGGTGGGGTGGATTGTAGTGTGGTGGGTGGACTGAAAAGGGTTGGGGTGAATTGGATTGGGTTGGGTGGATTGTAGTGGCGTTTAGTGGAGTGGTTTGTGTTGGAGTGGGGTGGATTGGAGTGGGGTAGGGTAGGCTGGATGGATTTGATTGGAGTGTGGTGGCCTTAGTTGGAATGGGGTGAGCTGGATTGGAGAGGAGTGGGGTGGACTGGAGTGAGTGATTGGAGTGGGGTGGATTGGAGAGGGGTTGAGTGGATTGAAATAGGGTGGCTTTGATTGGGGTGGGGTGGATTGGATTGGGGTGATGTGGGGTAGAATTGATTGGCATGGGGTGAATTCAAAAGGAGTGGAGTAGGGTGGAATAGAGTGGGGTAGGATGGACTGGAGTGAGGTGGACTGGAGTGGGTGGGGTAAACTGGATTGAGTGGTGTGGATTGCGGTATGATGGGGTGGATTGGGATGTGGCAGACTGGGGTGAGGTAAATTGGGGTGGACTGGATTAGAGTAGATTGGTTTGGGGTGAACTGGATTTGTTGGGGTGGATTGGGGTGGGGAATGGTGGGGTAGATTGTAGTGGATTAGGCTGGGGTGGAGTGGATTGGTGGGGGTTAGGGGAATGGATTAAACAAGGACTGTTTGGATTGAAGAGGGGTGGATTAGATTGGAGAGGGGTGAATTGATTGGAGAGAGTCATACTGGATTAAAGCGGGTATATACTAAATTGGTTTGGAGTGGGGTGGATTGACTGGAGTAGGGTGGATTAGGTAGCAGTGGACTTGATTGGATTGGGTGGGTTGGATTGGGGTGAAGTGGACTGGATTGTGTGGTGTGGATTTGATTGAGTTGAGTGGATTGGATTCATCTGGGGTGGATTAGGGTATGAAGGGTGGATTAGGGTGCAGTGGGTTGGAGTAGAGTGAGATGGGGTGGAATGGATTGAGTGAGGTAGATTGGGGTTGAATGTACTGGTTTGGGATGGGGTGGATTGGGTTTGGGTAGATTGTGGTGGATTGGAGTGGATTGGTGTGGGGTGGATTGGATAGGTGAGGAGTGGGGTGGGGTGGATTGGATTGGATAGGGGTGTACTGGATTGAAACAGGGTAGATTAAAGTAGTTTGGAGTGGGGTGGATTTGACCGGAGTAGGGTAGATTAATATGGATTGGACTGAGTGTGGTGGATTGTATTGGAGTGAGGTGGATTGGGTAGCGGTAGACCTGATTGGAGTAAGGTGAGTTGGATTGGAGTAACGTGGGATGAGTGGAATGTGATGGAATGATTGGAGTGTGGTGGGTTGGATTGGGGTAGTTTGAAGTGGTGTGGGGTAAATTGGACCGGAGTGGAGTGGTCTGGACTGGAGTGGAGTGGGGTCTGATAGGTTGCAGTTAGGTGTATTGGATTGTAGGTGTAGATTGGACAGGGCTTGATTGGGGTGGATTGAATTGGTGTGGGGGGGACTGGGTTGCAGTTGTGTGAATTGTGGTTGATTGGAATGGGGTGAATTGTAGTGGCTTGGATTGGGATTAGGTGGATTGGATTGGAGTGGAGCAGGTTGTTTTGGATTGGAGTAGGTAGTTTGAGATTGTAGTGAGGCTGGTGGGAGTGGGGCAGGTTGTTTTGCATTAAAGTGTGGCAGATTGCAGTAGGGAAAATGGGATTGAGACAGATTGAAATAGACTGGAGTGGGGCAGGTTGTTTTGGATTGAAGTGGGGCATATTGGCGTGCAGCAGATTGTTTTGGATTAGAGTGGGGCAGATTGTTTTGGATTGGAGTTTGGCGGATTGTTTTGAGCTGGAGTTGTTTGAATTTAATAGCGATTAGATTAAGCATTAGCAGAAGATATCTTGTATTTAGCAACTATTGTGAACATTTCGCGGAATCCATTTTGTATTCATGGCAGCCATTTTCTCTGCCATGTGCTCGCCATGTGCTCTGTCCTACCTTTCTGTTAACTACTCTTGAAAATCTGACTAGTGACAAGTTATATTTAGCATCTCCCCCTTTCACACATGCCCAGTAAGATCTGCAGATGTTAGTAATCAGTAATAGACAGAAATGTGTCAACTAGTCCTTGAAAACGGTTAGCCCCTCCTACCTGTCGACTGTGCATTTCCATATGACCTTATATGTATGTAAGTCTTGCTTCTATAATTGTACCACCTTCTTTTAGCCCCTGCGTGGGTATAAAAGGACCATGCTCTCTTAGATCAGTGTGCTACTTCAAACATTACCGAAGGGTGCTGTTTGAACTGTAGTACCACCTCATGAGGTTTAATAAACTTTGGGGGTCATTACAACATTGGCGGGCGGCAACTGCCACCTGCCAAGTTGTAACCGCCGTGTGGCCGCCATTGCGGCTACACTCCTGCGGTGCCCATAATGACATCCCCGCTGGGCCGGCATGCGGAAACAGAGTTTCCGCCCGCCGGCCCAGTGGGGATATGGGCCGCAACTTGGGAGCCGGCTCCAAATGGAGCCGGCGGTGTTGCGGCCGTGTGACGGGTGCAGTTGCACCCATCGTGCTTTTCACTGTCTGCTATGCAGACAGTGAAAAGCTGCACAGGGCCCTTTCAGGGGGCCCCAGCACTGCCATGCCAGGGGCCCCATGACTCCCGTACCGCCAGCCTTTTCCTGGCGGTTCAAACCGCCAGGAAAAGGCTGGCGGTAGGGGGACTCGTAATCCCCTGGGCAGCGCTGCCCTGGCGGATTATCACCACCGGGGCAAATGTGTCAGGAAACCGCCGGCCCCGTCGGTGTGACCGCGGCGCTACCGCCACGGTCATAATCCCCTCTGAAGCACCTCCAGCCTGTTGGCGGTACTTCAGCCAAAACAGCCCTGGTGGTCTTGGACCGCCAGGGTTGTAATGAGGGCCTTTGTCTTTTATTTCAGTTTCTGTGCCAACTTCTTCCTATATGGTCTGAGGACTTTGTGCAGAGAAGGGCGAACCCCTTGCACTAGTTGGCCTTGCTGAAGCTTACTTCGACAGAGTGGGGCAGAATGTTTTGGGCTGGAGTGGGGCAGATTTTTCTAGACTGGAGTGGGACAGATTAAAGTGGGCCGGATTGGAGTGAACTGGATTGGAATAGGAGAGATTGTTTTGGATTAGGGAAGGCCAGATTGGAGTGGGACAGATTTGTTTGGATTAGAGTGGGCCATATTAGAGTGGGGCAGATTGTTTTGGATTGGAGTGGACTGGATTGGAGCGGGCAGACTGGAGTGGGGCAGATTGTTTTGGATTGGAGGGAGGCAGATTGTTATGGATTGCAGTGGGGCAGTTTGTTTTGTTTGAAGTGGGGCGAATTGGAGTGGTGCAAAATGTTTTGGATTGGAGGGGACAGATTGTTTTGGATTGGAGCGGAGCAGTTTGTTTTGGATTGGAGTGGGGCAAATTGTTTTGGATAGGAGCGAGGCAGATTGTTTTGGATTAGAGTGGGGTGAATTGGAGTGGTGCAGATTGCTCTGGAGTGGTGCAGATTACTTTTGAGTAGAGCAGTGCGATTTGGAGTGGGGCAGATTGCTTCGGAGTGGTGCAGATTGTTTTTGATTAGAGTGTGGAAAACTGGAGTGGGGCAGATTGCTTTGGAGTGGTGCAGAATGTTTGTGATTAGAATGGGGCAAATTGAAGTGGGCAGGTTGTTTGGGACTGAAGTGGGGCAGATTGGAGTGGGGTGGATTGTCTTGGTTTGGAGTGGGGCATTTTGGAGATGGGAAGATTGTTTTGGATTGGAGTGGGGCAGATTGTTTTGGGCTGGAGTGGGAAGGTTGTTTTGGATTGGAGTGGGGCAGATTGCTTTGGAGTGGTGCAGGTTGTTTTGAATTGGAGTTGGGCAAATTTGAGTGTGATAGATTGGTTTGGAGAGGTGCAAATTGGAGTGGGGCAGATTGCTTTAGATTGGAGCAGATTGCTTTAGATTAGAGTGGGTAGAATTGGAGTGGGGCAGATTGTTTGGGAGTGGTGCAGATTGTCATTGATTAGAGTGTTGCAAATTGGAGTGGGGCAGATTGCTTTGGAATGGTGCAGGTTGTGTTTTATTGGAGTGGGGCAGATTAAATTAGGGGTGGGTTGTGTAGGAGGCCCTCTATGCAGTGTGCAAAACTAGGCACACTGTGCAGGGGGTCCAGCCAACCACACGTTGATTTCCAGAACAAAAAATTGTACCACCTAATGCTCCAATGGAAACCGGATTTGAGGGTCCACTTTGCAAGCAACACCTTATGGGCGGTGCACTCTAGATGAGGCCACTCCTTCTACCCTTTGTGTGGTTTCCCATCTTTGTCCCCTCCAAATGTGGGGTTTGACAAATGGGAAAGCCATCTGCTGCTAGAAGCAGGCCTGGGGCTCGAGTTTCAAGGGTGGTAGCCCTTTGAAGCTCACTGTCAGGGCACTGCACATCACTGATGGAGGGGATATTGGCTCCTCCACGTGGAATGGCATTGTTTTACAAACCAGAGAGACAGGGCTCTCCCCTGAGGTTTATATATTGGCTATCTATATGTGGCAGGGTGGCTGGAACCAGTCAGCAACCATGCCAGGGTAGTTAGCTTTTGCAGGGAGAACCTCTAAGGTGACCCCTGGGTACATTTTATAATAAATCCAGTACTGGTACCAGTTATGATTTATCATTCTGAGTGGTTTGATACCAAACAACCTGGGGTTCAGAGTAGCAATTATGTAGTTGGGAAACTCGTGTTGACCAGTGTCCAGCACGTTGATTAAAATGGCTGCTCTGTCCACTCACTATGTCCCAGGTTTGTCAGGGACACAGTGGAGGAATACTGCTCATGCAGCTATGCCTTCACATATAGTATGGCGCACCCTGCGTTAGGGCTTCAAGGCCTGCTAGAGGGGTGTCTTACCCATAGTAAATGCAGTGCATGGTGGACAGGGTACACAGGTAGTGTGCCAACTCAATTTTGTATTTTAGGTTTGCACCAGGACACTTAGCCTGCTATAGCAATGCTGGGTGCATCTGGATGCATGGCTCTACAGGATGGCACAATCAGTGCTGCTGTCCTCAGGGGCTTACCCCTAGGACCCTATGTCCTGGGTACCTAAGTACCTTTTACTAGGGACTTATAGTGGTAGCTAAAGGCGTATTCAATTACTTTTAAAATGTTTTAGGGAAAGAACACTTGCTCTGGGAACCACCTGGTTAGCAGGATCCCAGTGCACTCCAGTCCAAGTTGCATTCAGGAACCAGGCAAAAAGTGTGTGTGGGGGGGGGGGGGGACTGCAACAAGGTGCCAGTTTCTCACAGGTTGGGAGGGTTAAAGTGGGGTGGGTTGGAGTAGACTAAATTGGGGTGGGGTGAGCTGGATTGTTGTTCGGTAAATTGAATTGAGGTGGATTGTAGTGGGGCGGATTTGAGATGGTGGATTGGGGTGTACTGAATGATTATGAGTTAAAACATAATTTCAGCAATTACACATAATAAAGAAACACTATCACTTTGCAATATTTCAAACAAGTTAATTGTCATCTTTTGAGAAGAGCGACCATAAGCAAAAAGAAAGGAAAACATGAGTGGAAAGTTAAAAAGTACGACTTGGCCAAATAAAAGAAAGTTAGCTTTTAAAAATAAAACTTTGCATTTTCGTTTACCCTGCTGGGCACAGTTTTGCCAGTCACGAGCCTTCTGTTTGCTGAACACTAGAAATTAAAAAGAACAAAATAGTACCTGGATCACATCGGGAGCAGCAGACAGGTCCTAATTAAATTGACTCAATTAGTGCTTGATCCCTACTCAACACAGAGGGACGGAAATGATGCAGGTGTGTCTTGGCAAATTAGTTTTTACACTACAGTGAGGCCTGCTCCCTTCATAGACTAACATTGGGGCTGCCCTCATACATGATTGAAGTGGTAGCTGATGATCTGAAAGGAGTAGGAAGGTCATATTTAGTATGGCCAGAATGGTAATATAAAATCCTGCTGACTGGTGAAGTTGGAGTTAATATTACTATTCTAGAAATGCCACTTTTAGAAAGTGAGCATTTCTTTGCACTTAAATCTTTCTGTGCCTTACAATCCACGTCTGGCTGGGCTTAGTTGACAGCTCCATGTGCATTCACTCAGACACACCCCAAACACAGGGTACTCAGCGTCACTTGCATACATCTGCATTTTGAATGGGTCTTCCTGGGCAGGGAGGGTGGAGGGCCTACCCTCACACAAAGGACTGCCACACCCCCTACTGGGACCCTGGCAGACAGGATTGAAGTGAAAGGGGACCTGGTGCACTTCTTAGCCACTCTTTGAAGTCTCCCCCATTTCAAAGGCACAGTTGGGTATAAAACAGGGCCTCTGCCCTACCACCTCAGTCACTTGCTGGAGAAGAAACCTGAACCAGAACCTGCATCCTGCCAAGAAGAACTGCATGGCTGCCTAAAGGACTCACCTGACTGCTTTCTCCAAAGGATTGCTGCCTTGCTGTTGCCCTGCTGCCTTGCTGAACTCTTGCCTTTCTGCTGAAGTGCTCTCCAAGGGCTTGGATAGAGCTCACCTCCTGTTCCCTGAAGTCTCAGGACCAAAAAGACTTCTCTTTTTCATTTGGACGCCTTGTGCGCCGAAAAATTAGACACACAGCTTGCTCTGCAGTGAAAAATTCACCGCACGCCGATCCGGAAAGACGGCGCTCGACGCGACGCCTGCGGTGCGACCGGAACTTCGACGCACGGTCTCGCCTGGACAACGCCGCCCGACTTCAGAAAGGAAATCGACGCGACGCCTGCCGTGAGGGAGAAGCCTAGGATTCCACGCACAGACCCCGGGACATCTGGTAATCCCGCGAACCACAGAAGGAGACGATGCACGACTTCCCCGCGTGAAAAATAACGACACAAGTCTGTGTGTGAAGGGGCGAAACCGACGCACACACCATTTTTCCACGTATCTCCTCCTCTGCGGCCCTTTGCAGAGATTTTCCACTTTAAACCAGGTACTTTGTGCTTGAAAGAGACTTTGTTTACTTTTTAAAGACTTAAGACACTTTATATCACTTTTCAGTGATATCTCTACAATTTCAAATTGCATCTTTGATCATTTTTGACCTGCAATTATCCATATAAATATTATATATTTTTCTAAACACGGTGTGGTGTATTTTTGTGGTGCTATATTGTGTTATTGTATGATTTATTGCACAAATACTTTACACATTGCCTTCAAAGTTAAGCCTGACTGCTCGTGCCAAGCTACCAGAGGGTGAGCACAGGATAATTTGGATTGTGTGTGACTTACCCTGGCTAGTGTGAGGGTTCTTGCTTGGACAGAGGGTAACCTGACTGCCAACCAAAAACCCAATTTCTAACAACTGGCATCTGAGAATCTTTCAGTTTTAAAAACTGTAACACCAACCAACACTCTACCTTACTGCACATGCAACAAAACCATTACCCTAGTAGAATTGCCAACAATGCAAATTGCTGCAGGGATGTGAAGGACATGAAACAAGAAAATAAAAGAGGCAAGCATTTCAAAGCCTATAGGTTTTGTCTATACATGAGCTATTGGCTTTGGCAATGTGTTTTGCCATGTTGTACATCAGTGTAACTCCTGTTCAGTCTGGCTCAAACTTAGTGGCGTGAAATGTCAGTCTTAAGTGGGAGAGTAGAGTGGATTTGTTTGAGTTGTCATAAAGTGGTGTTGGGGGATTAGTGATGTAGAGATGAGTAGAGAGGAGTAGAGTTCAGTGGCAGAGAGTGTCATAGAGTGGAATGGGGTGAGTTGAAATAGGGTGTAGTGGGTTGGAGTGGATTGAGGTAGTGGGGTGGATTCGATTGGAGTAAAATGTGGTAGATTAGGCTGGAGTAGATTGGGTTGGATTGAGTTGAAAGGGTTGGATTGGTGTGGAATGGATTGAAATGGGGTGAGGTGGATGGGATTGGGGTGGATTTAAGTGGTGTGGATTAGATTAGAAAGGGTGGTTTGATTGGAGTGATGGGGTGGATTGGATTAGGGTGGGGTGGATTAGATTGGACTGGAGTGGGGTGGATTAGAATGGACTGGAGAGGGATGGATTAGATTAAATGGACTTGAGTAGGATAGATTAGATTAGATTGGACTGGAGAGGGGTGGTTTTGATTAGATTGGACTGGAATGTGGTAGGGTGGTTTAGATTTGAGTTGGTGGATTGGATTGGGGTGGGATAGATTGATTGGAGTGGTGCAGACAGAACTGGGATGGGGTGGGGCGGATAGGATTGTGATAAAGTGGGTGGACTGGAGTGGAGTGAGTGGACTGGAGTAGAGTGATGGATTAGAGTGCGCTGGATTGGATTAGAGTGGGTTGGATTGGATTAGAGTGGGTTGGGGGATTGGATTGGAATGGGGTGGATTGAATTGGGGTGAGGTGGATTGATTTGGAGTGGGTGGGGTTGATTGGGTTGGGGTGGGGTGGATTGGATTGAGGTGGTGTGTGTTGAGTTGGATTACGGTGGATTAGATTGGGGTAGATTGCATGGAGGTGGGGTGGATTGTAGTGTGGTGGGTGGACTGAAAAGGGTTGGGGTGAATTGGATTGGGTTGGGTGGATTGTAGTGGCGTTTAGTGGAGTGGTTTGTGTTGGAGTGGGGTGGATTGGAGTGGGGTAGGGTAGGCTGGATGGATTTGATTGGAGTGTGGTGGCCTTAGTTGGAATGGGGTGAGCTGGATTGGAGAGGAGTGGGGTGGACTGGAGTGAGTGATTGGAGTGGGGTGGATTGGAGAGGGGTTGAGTGGATTGAAATAGGGTGGCTTTGATTGGGGTGGGGTGGATTGGATTGGGGTGATGTGGGGTAGAATTGATTGGCATGGGGTGAATTCAAAAGGAGTGGAGTAGGGTGGAATAGAGTGGGGTAGGATGGACTGGAGTGAGGTGGACTGGAGTGGGTGGGGTAAACTGGATTGAGTGGTGTGGATTGCGGTATGATGGGGTGGATTGGGATGTGGCAGACTGGGGTGAGGTAAATTGGGGTGGACTGGATTAGAGTAGATTGGTTTGGGGTGAACTGGATTTGTTGGGGTGGATTGGGGTGGGGAATGGTGGGGTAGATTGTAGTGGATTAGGCTGGGGTGGAGTGGATTGGTGGGGGTTAGGGGAATGGATTAAACAAGGACTGTTTGGATTGAAGAGGGGTGGATTAGATTGGAGAGGGGTGAATTGATTGGAGAGAGTCATACTGGATTAAAGCGGGTATATACTAAATTGGTTTGGAGTGGGGTGGATTGACTGGAGTAGGGTGGATTAGGTAGCAGTGGACTTGATTGGATTGGGTGGGTTGGATTGGGGTGAAGTGGACTGGATTGTGTGGTGTGGATTTGATTGAGTTGAGTGGATTGGATTCATCTGGGGTGGATTAGGGTATGAAGGGTGGATTAGGGTGCAGTGGGTTGGAGTAGAGTGAGATGGGGTGGAATGGATTGAGTGAGGTAGATTGGGGTTGAATGTACTGGTTTGGGATGGGGTGGATTGGGTTTGGGTAGATTGTGGTGGATTGGAGTGGATTGGTGTGGGGTGGATTGGATAGGTGAGGAGTGGGGTGGGGTGGATTGGATTGGATAGGGGTGTACTGGATTGAAACAGGGTAGATTAAAGTAGTTTGGAGTGGGGTGGATTTGACCGGAGTAGGGTAGATTAATATGGATTGGACTGAGTGTGGTGGATTGTATTGGAGTGAGGTGGATTGGGTAGCGGTAGACCTGATTGGAGTAAGGTGAGTTGGATTGGAGTAACGTGGGATGAGTGGAATGTGATGGAATGATTGGAGTGTGGTGGGTTGGATTGGGGTAGTTTGAAGTGGTGTGGGGTAAATTGGACCGGAGTGGAGTGGTCTGGACTGGAGTGGAGTGGGGTCTGATAGGTTGCAGTTAGGTGTATTGGATTGTAGGTGTAGATTGGACAGGGCTTGATTGGGGTGGATTGAATTGGTGTGGGGGGGACTGGGTTGCAGTTGTGTGAATTGTGGTTGATTGGAATGGGGTGAATTGTAGTGGCTTGGATTGGGATTAGGTGGATTGGATTGGAGTGGAGCAGGTTGTTTTGGATTGGAGTAGGTAGTTTGAGATTGTAGTGAGGCTGGTGGGAGTGGGGCAGGTTGTTTTGCATTAAAGTGTGGCAGATTGCAGTAGGGAAAATGGGATTGAGACAGATTGAAATAGACTGGAGTGGGGCAGGTTGTTTTGGATTGAAGTGGGGCATATTGGCGTGCAGCAGATTGTTTTGGATTAGAGTGGGGCAGATTGTTTTGGATTGGAGTTTGGCGGATTGTTTTGAGCTGGAGTTGTTTGAATTTAATAGCGATTAGATTAAGCATTAGCAGAAGATATCTTGTATTTAGCAACTATTGTGAACATTTCGCGGAATCCATTTTGTATTCATGGCAGCCATTTTCTCTGCCATGTGCTCGCCATGTGCTCTGTCCTACCTTTCTGTTAACTACTCTTGAAAATCTGACTAGTGACAAGTTATATTTAGCATCTCCCCCTTTCACACATGCCCAGTAAGATCTGCAGATGTTAGTAATCAGTAATAGACAGAAATGTGTCAACTAGTCCTTGAAAACGGTTAGCCCCTCCTACCTGTCGACTGTGCATTTCCATATGACCTTATATGTATGTAAGTCTTGCTTCTATAATTGTACCACCTTCTTTTAGCCCCTGCGTGGGTATAAAAGGACCATGCTCTCTTAGATCAGTGTGCTACTTCAAACATTACCGAAGGGTGCTGTTTGAACTGTAGTACCACCTCATGAGGTTTAATAAACTTTGGGGGTCATTACAACATTGGCGGGCGGCAACTGCCACCTGCCAAGTTGTAACCGCCGTGTGGCCGCCATTGCGGCTACACTCCTGCGGTGCCCATAATGACATCCCCGCTGGGCCGGCATGCGGAAACAGAGTTTCCGCCCGCCGGCCCAGTGGGGATATGGGCCGCAACTTGGGAGCCGGCTCCAAATGGAGCCGGCGGTGTTGCGGCCGTGTGACGGGTGCAGTTGCACCCATCGTGCTTTTCACTGTCTGCTATGCAGACAGTGAAAAGCTGCACAGGGCCCTTTCAGGGGGCCCCAGCACTGCCATGCCAGGGGCCCCATGACTCCCGTACCGCCAGCCTTTTCCTGGCGGTTCAAACCGCCAGGAAAAGGCTGGCGGTAGGGGGACTCGTAATCCCCTGGGCAGCGCTGCCCTGGCGGATTATCACCACCGGGGCAAATGTGTCAGGAAACCGCCGGCCCCGTCGGTGTGACCGCGGCGCTACCGCCACGGTCATAATCCCCTCTGAAGCACCTCCAGCCTGTTGGCGGTACTTCAGCCAAAACAGCCCTGGTGGTCTTGGACCGCCAGGGTTGTAATGAGGGCCTTTGTCTTTTATTTCAGTTTCTGTGCCAACTTCTTCCTATATGGTCTGAGGACTTTGTGCAGAGAAGGGCGAACCCCTTGCACTAGTTGGCCTTGCTGAAGCTTACTTCGACAGAGTGGGGCAGAATGTTTTGGGCTGGAGTGGGGCAGATTTTTCTAGACTGGAGTGGGACAGATTAAAGTGGGCCGGATTGGAGTGAACTGGATTGGAATAGGAGAGATTGTTTTGGATTAGGGAAGGCCAGATTGGAGTGGGACAGATTTGTTTGGATTAGAGTGGGCCATATTAGAGTGGGGCAGATTGTTTTGGATTGGAGTGGACTGGATTGGAGCGGGCAGACTGGAGTGGGGCAGATTGTTTTGGATTGGAGGGAGGCAGATTGTTATGGATTGCAGTGGGGCAGTTTGTTTTGTTTGAAGTGGGGCGAATTGGAGTGGTGCAAAATGTTTTGGATTGGAGGGGACAGATTGTTTTGGATTGGAGCGGAGCAGTTTGTTTTGGATTGGAGTGGGGCAAATTGTTTTGGATAGGAGCGAGGCAGATTGTTTTGGATTAGAGTGGGGTGAATTGGAGTGGTGCAGATTGCTCTGGAGTGGTGCAGATTACTTTTGAGTAGAGCAGTGCGATTTGGAGTGGGGCAGATTGCTTCGGAGTGGTGCAGATTGTTTTTGATTAGAGTGTGGAAAACTGGAGTGGGGCAGATTGCTTTGGAGTGGTGCAGAATGTTTGTGATTAGAATGGGGCAAATTGAAGTGGGCAGGTTGTTTGGGACTGAAGTGGGGCAGATTGGAGTGGGGTGGATTGTCTTGGTTTGGAGTGGGGCATTTTGGAGATGGGAAGATTGTTTTGGATTGGAGTGGGGCAGATTGTTTTGGGCTGGAGTGGGAAGGTTGTTTTGGATTGGAGTGGGGCAGATTGCTTTGGAGTGGTGCAGGTTGTTTTGAATTGGAGTTGGGCAAATTTGAGTGTGATAGATTGGTTTGGAGAGGTGCAAATTGGAGTGGGGCAGATTGCTTTAGATTGGAGCAGATTGCTTTAGATTAGAGTGGGTAGAATTGGAGTGGGGCAGATTGTTTGGGAGTGGTGCAGATTGTCATTGATTAGAGTGTTGCAAATTGGAGTGGGGCAGATTGCTTTGGAATGGTGCAGGTTGTGTTTTATTGGAGTGGGGCAGATTAAATTAGGGGTGGGTTGTGTAGGAGGCCCTCTATGCAGTGTGCAAAACTAGGCACACTGTGCAGGGGGTCCAGCCAACCACACGTTGATTTCCAGAACAAAAAATTGTACCACCTAATGCTCCAATGGAAACCGGATTTGAGGGTCCACTTTGCAAGCAACACCTTATGGGCGGTGCACTCTAGATGAGGCCACTCCTTCTACCCTTTGTGTGGTTTCCCATCTTTGTCCCCTCCAAATGTGGGGTTTGACAAATGGGAAAGCCATCTGCTGCTAGAAGCAGGCCTGGGGCTCGAGTTTCAAGGGTGGTAGCCCTTTGAAGCTCACTGTCAGGGCACTGCACATCACTGATGGAGGGGATATTGGCTCCTCCACGTGGAATGGCATTGTTTTACAAACCAGAGAGACAGGGCTCTCCCCTGAGGTTTATATATTGGCTATCTATATGTGGCAGGGTGGCTGGAACCAGTCAGCAACCATGCCAGGGTAGTTAGCTTTTGCAGGGAGAACCTCTAAGGTGACCCCTGGGTACATTTTATAATAAATCCAGTACTGGTACCAGTTATGATTTATCATTCTGAGTGGTTTGATACCAAACAACCTGGGGTTCAGAGTAGCAATTATGTAGTTGGGAAACTCGTGTTGACCAGTGTCCAGCACGTTGATTAAAATGGCTGCTCTGTCCACTCACTATGTCCCAGGTTTGTCAGGGACACAGTGGAGGAATACTGCTCATGCAGCTATGCCTTCACATATAGTATGGCGCACCCTGCGTTAGGGCTTCAAGGCCTGCTAGAGGGGTGTCTTACCCATAGTAAATGCAGTGCATGGTGGACAGGGTACACAGGTAGTGTGCCAACTCAATTTTGTATTTTAGGTTTGCACCAGGACACTTAGCCTGCTATAGCAATGCTGGGTGCATCTGGATGCATGGCTCTACAGGATGGCACAATCAGTGCTGCTGTCCTCAGGGGCTTACCCCTAGGACCCTATGTCCTGGGTACCTAAGTACCTTTTACTAGGGACTTATAGTGGTAGCTAAAGGCGTATTCAATTACTTTTAAAATGTTTTAGGGAAAGAACACTTGCTCTGGGAACCACCTGGTTAGCAGGATCCCAGTGCACTCCAGTCCAAGTTGCATTCAGGAACCAGGCAAAAAGTGTGTGTGGGGGGGGGGGGACTGCAACAAGGTGCCAGTTTCTCACAGGTTGGGAGGGTTAAAGTGGGGTGGGTTGGAGTAGACTAAATTGGGGTGGGGTGAGCTGGATTGTTGTTCGGTAAATTGAATTGAGGTGGATTGTAGTGGGGCGGATTTGAGATGGTGGATTGGGGTGTACTGAATGATTATGAGTTAAAACATAATTTCAGCAATTACACATAATAAAGAAACACTATCACTTTGCAATATTTCAAACAAGTTAATTGTCATCTTTTGAGAAGAGCGACCATAAGCAAAAAGAAAGGAAAACATGAGTGGAAAGTTAAAAAGTACGACTTGGCCAAATAAAAGAAAGTTAGCTTTTAAAAATAAAACTTTGCATTTTCGTTTACCCTGCTGGGCACAGTTTTGCCAGTCACGAGCCTTCTGTTTGCTGAACACTAGAAATTAAAAAGAACAAAATAGTACCTGGATCACATCGGGAGCAGCAGACAGGTCCTAATTAAATTGACTCAATTAGTGCTTGATCCCTACTCAACACAGAGGGACGGAAATGATGCAGGTGTGTCTTGGCAAATTAGTTTTTACACTACAGTGAGGCCTGCTCCCTTCATAGACTAACATTGGGGCTGCCCTCATACATGATTGAAGTGGTAGCTGATGATCTGAAAGGAGTAGGAAGGTCATATTTAGTATGGCCAGAATGGTAATATAAAATCCTGCTGACTGGTGAAGTTGGAGTTAATATTACTATTCTAGAAATGCCACTTTTAGAAAGTGAGCATTTCTTTGCACTTAAATCTTTCTGTGCCTTACAATCCACGTCTGGCTGGGCTTAGTTGACAGCTCCATGTGCATTCACTCAGACACACCCCAAACACAGGGTACTCAGCGTCACTTGCATACATCTGCATTTTGAATGGGTCTTCCTGGGCAGGGAGGGTGGAGGGCCTACCCTCACACAAAGGACTGCCACACCCCCTACTGGGACCCTGGCAGACAGGATTGAAGTGAAAGGGGACCTGGTGCACTTCTTAGCCACTCTTTGAAGTCTCCCCCATTTCAAAGGCACAGTTGGGTATAAAACAGGGCCTCTGCCCTACCACCTCAGTCACTTGCTGGAGAAGAAACCTGAACCAGAACCTGCATCCTGCCAAGAAGAACTGCATGGCTGCCTAAAGGACTCACCTGACTGCTTTCTCCAAAGGATTGCTGCCTTGCTGTTGCCCTGCTGCCTTGCTGAACTCTTGCCTTTCTGCTGAAGTGCTCTCCAAGGGCTTGGATAGAGCTCACCTCCTGTTCCCTGAAGTCTCAGGACCAAAAAGACTTCTCTTTTTCATTTGGACGCCTTGTGCGCCGAAAAATTAGACACACAGCTTGCTCTGCAGTGAAAAATTCACCGCACGCCGATCCGGAAAGACGGCGCTCGACGCGACGCCTGCGGTGCGACCGGAACTTCGACGCACGGTCTCGCCTGGACAACGCCGCCCGACTTCAGAAAGGAAATCGACGCGACGCCTGCCGTGAGGGAGAAGCCTAGGATTCCACGCACAGACCCCGGGACATCTGGTAATCCCGCGAACCACAGAAGGAGACGATGCACGACTTCCCCGCGTGAAAAATAACGACACAAGTCTGTGTGTGAAGGGGCGAAACCGACGCACACACCATTTTTCCACGTATCTCCTCCTCTGCGGCCCTTTGCAGAGATTTTCCACTTTAAACCAGGTACTTTGTGCTTGAAAGAGACTTTGTTTACTTTTTAAAGACTTAAGACACTTTATATCACTTTTCAGTGATATCTCTACAATTTCAAATTGCATCTTTGATCATTTTTGACCTGCAATTATCCATATAAATATTATATATTTTTCTAAACACGGTGTGGTGTATTTTTGTGGTGCTATATTGTGTTATTGTATGATTTATTGCACAAATACTTTACACATTGCCTTCAAAGTTAAGCCTGACTGCTCGTGCCAAGCTACCAGAGGGTGAGCACAGGATAATTTGGATTGTGTGTGACTTACCCTGGCTAGTGTGAGGGTTCTTGCTTGGACAGAGGGTAACCTGACTGCCAACCAAAAACCCAATTTCTAACAACTGGCATCTGAGAATCTTTCAGTTTTAAAAACTGTAACACCAACCAACACTCTACCTTACTGCACATGCAACAAAACCATTACCCTAGTAGAATTGCCAACAATGCAAATTGCTGCAGGGATGTGAAGGACATGAAACAAGAAAATAAAAGAGGCAAGCATTTCAAAGCCTATAGGTTTTGTCTATACATGAGCTATTGGCTTTGGCAATGTGTTTTGCCATGTTGTACATCAGTGTAACTCCTGTTCAGTCTGGCTCAAACTTAGTGGCGTGAAATGTCAGTCTTAAGTGGGAGAGTAGAGTGGATTTGTTTGAGTTGTCATAAAGTGGTGTTGGGGGATTAGTGATGTAGAGATGAGTAGAGAGGAGTAGAGTTCAGTGGCAGAGAGTGTCATAGAGTGGAATGGGGTGAGTTGAAATAGGGTGTAGTGGGTTGGAGTGGATTGAGGTAGTGGGGTGGATTCGATTGGAGTAAAATGTGGTAGATTAGGCTGGAGTAGATTGGGTTGGATTGAGTTGAAAGGGTTGGATTGGTGTGGAATGGATTGAAATGGGGTGAGGTGGATGGGATTGGGGTGGATTTAAGTGGTGTGGATTAGATTAGAAAGGGTGGTTTGATTGGAGTGATGGGGTGGATTGGATTAGGGTGGGGTGGATTAGATTGGACTGGAGTGGGGTGGATTAGAATGGACTGGAGAGGGATGGATTAGATTAAATGGACTTGAGTAGGATAGATTAGATTAGATTGGACTGGAGAGGGGTGGTTTTGATTAGATTGGACTGGAATGTGGTAGGGTGGTTTAGATTTGAGTTGGTGGATTGGATTGGGGTGGGATAGATTGATTGGAGTGGTGCAGACAGAACTGGGATGGGGTGGGGCGGATAGGATTGTGATAAAGTGGGTGGACTGGAGTGGAGTGAGTGGACTGGAGTAGAGTGATGGATTAGAGTGCGCTGGATTGGATTAGAGTGGGTTGGATTGGATTAGAGTGGGTTGGGGGATTGGATTGGAATGGGGTGGATTGAATTGGGGTGAGGTGGATTGATTTGGAGTGGGTGGGGTTGATTGGGTTGGGGTGGGGTGGATTGGATTGAGGTGGTGTGTGTTGAGTTGGATTACGGTGGATTAGATTGGGGTAGATTGCATGGAGGTGGGGTGGATTGTAGTGTGGTGGGTGGACTGAAAAGGGTTGGGGTGAATTGGATTGGGTTGGGTGGATTGTAGTGGCGTTTAGTGGAGTGGTTTGTGTTGGAGTGGGGTGGATTGGAGTGGGGTAGGGTAGGCTGGATGGATTTGATTGGAGTGTGGTGGCCTTAGTTGGAATGGGGTGAGCTGGATTGGAGAGGAGTGGGGTGGACTGGAGTGAGTGATTGGAGTGGGGTGGATTGGAGAGGGGTTGAGTGGATTGAAATAGGGTGGCTTTGATTGGGGTGGGGTGGATTGGATTGGGGTGATGTGGGGTAGAATTGATTGGCATGGGGTGAATTCAAAAGGAGTGGAGTAGGGTGGAATAGAGTGGGGTAGGATGGACTGGAGTGAGGTGGACTGGAGTGGGTGGGGTAAACTGGATTGAGTGGTGTGGATTGCGGTATGATGGGGTGGATTGGGATGTGGCAGACTGGGGTGAGGTAAATTGGGGTGGACTGGATTAGAGTAGATTGGTTTGGGGTGAACTGGATTTGTTGGGGTGGATTGGGGTGGGGAATGGTGGGGTAGATTGTAGTGGATTAGGCTGGGGTGGAGTGGATTGGTGGGGGTTAGGGGAATGGATTAAACAAGGACTGTTTGGATTGAAGAGGGGTGGATTAGATTGGAGAGGGGTGAATTGATTGGAGAGAGTCATACTGGATTAAAGCGGGTATATACTAAATTGGTTTGGAGTGGGGTGGATTGACTGGAGTAGGGTGGATTAGGTAGCAGTGGACTTGATTGGATTGGGTGGGTTGGATTGGGGTGAAGTGGACTGGATTGTGTGGTGTGGATTTGATTGAGTTGAGTGGATTGGATTCATCTGGGGTGGATTAGGGTATGAAGGGTGGATTAGGGTGCAGTGGGTTGGAGTAGAGTGAGATGGGGTGGAATGGATTGAGTGAGGTAGATTGGGGTTGAATGTACTGGTTTGGGATGGGGTGGATTGGGTTTGGGTAGATTGTGGTGGATTGGAGTGGATTGGTGTGGGGTGGATTGGATAGGTGAGGAGTGGGGTGGGGTGGATTGGATTGGATAGGGGTGTACTGGATTGAAACAGGGTAGATTAAAGTAGTTTGGAGTGGGGTGGATTTGACCGGAGTAGGGTAGATTAATATGGATTGGACTGAGTGTGGTGGATTGTATTGGAGTGAGGTGGATTGGGTAGCGGTAGACCTGATTGGAGTAAGGTGAGTTGGATTGGAGTAACGTGGGATGAGTGGAATGTGATGGAATGATTGGAGTGTGGTGGGTTGGATTGGGGTAGTTTGAAGTGGTGTGGGGTAAATTGGACCGGAGTGGAGTGGTCTGGACTGGAGTGGAGTGGGGTCTGATAGGTTGCAGTTAGGTGTATTGGATTGTAGGTGTAGATTGGACAGGGCTTGATTGGGGTGGATTGAATTGGTGTGGGGGGGACTGGGTTGCAGTTGTGTGAATTGTGGTTGATTGGAATGGGGTGAATTGTAGTGGCTTGGATTGGGATTAGGTGGATTGGATTGGAGTGGAGCAGGTTGTTTTGGATTGGAGTAGGTAGTTTGAGATTGTAGTGAGGCTGGTGGGAGTGGGGCAGGTTGTTTTGCATTAAAGTGTGGCAGATTGCAGTAGGGAAAATGGGATTGAGACAGATTGAAATAGACTGGAGTGGGGCAGGTTGTTTTGGATTGAAGTGGGGCATATTGGCGTGCAGCAGATTGTTTTGGATTAGAGTGGGGCAGATTGTTTTGGATTGGAGTTTGGCGGATTGTTTTGAGCTGGAGTTGTTTGAATTTAATAGCGATTAGATTAAGCATTAGCAGAAGATATCTTGTATTTAGCAACTATTGTGAACATTTCGCGGAATCCATTTTGTATTCATGGCAGCCATTTTCTCTGCCATGTGCTCGCCATGTGCTCTGTCCTACCTTTCTGTTAACTACTCTTGAAAATCTGACTAGTGACAAGTTATATTTAGCATCTCCCCCTTTCACACATGCCCAGTAAGATCTGCAGATGTTAGTAATCAGTAATAGACAGAAATGTGTCAACTAGTCCTTGAAAACGGTTAGCCCCTCCTACCTGTCGACTGTGCATTTCCATATGACCTTATATGTATGTAAGTCTTGCTTCTATAATTGTACCACCTTCTTTTAGCCCCTGCGTGGGTATAAAAGGACCATGCTCTCTTAGATCAGTGTGCTACTTCAAACATTACCGAAGGGTGCTGTTTGAACTGTAGTACCACCTCATGAGGTTTAATAAACTTTGGGGGTCATTACAACATTGGCGGGCGGCAACTGCCACCTGCCAAGTTGTAACCGCCGTGTGGCCGCCATTGCGGCTACACTCCTGCGGTGCCCATAATGACATCCCCGCTGGGCCGGCATGCGGAAACAGAGTTTCCGCCCGCCGGCCCAGTGGGGATATGGGCCGCAACTTGGGAGCCGGCTCCAAATGGAGCCGGCGGTGTTGCGGCCGTGTGACGGGTGCAGTTGCACCCATCGTGCTTTTCACTGTCTGCTATGCAGACAGTGAAAAGCTGCACAGGGCCCTTTCAGGGGGCCCCAGCACTGCCATGCCAGGGGCCCCATGACTCCCGTACCGCCAGCCTTTTCCTGGCGGTTCAAACCGCCAGGAAAAGGCTGGCGGTAGGGGGACTCGTAATCCCCTGGGCAGCGCTGCCCTGGCGGATTATCACCACCGGGGCAAATGTGTCAGGAAACCGCCGGCCCCGTCGGTGTGACCGCGGCGCTACCGCCACGGTCATAATCCCCTCTGAAGCACCTCCAGCCTGTTGGCGGTACTTCAGCCAAAACAGCCCTGGTGGTCTTGGACCGCCAGGGTTGTAATGAGGGCCTTTGTCTTTTATTTCAGTTTCTGTGCCAACTTCTTCCTATATGGTCTGAGGACTTTGTGCAGAGAAGGGCGAACCCCTTGCACTAGTTGGCCTTGCTGAAGCTTACTTCGACAGAGTGGGGCAGAATGTTTTGGGCTGGAGTGGGGCAGATTTTTCTAGACTGGAGTGGGACAGATTAAAGTGGGCCGGATTGGAGTGAACTGGATTGGAATAGGAGAGATTGTTTTGGATTAGGGAAGGCCAGATTGGAGTGGGACAGATTTGTTTGGATTAGAGTGGGCCATATTAGAGTGGGGCAGATTGTTTTGGATTGGAGTGGACTGGATTGGAGCGGGCAGACTGGAGTGGGGCAGATTGTTTTGGATTGGAGGGAGGCAGATTGTTATGGATTGCAGTGGGGCAGTTTGTTTTGTTTGAAGTGGGGCGAATTGGAGTGGTGCAAAATGTTTTGGATTGGAGGGGACAGATTGTTTTGGATTGGAGCGGAGCAGTTTGTTTTGGATTGGAGTGGGGCAAATTGTTTTGGATAGGAGCGAGGCAGATTGTTTTGGATTAGAGTGGGGTGAATTGGAGTGGTGCAGATTGCTCTGGAGTGGTGCAGATTACTTTTGAGTAGAGCAGTGCGATTTGGAGTGGGGCAGATTGCTTCGGAGTGGTGCAGATTGTTTTTGATTAGAGTGTGGAAAACTGGAGTGGGGCAGATTGCTTTGGAGTGGTGCAGAATGTTTGTGATTAGAATGGGGCAAATTGAAGTGGGCAGGTTGTTTGGGACTGAAGTGGGGCAGATTGGAGTGGGGTGGATTGTCTTGGTTTGGAGTGGGGCATTTTGGAGATGGGAAGATTGTTTTGGATTGGAGTGGGGCAGATTGTTTTGGGCTGGAGTGGGAAGGTTGTTTTGGATTGGAGTGGGGCAGATTGCTTTGGAGTGGTGCAGGTTGTTTTGAATTGGAGTTGGGCAAATTTGAGTGTGATAGATTGGTTTGGAGAGGTGCAAATTGGAGTGGGGCAGATTGCTTTAGATTGGAGCAGATTGCTTTAGATTAGAGTGGGTAGAATTGGAGTGGGGCAGATTGTTTGGGAGTGGTGCAGATTGTCATTGATTAGAGTGTTGCAAATTGGAGTGGGGCAGATTGCTTTGGAATGGTGCAGGTTGTGTTTTATTGGAGTGGGGCAGATTAAATTAGGGGTGGGTTGTGTAGGAGGCCCTCTATGCAGTGTGCAAAACTAGGCACACTGTGCAGGGGGTCCAGCCAACCACACGTTGATTTCCAGAACAAAAAATTGTACCACCTAATGCTCCAATGGAAACCGGATTTGAGGGTCCACTTTGCAAGCAACACCTTATGGGCGGTGCACTCTAGATGAGGCCACTCCTTCTACCCTTTGTGTGGTTTCCCATCTTTGTCCCCTCCAAATGTGGGGTTTGACAAATGGGAAAGCCATCTGCTGCTAGAAGCAGGCCTGGGGCTCGAGTTTCAAGGGTGGTAGCCCTTTGAAGCTCACTGTCAGGGCACTGCACATCACTGATGGAGGGGATATTGGCTCCTCCACGTGGAATGGCATTGTTTTACAAACCAGAGAGACAGGGCTCTCCCCTGAGGTTTATATATTGGCTATCTATATGTGGCAGGGTGGCTGGAACCAGTCAGCAACCATGCCAGGGTAGTTAGCTTTTGCAGGGAGAACCTCTAAGGTGACCCCTGGGTACATTTTATAATAAATCCAGTACTGGTACCAGTTATGATTTATCATTCTGAGTGGTTTGATACCAAACAACCTGGGGTTCAGAGTAGCAATTATGTAGTTGGGAAACTCGTGTTGACCAGTGTCCAGCACGTTGATTAAAATGGCTGCTCTGTCCACTCACTATGTCCCAGGTTTGTCAGGGACACAGTGGAGGAATACTGCTCATGCAGCTATGCCTTCACATATAGTATGGCGCACCCTGCGTTAGGGCTTCAAGGCCTGCTAGAGGGGTGTCTTACCCATAGTAAATGCAGTGCATGGTGGACAGGGTACACAGGTAGTGTGCCAACTCAATTTTGTATTTTAGGTTTGCACCAGGACACTTAGCCTGCTATAGCAATGCTGGGTGCATCTGGATGCATGGCTCTACAGGATGGCACAATCAGTGCTGCTGTCCTCAGGGGCTTACCCCTAGGACCCTATGTCCTGGGTACCTAAGTACCTTTTACTAGGGACTTATAGTGGTAGCTAAAGGCGTATTCAATTACTTTTAAAATGTTTTAGGGAAAGAACACTTGCTCTGGGAACCACCTGGTTAGCAGGATCCCAGTGCACTCCAGTCCAAGTTGCATTCAGGAACCAGGCAAAAAGTGTGTGTGGGGGGGGGGGGACTGCAACAAGGTGCCAGTTTCTCACAGGTTGGGAGGGTTAAAGTGGGGTGGGTTGGAGTAGACTAAATTGGGGTGGGGTGAGCTGGATTGTTGTTCGGTAAATTGAATTGAGGTGGATTGTAGTGGGGCGGATTTGAGATGGTGGATTGGGGTGTACTGAATGATTATGAGTTAAAACATAATTTCAGCAATTACACATAATAAAGAAACACTATCACTTTGCAATATTTCAAACAAGTTAATTGTCATCTTTTGAGAAGAGCGACCATAAGCAAAAAGAAAGGAAAACATGAGTGGAAAGTTAAAAAGTACGACTTGGCCAAATAAAAGAAAGTTAGCTTTTAAAAATAAAACTTTGCATTTTCGTTTACCCTGCTGGGCACAGTTTTGCCAGTCACGAGCCTTCTGTTTGCTGAACACTAGAAATTAAAAAGAACAAAATAGTACCTGGATCACATCGGGAGCAGCAGACAGGTCCTAATTAAATTGACTCAATTAGTGCTTGATCCCTACTCAACACAGAGGGACGGA
This sequence comes from Pleurodeles waltl, assembly GCF_031143425.1. NCBI lineage: Eukaryota > Metazoa > Chordata > Amphibia > Caudata > Salamandridae > Pleurodeles > Pleurodeles waltl. The sequence goes on from NC_090446.1 coordinate 801,500,554, forward strand.
AATGATGCAGGTGTGTCTTGGCAAATTAGTTTTTACACTACAGTGAGGCCTGCTCCCTTCATAGACTAACATTGGGGCTGCCCTCATACATGATTGAAGTGGTAGCTGATGATCTGAAAGGAGTAGGAAGGTCATATTTAGTATGGCCAGAATGGTAATATAAAATCCTGCTGACTGGTGAAGTTGGAGTTAATATTACTATTCTAGAAATGCCACTTTTAGAAAGTGAGCATTTCTTTGCACTTAAATCTTTCTGTGCCTTACAATCCACGTCTGGCTGGGCTTAGTTGACAGCTCCATGTGCATTCACTCAGACACACCCCAAACACAGGGTACTCAGCGTCACTTGCATACATCTGCATTTTGAATGGGTCTTCCTGGGCAGGGAGGGTGGAGGGCCTACCCTCACACAAAGGACTGCCACACCCCCTACTGGGACCCTGGCAGACAGGATTGAAGTGAAAGGGGACCTGGTGCACTTCTTAGCCACTCTTTGAAGTCTCCCCCATTTCAAAGGCACAGTTGGGTATAAAACAGGGCCTCTGCCCTACCACCTCAGTCACTTGCTGGAGAAGAAACCTGAACCAGAACCTGCATCCTGCCAAGAAGAACTGCATGGCTGCCTAAAGGACTCACCTGACTGCTTTCTCCAAAGGATTGCTGCCTTGCTGTTGCCCTGCTGCCTTGCTGAACTCTTGCCTTTCTGCTGAAGTGCTCTCCAAGGGCTTGGATAGAGCTCACCTCCTGTTCCCTGAAGTCTCAGGACCAAAAAGACTTCTCTTTTTCATTTGGACGCCTTGTGCGCCGAAAAATTAGACACACAGCTTGCTCTGCAGTGAAAAATTCACCGCACGCCGATCCGGAAAGACGGCGCTCGACGCGACGCCTGCGGTGCGACCGGAACTTCGACGCACGGTCTCGCCTGGACAACGCCGCCCGACTTCAGAAAGGAAATCGACGCGACGCCTGCCGTGAGGGAGAAGCCTAGGATTCCACGCACAGACCCCGGGACATCTGGTAATCCCGCGAACCACAGAAGGAGACGATGCACGACTTCCCCGCGTGAAAAATAACGACACAAGTCTGTGTGTGAAGGGGCGAAACCGACGCACACACCATTTTTCCACGTATCTCCTCCTCTGCGGCCCTTTGCAGAGATTTTCCACTTTAAACCAGGTACTTTGTGCTTGAAAGAGACTTTGTTTACTTTTTAAAGACTTAAGACACTTTATATCACTTTTCAGTGATATCTCTACAATTTCAAATTGCATCTTTGATCATTTTTGACCTGCAATTATCCATATAAATATTATATATTTTTCTAAACACGGTGTGGTGTATTTTTGTGGTGCTATATTGTGTTATTGTATGATTTATTGCACAAATACTTTACACATTGCCTTCAAAGTTAAGCCTGACTGCTCGTGCCAAGCTACCAGAGGGTGAGCACAGGATAATTTGGATTGTGTGTGACTTACCCTGGCTAGTGTGAGGGTTCTTGCTTGGACAGAGGGTAACCTGACTGCCAACCAAAAACCCAATTTCTAACAACTGGCATCTGAGAATCTTTCAGTTTTAAAAACTGTAACACCAACCAACACTCTACCTTACTGCACATGCAACAAAACCATTACCCTAGTAGAATTGCCAACAATGCAAATTGCTGCAGGGATGTGAAGGACATGAAACAAGAAAATAAAAGAGGCAAGCATTTCAAAGCCTATAGGTTTTGTCTATACATGAGCTATTGGCTTTGGCAATGTGTTTTGCCATGTTGTACATCAGTGTAACTCCTGTTCAGTCTGGCTCAAACTTAGTGGCGTGAAATGTCAGTCTTAAGTGGGAGAGTAGAGTGGATTTGTTTGAGTTGTCATAAAGTGGTGTTGGGGGATTAGTGATGTAGAGATGAGTAGAGAGGAGTAGAGTTCAGTGGCAGAGAGTGTCATAGAGTGGAATGGGGTGAGTTGAAATAGGGTGTAGTGGGTTGGAGTGGATTGAGGTAGTGGGGTGGATTCGATTGGAGTAAAATGTGGTAGATTAGGCTGGAGTAGATTGGGTTGGATTGAGTTGAAAGGGTTGGATTGGTGTGGAATGGATTGAAATGGGGTGAGGTGGATGGGATTGGGGTGGATTTAAGTGGTGTGGATTAGATTAGAAAGGGTGGTTTGATTGGAGTGATGGGGTGGATTGGATTAGGGTGGGGTGGATTAGATTGGACTGGAGTGGGGTGGATTAGAATGGACTGGAGAGGGATGGATTAGATTAAATGGACTTGAGTAGGATAGATTAGATTAGATTGGACTGGAGAGGGGTGGTTTTGATTAGATTGGACTGGAATGTGGTAGGGTGGTTTAGATTTGAGTTGGTGGATTGGATTGGGGTGGGATAGATTGATTGGAGTGGTGCAGACAGAACTGGGATGGGGTGGGGCGGATAGGATTGTGATAAAGTGGGTGGACTGGAGTGGAGTGAGTGGACTGGAGTAGAGTGATGGATTAGAGTGCGCTGGATTGGATTAGAGTGGGTTGGATTGGATTAGAGTGGGTTGGGGGATTGGATTGGAATGGGGTGGATTGAATTGGGGTGAGGTGGATTGATTTGGAGTGGGTGGGGTTGATTGGGTTGGGGTGGGGTGGATTGGATTGAGGTGGTGTGTGTTGAGTTGGATTACGGTGGATTAGATTGGGGTAGATTGCATGGAGGTGGGGTGGATTGTAGTGTGGTGGGTGGACTGAAAAGGGTTGGGGTGAATTGGATTGGGTTGGGTGGATTGTAGTGGCGTTTAGTGGAGTGGTTTGTGTTGGAGTGGGGTGGATTGGAGTGGGGTAGGGTAGGCTGGATGGATTTGATTGGAGTGTGGTGGCCTTAGTTGGAATGGGGTGAGCTGGATTGGAGAGGAGTGGGGTGGACTGGAGTGAGTGATTGGAGTGGGGTGGATTGGAGAGGGGTTGAGTGGATTGAAATAGGGTGGCTTTGATTGGGGTGGGGTGGATTGGATTGGGGTGATGTGGGGTAGAATTGATTGGCATGGGGTGAATTCAAAAGGAGTGGAGTAGGGTGGAATAGAGTGGGGTAGGATGGACTGGAGTGAGGTGGACTGGAGTGGGTGGGGTAAACTGGATTGAGTGGTGTGGATTGCGGTATGATGGGGTGGATTGGGATGTGGCAGACTGGGGTGAGGTAAATTGGGGTGGACTGGATTAGAGTAGATTGGTTTGGGGTGAACTGGATTTGTTGGGGTGGATTGGGGTGGGGAATGGTGGGGTAGATTGTAGTGGATTAGGCTGGGGTGGAGTGGATTGGTGGGGGTTAGGGGAATGGATTAAACAAGGACTGTTTGGATTGAAGAGGGGTGGATTAGATTGGAGAGGGGTGAATTGATTGGAGAGAGTCATACTGGATTAAAGCGGGTATATACTAAATTGGTTTGGAGTGGGGTGGATTGACTGGAGTAGGGTGGATTAGGTAGCAGTGGACTTGATTGGATTGGGTGGGTTGGATTGGGGTGAAGTGGACTGGATTGTGTGGTGTGGATTTGATTGAGTTGAGTGGATTGGATTCATCTGGGGTGGATTAGGGTATGAAGGGTGGATTAGGGTGCAGTGGGTTGGAGTAGAGTGAGATGGGGTGGAATGGATTGAGTGAGGTAGATTGGGGTTGAATGTACTGGTTTGGGATGGGGTGGATTGGGTTTGGGTAGATTGTGGTGGATTGGAGTGGATTGGTGTGGGGTGGATTGGATAGGTGAGGAGTGGGGTGGGGTGGATTGGATTGGATAGGGGTGTACTGGATTGAAACAGGGTAGATTAAAGTAGTTTGGAGTGGGGTGGATTTGACCGGAGTAGGGTAGATTAATATGGATTGGACTGAGTGTGGTGGATTGTATTGGAGTGAGGTGGATTGGGTAGCGGTAGACCTGATTGGAGTAAGGTGAGTTGGATTGGAGTAACGTGGGATGAGTGGAATGTGATGGAATGATTGGAGTGTGGTGGGTTGGATTGGGGTAGTTTGAAGTGGTGTGGGGTAAATTGGACCGGAGTGGAGTGGTCTGGACTGGAGTGGAGTGGGGTCTGATAGGTTGCAGTTAGGTGTATTGGATTGTAGGTGTAGATTGGACAGGGCTTGATTGGGGTGGATTGAATTGGTGTGGGGGGGACTGGGTTGCAGTTGTGTGAATTGTGGTTGATTGGAATGGGGTGAATTGTAGTGGCTTGGATTGGGATTAGGTGGATTGGATTGGAGTGGAGCAGGTTGTTTTGGATTGGAGTAGGTAGTTTGAGATTGTAGTGAGGCTGGTGGGAGTGGGGCAGGTTGTTTTGCATTAAAGTGTGGCAGATTGCAGTAGGGAAAATGGGATTGAGACAGATTGAAATAGACTGGAGTGGGGCAGGTTGTTTTGGATTGAAGTGGGGCATATTGGCGTGCAGCAGATTGTTTTGGATTAGAGTGGGGCAGATTGTTTTGGATTGGAGTTTGGCGGATTGTTTTGAGCTGGAGTTGTTTGAATTTAATAGCGATTAGATTAAGCATTAGCAGAAGATATCTTGTATTTAGCAACTATTGTGAACATTTCGCGGAATCCATTTTGTATTCATGGCAGCCATTTTCTCTGCCATGTGCTCGCCATGTGCTCTGTCCTACCTTTCTGTTAACTACTCTTGAAAATCTGACTAGTGACAAGTTATATTTAGCATCTCCCCCTTTCACACATGCCCAGTAAGATCTGCAGATGTTAGTAATCAGTAATAGACAGAAATGTGTCAACTAGTCCTTGAAAACGGTTAGCCCCTCCTACCTGTCGACTGTGCATTTCCATATGACCTTATATGTATGTAAGTCTTGCTTCTATAATTGTACCACCTTCTTTTAGCCCCTGCGTGGGTATAAAAGGACCATGCTCTCTTAGATCAGTGTGCTACTTCAAACATTACCGAAGGGTGCTGTTTGAACTGTAGTACCACCTCATGAGGTTTAATAAACTTTGGGGGTCATTACAACATTGGCGGGCGGCAACTGCCACCTGCCAAGTTGTAACCGCCGTGTGGCCGCCATTGCGGCTACACTCCTGCGGTGCCCATAATGACATCCCCGCTGGGCCGGCATGCGGAAACAGAGTTTCCGCCCGCCGGCCCAGTGGGGATATGGGCCGCAACTTGGGAGCCGGCTCCAAATGGAGCCGGCGGTGTTGCGGCCGTGTGACGGGTGCAGTTGCACCCATCGTGCTTTTCACTGTCTGCTATGCAGACAGTGAAAAGCTGCACAGGGCCCTTTCAGGGGGCCCCAGCACTGCCATGCCAGGGGCCCCATGACTCCCGTACCGCCAGCCTTTTCCTGGCGGTTCAAACCGCCAGGAAAAGGCTGGCGGTAGGGGGACTCGTAATCCCCTGGGCAGCGCTGCCCTGGCGGATTATCACCACCGGGGCAAATGTGTCAGGAAACCGCCGGCCCCGTCGGTGTGACCGCGGCGCTACCGCCACGGTCATAATCCCCTCTGAAGCACCTCCAGCCTGTTGGCGGTACTTCAGCCAAAACAGCCCTGGTGGTCTTGGACCGCCAGGGTTGTAATGAGGGCCTTTGTCTTTTATTTCAGTTTCTGTGCCAACTTCTTCCTATATGGTCTGAGGACTTTGTGCAGAGAAGGGCGAACCCCTTGCACTAGTTGGCCTTGCTGAAGCTTACTTCGACAGAGTGGGGCAGAATGTTTTGGGCTGGAGTGGGGCAGATTTTTCTAGACTGGAGTGGGACAGATTAAAGTGGGCCGGATTGGAGTGAACTGGATTGGAATAGGAGAGATTGTTTTGGATTAGGGAAGGCCAGATTGGAGTGGGACAGATTTGTTTGGATTAGAGTGGGCCATATTAGAGTGGGGCAGATTGTTTTGGATTGGAGTGGACTGGATTGGAGCGGGCAGACTGGAGTGGGGCAGATTGTTTTGGATTGGAGGGAGGCAGATTGTTATGGATTGCAGTGGGGCAGTTTGTTTTGTTTGAAGTGGGGCGAATTGGAGTGGTGCAAAATGTTTTGGATTGGAGGGGACAGATTGTTTTGGATTGGAGCGGAGCAGTTTGTTTTGGATTGGAGTGGGGCAAATTGTTTTGGATAGGAGCGAGGCAGATTGTTTTGGATTAGAGTGGGGTGAATTGGAGTGGTGCAGATTGCTCTGGAGTGGTGCAGATTACTTTTGAGTAGAGCAGTGCGATTTGGAGTGGGGCAGATTGCTTCGGAGTGGTGCAGATTGTTTTTGATTAGAGTGTGGAAAACTGGAGTGGGGCAGATTGCTTTGGAGTGGTGCAGAATGTTTGTGATTAGAATGGGGCAAATTGAAGTGGGCAGGTTGTTTGGGACTGAAGTGGGGCAGATTGGAGTGGGGTGGATTGTCTTGGTTTGGAGTGGGGCATTTTGGAGATGGGAAGATTGTTTTGGATTGGAGTGGGACAGATTGTTTTGGGCTGGAGTGGGAAGGTTGTTTTGGATTGGAGTGGGGCAGATTGCTTTGGAGTGGTGCAGGTTGTTTTGAATTGGAGTTGGGCAAATTTGAGTGTGATAGATTGGTTTGGAGAGGTGCAAATTGGAGTGGGGCAGATTGCTTTAGATTGGAGCAGATTGCTTTAGATTAGAGTGGGTAGAATTGGAGTGGGGCAGATTGTTTGGGAGTGGTGCAGATTGTCATTGATTAGAGTGTTGCAAATTGGAGTGGGGCAGATTGCTTTGGAATGGTGCAGGTTGTGTTTTATTGGAGTGGGGCAGATTAAATTAGGGGTGGGTTGTGTAGGAGGCCCTCTATGCAGTGTGCAAAACTAGGCACACTGTGCAGGGGGTCCAGCCAACCACACGTTGATTTCCAGAACAAAAAATTGTACCACCTAATGCTCCAATGGAAACCGGATTTGAGGGTCCACTTTGCAAGCAACACCTTATGGGCGGTGCACTCTAGATGAGGCCACTCCTTCTACCCTTTGTGTGGTTTCCCATCTTTGTCCCCTCCAAATGTGGGGTTTGACAAATGGGAAAGCCATCTGCTGCTAGAAGCAGGCCTGGGGCTCGAGTTTCAAGGGTGGTAGCCCTTTGAAGCTCACTGTCAGGGCACTGCACATCACTGATGGAGGGGATATTGGCTCCTCCACGTGGAATGGCATTGTTTTACAAACCAGAGAGACAGGGCTCTCCCCTGAGGTTTATATATTGGCTATCTATATGTGGCAGGGTGGCTGGAACCAGTCAGCAACCATGCCAGGGTAGTTAGCTTTTGCAGGGAGAACCTCTAAGGTGACCCCTGGGTACATTTATAATAAATCCAGTACTGGTACCAGTTATGATTTATCATTCTGAGTGGTTTGATACCAAACAACCTGGGGTTCAGAGTAGCAATTATGTAGTTGGGAAACTCGTGTTGACCAGTGTCCAGCACGTTGATTAAAATGGCTGCTCTGTCCACTCACTATGTCCCAGGTTTGTCAGGGACACAGTGGAGGAATACTGCTCATGCAGCTATGCCTTCACATATAGTATGGCGCACCCTGCGTTAGGGCTTCAAGGCCTGCTAGAGGGGTGTCTTACCCATAGTAAATGCAGTGCATGGTGGACAGGGTACACAGGTAGTGTGCCAACTCAATTTTGTATTTTAGGTTTGCACCAGGACACTTAGCCTGCTATAGCAATGCTGGGTGCATCTGGATGCATGGCTCTACAGGATGGCACAATCAGTGCTGCTGTCCTCAGGGGCTTACCCCTAGGACCCTATGTCCTGGGTACCTAAGTACCTTTTACTAGGGACTTATAGTGGTAGCTAAAGGCGTATTCAATTACTTTTAAAATGTTTTAGGGAAAGAACACTTGCTCTGGGAACCACCTGGTTAGCAGGATCCCAGTGCACTCCAGTCCAAGTTGCATTCAGGAACCAGGCAAAAAGTGTGTGTGGGGGGGGGGGGACTGCAACAAGGTGCCAGTTTCTCACAGGTTGGGAGGGTTAAAGTGGGGTGGGTTGGAGTAGACTAAATTGGGGTGGGGTGAGCTGGATTGTTGTTCGGTAAATTGAATTGAGGTGGATTGTAGTGGGGCGGATTTGAGATGGTGGATTGGGGTGTACTGAATGATTATGAGTTAAAACATAATTTCAGCAATTACACATAATAAAGAAACACTATCACTTTGCAATATTTCAAACAAGTTAATTGTCATCTTTTGAGAAGAGCGACCATAAGCAAAAAGAAAGGAAAACATGAGTGGAAAGTTAAAAAGTACGACTTGGCCAAATAAAAGAAAGTTAGCTTTAAAAAATAAAACTTTGCATTTTCGTTTACCCTGCTGGGCACAGTTTTGCCAGTCACGAGCCTTCTGTTTGCTGAACACTAGAAATTAAAAAGAACAAAATAGTACCTGGATCACATCGGGAGCAGCAGACAGGTCCTAATTAAATTGACTCAATTAGTGCTTGATCCCTACTCAACACAGAGGGACGGAAATGATGCAGGTGTGTCTTGGCAAATTAGGAGGCTGTAAACAAGAGTGCCACGCAAGCCAACCAATGGTGAGCTGCAGGCGGGCTCCAAGCCATTGTCTGAATACAAGAGTCTTGCAAGCGAGAAGCATGCGCTAGCGCATGCACTCTCAGGCTTGACCCTAACAAGGGGGTAAAAGAGGACACATCAAATAGTGATCAGTACCAAGCAGCAGTAGTTGTGAAATAGTGTTATAGCTGTAACGGTTTCCAAAGGTCCTGACACAAGTTCTATTATATTTTGGCACCTTATGTATGTTCTGCTGTTCTGTAGCATTGGTTTTGATAAAATGCTCCAAGTACAGAATGATCTTTACTGAACAATGCCAGCCAGCAAACACTTTTATTTGGTTTAGTAACATGTTGTTTTTGAAATCCAAATAGCCAACATTTGCAGACAGTCTTTTAAAATATCCACGGAGGATGGTGAAAGACCTGAAAATCCTGGCTACTCTAGTCAGCAATTATTGAACATGCACAAGTGAAAATATATAATCATCCAGGTACACACTTTAGCTACTCATAAACAAGTGAAGAAGGTTTGCTTTTGAGCATAAGGTTTCCTGAATTCCTGCTTTTTGGGCCATGTGTGGCAAAAGTAGGGAGAGAGCATGGCAGATGCTAAACTAGAACACTGCTGAAGCTGTTGCAAGAGTAGTCACTCAGGAAAAAGGAGAGTGTGCTCTCCAGTATGAGGAGAACAGCAAGGTAAGCAGCAGGAGTGTGTGAGGTAGCCTGGTGAGACATCACCCTAAATTTGCAGAATGTTTCCAGCACCAGAATGTTTTGTAGCTTCTGAGATGTGGGTACCAGAGTTCCAGTCGACTCTTGTTATATACGTTCTTGGCATTGGGCTTGAAATGTCACTGGCTTGGCCGTCTACAACACTTTTTTTGTGCCACAAGGGAGACAGATGGTACCGTCCAGAGGTTATAATGCACTTTGGGGACGATGAGCTCTACGAGCTGTTCGAGACGTTACCTCACACTGGTGGTGACAATGACTTAGACGCTGCAGTGGCAGCCCTCAAGTGTTACTTTGACCCCCATCTCAACCCGGATTATGAGCTGTTCAAACTTCACCAAGCAAAGCAGACGGACACGGAGTCCTTGGAAATGTTCTACGGGAGTCTGCGAAAGCTTGCGAGCACCTGTACAGGTCTCAACCAGCATGAAGAAATACAGGCACAGATCATCCAGGGGTGTCGTTCCAACATGCTGCGCAAGCTCATCCTGCAACAGCCAGGTATCTCATTAGATGAAATCCTGATCTTGGCCCAGTCACACAAGCTCTCTGCCAGCCATGCGGATGACATGGCTGCCACCCACGGACAGTCCTTTTCGGCACTGGGCATGACAAAACAAGCCATGGTGAAAGAAGAGTAGGTCGACTCTATTCAAGTCCATCAGAATCCCCACGCCCACCCCATTCCCAGAATAGGGACTACCAAGAGTGCTGAAATTGGGGCTTTGATCACAGGACTCCAGGGGTCTACCCGGCCAAAAGAAAAACCTACTTGAACTGTGGGAAGATGAATCGCGGACACCCACTATGTGCACAGTAGACTTCAACAGTGCCACATCACACTACACCTGAGAGGCCTGCACTGGCTCCCGTCAACAAAAGGATCACCTTCAAGCTCCTGATCAACGCACACAAAGCACTGCACAACACCGGACCCACCTACCTCAACAACCGACTCAGCTTCCACACCCCCACCCGAAGCCTCCGCTCAGCCAAACTCGCCCTCGCCACAGTCCCCTACATCCGAAAAACCACCGGTGGCGGCACATCCTTCTCCTACCTCGCCGCCAAGACCTGGAACACTCTCCCCACCATCCTACGACAGACCCAGGACCTGCTGACCTTCAGAAGACTCCTCAAGACCTGGCTCTTCGACCAGTAGCACCCCCCCTCCCCAGCGCCTTGAGACCCTTGCGGGTATGTAGCACGCTTTACAAATGCAGTGATTGATTGATTGATTGATTGAGTCCTCATCAACACCACCACCTCTGTGTACATAATGGACACAGAACAACACCACCGGGTGTTGCCCCAACCACCCTTCCTGGCCTGCAACACCAAGATCTACATGTATGGTTGACAAGACGCGAGGCGCAATTGATGTGACCATCGCCAGCACAAACCTTTGAAAGAAAGCAATGTTCCACATCACTGAAGGGAACAGAGGAACACTATTAGGGTGTCACACTGCAGAGGAACTAGAGCTTGTGATTTTTTTTGCACAACAAATCCATGACTCACTTGCCGAGTCCATGCTGGAAGAGTTCCTGCAACTCTTCAAAGGACTGGTGAAACTGAAGGGGAAACAATTCCAGCCGCACATCGACTCCATAGTGAGACCCACTGCTCTACAACACAGTCGAGTGTCATTCCACCGGAGGCTCCTCATGGAAAGAAAGTGGAGGACCCTTAAAGAGCAAGGAGTAATGGAGAAAGTCACAGGTCCCATCCCATGGGTATCACCCCTTCTAATTGCTTAAAAGCTGAAGCAGCCAGGCATCATCAACCTGTGAGTGGATATGAGAATGCCCAACAATGCCATCAAAAGGGAGAGGCACATCACCCCTCCAATAGATGATTTAATCACAGTTCTCAATGGGGCTCAGTGGTTCTCTAAGCTGGACCTGAACTCTGGCTATCATCAGCTGGAGCTAGCTACAGAGAGCCATAACATTACCACATTCTCCATGCACGTGGGGCTCCGGCGCTACAAGCAGCTCAGCTTAGGGGTCTCCTCAGCTGCCGATGTATTCCAAAATGCCATACGGGAAACTCTATCAGGCCTAGTAGGCATGCTCAACCTTAGCAACAACATCCTCATCTTCTCTGAAATGCTTGAGAATCACCATTGATGTCTACGAGCCATGCTACAGGTGACTCTTTGAAGCTGGCCTCACCCTGCACAAGAAGAAGTGTGCTTTCTACAGCAATTCTGTCAACTTTTTTGGCTACATATTCTCTTGCAAGGGGCTGCATATCGATCCCAGAAGGGTGGACACCATGCAGAGAGCACCAATCCTGAAAAACTCCACAGAAGTAAGGAGCTTCCTAGGAATGGTGACGTACTGCAGGAGGTTTATTGAACAGTTCGCCACATAGTGGAACCCCTTTGGCAGATCACACGAACGGACACCAATAGGGAGTAGGGTCCTGAGGCTGACAAGGCATTTCATACTATAAAAGGGGCACTACTGGACAAAGTTACCATGGTGTACTTCCATCCTCATATAAAAACCAAAGTGGTTCTCGAACAAGACCAGGAAAGGGAACCAGTGGCATATGCCAGCAGGGCCCTCTCAGTGACAGAAACAAGGTATGCTCAGATTGAGAGGGAAATCACTCGCCATTCTTTGGGCCTGCCAGCACTTCCTCCTGTGTGGGCATGAGTTTCGGGTGGTCACTGACCACAAGCCTTTGGTCTCCATTTTCACTGGTACCTCACAACTTTCTCCTTCACTAATCGAGCGCTGGGTGTCCTTCTCCAACTATACAAGTTCCAAGTAGTGTACCAATCCAGGGTCAACGACCTGGCTGACTACCTCTCCCAGCATCCCCCACAGCAGCCGCTGACCAAGCCTCATGAAGGGGAGTAAGAGTGTGTGGAGATCTTCGTGAGCATGGTAGTCCAGGCGGCATGGCCCACAGCCTTGACAGTACCCAAGATTGCCGAGTCCTCTGGTGGGAACTCTGTCATATGTAAAGCCAAGGAAGCACTGGCAAAGAGGCAGTGGAAACATTTCCTAGACTGAACAAGGCTACTCAAGTCCAAGGAGTGCAGGGTCATGCAGTTAAAGGGGAAGGTAAGGAGCGAATTGTCCAACAAGGCTTCCTCCTGCGTGGGCAGAGGATAGTACTGCTACAGATTATGGGACGGTGTGGTCAAGCTGGCCCATCAAGGGCACCAAGGGCCAGCCGAAACCAAAGCTTTCCTCTGGAGCAAGGTGATGTTCCCAGGGATGGACGCTGTGGTCGACGAGCATGTGAGAAGGTGCCACGCTGTGCAATCACCACCCAGGATCAGCTCCCTGTCCCTGTGAAAAATGATATACCATGCACTCGGCCATGGTCCAGGCATAGCATGGACTTTGGTTGTTTCCCCGGTTCCTGTGATCGAACTGGTTACATACGCAGTGTTTGAACTCCGGCCAAGCAGGGACTCTCACTGTAGTCAGGGAATTGGAGATACACACAAGATAACCCCTGATCAGCCCCTTGGCACAAGCAGTGAGGCTTATCTCAAAGGAAATGTGTAAAGGATTTGTACTAACACGCACAGTAATACAGTGAAAACACTACAGAATGGACACTATACCAGTTCAGAAAAATAGGCAATATGTATCAAAAAAGACCAAATGACAAAAATCCAACATACACAAGCAAAGTTTTGAATTTTTAAAGTAAAAAGAGTCTTACTCCATAGAAAACAATGGAAACATTGTTGTTAAACAAAGTACCTGGTTTGCATAAAAAATAAAGCCGCACAAGTGGGCATCAAAAAAGTTAGCGATGCGTCAAATCCTTTCCCGAAAATGAGGCTGTGCACCGTTTCTTCGTCGGTCAGGTAGACAATACATAATTTTTCTCTCCCGCAAGAGAGCAATGCATCAATTTCTGGACGGGGGCACGTTGGATCCACGCAGGTTAACAATGTTTTTGATGCCTAGTGATGATGTGTGAGAAATCCTTTTGCAATGTGATGGAACACCGCACTGCGTGGGGTTTGCGTCAATATTAACAGCCGCAAGCGGGTGTTGCGTCAAAATTTTCTTGGCATGGCTTCCTGTGCGTGGGTTTTAGTCCTTGTTCTACCAGCTTCACCTTTCAAGATCCCAGGCACTCAATAGGGCACCACGTGGCAGGGCAGGTGTCTCAGCAGAGAGTCCAAACGCTGGCAGAGGAAGTCTGTGATGGCCCTTAGACTTCAAAACAGGAGGCAAGCGCAATCCAAGCCCTTGGAGAATCTTCACAAGCAGGAATATGTCACAAAGTCCAGTCTTTCTCCTCTTTCATCCAGAAGCAGCAACTGCAGGCCAACCCAGAAAAACACAGTCACAGGCAAAGGGACAGTACTTCTCCATCAGCTCTTCAGCCCATCAGCTATTTTCCTTCACAGAGGTTCCTTTTGGTTCCAGAAGTAATCTGAAAATCTGGAGTTTTTGGTCCACTACTTATACCCCTTTTTGCCTCTGAAGTAGGCAAACTTCAAAGGAAAGTCTATGTTGGTCACAAAATGCTGCCTTCCCCAGGCATGGCTCCAAACTCACCCCAGGGGGTTGGAAACTGCATTTTGTGAGGGCAGACACATCCCATTCAGTTGTAAGTAACCACTACTCCCTCCAGTCCAGCCCAGATGGCCCATCAGGATATACAAGTTACACCCCAGCTCCCTTTGTGTGACCGTCTACTGGAGATTCACAAACAGCCCATTTGTCAGTCTGACCCAGACAAAGAATACACATGCAGACAGAGTCACAGAATGGTTTAATCAAGAAAATGCCCACTTTCTAAAAGCGACATTTTCAAACTAACAATTTAAAAAACAACCTAACCAAAAGTTGTATTTTTAAATTGTGAATTCAGAGACACAAAACTCCACATCTCCATCTGCTCCCAAAGGGAATTTGCACTTAAAAGTGATTTAACGGCAGCTCCCATGTTAACTTATGAGAGAGATAGGTGATTGCAACAGTGAAAACTGCATTTGGCAGTATTTCACCATTAGGACATATAAAACACATCAGTACATGCCCCACCTTTAACATACACTGCACAATCAGTGCAGCAGGCCCAGTGGTAGCAATTTATTTACATGTCATTTTCATGGTCACCTCTAGTGCACTTTACTAGGGACTTGCTAGTAAATCAAATATACAAATCATATAAAAGCCAATTACACATGCAGTTTACATAGGGAGCACTTGCATTTTAGCACTGGTCAGCAGTGACAAAATGCCCAGAGTACCAAAACCAGCAAAAACAATGTCCAGCACACAGTCAAAATATGGGAAGCAGACGCAAAAAAGACAGGGAAAGACTGTGCGAAGGATGCCAGGTCTAACAACAACAGGCTGTGGTCCTGCGGCCCTCCTATTCTGGAAGCCATTAACGTTGAAGCAACCCAGGAGAAAAGAATGTGAACAAACCTGAGGGCCAGCACACTGAGATGAACCAAGCACCTCGACCTAAAAGCTGGGGATCATGTCATTGTGAAAGATCGCCACCCAAGGTGGAAATGTCTAACCACGTATGAATTAGATGTCTGGAAGGTGGACAGAATTAAGGGAACTTTGCTAACAGCCCAAAATAATGGGAGATACATCACTCGCAACATTTCCTGGATCAAGCGAGTAGTGCCCGGTGATGACGGCGGCACTGATAACCTCTCTGAGGGGTGGGAAGAGGACACGTTTAGCGAGCAACCACTCGAACCGAGGAGGAGTGAAGCCGGGTCTGATGACGGCAGAAGCACTACACTGGAACAAAGTGGAGGCGGACTTCTTGGACTGGGCAGTGAGAGCCAAGAGAGGATGATTCGCTGAACGGTATCACCTGTGATTCAATCCGACTCCCAGCCAGCGAATCAAAGACTTTGGGGGTCATTCTGACCCTGGCGGTCCGAGACCGCTAGGGCAAAAATGACGAAAGCACCGCCAACAGGCTGGCGGTGCTTTCTTCCCTATTCTGACCGCGGCGGTCGCACCGCCGGGGCCGGCGGTTTCCCGCCGTTTATGCCCCGGCGGTGATAATCCGCCAGGGCAGCGCTGCAAGCAGCGCTGCCCTGGGGATTATGACCCCCTTACCGCCAGCCTGTTTTTGGTGGTTTGCACCGCCAGGAAGAGGCTTGCGGTAAGGGGTGTCCTGGGGCCCCTGGGGGCCCCTGCACTGCCCATGCCACTGGCATGGGCAGTGCAGGGGCCCCCTAACAGGGCCCCGGCCAGCTTTTCACTGTCTGCATAGCAGACAGTGAAAAGCGCGACAGGTGCAACTGCACCCGTCGCACGGCCGCAACACCGCCGGCTCCATTAGGAGCCGGCTCCTGTGTTGCGGCCTCATTCCCGCTGTGCCGGCGGGTGCAAACTTGGTTTGCGCCCGCCCGCACAGCAGGAATGTCGGAATGGGGGCCGCGTGAGTGCGGCCGCATTGGCGGCCGCATGGCGGTTTCCGCCTGGCGGGCGGCAGTAGCCGCCCGCCAAGGTCGGAATGACCCCCTTTGTGTGCTAATGTATAAAAAAATGCATTGCTGTAGTACTGTTATTGTTGTGTGTGTGTGTGTGTGTGTGTCTCTCTCTCTTCCTTTTTCCTCCTTCGTTGTTGTTTAGACAATTGATGTTATGATGCTTTTGACTAGAACACGGGAGGAGGGATGCAGAAAGCCACCCGGCGCTCTCCTACAATATTGTGACTTATTCTCCTGGAGGTTGGACTTGGCTCGAAGTTATAAATAAAAATGCAAGTGCCCGCCTGAGGCTCTTGCTGCTGCATTCTAAGAAGTTGCTGCTAGGGTGACCACCCGTCCATAATTTTCACGGACTGCCTGTAACTTTGCCCTGCCATCCGTTGTCCGTAATGAAAGGCTTAACGGACAGCATTTGGCTGACATTTTAGCCTTTCAACTAAAGGATAAAATGTAATTAGGACAGATCAGTTTTCTCAGCTGGATTGAAAGACAGATAGACTTCTGTGCTCTGAGGGAAGGAGGGGCATACAGATAAGAAACAGTCCTTTTTGCCTAAAGAAATGCAAATGTGGGTGCTGGCAAATCTGTAAATGCAAAGGGGTTTGGAAACCTGCATTGACTTTAATCAAAGGAGTCACTTGAAGCTTTCTGATGACAAAGATATTTTCTTTTAGAGAGGTACTGTAAGGGTGTTCCAAGGTGAGCTGTGGAGTGTGTGGTTTTAATGGACTGTTATAAAGTATGTTAGTACTAGGTATAAACTCTATATTATTCAAATCTGTATTTTAGAAGGACTTTTTTATGTAACTGAAATGTATTTGGACATTTTGTAGCAACCTCTATAATGTTGTGTGTAATGCATGTTTAAAATAAGGACTTACACATTCACAGTTCTTTCAGGGACTTTAGTACCTCCTAGTACTAACAAACATTGGCAAAGACAACAGGTCTTGTCTACGCAAGAGTTATTGGCTTTGCAAATGTTTTTTAGCCATGTTATACACCAGAGTGGCTGCTGTTCAGCATGGCTAAAAGTTAGTGGCATGGTGGTGTAGAGTGGAGTAGAGTGGCATAGGAACAGTGGCGCAGAGCACAGTGGTGCAGAGTAGAGTACAGTGGGTTACAGTGCAGTAACACAGAGTACAGTGGTGTAGAGTACAGTGGCGGAGAGAGCAATGTTGCAGAGTAGAGTGTCAGTGCAGTGATGTAGAGTGGAGTAGATTGGTACAGAGAGCAGTGGCGTAGAGTGCAGTGGTGCAGAGTAAATGCCAGTGGCATACAGTGCAGTTGTTTAGAGTGCATTGGCATAGTGTGCAGTGGCATAGAGTGGCATAGGGCAGAGTATAGTGGCATAGAGTGCAGTGGAGTAGAGTGGCTACAATAGTATGACAGAGAGTGTAGTGGTGTAGAGTGATGCAGTGTCATAGAATGCAGAGTAGACTCGAGTGACATAGAGTGCAGTGGTGTAGAGTGGTGCAGAGTGGAGTAGTGTGGAGTGGTGCAGAGCAGAGTATAGTGCTGTAAAGTGCAGCGGTGTACAGTGGAGTTATGCAGAGTAGAGTGGTATAGAGTGCAGTGGAATAGTGTTTATTGGTGCAGAATGCAATAGTACAGAGTAGAGTAAGGTAGAGTATGGTGGCAGCCAGTGCAGTGTTGCAGAGTAGAGTGTCAGAGTGCAGTGACATATAGTGCAGTTGTTTATAGTGCAGTGGGGCAGAGTGGTGTAGAGTGCAGTGGCGCAGAATAGATTGTTTCAGAGTAGAGTGCAGTGGCATAGAGTGGAGAGGTGCAGGTAGAGTGCAGTGGCATAGAATGCAATGGGGCAGAGTGCTGTGGCATAAAGTAGATTGATTCACAGTAGAGTGAAGTGGCGTAGAGTGGAGTGGTGAAGGGTAGAGTAGAGTTGCGTAGAGTGGTACAGAATGTGATGGCGTAGAGCAAAGTGGTGTAGAGTGATGTGGCACAGTGTGCAGTGGTACAGAGTAGATTAGAGTGGCGTACACTGTATTGATGTAGAGTGCAGGGGCATAGAGTTGAGTGTTATAGAGTAAAGTGCACTAGCACAGGGTATATTAGCATAGAGTGCAGTGGTGTACAGTGCAGTGTTGCAGAGTGGCATAGAGTGGAGTTATGCAGACTAGATTGGTGTTCTCTAGACTGGAGTGGTATAGCATGCAGAGGTGCAGAGTGCAGTGGTGTAGACAGGTGCAAAGTGCATTAGCATAGAGTAAAGTAGTACAAAGTAGAGAGGCGTGCAGTGGAATGGAGTAGTGTGAAGCGGAGTGATGCAGAGTAGGGTGCAGTGGTGTGGAGTGGTGCAGAGCAGAGAGGAGTGGAGTATGCATGGTGTGATAACACACTGCCATTACAGACAAGATGTCTTTGATTGAAATGATCATAACATTTGCGCAGCCATACAGTTTTTTCAATAAAACTATGGAGCCCACAGACGATGTGCGGAAATCGTATCACCTAATGCAATGATTTGTCTTAATCACATAAAGGTATTTGTTTCCAGCACAGTTCAGAAGTAACAAAATGTGCTTCATTTGTACTCCTAATTCTGATATATTCTGAAGTTTATTTAAATGTTGTCATATGATAGAAAAAACTCTTTCCTAACCCCAGTATCCAGCAAGATTGTTGCATGAATCCTCTCACTTTGAAGTCAGGGAAAGAAGTAAACACTAAGTACCCACTGAAGACAGAGCCTGACATTTGACCTTGTTCTTTGAATGCACAGAAAATGAAATGAGATAAGAACAAGATTTACATGCCTATTTACAGAAGGGGAGCACTCAGGAAACTGTAAATAAGGTTTGGGCAAGGGAAGGGGCAAACCCAAGCTACATAGCCTAAAACAAATAAAGTCAGCAAATTGACAGCAACATAATGTGAGTTACAAACCACAAAGCCAATGGCAAGCAACGGGCGGAATGAATTCCCAAGGAAGCTCTATGAATTTAGTTAAAGTGACAGCCGTGGGATACTTTGTGGAGAAACTCCAGTATTTTAGTCCACTCTGAGGCTTGCAGAGGTTTGGCCACATCAATCACCCAGGTAGTATGACGAGAAGACCTGGAGTGGTCTCAATATTGCAGGAAAGGTCTGTACACTCATTCTATCAGTTTGCCACCTGTCCCTATGGTGTAGAGCTTCTGGCACACCTCATGTAGGGTTAGTGCTAGGTGACAGACATGAAATAGGGCATTTAATGATTGTTTAAGATGGTTGTAAGTAAGGAGTTAACCGGAGTGAAGATGGTAGTCTGCCACAAGGGTTTGAAAATTTAGTAGCTTGCCACCCAGAAAAAATCCCCCAATTTTAAAACACCTGCAGCATGCCACTGAAGGAGCTGCTCTGAGCACAGCCATCCTGTGGGAGTGGGAAAGCTTAGCAAAGGTAGTGCAGAAGCACAGGGCTTCTTCATGTCAGTGAGTTTATAGGTTCTAGCAAGGCAAGAGAAAGCTGTGTATCATAGCCCCAGATAGTGATCCGTAGAATGGTTAGTAGGAAACAATGAGCAGTGCAGTAAGCCCTCCTAAAACGTCTTTATGGATAAACCCCATCTCATGCAGGGGGGCCGGCAAAAAGCCAGCGAGCCATCCATTGGACCTGTGCAGCTGAATAATAGCGTTCTAAGTCAAGAAGGCCCAATCCACCTACAGTCACAGGTAGCTTTGGAGTGGAAAATGCTATCCAACGGTGTCCCAGCGACCAACTCAGATGTGTGGCATGTCTGAAGAAGGAATGAAGGATGAGCAGGGAAAGGTTTGCAAAATAATACTATCATAGGTGGAAGCACACCATCTTCACTAGTGCCACGTGGCCCACTACAGAAAGCAGAAGAGAGGACCATAAAGCAAACTGGGCACAGGAGACCGTAATGCTCTGCCGAGATTTCCATCCTGCTAATCAGTGGGAGAATGGTAGATATTAATCACTAGGTATCAAAAGGTAACTGGTCCCCAGTCAAATTGTATATAAAGAGAAAAACTGTGCCATATGTTAAAGAAACACTATCAAATTTTTTAAATGTTACATTTTGTTTGTGCAATTTACATCCCAAATATTTTGAAGATTCTATGTGTACTGACACTTAGGGATAACCCAGATCATTAGTTTGGCCTTTGCTCACTTTTGAAACCATTTTAAGACATGGACAAATCGGGCAATTACCTTGCACAACCTTGCGAGGGGTCTGGCCCCTGCTCATCCTTCACAAGCACGAACAACAGACCGTTGTACCAGAAGAGTTTGCCAAGGTGGGTGGGTGCTGCTTGTTCAACCACTTGACAGTGCCTCTTCTGTTTCTCTCCTGTTTGCAGAGACAACCCCCCAGGTACCCAATAACCAATAACCTTGGTGGACCCATGTTGGCCGATTTTAGGAAAGGTCCCATCTTTCTTTTCTTCTTTTTTCCAGATCCTCATTTACCTTCCAAATTTCCCACACATGAATGGGGGGGGGGCAGCTGGGAAGGTTCTCACACTACTGCTCAACACCCATCTCTGACTTAGTCGCCCCTGTCAGGGACAAACTTTCCACCCAAGCTCCAGTGCAGAAAGCAGAGGAAAGAGTATAGTCATAGGATCACATCCTACCTATTCATACCTCACCCCTTCCCAACCATTGCTTCAGCAGATTCCAAAATCTGATCCTCTTACAAACTTTATGACAGTCTAACTTAAGATGGTAAATTAGAGAGTTTTTTCATTCGACAAAAGTAGGGGGATCAGGGCTGATCCATTTCCTACAGATCTCCCTTCTTGCCACAAGGATCATTTAAAACAACAGTTTAGCTCCATCTCTACCCATTTTCTGCGCCTCATATGAACAGCCAAACATCACTATCAGACTTGTGGACCAGATGCAGCTGGATACTCCGATGAAGAAAGAAGTGGCTAGATTGTATTGGCTGATGATGGACTTTGTGGATGGTGAATTTAACCTCCCAGAAGAAATCTGGAGAGAGTGCTTGCCAGAGCCGCAGCTTAAAGACCTTTGGCAAGTATCCACTACACTTCTGTATAATACTGTTAAACCTGCTGCGTTAAGGAGAAATCATCTATTTTCTATTCACAGAGCCTTTTGGACTCCAAAAAATTGTCCAGGCTGAGACAGGATAATGTGGTGAGGTGTAAGAAGTGTGGTTCTGCATCAGCTGATGATCTACATATGTTTATTGATTGCCCTCTACTCCGTACTTTTTTGCAAGCGGTGGGTGATGCAATTAAGGAGATTCTTCCCACAAGCCCGAAGGTAAGGAAATGCCCCATCTTGTTCTTCTCCTCCTTATTCATCCAGTTCTTAGCAACAACTCTTTGAATCAGTTGCCATGGATCTCCCATTGAATCTCAATTTCATTCTCCTCTTTTATTATCTTTGATTTGTAGATTGGCCTCCCAATTTTGAGATAAATGTAGAGTCCCAGACATACACTCTAGTACTGTGAGACTACAGACAAGTTGTGGGTACCTCACATCCTGACATTAGGTGCGAGACTGTTGCCCACACCATCTGCCCTGCCTCATCATATTTTTTTAGGTTGAAAGTCCATGGGCATTTGGGGTGAGCCAGATGTTTTTAATGTTTCACAAACTGTTTGCCAAGCGTTTTAAAAGTCTCAGAAACATAATCCAAATGTTGCTGTTACATTCTCTTCAAGAAAGATGGGGTAGATTTGGGTAGGGGTGAGGGCCTTGACACAGTGCTGAAGGGAATTAATTTACTACTGAACAATAAGGTAATGTGACACCTGAATGTACCAAACCAGGAGGCAATCACACAAATAGCACAGTGAATAAATAGTGCTGCTTAAAAAAAGAGTAAATAAATGCACTGATTACATAGTGGGGTATGACCTCTCTTGGGTGTGTCCGTAAAACTGACGTTTGTTCTTGAATTCTTGTCCTGAATTTTGACCCTTGGTCCTGAATTTTTGTCCTGAGTTTTGACCATTTGTCCCGAATTTTTTACAGTCCTGTCCAGAATTTGCCTCAATGCCAGGCGATCACCCTAATTGCTGCTCACTGGTGGCCTGTAGGCCCTGAGGCCTGCATGCATTCATACTCTTTTATGTTATTCAAACTCAAATCAGGAAGTGACTTTTAATCCCAGAATTCTCTTCACTCACCTTCTCATCCAATTGCGCCTCATGGACGGCTGCCAATCCGTGCACAACCCTTATCACTAACCAACCTATCCAAGCGCGGCTCCAATAACGTCAGACTCACACATACCTCGGCCGACAAAGTCTTGCTGCTTGTCCTCCCAAACTTCGATTCATACCAAACTATTGCAAAATATTGCGAGCACTAACGAAAATCAAAAACAAATTTGTTGATTTACTACAAGTAAGGTAACACAGTCGCTTTGGAAACTTTACAGATTTTTTGCTGACTGTGCTCGCTCCTGCAGCTACTCCTTCTTTCAGAGTATCTCTGATTCGCAAGCAAAATTCGACCCGCAAATTTGACTCTCAACTTTTCCTTTCACTCACTTTGACTCACACTCTGACTTGTCGACCACGCCTGATCGACCTATTAAACCAGACAATTTACACTAAAAATCAAGTGTCTCATACACTTTTCAATATACTCTGGAGTCTTAGACCACGTAGGGTCCATACATCAACAACCACGTGGACAATTTTTGAGCACAAAGTGCTACACACATTTGAAGTTCGACGACTTCCCTACTCTCACACTGCAGAGTATGCACACTCCTTCTACAACTTCATTTCGAGTACGCAAACTCCCTAAACCCTCACAAACATCACAGTTCACCTGTGATTTGCATAAACTGTGCAAGCACAAAACCTACTTCAATCACGCTGTCACTAGAATGGTGAGAACATCCTCAAACAACCATTGGTGGGCTCCAATATTCCGGTAAAGTCATTTCAGGACTTAGTGGCACATTTTATCTCCAATTTGTATAATTCAAAAATATATCCAAATCTCAGTAATGTTGAGCTCTCAAAAGACATGACTATCAAGCTACTACCCTCTCTGGGAACCCAGTTATTTCTCTGCTACCATCACTCTTTCTGGACTATATGATGGGGCTCTTAAGGAGATGAACCATCAAGTAGTTACTATCTCTGTAAACAACTGTTATTTCTCATTAACAGTCTGCGGGACCAAGCACCGTGTGATGAGCTCTTAAGGAGACAAACTTTCAGTCTGCTTCCATCTCTGTTGGCACATCTGACCTTAAGTAAACGTACAAGGGGATGCGAATAGGTCAATGAACCTTTTGACTCGCATTTAAGATGTTCCAACCATATATCTAGTACATGTAGATCAATAACCAATCAATAACATTAACAATCAATGATAATCAATAGCATTAGGAATCAATTAGAGTCAGTAATTGTCATACACCTTGACCTTTCAGTCATGAATAACCATACCTTTTAGTAAAAGTTTGAATATTTATTTCCCTATATTAACAATGCTAATGTCCCATAAAATAATCTCAATATCAAATGATAAACATACAGAAACAACACTGGCTGTCCAAAGCAGCGAAAGAAGCGTAATCTAATCAAAGCTTGAGCCACTAAACATTCCAAAGTTACAGTGCAAATTAATAACAAGAACTGTGCAAACGATATCACATACATTTAGACTCAGCAAAGAAAAGACATTGATTGTTACTCCGTGTAGCGACCTTTCGTTAGTGAGCATCCTAGCTAACACCAGATTAGCATCAGCATGTTGGGCTTCATGCAAAAACATTTAGTCAACACAAATTTGGAAAAACATCTAACTATGGCTCTATCAAAATAGCGCGGTTCGCACCAAGAAACCAAATAGACATAGCAAACAATCTCATCATCAGTGTACCTATCCTTAGTTTGGATCAACAAGCTTTGACAGTCTTCATCATCAGGACATCAGTTCGATCAGCAAGGCATCAGGATTCAGCATCAAAGTTCAGAAAACGCGAAGTCTTCAAGGATTAAAGTTAAGCTCATTTCTTGTCAAGACACTCAAGAAAGTAATGGTCTTTCATCAAGAAAGAAAATGGACAAATGCGCTGTCTTCCCTCAGTGCAGTCTGGCTAAGTTAGATTTCCTATAACTACATCCTACTTTGGCCAATAAAACTAAAACTTCAAATCTACTTTTCTACTAGTACACGGTTCACATGTCGATGATTGGCTCCTCTTGTCCCGTTCTCATCATCCGGCTCATCAGGTAACAATATTGTCGCAGCTTTTACTCCAGTCAGTATGATCATTGTTCTCTCCTGAGAATGTCAGTCTCACACATGTTACATTTACAATGTTGCAGTCACAAGAACAGCATCTTCTAGCAAGCAGTTTTCATGAGAAAGACTTTTAGCTACAAGCACATTAGGACAGCACAGTGGAAATTCACAATTTAATTCCCTAAGCAGACATTTCATTAAACACCTAAGAAATACAGCTTGACATTAGGTCATGCAACTAGGCCAAGACTTCCACTAACTTAAGGCCTACAATTAATAAAGCTAAGACATAGGGGGTCATTCTAACTCCGCCGCGCCGCAGTGATTCTGTGTTTCCCGTGGGCTGGCGGGCGACCGCCAGAAGGCCGCCCGCCAGCCCAGCGGGAAACCCCTTCCCACGAGGAAGCCGGCTCCGAATGGAGCCGGCGGAGTGGGAAGGTGCGACGGGTGCAGTTGCACCCGTCGCGAATTTCAGTGTCTGCTAAGCAGACACTGAAATTCTTTGTGGGGCCCTCTTACGGGTCCCACAAGTGCATGGGCACTGCAGGGGCCCCCAGTGGCCCCACGACACCCCATACCGCCATCCTGTTCCTGGCGGGCGAACCGCCAGGAACAGGATGGCGGTATGGGGTGTCGGAATCCCCATGGCGGCACAGCAAACTGCGCCGCCATGGAGGATTCCTGAGGGCAGCGGAAAACCGGTGGGAGACCGCCGGTTCTCCCTTTCTGACCGCGGCCAAACCGCCGCGGTCAGAATGCCCTTGAGAGCACCGCCAGCCTGTTGGCGGTGCTCTCGTGGTCGTTGACCCTCAGAATGACCCCCATAATGCCTAACCTTCAATATGAGATATTACTACATTAATCAAACATAAACTCAACGTTTCGTATTAATAAGCCATTAATAAGTACACTTCGTGAACATTGACGGCCACTCACGTGGACACATTTTTAAATGCTTGAATTACTTTTTCTACGCAAATCCATTACTCAGAGTACATGACTATTCATTAATATTTTTTATTAAAACACCTGCTCTAACACCTTTGTATACTGAAAATACGTACAATCTTCAAGCCTTGCTGCCTAAGAAAAGCAGCACTATTTGTAAAAGCGCAGAAAAATGTACTGCCCTAGTATGGGGGCGGGCACACAGAGCTGACGCCAGTAACACCTATGCTCCTAGAAGAAATGCTGTATCTAGCAAGGGGCCACTAGGACTATTGAAAGAATGTACAACTACTGGGATTGAAGAAAGCAGAACACCGTCATAAATTAACTAAGTGCTCAATGATGACAGTTGTGTGTGGCTCACTGATTATTGGCCGCAGTCCTAATTCAAGCAGGGACCTACCAGTTTTCCTCATTTTTGCTTTCAAAGTATATATATGATATATCATTCAGGGCACCCTAAAACCTGTTTTCAAGAGCTTTATGAAATGGCATAACCTCCACAACACGCCATTGTTAAACGCAATGCAATACTCCAGTTCAGTTGTTCTAAAACCACCCCATGCAATCTAAGGCACATCCCTTTGTTCTCCTGCATATCTATTGTCATTGTCGTTGCTAGGTGCTTGAAGACTTACTCTGTGAGCCTGATGTATATGCAGATAACTTAGGTGATTAAGGTAGGCAGTAATCAGCAAAGTACACAAATGAGGAAACAAGAAGTGTGGGGTTAATCACTCGTAACCTTAGGCCCGTGTAGCTGGTGGCACTGATTAGGGCTAATGGCATATAGCAGTTTTTTCCTAAAATGAACTGTGAAGTGATGCCATCGTATTAAAATCCTAATTGATTTTACATAAGTTTGTATGATTGATTATGAACTCAGCAAGGACGGCACATGTTTTCACAATGTAAAATAATGTTTTGCAAAAGGTAGTAAAATTGTCCATGCATTGGCCATTTAATGATAAGGTGCCACACCAACGTACATTCACTTATCAATAACCCAAATGTATAGGATAATAAAATTATGTTTTCTTTTATTTTTAGTAAGACCATGTTAATATTACCTATTTCTGTGGCAAAAGAAGCACTAACTGCCTATTGCTATCTGTGAGCCCCTTCACAAAGCAACTTGAAAACAGTCGAACACCGTCAACCAAATATTTTCTCTTAAACAGATTTACAATTTTAAGGGATTCAGAAATATCACATAGAATGGTTTTCATAATCTACGATACTGCTACATTTCTAGAAGTACTGCCCTCCGCTCTGATTGGTGAGAAAGAGTGTCCACAGGGAGTACTCTTTATGAGCAAACCACCCAAACATGGTGGTGTGACAGTGTTAATTTTCTAATATGTTTTATTAATAATTTCAATGTATTAACCATATAGTGAATTAACATGTGAAAATGGGTGACTTTAAAAAATGGTTGCCATAATTCATTTGTGTTCTTTGGCTAAGCAAAATTCTGACTAAAGTGGTGATTATTTTCCCTTGTCCAATGCTTACGTAAAAGTGTGTGCTAAATAGCTGAATAGATGTGTACACAGCTACCCCAGCTGGTTGCTGCACTATGTCTTCCAAGGTCAAATTTATTAAAGTTCTTACTTGAGTTGAATGTTCTATTGTTTGAAATTGTCACTAATATGTGGTTTCTTCCTTGAGGGTGGAAGTAAAAGTTTCAACTTGAGAAGTTTCTTCCTGAGAAGAGAAGTTTAGACGAGATGGAACAATGGAGTCACAGACGAGACGGAGAGGAAAAGTTACTGTTCTGAATGTGTCCTGGTTAATGTTGATGTCATAGCATTTTAGGTAATCAATTGGAGCAATTATTGGTTGAATCATAAACCACCCCATGTACTTACCAATCATAAACTTTTTGAAGATTAGTGTAACAACCTGGGTAGGACTTTCTGGTGGTCAGACTCTAGAGAGGGATTCTGAGATTCTTAGGCCCATATTTATTCTTTTTGACGCACAACTGCGCCAACGCAGTTGTGCGTCAAAAATTTTACCGCCGGCTAACGCCATTCCAACGCACCATGCGGGCGCCTTATTTATGGAATGACGTTAGCCGGCGCTGCGGACTGGTGTGCGTCAAAAAAAATGACTCACACCAGGCAGCGCCGGCGTATGGGAAAATGGGGGTTGTGCGTCAAAAAATGGTCCAAGTCAGGTCTGAGGCAAAATTCAGGCCTCAAACCGGATTTGCGCCTTTTTTTTTTGACGCCCAACCTCCATTGACATGACTCCTGTCTTAGCAAAGACAGGAGTCATGCCCCCTTGCCCAATGGCCATGCCCAGGGGACTTTTGTCCCCTGGGCATAGTCATTGGGCATAGTGGCATGTATGCCACAAAAAAAATCTGAAAAATATACTTACCTGAACTTACCTTTACTTCCCTGGGATGGGTCCCTCCATCCTTGGGTGTCCTCCTGGGGTGGGCAAGGGTGGCAGGGGGTGTCCCTGGGGGCAGGGGAGGGCACCTCTGGGCTCCTTCCGAGCCCACAGGTCCCTTAAAGCCTGCCCTGAGCCAGGCGTTAAAAAACGGCGCCCATCAGGCTGTGCGCCGTTTTTTAAGGCTTACACCCTCCTGTGCGTCAAAATGACGCCAGAGTATAAATAAGGGGCACAGGCCTTAAAGTAATTTTTTGGAAGGGAACGCCTACCTTGCATATAATTAACGCAAGGCTGGTTCCCCCTTCCAAAAAATGATGCACATGGTGGAATTTTGACGCCCGCAGGGTCGGACGTCAAAGTATAAATATGGGGCAGGGTTTGCGCCGATTTTTGACGCACATTCGGCGCAAACAGAGTATAAATATGCCCCTTAGTTTGAGTTCCTGATAGTTCAAGTCGTAGTAGCAGTGTGGGTTTAGCTGTCGATAGGCCCGAACTTCCAAAGATTTGCCTGATGGTGTACCTTTGCTAAAGTAAACTGCATGTTGTTGTTCTATGAGTAATGTATGAAATCGCGTTGTTATATGTGTCTCTTTTGCTTTGCAGGTACCAGCTGCAACATACAGTTTAAATGCTGCATGATAACAATAATGTATTTTTTTACTCCTTAATATCCCGAGTTAGTATGTTTTTTCCAAATTTGTGTTTCTAAATTCTTTTACATGAAATCCAGCATGCTGATGCTAATTTGTGGTTAGTGAGGGAATTAACTTTCAAATGTTCAAGATTCATATTGACACTCTTTGATTGTTTGTACTAATGTATACTTTGCCGTTATTACCAAATCTGGTGTTATTAATCAGTGTTATGATACTAGAGATTATTTGCTTGATTGTTTTGATTATACTCAGATATACAAGACGTTCTAATCAGTCACTATTGATTCTATATGCCTATCACTTGTATTTCAGAGTTATTTTTGTGATATTAGCAATGTTAATCTAGGGAAATACATTTTTAATTCTTCTTAATAAACTGGTGTGGTTATTGTTTGAGGTTCAGAATTCTAAATATATTGTTTATTGTTGATAATCACATTGCTCATTGATAACATCCCCTCAATCCTTTGTCGCTTTGATCCATTGACCTCTTGCGCAAAATCCACTATTCGGTTTAAAGTAATAGCTAGGATTTCATGGAGCTGCAGCAGTGGTAAAGATAATATGCACATTTAACTCTCTGTTGTTTTGTCTCTCCAAGTAGACAACACTTACCCCTTGAAAAAACTATCTTAACTAGACCCCATGAGGTTTGGGGGTTGTTCCTTTGCCATTTTAACAACAAAAAAACATCTTGGGAGTCATTTCATGAGTGTTGCTTGGTGGTACTGGTCATGTAAACTATATGGGAACTACCACATACTCCTGAGCATGGGATTACTGGCAGAATATTAGAAACAGAAATATCAAGTGGATATAATATTGTGTCAAAAATATCGACAAACAGAATACCAAGAAGGTAAGTTCAAATAGTAAGTATAGATTTACTATTCTTACCTCCACATCTACATGCCTTGAAGATATATCATCAAGATACATATATGTGGAGTTACATATAGAAAAACTTTGCTTACATATAGAAACTTACCTTCATAATATTTGTGTCCTCGATATTTTTGACACAATATTAAGGTCCAAGATATTTCTGTTTCTGAGTTTCTGGCTAAGTACCTAAGCGTGTGAGGTGTTCTTAACACTTTGCTCAGGGATCCCCCACCTGACACTCTACCTTTTCCAAGCCTAGCTTCATACTTACAACGGATAATTCAGTGGCATAGCAAAGGCTCCTGCAGCCCCCGCGGCTCTGAGCTCCAAGGGGGCCATCCAGCACTGTGAAAATGGCAGAGGCCCCCTGGCTCAGTGTCCCTGACTGTGTTTGGAGCATGGGGGTCCCTTCCATGTATTTTGCAGGCGGGCACACCCATGTTTCCTTACCACTGAGATGATTTCTGGCAAGCAAAGTGATGTTATATTTTTACAAGTGCACTTTAGAATCCAAAAATTCCACTCACCTTGAATCCTGATCAGATCTGAAATTTGTAAATGTAAGAGACTCTGGCGGCGAACCAGGCTCACTATTAAGCTTGCAAAAGCATTATATTAGGCCCTGTACAGACGTACTGCAAACCACGTTTACAAACATGGTTAGAAAGTGTTATTTCAATGTGTCACAGAGGATAAAGCTTTCCAAACACTGGTGGTTCAAGTCCGAGCTTGCCTGAAGAACAACATCAACCCCATGAGGCCAAAACACAACATACTGCATTTCTTGAAGTCGCAAACAGGATATACAACTATACAAAATCCGCAAGTTTAAATTGGTTCAACTGACATTTTTAATGGCAGAAAATAAACGGAAATCACACTTTGCAACACATGAATTAGGGAGATAATTACTGGTAGGGACTGTATCAATTGATTTCTATTTACATGAAGCAATACCGCGTTTTGCAAGCTCTATGCTAAATATTAGCAGGGTGGAAATCAGGCACACACTTGTGCAGAGTGTGCCTGCGCTCTTTGGTGCCCCTGTGGTACTCATATTTTTTTTCATTCAGAGGTGCCATCAGAACATCACGTCCTGATAGTCAAAAATTACACATTTTCAAACACTTTTGATGTTTGGCTTTAGCCAAAACCTTTTGAATTTACTAAAAGTATATGTATCATATACTTATATATGTGGGCTTTCAGCAAGTTCTCCGTTGATTCATTATTGTGTCATTCGTATTTTTCTTTCTCCCACTACAGCATACCGGA
This sequence comes from Pleurodeles waltl, assembly GCF_031143425.1. Lineage (NCBI taxonomy): Eukaryota > Metazoa > Chordata > Amphibia > Caudata > Salamandridae > Pleurodeles > Pleurodeles waltl. The sequence continues at coordinate 801,530,644 of NC_090446.1, forward strand.
TACCGTAAAGGGTTAGCTCACATTAACCATTGTCTAACTTCACTGAGAGTTAAAGCATTGTGCCACTTCCTACGCAGCACATCTACACACAATGTAGTTCCCTTAAGTACCAGGCAATGAGTGTTTTTGAGATCAAAAAATATTTTTTGCTTTTTGATAATTATTCTTTTTAGATTGCTGAAGGCCCAGCAACTTCCCAAAAATACATTTTTACATCAACCATAGGAAAACAAAACAGTGATGACAAAGCCAAAACACTGGGCGTCAGTGACGGAGCAGGTTATTAAATTTGCAAATACTAGTCTAAAATACTTTGGTATTTTCTAATTTTCTCCAAAATATTTTAGGACTGGTGATAAAATAGTAAGCAAGCATCCTTGACTCATAGATTGTTGATTTCCCATGCCACCTGCTTGAAATCCTCTATTCAGGTCAAGTATATCAGACCAGAATCATGAGTGCCAATGCAAATCCTTGCAGTGGGACTATAGCCACAATTCCCACGTCAGGTTAGTGATGCTCCCATCAGCCTTCACATGGTGGTGTAGAATTTTCCTCATTCACATAAGGCACTTTGGGGGTCATTCTGACCCTGGCGGTCATGGACCGCCAGGGCCAACGACCACGGGAGCACCGCCAACAGGCTGGCGGTGCTCCCATGGGTATTCTGACTGCGGCGGTACAGCTGCGGTCAGAAACGGAAAACCGGCGGTGTCCCGCTGGTTTCCCGCTGCCCTGGGGAATCCTACATGGCGGCGCTGCAGGCAGCGCCGCCATGGGGATTCCGACCCCCTTACCGCCAGCCTGGTTCTGGCGGTTTTGGCATAAAACAATAAAGCAATGTAAGTCTAGGGTGTAGAAGCGTCATTCACAGTTATTTCTGTGCCGTGTGGATATCTATCCCCATGCGTTCCATAGCAGCACTTTGGAGTTAGCAGATAATCTGCAGGATACATGATTTGAATATGTATACATGCAAAAATACGAGGGAAGAGAAAAGTTGGCCTAGAAAGAGAATGCATTCTAGGTTTGGTAGTTGACTGTCCAATGTATCTATGACTCTTGAAATCATTCCAGAAAAATGTGGCTCTTCTTGTAGGAGCATAAGTATTAATAGTGCAGCTGGTGCCGCTCAAGACAAGGTCTTGAGTACTAAGGGACCCACTACTCTGCAATTGCAGCTATCTTTTTCTAACGAGCATGTCTATTTTCCTCACTTGAAGCAGAATTCATGGCACCCCTGCTACTTCACTGTCTTCTTATCATTTATACAATCTACAATGAACGTGCAACACTAACTTTCTGCCCCAAAAGTGCCTCCCAATTGAAGTCAGGGACTTACACACTGGCTAGAGCAGTCATAAAGCTGACACCAATAACATACTTCCCATTCAGGGATAAAAAAAGAATCCTACTGCTATAAGGGTCCACGTGCTTTGAAACAAAAATAATATGCACATGAATCTGACTTGTGCAAATATATAAACATGGAGCCAACATTTTTGAAGACCTAGAGACATATTAATGTTCATCACATAACTCCTGCAACACAAGAATAAAAACTACAGTGATTGTGGGAGCTAGCCAAAACAAGTCATTTTATCTGCTTTCTGGTTCCTAAATAAACTTCCCTGAACTAGCCTCACATTCCTGGCCTCCACTCCTAAATCTTAAATCGTTCAGCAATTAGCAAAAGCACAACATGATATTTGTGCTTTCTGTAAAACACAGTGCCCAGTGTTTTTGTTTTTGGTATTGATTAGCAAATCTTGGCAATTACTTTGAAAATAAACATTGATGTGATATTTCATGTACAAACTAATGGTACTTCAGTGTGCAAGGTTTTGTTCTTTTCCTAAATTTTACTTATTTTTCCACGAAGATTCAGTCCTGAATAAGGAATTGATTAAAATAATTTACAGGGCCAAAACATGGACAAATTCACAAGAACTTGTTCACAACTGAGCCTCTGCCAGACCTTCTACAGCTTGCACAATACTAATAGAAACACTAAAGAACGTTTTAGGTAAAGTATAGCAGGGCTCAAGTGCTGCTTTTCAGACATGTTGGTATGTATCTGGGCTTTTAACCATGCCCACCTCACGCCCATCACTACCACTCATTTGTTACCGCCTTGGCCATCGTCCCTGTTACATGGCTAATTTCACTTTTGCCGATACGTTTGACTGCGAGCAAACTTTTTTCGTTTTGTGTGTCTCATGCTGATGCTCATGGTGGCCACAGCCAGGGCGCTTTGAATCAGCTCGCTTACTGTTTTACTTTTCGTTTTCAAGTTATGTGGCAAGAGTCCAGTTAGGAGTTTACATCCCTAATAGAACTAACTCGAGCAAATGCGAGACCCATTGCATTGCAAATGCTTGTTATATTTCTTCCATAGAGCAACCTGAATTTTATGATTTTAATTGACATAACCACAGTGTTGCTTATTTATGGGTCTGTTTGAGGTGGAGCATGCCTGGGGACGACAGGCACATCAATGGATTGACAACATTATTTTTTACGGACATTATATAGATGACGTTATCATTATATGGAATGGAGAATTAACAGATCTTGTTGATTATCATGCCTTTCTAAATGATAATAGATTTAATGTGAGGCTGACTTTAGAATATCATAGATACACGATTGATTTTTTAGATCTACAATTATTCATACATGATAATGCCATCTATAGTGCCATTTTCAAGAAAATAACTGCATGTAACAGTGTACTCCATGCCACCAGTTCTCACCCAAGAAAAACGATAGAATCAATACCATATGGGGAAATGGTGAGGGCAAAGCGCAATTCTAGCCAACAGAAGGATTTTGAGAAAAGATTATTGACAATGGAATCTGACTTTCATAAGAGAGGATACAGTGAGGGTGTCTTGAAAAAGACAAGAGCAAAAATTGAGAAGGTGGATAAGGAATATACATTAAAAGAAAAAACAAGGATAATCAAAAGAAACGTGAGATATGTTTCATTACTAAATATGAGCTATATAGTAATCATATTTTTAATGCACTAAGGAAAAACTGGCATATTCTAAATTCTGCTACATTACCAGAAGGTACCATATCTGAAAGACAGAAAATGGTTTATCGGAGAGCTAATACATTAAAAAACATATTGTGTCCCAGTTATGTGAAAGATAACCCTAACAAATCAGAGATCGGAACATGGTTGGATGTGAAACTGGAAGGCTTCTTTTCCTGTGGGGGCTGTTCTATATGTAAAATGGGAATAAATAAATTAAAAAAATTCAAATACAATACTCTGAAGGAATATACAGTCAATTATTTCATTAATTGTAATACCACTTTTGTGGTTTATGCTTTAGGTTGTTCATGTGGTAAATTATACATTGGTAGCAGCATACGGAGCTTAAAAATCAGAATAGTGGAACATGTAAGAGCTATAAAAAACAGGGATGGGAGATATCCCGTTGCCATGCATAGACAAGTTCACCCCATGAACACACGGATTTGGTTCCACAGTGTGGAACATATATCTACCCATGAAAGGGGAGGAAATAGAGAGTTGATATTGAGACAAACAGAGGCAAAATGGATAAGTTGCTTACGAACAGTTCAGGAAGGCCTAAATGTTAATAACGAATTTCATTATTTTTTAGAAACTTGAAAGCTGATTAGGGAGTAATTGTTGTTACACATCCATTTAGATATATTTTGTCAGTTTACAAGTGTAAGTGTAACTAATCATTCAATATTTCCCTTTTTTGGATATCTAATAGAAGTTAACAATTGGCATACCACCTAATTTATGGTGGTAAGTACAACTGATGTTTCTATATATGGGATCTATATAAGTACTAAATTTAAGGAAGGATATAGGTAATAAATTAATAACAACTGAAAAATGATCATTGGGGTGTTCATAACGATCTATTTCCCAAATTTTACATTTCTGACAAATGTTTGTTCAATTATTGCTCAAGATAATCAATTTGTGATACTTGTTGAGGAGATACAATATGTTAATTTGAAATATTTAAATATGAACAACGAGACATTAGGTGATAATAGATAAAGAGTTATTCTCTAATATGTCAATATAAAAAAGATAATTAGAATTGACATCATGTTTTTGTTTGAATCCCGTTTCTATAACAAAATTTATATGCGAAACCATATGGCCGTATGGGGATAAACACCACTTTAAAATGGCCGCCATGTATACACGGGCGGTAGTGAGTCCTACAATGGACTCTCCAGGTGTAAGCGATTATCAAAAGGTATATAAACGATGTAAGAACATACCACCAGCTTTTGCTGTTATACTGATCCGATGGTGTTTTGCCGTGGAACGCCTTAAGAGTTTTAATTATGAGGTATGTATTTGGGAAATTGAGAATACGATCTATGTAAAAACGCACTGTCTTAGATATTGAATATGACATCTTATCAGTACCGTTAGTGGCATAACTAAGTTAATGAGAATTGTATTGTGGCAGAAATACATAAATTATCTTGGTGGCATATCACTTAAATTATGTTCCGTTTAGGAGCATGCGATCTTTTCTGAACGTATGAGAAAGGTTTTTGGGTGGATTCATTATTAAATATGGTAAAATGAAAAAGATAGTTAGAATCAATAGCATGTTTTCGCTTACCTTATTTCTACAATTTACTTTATATATAAAAAACTACATGGTTATTTGGAGGCAAACATAATTTCAAAATGGCTGCCATGGACATACCGCCAAGAGCGAGTCCCAGTAATGGACCCTCAAGGTGTAAGCGGCCAGCTAAAAGTATATAGATTATGTAAGAATACATGATTAGATCTGGCTGGCATGTTGGTAGATGGCGTTTGCCGTGTAGTGCCCTAAGTGTATGGATTATGAGTTATAAATTTGTGTAATTTGAAAACATAATTTGTCATGGATGCATTATTTTGGATGTGAGGATAATGATGATCCTCTATTTATATCGATAGTAACATAATGAAGTCAACAATAAAGGGACATTAGAAAATACTTTACAACATATTGGGTCGCTACAAGACATGGAGAGAATATAATTTGCACTATGATTCTGGCAATTGATTGATTGGGAGGAAACGATTTTGTTAACAATGCATGAATATAGGAAAGTATATTCCACCATGTAATAACTGTCGTAAGTATGTGACCTACAATGAGGTCAAGAAAGGACATAAATGCTGTGTTTCAAAACAACTAATAATTATTGAGTTTAGATTTAATTGCAATATGAGTAATTTGCGAATTAATGGACCACTTCCTTACTAGTTTTTTTAATCTCCAGTATAGGTGAACATCATGAAATCAGGATAGTGTGATTATGAAATTTATATGGGAAATGTAATATAAATAGAAAATAATTTAGAAGTACAAGATAGTTAGAGATTTTTGAATTGGAGTAATGTAATTAAACTATGGTGATGGTATTTGTACTTTTAAAGTTTTTCCACTGCATTTTTATTGTTATGATTTAGGCATATTATCACATTGATATGTGGTTTTATATGTTTATATTTTATAGCCCTGAAGAAGTCCGTCAGGATGAAACGCGTTGGTTATGGATCATGTAATGTTAATTGGATCAATAATAAATAAAAAATAGTGATTCCATTAATTGGATTGTGGAACTGTGTGATCTCAAATGAAACTTAAAGAGATAGTTCAGAAAGGTTTTGGATACTAATTAACACTTGGATGTGCCGGGTCTTCTTTTAATTTTTAAAACTTAAGGTTATTTGAGGCTTATGGGGTTGGTCCTCAAGACCTGAGCACCAATAGTGTTTCCAATTAGGAATGTAACTAAGGATGAAGGTGCAGCAATAATCACCTCAACCCTGGTGCTATATTGAAATAACATAAACACAGTGTTGTACATGATCTCAAGCTGACTGCATTTCTGCACAAAATAGTATCTCACTAATATAGGGGCCTTGTATTATTAGATATTATTTGTTTATTACACACACACAACACACACAGCTTCAATTGTGTTTATTTGTTTCATAGATAGATGGTAAACAACACACCCCTATGCCAGTTTTCAATTTAACCCATATTAACTGACAGGATCAATTGAATAAACTAATGTGCACTCCTTTAAATGCTGTAATGATAAGTTCAAGAAGTCTATGCCTCAACATCAATTTTTTACAACGTTTTGAGGAATTTAGTTGTCAGGGGTTGTAGGAGGCTGGCCTGGCTTATAGTGGGTACCTGATGGTACTCACACCTTGTGCCAGGCCCAGTTACCCCTTATTAGTAGATTAGTAGTGTTCTAGCAGTTTAGGCTGATAGAGGTAGCTATAGCAGAGCAGCTTAGGCTGAACTAGGAGACATGCAAAGTTCCTACTATACCACTTATATCATATAGGCACTATATTATAAGCAACACAATACTCAGGGTTACTAAAAATAAAGATACTTTATTTTAGTGACAATGTGCCAAAAACATCTCAGGGGATATACTCCCTTAGGAGGTAAGTAAAATACACAAAATATACACACAAACTAAAATCAGGTACAATAGGATGCAATAGGCCTGGGGGCAACACAAAACATATACTAAGAAAGTGGAATACGAAACACGAATGGACCCCTAGGCTAGTGTAGTGTGTAGAGGGTCGCTGGGGGTGTATGAAAACACTAAGGGTGTCCAAGATACCCCACAACAAGACCCTGGAAAGTAGGAGTGAAGTACTACTGTTTCCCCAGGAACACACAAAACTTGTGATAGTGGATTTTGCAAAGACCACAACAGACTGCAAAGCACTGAAGATGGATTCCTGGTCATGAGGACCTGCAAAGGAAGGGAACCAATTCCAAGAGTCATGAAAGTGTCCGGGGTGGGCAGGAACCCACTAAACCTGGGATGAAGGTGCAAAATAGCTGCCTCCCAATAGAAGAAGCTGAAGATTCTGCAACAACGAAAGATGTTAGGAACTTCTCCTTCATGCAGAATATGTCCCACTGAGTGCTGGAGGATGCAGAGTTGTTTCTTTGGCAAAGGACCTCAAACAAGCCTTGCTAGCTGCAAGAGTTGTGGTTGAAGAAAAAGGGTGCTGCCCGGGCCCAGGAAGGACCAGAATGTCACCACTTGAGAAAGGGGACAGAGGGGGCTCTCAGCAATGTAGTGAGGCCATGCACAAGAAGGTAGCACCCACAGAAGCACTTGAACATGGGTTCAAGAAGTCTGAACATGGCGGTCATCTCAACACTACAAAAGAGGGTTCCACGAAGCTGGAGATCAATTCAGGGAGCTGAGCATTGCAGGACCAAGTGCTGGGGACCTGGACTTGGCTGTGCATGAAGGATTCCTTGGAAAGGTGCACAGAAGCCCTAGTAGCTGCAGTTCATGCAGTGCACAGGATTACTGTCTGGAGAGTGGAGGCAAGGAGTTACCTCCTTCGAATTTGGATAGTTGTACCACTGGAAAGTCTTGGTCACTTGGGTCCCCCACCTTTGTTCCAGGGGCCATGCTCATCAGGATGAGGGGTCCCAGAGTACCAGTGACACTGATGTTTGGTGCCTGCTGGAGCAGGGGGAAGAGTCTGTCAACGAACGGGAGATTTCTTCATGGCTTCCAGTGCAGGATGAAGGCAGGCAGCCCCCAAAGCATGCACCACCAGGAAACAGTCAAGAAAGCCAGCATGATTAGGCGCTACAATGTCTCTGGATGTCTGCTTGCTACTTTGTTGCAGTTTTGCTGACGTCCTGTAGCAGTCAGCGGTCGATCCTTGGCAGAAGTCAAAGAGAGAGGTGCAGAGGAACACTGGTGAATTCTTGCAAGTCGCTACCTGAGGAAAAGCCCAGTGGAGAGACCCTAAATAGGCCTGAGAGGAGGATTGGCCACCTAGTCAGGTAAGCACCTATCGGGAGGGGTCTCTGACGTCACCTGCTGGCAGTGGCCACTCAGAGGCCTCCACAGAGCCCTCACACCTCTGGATTTAAGATGGCAGAGGTCTGGGACACACTGGAGGAGCTCTGGGCACCACCCCTGGGGTGGTGATGGACAGGGGAGTGGTCACTACCCTTTCCTTTGCCCAGTTTCGTGCCAGAGCAGGGACTGGGGTTCCCTGAACCGGTGTAGACTGGCATATGCAAGGAGGGCACCATCTGTGCCCTGCAAAGCATCTCCAGAGACTGGGAGAGGCTACCGCTCCCCAGCCTTTAACACCTATTTCCAAAGGGAGAGGGTGTAACACCCTCTCTCAGAGTACATTTTGTGTTCTGCCTTCCTGGGACTGGGCTGCCCACACCCCAGGAGGGCAGAACCATGTCTGTGGGGTGGCGGCAGCGGTAGCTGCAGAGAAAACCCCAGAGAGCTGGTTTGGCAGTACACGGGGTCCATGCTGGAGCCCGGGGGATGCATGGGATTGGCACCCCAATACCAGATTTGTCATGGGGGGATAATTCCATGATCTTAGACATGTTACATGGCCATATTCGGAGTTACCATTGTGAAGCTACATATAGGTATTGACCTATATATAGTGCACACGTGTAATGATGTCCCTGCACTCACAAAGTCTGGGAAATGGCCCTGAACTATGTGGGGGCACCTTTGCTACTATAAGGGTGCCCTCACACTTAGTTACTTTGCACCTAACCTTCAGCAAGTGAAGGTTAGACATATAGGCGACTTATAAGTTACTTAAGTGCAGTGAAAATGGCTGTGAAATAACGTGTGCGTTATTTCACTCAAGCTGCAGTGGCGGTCCTGTGTAAAGGTTTGTCTGAGCTCCATATGGGTGGCAAAAGAAATGCTGCAGCTCATAGAGATCTCCTGGAACCCCAATACCCTGGGTACCTAGGTACCATTATAAGGGTGTTCCAGGGTGCCAATTAAAATTGGTAAAAGTGGTCACTAGCCTATATTGACACATTTAAAGGCAGGGAGAGCATAAGCACTGAGGTCCTGGTTAGCAGAGCCTCAGTGACACAGTTAATCACTACACAGGCACACACATTCAGGCCACAAACTATGAGCACTGGGGTCCTGGCTAGCAGGATCCCAGTGAGACAAGCAAAATCAAACTTACATACATGTAAAAATGGGGGTAACATGCCAGGCAAGATGGTACTTTCCTACAGGGGTGCAATTGTACTAGAAATGGTACTTACATTGAAATGTTCTAACTAGAAACATTTGTGAAGAAATCAGTGGGAGCAGAGAATGCACACTATTATCTTTAAATAAGGGGTATCTGGATCATGACCCTATGGTAGTGTACTTACTTAAGAATGGGAGACTTAAAATGCATTGTTTATTTTGCTTTGTACTTGAAGATCAGTACAGGTTGAATACATTTGAAGTGCTGTGTGAGTTATTAATGACAGAACCCTTTTGGCTCCTGATGGACTCCATAAAACTATGACGTAAGTGTTAGACCATAGTGATGTGAATGCAGGTTTAGAATGTTGAGCTTGCTGTGACATGCAGATGAATAAAAACATGTAATACCCACCTCTGTTTGTGGCATAGTCATTGGCGGGTACCCAGGCTGAGGAAGGTGCCACAACTAGCAACAAGATAGTGGATAAGTAACTCAAAAGAGGTTGCTGTGGTCCAATCAAACTACTTGTGCATGCCACGTGTGCCTCAGTCAAAGTGCAAAATCAATGTTTGGTGTATGTGGAATCAAAGCGCAAGTTCAGGTGGTGAGAAACACTTGAAGATAAAGAAAGCTTTACTGAGAAGTCCATACATCCTTGGCCAAGAACCTGCTGGCAAGCCCATAAAAAGAGGTATTGCACTTCTGCATAACGATATACATCATATGGAGTGATAATGCCAAACCGGAACATAAACAGATACAGAAAAAAAGCACTGAAAACTACAATTGTCAAATGTGATTGAATTATAAAAGCACTAGCTGACAGAATAATTGATAATAAAGCATGCTGTTACACTTACCAGAGCCTCAACAAGAAATGCTCTACCACCTCCCCAGTGAAGAAAGAGACCCAAGAAGTAGCACAGGTGTGTTTATTGAGCTGTCCAATATCAGAAGCAGCGTACCATCAAAGCGCCCAGGTGGCAGCACAGAGCAATTCCAGAGGTCTTCAGAAAAGTGAAGGACTCCAATGGAGACCAAGAAAGAGGTCACAGTTCCACAGACTATCCAGGATGGCCCAGAAGCCAGCACGTCATAGGGCCATTGAGATGGCATGGAGGAAGCAGGTCCCGATGGACAGCAGACAGTAATGGACAGAACTTCATTTTGGGTGTCAGCCAATCCTGTCATAATGCTGCTGCCTTCCGGAAACCACCACCACCATTGGATACTGCCAAAAATAAGAATATTGATGATAGCTGGACTGCCTAGATGGAGACATTGCATGATTTCATTGATGCACTAAAAGAAACAGATAACAAGAAGATTATCAAATACCTTAAGAATCCTGCTGGTGATGGTGTAAAAGAAATAATAAAGAAAATGCAGTGAGCTGACAAGGTTGCATACTGTCAAATTAAAGAAGCCTTGAATCACAATTCCAATCCAATGCCAAATGTAGATAATGAAAGGTACATTTTCAGTCAAAAATGACAAAGAGTTGGTGAAACTATAGACAAATAAATTTGTTGACTGGATGCACTCATCAAACAGTAAGTTCAATTAATTTAATAATGAAGAAACAATACATCTCAGAGTTACTGACGGATGCCTGTCACACTCATTCAGATGATGAGTGCTGAGATAAACGCTAATTGTGGAGCTAGTTTTCATGGCTGCCAGAACAGACAGGCTGCTGACATAAAAGCCGGAGGTGCGCAAAGTGAGTCAGTCATGAACATGAAAAGTAAGCAGAAGTATAAAGCTGAAGGACACAAAGTGATATTGTGTTTCAGTTTAGATTGTTGTTTCAACACAAAGGTTAATGTCCCGCCATTGAACAGATATGTAAAGGCTGTGGGAAGGAGAACCATTTTATAACGGTTTGCAAGGTGAAGGAAAAAATATGTGTGCCATGGCGAGAAGACATAATGGCAGCCCAAACATCAAGAAACACGTTTGAGGCACACTCACAAGGACAAGCAACAACACCCGCTGAGACAAATTAACACCAAATGAAGTCGATCATCATCTAAATCATCAAAAAGTCCTTCAGTGTCAATATCAAGTGAAAGTAAAGAAAGTGAAGTAAATGTTTGAGCAATGTTGACGTTTACCTCCCAAAAATGTACACATGTTGAACTAGCCTCATGTGAAGAAAAATACCAGTCAAAGAATAGTCAACATGAAAAAACACCAAAGTCATTCAAACATTGTCCGAAGATTACACTGAAAATAAATGATTGTTCAATACTCTTGATCATGGACAGTGGTGCATCGATAAATGTTATGCCTGAGGAGAAATACAATGAGCTGTCTCCATTACCACGACTGATGCCATTTAAAACTACAGTATATACATGAGCTGCATTGGTGCCATTGAAAAGTCAAGGTTCATTTGTAGCAACAATGAATCACAAAAAGACAAGAGTACAAACTCCCATTCATGTGCTTCACGGTACAGAACCAAGTGCCTGTTTTCAGTACGACTGGGACTGGTCACAGAGAACTACAAAATGAATGCTTATCACGAAATAGTAAGTCTGTTCCCTTTGTTGTTTCATGGGTTGGGAAAACTTAATACAATAAAAGAACAATTGCATATTAATGAGGATATCCGTCTTATTGCTTAAAGACACAGACGCATCACATTTCATTTACAAGAAACTCTTAAAAATGAACCTGAATCAATACTTAAACATGATACCGTTGAGTGTTCTACTTGTCCAATGCAAAGGGTTTCTCCCATAGTGGTAGTATCAAAAAGGGCAATTAAAGAGATGTATGTATCTGTGTGGACATGCACCAAGCGAACAAGGCCATTGAAAGAGCACGACATCCAGGTTTGCTCATTGCTGACATAACACGAGTCAATGGTGCAGAAGTTTTCCTTCACCTTGATTTAAATAAAGGATATCGGGCCAGATGTATGATTCTGGCCCATTGCAATTCGGTAATTGCGATTTTTAAGAAATCGCAATTACCGACTCGCAAAGGGCCATGTATCACATTTGTGATTCGGTAATTGCGATTTCTTAAAAATCACAAATGCAATTACCGAATCGCAAATTGTGATACTGGGCCCATTCGCAGCTATGTTGACCCATAGCTGCAAATTTTTTGCATTTCCTAAATTGCGATTTCTGAACCAGAAATCGCAATTTGGGAAATGCAAAAGGGCAGGGTGCTGGGGGCCTAAGGCCCCCTCTCCTGCACCCCAATTTTTTTTTAACAATGTAAAGTACACACATGCCAAAAGGGCATGTGTGCTTTACATATTAAATTTACAAATGCAGTTTTAATGCATTTTTAAATTTTGCACCAGGTTACCACCTGGTTGCAGACAATGGTATTTTGCATGTGCAAAATACCATTCTGCGAAAAATCGCAATTTGCGATTTTTTGCAGAATTGCCTTGCGATTCGCAAAATCCAGGTCGCAACACAGAAAATCGCAATTTTTGCGATTTTCATTTTGTGGTCTACGAATGCCTTTGATGCATTGCAGGCCACGATTTTGCACTCGCAAACGGCCGATTTCACCGTTTGCGAGTGCAAAATCATTTGATACATCTGGCCCATCATCTCGAGGAGATGGAACTCAAGGAGAATTGCAGGTACATTACAACTTTTTCTACACATATTGGTCTGTTTCAATATGAAAGTCTAAGGGCTTGACTTAGGTCGTAGAAGAGGGATTACTCAGTCGCAAAGGTAATGGATATCCCATCCACCGAAATCTAAATACTATTGTTTTCTATGGTATTTACATTCAGGCGGACAGGCTATCCTTCAATGTTTCGACAGAGTAACCCCTACACCAAGATCTAAATCAGGCCCTAAGTGTTTTTATTGTTTCATCAGCTGCAGAGATTTTTTTAAGATGTCGTTGGATATATACAGCCTGTCATGAATGCTTTCAACTATAGTGTAGCCAGCAAAAAACTATGTGAAATTCCATAGCGTTCTACATGCAAACGGAGTAGCACTCAGCCACCCCTTTAGCTGAGACACAGGAAGTGCTCATGCCCAAGTGTAGTAATTAAGCTAATGCACAACTCCACCATTCTGTCAACTGAGGGGGTTCCTTATGCATCCCTGAATGAGCCTACTTGTCCATTTAAATGAATCGGTGTCTGTGGTTAAATCAGTGAATAAAATTGATGAACCGCGTGAATGGAATCTTTGCAGTAAAATTAGAATGTCACACACAGCGTCCTCAATCTAAATATTGCTGCCCCTTGGCAGCTTCTTTGGCACCATCCACTCCCAAGAGCCACCTAGCCTGCCTCTGTGTTGGGAGAACATCATGTCCTGAGATTCCCCCACCCCTCCCACCAACAGTCCCTGAGCACCACAGCACCAGGTACCAGCCTGAGCTGCTTTTTCAAACTGCTCGTTGTAGTACAAGACTCAGCCTATCCTTTGCCGCTTTTACTTGGACCAGCTCTGCCCTATCGCGACTATTCCACCTCAGCACTGACCCACTACGGTTGCAGTAAGTACTTAAACAACAACTTGCAAAGTATGGGCATGAGAGAACAGCGGAGAATAATAATACGGCCGTCTGGGGGAGTTACACTGTGGTGGCATCAAATAATGACAAAATGGTATAAAAGTTACCAGCTTGGGGGTACACTCTCATGTAAGCAGAATGCTGGTGGACTGGAGTAGTGGAAATGTTCCAGGGCAGACTGTGACCTTTCTGCAATGTGAAAACATCTATAGATTTTTAAAAAACATTTATTTAATAGATGAATCAAGGGGATTATGACACATTTGTATGGAAGCTCTCCAATGATCTCCATTTATTGTTAATTTATTAAGATGATTTTTTTGAACGATGCACCACGTAACTCTCATTTTCTTATAATGTCCTGGCATGTGCTGCTCCATATGACCTTTACTCCAGACCTTTGTGAGCCCAAGCGCACCAGTAAACCCCATTCTGCTGATGTAGGTGGAATTTGTTGCTGAACTTCATGTTCCAAGTGGAGCGTGGAGTAGCAAAAACTCCAAGAACTCCTCTGGCGGAGTAGAGTTTGCTCTCCACCCCTACCATAGTGATGACATATTCGTTTTTGGAGCTATACAGAAGGAGCCTGATAAAGCTTCCAAGCAAGGGTGTTGTTTACTGGTTGATGCAGGGTTTAATTTGAATGCTGAGAAATGTGAATTCAATGAGGCAAAGTTAGTTATTTGGCCATATATTTTCTGATTAATTCTCTGGCATGGCCAGGTACTGTTTCAGATACATAAAACAGTTTGCCACTGTGAGTACTCCATTGAGAGGTTAGCTGATAAATGTTTGATTTCACTGGTCACATGGTTGAGGGCAAACCTTTCAGAGAAGCAAACAAGCTAACAAGAACACTACTAAAATGGCATGTTTTAATCTAAAGCTCCATACAGAAGTTTTTGATGCTAGCCCAGTCGGGTTAGGTGCAATCCTTGCACAAACCTGCAGACATCCAAATGCTCAAAGACATGCTGTGGCATATGCAAGCAAATGTTTGTCCCAAACTAAATCTACTCATTCACAACCTGAGAAAGAAGGTTTAGCAGTGGTGTGGGCTTTTGAACATTTCCATATGTTCTTATATGGAAAGCCTTTTATGCTTGTGACATATCATCAAGCATCATTGACAATCTTGGCAATCAAAAGACCAAGATGCCTCCTCGCGTTGAATGTTGGGGTGCATGATCACAAGAATACAACTATAAAAGGGTGCACCATCCAGGGAAAGATCAAAACCCTGCCAACTTCTTCAGAGTGCCTATGCTGTGTTGTGGTGCTCCTTCCAATACAGCTAAAGCCTACATAAACTTCATTGTGAAATCAAACACACCAGTTGCCAATTTGATGGAGCAAATTATCACTGCCACAAGTCAAGATAGTAACATGTTAAAACTGAAAAATATTATTGCACATCAGTCTTGGAACCAGCACACTCAACCTCTTGCCAGTGACCGTGAATACCATAAGTTTAAAAATGTAAAAGCTGAACTGTCCATGACTCAAAAAAGGCATTATGCTGAGGGGTTCCAGAATTGTTATTCTAGAGAGTCTGTGACAACACATAATTGAAGCGGCCCACGTGGGACATTGTGGAATCATTGCCACAAAACAAGCTCTCCGTGACTGAGTCTGGTTTCCTCATCTGGATGAAAGAGTTGAAAAAGAGTTGAAGGCCTGTCATTGATGCAACTGCCTGTCACCGAAAACAACTCAACCCCCTTTAAGCATGTCAGACTTCCCAGAGCATGTATGGGAAAGAATCACTGTTGAGTTTTTTGGTCCTGTTGACAATGGACATCACCTGATGGTAATTTTCGATGCATACTCCCACTTTCCATTGATAGAAGGTCTCTCATCTGTCACTCAAGAGCGAGTCATCAAGAGATTAGATAGCACCTTTGTGATATGAGATATTCTGAGATTTTAAAATCTCATTACGGCCCAACCTTTAACAGTCCAAAATTCAGAGACCTTCTCAGTCATCTTAATGTGAAGTATCAGAGGAGAACACCTCTTTGGCCGCAGGCCAATGGCCTTGTCAAACGTTTCATGAGTACATTAAAGAAAGCTGTTCAGCATGCTATATTTGAAAAGCTTGGCTTTAAAATTGTTTGAATTCTACCCTGCAACCTTATAATTCGACACCTCACTTAACTACAGGTGAAAGCCCTGCTACTTTGATCTTCGGGGGAGCAATGACGACCAAGTTACTCCAATGGACCAACACAAGATCAGGTACTGATGAAGTAACCCGTACCAAAGACTTGGATCGTAAAAGGAAACGAAGGCCTATGCAGACAAGAGATGGCATGCAAATACATTATTTTCACCTAAGGAGATCAACTGCTCGGCCGTCAGCCGAGAAAAAGCAAGTCTGATGTTCCATTCAGTGCTGAGCCTTTCCATGTTGTAACCAGAAAAGGACACATGGTGACTACCCAACATCCTGGTAAGTCCATTACCCAAGATTCCTCATTTCCAACATGTAGCTCATCACTCATCAGTTACAGATGTCAACGTAGAGACTGGTTCTGAAAGGACAGTTGAAAAACGCCTGGCTGCTGTTGCTCCGGGATCACTGGTGTAGATCATGGTCATTTATATTTCTGGTTCCCAGTTTCAGAAGACATGATTGGGACAAGTAATCAGAGCGCCATGAAGGCTCATCGAAGAATTATGATTGTGTATAGATTTGTTAAACATTTTTTATGTTTTATCTACTAGAGGGGGAGATGTAGCATTGTGTTGGTTTTTAATGACAGAACCCTAGTGGTTCCTTATGGACTCCATAGCACTGTGACATACGTGGTAGAGCATGGTGAAGTAAATACAGGTTTAGAATGTTGAGTTTGCAGTTACACACAGACGAATACAGATGTGTAATTCTCAGCTCCGTGTGTGGCATAGTCATTGGGGGTACCCAGGATGGGGGAAATGCTACACCTTTCAATAGGTGGTTTGTGGATATATTTGATTTGGTACACCCTGCACTTCTAAGCCAAGGGTAGACCACATTCTGAGTATGGCCTAAAAGTTGCATGGTCCTGTATGATTTGTACTGCATTTGTGTAACTCTGTTGTTTATCAGCAAGGCTGACAATGTTCTTATGTAGATTGTGGACATATTGCCTGGTCTCTAAAGCAGGACGTCACAAAACTGTTTTAAAAGGTTAATTTCTCAATTACTCGAATTGAAATTGGTGAAGGATTCCATAATTTGGCAGGAGAATATAAATACATCTTCTGCCACAGCAACATTTTGAATGATCGTAAAATCAAGAGATAAAGCGCAGATGATAGAACAAGATCTGGAGGTAGCTGTTTCCTTAATGTTTTAAAACAAATATCAACATTGGCTTTCTGCGGTTGTGAGAGGGAAAGCTCTTTGAAATATTTGTGTTTTGAGAAATGTAATGGCTGATGACTGGTACAGTACTTTACATTTTGTGGTTATAGGCCTATATTCTGGTTTTGCCATTTTGAACATGCTAAGCCTTGCACCTATGATAAACGTGATTGGTATTCCTCAGTGGGGATGTTCTGGCCCGTTCTGAGATAGTGCTACATACTTTTACTATGTCAGGGTCGTCATTTCACCAGCCAATGCGTGTTTGTAGCACAACAGCAAGGAGATTGACAATGAACAAAAGACTACCTAATACAACCGCCTACATCCGACACACTGGACTCAGTGGACACATTGCAGGTGTCACGCTGCATCATATGCCTGGCACGAATATACAAGTGTTTTTTCACAATCTATGACGAGTGAATATATGGGAAATTGGATTCTAGGAACAGTTAAGGTTGTACATTTATACTAGGTGAATCCGTCCTTTAAATGAAAAAGTTAGAGATTATTTTACTGGTCAGTCATGTGCAGTGACCTGCGAGTATGGGCATGTACGTTGCCATGAACCCCCGTTCAACTTCCGTGCCCGTCGCAAACTAGACACAGTGGGCCTTATCAGTCCACAGAATCATATGCAATAACAAATTACAGCCGGCTCGCGTGTGCAGCATCGCAGATCGCAACTGCAGTATTGACATGCGAGGCCCAGCCTGCCGCCACTGTTTCAACCAACAACACGCACACAAGCCCCTGTGCATGTTCATTGCCAGTCGTCCAAGACCAAAGGCCGCTGCTAAGTGGCCGCTGTCATTAGTAAGTAAGAAGAATGGAAGGAGTGTGCTGCCATCAAGGATTATGAAGGGGAGAGGGTGGCGGAGGGGACCATGTGTTTGAGCGCTTGTATTTACAGGTACAACATCAGACGGATTACAGCGGGAGACATGTGTCCTCCTTATCTCGTCGCAGTAGAACAACCGTAAACAAAGAAGTGCTTCTCAGACCTCTAGGAGGTTTTATTTGACAGTTTCACTGACTGCCGATTTTATGATTAGCCGCAGTTAAACAGTGTTCTGTTTACTCTTTACAAAAGACAAGCACACCTACTCCGCCCTCATTATAGCACCATCTTAGAAGTCGAGCACTCTGGAATCGCGGAGATAATTAACTTCGTCACGTGCTTACCAAACATGGTGCCTGATAGCTGCAGACAACGTGTTCGGGTAGCTACTGAAAGGCCAACGACGTTATGGTATTAGAACAGCAAGCATTTGCAATGCAATAGGTCTCGCATTTGCCTGAGTTAGAGCAATTGGCATTGTAAATTCATAACTGGACACTTTTTGCCACATAAACTGGTCAACCCTGCCTCATAATATCATCTTTTGTTACCATATAATTCCAGTGGCCCTGCATATAACTAAAGCACTTCCATTTACCTTCTTCCTGTAGGTGCAGCAAAAAATGAAAATGTTGCCATTTAGCATCCTAATATAAATTTGCCATTCTAATTCCAATAGAATACCAAGCATGACACAGCTCTTCTTCTTAAATATGCCTTGTTTTATTTAGTGTTGGGTTAAACTTAAAATTATCATTATGCTGATGTGTGCTAGGAGCATTGTTGGATGTCAGAGGAACAGTGCTCAAATATGCCTGGGTACTATGCTGAATGTACCTTCATTTTGCTCAATTATTACTGTTAACTATGCCAGGGTCCTACTCAGTTATGCCAATCTATTGCTCAAATAAGTCTGTATTTGGATAAAGATGCTAGGATTCAACCGAAATATGCCTGCACATATAGCATTTCAAGAATGCTATGAACTTGCCACCCTTCAGGTGTCTACATAATACTCATGTAATTGTGCTGTTGTTAAGTACTCCAATCTGTTTTAATTATTAAAACAGCCATTTCCATTCACTGAATAAAAATACACATAAATTGCAACCTCAATGGACCCAAACTTTTCTAAGTTTTTTTGTCTCTGCCAACCCGGGCAAGCTGGAATTTTCACATAATGGACGATAGGCCTAGAGGCAGACAATTATCCCTTCCAGCAGAACAGATTTTAGATTCTGAAAAGCGTGGAAAATGTGCCTTAAATGTCAAGCGCTGCATTGCTGTCAGAAAGCATGGCTCCAGACGGTTGTCTACACCTCTCTCTTATGTGATACAGTTCACAGAAATAATTAAGAAACTGCAGTCATTTCGCTGCTTAAGAGAGAAGGACCAGAGAACTTCGAGATGAGATTGGATAGCGCAGCAGATTGTTCTGTCAGTCAACAAGCATTGCAACATACAAGCAGGAAAAATGATGTGTTCTTTACAACTTATAAACCGCAGCTCAGCCTGCTTACTTTTTCCAATCTGCTCAAAGTGCCTTCTCCTGTAATGGCACATTTAGCATTCTCTTACCGGTGTACCTGTTCTCGCAAGTACTTTACAGCCCAGGACAGCATCTTCGGAGGACATTGTCGTACAACGTCCTGCTGAACACGGAGGAGCATGAGAAAAAGATGCACTAGTGCCAATGTTTACCAGACAGGAAGGGACGAGGCTCATGCCCGTGGGGACTTTATCCTTCTCGGGCTGCTGCATCCACGCATCATCTGAAGCTAGTGAAAATCGCCTCCTTTCTGACTTCCCATCCCCTTAGAGGTGTACTGATGGTTTCTTGAAGTGATCCTGTAAGAAATACATCTAGGCGGCACTTATTTCCGATCGCTCCAGTGTGGGCTGATGGCATGAGGCTAGTTTGACAATCTACAAGGCACTAATAAAAATGACGAAAGCACAGCACATTCTACAATATTGCCAAAGGAAACGGATAAACTAACCCATTAAAACGAACAACCTGAACAACCTGTGCCTTGCAGTAAATTACACTTGCATAACCATAAATCCGACTACTTCAAAACCGATACTGTGCAGCCCCTTATTAGTAATTCTTCCATTGTTCAGCCCTATGTTCCTGTGCTTGTTTCACACAACCATCGCCTTTCTGAAATGGCTGCCATTTCGAAGTGCTCTGAGCTGCACCTCTGTCACAGTCCTATCTCTAGGTCTTAGGAGAGTAGGCGTTTCCCTTTCAATACGAACTGGAGCACGGTGATGTGACGTTATCGACAATATTTGCATATCCATGATGTCCGCATTTTCAATAGAGTGAAAAGTAATGTTGGTCCTAAGGCTTTTTCTTATAAACAATTCACTAGTGACCAAACATTACACACAGCACAGTAGCTATTGGTGAACTCACAGTTGAAAACTTCACTTTAAATAAGCACCCTCATTTTAAAATGTTAAGGAATTAAGACTTTATATACCAGCCCGTTCACCACTGTAGTTGTGCTCACTTCGTAAGCACATATAATAAAGAACACACGGTGTTCTATGCAGAAATTCCAAAGACAAGCAGAGCAGCTGTGCAAATGAAAATGGCAGAAGGAGCAGCTGTGCAAATGAAAATGGAGAATTAGTCAAGCCAGAAAACAATTAAAAAATGAGTTCCTGAAAAGTACAGATAAACAATTGAATGTGTGAGGACACTGTACTTGGCCGGTGCGCCTCTGCCAAGAACAGAAGTGAGGTATTGGCTTTGCAAACCTATTAAGAGGCACCACGGAAGAGTGATGCTTCAGATAACCTATGGTAAGTAGCAGGCGGGAGCAAAAGCCCTTTATCCAGAACAACAGGTCTTCCAGACAGCGCATGCGTGCTGCCTAGGCTTGACCTAAAAATGGAGACATGTAGGTGTTTTTATGATTTTCTAGAAACATAACGTGCAAGAACATGGAGTCACTTGTGCCATTATTTGCAACCTGTTCATTTATTGGGCTTTTCATGCATTCCTTTTCATTTTCAATTACCCTCTCCACTTGATTTGCTCCAGGTTGTCGGGGACACGGGTGGTAGAGCAAAGATGGTTTGGGCTCTAATACGAACAATAAAAATGGTCCCTTGACACAAAGCTCAGTTGTTAAAAAATATAGCTATGGTTGGGTTACAGCCACGGGCCCCTCACACAAGTATGCCCGGTATCACTGCGCTACCTGTACTAATACTGTGGGGGAGTTAGAAAGAGCATATAAATGACAGTACACCGCAATGATAGGGTATATTGTTCCATATTATAATCTCAAGTAAAACTCAAACAGAAGTTTGACAGATACTTTAAACTTTACAGCATTCCCTAGCGAAAGGCATTTTCCAGCTTCTAAATATTCATGCTGTCAGTATTGGTGCAAAGATTTTTGACACTCGACCAAAAGAAGCATTTTTGCTTTTGAAGCGCTTCCTTCACGTAAAAAAGGCAATTTTCGTGACTTTCCTTGTGTTTATGAGCCCTCAAGGCAGCAACCTTACCTTTCCGCATTGAAGCACAAGTCTTTCTTGCAGTTCACTCATTTGCAGTTCACTCATTTGCAGTAGAGCAGATCAACCTTTTCAAGTAATACCTTTGTACAAGGCGCAAAGATTCAAAGCATGAAGGTATCTTTAGCACCTGAGACGGTCGGTTTGTTAGGATAAACCGATCTGTAACAAATTGAAAGGATCAAAACTATCATTCGCAAAAGATGTTTTGTACACACCATGCAAGTCGCACCTAACCACAATGGAGAACAAATCAAAGTAGCTTTAGACACAGCATATTATCAAAAATAGGAATAATATGAAAATGTTAATTTCAGACATTTTCCCTAGCATTATCCACTCAAAATGGTAATTATCCCAAACCGAAGAAAATATTGCACCAAAACTTGTGGTTTTTCACACATATAGCTTATACCTACCAGTAATGCAAACACACTGGCATGCAGGATGGCGTCAGACCCAGAAGATCTGCAGCATGTTTAGCTATTTTAGTCACATTTTTGACACATTATTTTAGCAAACTAAGCCTGCCATTGTACACTTTAGCCCAGTTACATTTTATTTAGCATTGCTTTATTTTTCTAGCAATAGCCACATTTGTGGTGTTGTTTTATTTTTCTCTATCTAGTTGTTCTTTCACCTAGGAAAGCATCAAGTTCTCAGTAGGACATTCATTTCACTTTGTGCTTTCTTCAAGGGGTGCAGTCAGATAGGATTGCCGGCAAAAGTGTTTTTGATGCAAAGGAATATGATCGCATCACCACCAAACAAAGAAGAACTTCATGAGTAGTGTGGAGGTGGGTGGGTATAGAGGGTAGGCTGCAGGGCCAGCCTCTGCGGTGCATGGACATAGGTCTTGTGTGGAGCAGGGTTTGGTGCATATTCGGCAGTGCATGGCTGGATTAACGTAAAGCAATTAAAAAACCATAGAAATTCACTGAAAAAAGGTTACAGGGGCATTATAGTTAGGAAATAGAATTATAAAACATATACATTCATTTACAAGCACAAAGCCATAGCAATTCAGCAGTTATAGTTATACTTAGCTCAAGAAACTATAACTTGTGCCCTAAGGTAAATATAACTCAGGCCGTCGCCATGCACAGATAATTACCCCAGATATTATATTGTAACATCATTAGTAATATCAATGCAACATTAGTAGTAACATTATTGATAAGATAACTGTGCATGGGAGGGGCGTGACTTATACTTACCTTAGGGCACAAGTTATAGTTAATTGGGATGACCATAACTATAACTTATGAATGTCTATGATTTTGTCCATGTAAATTCAGAACCTAACTATAAAGTCCCTGTAACCTTAGTTTTTTAGTTAAAAAAAAAATATCTATCCATCTATCTATCTATTTATCTATCTATCTATCTATCTATCTATCTATCTATCTATCTATCTATCTATCTATCTCTGTCTCTCTCTATATGTGTATATATATATATATCAAAGATAACACTGGCAACGGGTTAAATAAAGAAATGCACCTAACCACCTATCCCCTGATATGTATTCAACCTAAGAAAATACAGAATCCAAATTCTATAATAATGTGTGTCCACTCTTCACAGCACCTGCCGCCAAAGTGCTGTTCTTTTCAAGGATAGCACTATAGGTAATACATATTTCAATAGTGCACCACTTTAAATGTATCTAAAACAGTCCAATCACTCAATGTTGTCTCATTGTTG
Source organism: Pleurodeles waltl (assembly GCF_031143425.1). Lineage (NCBI taxonomy): Eukaryota > Metazoa > Chordata > Amphibia > Caudata > Salamandridae > Pleurodeles > Pleurodeles waltl. The sequence goes on from NC_090446.1 coordinate 801,553,660, forward strand.
TCTTCTCTTTATTCTTCTTTTCTTCAAAACATTTCATAACAACATCAGCCAACGCGTTTTGTCCTCAACACAGGACTTCTTCAGGGCTGTAATACAATAGATGTAATGCCCTCAACATTTAAAAACTCACATATATATCATGTATTCCAAAAACAAACATAAAATACTTAACAATAACTAGTCAGCTTCTTCTAATAACTGGACATACAAACAAGGGACACCCACAACCCATATACTCCATTTATAAAACAGATATATTCAATATATAAAAAAATTAACATATATATTGATAAAACTTCCACATAATTCTACCATGAAGACATATACACACACTATACAATAAACAAATTTACACAAATAATTACAAACATAAACAAAAATGTATTAACACATATAATTCATGAAGATCACATCTATAACAATTATTAAAAACATTGAAAAAACCCACAATACTCCCTGACGATTGCTGTCTCATGTAAGGATATTATCTGAAATAATAATGATCAATATTTCATCCTTTCCACAGTATACCTACGGTACCAATTACCCATGGCTATCAAAACTCCACTATGTATAGGTGCCTTGCTAATAGTACAAGGGCAATCAAATAACTTGATTTGTACAATGTTCCTGATTATTGTTATCCAACCAAATTATGGAGACACTCGTACCTTTTTTTATTCCATTTTTTAGGTCAATTCCCATCATGTCGGTTCCAAGCACTGATTTCACTGTCGCATCATGTTGCCTACATTGGGCATAGTACCTAACGCAGAAGGAAAAAACACACAATATCAAACCGGAGATGCCACCATCCTAACCCACACGTATTACTCAAAATGAAAAAATCCTTCCCCCCATCGTGAGGCAAAGTGAAAGACAACTTTAATCTCAAAATAAGAAGGTGTTCTCTTGAGCCACCATATCCACCTACATCAAATAAACATGTCCCTGTATAGTTCTACTGAACTATACTATGTTGTCAAGGACGCTATGCCTTATCAGCCGATAGTTGGGAGAAAGATGCATAAACATACCTCATCATACACGGTGATCTCAATCGCATTCTTAAGCAAATATTCATCATTATTCATTCCCAAAAGTCTAATGTATTAGGAGAATTGAGGAGATTATTGAAATACCCCAAAAATTAAACAAACACCCGCTAAGTGAAACCATGTGTTTGCAAACATTTATAGAGGACAGAGGTCTCGACAAATAGACCGCTGTTAATAGAAACGTACCTTCTTAAAGTATCTATCAGTCGAGACCTCTGTCGTCTATAAATGTTATATATATATATGTATATATATAATGCTTACCACATATGTAGGTCATTGCATAGTTTTCATATAGGTCATATAAGTTATTTGATTAGGACTTTGTTTTATTTTCTTATCACAATATGCACATATTATCATAACTATTTGATTTACAAGAGCTTCACTATTGCAATATTAAGAAAAAATGTAAAATTAAAATAAAATATAACAATGTACAAATGAATTAGCTTCAAGTACAGCAACATTTGAAAGTCCGAGTTTGTACAATACATCTATATAGCGTGATATATTGTCTTCCTTATACATGTATACTCTTTCTATATAGTTATGCATCTGCATATTTATTACTTTACTCCTATTATAGAAGAAGAACAACAATGTTGAGTTTTTTAAATGCACTACTCTGTCTCTGTGTCTCACCCTATAGGTCTCTCAATGTATCCTCTACCTCCACTCTCTGACTCAACCCAAACCTCATTCTACTACTATGATCTTCAAAATAACACTTTCTAGACTCTTCCCTCCTCTATCTCTTTTGTCAACCAAACCTCATTTTACAACTATGATCTCCCAAATGAAACTTTATTAGTGCATCCCTTGCATCCTTCCTTTGACTCATCCCAAATCGCATTTTACTATTATGATCTCCTTAATCCCTTTTTAGACGTTTCCCTCCTCCATCACTCCTTTTAACCGTCCCAAACCTCATTTTACAACTATGCTCTCCCAAATAACACTTTCTGGACTAATCTCTCCTCTATCCCTCATTTATCCTATTCAATCCAACTACCAGACTCACATGTCCACCACTCAAATTAATTCACATTTCCCTATTCTAACCTGCATCTAATCCTTTTTGGGTTGTGGAGTAGCGTGCTACTCTCTGAAAAATGCTTTAACGCCTCGTAATGGGTAGTAAGCATTATATAAATACAATTACAATTACAATTCTCTGTTCTTGCTATGTGAGCAGCTTCATCAGAAATTCAGCATACAATAAACAACATAGAAGAATACCATTTCAGCCATGGGATTGCAGCCACTTAAATCCAATCAACTTTCAAGCTCAGTTTTAAAACAGATTGACCAAGAACTGTCTTTCTTTAACGAGATATATCAGGGGGCCGGGATTATTAGCAAAAGTGTGGAGTGCTAAATTGAAGATGCAGTATTTAATTTGAATGTAGTAAGTATACAGCTTTAATTAAGTCACATTTTATTAATATAATTTTTCGAGGACATGTTTAAAACATGAACGTGGTCTCAGGAGACGCACACGATCTGCACAACATACCAGGATAGAGTCCACATATGAAGATACAGACACATGCAGCGACTTACAATGTGAAGTGGTAACAACAGAGGCAGAAGAGATCTGAAATGTAGAATCACAGTGGAGTGAAGAGAAAAGGAAGAGGGTACAATCTAGTACGGTAGAGCGATTTGTAGGGTGAAGAGGAAAGGAAGGGTTACAGTCTAAGTTAATAGAACGATTGTGAGCAGCCATGTTTTGTAACAGTTCCTGAATGGCACCAAAAGAAGAGCAAATCTGAGCGAGTTCATTCCAGAGTATAAATCCCTATGCAGAGACAGCTTGTTGTAATGTATGTAGTCTACCCCATCTCTTGCCAGAGTTCCTCTCAATATACTACTATCACCACTATCACAGGCTGATTGCAGGTAATGAAAAGGCAAACAGTAATGCTTTTAATTCGTTCAACATGCATCAGGAGAGCAAACGACCAACAGGATCAATTCTAACTAGTACTATTTTTCTTTACAAAACATGCTCTGCATACTGAAATAATACTGTTCACTTTCAAATATTCATTTCACCTACAGCGTTAAAGTTAACCAAAGCAAGGTACAGAAACAAATATAATTTGCAATCAGGACCTGACTCTGCCTTTTAACCGTTTCTTGTCATGAAGTGCATAAGAATCGGCTAAAGGGGGTAAGTGATCAAATTCACTACACTTAGGGGGTCATTCTGACCCCGGCCGGCAGCGGAAGCCGCCGGCCTGGCTGGAACCACCAGAATACCGCTGCGCCGTCAAAAGACCAGAAGGCCGCCCGCCAGCCCAGCGGGAAACACCCTTCCATGAGGATGCCGGCTCCGAATGGAGCCGGCGGAGTGGAAGGGGTGCGACGGGTGCAGTTGCACCCGTCGCGATTTTCAGTGTCTGCATGGCAGACACTGAAAATCTTGGTGGGGCCCTGTTACAGGGGCCCCTGCAGTGCCATTGGCATGGGCACTGCAGGGGCCCCCAGGGGCCCCACGACACCCCATACTGCCATCCTGTGCCTGGCGGCCAAAACCGGCAGGAACAGGATGGCGGTATGGAGGTTGGAATCCATTCCCCAGGGCAGCGGAAAACCGGCGGTACACCGCCGGTTTTCCGTTTCTGACCGTGGCTGTACCGCCGCGGTCAGAATGCCCAAGGGAGCACCGCCAGCCTGTTGGCGGTGCTCCCGCGGTCGTTGGCCCTGGCGGATTTTACCGCCAGGGTCAGAATTACCCCCTTAATCTCCTTACTTACCACAGGCCTTGCCTGTTCATGGTACCATCTGCATATACTTTACTGAACTTGGTAAGCAAAAAGGCTCAATACACAAGTGTTGGACCTGGCTTTTTGACAGGGACATCCCCAAACTTTTTGCCTCCTTCCTCCTATTTTTTCTGACCTGTTGTTGTTGGCTTTTGACCTCTGAGCACTTTACCACTGCTAACCAGTGCTAAAGTGCATATGCTCTCTGTGTAAATTGTACTATTGATTGGTTTATCCATGATTGACTATTTAATTTACCTGTAAGTCCCTAGTAGGGTGCACTACATGTGCCTAGGGCATGTAGATTAAATGCTACTAGTGGGCCTGCAGCACTGGTTGTGCCACCCACCTCAGTAGCCCCTTAACCTTGTCTCAGGCCTGCCATTGCAAGGCCTGTGTGTGCAGTTTCACTGCCACTTCGACTTGGCATTTAAAAGTACTTGCCAAGCCTAGAACTCCCCTTTTTCTACATATAAGTCATCCCTAATGTGTGCCCTAGGTAACCCCTAGAGCAGGGTGCTGTGTAGGTAAAAGGCAGGACATGTACCTGTGTAGTTATATGTCCTGGTAGTGTAAAACTCCTAAATTCGTTTTTACACTACTGTGAGGCCTGCTCCCTTCATAGGCTAACATTGGGGCTGCCCTCATACACTGTTGAAGTGGCAGCTGCTGATCTGAAAGGAGCAGGAAGGTCATATTTAGTATGGCCAGAATGGTAATACAAAATCCTGCTGACTGGTGAAGTCGGATTTAATATTACTATTCTAGAAATGCCACTTTTAGAAAGTGAGCATTTCTTTGCACTAAAATCTTGTTGTGCCCTTCAATCCACGTCTGGCTAGGTTTAGTTGACAGCTCCTTGTGCATTCACTCAGACACACCCCAAACACAGGGTACTCAGCCTCACTTGCATACATCTGCATTTTGAATGGGTCTTCCTGGGCTGGGAGGGTGGAGGGCCTGCCCTCACACAAAGGACTGCCACACCCCCTACTGGGACTCTGGCAGACAGGATTGAGCTGAAAGGGAACTTGGTGCATTTCTTAGAGACTCTTTGAAGTCACCCCCACTTCAAAGGCACAACTTAGTATAAAACAGGGCCTCTGCCCTACCTCATTAGACACTTGCTGGAGAAGAAACCTGAACCAGAAACTACATCCTGCCAAGAAGAACTGCCTGGCTGCTCAAAGGACTCACCTGTCTGCTTTCTACAAAGGACTGCTGTCTTGCTGTTGCCCTGCTGCCTTGCTGAACTCTTGTCTGGCTGTGAAAGTGCTCTCCAAGGGCTTGGATAGAGCTTGCCTCCTGTTCCTTGAAGTCTCAGGACCAAAAAGACTTCTTCCTTTCACTTGGACGCTCCGTGCGCCGAAAATTTCGACGCACAGCTTGTTCCGCGGCGAGAAAAACGCCGCACACCGACGCTGATCGACGCGACGCCCTCGGGACGATCGAGACTTCGACGCACAACCTCGCAAGGACAAAGCCGCCCGACTTTCCAGGAGAAATCGACGCGACGCCTACCGTGAGTGCGAAACTTTGACGCACGGCCTCGCAAGGACAACGCCGCCCGACTTCCAAGGAGAAATCGACGCGATGCCTGCCGTGAGAACAAAATTTCGACGCACGGCCTCGCAAGGACAACGCCGCCCGACTTCCAAGGAGAAATCGACGCAACGCCTACCGTGAGATCGAAACTTCGACGCGCAGCCCCGCAGAACGACGCGCAGCCGGAGAATAAGCAGGAGAATCCACGCACAGACCCAGGACATCTGGTAATCCTCGCGATCCACAAAAAGAGACTGTCTGCGCGCCGGAAAACGACGCCCGACTTCCCAGCGTGGAAAAGAACGACGCAAGTCTGTGTGTGCTGAGCGAAAATCAACGCCCACACCCCTTTTTCCACGCATCTCTTCTCCTGTGGCCCTCTGAGGAGATTTCCCCCCAGAAACCAGGTACTCTGTGCTTGAAAGACACTTTATTACTTTTTAAAGACTTAAAGACACTTAATATCACTTTTCAGTGATATCTTTACAAATTCGTATTGCAACTTTGATCGTTTTGACCTACAATTACCCAGATAAATATTCTATATTTTTCTAAACACTGTGTGGTGTATTTTTGTGGTGTTATACTATGGTGTTGTATGATTTATTGCACAAATGCTTTACACATTGCCTTCTAAGTTAAGCCTGACTGCTCGTGCCAAGCTACCGGAGGGTGAGCACAGGCTGATTTTGGATTGTGTGTGACTTACCCTGACTAGAGTGAGGGTTCTTGCTTGGACAGAGGGCAACCTAACTGCCAACCAAAAACCCCATTTCTAACATTGGTGATCAGCGGTGAGGATAGGACTTGTGTTTGTGCAGTGACATACAGTAGCTAAGTATTTCACTACCTACCCACAGTTGAAGGTCAACTTGATTTTTCATCTCTTTTGACTTTCGGTCTCTGATGTCCTCCTGGATATACTATTGATATTTTGGACTTTGGATTTTGGTTTTTGCTGGTAAGATCCTATCAGAATGGGATCGCTTACCTACTTATTCTTTTTGCCTACTGACCACCTCACTAAGGCTGACCTAAGGAAGCTTTGCAGAGAATGTGGCCTTCCTGTAGCAAAGAGATCTACTAAAGCAGAGATGCTACATGCCTACATAGTCTGGGAGGAAGACAGATGGGCAGAGAGAGAGGCAGCAAGAAACCAAATGACTAAGTACCCCTCAGAGGAGGAGGAGGACTACTCACATGAGGAGGAAGACGACTCAGATGAGGAAAGAGACCCAGTGAGAAAAGAATGGCTCATGGCTCAAGCACGGTGGATGGAAGAGCTAGATGAGTTTCTTGAAAGGGCTGAGGCAGCAAGTCTCTTAGCCCTGGAAGAAGAAAAGATTGCAGCTCAAGAGCTGAGCTGTAAAGAGGTGAAACTGGAGGCCGGAAGGGCTGAGTCCAGTTCAGATGGTGGCAGCAAAAATCTTGCATCTAGTAATGCTGAAGAAGGGCACAAGCCCAGAGATGTGGTGCCCAACTTGAAGAAGGGAGTTGACACACCCCGGGTGGTTCAAGGGTATGAGGTAGTTCCCGTTATGCACAGGGTCCCTGAGGAGGGTTGGGGAACTGGCAAAGGGAGTCATATTCCTACTGGGGGGAGGGACACTTTACTGACTCTAGCAGAGAGTGACAGAGAAAAGGGTTCCCCCCTGGTGGACGTCCTGGATATAGAGTGTAGAGACATCCCAGAAGAGTATGGGTTGAGTGTCAGGGACAGACAGAAACTGTCTCACCAGTCTCAAGAGGGTGATGTAGAGTGCTTTTCCAAGGCTGAGTTACTAGGTGGTTGGGTGAAGGGTACTGTGGTTAATACATGTGAAGGGCAGAGTGATGTAATTGCTGGAGAGCATATGTCTGGTCCTTATTTTCCAGAGCTACGCCAACACCAGGTGGAGTGTGAGTTCTCTGACCCCAGGGAACTTACAATGGAGGCAGACTTCTGGGTGAGTACCAGAGAGTCTGAAGAGGCATTTGGGGGTGCTCCTGAAGGGAGTGGTCTAGGTGGTTCCCAACCGAGTAAGGTGGGAAAGGATTGTAGTGTCCCAGGTAGGTCCCAGGTCCTGGAGGGTTCCATGAGGGAACACCAGGAGGGAAGCCTAGTCTGTACCGTAGGGCCACCTTTTGAGGGAAGTCCCGCAGTGTCAGAAGAACTTGGGGGGGTGACTGTAACCAGCATCCCACCAGTTCTGGTGTCTGGCAGTACCCCTCCTAGTGAGGGGGTGCAGAAGTCCAGACATAGGGTTGAGAGGGGGTGGCCGACCCCAGTGGAGGATCTTGAAAGTCAGGGGGTCAGCTCTGAGAGCAGAGCCCCCCAGGAATGACCCAGGTGAAACCGTTTCTGGTTTGGGGGAAACCCAGACTCTGCCGGATGGGCAGAGGTCGGGAGACCTGCGCCAACCAGACTCTTGTGTGGCCCTTGGGGACGGCGTGTCCCTTGTGGGGGGTGAGAGTGCCCCCCAGGAAGTCCTGGCATGCCAGGCAAAGATTCAACCTCAGGGTGGTGACTCTGGGTTGGATAACCGGGTTCAGAGGTTAAACTTTGACCTGGTGGGGGGTAGATGTGCCCCCCAGAAAGTCCTGGAATGCCAGGCAATGGTTCAACCTCAGGGTGGTGACTCTGGGTTGGCTTACCAGGTGAAGAGGTCAAACTCTGACCGGGTGGGAGGTAGGTGTGCCTCCCAAGAAGTCCTGCTGTGCCAGGCAATTGTCCAACCTCAGGGTGTTGACCCTGGGTTGGATGGTCAGGTTCAGAGGTTAAACTCTGACCTGGTGGGGGGTAGGTGTGCCCCCCAGAAAGTCCTGGCATGCCAGGCAGTTGTCCAACCTCAGGGTGTCGACTCTGGGTTGGATGGCCAGGTTCAGAGGTCAAACTCTGACCTGGTGGGGGGTAGGTGTGCCCCCCAGAAAGTCCTGGTATACCAGGCAATTGTTCAACCTCAGGGTGGTGACTCTGGGTTGGATATCCAGGTTCAGAGGTTAACCTCTGACCTGGTGGGGGGTAGGTGTGCCCCCCAGAAAGTCCTGGCGTGCCAGGCAATCGCCCAACCTCAGGGTGGTGACCCTGGGTTGGGGAACCAGGCTCAGAGGTTAAACTCTGACCTGGTGGGAGGTAGGTGTGCCTCCCAGAAAGTCCTGGTGCGCCAGGCAATTGTTCAACTTCAGGGTGGTGACTCTGAGTTGAATGGTCAGATGCAGAGGTTAAACTCTGACCTGGTGGAGGGTCAGTGTGCCCTCCAGGAAGTCCTGGCGTGCCAGGCAATTGTTCAACTTCAGGGTGGTGACTCTGAGTTGAATGGGCAGGTGCAGAGGTTAAACTCTGACCTGGTGGGGGGTAGGTGTGCCTCCCAGGAAGTCCTGGTTTGCCAGGCGGTGATCCAGTCTGAGGGTACAGACCCTGGGCTGGAAGACCAGGTTCAGGGTGTCCCCCCGGACCTGGAGGGAGGGGCTACTGATAACAGTGCCCCTACCATGTTGTCTTCTGAGGAGGCCACTCCTAGTTGGAGGGTGCTGGACCCCAGAAGGGAGGGCAGGGGGAGGGGAGCCTCACCCCGGGCCCTAGTCCAACCTGAAGGTACAGGCCCCAGGTTGGAGGGCCAGTGGCAGGTTAACAGCCCTGCACTGGTGGAGGAATGGTACAGGGTGACTTCTGTAAGCACCCTGACCATGTTGGACTCTGGGGGTACCGCTCCAGGAGGGAGGGTACAAAGCCCCAGAGGGGAGGACCAGGTTCAGGCTGTCATCCCTGACCTGGTGGAAGGGAGAGTGGTTAAAGGGTGCCCAGCACCTGGGGCTACCGCCCCCCACTCTCCACAGCCACAGTGGTTGGAGAGCTTTGAGAGGCCTGGGGCCTGGCTCTCATCCCTGGCAGCTGTCAGTAATCACTGTGGCTTGCTGTCCGGGTGGACAGAGTTATCCCTGGGGAGGGGACAAGTGTCACACCCCAGGGGTAGAGTGGGCAACACCACTATGTTGGTCATGGGGGTACTATCCTGCTCCTGGGATACATCTGTGAGCAAAGTAAGGTTAGGTGCTGCACAGATGGGATCCGCAGGAAAGGAGAAAGGTTCCCCATGGATGGGCTTAGTGGGCCCTGAGAGTATGGACAGAGGGATCCAATGGGAGTCAGGAAGGCGAAGAACTGGAGCATGCCCCTGCTGTTGTGGGCCTGGGTCCTTGTTCTGTCGCCTCAAACAGGGAAGTACATCAGGATAGTGATTGTTCTCCCCTGGCTTTAGGCTGGTGGGGGGTCATGTTGGACCTGGCTTTTTGACAGGGACATCCCCAAACTTTTTGCCTCCTTCCTCCTATTTTTTCTGACCTGTTGTTGTTGGCTTTTGACCTCTGAGCACTTTACCACTGCTAACCAGTGCTAAAGTGCATATGCTCTCTGTGTAAATTGTACTATTGATTGGTTTATCCATGATTGACTATTTAATTTACCTGTAAGTCCCTAGTAGAGTGCACTACATGTGCCTAGGGCATGTAGATTAAATGCTACTAGTGGGCCTGCAGCACTGGTTGTGCCACCCACCTCAGTAGCCCCTTAACCTTGTCTCAGGCCTGCCATTGCAAGGCCTGTGTGTGCAGTTTCACTGCCACTTCGACTTGGCATTTAAAAGTACTTGCCAAGCCTAGAACTCCCCTTTTTCTACATATAAGTCATCCCTAATGTGTGCCCTAGGTAACCCCTAGAGCAGGGTGCTGTGTAGGTAAAAGGCAGGACATGTACCTGTGTAGTTATATGTCCTGGTAGTGTAAAACTCCTAAATTCGTTTTTACACTACTGTGAGGCCTGCTCCCTTCATAGGCTAACATTGGGGCTGCCCTCATACACTGTTGAAGTGGCAGCTGCTGATCTGAAAGGAGCAGGAAGGTCATATTTAGTATGGCCAGAATGGTAATACAAAATCCTGCTGACTGGTGAAGTCGGATTTAATATTACTATTCTAGAAATGCCACTTTTAGAAAGTGAGCATTTCTTTGCACTAAAATCTTGTTGTGCCCTTCAATCCACGTCTGGCTAGGTTTAGTTGACAGCTCCTTGTGCATTCACTCAGACACACCCCAAACACAGGGTACTCAGCCTCACTTGCATACATCTGCATTTTGAATGGGTCTTCCTGGGCTGGGAGGGTGGAGGGCCTGCCCTCACACAAAGGACTGCCACACCCCCTACTGGGACTCTGGCAGACAGGATTGAGCTGAAAGGGAACTTGGTGCATTTCTTAGAGACTCTTTGAAGTCACCCCCACTTCAAAGGCACAACTTAGTATAAAACAGGGCCTCTGCCCTACCTCATTAGACACTTGCTGGAGAAGAAACCTGAACCAGAAACTACATCCTGCCAAGAAGAACTGCCTGGCTGCTCAAAGGACTCACCTGTCTGCTTTCTACAAAGGACTGCTGTCTTTCTGTTGCCCTGCTGCCTTGCTGAACTCTTGTCTGGCTGTGAAAGTGCTCTCCAAGGGCTTGGATAGAGCTTGCCTCCTGTTCCTTGAAGTCTCAGGACCAAAAAGACTTCTTCCTTTCACTTGGACGCTCCGTGCGCCGCAAATTTCGACGCACAGCTTGTTCCGCGGCGAGAAAAACGCCGCACACCGACGCTGATCGACGCGACGCCCTCGGGACGATCGAGACTTCGACGCACAACCTCGCAAGGACAAAGCCGCCCGACTTTCCAGGAGAAATCGACGCGACGCCTACCGTGAGTGCGAAACTTTGACGCACGGCCTCGCAAGGACAACGCCGCCCGACTTCCAAGGAGAAATCGACGCGACGCCTGCCGTGAGAACAAAATTTCGACGCACGGCCTCGCAAGGACAACGCCGCCCGACTTCCAAGGAGAAATCGACGCGACGCCTACCGTGAGATCGAAACTTCGACGCGCAGCCCCGCAGAACGACGCGCAGCCGGAGAATAAGCAGGAGAATCCACGCACAGACCCAGGACATCTGGTAATCCTCGCGATCCACAAAAAGAGACTGTCTGCGCGCCGGAAAACGACGCCCGACTTCCCCGCGTGGAAAAGAACGACGCAAGTCTGTGTGTGCTGAGCGAAAATCAACGCCCACACCCCTTTTTCCACGCATCTCTTCTCCTGTGGCCCTCTGAGGAGATTTCCCCCCAGAAACCAGGTACTCTGTGCTTGAAAGACACTTTATTACTTTTTAAAGACTTAAAGACACTTAATATCACTTTTCAGTGATATCTTTACAAATTCGTATTGCAACTTTGATCGTTTTGACCTACTATTACCCAGATAAATATTCTATATTTTTCTAAACACTGTGTGGTGTATTTTTGTGGTGTTATACTATGGTGTTGTATGATTTATTGCACAAATGCTTTACACATTGCCTTCTAAGTTAAGCCTGACTGCTCGTGCCAAGCTACTGGAGGGTGAGCACAGGCTGATTTTGGATTGTGTGTGACTTACCCTGACTAGAGTGAGGGTTCTTGCTTGGACAGAGGGCAACCTAACTGCCAACCAAAAACCCCATTTCTAACAACAAGGGTTTCAGGGGAGTAGAAAGGGCCCACAAACCACCACATTAGTCTTTTTAAAAAATAAATCCAGTCTTTTTCAGGGAGTAATGCCATCATTTTCTTTAATCTCTTACCTAGTAAGTGTTCTCTTTTAGTAACTAACCTTTTGTAAAATGAACTTATCATAGTTACGTCTTCAACGTTCCCTTCCTCTTTAGATGTACTTGATAGTAGCAAGTTCATTTTGGCTGCCCTAGACTCCCAAGTAAACCTTTGCATTGCTCTATGAAATGTTTTGGTTGTTGGCATTAAGTGGTGGTAGAAATGTACAATTTTCTTGATAATTGTAACACTTAACATGCACTGAACACAACTTTTTCTCTGGTTCAGGAGTGCCACACCTACTGCTCCTACTTTTGTAAAGTTCCACTTGTGTGAGACAAGACCTTTGCACTGATATCCTGTGTCATGTTGCAAAAACTATGCATGGTAGCAGAACTCGGTATAGATATGTGTGAAAGTGTTGAGACTAAAGGGATTCATTTTGGACTGCCTCTGTTTTCATATGGCACAAGTTAAAGGTTGTGATAGAGCCACCCTGACAGTGAAAGTTTATTTTCTGCATTACTGAGCTGACACTGAAATATTGGGGGAAGTAGACAGGGCTGCCTTTAGAAATTATAAGGTAATGTTTTGAAACAGGGATTGCAAAGGACTGCCATTTGGGTTAATTGTGGGGGAAAGGCTGTGAGACAGCAGAGGTTGTTGTTAGAGAGACAGCAATGTCGAGGCAGGACCTGCCCCTTTTGTCTCTTCCTAAGTGCTATTTTAGAAAGACTGCTGACAGATAGATGCAGAGGTTTCACATAGATGTGTGTTCATGTTTTGTGTATCCCTCCCTTGAGCCAGAAATGTCACTATGGGCTGTGAGAGCGATCACCTTTTTGAAAACCCTGCAGAAAAACAAGAAATATGAAGAGAAACCACTGCTAACTGGTACTTGGGCACTGAAGGTGAGATCAATATCCCCTGCCTAGGAAGGGTCTATAAAAGTCAGACCCAAACTATGCTACTTTGTTCCAGTTCCAGATTCTTCAAAACCAGGAAAGGGCATGCTCCACAGAGTATTCAAAGAACTGCTAATAACCAAGTCTGGTGTTTGTCAGAAAGTCAGTCTCCCAGATGTTAAAGGACATATCCTGAACTCCGAGCCTTTTGGTAGAAGAGTTGTGAGACTGCCTGTGACCTGGGAGCCTGACTTGCTTAATGAAAAACTGGTGAAGCTTGTCTGACTGACAAGAGCTGGCTTAGGAAGAAGTCTAACTGATTAATATGGAAATTAAGTAGAAAAGAAGAAAATAATGTTTGCGTTTGAATAACCAAAGTTGATTTGAGAATTCTCAAGAATCCTGCAGCACCCTCGAGTGTTTCTATGTTTTTGCACTGTGACATGAACAATTTCACCACCCCATGTATTGAGTTCTGGGCAAAGAGAAGGAGGTGGGTCTGCCTGGCTGAGTCTTTGCATCCGTTAGTGAGTCTGTCCCTCCGTACAGCTGTGTTCCGCATGCTCACACTTAAACCTAACAAGCACCCAACATCTCAGGTAAAACCATCACCTGAACTGTGAAATATACTACAGATTTATGGGTGCGCCATGCTTTAATAAATAACTACTTAAAGAAAAACTGGCATGTAAGTTACAGGGTGACTGGATGGTTCGGGGATCATCAATGGATCTCGTCTCTTGTTACACAGAGTTCTCCCAGTATTGCAAAGCAATGGCTTCCTAATGATATGGGAAAACTCAAAATTGTTGCCCAGTCAAGATCTGTTTTTTATAGGAGCAAGATTTCAAACAGACCTGGGTACGGATTCTCTACTAGACAGTCAAGATTTGAACATCAAATCTCATACATTAAACCTAATGTCTCAGAAAGCTCCCAAGATTTCATCATGGATGCAGGCCAGGAAGATTTAGCCACCACTATCCTCTTAATTCCATGAGCCAGGTTCCATCTGCTTCAGCTAATGAGGTTTTTATTCAACAACTGGTCTCCAAGTTCCCTTGACATGAACAAAAGAGGGCACTTGTCATAGCAAGTAAAAAGGGGACTTGGTTGGTGGCTGGAGGATAAAAATATAAAGAAAGGAAGTCCTCTGTCCTCTTCTACAGTGGTGGTAATACTGTACATACAGATTTGAGCCTATCAGGATGGGATTATGGCTGAGTGTGAGACAAATTCAGGATTGTTGGTCTCTGGCTCAGAGTAAGCATTCCTCAAATTGAAGGGAGCTAGAAGTCAAAAGGCAGTTTTTAGGAGGTTTCTCCCATTTGATTCGGGGCAGAAATGTTCTAGCTTGACCAGACAACGTCATCACCAAAGTCTTTGTTAATGGATTCAGGGACAAAATCTCTCTCCTTGGACACGATCACAGACAGTCTATTCTGCTGGGCATAAAAGACAGTGTTGTTGTTGATGGCAATTCACATCAACTCTGTAGCAGGCACTTTAAGTCAAGCGATTCCTTCATCAAGCCAATTATTTCTCTATCCTCGAATTTTCAATCAGTGGGTTCAGGAATGGGGGATAAATGAAGAGGCTCCATTTGCTACAGCAGATAATGTAAAAATCCAGAAATGTTTTTGTAAGACACAGGAAGTAGGGGCATGGGAGGAAGACTATTGTGCAGGCGGCATTCAGGCTTTCTCAATGCATTTCCCCCATTTCTTCTGATTCAACCTTTTCTGGTGAGACACAGGACAGACTTGGTTCATGTGATAGCTTCTGCCTCACCCCGCTCAAATTGGTACCCATTCTTTATGATTCTAAGGGTGTCAGAGTAGTAGAAAATCCCCCTAGTTCTGTCTCCTCTTTTGTTTTCAATTTTGAATCTGCAGGATATGTGAAACTACACTTGACTGCTTGGGGGCTGAAAGGAGCGCTATGAGGCAGAAATGTTTGTCAGATCAGCAAGCAGAAACCTTACAGGTTTGTAAGAGGCCTGCTATACTTATCCCCTATGATTTTCGTCCTGGTGCAAGCAAGAGGATTTAGTTCCAACAGAGGCTGGTTTATTTCGATTTCTGAAAGATGGTGCATCTATAGGTTTGAAAGTGGCTTAATTAAGGGTTCAATGTGATATAAGGTTCTCACTAAAAAGGTGTATTAGGGTGGCATAACTTCAGGACAAGACGACTGAGTCCATCTACACCATCAGAAACCGTCAACCTGATTCCTAGCTAGCTTACAGTGCCTCACCTGGAACCCCAACCTTCCCACGGTAGCAGATATTTACAGCAACCACAAACATAGGACTCTGAGTCCCAGGAAAGTCATGTTAACAGATCTTACTCCTTTCATTGTTTACTTGTTCATGGCCAGGAAGACACAAGAAAGATACAAACAAAAGTTTTCAAACTTTTATTGAAATTATCATGTTTTTGCACAGAGAGAATGAAGTAAGATTATTAGGCAGATGAAACAAAGCATTGTAATCAGCATTGCTAACTTGGTGAAAACAATAAACAGTCCAACAATGGTAATCTTAGATTTATATATTCCTCCCTAGAACTATTTGTAATCTGAAAGCATAGCAACTGCACCTTCTGCCTATGCCCGAACTAATGGTATAGCCTAACACCCTATACGTGGAGAGCTGAGCCAGAGTGCCAGTCTCGAACGAAGTTGGCAATCCTACTCTGAAAGATGAGAGATCAGCGTCAGCTGAGCTGCATGTCAAACACAGGAATTCTTCTAGGACCCTAGTGGCCAGAGTGTTCCACTGACCATTTTTGGTCAGTGCATCATTTATATTATCAAAGCCACACTGTATTAGAAGTGCAGCTCTGATGCAATTATATTTCTAGATGTGATAAGCTGTCTCTGAAGAAAAAGCTGCTCAAAGTCCAACTGGTCATTGATATATCAAAGTTCATACGACAATCTGATTAGTTCAGGCCAACAGTTCATTTGACATTGAAGGGACATCATCCAATAGAAATCGATCACAGGATTCCAAGTTGAAACAATTTAATTTCTTCCCAGGTCTGTCATGAGTTGCTAGGCCACAGCCCACAGTACAAGATGTTCCACACCCAAGGTCAAATTTATTCAACTATCTATGTCTAAACAGTAGATGTCTAGTACCAAAACTAGTCTTATCCTGTTAACGAAATCTGAAAAAAAGTTCACATTAAAGAATGACTTGATATTTTCTGCACATTCACGAAATACAGGGACTAGCAAGCCTGACATAGGCTAATGCAAGTGAGTTAGTACTGCACATTAATCCATAAAATAACTCATATTTTTATATGGAAACTGTTAAGTCTTTATAAATAATTCTTCATTAGCAGTCGGATTACAATAAACTTTAAACTAATAACTCAATTAACACATTTCAGTCAGAATAACGTGGAACTGGATTTATCTATTTTTGAACACACATTTAAATCACTCATTATTACAAGTTCATTTATGTTTGAAAACACACCATCAGTCTAGAGCAGTGGTCTCCAAACTTTATAATGCCGCGCCCCCCCAGTTGGAAAATAAAAATCATTGGGGCCCCCTTCAGAATTTTTCACAATTATTTTATAAAGATAGCAATGTTTAAATGTGTGTAGATCTATTTAAACATTGCAGTTAAGTACTTCTACCTTTTTAAAAATGCAATAACATTCTTTTGCTTAAAACAAAGGCCTGTTATCTGGTTAATGCTTCTTTTGGCCAGAGTCTTGCGCCCCCCCTGGGATCACTTGAGGCCCCCCTAGGGGGGCCCGCCCCCCAGTTTGAAGACCTCTGGTCTAGAGTCTAACTTATATCATAATGTCAGTTTAATCCTTCAAACATTTAGTTAAACTTTAGTACCACCAGAGTTCCTAACATTAGTCTAAACAAATGCACATTTAAAATGGCTTCTCAATGAATCATTGCACAGTCAAACCACTAGTACTTTGGTTAACATAATTCATAAACTGTCACACATGGATGACTTGTGTGACATGAGGTACAGCACTAAAGTTTCTGCTAAATCACCTTCTTTTACTCTGAAGGTGAACTCATCCTTTCACAAAGATCAGGAGGTGACTTTACCAAAATGTTTTCCTGTCCCTACTTCGGTGGAAGAACAAAAGCTACATTTCCTTGCTTGGAGGGCTCTTCAAATATATTTACAAAGGATTTCTGCCTTCAGCATTTAAGAATCTCTTGTTATCAATTTTGGCAGGGGATAGAAAGGGGAAACATTTTCTGCTGCGTCTCTAAGTTTTTGGTTGAGGACCCTGATCTCTTAAATATGAAGTAGTAAATTAGTCTCCAGTGGAAGACCACTTGAAGTACGTCTTCTTCAATAGCTGAAAATCGAAGGAACTCAATTTTGGGGATTTGTCATGCTTTGGCAAGGTCTTCTTCATCTACGTTCATTAACTCCTACAGGATTTGTTCGAGGGATGGGGTTGGAGCTATTATTGGGAACTAATGTGCTTTCTGCTAAGTAATAATAGCATGTTGTCCTTGTATATTCTAAATTGTTTCCCTAATAAACACAGGGTGTGGGATTGATTCTATCCTCAGTTGTCTGTCTCTGTGTTTAGTTGTCTGTCTCTGTGTTTTTGCTTGCTACATCTCAATTTGTCATGGATTTAAGTGAGGGAGTGAAGAGGTGGTAATGTCTCAATTACCTACCTGGTAATTGCATTACACTGAGTCCTACTTGCTCACTTCACTTCATACATCTGTCCTGCCCTCCTTTGACTGTCAAGATAAATGAGTCTACTTGAGGTTGCGCCTGTCTACTAAACAGGAGGAATGGTGGGATGAAGGGTTTTTATAGTTCAGTCAACAAGAGCTGTGGTATCTGTGGAGGTAAGACTGCCTCAATGTGTCATGAATTGAAGTGATGGCGTAGGACTTGATGTAAAACTGCAAGTCCACTGGTAACATTTAGGCCCAGATTTATACTTTTTGCCGCAAAACTGCACAAACGCAAACGCAGTTTTGCGGCAAAAAGTTTAGCGCCAGCTTGCGCCATTCCACAGTGACAGCCGGGCGCCATATTAAAGGAATGGCGCAAGCAAGTGCAAAACGTGGGCTAGCGTCTTAAAAAAAGACGCTAGCCGGGTGAGGGTGGTGGTAGGGAAGGAGGGGTTTGTGCGTCAAAAAATGATTCTAGCCTGGTTTGAGGCAAATTAATGCCTCTAACCAGACTAGCACCATTTCCTGGTGCACAACCACCAAAAACATGACTCCTGTCTTAGGAAAGACAGGAGTCATGCCCACCACCCCAGTGGCCAGCATAGGGGACAAGTGTCTCCTGGGCATGGCCATTGCACCCTGTGCCATGCACGGAGCCCCAATTTAGGACCCCCAATGGCCCTAAAAAAATAAAAAAAACATACTTACCTATACTTACCCTACTCACCTGGGATGGGGTCCCCATCCTCTGGTGTCCCTCTGGTGTGGGTGGGGGTGTTCTTGGGACTTGGGGAGGGCACCTGTGGACCCATTTGATGGTCCCCTAACTCTTAGTCTGAACCAGATATTAAATAGTGGTGCAAAGCATGTTTTGCACCATTATTTAGCCCCTCCTCCCACCCGAGGGATAAATATGGGGCAATGGGGATAGCACCATTTTTTAGATGGCAACGCCTACTTTGCATCACATTGATGCAAGGTAGGCGCACACATCCAAAAAAATTGGTCCAAAATCAAAATGGTGCAAAATCCTATATTTTGATGCTAGACATGTCTAACGTCAAAATATAAATATGGAGTTAGGTTTGCACCACATTTCCGTAAAAAAATGACACAAATTTGGCACAAACAGGGTATAAATATGCCCCTTAATTTTCTGTCCCCGGGTTTGTGCTATACTACTATACTGGGCATAAGGTTTCTGACTTTGGAGTATAAGTTAATTAAATGTACCAATCAGGTGCAACCAATGTAACCATGTTTTAGGGAGTGGGAAATAACATTTTAGCAGTGGTTAGCAATGGTAAAGTACACAGAATGCCTAAGGCCCATAAAAATGTATTAAGCAAGGCAGAGGGAGAAGGCAACATTTTTGAGGGAAGACCACCTTAAGGCTAACAGATCCACTGTTTCCCCTCAGCTGAAAGTAGGAGAACTAACCAACCTTATGGGTGTTTTTATCACAAAGGAGAAATAACCTGGACCGATCATAAGTACTGGAGTGGTCTGACCCAGGGTGCTATTCCACCATAAAGTCCATTCCCTGCAGGAAAATGGACTACCTCAGCAGTTTGAGACATTCACCCTTCATTTGAATTAGCCATCTGAGAAGCCTTTTGCCTTTCTGGACTCAGAAGGGAGTCCCAAACAGGTATGGCCTCAGCTTCTTGAATGTCAAGACCACAGCATAGGCTTCTTTCTCAACACCACTACATGTCTGTACGCTGGGAATTAAAATTCTACTGCTGAAGGCTACAAGTATGTTCAGGCCATCCTTCTTTAACTATAATATAACACCTATGCCATGCTCTGAATCATTAGCCTGTACTATGAATTCTCTGGAGAAGTCAGGGGCATAGCATCTAGGTGCTGTACACATGACCTCCTTGAGGGCATCAAAGGCTTTTTGGCAAGCCTCTGTCCAGATTAAATTCTTGGGCAGCTTCTTAGAATCCAGCTTACTGAAGAGGGCACAATGTTGTCACAGCCCTTAACAATCCTTCTGTAGTTTCCAGTGAGGCTCAAGAAGGCTCTTACTTCAGTTTGGATTGTGGGTGGGTTCCAGGTCTAGATAGTCTCTATCTTGGCATGCAGTGGCTGCATCTTGCACCTGCTCACTATGTGTTCCAAGTACACCACAGAACCCTGCCCTATCTGGCACTTGCTGGCTCTGATAGTCAGGCCTGCCTATTGCAGAGTCTAAAGTATCTCCCGGAGGAGAAACAGATGGTTCTCCCGACTGCTACTGTGGACTGCTATGGCTTCCAAGTAAGCAGGGCAGAAGGCCAGCATCCCAGCCAGGATCTTATTCACTAACATCTCGATGGTGGCAGAGCCATTCTTTAATCCAAAGGGAATCACCCTGAATTGGAAGTGGTCATCTGGGGTTGAGAATGCTGACCTCTCTTTGGCCCCATCAGTAAGGGCAATCTGCAGTATCCTGAAGTAAAGTCAAAAGTACCCAGGTACTTGGCAGCTTCTAGACTATCAACAAGCTCATTGGCTCAAGGGATGGGGTGAGCATCCATCTTGAGGACTGAGTTGAGCCCATTGTAATCCATGTCAACGCGAGTTTTGAGATGGGCATCTTTGTGTACAAGCACTACTGAGCTTGACCAGAAACTAATGGAGTGCTCAATCACCCCCAATGCAAGCATTTTGGAGACTTCCCCCTTAATGCTAATCTTCACATTCTCTGACAACTTGTAAATTATATTCTTCACAGGGATATTGTCTCCATTATCTGTCATAAGTAAACAAGTGTGTGAGACCAGGGGTGAGGGAGAACAGAAAGGCAAACTGTCACAACAACTGGTGGCAGCCCCTTTGCTGCTCTGGGGTCAGAGTGAGTGAGAGGTTGATACCCTCCACTGACCCATCGTTCTTCATAGATGTTAGGTGTTCAGGCAGAGCCTCACTCTCCTCTTCCACTCCATCATCTGTCAACAGGAGCATGATGACCTCAGACCTCTCATTGTTTGTTTTGAGGCATTTTACATGAAATACCCCTAAGTGGTTTCTGGTAGGTATCCTCCATCTTTCTCTCCTTCACCTCCTAAAGCCCTAACCAATGATCTTGGAAGGCCCTGGGATCCACTGGCTCCATCACTCATATGTTTGCCCATGGTAAAACTCTACCAGGGTGGTATTATTGTTGTACCAGCATTTCATTGCTCCCTGGCTGGCTTCTAGATACTCAATAACCTTCTTCCAGAACTTTTGCATCTGGTTTCTAATGGATAGCATGTAGCTAACTACATCATGGTGGTGTGGGAGGGTGCTTCCTGGGATCTTGCTCCCACCCCTCCTCTACCATACTGAGGATACAGGGTACCTAGAAAGGATCTGAAATGAGCTAAACCTAGCTCCTTTCTGTGGTACACAACATGGTAAGAGGACCTCCCTCTTCTGCCTCCTAGGCTCAGGCACATCTTTGAAGGTCATGTTGAATTTCTCAACAAGCCCATTTGTCACATATGCAGACATGAAGTTGGTGCCCCTGTCAGACACCACTTATTTGGTGTAACACCACTCAGGTAAAAATCCACATCCGGACCATAGGCAATGCACACAGTGGTACAGATCTCAGAGAGATGGCCTTTGGGTATCTGGTGGCATGGTCCACCTGAACCAGGATACACCTAATGCCTAATGGAGCTTTGGAGTCCATAGGTCCAACAATGTTGATGCCATCCTTTCAAAGGGGATGCTAATGACAGGTAAGGGAACTAGGGGAGCCTAGCACTTTTTCTCTGTTTTCCTCAGGCCTGGTACATTAGACCTGAAATGCAAAATGTATCTGAGGCTGTCTTCATCTGGCCAATAGAAATGGGACAGGAGCCCGACAAAGGTTTTGCCTTCCCCAGATGTCCTGCTAAGGGTATGTAATGAGCCAATCCCAGTAGGAAGGACCTTTAGCACTGTGAGACCACCAACACACATGATACCCCAGGATCAGGAGCCTTAGGCTCAATATAAAGGAGGTTATTCTCCCAGTAGACCAGGTGATCTCCAGAGGTGTCACCAGATGCCTGGGCCCCAACTTGCTGTTTCAAGCCCTCTAAATTTGATTACTCATTCTGGGCTTTACATAATTCCTACCTGGTGAGCCCACCCTTAACTTGATATCCAGCAAGCTCTGGCAAGTCTCCCAGGACATCAATGTCTTTCCCAGTAGGCTCCAGGGCGACCTGCTCAGATGCACCTTATACCTGGACAGTAGGCATTTTGGGGCCTGGGTTACCACACCTCTTGCCCTTTATTTTCTTGGCAGCTGCATGGGCCATTTTTTGATTCAAGACTCCTTGACTCCCATCATGGGTGTCCATGAACATTGTGGTCATACATACACACTCAGGCAACCCTACTATCTCCCGGTATGACCAGAACTCCACCTTCTTCTAGATGTTGTGCTCTAGGCCATTACCTAACAGACAATGCACAAGCATGGGGGGGCTCACAGTTACCTTAAGAGAACCTGACACTCCCCCACTCAAAGGAAATCAGAAACACTTGGGAGAGACTCTTAAAATTGTCTGTTACTACAATCTGATGGAATGTATCAGGATTACCTGCTCTGAAGACACTAGAAGACACCTTAAAATAGTCATGCTGGCTTCTGTGTCCCTCAGAGCCTCCACTCTCTGCTCGTTGATGGTGACCACTGCCAAAACTTCTAAGTATTAGAAGGCATGAGGGCTTTGGGCACCATCTGTTTGTCACCCAGGGACACTAGCGTAACCAATGCTGGGAAAATCTCTTTCCCAAGCACTATACCGGCCAACCCTTAGATCTGTCCACCAGTGGGGAGCTTTGCCATCTTAGGGCACTTTGAATCCACATTTATGTGCCCACATTTGTGGCACTTGGGGACAATCTTTCCTGTTTTCTTATCAACAAACCTATTTCTCTTCTGGTCAGATTGGGGCTGGGTTTCCCTTCCCTCTCACCCTCCTTCTTGTAGGAACCCTGACTACCCTTTTGGGAGCCCTCCATCAGATAACGTCTTAGACATTTTGGTGCTGACCCAGTGATCTGCCTCCTTCATGTGGTCAGTGAGCTTACTGTCAACCAGGCACAGCTCAAGAAAATAGGTACTTGGCATATACTTCCTCAAAATTGGATTGTACAGCCCACTAAAATCATTCACCCAGCTGCCCCTTACTCAGCCATTTAGTGACTTGTTAAAGCTGTCTCTGAACCTGATGAAATACTTCTCAGGGTATAGCCCAAACCTTGATAATAAACTGGCTCTCATGTGAGTGTAGCTCATCTGGTCCCTACCCCTAATGTAAGAAGGGTATCCCTCCCTACCGGGGGCATGTGTACCACAGTCTGGCTCACCCATCCTCCTTTGGAACCCTATGCATCATCAGAGCTCTCTCAAATGCAGAAATAATTTACCTATATCATATCCTAACATATAACTGGGCACCAGGTCTTTGGGTATGCAGTCCATCATCTCTCCATGGGGAAATGGACTGATGCCACCACTGATAATGGATCTTGTTTGGCTGTCAGCTCCAGCTCCTCCAGGATCCTCTTATGAGCCACCTTCATTTCCTACAGATTAAGTTCAGCCATCTGAAGCCTGGATTCCCTCTCAGTTCCTATCTGCCAACATTCAGAGACAGCCTATGGGAGGACACATTGATCCTTGATTTGACAATGGTCTCCTCCCCTACATGTGGGTTTTCCTCCTCCTCCTCTGGGAGCTGCAACTCTGGTTCTGTGGCCAGACCCTCCTCCTCTTCGTTCTTAAATTCTACCTTCTCCTTCTCAGGGTTGTCATCCTCTTGCTCCTTTGGGGTGGACTTTATCCTCTTGACTTTCTCATAGGTACGGAGGGCTACATGGAGATCCACCTTTGTGACTCTCTTTCCCATATTCAGCCCCCTCTCTTTGCAGAACTTCTGAAGCTCAACCTTGCTCAAGTCATCAGTATTGATCAGCTACATCTCCATTGTAGCACAAAGGATGTGAGATAAATTAAATTTGTAAAAAGGAACAAATAGCCATTCTAAAACTAAGGAGAATTTAGAAAGAGATAAAATCTGGTGTAAAATTATTTATCTGGGACTTTAGTGTTACAATAATCACTCTATGGTACTGCAGAAACACAAGTCCTGGATCCCACCACTGAACAGCAATGTAAGAAATTGGGTTGTTGGGCGAGGGGGGGCAAAACTCTACTCAAGCAACAGCCTCAATTCTATTCTTGGTGAACCACAAAAAGTCACTAAATTAACCTGGGTTAACCCTCTGTTAGCTTATCTTACAGGCTATGTGTTAAAGTTAATTATGTATTCAGTAAACAGCAATAAAGTGAAAACACATCACCAGAAATATCCCATACCAATTTAGAAAAATAGAGTAATAGAGTAAAATGTGATAAAATATTTGGCAATACAATTACATAAACCCAATTAGTAGAACTGAAGTTTTGAGTTGTTAAAACTTTTTAATAAAATCTAACCCTTAAAAGATCAAAGCGCCAACTGTGGACATCTAGACATATTCGAAGGGGACAAATACGAAAGTTATAGTCAACCACAATTGAGCACTGTTAGAAATGGGGTCTCTGGTTGGCAGTCAGTTTGTACTCTGCCCAAGAAGGGACCCTCACGCTAGTCAGGGCAATAGAGATACACAGTTAAGATAATCCCTGCTCAACCCCTTCGTAGATTGGCACAAGCAGTCAGGCTTATCTCAAAGGCAATGTGTAAAGTGGTTGTACCAACACACACAGTAATACAGTGAAAACACCACAAAAGGGACACTACACCTTTTAGAAAAATAGATTATGTTTATCCAAATCAAGCAAGACCAAAGCAACATAAATCTAACATACACAAGTCAATATATGAATTTTTAAAGTAAAGAGTCTTACTGCATAGAAAACAATGGAAACGTTGTTACACAAACGTAAAAAAGCCGCACGGGTGAGTGTGTGTCGGAAAAGTGAGCGATGCGTCAATTCCTTATTTGCAAGTGAGGCCGATTGTCATTTCTTCTCCGGTCGGGTAGGCCATGCATTGTTTTTCACCTTTGCAAGAGAGCGATGCGTCAATTTCTGGACAGGGCACCTTGGATCCGCACAAGTTCATGTTGACTTTGCTGCCCAGTGATGATGCATGAAAAATCAGCCGCACACTAATGGAAAATAGCACTGCGTGGACATTCTGTCATTTTCAGCAGCTGCAAGAAGAGTTTTGCACCATTTCTCTAGCTGCGATACAGGTGATGCATTCATTGCCCAGCAACCATGCAGGTGGTGCATTGATTTAAGTCACAAGGCGGGTGGGGTGTCATTTTTACAGCCGCGTTGCAGATGGTGAGTTGAAATGTTCCCCACACTGCATCCTGTGTGTGGATTTCATCCTTTTTCCACCAGGTTCACCTTTCAAGGGTCCAGGGACTGGATAGGGCACCACTTGGCAGGAGTCTCAGCAGAGAGTCCAGGTGCTGGCGGAGGAAGTCTTTGATGCCCCTGAGACTACAAAACAGGAGGCATGCTAAGTCCAAGCCCTTGGAGATTCTTTACAAGCAGGAATATACCACACAGTCAAGTATTTGTCCTCTTTCAAGCAGAAGCAGCAACTGCAGGCAGGCCTAGCAAAGCACAGTCACAGGCAAAGGGGCAGTACACATCCTCCAGCTCTTCAGCTCTTCTCCTTGGCAGAGGTTCCTCTTGGTTCCAAAAGTAATCTGAAAATCTGGGGTTTTGGGTCCACTACTTGTACTCCTTTCTGCGTTTGAAGTAGGCAAACTTCAAAGGAAATTCTCTGTTGTTCACAAAATCCTGTCTTGCCCAGTCCTGGCTCCAGACTCACACCAGGAGGTTGGAGACTGCTCTGTGTGAGGGCAGGCATAGCCCATTCAGGTGTAAGTGACCACTCCTCCCTCCACTCTAGCTCAGATGGCCCATCAAAATATGCAGGCTACGCCCCAGCTCCCGTTGTGTCACTTTATACAAAGGATTCACAAACAGCCCAACTGTCAGTCTGACAGGGAATACACAAGCAGGCAGAGTTCCAGAATGCTTTAAGCAAGAAAAAGCCCACTTTCTAAAAGTGGCATTTTCAAACTGACAATTTAAAAACCAACTTTACCAAAATATGTATTTTTTAAATTGTTAGTTCAGAGACACAAACCTCCATATGTTTATCTGCTCCCAAAGGGGAAACAACACTTATAAGATATTTAAATGCAGCCCCCCATGCTAACCTATGAAAGAGATAGGCCTTGCAACAGTGAAAAACAAATTTGGCAGTATTTCACTATTAGGGCATGTAAAACACTTCAGTACATGTCCCAACTTTGACATACACTGCACCCTGAACATGGGGCTACTTAGGACCTACCTTAGGAGTGCCTTACATGTATAAAAAGGTAAGGTTTGGGCCTGAATAGTGGGTGCACTTGCCAGGTCAAATTGGCTTTTTAAAACTGCACTTACAGACACTGCAGTGGCAGGCCTGAGCCATGTTTACAGGACTACTCATGTGGGTGGCACAACCAGTGCTGCAAGCCCACTAGTAGTATCTGATTTACAGGCCCTGGGCACCTGTACTGCACTTTATTAGGGACTTACTAGTAAATCAAATGTACCAATCATTGAAAAGCCAATTACACATACATTTTACACAGGGAACACTTGCAGTTCAGCACTGGTCAGCAGTGGCAAAGTGCCCAGAGTACCAAAAACAGCAAAACAAAGTCCAGCGCACAGTCAAAACATAAGAAGCAGAGGCAAAACAAAAGACAGTGGAGACCATGCTAAGGATGACAGGTCTAACAAACACTATTTGGATACACAAAGTAAAATGGTCCAATCTCTGATTACCTCTGAACTTACAACAACATTTAAGAAAAAGTGTGCAGTTAAGCTGGGCAAGGCAGCTGTCAGCATCCGAGGAGGAGGAGGAGTTGGTTGTCTGGAAGCCACTGGATGAAGTCACAGTGAAGATTTCTCTGTTGTTTTTTGGAAGTTGAAAATCTCTAGTGGGAAGAGGCTGCAGACTGCATCCTACATAAAAAGGCTCCACAAGGCCGGAGACCCTTCCAGAGAGAAACCGCTGAATAGGATTTGCTGCTGCAGAGAAGAATGTAGTGGGTGCCACCGCAAAGTCAGGCCGCTCAGGGTGCTTTTGGGTTGAAAGTTTTGGCTTTGTGTTAGCTGGACATCTATAACACCTTTTCTAAGGGTCCAGGACTAGAGGGCCACCACATGGAAGTTCAGGACTTAATCAGGCTGAGTCCACGTGTGGGTTCAAGAAGGTTGGAGCCTTTTATGTTCCTGAGACTCTGATCAGGAGGCCAGCCATCCAGCAATTGGAGTCACTCTGGTAGTCCTGGGTACAAGTTGAGGGGCAGGTCCCAAGCAGCAGAGGGGTCCCCTGGGGGTACAAGGTAGGCTTCAGACAACAGGGCAGTCCTCTTGGGGGCAGCAGGCAGCCCTCCAAATACATAGTAGGCCATAGGCAGCAGGGTATTCCTCTGCAGATCCAGAAGCGACCTGAAGAGTGTGTCTTGGGGTCCAATGTTTTTATTTGATGCCAGCTTTGAAGTAAAAGAAACTTCTGGAGTTTCACCCCCACAGACGTTTCTGAACTTTCCTGCCTCCCTGCCCTGGTTCCAATATGTCTCAAGTCACAAAAGGCTAGCATGAAGTTCTTTGTGTGTGTACTTGAGTCATTGAAGTACAAGTGGGGCTATGCACAGCTCTACCCCAAATCCTGTCAGGATGGGAAATCCTGCCAACAGCCAGTCCCAACACTGTGAGATTGTCTGAGAGGACTGCACAAAGGCTAACTATGATCTCAGCCATTGGTAATTACTTGAGGCTGCGTCCTAGTCCGCCGTTAATTTGTACACCATACCACCTCAGTTTGGACCCAGGCTATGCAAATCAGTCTTGACCCTGCTCCAGTTGGAGCAGTCCTGCCCAAAATGCCAGGCCAGGTCCATCCTGAGCCAGAACACAATCAACCCAAGACCCGTTTCACCCTTAAGAGGGCTGATCAGCTGAGCATATCTTGATTCCAGTGGCACAGTGTACACGGGTCTGCACCACAGTTGCTTGTGTTTTGGTGCAAGGGGAACATGGTCTGGCAGTTTGGTCAGGGCTGTTTCTTTTAGAACAGGGTCAAGACTGATTTCCATATGTCTGGATCCAAACTCAGTTGGCATGGGGTGCAAAATAATGATAGATTGGGATGGGGCCTGAGTAATTACCAGTGGCTGAGATTAATTCAAGAATTCCACACATTACTTTTTTTATATTCTTCAGTGCAACACCCTAAGTGAGGTGGGTGTGCCCAGACATGGGTTGATTGCACACTGTGCCAGTGGAAACAAGTTGGTACTTTGGGTTGTATTTTGCAGACAATGTTGCATTGAAGTCATCCAGTTTTATTGTTTGAATACGTCTGTACATAATGCAAAGATTCTTGAGCCTTATAGGAGATGGAAGTAATAGAGGAGGCTATGGGTGGTGTGCTGAAGTGTTTGCATTTGTACTGCATATTAATGTAGCAGGTGAAATAAATCAATGATCAACTGCTTAGGAAAAAAGCTATTAAAAGTAAAACAATGGATGTGCTCTTAGATATGCTTTGCTTCTCATTATTTATTTATTATGTATTTACATAGCATAAAGACCTGGGGGTATCATCACTGTGAACAAACAACAACATTGATGAAGAGCATCTCGACAAAGGATTTTACTTCTAAAAAGTGTACAATAATAAGTAACACCAAAATAAGAACAGTGTAGTTTATCAAGGAAAAGAGAAACCAAGAGAATAAGGAGTAAAGGTGGATATGAAAAGAGGTTTCACAATGAAGACAGAGGACATGGTATGGGCCACAGATCTGTGGGGGAGAGGTACAAGTATAAGGGCTAAGAGATGTGAGTTTCTTGGAGAAAGATATGCGGGATCAAATGTGACAAGTGTATATTCAAGCAATATTAGAACAAGAAGAAATAAAACCAAGAAAAGGAGAGCTAGCTTAAAGTCATAGCTGGATCAGAGGTTCAGATTATTGAGATGTTGGTTGAATAAACAGGTTTTCTTTGGAGATTATTTCTCAAGCTTACCAGAGTTTCTGAACTTTGTACATGGACAAGAAGAGAAATCTTAAGTGCTGGAACTTCTTTTGAAAAGACTTGTGTTGCAGCTTTTTTTTTTCAAAACGTGTTAGCCTTGACCTGACAATTTCTAAGGCTTCTTGGTTTTAGTTTTGAGCATGCAGTCTCACATATGATGGGAGGTAGTCTAACTGCTCTCAGTAGGTTTCTCATAAATGAAGCAGACCGATTTCGTTTTTATCCTGGCCAAGATAATATGACTGTGCGAATCCCTAAAGACTGGTGTAATATGGCCAAATTTTCTAGTGTCTGTTAATATTAACAAACTTCCTGCTGAACTGAGGACTACTCTTAGAGGAGATAATGGCTTTATGGGAATCCATTAGCCAAAGGAGACTATTCATTTAGTAAGAGATCTTGCTCAGTTTGCATATCTTCAAAATGTTTCTTTAATATTTCTCAAATATTTTGTAATAATTATTATTAGCTTTATAAATAATTTATTTTATGCACAGACCCTACATTTTTTGTCATTGAATATTTTTTGCAAATTATGCAAAGTTTTCCATTGTTGCTAGTTGACAACAAAAGTTATTTTTGTTTTTAAGTAGTGCAAACATAGCATTCACCAAAATGAGATTCTAAATAGGGTAAACACATTTTGGTGGTCATATGACATTGGCGGTGACTGTTAAAATGGCGGTAATACCGCCAAGAGCCTGGCGGTAATTATTGTTAAATTAAGACCATGGCAGTGATAACTCCCATAGACAGGCAATGTACCACACCATCCGCCAGGGCGTTAACACCACGCACCTTGCCGGTAGCCATCAACAGCCAGACGGAAGACAAGGTACCGCCCACCACATTATGACACTGCAAACCGCCACGATTTCCAGGGAAGTACCAACACCATCAAAAGCCTGGTGGAAACACATCACAGAAGACCAAAGATTTACCAACAGAGAAACAGAGAAGATCAACGCCACCATGGAACTGGAACTGCAAGTCTTTCCGATGCTCTTCTACGCTATGCTCTGCCTCGAACACCAACGCCGACGAAGACGATGACGGTGAGTACAGCCGCCTAGCATACAAGGGAAGGAGGAAGGAAAAGGAGAGTGACAGACACATGCATGACAGACATCAGACACACACACACCATGCACTCAACCAGCTGCAGACGTAAACCAATGACACAGGATACACGGCATAATAATACAAGGACTACAGGTCGGCAGTGCTGAAATTGTAATTGCAAGGCAACAGCCACCATTTAACCAATTTTAGAACAAAGATCCATGAACAATTGTCCAGAAAGAGCCAATGCCCAGTCCAAAGTACATAAGTCCCACATGGCCATAGGGCACAGTCCAAGCCCCATATTGATCCTGACTAACTCCACACAAAACTGTGCAGGGGCAACATCTCAGAAGTGGACAGGCACCTCAGCTGAAGTTTGGAACTTTCCTACTGCTTCTGGAGGGGGCTCCAGGCCCATTTCCCAATTCTGGGGAGTACAAGGACACTGTCCCTGAGATGGGGAACCTGCCCACTGCTTCTGGAGGGGGATCAATGGCCATTTTACAATGCTGGGGAGTGCAAGGTCACAGTCTCTGAAGTGTGGAACATGCCCACTTCTTCTGGAGGTGACTGCTAGTACAACAGTCCCTGGAGGGTGGCCTACATACCCTCTGCTGGAGGTGAGGGCTGCATTGTCTCTGCTGGGGAAGTTTCTCCTGGGCACCCTCTGCTGAAGGTGAGGGCTGCATTGTCTCTGCTGGGAGAAGTGTCTCCTGGGCAGCCTCTGCTGGAGATGAGGGCTGCATTGTCTCTGCTGGGGGATGTCTCCCGGGCAGTGTCTGCTGGAGGTGAGGGCTGCATTGTCTCTGCTGGGGAGGTGTCTCCTGGGCAGCCTCTGTTGGAGGTGAGGGCTGCTGTGTCTCGGCTGAAGGTGAGGGCTTCTTGCCTTTCATTGGTGGTTGAGTAGGAAACTCTTCTGTCATTGGTGTTTGAGTGGGGCCCACTACTGTCATTGTGTTTTTGAGTGGGAACCTTTTCTGTCATTTGTGGTTCAGTGGGGTCCTCTTCTGTCAATGGTGGTTGAGTGGGACCTGCTGCTGTCCTTGGTGGTTGAGTGGTGACCTCTTATGTCATTGGTGGTTGAGTGGGACCTGCTGCTGCCATTGGTGGTTGAGTGGGACTCGCTACTATCATTGATGGTTGAGTAGGAACCTTACCCATGCTGTCTGGTGGACTGGGATCCTTCCCTTTCCTGGCTGGTGGAGTGGGATCCTTCCCTTTCTTGGCTGCTAGAGTGGGATGCTTCACTGTCTTGCTTCCACAACTAGAAGGTGCCTCCACTGTCCCCGTGGACTGTTTGGCTGAGGTGCTGGGCTGGGTCATTGGGAACCTGCTATTATGGGCAGGATGGGGAGGGGGAGGAAAGAGGTCAAGTTGGGCACGGAAAAGCTTCTTATGGGCGGGATGAGGGAGTAGGGATGGGAGTAGAGGTTGAGGGAGTGGTCATTGGAGGAGTACTTCTGCTGGACTTGGGTGCAGGTGCATGGGCAGTGTGCTGATGCGAGGTGGATGGCTGTTGGGTGCCTGTGTGCCTGCGTTTGTGTCCTTTACGAGGGGGGGGCAGACAGGGTGGGAGAGGACACAGGAGACTCGTGGATGGATGTTGTGGAGGTGTCTGCTAGTGAGGTATGTGTACTGCTTTGTGTGGTGATGCTGGTGCTGGCTGTTGAAGCAGTGCATGCAGGTGTAAGTGTGGACGTGACTGTGAGGGAGGTGGAGGAGGAGGAAGAGGGGGAGACAGTGGAGGCAGTGGATGTGGATGTGTGTGCAACTGTCTGTTTGTGTGAGTGCTTGTGGACTGAAGTGTGGTGCTTGTGTTTGACTGTGCCACTCTTGTGTGAATGCTCGTCTGTGTGTGTGCTAGGGATGGCTTGGGGTTGAGGAGACTGGGACTGGAAAGTGTAGTTTGAGGGGGAACGGTAGGAACAGGGAAAATGACTGCCATCAGAGAGGAGGCCAGAGCCTGAATCGATCTCCGTTGGGCAGCCAATCTACCGTGGATGTCCTCCAGGAATGCATTGCATTGCTGCATCTAGGATGCCAGCCCCTGGATGGCATTCACAATGGTTGACTCCCCTACAGAGAGTGATCTCAGGAGGTCAATAGCCTCCTCAATCTGGGCAGCAGGGCTCAATAGGGCAGGGCCTGAGGTGCCTGGGGCGAAGGAGATGCCCACTCTCCTGGGTGAGCAAGCATGGGCAACTCGCTGAGGGGCTACTGGGAGGGTGGTGCTGTTACGGAGGGTGGCGGCTGTAGCTGCAGTTGAGGTGGTCATAGTGGTGTCCACCATCACCAGGGAGCTTCCATCTGAGGAGGAATCAGTCTGTGTTGTCACCACCTGTCTCCGCCGTGGTGCTCCCCTCGCCCTCTGTCCCACTGGTTCCCTTGGCGCCGTTGGACTCTGCCTCCTGGGTCATGTGGGATGCAGCTCCCTCTGTCACTGGTACCCCTGCTCCCCCGCCAGATGATGCTAATGCACACCAGGACAGGATGACAGAAGGAAAAAGGGGGAGAGAAAGGGAGCACTGAGTCAATTACAGCACCAACACCTCAGTTGGCATACACAGCACCGTCACAGACAGGGATCAGGCTTGAGCACTATGCATTGCACTGGCATTGAATTGGCTAGATGCCACAGCAAGATCAGGGCTAAACACTGCCAACTGCACCCCTCCTGGGACCCACAAAGCCCTGACTGACATGGAAAGCAAACAAGCTAGGTTACCTGCATTTGCCAAACACCCATTACCCTTGAGCTGGATCACGCTGCAGTGTCTGTCCTGGTATTGACGGGCACCCACTAACTCACACCCACCACCCCAATCCCATGAGGCCTACCAGTTATTGTAGTAATGCCCACTGTACTCATCCTCTTGTGGTGATGCCTTCAAGTGCCCATCCAGCTCTGGGAAGGCCACTGCCAGTAAGTGGGCCATCGGGGGTCAGGTCCCGGCAGGCACCTCTTCCTCGTTGGGAGGCCATTCACAGCTGGTCCACTGTGGTCTTCCAGGCCCAGCATCTCAGGTCTTCCCACTGTTTCCTGCAGTGGGTGCTCTGCCTGCTGTAGACCCACAGGGTCCGCACAACCTCAGCGGTGGCATGCCACAATCTCTTCTTTTGATGGGCGCTGACCTGCAGAGGTAATACAGACAGCATTACACATACAATCCAGCCTGTTACACATATGGCCCACAAATTCAGTTTCCAAATCAATTGGCACACACTTTGCCCGGCGCACATCATGCACACTACCACCAGACCCCCCCCCCCCCACAAATGACACAGTGCCTCACACACATCTCCATGCAACCCTCCCACATCCATCATGCACAAGGTGTACTCATCTGTTGGTCTGGAGGCCCATACAACTGTCTATACTGGGGCAGGGCCCCATCCACCAAGTGCTCCAACTCCATTGACGTGAAGGCAGGGGCCATTCCCCGGTCACACGGGCCATGATAGGTTCCAAACACAGGTCACAGCAGCACATGCAGTGTAGGTGTTGTCCTGTGGAAAGTCAGGAATCAAGTGAGGTTGTAGACAGAAAATGGCGCTCACATCCACAGAGGTGTACACCATCACCTCCGCCACTGATCCCCATTGGCCACTGTACTCCATAGAGCCCCATATTAGCCAATGAGGAATTGCACGGCGGTGCAAGACCGCCTTCCACCACGACACCCAACGTTGACTGAGTTACCTCACTTCCACCTGTCCCTAGATACAGGACAGGCGGTCACCATTTCATGGTGGTGGACCACATTCAGATCTCCCATAACTGTGTCATTGCCGAACATTGCACATACATTGCCATTCACACTGTCCCATCACAATGCTGTATGCACACTGAGGTGGTGGTTCCATTGTTCAAATTGTGACAGCCTACTCACTCTTCTCTCTGTTAAATACTTACCACTGGGGATGAATAGGAGGTGGAGATAAACCCCCTTGTAAAGACCCCTTGTGGACTTGGCTACACTGGAGGAAAGGCACATAGTACTCACCTATAGACTGGACATGGCCACAATCACAGAGCTGTGTGCCCAATTGGAGCCTGACCTGATATCAGCTATCCGTCATTCTACTGGGATCCCACCTATTGTGCAGGTTCTATCAGTGTTCCATTTCCTGGCAATTGGTTCTTTCCAACTGACAGTGGGCTTGGCATCAGGAATGTCACAGCCAATGTTCTCAATTGTGCTGGCAAGGGTTTTGTCTGCCTTGGTGAAAGAAATGTACAGCTACATTTCCTTCCCCCTGGTGGAAGATTTGGCCACTGTGAAAGCGGGATTATATGCAATGGGACTGTACGAGGTTGTCCGATCGACGACACCAGACTGCTTGGTTTTTGTTTTAAGTAAGCTGCCTTTATTGGTCTTTTGACAGTATAAATAATGTTGTGGTATAGTTTTGTAGATCGGAGGGTTTAAATGTCTTTTCCTTCTGGCCGCTACATCTCGTCTTCTTCTCTCCTTCTCTTCCAGAGGCCTCGCGGGAAGCGTGTGAGGACAGAAAAGAATAGATACGGTAAGTGTGTGGTTTTTGCCTTCCTCTTTTCTTTTCTCTCTATCTCTTCTCTCCACTCTATTGTCTCACTACCTGGTTTCCCTATCTTTCTTTTCCTCTGCTCTCCTTGCTGTCTCCTCTTAGATGTTCTTTAGTCCCTTTTTTCCCCTGTCTTTCCCTCTGCCCTGGTGTTAGCGGGATTTCTCTTCTTTTCCTTCCTCTTTCTCCCTCGTATTGTTCTCTCGTCTCTCCTTTTCTTTTCTGCAATATTGTAGGTGCACTGGTCTCTCTAATGTCCTTGTCCTTTCCTTTCTCTGTGGCCTGTTCCTTTTGTTTCCCTTGGCTTCTCTTTGCTCCTCGGCTAGGCTCCTTGTCTTCTTTTATATTCCTTACATCCAGTTCTTACACTTTTTTCCTTCTGTTTTCTTACTCCTCTTCCCTCCCCCTTTCCCCGTGCTCTTAGTGCAGTGCCCGTGGTTTCTTTTTCCCTTCTTTTCCCGCCTCCTGCCTCCTGCCTCCTGCTCCTTTTTCCCTGTCCAGCACTCCCATACCTGTTTGGCCACACTTCTCCTGAAGCGTGGTGGCTCATTCACGTGCTGCCCGGGGCCAGCGATCCTCGTCTCTCCAACGGGTCTCCACGGTTCTGGATCCCAGCTTCGGTTCGCTCTTCTGAAGAGCAGTTTCAGCGTCTTCCGGGTCTGCTTCTTCCATCGTCCTTCGTTCTTGTCCTCCAGTCGGCTCCCTCAAACTCCAGCTCCGGATCCCGTCCTCCTCCCCGTGAAAGGGAGGAAACCTCCTTTTGACCAACTCAAGTTCCCGCGGCGTTGGCAGGTAACCAATGGGAAGGGCTTCTTCCCGGGCCGCTTCTGTGTTGTCAGGGGCAGCGACAGCACAAGCTAGACCGGAGTGTGGGTCGGACTGGTTCAACCCGTCAAAGTGACATATACCCAATATTATTGGGGAAATTGATGGCACACATTTTGCGTTTTTCCCCCCCCTGCCAGAATGAACAGGTCTTCAGGATTCGGAAGAGTTTCTACTCACTCAATGTGCAAATGGTGTGCCTGGCAGACCAGTTCATCTCCCACGTCACTGCCAAGTATCCTGGTTCGGTGCATGACGCCTTCGTTCTGAGGAATAGCAGCATCCCAAATGTGATGGCCCAACTACAGAGGCACAGGGTATGGCTAAAAGGTAAGCCAGAGTCCCCACCCATTGTATGTCAGTGTATGCCTTCAAGTGATATCCCCATAGCATTGTATAAGGTTAATTTTTGTTTGTCCCTCAATATTTGCAGGTTACTCTGGCTACCCAAACCTATTGTGGCTCCTGACCCCTGTGAGGAATGCCAGGACAGGGGTTGAGAACCGTTATAGTGATGCACATGGACGAAGCAGGAGAATAATTGGGGGACCTTAGGTCTCCTGAAGGCCGAGTTCAGATGCCTGCACCTGACGGGTGGATCCCTGTGCTACTCTCCTGAGAAGGTCTGCCAGATAGTAGTGGCATGCTGCATGTTGCACAACCTGGTCCTCAGACAACATGTGCCTTTTCTACAGAAGGAGGAGACTGGAGATGACCCTGAGGCAGCAGTAGACCCTGAGGACAGTGAGGATGAGGAGGCAGAGGATGAGGATGTGGACTACAGAACATCAGTGTACGTCAATACTCCCAATGACACACAGGTGAGACAGTGGAACTGACCACTATTCTGACTATTGATTTATCTGTGTGGCTGTAG
The DNA here is from genome assembly GCF_031143425.1 of Pleurodeles waltl. Classification (NCBI taxonomy): domain Eukaryota; kingdom Metazoa; phylum Chordata; class Amphibia; order Caudata; family Salamandridae; genus Pleurodeles; species Pleurodeles waltl. The sequence continues at coordinate 801,589,647 of NC_090446.1, forward strand.
CATGAAGGCATTCACTTCCTTTGCATCTCAACTTACTGTCACCTGTGGCTTGTCATTTTAGAGATGTTGGTGATATGAGAACAGTGTCCTGATGTGTTTACTGCAGACAGCTACAGGTCATTATTTGTATGCTATCTCAGTGTTCAGATCATTTGCACTAGATGTGACTGTTCCCATAAATGCACATTTTCAAAACATAAAACTGTTAGTCAAATTGTGTTCAAGGGTGTTTATTGTAGTGCAAATAATTGACTGAAAAGTGCATTGGAATGTTTTGATGGTAGAGGAAAGTCCACGGTATTGTTCCAGTCTGTTTGTAACACAGGTCCAGTGTCCAAGGGGCCATAGGAAGAGGAGCAAAGGCAGTTCAACGTGGACAAGGTGACAGGGTGGGACACAAGGGTACAATCAGGAGAGTCTCATTTCCAGGGGGAAGTCTTGGTCTTGGCAAGTATCTCTGGCTTCTGTCTGGCTCGCAGGGACCATTTGCAGGGTGGTTCACCTTCTGCTGGGGTAGGGGTGCTGGTGGCCTGTGGTTCCTGTGGCGGGGCCTCCTGCCCGCTAGCTGCAGCAGATGTGGAGGGTTGGTCAATAGACTGGCTAGTGGTAGGGGCCTGCTGGTGTGCTGTTGATTTCCTCATGATGTTGGCCATGTCTACCAGCACCACTGCATGGTGGTGTTGAGAGCCTGCAAGCCCTCCCTGATCTCCTGATGGTGTTCCTCTTACAGCCGCTTGTTCTCCTGCATGTTGGTAAGGATCTGGCCCATCATGTCCTGAGATTGTAGGTTGGCCCCCAGGATGTTGGAGAGTGCCTCCTGGAGAGTCGGTTCCATGAGCCTGTCCTCCCCCTGGTGCACAGCGGTCCTCCCAGTGTCACTGTTGCTCTATGCCTGTGTCTCCTGAACGGTGTGCTCATTGCCACTGGGCCCAGGTCCCTGATTGTCTTGGGGGTGAGGTGTGGACTGGGGTCCCTGTATAGGTGGGCCCACTGCTGATTGACATGTACTGGGGATAGAAGTGTGGGGACGCTGGGTGGGTGCTGTGGTGTTGGATAGTGATGAGGGAGGCTATGTGGCTGACTGGGAGTGGGCTGGGGTGACTGACTGACAAGTGGTCCCTGATGGGCCAGGTAGTTCATACAGATCCAGAAGTCCAGTGTTACTGTCATCACTGGAGGCATCTTCTGTTAGGGGACTGGTTTGTCGTGGCAGCTCCTCTCCACTGTCTTTGGCTGGGGCACCTGTGGGATGTATTATGCTTCATGTCTGTGACATATTGTACATCCCTAGCTTTCCCTCTATCGTTGATGTTGTGTAGGTGCAGTGTGTGGGATGGAATGGAGTGATGGGAGTGAGGGGGTGAGATGGCATGCAGGTATGGGGTGATAAGTAGTAAATGTTGACTCACCACTGTCCAGTCCTCCGGCAACTCCCCTGAGTCCCTCAGGGTGCAGGATTGCCAAGACTTGCTCCTCCCATGCTGTGAGCGGTGGGGGAGGAGGTGGGGGTCCACCGACCAGTCCTCTGCATCACAAGCTGGTGCCTTGCTGCCACGGAACGTACCTTTCCCTGTAGGTCATTCCACCTCTTCCTGATGTCGTCCCTTGTTCTTGGCTGCTCTCCCACGGCGTTCACCCTATCCACGATTCTCCGCCATAGCTTTATCTCCCTGGCAATGGATATTTGCTGTACCCATGCTCCAAACAGCTGTGGCTCTACCCTGACTGTTTCCTCCACCATGACCCTCAACTCCTGCTCTGTGAAACGGGGCGCCTCTGTGGGGACATTTGTGTGGTGTGTGTAAAGTGTGTAGGTGTTGGGTACTGTGGTTGGGTGTGTGAAGTTGGGTGCATGAGGGATGTATGTGTATATGTGGTGTGTGTCTAGTTGTCGCAGTGGTCTTGGTGTCAGTCTGGTGGCAATTGTTGTTGTTCGTAAAGGGTTGTGGGTAATGTGGGTGTGTGTTTTATAGTGTTGTGGGTGGGTGGGTGGATGGATGTGTGTATCAGTGTCAGGTGTGTGTTTTTGGTCTTGGCCAATGTAATGTAGTTTAGTATTTGGGTGTCCATTTTGACCGCACTGGTGTGTACCGCCAATGGTTTAGCACCATTGAATGTCCGCCGAGGTGATTTGTGGGTCATGATATGGTGGGAGTTGTTTTGTTGCCGTAACTGTATGGGTGTTCGTACCGCCACTTTAGCACTGACCTTTGGGCTTACAGATTTGTGTATGTGGCAGTATTCTGTCAAATTGGTGTGTGTGTGTGTGTCATAATTTGGCGAACGGATGTTCCCCTCTTCTGGGGTATGTTGGCGGCCGTCACCACGGCAGTAAGCAAGATTTACCACCTATGTCGTGATGAGGGCCTTTATGTTTTAGTTGCAATTTTAAATCCGTACATGAACACTCAATATGAAACACTTTATGCTCCTGTTGATATGTGTCTAAGGTTGCTTTCCTATTTCAGTTTTTTATTTTCAATTTACTCTACATTTTTTCGAAGTTTTCAGCATCAATAAAGTTTTGTCCAATTCAAATATGTTTACATTTTCAATTATTTATTGAATAACATTTTCTTCACATTTGAACTTGTAATAATAAGTTAGGGTGGCCAGCAAAGTTTTTATTTTAAGTATTTCTACATACAGCCAGCAAAACATTTTACACTTCCTGTTGTCTTTACTAAGCTGAGATCTCAACCTATTCAAAACCTATACCTCCATACAGCAGTGCTTGAGGCTATAAGGCTTAAAACCCTTGTCAAAATTCCCTCCCGTGTACCTTTAGAACACTTTTCTTATTCTGGCAGACCGTCAAGTGAATGCAGTTTATTTGTAGTTGTCTATGGACACAAATATATCAAATAATCTTACACATTTATAGGCCTCACATAATTTCCAAAAGACACTAGGGTCCAGATGTATCAAAGATCCGTTTTGCATTTCATAAATAGCGAATTTTAAGAAATCGCTATTTTAGAAATGCAAAATGGGATGTATCAAAATTGCGAGTCAGTAATAGCGAAATTGCGAAAATGACAACCCGGAACAGGCTAATGACATCACAATCAGAAAGTGAGTCAGCCCATGCTGTTTCCAGGAGCCACACCCACAGGGGCAGGCAGAGAGACACAGCCCAGCACCAGTGAGGCAGTTGTGTGAGCCAGCCAGGACCAAACAGCAACATGGCCAATGATGGGAATGTGAAGGAGCTCAAATTCAGTGAGCAGGAATTGGAGCTCCTCACTGAGGAGGTGGTAAGGAGCCACGACAAACTTTTTGGGAAGAACTCACTCCAGGTACCTTAAAGTGAGAAGAGGAAACTGTGGTCAGAAATCCAGACCATATGTGCAGTGGGTGTTGTGCAGCGCTCTGTTGAGGAGATATGCAAGCAATGGTACGACTTGCGTTCTCATGCCAAAGAGGGGCCAGCAGGCTAAAGGAGGAGGACCACCCACCCAGAAACTGTCTACACCAATGGAAGACATGGTGGAGTCCACACTGCTTCCTGAAGCTGTCAGTGGTGTCACTGACATTGACACCTCAGGGACACCGAGCACCAGCAAAGGTAAGGGCAGTAATGATGTGTATCCCCATATGTGCATGTACAAATGCCCCTTAGAAAATAGTTATTAGCTTGATGCATTGTGATGAGTAGTCCATGCTACAGCTTACATATAACGCAACAATGCCTTATGGGAGTGGTAGTCCACACCCCTAAAGTACTAATCCCACATATATAGCAAGTTAGCGTACAGCCACACAGAGGAACAACACAAAAAACTCAGTGATACGATGTTAGTGTACATTCATTACCATTGTGCAACATTTTGTGAAATATTCATAAATGACATTCTGCACATTGACGTTGTAGATGTCTCGGGCCCTGACTCAGCAGAAGGTGGAAATGTGGGGGATGGCGAAACACAGCCACAGTTCGACTCAAACACCAGTGAGTCCTTCAGTATTGCACCAACTAGATGCAGGGCAAGGGTGTTACCTCTCCCAGAATATAACCTGGACTCAGATGAAATGCTGGATGAAGTACCCACACCACCGCCAGAGGCTAGATCCACAGGAGAACAGCAGTCTCTGCCCCAGCGTCAGTCAGCTCCGCTCAGGAGGCGTCACGATGCACTCACACAGTGCACAGATGAAGGAGAGGGCCTATCAATCTTTGGCGGCCTTGAAGCTTCCATGCTTAAAGTGCAGCACCTGCAATGCAAACACATGAGGTCAATGCACAGGCAGTTGGTATCTCACAATGACAATATGGGAGTACTGCACAACCAGTTGGATGTACTCAATGAAAACATGGGATCCATGCACAAGCAGTTGGAGTCTCTGAATGAGGGACAGCAAACAGCAGTAGAAAACACAAAGGAGCTGACAAGATTCAGCAGGAGCGTGTCAGCCACCGTAGGCGCCAGCACCAATTTATGGGAAGGTTTGATGGGTTCTGAAGATCAGTCAATCGGCTCGCTAGCTCAACTGCCTTGATATCACGACGTGCTGTGGGCATACAGGTGGCAATAGCACATTGCAGTCGGGACGTTGCACAGGTATTGGTGCAAATAGCCAATGTTCTTGATGCAATGCATACAGCACGCAGTGCTACAAATAGCGAACTTCGTGGTGGGGATAGTGAGGAGCTCTCTAGCCTTGGCAGTTTTACAGCCCCTGTAATGGATCCTAGGCATCGCAGTACCAGACACAGTACTGTCTTGGAACCCGCTACAAGAGGTGCCAGCGAGGCCACTGAACAGTCAAGTGGAGTACGTGGACATAGGATGTAATTTTGAGGACCACAGGGGACTACCTTAACATGTAGCGATACAGTTATACTTTGATGCTAATAGTGTGACACTGTTACTCGCACATGTTTGCCTTTAGTGCATAGCTATGTCCTATTGACACATATGTTACTTAAAGTCAAGGTAATAAAGGTGCTAACTACAGAAATACTTAAAATTGAAGTGGTGTTGTCAATACATCAGAAATGATAGCGCGTGATGTCAGCGCGTCTTAGCATGCCCTCTGCTGCACTGCTCCTGTCTACTGGGTGAAGGGGTGGTAAGGGATCACTATCCTTATCTGAGTCCGGCTCTGTGGGTTCAACAGGTATGCCCCTTGTTGCAATGTTGTGCAACATAGCACATGTAGCCACAATTTTGCAGGTCGTCTCTGGGTGGTACTGTAGTGCACCTCCAATCTTATGGATGCACCTGAAGCGGCTCTTCAGCAGTCCGAAGGTCCTCTCCACAACACTGCGGGTTGCCCTGTGTGCAGCATTGTACTTTCTCTCGGCTGGCATTGCAGGGCTCAGGTAGGGCGTCAGTATATAGGTCTGCACTGCATAGGCACTGTCTCCTGGAATGAAAAGAAAGTAAAATGAGCACTTGTGATATCTGACATCACATTTACATCAATGCAACATTGTCAACTATCAAATTACCCAGTAGATATCCTTCGCCAAACTCCCCAGCTAGTAGTCTTGTGTGAATTCTGCTGTGGCAAAAAATGTAGGAGTCATGTGTGCTACCTGGGTATATGGGCATTAGATCGGTTATGATGGTGGATGCATTGCTAATCACTTGTATGTTCATGGAATAATGGTTCTTACGGTTCCGATAAACATACTCGGTGGCCAGTGGTGGACAGATTGGTAAATGTGTCCCATCAATGGCACCTATGACATGTGGAAGTTGGGAAATGGGTAGAAATGACATTTCGTCTGTAGTAATTCCTGTGGGGTGTTGGGGAATCTTATGTGCTGCTGAATTTTGCTCAGCATGGCATTGAGAAATGCATTGAAAAATCATGAGAGGGCACACTGTGAGACCCCTCCTGCTGCTGCTATTACCCCTTGTTAGCTCCCTGAGGCTAATAGGTGCAGGGAGCATAATACCTGTACATGGGTGGGTATACTATTGATCCTGTGTGTGGTGCGTTGCAGTATGGGTTGTAGATCAGCTATCTGGTCAAATATCATGGCTGAGCTTAACCTGTACTTCTCATATATCTCCTCCTCTGTCTGGTCAAAAAGGGTTATACGCACTCTGAAAATGTGCTCCTGTCTCCTCCTCCCTCTCCTCAAACCTGCCAGGATCCTCATTCTCCTCGCCATCACATAGAGTGCAGCCATTGAGGAAAAGAGGCTAAGTCATTCTGGGCCTCTTTATATAAGTTGCACCTGGTTACCACCTGATTTCAATTTGTGGTAAATTGCATGTGCAAACGTCCATTCTGCGAATATTCGCTATTTGCAAATTTTTGATGCATCGCATTGCAACATGATTTTGCGTGTCGCAATCTGTGTATCGCAAATAGTAACATGATTTTGCAAATCGCTATCTGAAATTCACAAATCTAGGTCACAATTTGCGTAACGCAGATAGCGATTCGCTAAATCATGTCGCAGTCGCAGGAATCACTATTTTAGTGATTCCTTATTTTTGCACTGTGAATGGGTTTCATACATCGTATTTGCCATTTTTGCATTCACAAACGGATGATTTTTGCGATTCGCACCGTTTGCGAATGCGAAAAAGTTTAATACATGAGGCCCTAGGTGCCAAATGTAGATATTTTTTTACCAGTGCAATCCCTCCAAATCGGTTAATCAAAGGGTTTGAATCAGTAAAAAAAACTTCTTCCAATGCACTAATCTCATTTAGTGATCTAGAAACATTTTTGGAACTACAAAATGGGTTTCAAAATGGGAACAAATTAGATATTGGGAAGGGATGTGTTTTAGGCATCTTCCATGTACCAAATTGGAATGTATCAATCTTTTTGTGACTATTATTCCACTCATAATCATTGATACGTTAGCTTTTACTGATTTACAAAATAGAAGGGGTCCTCTTTGGAGCACTTTCACTTTGGGTATTGGGGTTGCCAGCTTCAAAGGGAGTAAGCTATGGGAGTAGGCAGTAATCCTAAGGACGACTGCCTACTCACTCTGAAGTTCTTCAAAATGGAAAAACTTTTTTTCAACCAGGTTTCCTTTAAGAAACCCTGGCTACTTTTAAGAAACAAGTTTTTAATTTTAAAAAACATTCACAGGGATGGTGGTCTGTTGTCCCTTGTAGGTCACATCGCAAAATAAAATGATGGATGGAGTGTTGAAACCTTTCAAACACTCACTGCCAGTCACAGATCTGGGTTTAATCCATTGTTATTTTGCTTGCCACGTCACCCCAGTTTGGACCCAGCCATGTGCAAATCAGTCATGACCCTGCTCCCTATGGGAGCAGTCCAGCCCGAACTGCCAAGCTAGGTCCTTCCTGGACAGGCTGGACTGTTCCCATGGGTTCAAACTGGGGTTTCATGGTAAGCAAAAGAACAATGGATTAAGCCAAGATCTATGACTGGGGGTGAGTATTTGAAAAGTTTCAACATTCCGTCCATCATCCCTTGTGTTGCTAAAGTTGCCCTAAGTGGGAAGGGTGTGCCCAGACGTGGGTCCCTTGATCACTATTCCACTGGATTCAACCTAGCCTGGTTGATCAAGGGTGATGCCATGAAATTGGTCCCAGGATGCTTGGTTCCAGTCCAAGGATGACCTGGCCTGTCAGTTTGGGCTGGACTGTTCCAGACTGATTTGTCTATGGCTGGGTCCAAACTGGGGTGACATGGTGAACAAAAGAATGATGGATTAAACCCCGATCTGTGACTGGGGGTGAGTGTTTGAAATGTTTCAGCACTCGGTTTGTCATCCTTTTGTGTTGCTAAAGTTACCCTAAGTGTGGAGGGTATGCCCAGATGTGGGTCCCTTGCTCACTGTGCCACTGTACTCAACCTAGCCTGGCTGATGAAGGGTGATACCCTGAAACGAGTCCCAGGATGCTTGTTTGAGGTCCAGGGAAGACCTGGCCTGGCAGTTCAGGCTGGACTGTTCCCATGGGGAACAGGGTCAAGACTGACTTGCATATGGCTGCGTCCAAACTGGGGTGGCGTAGTGAGCAAGAGAGAAATGGATTAAACTCAGATCTGTGACTCGGGGTGAGTGTTTGAAAAATGTCAACATTCAGTTCATCATCCTTTGTGTTGCTAAAGTCACTTGGAGGTCAACTTTGTGTGAAGGAAGCTAATTGCAAAGCATTGTAATTTGTGACCTGAATAATGAATATTAATTCATTAAGTTGTTTCTACAGCCTCCCATGTTTCCTTTTTTTGCCAACCGACCTATTAGTCCATGCAGTTCATTAACTCTTTTTATGACCAGTGACATATTAAATCTGGCCCAAGGTTTTTAATAATGCCATGTGTTCTGTGTGTGTGTTTTTCCTGCACATTTAACTATACACTAGAGCAATAATGCTGGTGTTTACATATTGTTATGATAAATCACATCTATGACAATCTCCTGTTGTAACAGACTTTAAACCACACACAGCAAGTTCAAAGAATGCAGAGCAAACAATATAAAACATAAAGGGGGTCATTCTGACCTCGGCGGTAAAAGGCGCTTACCGCCGGTCAGAAGACCGCCATAACACCGCCGCGGTCGCGGTAAACCGCCACAGTCATTCTGACCCGCAACTGGCAAACCGCCAAAAACCCGACATCAACAAAAGTCCGCCACAGCAACGGCCAGAGCAAAACTGGCGATGACCAAACCTCTACCGTCACGCCAACAGAAATACGCCCATGCCATTCCGACCCACAAATCCCCGCAGAGGTCTTTCAACCGCGGTATTCCATTGGCGGTACACACCGCTGCGGTCAAAATACACACACCTTTACAAAACACAGCCACATTGGACAAATCAAAATACACACACCTGAGACACATACACACACCACTACCACACACCCAGTTAAATATAAAACACACACCCACATCACCCACAAACCCTTACGACCACAATTGCGACTGAAGGACAGAGAGAGACAGCACAGCATAGAGTAGACCATCACACAGAGGCAAATCACAACATCACCCACACAATTTCCACGCACAAAACACCATACACCACCACACTCACCACACTCTACAACACATACACCACCCCTCACCTCATCCACACCACCCCATGGCACCCCAAAGACACCCCAGGTTCTCTGACGCAGAACTCAGGGTCATGGTGGAGGAAATAGTTTGTGTAGAGCCCCAGCTCTTCGGGGCACAGGTGCAGCACACCACCATTGCCAGGAAGATGGAGCTATGGAGCAGAATAGTGGACAGGGTCAACGCTGTGGGACAGCATCCACGCAATCGGGACGACATCAGGAAGCGGTGGAACGACCTACGGGGGAAGGTGCGTTCCATGGTATCAAGGCACAACATCGCGGTACAGCGGACTGGCGGCGGACTCCCACCTACTCCCCCAGAATTCACAGCATGGGAGGAGGAAGTCTTGCACATCCTGCATCCTGAGGGCCTCGCAGGAGTAGGCGGAGGAATGGACTCTGGTAAGTCAAATCTCCACTACTTCATTCCCCCCACCCCACCTGCATGCCAACTCATACCCACACCTTCACCCCCACCCCCATCACACCAACTCCTTGCAAATGGCTCACCATCACAACCCACCCATCCCAAAACCTAGCCCTGCATGCGTCCCCAAAGCATGGACACCCATCACCAAAGCATGCCCACTGCACACACCCATCACCCCCACAAGCCACTGTCACAAAAGCCCCCACAAGGGAATGCCAGCACTGGGGTACACGGCCACCCACCCATTACACGAAATGCCACACACAGAAGCAATAACCATACTCTTATACCCCTGCAGGACCCGAACGCCACAACACCGCCACGGAGGGTCCAGAGATGTCCCTCCCACCCCCAGAAGAGGCCCCCAGTGATGACAGCAGCTCTGTCTCCCTGGACCAGCCCGGCCCATCGGGGACCTCGGGACAGTCGGTTCCCCACAGACAGCCACAGGCTACACCAGACCTAACCCCCTCTGGGAACACCAGCACAGCTCCCACCCAGTGGGCCCATGCCTCTGTCTCCAGGACACGTCAATCAGCGGTGTTTCCACCACTACAGGGCACCCAGGTTGACCCACCACCCCAACAACAAGAGGGACCTGGGGGCAGTGGTAGTGGGCACACGGTCCAGGGGACAGAGGCCCAGGGAAACAGGGGAACTGGGAGGGCTGCTGTGCGACAGGGGGGGGACAGGCCCAGGGAACCGACTCTCCAAGAGGCCCTCTCCTCCATCATGGGAGCATACCACCACTCCCAGGAGACAATGGCTACGGTACTGGCCAGGTTCCAGGAGATCCAGGTACTGCAGGAGGAACAGTACATGGGGTTCAGAGAGGAACTGAGTAACATTAGTTCCGCAATGGGGACCATCGTCGTGGCCCTTAACCAGATAGTCACCACATTGCGGGACCATGTGGCAACACAAAGGGCCCCTGTCACTAGCATGGACCAGGAACAGCCTACCACCTCCGCCGGCGCTAGTGGACAGGAGGCCCCCACACAACGACAGGCCACCAGAACCCCACCTCCTGCAGAAGAAGAACCACCCCGCAAGCGGTCCCTGAGATCTCACAAGAAGACAGAGTAGGATGCCAAGACCCCCGCCAGCAAAGGATACCCCCTGATGTCATCCCACTGTCCCACATTGTCACCCTGTCCAACCTTGAACTGCCCCTGCTCCATCCTTCCACAGGCATATGGACAATGCACCTGTGAGACTGAAAACTGGACTCTGCCATGGACATTACTCCACCATCACCCATCACCGTTTTACAATCATGTTCCTAAATGTAGCACTTTAATAAAATCACTTATTGCACTTAAAAAATATGGAGTCTGCTTGTATTTTGAACAAATGTATTAGACATAACGGTGCAAAAATGTTCAGTTACATTGTGATGACAACATACCACTGTCACACAGCTGTAATCCATGGGCAAACAAAGCAGAGGTCACGCAGTGGGGCCCACGGCTCTGAAAACGGAAGGGAAAGTCACAACTCAGTTAACAGGAACTGGGGGGGAACTCAGACAGTAGAGAGGCAGGAGACTTTAAGTAAATGTAAAATGGCGTGGTTGATTCGTACCTGTGTGCTACTGAAAATACTGTTGTATCACTGTGTCCCTGTTGTCTGTGTCGTCCCCGTCATCTTCCTCCTCTTCACTCTCCATAGGCTCCACAGCTGCTACAACACCACCATCTGGACCATCCTCCTGCAGGAAAGGCACCTGGCGTCGCAAAGCCAGGTTGTGAAGCATACAGCAGGCCACGATGATATGGCACACCTTCTTTGGTGAGTACATTAGGGATCCACCTGTCATATGCAGGCACATAACCTGGCCTTCAGGAGGCCGAAGGTTCTTTCTATAATCCTCCTAGTTCGCCCATGGGCCTCATTGTAGCGTTCCTCTGCCCTTGTCCTGGGATTCCTCACTGGGGTAAGTAGCCACGACAGGTTGGGGTAACCAGAGTCACCTATTAGCCATACACGGTGTCTCTGTAGCTGTTCCATCACATAAGGGATGCTGCTATTTCGCATGATGTACGCGTCATGCACTGACCCAGGGAACTTGGCATTTACATGGGAGATGTACTGGTCAGCCAAACAGACCACCTGGACATTCATCGAATGATAACTTTTTCTGTTCCTGTACACCTGCTCACTTTCACTGGGGGGAACCAAAGCCACATGAGTCCCATCAATGGCACCAATGATGTTGGGGATATGTCCAAGGGCATAGAAATCACCCTTCACTGTAGCCAAATCGCCCACCTCAGGGAAAACAATGTAGCTCCGCATGTATTTCATCAGGGCAGACAACACTCTGGACAAAACCTTAGAAAACATAGGCTGAGACATCCCTGATGATATGGCCACTGTTTGGAATGATCCACTTGCCAAAAAATGGAGTACTGACAGAACCTGCACCAGAGGGGGAATCCCTGTGGGTTGGCGAATGGGGGACATCAGGTCTGGCTCCAGCTGGGCACACAGTTCCTGTATAGTGGCTCGGTCAAGTCTGTATGTCAGTATGACATGTCTTTCTTCCATTGTCGACAGGTCCACCAGCGGTCTGTACACGGGAGGATTCCTCCATCTCCTCGCAAGTCCCAGCGGACGGTGCCTAGGAAGGACAACATGGAGCACAGAGTCAAGCAACCCACAGGTACGTAACCACAGCTTGCACAGTACACGATTAGCTATGCATTGAATGGCTTGTATGATTGGCAATGCAAGGCCTAGGCCTGTGTGACGCTGTAGAAATTAAGCCATGTGAGCCCTTGAAATGGCGGCTGCCTGACCTGTGAAGTGTGACAATGGGATGTGAGGTCAATGCGCTGGTGTGGCACACCGTGGCGGTAGGCGGTCGAAAACCGCGGCGCAAAGCAGCATTGGTTAACATTGAACCCTATGGGTCTCATGAGCCAATGACGATGTGCGCCGGCGGTCGCGGTACGCACCGCCGCGGTACGCACCGCCGCGGGCTTGGCCGCCATTTTCTATCTGCTTAATCACTCGAGACCTGATCATCCACAGGAGAGGACCTATACTGCAAGTGCTGCTGTGACCTCGGTCTGGAAGAGACAATGGCTGCTGCGACTGGGGAAAGGGCCCCTGCCTTCACATCTGAGGAATTGGAGAAATTTGTTGATGGGGTCCTCCTCCAGTATGCGCTACTCTACGGTCCTCCAGACCAACAGGTAAGTACACAGGGAGCAAGTTGTATGGGCTATGCCTGTGTTGAGTGGGGTGGATGTAAGATGGTGGGGAGTGGAGCGAATGAGGAATGCAACGCACAACAGATGAGAGCATGTGCCACATGGCAAGGTTGGGGAGGGGGGGGCCACTCACATCGACCATGCTGAAAAGTGATGATATGTCTTTTCCCACCCTGTACATGTCACATAGGTCAGCGCCCATCAGAAGATCGACATTTGGCATGCCATCGCCAAGGACGTCCGGGCCCTGGGGTTCCACAACAGACGGGGCACCCACTGCTGCAAGAGGTGGGAGGACATCCGCCGCGGGAGCAGAAAGACCGCCGAGGCTCTGCTGGGGATGGCCTCCCAACCTAGGAGGGGTGCCACATGGCAATTGACCCCCCTGATGTCCCGGATCCTGGCGGTGGCCTACCCCGATTTGGATGGGCGCGTGAGGACATCACAGCAGACACAAGGGGTGAGTCTCAGCACATTCTGCTATATTAGCGCACAGTGGAGGTGTCTGGGTGGGGGAGGAGGGCTGTGGCTATCTCTAGGCCAGGGCGGTTTCTGTAGGCTAGTCCCCTCGGTTAGGCATGGCCCTGTGCCCCCGCCCCCAACCTCTGTAGGGTGCTAAGTACAGCTATCCATGGCCCGGGCTCACCTATGTGTGCAATTGTCCTCCATAGACTTGTAGGCCAAGTCACAATAATTGAGTAGTGTACCCCGAGTGCGCGGCGTAGTGCAGGGGGCTTCTGTGTCTGTCCTCTCCGCCAACGGTGCCGCCAATGCATGCACTCAACATGTCTTTCTTTCTTCTCCCCCCTTTTTTTTGGTTTTCCTGTTCATGTGTGCATTAGCATCATCAGGCGGAGGAGAAGTGGCATCGGCGCACGAGGGAGCTGCATCTCACATGGCCCCGGAGGGCCCTGCAACCGACTCAGAGTACACCAGTGATACGGAGGGCGAGGGGAGCTCCACACCGGGGACCCGTGGAGACGTCAGCGACACCAACACGTCCTCGGAAGGGAGCTCCGTTGTGGTGGCGGCAACATCCGGGCAGGTACAGCCGCCACCCAGCGCACCAGCTCCGCCCTCCCAGCAGCCCCTCAGCGTTCGCCCCGTGCCCGCTCGGCCAGGAAGCCGGGCATCTCCTTCGCCCCAGGCACCTCAGGCCCTGCCCCTGTTACCCCTGCTGCCCTCAGTGCGGAGATCATTGACCTCCTCCAGACGCTCATTGTTGGGCAGTCTACCCTTTTGAATGCCATCCAGGGGGTAGAAAGGGAGGTGCATCGGAGCAATGCATACCTGGAGGGCATTCATTCGGGTCAGGCTGCCCATCAGCGATCGTTCAACGCTCTGGCCTCAGCACTGACGGCAGCCATTGTCCCTGTCTCCAGCCTCCCTCCTCCAACTCCCTCCACCCAGTCCCACTCCCCTGTTCCTCTGCCTATCCCAGACACACCTACAGACCAGCCTGCACACACATCAACACCCAAGGGCAGCTCATCCAGACATAAGCACCACAGATCACACAAGCATTCACACAAGCAACATCCACATGCAGACATGCCAACAGCCACTGCCTCCTCTGTGTCCCCCTCCTCCTCGTCTCCCTCCTCCCTTCCTGTGACGTCTCCACTCACACCTGCATGCACACCACCATCAGCCAGTACGTCCATCACCAGCACACCTACCAGAGCACTCCGCACACGTGCAGTCACCACCCCCACTGCCATTTACACGTCCCCTGTGTCCTCTCCCAGTGTGTCTGTCACCCCCTCTTCCAAACCACACAAACGCAGGCAGCCACCCACCCAACAGCCATCCACCTCACGACAGCCTCCGTCACAAGCACCTGCACCCAAAGACAGCACACTTGACTCTCCTACAACCACATCCTCTTCCTCCACTCCCATACCCACTGCACCTACCCTTCCCATTGCTCCCAAAAAGTTTTTCCTCTCCAAAATTAACCTCTTTGCATCACCTGACCCACCCCCTCCATCTCGTAAGAGTCCAAACAGCACCTCAGCCACCACAAGCCCTGCACCTACTAGGACCATAGTTCAGGGCTATTGGAGTCCACCAGCTCCTAGGACCGGAACATCGGCCAGCAGCAAGGGGACAGCCAGCCCACCCCCTGGGAAAAGAACCAAAAAAGGGATGGGCCGGTGCGACAGGCCTGAGACGGCTGCCCCCAAGGACACTACCCTTGCACCGTCACCTGGCACATCCACAAAGGGCCCCAGAGATTCGGCGAAGGAGGGCAAGGGCAGCAGGGCGGACAAGTCCGGCAGCAGGCGAGCTGCCCAGGAGGGCCCCACCAGCCCCATTTCGGGTGTGACGGAGGACACCCACGGGCCCAGGACTCCAGCACAGGAGGGCCCCGCTAGCGAAAGGTCGGATGGCGACTGAGCGGGAATTATTGGCCAGATCTGGTTCCCTAGGAACACAAGACAAGCACCACTGAACAGGGCCCTGCCGTGAAAAGCACCACTGAACAGGGACCCGCCGTGACAAGCAAGCACCGCTGAACAGGGCCCCGCCAAGACAAGCACCGCTGAACAGGGCCCCGCCGTGAAAAGCACCGCTGAACAGGGCCCCGCCGTGACAAGCACCGCTGAACAGGGCCCCGCCGTGACAAGCACCGCTGAACAGGGCCCCGCCGTGACAAGCACCGCTGAACAGGGCCCCGCCGTGACAAGCACCGCTGAACAGGGCCCCGCCAAGACAAGCACCGCTGAACAGGGCCCCGCCAAGACAAGCACCGCTGAACAGGGCCCCGCCAAGACAAGCACCGCTGAACAGGGCCCCGCCGTGAAAAGCACCGCTGAACAGGGCCCCGCCGTGAAAAGCACCGCTTAACAGGGCCCCGCCAAGACAAGCACCGCTGAACAGGGCCCCGCCAAGACAAGCACCGCTGAACAGGGCCCCGCCAAGACAAGCACCGCTGAACAGGGCTCCGCCAAGACAAGCACCGCTGAACAGGGCCCCGCCGTGACAAGCACCACTGAACAGGGCCCCGCCGTGACAAGCACCACTGAACAGGGCCCCGCCGTGACAAGCACCACTGAACAGGGCCCCGCCAAGACAAGCACCGCTGAACAGGGCCCTTCCTGTCAAGCACCGCTGAACGGGGCCCTTCCTGTCAAGCACCGCTCCGCTGGGCCCTTCCTGTCAAGCACCGCTCCGCTGGGCACCGCTGTCTCTGAACTGCTCCGCTGGGCCCTTCCTGTCAAGCACCGCTCAGCTGGGCCCTTCCTGTCAAGCACCGCTCCGCTGGGCCCTTCCTGTCAAGCACCGCTCCGCTGGGCACCGCCGTCTCTGAACTGCTCCGCTGGGCCCTTCCTGTCAAGCACCACTCCGCTGGGCCCTTCCTGTCAAGCACCGCTCCGCTGGGCCCTTCCTGTGAAGCACCGCTCCGCTGGGCCCTTCCTGTCAAGCACCGCTCCGCTGGGCACCGCCGTCTCTGAACTGCTCCGCTGGGCCCTTCCTGTCAAGCACCGCTCCGCTGGGCCCTTCATCTCAAGCACCGCTCCGCTGGGCCCTTCCTGTCAAGCACCGCTCCGCTGGGCACCGCCGTCTCTGAACTGCTCCGCTGGGCCCTTCCTGTCAAGCACTGCTCCGCTGGGCCCTTCCTGTCAAGCACTGCTCCGCTGGGCCCTTCATCTCAAGCACTGCTCCGCTGGGCCCTTCATCTCAAGCACCGCTCCGCTGGGCCCTTCCTGTCAAGCACCGCTCCGCTGGGCACCGCCGTCTCTGAACTGCTCCGCTGGGCCCTTCCTGTCAAGCACCGCTCCGCTGGGCACCGCCGTCTCTGAACTGCTCCGCTGGGCCCTTCCTGTCAAGCACCGCTCCGCTGGGCCCTTCCTGTCAAGCACCGCTCCGCTGGGCCCTTCATCTCAAGCACCGCTGGCCCATTGGCAGGGCCGGATCTGTGTCGGGCAGGGCTTCACGAAGCACTCTGGCCAACATGCCTCCTCCATAACCAGTGGAGTCTGTAATCCACCTGATGGACTGTGGCTTTGCACTCCCCAGGATGTGACAGTGGGCAATCCACCCACTGTAGAGACTTGAGAGACTGTGGCTTTGCACTCCCCAGGATGGTACAGTGGGCATGGAGGCCCCTCGTGGATCTGGCGTTGTGGACTCATGTGGCTGAGGTGCCCCCCCTTCCCTTCCCCCTGAGGTGCCTGTAGTTTTATTATCTGATGCCCCAGCAGTGTTCTCTCCAATGGAATCGGGTCTCGTGTGTGGGCTTTGCCCATGTGTTTATGCACATTGGCCCACGAACAATGGAAAGGAAGCCAATATGTGCCGGTCTTTCGGGCTATGTATATATTGTTCATGTGGTAATATTTTTTATTTAGATATTTCATATTTCACTTAACTTCAAATATGCTATAATATACTTCAATTTTAATGATCAATTTATTTTGTCTTTGCATTATTCCGGGGGGTTTGGGGGGTGTCACTCTGACTTGTTGCTCTGCATTGGTGTGTAGGGATTTGGGGGGGGGTGGGGGGTTGGGTGTGTCGCGTATGTGTGTGCCCGTAACCTTTTCTCCTCCCCCCTCCCCTGTGTCGTAGGTGCAGTACTCACCGTTGTCGTCTACGCCGGCGTTCGTGCTCCTGGTAGAGGAGCAGGTAGACAATAGCTGGTAGGATGTTTAATTCGGGTTCCATGCTGTCCAGATTCCTCGTGGAGTGTATAGAGGTGAGGGTTTTCCCGTTCGTAGTCTGTTTCCGCCGTGTTTTTATCGGCGGGGCTCCCGCCCCGGAAAAGGTGGCGGATTGGTGGGTCGTGATAGTGTGGGCGGCACATTGTCTGCCGCCTGCCTGTTGGCGGTGACCGCCGCGCTGTTTGTTTGTCCCGCCATGGCGGTCGGAGTGTTAAAGTGGCGGGCTGTGTTGGCGGTTCCCGCCAGGGTCAGAATTCCATTTTTTTTACCGCCTGCCTGTTGGCGGGTTGGCCGCCGCTTTAACACCGACCGCCAGGGTTGGAATGACCCCCAAAGTGTTTAAAAGAATATATGACAGTTCAAAAACTTCCTTTGAATATTGTTCAACTAAAACCATTTTCTCGACCTAGCTTTTAAACTGTAACATAGCTGGCAAGTTCTAAGTTAGTTTAGTTATGACATTTGCAAGATTTTAGCACATTTGTTTATGTGTGACATTTCAATACAACATGCGT
Organism: Pleurodeles waltl; assembly: GCF_031143425.1. Lineage (NCBI taxonomy): Eukaryota > Metazoa > Chordata > Amphibia > Caudata > Salamandridae > Pleurodeles > Pleurodeles waltl. The sequence goes on from NC_090446.1 coordinate 801,607,495, forward strand.
GACACTTTGAGTGACACGTTATTCTTGGCAGAATAATGTAGGAATGATGGAAATCACCCATTTTTAGGGTCAAGCCTGCAAGACACTGTTCAGTAAAGGATTTGTTGCTCACCATTTATTGGTTTAAATGGTAGTCTTCTTTGCAGCGTTGTAATTTGTCCAGGCACGCCTGGCATCATTTCCGTTCCTCAGTGTGGAGCAAGGATCAAGCACTAATGAATTTCAACGTAACTAGTGCCCCTCAGCTGCTCCTGACGTGATTGAGGTACTATTTTGTTCATTTTAACTTCCAGTTTCCCGCAAACAGAAGGCTTTTTCTTTCCTGGTTTTATTCTGGGGTCTCCTTTGTTGTTAGTTTGATTCTGCACCTCCTGACTTGGCGCAGGCCTGGTTTCCACATCTTGCTAGCTTGATTTTGTTCATCCTTTCCTATTTAGGGTCTAGTCTCCTCTCTCTCTATCCTACACATTTGATTTTTATATGTCCTTTTCTGGCTTGAGTCTTGTTTTCCCCATGTTTTCTGATTTAATTTCTTTACCCTTATTTGTGAATTTCTTCTCTCAGTATTTACCTCACTCTCTTTTGTCCTCTCATCTTTGATTTGTGCTGTTTTACAACACTTCTGTTTCCTCAGGGTCCTTATAGTTGTCATCTATAAGCTCCTAACTGGTGTACGGAGTTGGTTGTGCTCCATTATTATACAGGGTACAGGGTACCTACTTGTTAATTAACCAGGGATGTGAGAAGTAAGGTCTGTGGTGTGGCCTAGCTAACAATCAGAGATACGTGCTGTGCACCAGGGCTACCGTGACAACAATTAAAACCACACTATCCTGTTTGTGGGGGTGCCTGCTTGCGCAAAGCACCTCCTGTGGGACCTCGCCTTGTGTAAGGTAACCCCATTCTCTGTCTTTCCTGAGGCACAGAAGGAAAGGCTCCTGCTGGTGACATGCGAGGTCTTGTTTTCTGAAGCAGTAATACAACTGGGAAGTCCCTACCTGGGCTAGATAACCCATTTCAACAATGATGTACTGTAGAGCTGAGCGCAAGCAAGTATGGTGGGATCATGCCGCTCTTGCAAACCTTGGGGCATATTTATACTCAGTTTGCGACAAATTTGCATTATATTTTTACGCAACTCCATATTTATATTTTGACGTTAGACACGTCTAACTTCAAATTATAGGAGTTTGCACCAATGAGATGCAAGGTAGGCATTCCCAACTAAAAAATGGTGCCACAGCCCCATATTTAGTCCCCGTGCTAAAATTACCCACGTGTAGAAGGAGGGGCTAAATGATGGTGCAAAAGCTTGCTTTGCACCATTATTTAACACCTGGGTCAGACCAGGAGCTAGGTGCCCTCCCAAGCTCCAGGAATACCCCCACCCACACCAGACAGACACCAGAAGATGGGGTACCCCATCCTGGGTAAGTATTTTTTCAAAAAAATGTAAGTGCCATCGGGGCCCTAACTTGGGGCCCTCTGCACGGCACAGGGTGCAATGGTCATGCCCAGGGGACACTTGTCCCCTGTGCTGGCCATTGGTGTGGTGGGCATGACTCTTGTTTTTCCTAAGACAGGAGTCATGTTTTAGGTGGCTGTGCACCAGGAAAAGGTGCTAGTTTGGTTAGAAATTTTTTTTTGCCTCTAATCAGACAAGTGTCATTTTCTGATGCACAACCCCCTCCTTCTCTATCGCCACCCCAACCCGGCTAGCATCTTTCTTGAAGACGCTGGCCCAAGTTTAGCACCGGCTTGTGCCATTCAATAAATATGGCTCCCAGCTGGCGTTGTTGAATGACACAAGCAGGCACTAAACTTTTTGCCGCAAAACTGCGTTAGGCCTGTTTTGCAGCAAAAAGCATAAATATGGACCCTTGTTTTTGATGTTAGGTATGGAGTTGGCTGTTTTGCTGGGGTGAAGCCTCTGTATTTTTTTACATCAAGAGTGATTGATTGCGCGAGGTAAGACACAAAACGGAAATGGGTGGTTCTTGCCATTGCTTGTCCACCATTCAAGGCGATAATACATTTATTTGGTTGGTTGCAGTGGCTTGCTTGTACCCTTTGTTGCCTTTGTGCTGTTTTCTAAGTGCCTCTGGGGTTATCGCTGTTACTTGCCCATCTCCAGTAGTAGTAACAATGCATGAATTTGTAAAGCACACGTTCACCCTTTGCAACACTTCTGTGCTTAATAACAGGTGTAAATTGCTCCCCAACACAGTCAAACTCATTTATGCACCTAGGAAGGATGAAAGGCTGCATGGACCCGCTGGAATCTGAACCTGTGGCCATGAGTTAAACACAGGTTGGTGGAGGGGATACATTAGCCCACTTAGCCACCAGACACTGTTTACTGCAATGAATAGTTGTATTTCTTGCCTCCTCTGAGATTCAGAGGTTCAGTTTCCAGGGTGCCTTATTTTTATTCTATTTTTATTCCATGCTTGCTCTTGTGTTCACACAGTATTCTTAGTTTTCCATCCCTCTTCCCTCTGTTGGAATTGTAGTGGCAATGTTCTCTGTATATTCTCTGTGTGAGAAACTGGCCTGGTTTGTAGTGGGTACCAGAGGTACTTAAACCTTATACCAGGTCCAGTGATCCACCTTAGTGAAACGTAGGCGGTGTCTAGCAGCTTAGGCTGTCTAGGGGTAGCTGTAGCAGGGCAGCCAAGGCTGAACTAGGTGACACACCAAGCTCCTACAATATCACTATAGTCACACAGTACTTCTTCACAATAAAAGACAATACTCAGTGTTACCAAAAATAAAGGTACTTTATTTTAGTGACACAAGGCCAAAAATATCTTAGAGGCAATACTCATACTGGAGGTTAGTATTATACATGATATAAACACTAGTAACCAAAATCAGGTAAGTAACCAGTCATAGAATGGTGCAAACAGGGAAAAATACAATAGATTGCAGTGGGCGTAGCAGCAACACAAACCATATACTAAAATAGTGGAATGCGAATGTCGGTTTCCCTCCTAGGCAAGTGTAGTGTGTGGAGGGGCACTGGGAGTGTAAGAAAACACCAAAGGCAAGTAAAATACCCCAATCCGGAGCCCAGGAAAACAGGAGTAAAGTACAGCAAGTTTCCTCAGAACATACTAGAAGTCGTAGTAAAGGATTATGCAAGAACCAAGCAAGACTGCAAGAAACTAACAATGGATTCCTGGACCTGAAGACCTGTGGAGAGAGGAGACCAACTCCAGAAGTCGATGAAGAGTCCAGGAAGAACAGGATCCCCAACCAACCTGGATGAAGGTGGAAAAGGGGATTCTCCGGTTAGAACAAAAGTACAGAAATGCACCAAAGAAGACAGCTGTGGGTTCTTGCTTGGTGCAAGAGATGTCCCATGTCGAGTCATTGGATGCAGGCTGTTTTGGTTACTGGATTCCACCAACAAGCCTTGGTTCGTGCAAGAATGCATTTTGGTCAAAGAGGCGCTGCCCGGGCCCAGGAAGGACCTGGGGGTCTTGACTTGAACTGAGGAGACAGAGGGGGCTTTCAGCACTTTAGAGAGCCCTCAGAAGACCAGGCAGCACCCACAGGAGTCCCAGGACATGGGGACAAAGAAGTTGCAAAGTGCAGTCATCGCAGCACTACACAAAGGGATCCCACACCACCGGAGAACTGCTCAGGGAGCTGTGCGTCACAGGAAAGAGTGCTTGGGACGTGAACTGCGCTGTGCATGAAGAACTTTTGAAAGAAGTGCACAGAGGCCCAAGGAGCTGCAGAAGACGCGGTGCACAGGGGTACTGTCTGGCACGGGGAGGCAAGCTCTTACCTCCACCAAATTTGGTCAGCTGGACCTTTGGACAGTCAGGATCACGTTGGTCCACCACCTGTGTTCCAGGGATCACCATCATTGACAGGAGAGGAGACCCAGAATACCGGTTGTCATTGTAGAGAGGCACCTGCTGAAGCAGGAAGGTGACTCCGTCACTCCACGGGAGATTCCTTCAGTCCTTCTGGTGCAGAATGAAGGCAGGGAGTCCTCAGAGCGTGCACAACCTGGAAACTGTTGCAGTTACTAGTTGAAGTTTCAGGGTCACAGTAGCCTTTCTGGATACTTTGTTGCAGTTACAGTGGTTCCTGGAGCAGTCTGCAGTTGATACGATGGTCAGAACTGAAGCATAGGATGCAGAGGAGTCCTGGTGGAGTCTTGCAAACCAAATCTGAGGAAACACCCACAGGAGAGACCCTAAATAGCCCTGAGAGGGGGATTGGCTACCTACCCAGAAGGGTTCTCTGACATCACCTTTTGGCACTGGCCACTCAGATGCTCCCAGAGGGTCCCCACGCCTTCGAATCCAACATGGCTAACACAAGGGACACTCTGTAGGAGCTCTGGGCACCACCCCTGGGGTGGTGATGGACAGGGGAGTGGTCACTCCCCTTTCCTTTGTCCAGTTTTGCACCAGAGCAGGGACTGGGGGTCCCTGAACCAGTGTAGACTGGATTATGCAAGGAGGGCACCATTTGTGCCCTTCAAAGCATTTTCAGAGGCTCTGGGAGGGTACCCCTCCCATGCCTGTAACACCTATTTCTAATGGGAGAGGGTGTAACACCCCTCTGCTAAAGGAAATGCACTGTTCTGCCTTCCTGGGATTGAGCTGCTGAATCCTCAGGAGGGCAGAACCCTGTATGTGAGGTGGCAGCAGAAGGGGCTGCAGTGAAAACCGGAGAGCTAGTCTGGCAGTACTGGGGGTCTATGGTGGAGCCCCCTGGGTGCATGGAATTGCCCCCCCAATACCATATTTGGATTGGGGGTTCAATTTCACAATCTTAGACACCTCACAAGGCCATATTCGGAGTTACCATTGTGAAGCTACATATATGTATTGACAAATATGTAGTGCACACTTATAATGGTGTCCACACACTCACCAAGTCCGGGAAATTGGTTCCGGACAACATGGGGGCACCTTTGCTAGTGTAAGGGTGCCCTCACACACAGTAACTTTGCACCTAGCCTTCAGTAACAGAAGGTTAGACATTTAGGTGACTTATAAGTTACCTGGTGCAGTGAAAATAGCTATGAAATAGTGTGTGGAGTATTTCACTCAGGTGCAATGGCAGTCCTGAAAGAGTATTTGTATGAGCTCCTTATATGGGTGGCAAAAGAAATGCTGCAGCCCATAAGGATCTCCTGGAACCCCAATGCCCTGGGTACTTAGGTACCATATATTAGGGACTTATAAGAGGGGTCCAGTGCCAATCTGAATTTGAATATGGGGTCACTAAACTTTAGTGACACATTTGTAAACAGAGAGAGCATAAGCACTGGAGTTCTGGCTAGCAGAACTCCAGTGACACAGTCAAGCATATTGACAATACACATAGGCCTCAAACTATGTGCGCTGGGGTCCTGACTAGCAGGATCCCAGTGAGACAGTAATAACACACTGACAAACAGGCAGAAATTGGGGGTGACATGCCAAGAAAGATGGTACTTTCCTAAACTCTGGCGTTAGACTAATGCTTACTGTTATTTGTTACCCCCTGCTGTGTAGTAGGAGACAGTGTTAGGTCCTTATTAAGAGATATTAACTGACATGTTCTAATTGAATTGAACCGTAAACACTTAACATGAGAGAACCTTTTATTTTTTTAACTTACTTTGTTAAATGCACCTTTTTAGGTAGCCTATTAACCATTTAAAGTGACACTTCTGAGGTAGTAAAACGAAGAGAACATGCAGTTAATGCAGCAAAATCTTTACATTGAGGAAGACAAGCTGCACTTAAGCGAGACAGGTTGCCCCCAGTACAAAGATTCATTGTTGACAGTCATTTCATTTTTTTCCTTTCTGTGCTCTTGAGGCCCTATACATATTTTTTATTATTTTGAATTAAGTTTGATTTTCTTTTCTTTCCACATCATAAGACAGACTTAGCTGTGAGCTATCATTCTGATTTCATCTGAGAAAACTTAATTTGTCTGTACTTTTCTTCCCCAATGGTGTGTCCTGCCTTCACAGATTGTGATGTTGTCTTCAAGTGGCAAAACAGAATCAATTACCGATCTACATAACTTCCATATCCTTGCAGACTGACAGACTTTGAAAGACGGTTAATTTAATAGGTCATTCAATATGTCAAGGGATATAGAAAGTTAGAAAAGATTGCTGGCTCCAAAATTATAATTCCTGGAGGTCTTTCAGTCTACATAAGACCATAGGGGAGAAACGCCCTCCACCTTAGCACTTTCTAAAACCACCTTTAACCACAGGTCAGATATAAAAAAACAAGAGAAGAATTTGAATCATGACTTTTCTGCCTTTACTGTATTGATAACTGTTGGGACTGGCTTTGAAGAACCTTTGACTGTCCAACTGTTAAATGATGAATCATTCATCAGAGAGATGTTTGCCCTTGAAGAAGTTGACCCCCCTTGTTCACTGTTAAAACACTACAAAAGAGGTTTCCCCACCAAGGGCTATACCATCAAGCAGATGTATGTACATCTTTGAGCCTTTGTTGAAGATATCATCCAGTGTAGTTTTTGTGGCTTAACGGCATTTTCATAGACCCATATGTACAACTTGCTATCAGAAATTCAGCTGTGTATACACCCCTGTGGAATTAGTGCTTGAACACTGGGAGGATAAATTAATGATATTGATGGCAGCTTGGTAACCATTAACCTGGTGACTGGACAAATAATTGAAAGATTCCATAGCAGCAACATATACCAACTCAGCTATTTTATCAAACCAGTGTTGAGCAACTCACCTTAAAATCCTTTGGCCAACATTAAAAGACTAAGAGGGTCATTCTGACCCTGGCGGCCGGTGGCCGCCAGGGCCACCGACCACTGGAGCACCGCCAACAGGCTGGCGGTGCTCCAACGAGCATTCTGACCGCGGCGGTTCAGCCGCGGTCAGAAGCGGAAAGTCAGCGGTCTCCCGCTGACTTTCCGCTGCTCGTTTGAATCCTTCATGGCTGCGGAGCGCGCTCCGCAGCCATGAGGATTCTGACCCCCCCTACCGCCATCCTGTTCATGGCGGGAAAGCCGCCATGAACAGGATGGCGGTAGGGGGGGTCGCGGGGCCCCTGGGGGCCCCTGCGTGAGGGGCCCCCGTAAGAGGGCCCCGCAAAGTATTTCAGTGTCTGCCTTGCAGACACTGAAATACGCGACGGGTGCCACTGCACCCATCGCACCTTCCCACTCCGCCGGCTCGATTACGAGCCGGCATCCTCGTGGGAAGGTCGTTTTCCCCTGGGCTGGCGGGCGGTTTTTCAGCAACCGCCCGCCAGCCCAGGGGAAAACTCGTAATACCCGCCGCGGTCTTTTGACCGCGGCGCGGTATTTTGGAGGGCGGCATCCTGGCGGGCGGCCTCCGCCGCCCGCCAGGGTCATAATGAGGCCCTAATTTTGTTAATCAAAAGGAATAACCCAACATTGATTCACTATCTTGGAAGGCAGGGAGTCCCAAAATTGAGGACTCTCAAAGCAAGCTCAAGCTGCCTCCCACTGGAGATTTGCTTGAGCTTGCTCCATTATGCTGTTCAGCCCACCAGTAAACGATAAATAACCAGGCATCATTATAAGGAGAGTGTTAACAGAGCCAGTTATGGACTATTTACCACAGAGTTCACAGTCGAGTCTTTAATCAGTGAGGTAAACCTCCAAACTCTTTGTGACCTCCTCATGACCGCACAGTCACTTAACATCTAGGCCTCCAGAGACTGGATCAAGGCATTTGTTCTTTTGTTTGATGAGCTATTCATCGATATTTATTTATCATTTTTCCACTCCTACCCTTGATCCAGAATGGCCTCACAAATGGTGGTTGACAGATCTGCTTTACTTATCGGATCAGTTACCTAAGAGAGGGCTATGCAGACCAGGCGTTCTCTTTAACTGAGTGCTAAGAAGGTCATGTGCAGCTGTTAAGTTGGCAGCCCAGATCATGAACTAACTCCAAAAGGCATTTACATTTGCCACCAGACTCTATGGACATTCTCCAAAATCATCAAAATCTTCATCAGAAAACCATACACATTTTCATTGAAGGTGGTGTAATATGTGTTGTTGAAGTCCATCTGTACTATTACTATTACGTGGTAGAAACAAACTCCCCATTACACCATGGCTTTGAAAAGGGCTATCGCTATCTAGTATTATCGAGATAAACAAGCATTGGGAAAGCTTCTACATTTGACCAGAATTTTTAGTCAAGCCTAAAGTATTTTAAAAAGCCTGCTACAGTGAAAAAATAAGAGATTGCTTTCTATAATTACTACATGTGTTGATTCAGTGTACTTTTGATCTGTAAAACAGTCCCTTGTGCACTGCAATGCGGGCACTCTGGATGAAGCGGATTAATGATACCACAAATATGATAACACTCAAATGTTTTCAGTCATTTCCTTTTCATGTGGTTATGTTCTCTAGGGGCTAACTATATGGTAACATGACCATGTTTCTAACAAGCTATTTTCATTGCGGTGTCCTCTAGGTGCTGTTCTGAGCATTATAGTCTAATACTAAACGTTTATTTCTGATAAAAGTTTTTATTGGGTTTATAGGATGTGTATATGTTTTATCAATCTCTCCTTATTGCAAATATGAGCATGGTTCAGGCCAACTTAACACCCTTATTACACTATGACAGTTTTAACACTCTTGATATGATTGGGTAAGCCTTTTGGTTTATTTCTCTCATTACTCGTCCATGGCTGTCTTGATTTGGGAATTGTGTTAGCCAGCTAGCACCTCATGGTGGGGTGATGAAAGCGGTATTCTATTGAACTTAGCAAGGCCGATGTAAATTAGGATGCTAAATGCCAACATTTTCATTTTTGGCAGCAGATAGAGGAAGAAGGTAAATGGAAGTGCTTTAGTTATAAGCAGGGTGTAGGAAGTTGGGTCTGTATATACTATCTCAACGTGAGAGATAGTGTGCACAGAGTCCAAGGGTTCCCCTTAGAGGTTGATAGTGGCAAAATTAGATAATACTAATGCTCTAGTTTGTGGTAGTGTGGTCGAGCAGTAGGCTTATCAGAGGGTAGTGTTAAGCATTTGTTGTACACACACAGGCAATACATGGGAACACACACTCAAAGACTTAACTCCAGGCCAATAGGTTTTTATATAGAAAAATATTATTTTCTGAATTTATTTTTGAACCACAGGACTCAGAATTCAAGTAAGTACATAAATTGTAAGGTACTTGACATAAGGACATATGGAACTTTGAATTAAAACAGTAATGTACACAGTTTTGACAAAAATGTCAATAAGCTATTTTAAAAGTGGACACTGCAAAATTCAACAGTTCCTGGGGGAGGTAACTAAAGGTTATTTTTTTAGGTAAGTAAAGCACTTACAAGTTCAGTCTCTGGGACATAGGCAGCCCACCGTTTGGGGTTCAAGTCAATCCCAAACACCCACCACCAGCAACACAGGGCCGGTCAGGTGCAGAGGTCAAGTAGGGCCCAAATATCATAGGCGCCTATGGAGATCAGGAGTGCTCCGGTTCCAGTCTGCTAGCAGGTAAGTACCTGCGTCCTTGGGCAGCAGACCAGGGGGGTTTTGTAGAGCACTGTGGGGGGTCACAAACAGGCACACAAAATACACCCTCAGCGGCACAGGGGCAGCCGAGTAGTTGTCGGGTTTTAGGTTGAAATCAATGGAGCGACCCAGGGGTCACTCTGGAGGTGCAGGCAGAGCACAGGGGGGCTTCTCGGGCCAGCCACTGACTGGGCAAGGAAGAGGTCTGCCTGCTGGTCACTCCTGCACCGGTAGTTGGTTTCTCTTGGGCCTGGGGGCTGCGGGTGCACTGCTTACCGGGCAATCGCGGTCAGGGGGATCCTCTGGATTCTCTCTGCGGGGATTGCTGTGGGGGTGCAGGGAGGTCATCTCAGAGTGTCCACATCATTGGAGTCACCTGGGGATCCTATCTGCAGTGTTGGTTCTTCTGGACACGAGCCGGGGGAGTCGGGTGCAGTGTGTTGGGGACTCACTCTTCCGGAGTGAGGCTGGAGTCCCTTTAAAGATGGTTTCTTTGTTTCTGTTTGGACAGAGCCACTATCCACAGGAGTTTCTTGGTCCTTTGGTTGCAGGGCATTCCTCTGAGTCCTCAGAGGTCGCTGGTCCCGCTGGATGCATTGCTGTGCAGGTTCTTTGAGTCTGGAGACAGGCCGGTAGGGCTGGGGCCAAGTCAATTGTTGTCTCCGTCGTTTCTACAGGGCTTTCAGGTCAGCAGTCCTTCTTTTTGCTTCAGGAATCTGGTTTCCTGGGTTGCCCCTAAATACTCAATTTAGGGGTGTGTTTAGGTCTGGGGGCAGTTACCAGTGGCTACTGTCCTTGAGGGTGGCTACACCCTCTTTGTGCCTCCTCCCTGTGGGGAGGGGGGCACATCCTTAATCTCATTGGGGGGAATCCTCCAAAGCAAGATGGAAGATTTCCTAAGGCAGGAGTCACCTCAGCTCAGGACACCTTAGGGGCTGTCCTGGCTGGAGGGTTACTCCTCCTTGTTTTTCTCATTATCTCCTCCAGACTTGGTACCAAAAGTGGGGGCTGTGTCCAGGGGGCAGGCATCTCCACTAGCTGGAGTGCCCTGGGGCACTGTAACACCAGGCTTGAGCCTTTGAGGCTCACCACCAGGTGTTACAGTTCCTGCAGGGGGAGGTGTGAAATACCTCCACCCAGTACAGGCTTTGTTCCTGGCCACAGAGTACACAAAGGCAATCACCTCATGTGGCCAAAAAAACATCTGGATGTGGCAGGCTGGCTGAAACTGGTCAGCCTAGCACTAGTAGTTGGGCTGGTATACAGGGGGCATCTCTACTATGCCCTCTGTGTGCATTTCTCAATAAATTCCACACTGGCATCAGTGTGGATTTATTGTGCTGAGAAGTTTGATACCAGATTTCCCAGTATTCATTGTAGCCATTATGGAACTGTGGAGCTCGTGTTTGACAAACTCCCAGACCATATACCCTTTATGACTACCCTGCACTTGCAACGTCTAAGAATTGGCTTAGACACTGTAGGGTCATAGTGCTCATGCAGCTATGCCCTCACCTGTGGTATAGTGCACCCTTCCTTAGGGCTGTAAGGCCTGCTAGAGGGGTGAATTACCTATGCCACAGGCAGTGGGATGTGGGCATGGCACTCTGAGGGGAGTGCCCTGTCGACTTAGTCTTTTTCTCCCCACCAACACACACAAGCTGTGAGGCAGGGTGCATATGCTGAGTGAGGGGTCCCCAGGATGGCATAATACATGCTGCAGCCCTTAGAGACCTTCCCTGGTCACAGGGCCCTTGCTACCAGGGGTACCATGTACAAGGGACTTATCTGTGTGCCAGGGCTGTGCCAATTGTGGAGACAACGGTACAGTATAGGGAAAGAACAAGAACACTGGTGCTGGGGCCTTGTTAGCAGGGTACCAGCACACTTTCAATCGTAACTAGCATCAACAAAAGGCAAAATGTTAGGGGGTAACCATGCCAACAGAGGCATTTTCCTACACAGGGCCACTGGAATTATATGGCAAGGAAAGACCAAATTATGAGACAGGATTGACCAATTTATATGTAGCAAGAAAAGTCCTGTTATGAATTTACAACATCAATAGCTCCAACTCAAGCAAATGTGTGACCTATTGCATTGCAAATGCTTGTTTGTTTTGCAGTGGTCTGGAAATAGCCATACAAAAGCCAGGCCGGGCTACAAATGTCAGTTGAACAAAAACAAACCACTTCCCAAGCCCTGCCTACTGGTCACACTCATTGATGGGAGACAGAACAACAAGGCTACATTTTGTTCTGAAAGGTACTATAGTTATTTTTTGTAAACCTCTGGTGGGAAAAGGCAAACAATTTCAACAGGGCATGCGCTTGCAGATTCTGCATATTATGGTCACTGCTCTTTTTTTAACTAAACAGCCTTTGCTCATCACAAAGTGGATTGCACATTTAAAGTTTACAAGTTCCACAAGCGTCCCTTTCTTCCAGCGAAGCAAAATAAGCAATAGATAATAATTGATTAAGCCAGTAGAGTTGTTTTTTATTTGTTAAAAAAACATTTTGTGTCAACAGAGGGACACATTGACAGGGTGGATACGTGGAGTAGAGGACAAGTACAGAAAGACAGGTTAAGGTGAACTAGACATGACATAAAAATAAAGCAGCAAATTGCAGATGGGGGGAGACTTTACAGGAAGGGGAGGGGAAGACAATGGAAAAAGAAAAAATGTCAGTGCCCCTTCTTTTAGGTTTAAAGAGGTGTAGATAAATGTCAAAAGATAAGAAGCAGTTTTAAGGAAAGAGGTGCAACAAAACTGAACAGAGGAAGATAGAAAGCTGGTTTAGGGAGGGTGCCACATATTAGAATTGGAGTCGGTATTGTTGAGTGCTCTCACATGTGGGAATATGAGCTTAAATTCACTTTTAACAAATGCAATGGCAAGAGAATATGTTATATTTCTGAGGTGCAAGTCTACAATGATTCACAAATAAAATTTTGATTATATTCATAGGTCTACAACATATTTGCTTTTGTTATACCAAAGGATTTCTGCTGGATGTAAATGCATTAATGAATGTGGATTTTGCTGCCAAAAATGCAAATAAATCATTATTTGCAAAGCCTATCGAAGGGGTGGGAAGTGGGTATTCCAAGGTGTGACGTAGAAATCTGGGAATTCCCGTAAGCATGTACCTTTGTAGGTATTCCTAAACTCCTCTTCCACCCTTTCCCACCAATGAAATTGGTCCAAGAATGTAGTTAACAAAGGGCTGGAGTATCTCCCCTTCCAGAGTTGTAAGATGAACAGATCACCCCTACATTTGTTAGGCATTCTCTCTAATGGAAAATGTTTTTTGTAGAGGAAAAATAATAAAAAGTGTGCATTTGGCCAGTGAGGTTCATTCAACTTGTGTGGACTATCTGTTACGGAGAACTCCAAACAAGGTTGTAAGAACCCTAGACAATTGCAACATGACTTTGTCAAAATTGCACCTGTAAACCTGTACCAATTACAATTTTCCAGTCATATTTCTGGGGATGTTTGTGAGTTCCAAAAAAACCCCACAAAACTATAATCAGATATAAACAAATCTTTGCCCACATAGTTCTATTTATTATGGATATGGCCATTGTGATACTTGAAAAACAAATGTTTCATCCTTGGTGGAGCTAGCAATATCCTTCATGCCTCTGTTGTCAGGAAACTAATCAATGTTTTAATTGAAAAAATATTAACTGTTATTACCTAAAGCACTTAGAAATCAAAGTGTGTGAACAGCAATATAGCTACATGAGGTGAAGCTAACTACTGTCCCATTCTCCTGTTTTGCTTTTGGAGAACAAATCTTTTTTTCAGTGTGGAACAGAACTTCTCCTGCGTTCTTTCTTTTGCTGGCCCATTGGTTATTGGGAACCCATCTCTGCTCCTCGGTGGCCCATGCCCGTGCCCTCATGGTGTACAATGCCAAATCTGTAAATTCCGTGAAGGTGGTCCATGCCTTATAGGGGACATGTTTAGCTCAAAGCAGAATCTTTCTTATCACCATGTGGAAACATCCTCTTTCTTTTTTCTCTTCCCGTATCCTTTCCCTTTTATTTAAACAAAATATACTCTCATGTGCCATCTTTGCTTTTTTTAATTCTCAGTACTGAATCTGTATTTAGAAAGGGGATTAAGGGGCCACCCAGAGGTGCACTGGATTGTTCCCCTGGGCATTTGTCCTCCCAAGGGAGGTGTGTCTTCAGTTGAGGTGCTGTGTGCCTATTACAAAATAATCCACCTTAGGACTTGGCTTTCCAAAGGGGGAGATGATTAAAACGAACACCACTGATCACAGACTCTAGAGAAGAGAGTTTGGAGCTTGGCAGGGACACAACATGCTTATTAGCTGGTACCCACAGTGTACTGCCCCTCCTCAGCATATATCTAAGGAATTGTTGATGCAGTACAGGCTATATCAACCCACAGGCATGAGGAACCCACCAGACAGTTCATTCTCACAGAGATAAAAACAGGAAAGAAAACGCCGAATGCTGGCATTTTTTGGCCCTTTAGATAACGTTTGCTGCATTCTGCTCATATTTGTGAACCCCATCCACCAGGAAGGTTGATTTTAGCAGCATCCCATGGCCATCAAGGCAGGTTACAATCCCTGCATGCACTTCAGATGCCCCATGTCCTTTTGGCTACTTGTAAGTCTTTGTATCCAACAGGGGTCATAGGTCTCCCTTTCCAAAGGTTCACTCAGCAGGACCTGCCACAGAAGTTCCAGGGAAACCCCTTTATCTGGGGTACCCAATTGGACTACGCTCTACTATCCACTAGAGGAAATACGGAGGTCAGGTCAATGATCCTGGAAGAGCAGGTCAAACAGTGTTCAAGGAAGTACAAGTCCAGAGTGTCCCTTCACTCCAGGCGGGGTTCATCCATGGAGGACAATTGCATTCTTCAATTCCCAGTAGCTCTCAGAGTTATCCCCTTGTGCAAGGGTTTTAAAGTGGCACTGGGGAGTTCTAGAAAGTGGGCAGCTCTGTCAAATATAAAAATGTCACATCCTTTCCCCACTAAGATCCATCCCCCAGCACAGCATTTTGGGATTTTTTTAAATGGTGAATTCAAACTTTGGTCAGTAACTACTCTTTGAAGGGCTTTAATCCCCCTCGCCCACCTGACAGAGCCAACTAGTATCTCCCCTCAAAAAACTTTAATGCAAGCCCGTCTGGTGCATGTGCCAGAAGAAACTGCCATTGAAAGGCTGGCGGAAAGTGGACTCATGATCAGCATGACAGTGTTGCCATAGGCACTGCTGTTGCTGACCACGACTCTGACTGTTGCTACCCTGTTGAGATCCATAATACTGGCAGTGGTGGTAGTCCCCTGGCGGTCCTGCTGCCAGGGTTGTAATCTGGTGGTTGACTACCAGGAGTGTGGCGGTCCAATGGCCACCACAAGTTTGGCAGTCTTAAAACCACCAAACGCATCATGAGGCCCTAAAGCTAGATAACCCCCTGTAGGAGAAAACTGTCCCATGGAAATAGGTATCCCATGGAGCTGACTAGCACAGAGATGCTGGGAATACCAGAAGGAGTGCTTGAATAGTTAGCTGGCATGAATTTTGGTGAAGGCACATCAAACTGGTCTTCCTTTCACATTACACTACAGGTGCAATGTAAGACACCCTGATTGTATTACAGGGCCTGACTCCAGAGTAGGAAGACAGAAGAGATGAAGCCTATGAATTTTGGGCAATGCTTGGTTGACCAATTCAATAATACATTTGAGAGGAATAGTCGAGCATCTGAATTAGTATTAACAGTATTTTCAGTCTTGGTAAATTACCTATTTTATCCAAAGCTATGCCTTAATCTAATCTACATGAAGTTTGTTCAAGTGAGAGAAGGGGTCAATGACATAGAACAACAAGGTTTATTTTGCTAGTAGAATTGGCAGTCTAAAACTGCATACACAGGCTGCAATGGCAGGCCTGAGGCCTGTTTTAAGGACTACTTACATGTGTAGCACAAAAAGTGCTGCAGACCCTCTAGTGTAATTTAATTTACGGGCCCTGGTTACCTGTATTACCACTTTAATAGAGGCGTATCTGTAAATTAAATGTGCCAATTGGTTGTAAGTCAATTTTACCACATTTAAAGAAGAGAACACAAACACTTTAGCACTAGTTAGCTAGGACTGGTAAAGTGAAGAGAGTCCTAAAAGCCATAGAACGGATTCAGGAAACAAGAGGGGTGAAAGCAAAAGGATAAGGGACTACCACCAAAGGTGCCAGGTCTAACAATACGGATAAGAATATTGTAAGTCGCCTCAGAGCTCCAAAACCTTATAATTCTTCAGTGACTTGCACTATCTTTGTAATGTACAGCTGGGGTACTTTATGTCATGCATTCTTTTAATTTTATAAATGTAATTTTGATGTATGTTTTGTTTTTGATACAGCAACGCAGCCTTGTCAGTTCACATTTTATGACACTCTGAAGTATGTAAGGATGAGTGGCTAATCTTGGTTTCCTAAATATGACCTCCAAGCTACATACAGTTCCTTGTAAGGGTGTATTTATGACTTAATAGGTTAAAAGAGAAACACAAAGCACATATTGTCTCTTTTACGAGCACTGGACAAACAAATGTATCTTTTTTAAGAGTTCTAGTCAAACATCTATATTGCTAAAATAGCTAAAATACTGTAGTTTACGATAACAGTTTTAAGAGAGCTGCAAACATGGCAAAGCTACGCAGAATTATTCACTGTAAATCTACAGTGACACATTTAAGAACACACATTCTCAACAAGCCATCAGTTGACATTTAATGGAAGTTAACATTGGTTGAAAAAATAAATGAAAGTATAATAAAATTGACTTGTCTGGTGCCTGTCACTTGGTATCAGGTTAATCAATTTTTTACTTTAGAGAATAACTTCAATAAAACCTATCCTCACAATAACAGCTATATAACCAATGTAGGCTTGAATCAGATATCATGCCCACACGATTTTATCTTTGTATTCCAATTCTAGAAAAGATTTTAATCATTAAAGAAAAGTGCATTTATTCTACAAGAGATTTAAAACCATGGACTTAAGTTTTTAAGATAATGAATGAAGCAATATTGAATCCAGGAAAAGTAAAGGAAGTAGCTGCTGAAACCTTGTTCTCACTCTGGGCATCAGCTTGAATAGTGTAAATATTTGTTGTCACTCAGTCCCGTGTTGACTGCATTTTACACAACACAACAAAGATTAAAAAACAAATAGAAGAGGTGAGGACATATGTTAACTCTTAGGACCTGGTTCACAATCTGCAATTTGTAGTACGTAAAGTAGTACTAGAGTATTACTATTTATTAAAGTGCAATCATCACACTTACAAGTGTAAACCTCCATCTCCATCTCTCCGATCTCTTCTATGGGAAGATCATCACACATGTAACTTTACTACATAGTAGTAAACTATGGGAGGGATCAAGTCATTTTAAATGCTTGAATTCTCACCCACCAGTTTAAATGAAGGGTTGACCAACTATAAATGTTTGTCTTAAGTTTGTTTAGAATAAATCTGCTATTGAGATCCAATGTCCACTGCAGAGTATTCCCACAAATAACACCAAGGGCCATATGTATCAAGAATGGGAATTGCAATTTCCAAATAGTCATTTTAACTGAATCCAAATTTGGAAATCACAATTCCTAATGTAGCAGAGTCAGCAACATTGATTTTGTGATTCCTTAGGATTCACAATCACAATTTAGTGTTTACCAAATTTGTGAATGTTGCTTTCTGGAGCAGCATAATGACATTGCAATGAGGATGTGAGTAATCCCATGCTGTTTCCAGAACCCATCTCCATAGGAGAAGGTAGGCTGTGTCAGCAGAGTATCTGCGACCTTGTGTAGGTGTGTGTTTGGATCAATCTTCTCAGCATGACCACAAGGATGCAGGAAGAAAGCTGGAATTCAGAGGAAAAGAACTTGAGATGCTCACTGAAAAATGTGTGTCCCACAATGATAGGCTTTTTTGAAAAGAGCTCACTGCAAGTTTTAGAAAGTGAGAAGAGCAAAATCTTGAAGGACATCCAGGCTAAGATCAGTACAGATGGTGTAACACTTCGCTATTTGAAGAAATTTGCATGAGCTGGTGCAGAGGCACAACGAACAGGTGGAAGACCATCCACTCATCCAACACCTAACCCTTTTGAGGACATGATTGAGGCTACGTTGCTGCCAAAAGCTATTGTTGTGGTCTCTAACATTGATATCTCTTCCACACCCAGTACCATAAAAGATAAGTCTTTCATTTTGCTACATATAAAAATGTTTCAGGTAAAACATAACACTATTATAAATGTATACTTACCTATAAACTTAAATCCACTCCAGCCCTCAAATTATTATTATCTCACCAAAGCATTATGGGATTTGTAGTTCTATGTATAATAAGAAAAATGAAGTAGTAAAATGAAACATTTTATAGTCTTGTCCAAAGTGAGATCAAATGACATGAAAGAGCTTCATAGTAGTTGTAGAGTTTTATTTGAAACAAACTTTAGGCAAAATTATACGTATCAAAATATTTATTGAACAAAACTATTAATCATATATCTAACAATTACAGAAGAAACCAAACAGGAGGAAAATTCAGAACACAGTCAGATATACAGCCTGAAAACAATCCCACTGCAACACCCACAACACTTGCATCAGCCAGATGTAGATTAACGGTGTCTCCACTCCCTGATTTTGTGGAAGAAAAGAGAGAGTTATAACAATACAATTCAGTTGTTTTTATATAGCACATAGCTATGTGACCGGGCCTCCCAGCGCTAATGGCTCCAGAATACTGAACCTTTTCACTAAAACCCAAGCTTCAGAAAAGGTGGATTTTTAAAAGTTTTAAAAAGCAGACTTCTGACTGCTGACTTCTGAGGGAGGCAGAAAAGGTGTTTCAAAGTTTATGGACAAGATAAGCAAAGGAGCAGTCACCTCTTTTTGCTCTCTTGATCTTGGGCACCAACAGGGGCGCTTGACTGCTGGATCGAAGAGACCTCCATGGGATATAGGAGATAAGTAGCTTCTGGAATGTGATGGGGGCTGTCCCCTGGATGGACCGATACGCAATGCACAGAGCCTTTAAATGTATTTTCTTTTGAACTGGCTGGTTTCGCTGAGTGGTGTTTAAGCATTTTGTGAAGGACTCTTGCTGCAGCATTCTGGCCACTTAGAGTCTTTTTGTCATGTGTTTTGGACCCCATAAGAATACCATAGTCTAGACATGAGTTTATTAGACCCCTTACCATTTTTCTCCAAGTGGACTGTGGTAACATATATAACAGCTTTCTGAGGGATCTCTGGATGCCAAAACAGAATCCTGCAGGTTTTGTGGCCTGCATTTCCATCATAGGTTTGTCATCTATCCAGAAACCCAGCCCTTCTACGTCTTGGGCAGGCTCATGCATTCTCCAAGTTGTTCTGGCCATGACAGTCCCAGCCATCTTGGCCTGTTGTTCCCAACCGAGAGTGTCTCTGTTTTGTCACCATTAAGTTTCAGACTGCTTGTGGACATCCAGTCTGTGTCCTTCAAAAGACATGTATTAAGTTCAGTGGCAGTTCTGCTGACATCGGTTGTTAGGGCCATGATGATTTGTGTATCACCTGCAAGATCATGTGACAGTACAAATTCTGCTAGGGGGAGTACATACAGATTAAAACGTGTGGGGGTCAGTGAGGAGCCCTAGGAGACTCCACATTGTAGAGCAGTGTGAACCATCACAAGCTCCTGTTTCCCAGGAATGCTTTCAGCTACTTAATGGCATTCCCAGTAATTCCGACTTTGGCTAGGATGTGACAGTGTTGAAGGCTGCGCTTTGATCCAACATTATCTTTGCTGCTGAACTACCTTGGTCTAAAATTAAACGGACATGCAAAAGACATGCATACAACTCCTTTTGACATGAGATCTACACTAAGGCATCAGTCCTTCCTTTGACGCCAAACCAAAAACAATGCCATCAGAAGGCATAGAATTGGTGTTAAAAGGGCTTCTGAGGACGCAGAAAGTACTGCTGTATTTCGTGGTTTGGAGGCATCTATGTTATCAGTGCAGCACCTGCAACGTAAAAATGTAAAGTAATTAAACACACAGTTGGTGTCAATGAATAAAAACATTATGACATAAAAGATGGTGTGAAGCAGCTGAACATTACTGTTGAGAAGTGCAAGAAATCAGCTGCAGAAAATTGTAAGGAGCTGACATGCCATAAAGGAGTTGTGCACATTATTGCAGCAAGATAATGTAACACACTAATGATGTCATCATCAACTCATAGACAAAATGGATGGCTTCACTAGATCTGTCCATTGCCTGATAAATGTTACAGCAACATTATCTCGCCGCACAGTTACCATGCAAGTTGGGATGGCACATTCCAGGGGAGCTGTAGCAAAAAGTTTAGTGCAAGTCACCAATGCTACTGAAAACATACAAAGTGCACCAAAAGAGGGCTCACAAAGGCAAAATGCTGAGCATCCCGAAAGGTCAACTGAAGTTTGAGGGAAAAAAATGTAGTTGGGAAATGGTTGTGTGTTTGCATTTCTAATTTCTCAAAATGTGTATACATTTGTAATGTCTGAGATGACAATTTTGCTTTGGCACAGATTGTGCATTTCATAGTGTGTTTTGACAATGAAAAAAAACTTTGCCTAAGTTAAGGTAATAAACAAGATCATGGACAAATACAATCCTAAATGTGTTTTTTTCCTTACTTTGAAAACAAATTTTGTGCAATCGCTGCACGTCGTTCTCTGCCTTCTCCTGCCCTCAAATCATTTGAAGGTTGACGTGGTGGGACTGGCTGTTCCTCTTCATCCGATTCGGAATTTGACAGGATAAGGGGCATGTCCCTAGATGTGACAATGTCGTGGAGTGTAGCACGAGGCAACAATTTTGCAGCAGGTTTCTGGTCTGTATTGTAGTGCTTCACCACTCTCGAGAAGACATCTGAAGTGCCTTTTCAGCAGGCCAATAGTCCTCTCTATCACATTTCTTGTTTTATGTACAGCATTGTGGCTGTGTTCACTTGAAGAAACAGCGTTCAAATAAGGTTTTAAAATAAGTGAGGTAAGCTCAAAGCATCCACATTGTCTCCTACAGACTAATTTGTAAAATTATTTAGTGACAAATTTCAATATTTATCTCTACTATATGCTAAAGAGATCTATAAATATTCACTTAGTAAATATCCTTCACCAAATTCTCCACCAAGATACTGTGTGAAAATTCCACCATGGCAAAATATAAAAGAATCATGTGTACTTTTGGGAAATAAGGCCATGATATCAGTAATGATATCAGAGGCATTGCACACCACTTGAATGTTTCATGAATGAGTATTCTTACGCTTCCTAAAGATTATTTATTCGCTGAAAAAGGATATATATACATATCAACATGCGTCCCATAAATGCAGCATATGGCATATGGGAATTGGGCTAACTGAAAACATTTTAATTTGGTAAGATACAATTCCTGTGTTCTGTTTGGAATTTTGATGTAACCATTAATTTTCCTGGGGATTGCATCCAGAAGTGCATGAAAAAACATGAAACAGCACTTTGGGAAACCCCTCCTGCTACAGCTATCGCACCCTGGTAGCTTCCGGAGGCTACAAGGTGGGAGGGACACAAAATATGTACATGGTTGGGAACTGAATTAGTCCTTTGAGTTTGTGGCTGTAGTTGAGGATGAAGTTCAGAGATTAAATCTTAAATAAGGGCAACATTTAATTTGTACTTGTCAAAGATTTCCTCCCCTGACAGACGACATATGGTAACGCAAATCCTTAAAATGTGCTCCTGTCTCCTTCTCTTTCTCTGCAAACCTGCCAATATCCTCATCCTTCTCAACCTGACACAGAGGGCAGACACTGTGGAAAATGCAGATAAACTCTGGGGCTGCTCATATAGGTTGCACCTGATTACCACCTGATTTAAGTTGATCGGAAATAACACATGTAACATGATTTTGTGACTATTTGCAATTTGTGAATGTTTGATACATTTGTTTAGCGATTCCCTTATATTGAAATACCTAATGTGATTCCCTGAAATTGCACAGCAAATGTCTTTCCTACATAACAAAAGTGTATTAAGCATTCGCAAACAGCCAAATCTAGCAATTTGCACCATTTGTGAATTCAATTAGTTTTGATACATATGGTCCCAAGATATTTAATTTTGTCTGGGCACCAAATTATATTAAAGTGTTTTTGCATTTTGGATGTGAATTTAAAGTATAAGGGTAAACATTCAGTCTTATTTATGTTCAAAGTATATCCAGAAACTCTGGAATTATCGGTTTTATTTAGAATAACTGGTATTATAGCTAGCAGATCTGATCATTTATTTTCTTGCCCAACATCATACTGTCAGAATGAAAGAACAAAACTGTGAAGCACTTCTGCGAAGCATCCTAACATTTCCTTTCTGACAGGATGATGTTGGTCAAGAAGATCAATAAAGTCCTTAGGTGAGTGGAGGAATTTTGTTATTCCATCTATCCATATCCTCATAGTCGAAGGTGCGACTAGGCTATATTTATAACTACACTTCTTAGTCAAAGTGAAGTAAAATATTTGTGAATGCCAACTGTTTCTTTTGCAAGTTCCTAATGAATTTAAATTGTATCACCTTTTACCAGCAATAATGGTATTTCATGAACTGCTTTCTTCATCATAATAAGATGATAATGGCTTAAAAATGTACATATAACCTGCTTGGGCTTAGTTTATTGAGCTTTCTTATGTGATTGTATTTTTTTGGCTATTTGGGGTATTTCGTGCTTAGACCCCCATAACATTTAGCTATCCGTGCCAAATTTGCATAATTTTTCCCAACAGCCTGGGGATTCTAAAGGTATCCAGAGTTTGTGGATTCCCCTGGAGGGGACTGAAAAATTGACCAAAATACAGCTAAAATGTGTTTGTTGCTTTGGAAAAAAGGGAAAAATGCTATAGAAGAAAGCATTTGTTTTTTTCCCTGCAAATGGCATCACTGAAGGGTTTGTGGTAAAATCACCATCTTCCCAGCTTTCAGGAACAGGCAAACTTGAATCAGAAAACACCATTTTCAACACAGTTTTGGCACTTTACTGGGACATATCCCAATTTTTCCAGTTTTTTTGTTTTTAACCTCCTTCTAGTTAGTGGTAAAAATGGGTGTGAAACCAATGGTGGATCACAGACAGCTAGGGGTCATTTGTGTAGATCCTTTGAAATTTTTCTATAAAAAGTAACAAAAAAATAAATAAAAATATTGAAATTGAGTTGGAAAAACAACTATTTGTGTCTACGTTTTAATCTGTAACTTCTAACTATGGCAGATTTTCAAAAGCAATATACAGTTGCATCCGCTGGACTCTTCTGATTTGCAGAGATATATAGGGCCTGTAGGTTCACCAGGAGCCCAACGTTTCCAGATCCAGTAACTGAGCTGCACTTTGCATTAATTTCTCATTGTGTACTGGGCATACATCAATTCATTTGGTAAAATAGCAACAGTAAAAAATAGGAATGAAGAAACCTATGAATTTCCGAAATGGATACAAGATATGGAGTTTAGAAGCAGTGGTTATTTACACATCTCTGAATTTGCGGGCACCCGTTATAGCATGTGAATCACAGGGCTTGTCTCAAAATGACTTCTTTCTAACAGACGATCTTACATTTGGAAGGCACCAATGCAGAAAAAGACAATTGGTAATAACACTTGTTCTGCTATTCTGTCTCCTCCAAGTCTCCCCATAAAAGCAGATCTCACTTGTGTAGTTACACCCTTGTGCTTGCGACAGGAAATGCCCCAAAACGCAACATGGACACATCACATTTTACCACTGAAAACTGAATTGTTTTTTGCAAAGTGCCTAGCTTTGGATTTTGAGCTCTAGCTCAGCCAGCACCTAGGGAAATCTAGCAACTTGGACACATCACATTTTAGCACTGAAAACTGACTCATTTTTTCAAAGAGTCTAGCTATGGATTTTGGGTTCTAGCTCAGCCGACACCTAGGGAAGCCTAGCAAACCTGTACAGTTTTACAAACTAGACACCTAGGGGAATCCAGAATGGGGTGACTTGTGAGACTGTCACGAGGTTCTGTTACCCAGAATCCTTTGCAAACCTTAAAAATTGTTTACAAAACACATTTTTCTCACATTTCTGTGATACAAAGTTCTAGAATCTTAGGGGAGCCACAAACTCTTTCCACTCAGCATTCCCCCAAGTCTCCCCATAAAAATGGTACCTCACTTGTGTGGGTAGGCCTAGTGCCCACGACAAGAAACACCCCAAAATGCAACTTGGACACATCACATTTTTCCACTGAAAATTGACTCGTTTTTTGCAACATGCCTATCTGTGGACTTTGGGCTGTAGCTTAGCCAGCACCTAGGGAAGCCTAGCAAACCTGTACATTTTTGTAAACTAGACACCTGGGGGTATCCAGGGTGGGCTGACCTGTGTGGCTTTCCCCATGTTTTTTTTTTACCCAGAATCTCTTGCAAACCTTGACCAGCGAGAAAAAACATATTTTCCTCACATTTTTGTGATGGAAATTTGTGGAAACTGTGGGGAGCCACAACATTCCTTCCACCCAGAATTCCCCCACGTCTCCCAATAAAAATGGTACCTCACGTGTGTGGATAGACCTAGCATCCACAACAAGAAACAGCCCAAAACACAACAGGTATGAAGTGCATTTTCCCACTGAAACTGACCCTCTTTTTCCAATGTGGGTAGCTGTAGATTTTGTACCCTACCTCAGCCGGCACCTAGAGAAACCTAGCTAACCTGTAAATTTTTTAAAAGTAGACATGTAGGCGAATCCAGACTTGCATGAATCCCATTAGATTTTCGTACCCACAGTGCCCTGCAAACCTCACACTTTTCCTGAAATCACCCAATTTTCTTACATTTCTGTGATGGAAACTTACGGAATCTACATGAATCCACAAAATTCCTCCCACCCAGCATTGCCCCAGCTGTGTCAATAAAAATGCTGCCCGACCTGTGTGGTTTGGCCTGGTGCCACAACAGGAACGGATCAAACCAAGGACAATGGGAACACTTGCGTGGAGGCACCTGTTGCCCTTGGTTGGATCTGTTCTTGTAACTGGCACTAGGCCCAACCACACAGGTGGGGCAGAGTTTTTATCGTCACAGGTGGGGCAGTGCTGGAAGGTAAGAATTATGTTGATTCTTACAGAATATGGAAGTTTCCATCACAGAAATGTAGGGAAACTGCAAGACTTCAGGTAAGGTTGTAGTTTTGCAGGGATTTGTGGATAAGACAGATTATGGCCCTCATTACTACCCTGGCGGTGGGTGATAAAGCGATGGTAATACCGCCAACAGTTCAGCGGTAAAAAAAAGTGGAATTACGACCACGGCGGAAACCGCCCACACAGACCACGGCGGTAGCAACAAGCACTGCGGCGGTAACTGCCAACAGCCAGGTGGAAGACAATGTACCGCCCACTCCATTATGATCTATCTGCCACCTTTTCTGGGGCAGTACCCACGACATCGAAAGCACGGTGGAAACAGAACACAGAAGGCAAAGTACTCACCTCTGGAGACTCAAGGAATAACCACGATGTCATGGAACCCGAGTTGCACATATTTCCCTTGATTGTATACCTTCTCATTCACTACAAACATCAACGCCGGCAAAGACGACCATGGTGAGTACTGCCGCCTACCACACAAGGGAGCGGGGAGGGAAAAGAGAGTGACACACACACGCAACACGCAACACCCCCAGCCCCACCCCCAACACCATACACACAAACAGATGTAGTAACATTAAATATACACCCCGTACCCCCCAGGAATAAAACAAGAACAATAGGAATTGATTAAAGTGAGTGTGATAAGATACAATACTAGAAATTTGTGATTCAAAATCAAAACAGTATATACATATATACAAATGGAGGGACACTGCCTAGTCCTCAATGTCTGTGGGCCATAGGGCCACATCACATAGGCCAAGGCCCAATTGACTCCTGCAACAACAAGGAGAGAACACTGCCGGGGCATCAGGTCGATAATACACAGGCACCTCAGGGGGACGGAGAAAGGGGGGACACCTCAACTGGAAGATGGTACAACACCACTGGTCCTGGAGGGGGCTACATGCCCATCACTCTGTCCTGGGGATTGCAAGGCCACAGTCTGTCAAGTGGGTGGTTTGCCCACTGTTTGGTCCTGGGAGTGCAAAGCCACAGTCTCTCAAGTGGGTGGTTTGCCCACTGCTTGGTCCTGAGGAGTGAAAAGCCACAGTCTCTCTAGTGGGTGGTTTGCCCACTGCTTGGTCCTGGGGACTGCAAGGCCACAGTCTCTCTAGGGGGTGGCTTCTTCCACTGGTTCTGGAGGGGACCTTGTGCCCTGTGTGCTTTACCCTGGCAAGGAGGTGGTGAGTGGGTGCCTTCTTCCACTGGTTCTGGATGGGGCATTGTGCCCTGTGAGCTTCATCCTGGCAAGGAGGGGGTGAGTGGATGGCTTCTCCATTGGTACTGAAGGGGGGCCTTGTGCCCTGTGTGCTTCATCCTGGCAAGGAGTGGGTGAGTGGATGGCTTTCCCACTGGTTCTGGAGGGGGCATTGTGCCCTGTGATGCAGATCTTGGGGAGTGCAAGGTCACAGTCTCTCACCTGCGTATCAGACCCACAGGATTTGCAGCGTCCAGGACGCACTACAGCCCATGGAGGTAGGACTACACACTGACCGCCGGCAGTGATGGCTGCTCAGTGGTGGCAGTGGCGGTGCTGGTGTCGGGCTGGCAGTAGTGGGGGGAGGCACCAGCCCATCCCCGCAGCCTCGGACGGCTGCCCACTGGGGCTGCTGCTGCTGGCAGTTGTGCTGTTGGCAGTGCAGGCAGTGGTGGGGGGAGGCTCCAGTCCTTACCCAGCAGCCTTGGACGGCTGTCCACTGGGGCTGCCACTGCTGGCAATGGTGCTGGTGGTGGTGCAGGCAGTGGTGGGGAGGCTCCAGCCCTTCCCCTGCAGCCTCGGACAGCTGAACCGCCATGGTTGGTGGTGGGGGCTCAGAATCAGTCCCAGCACCAGGCCTGCTGTCCGTCCTGCCTGCAGGTGCAGGCACTTTGCCCTTCCCCTTGGCAGCGGGTGGTGCCTCCTTGCCCTTCCCCTTCCCCTTGGCAGCTAATGATGCCTCCTTGCCTTCCCCTTGGCAGCTGGAGGTGCCTCCTTGCTCTTGCCCTTGGCAGCTGGTGGTGCTTCCTTGCCTTTGGCAGCTGGTGGTGGTGGTGCCTCCTTGTCCTTCCCCTTGGCAGCTGGTGCAGGCACACTGTCAGTGCTGATGGTTGGTTCCCTGTAGACTCTCCCACCAGCAGTAGCTGCCAACAATCCATCTAGTGCCCACACCACAGGAATTTCCTGACTCGTGTGCAAGGACAGACGGGAGCCGTCCTCAGCACACGAGCACCATAGCTAAGGAGGGATTCTGGATGTCCTCAGCATGGAAAGGGATAAAAGTTGAGGTAAGAGTGTTTCAAGGAAGCACAACAATTTGGACCTTCAACATTCTCTGGAAGTTTAAGGATCATAAATTATATTGTCAATTTCAGTTTTCTAAATCCAAAATCATTGTAGACAGAGCAGGAATTCTAGAAAAAGATAGTGTCATTTGCATGAGTTTTATTTGATTGTATTTCATTTTTATTTCATTGTCAGAGGCGTTTTATGAATAAGCTAGAAATGTATTTTTGAATGGGTTTAATGCCATGATTGATGGTACCAATGTTATTGTGTAGTGGTTGGATAGCTTCCAATATTTTATTTAGAGATGGTTAGGACAGCCACTAGGATACTAAGAACCAACACAACACAGCCAATTGCATTTGCTGTTTCCCATTTCCTGTTATATATGTGGAGATGTAGGCAGAAAAGGGTAGCTCCTTAAATGTTGTGATGGTAGGATCAGGAGATAGCATTGTGAAGTTGTGTAATGGCCAACATGATTAAATGCTACTGAGCTAGGTCTGGATAGATTTTAATGCAGTCTATGGTTGTATTTATGTACAGAGGCTGTTACTGCATGTATTTCATCTCTATGATCCACTCAGAGTTTGGATTTTGAGTATAGTATATGTATTGTATGAGTTTTAAGAACTTAGCTAGTATCAGGGACAATGTTTGCACTTCATTATCTATGCTGCTGTCACTGTACTTTTTATATCTGTCTTCAGAGGTGTATTAACAGCTTTATTCAATTGATTTTTTTTATATATGTGCTTTTATGGCAAAATGTATCAAATAAAATAGAGAGATGGTTCTTGATGTTCAAATACTTCAGCTTTTGAACGTGAAGATTAGGTCTCTTGCTACTGTTTGTTAGCATTATGTGCAGGTTTCAGTTCCACTGACATATTTACATTTTCCTTTCAGAAGAATTTTATTTAGGAAAATATGAGTGACTGAATAAATGTTAATAAATGTGCATAAAATGGACGGTGAAACTACAAATTGGTCAGTAACATAAAGTACGTGCACCTTCAAAACTAAAATACTGAGGAAATACAAATAAAGCAGCTTACTTGTTTTCCCAGGAAGTTATGCAGTGTCCCAGAAGAAGAAAGGGGTATGCCTATTGAGTCATAGCTGTGCCCTTTCCTTGAGAGGATGCTGCTTTCCTGACAGGAGAATTTGATCGAGGAGCAGCCACACAATGAAGAAGGAGCAAGGAAGTATATCTGTGCTATACAGTAGCACACAAAAGCAGCAGGTAAGTCAACCAGCCCTGAAGATACTCTTCAAGTTTCGGCATACAGAAGGAGGATATAAATATCTGTTTGTAAGGAAGAAAAAACATTGTTATGAGGCCAGCAGGGAAGAGCCTACAGTGCCATGTCCATTGTTGTACAGCCATTTTAGTCACGTCTTTTATGCACATTATTTTAGCAACTGGGTCTGTTGCTTGTGCCATTTAGCCCAGTTACATTTTACTTCAGCTTCCTTTTATTATTTTAGAATAGGCCAAATTTGTGGTGCTGTTTTATTTTCTTTATCGAGTTGTTCTTTCACCTAGGAAAACATTGCGTTTCTAGCAAGACATTCTTTTCACTTTGTGCTTTCTACGAGCCTGCAGCGATATAGAGTTTCCGGCAAAGTGGTACATTGTGTCTCCAACATTTACCTAAACATACACATTCTTACGTGGGGGCATTTTCTCAGAACATCAGCTGTTTTATTATTAAAACACTTCTCTGTCCCAGGGGGCGTGGCCAAGATGGCGACCGGAGCGGCAGCATAAACTGCAGCTCCGTTCCCTGGCCCGGAAAAACATCCTGTTAGAGGCGCCCGGGCCCCCACTAGAGCGGGTCCGACTGCCGTTAAGAGGGCCGCCCAGGGGCTGCATCGGTGTCCACGGCCGGAGACGCAGTACCGTCGCACAGCTGGCAATCGGCTAGATTGAGGCCGTGATCGAGTCACGGACAACACGCTTGCAGCGGGCACTGCATAGCGCCACTCGCGACCCGTACCTGGAACACGGGTTTGCGATCCGCCGATGTGGTGCAACATCATCGATTCTACCCGGAGGTGAGAAGCGTTGGGGCGCGCCGTCCAGTCGTGAGAACTTTGGAGGGGCGGTGCCGTCCAGGCCACCTCCGACACAGCGCCATCTTTATCGGGATAAGCCTTGCCGAAGTAGGCTTCCCCGTTTCACACCCAGTGAATGGGGTTCCCCGGGCCGTGGCTCCCCCGTTAATCTGTGGCAATACTTCGCTCCGTGGCCGACCTGGAGGTCGGGCCGCACGGGACACGCTTCCTATCGGTGTGGTCCATGGAGGGCACCATCGTGAATTCTACCCAGCACTGTGCGCTGATATGGCACGCCGGTCCGTGAGGGACATCTTGCAAGGGCGGCGCCGGTTGGAATCTCTTCACTGCGGCGCGGCCCCTCGCGGGCCGAGACCTGTCGAGGTAGGCCCCCTCCGCATCATAATCATCGAGGTGGGCAGCCGGTGTAGGTGACTATGTCCTGGCTCCCTCCCTTTATCTAAAGCTACATTGCGCCCTGCGCTCCGGCTAGTGGTTAGTCCACGTAAACTACGTAACAACAGGCCCAACAAGCGGCGGGCAATACTCAACACCATTGCATCCTTTGCAAACAACAGCGCCTAACTCTGCCATGAAAGGCCCACTGGTGCGCGGGTAGCGTCGCGCAATAGTGCATCACATCAGGGCGCACACCCCGAAAACTCACTCTGTGGCGTTGCTGTGTGG
Source organism: Pleurodeles waltl (assembly GCF_031143425.1). NCBI lineage: Eukaryota > Metazoa > Chordata > Amphibia > Caudata > Salamandridae > Pleurodeles > Pleurodeles waltl. Next base: position 801,637,294 of record NC_090446.1, read on the forward strand.
TGGCATCGACCTGTGGCATCCCTGCTCCCTGCACGGAGTGGCCTGCGGAAACAGGCTCACAAATTAACCGGCTCCAGCGTCGCAGGCCACGCTGGATTATTAATCGAGGCCAACTAAACGTACTGGTTCAATGCGGATTGCTGCACCAGCACAAGGGGCCACAACCACAGCCCCTGCTGTACGGATTCTTGTCCTGTATTGGCCCGTGCTCCACCTCTAGGAGATCGTGGTGTCAAGAAGTCAGCTATCTGGGTGGGGGGAAAACGCACAATGGACCTGGCCGTTTATAAGTGGAGTGCCTATCGGTGACAGTTATCGAGCTGAAGGGCGCATACGCAGGAACCATCTCCCTTGAGACACAAGTTACCAGGTGCGGCTGCAACTTCAGTTATACTGCACAGCGGACTGCTCCCTATCCCACTAGTCTTACAAATTCACACCAGCACTGTAATCATTAAGTTTCACAAGTGATAGCAAAAGTACCAGACTATTATCTATCTACAGTTTTGCATGATCCTCGCCTTGCTCCTCCTCAACGCCCGGGTTGTACTCGCAGGACACTTGACTAGATCGTACATACTGCTTCGCGTTTTCTCAGCACGCTAACGTCTAAGAGCTCCCGTACTTGCCAAATGGTCAAACCAAAAACCCCACGAGCACCACTGGGCAAGATGGAACACGCCACCTCATCCTCCTCAGAGCCCTACGCCACCACACAAGTGGCACTTCAGAAGCTAGAACTGACCTTACAATCACACACATCACAATTTGAAAAGATACTACAAGCCATTCTAGACACTAAAACTACTCTAGAAGCTAAAATAGGTTCGGTAACCGAAGATCTTAACATACTTCGCACTGACCAACACGCACTAGCTGATAGGGTATCGGAACTTGAAAAAGACACTGTGGCCCTCCCCCGCTCTGTGAAAGATCTCCAATCGCAACTAGCTCACTTATCGACAGAGGTGGACTCTTTAAAACGCAGAGCTGAGGATGCAGAAGGTAGATCCCGTCGCAACAATATCCGTATGGTGGGATTTCCCGAGCGTGCCGAGGGCCTCAGTGCTGAACTATTTATAGAGAAATGGCTTACCGATACTATTCTGAAGGATAACATCCCGAAGTTTTTTTCTGTCGAAAGGGCACACAGGATTCCCACCAGGCCTCCCCCTCCTGGCTCGCAACCACGCCCGCTTATAGTAAGACTCCTCAATTACCGTGACAGAGATCTTATCCTACAGTTATTCCGCAAAGCTGGTCCGGTAAGCTTCGAAGATGGCGCGATTACAGCCTACCCAGATTTTACAACAGAAGTACAGAAGAAACGCAACTCTTTCTATCATGTTAAGGCGTGTCTCCGAAAACACAACATTAAGTATGCGTTGTTGTTCCCTGCCAGACTCCGGGTACAAGATGACACCCGTACACTCTTCTTTACTTCTCCGGAGGAGGCCTGGACCTGGCTACATGCCTAGGGTCTAGCTGATCCGTTAGACACAAATGCTTTGGGAGCCAATAGACCATCCTCCACGTCGGGTCGTAGACAGCGCAAAAAACAAGGTGTGAAGCCCTCGCCTGAACAAGCGCAAACTGAACGCTCCCGACTACTGCGGGCCACATCCAGATTTGTTAACGCGTCACCAACTGCCTCCTTTACACAAGCGGACGTTGAGCAGGAACAAGATGCAAACTCTGATTCAGCTGAATCCACACGTGGCCCTACCCTCACACCACGCACAGCAGATGATATCTGCTAAGCAGCTGGGCTCTACTGGTTCTTACAAATTGAGGATACCATCACAATACTACTACACCTCCTTCTGGGTGCCATCGACATCTCCCTGCTGTGCCGCGTGAGTCGGTTGTGCCCCTGGGCGGCACACTCTGCACCACAAGTGAATAGGGCAAGGTAAACCCTAGACTCTGCACCAATGCTCCCCGATACCCCCCTGCTCCATATGGACCATTCTCTCATGCCAGCAATTGCTGGAGTTGATTTCTGTCTTTTAATTCAGTTGTTATTGTGTGTTGTTTTAGAGTGCACCTTTCTATTTAGTCATTGGTTTTGTCACATGCTAGTTAATTGCAAATGCAGCAGCAAACGTACATGTCATAATTATTATAGTAATAGGATTACAGCTCGTAATATCGCAGGTACAAGTTACCCAATCTCAGCGTGCGCACGTCACAATGTTTTTATGTCGTGGTCAGCAGACACACATTCCCTTGGATACACGAAAACCACAAAAATATCATGGCCACTCAAACTCATCAGAGCATAGCAAAATACAAGGTGCTCACATGGAATATTAGAGGTATGGCAACTCCACGGAAGCGACAAAGGGTTTATGCCTTTCTCAAGAGACATCAGATACATATAGCTCTATTGCAAGAGACACATCTCTCTAAAACTACGCTAGAAAACACACGCTCGAAATGGAAGGGTCGTCCCCGGGGTTCCATTCACTGTATCTCGCACACAATGTGACTCAAATGGTCGCCACGTGACAGTTGAGGGCATACTGGATGGATCCCCTTTAGCCCTAGTTGCACTGTACTCCCCAAATGCAGACCAGCGTGATTTCCTATCTACACTTTCTACCGGCAACCTTAACGACCCTATGTTGGAATGCGTTTGGGGAGGAGACTTTAACAGTGTCTTAGACACTCAAATAGACCGCTCGTTCCCCCTGCTTACCTCAGCTCCTTCCAATCGCGCCTCTCAAGCACTAGCAAGTTGGGCTTTAAATAACGGCCTGAGTGAAGTATGGAGGACGGCCCATCCCACCCAACAGGAATACTCTTATTATTCCCCTGTACACAAGTTATATACCAGAATAGATATGGTTTTTGTATCTGCAGCAGTAATTCAGAAAGTGTGCGGATCTGAATACTTAGCGCGCACTATATCAGATCATAATCCTTTATGTGTGACAATAGCCTGGGGTCACATGCACACTCGCATACCAACGTGGCGTTTACAGCCGGAAGCCCTTTTAGACCCCCCTTTTCAAACAGATATAGCTAAAAAATTAGCTGATTATTTCCTGCTAAATAAAAACTCGTCATCATCCCGCTCTATAGAGTGGGATGCCCATAAAGTGGTGATACGGGGACACTGCCTTGCAGCCACGGTAGGGGTGAGAAAAGTACTTACTAAAGAGCTACAAACACTAGAGGTAAAAATCCACAATGCAGAGACTGCGGTTGTCAGGGACGAGACCATACTAACAACACTGAACTCGCTCAGGGCCGCCCATAACGAAGCAGATACTAGGCTAGGCAAACATGACTACAGACATTATATGACAAGACAGCACGCTGAAGGAGATAGATCCGGTAGACTATTAGCCTGGCTGACTCGACAACCTTCACAGCCAACGCCTATCGGCGCGATACGCCTAAACCCCGACGATATCGTTAACACTCAGTCAGGCATCAATGAAGCCTTTTTCATATATTACCGCACACTTTATACGTCTCCTCCCCCTCCGCCGGAATCACACCTAACTGATATACTTCAACTTGTCTCTCAAAACCAACTTATCCTCGATAACACCCCTATTCTGGATGGCCCCATTACCATTGAAGAACTGCGCTCAGCTTTGGCACAAATGGCGCGCAGTAAAACCCCCGGATCGGATGGACTTCCGGTGGAATACTTTAACTCTCATACGAGTCATCTCCTGCCCCCGCTCGTAGAAGTGATTCTATGCGCGAAGCTTTAATAGTGGTCCTTCCAAAAGCTGGTCGGGACCCCCTTGACGTTAAATCATACAGACCGCTCTACCTCCTAAATACTGACTGCAAATTATTAGGGAAAATATTAGCGAATAGGCTCCTCCCCTACCTACCGAGTCTGATACATCAAGACCAGTCCGGCTTTATTCCTGGTAGGAGCACCTTCCTAAATATTAGGAGACTGCTCCATATAATGCACAACAACACAAACACCGAAGCGGTCGCCCTCTCCCTAGATATTGAAAAAGCGTTTGACACACTAAGCTGGAATTATCTTCTTTGCACACTCAGGGCGTTCGGCTTTGGACCTGGCTTCATAAACTGGATCAAAACGCTGTACTCTAAGCCCACAGCACGTGTAAAAAATGGTCGCATTATCTCCGAAGCATTTTCCATAAGCAGAGGCACCAGACAAGGCTGCCCATTGTCCCCCTTGCTGTTTGCCATTGCCATGGAGCCACTGGCAATCAAACTACGTAGTTGCGCGCACATGTGGGGCATCCCTGAATCTAACACCTGTCATATAATATCTCTATATGCAGATGATGCCCTGATTTATCTGCGTAATCACTCTACCTCCATGTCAGAGGTGCTGAAATTGCTGGACTCCTTTTCCCTCGCCTCTGGACTTCACGTCAACTGGTCCAAATCCAGTATCTTCCCTCTTATCTCCATCCCGGCTGATGCACATACAACACTACCGCAATATAAACTACCGTGGTCACATACAACCATTAAGTACCTCGGGGTGCAGATTTACCACTCTGTTCTAGATCTAAAAGAGGGCAACATTGACAGAGTAGTGAGATCCACTCGCAGCTCGATACCATTCTGGAGCTCACTCCCCTTATCCCCGATGGGCCAGGTAGCAATAGCCAAGATGCTTATCCTCCCGAGGTTCCTATATTATTTCACTGCCCTTCCAGTGTGCCTGCCACGCTCCTTCTTTAGTAAATTACATTCAATATTAACCGACCTACTCTGGGGCAAAGATAGACGTAGAGTAGCGTTGACCATAACACAACATCCGCAGGAAATGGGTGGGTTGGGCATGCCTAACCTCGAAAGATACTACGCAGCCGCTCAATTGTCGTGGCTGACTGGATGGCTGCGTGATGCCCCTTCCACTGAGGGCGTAATGCTGCAGTCATGTATGGCCCCCAAGGGGCTGCTGCTCACATTGTTATCCACCCCTCACTCCCTACCCTCGAAACACATACTGATGGAAGCAGCTCGCTTTTGTTGGCATAGATATGTCCATGGCAAGACCCCCTTACCCCCTTACTCACCCTTGCTACCGCTGTTTCAATTACCGGGCACCCAAATTATTTCAATACATCATAACACACGGGACATAAATACACTGAAGGTAGGCGATTTATACTCCCATTCCGCGATGTACTCCTTTACGGAACTGGTGTCTGCCGGGGTGATGCACAATGGGGCCTTTTTGACATACAGCGCCATTAAACGGCTGCTAAACAAGATTTGGGGCCTCGGCAATAACGAACCCCCTGAATCCCCATTGCTCACCACTATCCTTACAATAGGTAGCGCAAAAGGAACCATAACTAAAATATACAAAACACTATTAGCAGCAGTCTGTACCACCCTGCCGCACGCTAAAGCACGCTGGGACATGGTCCTTCCTACACCATTACCACAAAAAACCTGGATCGCAGCTCTTGCAACGATCAAATCAATATCCCGAAATCCTCGCTTACGCTACACCCAATTCAATTATATTCACCATTCTTACTTATCCCCAGCCTGCATTCTAAGAATATACCCGAACACAACCCCGTCATGCCCAAGATGCGCTACCCCGGCAGCCGACTTTTACCACATGGTTTGGAGTTGTCACTCAATAAACTCAGCCTGGCATGAGTTACAAACGTCATAGCAGACATCTCATCCCTCGCATTATCCCCCACACCAGAGTCCTGCTTATTGGGCATACGTCACCGTACTAAGGGAGATAAACAGACACACAGATTCATAGACTTAGCGTTTGTTGTCTTCAAACGTCTGATTGCAACACATTGGAAGGCTCCACATGTTCCATCCCACTTGGTTTGGCTGCGCGACCTACATAGTCGTTCACAGGCCGAGGCGCAGACACTCAACCTACTGCAACGCAAAGGTCTTATTGAGGTGGGCCCCGAAGTCTGGAATACCTTTGTGGTGGCAATAGAAGCGCGCGATGACTTGCACCCCCGTGAATAGTGCACCATACACAAATCTCACAGCCAGGTGGATACGGTAAGCAGGACACTTGTACTGCCTCAATCTTATTTATTGACATTGCTGACATTCTCATTCTTATCCTCAAAGTATTAACCTAACACATCAGGCTGTTTTCACTGTGTACAAGACTTTACGCAGGTCAAACCCAGCTCGCTCAATGCCAACTATGCTCAGCATCCCGCTGAACTCCGCAAAACATAATCCTTGCCCCCCCTCTGTCCTCCGCTCTACACACACTTACATATATCAGCTGCATTCCTTCCTCTAACCTCTCCCTACCTCTGTTTGAGGTAGCAAATATTATCAATGACATTAGTCGCGCTTAGCTGCATTGTTATTCGGCAAGAAGTTGTCGCACAGTATTTAAGCTGTATGTTTCTTCTTTTTCTGCTTTGTTAGCAATATCTTATGTTTGTTTATAATTTGATTTCTTCTTTCTCTCTTTCATACCAGTTAATATGCAACGAGGCTGTGCAAGTTTATATATGCAAGCAAATAATTCGATAAATTGTTAACAGCCAATGTACTGGTATGTGAATGTTATGCTTAATAAACAGATTTAAAAAATAAAAAAAACACTTCTCTGTCCCATACATGGAAGTGGGAGATTCAGCCAAATGACCATGACTGTATGCTGATTACCTTTGCTGCAGCTGCTTGCTGAGACTACCGGTACCCCAGCCTACAAGGGGATGGTGTCTCTCTAGACAACAGTCTTCCTTGCTCAGATATGGGGGATGATTTCTTCCCAGGGGGGAAACCTGAATGGCAGGTTAGTGCTTATCATGCTGTGTTCTGACATAGTTAGCTAGGGAATACATATATTAAGCATAGTGACAGTATGGTGGAACTTTTCTTGTATTTCACTCTCCTTGTCACCATTTTGCTTCTATCATGTTTTATCATCCTAGTTATTGCAATCCATGCTATTTCATCTAAGATGAAGCTGATTCAATAAACCTTATTGAACCATTCTCTACCTCTGTTTGCCTTTGCACATGTACAGCTAATGCAACTGAGAGAAAAGGATGAGATGTGATACACTATAATTTCCCTGAGAAGTCAATCTTGTCATGCGCCAGTTGCCACAATCACCCCTGCTCTTGGGCAGAGGTGAGGCGCTGCTAGTTAGCTGTAAAACTGGATTAGGCCGACAGTTGTCACATGGTGTGGGATTAGACTCAGTTTTAAAAAAATCAGGTGATGCTACCAACTAAATCCAGCAGTCTCATTAGGACAATGAAAGCTCACGCGACACCATCTTGGATAGCGTGTGCTGGGCCCAGCATTAAACGCATTTGACACATTTGAACCACGAGAACTGTGTTGATCTAACAGGACTTATACGTTTTTTGGTGCATCCGGTGATAAAATATCCCACTTATTAACAAATTGTGCCTACAATAACTTTGCCTCTCACTCAAATAATTATAAAGGCATTGTTCACAGTCACCACTTGTTACTCTCTAAGATCCGCCGGAAGAGTACCCTCCCACTGGCCCACCTTCCAGAAGCTCTGACAAACAAGAACAGAGTGTCAGGGTGGCTAAACGAGGGGAAGGGAATTAGAAAAGATACACCAGGGAGGGAGACCAGTAAGACAAAAAGAAACAAAACAGACACACAGAGCTTGTGTGGGAGCAAACTGGAATACACAAAACAGCACCATTAAATTGAATATGAACTGTAAATTCCTGTAAAAAGCACGTGGCTCACAAATTCTATTAACAGTATAGAATAGTCAGCCACCCATTGCATCATTATACATTGCCACATTATAACATTATTAGTGTGCCTGGAAATCAACACGTTTGCCCATTAACAAAAGATAACTTTGAACTCTCATGTTTTCCCAGCAACAAGAAATTGTTTTGTACTCTCTGTATCCTTATATGTAGCCACGGTATAAGGGAAAAATCACCTGCCTAAGCCTTATTGCAGTTACACCCTCATTCTTCTTTTACTACACAATTGAATTTCAAAGTGGGTGCTCTAATCCTAGGCAATATGCATAGCGAACTTGAATTTCATCCCTTCACCTAAGTTGCGTTCAAAGACAATAAGCTCATTATAATAGTTTGTTTCACTATGCTCCCAAATACGTGCTGTTTTGCTCGTGTCCAATGGAAAAAAGAGGCAGTCTAAACCATATATGTACAGTTCATCACCAGTACCGGGTAACTTTGTAGCACGTGTACTGCTCCTCACTTATGCGCCAAGCACATAATAAAACTGTCTGAAGGAGCACATGCATCCAATACCCACCCCCATACATGCCCAGAACCCAAACTGGTACTTCTTTGAAATGGAACCCACGCTGAAGAAACAAGCACAACGATTGGTCCCCAGCCACGTGGAAAAGTGTGTCCTCAGCACGCAAACAATAATACTGCTGACCTCATACAATTCTGGAAATATTCAGAATAGGAGAGACTCTCTCACATCTCTGCAACACTTCTATACCAGCACCTAACAACGTCAATAGGACCGTCCCACAATAACGTGTAAACATGGAGGCCATCTTGAAATACTCCACACTGTATTTCTTTATGTCAGTTATGCCTGCATTTCCACCATTTACAGCCAGTTGCCAAATGGGCTTTTCTGCATCTTTGTGCCCCATTCTGTGAGTAGAGCTTGGTACAGGCACAACCACCACAGGTTCTGACACTAAGGATGCACTAAAATAGAGTTTATATAGTTTATGGAAGGTAGTGTCAGAAAAGTACCTGTCCCAAGATTTCCCTGGAAGCAGAAGAGAGTTCCCAATTCCCAACCACCACTGCAAGCAGCAACCTAAAAGGTCTGCTACTGTGCACCAGAGGGGGGAAGTGGATTGGGATAAAAAATAGAGACTGCCACTGGAAAGATGCTCAATTTCCTCACTCTGTGTCTTCTCAATAATACGAGTATGAAATGTTTTTGCAGCACATATTAATAAACATAAGAAACATGCACATACACATATTACACTCTGTCCTGCAGATAAATATGAGAGTACTCTTCTGATAATCATTCACTGTACCATTCCCCTCAGTGGACTTGCCACTCTCTCACTGACTAATGTATATAAATAATACTTTTAATACTGCAGTTCATGATAATATAAAATTATACTGTAGAAGTCAATTTTCCTATAGTAACTTCCTTGTGCCCACTCGTGGATGTTCCTTTGTTCTTAGCAAATACATTCTGTAGAAATACTCTCTGTTGTATAACAAGGTTTTCTGATTCTACAACTGTTTATGTTTTTAACGTTTTTACTTAATTCACTTAAGATCACAATTTCATTTGAAAGCAGTATTTCTCATCTATTCATCATGACAAAAAATGTTGAAGGATCATTTACTCTCTGAATATCATAGTATTTGGCACATGCATATAAGCAGACGTGCTACAGATGCTGTCATTGAATTCTCACACTTTCTGTGAGAAAATAGTGATGCTCAACATACGCACCCAGACTGATGCGCTGCGGAGGCACTCCCTTTGAACTCTCACTGTTTCTTTTCAAGATTTGAAAATACTCTGCACATGCATGTAGACAGTTGCATTGCTGAGACACGTATTTCATGAACTTTTCACCGCTCTTCTCAATAATGTAAAACTGCCAAACATACGAAGTGAAGAAGGTGTGCAGCTGGAACAATTCCTCTGAAACTTCTGTTCCTCTGGAAAAATACTGTGCAGCACGAGACACTAGCAAATTCCTCAGGCACGTTACATTCTACACAGTCACACATTAACGTTGAACACTGCTCTTGTACCCCAGGTCTAGACCTGCAACTTCAGGAGACTGATTCCCGGAGGCCACCATCTTGAGGTTTCCACAGTTGGGACTCTGCAGGATTCTAATTAAAGTATGCCAAACTAGTTTCAAATGAGGACAATGATGTCTCCATTTGTGGATATTTTAACAATCTCTTAGTTTTAGTTATTTGGCAAATTTCTTGTCTTAATGTTTGTGTACTAGTAATCACATTCCTGACAGTACATCCCTCTAAATCTCATTTTTTTCTGTTTTTAGGTTTTGTTGGATGATTCTTATGAAATTCCTTAATTAGTCACAGAGCATGGCTATTTGAAAGAGTTTTTCATGACGTTTCCTCAGGTCCGAATGCTTTCCAATCTATGAGGTAAACATCTTTCCTTTAACATTTTTCACATCTAAAATTCAATTTACCCCAAACTCTTCCTCTGAATCTACCCTGATTGGATCTGGGGGAGTATTCTTTCTCAGACCTGGTGGACTTTTCTTTAATAGAGAGACATGGAAAACTGGAGGGATTTTTTAATGCGTGGGAAGTTTCACCTTTACAGTCACAGGATTTGTGAGCTTTTTGACCTGGAAAGGTCCTACATATTGGGGCTGAAATTTTCAGTTTCCCTTCAAATGCAAGTGACTAGTGGAGACCTTGACCTTATCTCCCTTTGTATGGATAGGATTAGCCCTTCTTTCTTATCTGCCTGACTCTTAGAGGGAACTTAGCCTTTTCTAAATTTGTCTTTGCCTGCAGATAGGTGTCTTGGAGATTCTTCGCAAACATTTCTACTGCTGGAACTGCTCTGTCTTCTTTTCATACTAACACAGTAGGATGCCTTCAAAAAAATTAAATAAAAAGGAGAGTACCCAGTTGAAGAATCCACTGCATTATTGTAAGCAATTTCTGCAGTCCAAATAAACTCCAACCAATCTTCCGACTGATCCTAAGGCTAAAGACATAAATGCTGCTGTAATTCTTGATTGACTGTCTTGGTTTTCCCAAATGTTTCTTGAAGGAAACTGGTGGGAAATTGAGGTTCCATTCCCAATTTTGTCAAGAAGGTCCTCCAAAAATGAGATATGAATTGAGACACACGATCAGAAATCACCACCTTGGGAATTCCATGTGCACTCACTACATATTGTGTAAAGAGTTGGGCTAAATGAGACGCATTTTGAGTTGCCTTTAATGGGACAAAATGATTCATCTTAGAACAAGTGTCCACTGCAACCCATATTGTATAGTAACCCTGACTAGAAGGAAGATCCACAGCAAGATCCATGGTTACTGTGTGTCAGGGATATGGTGCAATAGGTACATGTAATAACTTGCTTGTGGAGCTTGGCAATTTGTCTTTCCCTTAATACAGTGCTCACAGATCATTACATATTGTATCACTTGAGTTTCCATGTTAGACCACAAAAACTATTTTTACAAATTCCAAAGTCTTTTTTATGCCTTTATGCCCAGCTAAGGCTCATCATAGCAAAATTGAAAAGCTAGTTTGTGTAATTCATTATTTGGGAGATAGAAAGCTTCTTGAAAGTAGTGCATTCCACCCTTCACTTCCCTGTCAGAATCTTCTTTTGCCCACTCGGTCATTTATTTTATTGACAATTAATTTGTATTTCCATTTTTGAAATCTGAATACTATATCACACACACAAACCTATCTTCTAAAATGATTGGTTTCCTTTCTGGAAATTCAATGTTTTCTCCTGTGTTCAATCAAGACAAGGCATCTGCTTTTACATTGGCTGCACCCGATTTGTAAGTTATAACAAAATTAAAATCTGCGAAATACAGTGACCAATGCAATAATCTTGGAGTTAGGGGACCAGCATATTTGAAGAATTGCACACTCCTGTGATCAGTGAAAACTGTTACCATATGTTTTTAATCCTAGTAGATAATGCCTCCATTCCTGAAAAGCATCTTTGACTGCTAATAGTTTTGTCGGCTATAGAATAATTGATTTCAAAATATGTTACTTTCCTTGAATGATAGGCTTCTGGATAGAGTTGCCCTGTAGTTTTATTTCTCTGTGATAATACTCCTCCTATTGCTGTCTCGGAAGCATCAGCTTAAAAAAATGTCTCTTCTGGATTTTGATGCAGTAACACTGGGTCAGCAGTAAAGGCTTATTTTAGAAAATTTAAAGACTTTTTAGTTTTTGGGTTCCAGATATATTTTTCTCCTTTCATTAGAATACAAGTAATTGGACTGACTTTTTCAGAAAAGTTTGGGATGAAGGGCCTATCAAAAATGGCGAATCCAATGTATTTCCTTGGTGTAGCTTAGGGTTGATCAATTTTGAATTGCTTTAACATTGGTTGAATCCATTGTCACACCCTCTGATGACAGGACAAATCCCAAAAATGCCACTTGTTCTCTATGAAAGGAGCACTTCTCCAGCTTTACATATAATGAGTTCTACAATTGTTTTTTAAGAATTGACCTTACATGTTGCATTTGCGCTTCAGTGTTTTGTGAGAAAATCAAAATATCAACAAAATATACCACTGAAAAGCGATCTAAGAATTCTCTCAAAAATAAATTATTCACAAAATGTTGGCATGCTGCTGGTGCATCGGACAGCCAGTAAGGTATCACTTGATGCTCAAACAGTCCAAATCATACTAAAAGCTGTTTTCCATTCATCTTCTTCCACTAATCCCACCAAATGGTAAGCACCTTTCAAATGAAATTCGGAAAAACCTTCACCCCCTTCATTTGTTCCAATAATTCTGAAATTAAAAGCAAAGGATATTGGTTCTTTTTAGTGACATGGCTTAGGGCCCAATAGTCAATACATAGCCTGAGTTCTCCATACTTCCTTGGAATAAAGAATGAAGGTGATGAGACTGGGGACTGGGATTGATGGAAAAACCCATAAACAAGCTCTTGATGCAAAAAAAAAATCAAATAATGATTTTTTGCTTCTGCAAGAGTATATATCCTACTGCAAGGTGGGCTAGCCCTGGATTTCAAATCAATTTTACAATCATAAACTCTATATGCAGTAACTCTTCACCTTTTTGTTTATAAAAGACATCCAACAACCCATCATAATCTTTCAGAATATCATGTCACTCCAATGAACAGACTATTTGGGGTTGATTGGCCAAAATGGTTGCTTGTGAAATCTTTGTTTCTTCCAAATCAAAATTATTACAATGTTTCTTGCAGTAGTATGAATTCATATCTACAGGTTTCTTAGCCTAACCTAGCTTTGGATTGTGCTCAATAAGCCACAGCAATCCCAATATTAATTGAAATTTTGGGGCGTCAATCAAAATTAATTTAATCAAATCCTTTTGGGTATCTGGACCTACTAATAATGTTGGCTCCTTCTCATCTGTTAGTGGCCCAGATGCAAGTTTAGTACCATCAACTACTCATACTGCTTCTGATTCTTTTTTCCTGATAAATTGAATAACACACCTTTTAGCAAACCTGAAATCACAGAAATTGTCTGCGGCCCCGGACTCAATTATCCCTGAGATATCTTTCATTTCTGTTCCACCAAATTTAACAGTACAAGATATTATTATTTGAGGGGCCGAAAACTGAAGATTATTTGCTACTTGCTGAGTGTCTGAAATTGTCTCATTTGAAGCGCCCATCAGAGCAAATCCTTCTATTGACATGCTGGTCTTTCCCCTGTTGACTAGATTTACATATCTTTGGACATTCTCTAACAAAAAGACCTGAATTGCCACAATACATACACAATCTTCCAACCCTCTGTTTTTCTCATTCTTCTTTGGTTAGAGACCCTCAAATAGAACCAATTTGCATTAGTTCCTTCCCAGAGGCTGTTTCAGTAGTTTTAGTATCTTCTGATCTTGTTCTGTCACAAAGAGGAGGAATAGAATGGAAATCTCTCTTCTTTTCACTCTTTCACTCATTCAATCATAGATCAGTTTGTAACACCAGATCAATCAGTTCTAAAACATGCATTGGTCTGTTTGAAATTTGCACTAGTCCATCTTTCAACTCATCTTTAACAATTGCAGCCTGTTTCCACTATTAGTTTACTGAACTGCTCCAAATAAGAAATTAAATCCCTATTTCCTTGTCTTAATTCAAATAGTTCATTTTGTGTAGCTTGCGATACTATTTGAGGATCAAAGATACACAAGCATTTTGTCCTAAATCTTCAATATCATATAATATTGGGTCGTTACAAGAAACTGAAGGCATTCACAATGCAGCCGCATCTCCACTCAAGTAAGACAATGGGAATGCCACCTTGGTTTGATCTTCAGCAAACACTATGGCCCTCATTATGAATTTGGTGGTAATTACCGCCGACTGCTGTGCCGACGGTGAACAGAAGACCTCCACCACCAGTGGTGGACTGCACACCGCCGAATAATGATGCCAAAAAGACACATCTCCAAAAATCCTGCAACCTCCACCCACCGCCAGGGCTAATGACAGTGGAAAGGCAGTACACCCCACCCCGCCACCTCCATGCAGACAAATCCTCTGCCCACCAACTAATGATGCACAAATCAGCTTGGCGGACAGCGAATGCCAAATGACCATTGGCGGTACGGACCGCCACGGCCAGCAATGGAACCGCCAGCAACAAATGCACACATTGGCAAGTTTGAAACCCACACACCTGACACACATCCACAACACTATAAAACACTCACATACACACCCCACAATCCTTTGCAATGCCAATAGCACAACTGATATTGACAACACAACACGCATACACTGAACTCAACATCACACAAGTCACACACACAAATACACCACCAAAAACCATACATACCCCAAACACCATCACAAGCCACACACCCAACCACACAACAGCACCCTCACCAATAGACCTACAACACACCACCCACAACACACACCATGGCACCCTCTAAGCAGGCCTACTTCACAGACAGGGAGCTAAGGACCATGGTGGACAAAATACTCAGGGTCGAGCCACAACTATTCGGGGCACAGGTGCAGCAGACATCCGTGGCCAGGAAGATGGATCTATGGCAGCGGATAGTCAACAAGGTCAATGCAGCGGGAAGCCATCCAAACACAAGAGAGGACATCCGGAAGAGATGGAACGACCTGCGTGGGAAGGTTCAGTCTATGGCATCCAGGCACAACATTGCCGTACAGAAGACTGGTGGTGGTCCCCCACCTACTCCCCCCCCAAATACACTGACTTGGAGGAGAAGGTCCTGGCTATCCTGCACCCCGAGGGCCTCACTGGACTCACTGGAGGACGGGACTGGGTAAGTCAACTACAATTTCTTCATAGCCACCACACCTATAATGCATGTACCACACCATCCCCTTACTAATAGCAAGACCCCATCCACTACACAGTCCACAACACCTACATCCAAGTTCCCTGCATGCCCACAATCCCACAAACAAATCTCCATCTAGCCCCCGTGCACAGTCACCTGCCCCTGCATGGTATTCCAGTGGCACTACAGCACCCACAATGCACCTCCACCCCTCCCATAAAATGCAACAAAATGTACACAAAGGGACCTTGCATGCCAATACAGGGGATTATAAGCATCAAATAGTGCAAACCAGTGCAGCAAAAGCTGAAAAAGTACCTGACACTCATATGTCTATTCCCCCACAAACAGACACCACCACCCATGCCACCCGGATGGAGATGTCAAGGAGTGCCAGCCCTCCACCTGAAGATGGATGCCCCACTCAGGAGAGTGCAGAGGGATGTCTAGACACAGAGGAACTCCCGGGCCCATCACACAGTCCTGGACTGTCACCCTCCAGAAGCCCCTCCCAGGATACCACTGACACCCCTACCACTCAGCTCTGGCCAAATGACCCCACACCAGTGTCTCCCAGCCACAGACTAGCTACCCACATGCTCATGTATATATTGCCATTGAATAAATACACATATGCACTCAAATCGTATGTCCCTCAACAATATGAGATATCAATTGTGAGTGTGTGTGCTTTAGCCAGTTACTATCAAAATCACATGTGTATTGCAAGAGGGGATCCAACGCACTGTAGTGTCTGAAGTATGTCACACTGTACCTAATATTGGGTTCCCTGCCACATGCCACTTCAGCCATCAGTTAGCATTGTCACTGACAAAAGACACCACAGTACTTAATACATGAGACAGACTGTAACTATGCAGTGAAGACAGCAGCATCATTGAACAGTACCTTAGAGTCACTGGAAGTATAGCCGGATTAGCTGGATCCTGGAGTTGAGCTCTTCTCCCTCTTCTTCTTCACCATCACTCTCATCCCCTCTCTGAGGTTGCAGGGCTGGTTGAACAGCATCCTCTTCTTCCAGAAGTGGGATAGAGTTCCTCAAAGCCAAGTAGTACAGTATGCAGCAGGCCACCACTATCTTACACACCTTGTCAGGGACAAAGCACAGGTATCCCCCAGAGAGATGGAGACAACAAAATCCTGCCTTCAGGAGTCCTATAGTGCGCTCTATTACCCTCCTAGTACGTCCATGGGCCTCATTATAATTCCTCTCTGCATCTGTCCTGGGATTCCTCACAGGTGTCAGGAGCCATTGCAAGTTGGGGTAGCCCGAATCACCTGCAAAAGTGTGTAAAAGAGCAAACTACCTATACTTGCATACAGCCTGGCTGTCAGCTATGTAATATATCCAGTGGCATACACACCCACCTATGAGCCAACCTCTGTCCCCTCTGTAGTTGTCCCATCATGTGTGGCACACTGCTGTTTCTCAAGACCAATGAATCATGCACTGATCCTGGGAACATTGCATTCACATGTGAAAAGTACTGATCAGCAGTACACACCAATTGTACATTCATGGAGTGATAGTTCTGATGATTCCAATACACCTGTTCATTCACTCTTGGGGGTATGAGAGCTATGTGGGTTCCATCAATGGCACCTATCACATGCGGGATATTAGCGAAGGCATAGAATCCAGATTTGATGGCGGGGAGTTCAGCCCTTTGGGGGAAACTGGACATAAATTTGCAAGTGTTGAATGAAGGCATCCAGGAATTTGGACAGGATGTGGCTGAACTTTGGCTGTGAGACCCCTACATCCATGCCCACTGTCACCTGAAATGAGCCCGTAGGCAAGAAATGAAGCACAGATAGCACTTGCACAGTTGTTGGGATAGTATGCTGATTTTGATTGGCCAGCTTAAGAACAGGATCCATTAATGCACAAAGGTCATGGATTGTAGGTCTATTGAGTCCGTAGGTGATAATGATGTGACGTTCCTCCATAGTGTCCAGATCTACCAGGAGTTTGTATACAGATGTGGCCCTCCCTCGCCACATGGGTCTGTACCTATGGGGGAGGAAAGAACACATTCTGAGTTCCACATACACTTGCATCACATGTTACTGTACTTTTCAAAATGCGTCACATTGTTAATGCACACAAACAGAAAGAATGAGGTACACCGTCAGGCAAATGGGTGCTGGGGTTTCTCTGTCATAATGGCATCACAGTGTGGACACACTTCCAAAGATGGGTACATGTGGGGATCATAGAATAATGTCAGTAAGCGACGAAGGGGAGAGAGAATGGGGCCCTGTATGAAGCACCCAGCCAGGATATGGAGATGTGGTGGTAGCAAAATGGCAGCCTCCTGCCATTCAGGCATGATAGAGTGGAAGTGACTTAATTCTGCTGGCATTAATCTTCATGGCGGAAGGTGGTGTTCACAGCCGTGCGCCTGATCATTTGATTACATGGTTGTCAATGGGGAACCTTGACCAATCACGATCATCGCCTGCAGTGGCGGAGCACACTGCAGCAGTACCTACATCATTTTGTCCGACCCTTGACTCCTGAGTCACGTGAAGGGTAGTACTCCACTGGGTGTGCTGCTTTGTCCTGACTTTGGTCCCTGATATGGCACGTATTAAAGGGTAACGGGCCCTGGCCTTCACTGCAGAGGAGCTGGAGAAGCTGGTGGATTGAGTCCTACCCCTGTATACAAAGTTGTATGGGTGACCAGAGGAGGAGGTGAGTTGCCATCTGTCATCCGTAGATGTGTGAGTTTGTGGCAGATGCCTGTATGCGTGTGTATTCGATGTGTGACTGCCCAGCCGTAGTTAGTCTGGCATGTTATGCTTGTAATTTGTTCAAATGCAAGTCAACAATGGCTGTTCCATATGGAACGGCATGACATTTGTAGATGGTGCACCCATACTGACATCTGTTTCTTTGCTCTGTGTCCCATGCAGGTCAGAGCCCATCAAAAGTGTGGACCCTGGGGGTCTACAACCAGCGGAGCACCCACTGCAGGAAGCAGTGGGAGGACCTGAGGTGCTGGGCCAGGAAGACCGAAGAGGCTCAGCTGGGGAAGGCCTCCCAATGAGGAAGGGGTGCCCGTCGGACCCCGACCCCCCCCAATGGCCCACATACTGGCAGTGGCATATCTGGATTTGGATGGGCTCTTGAAAGTAGCACAGCAGCCACAAGGGGGTGAGTAGCAACACTGTTGTGACACCAATTTGATGGTTGAATTTGGGTGCTGTGGGATGTATGCATTATAGTGCCAGGCACTTAGACAGGTGTGTCCCTGTAGTCCTGCCCCCTCCAAGTCCTTGGGATGGTGTCATAGCTAGTTTTGGCAGGCTCTCTAGGCTTATGAGGGGTCCCCCCTTTGTCATCTGGTATTCATTGTGGCCTTATGGACGTGTAGGTGCATTGGCTGGGTATTGTCTCTCATGGGTGTACTTCACACAGTGTATCAGGGTTGTGTGTCATGATGTTTATTTGGTGTCTTCTGGGGTCATGCCCATTAGTCAGGGGCATATTCATTACTTATGTTGTTTTTGCTGAGGGTATGTGCGTGACCTGGGTGGGAGTGTGTGTGAGCCAAAATGTACATACATACAGGATTTGACATAGTTCTTTCTTGTTTTGTTTCCCCGCCCCTGTGATCTTGTGTCCTTTGTGTACATTAGCATCATCTGGCAAGGGAGCTGAGGCACCAGTGAGTGGGGATGCAGCACCCCACAGTTCCAAGGAGGCAGAGTCGACCGGTGCCAAGGGGACTAGTGGGTTTGAGGGCGAGGGGAGTACCACAGGGGAGGCAACTACCACTGGAGGTAGTGACTCTGATACATCCTCCGATGGGAGCTCCCTGGTGGTGGTGGACCCTACTGGGCCCACCCATTCTTTGTCAAATGTTGCCACCCCCCATACCATCACCACCCTCTCAGTTGCTTCCCACTGAGTTGCCTGTGCCTGCTCACCCAGGAGGGGGGGGTGTCTCTTTCGCAACAGGCACCTCATCCTCTGCCCCAGTCAGCCCTGCTGCCCTCATGGAGGAGGCTATTGACCTCCTGAGAACCATCTCTGTAGGGCAGACAACCATTGTGAATGCCATCCAGGGGCTAGCATCCCAGATGCAGCAATGCATACCTGAAGGAATTCATTGTGCCATGTCTGGCCTACAGAGATCTTTTCAGGCTCTGGCCTCCTCTTTGACATCAGCCAGTGTCCATGGTCTTTCCTTCCCCCCTCCCACCACCTCTGCCCCTTCCAGCACCCCACTCCCTTCACCCATCCCAAGCACACATACAGACAGCCATGCACACAGATCAACGCACAAGAAGTGCACCGAGAAACACAAGCACCACACCTCCCACCACAAGCATGCCCACACCCAACATACCAAAACACACACAACAACATCCACTTCCCCCAGTGTGTCAACCTCCCCTGCCAGCCTGTCTGTCACCACACCATGCACACCCAGACGCACTGCACCCTCACCCACTGCTGCTGGCCCATTCATTGCAGTCACCACGGCATCTGACATCCAAACATGCACCCCTGACACCACACCTGCACTCACCACAACTACATTTACAGACACTTGCAGCACACTCACCAGACCTGCAGACACCCAGACAACATCCATCTACACCGGCAGCCTGTTTCTCCCACTGTGTCCACCCGCCTCCTCCCAAAACACTCAAACATTTGCACACATTCACGCCACGCACATCCACCACACATAAGCATACTATTCAGGCACCTGCATCCACATCTGGCGCATCTACATCTGATACAAGCACTCCCTCAACCTCCACTCCCAGAACTGCCTCCAAATCTCCTCTAACTGTACCTAAGAAGCTTTTCTCATCTGGTATTGACCTCTTTGAACCTACTAGTCCATCCCGTCATGTCCCTAAACGTGCCCATTTCCTTGCCCAGTCCACTCCTTCCTCGTCCATGTTCGCCCGAATCTGTCCTTCCCATTTTCGGGCCCTTTCCCCAGGGAGGAAGAGGCCCCATGTTGCCCCAGGCCCCTTTGCCACCCCACGCTCCAGGTCCACTCCACCTCCTTCCAATGGCAAGCCCAAACCCACCTCCACCTTCCAAAACTTACCCCAAGACCCCCCTTCCAGACCTAAGTCCCCACACCCACCACCCCCAGCCCCTGTTCCCTGAGGTGCCTGGCTTCCCATTGATGCCCCTTTCCAGCAGAGTACCCTTTGCACAAGTGGGAGTCAAGTTTGGGCTATATTGGCCCATCAGGGACTTTGAAATGGACTGGCCAATGGCCTTATTTGGACATTACTTTTTTACCTTCAATTAAAAGAGAGAACCCAGTAGTGCTGTTGGCACAATATTGTGACATTGTTCAGCATTTCACTGTGGGGGTGTGGTGTGCACAATTGTGTACATTGGTGCAAGTCTTTGCTGCCTTGTGTCTGGTAAGAACATCTTGTTATGGTATGTATGGCTTGGGATGTGGGACAGGTTGGGAGTGCATTGTGGGGTGGATGGGGTGGATGTGTAACTGTGCCCTTTCTTCCCATGTGTACTAGGCTGCCATACTTACCGTTGTCATATTTGTCGTCGGTCACTGTCCTGGAGGTATATGGCAAGGAGTAGCACTGGCATTATTTCCATCTCTCACTCCATGTCTGCGTCTGCGTGTTCTGTGTACCTCAGGTGAGTGTTTCCTTTTATATTCTTTGTTTCGGCCACGCTTTGTCTGGCGGTGGTTCCCACCCCAGAACTTCTGGCAGGCTGGTGTGTCATTATTTGGTGGGCAGGTAGGGACTTTCCGCAGGCCTGTGGGCGGCCTCCTCCGTCCTAGTCGGGACTACAGAGATGGGGGGGAGTGTGGATGGACCACTACTTGTTTCTCATGTGCTTCATTATTTGGTGTGCCGGACCGCCAGCCTGTTGGCTGTAGTTACCGGCACCGCCTGCGGTGCAGTGTTTACCGCTGTATTCATAATTTCCACCTACAAGTCTAAACATGAAATGCAATGGGCACTGCATCAGAAAGGCTTTTGCTTTATGTGGGTCAGCTCTAAATCGCTCTGGAGCCACCAAGGGAATTATTGGTGATATGGCATGAATCACTTGAATTGAAAGCTTAGAATTTGAAGTTGTAGGGGAAATATGTTTGAGCCCAGTTTCGCTAAGTCAAGGAGTGGTACTTGAAGATAACTCATCTATTCGCAGTCAAAGAAAATGTGTCTCCTGTTTTGATTTCTTTATCGCTTACATAAGGACCGTATTTTCATACATAGTGCTATTGGGTTGTTATTGCATTCCCTCTAATACTCTAGTTAGATCTTTGACATCTATTCCTTTAGCTATTCTGCTCAGGTGCAATATGATTTTATTGGGACAGCAATCTGTCAGAAACGTACCTGTGCGAAGATTTCCATGGGAGCAAAAGAGAGATCCTAATCCCAACCACCACTGCAAGTAACAACCTAAAAGGTCTATTACTATGCACCAGAGGGGGGGGGGGGAATTGGGATAAACAAGAGAGAGACTGTCACCGAATGATGCTCAATTTCCTCACTCTACATCTTCTCATTGGGACATTGGGAAGGGGATTGGGATAAACAAGCGAGAAACTGCCACTGGAATGATGCTTAACCTCCTCACTCTACGTCTTCTAAATGGTACAGTGAGTGTGAAATGTTTTGTAGCACCCATTACTAAACATAGGAAACATGCACATACACATGTTACACACTGCCCTGTAAAAAATTTGACCTTCCTCTTCAAATAGTCATTCGCTTTACTTCTGTTACCTTTTATCTCAGTGGACTTGCCACTATCTCACAGACTAATGTATAAATATCATGCTTTTAATACTTCAGTTAATTATATTATATAATTATACTGTAGACGTCTTTAATTTTCTTAAAATAACTTCCTTGTGCTAACTCATGGATGTTCCTTTGTTCTTGACAACTAGTTTCTGTAGAAATCTTGTTACTTGTATAATAAGGTTTTTATATTCTACAATTGTTTATGCTTTTAATTTTTCAACTTAGTTCACTTAAAATCACAGTTTTGTTTTTAATGCAATGTTGCTTACCCATTTGTCATGATAACAAAAAAAAGTATCATTTACTCTCTAAGGCCCATATTCATATTCTGTTTGCGCTGGATTGCGTCTTTTTTCTTTTACGCAAATCTGGTCCAAACATAACTCCATATTTATATTTTGCAGTTAACGACATTTTTTGCCTGTGGAAAACTACCTTGCATCAATGAGATGCAAGGTAGGCATCCCAGGGCAAAAAATGCCTCAAAGGCCCTAGTGCCTTATTTATCCTCCCGTGCAAAAATCACGCGCAAGAGGAGGAGGGCCTTAATTAATGGCACTAAGCCTGCTTCACACCATTATTTAACACCTGGGTCAGGGCAGGCGTAAGGGGACCTGTAGGCAGATTTCCATGGTTGGAGACCCTGGAAATTGCCCACATGTGCCCTTCCCTGTCCCCAGGGACACCTCCACCCACCTCTACCCACACAAGGAGGTCACCTACGGATGGGGGACCCATCAGAAGGTAAGTTCGGGTGAGTATATATTATTTTGCCCGATGCCGCTCGGGGCCCTGACTTGGGGCCCACTGCACGGCGATGGCCCCAAAGGCCATGCCCAGGGGGCATTAGTCCCCTGGGCATGGCCATTGGGGTGGTGAGCAAGGCTACTCTATTTACTAAGACAGGAGCCATGTCCATGGGGCTTGTGCAGCAGAAAATGGTGCTACACTGCTTAGAGGCTATTTTTTTGCCTCTAAACAGTGTAGCACCATAATTTGATGCACATGCCCCAGTTCCCAATACGCCTCCCTAGCCCTGTTTTTGTCTTGTACAAGGACACTAATGGGGCCTTAGTGCCGGCTAGCGCCATTCCATAAATATAGCACCCGTCTGGCGTCATGGAATGGCGCTAGCCAGCTCTATACTTTTTGCCACAAGCCTGCGCTAACGCAGGTTTGCGTCAAAAAGTAGAAATCTGCCCCTAAGTATCTTAGTATTTGGCATACACATATAAGCAGATGCTCTGCTGAGACACTATTATTTGAAATCTCACACTTTTTCTCAGAATATAGTCATACTCGGCTCATGGGTTACTGCAAGAGAGTTACACGTACTGCAAGATTGAAACTTATACATTATAAATGGGTAAAACGGGATTACATCATGCCACAGTGGATGCACAGAGTAAATTCCTCCAGATCAGAACAGTGCCCCAAATGCAGAATAATAGAGGGAACCTATATTCACATGTGGTGGACATGCCCTGGTGTGAGTGCTGTTTGGGGTGAAGTAATTCAGACTTTAGGAATAATACCTGAATTGCAAATTCAGCCAATGATACAGATGTGCTTACAGAGACCAATCACTAATAATAACACACTAAATGTATGGAAAATGTATGGGAACTAAGCCTCACTGTGGCAAAGAAGTGTAGATTACTTAGATGGATGTCCAAACGACAGCCCATGCGAAATAAATGGTTATGGGAATTTGCGAGGTGGGTACGAGCTGAATGTGGGGTATGCTACAGATTGATTTACAATGGAGTGGAACAGGGAGGAAGGATAGAACGCAACTTAGCATAAGTCTGGATACAACAGGAAATGGGATAGCCTGAACCAGGACGAGATGTGGAGGGGACAGTTGATTAATATGATATGTCTGTGATGCTGATCTGTTGTAATTTGATGCAATAGAGCCAATTATGCTATTTAAGTAATCCAGTGTAATGTAAGAATTTAAATTCATTTGCACACGGTGTGACTCACATTTCTCTCCTTTCTTGGGGGATGAGGGCAGGGGGTATGGAACAAGTTAATGAATTGCAATGTTATTTTGCTTTTAAAATCAGTAAATGTATTTTAAGCAAAAAAATTGATAGTCACTTCAAAAATGTTTAGGATGTGTCTAATTCTATGGGATTAACTTTCTCTTGGAGACAAGGAAAGGGCCACCAATGCCATTTTTGGTAACAACCAGAATAGGTAAAGGTATCCCCACTCAAAATAACCAATACCATCATATCTAATTAAAATGATCAGTAATAGCTTTGTTAAAGACTGAACTATATTGTAGATGATTATTATTTAAAATGAATTTATCCTGTATAATGCACTGATGCCCAATAATGAGCTCCGCTACAGGCTCAAAATAAATTCTATGTGATCCTGTCTGTAGATGGTGGAAGTAGTTGTGCCCCCACTGAAATGATGAACACAGGGCACTGGCAGTAAACAGTGGTGAGAAGGCACCTGGACCTGAAGAATAAAGGCAATTGTAAAGAGGTGGCGGACGTAGGAGTGGCCTACTGTGAGGTGGTGGAGGACGGCCGCAGCAGTGACTGGAGGGAGAGGTGACCTAGAGTGGGAGCCGCGGTGGGATACGGCAGCCCGTCTGTGTCTCAGGTAGCCCCAGGGGGTGGTTTGTGGACCTGCTGGCTGGGGGGGCGATCAGATCTGGTGAACGGCGGAGGGAGTGGACCCCGCCAGTGTGCTCCTGGGCCCAGGCCAGTGATGCGGGTCTGTGTGAATTGAGACTGGAAGGATATGAGTGTGGACCCCTGCCAGTGTGTACTTGACTCTTGGCCTGCACTGCAAGCCTTCATGCTATGGTGATGGGTTGGATTTATGAGTGGGCTCATTTGTCCCTGAGCCCAAGCCCACACTGGGAGCCTTTAAGACCTACAGACCAGTGGGGTAGGTGAGCGGGCCCCTGCCAGCGTGCCCCTGATCCCAGGACTGCACTGGGGGCCTTCAGGACCTGGGGGTCGGCAGGATAGGTGAGCGGATTCCCACCGGTGTGCCCCCAAGCCCAGGACTGTACTGGAGGCCTTTGGGCCCTGGTGACCCGCAGGCTATGAGAGCAGGACCCCACCGGTGCACTCATGAGCCTCAGCCCATACTGAGGATCTTCAAGAGCTGATGACTGGCGGGGTACCTGAGCGGGCCCCCTCCTGGTGCACCCCTTAGCCCGGGCCTGTATAGGAGGCATAAGGGGCATGGGATTGACATTGTGAGATCGACGAGGAGCGAGGGGCACGCCACGCGGACAGAGGTGACAAAGACCTGTGTGACACACTTGGAGGCAGATAAGCAGGTATTGAGTGCTGTTATCCACCCCCCTGAAATTAATGCTCCTACAGCAATAAAGACTGCCTCCATGGTGAGGGGGGCTTTTGGACATAGCGTTGGAATTACCTTTGCCTGCTGGGGGAACCCATGGTGGAGACTGGATAGGGGGGCTCATGATCCTCTCTCCCCTTCCCCGCGATCTGGCCAATAGCAGGAGCGACAGCGATTGGAGCAAGGGGAAGAAAGTGTGAGTGAAAAGGCGCCATGCGACTCTTGGAGGACACAGAGTGCACCCACATAAGTACGAAGAGAGCGAACAGCTCTCGGAGACCTCACATTGAGACACTAGTGGCATGACATCCCCCTTGTGGGAACCGGGATGACTGGTGACTGCTAGTTTACCCAGGGTGTACACATGAGATTGGTGGATATTATCGATGACATCGTCCTCTTAGATGACATAGGCGTCACCTGTGATTTGTTATCCGATAAGAGGTTGAGGTCTTGGGCTGCCCGATGTGAGACGCCAAGGGCCTGTGAGGTTCCCGTAGCAGGCCTTGCTCTCCTCTTGAAGATTAACCTGTTGGCCCATTAAGGCTCCTGACAGTTTGCGGAACTGGATCTGTTCGCTGGCCGCCTTCACCTCCCTTCACCTGGATGGCCGAGCTGCGCAACACTCAAGGCCAGTGCCCCTGTATACTCGATGAACATAACAAAGGACAAGGAGCAACACACCCCCTGGCAGGGGCATCTAGACAAGTTTTCCAGTGTGGTCCCCTCCACAGTGGAGGAAAATGGGAATCCACGTGTTCAGGCAAGCCTGGACGATGCAACATTAGTGAAAGCCATACAATCCTCCTGGGTCGCCCTGGAGGGTGGAATTGGTGAAATTAGATCGGAAGTCTCCCTCCTCCGGCAAGACCAGAGAAATGTGGCTGAAAGGGTGACAACAGCTGAAACTTGGATATCTGACCTGGAAGATGGGGTGCACACCCTCAGAAAAGAAGTCACAGAAGTGCGTGTATTCAACAAGGATGTGGTGTTGCACCTGGAAGATGCGGAAAAAAGAGCAAGGATGAATAATGTACATTTTGCGGGATTTCCAGTAGGGGCAGAAGGCCCAAACACATTCAAGTTTCTGGGAGACCGGCTGACTCCCCAAAGAGCGATTCTCACCTTGCTTTGTGATAGAACACTCCCACAGTACACTGAGTAACAAACCACCACTGGAGGCCGCACCAAGGCCAGTGATAGTGCAATGTTTAAACTATCAAGACCGGGATCTCATCTTGTCTGTAGCCAGGAAACTGAGAGGTAGGCTATGAAAATTCATTGATACAAATCTTCCCCGACTACACAAGGGAATTTCAGCACCAGCTTCGCACTTTACATGCCGCAAAAGCCAAACCGTGCATGCTCCACTTACAATATATGCTCCGTTTCCCAGCCAAATTGAAAGTTCTCTTTGAAGGGCAGTTGTACGTCTTTCAAACTCCAAAGAAGCCTGGACAGGGCTTTAAGAGAGACCAAGACTGACCAGCGGTGAAGTGCGAAGCAAAACAGACTCCCCACCAGCTCGCAGAAAAGATGTCTGCTCCGAGTCACGGCAGCCACTCCAAAATAAGGAATTTGGCACTAATAAGTGAGGTAGGCCTTCCATATGACAAAAATCCAAGTCGAAGCCACGGCCAATAATGCAATACTCAGATTCAGAAGAGGGGGCTGGGATGACGACAAAGAGAAGCAAGGTGACTTGCCAGATATGACAGGGATTGATGATTCACCAGGATGCAAAAAAGCCCAGACCCTAGCCAGGCCATAACCAGGCTAGAGGAGGAAGAAATGGGCCGGGACATTTAAGCGCCTGCAGGTCAAGAAATTACATAAAGGGGGTTGACTTTCGCTGGCCATCTATTGACTTACTTTGGGGGCACCGAGTTTGAAATGCAAGTCTTTCCCCCCCAACGGCAGCATCAGCTTGATTCAGGGACACAGCACTCAAAGCAGCAGCACTAAACATCGAGCAACTGCCTATTGATGTTTTGAGTTTTGAAGACTGATTTAAGTTACAAGTTGTGGTAATTTTTCATGGGTAGGTAAAAAATACATACCTATCCAAGCTCTCTGCAGACAAGTTCTTTAGTTGAGGATGATAAAATCTGCAGGGAACAGTGGTAGGTGGGGTGGGGGATAATGAGAGTTCACAGGTTTGATAGTTACCTAGAGTATAGAGGCATGGAGACAGCAAACACACAAGAAACACCACACAGTACAGCCGGGACACAGTAGGGCTCACGAGCCGGGGAAGGGTCCGGCACATGTAGACTACAGACATACGTCCCTGATGGAGGAGAATAATAGACACACTGTATTGTTGTGGAACATTAATGGACTAGGTAATAAAATCAAGTGAAGATTGGTAATGGCGTATATTAAAAGGCATTAACTGGACATAGGTGGTCATTATGACCCTGGTGGTCTTCTGACGGCCAGGGTAAATGTGGCTGTCCCACCGCCAACAGGCTGGTGGTGCAGACCACCACATTATGAGTGTGGCGGGTTGGCATCTGCCAGGGTGGTTGGAGTCGCCAGGCCAGAGATGAGTATCTCTCACCCGGCGGTCCACAGAAGACTGCTGGCGGTATTAGGAGCCGGCTTTCTGCCATGGTTTCTGCAGCGGTAGCACAGCCACAAAAGCCATGGCGGGAAGGCTACTGGTGACAGGGAATTTCTTCCCTGTCACCAGTAGACGACTCCCCCACCCCATCTAAGCAAGCAGTAGGCCCTCCTCCAGCCACCACACCCCTCACCCCTCCAGACACAGCACCCCCAGCTCCCGCATCCATGCACACAGACACCCACATGCACCACGCATACATCCATTCACCTACACTTACATACATGCATTCACTCACACGCATCCATACACACATTCACTTCAACATTCATACACACATTCAAGCATGCATACTCACAGCCATCCAGACATGCATACTCACCTGCAGACAAACACGCATTTACCACAACAATCACAGTCACATGCACACACGCATGCTTACTTTACATGCATACACACACTCACTTCAACATTCAGACATTCATACAACTACGCATACACACATTCATACACACACACAGACACCACACACACCCACACAACACCCCTCCACCCTCCCACCCCCCTCCCCTGTCAGACAATCATCTTACCTGGTCCGGGGAGAACGTTGTCTGGCAGGGAACTGGAAGGGGCACTTCCACCTCCGGCAGCGCCCCGCCATCAGGACACCATAAGGCCATATTAATGCCCATAATATAGCTGATGGAGTCCTACTGGTGGGGGAACTGCCAGAGTGCCTCCACCCGCCAGCACAACTATTGCCGGATTTCCACCCAAATACGGCAGTACCTGTGATATGGAGGGCGGAAGACTGCCAGCACTGGTGGTCCTCTGGCACCCACGGCTTTGGCGGTCTTCTGTGCAGCAGACATATGTTAAAGTGATGGAGGTTCTCCTAGAATCAACCTTGCCCCTTCATCTGATGGGGGAGACTTTAACAATGTTATTAATCGTGAGCAGGACCGATCACACAACACAGTAACTTCTGAAGGGGGAATCCCACTGGCAGACATGGTGACTGCCCTAGGACTGTCTGACCTATGCAGTATGCCTGGGCGTAACTCAGTAAAGTAAAAAAAATTCTGTTGCACTGTGCAGAGTTCCACTAGTGGGCAGAGTTTCTTGCCATGCCCGTTCGCATGACATTTAACGTCACAGGCAATGCGCAGTACGTCCTTGTGCTGGAATTCTCACGCGAACTGCACCACGCAGTTCACATGGACGTGGCAATCTTGTTTTTTTCACTTGTTATGGTGCTGGGGCCTACTTTTCTATCCCTCTATATCTCTCCCATTCCTCTGTTGTAAAACATATTTTTCCTCAGTTTCTTTTAAGTATATTTCCTCTTTCTCTTTTTATATTTTAACTTTTCTCCTGTTTTTTGTGTTTTTTTGCGACTTTTTTACTTTTTCATTTTTTTTGCTTTGCTTTTTTTACCTTCCTTTTTCCTAATCCTTCCTTACCTCTCCCCCCTCAAGTCACCAAAGCCATGGCACAGTGAGGGAGAGGCAGTGTGAAGCCCCCAACCACAAGCGTCAGCCACCTTCCTTGTGGGCAGTGGCGATGTCAAGGAGTGCAGCCCTGCGCCAAATTTTACGAGGTGGATGTGGATGCCTTGGTGTGCTATGTGCAGCGCCACCTCCCCTCTACCTTGGCAGCAGGTGGCTGGGCTGGGTCTGAGTATGGCCTCCGGAAGCCCCAGCAATGCTGGGAGAGGGTGCGCCAGGCTGTGCGCCGCAGCTCTGGGGTCCAGCGCACCCAGCAATAGCTGACACTCCAGTTGGCCGACATCCTAGATCAGGACATGGACCTGCTCGACCTGCCAGGCATTGAGGTAGCGGGGCTTGTGAGTAATAATTAATTATTAGTTGTGTTCTATGCTAATAGTTTCTTCCCAAATCGAAAGCATGCTGCCCACATGCATTTAAGTTTATGTTACAATTATAAATATGTGATCGTCATCTAGATAGTTGCTCGTCATTACCTAATTGTACTTGATTTTAGTGCTTGCTTGGGATTTTTAAGAAGTAATGCTTAGACTCCTCCTGTGCCTGTCTAAGATAGTCATCATTAATATTAGTATTAGTGAGTTTGCATGTTCTCTCAACTCTCTGTGCCTTTATTTTCTGTAGCTCGTACAGTGCTAATTGCCATGTAATTTCCCACTGATGTGTAGTCATTTTGCATGCATCCAATCTATGCACTGAGAGACTGAGAGTGGAATGAGAACTGTAGAAATCATTCACCGCAATTTATTAGTAATTCCAAAATGTAGTTTAGGAAATTTGGAATAGGGTTAGGAAATTTGGAACAGGATGGTCGGTTATACTACTATTATTATTATTACACAGGCACTCTGAACCTCTGATGTAGAAATGTTACTGTGTTTGCCTTTTCCTTTAAAAAAAAAAATGATACTCTTGCAGAGATTATTTATTAACAGTACCACTAATCTTTTCGAGAAAAAAATTCTTACATCATCCAGCATCCAGGGGCAGGAAGAGGACTGGTGCTGATGAGGTGGGCAAGGCAGTTGAAGGTGGCTCCTCCACAAGTGTCGGGGCAGATGGCTCTGCTGGCCCCAGTAAGTCCTCCTGTTGTTTGGTAACAATAATATGTATTCCCCTATCTTTTACTGCTCCATATTACTGTGCCTGTCTTCTAATTGTTTTCCCACTCCACTTTGATTTATCTGTTTCATAAATTCTTCTTATGCCTGCATTATCCTATTTACTTATTTTCTACATTTCACGTTTCTTCACCTCAAAATGTCTGGCTGTACTAGTCTGTCTATAGCTTCCTTTCTTCTGCTTTGTCAATGAACTTTCCCTCTCCCCTTATGAATCTTATCTTGTTGAGTGGTGGTAAGGCTCAGAGAACACATGTACTGAAGATTGCATGCCGATGTAAGATATTCTACACATGTGTCATGAGAAGGCTTTCTTTTTCTTGCTCCAGGCTCCAGCTCACTTATTAAAAAACAAACGAAAAAAATGTTTTTGAAAATGGTCATGTAATTGTTTGAACCCTCCAATGTTGTGTATGTATTATTAGTATACTAGCAGTTGATGACCATGCACCATGGTTGGAAGTATGAGGTGGATGGCCCCATTGCATTAGCCAACCATGACCATATGTCCTTCATTGACCAATTATTGCACCCTTGTATTTCTCTTGAAAAACTCAGATTGCTCTATAGCTAGTTCTGCACCTTCATTACCAATTGTTTTTTTTTTTAGTTGACTACCTGGCTTTTAAAAAATTGCCAACCAGCAAAATGCCCTCCTGATATTTTGATAGACGAGAAGTCTGTAACGGAAATACAGTGATGTATTGCAGTTGTATTTTGCTATTACAAAAAAAACAATAGGGGGAGGCGTCTGTGGTGTCTAAATTGTGTAATTTTTGTTTTCTAACTGCATTGACCACCAGTGCTGGGGCCAGCAGCGAGAGCACCAGCGCAGACGCGGCTGCAGGAGTGGATGAGGGGGAAGTCTCTGCAGCAGCAGAAATGGGCGGTGTTAAGTCCTATTGCTTGCTTACTGACAATTAGCAATATAGTCACTATAAGGGTGTACTAATGTTGTTGACTCACTCGTCAACACCATGCGTTAGCAAATGCAGCAGAAGTTAAGTAAGTATTAAAGACTTCTTCTATCTGCAACTCAGAAGACTAAGGTTTGTAAAATGAACTTGAACTATGATGTGTTTTGGAAAATTGAAAGAAGGATGGAAGTAGAATGAATGGGTGAAATATAATATGTGTGAAAGGATGTGTGTATAGGTGGGTGATAAGGAGATTGATAGTCTGCAGGGGTGGGTGAAGGATGAATGAAAGGGTATACTGGTGAAGGATGCCAACCCAGGTAGGTGAAAGGTGTGGGTGAAAGGTTTCTATGCCTGAAAGGGTGAATCGACTCCCCGGGTTGGTTATATCTCTTGGATGAGTGAATGGATGAAAGGATGCATGGGTGGTTTTTGGGTAAATGGATGTTGGTGAAAGGTTAGTAGAGAGCCATGTTTGGAATTTGGGTGATTTTAAATGGCAAAGGACTGGATGAGAGAATGTAAAGCTTAGTTTAAGGGGTATAAGGGGTATGTATCAAAGCCAAGGGTGAAGAATAAGAGTACTAGAAGAACACATTTGCAATGATAAATAGACAAATGCTTGAAATGAAGAAACAAGGGAATTTATCTGGATAGGGACATTCTTCCCACCTACTTTATTTGCTTGGAATGTTTTTTATCAAAGGTTTGATGCAAAGGTTTCGATGGTATTTCAGAATATTCCCTTGACTCACAGTATTTTTCAAGCAAGGCAGGTAATATGTGTCCCAGTATCCACTTACCATGGCCTCCCTCCCTCGCTATGGCCTTTCACCAGTGCCACCCATGATGACCTAACAGCTGCATGATCCAATTTGGCAGAATTGGCACTGCAATGTTGGCTGTGTATTGTACATCTGTCATCTTAAGTTAATGTGTCAAATACTTTCAATACATGGCAATGCATAAACAAGTTGTGTTTCCCTTTCCTTCCAGTTCTGACTGTGTCAGTCATTTCCTAGTACTTCACTACATTAATCTTTCTGTCCCAGACTTCTGAATAATTTGAAAAATCCATTCTTTGCTTGCACCACATTTTTCAAGTCAAGTGATAAATATAATTCATTGTGGCTTCCATAATGGATTTGCTTCTGTTCTTATTGTTCCCTTTCAACTTTTGCCAGCCACAGTGAGTCACATTACTAGCCAAACCTTAGGCACATGATGATGATGATGATGAGGAATTAACTGATCTATAAAATATATACACTACCTACTCATCCTAATACCCTCTACCTTACCCTGCAGTTGAGTACATTAAGAAGACTCATTTCTTTACTTCAAAGCAAATGTATTATTTTGGAAAAAATAGATATTACAAAGTGTGGTGGAGGAGAGGACTGAGGACAGTGAGTAAAGTGGTCCATAAGTAAGTGCCTTGATTTTCCTGAATGGATAGTCTGTGACAATGCGAATACACCAAATACAATCTATATCCCGTTTCGTAATCCTTTCCCTGTATTGTAATGCATTGCTTTTCCCACCACCTACTTGTGGCAGACAGGATGCCTGCATGATTGATTATATTATACTATGTGGCGTGGTTCATTCTTAGATTTAATCCGCTCTGTAGTCCAGATACAGCAAAGAGCAAGGCTATTGGAATAAAATAATTTTCTAGAACAGCTGCCCCAGCTACAGATAGCAACGAGTACGACCAAGACGCCATCTGAGCTAGCAATGCCACCATTAATTTAGCACAACAGGAGAGAAAAGAATACCTGTCCTCCATAGTGAATATTATGGCTGTGACAGTTATCACCTTAAAATTGAATGTCCGGAGGTGACTACCAAATGTACTGCTACTGTGCCACTACAGTACATTATTTTAAATAAGTGTTTTGCTCAGAGTATTCTTTACAATTTTTCTTTCTTGATATAGCTATTCCTGCTGGTTCACAATAATGGCAGGAAATAGTAGCCTGGCTGTTGCTGATGAGCTGGAGGCCTTGCAAGCTGAGTACCAGCAGCTGGTGTTCCTTGAGAAAGAAGATGATTAGGCAGTTCCAGGGCAGTTGCCCGCCGTTGTATCATCCCTGCTGCCCCCTCCTTAGAGACTGTGTTCCAGAACCACATCCTTCGGAGGCTGGCGCAGTTAGAGACCCGTCAGGCATATGTGGAGGGTTCCTCAGAAGAATCCTGGCCTGCCTTTAATGCCCTCCTCTGCCACTTTTTTAACCTTTTATTTTTGTGGGAGGGAATTGTTTTGGGTGGAGAGGGTGAGAATGGGATTTTGTGGGACTTATCTTTTTTTTTTTTTTTTTCTTCAACATGGACAAATGGACAGTTTTTTGGGAACATTGGTTGGGGAAGGGATATTTGTTTGGAGTGGGCCAGTTGTGGGTGGAAGGGTGGGTATGTATTCTTTATGTTAGAAACGGGGTAAAATAAATATTTATTTACAGTTCTTTATGCCTAAAATATTTTTGGGGGTGTTTTAATTTGCACTGCTGCCTTTATGCAGGATGTTTTCAAAATCTGTTGATTGGGTATTCCTTTTAGCACAGCATGTTTTACAAATCTGCTGATAGTGTACAGCAACTATTTATGTGGTTAGGTTACCTTGTCCTAATACTCTTCTAGTCTCTGCAGTGTATTCTGCAAAATTTGACCCATAGTAGTGGGGTGGAGAGATTTGCCATTGCCAATTATATTGCCTAAACTAAAAGTACAACAATGCTCCATAATTCTCTTACCTGAATGGATGAAGCAAGGGCCACATGGTTTCTCAAGGTATCTAGGTAGTGTAGTAGTAGCATGCTAACGTACTGACAGTGAAGGCATCGGAAGCGAGGTCCCACTCCACCTAGGTGAACTCAAATGAAGATCCTGCACACTTGAGGTTGCTTCTACCACAGCTGCTCGACCAAGTGTGTGATAAAGCAGTGGTGTCAATTATTAAGTAACACCTCAATAAATCACACAGCCTGGGGGAAGAGGGCTAGGGATTTGATGAATGGATGTGAAAGGGGTTTGGGAAAGGTGTGACAAAAAGACAAACACTACACAAGCACAATATTCATCTGGGAAATGATCAGCAGCCTGCTGTGGGAGTAATAGAAAAACATGAATATGTATGACACAGATAACTTCACATTGTGTCAGAACCAGTGGGACCCAAGTTGTATGTAGCTAAAAATGTTCGGTCATCTACGTTTGTAAAATAGTAGATATGATTAATTTTGGGGTGAAGCTAACACACACAGTTACAAAAAAAAGAATATTGAGAGAAAAATGATACTAGTCTGTATTGCCAAATTGGGTGGTGCATCTGCAATCTTCTTGGATTGGCCCCTCAATCTTTTTGAGTACCTGCCTGAAGCGGTCCGATAAGGTAAGCATGAGTGTTATGGTGCAGGAGAAGAGAAAGCCTGTGGATTGTAAAATAGAAATGATGATCATGTTATTGTAGAATCAAGAAGGATGGAATGGAAGGTAAGCTTTATAAGGAGTAGTGTACCAAAAGGAATCAGAGGTGGCAGAGCAACAGAAAAGACCTTTGCCATCATTCACCAACAATCACAGGCAAGTCCCAGCCGATTGCGTGGTGTTTTCTCAAATGGATTGTTTGGCCTCCAGTTCCATAGTTTGTACCAAGCTTAATCCGACTAACACTTGCTCAGCAAATGGAGCACATAGCAATGTTTGGCTTCTTTTCACTAACTGTAAAGAAGTCCCAAACTAGGGAGGTCAACATTCTAACACTGTAGCCACTGCCAATGCCTGAAAAAGTGGTGGTAGGTGGATGTTGGTTTGATGACGTTTGCCTCTCTGTAGTACCTTTTTCTACTGAGGTGACTATGGATGTAGGTCGCACCCAGGGCCTTGTAAATATGGAAGCTGCTTGAGGTGAAGGTGGTGGTATCTGTGCTACATCCCTTGGAGCAGATTGAGAAGAAGGGGTAATGTTTGACTCCA
Source organism: Pleurodeles waltl (assembly GCF_031143425.1). Lineage (NCBI taxonomy): Eukaryota > Metazoa > Chordata > Amphibia > Caudata > Salamandridae > Pleurodeles > Pleurodeles waltl. Next base: position 801,672,552 of record NC_090446.1, read on the forward strand.
CTGAGGCTGAGCTAACATCCATGATGGCTGGCTCGTCGTCAGACTTGTCATCCTCCTCTTCTTCATCCTTAACTCTAAGGCTTTCAGGAACCTTACTTTTCACTCTTTGCCTAGCCTGGCATGTTTTAGTCTGAGGTGGCATCTAAGTGGAGTCTTAATCATCAGAAGGGGGGCTTGAAGAAGAAGAAGGTGGTGGAGATATGGAAGACAGTGGATCTTGAGAAAGAGGGGCTTCTTTTGATTCCTCTGCATGAAGCTTGACATCCTGATGTGCTCCAAATTTGGGAGGAACTGCTATTGCTGGCTGTGGCTGTTGTTGTCCACTGGCCTGAGTTTCCGGCAACAATTGGATACTACTTTGAGAAAGAGATAAGTCCAATTCAACGTCACTGCTCATAGACGTTCCTGTGATTAGAGAGGCTGCCTCTGTGCCAGACATGGGCAGTGGTGGATGCTCCTTCTAATCACTGGCCGCTTTCTTGGTAGCATCTTTCTTTGGGGCATCTTGAAGCTGTCAGTGGGAAGGGAATCCCCCTAGGGAGTGTAACTCCTACCACCCAATCTCACTCTTGAACACAAAGGCAAAAATTCTGGCTAAGGTACTTGTGGCCTGTTTAATTGCAGTCATATCATCCTTGACCCATCAAATCCAGACGGGCTTCATGCCCGAAAAGTCTATAAGCCTAAATCTCCGTAGACTTCATGCCTGGATTGATCCTGTCAGGAAGCGTGAGGAACCCCATCCTTTGCTAGCTCTGGATGCGCACAACGTGTTTCACATGATTCACTGGCCATTTATGATGAAAATGCTAGAGAAATTCTTGTTTGGACCAAAATTCAGAGAGTGGATCATGTTACTGTATACAGAACCGGTAACAGTGGTTTGAGTGAACAGGCAACAGTCGGCGGAGTTTTCCATTGTGAAAGACACGCGTTAGGGGTACCCTTTCTCACCCTTGCTGTTTGCTCTCACGATTGAACCCCTGGCCTGTGTAGTACATATGGATCAGGGTATCTCAGGCTTTTGCATGCATGATGACGGGGGTATGCAGAAAAGATCTCATTGTATGCAGATGACGTGCTTCTGTAAATCACTCAGTCTAGAACAACGCTGTCCCAGATTCTGGGCACATTTCAGGATTAAGATTCCTATTCGGGATACAAGATTAATTGGACCAAGTCGAGCCTCTATCAGGTGGTGGGTCATTGTGAACAGAAAGAACCCCCAGATCATTTGCAAATTTACAAAGACGGGTTCCCTTACCTGGTGATTTATGATTCCCTTGACCATGATAAGTGTCAAGAGTGCAATGTCCTTGATGAGTGATGGGGAAGCTACCATTAACACCGTTCGGTAGAGCAGCAATGTATAAGATGATTTCTCCACCAAAATTATTATATTCTCTCCAGAATAGTTATGTGTGCCTATCTGAGGAGATTTTCGACAAGATAGTTTGGGTGATTTGTACATTCCTCTGGGGTGGTAAACATCCCAGAGTAACACTATAAATGCGTTAGTGGAACTCCTATAATGGGGGGATAGCATTGACTGATGTTAGGGCGTACTACTATGCTGCACACCTCATAGCGACTAACAATACGGAACACGCACCTGGGGACCATCGAACATACCTCCTGCATAGGAGTCAATTTACACGTAAGTCATGCTTGCAATAGTTGCACGAAGGGAAAGGGCTGCGATCACTCCTAGTGCCTACACAATTAATGGTAGAAGCATGGCGTAAAGCAGTGAGAAAGATGGGTTGGCACGCAAAACTTAGCCGGGAGACCCCATTGTGGGAGGGTACTCACCTGAAAGAGCTGGAGAAACTCTAGGTCTTCGAGGCCTGGGATACAATAGGCATCTTCAAGTTAGGGGATATGATACATGAGGGAGTATTGAAGACCTTTGCCACTGTACGGGAAGAATATCACCTCACACAGACATAACAATATCACTATTTCAGATTAAAACATGCCTGGCAGGGAGAGCACCTAACCATATTGGACCTCACAGAATGTGCCCTGCTGGAAGGGAGGCTCCTCATTGTCCAAATGGCAGAGAAAGCAATTTCATGGATGTACAAAACATTGAATAACAACATGCCTGACATGCTACGATGCTTGAGAGAAATATGGGAGGAAGACGTAGGATCCCTAGATGATGCTGATTGGGAGATAACCCTCACACACCCACGCGTAGTGGCCACACACATCAGACTGCATTTAATACAATTCAAAATTCTACATAGAACATATTACAACAGGGTGAAACTTCACAAAATAGGGAGGGCCCTATCGCCAAATTGCATGCGTTGCGGGTGGACATGGGTACCTTCATGCATACATTATGGACTTGACCACATATTCAGGTATACTGGTATAGTATCTTAGGAGAACTTGGGGCAATAGTTGACATGCAAATTCCATGCAACCCACGCTATGTATTGTTAGGTATCCTGACGGAAAAAGATCTGTCTCGCCCTAAACTTGTTTGTAGCTTGAGCCTGGTATTAACCAAGAGAGACATGGCAAGATACTGGGGATTCCCTGACCCCTCCACATTAATGAAATGGAGAGCAGGGATGGATCTCTACATTATGGCAGAGAAAGTGACTTATCAGGCTTGTGATTGTCCAAGAAAATTCACTAATGTATGGGGCCCCTGGAAATCATATTATGATCTGTAAGATATGCTTTACTGGGAAGAAAGGGACATTTGTATTTAAATGGAATTATTGAATGTTTGGTATGATAGACCTGACCGGGCTAGTAACGCTACCCTCAATTTATTTGAGGCATTGGATTGATCTTCTGTGGTTATGTCCTGCTACGTCAATGCTTTTACTGTCTCGATGCCTAAGGGGGCATGATAGTGTTTTTATACAAAATGCAAAGAAAACTGTTTTAAAATTGTATTTACATTAGATAATGAAAAATGAGAGTTACAAGTTGTGCATTGAGACAGATACATTTGCATAATATAGATCATAGTCATATATATATGTCATATAGCACAACTACAGACATATAAATGCTCACATATCTATGATACATATAGCGCATGCAAATCAACAGTATCCATAATTAGGCCTTACTTCAATATTATGTGAGGGAGGTTCAAGGAATGTACATATAATCAATATACATAGATGACTTGCTGAGTGCTCAGGTTTCATTGCAGAGAGGTCTAAATTTGGGCCTGATTTAGATCTAAATGGTAATACTGCTGTCCCATTGCAGCGGCAGTCCTAAGTACTCCATCAAGCTGATGGTGTTCCAACCACTGTATTTGTATCTGTGGTAGTTCAAATGCCACCTGAATCGATAGAGTGTACTCCATCATGCTAGCTGTATCCTGCAGCCGATGCAGTGGATTCCATTGCTGACGAGTATTACTCCATCTCCGTCGGGACGGCGGCATTACATTGACCATATTCAGATAACACAGTCATGCTGGCGGTGTACCAGCGTCAGCCCCATTACGGCAGGAGTCTTTTGCGAGACCTGTTCAGCATTTTACTATGGCTGTGGCTTTTGAATGAATGTTAGCAGCCCACACCTGATGTATATTGGACACTTGTGACCACCTGCACAACACACTATAAAAACCACTCCATTTCAGACCATGATCCTTTACCTTTCCACTAAATCAGAGCATTTGGATGCAGATTTTGCCACACAGAAGACAGGTTTTGTTCATTTCTTTTTCTCCCTCTGTATTTTGCTTTATTGTTCATACATTTGTTTTATTTTGCATCAATGTTTGGGCACCAGTTCATTTTTTAGACATTAACTATGGCAGGGAGGAAGAATACATATTTTACAGAGGATTGTTAGTCATGGTGGATGAAATTATTAGAGTGAAGCCACGATTGTTTGGAACACAAGTACAAAACACAACCATGTCTCAGAAAAGGGAAATGTGTGCCAGAATAGTGAACAGAGTGAATGCTGTAGCTAACAATCTGCATACATAGGAGGAAATTAGGAATAGGTGGAACGACCCGCGAGGGTGAGTGCACTCACTGGCTTCCAAGCATCCCCTGGATACCCAGGAGACTGGAGGTGGCTCTCCCAGCCCCCCCTTACAACTCTTTCTCTGGGAGGAGAAGGTCTTGAAGACCCTACATCCTGAAGACTTGACAGGAATCCCTGATGGAGTGGTCTTATAAGTTGAACTTGTCAATGTCTGTCTCACTAATCACAAATGGAATCTTTGCACTTAAATCAACTGTTCAGAGCGTTCCAGGCCCTTATCAATAAATATTGAAAAGTAAGCCTCTAAAATAGTTTGTTTTCTCCAAATATTTAGCATCATAGTTGGTTCTCTTTTTAATAATGGCAATATGTTTTGTCAGATTGTCTGTTGTTCTCCATGGATGACCTCATTGCATTGGCCTAGTCCCTTGCCCTATCTCAATGTAGGTTGTTGTCCTCCAAAATCAGGTTCCAACCTCTATCTATTTGTGTATGAAGGTATAGTGCTTGAAAGTGGTGCTTTCACGTATTCACTTTATACAGGTTCCAACCTCTATTTATTTGTGTATGAAGGTATAGTGCTTGTAAGTGGTACTTTCACATATTCACTTTATACACATGTGTGTACATATTGTAAAAGTGTGTTGATTTTCACTGAAGTAATTTAAATAGGTATATGCAACCCACTTTTTAACAAGATTTGTCAATTGTGTTAACAAATGTCTACAACTTCCATGACGACGTGATCTTATCCCTGGAAAACAATAGTGCAAAGTGGTGTTTCTCAGCCTCTCTTTTCTTCTATATATTCACAAATGTAAAAGTTTTCTATATTTGTCATTCACCATTTCATGGCATGAATGAAAATTTGCTGTGTTGATCTAGTATGTTGTCACCATTTTGCTACTCCAAAGAATTGATCTAGTTACTTCAATAAATCATACTTTGTTGATTCAAAAGTTTCCAATCATGTTCTGTGGCATGATGAATATAAGCATTATTGATACACGATTTACTTTGCAGTGTTCTTATGATAACCAATGCCATCAGTGCTAATTAGTTGTATCATAGTTTGTTTTTGAGGCTGCTAGGCCTTTACATGGCTGAGCTTTCGAATTTCATCTCTACTGTGTTGAGTTGCATGTTCGGTGCATGTAAAGTGCACTGTCTAAATAACATTTTAGATGCATGATGTATCTCCATCATTGTTACTGAAATTTGTATGTGTGTAAATTAACCTGCATGTGTAAAAAATTCAAAATCACACAAAGGCCTAATCATTCCATTAATCACATATTTATTTTTATTTTTTTAGGTTATTTCATTTGTAGCTGAAGACACATTTGAGGTACAATAGGAACTTTTAATTTCATTTTGTTTGTAATTCATCTGAGGTCCAACACCCAGGGCCTGTGGACCACCGTCTGCAATAGAAGACACCTCCACTCGAGACCAGGATCAAGCCTTCAGTGAGGACAGCACTCCTGCAGTATGGAGGATGTGGACATGCCTGGTCCATCTGGTCTCTCTGGGCACAGAGCTCCAGTGAGTCACACTCCATCCACACCTACACCTCCCACCCAGCTTCTACAACCCTTCAACCTCAGTATACCTCCTTTTCATGTGTTCATAGGAATATATCACCTATCTTTCCCTCCCCGTCCTTGCTACTGTTGAGCAACCACCACCTCAGGTTGTGCCAGGACCCAATGGGATGGGCCACATTGATTCAAGGGCACAGTGTAGGGGTCATGGGAGGGAATCTGTAGGCCAGCAAAGGGAGGACAATGGCATTGTTGTCACGCAGGCCACCTTGGACCGAGTCTTGGGAGCAGTACAAGAGTCCCAAGATCTGATGGGTCAGGTCATAACAGAGATCTGGGACATTAAGCGGGTGCAGAGGGAGCACAATGTTTAGATGCAGAATATCAACACCAATTTGTGCTCCTTGACTGCGGTGATGTTTGACATCTCTAATCTCATGTGCGGGGCTTTTCTAGTACCATCAAACACTGTCTGTGGTCCTTCAAAATCAGGACAAAATACATCTACCTCAGTCACAGACAGGGAGGCCCAGCCACAACAGGAGGCTGCTCCACCCACCCCAGTCATGCACTTGTGCCCCTCCCCTCAGCTGGGGGGACATTCATCCAGACCACCAGCAGAGGATGTTAAGACATCCACTAAACACATCCAAGTGTACCCGTACCTAATTTCCTCCACCATTCACTACCATTCACTCTGCGGGCTATTTCATGGATACATTTACCTTTTTGGAAGACAGTTTTATTTTGTACATTGGACTTCAAACAGTTTTTGCACCACAAATACAGCTTCATCTATCACGATTGACTTTAGTTTTATATTGTTGTTCTTTTTTCATTCTTGTTTAAAAGTTATTACATTCATTCAGTGTTTTGTATTACTGAATTCATTACCTTCTGTTTTTTGGAAAACTGCTTGACGGCTGCCCTTTTGGCCTCGAAGTGAGCGGCCTAGATGTTAGGACCCAAGGTAGGGAGGGCTATTTAAGCAGCATCCTGGCATGATCGCGCAGTGGGCAGGCCGATGGCACGTCAAAGGTGCACCAAAGCCAAACCCATCTGCACTCGTCAGCGTACCAGAAGCGGCCAGTATCAGTCATGCTGCTAGTTTTGAGCCAGAAAGCCAGAAACAAGTTTTAAGAATAATGTATTCTGGTAGGAAACTTTGGGAATTAAAGCTGATTAATACCAAAGATAGGGTCAGGTCGGTATAGCAAGAGGAGAACCTAAGAGGGGAGCAGACCTTCCCTTATGAAAAATGGGAGGAGGGTTGAACATATACTAACGCCCCCAAATGTGGGCTTACTAATGCATGTTTTCTTGTGAAACATGCATCAGAATGAAGGGGGTCATTCTGACCTTGGCGGTAAAAGGGCCATACCGCCGGTCAGAACTCCACCATACTACCGCCGCGTCCGTGGTAAACCGCCACGGTCATTCTGACCACCAACTGTGAATCCGCCAAAAACCCGACATCCAAGGAAGGCCGCCGCATCAGCGGGCCGCGGAAAACTGGAGATGACCAAACCTCCACCGCCACGCCAACACAAACACACCCATGCCATTCTGACCCACCAATCCACGCGGCGGTCTTTCAACCGCGGTATTCCATTGGCGGTACACACCGCCGCGCTCAAAATACACACACAGCTCCAAAACACTGCCACATTGGGCAATTTGAAATACACACACCTGACACACATACCAACAACACTCCCACACATCCATACAAGTATAAAACACACACCCACATCACCCACAAACCCCTACGACCGAAGATCAGAGACGAAGGAGAGAGAGACACATCACAGAATAGAGAGCTACATCACACAGAGGCACACTACACCATCACACACACCACATAGAAGCACAAAGCACCACACACCAACACACTCATCACCATATATACCACCCCACACCTCATCCACACCACCCCATGGCACCCCAAAGGCACCCACGCTTTTCGGACCAAGAACTCCGGGTCATGGTGGAGGAAATCATAAGAGTTGAACCGCAGCTCTTCGGCTCACAGGTGCAGCACACCACCATAGCCAGGAAGGCGGAGCTATGGCAGCGGATCGTGGACAGGGTCAACGCGGTGGGACAGCATCCCAGAAATAGAGACGACATCCGCAAACGCTGGAACGACTTAAGGGGAAAGGTGCGCTCGATGGTCTCGCGACACAACATCGCAGTGCAGAAGACTGGCGGGGGACCCCCACCCACTCCTCCCGAATTCACAGCATGGGAGCAAGAGGTACTAAACATCCTGCATCCTGATGGCCTCGCTGGAGTACACGGAGGAATGGACTCTGGTAAGTACAATCTCAACTACTTCCCCCCCCCAGCATGCTAACCCCCACCACCACCCTCACCCCCAACCCCCCATCACACATCCTCCCTGAGAATGTCTCTCCAGCACAACCCACCCAACACCAACCCCTGCATGCCCCCACAAACTATGGACACCCATCACCCAAGCATGACCACTGCACATACTCCCCCCACCCCCCCAACACCCCCACAACACCTCCCCCAAGGGAATGGCAGCACTGGGGGACAAGGGCACCAATCAATGGCACGCAATAGCACACACAGAAACAATAACCATACTCTCTTACCCCATGCAGGACCCGAACGCCAACACACCGGCCAGGAGGGTCCAGAAATGTCCATCCCCCCCCCAGAAGAGGCACCCATCGATGACAGCAGCTCTGTCGACCTGGAACCTGACGACCAGCCCGGACCATCGGGGACCTCTGGACAGTGGGTTCCCCACACACAGGCCACAGCAGACCCAACCCCTTCTGGGAACAACAGCACAGCTCCCACCCAGCGGGCCCATGCCTCTGTCTCTAGGACAGGTCAATCAGCGGTGTGTCTGCCACTACAGGGCACCCAGGCTAACCCACCACCCCAACAACAACAGGGACCTGGGGGCAGTGGTAGTGGGCACACCGTCCAGGGGACAGAGGCCCAGGGAAACAGGGCAACTCGGAGGGCTGCTGTGCGACGGGGGGGGAGGAGAGGCCCAGGGAACCCACTCTCCAAGAGGCCCTCACCACCATCATGGCAGCCTACCACCACTCCCAAGAGACGATGGCGGCGGTACTGGCCAGGTTCCAGGAGATCCAGGCACAGCAGGAGGAACGCTACCTGGGGTTCACCAATCAACTCACCAACATCTCTACCGCTATGGGGAGCATAGTCCAGGCCCTCAACCGTATAGAAGACACGTTGCGGGACCGTGTGGCACCACACAGGGCCCCTGTCCCTAGCCAGGAACAGCCTACCACCTCCGCCGGCGCTAGTGGACAGGAGGCCCCACCACAACGACAGGCCACCAGAACCCCACCTCCTGCTGAAGAACCACCACCCCGCAAGAGGAGCCTGAGATCAAAGAAATCGACAGAGTAGGATGTCAAGACCCCCGCCAGCATGAGACCCCCCCTGAAGTCGTCCCACTGTCCCACATTGCCACCCTGTCCAACCTTGAACTGCCCCTGCTCCATCCTTCCACAGGCATATGGACAATGCACCTGTGAGACTGAGAACTGGACTCTGCCATGGCCATTACTCCACCCCCACCCATCACCGTGTTTATATCATGTAACATTATCTAGCACAAAAAATAAATCACTCAATGCACTTAAATCAAACAGGAGTCAGGCTGTATTATTTACAAATGTATAACACATTACCGATCAATTATGTTCTGTTAACTTTGTGCTGAACACATACCGAGATCAATAAGCATTAGTCCATGGGCTAACCAAGCAGTAGTCACGGAGTGGGTCATACAGCACTGAAAAGGGAAGGGAAAATCAAACATCAGTTTTAAAGAACTGGGGGGTCATAGACAAAGCTGAGAAGCAGGAGGCTTGCAGGAAAAGTAAAATGGCGTGCTTGATTCTTACCTGTGTGCTACTGAAAATACTGTTGGATAACTCTGTCCCTGTTGTCTGTGTCGTCCTCTGAGTCTTCCTCCTCTTCACTCTCCGCAGGCTCCACAGCTGCTTCAACACCACCATCTGGACCATCCTCCTGCAGGAAAGGCACCTGACGTCGCAATGCCAGATTGTGAAGCATACAGCAGGCCACGATGATCTGGCACACCTTCTTTGGTGAGTACATCAGGGATCCCCCTGTCATATGCAGACACCTAAACCTGGCCTTCAGAACCCCAAAGGTCCTTTCTATGATCCTCCTAGTTCGCCCATGGGCCTCATTGTACCGTTCCTCAGCCCTGGTCCGGGGATTCCTCACTGGGGTCAATAGCCAAGGCAGGTTGGGGTAACCAGAGTCACCTATTAGCCACACACGGTGTCTCTGTAGCTGTTCCATCACATAAGGGATGCTGCTATTACGCATCACATACGCGTCATGCACTGAACCAGGGAAAATTGCATTCACATGGGAGATGTACTGGTCAGCCAAACAGACCACCTGGACGTTCATAGAATGGTAACTCTTCCTGTTTCTGTACACCTGCTCATCGTCTTTTGGGGGGACTAAGGCTATATGGGTCCCATCAATGGCACCAATTATGTTGGGAATATGTCCAAGGGCATAAAAATCACCCTTCACAGTGGGCAAACCAACCTCCTCTGGGAATATGATGTATCTCCGCATGTGTTTCGTCAGGGCAGACTACACTCTAGACAAAACCTTAGAAAACATTGGCTGAGACATTCCAGATGACATGGCCACTGTTGTCTGGAATGAGCCACCTGCAAGAAAATGGAGGACTGACAGCACCTGCACCAGAGGGGGAATTCCTGTGGGTTGGCGGATGGGGGACATCAGGGCTGGCTCCAGCTGGGCACACAGTTCATGGATAGTGGCACGGTCAAGTCAGTATCGTAGTATGATGTGGCGTTCTTCCATTGTCGACAGGTCCACCAGCGGTCGGTACACGCGAGGATTCATCCTTCTCCTCGCAAATCCCAGCGGACGGTGCCTAGGAAGGACAACATGGAGCACAGAGTCAAGATAATCACTGGTACGTTCACCACTGCTTGCATGGCACATGGTTATCTAGGTATTGAAAGGCGTGTATGTGTGGCAATGCCAGGGCTAGGCCTGTGTGTCGCAGTAGAGATTATGCCATGTGGGCCCTTGAAATGGCGGCTGCCTGACCTGTGAAGTGGGACAATGGGATGAGAGGTCACTGCGCTGGCGGGGCACACCGTGGCGGTAGGCGGTCGAAGACCGCTATACGGAGCCGCATTGGACAACATTGAAGCCTATGGGTTTCAGGAGCCAATGACGATGTGCGCCGGCGGTCGCGGTACGCACCGCCGCGGTACGCACCGCCGCGGGCGTGACCGCCATTTTCTATCTGCTTAATCACTCGAGACCTGATCATCCACAGGAGAGGACCTATACTGCAAGTGCTGCTGTGAACTCGGTCTGGAAGTGACAATGGCTGCTGCGACTGGGGAAAGGGCCCCTGCCTTCACGTCTGAAGAGTTGGAGAAGCTCGTGGATGGGGTCCTCCCCCAGTATGCCTTACTCTACGGTCCTCCAGACCAACAGGTGAGTACACCGGGTGCACATGGAATGGGCGATGCCTGTGTGGAGTGGGGTGGATGTAAGTTAGTGGGGTGGGGGGCGAATGAGGAGTGCAACGCACGACAGATGAGAGCATGTGCTATATTGCAAGGTTGGGGAGGGGGGGCCAATCACATCTAACATGCAGTAAGTTGATGAATGTTTCCTTCCCACCCTGTACATGTCACATAGGTCAGCACCCATCAGAAAGTCGAGATTTGGCGTGCCATCGCCAAGGAAGTCCGGGCCCTGGGGGTCCACGTCAGACGGGGCACCCACTGCCGCAAGAGGTGGGAGGACATCCGCCGCGGAACCAGGAAGACCGCCGAGTCACTGCTGGGGATGGCCTTCCAACCTAGGAGGGGTGCCAGTCGTACCCTGACCCCCCTGATGTCCCGGATCCTGGCGGTGGCCTACCCTGATTTGGATGGGCGCTTGAGAGCATCACAGCAGACACAAGGGGGTGAGTATCAGCACATTCATCTATCTTTCTGCGCAGTGGAGGCGTCTGGGTGGGGAGGAGGGTTGGGGGTGACATTAGGCCAGGGCGCTTTCTGTAGTGTAGTCCTCTCCCTTAGGCATGGCCCTGTGCTGCCGGCCCCCACCTCCGTAGGGTGACAAGTCCAGCTATTGATGGTCCAGCCTCACACATGTGCGCATTAGTCGTCTCCTGACCTGTTGTCCGAGTCAGAAGTACTGAGTAGTGTGCCCCGAATGCGCGGCTTAGTGCATGCGGCTCCTGTGTCTGTCCTCTCCGCCAACGGTGTTGACATTGCATGCACTCAACCAGGTCTTCTCTTTCTCCCCCCACCCTTCTTCTTCATCTTCTTGTGCATGTGTGCATTAGCATCATCAGGCGGAGGAGATTTGGCATCGGAGCACGAGGGAGCTGCAAGCCACAAGGCCCCGGTGGTCACAGGAACAGACACCGAGGGCCCAAGTGAGCTGGAGGGTGAGGGGAGCACCACGACGGGGACCGCTGGTGAGAGCAGCGACAGCGACACGTCCTCGGATGGGAGCTCCCTAGCGGTGGCGGCAACATCCGGGCCCCCCGCCTCTACAGGTACAGCCGCCACCCAGCGCACCAGCCCCGCCCTCCCAGCAGCCCCTCAGCCTACGCTCCGTGCCCGCTCACCCAGGAAGGCGGGCGTCTCCTTCGCCCCAGGCACCTCAGCCCCTGCCCCTGTTACCCCTGCTGCCCTCAGTGAGGAGGTCATTGATCTCCTCAGGACACTCATTGTTGGGCAGACTACCCTTTTGAATGCCATCCAGGGGGTAGAAAGGGAGGTGCATCGGAGCAATGCCTACCTGGAGGGCATTCATTCGGGTCAGGCTGCCCATCAACGATCGTTCAATGCTCTGGCCTCAGCACTGACGGCAGCCATTGTCCCTGTTTCCAGCCTCCCTCTTCTGACTGCCTCCACCCTGTCTCTGTCTCCTGTTCCTCAGCCTATCCCATCCACACCATCTGACCAGCCTGCACACACCTCAACACCCAAGGGCAGCTCATCCAGACACAAGCACCACAGATCCCACAAACACTCACCCAAGCAACACACAGATGCAGACATCCCAACAGTCACTACCACCCCTGTGTCCCCCTCCTCCTCGTCTCCCTCCTCCCTCCCTGTGACGTCTCCACTCACACCTGCATGCACACCAACATCAGCCAGTGCTTCCATCACCACCACACCCTCCTGTACAGTCCGCACGCGTGCAGTCACCACCCCCACTGCCATTTACACGTCCCCTGTGTCCTCTCCCACTGTGTCTGTCCCCACCCCTTCCAAGACACACAAACGCAGGCAGACACCCACCCAACAGACATCCACCTCACAACAGCCAACAGCACCTGCACCTTCACCCAATGACAGCACACCTGACTCTCCTACAACCACATCCTCTTCCTCCACTTCCATCTCCACTTCTCCTACCTTTTACCTTGGCCCTAAAAATGTTTTCCTGGCTAATCTTGACCTCTTCCCCTCTGATGACCTACCCCCTCCATCTGCAAAGAGTCCCAAGAGCACCACAGCCACCACCAGCCCAACTTCGGGTGTCACTGTTGTGCATGGGTTCTGGAGCCCACCCTTTGCCAGCAGTGACACCTCCATCAGCAGCAAGGACACATCCAGCCCCCCCCCCGGCAAGAGGACCAGGAAACACAAGGGCCGCCGTGCGAAGACTGACACAGCTGCCCCCAAGGAGCAGAGTTCGCCCACTTCACCAGCCACAACGTCTAGGGGAGGCAAGGGCCCGAGAGCCCCATCTAAGGAGCGTAAGGGCAGCAGGGCGGAGACGTCAGCCAGCAGGAGCGCGGAGCAGGTGGGCCCCACATGCCACATCCCAGCTGTAAAGGAGGACACCAAAGGGCCCAGGACTCCATCACCGAAGGGCCCAGGAACATCACGGCCGGAGGGCGTCTGAGCACGGAGTCCAGGCCAGGTCTGGCTCCCTTGAACCTACTGGATGTGCACCGCTGAACAGGGCCCGCCGTGAAGATAGGCACCGCTGAACAGGGCCCGCCGTGCAGAAGAGCACCGCTGAACAGGGCCCCGCCGTGAAGATAGGCACCGCTGAACAGGGCCCGCCGTGCAGAAGAGCACCGCTGAACAGGGCCCCGCCGTGAAGATAGGCACCGCTGAACAGGGCCCGCCGTGCAGAAGAGCACCGCTGAACAGGGCCCCGCCGTGAAGATAGGCATCGCTGAACTGGGCCCCGCCGTCTCAAGCACCGCTCCGCTGGGCCCCTTCATCTCAAGCACCGCTCCGCTGGGCCCCTTCATCTCAAGCACCGCTCCGCTGGGCCCCTTCATCTCAAGCACCGCTCCGCTGGGCCCCTTCATCTCAAGCACCGCTCCGCTGGGCCCCTTCATCTCAAGCACCGCTCCGCTGGGCCCCGCCGTCTCAAGCACCGCTCTGCTGGTTCCCGCCGTCTCAAGCACCGCTCCGCTGGGCCCCTTCATCTCAAGCACCGCTCCGCTGGGCCCCGCCGTCTCAAGCACCGCTCCGCTGGGCCCCGCCATCTCAAGCACCGCTCCGCTGGGCCCCTTCATCTCAAGCACCGCTCCGCTGGGCCCCGCCGTCTCAAGCACCGCTCCGCTGGGCCCCGCCGTCTCAAGCACCGCTCCGCTGGGCCCCTTCATCTCAAGCACCGCTCCGCTGGGCCCCGCCGTCTCAAGCACCGCTCCGCTGGGCCCCTTCATCTCAAGCACCGCTCCGCTGGGCCCCGCCGTCTCAAGCACTGTCTATGGTTCACTGTGCCCACCATGCCTCCTCCTTGACCAGTGGAAACTGTTATCCACTTGAGAGACTGTGGCTTTGCACTCCCCAGGATGGCAGAGTGGGCAACCCACCCACTGTTATCCACTTGAGAGACTGTGGCTTTGCACTCCCCAGGATGGCAGAGTGGGCAACCCACCCACTGTAGAGACTTGAGAGACTGTGGCTTTGCACTCCCCAGGATGTCAGAGTGGGCAAGCCACCCACTGTAGAGACTTGAGAGACTGTGGCTTTGCACTCCCCAGGATGGCACAGTGGGCAAGCCACCCACTGTAGAGACTTGAGAGACTGTGGCTTTGCACTCCCCAGGATGGCAGAGTGGGCAACCCACCCACTGTAGAGACTTGAGAGACTGTGGCTTTGCACTCCCCAGGATGGCACAGTGGGCATGGTGGCCCCTTCGTGGATCTTGCGTCGTGGACTCATGTGGCTGTGGTGCCCCCCCCTTCCCTTCCCCCTGAGGTGCCTGTAGTATTTTCATCAGATGCCCCTGCAGTGTTCTCTCCAAAGGACTCAGGTCTCCTGTGTGGGCTTTGCCCTTGTGTCGCTACACTGTAGCCCACGGACTGTTCCATTTGACTTTGATGTAGCGGACTAATTGCCTCGGTTCTCCATGGCAGTGTGTATAGTATTATTTTGTTAGGGATATTTTGCATAGTTGCCGATACATCTCAGAGTCTATTTTTTATATAAAAATTTGGTTCACAATTTAATTATGTCTTTGCATTTTTCAGGGGGGTTTGGGTGGTGTCACTGTGCATTGTTGCTCTGCATTGGTGTGTACATAGTTTGGGGGGGTGGGGGTCGCATATGTGTGTGCCCGTAAGCTTTCCTCCTCCCCCCTCCTGTGTGTCGTAGGTGCAGTACTCACCGTTGTCGTCTGCGCCGGAGTTCGTACTCGTGGTAGATGAGCAGGTAGACGAGTGCAGGTAGGATGTTTAATTCGGGTTCCATGCTGTCCTCCGTACACGTGGAGTGTGTTTTGGTGCGCGTTTTCCCGTCCGTAGTCTGTTTCCGCCGTGTTTTTATCGGCGGGGCTCCCGCCCCGGAAAAGGTGGCGGATTGGTGAGTTGTGATAGTGTGGGCGGTACATTGTCTGCCGCCTGCCTGTTGGCGGTGACCGCCGCGCTGTTTGTCTGTACCGCGGTGGCGGTCGGAGTGTTAATGTGGCGGGCTGTGTTGGCGGTTGCCGCCAGGGTCAGAATTCCATTTTTTGGACCGCCGGCCTGTTGGCGGGTTGGCCGCTGCTTTATCACCGACCGCCAGGGTTAGAATCACCCCCGAAATCTCCTGTTGGAATCCAAAGACTGGGATATGCTTTTTCATTGACTTGGATTCCCCAGGATTTGGGGGTGGACTGGCGTTTCACTTGCCATAGCTTTTAAAGCTCTGAACCTACCCAGAAGTAAAAAATAGGAGTTGGGGTAGCGATTACTTTCAACGAGAAGTGGGGATTACAGGAACTTCAAGTGGAGGAACTGAGGGAGCAGAATTTGTATGTTTTTCCCTAAAAGAAAGGGAAGGGATGGCCCTGTCCCAGATACTTCGCTACTAGCCCCCATGAACCCTTAAACTATTCTCAACCTTTGCTAAATTTGGCCTCTAATCTGGCATTGACCCATGCAAATTTTCTGGTACTGTGTGACTTCAACATTTGGATGGTGGATAGCTCACAAAATCAAAGTACTTATTTTTTAAGGTCTTGTGAAAGTATTGGTCTGCAGCAACAGGTCATATGCCCCACACATCAAGGTGGTCACACCCTTGATCTAATACTGCCACCTCCAGGTATGTTGGTAGTTAGAGATTTGATCCCAGTTAGCTAGTCGGATCTTTTTTTGGTGACTTTCAAACTAATCAGGCCTGGTTTGACAACAAAAATGAAAACGGCAAGGGTTAACTAAAGGGAAGAGCCTGGGCTAAATTAAAAAGGTTGGAAGGAAAGAAAGATATTTAACACTGCACACTGTTTTCACAAGGCTGAGACAGTAGATATAAACTATGCACATTTACAGAGGTCAATTACTTTTACTCTTGACAAACTAATTCCCTTGCAATCACTGTTGCTGAAATCAAAACCTTAGGCACCTTGGTTCACAGAAACCCTGAAGGAAAGAAATTGGACTGGAGGAACATAGAAAGGAATGGCAGATATTTTACTCAGTTAAAGAGAAGCTACACCTGAAGATGGCACTTAATGGCTATAAAAAGGAAATTAGGAGAGCTAAAGAAAGTTATTATGCAAGAACCATCACCAAAACAGTCAGGGCCTCATTCCAACCCTGGCGGTCTATGACCTCCAGGGTGGAGGGACGCGGAAGCACCGCCAACAGGCTGGCGGTGCTTCAGAGCCCATTCTGACCGCGGCGGTAAAGCCGCGGTCAGAAAAGGGGATCCGGCGGTTTCCCGTCGGAATACCCCCGGCTGGGCTGAATCTCCATGGCGGCGCTGCTTGCAGCGCCGCCATGGAGATTCCGACCCCCTTCCCGCCATCCTGCTTCTGGTGGTTTTTACCGCCAGGAACAGGATGGCGGGAACGGGTGTCGTGGGGCCCCTGTGGGCCCCTGCACTGCCCATGCAACTGGCATGGGCAGTGCAGGGGCCCCCTAACAGGGCCCCACAAGGATTTTCACTGTCTGCATTGCAGACAGTGAAAATCGCGACGGGTGCAACTGCACCCGTCGCACTCCTGCAACTCCACCGGCTCCATTCGGAGCCGGCTTCATTGTTGCAGGGCCTTTCCCGCTGTGCCGGCGGGCGATCTTTTGGCGGTCGCCCGTCGGTCCAGCGGGAAACTCGAAATGACCCCCACGGTCTTTTGACCGCGGAGCGGTCTTTCGACGGGGTAACGTCAGAATGACCCCCTCAATAAATTAAAAAAGGTATTTGACATAGTGAAATGGTTAGCCCTCCCAGACTGCTTAAAACAAACTGTTGAACCATTAAAAGAACTATATGACAAATTATCCAATTTTTTTCATTATAAAATAGATAAGATTATAAATGAGATAAAAAGGAACGGCTACCGTGGACGGAGAAAGGACCCTTTGAATGAAGGCATACCAATGAGTTATACCCTAACAGATAATGATAACATGCATCATAGGGGTAAACATTGTGTTCTGGATCAAATGGAATTGTTAAAAGAAGAAGAGTTCGGAACCCTAGCCTTATCAATCACCTCCTCCTCCCTGCTAGATCCAGTTTCCACTAGAATCTGGAAGGATAGAGAAACTGAAATTTACCCAGACTTACTACAAATTTGCAACTAATCCCCAGCTGTGAGAGGAAGGCGGTTGTCACGCCTCTAAAGAAAAAAACCTCAGGCCAAAGTCTAAGACACCAGTAACTATTTCCCTATCTCTCTGCTTCCGTACCTAGTCAAGATTCTAGATAAGTATGTCAGTAGAATACTGGAAAGCTTTTTAAAAACTTAGGGGGTGATTCTAACTTCGGCGGGCGGCGGAGGCCGCCCGCCGAAGTTCCCCCACCAAAATACCGCTCCGCGGTCGAAAGACCGCTGAGGGTATTTTGGGATTTGCCCTGGGCTGGCGGGCGGCCGCCAAAAGGCCGCCCGCCAGCCCAGGGCAAATCAACCTTCCCACTAAGATGCCAGCTCAGAATTGAGCCGGCGGAGTGGGAAGGTGCGACGGGTGCAGTTGCACCCGTCGCTTATTTCAGTGTCTGCTGGGCAGACACTGAAATACTTTGTGGGGGCCCCGCGGCACCCCCTACCGCCATCCTGTTCCTGGCGGGCGAACCGCCAGGAACAGGATGGCGGTAGGGGGTGTCAGAATCCCCCATGGCGGCGCAGCAAGCTGTGCCGCCATGGGGGATTCTAAGGGCAGCGGTAAACCGGCGGGAGACCGCCGGTTTACCCTTTCTGACCGCGGCCAAACCGCTGCGGTCAGAATGCCCTGCGGGGCACCGCCGGTCTGTCGGCGGTGCTCCCGCCGACCCTGGCCCCGGCGGTCCGGGGTTAGAATGAGGGCCTTAGGCCCTCATTACAACTCTGGCAGTTGGTGATAAAGCAGCGGTAATACCGCCAACAGCCTGGCGGAAAAAAAATGAAAAATTGAATCACGACCATGGCGGAAACCGCCAACATAGACAGCCACTTTGACACTCCGACTGCCACAGCGGTAGAAACAAACACCGTGACGGTCACCGCCAACAGACAGGCGGAGGACAAAGTACCACCCGCACTATTACAAGAGGCCTATCCGCCACCTTTTCTGGGGCAGTACCAATGCTATCAAAAGCACGGCGGAAACAGTACACAGAAGGAAAACCACTCACCCCTCGACACCCAACGAGGAACCAGGATGCCATGGAGCCAGAACTACACGTCCTGCCCATGCTGGTCTTCCTCCTTCTGCAGCAGGAGCAGGAAAGACACCGTTGACGACCACGGTGAGTACTGCACCTGCAACACAGGTGAGGGTGGGAGGGAAAAGAGAGTGACACACACACGCAACACGCAATACCCCCACCCCCACCCTCACCCACAACACCATACACACAAATACATGCAGCAACATTACATATACACCCCCTCACCCCCTGAAAGCATGCAAGGACAAAAGGGAAATGATTGTAACAATTGTAATCAATAAAAATCAGATAGTGCAAGTTCAAAAATGAATATATACAAATATGCACACAAGTCCGGATATTACTCCGTGGATCAGTGTCTGAAAATGCATGGGCAAAGCCCACACATGATACCTGACTCGAAACGGAGAGAACACTGCAGGGGCATCAGATCTAAATGAAACAGACACATCAGGGGGAGGGGGAGGCAGGCACCTCAGCCGGATGAACGCACGACGCCACTGCTCCATGAGGGGGCTCCATCCCCACTGCTGTATCCTGGGGAGTGCAAAGCCACAGTCTCACAAGTCTTTCCAGTGGGTGGTTTGCCCACTGCTGTATCCTGGGGAGTGCAAAGCCACAGTCTCACAAGTCTTTCCAGTGGGTGGTTTGCCCACTGCTCTATCCTGGGGAGTGCAAAGCCACAGTGTCTCAAGTCTCTCCAGTGGGTGGTTTGCCCACTGCTTTATCTTGGGGAGTGCAAAGCCACAGTCTCACAAGTGGATGTCAGTGTCCACTGGTTCTGGTGGGGGCTTTGTGCCCAGAGTGCTTCATCCTGCCAAGGACTGAGGAAGTGGATGTGTGTCTCCACTGGTTCTGGCAGGCGCTTTGTGCCCAGAGTGCTTCATCCTGCCAAGGACTGAGGAAGTGGATGTATCTCTCCACTGGTTCTGGAGGGGGCTTTGTGCCCAGAGTGCTTCACATGCAGTGTGGCAGGTCCCATTCCCTCACATGGGTGTGTGCGCCACAAGATTGCCTGGGAACAGGCAGCATGATACGCCATGGAGGCAGAAACACATTAGTGTTGCCAATAGGTGAGCCTAAAGTCCCCACACAGTTTCATTTGGTGTCTAGGTATGGGAGATTCCCTAATGTTTAGAGGATGTCTAACAGTTGTCCCTCGATATTTGCAGGTGACCCTGGTTACCCCAACCTGTCATTGCTACTGACCCCAGTGAGAAATACCAGGACAAGGGCAGAGGAACGCTACAATGAGGCACATGGGCGAACTAGAACGATAATCGAGCACACCTTCGGCCTCCTGAAGGACAGATTCTGGTGCCTCCATCTTACAGGTGGATCCCTATACTACTCACTGAAGAAGGTGTGCCAGATCATTGTGGCCTGCTGGATGTTGCACAACCTGGCTTTGCAACGCCAGATGCCTTTTCTGCAGAAGGATCGGCCTGATGTTGGTCTTGTGGCAGCTGTGGAGCCTGTGGACAGTAAAGAAGAGGAGGCAGAAGAAGAAGATGAAGACAGCCGAAACAACATCATCATACAATACTTCCAGTGAGACACAGGTAAGAAGATGGAACTGCTTCCGACATCTCATACTATTGTAGGAGCTAGCCTTTTTCACTCTGTGTATGGACCCTGACTTGTCACTTTGGCTTTCCATTTCACAGATCTGGGTCATAATTTGTGCCCTCTTGTATGTTTACTCCTGTCCTACAGCTGTGCAACATTGGTATGTGAACAAGTACATTGACATTGCTATATTCCAGAGATTTTGCAATTACGCATTTGTGAAAGCACAGACTGACTCCAGATTGTTTTGTCATTCAGGGTGTTTATTTCTGTGCAAATAAGTGGAGGGGGTGTGAAATAGGCTGGGGCGATGGTGGAGGAATGTCCATGGCAGAGTCCAGTCTCACAGGTGCATTGTCCAATGGGGCATAGAAAGTGGAGCTATGGCAGTTTAAGGTGGACAGGATGACAAAGTGGGACAGAAGGGTGACATTCAGGAGGGTCTTATTTCCTTCAAGTTCTCCCTGATCCCAAGGTATTGTTCCTCCTGCAACCGCTGGGTCTCCTGAAATGTTGCCAGTACTGTGCCCATGGTCTCCTGGGAATAGTGGTATGCTCCCATCATGTTGGAGAGTGCCTCGTGGAGAGTGGGTTCCCTGGGCCTGTCCTCCCCCGTCGCACATCAGTCCTCCCAGCTTCCCTGTTATCCTGTGCCTCTGTCCCCTGAACCGTGTGCCCACTGCCACTGACCCCATGCCCCTGATTGTCTTGGGTTGATGGGTTTGCCTGGGGTCCCTGTAGTGGTGGACACACTGCTGATTGACATGTCCTGGGGACAGTGGCATGGGCCTGCTGGGTGGGTGCTGTGCTGGTGTTTCCTGATGGGGGAGGCACTGTGGTGGTTTGGGACTGTGTCAAGGGAACCAACTGTCCCGAAGTCCCTGATGGGCCGGGCTGGTCATCTTGATCCAAGCGTGCAGAGCTGCTGTAATCACTGTGGGTCTCTTCTGTGGGGGGACTGGATATGTCTGACACCTTCTGTCCGGTGACGTTGGGTATGGGTCCTGTTGTGGTGTAAATGCATAATTTTAGTATCTGTGTGTGCCATCTTGGGCATTGGGTGAGGTACCCTCTACTCCTGTGCTTGTGTCATTGTGTTAGCCCTTTTATGATAGTTGGTTTGGGGTCTTTGTGGGTTTCTGTACTGGACATGCTTTGGTGACGGTGGTCCATGCATAGATGTTGCATGCAGTGCCTTGGTTTTGAGATGTGTGGGTTGTGATAGTGGGAAATATGGAGTTGATGGTGTGATGGGGGTGAGGGTAAGAGTAGGAGTATGTGATGGCACGCAGATGGGTTGGGGGAATGTAGTAGTAAAGATATGACTTACCAGAGTCCAGTACTCCTCCTACTCCTGCGAGGCGCTCAGGATGCATTATTGCCAAGACTTGCTGTTCCCATGTTGTAAGTTGTGGGGGAGTAGGTGGGGGTCCACTGCCAGTCCTCTGTACAGCAATCTGGTGTCTGGATACCACGGAATGTACCTTCCCCTGTAGGTCGTTCAGTTTTTTCCCCTATGTCATCCCGTGGTCTTGGATGCTGTCCCACTGCGTTGACCCTGTCGACAATTCTCCGCCATAGCTCCATCTTCCTTGCAATGGATGTCTGATGCACCTGTGATCCGAATAGCTGTGGCTCTACCCGGATGATTTCCTCCACCATGACCCTGAACTCCTCCTCAGAAAACCTGGGGTGTTTTTGAGGTGCCATGATGTGGTGTGGATGATGTATGAGGTACTGTCTGTTGTGATGTGTGAGGGGATGTGTTTGTGTGTGTTGTTTGAGGTGCGTGGATGTTGTATAAGTGATGGTGTTGTGAGTCTGTGGATGCTGGTGTTGTGTAGCTAATCTCTCTCTCTGGCCTTCTTTAAAATTTTTGGTTATGAGGGTTTGTGGGTAATGTGGGTGTGTGCTTTATACTGGATTGGGTGTGTGGGTGTGGTGTGTGTATGTGTATCAAGTGTGTGCATTTCGATTTGTCCAATGTGGTGTTGTTTTGTAAATGTGTGTGTATTTTGAGCATGGCGGTGAGTACCGCCAATGGATTACCGCGGCTGTAAGACCGCTGCGTTGATTCGTGAGTCGTGATAGTGTGGGTGTATTCTTGTTGGCATGATGGTGTGGGTTTTGGTATCGCCAGTTTATCACGGACCTTTGGTGTGGCGGACTTGTGTGGGTGTCTGTATAGTGGCGGATTCCGAGCTGTGGGTTGTAATTCCTGTAGTGGATTTCAACTGCTGCAACGGTATGTTGGCGGTCTCTAGCACAGAGATAAGCAGGATTTACAGCCAGGGTTGTAATGAGGGCCTTAATGATTGATTTGAACCAGAACAAATAAGCTTTAGGCCAGCCCATGGCACGGAAGCAGTACGAGGCAGTACTAGGCATCAGGGGAGACCTAACTTGGCAGTTCGGGCTGGACTGTTCCCATGGGGAGTCGGGTCAAGACTGATTAGCATATGGTGGGTCCAAACTGGGATGAAGTGGCAAGCAAAATATCAATAGATTCAAACCAGATCTGGGACTGGGGTGAGTGTTTGAAAAGTTTCTCTGTCCATCATTTTATTTTGTGGTGTTATGGAGGCAGTGTTACAAATGGGGTCTTTGGTTGGCAGTCAGGTTACCCCCTGGCCAAGCAAGGACCCTCAATCTAGTCAGGGTAAGTCACACACAATCCGAACTATCCTGTGCCCACCCTCTGGTAGTATGGCACTGAGCAGTCAGGCTTAACTTAGAAGGCAATGTGTAAACTATTTTTGCAATAAATCATGCAATAACACAGTAGAACCACAGAAATACACCACACAGTGTTTAGAAAAATATATGAGATTAATATGATAAGATGCAGGTCAAAATGATTAAAATGCAATAAGTATATGTTGAGATATCACTGTAAACGTGATATAGTGTCTTTAGTCTTTTAAAAGCAATAAATGTCTCTTTCAAGCACAAAGTACCTGATTTGCGTTCAAAATCCCCACAAAGAACCACAGAGGAGGAGATGCGTGGAAAACAAGGAGATGTGCATTGATTTCTCGGGCCACACACGGTGATGTGTCATTCAGTTTTCACGCAGGGATGGCTGTGTGTCAATTTCCGGCACTTAGTCGTGGGTCCTTTTTGGATTGCGGGGTTTTCGAATGCCCCAGGGATGATGTGTGGATTTCCGGCACTGACAGGATGAAGTCACAGGGGCTGCGTCGATCCTGTGGGCGTTGCGTAGAAATTTCTTCCGCACGGCAGCTGCTGCATCGATTCCTCTCTGGAAGTCGGGCTGTGTCATTCTAATATGGCTGAGCGTCAATCGAGTGGGCCGTGAGTCTAATTTCCGGTCGCTACGCTGACACTGCATCGATCTTCTCATTGCAAAGTCGGGCTTTGTCGTTCCGGTTCGGCATGCAGTAAATTTTTCAGTGCGGTGCAGGCTGTGTGTCGTTTCTGGCAGGCTGTGCGTCGATTTTCCCCACACACGAAGTTTTTCTAGTAAAGATGAATTCTTTTTAGCCCTGAGACTCCAGCGAACAGGAGGCAAGGTCTATCCAAGCCTTTGGAGAGCACTACTCAGCACAGCCAGACAGCAGCAAGGCAGCAGTCCTTCACAATAAGTAGTCAGGGGAGTCCTTTGGGCAGCCAGGCAGTTCTTCTGGGCAAGTTGCACATTCTAGTTCAGGTTTTCTTCTCCAGGAAGTGTCTGTAAGGTAGAGTGTCTACCTCAGAAGTGTGCCTTTGAAGGGGGAGAAACTTCAAAGAGTGGCTTAGAAGAGCACACGGTCCCCTTTCAGTTCCATCCTGTCTGACAGGGTCCCAGTAGGGGGTGTTGCAGTCCTTTTTGTGAGGGCAGACTACTGTCCTTTGACATATAAGGTTCAAGCCGTCCACCCTCCCAGCACAGGAATACCCATTCAAAATGTAGATCTATGAAAGTGAGGCTGAGTATCCTGTGTTTGGGGTGTGTATGAGTGAATGCACAAGGGAGCTGTCAACTAAACCTAGCCAGACGTGGATTGGAAGGCACAGAAGGATTTAAATGTAGAGAAATGTTTACTTTCTAAAAGTAGCATTTCTAAAATAGTAATATAAAATCCAACTTCACCATGAAGCATGATTTTGTATCACCATTCTGGCCATACTAAATATGACCTAGCTACTCCTTTCACATCAGGATCTACCACTCCAACAGTATATGAGGGTAGCCCCAATTCTATCCTATGAAAGGAACAGGCTTCACAGCAGTGTAAAAACAAATCTAGGAGTTTTACACAACCAATATAGAAAACACATGTTCCTGTCCTGCCTTTCACCCAAATAGCACCCTGCCCTATAGGCTACCTTGTGCCTACCTTAGGGGTGAATTATATGTGGAAAAAGGGGAGTTTAAGGCTTGGCAAGTACTTTTAAATGCCAAGGCAAAGTGGCAGTGAAACTGCATCCACAGGCACTGCAGAGGCAGGCCTGAGACATGGTCAGGGGCTACTTATGTGGGTGGCACAACCAGTGCTGCAACCCACTACTAGCATTTAATTTACAGGCCCAAGGCACATGTAGTGCACTTGACTAGGGACTTACAAGTAAATGAAATAAGCCAATTGGGTATGAGCCAATGTCACCATGTTTTAAGGAGAGAGCATATGCACTTTAGCACTTGTTAGCAGTGGTGAAGTGTGCAGAGTCCTAAAGCCAGCATAAATGTGGTCAGAAAAAGGTAAGGAGGAAGGCAAAAGGTTTGGGGCTGACCCTGCAGAAAGGCCATTTCCAACAGGCAGTATTAGCCATGGTGATGGATGAACTGAGGATGAGGGTTGACGGTGGACAGGTAGCAGTTTTGATCTCATTCAGTCTATCAGCTGCTTTTGAGACTGTCAACCATTGAGTCTTACTTCACAGATTAAAGGAGGTAGGGGTAGAGAGCACCTTCCTGAAATGGATCAATTGCTGTCTAATTGGGAGATCTGAAGCAATATCTCTCCCTCCATTTAAGTCAGAGTTAAAATACATTTTACATGGGGTACCACAAGGATCAGCTTTAAGGCCCATTCTTTTTAATGTTTATCTTTGTCCACTTGTGACATGATTAAATATTTTGGGATGTCATTTATAAACTATGCAGATGACAACCAATTAATACTGTCCTTAAATAATATTGATGGCACTCAGCTAGAAAAATATCACGCCTGCTTAACCAAGATTGCCACTTGCTCAGTAGGAATATGATTAAGTTTAATTGAAGTAAGACTTAATTTCTGTGCTGTTTCCTCTGCAAAGTACTGTATCACTTCCGAGCAATTTTTGGCCTTTGACAATGGACACAGACTTAATAACAGGCCAGTCAGTTTAAAATGTATGAGTCCAGATTGACAAGAAGCACTATATGCAAGCTCATGTCAATAAAACTGTAGTTACTTGCAATAGACTGATGAGAAATCTGACAAAAATTGTCCCTCTACTGCCACAGCCAGCCAGAAAACTTTTAGTGCAGTGTACAGTATTAAGCAGAATCAATTATTGTAACTTGACT
The DNA here is from genome assembly GCF_031143425.1 of Pleurodeles waltl. Lineage (NCBI taxonomy): Eukaryota > Metazoa > Chordata > Amphibia > Caudata > Salamandridae > Pleurodeles > Pleurodeles waltl. The sequence continues at coordinate 801,698,330 of NC_090446.1, forward strand.
CTGCTGGGAGCTCCAGACTACCTGTTTAAAAGAGTCTACAAGATATAAATGATATCCGCTAAATTAACAATGAATTTGATTCTGCATCAGGTACTTTAAAAGAACTCCGCTGGTTACCTTTAGAGGAAAGATATATCTTTAAGGCCATGAATATAGTTCACGTAGCCTTAAATGAAACCGGACTTAGGCCATTACAAAATAAATTCTGTCACTACAAGCCCCTAAGGTCCGTAAGATCGTCATCAGCAAATCTTGTTTGTGTGCCCAGGTTTAAAAAGACAAGACTTGGCAGGAGATCATTTCAAGTCATGGCAGTGAAATTTTGGAACAAACTGCCAAATTCCCTGAGAGTGACTGGAAATCTGCTGAGTTTTAGGAAGAATCCGAAGACGTGGCTTTTCCCTAAATAGATGAGGTAGATTATAACTCTTCTGCCTGCAAATATTAAGAGAGGCCCTTTGTGTAGATCAATGGTTTGATAGCGCCAAGATGTCCATTGGGTGAACGTTGCACTTCATGAAATAATAACAACAATAATAATAATAATAAATGCACTTCACACAAAACCGAAGGCTGGTGTAGTATTTATTGTGGTAATTCCTTTTCTATGTCTTCCATACACCATCATGTTTTAAAACTGTCAACCATTATTATTCAAAAACAAATAATAGATACCAACTTGGTTATGTGTTTCCCATTTAAAAGAAAAGATAAAAAAAGAAACAATTAAATCTTGATGTATTGGTGTCATGCATTTTTAGGTATGAAGTCTTTTTTCAAAATTAAAGATGATTTTCGCAAACCACGCATAACCTAAATAGTCTGTGTCATTTAGAAGTTGACGCTCCACAACCTTGACCCCATGGAAGAAAGAGAAAATTGCATAAAACCAAATTAAATAGGCAAACTGTAATTGATTCATGACCTGAGCGTCAGCCAAACATCCTGCCCTCACAATAGGAATTCTGCATCAATAACACCAAAGTCTACACCATGGCAGTAACAAACTTTGAGGCCACATCCCCAGTTCAGTACACTGTGACAATATCTGGTGGAATGTCACAACCACCTTTCAGTGGGGTACTACAAAATGTTGTTTCAACTATGATGAGACACATCAACAGCTTTATACACTGAACACAAACTGAAGATTTAGCCATTGTGAAGAAAGACCAGTATGCTATGGCTTGACATATACATGTGATTAGAGCAAGTTAAGCAGCACGTATTGCCTTGGTGGCAACATCCAACAGAAAACCGGTTTGATACAATCTCAAGAACCTCCATTCAATCACAGTGCAAGTAGTCTCTGTAGAGATCAACCCATGTTCCCTTTGTACTTTCCAACAGCAACATATCACTGCAAATGTCACAACAAAGTCCAAATGAAGATGACATGGTGAATGATCCTAAAACAGAATACTGTGGAAATAAATAATGATTTCACAAAATAAATTTGACCTAAATGATAAGTTAGGAGAACACATATACTTAACACAAACAAGGATAATCTATGTCAATAAATGCAGTAGTCAATTTAGGGAAACTTTGTTCTACAAACATCTTTTTCTTTGACTTTCCTGAGTTGACCATTCCTATTGAATTACTATCACAAACTGATATTTTCAGTATGTCACATGTTGTTCTGACATTGGATGATACAATATGTAAAGGTGCACTTACACTCAGGTGAAGAAGTGGTCAATAACATCTTGACATAGGTTAATTCCTTCCTCTTCACCACTGTCACCACTGTCATCTGCATTGGGTATTTCAACATACTCACCCATTGACTCTCCAGGATTTCTATTCTCTGCAATAATTGGGACGTTCCGTTGCAGGGTGATGTACTGCAGCATGCAGTAGGGAACCATAATTTGACACACCTTGCCGGCTGAGTAGAGGAGGGCTCCCCGGTCTGGTCCAGACATCGAAATCTGGCCTACAGGAGCCCAAAAGCCTTCTCCACTGGCCTCTTTGTTCTTCCATAGGTCTCATTGATGTGGAATTCCCCTGGCATTGTTGGATTCCTCAGCAGTGCTAACAACCATGGTCAATTAAGATACACAGAGTATTCTGCATGGAATCAATATATTGATTCAAATAATTTCAAGTCATTGTACATTCCCAAACTAGGGTTAAAGCAAATTATCCTCAAATGATATCGTACTTATCAACAAGCTAGGCCCTTTCAGGTCCAAGTTGTGACATTTGCAAGGGTATGGTGCTCCTGTAAGCAGACAACTTGCACATTGATGGAATTGATGCTCTTGTGATTGTGATATACCTGTTCTGTGGCATGTAGTGGCACCAAGGCAATATGTGTGCCATCAATTACTAAAACCACAGGTCATAAGCCACCCAAAGCATAAAAATCTCCCTTCACATTGTCTGAATCCTGATGTCTTGGAAAGTGGCCTCATCATTGAAGCAAGGACTTCTTGTAACACACCACTGAAAGTTGGTTGTGACATGCCTCCAGATACTGCCACAGTGTATTGTAAAGACCCAGCAGCCACAATATGAAATACTGCTATGAGAATATTGGTGTTATTGCTGTTATATTCCTATTGTGAGGCAGGAGATCAGGCTCCAGCTGGTGACATAAATCCAGTATGTTTTGTCTATTTAATCAGAATTTATTTAGGATGTCCCTTTCCTCCATTTGTTGCATGGTCTGAAAAAGGTCTGAAGGTTTGAGGCCATCTTCCTCTATCCATCCCTGGGTTCATATATATGTAAGGAAGACAAATTATCACATAAAATGGTCACACAATACTTTTAAAATCAACACACATCTTGTGTTTTGGTTCGATTATTGATCTTATTTTGTCATATATGTAAATATAATTTGAAAATATTTTTGCAACTTCAAATCTCAAATTTCACGTCTGACATGTTTTACAAATGTCATTTGAAATGCATTATTTTAACATTATGGTGGTCATTACAACCCTGGCGGACGGTGTTAAAGGTGCGGTAATACCGCAAACAGGCCGGCGGACAAAAAAAGGGAATCATGACCCTGGCGGAAACCGCCAACAAAGAAGCCACTTTAACACTCCGCCCGCCACGGCGGTACAGACAAGCAGCGCGGCGTCACCGCCAACAGACAGGCGGAAGACAATGTACCGCCCATAGTATCACAACCTACCTATCGGTCACCTTTTCCGGGGCGGATTCACCGTGGATAAAAACACGGCGGAAACAGTTACTGCAATGGGAAAACGCTCACCTGAACACATCCCACGAGGAAGGAGGACTCCATGGAGCCCGAATTACAAATCCTACCGGCCCTTGTATTCCTACTCATCTACGAAGAGCAACGCCGGTGCCGCCGAAGACAACGGTGAGTACTGCACCTACAACATAGGGGAAGGGGGGATGCAAAAATTAGGGGGACACACACGAAACACCCCCACCCCCACCCTTGCATATTACAACACACACACCAATGCATTCACAAAAATCACAGTAACAACCCACAACCCCCCCAGAAGAATGCAAAGACAAAACGAAATCAGTTCAAACATTGTAATGTAGCAATATAAATGTCTCGAAAATATACAGATATATTATAAAACCATTCAAAAGTACATACAGTACAAGAAGTAGTGCAGATATGCACATATCAATGTCCGTGCACCACTAGTCCAAAAATGCATGGGCGAGGCCCACAAAAGATACCTGTCCACAAACGGAGAGAACACTGCCGCGGCATCAGATAGAAATTTTACAGGCACCTCAGGGGGAAGGGAAGGGGGGGGCACCAATAATTAATAGGTCTCATTGATGTGGAATTCCCCTGGCATTGTTGGATTCCTCAGCAGTGCTAACAACCATGGTCAATTAAGATACACAGAGTATTCTGCATGGAATCAATATATTGATTCAAATAATTTCAAGTCATTGTACATTCCCAAACTAGGGTTAAAGCAAATTATCCTCAAATGATATCGTACTTATCAACAAGCTAGGCCCTTTCAGGTCCAAGTTGTGACATTTGCAAGGGTATGGTGCTCCTGTAAGCAGACAACTTGCACATTGATGGAATTGATGCTCTTGTGATTGTGATATACCTGTTCTGTGGCATGTAGTGGCACCAAGGCAATATGTGTGCCATCAATTACTAAAACCACAGGTCATAAGCCACCCAAAGCATAAAAATCTCCCTTCACATTGTCTGAATCCTGATGTCTTGGAAAGTGGCCTCATCATTGAAGCAAGGACTTCTTGTAACACACCACTGAAAGTTGGTTGTGACATGCCTCCAGATACTGCCACAGTGTATTGTAAAGACCCAGCAGCCACAATATGAAATACTGCTATGAGAATATTGGTGTTATTGCTGTTATATTCCTATTGTGAGGCAGGAGATCAGGCTCCAGCTGGTGACATAAATCCAGTATGTTTTGTCTATTTAATCAGAATTTATTTAGGATGTCCCTTTCCTCCATTTGTTGCATGGTCTGAAAAAGGTCTGAAGGTTTGAGGCCATCTTCCTCTATCCATCCCTGGGTTCATATATATGTAAGGAAGACAAATTATCACATAAAATGGTCACACAATACTTTTAAAATCAACACACATCTTGTGTTTTGGTTCGATTATTGATCTTATTTTGTCATATATGTAAATATAATTTGAAAATATTTTTGCAACTTCAAATCTCAAATTTCACGTCTGACATGTTTTACAAATGTCATTTGAAATGCATTATTTTAACATTATGGTGGTCATTACAACCCTGGCGGACGGTGTTAAAGGTGCGGTAATACCGCAAACAGGCCGGCGGACAAAAAAAGGGAATCATGACCCTGGCGGAAACCGCCAACAAAGAAGCCACTTTAACACTCCGCCCGCCACGGCGGTACAGACAAGCAGCGCGGCGTCACCGCCAACAGACAGGCGGAAGACAATGTACCGCCCATAGTATCACAACCTACCTATCGGTCACCTTTTCCGGGGCGGATTCACCGTGGATAAAAACACGGCGGAAACAGTTACTGCAATGGGAAAACGCTCACCTGAACACATCCCACGAGGAAGGAGGACTCCATGGAGCCCGAATTACAAATCCTACCGGCCCTTGTATTCCTACTCATCTACGAAGAGCAACGCCGGTGCCGCCGAAGACAACGGTGAGTACTGCACCTACAACATAGGGGAAGGGGGGATGCAAAAATTAGGGGGACACACACGAAACACCCCCACCCCCACCCTTGCATATTACAACACACACACCAATGCATTCACAAAAATCACAGTAACAACCCACAACCCCCCCAGAAGAATGCAAAGACAAAACGAAATCAGTTCAAACATTGTAATGTAGCAATATAAATGTCTCGAAAATATACAGATATATTATAAAATCATTCAAAAGTACATACAGTACAAGAAGTAGTGCAGATATGCACATATCAATGTCCGTGCACCACTAGTCCAAAAATGCATGGGCGAGGCCCACAAAAGATACCTGTCCACAAACGGAGAGAACACTGCCGCGGCATCAGATAGAAATTTTACAGGCACCTCAGGGGGAAGGGAAGGGGGGGGCACCTTAGCCGGATGAGTGCAAAGCCAGATCCACGACGGGGCTCCATGCCCATTGATGTATCCTGGGGAGTGCAAAGCCACAGTCTCTCAAGTCTCTACAGTGGGTGGCTTGCCCACTGTACCATCCTGGGGAGTGCAAAGCCACAGTCTCTCAAGTCTCTACAGTGGGTGGCTTGCCCACTGTACCATCCTGGGGACTGCAAGGCCACAGTCTCTCAAGTCTCTACAGTGGGTGGCTTGCCCACTGTACCATCCTGGGGAGAGCAAAGCCACAGTCTCTCAAGTCTCACAAGTGGGAGGCTTGCCCGCTGTACCATCCTGGGAAGTGCAAAGCCACAGTCTCTCAAGTCTCTACAGTGGGTGGCTTGCCCACTGTACCATCTTGGGGAGTGCAAAGCCACAGTCTCTCAAGTCTCACAAGTGGGTGGCTTGCCCACTGTACCATCCTGGGGAGTGCAAAGCCACAGTCTCTCAAGTCTCTACAGTGGGTGGCTTGCCCACTGTACCATCCTGGGGAGTGCAAAGCCACAGTCTCTCAAGTGGATAACAGTCTCCACTGGTTCTGGAGGGGGACTGGTGCCCAGAGTGCATCACTCTCCCTGTGACGGTCCCAGTTGCGTCACTGCCCCTGCCGCTCCTGTTCAGCGGTGCTTTGCCATGGTGGTTCTGGACTGTTCAGCGGTGCTTGCCCTGTTCAGCGGTGCTTTGCCATGGCGGTTCTGGACTGTTCAGCGGTGCTTGCCCTGTTCAGCGGTGCTTAGCCATGGCGGTTATGGACTGTTCAGCGGTGCTTGCCCTGTTCAGCGGTGCTTTGCCATGGCGGTTCTGGACTGTTCAGCGGTGCTTGCCCTGTTCAGCGGTGCTTTGCCATGGCGGTTCTGGACTGTTCAGCGGTGCTTGCCCTGTTCAGCGGTGCTTTGCCATGGTGGTTCTGGCCTGGGCATTGGTGTGTGGCATGACGTTTTCTGGACTGAGCATTGGTGTGTGGCATGACATTCTCTGGACTGGGCATTGGTGTGTGGCATGACGTTCTCTGGATTGGGCATTGGTGTGTGGCATGACGTTCCCTCATTGCCCAGAGGGGCTGTGGCAGCCGGGGCCCTCCTGGGCACTGACTCCGGCGGTGGCAGGGGTCTCCTGACCAGTGACAATACTTGGGCCCTCCTGGGCACTGACTCCGGCGGTGGCAGGGGTCTCCTGACCAGTGCCGATACTTGGGCCCTCCTGGGCACTGACTCCGGCGGTGGCAGGGGTCTCCTGACCAGTGACGATACTTGGGCCCTCCTGGGCACTGACTCCGGCGGTGGCGGTGGTCTCCTGACCAGTGACGATACTTGGCCCTCCTGGGCACTGACTCTGCCGGTGGTCTCCTGACCAGTGACGATACTTGGGCCCTCCTGGGCACTGACTCCGGCGGTGGCAGTGGTCTCCTGACCAGTGACGATACTTGGGCCCTCCTGGGCAATGACTCCGGCGGTGGCGGTGGTCTCCAGACCAGTGACGATACTTGGGCCCTCCTGGGCACTGACTCCGGCGGTGGTCTCCTGACCAGTGACGATACTTGGGCCCTCCTGGGCAATGACTCCGGTGGTGGCGGTGGTCTCCTGACCAGTGACGATACTTGGGCCCTCCTGGGCACTGACTCCGGCGGTGGCAGTAGTCTGCTGACCAGTGACAATACTTGGGCCCTCCTGGGCACTGACTCCGGAGGTGGTCTCTGACCAGTGACGATACTTGGGCCCTCCAGGGCAATGACTCTGGCGGTGGTCTCCGGACCAGTGATGACGGTGCTGGCGGTGGCGTCCCGACCGCCGTGAAGGATGCCGCCCTTCTCCACTGTGATGCTCACAGCAGGCTGTGCAGACTTCCTCTGGCCCTTCCCCACCTTTGAAGGAGTCACAGCTGACCCTGCAATCCCCCTGGGACACCTGTGAGTTGTTTTGCCTCCAGGAGTCTTCACAGGGTCCCGTCGGCCACTTTCCAATTTCATCGCCTTTACAGGGGGTGGGCTGCCAGTGCCTTGGCTCTGGGTCACACTGCCTGCCCTGGTGGCCGGTGCACTCCACACACCTTGAACAGGCACCACTGGTATTGGAGGCTTTTTGGCTGAGGCGCTATGACGGGACTGATGAATTGGGGGGGATGGGGGCAAAAAGGTCAACTTTACAGAGGGACAGTTTCTGACGAACACTGGGATGGGTAGTTGGAGGGGGTCTGGGAGAGGAGGAAGAGGAGGTGGTTGTAGGAGATGTCACTTTAGGTGTTTGGGGTGCAGGTGCAGGTACTGGAGGCTGTCGTGAGGTGGATGGATGTCGGGTGTGTGGGTGCCCGCATTTGTGTACTTTGGGAGGGGGCGTCACAGACACACTGGGAGAGGACTCAGGGGACGTGTAAATGGGAGTGGAGGTGGTGAGTGCAGGTGAGCGGGGTGTGGTGCAGAGTGTTCTTTTGCGACTCCTGGTGCCTGTAGATGTAGTGCATGCAGGTGAGAGTGTAGACGAGACTGGGAGGGAGGAGGCAGACGACGAGGAGGGGGACACAGTGGAGGCAGTGGGTGTTGCTGTGTCTGCATGTGGGTGATGCTTGTGTGTGTGCCTGTGGGTTGTGTGGTGCCTATGTTTGCCTGAGCTTCCCTTGTGTGTTGACGTGTGTGCATGCTGGTCTGTAGGAGTGCTTGGGATGGGCTGGGGTACAGGGGATTGGGTCTGGGTGGAGGAGGTTGGAGGGGGGAGGCTAGACACAGGGACAATGGCTGCCATCAGTACTAATGCCAGAGATTGCAGGGTTCGCTGAAGGACAGCCTGACCAGAATGAATGCCCTCCAGGAATGCATTACCGTGTTGCAACTCCCTTTCTACACCCTGGATGGCATTCACAATGGTAGACTGCCCAACAGTGAGTGACCTGAGGAGGTCAATGGCCTCTTCACTGAGGGCAGCAGGGGTGACTGGGGCAGGGCCTGAGGTGCCTGGGGCGAAGGTGATGCCCACCCTCCTGGGTGAGCGGGCACGGGGCGAACGCTGAGAGCCTGCTGGGAGGGCAGTGCTGGTAGGGGAGGTGGCGGCTGTACCTGTAGAAGTGGGGCGCACAGATGGTGCCACCACCACAAGGGAGCTCCCATCGGCGGACGAGTCCGTGTAGCTGGTTGGTGATCTGGTGGCCGACGTGAAGCTCCCCTCGCCCTCCGTCCCATTGGTGCATTCTGAGTCCGTGGTGTGGCCCTCCATGGCCATGTGGGATGCAGCTCCCTCGTGCCCCGGTGCCACTGTACCTCCACCTGTTGATGCTGATGCACAAAAGAACAGGGAGAGCACAAAAAGGGGGGGGGAGACAGAAGAAAGACAGGTTGGGTGCATGGCATACCGCTACCGTTGGTGGACAATACAGACACAGCAGCCCCCTGCACTACGCCGTGCTCCTGGCCTCTGCAAATGCAATTTCTGGGATCTGACCTACATGGCTATGGTGGACATCTGCACACATGGATGCCACAGGGGCATCTATACCTGTACTTGGCACTCTACTGCGGTGGGGTAGAGTGCTACATGGCCTGCATTATGGAGGGGCCTCGCCTACGGAACTCGCCCTGGCCTAGGTACACCCACAGGCCTCCTCCCCCACCCAGACCCCTCCACTGCGCGCAAAGTCCGCAGAATGAGGTTGTACTCACCCCCTTGTGTCTGCTGTGATGCCCTCAAGCACCCATCCAACTCAGGGTAGGCCACCACCAGGATCCTGAACATCAGGGGTGTCATGGGGCGACGGGCACCCCTCCCACGTTGGAAGGCCATCCCCAGCTGAGCCTCCGCCGTCGTCTTGCTCCAGCGGCGAATGTCCTCCCATCTCTTACGGCAGTGGGTGCCCCGTCTCTGGTGGACCCCCAGGGTCCGGACGTCCTTGGCGATGGCACGCCAAATGTCCTTCTTCTGGTGGGCGCTGACCTATAAGATATGCACAAGGGAAGAAGCAAAGTCATTACCAACTGCACCATCGATGTGAGTGGCCCCCCTCCCTACCCTAGCCATGTGGCACATTCATTCACATGCATTCATGTTCCCTGAACTCTGCCCCCTTCCCTCTTACAACCAGCCCTCTCCACCCAGGCCTAGCCCATACAACGTGCTACCTGTGTACTAACCTGTTGGTCTGGAGGACCGTAGAGTAGCGTGTACTGGGGGAGGACCCCGTCTATCAGTTTCTCCAACTCCTGAGCAGTGAAGGCCGGGGCCCTTTCCCCAGATGCAGCAGCTATCGTCGCTTCCAGACCGAGGTCACAGCAGCACTTGCAGTGTAGGTCCCTCCTGTCGAAGATCAGGTATCTAGTGATGGAACAGATAGAAAATGGCGGTGACGTCCGCGGCGGTGCATATCATCACCGGAGGCGCACTTGTTCATTGGCTCCTGGGACCCATAGGGTCCAATGTTAACCAATGCAGCATTGCGCCGCGGTCTATGACCGCCTACCGCGACGGTGTGCAACGGCAACGCAGTTACCCCACAATCCCATTGTCCCAGTTTAGAGGTCAGGCAGCTGCCATTTCAGGGGCCCACATGGCTTAATTTACTTCTGCGTCACACATAGCTAAGCCTACACTCAAAACACATACAGGAAGGGTTTTGTGTTTGGTGTCGTCTGCTGTGTAACTGTGGGTACATACTGGGAAAACAATTGACTCAATCGTCGCTGTTGTCCTTCCTAGGCACAGTCAGCTGGGACATGTGAGGAGATGGCGGAATCCTCCGGTGTACCGACCGCTGGTGGACCTGTTCACAATGGAGGAGCGACATTTAATCGTCACCTACAGGTTTGACCGTGCCACTATCCAGGAACTATGTACCCAGTTGATGCCAGACCTGATGTTACCAATCCGCTATCCCACTGGAATCCCCCCTGATGTGCAGGTACTGTCAGTGCTCCATTTCCTTGCAAGTGGCTCTTTTCAGACAACAGTGGCCATGGCATCAGGTATGTCCCAGCCTATGTTTTCCAACGTGCTGTCCAGAGTGTTGTCTGCCCCGCTGAAACACGTAAGGAGATACATCATTTTCCCTGAGGTGGAAGATTTGGCTACAGTGAAAGGTGACTTCTATGCCCTTGGACATATCTCCAACATCATAGGTGCTATTGATAGGACCCCTATAGCTCTGGTCCCCCCCCCCCCACAGGAGTCAATAGGTATACAGGAACAGGAAGAGTTATCATTCTATGAATGTACAGATGGTATGTTTGGCCGACCAGGACATCTCCCAGGTTAATGCTATGTTCCCTGGCTCAGTGCATGACGCCTACATCCTGCGGAATAGCAGCATCCCTGATATGATGGGTCAACTCCAGAGGCACCATGTGTGGTTATTAGGGGACTCTGGTTACCCCAACCTGTCCTGGCTATTGACCCCAGTGAAGAATCCCAGGACCAGGGCAGAGGAACGCTACAATGAGGCCCATGGGTGGACTAGGAGGGTAATCGAACGCACCTTCGGCCTCCTTAAGGCCAGGTTCAGGTGCCTCCATATGACAGGTGGTTCCCTATTCTACTCACCGAAGAAGGTGTGCCAGATCATCATCGCCTGCTCGATGCTTCACAATCTTGCTTTGCGACGCCAGGTGCCGGCAGCTGTGGAGCCTGTGGACAGTGATGAGGAGGAATCTGAGGAAGAAGACAACGACAACAGGGAGTCAGTCATACAGCAATATTTCCAGTGACACACAGGTGAGAACATTTTCATTTTTACCATTACATTCACTGTCACACGTATTCCTCTATCCTGTGTGTAATTTAATGGGATTATTTGGTAACTGAGTTGTTTCTTTCCATTACGGTTTCACAGGTGTGGTTACCAACGTGTCATCTGCATGCATCCTTCAAGGACTTGTGATGTGTGACATTGGTATGTTGCCTTTACAACTAGAAACGCTTTTTGACACTGTCATTGATAATACATTTTACCAAATCATAGACTGACTCCAGATTGTTTTGTGGTTCAAGGGTGTTTATTTAAGTGCTCAAAAATGGAGAGGGGTTGTAAAATGGTGATGGGTGATGGTGGAGGAATGTCCATGGCATAGTCCAGTCTATTAGTCTCACAGGTGCACTGCCCATATGGGCATAGGAAGTGGAGCTGGGGCAGTTTAAGTATGGACAGGGTAACAAAGTGGGACAGTGTGAGGACAATCAGGGTGGTCTCATTTCCTGGCGGGGGTCTTGCTCTGTCCTGTTCCTGGAGCTCAGGGACCGCTTGCGGGGTGGTTCTTTGTCTGCAGGGGGTGGGGTGCTGGTGTGGTGGTCCTGTGGCGGGGCGTCCTGTCCACTAGCGCCGCCGGAGGTGGTGGGCAGTTCATCATCCATGCTAGTGTCAGGGGCCCCTTGGAGTGCCACTGTGTCCCTCAAGGTCTGCTGTATGTCCTTCAGCACCCCTATGATGGTGCCCAAGGTGGAGCTGATGGTCCTGAGCTCCTCCCTGAACCCCAAATACTGGTCCTCCTGCATGCGCTGGGTCTCCTGAAACTTGACCAGGACCGTTGCCATCGTCTCCTGGGAGTGGTGGTATGCTCCCATGATGGAGGAGAGGGCCTCGTGGAGAGTGGGTTCCCTTGGCCTGTCCGCCCCCTGTCGCACAGCAGCCCTCCCAGTTCCCCTGTGTTCCTGTGCCTCCGTCCCCTGGACTGTGTGCCCACTACCACTGCCCCCAGGTCCCTGTTGCTGTTGGGGTGGTGGGTTCTCCTGGGTTCCCTGTAGTGGTGGACACACAGCTGGTTGACCTGTCCTGGGTACGGAGGTTTGGGCCCACTGGGTGGGTGCTGTACTGGTGTTACCGGAGGGTGGAAGGTCAGTGTTGGGCTGTGCCTGTCCAAGGGGAACCGACTGTCCCGAGGCCCACGATGGTCCGGGCTGGTCATCAGGCTCCAGTGGGGCAGAGCTGCTATCGTCACTGTGGGCCTCTTCTGTGGGTGGAGTGGAGATGTCTGGACCCTCCGGTGTGGTGACGGTCCTTCGTGATCCTGCAGGGGCATAAGTGCATGATTATTGCATGTGTGTGTGTCATGTGGTGCAATGGGTGGCTCACCGTGCACACCAGTGCAAGCATTCCTGTGTGGGGGCTTGTGTGATGATGGTTAGGGGGGTGTTCTGGGTATGTGCAGTGAGCATGCTTTAGTGATGAGTGACCATGCTTAGTTGTGTCATGCAGGGCTTAGTGTTGGGATGGGTGGTTTGTGTTATAAGTACATTAGTGAGTAGTTTGAGTGATAGGGGAGGGGGTGAGGGTGGGTGTGTGTGATAGCATGCAGGTAGGGTGGGGGATATGATAGTTAAAATTTGACTTACCAGTGTCCATTCCTCCACCGACTCCTCCGAGGCCCTCTGGATGCATGATGGTCAAGACTTGCTCCTCCCATGTTGTTAGTTGTGGGGGAGGAGGTGGGGGTCCGCCGCCAGTCCGCTGTACCGCGATATTGTGCCTGGAGACCGTTGAACGCACCTTCCCCCGTAGGTCGTTCCACCTCTTCCTAATGTCCTCCCGATTTCTTGGGTGCTGTCCCACAGCGTTGACCCTGTCGACTATTCTTCGCCATAGCTCCATCTTCCTGGCTATGGATGTGTGCTGCACCTGTGAGCCAAATAGCTGTGGCTCTACCCGTAGGAGTTCCTCCACCATGACCCTGAGCTCCTCCTCGGAAAAGCGGGGGTGTCTTTGGCGTGACATGGGGTGGTGTGTGTGATGTGTGGGGCGGTGTGAGTGTTGATGTGTGTGGTGATGTGTAGTGGTGTGTGTTGTTTTGTGCGTGGATTTGTGTGGGTGATGGTGTTGTGTGCCTCTGTGTGGTGGGGTTGTCTATGCTGTGCTGTCTCTCTGGCCTTCATCAAATTTCTGGTCGTAGGGATTTGTGGGTGATGTGGGTGTGTGTTTTATATAGTATTGATTGTGTGGGAGTGGTGTTTGTATGTGTATCAGGTGTGTGTATTTTGATTTGTCCAATGTGGCGGTGTTATGGAGATGTGTGTGTATTTTGAGCGCGGCGGTGTGTACCGCCAATGGAATATCGCGGTTGAAAGACCGCCATGTGGATTCGTGGGTCGTAATAGCATGGGCGTGTTTCTGTTGGCATGGAGGTGGAGGATTTGTTTTCGCCAGTTTAACACTGACCTTTGGTGTGGCGGACTTGTGTGGGTGTCTGAATTTCGGCGGATTCCGAGATGTGTGTCATAATAGCTGTGGCGGAATTCCGCAGCGGTGTATTGGCGGTCTTCTGCACGGCGGTAAGCGGCTTTTACCGCCAATGTTGTAATGACCCCCTATATATATATAAATATATATATATATATATATTTATTTTTTTTATTTAAAAACCTGTCAACGGAAGTACAGCATACACTGTGGCTACAAACTACATTCCATTTTCAGAATTTTTATTATCTGTATGTTTTAAGCATGTAATGGTGCCACATGGGGGAAAAGATGTATCCTGTGTTCCAAGTATTAAGGACACAGGCTCTCAATCACCCAGACAAGTTTGTCAAATGACTACACACACATATTCATATATCACCCAAAACCATACTCACACTGACACAGATGGAGGCCAATATGTTCTTCCCCTAGCCATTTGATGTGTCTAAAACCATTGTATTTGGCCCTAAAAAACGGTATGCATTAGGCCTATGCAGCTGTGCATGGAGGTGTGTGATAATATTGTACAAATTATTCAGCCTTTAGTAGCTGACAATGTAGTTTAGTGGTCAGGGGTGGCTATCTCTACAGGAAGGCTCTCAGACCCGTGGCCTAGATGATGTTGGTGGGCTGGATTGGTAACATGAGGGTATTACAACTGTAGAGGGTACTCAGAAGGTTACTACAAATTTGTATTTCCTAGGAAGACTTAAATATTTCTAAATAATATATACTGAATCATAAGAAATGCTTGTGAGTGATGTCAAAATCAGGTCACAGCAATACAGACAAACAAAACCTCACAAAACCTTTTCTCTTTGTTTTTTCTCATCCATACAGCTCAATGCCCATCAGAAAATGGTGGTATATAAGATCATCGCCAGTAATGTGTGGACACTGGGGCAGCAGTGGTTCATCCATGGGAGCTGAGGAGCATCACACCCCCACCCACACACTGCTGTGCAGAAAGCATCAAATATAAAGTGCTAATAAAATGATTTTATAACCATTTTATTTTTTACCCTTTCTGCCAGAAAACAGAGTGCGAGGTCAGGATGGGGCCAGTGCGCCACTGCTGCAATGACTGGCAGCAGTGAGGAGTGACCACTTCAGTTTGAAGTGTGCATATAGATTTGGCCGGCTACTTTGCTGTGGCCAAACCGACATGCACAATTCAAACCTCTCCAACCTGGCTGCATTGGACAGCTGGGTTGGAGAGCAGGCATACAGTAATTTTTGAAGAGTGGAGCCAGACTGCTCCAGCCAATCAAGGTGTTTTTTCCATGCTGCTTAAGAGCATGATAGCAGCACCTTGATTGGATGAGGGAGTTGGCTGTGGGCTTTGTGCTCAGAGGACTTGTGCAGAAAAATGTGGACATGCTGCAGAATACTAAGTGAAGTAAAACATTTTTTATATCTATTTTGGTGTGTATGTTATGTGTACATGGTATTCGCGTAATTTTCTGTGTGTGTGTTTTGCGCCCCTCCAATTTAATTTGCTACCAACCACCACTGCCCTGGGGGTCTTTCAGAAATGCAGTGTCCATTGTCCCAAGTGGTGGGTCGACCTACAACGCTGGGTCTGAAAGTCATCTGAAGCCCAGCTTGGCCAGTCCTCCCAATGTGGGAAGTGTGTATGCCCCACCCTGACCCCCCTAATGGCCCTTCAGATTACATCATTGTGGTGTCCTATCCGGACCTTGATGGGCAGTTGAAAGCCCAACAGCAGTATCAAGGGGGAAGTTCTAGTGTGAGATCAACATGTTTAATAACTCATGTATTATTACAGCAATTATTAATTTCGCAAACAACATTAAGGTTGATGTCTGTCCGATTCAGAAAAAGAGTCTTTTAATGTGTATGTTTTGAGCAAGGTCTATGATGCTGTGTTTTGTAGGTTACATTGTGCTAAACCATACCACCAGATTTGTGTTCCCTGCCAAAGGACTGGAGTGAGCAGACACATGCATGCCTAGACAACAAATATACATCTGTAACATTGATGGTAGAGTGACAGTGGTACCAGACAGGACACTGGTTTTGACCGTGTGAGGTGTGATATTCCTTCCCCATTGTGAAGGATGTTATGTTATCCCTGTGACAGGTGACATGGTCTTGTATGCTACTATGATATATTGGATGTTCAAAATTTAACATTGTTAAGTTGGTTCAATAGACAAGCAGGAGTGAGCATGTAAGTCAAAATAACTAGTGACATGAGGGAAAATTGCTATATTTATGAACCCAAACATAACCAGATGTTGTTTTTAATCAAAGTACTATGTCATTCATTTAAAAAGTGACAGATTTGCATTATGTATTACTCCTTCACAAATGTGCATGCAAGCTAGTCTGTTTAGTGATATATGAGCATGATAGGCATACCATTTTTGGTGCAACACAGACAGGAATGTGTACACGTTGTTGACAGAGTACCACAGACCCTTAAACAATTTTCAAAGTCTTTTGTTGTGTACAGATGATTTGCCAATGATGGCGAAAAAGGAATACTTAAAGGAATTTGTGCATATGGTAATTTCCAGCCCATATATGCTGGAGTACCCCATCTGAAAAATCAATATCAGCCCCAAAACATGACCCATTTTGAAAATGTGTAAATGCAGCAAGGTGTCATCTGTAGCCTGGTAAATACTCTGTACAAATGTGATTTTGATTTTATCCTTTTTGGGGTCCTAAATTCACTATTCTAAACAACAAGGACACCCTTTCAGACAGGTCATACAGTTCCTGTAAGGAACTCCAAATGGATATGAGAGTCAAGGGCATATATGAGATTGGAGATATCATGGGGAATGACAAAACTGTGACCAAATGGTTTCTGAAAATGTTCCCTACATGCATGAGATAATAATAATAAGGAACCAAAGTATGATAGCCTTGAAGCAGGTGAAATCTGAACACTATGGAAATGTATTTTGATCAACATTCATGATCAAGCATGATAAGTTCTATTTACACAGCTATAATAAAACTGTTGTATCTCTCAATTCAGCATCATCTGAGAAAGGTCAAGGTGACAATGGCCACATCGGCAGGGTAGAATCTGGGCACTGTGGGGCCGATGCAGACACCGCCAACCCTGAGGGACCAGTGGCACTGAGAATGAGGGGACTGACACCGAGGCCACTAGCAATACCTCATCATCTTCGGAGGCCCCACAGAAGACCAATGCGTATCGGTGGAGGACCCTACTGTGATGTTAATAAAAGCATCATTGTCTACCACCCACAAACCATCTCCACCCTACCTCAGGCTCCCCCAGTTGTCCATGCTCACCCCCCTAAAAGGGGTGGCATCACCTTCGCTGCAGGCATCTCCTCCCCTTCCCCGGCTCCCCAGCTGTGCTCAGTGAGGAAGCTGTTGACATCCTTAGGAACAGATTGCACTACTGAATGCTGTTGAGTGGCTTAGTGGCCAGAAGACACAAATGTTTACTTACCTGGATGGTATTTACAGTGCCATGTCTGGCATACAGAGGTCATTTCACTGTCCGACCTCCTCACTGACCACAGCCTCCCACCCATCCCAACCTCGTGCACCAGCTCCTACACCTTCCCCATCCCAAATCCCTGTTCCCAGCCCTATCTAAAGCACATTCACTCCTTTACACTCACCCACTTAATCACACACAAGAAGCACATCCATACATAAACGAAAACATAGCAAAATATAGACAAACACACAAACATATAGACACCACACCCATCACCACCACTAGCATAACTACAGATTCTACACCCACCAACACACCTACATGCACAGCCACCACAACCACACCCCCAGACACTACACCCAGCACCACACAATCATGCAAAACCACCACCATGTCGAGTGGGTTCTCATTATCCTAATGAGACTACTGGATTTGGGTGGCAGAATCACTTGTATTGCAGGGACTGAGTCTGATCCCGCACCATGTGATACCTATCGGCCTAATCCGGGTTTGTTCTGGCTAACTAGCAGTGCCTCAGCTCCACCCAAGAGCAGGGATGATTTGGGCAACCCGGCACATAACATACATGACTCCTCAGTGGAATTGTGGTCACTCAGATCGCATACGTTTCTCTCAGTTACATTAGCCTCAAATATGCAAGGGCAATCAGAGGCAGAGTAAGGTTCAATAAGGTTTTATTGAAGTAACTGCATCTTAGATAATAAAGCATGTATTGCAATAACTGGGACGATGAAGCACAATAAGATTAAAATTGTGACAAGGAGAGTAAAACACAAGAATAACGCTACCATTCTGTCACTAAGGTTTGTAAGGATAGTTCCTACCTAAGCTATGTTACAGCACAACAGGTTGAGCTCTAATTCTGCCTTCCAGGTTCCCCTGGGAAGACATCATCCCTCATACCTGAGCAAGAGGCCTGTAGTCTACATAAGCAGCTGTAGCGAAGCGATCAGCAATCAGCACTCAGTCATGGTCATCTCGCTGGAATCTCCCTCTAACGTACATTGCTAAAAGTAGTGTTTTTATAATAAAACATCTGATGTTCCAGGAAAGGATCCCCATGTAAGAGTGTGTATGTTTCTGTGAACATTGGAGACAAAGTGTACAACGTTTGCCGGCAACCTATCTTACTGCAGCCTTAAGAAAAGCACAGAGTGAAAGGAATGTCTTGTTTAAAAACGTAGTGCTGATCTAGGAGAAGAACAGCTAGGCAGAGAAAATAAAACAAGACCGCAAATGTGGCTAACATTAAAATAATATAACAAAGCTAAATAAAACATATCTAGGCTAAAGTGCACCGTGGCAGGCCTAGTTTGCTGAAATAGCAAGTATAAAACTATAGCTAAAAATGGCTACACAACAACCACACCCGCAAACACCACACCCACCACCACACAAACATTTACAACCACCACCACACACACATGCATGACACATCCACAGACACCATAACCACACTCAGCACCTCCACAGCATACCCATCCACACACACATATATTAGATATTACACACACTGTACACAAATGCCCACATGCACTCAAACAAAAGAAACCCAGAACGAAACACAAATCGAAATTTACAACACATACACCAGTCCCACAGACAACTGCACCATCAGCAGATACCCACTGTCACTCCCTCCACTTCCCAAACCCAGCTTCCTGCCATCCATCCTACCCATTTTCTTAAAGAAGACTTTTTATTTGCCATGGACTTGGTCCCTTCCACATCCCAACCTACCCCTCCCAAATGTACATTCCCCCCTCCCAAAAATATTACCATCCCTCCCACACCCCAAAACACCCTTCCCAAACCCAAAACCACCCTCCCAAATCCATATCCACCCCTCCTAAATCAAATCCTACCCCTCCCAATTCCAAAGCCATCTCCCTAATCCATCCAAAACACCTCTGCCAAATTCAAGCCCACCACTCTCAAATCGAAAGATCCCCCTATGAAAGATCACTGAGATGCCTGTTTTCTGCCCAACAGATGCTCCTTCCTGAGGAGGTTGTATCTGGCAGTGCAAATAGGAGGCAAGCTCTTGGCATGCAATCCAGGATAAGGACTATTCACATTTATGCAGCTTTTTGGCAAATGTATTCCCTCAAATATATGTTTTAGGAGACTTATCTCAATTTTCTATAAACATTTTATTTTCTTTACAATATCTTTGCCCTTGCATTATTTTTGGAATCGTTACTAATTGTTTGCTCATTATGTTATTTCTACTAATGTGTGTGCCATGCACTTACCCTTATTTCTGACAGTGACAAGCACAGGTTTTAATTTTGAGAATTTTTTTATAATGCATACATATGCTTTGTACATTTGTAATGGACATGTTATTTCTGGTGCAAACATTCACCATGTTGCTGGGCACTTACACCATAATTGTAACTGTTTTTCTTATTTTGCCTGGAGAATGCATGTGTGTTCATTGTAACATGATGTGTTAGAAATATACACATATGAATTACATAGGCAAAATGACACTTTAGATTTAAAACACAACTAATATTTGACAGAAATTATACATATCGGAAATGTTTGAAGTTTAAAGCTAACATTAGTTGTACATTCTGGGCACCCTTGCAGCATTGTGTAGTAAAATTGCTACTTTGTATTGGGGTTATTTAGTTCAAATTAGGTGTTCTATTTATGTAAAGGTTATGGTAGTTTTGGGTAAATTATTGCACACCCCTATACTGACAGATTTCTATTTGGGATTTATGTGACTTTTTGTGTAGGTGTCCATTGCCATGAAAGCAGTTAGTATCAGATTGGTAAATGTTAGCAATATATTGTTGTGTATTTGTTTTGTATCAAACTATGATATTAGACTCATACTCCTTGCACATCATTGTACTATTGCTGTCAAATATTTTTTAAACATGCACAAGTCCAGTGTTTATGTAAATCGACAATTACAAAGATGACAGGTAAAATAGTGACTTACCTTCTCTTCCGGCAACATCAAGGTTGATCTTAATATTGGTCCAGGAGCAGCAGCAACAGAAGGACTTGTACGATTGACTTTATGGGAACAGGAAATCAGAAAACTCAAAAAAGGTTAGTTTCATGCTTTTATCCGTCCCAATCCACCAACAGAGGTGTGGAGGCTTGGCCACCACAGTTACGTCAGTATGAAGCCACATTGTGATTGGCTCGGTGGTAAAAGTGGCTGAAGTTCTGCTGTCAGCCGCTTTCACCTATCGCATCATCAACATGGGTGAAGATTCATAGTGGTGATTATGGTTTGTTGGTGGTCTTTCATCTATGGGACTGCCAACATCTAAATAGAATGGGCAAACTGTCAAGGTGGCAGACAGGAAATCCAATGGAAAATTGATGACTGGACCATTTCCTGGCAAGTTCTAAATCAGGTCTTTTGTGTGCATTGGTGCCCAAATATATTTAGGTCACGAGGGAGCTGGTGTCTGTATAAAATTATCTGACATGGTATTACAGTATGTGAAGGCTTTAATCCAGTCTGCTATCATAGGGAGTGGGCCTCTTCCTCATCCTGATTCATTTTTGCCATCAGAAGTGCAAGTGCAGTCCATTTGCAAGTTGAAACGGTATATTCTTAACATATTCTATTAGAGCTGTAAGTGGATCAAATGAAATCTTCAAAGCTATCATTTTGCTCAGCTCTCAGGATATTTTTTACCAGAATATCTGTACTTCAGGGCATTCCCATGCTAAATTTATGAAGCCTACTGCCTCACTCCGACTGCGCAGGAAACTGGGATTTGGCCTGAGCCCATATTTAAATAATCTAAGAAGGGTATATAAGTTCTCTGTATGAATTCAAATTGTTCAGCTATGCCTTGTACTAATGTAGACTTTTTCGTTTGTAACACAACAATGAGTCCTTTGCTTGTCTGTAGTCTCCATGTATATATCACATTGCCATTGCCTGCCTGGATTTTGAGGGTGCTAGTGGTGTGAAATTATAAAAGTGCAGACTCATGTGGCTTAGGCTGTTATTACTGATCAAGTAGATCAGTAGTCAGAATGACTTTGGGTCTGTGGGAAACAGAGGAAGTAATAAACGTAGGGCACCTTTAATTCTGTAATAGGGTAACATATCCAGACTGTTGAATAAAGACTCTGGTTCATATTTGATCATAAGTCTTAAGTTGGGCCTCTGAAAATAGATGGGCCTCAGGAGATAGATGCCCTATTTAAAAAAAAAAAGATTAGAAGTTTTTCATTCATGTACTTGTATACTACTCCAGAGATACCGGGTGCCAGGCACACCATTTAAGTTTTGCATCTGGGGCATGTGACAATTTGCCTTCACAGTGTCATCGCTACCATTGCCATAAATAAACAATGTTTCCAAGAAGATGTATGCAGTTACATATTCGGTGGGGAGTCATGAATAGTATTTCTGCCAGTGTGGCCCACACAATCTCTTTCCAGCCATATAAGGTTGTTCATTTGATGGATATATCTGGTTATGTGGGAAATAGCCCTGGGCTATTTGATAATCAATGATAGTATCTCTCAGAATCAGAAACAGCTAAATCACCTCGAGCATATGGAAGGGTTAAGGTGGGTCATACTACTTTGGGTTGCTCTCCTGCCCGGGGTAATTTTATCATGAGCGGTCACAATCTACCGAGGAATGTACAAGTCAAAGCAATAGCAATATTCTGGAAGTAATATAGCAAGTTGTAGGAGAACCACCATTTCATGATAGTGATTCTTCCTGTTAAAGATAAGGGACGCATTGATCTATCTATTTACATTCTCCAGTCCCCTAACCAGTGTTATATCATAATTGCTATCAATAACAGCTGCAGGGTTCCTATGTAACTTGATGCCTAATTATCAGATAGGTTTAGTCGACCCCTTCAAATGCGACTCTTGTGTGTTCGCACAGTAACGTCAATGGGAAAAGGTGGAATTTTGCCCAGTTTATTTTGAGGCTTGACAAATCTCCAAAGTGATCTCTTGTAGTATCGGTGCAAGGTTTGCAGTCGGTTCTCTAACATCTCTAACATATAGCAATAATGAATCTGCATATGCAGACACAATCAGTCTTATATTTAGGATATCTTAGTCCTCTGTTTGCGCAATACAAAAGTTCAGGTACCAAGGTATATAACAAGAATAAAAGTGGACATCCTAGTTGGGTAGCTCTTCTTTTATCAGTGGGTTCAGTTACACTGTTGCTGACACAAATGCGAGCTGTGGATCCATTGTTTAATATTTTACCTAACTAAACAAAACAGCGCTAACTCCCAGTCTTTCTAAGTCTGCAAACATGAATTTTTATTTCACCGAGTCAAAGGCCTTTTCAGCATCCATGAAGGCAGCCTCCCCCTACAAAGCTGAATCTAGTTAGTCTACTGTACTAAAAAAAAGGTTCTAAGATGATTGGCTGTCATACAACTGGGAATTAATCTCATCTCTCAGATAGTACCAGATATGCCATATATGCATGAAGGGAATTTTCTCCGATTTCCATTAATATTTTTGTATCAGAATTAAAGAGCGAAAGTTGCCTATAGAACAAGCACACATTCCCTGGCTTATATGATTTTAAAATAGTAATCATTACAGCTTCTCACATGGTAGGGGGAGACAGCTTGTATTCATTATTCTTTTGAACAATGTCATGAGTTCAGGTCATCTGTGTATATACCTCCTAGAAGTCTGTAGAAAGACCATCCAAGTCAGCGACACTGATACTTCTTTGGGCTGAAGAGCTGCACGTGCTTTCCGCAACAGGGGGGTAAAAGAATGTCTATACTACAACTTAGTCAGCCAATAACTGCTAATCAAAGGTTTCCGTGGTTCCAGTCGGGTAGCCTAGGGAGCTCTCACAATCCTGATATAGTTGCAGTGTGATTTGGCCTCCAAGTTTTCATTCTGGGCTTTGAGCAGTGCAAGTTCATTTTTGATTTTAGATTGTATGTCCTAGCTCATCCAGCTTCATCCTGATGCTCTTCTCTCAATCCCAAAATATGTTTATTGAATTTCTCAGACATATAATTCATACTGTAGGTGAAATAATCTATTTTCTCATCTGTTGTTTGGAGACTTTGGTTCACTTCTCATAAATCTTCATCATCAACCATGACAGCATCTTTTTGGCAAATCACAGCTATCCCAAGCTTTCGTGGATATTTTGGAGTCAAAGCAGAGCATGGATTGTGAGCAATCCGTTTCTCTCACTGTGAATTTTGCAGTCATTCAGTTTTGTAATAGGCTTGCCCAATAAGAGATTTGGGGTGCTTTTGTTCACAGCAGATGCCTAGTAGAACGCCCACCAGATGCCCAGTAGAACAGCATGTGTTAGCTCTTGTTTCTTCCGAGTGAATTCATATGGAAATTGGAGCCAGCATCTCTGCAGGGCTTCTTTATTTGAGGTCAAAGTTTGGTACAATATGTGACTATCATGGAATGGTCACCAGTTGTGCGCCTGACTGTTCTGCTGGTTTACGTAGCATGCTGAAGTCCTTTTGTTTTCTGCGTCTTTGACCGGTAAGCAGTCAATGACAGCTACACAGAAACATCACACAAGGACTCTTAACGAGTCTATTAGAGGCTGAAGGCACAACAATTATATAGGCCACTTGGATTAAAAAACAAAATAGCAAACCCATGGGCATACTACAGATAGTAAAGCTCCAGATTCAACTGCTGGGTGGGTTTATCAGCCACTGAGTTTTCAAAGTGTTGGCGTCTCTCAAAATGCGTTAAGGTTAGCACTTAGAGATCCATGGGATCACCTGGTACTTACATCAATATGGCAGCCTCTAAAGTAGAAATTAATTCTAGACCTACCTGGAGTCCTGGTCTTGCGTAAGGTAAGAGCCATACAACACTCATCATAAGTGACCCACTTGCCTCTTTGTTCCAGTGCCGCAGCACTGACTCCACTCATGGTCTTGGTAGCAATGACCAACACATGGTACTCAAGTCCTGCACCCTCTCACTTTGCCCTAGGGACACAGATCTACTCCTACCACTGCTTCTCACAGAGGGAGATCAAACCTGTAACTGTAGGCTCATTACTTAGTGCATTAGAACACATTCCACTCACAATATCACATTGCCCAATTTAGAAAATGTGATTCACTGCATTTTATTAAGGTCTTACCTGTCAACCCAAGTAAAGTGGCAGATTATAGAACAAATGAATACCTTGTGCTTGTCAATATTTGTTCAGAAACTGAAAGATTGTAGATATTGCCCATTTGAAAATCATTAATTAATAGGCAAAGCCAACAACAGTAAATTTAGTTTCCGGTTAGCTGTCACAGAAGTAACCAAAGCAGAGACCCACCACAAAGCTCTGCAAACCAGATGCCTTACCCTATTTACATTCTCTATGGGTTTGGAAAGAGCAAATATTGTTCCTTACATTAGCCCTGATGTGGCCCTTCTATCCACTTCTCAATCGCACACTGGTCTGGACAGTATATGAGAGTAAGAAATCATGAAAACATGATATTAATATTTCATTTTCACATTTCGCTCTTTAGTGATCACTGTTCTCATATTTAGATGAATATTGTTTTTTAAACAGGTTTCAGGAGAAGACTCCCCTGTGTTTCTCTTCCTTTCCAGCTGATAGGTGTAGTGTTTTAAGACTTTGTATGCGAGGACCCTTGTGGTTCTAGACAGATTCAAAGAGGAATTGCGTAACTTGTTAGGAGATGTTAAGGTATGGTTGTGATCCAAAAGTAGTTGGTGATCGTATGTTTAGGAATAAAGGTGTCTGTTACAGAGCTCTGTGTGTGGTGTTGTCGTTTACTTGCCCCTGGGCTGAGGAGGACGCTGCAATAGGTGTGTGGCTAGCATTACAATCCCAACATGTTGCAAGGGTCTTCTCACAGTTACTACCTGCCCACAATAAAAGACAGTGCTTGCGTTGGTCTGCAGATTTTACAGTGTTGCAATCGCCTTTTTCTTTATGGTAGCCATGCATGGCAGAAACTAAGACTTCTATGGCAGACACATGTGCATGAAAATGCAGGTTCTTTCTTGTTTTCTCATATTCATTTCAAGATGCCTTCTGTCTCATCATTTCAGCAGTTTAGGATAATTATAAGTGAATGTGTAAGAAACTAAAACCGAAATGGGTGTCGCTTATATCTGTTTTAGTTCTCAGTGATGAATCCACCTTCCTAAAATTGCCTTTGTGTATTAAAGGTTGACCTCAAATAAAGTATCTATTCTACCTAACATGGCTGCCACACATGGCAGTTTTTCTATCCAAAAAAGAATGCCTCTCTGTTCCTGTCTCTTTTCGATAGCATTCTATGGGATTCCTCCTCATAGGAGGACCAAAGGATATATATCAACTCTAGGGAATAGTACATATAAAAGCCACAAATAGGAATTCATGTTTTTTAAAATGCTGTAAAGATAGTGGACAAGTTAGATAAGTCAGTGAAAGTGTACCTAGTAGATGGATATCGCGCGTGCAAATATTTCTACTCATGGGTGTCGATTCACCAAGTAGTGAAAGTGACATAACATACTCTTTGACCTTATTGAAATCACAAGACGCATTATCATATGACCCATGACTCTTACTGACTCTTTCCCAGGAAGGCATGTCATATGACTCTAACATCACAATAATTGACATGATAAACTTCCAAAATAACCACATGCTTAGTATAACAGTGTAACACAGAACAAGCATTTGCAATACAATCGGTCTCGCGTTTGCTCACGTTAGAGCTATTGGCGTTGTAAATTCCTAACTGGACTTTTCTTGCCATATACATTGAAAATAAAAAGTAAAACAGTTGACATAAGTGAGCCTATTTAAAGTGCCACAGCCGCTATGACAGTGAGCATGAAGGAGACACACAAAAGAAAAAATTAAAAGTAGAACAGTTTACATAAGTGAGCTGATTCAAAGCATTATGGCCACCATGAGCGTGAGTGCGAAGGAGACACACAAAAGGAAAAATGACAAGCCAAACAATTTACACAAGCGAGCCGATTCAAAGCGCCACCACCGCTATGAGCATGAGCGCGAAGGAGACATATAAAAAGAAAAATAATTTTGCTTGTAGTCAACACGTCAGAAAAGCAGCGCTTTCACACTGCTATCCTCGCCCTAAAAATTTCTATTTTAAATGCTACCTTTACTATGGTGCTGACTTGATCTTTAAAAGATCTGGGGTGGAATTCTGCCCTGAACTGCAGTGAGCCAGCATATCAAGTGAGAAAGAACTATTCGAGAGGGGATCAGTGCAAACCCCCCGCAAAATGATAGGATGGGATTTACTATCCAATGCAAATCAGGACATGCATTTGATAGTATTGTAAAGTAATGCAAAGTTGCGCTATGCACAGGTTTGCAATTTTTTACATCAAGGGGGCTTTCCATGGGTGGTGCATGGGTGTTCCGTTGTAAACATCTATGGATTTTGATGCAAATCCCTATCTAAAAACATTAGTAGACAATAATTTGTGACAAAATATTACTCTGCATTGAGGCAGGCATAGAAAGAAGAAATGTTTTCTTTTCTCCTAGTTATTCAAACTTGTATGTGAGCTGCGTGGCACAGCACACATACAAAGCGAGAAAAACTTTAAAACATATCTTTTACTAGAAGAGACACTTTCCAGTACAAAATCGAAGCTTCAGAGTATGCACACATGCTTTCACTATTGCACAAGGAAGTAGGTACTGGTGCATGGCAACATAAGTGCACCAGTACAGAGAGAGAGAGAGAGATAAAAAATACACCATATCATTTCAGATATGGCACATTTTATCTTTCTCCATGTGATGCAAAGCATCACAGCGAATTTGGTGCAGAGTTGCTCTGTATTAAGAAATAGTAAATCTGGGTCTCAATTCCACTCATTACCTGTCTAAAACTTTCACTCATACATACCTACTTGCACATAGAGGTACACTTGCTCACAGATACATGGGCTGTCTCCCAGTTACACACATTCTCAGCCACCTTTTTAGTCACCATTCATGCCACCTCCCCCTGTGCTGGTGCAGTTTTGGCACCCTAGCACCAATGCAGGCAAATGCGTTGCATGCAGGATTGTTTTTGTACCGAAAGGGGCAACTCCCTGCACAAAAACAATCCTAAGAAGTGTTTTCCCCTTTCCATGTGTGCTGCAGAATGCAGCACACATGGAAAAGAGAATAAAGAAAGGAGAAATTAACATATTTCTCCTTGTTACACCTGATCTGGGGGAGGCATACATTTTTGGTGCTTCCCCATGTTTATATGATCAAGTAAATCTGGGGCAGCTTCAAAATCCATGGGTGAAAAGTGGGAAAACCCACTGCAATGCCCATGGAATGCCTCCCTGGTCAGAGTAAGGCAACGCAGCGACTTGCACTGCTTTGTCTTACTCCATATGTATGAGGCCATGGAAAGCCATACAAAGTGGGTTTGCGTGGCCTTATAAATATGGTCGAGAGGTCAACAAAAGTGATGCCCCGGCAGCTCAAGCCTTTCATAAATATGTCCCTCATGGTCTAATTGAGAGTTTGGTGGATGGATTACTCTGTCCTACTTGTAATGAGGTGGATGGGACATTTGTGACAGAGTAATTGGTCCATGAAACTCTAAATCAGGGTCTTAGTTATGTCATGACTAATTAATGCCAAACCACAATGTACGTTACAAACCCCACTTTCCTGAACATGCATCGTAACTCAAACCCCATCTTCATGCTTATTTAACCACAGGGTGCATCCAAAACCCTATCATAATGCACCCTGACCCCTGGCCAGTAGGCTAAGCCCCAATATTCACAATAAAGCCCTCTTATTCTATGATGACTTTTTGATTATTATCTGTCCTTTTTTACAACTATAATACTGCAACTTAGTTTGCAATGACTACCACCAGAGATTCCCAATCAGGAAAATGCCTGGTGAAATAAATGGACTTGGAAGCCGTGGCAGTACTCACATGCACATTTAACATGCCTCAATATCCATATATTATGCTAATTTTTTAATTGATGGTGAACACCATCATTGCCCATGCCAGCAACATGATCATTGTGCATTTGCATTACACAACTGATGCACAATTGATTAGCTCTTGTATTTGGTCAATTAATTTGTTAATTTGACTATAGATGCCATACATTCTTTGTTGTGTGGCTAATAATTATTATTTCTTATTATATACCAAATTGTTGAGTTGCTATATTTTTGTTTTATTACATTATTATATGAACATTTTTGCTCTGTTCTGTATTTTAGCTGTGAGTGCGCATTGTTCAAGATTTGTAAATATTCATATTATGTAGTGGTTTGCCCTGAATAGTTTAGGCTACATCTCTTCCCCATGCCTATGTTTACTGTTAAACCTGTCAGCCCTAGAGGGGTTTTCTATCAAACATTTTGCCTTACTTCTTTTTTCACTAAATTAATGTTTGTTGGACTTAGGACACTGCACACTTTACCATTGCTGACCAGTGTGAAAGTGCTTGTGCTCTCCCCTTTAAACATGGTAAAATTGGCTAACACCAAATTGGCATCTTCAATGTACTTGTAAGTCCATAGTAAAATGGTACTGCATGTATGTAGTGTCTGTAAATTGAATGTTACTCAGCACTTATTGTGCCACCCACTTGAGTCACCCTTTAAACATGTCCCACCCCTGTTATTGAAGCCTTTATGTGCACTTTTAAACTGTCATTTCAACATGGCAAAATAAACTTTTGCCAGGTCTACACCTTCCTTTTTAATACAAATTAGTCACCGCTAGTATAGGCACTAAACAACCCATAGAACAGGGTGCAGTGTGTTTCAGTCAGTCAGTCTAAAAGCTTTATTTGCTACAAACTACGTGAGCCATAAAAGCAACAAATTAAAAGGATAAAATGTGAAGTATAAAAATAAAACAGATATCCCATAAAACACAAATAACCACAGTGTCAATACAGTTAAAATAAACTTAAGATGAGTTGAAGAGTAATATGCTAAAATGCAGATGTCATAACTAATATTCGCCATGACAATAGCCATTACATTTAAAATTAGACTCTTCGAGCATTGTTTGAATATGACCAATAAAAACACAAAGGGGCATATGTACAAGCCCCTTGTGCCACCGGAGCATTACGTTTGGGTACACTCCGGTGGTGCAATGCCCTGTGTCATATTTACACTCTTTGTGGCTTAATGGCACCTTGTAAATATGGGCCCGACACAGTTTTCTGCGGCAGAGGGGTGTGCAATGGCTGTTGATGTGCGTGTATCCATGCAACACCCCTTGCTTTCTCATGCTGCCCCAGATTTACAAGGAAACGTGAATCTTAGTCAGTGTCAAAAACTAACGCCACCCCTGGGGTGGCATTAGCATGGCGCTACTAGGAGAAATACTTTTATTTCTTCTCATTTTTGCTTTTTTTATGTGTGCCTCATTTTGAAGCACACATAGAAAGAGAAAAACACCATCAATTATTGCTTATATTAAATAACCACAATTTGCTACTTCTATGTGTGTTGTGTTCTGCAGCACACATAGAAGTAACAAATCACCACTATAGATTGTTTATGTGAAGGAACAATCTACAATGGCGATTGACTGTGCTGAAGAACGTGGCAGACATAGAAGTAGCAAATTGTCATTACTTAATGATTGTTTATGTGCAGGAAGGGACACCTTCCTGCATGTAAACAATTATTTGTTGCATTGGTGCTAGGCAGCTAAATTTAGAGCTAGGGGAAACACAGGGGTGCTCGTATTCTCATAAATACGGTGCATCCCCTTGCTGCATCACTTTCTTGAAAATCTGGCCCTTTGGGCATAGGCAGCATGGAATAAAACACAATACCATAATCCATTTTCTTTATGGCTTGGATTCCCTGAGTCATCTGATGGAGCTCTGATATGATTATTCTGAAGAGAAACAGGGTAACCCTATGGCAATCTGTCACGCTCCCTAGTTCATATAAAAATGTAAAAGCCACTTGATGATGAACTATTTTTTCTTGTAAGAAAAGGTGTTTAAGAAAATGTTTCCTGGGAATCCGATGAAATTTACAAAAATGTACTAAGTGCTGGGTGGTCTGCTCTGATCGATTATTACAGGGACATTTTTGGGTGACTGTGCCCACTCAATTTTTTGGAAAAGCAGCAGGTAATGAAAAATTAATAGCTTGAAATGAGTTAGTAGGTACTTGTGCTGTATATTGTTAATTAACGTAGGATACAATTTCCTTCCTTATTGGTCGTTCCATTCTAGGAACCACCCCAATGTTATCTTAGGGAGGTCTACTTTGACCTTCAAACGCATAGGTCCTCATTTTGTCATTGGCAGTAAAAACTGCCTACCGTCGTGGCAACGTGCGGCAAAATACTGTCACCGTGGCTACGATCTGTCCGCCATATTATGATCACTGCCAGACTTCTGCCACAAGAAGTCTAGCAGTGATCCTACTGGCGGACAGTGGTAAGCTGGCGCTGCTACCACCAGCACCGCCTCTCGAGTTGAACGCCGCCAGTCGTATCATGTCCTGTAATACAGCCTGGTGGTGTTCTGCTTGCAGGTGATGACGCAGAAATAGAAGGTCCGACATATATTCCTGTATACCGTGTAATCGAAAACACATAATGAAGTGTGATTTTAGTAAAAGAAATAATGTACGAGGGAAATTGTGCCCTCGGGGTAGTTCGCCATCATTATAAACGAGCTTTATTAATCATGAAGTATTAAAAATGTACTAATCCGTCATAATCGCAAATGTATGCCATGATTTCTTGTTTGAAAACTGTTTTGCTTAGCTTAAATTTAGTACAGGCTTTGGCC
The DNA here is from genome assembly GCF_031143425.1 of Pleurodeles waltl. Taxonomy (NCBI): domain Eukaryota; kingdom Metazoa; phylum Chordata; class Amphibia; order Caudata; family Salamandridae; genus Pleurodeles; species Pleurodeles waltl. Next base: position 801,729,315 of record NC_090446.1, read on the forward strand.
AAGTTGCTTGGTTTCAAATTCTAACTGCGTGATTTTCCTTGAACTAATGAAACATATATTCTTGCTTGAAGTTGTATTTTTCCAGTAGAAACTGGATGGTACACTTATCTCCAAGGTTTCGTGCTAGGCCGGTTACATCCCCTTTGATACAAGGTCAGTCTCTGCAGGTGCGGACAATGAAGGTACAGATAGTAAAATAATTGGCAAACCATGATACAATTTGTGTTCCAAGGCTCCAAGGACAGTGTATGCATAAATGGGCGCTAGTAAAAGACAATTTTTGATTGGACAATTTGAAGCCAACCTATGAACCCTCCAATGGAAGACCCTACAGAATTTGGAATGTTTCTTACTTAAACCCACCGGACAAAGAGAAGTCAGCCATTTTCCTCGATGCCAGTTTGAAGCCTGATGCCAGACTCCATTTTGGACGACACCCTGATGCCCTTTTCTCTATCTGAGAGAAAGAGACTTTAAGAATTCTCACCCTAGAGACTTTAACTTTGATTTGCCCCCGTCTTGCCCATGCAGTAGCTTTGCCCCATTCTCCTTGCCGCTGCAAGGGAGCTTGCCCTTAACTTTGCCCCCTTTGAATCTTGCCCCATGCTGATCAACCGGTACCTGAAGGACGAAGACTTTTCTTGAATGCTGATTGTATTTGGTAAATATGAAAGGATAAATGTATTATGCATTGTGTTTTTCCTTTTAGGTGCCAACTGCTATTTTGATAGGATCCTAACTAGAAGTTTTCCAAATTTGTGTTGACTAAATTCGTTTTGCATGAAGTCCCACATGCCAATGCTAATTAGAGGTTAGTCGAGGTATTCATTCAATGTATCATGAAGAATTGAAATCTTGTTATGCTGACCGAATGTATGCAATTAGTCAAATACAGTTAGTCACATTGGTGATTTGCATTGCTATAACAGAGTGTATCATTATTCAGATTTTGCGTAGATTGCGTTTCTTCCGCCGTTATGGACAGCTAGTAATGTCCATATACATATATCAATTGGTTTTTAGACACATATATATCGTGCTAGCTTTGTTAATATAGGGAAATAAATTCACTAACTTTTAATAAACTGGTGTGGTTATTCATGACTGAAAGGTCATGGTGCGCCGAAATACCAACTGTTATTGATTTCTGATGTGTTGTATTGATTTATTAATTGAGTACTGATTACCGATTACAACAGTTATTGATTATTGATCTGAGTGACTCGACTATTGAGGATGAGGAGAGCCCGACTCGGTTAAAAGATTCACCGACCTCCAACGTGTCCAGGTACAGGTAATTTATAAGGGCTGGACGCGTTATCAGTAGATGGTAGCAGAGATTGATGGTTTAGCCCTTTGGGACCCCATCCGAACAATAGACAGAGTCAAGTTAGAATTTTCTTTGATAAAACAAGTTGGAGAGATGATGATGCCCTAAGTCCCCGATGACTTTCCCGGGATCTTGGAGCTTGCGAATGAGGAACATGGAGGTATGAGAATGGTCTCAGCATTTCTAGTGACGGTATGAGTGAAGTTAGGGTTTCGCGCTTGCACAGCTTATCGCCGCAGATTAATTGAGAAGTTTGTGAGGACTTAAGTGGTTAAAAAGATATTAGAGGAGTGTTACTCCAAAGGTGTGAGAGTAGGGAAGTCGTCGAACTTCATGTGTGTGTAGCGCTTTGAGCAGAGAAAAATTGTCCACGTGGTTGTTGATGTTGAGACGGGCCCTGCGAGGTCAAGAGACTCCGGAGTATGTTGAAAAGTGTATGTGACACTTGTTTGATGTTGTGATCTGGTCAGGTTTAATAGGTTGATCGGGCGTGGTCAACAAGTCGGTATGAATGTTGCGGAGTGGAAGAAAACTTCGACTTTGAGATTTGACGAATTCTAAAGTGCACTAGAATAGTTCATTGATCAGTTGAGAGTAAAGTTTGCGGGTCAAATTTTGCTTGCGAAAGTGGGAAACCGAGAAAGATGGAATAACTGCCGAGGCTAGTGAAAAATCCCTAAGGTTTCTGAAGCGATTGTATTACCTTTCCTGTAGTAAACCGACAGATCTGTTTTATTCTTTTGGTTAAGTGCTCGCGTTGTAGTGCAGAAATTAGTTTATGAGTGAAGCCGAATGAAAAGAGGACAAGCCGCGGGACTTTGTCGGCCGCAGTGTGTGAGTGTGACGTCACTAGGAGCCGCACTGGGATAGGTCGGTTGGTGAAAAGGGTCGCGCACGGATTGGACGCAGTCCGTGAAGCGCAATTGGAAGGGGAAAGGCAAGCGAAGAGTATTCCGGGAATTAAAGTCACTTATTGATTACATATTTTAGAAAAACAAAAGACGGAAAGATGACATTTTTCAAAGCATTTAAGAGTGCCATGAGGGGAGATGTTTATATTAAAGCAAATGTAGGAGAAGAAACACCGCCTGAGGGTACACCAGCTTACATCGTCATTGAAGAAAAGGGTGTAGCGCCGTGTCTTTGGCTAAAACAATGGTGCAAATTAACAGAAAAACATGGAAGTGTAGCGTTCCCTATCCATGGGTCGTTTAACCTAAGGGTTTTAGAAAACCTGAGATTTGCGCTATACGACATGAAAGTACCTCCAAGGCCGGCACAGTTTGAGGCATTAGCAATTTGGGAGCTAATAGCTAGAAACCAACAACAAAAGAAATTTGAGACAAGAATAAGAAAAGTAGAAAAGACACTAGCGGATGCTAGATGGGACAGCACACAAAAGGTTTGGAGATCAGACGTATTGCAGGAGATTAAATTGTTTCCAGCGATTACCGAGGAAACGGAGACGGAAGGAAGGAAAGCCACCTGTAAGACAAACAGGAGTCAGTCCAGAGAAGGAGAGGGCAATAGAAACTCGAAAAGGGGAGACGAGTCAGATGATGAGGAGTTCATTATACAATTGCTGAATGATCGCCCACCACCATATGTGGAAAGTGAAAAAGGCTCGAGCATTAGTACTGCCCCTCCAGAACCAATACAGGGTAATGTAACACCAAATTTGAGGGTATCTCAGAGACCGAGCAGCTCTGACATGCCTTTCTCACCACAAATACCACGGATTCAGAGAATGTACCCAGACGTGCCAACATTGAAACCTGCTGATAACTATCAGCCACAGGTTCAAAGGCACTGTTGCGATGAGCATAATGTGGGAATGACTTCCGATTCAATGGCGCAGGGAGGACAAAACTATCAGAGACCGACATTGATTCAAGCTGAATCAACACAGTTCTCGATGCCCCAAAAGCAGACACCAGAAGTGCGAGTGGTAGAAAGCCAGTTAGGTATGCCAGCAATGATGAACCACAATGTGGGGATTAACATGCCACAGAATTCGGGGAACAGACAGAATCCAGATGCAATATCTCTACCTATCACTGTAGGTCCACCAGTACCACTGTACATACAGGCAAATTCAAGCACCAGCGACCAAGGGTTAATGATACAGAATGGGACAGGGAGAAGATGCATAGAAACCACTCCAGAGACGACTCCGATAGCTGCACTGCCAAATGGATCTGGGTCCTTGTCGGAATTTAGTCCAAATCCAATTTGTGCTCCGTCAACCGTGGTAAGGTCACATCCACCACTATTAGTACCGTTAACCTCACAGACTGAAACATTACAGAAACCGTCGATGGCAGTTGATGTAACTGCTACATTGATGGGACTGAACGCGCAACAGTTGACACAATGGTTCAACAGCCTGAACTCCCCACAGAGTACATCAAGCGGGAAGGGAAAAGAATACCTGAATAAAATAAGTTTGGGTATGGAGGCAGATGAACTGGTAGAGGGAACAATGGGTTTGAACAGATTAGAATCATACACAGAAGAAGAACTAAGATACATGTGCCCTAGTATTACAAGAGAAGTGAGCAACATACATAAGAAATTACAAGAAATTGCAGACAGAAACGAGATCGATATAGGTAAGACCAAACATCTAAGCAGAAGTTACACGTTAGACTTTGAGACAAAAGATTTTGAACACATGAGATCCGCAGGGATGAAAACACACCTTAAAGAGATACTGCAGAGTGCACAGGTTTGGAGATGTTTAGACAAGTGGGAAAGCAGGTGGGTCAAGAAAAAGGACAAAAAGAAAGAAAATACTTCAGAACGAAGTGAGAAAAAACAACAGAATGACGATCTGATAACCATGCTACCAATGAGAGAGACAGCAGGGGGAAAACTTGTGCATGTACCATGGCACAGGTGCGATATTCAATCCTTTACGGATGACTTTCCCAAATTAAGAGAGAAGCCGATTGAGTGGTATCAACAAACGGATAGATTTGTGAAGCTCGCGAAGTGTCTCTGGGAAGACCTGAATACCTTATTTGAAATTGTGGTTCCGGCTGATTTGTGGGAAGATTGTAAAAGGGCTGTAGGTTGGCCGACGAGTGAACCAGAGAGAGATAGGGACACAGGTGCGCCATCACCTATGGTAATGAGTTTGTACCACAAGGTGATCGAGCACTTGAAAACCAAGGTTGCGTCGAAAAATGTGGATTGGCAAAGGATTGACAGGACCGCTCAAGAAATTAAAGAATCTATACATGCGTATTATGAGAGGTTGTTGAAAGTGTTTAAAAATTACAGTGGCACGGAAACGATTGAGCCAAAAGACATGCTCCATTTTGTGTTCAGGTTTCTGGAAGGGCTGAGACCCGAAATTAGCCAGATGATTAAATCGCATTTGATTTGTTGGCAGTCAAAGTCGATCGATGAAGTGTTGAATTATGCAAAATACTGCAGTGATGAGATTGAGACAAAGCAGAAAAGATTGAAGGAAAAGGTGATGGTGATGCAGCTCAGAGCAGCTCAGACAGGTTTACAAGGTTTACAAGGGTTTCAACAACAGATGCCGCAGCAGCAGCAACAGGGAAATGTTATGTTTCAGCCGCAGATGAGAGGCAGAGGTCGAGGAGGTTTTGTGAATAATGGTCCTGATTTGAATACCGTTATGATTCCAAATGGTATACAGGCAATGAAGAAGGTGATGCCATGTCACATGTGTGGAATTGTCGGGCATTGGAAATGGGAGTGCCCAATGATGGTGCAGGAAGGTGTAGGTCAGCAAAACAATGATGTCAATGCATTTCAGACTATGAGAGGACCGAAACTCAGAGGTCCGAACCCAAATTTTCAAAACAATATGAACCAGATGCAGGGTCTACAACCCATGCAACCGCAACAGGTGCAAATGCCTCGTGTGCAAATGACACAATTGCAGCCAATGCAACAGCAGTTTCCTATGGTACCTAATCAGCAAATGCAAATACCCTTAGCACCAATGAATCAGCAGCAAGCAATGCTTCCTCAACAGGTCACGGGTCAGGGAACGAGTCAAAATGACACAGTAGACCAATTCCCACTACACAGCGAGAATGGAATAAACGATGCATGGGAGAATGAAAGTTCAGATGAGGAGGGAAATTGTGTGCTTGCAGCATCCTTGGAAGTTGATCAAAAGGGTCCGTATGTGGAGGGAAGAGTTATGGGCCATCACGTTTCATTTTTGGTAGACACAGGAGCTACACGTTCCACTGTTAGGAGCATTGAAGTACCAAATTTGCCACTTTCAGGGAGAACAGTTCAAGTAGTGGGAGTAGCAAATAGGTACCTGACGAACCCAATCACAGATCCAGTACAAGTCAGAATTGGTAACTATCAAGGGTCGCATAATTTTGTGGTATGTGACTCAAGCCCGATATCACTATTAGGGAGAGACCTATTGTGCAAATTGGGATGTTCGATTATGTGTTCGAACGATGGAATTAGAATTCAGACGAGCAGTGATGGGGAAGAAGAGGACAGTGTAGAAGGGGATGAGATGGAAACTGTCGATGAAGAGTATCCTCTGATTACCCTTTTTCCGATGATCACTGAAGCAGATATTCCAGCTGAGTTACAGGAAACAGTCGGAAAAGAAGTGTGGGATATGACAGGAAAAGAGGTGGGATTGGTGAAAGGAGTGGAACCAGTGAAAGTGACTGTAAAACCCAATGTAACCTTTCCCCAGACCCCACAGTACCATATGGCACAAGACACCCTCATGAAAGTCGCCCAACTCATTGACGAGTTTGTAAAACAGGGAGTACTGAAAGAAGTGTTAAGCAGTCCATGTAATTCACCAATCATGGGACTAATAAAGCCAAGTGGAAAGGTCCGAATTGTGCAGGACTTGAGGAAAATAAATGACATAATAATTAAATGCTGCCCTGTAGTACCAAATCCAGCTGTGATAATGTTTCAAGTCCCTTGCGATGCCGAGTGGTTCTCAGTCATCGACTTGTCACAAGCATTCTTTTCGGTGCCTCTTCATGAGGACAGCCAATTTCTCTTTTGTTTCAAATTTTTAGACAGAGTCTACAGTTGGTGTCGAATTCCTCAAGGGTTTTCAGAGTCACCGTCAATTTTCAATCAGATTCTAAAGAAAGACTTGGAAGTGTTAGAATTGCCATTCGAGTCAACCCTAGTACAGTACATTGACGACTTACTGATTGCATCCAAGACAGAAAGTGACTGCACAGCCGACACCATTGCTCTATTGAACCATTTGGGAAGGAACGGACACAAAGTGTCTCCTTCAAAATTACAGTTCTGTCAGAAGAAAGTGAAATATTTGGGTCACCAAATAGAAAAAGGGTCACGAAAAATTATGAAGGAAAGAATAACAAGTGTACTTCAAATGAGTCCCCTAAAGACGAGGAGGGAGGTGAGGAAGTTTTTGGGAATGGTGAGCTACTGTCGCCAATGGATTCCCAACTTCTCAACCCTAGCAAAACCTTTACTGAAACTGACCCAGAAGGATGCATTGGATGAAATTGAACTGAAAGGAGAAGAGATGGATGGTTTTATTGAATTGAAAGAATGCATGTGCAGGGCTCCAGCTTAAGGTATGCCTGACTACACAAAGCCTTTCACATTGTTTTGTCATGAACGTGATGCATGTTCCTTGTCTGTCTTGACCCAAGCCCATGGTGGCGTAAACAGACCAGTAGCATATTTTTCAGCTACTTTGGATCCGGTCGCAGCAGCACTGCCAGGGTGCTTGCGCGCCGTAGCCGCAGTTGGTATCAGCCTCACTCAGAGTGAAGGAATAGTGATGGGACACCCTTTAACAGTCATGGTCCCTCACTCAGTTGAGATACTTTTGACACGTTCCCGAACACAGCACATGACTGGTGCTAGACTCACAAGGTACGAAACAATAATTCTGGGATCACCTAATGTGCAGCTGAAAAGGTGCACTCCGTTGAATCCAGCAACCTTGTTTCCCAGTGAAAATGCTGAAATTGAGAACGCTGAAGACATCGAGCACGACTGTCTTCAGGTGACTGAATTTTGCACCAAACCAAGACCTGATATCAAAGATACCCGATTGGAAGAAAATGATCAAATTATTTTTGTTGATGGTTCATGTTTAAGAGATGCACTGGGTGTATTGAAAGCAGGATACGCTGTATGCACAGTAACAGGTGTTTTGGAAGCATCTTGGCTTCAAGGAGTTTACTCTGCACAGGTAGCAGAATTGGTAGCCCTTACTAGAGCTTGCCAACTTTCTGCATTGATGAAAGTTACCATTTACACTGACAGCCAGTACGGGTTTGGAATAGTGCATGATTTCGGACAATTGTGGTCACAGAGAGGCTTCATGACCTCTTCAGGGTCGCCAGTGAAAAATGGCGAAAGAATAAAAGAATTGTTACATGCCATTCAACTACCAGGAGAAGAAGCAGTGGTAAAATGCAGTGCACATTCGAAGGGACAAGATTATGTTTCTCTGGGAAATGGATATGCGGATCAAGTCGCAAGGTTTTGCGCATTGAACTGTATATTGCTTAGGGATGAATGGAATTTGATAAGTGAACCAGAACTCGAACCAAGCGAAAATTTGCTCTAAAGGTGATAGATACGATGGACGAATTGAAATCCCTACAGAATGATGTTAGTGAGGATGAGAAACTTTCTTGGACCAAATCACAATGTGTAAAGAGACTAGATGAATTGTGGGTTTCAAGTGAAGGGAAATTCGTTCTTTCAAACAGCCTTTTGACACAGATAGCCAGATTTTACCATGGACAAGCTCATCTTGGGAGGGATGCCATGATTAGGTTGTTTAAAACTGATTGGTTTAACCCCAAATTCCGTCAAGTTGCTGAAGCAGTTTGCCACCGTTGCGTCATTTGCCAACAGATGAACACAGGGAAGGGAACAGTAGTAAATTTGAGCCACATTGGAAGAGCAGGGGGTCCATTCAGCAGGATGCAAATGGACTTCATTGAGATGCCTGTGCATGGAGGCTTGAAGTATGTGTTGGTGGTTGTGTGCATTTTTAGTCACTGGATTGAAGCATACCCTACACGCAGAAATGACAGTCTCACAGTTGCAAAACTACTCTTGAGAGAGTTAATACCACGTTTCGGATTCCCGATCTCTTTAAAATCAGATAGGGGAAGTCACTTCAATAATGAAGTAATAAAATTGCTTTGTGCAGCACTGAACATTGAGCAAAAGCTGCATTGTAGCTACCGCCCTGAAGCATCAGGTCTAGTGGAGCAAATGAATGGCACATTAAAATCGAGAATGGCGAAAATATGTGCATCAACAAACTTGAAATGGCCTGACGCATTGCCTTTGGTACTAATGTCAATGAGAAACACCCCTGACAGAAAGACTGGACTGTCCCCACACGAGATTCTCATGGGCAGAGCTATGAGACTTCCAGCAGTTCCTGCAAATGCGCTTTTGAATATTACAGATGATATGGTGTTAGACTACTGCAAAGGTCTAGCTGATGTGGTTCGATCTTTCTCTCACCAGGTGGAGGCAACCACCTTGCCACCGATCCAAGGTCCAGGACACACCCTGAAAGCAGGTGACTGGGTCGTGATAAAGAAGCACGTGAGGAAGTCGTGTTTGGAAGCCCGTTGGAAAGGACCTTTTCAAGTGATTTTGACGACTACCACCGCTGTGAAGTGTGCAGGAGTTCCCAACTGGATTCACGCCAGTCACACAAAGAGGGTGTTGTGTCCCACAGATGAGGAAGTTGAAGCACTGAAGTTACCAGTACCTGATAACAAAGTACCGAGCGCTGAGGCAGAGCAAAACAGAACTAGAAGCGAACAGGCAGAAATAGAGGAGGGAGAAATATTCTCTGAGGACGAAGCAACTGATTCACTTGGGGAAGACCAAGGAGGAGCCTCAGACAGCGACGAAGCAGCTGAAGGTAACAAAGAGCCTGAAGCAGCTGAAAGTGACATAGATCCTGAAGAAAGTAACGGTGACAAAGGGCTCGAAACAGGTGAAGAAGCAGGAGAGCCTGATCAGACGAGGGCTTTCCCAGAAGCAGACGATACAGAAAAAGAAAAGGAAAACCTGATTGACTCCCCAGAAGGAGGGGACAAGGCAGAACAGAACTAAACTGCTCAAACTTCTTCAGAAGAGATTGCAGGTCCATCAAGTGGACACAGTGCAAAAAGAAGACCAAGCATATCACCAGTAAAACTAAGAACTAGAGAAACGTTGAACGACAGTGAAGGGCCAAGAGTGAAAGAGAAAAGAAAGGAAGTGTCTGTCGTAGTACCAACACCAAGTGAAGAAAAGGACTTGGCCAAAGAGGAAAGTACCAGTGAGAAAGAATCAAAGAGAGATGCAAAACTGAAAAGAAAAAGGATACCGAGCAGGAGGTATTCCGGTCCGGAGTGGGCATACGTAGCCAATAACAATTGGTCAAACAAATTCGTATCCCTCAGTCTTGAGAACGAAGAGGCAGAACTTCATTTTGGAAATAAAAACTTTATGGACTCTGTTGATTGAAACCATTGATAACTTGATTGACTTTTCAACAGGCTAAGACATTGCTAACTTGATTGACTTTGAAACCGATTTTGAGACAACGCTGCTAACCGATAAGAGACTAAGCTGCTAAAGAAACTGTGTGAACATTGAACTCGTTCAGCTTTGTAAATACCTGCAACTTAGAGAAAAAAAAAAAAAAAAAAGCCTGCAAATACACTTTGATAAAGTGTCTTCGACTTTCTGATTCTATACAGATCATGACTAGCTTCACTACACAGGGGCGTAAAGTGAAGTATTGTAAATACATGTGTATAGGCTTAATAACCGCATGCGTACTAATAATTGTAGCAATAGTTCTTGGAATGCATGGTAAAAGTGAGAGTGAGAGTGAGACGAATGATGCTTCTACTTCTAAACCTATTATCGTTACTGAACTAACAGCTCTGAAGAGACTCGAGCAAGACGAGAGACACTTGCATGATAAGAAGGAACTTTCATCTAATGTTTTCTATCGCTTACTAAGTGAGTATGTTGAGACCATGGATGCGAAAGATTGTTATGTGTGTACACAAATACCTACCTCAGTAGTGGAAGGGGTAACGTATCGCAGCATGCCTCTTACGTATGGAATTACATGTAGTATAGTAGCTTCCAGATTTTATGCTCAAAAAGACATTCATTATTTCTATACTAACTACGATGTTACTTTTGCATATGTCCCCATAATAGGGCACCTAAGTAAGATAGCTAGAGATTGGTCTGCCAAATTAATGAGGGAATTTTTTGAACCGATGTCACCTTTCCACACAGCTCACGCACATAGGGAGAACCTTACATGCTTGCTTTCACCAGTAGAAATAGAATTTTTAGACCGCACTGACGACAGAAAGAACGAAATGAAGGAGAAATTAGAGAAGGAATTGCATGAAAGGACGTCTGTAGATAATTATGCTTTTGCCGCAATAGAGACACAAGGGAAAATAGCTTTAGATACATTGCATGTGGGAAGATTTTGTATACATAGATTTCCATCATATTATGACACAGTTTTCGTGGGAACGAGTGAATGTAAACACACATACGCATTCCAACAAAAGTGGACGTTCATGCTGAATGGACAAGACCCAGTTATTCCTGGAGTGTATTATATTTGTGGACTCAACGCCTATTATCGTCTTCCTAAAGGATGGTATGGGAGGTGTTATTTGGGAATAGTGTTCCCAAAGGTTTACCAACTAGACGACTTAAAGAAGTTTCCAAGGCTGTCTGAATCACATCGTGTTCAGAAAAGGGAGACAGCTGCTGGTGTGGTAGGAGATATATTTGGAGCTCTGATTCCTTCAGTAGGAGTCATATTGAATTCAATCAAAATACGAAAGTTGTCTACTATTGTGGATAACATGCTGACAAAGTTTTCAGGAGCTATAATCCTGATGGATGCTGAACTCGCTGCAGAAAGAGCTATGACTCTTCAAAATCGGCTTGCCTTAGACATTCTTTTAGCAAAGGATGGCGGCGTTTGCAAAATGCTTGGCACGCGTCACTGTTGTACATATATACCCGACAGCAGTGGAAAAATTAGAACGATGCTTACAAATTTAACTAAAGAAAGTGTAGATTTAAAGGAATTGAAAGAACCCGGAGTTTGGGAGAAAGTTGGAAAAGGATTTGCTTCTGTGGGAAATTGGCTCAGCAACGTTTGGAACGGATTGTTACTAAAAATAGTAAAGGGAATATTAATAATATTAATTTGTCTATTAGGTTCTTGGGGAATATGGAAAGCTTTCAAAATGTTAAAAGCAAGGAACAAAAGAAAAAGAGAAGAGAAAATAGAGAACAAAATGGTGGAAATTTATAGGGAGAAGTCAAAAGGGACTAAAAGAAAAAGGGAATTGACTGAAGTGCCAAATTACTATACAGAATTTTAATGGAATAAAATTTGTGGGTAGATTTGATGTGATGACATAATTAGTCATCAGAGGAGGGATTGATGACGCAGAAATAGAAGGTCCGACATATATTCATGTATACCGTGTAATCGAAAACACATAATGAAGTGTGATTTTAGTAAAAGAAATAATGTACGAGGGAAATTGTGCCCTCGGGGTAGTTCGCCATCATTATAAACGAGCTTTATTAATCATGAAGTATTAAAAATGTACTAATCCGTCATAATCGCAAATGTATGCCATGATTTCTTGTTTGAAAACTGTTTTGCTTAGCTTAAATTTAGTACAGGCTTTGGCCTAGTTGCTTGGTTTCAAATTCTAACTGCGTGATTTTCCTTGAACTAATGAAACATATATTCTTGCTTGAAGTTGTATTTTTCCAGTAGAAACTGGCTGGTACACTTATCTCCAAGGTTTCGTGCTAGGCCAGTTACATCCCCTTTGATACAAGGTCAGTTTCTGCAGGTGCGGTCAATGAAGGTACAGATAGTAAAATAATTGGCAAACCATGATACAATTTGTGTTCCAAGGCTCCAAGGACAGTGTATGCATAAATGGGCGCTAGTAAAAAACAATTTTTGATTGGACAATTTGAAGCCAACCTATGAACCCTCCAATGGAAGACCCTACAGAATTTGGAATGTTTCTTACTTAAACCCACCAGACAAAGAGAAGTCAGCCATTTTCCTCGATGCCAGTTTGAAGCCTGATGCCAGACTCCATTTTGGACGACACCCTGATGCCCTTTTCTCTATCTGAGAGAAAGAGACTTTAAGAATTCTCACCCTAGAGACTTTAACTTTGATTTGCCCCCGTCTTGCCCATGCAGTAACTTTGCCCCATTCTCCTTGCTGCTGCAAGGGAGCTTGCCCTTAACTTTGCCCCCTTTGAAACTTGCCCCATGCTGATCAACCGGTACCTGAAGGACGAAGACTTTTCTTGAATGCTGATTGTATTTGGTAAATATGAAAGGATAAATGTATTATGCATTGTGTTTTTCCTTTTAGGTGCCAACTGCTATTTTGATAGGATCCTAGCTAGAAGTTTTCCAAATTTGTGTTGACTAAATTCGTTTTGCATGAAGTCCCACATGCCAATGCTAATTAGAGGTTAGTCGAGGTATTCATTCAATGTATCATGAAGAATTGAAATCTTGTTATGCTGACCGAATGTATGCAATTAGTCAAATACAGTTAGTCACATTGGTGATTTGCATTGCTATAACAGAGTGTATCATTATTCAGATTTTGCGTACATTGCGTTTCTTCCGCCGTTATGGACAGCTAGTAATGTTCATATACATATATCAATTGGTTTTGAGACACATATATATCGTGCTAGCTTTGTTAATATAGGGAAATAAATTCACTAACTTTTAATAAACTGGTGTGGTTATTCATGACTGAAAGGTCATGGTGCGCCGAAATACCAACTGTTATTGATTTCTGATGTGTTGTATTGATTTATTAATTGAGTACTGATTACCGATTACAACAGTTATTGATTATTGATCTGAGTGACTCGACTATTGAGGATGAGGAGAGCCCGACTCGGTTAAAAGATTCACCGACCTCCAACGTGTCCAGGTACAGGTAATTTATAAGGACTGGACGCGTTATCACAGGCGCTGCCCTTCCCGTTCCCTGAAAGAAGACCTCCTCGCCGGACAAGGTAAGTCAGACGTCCGACAGGGGAGGGGGTGGGGGGTGCTGTGTGTGTTTGTGTCTGGTTTTGTGTATGAATGTGTGAGCGTGTATGTGAATGCATCTGTGTGTGTTGTGTTGTTTGCATGGTTGTATGCGTGTAAGTGACTGTGTAAGAATGTGTGTGAGCATGTCTGGAAGTATGCGTGTATGAATGCGTGTATGGCAGTGTGAGTGACTGGGTGCATGTGTGGTGCATGTCTGCAGGTGTGTGCATGTGTGGGGTGGGGAGGAGTGAGAGAATCGGAGGGGGTGGGGGGTGAGGATCGGAGGGGTTGGGGGGGAGTGGGAGGATCAGAGGTGGTGGGGGAAGTTCAGATGGAGGAAGGGTGGGGGGCGTAAGGTGTGTGTTGGGAGGGTGGGGGAGCTGCCTACCGGTAACAGGGAAGGGATTCCCAGTCACCGGTATGGCCTACCGCCATGGTTTTCGTGGCGTTGCTAATGCTACGAAAACCATGGTGGTGGGCAGGCGCAAAATGCCACCAGCAGTACTATGCCAGCCGCCGGGTTGGAGATTGACATCTCCGGCCCGGCGGCTGATTGCCCCCATGCCAGTATGAGTGGAGAAGAGGCAGATTGGCTACAGCCAACCCGCCATTCTCATAATCTGGCGGTATGTACCGCCAGCCTGTTGGCGGTACTACCGCCACATTATCACTCACCACCGGGGTCATGATGACCCCCATAATCTCCAATTTCATTTTTAGAATACCTTAAGATATCCTCTGGGTGAGACTATAAATTCCTCTGTGAATTACCCAAACCCAGCAAAGTCTGCTTTATATTCTGCAATCATGGGATTATGTTCATCATATCTGGTCCCACATAGTCTTTAAGAATGAACTCAGTGCCATAATAGTAGAGGTTTAGTTTCAAGGATATCTGATAAAAAAAATCAACACCCATTTCCCAATGAACAATGGGTACCAGGGTAGAACGAGGTACTGACAAAAGTCTCTGGAGAAAGGCATTTTCTATTATTTGTAAGTCACTCTTGTCCCCAAAAGTCCAGATCCCAGGACCATACACTGCTGTAGAGATTGTTTTGTCATTATAAAAGGTTAGTTTCTGGCCAATAGGTTTGTTGCCTAACGTAGAGGTGAACCTCAGCAAACCTTCATTATTCCTAATCAGATTAGAGACACTAATCTCCTTGTGGTATTTCCAATCCTGTTTCGATTGAAACTGTATCCCCAAATAGCTGAAGGTGCTGGCATTTCTTAGCTTACTCACTTTGATAAAGAAGGTGTGCTGTTTCCCTCCTGCACAACCACATCACATTGTGTACATTTTGGCAATGTTAATTTTCATACTCCTCTTTCCTATAAAATCAGTAAAAGCTGCAGGCTTCTTGGGGTCTGTGCTAAAACAGCTGCATCATCGGCATATGAAGTATTGGGATCTGCTGTCTTCCTACCCTGGGTGTATCTGCACCCACTGCCTGAAGCTTTTCTTCTACCTCATTGATGTATAAACAGAAGAGGAAGGGACCTAGCATGCACCCCTGTCAAACTCCTCACCTAATACCAAAAGGTTCTGTCAGTTTTTCCTATGTGCCATAGCAAACGTTTGCCCTTAAATCTTTATACAGGTGGGCTAACAACTAAATTATATCTTTGATGCCCCCCCTTTTTTCCTAGACATGTCTAGAACTTTCCATGGTCAGCTAAGTCAAAAGCACTGCTTAGATTGATAAAACAAATTTACAGGGAGCCATCTGTGGCTTGGGTATATTCCCCATTAATAGGTTTAAGTTGAGTGATGGTCAACAGTGCCTAGCCCTTTTCTAAACCAATACTGGGTACTGGTGAGAATTGCATTCTATTCAGCCCAAAGTTTCAATCTCTCTAACAAGACTCTCCCCAATAATTTAGCTGAAGAGTCGAGTAGAGAGATGGGCCGGTAACATTTCGGTTCATCACTAGAACCCTTCTTAAAAATTGGTTTGATAAGGGCAGTTGACCAGGTAGGGGGTACAAAGCTGGTCCCTGCTGCGTTGAGGACCTTAGTTAAAAAGGGGGCCCCATACCTCAGGTTCGGCTCTATATAAGTCCATTGGGATCCCATTCGGACAGGCTGCCTTCCCCTTAGAGCTGTTATTAATAGCCCTCACCACCTCATCTAATGTGACTGTTATGCCAATGGGTTGTTCGGCTGCCCAAAAAACAAAAATCTCCCTCATCTGGGTTGGGCTGTGAAAAAATTTAACCAAAGTGGTCCGCCCGTTGGGCTGAAGTAGACACCGAGTCCAAGACTTGGTCTATGCCCTTGGTGAACAGAGGTACATTTATGGTTCTCCAAAAGGGACCACTGTGTTTGGTATTGCCGGCCTTAACCAGGTTCAGCCAGGTCTCCCCCTGTAGGGTTTTCTTCTTTAACTTACTGGCATTATTGTAGTTCAAGCTAGCTGCTCAAACTGCTGTTGTATCCTTGTATCATTGATTTAAACTTTTAATCATGTGATTCCTGGTCTTAGTTCCATTTTCCATCAAACCAACCATTTTTCTCCTTTCCATGGGATTTAAACCTCATTGTCAACAATCAATCAGTGGAATTATATATTAGTATATGGGAGTCCTGTGTCTCCCTATAATTGGATTCTGATGCTAACCCTATCAGAATTTGGTCTAGAGTCATTGCCCCCAAGTTCTTCAAGATGTTTATTGGGTTAACACTTGCCTATTTGATTCTAACGCAGTTCCGAGCTACAGGGCGTGATATTAGCAATTTTCCCTGAGTCCGGGTACTTTGGGACATTTATGCCCTACTCGTAAATCTAGCACAGGTACCCTGCTAGAATCTGCAATAAAAAATGGTCAGCATGACTACTGCAATCTCTCCCCAGAAGCGCAGGAAAAAGGGGGAAATCACTAGTACCACAGTATTTTGCTGATTTCAAATTCCATTTTAGCATCAAATTGCTAAGGCCTAAGCCATATGAACTATGTGAGAAATGTGCTAGAATATTCCCCCGTGGTCATTGTACCCACATATACATCTAGACGTTCTAGCAAATAACAAAATGATAAAATCCCCTGGCCAAATTTTAAAAGAGATGCAGTGAATAAAAAGCTCTAGCTCCGTTTCAAGCAAACTGACCACCTATACCTTAGAAGAATCAAAAACATTGCTACAGAAGTTTATAACTGTGATAGTCAAGTTAATGCCCAGTGTAAAGGTAACAACCTGGTAATAGGGAGACTTTAGGAAGCTCTTCATAGTTCCTGGGGCTAAAAGAGTTGACAGAAAAGTCAACAAACCCCCTTGGCCCTACTACTGTTCGAAGAGGAGGCAGACGAATTGAAAGCGACAAAGCCATACTGATGTATGATATTTAATGACCATGTTTCCTGTAGGCACAATATGTGCAGATTCCACGTAGGTTGCCCAGTCCTCTGTCACCATTTTGCTGGCTATGCCAGCGATACTACAAGTAGGAACTATTGTCCCCATAAGTACCTTAGGCTCCTTAGCTATAATTAGGCCTCTGGTATCTATAATAGGACTGTTATTGTTTAGCAAAGATTGTCAAGAAGGGGGAACTTGGGCAGGGAGTCAATATTGAGAGTCCAAATGCGAGAAAGTGGAGAAAGTGTTGGGTGCTAACACCCAAAAGATAGAAGTGGTGGAGGCGAGAGACACTGCACTCTGTGGCCTATATAAGAAACCAAGAGGTAGGGCTTCAATAAGCGCGGGAGGGCGTCTTCAAAAGTGGATCTTAGACAACATATCCCTAGCAACCAGCCTTTCCTTGAAGTTGATAAGAATACAGTCCTTATTATCCGGTTTTGGGGACCGACACACCGAACTAACCCTCTGTACAAGTTTAATCTGCTGATGCGAGTGCACCTGGCCCTCAAGTCTGCTATTAACCCAATAGACAACTTTAGTCGTGAGCTGAACATGATCTTCTTTTACATTTTGGCTCAGTGGGAGTACCCCTTTTAAAACCATCACGTACAGAGTAGCCTGTGGGGCGAGTGGCAAGGTAGGTAGGGAGGTGTAAGGGATAGAGGAAGCGGACCTTACAGAATGATTGCCTCTTTGATTTAAGATTCCCCTTGGCCCCTGCAAATGGGCCTCAGAGACTTTGGGGTTATTTGAAGGGCATCTCTCCCTGTCTGTGTGTTGCCCACACAAATTAAGATGTACAGATCTCTCTGGGGCATTGGGGACAACCACCCCCTTCGAACAGCACACCCTTGGTGTAGGCTCATGACGCCTGCTCTCCTGATATGCCCTGCCTGCAACACTCCACCCTTGAAGGTGATTGTATCACAATATTCCTCTCCCTCCCCACCTTGCCGTCCCTCAATAGGTGACTCATTGCAGTGATGGCCTATTTAAGTTTTTTCAATCTCACTATTAAGGGGGACAAAGCTAAAATGAGCAGGGAGAGTATAAGTTTGGACATTTTATCAACCAAGAATGCGTGAGAGCCAAATCCATACAGCTGGCATATCTGTTACCGTGTCCGTTACCGGGTTCAAATCATCTCCCATAGTACTCTCTCTTTGGGGCAAACTAGGGCAGGGTCTTTTGAATTTGATGTTTCCTTAACCTCTTTTCCTTTTCTTCACTTGGGTGTTCTTCCTCTTAACTCCTTTGCCACCTGATTTCCCCAAGGTCTCCATGTCTTCTTTCTGGCCCTCCGGGACCAGCAGCAGACCAGGACCCCAGTTAGCAGACTCAGACTCGGATAAAATCTCAAATACGGTCTCCAATATAAGGTCTAACACAGGAGCAGGTACCAGAACAGATACAGAGGTATAGTTCTTGTCATCTACTTTTGTGTTGGTCACCATGTCATTGGTTCGGTCTACTTGAGTATCGGGGGCAAAAGGACTGGTGGCAGATGAAAGTGATCACATACTTTCAGCCAGTTTAGACTCATTGCTCACTGAAAGAAGTTATCCATTGTTGTTGTTTTTGTGCGAGGAGATATAGAGTTCATTTTCTGCTTCCCCATGTTTGACCAAAAGGCACTAAGGCACAAGGCAAATCACAGAATGTCAATAGTGGTGAATGTGTCAAATGCCAAAAACATCAACAATGTAAATGAAGTAAGTCTGGAGTGAGACCAGTAGGACACTCAGGTGATGCAACACGTCCAAAAAGGGCATCACAGTGCACAGCACAAAAGCAGCAATGGCAGAAGTAACAGTAGAAGCAATGGGAGTCACAGCTGCTATCCACTTACCTCTTCCTCTGGACTTGTTGAAGCCACTGCCTCCACCCACACATGCAGAATCACACAAGCAAACTGAAGAAGGAACAGGAAATTGCCGGGACTACTTAAGAGCACTGGCCTCAGTATTATCAATCCACTGTAGGCTTGCTTGGTGACTCTGCTACTTGCTTGGCTGCAATGTATTTAGAAGTTGGACATATCATATACTTTTAAGTCTTACATGTCCCAGTAGTGAAAATATCTTGCAAGGCTTGCCTCTCTCAGAGGATAACATTGGGTTACCTTATCACATTTCATTAGTGATATATTTCAATTGGGAGCAGGTAGGAATATCAAGTTTGGTCTCTAAAGAATTATAATTTAATGCACCCTTTAATGGTAAATTTGGATTTCAAATCACAATTTTGAAAATGCCACTTTTAGAAAGTTCATCCACAACCTGTGAGTGATCTGATTCAGGGAGCAGGGGGAGGGATCAATTCAAAATTAACAAAAATAGGGGGCCCCCAATAACCATAGATGTAACATTCATTTTTATAGGCCTCTGGATGCAAAACCCTCTAGAAACTTAAAAGGATAAATAGTAGACCCTCACATCCATCTCTTCAGTACACATGTGGATGTATGATAGACTCAGAAAAAGGACTGTGATGCTGCTCAGCTGCAAGAAGGACTGCTACTCTACTTCCCTACGATTCTGCTACCCTGCTGCCTGAGTGAGGAGGACTGGACCTGCCTCTTGAACAGAGGACCACCAGATTGACTCCAAGGTTAGTTGGCTGACCTCCTGATCTGAGCCTCAGGGAAAGAAAGTGTTCCTACCACTTTGAACCCAGTAGCTGGACTCTGTCTGCTGTGCGTCTTACCCCTTCAAGTGGTGCCACACTTCCTGGACCCTTAGAAGGGGGCCTGAAGGTGCTCTGCCAGCCCAGCTGTGGCCAAGCAGAGCTGATGCTTTGCAGCTTATCATCGGAACTGCTGCTGCATGACACATCCCTGACCAGAGACCTCACATCTCATCCGAACCACCACTGAGCAATGCATACACAACAAAAAGTCCTCACATTGCGGCCATGCCACTACTCAAAACCACACCTGTGTGACACATCCATGACACAGGACCCGGCTTTGCAGTCCCAATTCACTGCTGCATGATGCATCCTTGATGTGGGACCTCACAATGCTCTGCAGCCTGGATTTAAGGTACTTGGCTCAGCTGGACTAACTTAGTCCCTGTAGCAGGGCTGTGTGCCATGGCGGTTGACCTAAACATGCTACTTTGTCCCCATCCTGCAGGACCAGATGCCAAATTGAATATCTCTGGTTTCATCATTTTGGTGTCAAATACCTTAGTAAACTTTAGTCTATTTTTTAAATTGGTGTGGGATTTTTCTTGTGTTGTTTTTTTCACATTATTACTTTTTGAAGTACTGAATAAATACTTTAAGTTAAGCCTGACTGCTTTTGTGCCAAGGTCCCAGAGGGTTAAGCAGAGGTTAATTTGGGCTTTTCTTGGGTTCACCTTGACAAGCTTTGTGGTTGTAGCTTGAGTAGGGATTCACCCCCCCCCCACCCCCCAACCAGTAACACAAATTCCTACATTTAATAAATGCTTTTTGGGTGACATTGTTAATAAGTGGCTGCAAGAATTTGCTTATATGTAGTAAATATTTGGTCTCAAGTACAAAACATTGCATTGCAAAGCTATCCTGCCCCATTTTGTGTTTTACATACGTATGTATATGTGTATATATGTATTTATTTATTTGTTTATTAGTCATTCAGATATTTATGAAGTGAGTCCTTAGCTATATATGAAACCATAATTGTATTTCAAATAACAATAAGAATTAGAACATCTTAGGGAGAGGAAGACAGCAACTGATTTAGGACATTAAGGGGCATATTTATACTTTCTTTGCACTGAATTAGCATCATTTTTTGTCATTTTTGCCTTCCATAGAGCAACCTTGGCAAGCTTATGGGCTCAAACCTATGCCGTCTGACTCAAGTAAGTTCACACAAATGCAGATTGCACTACTGTGCTACTTGCAATATGAATCTATTTGTGATTTAAAAAAATATAATACTGTTGGACCTGGCCCCTTTTGGCACATTCATCCCCTGACTTTTTGCCTCCTTCCTCCTATTTTGTTTTTACCTCTCACTGTTGGCTCTAGGACTCTGAACAATTTATCACTACTGATCAGTGCTAAAGTGCAGGTGCTCCCCCTTATAAAGTTGGTATGATTGGCTAATACCTAATTGGCATATTTTTTATTTACCTGTAAGCCCCTTGTACAGTGGTATCTCAATACCCAGGGCCTGTAAATTAAATGGTACTAGTGGGCCTGCAGCGCTGCTTGCTCCACCCACTGCAGTAGCCTTTCAAACCTGTCTCAGGCCTGCTAGTGCAGGGCCTGCGTGCGCAGGTTTCTGCCACAGGGTCCTGGCATCTAAATTTACTTGCCAGGCCCAGAACTCCCTTTTTACTACATGTACGTCACCCCTAAGGTAAGCCCTAGCTAGCCCTATGGGCAAGGTGCTATGTATGTAGAAGGCAAGACATGTGCCTAGTAGTGGGGCCTGTCCTGATAGTGACAAACAGCCTATTTGGTTTCTCACTGCTGTGAGTGCTGCCGTCTCACAGGATTGCATTGGAAATGCCCTGCCTTATGTCTATGGGGAACTGTCTGATTTATGAGGGGTAGCGTAGGCATGGTTGTAATGGTAGTAAGAAATGCTGCTTACTGGTGTAGGTGTATTTTTTATAACTATTACAGAAATGCCACTTCTAGAAAGTGAGCATTTCTCTATGCTTATGACTCTGGTGTTTTGCAGCTTGACTCCAATCCACGCCTGGGCAGAGTGACAGTTGGGCTTTGTGCATACTTTTCAGACTGCCTGAACACGGGGAGGGTGGAGGTGTCACAGAGGTGCATCTGCTTATTGAATAGTCTTCCTGGGCTGAGAGAAGGGAGAGGTGGGGCACACATGCATTTGTAAAGGCTGTGCCCTGGCCTCACACAAAACGGTTGTTTACCCCCAACTGATGTTTAGAGCCTGTGATGGAGGAGAGAGGAGGCACTCCCAGAACCAGTTGTAACTGGTTGGAACCTCCGCTTCCCTTCTTTGTTAACACACTGTAATACTGAGTATGAGTACAGGGGATGTTTCCCCACAATTGGGGAGACACTTTGGAACTTACCTTGATCTGGACACAGAATGCTGGAACGGACTCACCAGGAACTGCCATGGACTGCTGGTGCTGTGCTGCCCTGTGTCCTGCTGGGTCACTAGGAAAGACTGCTATCTGCCTGCATCCCCCTTGCGCTGGCCTGCTGCTGGGCCCTGCCACCGATGCTCCATTTTCTTTGACTGTTGTCCCACAGGGACAGGGTGCCGAGGGCCCTGACCTCTGCAACTGCCTCAAGCACGAGGAGTGCTCCATCTCCTTTTATAGTGCAGAGAGGGTGCTTTGCTGGGATTACCTAAGTGCTTTGAAAGTGCTTCCGTTTTGGTGCCCCTTGCACTTGGTAAGCACATTCTTGCATCCCAACATCACCGCCGCGATCTGGGCATTGCGCTTAGCAAAGTGCACGATTCCGAAATCCCCACCGCAGCCCGGTCAGGCTGCTTGTGTCGAGTGCAAGTGACGTGCTGGCATTGGAACCCCTGGGGCACCATCGACTGGGGAAAAGGAGCGAGCGTGCTCCTACCATGCCCCTGGGGTGAAGTGCGCTCTGAGAAGTGCCACTGGGACACAAGCAGGCACCTGCTTTGGGCCGATCACCATTGCAGCTCGGGTGAGCCCCTTGTATCCTCTGGAGAGTTTGGGCGGGGAAGGAAGGCTCATCGGAGGGTCCCCGCCCGCCGGAGCCCCTAATTAAATGGTGAATGGGCAGGGGGGAAAAAAAGCCTCATTGGAGGCTCCTTCTGCTCCTGGGTGCCCCTATTTGTGTTCAGGATGGGTGGGGGTAAGGAAGCCTCACCTGAGGCTCCCCCCAGCCCCAACGGAGCCCTCAGTTCTTTGCAGAGACCGCAGGTGGGGTGGAAGCCTTGCCGGCGGCCCCCGTGCCACAGGTCTCTCTTGTGGCCCCTAGTGTTGTGTGCTGTGGCCCTCCCCCTGGGAGGGCCCCTCAGATCGTGGGCCCCAGGAGAGGCCTGTTATAAAAGCAGTGTCCCGTCCCGCCCAAAATTACTGCAAGGCCCCCGTTTAGCCCAGTGGAGCACCAGGTGGCCCCCTTTTTGTTCTCCTGGCCACTGGAAGTGCCTTTCATCATAAAAACAGGTACTTTCTAAAGGACATACATATTTCTTAGATTCCTGGTATGGACATTATTTATTTATATGCCTATTTTTATGATGTGCTACATATATGTGCTCATGTTCTTTTTGTGGGCATGACATGCTGATATGTTTTGATGACTTGCCATATGTTTTATAATGCTCTTGGTATAGGCATTTATGATACTTTAATGACAAGTGCATCTCTTTAGTAATGTGATTCCTAACTACTGCTGATGTTGCAGAATATTAAGTAACCTGTGTGTTATATGTGACTATTGCTGGTTCTGCAGAGTAACTATTGTGTAACAATCTGACAACTGCTTGAGTGGCAGGATATTACTGACATGTGTTTGGTTTAATAATTGTGTTGTGTGCAATACAGTTTATTTTTATGTTACTCTGTGTTTTTTGTTTTGTGGTGGGGATAGTGCGTCACTTGTGTTGTGTATGTTGTGCAAATGATTTACGCATAGCCTCTGGGATAGGCTTTACTGCTCGTGCCAAGCTACCAAGGGGTTGAGCAGGGATTATCTTGGACGTGTAACTCCCTTGCCCTGACTAGAGTTGGTGGGTTCTGCCTGGCTTTGGTGCATACCCTAGCCAACCAGAAACCCCATTTCCAACAAATACAATTAACTTTATGTACTGAGTCTATCATGAATGCCAATGTTTCTGTTAGGCAAAAGCCTATCTGTATTTGTAGCACTAGCTGCTCTTCTGCTGCAAGCCCTTGCACTTCTCCATATTTTCAGGCCAGTCCGACCTTTTGATTCCCTTTTGTGGTTGGAAAGAGTTATATCTCTTGAAATTATCAAGAAGTCAGGAAAGAGTCTGATCACATCCCATCAATCAATGTTTTTAATACCCCTTCCCTCTTTTGTTGATGATTCAGTTTTAACAGAGAAGCCCCAAAGGCTGACAAGCCCAGCTTTTCAGCCATGGTAACTTATTGTACATCAAATAATCTGGTAATTAACACAGATAAAACCAAGATAATAATATTGAGGAGCAGGCGCAAAAAGAAGTTCTCCTTTTTCTTAAATCACGAGTAATTGTAGGAAGTGCTGTCTTTCAAGTACCTAGGAGTAACAAGTGACAAAACATTGAAATGGAAAATGCACATACAAACCTCTTTAGGCAAATTGGAAGCTATGGCAAATGCAATTTTGACAATAACTCACTAGCATAGGCACAGGTTTTCCAGTTTTTTTGACAAAGGGTACCAAGCAAAAGTTGAAAGTCAAATCAAACATGGAGGGGGATGTGGGGATTCGACAAGACAGGTGTATGTGTAGGTAACTGTGAGAGGAGACTCTGGAATTCACTGGTCAAACTGCCAGCAAACATGCTTACAGCGGCTACTTTTCCATGGAGACCAAATGTCAGCTGGGTCTCATTAAGTATGGGCTGAAAAGGCGGAGTACAAGTGTCAACAACCTCATGGAACAAGAGTGAAAAGAACATTTTTCTATCTAGTCAAAATCCGGCTATGCGATTCAATGGAGTAAGGAAGTGATAACGCGTCCAGCCCTTATAAATTACCTGTACCTGGACACGTTGGAGGTCGGTGAACCTTTTAGCCGAGTTGGACTCTCCTCATCCTAGAATAGTCGGATCACTTAAATCAATAATCAATAACTATTGTAATCGGTACTCAATACTCAATTAATAAATCGAGACAACATATTAAGAATCAATAACAGTTAGTATTTCAACGCACCATGACCTTTCAGTCATGAATAACCACACCAGTTTATTAAAAGTTAATGAGTTTATTTCCCTATATTAACAAAGCTAGCACAATGTATATAAGTCTCAAAACCAAATGATATATGTATACGAACATTACTGACTGTCCATAACGGCGGAAGAAACGCAATCTACGCAAAATCTGTATTATAATGCACTCGGTTATAGCAATGCAAATCACTAATGTAAGTAACTGAATTTGACTAATTTCATACATCGGTCAGCATAACAAGATTTCAATTTAGCATGGTGCATCAAATGAATACCTCAACTAACCTCTAATTAGCATTGACATGTGGGGCTTCATGCAAAACGAATTTAATCAACACAAATTTAGAAAACTTCTAGCTTGGGCCCTATCAAAATAGCAGTTGGTACCTAAAAGGAAAAACACAATGCATAATACAATTATCCTTTCATAATTACCAAATACAATCAGCATTCAAGAAAGTCTTCGTCCTTCAGGTACCGGTTCGATCAGCATGGGGCAGATTTCAGAGGGGCAAAGTTAAGGGCAAGCTTCCTTGCAGCAGCAAGGAGAATGGGGCAAAGTTACTGCATGGGCAAGGCGGGGCAAATTAAAGTTAAAGGGGGTGATTCTAAGCTTGGCGGGCGGCGGTAGCCGCCTGCCAAGCGGGAACCGCCAGTAGACCGTACCGCGGTCAAATGACCGCGGCGGTCATTCTGGGTTTCCCACTGGGCTGGCGGGCGACCGCCGAAAGTCCGCCCGCCAGCCCAGCGGGAAAAACCCTTCCCACGAGGACGCCGGCTCAGAATGGAGCCGGCGGAGTGGGAAGGTGCGACGGGTGCAGTTGCACCCGTCGCGAATTTCAGTGTCTGCAAAGCAGACACTGAAATTCTTTGTGGGGCCCTCTTACGGGGGCCCCTGCAGTGCCCATGCCATTGGCATGGGCACTGCAGGGGCCCCCAGGGGCCCCACGGCACCCCATACCGCCATCCTGTTCCTGGCGGGCGAACCGCCAGGAACAGGATGGCGGTATGCAGTGTCAGAATCCTGCGCCGCCATGGCGGATTCCCATGGGCAGCGGAAAGTCGGCGGTCAGAATGCCCGGCGCTGCACCGCCAGCCTGTTGGCGGTGCTACCGCCAACCTCCGCCCTGGCGGTATTTACCGCCAGGGTCAGAATGACCCCCAAAGTCTCTAGGGTGAGAATTCTTAAAGTCTCTTTCTCTGGAATAGAGAAAAGGGCATTGGGATGTCGTCCAAGATGGAGTCTGGCATTTGGCTTCAAATTGGCATCAAGGAAAAGGGCTGACTTCTCTTTGTCCGGTGGGTTTAAGTAAGAAACATTCCAAATTCTGCAGGGTCTTCCATTGGAGGGTTCATAGGGTGGCTTCAATTTGACCAATGAAAAGTGTCTTTCTCCTAGTACTCATTTATGCATACATTGTCCTTGGAGCCTTGGAACACAAGTTGCAATAAAGTTTGCCAATTATTTCGGTATCAGTACTCTTATTGTCCGCACCTGCAGAGACTGACCTGGTATCAAAGGGGATGAAACCGGCCTAGCACGAAACCTTGGAGATAAGTGTATTAGTCATCTCTACTGGAAAAATACAACCTTAAAGTAAAATATATGTTTTATTAGTTCAAGGAAAAGCCACACAGTTAGAGTTTGAGACCAGGCAACTAGGCCAAAGCCTCCACTAAAGTTAAGCTAAGCATAGAACAGTTTCAACAAGAAATCATGGCACATATCTGCAATTATGACGGATTACTATATTTTTCAATTCTTCATGATTAATAAAGCTCGTTTATAATGATGGCGAACTACCCCGGGGGCACAATTTCCCTCGTACATTATTTTCTTTACTAGAATCAGACTATTTTATATGATTTTGGTTACATGATATATGAATATATGTTGATCCTTCTTTTTCTGCGTCATCAGAAGCTAAGAGGCTTTTTATCCTCCCCACTCAACAATATCTTACTGTGTTACAGAACCAGAGGGAACGAAGACTCTGTTCCCTAGCTTGGGGAGGATGCCTGCTATTGAATGTGACTAGGAATAAAAGAAACCCACTGTTTTCAGACAAAGGTTTCAGACAAATGCTTCCGTGGTGAAAGAGAGGATATGGAATGTTTTATGCTGTTCTGCAAACTCTACAACAAGGTCAAGTCCAATTCAATAACCAAGATCCTATGCAAAGAGCAACGTGATAGCACAGTCATGTTAATTGTTAAATTAATCCTATTTACGATGTGCACTAATCATCCTAACAGAGTATCTCAGGGCAACCAAAGGTAGCAGGCAAAAGAGACAGCCGTGTTAGAACAATGCTGTCTTTAAAGCTTTCCTAAATAAAAGGTGATCAGTGCATGTGCGAATGTGCTGTGGCAAGTTGTTCTAATAAATCGGGGCCAAGAACGAAAAATATCGACCTCCCGAACGACCCTTCTGATCCGTGGTATTGTGAGCAAAGCTTTATCGCTGGATAGATACCTCGATGGACAATATCGAATCCGTTTTTGTGATCGGTAGAGTGGACGTTTGCTGATAAAGGCCTTATGTGTGAGGCAGCAGATTTTAAAAATAATACTCTTACCGACTGGTAACCAGTGAAGAGAGTGCAAAAGGAGGGCAAAAGCTGAGCCAGTGAAAAGATCACGAATGAGGCAATGAGGCGGGCGACAGTATTCTGCACAGCCTGTAATTTGTACAACAGCGTCTCATTGGCTGCTGCCAAGAAGGCATTGCCATAATCCAAGAGACTGATGACCAGAGCTTGGACCAGGGTTTTCCTTGCTGCCAGAGGAAGGAAGGGGGAAAACTCTTCAGAGTAAAGGCATCATTTGAAAAGAAGAGCCAGCAATCAACATGCTTTGCTTTTTCACAGAAAGAGGTTGATCCCACTCCCAAATTTTTAACTACCTGTTTTGGCATGGGGCGATCTCAAGTTCAGACAGCCAAAGCTGTTGGACCTTGCCAAACAACAAGATTTCTGTTTTACCAGCATTCAGATGGAGACTGTTCTCTGTCATCCAGGTAGCAATTGCTTTCATTCCTAAAGCAAAGCGTTCTTTGGCTTTATCCAGATTTTTGTCAAAAGAGAAAATTGTGTATCATCCACGTGAGTAATGATATCAGAGCCAAAGTATTTAACAATGGTAGCAACGGGGGATACATATTTGTTAAAAAGTGTAGAGCTAAAACATTAGTCCTGTGGCACCCCCTTATCCAGCATTGTGATGCAGGACTTATAATCGCCCATCACTATGGTTTGTGTTCTATTGGAAAGAAAGTCACTGAGTCAGTGAAACACTGATCCGTGAATTCCTATCTCTTGCAGTCCACAGGGTAGTCTGGAGATGGGATACCATATCAAAAGCTGTGGATAAATCCAGCAGCACAAACATGGACGGTAAACTGGAATCAAGAGGGCCTCGGATATGATCAATAACTGCAACCAAGGCTGTCTGTACGATGTGACGGTCTGAAGCCAGATTGAGACAGATCCAAAATCTCATTAGATTCGAGTTATTCCATGAGTTGTTTATTAATTAATCTCTTGCACAAAGGAAGCAGTGAAATAGGGTGATAGTTGGTAAGATTAGCCAAGGACAGATTATCTTTTTTTTGGATTGGCCTAACATGAGCTGCTTTCCAAGCAGCTGGGATTTCCCAGATTTGACTGATAGAATAAATAAGGAATGACTAGCAGAAGCAAGAAGTTTGGAAAAAGCTGTAGTAATCTTGGGAGGGCAAATTTCTGAAGGAAAGCCTGATTTAGCGGACATAAGAGCTTTCTGAATCGTCTCCAAAGAAAAACTATGAAACTGACCAAAACTCTGGGCCTCATTGATGGAAGGTGGGACCAAGGCTGGAATCAGATTTCTAAACCCCATGCTATATTAGGGACACTAGGGAAGTTCTGGTAGATCCCCTTAATTTTTGTCTTCAAAATGGTTGGCCAGGTAATCATGAAGTTCCTGTGATGCAGGTGGGTCATGGGAGCGAGCTGCAGGACTGATAAAAGCATTGACCACCTTCAATAACAATTTGGAGTAATTTCTAGCCTGGTCGATTTGCTTAATAATAAATCAATAAAAACTTGGGGCTTTCTTAATGTTCTAATGATAGGCCCTTAAGGCAGCTCTGCAAGCCTTAGCGAACGAAATATTTTATCTTCTGAGTGATTTTAGGACTATGCAACAAAAGTAACTCGACTATATTTAAGAGTAAACTGGGACATTCGCAAACAGGTTTTAGCAGTAAGGCATGTTTTATTAGGTTTAATAATTTGTAAGACTCCGCAGCTTTGAACATGGTTTTATTATGTCATGCATTAGATCGATATGGAGTGATACATCTTGTTTTAGAGCATATTGCATTTTAGGTTTCTATTTTAAAATTGTACTTTATTTATTTACCTCTATGTGTGAAAGGCCGCTATGTTTTGTACTGCGGGCCCAAAGTACACTAATAAATTCTAAGAGGAGAATGGAAGTGGGGAGTGCCAAGGACCTCTTGTCACCAGTGACCTTAGGATGCCCATCTTCCCAACCATTCAGTAAAGTTACGTCCACCTCCTAGGCATAAAGGAAACGAAAGATGAAAATATGACAAACTAATATATATTATTTCCTAGCCTGACACTCTGCATATACTTAAACCTTTTTTGAACAGTATTGGTGTCATACATTATACTGCTATACAATTATTCTACGTATTATTCCTTACTACTTAACTGGGGCCTGTCAGCTCAACTAGTATTTACATGTGCAAATGATTATTTCGTGATTGGTCACTTCATTTGTAAATTTCACTATAGATGGCATAAATTATTTGATATGTGACTATTCCTTACTATATTCCAATTAACGACAACGTTTACTCTGTTCTTATATGATGTGAACATAAATTCACTAAACTGCTGTTCACAAGTGCCAAACATGCCTGTTTCATGATGCTTTCATCTATGAGGATGATGATGAACTGGTAGCTAATAGGCCAATTACAACACATGGTGATGTTGAGCTGGTAAATATAGACATTAGTGAATGCTTCCTAAGGATGAAAGAGGCAGCCTGTTCTACAAGTACACACTATAAAAGCTGAAGTGCCCATTCACCCCTCAGTTTGGAGCTTGCAACTGAACAATCGTTGTGTAAGCATACGCGAAGAGCACTGGAAAGAGAATACGAGAAAAACGTGTATTTTGCAAACTGGGAGCATCACCACGGATGACAGCAAGTGCTACTGAGATCACCATCAAATGTTCATTGTTCAATAGCCCAGTTGCTGCTGCATTCTAAAAGACCTGAGGCCGAACAATATATTATTTCGGAATTGTTGGATATAATGGGTTCCAGTGTTCCATGCCGGAGCCACTGGTGGCTGGTGGCAGTGACAGCAGAAACACGTCTATTGAGCAAGTCAAAGAGGAATCCCGCACTGAGAGGTCTGGTGAATCAAATACAAACTAGCAAACGTCTTTCACCAGAAAAGCAAGGGGCTATCAAAATTAATACTGGAAACCTTGATCTCACTTGTTTGACTGGCTACAGGTAGATTTACCTTGAAAAGTCGAGTTCTAAGGACGGCACTTACATCTCTCTTGTCAGAGTAGAGTTTGAACAAGTGGCTGGCTACCTATCTTGTCCCTTTGTTTAACTATGCATTGTTTTATTTTTGTGCAGTCTGAACTTTGTCAGCATTCATGTAAAAAATGTAACAACGATAATGAATGAGACAAAAAATAGCCTCGACATAGAGACTGAAAGTTGGTAAAAAAGGAAGGTACCAGGTGAACCACAAATAAGATGGAAATTAAATACATTACAAAGCAAAAACAAGAACTTTTGCCGAGTGGGCCTCCTATAACTCAGGGTGTCCCCCGAACCACAGGGACTGCGGGGGCTTATATTTTATGCCACTCCCTGCTCATTCCAACTTTTATTTGACCAAACCTTCATCAGCAATGTATCTATTAGTTATGACTAATACACCTACTTCTTAGGCGGGGCTGCTGCTCGTTTAAATGCCTGCAAAGAAGATCAATATGTGGGTCGATCCAAAGCCTCTTTCTCAATAATGCTTTTTAATTTTTTCAGTGTGGTTCATTAACCTCTCAAACCCACCACATCAACTCTGCAGAGCGAAGGATTGGCATTGTTCATCCACCCTAATAAAAAAAGAAAATCATTCTGCTACAACATCAAGGAGAATTTAATTGAAAAAAAAATCATGGTGTGAAGCAAAAGCTTTCCTTTTCCATTGGTACAACTCCCAATCTGATCCCTGCTTGGGAACCGCCTCAGGACTGTAATCATTAAACTGGGATTCAACCACTAGACATCAGGAAATACATTTGTGGTGGGGGGTGAAGCAATTCCACTGTCCAATGGCACATGGTCTTTACGTTCTAAAAACTGAAAAGTAGTCTTTTTGCCACGCTTGGGCTACTATTGAGAGTTTTACCAACAGTCTGCTCCTGACTGTCAGAAAGCCCTCTAGCTCCAAGGATGTTTATTTTAAATAAAAAAAGGGTAGGGGTGGCCAACTGGAGCATCAGACCACGTCCCCACCCATCGTTGCTCTTAGTTATGTTTCTACCCTGCTACTGGGACAGATTTGGGGAGGGTTGACCCCCAGGTGGCCTGTCTGGAAGGGGCAGAAAACCCACTAGACATCAGGAATTTAATTAGGGACAAAAAAAAAGGAATGGGAGTTGCCCATCAAGGCATTGTGGTGAACTCTACCCAATAATGTCACCTCTAGTCTTTCTGCCCCCTCTGGGGTGTACATTGAAGAGATGTACCCCCAGTGCATCCCCTGGTGGGCAGAAATCTCACTAAACCGCTAAGGATACACTTGTTTAAAACAATTTGGTGCTTGTAGAGGACCCTGGCATTAGGCCATGTCCCACTACAAAATTATTAAAACTGTCTTTCTGCTACTCAGATGGATGTTTGGGTGAATAGAGCCCATCAGACAGCAGCACAAATATGTTTTTAAAAAGAATGGGTTTGAGTAGAAAAGAGAGAAAAACATATTTTTGCACAATGTTGTCTGAATCACATGATAGCATGGGTAACCCCAATTTCAGAGTAGTGCAAATAACCAGTATTAGTAAAATCAGTATTGGAACAGCAAATAATTGTAGATGAAAATGTTGTCATCTATTTTTTTCAGAATATTTTTTTTCTTTTATTTATAATATACGTTTATTTTAGAAAATGAAAAGCAATCTGCAGACATGACCCCTTGCAGAATTCAGAATTTTGTCTAGTTTTCAGAAATGTATAGCATTCATAGTTCCTCCATAGGTATGACACCTGTTTCAACCATAAACTGCAACTAGATGGGAACAACAAAAAAGAGGAAAAATCAACTACCGTTTACAAAAATGTACTTTTTTTCACAAGTTTGCTCCTTTGTGCAAACTGAAAAGATCGTGCCAAGCACAGGGAGCCATTTGGTGATGCAATAAAAAAAAATAACTTATACTTTCTTACATAGTGCATTTTGCTATTTTTCCCAAATAATATTATTGATGTTCTTTGGCTGTTCCTTGGTTCTTTTTAGAAGGATTCAGAAACCCTGGGTACCATTATAAACTTCAGCATATAGGAGAAAAAGGACACAAAATATTCATGAAAACCTTTCATGGGTAAACCTTTCTGAACGCTTTTGAAAAAAGTGCTGCAAGCATCAAAAGAAGGGCTCAGCACAGGGACGGGAAAAGCCTCATCAGCTAAGGGGTTAAAGCTCTATTGTTGGTGAATACTTAATTCTGATAGACAGCTGTTGTATCAGAGGAGACCGCAGAACACCTATTTTTATCAAAAAGCTTTAGCAATGCCAGTAGGTCTGACTTTTGAAAGAAAGTGCTTTTTGTGTCACTGATTGGTTTAGGCACTAAATATGTCACTATGTATGTACTCTATCACTCAGTCTTGCGCTCTACAACCCATTCATCCATCTATTGACTCATTCTTGCATTCACCCTCTGAAACAATCGCAATGAAACATACACAAATTCAATAAATTAAAACGATACTAGTAGAAAAAAACAAAACCTGTGCCTGTCTGTATACAGCGGTCATATGCTTGCAATAATAAACCTAAACATAGCACGGAGTGGCCCTCTTGCAGCAGTATTGCAAATGGTCTGCTTTGTTTGAAAGTTAGAGCCAATGGGTTGGCCATCTTGAAATTGTAAAAAATTATACACTATGGGCAACAGTATTCTATCAGGATCTTCTTGTCTAGAGGAAGTGGCTATGTGAGATGTAGAACATTGCAAATGAAATGAGCATCAAGCAGGTGACCCATTAGCACTGCCTTGAGAGCTGTAGTACTATAAATAAAAAAAAAGAAGTAAAGAAATGAAAGGGGAACCAGCCCTGTCACTGATACATTCTCATTTTAAAGTGAATGTACATGTTAGAAAATGCTGTCATTACAGTACAAGAGAGCCAATGAGTGTAGTGGACTGAACCATTACCCCATGCAGTACCCTGCAATGGATGGAAGCAACCTTTAAACAATACAATTCAGACAGACAAATGGCAGAGCAGAGATGACTCAAAGGTTTTCTCTGTATCTATTGGGATCTATGCTCATGATTATGGATGTATGTGTTATTTAGTGATTTTTTTTGTTACAAGGTTCTGGTAGACAGCTAAGAAGAAATTGTAGCAAGAACTATTTCATTACAAATCTGCTCCCACTGAGGTTTGGGGTGGTACTCAACACCAAAATCCTTAATTTTCAACAATTAAAAAATAATAATTCTGTCTGTAGGTTTTTGTTCAGAGAAATACAAATTCACCTTTAAATACCTATTGACATTAACATATGTGTTTCCCAATTAGTATGTCAGATGCCTACTGTGTTTATCATAACTTTTCATAATAAACAGATCAGATCCATTTCATCAAAATATTTTTCCTATTGACAACAATCCACTGTTAGAGGCCTATTGGATTTAACATATGCTTTCACAATAAAATAGCAATGCCTACTACCTTTGGAATAACTTTTCGTCATACACAGGCCAGACCTATGACATGTGACATTTGGCATAACATTTCCATGTACACCAATTAAGCACATTGCAGTTATCATTGGTGTTAGACTTGGCATCCTTGGCGTGGTCTCCCCTAACTTTTTGCCTATGTTTCCCAGGTTATTGATACATTCTGGACTCTGTTTTTGCTGTTTTTGTTACTCTGGGCACTTTACCACTGCTATCCAGTGATAAAGTGCAAGTGCTCCTATGTAAAATGTATGTGTACTTGGGGTATCCAAGATTGGCATATCTCATTTACTAGTGAGTCCCTAGTACAGTGCACTAGAGGTGCCTAGGGTCTGTAAATCAGATACCAGTAGTGGGCCTGCAACACTGGCTATGCAACCCACATTAATAGCCCTGTAAACATGGCTCAGACCTGCCACTGGGACTCTGTGTGTGCAGTTTTAAACTGCCAATTCGACTTGGCAAGCACACCCACTTGCCAGACCTAAACCTTCCCTTTTTATACATGTAAGGCACCCCTAAGTTAGGCCCTAGGTTGCCGCATGGGCAGGGTGCAGTGTATGTTAAAGGTGGGACATGTATTTATGTGTTTTACATGTCCTGGCAGTGAAATACTCCCAAATTTGACAGTAACTACCAAAGGGCAGTTTTAAAGCAATAATGGTGCTCTCCTTTAAATTTGTAAAGTTGATACCTTAATTTACTCAGACGGTGCTAAAACCAACATCGGAAACCAACATCGTGTAATACAATTTTACATGCAACCAGTGCACACCCCAGACACCAGATAGAAGCGATGTCATATGGAGAAATGATTAGAGCAAGGCGAAATTGTAGCAAAGATAGCAAATTTTATAACTGCATTGAGGATATGGGGAGGAGGTTTATTGCCAGGGGATATCGAGAAGCGATTGTTAAAAAATCCCAGTGCAAGGCCTCTAGGATATCTCGCTCACACACTTTGCAACCTCATAAATCAACACATGGTAAAGGAAAGAAGAAAATGGATACATTGAGAATAGTTTTAGATTATACTAATAATTCTGCCTTATTACTAAAAAGTATGAAAAAACATTGGGGTATCTTACTACAGGATCAAGATTTAAGAAAGTACATTAAGAATACACCAGATGTATCATATAGAAGAGGAAGAACACTTAACAATATTCTTAGCCCAAGCTATTTAAGTGTAAAGACAAAACCTAATTGGTTGGGCACTCATAATATGGGGTTTTTCAAATGTGGAAGTTGTGCAATGTGTAGATGGGCATGGCAAGCCAAGAAAGACTTTCAAGGACTTGGGAATAGAAGATATACCATTCAGACATATATAAACTGTAACACCACATTTGTAATCTATATGCTAGTTTGCAAATGTGATAAGATATAGGTAGGCAGTAAGCTTTGTTCCCTTAGGGCAAGGATTTCAGAACATTGGAAAGCTATAAGACAGGATGACAAATTTGAATATTTTTTGGGAGAGAGATAGAAAGGGAGTGGATTTGAAATATTTGATAATGTATGACTATTGATTTCTAAACATAATTATATTATGGAATGAGGAATCTAGTGGCGTTAATAAGGATATGGTAGTTCATGAGGATTATTTTAAGGTAAGGGATAAACATAAGAATAATTATTGAAAGATAATAATATATACATTTCAATAATAATATACTCTAAGTGATGAGATGCGGTAACTACTCCTCTTTCTGCTTATGGCAGAAGGAGTAGTTATCAAGAGAATAGGTTTGAGGTTTGCATGTAATACATGTTAATAGAGAGTGGTGCGAGTCCGATCTCTATGTCTCACAAGGAAAGACATAAATAAACAAGAGAATGGTTTCGAGGCTTCCGTACAATACGCATCAATAGAAAGTGGAGCTAGTCCGCTCTCTTTGTTTAACGAGGGAAGACATAAGGAAACAAGAGAACAGGTTTGAGGTTTGAGTACAATACGCGTGAATAGAGAGTGGAGCTAGTCCACTCTCTATGTCTAATGAGGGAAGACATTTAAATGTCGAAAGAGAGAACGGATTCTCTTTGACGGAACTCAGCGTACTCGCAGAGGGAGCGGAGTCAGACAGATATGAGGTAATATTGGATACGTCGTGAGAGACGGGTTAGGATAATGTTACCAGAATAAATGTAGACTTTTAATAGCTACAATTTAATATTGCAGGATACGCTTTCAAATTAGACCTTTTTGGGGCATCCTAGACGGAAGGAAGGCATACTTTTACCATATAATGTCAGCGATATGTGGTATGGAATTTGGTGCTAATACATCATTAGTAGTAAAGGACAAAAATAGGAATTAACAAACATCAAATCCATGTTTATAGATATGAAGATCGGAATTATTACGCGCCATAACGTGATTAATTGGAACGACGGGCAGAATATATGAAACTGACTTTAGGAACAAAACAGGTATATTTCTTTTTTGTTTTCAAAATGGAGGTAGATTATATAATTACACCATTTGACAGGAAGGATAAGGTTTTTTCCTAACACTTTTAAGATATTCACTTCGGTTTTCAATAACGGACATTGTCTAAGCTTTTTGAGAAATCACGAGTGGTGATGAATATTCTTGTTGGTTGAGAGTATAGTTTTCACTTTTTGACATTGGGATCACATGGTCACATTGCATGGACATGGGAGATGGAAAATATTGAGAACAATTTATGTATATTTATTATGTATTTATTGAATATTGTTTGTTATACAAAGTCCTGAGGAAGTCGAGGGGTATTCCCCAGACGAAACACGCGTTGACTGAAAAGACTAAAAAACTGAAACTGGAGCAAATTTTGGATTGGAATTTATCAAGAGGAATAAAGAACAACTTAAGTTAAATATTGGAATTTGATGTATATGAGGACTTTGGAATAATTGTGCCTTACTAATTATTATTGATTATGAAACAACGACGAGTGCTGATTGCATTTAACTACTCCCAAATTTGTTTTTCACTATTGCAAGCCCTATCTCTCTCTTAGGTTAACATGGGGGCTGCCATTAAGTATGATTAAAGCGTAGATTCCCTTTAGGAGCAGATAGACATGTGGAGTTTGGGGTCTCTGAACTCACAATTTAAAAATACATCTTTTAGTGAAGTTGTTTTTTAGATTGTGTGTTTGAAAATGCCACTTTTAGAAAGTAGGCATTTTCTTGCTTAAACCGTTCTGTGACTCTGCTTGTTTGCAGATTTCCTGTCTGGGTCAGTTTGACAGCTGGTCTGTCACTTTAGACAGTGACACAAAGGGAGCTGGGTTGTAGCCTGCATATCCTGATGAGCCATCTGTGCTAGGAGGGAGGGGAGGAGTGCCTGAAAGGGCTGTGCCTGCCCTCACACAATGCAGTCTCCAACCCCCTGATGTGTGTCTGGGGCCGGGCCTGGGCCAGGCAGGATCTTGAAAACAGCAGAGACTTTTCTTTGAAGTGGGCCTACTTCAAAGGCAGAAGAGCCCCCCAAACCTCTGAAAATTAGATCACTTCTGGAATCAAGAGGAACCTCTGCCAAGAAGAAGAGCTGAAGAGCTGCCGAGAAGTGCTGCCCCTGCCTGTGACTGTGCTTTGTTGGGCTATCCCGCCGTTGCTGCTTCTCCCTGTGAAAGGGGACAAAGACTGGACTTTGTTGTACATTTCTGCTTGAGAAGAATCTCCAAAGGAGTGAACTGAATTTGCCTCCTGTAGTTGAATTCTCAGGCCCATCAATGACTTCCCCTGCCAGCACCTGGACTCTCTGCTGAGACTCCTGCCCTGCCAAGTGCTGCCCCATCCAGTTCCTGGGTACTTGAAAGGTGAAGTTGGCAGACAAGAACTCAAAATCCACGCACATACCACCGTGCAGGGACATTTTCCATGCATTCTTCGTGATGCGGCCGATTAAATGACGTGCCGCCGGCTTTGTGGCTGAAATCAATGATCCACCTGCATAGTGGCTGGAAGAGCGACATAACTTTGCTTGAGAAACGACATGCGACACCCGCTAACTGAGGCTAATAATGATGCAAATCCCACTCAGCGAGGTTTGGTGATACCGTACAACCGGATTTCAATGCACTGTCGCAGGGCGCGGGAAATTAACACAAGGCCTGCCCGGACCCGAGGTACCCATCAAGATTGATGCATAGCTCTCTTGTGGGAGAGAAGAAACGATGCACGCTGACCCTACTGATGGAGTAACGATGCACGTTCTCGCTTGAGGGTGAGAAATCAATGGATTGCTGGCCTTTTTGATGCACGCTCGCCTGTGTGGCTTTATTTTGACGTTACCCAGGTACTTTTGAATGCTAACCGTGTTCTCACTGTTTTCTAAAGGATTTAAGACTCTTTTTCCTTTTTAAATTCAGAACTTGACTTGTGCATGTCAGATTTTTATTGTTTTCATCTTGTTTTGTTAAGAGAAATATTACCTATTTTTCTAAACCTGTGTTGTGTCATTTTGTAGCTTTTTTCCTGAGTTACTGTGTGTGTTGGTAGAAATACTTTACACATTGCTTCTGAAGTTAAGCCTGCCTGATCGTGCCAAGCTACCAAGAGGGTAGCGGGTTTAACCAAGAGTGATTCTCCTTTACCCTGACTAAAGTGAGGGTCCTTACTTGGACACAGGTAACCTGACTACCAACCAAAGACCCCATTTCTAATTATTGGTTTGTTAACATAATAAACTCAAGCTTACAGTATTTGGTGTTACCGTCCTACAAGGCAACCATCAGGCATACAGTCATAAAATTGCAAATCTATACAAAATTATAGTTGGCAAAACCAATTTCTTTCTCTCCTACCAGGCTTAAACAAGGTTACTTACAATGTAAATTTTCTATACCTATGGTTCGTCAGAAGGGACAAAACCACACCACAAGCCTTTCCTATTACGGAAACCTATGAGAGTTCATGTAACAAAATCTCACCTGAAGGCTTTAATTCAGAGTAATATTAGTCCACCCTTAAAAGCCTATTACTTTAACATATACTTTTCACATTCAATATGCTAGTTCCTCTGCCTTTATTGTAGCTTATCAACAATTATGCCCATAACCTTTCTCACTTGCATGTCAAAATAACAATTTTAAGAGATTATAAATGATTATTTAGCTCATATCTGCTATCCCCACAGTTTATTCAAGTAAATCACCAACACAAAACCTTTCTCTAATATGGTAATCTGTGAAATTTCATGCAACATAATATCTGATTACATGATTTAGCACAATTTAATAACATTCATCCTTAAAGGTCTGTTGTCTTTATAATTGCTTTTAACAATGTCAGGCCAGCTGACTTTGTCGTAATGGTACAAAATAAACAAATTGAAGAAATCTGGCATGACTTTTCCAAATCAACTGAAGAAGTCATTACCTTTACCATTGGCTTTATACCTTACCCATTGGTGGCCTATTCAAGTGCACATAAACTGGCAAACATGGTGCATGCGGTTATAAAATTGCAAATATGTAGAAAATGCATCATGCAAAACAATATATAACCCCTCTCAACAGAGCCTAACAAAAATCAAAACAGTGGATTGCCAGCTATGGTAATCTCTGAGATTAAGTGTAATACTCAACATGTCTATAACCTGCCACACATTGTGATAACAACCAACTATTTGAGTCTTACTGGATCCAACTAATGCTTTTCACAATAAGTTAGACCAACTGCCTTTGTCATACATGTTTATAATAAGCAGACAAGACCTATGGCATTAGATGTTAAGGGGCATATTTATGAGCCCCTAGCTCCTGTGGCGCTAAGCACTGTGCCATAGTTATAAGGTGGCGTTATGCCACTTTCTGTGGCCTAATGCCACCTTGTAAATGCATTCCCTTCACATGCAGCCTTTTGTGTGGAGGGTGTGTGTGCAATTGGTGTTGCTGTGGGCATGCCACAGCAACACCCATTGCATTTTGACACTGCCTCAGATTTACGAGCCTTCGTAAACCTGAGGCAGACTCAAAATTTAACACCACCCCAGGGGTGGTACTGTGTAACTAGAAGTGGTATTGCATGAACATTGCATGTCTCCTCGTTGAGCCTAAGCTGCTCTGCTTTAGCTACCTCTATCAGCCCAAGCTGCTAGAACACTACTACATTTCACTAATAAGGGATAACTGGACCTGGTACAAGGTGTAAGTACCCAAGCTACCCACTACAAACCAGGCCACCCTCCTACACCCGGATGCCCCAGTGCCTCCCAAAGTGACTTGTTGGTGCTGCTGTGGACCTTGCGCCATACTTACCTTAACTCCAGAAGATTAGACCTGTAAGTCACTACTATGTACTTGTGTGCAGTATATGTTTTCCCCACATAGGATAGCATTGCCATTCCATTAATTACAGTGTCATCTTTTGAAAACTGTAAAAATTATTTACCTGATTCCAGTGATCTTGGCATCATAAATTATATAAAAATATGTGTTATGCTTTTAATTTGGTGACTGATTTCCTTATCGAGTGTATGTCTCACTTACTGCCTATGTGTGTGCATCACATGCTCAGCACTACCCTCTGATATATCTTAATGCTTGCTCACACTACCACTAAAGAGAGCATTTGGGGTGGCATGTGTGACTCTGTAATTCCTTTGGGGTTTGCTTGGACTCTTAACTTAGTGTACCTCTACCTGGAGGGCAAGCACTTTTTTATGGAAGCCCTCAACTTTTGCCCAGTCAAAACATGTACTCCTTGCTCCCAACATGTGGAATAAGCCAGCGCCCCTCTAATGATACTCACATAGTTGTCTGGCATCAGCTGGGCTGTCAAGCCAGACCAGCAAAAGGGCCAATTTGACATGGCTTCACATCCTGAAAGTATTTCTTGAATCACAGTTAACCCTTAAACCTCTGCGTGAAATGAGCAACCAACTGGCAATGTAAGGATCCTGATTCTTTTTTAATTATTCAGTGCCCATCTGTCTTGAGATATGTGAAATTTAAACTTCTAATCCAAGCATGTACAGATCCATGAGGCTCAATTAATAAGTCACAACTTGCAATATAAAGTTAACAAGAGTAAAAGAAAGTGACCATGGCCATGCCGCAAGACAGTGGGCTGATATGTACTTCGAGATTATCACACCACACCTTGTCCTGAGGACATGCCAGTTCAGTATGAATACTCCATTTACATCCAGAACAAACAGTGCACAGGTGCAAGAGTGTGCAGGCCTTCCCCAAGAGCACGAACAGTATGTTAGCCCTTTTTGTTTAGAGTAATCACAAGTACAAGAACTACATGAATTTATAGACATATACTATATTTTCCATGTATCACCAAGGCATGCTGTGCCTTGCATCTCCTGCTCCTTTCCTGCTCAGCAACATGACCGACAATGAAAAGGTTTGCTTAATTTTGAAAGATGTTTGATATTATCATCGTTTTAAGAGCATCAGAGAACCCTTTGTGTCACACTGCTGACCATGCTACTAACAGGTTTATAAATAAACAAAAAAGGAACAAGCAATGCTTGTACTACGCCCCCTCCCACAAGACTGCCATCAATTCTACTACTAGAATGCAATACTTCAGCAGCAGGTGTTCAAAAGATAGTGAAAACACTGGCAGCACACATTCCATACCACAATTGAAGATCACAAAAACAGAACAAATATTTGACTACGGGATATTAACTGAACCATAGGTCCCTTGATTAGCCAGCTGCAGTGCTTAATTTATAAAACAACATGTGCTAGGATGCAAGGTTTTGCTCAGAACCCCATGGGTGATGCTGTTGAATATCCGTAGCTGAAAACCAAGGCTGGATAGTCTTGATTCAATCTCATGTCTATCCACCACCAAATACTCCCTGCCTCTTTATCTAACTATTCCATGTTGTTTCCCATTACTGCTTTCTCTTTTTGACACTGTTTTTCTGTCTTTCTCTTCCTCTATCACTATCTTTTCTCCTGTTGTGTTTTTCTCTCTCTTGTGGTGGATAAAAGTCTTTTGAGGAAAAATAAATAAGTGCTGGTGGGGCCCACCTGCAACCACCGCTCAAATTAAACATCGGCCAATTGTTTAGGGTCAATATACTTACAAATTCTGTTCTGTGTAAATAACATGAATTACTTCTTCATCACCTCACTCACCACATTCCTGAATGTCACAGTATTACTGTTAATTGCTCACCCATTCCAAAGACCTCCTCATTTTCCTCCCCATCACCAAACACGTCACCCTTGAGACCCCTTTCCCTTAATCCCACTTCCTATTTTATTTTTGTGCTCTTCCATTTCAGGAATCTTTGTGAAGGCTGCTAGGGTGCTTCCCAGTGCCATTGGAGTGCAGGGTCACCCTCATTTCAATTTACTCCTCTAGGTACGATGTCTATTTTTAATAAACTATTGTGTATGGTGGAATTAGAAATTCTGGGACAGGGTGATGCCCAGTCCCCAAAGAAAGTAGGCATCTAGTAGGTGCAGTGACCCCAAGGGTAGATAGCCCATTGGCTACTGTCTTTAAACAAAAAGAGTGGAAGTGCTTGCGTGGTGATTTGGCCTACTTTTCTACGATTTTCTATCAGTGTTCAGGCCTACTCTGCTGTTTTTGGCTGGTTCCCACGAGCTACTCTCTGGCAGTTTAATACACTTTACTGTTTGGGTCCAGAAATTCCTGATTTTTCATGTTTTCAGCTTGTGATGTTCATTTTCTTTAAGCTTCTGTTTAACTAGGCACTCGCTTTGGTTTGGAGGCTGTTCGAGAGAGGATACCTTAATACTTTTAGTAGCACTGCAGCAGCCTACTTTACTTAGATCTTGCAGGAGTTGGAACTCGTGAGCCTGCTTAGCAGTGGGGTAGCAGCCCTCTTTAATTCAAGCTCGTGGGGTTGAGGTCTCACAAACTTGTGCATTGAGCAAAGTGTTTATTGTCTTTTGATAAACTTCTCATGGAGATGAGGTCCCACAAGCCTGCTTAATCGTGGTGCATAAGGCCTGCTTTAACACATTTTCTTGTGAGGTTGGGTTTTAATGAGTTCCCGATTATTTAGCAGTGCACCACTCCTCTTTTGATTGCTCATGGGCATGGGGTCCTGTGAGTCTCTATTTCTTGCACACAGCCGCCCACTTGACCTTGTGGACTCACAAAAGGCTGGTTTTGCTTGCCATTTTTATTACAGTTACAGAGGCTATGGCAGAGTCTACACATAGATATTGATAGGGAGGGTAGCTTGTGCCAGTATAAAATGAGGATGTAGCCCTTTTAGCAATACTTTTGCGGAAGGATTACCTTCGACATTTGTTTTCTGTTTTATGGGCTTCCTCTCTCTTACAATTTGGGGAGAGGAGTGAGGAATTTTTAGAAATTTTACACACATCTTTCCTTAGTCGTCCTATCTCATGCACCAGTTAAGGAGGATGGCATTTTATTGATTGTCTTGGTTCCCATGTTTTTCAGTGAAGGAAACTTTCACAGAAAAGAAGCCATACCTCTCCCGTGTCTCCTGATGGCAAAAATATACACAAGGTGGATTCGAGACAGAGAGGGTACAGATCCCGTGTATTTTCAGATGAGGACTTTCAAAAGATGATTACACCTTTTTGGAGGCTTACCACTGTCACAGAGGAAAAGGCTTCTTCTTGAACTCATTCTTCTGGTGGATTCTATTTTTCAGTGCCTTCCCCTTCTTTGGTATCCTCCTTGGTGTCCCCTGAATATGACAAGAAGGAACCTGTTTTTTCTGCAGAATCTCCTACTTCTAGAGAAAAGTATATTCAGAAAAAGGATCTGAAACCAATAAACTCTCATTTATCCATCAATCTTCAGTTACCAGTGGAAAAGGATCAGGTGGGTACAAGTACTGACTGTTATTGGAAGTTCACAAACTTCTCCTTTCCGCAATGTCCTTCATGCATGCATTGATTAATCTTATAAAGAGGTAATGGAAGGATCCTGACAAGTTTGAGTGAGCATTATAAAATGTTGAGAAAATAATGCTAAAATAATGTGCAAAGCTGATGTTACCTAAAATGTGTTAAATGCTAATTGTAGTGGGCAACCATACTCAAAAGTACTAGGTCTGAAACACTAAGATACTGCCATGTCATAGTTAACTAAATTAAAGGAACTGTAGAATTAGTACAAGGTTTTTGGAAGTTCACACATTTCTCCTTTCCATAATGTCCCTCATACATGCATTTATGAATCTTATAAAGAGGTAATGGAAGGATCCTGCCAAGTTTGAGTGAGTATTATAAAATGTAGAGAAAATAATGATAAAATAATGTGCAAAGCTAATGTTACCTAAAACGTGTTAAATGCTAAATTGTAGTTGGCAACCATACTCAAAAGTACTAGGTCTGAAACACTAAGATACTGCCATGTCATAGTTTACTAAATTAAAAGAACTGTAGAATTAGTACAAGGTTTGACCTTGGCCTTTGAAAAATGCTGTTTTTCACAATGAATAGCTG
This sequence comes from Pleurodeles waltl, assembly GCF_031143425.1. Classification (NCBI taxonomy): domain Eukaryota; kingdom Metazoa; phylum Chordata; class Amphibia; order Caudata; family Salamandridae; genus Pleurodeles; species Pleurodeles waltl. The sequence continues at coordinate 801,773,446 of NC_090446.1, forward strand.
TTGCACAAAATGTTTTCTTTCTGTTTCCTTCAGATTTTTTTAATTCTAAACACTATTATTAGCTAATGAATAGATGTGTTATTTAGAAAGATTTATTTGAAGTTTCACACATGGGGATGCAGTCAAGAACAGGAGGTTGAATAATGAGAAAATAGATTAAATAGTTACACAGTAAGACATATTTATGGCCTTAGAAGTTTCAGTCTGAAGACTATTATGTTCCTGTGAGAAGAGGAGTACTGAATATGATCCCATGGTGCATCAAAAGCTGATTGGTCAACTAAAGTACGAAAGCCAACACAATTCACAACATTGAATTCGTGCTTCCACAATAGTGCATATCCAGAGTGCATGGGAGGCTTCAGAATGTGTCAACGACAGCATCAACACCATCACTATTGTCCTTTCCATTCTATTGATTTGCTCGCCCATTGCCATTTTCCATGCTGGAGGCTCCACGAGGGGATGCGCCGAATCACTTTCTTTGTTTGGACCCTGGTTGCTGGGCAACGTGAGGAGGGCAGGGAGACTCCGGGGCAGAGCACACAAAACGCTGTTGGTGCTCCCGCTTCATGGGACGCGCCAAATCACTTTCTTTGTTTGGACCCTGGTTGCTGGTTGCTGGGCAACGTGAGGAGGGCGGAGAGACTCCGGGGCAGAGCACACAAAACGCTATTGGCGCTCCCGCTTCACGGGATGTGCTGAATCACTTTCTTTGTTTGGATGCTGGTTGCTGGGCAACGTGAGGAGGGCAGGGAGACTCCGGGGCAGAGCACACAAAACGCTGTTGGTGCTCCCGCTTCATGGGACGCGCCAAATCACTTTCTTTGTTTGGACCCTGGTTGCTGGTTGCTGGGCAACGTGAGGAGGGCGGAGAGACTCTGGGGCAGAGCACACAAAACGCTATTGGCGCTCCCGCTTCACGGGATGTGCTGAATCACTTTCTTTGTTTGGACCCTGGTTGCTGGTTGCTGGGCAACGTGAGGAGGGTGGAGAGACTCCGGGGCAGAGCACACAAAACGATGTTGGCGCTCCCGCTTTGCGGGACGCGCCCGGGCCAAGGGCGGGCCCGTCCTTCGCCCATCATCAACCGGAAGAGGCTGGGCTGGGGCCCCCCTCTTTAATCTACGCCAAAGAGGCCCTAGAGACCGGCTTAATATCGTAGCAGCGCTGTCTGGAGGAAAAGGTGGATCTTTTTTAGGCTTTTAACGCACTTTGCTTTTTTATTTTTAATATTTTAGATATTTTAATGTTCCATTAATTTAAGTGTGGAATAGAAGCTGGAGGGTGTGTAGTATTGTAACCTTAATGACATTTTCCTCACAAATATAAGATATTAAGCCTCTACTTTGAAACTCGTTTGCCCTATCTCAATGGGAAAACGTGAGGGAGACCATGGAAAAGGGGGCTCTTCTCAGGAGGTTACTGACCCCAAGTTGATAACTAGCTACCTCACTTCTGTGATGGGTGATATTGAGTCGGAAATAGGAAAGGTAGAAGCCACCCTAGAATCAACATTTGTGAAGACAGGGAAAGGAGTGATAGAAGTAAAAACTCCTCAAGTAAATTAGTTATCAAATAGGATAAGAAATCACTGTGTTAAAAGGGATCCGCGAGCTGACCAAATGAATTCTATAACTCCTGAGAGCCCACCCATTAAGAAGAGGAGGCAATTGACTTCTCCTCACATTTTAGATTCTTTTATAGATTCGGCCCTGCCCCCTGTAAAACCCAGTGTATCTGAAAAGGCTCTAGTAGAAATAGAGAATAGTAAGGGGAAGTTACAATCTAAACCACAAAAGAAACCTACGGGGAAACAGACAAGAGATATTCAAACCATGAAAATCCCCAATTAATTCCTTAATCATATTTATAGCCAGCTAGGTGATATTAAAAAGTTATGCTCCTTGGTTCTGGAGAAGGTGGCTGTTCTTGAGGAGAAGGTTGCCTCTATATAGGTGATAATGAAATCGCCACAACTGAGGATGGAACCGAGGGCGGAAATTCAGTCTAGCTGTACTGACTCTCCATGTCCATATATCCCAGTTACTCTATTAAATCAAAAAGGTAGGCAAAATTTTCCCCTGAATTCAGCCACAAAATCTTTGAATTCTGTGGATACAGAAAAATCCACAAATAGGTTCTTAAAGTGGGGAAGAGACAAGCAAGAGAGTTGTGAGGGTCAGGTCCCCATAAAACCCCAAATACCATACCCAAAGATTCCACTGGTCTGTGCTCCATATGTTATAATTTTGGAAAATGTGCCCACACTAGGAAATTCACGTCCTGAGTCTCACACATCCTTGTTAAATAAAGTCACACATTGGGTTGGGAAGTTTTTGGGGCAGAGGCCCGATATTTTTAAGGATATTATAACTGTGAGACGGGTCCCTTGGGTCGGCACATCGCTTAAAACTTCACAGGGGGATTGTAAAATTATAAATTTTAGAACTCCCCGGATAGTTAATATCTTGTACCAACACCTCTCAACCACAATGCAATCTATAGGATTCATAACAGTTAAACGTTTAACTGAGTTTATTTTACCTCCAGCCCCCTTTAAATTTCTCGATTCAAATCGTCTCGAAGTACAGAATCCCAATCATTCTGGTGTATCCAAGCCATATGATACTGCCCTGACACTGTCTTATAGGTTTGAGCCCTTGGTTTCTCTAGAGCAATTAGATTGACCATTAGTAACAAGGTCTCACTCAGAGGAGAACTCTGAGACAAATATATTACACCAGCCTTACCCGCAATCTGAGGGAGTTCCCAGTATATCGGGTACGACAGTTTCAGGGATTATTTCCTGGAATGTGGCAGGATTGAAGTAAAAAATGGGAAACCCTGATTGGCTGGGATTAGTGACAACCAATCTTTTTATCTGTTGTCAAGAGACATGGCTCATAGAGCCGCCGCATGTTAATGGCTACACTACATACAGTGTACCTGCAACTAAATCCCCCGCGGGTAGGCCCAAGGGAAGATTAGGCACCTTTGTATCTGTAATGGCAAGGGGTGTGGAGGTGCATGTAATGGGCACATCCCCCTAATTTTTGGCTCTAATTTTGAAACTTTTGGAGTCATTTGATGTGTTGTTGGTTAATTATTACAATAATAACTTTGACCATTCGGACACTAGTGTGACTGATAGCCTTGAAATGATAATACACCAGGCCTTGAACACAAGTAAGAAGGACTTAAGAATAATTTGGACTGGAGATTTTAACATCCATCGCTGTGAATTAGAGCTTTCAGATTGCTGTGGGCTCTATGATGAAAATGATTGTCTCATTCAACACTTCAAACATTCCCCCTATGGGAATGCTTTAAATCGTTTGATAGTAGCCAATTGTTTGCTCTTCCTGACTCCATTAGTAGAGGGGGTACTGACGTTTATAGGAGGTGACACCCAAACTACAATTGATTTTATCATTTATTCTAAAGAGCTTATCCCCTTTTTTGGGAAATTCAGGGTGATGCTAACTTGTGTTATTGATCATAATCCGCTAAGTATAGAAACAAGTTTGGGATCGAACAACGTCTCAAGAAAAGAAAAGCGATATCCAGATATGAAGTTCTCAGCTCATAAAGGCGTGACTATTAAATGGGGGGAAATAGATAGTAACAGTTTTTTCAAAGATCTAATTGTGAATAAGTGGACTGATGTCATGACAACTTTGGGTGAAAATAATCCCCCTCACGAAACTGTTTATGCTTTTTCTTTCTTGACAAAGTATATGGCCGAAAAACTGCAGCGTCCTAGTATAGATAAAGAGAGTGCCCCCGATGGTTCAACCATGCATGCACCTCTTCTTTAACCCCTTCGCTGCCAGGCCTTTCCCCCTTCTGTACCGAGCCTTTTTTTGGCTTTTTGGGGCAGTTCACGCTTAGGCCCTCATAACTTTTTGTTCACATAAGCTACCCATGCCAAATTTGCATCCTTTTTTCCAACATCCTAGGGATTCTAGAGGTACCCAGACTATGTGGGTTCCCCAGAAGGAGGCCAAGAAATTAGCCAAAATACAGTGAAAAGTTCGTTTTTTTTAAAAAAAATTGAAAAAGGGGCTGCAGAAGAAGGCTTGTGGTTTTTTCCCTGAAAATGGCATCAACAAAGGGTTTGCAGTGCTAAAATCACCAGCTTCCCAGATTTCAGGAACAGGCAGACTTGAATCAGAAAACCCAATTTTTCAACACAATTTTGGCATTTTACTGGGACATACCCCATTTTTACGTTTTTTTTGTGCTTTCAGCCTCCTTCCACTCAGTGACAGAAATGGGCATGAAACCAATGCTGGATCCCAGAAACCGCAACATTTCTGAAAAGTAGACAAAATTCTGAATTCAGCAAGGGGTAATTTGTGTAGATCCTACAAGGGTTTACTACAGAAAATAAAAACTGAAAAAAAACAAAATGAAATTGAGGTGAAAAAATCTGCAATTTTTCTCTACGTTTTACTCTGTAACTTTTTCCTGCAATGTCAGATTTTTGAAAGCAATATACCGTTACGTCTGCTGGACTCTTCTGGTTGCGGGGATATATAGGGCTTGTAGGGTCATCAAGAACTCTAGGTACCCAGAGCCAATAAATGACCTGCACCCTGCAGTGGGTTTTCATTCTATAACGGGTATACAGCAATTAATTTGCTGAAATATAAAGAGTAAAAAATAGCTATCAAGAAAACCTTTGTATTTCCAAAATGGGCACAAGATAAGGTGTTGAGAAGCAGTGGTTATTTGCACATCTCTGAATTCTGGGGTGCCCATACTAGCATGTGAATTACAGGGCATTTCTCAAATAGATGTCTTTTTTACACACTCTCTTATATTTGGAAGGAAAAAATGTAGAAAAAGACAAGGGGCAATAACACTTGTTTTGCTATTCTATGTTCCCCCAAGTCTCCCGAAAAAAAATGATAAATAAAAATGATACCTCACTTGTGTGGGTAGGCCTAGCTCCCGCAACAGGAAATGCCCCAAAACACAACGTGGACACATCCCATTTTTTCACATAAAACAGAGGTGTTTTTTGCAAAGTGCCTACCTGTAGATTTTGGCCTCTAGCTCAGCCGGCACCTAGGGAAACCTACCAAACCTGTGCATTTTTGAAAACTAGAGACCTAGGGGAATCCAAGACAGGGGACTTGTGGGGCTCTGACCAGGTTCTGTTACCCAGAATCCTTTGCAAACCTCAAAATGTGGCCAAAAAAGCACATTTTCCTCACATTTCGGTGACAGAAAGTTCTGGAATCTGAGAGGAGCCACAAATTTCCTTCCACCCAGCGTTCCCCCAAGTCTCCCGATAAAAATGGTACCTCGCTTGTGTGGGTAGGCCTAGCGCCCACGAAAGGAAATGGCACAAAACACAACGTGGACACATCCAATTTTTTTTACAGAAAACAGTGGTGTTTTTTTGCAAAGTGCCTACCTGTAGATTTTAGCCCCTAGCTCAGCCGGCACCTAGGGAAACCTACCAAACCAGCACATTTTTGAAAACTAGAGACCTAGGGAAATCCAAGATGGGGTGACTTGTGGGGCTCTGACCAGGTTCTGTTACCCAGAATCCTTTGCAAACCTCAAAATTTGGCTAAAAAAACACATTTTCCTCACATTTCGGTGACAGAAAGTTCTGGAATCTGAGAGGAGCCAAAAATGTCCTTCCACCCAGCATTCCCTCAAGTCTCCCTATAAAAATGGTACCTCACTTGTGTGGGTAGGCCTAGCGCCCACAAAAGGAAATGGCCCAAAACACAACGTGGACACATCCCATTTTTTTTACAGAAAACTGAGGTGTTTTTTGCAAAGTGCCTACCTGTAGATTTTGGCCTCTAGCTCAGCCGGCACCTAGGGAAACCTACCAAACCTGTGCATTTTTGAAAACTAGAGACCTAGGGGAATCCAAGATGGGGTAACTTGTGGGGCTCTGACCAGGTTCTGTTACCCGGAATCCTTTGCAAACCTCAAAATTTGGCTAAAAAAACACATTTTCCTCACATTTCAGGTGACAGAAAGTTCTGGAATCTGAGAGGAGCCACAAATTTCCTTCCACCCAGCATTCCCCCAAGTCTCCCGATAAAAATGGTACCTCACTTGTGTGGGTAGGCCTAGCGCCCACAAAAGGAAAAGGCCCAAAACACAACGTGGACACATCCCATTTTTTTTTACAGAAAACAGAGGTGTTTTTTGCAAAGTGCCTACCTGTAGATTTTGGCCCCTAGCTCAGCCGGCACCTAGGGAAACCTACCAAACCTGTGCATTTTTGAAAACTAGAGACCTAGGGGAATCCAAGATGGGGTGACTTGTGGGGCTCTGAACAGGTTCTGTTACTCAGAATCCTTTGCAAACCTCAAATTTTGGCTAAAAAAACACATTTTCCTCACATTTCGGTGACAGAAAGTTCTGGAATCTGAGAGGAGCCACACATTTCCTTCCACTCAGCGTTCCCCCAAGTCTCACGATAAAAATGGTACCTCACTTGTGTGGGTATGCCTAGCGCTCACAAAAGGAAATTGCCCAAAACACAACGTGGACACATCCCATTTTTTTTTACAGAAAACAGAGGTGTTTTTTGCAAAGTGCCTACCTGTAGATTTTGGCCTCTAGCTCAGCCGGCACCTAGGGAAACCTACCAAACCTGTGTATTTTTGAAAACTAGAGACCTAGGGGAATCCAAGATCGGGTAACTTGTGGGGCTCTGACCAGGTTCTGTTACCCGGAATCCTTTGCAAACCTCAAAATTTGGCTAAAAAAACACATTTTCCTCACATTTCAGGTGACAGAAAGTTCTGGAATCTGAGAGGAGCCACAAATTTCCTTCCACCCAGCATTCCCCCAAGTCTCCCGATAAAAATTGTACCTCACTTGTGTGGGTAGGCCTAGCGCCCACGAAAGGAAATGGCCCAAAACACAACGTGGACACATCCCATTTTTTTACAGAAAACAGAGGTGTTTTTGCAAAGTGCCTACATGTAGATTTTGGCCCCTAGCTCAGCCGGCACCTAGGGAAACCTACCAAACCTGTGCATTTTTGAAAACTAGAGACCTAGGGGAATCCAAGATGGGGTGACTTGTGGGGCTCTGACCAGGTTCTGTTACCCAGAATCATTTGCAAACCTCAAAATTTGGCTCAAAAAACACATTTTCCTCACATTTCGGTGACAGAAAGTTCTGGAATCTGAGAGGAGCCACAAATTTCCTTCCACCCAGCATTCCCCCAAGTCTCCCGATAAAAATGGTACCTCACTTGTGTGGGTAGGCCTAGCGCCCACGAAAGGAAATGGCCCAAAACACAACGTGGACACATCCCATTTTTTTACAGAAAACAGAGGTGTTTTTTGCAAAGTGCCTACCTGTAGATTTTGGCCTCTAGCTCAGCCGGCCCCAGGGGGGGCAGAAATGGCCTAAAATAAATTTGAACCCCCCACCCCTCACCCCCCCCCGCGGGGAGCGACCCTTGCCTACGGGGTCGCTCCCCTTGCATGACGGCGCAAAAAAAAAGATCCCCAGTGCCTAGTGGTTTCCCTAAAATCGGCCGATCTGCCCCCAAAGCGGGCACAAATGGTCTAAATACAATTTGCCCCTCCAGGGGAGTAACCCTTGCCTAAGGGGTCGCTCCCCTTACGAGAAATTCAGGAACAAAAAAAAACTCCCTGGTGCCTCATAAAAATAGTCCAATCTGCCCCCAAGGGTGGCAGAAATGGCCTAAATATAATTTCCCTCCTATGGGAGCGACCCTTCCCTAAGGGGTCGCTCCCCACACCTAAAACAAAAAAATAAACAAAAACAAAACAAACAATTTTTTTTTATCCCTGGTGCCTAGAGGTTTCTGCCCCCCCTTGGGGCAGAAAAGGCCTTAAGAAAAAACGCCCAAGGGGTCGCTCCCTTATTACAATTTCCATTTTGAAAAAGACATCCCTGGTGTCTAGTGGGTGTTTTGACAGCCGGATTGCTTTCAATCCGGCTGCCAAAACGCAGAGAGAGACTTCAAAGGGAAGGACATACATTTCCTTCCCTTTGAAGCCTCTCTGCCTCCTCCACGTGATCGGAAGAGAAATGCTTTGCATTTCTCTTCCGCTCATCGCGCTGGAAGCTGAGCTTCCAGCGTGAAGGAGGAGGCATTGTGACAATCAGCGCGCACTCGCGCGCTGATGTCACAGGGGGGTGGGGGGGGGTCGGGGTGGAAGGGGAAGGGCTTCCTCTTCCATCCCTGACTTGGGGGGGTGGGGGGAACCCCACAGAGGGAGCGCTAGCGCTCCCTCTGGGCTGGGTGCCCAGAACGTAATGGTTACGTCCTGGGCACAGCAGCTCTGTGCTTCAGGACGTAACCATTACGTCCGCGGCACAGAACCGGTTAAAGAATTTGAAGAAAACAATTAATTTTTTCCCTCAAGATCGACAGGCTATCAAAATCGCAAGAAAGGGATATAAAGATGCACTTGCAAGCGGAAAGGCTGAACTAAGGGACTCTGCTTGGGAGGATTTGATAGAGGCAAGCAAAAATAGAGATACAGCTACCTTTTGGCGAGTGGTTAATTCTTTACTGCTGAATGATAAGGTCAAAATGGCCACGGACACTGTCTTGGGTGGACTATTTTTCAAAAACTTTTGCAATAGAGGACAATGCAATAAAGGCTGATATGAGCTGCTTTATGGTTATAAATAATACCCTGATTAGTGTGGCCTTCAGTAACACTATAAATGTAGTTGATGTAAAACAGGCTATTCTAGATTGCCCGTCGGAGAAAGCTCCTGGCCCAGACAGGATCCCAGTTGACTTATATAAAGCACTACCAGATTTTTCGGCACCATTGCTTCCTAATGTTTTGAGATCTGCTATGACAGGCCCAATAGTAGATACCTGGAGAGAGGTGATCATTGTCCCGATTTTTTAAAAGGGGGATATCGCAGACCCCTTATGTTATTGACCAATCTCTCTTTTGGATAGCTTGGTTAAGATTTTAGGCCGAGTGATCCTAAATAAGCTGGAAAATTGGGCAATGGAGACTAATTGCCTCTCAAAAGTGCATTTTGGGTTTCGACCAGGGCTGGGTACAGTTGAACAAACACTCAATCTGACCTTGATAGTACAGAAATATACAAAAGTCAAAAAAGGGTGTTTGCATTTAGCATTTATGGACTTATCATGTGCTTTCGATACAGTTAATCGAGAGAAATTGTGGATGGTCATGTAAAAAATGGGGGTGGACAAGGATATAATTGTCTTACTCAGCAGACTCCATGCATGTACCTCAGCACGAGTTCTTTACTCCCAGGAGGGTGATTTAAAAGAGAAGTTTTCTTCATTTAAAGGGGTAAGGCTGGGCTGTGTGCTGGCCCCCTTTCTTTTTCTTCTTTACATAAATGGACTAGAGAAATTTCTCTGTGAGATGGGGAAGGACCTTCCAAGCATTATTAATTCCCCAATTCCAGTATTGCTTTATGCGGATGATGCTGTACTCATCTCAAGGACAGCAAATGGTCTCCAAATTCTATTGAATGCTTTTAATGCTTTTATGGGAAATCTTGGTCTTAAAATGAATAGATCCAAGTCATTTGTGATGAAGAGTGGGCCAAAGCTAGCAAAAACTAAAAAATATATTCTGGAGGGGGAAGAAATATCTAAGGTTACACATTTTACGTATTTGGGGGTTCCTCTTGATGTTGATTTTAATTGGAAGTTTTTAATAAATGTACGCCTAACACAATTTCAAAGAGCTATAGATGCCGTTTTTAGATTTTCAAAAAAGTTGGGGCATAAACCTATAAAAGAGATGATGACTGTATTTTCTAGCAAATGTCTTTCTATCGTGACATTTGGAGCAGGGGTTTGGGGCTATGCTGATTCATCAAGTATCCAGGTTGTAGAAAATAAGTTCCTAAGGAGGTTATTAGCAGTCCCGCAATCAACTTCAGAAAAGCTCTGTCATGATGAAGTGGGCTTGAGGGTTATATCCGGTTATATAAAGCTACAACCACTATTACTCTGGTTAAAGGTCTGGGCGAAACCGGAAGCTCATTTATGTAGGATGGTGATATAGGACTGCCTCTCGTTAACAAGATCATTGGACATATCTTGGCTTAGATATGTGCGTTCTCTGTTTTTCTCCCTTGGAGTAGGGGAGTTCTTTTCTAAGCCGAATCTTATAACAAAGCGGGACATAAAAAAGGTAAAGGAAATATATTGGCAGCAAACACGGGACCCAAAGTTAAATTTATGTCTAGAGAGAAACCAGGAGATGACCCAGCCTCAGCAATTACAACCGATGTTATACCTGGTTATTACCAGTTTTGAGCGTCAAAAGTTTCTACTTACCAGGTTACGCTTGAATACATTGCACTACCTGGTAGCATTTCCTTCCTGTGGAACTTGGTTTAAGAATCTTCCACTATGTTGCTGTGATAGAAAATCATCTCAAAGTACATTGCACTTGATAATTTTCTGTAATTTTTATGTAATGCCAAGAAAACGGTTTTTACGTCCTGTTCTTTTAGCTAAAAATATTAGAACTAGCCAGCTTGCTTATTCGTATTTGCTCAAGTTGGGAGATGAAGAGACAATACAAGCTATGTTAAATTATATACATGCTGTTTTTGGAATTCGGAACTTGTATTAATAATGTTTTATTTGCTTCCGAAGTTTGTATGGGTGTACTTATTAAATGTCTTTTATGGTCTATCTGTACCGAATAAAGTATTAAAGAAGAAGAAGACTCCACGAGTTTCTTGAACCACTCTTCATAAGAATTTCTGCTTTAATTGATTTTTGAATAATTGAGTTGACCTTTGATGTTGAAGCTTCCTGCTTTTATATTATTTCTCTCAGAAAACAGAGCACTTTATGGCTTTCTAAAACTGACAACTTGTATTCTCTTTCCTAGAATTGGTATTCTTTCCTTTATGGAATGCCCTTATTGTATTTGTTGGGATTTACTGATTACTTATTGATTATTGATATTTCTAACTAAAATGTAAATGACTGAGATTAATAAGCTTTATTTTGTAACCTTAATAATGATGAGCTATTAAAAGAATTGAAGAATAAAACCCTTTAACTAATACCAAACAGACTGAAATAGAATTTAGAAATTGTTATAATGAATCTAAGGTAATGCACAGCTTCTGATTAATCTGAATCAAGATCAAAGATCCACTGACCTGACTGAGGGGGTTATTCTAACTTTGGAGGAGTGTTAATCCGTCCCAAAAGTGACGGTAAAGTGACGGATATACCACCAGCCGTATTACGAGTTCCATAGGATATAATGGACTCGTAATACGGCTGGTGGTAAATCCGTCACTTTTCCATCACTTTTGGGACGGATTAACACCTCCTCCAAAGTTAGAATAACCCCCTTAAAGTCAAGAGTGAGTTCTCTGATGAGTTGCTTGATTGTACATAAACCAGATTTTAACTGAGGTCCCTGGTCCAGCAGAAAAGCTGATAGCAGAGGGATGGTATGAGAAAGAGGAGCTGTAATTAATTATCCTGATTTAGAGAAAATACTCCTGTCCCACAGGCCAGAGCCCGAATTTTGAAGACTGTATGGTTTCGAAGGTAGTTGCAGAACTGGAGGTGTGAATATCAATAGGGTTATGTGTTGCAATTGTCTTTGTTGTTATTGAGTTTCACTTGAGTATTGGAGTATGTGTTGAATGTATAAGTGATGCTTAAGTATTAATAGGTTTTAATTTTCTTCTGTTTTTTATTTCTATATATATATATATATATATATATATATATGTATTTATATGTACATGTTTTTTTACGATGGGTGCTTTTATTATACATGGTTTTTATTGGTATTTTTACAATGTTTTGGTGATTATCTGTTGTAATGGATGAATTCTTTTCATACCGACTAAAGCTTCTTCTAATACAAAGAAGTTGAAGTTATTATCAGACTCAGAATTAGCCTAAGATCCCGGAATAGAAGAGTTGAATTTTTGGTTTCCTTTGTCTGCTAAAGGTTTGTGGTGCCCAATTGAGATAGGGACTCTAATTAGTGATTGTGAATGTACTAATATTGATTGGTGTTAGTGGAACCTACTGCGCAAAGGAGAAGCTACATTGACTAAAGTGATTTCCCTCTGGTTGAGATTTCACTCTCGTAAATAAAGGTATTTTGTGTGAGAAGTCAGAGGGTTTTAAAATCTAATTACCCTGATTGTTTAATTACTTTTGTTTTCTTTTGTTTTCTTTAGATCAGCAGGCAAATTATTGTTGTTATTTTCTGTTTGTCTTGTGTTGTACAAATTGTGTGTATGAGAACATTGTGAAGGAGTGTGAATTGCTATAAAGAGTGAGGAGTGAGGAGTTGCGTCAGAAAGAGCAGCGCTGGGTTTGGTTGGTTTGAGTGAAATGCTGTGTTGTGATTGGGTGACAGACTAGTAGAGAAATGAACATATACTGAATTTCAAATTAAATTAAAACATTGAAGATTTGAATCTTTTTTGCTTGTTTATTGCTAAATAATTTGAAAAACATGAAATGCTTTAAAGCTTTTAAGGGTTTTGTGAGAGGCGATGTGAGAATTCCAATACAGGATGGTGAAGAGATACTGCCCAAGGGTATAGCAGTTCACTATATGGTGACAAATGTGGGGCAACACACAAATCTTTATGACTTCATCAGTGGTGCATGATCAGTGAGAATGAGGGTCTATTAAGACTTCCACAATATGGTAATTTTGAGTCAAGAATTATTGAAAGATGGAGGGAAAAAATATGTAAGATGAAGACATCACAAAGACCTACACAGTATGAAGCATTACATGCTTGGGAGAAAGCACCATAAGTTAAGAAGATAGAGAAATACCAGAATAGGGCAGAAAGAACAGTGCAAAATTATGCAGATGCTCAATGGGACAAAGGACAGCAAATGTTGAGAAAATGTATATTCAAGGGAGCTAGAATGTTCTCTGTAATGACCACTAAGAATTTAAAGAAGCACAGTTGAAGAAGGTAACAAAAGATGCAGTGCAAAGAAATATGTCACTGATAGTGATTCAGGGGATTATATTTTGTATGCATTATTGCCTGCACATCCACCACCATATCTGGACCCTAACAAACAATGAGGGTGCTTCAACTTCTAGTTTTACAGTGGCAACAGCCCTTGTTGACCCAAATGTGATTCAAATTGAGGTACGAATGCGGGTAACACAGCCTATTGTGAAACTTTTTATATTAAATATTGTGCCTGCACAAGTTGAGGCTGTTTCTACAGTGATACCTCCAGGTGTTATTGCTTCTATTGTGATTGTACTAGCACCAGTTGCAAGAGTTATAATTGCCCAGCCTTTAGAGATTCACACAAAAACTGCACCAATAAATTTTGTTCCAAAAAATGCGTTTCAAGAAGCTGTTGGAGGAGCACCAGGAACTAGGTCCATCTCTACATCGCAGAATGTATTGATTGTTTCAAGAGCACAACCACAAACTAGTCAAACAGTGATAGAAGGAAAAGGGATGTTTTTTTATAATACCAATAGCACAAGGAGAAACAAATCTATTTGAAGATAGAATGCAGAAAGTCAAGCTAATATTCAGAAAATTTCAAAAGAGAGACCACAAAATGTCCCAAAGTTAAAGGTTGAGTTACAAAAAATAATTAGGGGATGTTTAGATACTGGGTATGTGAATCAGTATCAAGAGAATGAACTAATCTATTTGAGTACAGATTATGAAGTGAACAGCTGGCACACATGACCAATGAACTGAATTGGCAAGACAATATGAGGTTGATCTTTCAAAGAGTGTTCCATTGCAAAGATGTTTCAGAGCACAGTTAGATGACAAAGTTATGGAGACAATGCACTCTTCAGGAATGTGATTACACATTACTGAATTAGTAAAATGCATTTGTAAGTGGAGCGATATTGAGAGATTAGAAAGTAAATGGTCAAAGAAACAAAAGAAAAGAGACAATCGGATGCTGCTCAGACAAACAGTAAGCCACTGCTAGGTTTCCCTGATGAAGGAAGTGTTGACCTTTCAGATGAGAGAGATTCCAGGTGGAGGGTATGCTAATGTATCATGGAGTAGAGGCAATCTTGAGACATTTACGAGCAATTTTCCAAAGTTGAGGGAGAATCCTGCACAGTAATATACACAAGTTGAAAGATCTGAGAACATTTCAAAAGTGCTGTGGACTGATTTAAATACATTCTTTCATATTGTAGTGCTGAGTGATTTGTGTTCGGAGTGTAAAAAAGCTGTACGATGGCCAAGTTCTGAACCTCCTGTTCCTGTGGTAATGACCAAATATAATGAGGTGATTATTTTACTGAAGGGCAAAGTTCCAACCAGAGATATTGATTGGTTGGAGATGAATCAAACTACACAAGAAGCAAAAGAGTCAATGCATGCCTATTATGAGTGATTGCTGTAGGTGTTTAAACAACACAATAGACAAGAAAATCCCTAAAAGAGTGATATGTTTTCTTTTGTGTCACTGTTCAATCCTGGGTTGAGACCAGAGATTAGTATGCATATACAGCAATATGTGAGTTGCTGGCAGACAAAACTGTCAGATGAGCTTTTGAGGAATGCAAAATACTGTAGTAATGAACAAGAGATTAAACAGGAAAGACTTAAGGAAAGGTTTATGCTTGCACAAGGAAAGTTGGTTCAAAAGGGTTACAGAATCAGTTGTTTGCAGGAAGCCCTAATGGAAGGCAGGGGGTTGTTTTACAAGCAGGAGTTCAAGGTGCTCATGGAGGAGCAGTTGTTTTACAAGATAGAGGTTGATTGATCCAAATTCTTACATAGATGTTGCAACATTGAAGAACTTGACCCCTTGCCATTATTGTAACAAAATTGGGCATTGGAAGAGTGAGTGTAGGCAGAAGACAAATTGAGTGGGTATGGTAAAATACAAGGAGGAAATCAAATGCACATGCAAAAGGTACCTGTCCAGCAAATGCAAATGCCATTACAGACTGAGGTTCCAATGATCAAGTCGCGCAAGCTTTGACTGTCCCACAGAATATGGGAAACCCTAGATTTAATGTGACTTTTTGTCAGAAACAGAATCCGTTCCAACAGTTTACCATGTGGGACAGCAAGAGTTTCAGTTCAGACAATTTCCATTGACTGTGCATGAGGGGGGAGAAAGATTGCTTATTTGGTGCTGTCTTAGAGGTAGACCAGAGTGGACCCGCTATAGAAGGAGAAGTTAATGGCCATCAAGTGTCACTCCTGATTGACATTGGAGCTACCAGATCCACTGTCAGAACAGCAGAAGTCCCAGACCTACCCCTCTCAGGAAAGAAGGTCTAAGTTGTTGGAGTTACTAATAAACAGATAACGAATCCCGTTTCACTGAAATTCCCTTTAAAAAATTGGTTTATTTGAGGGAAATAATCAATTTGTTCTTTGTGATTCAAATCCCATAAATCTATTAGAGAGAATTTTATTGTGTAAGTTAAACTGCAGAATTTACTATACATTAGGTGATGTTGAGTTTCAAACGCGTGATGAAGATGTTGCATTTCAAATGGCCCAACAAGAGTCGGCAGTAGGTTTATATCCTGTGAGAACTTTGAAAGAATTACCACCAGAAACTAAGGACACTGTGATTACAGAAGTTATGAAACTTTAAAGGAAAAGACATTGGACTAATTAGAAGTGTAAAACCAGTCCACATTATAGTACAACCAATTGTTTGTATCTGAGAACACAATCATCTAATTTGACAGCAGAGACAGTAGCAGGAATAACATCAGTAATTGAAAACATGCTGAGGAAATGTATTTTAAAAGAGATTGTTGGGATCCCTTATAACTCTCCAATTAAGAGGTTACGGAAGCTGAATGGTAAACATTAGATTATGCAAGACTTACAAAAGAAATGGCAACATCATTGTTCCATTTTGTCCTTTGGTACCGAATCCAGCTACAATTCTTTTTCAGTTCCTGTATACTGTAGATACTGTAGACTTGTTTACCATTGTGGATTTGTGCCAGGCGTACTTCCTTGTCCATTGCACGAGGAGAGACAGTTCTTGTTCTCACTTGTGCTTAGAAACAGAGTTTAAGCATTTTGCAGAGTGCCACAGGGGTATCCAAAAGCCCATCAAACTTTAATAAGATATTGAAGAAAAATCTTAAGTCTCTGTAGATGCTTTGTGCTTCAGTTCTCATACACAAGTACATTGATGATCTGCTTGTAGCATCAATTAATTGAGACGCTTGCAGAGAGGAAGCAACGGCTTTGTTAAATCATCTGGATGAGAATGGGCTTAAGGGGGCTCCAAGCAAATTGCGATACTGTCAGAAAAAGGTCCTATATTAGTGACATCATTAAAAAGAGAATGAGAAAGCTGTCACAAGAAAGAGGGTAAACAGTCTTGAAGATGAATCCACCCAGAACACAGAGAGAAGTCAGAATTATCTTGGCAATGGTTAGCTACTGTAGACAGTGAATACCAAACTTTTCTCTCTTGGGCAAGCTTTTACTGAGGCTGATGCATAAAGTTTTGCATGATCTTCTTCCATGGGAGAACGAGTGATTGAAAGGTTTCCTAGAACTGAGAGAAAGTCTCTGACATGGCCCGGTACCATGATTACAGTAAGATGTTCACATAATTTTGCAATGACAAGGAGGGCTTTGCATAGATAGATGCACGATGATTCCCAAAAACCTATTGCATATTTTTGACAATATTAATACACAAGGAGTACGCAGTTCCTAATGTTATTTCCTGGATGGACACCGCTTGTGCATTTCCATGAAGAAGTGGTCGGTGGTGAATATTCAGCAGCAGGAGCCCTCACCCACCCAAATGGGTGGCATGCTTCATTAACCAGTAGCTCCAAGTTGGGATAGTGCTGCAATTCCCACCGGACCCCTTAGAGGTGCTCTTTGCAGGAGACCATTTGCTTTGATTCACCACACCAAGCCTGTTATGAGGGTGCTAAAAAGGTACAGATTGAAGAACAATTGAGGAAATAATAAAATTAAAATTGGCTAAAGGCATCCCCATCACTAACTTATTGCAATGGTGGTCCTTGTCAAAATTAAGAACAATGTGAAACTAGACAGGAAATAATGTTTTTTCTTCTTTCTCTCAAAATTTTAGTTAATAATGGGTCAACGTGTTTCTTACCATAAACAGAGTAAAAAATGATCTCTGGCAATTCATCACGAGCGTGTGATATCCTAATCTACAAGTAATTGGGACAGACCTGTGCATTGGCAAAGGGCTCAATTCTTTGAACCACCTGTAAAGTGTGGAAAAACCAATATCTCTTACTGAAAATATTGTGAGAAGAAAGAAAAAACAAGGGATTCCTCGTTGTACAATAAAGTAGGAGGAGCCAATCCTTGACCCTGTTTCTTCAGGATTGCTTGGCAGTTGGTGTCAGTATTGAGAGATATGAAACATAGGGATAGGACATCCGTTAACTGTTATGGTCCCTTACTCAGTCGTGATATTACTGACCTGAACAAAAAACAGTACTTGACAAACAGCAGACTTACAAAATATGAATAACAGATAGCAGCTGAGAATGTGGTTTTAGGCATTGCCAAAATTTAAATCCATCAACATTACTACCTGTAACTGAAGATAAAATTGATGATGAAGTTGAATATGATTGTCTACTTGTCATGGATGTAGGCACCAAGCCAAGCCTAGGTGTAAGAGATGAACCTTTGAAAGTACCTGATGATGTTTTTGTAGATGGCTCATTTCTGAGAAACAATAAGGGTACCTTGAGAGCAACTTATGCTGTTTCTATGATTCTAGAAGTTGTGGAAGCCTCATGGCTTCGATGTGTTACCTCAGCACAAGTGGCAGGATTCATTGCCCTTACAAAAGTTTGTAGTCTTTCAGCACAATTGAGAGGAACTATATTTACAAACAGTCAGTATGGCTATGGTGTGGTACATGACTTTGGACAGTTATGGTCACAGAGAGGTTTTATGACCTCATCTGGCTCATCCATCGGGAATGGCGAACATATGAAAAGATCATTGGATGTTTTGCAGTTGCCTACAGAAATTGCTGTGGTTAAATGTGCAGCTCACATAAATGGAAATTAATATATCACAGTTGGAACAGATTAGCTGATAAAGCTGCATGAAATTGTGCACTTTTGGCCTGCACATTTAATGAAGCCTATACAAATAAATCTGAAGAGGGCATTGTTTTTTTGATGTTGTTGTCAGTAGCTGAACCTGGAGAAAAGCTAAAGAGTTTGCAGGCAGTGGTTTCAGAAGCAGAACAGCAGAGTTGGATCAGAGCAGGATGTGCTAAAATGCAGATGAGATTTTGATTTCTGCAGATAGAAGAGCAGTGTTGCCTGGCAGTTTACTATTTCCTATGACATAACACGTTCATGGCCCTTCATATCTTGGAAAAGATGCAATAGTGAAACCATTCAAGCAGAATTGGGTTAACCCCAAGTTTAGGATGCATGCAGAAGAAGTGTGCCATTGATATGTGACATGCCAACAGATGAATGTAGGGAGAAGTACATCAGTAACATTGAGTCAAGTAGAAAGATCAGGTGGTCCTTTCAACAGAATGAAAATGGACTTCACTGAGATGCCTGTGTGTAACAGTTTTAGAAATTGGGATTCTGGTTGGCAGAGATACGCACCCTGCCCAAGCAGGAACCACAATCCTAGTCAGGGTAAGTCATCGACACACCTTAAATTAACACGTGCTTGGCACAGAGCTGTCAGGCTTAACTTAAGAGGCAATGTATTAAGTGTTTGTGCAAAACTTCAAGCAGTGAATAAGTGACAATACCATACAAAAAAGTACCACAACTAGTTAGAAAAATAAACATTTATTTAATTAACAAACCAAGATCAAAATGACAATAATCCAGTAGGTAGAAGTTGAGATATGAGTTTTTAAAGAATAAAATTAGTTGTATTGCATAGAAGCATAAACCACCATCCACTGCTATCTCATCAATCTAGACTGGATCAAATCTGAAACGTTAGGCTGACCACAAAGGAGCGCAGGTAGGATAAAGAATCTAGCCTTGGCCCGCTGAACAGTGCCTTGGTTAGGAGTTGTGTCCACTTCAAGAACACGGTGTGAGGTGAAAAAGAGGAGATACGTCAGCTCTGAGCCGTGCAAAGTCAGGGATGTGTGAGAAATGGAGGTGACATGCTGCAGAGTCAGCAAATGGTGTTCCCGATCCTTGCAGCATCTGTGATGCACCAGCATCAACAAAGATGTGGTGTCCTCAATCCTTGCAGCAGCAGCTATGAGTCAGCATTGATGGAGATGCACCGGTTCTGAATGGTACAACAGCGTGGAGGTGTGGATTTTGGAATAGAGCACCACTTTATATCCACTTACAAGAGCCCGATACTGGATTGGCACCACTTGGCTGGGCAAAACTCACAGATGGCAGAGTCCGGGTGCTGTAGGTAATGAGTTGGACAATTTTTGTGTCCCTGAGACTTCAAAAGAACAGGAGGCAAGCCAGCTAGCCATTGGAGTCACTGTGATTCTGGATTCAAGTGATGTGTGTCCAGTCATTCTGATCCAGCTAAAGAGGGCAGCAGGCAGCAGGTCAAAACAGCAGTCAGGCAGAGTAGTAGTCCTTGTAGCAGTACAGTGGTCCTTCATTTCTGACACAGTATCAACTGGTGCAGAAGTGTACTGAGTTGGTAGGGTCATTATTCCTGTTCTTGTATCAGTGGTGCCTTCAAAGTGTGGGAGACTTCCTAGAAGGGCTTTAAAGTGCACAGAAGTTCTCACTTCCTAGCTTCAGACTCACTAATTGGGTATATGCAGCCCTTTGTATGGGGCCAGGGCACAGCCAATTTAGGTGTAACTTCGAGGCTGTGGTCAACTCCTCCCTCCCATCCTGCCCAGGGTGGCCCATCAGGGTGTTGATGGCCCATCAGTCACACCTAAGCTCCCTTTATGTGTGGGTGTCTAGAGGGAATACATAAACTGAGCTGTCACCCCACTCCAGACGTGTATTGGAGAAAGGCTGCAGGCACAAAGGGCTAAGATGCCAACTTTCCTAAAGTGGCATTCTTAAAATTGTAACAATAAATCCAACTTTATCAATAAAGAGGATTTATCATTACAATTCCATAGGTATTAAACGTAACAGATTTACCCCTTCCCAATGAGTATTTACAGCTTATTATATGTAATAAGGAATCCTCACCTTTATTTCATGAGAGGGGTAGGCCTCACAGTAGTGAAAAATAAATGTTATATTTTTTTCCTGGACACGTTAAACTTAAAAGTGTATCTCCTCCCTTTCAGTTACCTAGCTCCTGCCCTATGGGCTACTTAACTCCAACCTTAGGGGTGACATATGTAATAAAAGGGGAATGTTGAAAATGGCCCTATTTCCAGGGTCACCCCCAATCTTTTTACCTTCCTCTTCCTACTTTTTGCTGGATTGTTTCTTGGTGGCCATAAGACTCTGTGGATATTTCCCTTGCTAATCAGTGCTAAAGTACTTGGGCTCTCTCCCTAAAACATGGTTTGATTTGCATATACCTGATTAGCAAATTTAGTTTACATGCACGTCACCTGTAGGGTGGTCTACCATGTATCCAGGGCCTGTAAATGGAATGCTATCAGTGGGTTTGCTGCACTTATTGAGTCACCCACTTAAGTAGCACCTTCAAGCTTATCCCACGCCTGCCACTTGGCATTTGAAACTGCTTGCTAAGCCTTGAAGTCCCCTGTTATTACATATGTCACCCATAAGGTAGGCCCTAGGTAGATCACAGGGCAGGGTGTTGTGTAATTAAAAGGTAGGATATATACTTTTTAGTTTTACATGTTGTAGTAGTAAAAAACATCCAAATGTGTCTTCTCACTACTGAGATTCATACCCCTCCCATAGGCTAAAATTGAGGATTCTGTATTAAAATTAATAAATTGTAATTCCAAAACCAGATATGGTGATATGTCATATTTGTTATCTATGAACTCTTAATGATCAACCCTCTCTAATGATAAAGATTTATCACTGCAAGTTTGAAAAGGCCACTTTTAGAAAGTTGGCTTTTTCCTGCCCCTTGGTCACATGACTTGGAGTAACTGGCAGTTAAGACTGTGTAAATTCACCCCGACAGTCACACAATAGTGGGATTAACAAAGCCTGAATGAGGGATTAATTGACTTGCACATGCCCTACTATACAAAAATCGTCTGGGCTCTGCTACAACACAATAGGCATTACGGCCCTGCATTGTTAGTGTAGCCAGCAGGAGGCAGGGGAGGCATGAAACTCCTGGAACTTCAGAGAACCCTTCTGGAAACTTCAACCAATTTCTAGGAGCATGGCACCAGAGTATAAAAGTAGGGCTCTCAGACCAATACTTCCGTTCACTTCTGGACCTGCGGATGGACTTTCAGGGGATTGCCTGCTGCTGTGACCTGCTCTATACTCTACCAGACTGTTGCTGTACCTGGAAAGACTACTTTGATGCCTGGAGCCTGTCTTTAGCCTTCAGAGGCTAGCCCTACTGTGGAGCCCTGTATCTTCACCTGCACCCAGAACTTCCAGAAGTAACTCCAAGGGCTAGTTTTGCTGGCCCCCTGTTTAGAGTCAAATGGGCATAACAGGCTCCCACCCTCTTAAGCCCGCACCAGGGACCAGCCTGAGTGAGTCTTGAACACCCAAGAGGTCTACATCCACTCATGGACCTTTAGTTATGGTACTAAAGGTGCTTACATGGCCATTTTCTAAAACTGAGGATGCTATTTTGAACCTTAAAATTTACAAAATCATAACTCCTGTTCTACTAATTGGATTTTGATGGTTTGCATGTCAAATAGTTTATTAAAATGTGCCTTATTGTTCTAAATTAGTTTGGGAGTTTTGTTATGTTATATTGTTACTGTATTGATGTGTGCTGCATAAATACTTAACACATTGCCTCCAAGTTTAGCCTGAATGCAATTTTTGCCAAGTTACCCGGGGCTAAGCACAGGTTAAATTAGTGACTTTCTTTGGTTCACCATGCAAGGGATTGTGACTGTTGCCTGACCAGGACTCACACCCCAGTCATCCAACAACCCAGTTTCTCACAGAGAGCTTAAGGCTTGGCAAGGAGTCTCAAATTCTAAGTCAACATGTCAGTGCAACACTGGCAGGCCTGGGACATGTTTTAAAGTTCTAATTAAATGGGTGGCACAAGCAGTGCTGCAGGATCATTAGTAGCATTTAACTTATAGGTCCTTGGCACATGTAATGCGCTTTACTTGGAACTTATAAGTAAATTAAAAATGCTGATTAGGTCTTTACCAGTTAATCCATATTTAGGGAGACAGCATATGTACTGTAACACTGGTCAGGAGTGGTAAAGTGCTCAGAGTTCTAAGGCCATAAAAAATAAATCAGTAAAAATGTGAAGCAAGCAGGCAAAACGTTTGGGGAAGAGCACCATGAGGCTGACAGGTCTAACAAACAAGTTGAGTTATGTCCTGGTTATAGTGTGTATTTTCTCTTGATAGATGGACGCATACTCAACAGGGATAAATTACATTCTCACTGTAGCAAAATTACTACTGTGAGAGTTGATACCTAGGTTTGGGTAACCCATTTCTCTGGACTCACACCGAGGTGTTCATTTTGATAAGGAAGTTCTCTGAATGCTCTGTGTAGCTTTACAGTTGTAGGAACAGCAGTTACTTTGCAGTTACCATCCAGAAGCCACTGGGATTGTTGAACAGCTAAACACAACCATAAAATCCAGCCTGATGAAAATGTATGTTCCCACATCACTGACATGGCCAGATGCTTTACCTTTGGTATTGATGAGCCTTCAAAGTCACCTTGATAGGAGACCAGGATTATCTCCACATAAAATATGTATGGGCCGTGCAATGAGAGTGCCTGCTCTACCTGTTAATGTGCTTGTGAACATCACAGATGAAATGATACTTGATTGCTGCAAGGGATTGCAAGATGTGGTGCATTCTGTTTCTCACCAGGTTGAAGTTGCCACTGAAAATTTGCATCCAGAACAGAGCAAGAACCTTAGAACAGGGACTGGGTGTTGGTGAAGAAACATGTGTGAAAGTTCTGTTTGGAACCGAGATGGAAAGGTCTCTTACAGGTTATCCAGGGCTCCCCAACTATGGAATACTGAAGTGGGATCAGGGACAAAAACCAGGTAATACTTAGAGAAATCCTACTCCTCATGTTAGGAACCCTTTTTCTGGAGTAGGATTCCTCTCAGTATTACCCTTACAGGTTATCTTAATAATCAACACTACAGTTATATTCAACAGGATATCAAATTGGGCATCTGTCACACACTCAGAGAATAATGTGTCCATATGAAGAAACAGTGTTCTGGGAATCATAACCAAGAGCACTTGTGAAAGCACCATCACAAAGAACACCACTACAAAGAGCAGAGTGGTGAAGAACCACAGACTACTGCACCAGTCCAAGTTTCTGTAATATCACGATAGGGTTGGAAATTCCTGGTGAAGAAGAAGCGAGAGCTGAAGGTGAAATATCAGTTAAGATATCACAGAAACAATCAGATGATCCAGGCAAAGGGACAAGTAACGGATCAAGAAAGCTAACATATAGGGGGTCATTACAACCCTGGGGGTCGGTGTTAAAGCTGCGGTTATACCGCAAACAGTGCGTTGGATAAAAAAATTGAATTATGACCCTGGCGGAAACCGCCAAAAAAGACAGCCACTTTAACACACCGCCCACCACGGCGGTACAGACAAGCAGCGTGGCGGTCACTGCCAACAGACAGGCGGAACCCAATGTACCGCCCATAGTATTACAACCTGCCAATCCGCCACCTTTTCCGGGGCGTATTCACCGTGGATAAAAACACGGCGGAAACAGATTTTGCAATGGGAAAACGCTCACCTGAACACATCCCACGAGGAACGAGGACTCCATGGACCCGGAACTCCAAATACTCCCTGCCCTTGTGTTTCTGCTCCTCTACGACCAACATCTACGTAGGCGCCGAAGACAACAGTGAGTACTGCACCTACGACATGGGGGAGGAGGAGGCAAAAGTTAGGGGGACACCCACCAAACACCCCACCCCCACCCCCAACCTCGCATAATACAACATACACACCAATGCATTCACAAAAATCACAGTAACAACCCACAACCCCCCCGGAAGAATGGAAAGACAAAGCGAAATTCGGTCAAACATTGTAATGTGGCATAATACATGTCATACAAAAATATACAGAGATATATATGAAAATCAGTCATAAATATATACATTATGAGAAGTAGTGCAGATATGTCCATAACAATGTCCGTGCACCAACAGTCCAAAAATGCATGGGCGAGGCCCACAAAGGATACCTGACCACAATCGGAGAGAACACTGCCGGGGCATCAGATAGAAATACTACAGGCACCTCAGGGGGAAGGGAAGGGGGGCACCTCAGTCGGATGACTGCAAAGCCAGATCCACGATGGAGCTCCATGCCCATTGATGTATCCTGGGGAGTGCAAAGCCACAGTCTCTCAAGTCTCTACATTGGGTGGCTTGCCCTCTGTGCCATCCTGGGGAGTGCAAAGCCACAGTCTCTCAAGTAGATGCAGGTCTCCACTGGTTCTGGAGGGGGATTGGTGCCCAGACTGGATGAATCTCCCCGTGAAAGTACCTGTCCTGTCACTGTCCCAGCTGCACATGGGATAACGATGCCTGATGTGGCGGTCTATTCATTCCTACCCGGTGCTTGCCCTGTTCAGCGGTCTTCACCATGGCGGTCTTTGCCCTGTTCAGCGGTGCTTTGCCATGGCGGTCGTTGCCCTGTTCAGCGGTGCTTTGCCACGGCGGTCCTTGCCCTGTTCAGCTGTGCTTTGCCATGGCGGTCGTTGCCCTGTTCAGCAGTGCTTTGCCATGGCGGTCTTTGCCCTGTTCAGCGGTGCTTTGCCATGGCGGTTCTGGACTGTTCAGCGGTGCTTTGCCATGGCGTTCGTTGCCCTGTTCTGCGGTGCTTTGCCATGGCGGTCGTTGCCCTATTCAGCAGTGCTTTGCCGTGGCGGTCGTTGTCCTGTTCAGCGGTGCTTTGCCATGGCAGTCGTTGCCCTGTTCAGCGGTGCTTTGCCATGACGGTCATTGCCCTGTTCAGCGGTGCTTTGCCATGGTGGTCGTTGCCCTGTTCAGCGGTGCTTTGCCATGGCGGTTCTGGACTGTTCAGCGGTGCTTTGCCATGGCGGTCGTTGCCCTGTTCAGTGGTGCTTTGCCATGGCGGTCGTTGCCCTGTTCAGCGGTGCTTTGCCATGGCGGTCGTTGCCCTGTTCAGCGGTGCTTTGCCATGGCGGTTCTGTACTGTTCAGCCGTGCTTTGCAATGGCGGTCATTGCCCTGTTCAGCGGTGCTTTGCCATGGCGGTCGTTGCCCTGTTCAGCGGTGCTTTGCCATGGCGGTCGTAGCCCTGTTCAGCGGTGCTTTGCCATGGCGGTCGTTGCCCTGTTCAGCGGTGCTTTGCCATGGCGGTCGTTGCCCTGTTCAGCGGTGCTTTGTCATGGCGCTCGTTGCCCTGTTAAGCGGTGCTTTGCCATGGCCGTCGTTGCCCTGTTCAGCTGTGCTTTGCCATGGCGGTTCTGGACTGTTCAGCGGTGCTTTGCCATGGCGGTCGTTGCCCTGTTCAGCAGTGCTTTGCCATGGTGGTCGTTGCCCTGTTCAGCGGTGCTTTGCCATGGCGGTCTTTGCCCTGTTCAGCGGTGCTTTGCCATGGCGGTCGTTGCCCTGTTCAGCGGTGCTTTGCCATGGCGGTTCTGGACTGTTCAGCGGTGCTTTGCCATGGCGGTCGATGCCCTGTTCAGCGGTGCTTTGCCATGGCGGTCGTTGCCCTGTTCAGCGGTGCTTTGCCATGGCGGTCGTTGCCCTGTTCAGCGGTGCTTTGCCATGGCGGTCTTTGCCCTGTTCAGCAGTGCTTTGCCATGGCAGTTCTGGACTGTTCAGCGGTGCTTTGCCATGGCGGTCGTTGCCCTGTTCAGCGGTGCTTTGCCATGGCGGTCTTTGCCCTATTCAGCAGTGCTTTGCCATGGCAGTCGTTGCCCTGTTCAGCGGTGCTTTGCCATGGCAGTCGTTGCCCTGTTCAGTGGTGCTTTGCCATGGCGGTCGTTGCCCTGTTCAGTGGTGCTTTGCCATGGCGGTCGTTGCCCTGTTCAGCGGTGCTTTGCCATGGCGGTCGTTGCCCTGTTCAGCGGTGCTTTGCCATGGCGGTCTTTGCCCTGTTCAGCGGTGCTTTGCCATGGCGGTTCTGGACTGTTCAGCGGTGCTTTGCCATGGCGGTCGTTGCCCTGTTCAGCGGTGCTTTGCCATGGCGGTCGTTGCCCTGTTCAGCGGTGCTTTGCCATGGCGGTCGTTGCCCTGTTCAGCGGTGCTTTGCCATGGCGGTCGTTGCCCTGTTCAGCGGTGCTTTGCCATGGCGGTCTTTGCCCTGTTCAGCGGTGCTTTGCCATGGCGGTCTCTGGACTGTTAAGCAGTGCTTTGACATGGCGGTTCTGGTATGGACATTGGTGTGTGGCATGACGTTCCCTAGACTGGGCATTGGTGTGTGGCATGACGTTCCCTACACTGGGCATTGGTGTGTGGCATGACGTTCCATCATAGCCCACCTGGGCTGTGGCAGCCGGGGCCCTCCTGGGCAATGACTCCGGCAGTGGTGGTGGTCTGTGGGCCAGTGACGATACTTGGGCCCTCCTGGGCAATGACTCTGGCGGTAGTCTCTGGACCAGTGACGATACTTGGGCCCTCCTGGGCTGTGACTCCGGCGGTGGTCTCTGGACCAGTGACGATACTTGGGCCCTCCTGGGCTGTGACTCTGGCGGTGGTCTCCTGACCAGTGACGATACTTGGGCCCTCCTGGGCTGTGACTCCGGCGGTGGTCTCTGGACCAGTGACGATACTTGGGCCCTCCTGTGCTGTGACTCCGGAGGTGGTCTCCTGACCAGTGACGATACTTGGGCTCTCCTGGGCTGTGACTCCGGCGGTGGTCTCTGGACCAGTGACGATACTTGGGCCCTCCTGGGCTGTGACTCCGGCGGTGGTCTCCTGACCAGTGACGATACTTGTGCCCTCCTGGGCAATGACTCCGGCGGTGGTCTCTGGACCAGTGACGATACTTGGGCCCTCCTGGGCTGTGACCCTGGCGGTGGTCTCTGGACCAGTGACGATACTTGGGCCCTCCTGGGCTGTGACTCTGGCGGTGGTCTCTGGACCAGTGACGACGGTGCTGGCGGTTGTGTCTCGACCGCCGGAAATGATGGCGCACTTCTCCTCCGTGACACTCCCAACAGGCTGGGCAGACTTCCTCTGGCCCTTCCCCACCTTTGGTGGAGTCACAGCTGACTCTCCAATCCCCTTGGAACCCATGTGAGTTGTTTTCCCACCAGGAGTCTTCACACTGTCCCGTCGTCCACTCTCCAATTTTAGAGCCTTTACAGGGGGTGGGCTGCCAGTGCCTTGGCTCCGAGTCATACTGCCTGCCCTGGTGGCCGGTGCACTCCACAAACCTTGAACAGGCACCACTAGTATTGGAGGCTTTTTGGCTGAGGCGCTACGACGGGACTGATGAATTGGAGGGGGTGGGGGCAAAAAGGTCAACTTTACAGAGGGACAGTTTCTGACGAACACTGGGATGGGTAGTTGGAGGGGGCCTGGGAGTGGAGGAAGAGGAGGTGGTTGTCGGAGGTGTCACTTTAGGTGTTTTGGGTGCAGGTGCAGGTACTGGAGGCTGTCGTGAGGTGGATGGATGTTGCATGAGTGATTGCCGGCGTTTGTGTACTTTGGGAGGGGGCGTCACAGACACACTGGGAGAGGACACAGGGGACGTGTAAATGGGAGTGGAGGTGGTAAGTGCAGGTGAGCGGCTTGTGGTGCTGGGTCTCCTTGTGCGATTCATGGTGCTTGTAGATGTGGTGCATGCAGGTGTGTGTGTAGACGAGACTGGGAGGGAGGAGGGAGAAGAGGAGGAGGGGGACACAGTGGAGGCAGTGGATCTTGCTGTGTCTGTACGTGGGTGAGGCTTGCGTGAGTGCCTGTGGGTTGTGTGGTGCCTATGTTTGCTTGAGCTACCTGTGTGTGCTGACTTGTGTGCATGCTGGTCTGTAGGTGTGCTTGGGATGGGCTGGGGTACAGGAGATTGGGTTTGGGTGGAGGAGGTTGGAGGGGGGAGGCTAGACACAGGGACAATGGCTGCCATCAGTGCTGAGGCCAGAGATTGCAGGGTTCGCTGAAGGACAGCCTGACCAGAATGAATGCCCTCCAGGAATGCATTACCGTGTTGCAACTCTCATTTTACACCCTGGATGGCATTCACAATGGTAGGCTGCCCAACAGTGAGTGACCTGAGGAGGTCAATGGCCTCCTCACTGAGGGCAGCAGGGGTGACTGGGGCAGGGCCTGAGGTGCCTGGGGTGAAGGTGATGCCCACCCTCCTGGGTGAGTGGGCACGGGGCGAACACTGAGGGGCTGCTTGGAGGGAGGTGCTGGTAGGAGAGGTGGCAGCTGTACCTGTAGAAGTGGGGCGCACAGATAGTGCCGCCACCACAAGGGAGACCCCATCGGCGGACGAGTCCGTGTCGCTGCTTGGTGATCCGGTGGCCAACGTGAAGCTCCCCTCGCCCTCCGTCCCACTGGTGCATTCTGAGTCCGTGGTGTGGCCCTTCATGGCCATGTGGGATGCAGCTCCCTCGTGCTCCGGTGCCACTGTACCTCCGCCTGATGATGCTGATGTACAAAAGGACAGGGAGAGCAGAAAAAGGGGGGGAGACAGTAGAAAGAGAGTTTTAGTGCATGGCATACCGCTACCGTTGGCGGACAAGACAGACACAGCAGCCCCCTGCATTACGCCGTGCTCCTGCCCTCTGCACATGCAATTTCTCGGATATGGCCTACATGGCAATGGTGTACATCTGCGCACATGGATGCCACAGGGGCAACTATACCTCGACTTGGCACTCTGCTGAGGTGGGGTAGAGTGCCACATGGGCTACATTACGGAGGGGCCTTGCCTACCGAACTCGCCCTGGCCTAGGGACACCCACAGCCCACCTCCCCCACCCAGGATACCGGGGTACTCGTTCCAGCATAGGTTGACTGGCAGTGACCGTTAATTACCGAAATCAGAGTTGATTTTTTGGTCTGGACTCACCCGATGTGGCCCTACCCTAAATTTTTGAAGGGTTTCTAATTTACATATTTGTGGAAGTTTCCACGATTTAAAGGATTAGGTTTGTTATTAGGTCCTGATGAATCGCATAAGGTAATTCTTCTGTTACAAGCGAGAAACATGTTGACAAACTACATAGAGTGACACAGGGGATCCTGTGTGCTCCGTCTCTTATATGTTAAATTCTCTCTAAGAGACATTATTATACCTACCTATATTCCAATGGGGTTTGTGGTCATTACTCCGCCGACTCCCCGTTTTTTTGGTTTTTAATCTTGTCAGAGGTATGAGCACGAGTATTAAAAATAATTAGTTGTTACCTCTAGGCATTTTTAATATTTTTTTTTCATATACCAATCCTTCACTTCATTATTCTTGACCGGCTATTTACGATTCTCAAAAGACCTCCGGCAAAGAGCCCCCTCGCGGGGCCCGTCAGGCATTGCAGTGCCGGCCTGACGAGGAGCTGGCCCTATGATGAAGCATGTCACCGGATGGTGAGTGAGGGCTCTTGCTTCGAGAAGCTTCGGTTCCTATCTGCTGACCAAGCTTTTCACTTGATTGAAACCTACAGCACTAAATGGAACCACGTGTAATCTTTTTTTGATTTACTGTACATTGCGGAGGGGCCTTGCCTACCGAACTCGCCCTGGCCTAGGGACACCCACAGCCCACCTCCCCCACCCAGACCCCTCTACTGCGTGCAAAGTCCGCAGAATGAGGTTGTACTCACCCCCTTGTGTCTGCTGTGAGGCCCTCAAGCGCCCATCCAACTCCAGGTAGGCCACCACCAGGATCCGGAACATCAGGGGGGTCATGGTGCGACGGGCACCCCTCCCACGTTGGGAGGCCATCCCCAGCTGAGCCTCCGCCGTCTTCTTGCTGCAGCGGCGAATGTCCTCCCTTCTCTTCCGGCAGTGGGTGCCCCGTCTCTGGTGGGCCCCCAGGGTCCGGACCTCCTTGGCGATGGCACGCCAAATGTCCCTCTTCTGGTGGGCGCTGACCTACATGACATGCACAAGGAAAGAGGAACAGTCATTACCAACTTCACCGTCGTTGTGAGTGGCCCCCTCCCTACTCTGGCCATGTGGCCCATTCATTCCCATGCATTTATGTCCTATGAACTCTGCCCCCTTCCCTCTTCCAACCAGCCCTCTCCACCCAGGCCTAGACCATACAACGTGCTCCCTGTGTACTAACCTGTTGGTCTGGAGGACCGTAGAGTAGCGTGTACTGGGGGAGGACCCCGTCTACCAGTTTCTCCAACTCCTGTGCAGTGAAGGCAGGGGCCCTTTCCCCAGACGCAGCAGCCATCGTCGCTTCCAGACCGAGGTCACAGCAGCACTTGCAGTGTAGGTCCTCTCCTGTCGAAGGTCAGGTATCTAGTGATTGAACAGATAGAAAATGGCGGTGACGTCCGTGGCGGTGACGTCCGCGGCGGTGCGCATCATCACCGCCGGCGCACCTATTCATTGGCTCCTGGGACCCATAGGGTCCAATGTTAACCAATGCAGCATTGCGCCGCGGTCTACGACCACCTACCGTGACGGTGTGCAAAGCCTTCGCAGTTACCCCACAATCCCATTGTCCCAGTTTAGAGGTCAGGCAGCTGCCATTTCAGGGGCCCACATGGCTTAATTTACCTCTGCGTCACACATAGCTAGGCCTACACTCAACACACATACAGGAAGGGTTTCGTGAGTGGTGTCGTCTTGGGTGTAACTGTGGGTACATACCTGGAGGAATTATGACTGATTCGTCGCTGTTGTCCTTCGTAGGCACCGTCAGCTGGGACAGTTGAGAAGATGGCGGAATCCTCCGGTGTACCGACCGCTGGTGGACCTGTTGACAATGGAAGAGCGACATGTCATCGTCACCTACCGGTTTGACCGTGCCACAATCCAGGAACTATGTACCCAGTTGGAGCCAGACCTGATGTCACCAATCCGCCATCCGACTGGAATCCTCCCTGACGTGCAGGTGCTGTCAGTGCTCCATTTCCTTGCTAGTGGGTCTTTTCAGACAACAGTGGCCATGGCATCAGGGATGTCCCAGCCTATGTTTTCCAACGTGTTGTCCAGAGTGCTGTCTGCCCTGCTGAAACAGGTAAGGAGATACATCATTTTCCCTGAGGTGGCAGATTTGCCTAAGTGAAAGGTGACTTCTATGCCCTTGGACATATCCCCAACGTCATAGGTGCCATTGATGGGACCCATGTAGCTCTGGTCCCCCCCCACAGGAGTGAACAGGTGTACAGGAACAGGAAGAGTTATCATTCAATGAATGTCTATATGGTATGTTTGGCATACCAGTATATCTCCCAGGTAAATGCTATGTTCCCTGGCTCAGTGCATGACGCCTACATCCTGCGGAATAGCAGCATCCCTGATATGATGGGTCAACTCCAGAGGCACCGTGTATGGCTATTAGGAGACTCTGGTTACCCCAACCTGTCCTGGCTATTGACCCCAGTGAGGAATCCCAAGACCAGGGCAGAGGAACGGTACAATGAGGCCCATGGGTGGACTAGGAGGGTGATCAAACGAACCTTCGGCCTCCTGAAGTCCAGGTTCAGGTGCCTCCACATGACAGGTGGATCCCTATTCTACTCACCGAAGGAGGTGTGCGACATCATCATCGACTGCTCCATGCTTCATAATCTGGCTTTGCGACGCCAGGTGCCTTTTCTGCAGGAGGATGATCCAGATGACGGTGTTGTAGCAGCAGTGGAGCCTGTGGAGCCTGTGGACAGTGATGTGGAGGGAGCTGAGGTAGAAGACAACGACAACAGGGAGTCAGTTATACAGCTATATTTCCAGTGACACTCAGGTGAGAACATTTTCATGTCTGACAGTACATTAACTTTCACAGGTCTACCTCTATCCTGTCTGTCGGTTTCAACCACTATTTGGTAACTGAGTTGTACCTTTCGATTACTGTTTCACAGGTGTGGTTACCAACGTGTCATCTGCTTGCATCCTTCAAGTACTTGTGATGTGTGACATAGGTATGTTAGCTTTACAATGGGAAATGCATTATCACACTGTCATTGATAATACACATTTTCAAATTCACAGACTGACTCCAGATTGTTTTGTGTTTCAAGGGTGTTTATTGAAGTGCTAATTATTGGAGGGGGTGGTAAAATGGTGATGGGTGATGGTGGAGGAATGTCCATGGCAGAGTCCAGTCTATTAGTCTCACAGGTGCACTGCCTATCTGGGCATAGGAAGTGGAGCTGGGGCTGTTTAAGTATGGACAGGGTAACAAGGTGGGACAGTGGGAGGACAATCAGGGTGGTCTCATTTCCTGGCGGGGGTCTTGCCATCTTGCTCTGTCCTGTTTCTGGATCTCAGAGACCGCTTGCGTGGTGGTTGTCCGTCTGCAGGGGGTGGGGTGCTGGTGTGGTGGTCCTGTGGCGGGGCGTCCTGTCCACTAGTGCTGGCGGAGGTGGTGGGCAGTTCATCATCCTGGCTTGTGTCAGGGGCCCCTTAGAGTGCCACGGTGTCCCTCAAGGTCTGCTGTATGTCCTTCAGCACCCCTACGATGGTGCCCAGGGCGGAGCTGATGGTCCTGAGCTCCTCCCTGAACCCCAAATACTGTCCCTCCTGCAGGCGCAGGGTCTCCTGCAACTTGTCCAGGACCGTCGCCATCGTCTCCTGGGAGTGTGGTATGCTCCCATGATGGAGGATAGGGCCTCGTGGAGCGTGGGTTCCCTAGGCCTGTCCGCCCCCTGTCGCACAGCAGCCCTCCCAGTTCCCCTGTGTTCCTGTGCCTCTGTCCCCTGGACCGTGTGCCCACTACCACTGCCCCCAGGTCCCTGTTGTTGTTGGGGTGGGAGTTAGCCTGGGTTCCCTGTAGTGGTGGACACACCGCTGATTGACCTGTCCTGGGTAGGGAGGTTTGGGCCCGCTGGGTGGGTGCTGTGCTGGTGTTACCAGAGGGTGGAAGGTCAGTGTTGGGCTGTGCCTGTGCAAGGGGAACTAACTGTCCTGAGGCCCACGATGGTCCGGGCTGGTCATCAGGATCCAGTAGGGCAGAGCTGCTATCGTCACTGTGGGCCTCTTCTGGGGGTGGAGTGGTGTTGTCTGGACCCTCCTGTGTGGTGACAGTCCTTCGGGTTCCTGCAGGGGCATAAGAGCATGATTATTGCATGTGTGTGTGTAATGGTGTGCAATGGTGGGTGAGCGTGTACCCCAGTGCAAGCATTCCTGTGTGGGAGCTTGTGTGATGGTGGTTGAGGGTGGTTTTATGGGTATGTGCAGTGGGCATTCTTTAGTGCTGGGTGTCCATGCTTAGTTCTGTCATGCAGGGCTTAGTGTTGGGATGTGTGGTTTGTGTCATTAGTACATTAGTGAGGAGTTGGAGTGATAGGGGAGGGTGTGAGGGTGGGGGTGTGTGATAGCATGCAGGTAGGGTGGGGGATATGATAGTTAAGATTTGACTTACCAGTGTCCCATCCTCCACCGACTCTTGCAAGGCCCTCAGGATGCATGATGGTCAAGACTTGCTCCTCCCATGTTGTTAGTTGTGGAGGAGGAGGTGGGGGTCTGCCACCAGTCCGCTGAACCGCGATGTTGTGCCTGTAGCCCGTTGAACGCACCTTCCCCCGTACTTCGTTCCACCTCTTCCTGATGTCCTCCCTATTTCTTGGGTGCTGTCCCACTGTGTTGACCCTGTCCATGATTCTTCGCCATAGCTCCATCTTCCTGGCTATTGATGTGTGCTGTACCTTTGAGCCAAAAAGCTGTGGCTCTACCCGTACGATTTCCTCCACCATGACCCTGAGCTCCTCCTCGGAGAAGCGGGGGTGTCTTTGGCGTGACATGGGGTGGTGTGTGTGATGTGTGGGGCGGTGTGAGTGTTGATGTGTGTGGTGATGTGTAGTGGTGTGTGGTGTTTTGTGCGTGGATGTGGGTTGGGTGATGGTGTTGTGTGCCTCTGTATGGTGGTGTTGTCTTGGCTGTGCAGTCTCTCTGGCCTTCGTCTCTAATTTGTGGTCATAGGGGTTTGTGGGTGATGTGGGTGTGTGTTTTATATTGTGTTGGGTGTGTGGGAGTGGTGTTTGTATGTGTGTCAGGTGTGTGTATTTTGAATTGTCCAATGTGGCGGTGTTTTGGAGATGTGTGTGTATTTTGAGCGCAGCGGTGTGTACCGCCAATGGAATACCGCGGTTGAAAGACCGCCGGGTGGATTCGTGGGTCGTAATAGCATGGGCGTGTTTCTGTTGGCATGGAGGTGGAGGATTTGTTTTCGCCAGTTTATCACTGACCTTTGGTGTGGCTGACTTGTGTGGGTGTCTGAATTTCGGCGGATTCCGAGATGTGGGTCATAATAGCTGTGGCGGGATTCCGCGGCCGCGGCGGTGTATTGGCGGTCTTCTGCACGGCGGTAAGCACCTTTTACCGCCAATGTTGTAATGACCCCCCAAGTGTCTCAGTTGAACGCATACCGCCAACTCTCACTGAGGAGATAGAATCAAGCGATGTAAGTGAAAGAGAAGAAGATCAGCAGAAACCAAGAAAGTCAAAAAGAGCAAGAGTACTTGTGGAAGGTATTCTGCACCTGAATGGACCTACTACACAGATCAAGTGCTTAATGCATAATTGCTGGATTTGATTAACTTGCAATTGGTAATATTCAAACCTCCATTATGTCACATTAACACAGTACTGAAAAAGAAAATTGCTGAAAAGATTTCTGAAAGAAGAAATATTGAAGTCAAACGTTTTGAGAGACACTATTAAACGTAGAAGACTGATAATAAAACTGAGAAAGTTATTAAATAAGCAGAAAAAGAAGTTTCCTTAGTCCCATGGCTGTAATAGAAGAGGAGGGATAACACATTTAGAAGAAGGAGTAGGATTAAGAATGACTATGCAAACTTTCTGTAAATAAAGCTGAAATAAACTGCAAAAGAAATTTCAAGAAACTGCTTTTTGAATACAAGTGGAGGTTTGGAAATTGGCTATTGATTCTACTTGCTGTTATATTTTGTTTAATGATCTGACTGTGGACAAACATGTTTCCTAACCACGGCTAGATGCAAGATTATTATGTACATTGCATTTTTAGTAGTAGTGTTAGTAGTCATAAAAATGTTACTGGAGATTAATTTCAACCCAGAGATAGAGAAATCTACCTCTACACTTACTTCTATTACATTTACAGACACATTAGATGAGGCAAAATTAATAGTGTCATTTATAGAGTACAAAAGGACAGATTACTCAGCAAAGTTAAATTCTAGGTTACTTCAGGAATATGCACATGCATTAGACATAATTGATTGTGGTGTCTGTGCA
Source organism: Pleurodeles waltl (assembly GCF_031143425.1). Taxonomy (NCBI): domain Eukaryota; kingdom Metazoa; phylum Chordata; class Amphibia; order Caudata; family Salamandridae; genus Pleurodeles; species Pleurodeles waltl. Next base: position 801,808,878 of record NC_090446.1, read on the forward strand.
CACTGACCTTTGTCAGCTGCAGAGGAAGTGACATGTGATCACTTATCTTTGATGTTAGACCTGCCATCCTTGGTGTGGTCTCCCTTGTCTTTTCTGCCTCTGCTTCCTATGTTTTGACTGTGTGCTGCACTTTATTTTTCTGGTTTTGGTACTCTGGGCAATTTACCACTGCTGACCAGTGCTAAAGTGCAAGTGCTCTCTGTGTAAATTGTATATGTAATTGGCTTTTCCATGATTGGCATATTTGATTTACTAGTAAGTCCTTAGTAAAGTGTACTAGAGGTGCCCAGGTCTGTAAATCAAATGCTACTAGTAGGCCTGCATCACTGATTGTGCTACCCACATCGGTAGTCCTGTAAACATGGGTCAAACCTGCCACTGCAGTGTCTCTGTGTGCAGTTTTAAACTGCCAACGATTTGGCAAGTGTACCCACTTGTCAGAGCCAAACCTTCCCTTTTTATACATGTAAGGACCCATAAGGTAGGCCCTGGGTAGTCCCATTGGCAGGGTGGAGTGTATGTTAAAGGTAGGACATGGATTAGTGTGTTTTTTACATGTCCTAACAGTAAATCACTTCCAAATTTGTTTTTCACTGGTGCAAGATCTATCTCTCTCATAGGTGAACATGGGGGCTACCTTTAAATATCTTTTAAGTACAATTTCCCTGTAGGAGCAGTTGAGACATAGAGTTTGGGATCTCTGAACTCACAATTTAAAAACACATCATTTAGTAAGGTTGTTTTTTGAATGGTCAGTTTGAGAATGCCGCTTTTAAAAAGTGGGCATTTTCTTGCTTAAACCATTCTGTGACTCTGCCTGCTTGTGCATTCCCTGTCTGGATCAGGCTGACAGTTGACTATTTTTGAATCTCCACTAGACAGTGACACAAAGGGAGCTGGGGTGTAGCCTGCATGTCCTGATGGGCCATCTGGGCTAGTGTGAAGGGGGGAGTTGACACTTACACCTGAAAGGGCCAACTTCAATGGCAGAAAGGGGAATAAGTAGTGGACCCAACCCCCCAGATTTTCTGATTACTTCTGGACTCAAGAGGAACCTCTGCCAAGGAGAAGAGCTAAAGAGCTGGAGGAGGCGTACTGCCCCTTTGCCTGTGACTGTGTTTTACTGGCTTGGCCTGCAGTTGCTGCCTCTGCTTGAAAGAGGAAAAGTACTGGACTTTCTGGTACATTCCTGCTTGTGAAGTGTCTCCAAGGGGTTGGGCTTGGCTTGCCTGCTGTTTTGAAGTCTCAGGGCCATCAAACAATCCCTCTGCCAGCACCTGGACTCTCTGCTGAGAACCCTATCCTGGCAAGTGGTACCCTATCCAGTCTCTGGGCCCTTGAGGGGTAAAGCTGGTAGAATCAATACTGAAATCCATGCACAGGAGCCGTGTGGTGAAACTTTAGATGCACCTCCTGCGATGCAACCTTGAAAATGAAGCACCACTTGCATCGCAGCTGAAAGATCAATGCACTCCCTGCATCCCAGCTGTAAAATCAACATATCACCTACATCGCAGCTGGAGAGAATGACGCAACACCTTCTTGAGGTTGCTGAAAAGTACTCAAACCCCACTCAGCGCAGTTCATCATTGTGCGGCCGGATTTTGCATGCATCGTCGATGGGCGTCTAAACCAATGTGAACCTGCCTGGATCTGAGGTGCCCGTCTGGAAATTGATGCATCATTCCCTTGCAGAAGAGAAAAATGACACATCACCTACTCAACCGGAGAAGAAACTACACACGGCCTCACTTGCTAGTAAGAAATTAACACATCAGTGACTTTTCATACGCACGCTTGCCCGTGTGGCTTTGTTTTTGATGCAAACCAGGTACTTTGTATAACATCAACACATCCATTGTTTTCTATGGAGCAAGACTCTTTTTAATTTAAAAATTCATAGCTTTACTTCTATTTGTTGGATGTTTGTCATTTTGGTCTTGTTTGATTTAGATAAATATTGGCTATTTTTCTAAACTGGTGTGGTGTCCATTTTGTAGTGTTTCCACTGTATTACTCTATGTGTAGGTATGAATACGTAACACGTTGCCTTTGAGATAAACCTGATTACTTGTGCCAAGCTACCAAGGCGTGAACTGGAGTTATCTTAAGTGTGTATCTCCAGTGCCCTGACTAGAGTGAGGGTCCCTGCTTGGACAGAGTGCAAACTGATTGTCAACCAGAGACCCAATTTCCAACATTTGTCATATGCAATTACATGGAACAATGTTTTAGTTTAGTATATAGGCAAGAATGTTTTGAATATTTTTAGTCTAACTACAACATGATTCTTTCAAAAGTTCCTTTAGAGAGGAGTATGAATCTTCATCCACAGGCAAAAGAAATGGAAACAGGTTTGTATCATTTTAAACCCTCCACACCTATGGACACTGTTAGGGCATATGAAAACATTTTGACTTGTTTAATAAGACCATGAGAAAATACATGCATTATGACATTGATGTTGAAGCTTTATGCTTTTGCTCAATGTCTCTCGAAAACAGAGCTCTTTGCGAGTTTTGGAAACTGACTCCATTTATTCTCATTTCTAGAATAGGGATTCTTTCGTTCATGGAACACACTTGTTGCATTTTAATGTGATTTACTGATTACTTATTGATATTTAAATTAAAATTCTAATAACTGACATTAATAACGTTTATTTTATGACCTTAATATATATGAACAGCTAAACAACATGGAGAATAAAATTCTTTAACTCAAGCCAAACTTAGTTTACTGACTAAAATAGAATTTAGAAATTGTTTTGATAAATCTAATGATGCATAGCTCCTGATTAATCTCAATCAACATCAAAGATCCATGGACAGGGATTTTCTTAATGAGTTGTTTGGTTTTCCATAAACCATATTTTAACTAAGATCCGTGCTCCTGCGAGATATTGATTCTGAGATTTATGGGCAGGCTCTGTCCCTTGGCCAAAGAGGATACTGAACTCCTGCAAATACTGACAATTGATCTTCTTTTGGCTAGTCTCACAGGAAAGCTGTGCCTTCTTTCTGGTTTGATTGATAAAAAGGTGGAGGGTGCCATAAAGGGATCTCATGATGTCTTTAACCTGGAGATAGGGTTGGAGATATATGTAGTTTACATCTCCTAATCTCTGGTGGAGGACTTCTAGTCCCTATATTCCAGTATTCAGGAAGGTGAGCATTTCCCTTAATGTCTGAGTAGAATGGAGATCTATGCCATGTATTTATTGAATGTAATGTTCAAAAGCCGCATCTATGGGTTCTGCAGAGGCATTAGCAGCAAGACATCATTTTTATCTCTAGTCCTGGAAGGCTGATGCGTCCCAGAAAAATTGCATGTTATGGATGTTTATTTGTTCAATAGATTGCTTTTTTTGGATGAGCTGAAGGGGGTGTTATGAATATCATTCAAGTAACAAAAGCACATTCAACCCTTTCTTTACAAGATAGGAGAAATAAATCTGACTTCTACCACAATAAATCAAGATTCCTGCCTGGAGGTGCCCACTCTAACTCTGAATCTCATCAGTAAGGAGGGAGAGGTGGATAAAAAGTAAGGCTCTTGACTAGACAGAGGACCTGGAAACCCCGGATGGCGGTTGACTTCTTCATTTTCAGCTAAGTTGGAGACTGCCACTTTTAGACAGTTGTTTTTTCTGTGTCGTTTCAGAGGGTTCCCCACTAGAGATCTCCTCTCAATTTCCAAGTTCCCACTTTTTGACTTTAGCATGGGCATCAGATACAGATGGAAGAGCTCTTTGTAACAGCATTTTCTCCCTAATCAGGAAATAGGCCATCATTCCAGTTCCTTCTCAGGAGAGGAAGAAGGAGTGCTATTTGGGTATTTTTGTGATGAGGAAGACTTTGTGGGAGTACAGGAATATCCTCAATCTCTGTTTCCTCAACATCCTTATCTACAGGGTGAGATTCTAAATGAATACACTTCAGTGGGTAATTTTCACTTTATTTTGAAGAGGGGCTTTTTAGCCAAGACAGAGGTCCAGGACACAAATCTGCATGTTCTCTTACCACCATCCAATCAGAAATACCTCAGATTTGCCTTTACAATCAGCACTGGCAGTTTCAAGTATTACTTTTTGATTTGAAGACACCCCCAGAGTGTTTAGAAGAGTTCTATCACTCATTCTGGTGCTAATACACTAACAAGGGGATTAAAGTTCATACTTACTTGATTGACTTGCTGATGCAAATCCCAACCACAGAAGGAGCAATGAAAAAAACTCAGATAACACGCCACACTCTGCAGAGCTTTGTATTCCTCATAGTTTGGTCCAAATCTCATTTGACCCCCTCTCAGAGGCTTGAATATAAAAGTGCAGTTTTGGACACCACTGTAGGCTATATCTTGTTTCCCAAGACCAAAATGAGAAGATGTCAAAAGCATCCGAATATCCAGATCAGAACCCCCAACGATATAGCAGCTACAGTTCCAGTTCCAGGGAGACATGGTAAATGTAACCCTATCATATTGGATCTTCCATATTTTTCTTTAGCCATTTTCTTATATGTTAGTTCTGTCTGCCTTAGGGTGGCCTTCCCACAAATGTTTTGCCTTCAACCCTCTTATTTTTACTGATCTCGTTTTTGCTGGCTTTAGAACTCTGTGTACTTTACTACTGCTAAACAGGGCTTAAGTGCTTGTACTCATTACCTAAAAGATGTTAGAATTGACTTACAGCCAATTGGATATTTAATTTACCTGTGAGTCCCTAGTAGAGTGGCACTGCTTGTGCAATGGGCCCTTAAATAAAATACTGCTAATGGGCCAGCTGCACTGATTGCACCACCTACATAAGTAGCCCTGTAAACATGTCTCAGGTCTGCCTTCACAGCCTGTGTTTGCAGTTTTAAACTGGCATTTCAACCTGGTAATACAAACATTTTGCCAGGATCAGACCTTTCTTTATATTACATATAAAACACCCCTCAGGTAGGCGCTGAACAGCCCAGAAGGCAGGGTGTAGTGTATTTAAAAAGTAGGGTACGTACTTTTCAGATTTACATGGTAGTGGAAGACTCGTAAATCAGTTTTTCACTATTGCAATGCCTGCCTTATTACATTCAATAAGCTGTTATTTCCGAATGAGAACAAGTAAACAGCTTTGTTTGGTGTCCTTGGAACTGTAATGAAAAATCCTCTCTTATGGTGAAGTTAGAGTTTTGGGTTCAGTTTTGAAAATACCACTTTTAGAAAGTTGGCATTTTCCTGCCTTATCCATTTAATGGCTGTATCCTGTCTCTGGGTCACATGACTGGGTGTAGCTGACAGTTAGGATTTGAGTATTCTTCTTAGGCAGTCACACATAATAGACAGCTTAGGTGTGCCTGGTTAGGCCATCACTGGCAGGATGGGAGGGCTGAGCTGGATACAGCCCTACTCACACTTGAATAGGCTGTGTCCTGTTTCTACACAAAGGGCTGCATACCCCTGTAGTTAGTATGGAGCAATGCCAGGGGATGCTGGGAACCTGTGCACTTCTCTTGATAGAGCCTCAAGGACAGAAAGCTCCTATAAACTTTAATTTAGCATCTGGACTTTGCCATCTGTGAGTTCTACCTTGACAAGTGGTGCCACCCCACTCCTGGACTCTTAGAATAGGCCTGAAGGTGCTGTGCCAGTCCATCTATGGATCCAGCAGAACCAATGCATCTCTTCTGCTATGCCATGCAATTCCGAGCAGAAGTGACGCATCACCTGTACTGCAACTATTTCCCAGTGCAAAGACTCTGCATCAACCTGACAGCCTGCATAGGAACCACCACTGCCCAACATCTCCATGACACAGGCACTCGCATTGAAAATCTCTCATTGATGGCAGCCTTGATGATGACTCAGGTTCCTGCATCGCAGGTTTGCAGCTCCTTGTACCCTGACATATTGCCTCGGTTTTGCAATAAATCCTCAGAGCGGGATCTTACAATGCTCCACAACCAGGGTTCAAGGTATTCTTATTCAGTGGGCCTTACTGGCCCCTGTTGCCAGCCCGTGCTCCATCATGTTCGGCTTGAACTTGTGACTTTTTCTCGGTTTAGTGTAAACAGATTTGGCGCTTTGTGAATTTTTGTGCTATTTTCACCTAAATCTTTAAACCTGTATATCTCTGGTTATACTGATTAGAATTTTGTCATTTAATCTTGTTTAATTTATTAAAGATAACTCTATTTTTCTAATCTGGTATGGGATGTTTTCATGTTATTGCTTTCTGATGTTTTGCACATATACTTTACACATTGCCTCTACATCAAGCCTGACTGCTTCTGTGTCAAGCTACCGTGGGGTTGAGCCCATGTTACTTTAGGGTTTGCTTGTGATTTCACTCTGACAAGGACTGTGGTTTCAGCTTGAGTAGGTTTTCACCCCGTTCAACCAGCAACCCAATTTCTTACATTCTACCAGAATAAGGTCCACTATTTTCTTTCTTTTCTCTAGGGTCAAACTTGACTACTTTTGTGTGTTCTCACATGCAACTAGGGACATTGTCCATAATATCCTCAAGCACTGGGTGCCTCAACAGAACAATTATGAGATGATGCCTGTGTCAGAGTTGACCCAGGAGCTGTTGGCCTTGTGGAAGGATCCAGCTTCCCTGACACAGGGATCCATGCTTGCCTATCTCAAACCCGTAGTTGTTCCAAGCAGCTCCAGTTCTCTGGGTTTGGGCATAGTTCTGAACAACCTTTCCACTCAAGATCACTGAGATTTTAAGGGAAAAAGCTGATCATCCAATCGGAGGGAACTAGAGCTTATCTGGAGGTCAATTTAGAGGTTCTTTGATCTCCTACAAGGTGGAGCTTTCCTCATAAGAATAGACAACAGGATAGCCATATCCTATAGGTACAGGCTCCCTCTCCCTTAGGCAATGAGCTTGGCAGATATGAATTTGTTGTGAATACAATCTATGTGATAGTAGCCTATAAAAAAGAATCGTAAATTTATATGCGGACTATCTAGGCTTGTTATTCCCATTCTCCCAGGGCTTTTTGTTGAATCTTCCACTAGTTCAAGAGATATTCCACAGATGGGGTTCCTCCTCATAGATCAGTTTGCAATATGAACAGTACTCAACTCCCGAATTTCTTCTTACAAGTTCACGAACATCAGGCAGCAGGAATGGATGCCCTTCCCAGTCCTTTGGCTCAATTGTCTCCTTTAACCATTTCCCTAATCCCTTTGATTCCCAGGGTTCTGTCAGGTCTGTCAGATCTGCAGAGATAGGCAAAGGAAATAATTCTTCCTCGCTCGACAAAGGAGGCTCTGGCTTCATTGCTTCACGAGTTATCAGTAGGAGAGACCTGGATACCACCTCTGTCCTTTCCTCCACTGAGCAACCCCAATAGTCTGGAGATTGATAAGGAGGGATTTCTAAATAACAATATTTCAGTCTCTGTAGCTGAGCTGAATCCTTAAAGTCCTTCAGAATGAAGTCAACAAATAGGGGAACAAATAGGGCATACAACGGCCATTTTAACTCTAAGATTCTAAAACTGAAAAATTACTTACATTAAATGCCCTCCTACTTGTAGTAATCACTATGGCTAAGAGGATTGGGGAACTCGGGCCACTTGTTTGCCACCATCCTTATCTGAGAATATTTCTGGACAGGATAGTTTCATCATTGGATCTGTGGTTCCTGCCAAAAGTAAAATCTAGGGGGTCTTTTTACAAGAAAATGATGCAGTGAGGTGCCGCAAGCAATTTTGCTGTGCCGACGTGCACGATTCCCATAATGCAGGGATGTGCCGTATTTACCGGAATGCGATGCAAACCTGTTTTCCCTAGCTGGGGCTAAATCAGCTGCTAGCGCCAACGCAGATACCCTTTCACCATAATGCAAGGGTGCCTGCATTGCAGGAAATGATTGTTTATGTGCAGCACACGTAGAAGTAGCAAATCGTTATTAATTAATGATTGTTAAAGGGACACCTTCCTGCACATAAATAATAATTTATGGCATTTTGCTCTTTCTATGTGTGCAGCAGAATGCAGCACACATAGAAAAAGCAAAAACAAGGAGAACAAAAATCACCCCTGGGGTGGCGTTCGTTTTTTGGGTTCGCCGGCAGCAACACTCATTGTACGCCCCTCTGCCACAGAAAACTGTATTGGGGCCATATTTACAAGGTGATGTTAAGCCACACTGAGTGACTTAACGCAACCTTGTAAAGATGGGAAGGGACATGTGCCACCAGAGCATCACTAAAAGTGGTGCTCTGGTGGTGCTAGGGGCTTCTAAATATGCCCCTAGAGTTCATAGAGAACAGGAAATTGTCCTCCCAGGCTTACAGTCAGAGGAAGACTCTCAGACTTTGCCTTTTTTACACTTTAGATGTTGTAAGATCAGTAACTATATATAAAAAGATATGCAGTGCATAGAAATTTGAATAACATTGTTATTAATTTTGGCCCTGTAAAGATAGGAGAGGAACTGTCTTCATCTACATTAGCTAGATGATTCAAGATTGTGATTTCTATAGCCTTTGAGAGTGATGCTAGTGAGATTTCCAGTTCTTTTAAGGCCCATTCCACTAGAGGAATTTCAATGTTTGGGGGCATGAGCTGCATTCTCGATAGCTGAGGTGTGTGTTACATGAAGATGTAGTAGAAAGTCATGGTTTAGAACCTTTCAGGTGGAATGAAGAATGTGGAATTTTACTCCACTGTATGTTCTGAATGTGGAGCTGGGATTCCAAGGATGTAAACTGCTGTGTGACTGGCTGAGGGATAATACGTTTGTGGTGTAGGTGACAATGCGCTCAATAAACTACATGAACATACCTCTACATTGAATGTCTTTCCTGCAAGAGTGATAGAATTGGCGACGAGGAGGCCAGACAACACCTACAACCACCAGAGGTGGTGTTGAACCCAATATCAGTTGCTCTCAAGAGTGGCTCCTGAAGAAAGTGCAGTACTAGTCAGAGAACCAGAGGACTTTTCCAGTCTGGTATGGCGTCATTTTGCATTTAGCTTGGACATTGAGATTGACTCCAGGTGTGAACAGCGCAAGCCGGAAGCAACTGACGCTGAGCGTGAACCAAGTTAGACTGCGAGTGTGAGTTGGTGCAAGCCACTCCAGCACGAGTTCACAAGCCTTTCTGGCATAAATCAGCAACGTCAGTGCCACCTTGATTTGGTACTAGGATTACATGATGCTCAAACCTGACGACTTCATCTGTGTGCTCACATCAAATACGTGGACGCCATCTTTGTTTAGCTTTGTCTTTGAGCCCAAGAGTACAATTAGCAGTGACACGCACACCCAAACGTGTAATTTTATGCATGTCATTTTCAAGTTAAGGTGATACGTGCGCCGTTGCATGTCACTAATCCAACTAGTTTGAGGGATATAGAGAATCTGATGACACGCAAGCCACTTAACTAAAAACCATTATATTGCATCATTTAATGGTATTAGCACAATAAATTCAGGTGACATGCATACCTCTGCATGTTACAACCATAACAGAAATAATTATTCAGGTGATGTGCACACCAATCAACATCACTGTGTGCCACAAACCTTACAGAGTTTCTGGTGACATGCACACTGATTAACTAGTGACCTGTTCACCATTAATTCAACACCGCTGCGTTCTACAAACATTATGGAGATTCCAGTGACATGAACACCAAGTAACTAGTGACCTTTATAACACACATTTTGTAGGGGTACAATTTTCATTCTTACGTCACATATTAACTATTGGTTTGTTTTTTAATTATTGTCTGAAGATACATTTGCCTAGTAATTTTGTTCCTGTTTGAAACATATATTGAAGCGTTAGATGGGCTGAAGTTTAGTGATGCTAGAAAGAAAGCATGACTCTTGAATACGCTTAGTAGTGAGGGCCAACATATTTTTTTAAGTATTTACCATTACTTACTGAACCTATAGGGATGCTATTGGGGATGTGTATGACAAAGCTAAAAATTGTCTTGAATGAAGGTTTGTGGAAGAGATAAAACTAGTAATGACCAGATATAAATGTTACACATCTTCCAAATGCAGTTGAAACGATTGACAATTTTGTGTCAAAACTGAGGGAATTGTTGATGAAATGTAAGTTTGGGACAATGGCAGATTAATTAATTAGAGACCAATTAATTATACATTGTAGGAGCAATCTATGGGCTGCTAAGAAACAATCTCTGAAAGATGCTATAGACATGGTTAAAGTAGTGGAACAGTCAGAACTATGCATGAAGGAAATGGAAAAGCAAAACCCCACCTCTAGGGAGGGTTCCAATGTATCTAGGGGAGAATCTGACATGGGTGCAGTATTGAAATCTAGCAATAGGACAGGAAAACCTAAAAAACACAGTAAGTCATGTTATCAGTGGGGGAGCAATTTTCATACATCAGATGATCGATAAAGACTGCAGAAAGTGTGGTTGTAAGGGTCACTTTGCTGCAGTATGTAAACAAGGAAACAAACAAAGAGTGGCTACTGTGGATGAAGAAAGTATAGCAAAAGTTGATGACGATTGTATTCATTGTGTGGAGGGTACGGGCATGAGAAAAGGTAGGAGCTTTAGGCCTAAAAGTGCTGGTTGAAATAAATGGGAAGACCATAGAACAGGGAGAGAGTACATAGCAGAAGATGGCCCACCTTTCTTAAGTTGGGTGCATCAGTATGATCTCAACATTCAATCAATCAATCATTCAATCAAACACATTTCTTAAGTGCACTACTCACCCAGGCAGGGTCTCCAGGCACTGGGGGAGAGGTTACTGCTCAGAAAGCCATGTTTTGAGGTGCTTTCTGAAGGTTAGGAGGTCCTGGGTCTTGTGTAGTTTGGTGGGGAGGGATTTCCAGGTTTTGGCGGCGAGGTGGGAGAAGGATCTGCCACCGGAGGTGGTGCGTTGGATGCGGAGGACTGTAGCGAGGGCGAGGTCGCCGGAGCAGACCTGTCGAGTTGGTTTGTGGAATTGATTCGTTCGTTGAGGTAGGCCAGTCCGGTGTCGTGGAGGGCTTTGTGAGCGTGGACAAGGATTTTGAAAATTATCCTTTTGTTGATGGGTAGCCAGTGTAGGGATATGAGGTGGGTGGAGATGTGTTAGTTGTGAGGGAGGTTGAGGATGAGAAGTGCGGCTGCGTTCTGGATTCGCTGGAGTTTACTTTGAAACTTGGCTGTGGTCTCTGTGTAGAGGGTGTTGCTGTAGTCCAGTCTGCTGCTTATGAGGGCGTGGGTGACTGTTCTTCTTGTTTCTAAAGGAATCCATTTGAAAGTCTTGCGTAGCATGTGGAGGGTATTGAAGCAGGAGGACGATATAACGTTGATTTGCTGAGTCATGGAGAGAGATGAGTCCAGTATGATGCCAAGATCGCGTGCGTGCGTGGGTGGTGAGTGTTGAGGGTGGTCCAAGGGTGGTGGGCCACCAAGAGTCGTTCCATGCTGTCTTGTTGGGACCGAAGATGATGATCTAATTTTTTCTGAGTTCAATTTGAGGTGGCTTGCTGTCATCCAGTTAGCGATGGCGAGGTGTCCAGCGTGTAGGTTATTCTTGGTGGTAGATGTGTTCCTAGTGAGGGAGATGATGAGCTGGGTGTTGTCAGCATATGAAATGATGGTGAGGACGTGGGGGAGAATGATGTTGGCGAGAGGAGCCATGTAGATATTGAAAAGGGTGGGGCTGAGGGTGGATGCTTTGGGGACCCCACAGATGGTCTTGGTGGCTGTAGACCGGAAAGGAGGGAGGCAAACTCTTTGGGGAGAGGAAGGAGGTGAGTTAGTCCAGGGCTTTGTGGCGAATTCTGGTGTTGAGGAGGCGTGTGGGGAGGGTTCTGTGGCATATGGTATCAAAAGCTGCGGAGAGGTCTAGGAGGATGAGGGTGACGGTTTCACCCTTCTCCAATCTGGTCCTGATGTCGTCTGTACAGGCGATGAGGTTGATCTCGTGCTGTGGTTTTTGCGGAATCCAGACTGGGAGACGTTGAGTATGTTGTTGTCTTCTAGGAAGCGAGACAGTTGTATGTTTACTATCTTCTCTATGACCTTTGCAGGGAAGGGGAGTAGAGAGATGTGTCAGTAGTTTGTGAGGTCTTCAGGGTTTGCTTTGGGATTTTTGAGAAGAGCGTTGACTTCGGCTTGTTTCCAAATATCTGGGAAGGTTGCGGTCTCGAAGGAACTTTTGATGACGGCCTGGAGCTGGGGAGCGATGATTTGGCTGGCCTTGTTGAAGATGTGGTGGGGGCAAGGGTCTGTTGGGGAGCCTGAGTGGATGGAGCTCATGGTTTTGCCGATTTCTTTGTCGTTGATGGTGGTCCAGGTGTTCAGTAGGTTGGTGCAGCAGGGTGTTATGCTGTTGGTTGTGCCGATGGTGGTGATGGTGGGTTATGACGATGTGAAGCTGTCGTGTATGTCTGCGATCTTGCAGTGGAAGTAGTTGGGGAGGGAGTTGCAGAGGTCTTGGGAGTGTGGAGGATCGATGGTGCAGGATTTGGGTTTGGTGAGTTCTTTGGTGATGGCAAAAAGTTCCTTGCTGTTGTGTGTGTTGTTGTCTATGTGTTCTTTTTAGAAGGATCATTTGGTGGTCCGGATGAGTTGGTGATGTTTGCGCATGGCTGATTTGAGGGCGGAGAAGTTGCTCATTGAGGGTTCTTGGCGCCAGGCTTTCTCAATTTTTTGGCATTCTCATTTGGAAGACTGAAGTTCTGTGGTGAACCATGGGGCGGTCTTGATGGTGTGGGTGTTGTTTATTTTGAATGGGACAAGGGAGTCCGTGCATGTTTCTAGCCATTGGGTGAGGTTGAGAGCGGCGGCGTTGGGGTCGTTGGTACTGGGAGGTGGACATTGTGCAAGGCTGGAGATCAGTTGTTCTTTGGAGGTCTTGTTCTACTTGCGGTAGGAGGCAGGATGTTGTTGGTGGTGGGTGGGGGGTTTCAGGAAGTAGACATGGACGCAGTGGTGGTCAGTCCAGTGGAGTTCGGTGGTGTGAGTGATAGCGGTGTGGCTGCTGGAGGTGAAGATGGTGTCTAGAGTGTGTCCAGCTGAGTAGGTGGGTGAGGTGACCAGGTGCTTGAGGCCGAGGATTGCGAGGTTGTCCAGCAGGGCTGTGGAGTTGCAGTTGTGGGTGCTTTCCAGGTGAAAGTTAAAGTCACCAAGGAGTAGGTAGTCTGTGGAGGGGAGGGCGTGGGAGCTGATAGTGTCGGCGATGGTGTCACAGAATGGGCGGTGGGCTCCTGGTGGTCTGTAGATGAGGCTTCCTCTTAGGGTAGTGTTGGTGTTGATGTGTACCTGAAAGTGTAGGTGCCCTGCATTGTCTAGGGTGTCGTTGGTGTTGGTGGAAATCTTGATGGAGTTTCTGTGTATTATGGTGATTCCTCCTCCTGGTTTGTTGGTGCAGTCTCCACAGGTGATTTTGTATCCTTCTGGGATGCCTATGGCGATGTCCGATTATCATTTACTCTCCCAGACCTCCTAAACAAGTGATGGTGGTTGAGAATACATCACTTTATTACATTTCAACTGAGGCACCAGATGTGTTCTAGGATGAATTGGGTCTCTTGAAGGGGTATGTTCATAAGATTGTCCTGAAACTTTATGCCACACTTACTCAGCACAAGGTACGAATAATCCCTTTAGTTGCTTCAGCTGCAGTTAATGAGATGCTGGAGGAAATGCTGTCAATTGGGGTGATAGAACCTGTAGAAACTTCTAGTTGGATGTCACCAGTGGTGATCACTGAAAAATCTGATGGTCAGCCTAAGTTTTTTGTGGAGCTTAGATCTCTTAATGAGAATGTGGTTGTAGACACATATCCTCTTTCAAACAGAAATAAATTAATCTTGGCTTTGGGTGGTGGTAGGTACTTTTCAAAATTGGATTTGAAGAATGCCTACCATCAAATTGCATTATGATTCCAAACCACCAACTGCATTCATCACCATGGAGGGCAAGTTCAGGTTCACACGAATGCCCTTTGGTTCAGCAGCTAGCGTATTTCAAAGAATGATGAGTGGGCAGTTCAAAGGTATGAGTTACATTATGTACTTCCAGGATGATATTTTGATTTTCGGTGACTCCATTGAGCAACATAACATGGTCCTCGGGTAGGCATTACATAAGGTGAAGGATGCAGGGCTAATTCTTCACCCTGACAAGTGCAAGTTCTCGGTGGAACAAGTAGTCAATCTCAGGTACAGCATTAGTGCTAATGGTGTCGGACCCAAATAAAGTTTGTTGACTGCCATCAAACTAGCCTCATCACCCACTGGTAAGGATATGTTGGAAACATTTCATGGCTCATTGAGTAGTATGCTAAGTTTACAGAAAGGATTCAAGATTAAACAGAATGTTTAAAACAACTGCTTAAAAAGGAGTTATCTTTAGTTGGAGAGGAGAGCAACAAACGTGTTTTCAGCTAATCAAAAATGAGATTTGTGATGCTGGCATCTCAACACCTTCTAACACCAAGTTGAAATCTATACTTACCGTGGATGACAGTGCCACAGGCATAGGAGCGGTTCTGTTGCAAGTCCATGGCAAGTGCCGAAAAATGGTTGCCTTTGCTTCAAGAACTTTGACCACCTTTGAGGGAAATTACTTGGTAATTGAACGTGCAGCTCTAGCAGCAGCTTAGGCAACAGTGTTTTTTAGAACCTATTTGTGGGAAACTAAGTTTCTTCTGCGAACAGACCATAACCCTCTGGTAAAGGTGCTTCTACCAGGAAGGGTGAGTAAGGTGTCAGGGACATTGGCAAGATTAGCAGCAAGGCTACAGGAATTGTCAAACATACTGTTTTCATTGGACTTGCATGACGTAGAGAGACCTGCTGGTCTGGACAAGGAGAAGGAAGATGCATTGCCATCTGTACAAGATGTGATTGAAATTGGTGGTGCACAGGTGATCACAATTGAAGAGAGATGGAGTTGTATCTTGCTGTTAAAGCATTAAAGCGTTTGATTGTGCTGGGGAGCAGAAAGGAGAGTACAGTAAATCTTTTGGTTGGGCCTTACCTTAAAGTTCTAAATTAATTATCTGTTGAGGATGAAGTAGTTGGAATGAGAGGTGAGAAAATTATTCCACCAAAAGGGTTGTGGTCAAGGTTGATCGGAATAGTGCATGAGGGATATCTGGGGCAGTCCAAAACAAAGAAAAGTTTAAGAGGGAATTGGTGGTGACCTTGTATGGATGAACAAGTGGATAGGTGGATGGAGAAGTGTACTTTATGTAGAGAGTGAGAAGAGATTAAAGGTGGGAGAACAATCACACATGGGTCATATAAGTAATCCTATCCAACCTTGCCACACTTTGAGCTAAGACTTCATGGGACCTATATATGAGTTGAGAAATGTAAAGAGATATATCAAGATAGTGGTTAACGTTCACTCCAAGTGGTTTATTCTCACATAGGAGACTACTACTAGAGCAATTATAATAGTATTAAAAGAGAACTGAGGAAGGGGTCCTTTCTATGATTATAACTGATAATGGGATGAAGTTAATCTCTTTACAGATGCACAAATTCCTGCAGTCCTATGGAATCATGCATAATGTCACCTCTTTCTATAATCCACAAAGCAATAGAACTGTGGAGAGGGTAAATGGAATGGTGAAAGGGATGTTTCAAATGGAAATAGCTAGGGGGTCAGGATGTGAGTACGATGGTCATGGATATGGTGTGCGCTTATCGTACCAGTGATCATAATGTGACTCATAAAACCCCATTTGAAATAATGCATGGAAGGTTGCCAGGCACTTAGTTGGTTCCTGGTTGAATAAAAGAAAGGCTCAAACAAATAAACCAACAGTTGAAAGGAGTTATAGAAATAAGTGCTATCAACACATTCAAGTAGGTGATTGGGCAAATCCTCATTGTCAAAGGAGTGGAGATTTGACAAACTTTGGATGGCCTTTTAAGGCTAGGCAGGTTTGCTGTTAGTCTCTTGTCTTGGAAAATAGTAACATTTGGAAAAACAGCTTTATACAAAAGAGCGTGGTCAAGATGAAGGTATTGAAGAGCAATTCCACAATTCTTTCATACTAATGACATATCAAGATTTGTGCAATTCAGCTGGTGAGCTCAGGAACACTCCAGTAACTCTACGAGGAAGCGGAATGCAGCAGAGCAAATTTCGGCAGTCAGTCCAAGTCATTCTATGAACATGCTGACAAGTGTCAGCAATTGAAGGCCACCAGCATGCATGGGGAATTATACCCAATAGTACTTTCTATTATTTGGTGTATCATTTCATTGTGATTTCTGCATTTGTTCTTCATTTTGTAATATATTACTTTAAGATATTATTTATTGATGTTGTTGTTGCATTGTGTTATGGGAAGATATGGTACATGGTGATGTAGTAGAAAGTAATGGTTTAGAATCTTTCAGGTAGAATTAAGATTGTGGAGTTTGCCTCAGCTCTATGTTCTGAAAGTGGAGCTGGGATTCCAAGATGTCAGTTGCTGTGTGACTGGCTGAGGGATTCTGCGTTCATGGTGTAGGTGACAACTTTCTCCATAAACTACTTGAACATAGCTCTACATTGAATGTCTTTCTTGCGAGGGTGCAAGAGTATGCAATGCTGCTATTTGGGCTACACAGTCAATGTTTATTGCAGATTGTAGGTTAGATGTAGCACATTCTGAGATAGATTTTGGTACTTTGATTCTAAAGGGTGCATTGCCTCTGGAATAACTACAGTTTTTTTTTCCTTTATGGCTTGTTATATGGAATTGAAAATGGCTGGTGAATGAACAATTTCCTACCTTTACTTATGGAATTGTATGTACAGCTGTTTTTATTCTTTGCTGATGATGAATTCTTGGTTGGGGTTGGACAGACATCATAGTAGTGACGAACGGGACATGTGAGGTGATGAAGATGAAATGGCCTATTTACCTACTCTTAATCTTAATGCCTACAATTCTTCCTCACTCATTCAAGTAATTACAAACCACCCACACTCTCTTCTTCCTCATCAGCCTGATTAGAATTACTTGCTACAAACAGAAACAGTGGCATAACAGAGGTCCCATGGCCCCTGCAGTGCTGAGGGGGCTTGATCTCCAGAGGGGCCCCTCAGTATAGTACCAAGGCCTAAGAACTCCTAAGTGAGTCTGGAGGGTGACCTCCAGGTACCTTGCAGGGGGACCCCCTCGATTTACGTAATGCCATTGAACAGAAAGTGAGGACAGGCTAGAGGGTTTTATGGGAGATGTGTCTTTCATGAAGGAAAGTGAAGGAAGATTTGGAATAGATGAGCAAGTGGCAGTAGTGCTGTCACATTGCTCAGAGTGGTGCTTAGTGGGATGAATAAGGAAGACTAGGACTAATGAATATCACCGATAAGTTCTCAGGCTGTTTCTACACAGGTAAAATCCCATCCATATGAACAGATATCATACGCTCTGAGCCTTATAAAGTGTTTTAAAGCAAGCTAGTTTGAATACATGTTTCTCACAACTGTTATCGGGGTGTAGCAGCAAGGGCAGTGCAGGGGCCTCCTGGGGCACCATGCACCCCGACTCTGCCACCCTTTTCATGGTGGGCTTAATGCCATGAAACCGCTTGCAGAGTAGGGGGTCGTAATACCCAGGGTGGCGCTGCTTGCAGCACTGCCTTTGTGGATTAGGACTGCTAGCACCGCCAGACCATCATGTAGATGAAAAGTGGCAGTGCTGGTGGTCCGACCATGGTGCTACTGCCGAGGTTGTAATATGGCGTTCCGTCCGCTGCATTGGCTACCGCGACCCTGGCAGTCATTGGACCACCAGGGCCATAAAGAAGTCCTAAATGTCTCCTTATCTTTTGCACATTGTTCTCCAGAGGGGAAGCTTCATGGTGGGAAGAGGTGCTTTGGATGTGATACCTACCAAATAAATTCATTTTTGACTTGGTAGTTAGGTTTGGGTGTCTTAAGTCAGGTCTCCGTTGATTTTTCTTATTGACCCGGTTTCACTAACAGGTTTTAGCTAGGCCTGGGTGGAGTCAGTGGAGTAGTTAAAAAACTCTGTTGAGCTACGCAGAGTTCTGCAGACAGGCAGAGTTTCTCAGTCATGCCTGTTTCTGTAGAGTTTATGTCAAATACAATGCAGAGTATGTCCTCACGTTCAAAATCGCACATGAATGGCACCACACAGCCCGCATGAGAGTAGCTATATTGTTTTCTTACTCTGTTCATGGTGCTAGGCCTGTTTATTTTAACTTTTTGAATCCCTTTCTTATCTTTTCAATCTTCCGTCTTCCTAATTAATCTACCCCTCATTTTTATTTATTGTATTTGTTTGTGTTTTTGTGTCTGTGTATGTTTACAATTTTCATTTTTTTTTCATGTTTTTCATGACTTTTTGTATCTTTGTTTATCTTTCACTTTGCTTCCTTATTTCTTCCTTCCTTCCTTCTCCTGTTTCTTTTCTTCATCCCCCCCCCCCCAGCACCATGGCAGAGCAGGGTGGCGAACAGGGGAGTGGTGGTGCCAGGCCCCCTAAACAGCAAGCTGGAGCTACCTACCCATTGGATGACAGTACTGCCAAGGTGTCCAACCCAGGGCTATTTTTTTGAGGTGAAGGTAGCAACACTGTGTTTTTTACGTGTAGCATCACTTCCCCTACATGTTGGCAGTATGTGGCAAACCTACCAGTGGGTACCCCCTGCGGGGGCATCAGCTGCATTGGGTGAGGGTGGGCAGGTGTGTGCGCGCACCAGCCAGATCCAGCACACCACCCAGAAGCTGACAACCACTGAGTGGATATCCTTGCCTGGGAGCAGGACCTGCTCAACCTGCTAGGCATTGAGATTCTGGGCTTGAAGAGTATTAACTATATTATTTGTAGTGTTTGTGTTCTATATTGCTAACTTTTTTTCCAAATAGCATGCTGCTAACACTCAGAGTTAAATTACAATTAGTTTATGTTAAGAATATTGTTATATCATCAGGTTTGAGCTAGGCAAGTCCTGGGCACTACCCCATCATACTCATCGGTGCTCGCTGTGGCTGATTATTTAAGAATTCATTGCAATGCAGACTCCTCTGTCATGCTGTCAACATAGTGAATTAGTGATATCAGTGAAATAGTCTTCTCTGTGACTTTCTTTATGTAGCTTGTACAGTCCCAAGCAATTTCACACTGTGCAGTACTAGTATGCATCTATACACTGCATAAAAGGGAGACTGGTTTGGCCATCAAGGGGGTTGGGACATTAGAATAGGATAAAAAAGTATTCATTGCAATGCATTAGTTCCAAATGTGGTTTAGCAACTCAAAAATAGTTGATACTAGTACCATAGGCGATCTGATTTAGATAAGTTCAATGGTACTGCGCTTGCCTGTTATAACAATATTGTGGCAATTAACTGTACTGCTAATATACTTATTTTAATCTTCTTTATTTCTGATATCAGCACCCAAGGGCAAGAAGAGGGGCAGCACAGAGGCGGGTCCGACAAGAGTTAGGGCGCAGGCACTGACCACCAACACTGAGGGCTCTGCTCATCCCAGAAAGTCCTATTATTTATTATTTTTATTTCCCTAACTTTTACCTCTGCCCACTATTATATCACTTTTAATTTTGCCTTGTTTAATTTTTTTATACTGTCTTGTTTTAAAAAAATCCCCTATCCAATATCTGTTAAATTCCAGTTATTCCCGCATTATCTTTTTTTTCCTTATTTCATGTTTTGTTTTTGGGTAGCTAACTTTTTCCTGTCTATACTAGTCTAGATTTCTTCTGTTTTTTTTTGTAATCTTTCTCCCTCCTCTATATATCTTGTGGGACTGTAAGACTAAGAAGAGAGTTTTGGTACTCTACCGTCTACTGTGAAGATTGTTGGCACAAGTAAACTAGTATTATAAATAATATTCATCATGCATGTTTGTTGAGAAGCCTTTCTTTTTCTTGCTCATGCTCGAACAGTTAACAAGAGAATGGCCGTGGTCATGAACTACCATCCCCCACCCTCAATGTTGTGCTGTGTAATTAGTTTTTACAGTATGCCCGCAGTTCCCATGACAGTGCAGCATGGCTGGAAAGTATGAAATCCCATGGCATTTTCCAACCAATTGCTTATGTCTTTCATTGACCATTATTATTTCACCTATTCATTGCGCTTCACTGATTCATAGTAATCATCATCTTAGGCTATAGCTCTCCCCCTCCATTGTAAATAGTTTTTGGTTGGCTTGACTACCTGTCTTTTCTAGCACTTGGAACCAACAAAATGGCCTAAGTGATATTTTTTATAGAAGTTACTGCAGTGCTAACCAAACTGTAGTGATGTACTGTGATTGTATTTTGTTGATTAATAAAAATTAAGGGGAGGCGTATATGGCATCTAAAAAAACCACACCGACCATCAATGTCAACAGCTCAAGTTCTGCTGCAAGAGAAGTGTCAGTTGGAGGGGGAGAAGCGGCAGCAGAGATGGTAAGTCAAATTGCTTGCTTTTTGACAATTACTAATAATCTCATTAGCTACAAGGGCATCATTGTGACTCTGTTACTGGTTACACGAGTTGCGATAAGAATACCCTCCGTTTCTTGCAGCTGATGAACTCGGACCAAAGCAATATGTGTTTTTTTATCACTTTCTTTATTCTTTCAAGTGACTTCTAATTTCTGGTTCTGAACTGCCTTTCACTTTTTATTTGTTTGTGTTGATAGGTACGGGGGTCAGCTTTTCCTTCTTTTAACACTTAGTTCTTGTTCATCTCTTTTCAGTTTCTTCTTCTCATTTCTCGGTCTCCCATGACCTCAGAAGGGGAGAAGAAAGGTGCGGATCAGGTAAGTGGTCATTTTTGCCCTTATAGGGATTTTGGATTAGGGAGGGATGTAGGTTACCGTGAGTAGGGAAGGAGTCAGAAATTTTGTGATTCACCTCTGGTGCACTTTGCATTCTTTCTGGCATCTCTTCCCCATGCTCCCCAGTAAGATTTTCTACTGCTGGTCTATCTTTTGTGATGCTCTAGATGTTGCCCTTCTCACTCTCCCTCCCGATCCCCACTTATTCCCTCCTGCTTCCCCAAGTTACAACCCCACGCCCGGCTGCATAAGTGGTTCCATACCTGTGCAAGTCACGTCCCTCCTAGGACGTGGCAAGAAGCTTGGCCTTCTTCCCTCTTGGCTGGCAGACATTTTTGGACTGTTCCTCTGGTAGTAGTGATTCCTGTGTTCCCCTTATCAGGTACTTGCAGCTCCTTCCTTGCTTTGGTCTCTCCCTCTTCTCAACCATTCTGCTGGATCTTGGCCCCTCTCGTCTCGCCATCCTCATTGCTTGTTCCTATTGTCTTGTTGTCCTTGTTGTTTGTACCTCTAGTCTCGTCATCCTCATCCGTTTCTTTCTCCTTCCACCTCCTCGCACTGCTTCCTTTGCACTAGTTTCCCTTTTCAACATCCAGATGCACAGGTGTATGTTTTTGAACTGTTCCTCTGGTCGTAGTGATTCCTGTCTACCCCTTATCAGGTACTTGCAGCGCCTTCCTTGCTTCGGTCTCTCCCACTTCTCAACCATTCTGCTGGATCTCCGCCCCTCTTGTCTCGCCATCCTCATTGCTTGTTTCTTATTGTCTTGTTGTTCTTGTTGTTTGTACCTCTAGTCTCGTCATCCTCATCCGTTTCTCTCTACTTCCACCTCCTCGCACTGCTGCCTTTGCACCAGTTTCCCTTTTCAACATCCAGATGCACAGGTGTATGTTCCCGCATACTGCCCTCTGCCGTGCCCTGTGGTACCTGTCGGTCAGGCTTGTGCTTCAATCTGCTGGAGACTGCCCTGTGCTCATGCTTGTGAACCCCCCCCCTTTATCAACTACAGTGTTGGTTGCGTTGTGGCCTCTTCTATCTGCAACTCTGTAGAAGCTCACATACTATATGCTAAAAGTGATTGCTTGATGGAGACAGGAAAGAACGCCAGGTTAAAAGAAAGGATGGCTAAAATGAGTGAAAGAAAAGAATGCATGGGTGAGTATTGGGAAAATGGATGGATGGGTAGAAGCATGTTTGAAAGAAAGGGTGGATACTGAATGCATGGATAATGGATTTTAAATGTTGGTGAAAGACTAGATGAGAGAAGGTAAAGCTTAAATCATGGTGGCTATGGGTCAATATAGTAGGAAGAATGACAGAATGATTGAATGATTGTTTTGATAAATGAACAAGGGAGCTTTTCTTGAGAGGGGCATACTGCTCATCTACTTCCCTTACTTGTTGTATGGTTATCAATGCTATGGTTCAAAGTAGAGGTATTTTAATGTTTGCTCAAATCCCTGGATATGTATCCTGCCCATGCTAATTCATCAACCCACTCCCTGCCCTTGGTATTTCAGCACCCATGACCGAAATGCAGTATGGTTCAATTCATGACTGCAGTGGTAGATCTGCAATGTGTGTCCCCTTCAGTTTATGTGAGATTTACAAAGTTTTCAATATGATGCAAACTGAATACACAATGTGTGTTTCCCTTCGCCCATTAAGTCACCTGGTAGAACTTCACTCCTTTATTCCTTTCTAAGTTCTTCCATTCCAACCTACAAAAAATGTTAAAATCCATTCTTGGCATGTGCCATATTTATGTGGCCATGTGAATGATTTCAAAATATATTTCATGGTTTCCCATGACAGATTTTTTTAATGCCTTTTCAGATTTTTCCCTTCAGGCTTTAGTCTATTACAGTGACTAAATAAGCTTTGGCACATAAACTGATGATCAGCTACATCCCTCTATTCTATAGCACAAGATCTAACTACCCGCATTATCCCTCAACCCCTCTCCTTTACCTTGCAGTAGAGTAGATCAGGTTTCCGTTCCTTACTGCCCAGCAAATTAATTTGTTGGAAATACTTTGTGGTGGTAGGCAAGGCCACTGAGTAAAGTGGACTAAGGGCCTGATTTGATTTCAAGTTTGAGGTAAAGGATACTCTATGACGAATGTGCCTAATACAACTTTTATAGCCCATTCCTTTCCCCGTAGTGCAGTGTATAATTTTCCCGTCTACTTACATCATACAGTGTAATAATATCCACATTTTATAAGTGATGTGTGTGACGTAGTATCTTATTTATTCTTCATCTGCCTCTTTTTATTCAGGGTAGAAAGTGCAAGACATTTGTAGAAGTGCCATTGGAATTAAAAATAGATAATTGCCAACTACAGCTGCCCCAGCTGCAGACAGTAGCAAAGTACCTGAAGCATTGGCTAGCATGTCTCTAATAATTTAGTATAGCACAACAACTTGTAGTCCATACTTCATAATGCCTTCCTGATAAAAGAGAGGTTTTTTTTCCACTCAAAGTGTGTTTTTAGACACTAGAAAAAAAGTTTAAAAAAAAAAAAAAGCATATCACTGTTTTTTTAATATGGTGTTATTCTGTCTTAATTTTCTTCTGTCAGACTGTCAGTGCTTTTTATGTTAGACATGTGTGGGTAAAAAGTTACATTGTCCCTGGGATGCTCCTAATCATAATCACATCGAATTCCAATGTCCCTAGAGGACCAGCAATGTACTGCTACTGTGCCACCCACTACTTAATTTGCAGTGAGCATTGTTAACAATTAGCATTTTTTCTTTTTGTTTTTCTCAATATAGCTACTCCTGCCGGTCCACCAGAACCACCCATCACGCAGGAGATAGCGGTCTGTCTTTGGTGGCAGAGGCTGGAGACCATCCAGACCGAATACAGGCTGCTGATGGTCCTGGAGGATGAAGAGGCAGATGAATAGATAGGAAATGGGGTTTGGGGAAATGTGCGACAAAGGCAAACACTACACAAAAAGACACAACAATATTCATCAGGGTGCTGAGCAGCACACTATCATCAATCTGTTGTGAAATGAAACAATGAATGGATAAGTATGACACAGTTCAGTTAAATGCTTTGCAAACAGTCCATCTGCCCCAGAGAAACCTAAAATAGTATTTTTCTAAACGTTAAGCCTTCTAGGTTTGAAAAATGCATATTATGGAGGATTGAAGTTAACCCACCCAGTTCTAAAAATTATGATTGTTAAAAGGAAAATGACACTGCATTGACAAATTGGGTGGTGCATCTCAATTCTTCTTGGAATGTCTGTCACTCTTGGATGACTAGCTCCCAAGAGGTAGGTAAGCTCTTGTGTTCAACTTTCACCAAGTTTTATTCGTGAAGGAGAGGGCTAGGAAAAGGCCTGTGTATTGAAAACAGTAACTGGTTTAAAGAGTAAAGGAGAAGGACAAACGGAAGCGAGGTAAGCTTTATGAGGAGTCAGGAGCATACCAAGAAGACTCAGAGGCAGAGCAAGAACATAAAGATGATTTTCATGGTTGAGTCAGCAATGCAGAAAACACACACTCAGCAGCATTTCCCAAATCAATGCACCTCTCCCCAGTCAACAAATATAAGTGAGGACTAGGCCCCAGTATCTTCTCCATCATCGGGGTTTCTCTTTGAAATCGGTACCTTTCCCCTTATATCCTCCTCCTCCTTCTCATGATTCTGAGTAACTCTGTCTCAGTCCCAAACCGAGCGACGTAGACTAGTGTAGTGCACTGCGGTTGAAGAACAAATAGAGGAGCAGAATTGGATTTTTTTGTATTGATTAGTTTCAGTAAAGTGACTGGTATCGTGTCTGAGGAACCCGAAAAAAAGGAGCGAATCCGACAGGTAAATTAAGCTAAGTTTGAAAGGACAATCACTTTCAGGAAAAAACGATCACCCATCATGCCCAAACATTGCAAATCATCAAAATCAAGTTTATAATTTTGTTTTACTCCCTTCCTTACTATCAGAAACCACATACATCATCAATCATCACTCACAATTATTCAATATATCACCACTCATTGGTGCAATAGTTAGTAGTTACCTCTTCCAATCTAAACACAGTAGGTGATGCAAAATATTATCTCCTCTTTACTGGCATCACACACATTGGAATTTGGTATTGCCACTGACAGTCTTTTAGTCAATGATTTTCCAGGACCGTCCTGGTAGATAATGTAAAAATAATACAAGGATATGCAATATCATGTGAAGGACGCAGACATTGTCTCGAATGTCCTGAAGGGAATGTGGGGGCGTCTTCACTGCACATGGGTCCAACTCCACTCCAGACGTATCAGTGATTATTATAAACAATGTTTTACTCACTTTTTTCTGCAAAGCAATAAAGAATGTAAGAAGTTCAACGATAAATACATAAAAAGTTCTGTGGTGGCACTGGCATATTCGGTCTGGGAAGCAGAGTTTGTCCTCAAACTCAGGTGGTTCACCCAGACATTGGTTAGCAAACACACATGATTCTGTCTACTCATCCTCTTCTTCCTTCTGTGGTGTTTTGGGAACAGTGCAATCAGGTGGTATAAAATTCTGGTTCATTTTGATCATGGCTGATCTCTTCACATGTTGAGTCGAGATACTGGTCCTTCCCACTGCAACAACTGCACCAGCTGCACTGAAAACACGATCAGTAGACATGTTGGCTACAGAACAAGCCAGATACTTCATGTCTAGCCTGCTGAGCTCTGGCCATTCGCACATATTCACATATCAATGCACCAATGGGTTTTGGTCGACATACATCTCCCTTGGACCATCCAGATACTCCTGGAACATCCTCGCATGTGCCATTGTTGCTGCCACTTGCTCAACATCTTTTGCCTTTGCTTCTGCATTAGAATTAAGGCCTGCCACTTGAAACCAATCCAGTTCAGAGGTTAGCTCCTATACTTCAGGTACTGTTGTTGCCGGTGTTCTTGGTGCAACAGGACTGACAACTCTAGAATTTGAAGGTGGCACCCCAAAACTGCAGGGTGGGACTCTAAGTTGCAGCTGTTCTTTCAGTTCTTCAGCTTGCTCAACAATCCACCTCTTGCATTATGAAACACCACCTTCGGAAAGAGGAATGATAGTGGGAAGATTTTTAGTTTTTGTATGGATCAAGTAGGATGGCACACATGTACTCTTTGGACTTGATAATATAATTTTGCAATCTTGCATTACAAGTCAAGCAATAGCTTAGGCTCTCAACCAAGGCATGAGCTTCTGAATTTTCATTCACACCTCTGAGTTGAACCTTCCACACACCTTCTTTAGCTGTACCTGTAGCAGATGCAACATTGGAATGCTTAGCCCATTGTACTATCCTTCCTGCTAACTTCCCGCATGAAAATCCCAAAAGGGAGCAGAATCTGTGTCAGGCATTTGACTAGGCCCTTTTTTCCCACAGCCATAGTCACAGCTTTCCCAACCCATCCCCACCTCTTAGAATGGCATTGTCAGTAATCTATCTGTACTGCTCAGTCTCATAACGGAACAAGTGAATCACAAGAGAATAACGTATTTACCTTTGGTTTGATTAAAGACAGAATAACAAGCTGTCCCAGGCCATATTGTTCAGTGAAATCAGTAAATTGTGAAGAAATGTGACCATTTACATATGTTTGTCTGCTTTAAAAAAATACAAGGGTGAATTGATTCACAATAGTGAGTGCAGCTTCTTAACCCTATTATTTTTGTGTTAAAATTTGTCATGAATAATTAATTGATTTAGTGACTGTTATTATTTTGTTTATTCTGTGTCTCATTTTTCATGTTTTGATTGTCTGTATATTTTGTTCTCATGTCTTCAGGTATTATTTTTAGTATTTACAATTGTTTTCCGGGATGGATCTGTAGTTTGGATGGTGCCCTGTATGAGTGATGGAGCGAGTGATGTGCTTTTTTCCTGTGGATCTTCAGTAGTTTCTATTAGAACAATATTATTTATTCTATTTTCAACTTAAATTTTGCAAAATAAAAGGAGATTTGTTTGATATGTGTATAATAAGTTTATATGTTTTGATTTACATTTAAATGTGATATAATGAACTTATAGTTTCCAGAAGACTCTTTATAAACTTAGACATGAGGTACATGTACCAGTATTAATTATTTTTGGGAGACTATTTATTTACACTAGGTCTGCTCAGATGTTGCAACATATAGGGGGTCATTACGACCCTGGCGGAAGGCGGAGAACCGGCGCTAAGACTGGCAACAGGCTGGCGGTCTTTTTTTCCGTATTATGACCATGGCGGTTACCGCCATGGTCATCCGCCGGTTCTCCGTTCCACCCGCCGGGCTGGAGACCTGGGTCTTCAGCCTGGCGTCCGTCACTATACCGCCAGCGGTATTTGGACCAGGCTTACTGCCGCGGTTTTCCAGCGGTCTGAACCGCCATGAGAACCATGGCGGTAAGCACTATCAGTGCCAGGGAATTCCTTCCCTGGCACTGATAGGGGTCTCCCCCACCCCCCACCCCCACCCCGACTCCCCCCCCTGCATCCCCCACCACCCCTGCCACCCCCCAAAGGTGGCAGGCCCCCCTCCCCACCCGACCCCCAACATCACTGCACCCATACCCACACGACACGCACGCAGGCACCACCTACATACTTACATACTTACATGTACATGCGCCGACATACATGCCTACATCCACACACACAGTCATACACGCACACCCACATTCACACATACACGCATACATCCATACAGACATACCCGCAGGCATACACACACTCACACACCTCCTCTACATACACAGACGCACACCCCCATGCACCCACACAACACTCAACACCCCCCCACCCCCCTCCCCTCACGGACGATCGTCTTACCTGGGGGCAGCTCCACCGACACCACACCGCCAACAGAACACCGCCACAGTGACTCACAGGTCATGATTCGCTGGGCGGTGTTCTGTTGGCGTGGCAGTGGAGGTGGAGCAACCTCCACTTCCCCGCCTCCCACCAGTATGGCTGTTGGCGGCTCTCCATCAGAACAAGGACAGAGAGCAGCCAACGGTCATAATACGCAGAGCGGAAGACCGCCACCACTGGCGGTCTTCAGCACGGCGGTACCTCGGCGGTCTTGCAATAAGACCGCTGAGGTCGTAATGATGACCCCCATAATATGTTGATTTTCAATGTGTTGGCACCTCCTTTATCTGGGCTTTAACTGGTAGCATCTTACCACGCTGAAAAATCCACATATGCTTCCGGGGTTTAAAAGAATGGATGAAATGAGTGCAGATTCATCTGTATGTGGTCAGTATGTTGCTGACTATGTCTTCTTTTTTTAGAAAGTCTTGCACTACCAGGTTGATGCAGTGCGCCAAACACAGGACCCTGAAATATCCACTGTCTACCATGGCCTTGACTATGTTACTGCCATTGTCCATGGCAACAAATCCAATTCAGAGACCTCTGGGTTACAGCCATTCAGACACCTTGCTACTAAATGTGTCCCATATTTTTGCAGCTGTATGCATTTTTTCCATGGAAAACTTGGCTACTCGTGCATCCCACCAAACACTCATAAAAATGCCTTCAGGACCAAGACCTATAAAAAGCTTTTGCTTTACTCCCAAAAAAGAGATCCAGTGTACAGTGATGCACATGTAATCAGTTGTCTGACAACTGGTCCATCAGTGTTTCGTCAGGTGGATAGTGTGAACAATACTTTGCTGCAATGCTTGTCCAACTAATTGCAGCACATCATGATGCAGAGTTGGAACAGCAACTCTGGCAAAATAGATCTAACTTGGAACCTTCCATTTTGGCCATATGGCTGACACAAACACTAAGAATCCCACTCCTTTCACAAAAAAAGGGAGTAGGTTGAGCGCTATCATTTTTGCCAGCCTTCCATTGTACAAACGTGCCATTGGGTGGTTGCAGTTGTAGGGCCCCTCCTGCCTAAAGATGCCCGTAATAGTAACCTGGATTTTCTTCTTTTGTGGGGCCACTGATGCAGCCGACTTTTGAGGTATAAGGGGTGGTAGACTCAATGTGTATCGTGTTGCAGTCACCATATGCCGTGCTGTCTCCATCTGACTCTGAGTCTTCCTGTGCCATTGTGAGGTCACTGAGGAGGGTGAATTTGATGCACTTCTGGGGAAACGGCTGCTTTGCGTGAGGATGTCACCCTCTTGTTCCTCACCTTCCACTGTGCTTTGACCAGTTGTAGCTGATGTTCTCCGGCTCTCCTCACCTTTACCAACATGACCACTTTCAGCTATTTTTTTATGGTGCTCCTCCCACCAGATTGCATGATGTTTTTTCATATGGGTTGTTTGCCCTTCGGTACCACATTATGAACCAGGCTTACTTTGAGGAACACTTGCATGGAAAAAGGTGCCTATGGCAATGTTCTCCTCCTATTTACTAACCGTAAAAATGGCCCACTGAGGAGATGTACTTTCTTACTGGACTACTGTCAATGTCTGAAGAAGAACTGGAGGTAGGTGGGCCTGTGGACTGCCTCTCTGCAGTGTATACTTGTACTGAGGTAGTGGTTGGTGAAGGTCCCTGCTGGGGCCTTACAAATATGGTAGCTGGTAGTGTTGCATGTGCCACATCCCTCAGAGCAAGTTGGATAGTAATGTCGGACTCCTCTGTGCCAGCTTCCAAAATGACTGACTCATCATCATCTTCATCACCATCAGTCCCTTCCATTATTCTAAGGCTTTTTGGAACTTTTATTTTTCCTTGCCCTTCCTGGTGTCTTCCAGACTCTGCCAGGGTACACTCGATGTCCCTATCATCGTCATTAGAAGTGGTGCTTCGAGAAGGTGGTAGAGTAGTACCAATCCTTTTTCTTGCTGTTATCTGGAAGCCATTGATTCTAAAAGAGGAGGTTCTTACTTGGCAGGAAGCTCAACCTCCTATTCTGCTCCAATTTCAGGTAGATCTTCTTTTGCTGGCTGCAGTTGCTGTGCACTTTGCTCTGTTTCCTGAAATGATTGGGTACTACTTTGTGGAAGGGACAAATCCAATTTAACGGCACTGCTCAGTAGCATCACCATGATGGCAGTGGCTGCCTCACTAACAGACATGGTCTTGGGCTTAGGTTGGGGTAGTGATGTAGTTAGGGGAGTGCTGCTTACAACTGCCTCCCCGGAGGCCAGTGGCTGGCACCACACCAATTTTTTTTTATTTCAAATTAGGCATCAAAACATGCAGATATAGCTCTTTGCTTTATGTCCATCTGTTTTAAAGGAGACTCTCTTGGTAGTCAGAGAGAGGTGAATGGGTAAATGGAAAAGTCCTCAAAAAACCTATGACAGCAAGATGGTCTAGGGGAAATGGAATAATTGTTAGAAAATTAATTGTACTGCTGGTGTATCTGCAGTGCACCTCAGTCAGGGTGTCCAGGAGCAAATGGAATTATTATATACCTAAAAAAAACTAATGCTGTAGTGCAGCTGTGCGCCTATGTTGGATG
This sequence comes from Pleurodeles waltl, assembly GCF_031143425.1. Taxonomy (NCBI): domain Eukaryota; kingdom Metazoa; phylum Chordata; class Amphibia; order Caudata; family Salamandridae; genus Pleurodeles; species Pleurodeles waltl. The sequence goes on from NC_090446.1 coordinate 801,839,078, forward strand.
GATGGGTTGGTGGGTGAATGAATGGATGGATGGATGGATGGATGGCTGGATCAGGGCAAAATGCAGAATTAAATAAGTTAAAAGAATAAAAAATTGAAAAACCAAAATAAAATGGAAAGCAAAAATTGAAAAAAAATAACAAGAAATGAAATAAAAAATAAAAATGCAAATAAAAAATTCAAATAAAAGAGTGAAATACAAAATTAAAATTAAAACTTAAATTAAACAAATGATCAATAATTGCCGACGTTTGTATGGTAGGATAAGAAAGCAAAACCTGTGGAAGGAAGGACAGATGAGGTGCAAAATAAAAAACGCAGAAAAAGGATGAAAATTATGTAAGCAATGTGCATCAGAGTCAACTTCTTTTAGTATACATATACTACAATGATCTCCAAGAAAATCAATATTAAACTGGTATCACATCAATCCATGCCAGCCTATGGCAAAGGCACAATGGCTGGATGGACAAAATGGTCGCCAGCCAAATGGTCAAACAACAATAGGAAGCAAGGAAGCATGGGGAACAAAGAAGAACCAATGCCAGCCTGTGGAAATAGACTACACATAATGGCCCCTGGCATCATGGGATGGAGAACAAAGACTAATGGTGGACAATGACACACAGACACTGGTCATAAGGAGGCCTGGTGGTAACACTGAAGTGAACATTAACATTAAATCAGCAATGCAAATAACAAAATTAGCTGAGCTATAAAAATGTCATAACAACAGTACACATCCTCCTAATGCATCAAATATTACCCCACAACATATATACTTTTTGTTCAAAAATGAAATGCAAACAATTCCAACATTTTTTAGTTAATCCAATGCACCCCTGCCCTTAATAAGGTTTTCAGATCATATACCGCTGAAGCATTTATTTCATGCTCTGATGACTACTAGTACTGTTCCTACTGTCTAGACAGCCCTTTGGGAATCTAGGCCACATAGTAAAATAATATTGTAAATGTTACAAACATGCAGAAAAGGTACTGAGCTGTGCAACAATTTTCCTTTACAAAAGATAAAAAATCAGTGAAATGCAAATTAATAATAATTACACCCATACTGAAACTCAATGCCACCCACCCCCTTAGTTTTCTTTAATCAAATTAAAGTACAAAGAACTACTGGTGCATGCCCAAGCAAACAAACCACACCTTTATTAAATAGTTTTGGAACTCACTTGTGTCATTTTACAAAAACAAAGGCCCTCATTACGACCTCAGCGGGTCTTTTCGCAAGACACGCCGAGGTAACCCCGTGCTGAAGACTGCCAGTGGTGGCGGTCTTCCGCGCCGCATATTATGACTGCTGGAAGCCCCCCGTCCTTTTCCGTACGGAAAGCCGCCAGCAGCCATACTGGCGGTCAGTGGGAAAGTGGAGGCTGCTCAAACTCCACCGCCACGTCAACAGAACACTGCCCACAGAATCACGTCCTATGATTTGGTGTGGTGGTGTTCTGGCGACGGTGTGCTGGTGGCGGAGCTGCCCCCATGGATCCTGTCCCCTCCCGGAGGGCCAACCGACAAGGTAAGTTGATCGTCCGTTAGGGGAGGGGGTGGGGGGGTGATGTGTGTTGTGTGCATGCATGGGGGTATGCTTGTGAGTGTGTAGAGGGTGTGTGTGAGTGCGTGTATGCGTGCGGGGGGTGCTGTGTGTATGGGAAATGTGTGCAGGTCAGTCGGTGTGCATGTCTGTTTGTATGTGTGTGGGTATGTGTTGTTGTGATGTATGTGTGCATGTAGGGGTGCATGTCTGTGCATGTTGGGGTGTGTGCGTGTAGGGGTGTGTATATGTGTATATGTGCAAGTTTGGATGAGGGTGAGGAGGGGGTTGTGCCACCTTTGGGGGGGCAGGGGGGCGGGAGGTGTGGGGGAGGACTCGTGGGGGTAGTGGGGGTGGGGGAGACACTGGCACTGATAGTGCCTACCGCCATGGATCTCATGGTGGTTCCCAATCACCCCAAATCCATGGTGGTATGCAGGGTCCTGATACCGTTGGCGGTCTAGTGACGGCCGCCGGGCTGGAGACCGAAATCTCCAGCCCAGCTGTCATCACCGCCATGGCGGTCGGAATGGTGAAGTGGCGGATGACCGCGGCGGTTATAATTCCTTTATTTTCTGCCGGCCTGTTTGCGGTCTTACCGTCGCTTTACCACCGTCCGCCAGGGTCGTAATGAGGGCCAAAGTCCTAAAGTCCAATGGTATATTCAGGAGACAAAGAGAGTTATCCTTCCACCTTGAAATAGAAGTGAAAAGTGACCAAGAGATAAACAAAGTACTGGGAGCCTGCTGACCAGGAGCAGGAAGTTGCAGTCTCTGGGGCACTTCCTTCCTGTTTGAAAAAAAGTAAAAAGTCTTCTTACACTAAAAAACAACTTGAAGGGTCCTCCTTTGAGGAGAAATTCCACTCAAAAACCTACTTTTGACTACATTTAGATGTATATTGAGTGGAAAATCTACTCCAGGTGCATTTGCACTCACTTGTGACTGTTTTGGCCGCTGGAGCAGCTGGAAGCAGCGTGGATAAATGCAAAGTCTCGAACGTGCGGCTGGAAACAGTATGTGTATGCGCAAAGTCTTGCTCGAGCGAGGGCGCAAAAAACAAAGATTACACATGCAAACAAACTCTACTCAGCACCGGAATGAGAAATTTGGGAACCCCACACTACTCTGTGTGGCAAGAATTGTCTGAATTCCACAAACTCCACCGGCAGAGTGGAGATCTAGACCACGGCCTAGTTTAAGTTGTTCATTTGTGGATCACAAACTTAAATATATACAATAACAGGTTTACCATCAAATCAAATATGCACCCATAAAAGTATTACTTGAATGGTTGCAAAGTTATGACTTTGAGAACTCACAAACATTGGCAGTAGTAGGCTTGGTAAGTTGTGCCAGTCTCACGTTTCCAGGCATACTACTGGCAATCAAACAAAAAGCTAATATGACTAATGCTTGCAAATAGTCTAACCACTGGCAGTCACTGGGGTAGCATTGTAAACCGGTGTTTTTCACCTACTGGGCTACTAAAGGCAGAGGGCTTGATTTAGAGTTGGTTAGAGTAAAGGCAGGCAGGGTGGTGGAGTACTCTACGTCCACCACCCAGCCTTTGTTCTGTCCACCACATTTAGAGATGTATGTCAGTCCCTAACCTATATGTATTTAAAAGGAAGCTTAGGACCTGACAAAAAGTTTTATTTTGCCAGCTCAAAAAGGCAGTTTAAAAACAGCACACACAGGCTGCAATGGCAGGCCTGAGACATGTTTGAAGGGCAATGTAATTGAGTTGCACAATCAGTGCTGCAGGTCCACTAGTAGAATTTAAGTTACAGGCCCTGTGCACCTGCAGAGCCACTTTACTAGAGACTTACAATTACATTATATATGCCAATTTGATGATGAGTCAATGTTACCATATTATAAGGAGTATGTACATGCATGTTAGCACTGTTTAGCAGTGGTAAAGTGTGCTGAGTCCTAAGGCCAGTAAAAATTAGATCTTCAAAAGTGGAGGTGGAAGGCAAAAAGTTTGGGGGAAGCCCACCCCAAGGCTGATAGGTCTAACAATATCTCATGGGAAGATGGGTGTATTTTAGAAGTGTTGTTTTTACAGTAGAAAGACTTGGAAGGGCTTGTAACCCACTTGCCGAATACAGAGTTACATGCTGACCTCTTGGCTGTGCTAGCTCTAGAGAGGTGCAACCAAAGTGGACCATCCCAAGTATCAAACAAGTTGTTACAATAAGCCCAACCTAATTCTCAAGTCAAAATTAATGTAACAAGTTGCACTGTACAACTTTAGCAAAGTTGCCAATTTGTTGCCTTTAGACCATTACAGATTGCACACAAAGGCCTGTCAGAGACAGCCTTCTGCCCTCCTTGGGAGATGTGCTAATGACTCCCAGGAAAGGATTGGAGTAGAATGGTGCGTCCTTGGATGCCCAGAAGCCAAACTTGGCAGAAAGTGGTCTTCAGGTGGAAGGGAACCTGGTAGCCCATCCGCTACGTATAGCATCTTGCCCTGAGGGTATTTTCAGAAAATCGGTTGTGCACCCTTGGCCCCCCCAAACTCAGATCTTGAGTAGACTTGAAAAGAGACTAAAGAATAACAGCCCTCTTGCACCATGGAATGGGCAAAGAGAAGCTATATCGGTGTGAACTGTAGAAGAGGGACTGTGGCTGATGTGTCCTGCTCAAGGAAAAGCTGTCTCTAGAGCTCAGACAAAGCCAAGAGGCTCCAAGGGACAGTAAACTGGCCTCCTGTTCATAGCACAGGGCCATAACAGCTGAAAAGCCTGATGGGACAAGTCGATAGCCCAGAAACTTCATCCCACTTCCAACTGCCACAGTGCACTACCAGTACAAAGGTGATGTACAAAGGTGAATCCAAGTTCACTGAGCTCAGGAGTGCTTTGGAGGTGCAGCAGGGACTCTTCAGAGAAGGAGTTATTGACCCTGGAAGGATTGGCATCTGATGGCCAAACTAGGGGCCAGATGTAGCAAATTCTGGCATTGCGAGTCGCAAATTGCGAGTCGCAATGCCGGATGCAGGATTGTGTCCCTGACACCATCTGCGAGTCGCAAGGGAGTCACAAAGGCCCACCTCATTAAAATTAATGAGGTGGGTCGCAATTTGCGACCCCCTTGCGAGTCGCAGCACTCACAGGGATGGTGGCCTGCTGGAGACAGGAAAACGAGTTGCATTACACATGAACAAATGAAACGTGTCAGTTTCATTTTTTCAGAGCAGGCAGTGGTCCAAAGGACCACTGCCTGCTCTGAAAAAAAAAATTCAGGGCCATTCACAAAGGGGAAGGGGTCCCATGGGGACCCCTTCCCTTTTGCCAATGGGTTACCACCAGTGTGACACTGGTGGTAACTGCGAATTGCTTTGCGACATTCTTCGCTGTCACAAAGCAATTCTGCATCGCGATGCGACTCGCAAATAAACACCCCTTCCTATTTGCGAGTCGCATTCCCATTTTGCAAGTCGGTAACCAGGTTACCAACTCGCAAAATGAGAATGGGCATCGCGAGGTGGCTTTTGCGCCTTGCAAACAGCGATTTTCGCTGTTTGCGAGGCGCAAAAGCCTTGCTACATCTGGTCGTAGGTTATCAGTAGTCCAGTGGTGACAAACTTCAGCCAGCACTGAGAAGACTTTGAGGGACGTTGACCTAGTGACAAAGAACACCTTATCCCCTTCAAAAACTGAGGAGTAGTCATAGCAAGACCCTCTGTTGACTGCGTCACAACCACAGCATCCTTTGAACATCTTCAGTGTCCTTCATCCCTTGCATCAGGACTACTCCCAAGGGAAAGCCATGCACAGGTAAAACAACTGATACTGACTGGGGACTACTTCACCTGCTGAGGCAACTGTTTCTGAGGACCTTACTGTCACCCCGAATGGCTCCCAACTGGATATGGTCACCTAAGGTGACTACAAGCAACCATATTACAACTAGCCCGAACCTTTTCGGAAAATGTTTCTGTGTTAAATGTGTTGAATTTGTGAATGTGTTTGCAATTAAGTGAAAATACCTTGATTTACTATACCTTGTAAATTGTATATCTCTGGAACCTTCTGGTGGATTTTGTATGCTGTGGTGTATACAAATGCATAAGAATGTAGTCTTTATTCAGAAATTGTTTTTTGATTTATTTGCTGTCTAGTAGATTCCTTCTTTAATTGTTTTAGTGCTGTTTAAGTGCTTTACACATATTATTTTGTGTCAACCTTGCCGCTCAAAGCCACAGCTACCCTGGGTTTAGTGAAGTTTTATCAAAGAAAACCTCAGGGTCCTCAAGGGGTTGGTAAGTGTATCCCATGGTGAGGTCTCACAACCACACCGTATAATATACCCTGTTCCCTCACATTGGTGCCCAGTAGATGGATCAAGTACTTGTGTTTATTTGTACTTTGCAGATGTTTAAATGAAGACATTGAGAATCTGCCTAATTGGTGATATCCAAAGATACGTCATTGTGCCTCTGAAGCATTTGTTGAGTGGTTGTCATCTCCAAAGGGACTGTTTCACAGGACTGCAAAATTGTTTTTCAAGAAGTGAGAAAGTTGCTGTAGTTGTGGCAAAGTCCCTAAAATGTTGAAAAGTTTCAAAATGTCTTTGATAACGTTTCGAAGCCACTTTCCCCAATATGGCCAACCTGAGAGATGAACTGAGAGCCTTCTGTAGGGACAGCAAGATCAACATGGGAGCCAAGGCAAGGAAAAAGGAATTGACCAGAGCCATAAAAGCTTGTGAAGACGTTCACAGAGTACCTCCATGCCTGGAGAGGAAATTGCCATAAAGTAGTGGGTGAGAAGATAATGTGAAGGATGATACCAATAGTATCCTGAGGGAGCAGGTGGGAGCCTGCCCCTTACACCAGACCAACGGTGGCTTCTAGAGCAGGCTCCGTCACTTGCCAGAGTTCTAAGAAAGAGAGCCTGGCAATGCTGGACTACAAGACAGCCATAGCCTTGGCTGAAAGAAGATTGGTCCTGGAGGAGAAGAGGGCCTGAGAGGGATTAGCCCCCCAAAGAAGATAGTGGCAGCAGAATGGTAACTTGGGGTACTGACAGGGGTGCCCCTGATGTAAGATTGCTCAAAGAGTTTGCCCCTTGTTGTGTCCAGTGGGATAACATAGACAAGTGGCTGGTCTCATCTTAGAGATTTTTCAAGATGAGGAAGGTGGGTACACCTCACTGTGGGACACTACTCTCTGGGAGTTAGTGGCAGTAGTTGGTCGGGATAGACTGCTTACCATGGAAGACAAGGTAGCAGAATCCTACCCACACATGAAGTCAGCACTTGTTGAGTTGTTTGGTCTCACTTCTGAAGAGTATAGACAGAAACATAGGACAACACAAAAGGGGGCAACACACACACATGAGTAAACTTAGCTGATACCAGTTAAGACACTAAATGGCTGATTTAAGAGGGACAAAGCAGACACAATTTAGTTGTTAGTGAGCACATTTTGACAAGTCGTCAGTCAATGAAGCTGCACCAGCATCTGGTGGACACTAGGCTGCCTGGCCTCAGGGAAATGAACAAGACAGCTGATGAGTGGGTGCGTACTAGGGTTCCCAAAAAGCCCCTTGGAGGTGAACAGAAAAAAGGTGGGTGGGCACCCCTTCAGGGGAAAGACGCAGTGAGGATAAAAAGAAAGATAGTCCCAAAGAGCCCTTAATAGATATGTGGGGGGAAGCCACATCCAACTCAAAAGGGAGGGGGTGTCAGGGTAAGACATTTGATCCTTTGAATCCTGTAGTGTGTTTTGGCTCCATAATATCCTGGTCATTTGCCAGGACGTGAGGGGAGATACAGTGTGCACCAAAAAGGCAACTAGTCCAACCAGTCCAAGAGTTTGGCCAGGATTGGAAAGGGGGTGGGATATTGTCCCTAGAGATTTCTCCCAAAGGGTACACAGAGTCCACCCTAGTGTCCCTGTGAGGGGAGAACATTGTACCTTTGGCTTACTGGCCTCCAAGTATGGAGAAATACCAGTAGTGGCCAATAAGCAGTAGGGTGGGTGTGAAGGCTATGAGGGGTACAGATGCCAGTGAAACCATGGTAATGGCCAAATTGGTTCCTCAGATCAGATTGTATCAGAGGAGGTATACAAGATTGTCTGTGCTAAAAATGTCACAAAGACACACCCTATGGCTCTGGTTGACTTTGCGTGAGAAGGAGTTACTGACCCAAACAAGGTAGCTGAATCCCCTGCCATCCCTTAAAGTGCTTGTAGGGAATGACCTTGAAACCCCTGCTTGGGCAGAAGTAGAGAAGAGGGGCCAGATACCCATGCTGGGGCTATCTGTATGGGTGTTTCTCACTACAAGAGCACAGAAGGCCCTGAACAAGAGTCAGTGGAATCTGAAGCCTGAAACTATGAACTTGGGGCCGGATGTATGAAATTATTTTGCACTTGCAAACAGTAAAATCGTCCGTTTGCGAGTGCAAAACCGTGGTCTGCGATGCATGAAATGCATTTGCAGACCACAACTAAGAAATCGCTAAAATAGCGATTTCTTGCGTTGCGACCTGGAAATTGCGAGTCGCAATTGGCGATTTGCAATTTCCAGGTCACAAGGCTATTCTGGAAAAAATCGCAAATTGCGATTTTTCCTAAAATGGCATTTTGCACTTGCAAAATACAATGCTTTGCAACCAGGTGGTAACCTGGTGCAAAAAATAAAAATGCAGTTAAACTGCATTTTTAACTTCAACATGTAAAGCACACATGCCCTTTTGGCATGTGTGTACCTTACATGTTGAAAAAAACGTTTTTGGGGTGCAGGAGAGGGGGCCTTAGGCCCCCAGCACCCTGGCCTTTTGAATTTCCAAAATTGCGATTTCTGGTTCAGAAATCGCAATTGTGGAAATGCAAAATATTCGCAGCTATGGGCCAACAGGCCCCTAGCTGCGAATGGGGCCGGTATCGCAATTTGTGATTCGGTAATAGCATTTGCAATTTTTAAGAAATCGCTATTACCGATTCGCAAATGTGATACATGGCCCTTTGCGAGTCGGTAATAGCTATTTCTTAAAAATCGCTATTACCGTATCGCAATGGGCCGTGATGGTACATCTGGCCCTAAATCCCTAAAGTAAAGTGGGGGCAGGAAGGCTGGCCACCCACTCTCCAAAGGTCCACGTGCCCAGAAGGAGCCCAGCCCTCAGGGGAAAGGCCTGGTGCCTACAGAGGAAACTGTTCCTGGAAACATCCCAGATCTGGCAGAACTCCATGGAGCAGTGGGTCCCTCTAGGGGGGACCTTATTAATGGACAAAGTACCTTCACTACTCTAGAAGTCATGCAACAGTTAGCTGTCAGACAGGAACAAGAAGATATGAGTGGTAGCCATAAGGTATTCTGGGAGAAGAGGACCTTGTACCGCAAGCCAAGAGGCTCCAAACCAGGGATATCGAGGAGACTGGTGATCCCTCATCCATTCAGAGTATTCCTTCTTAACCTGGCCCAAGATATCTCCTTAGCTGGACTTCTGGGACAGAACAAGAACTGGGAGAGGCTGGTCAATCACTTTTACTGGCCTCAGATCTCCTGAGAAGGTCAAGGAGTTGTGTTACTTCTGCCCCACCTGCCACACCAGTTTCAAGGTAGCGGGAAACCAAAGGTTCCCTGATACTACCTGTGGTGATGACTCCCTTTTGGATGGTGCGGATTGACTACATTGGTCACTTAGACCCACCAACAGCTTCTAGGAATAGAGCCATCTTGGGGGTAGTGGACCATGCCACCAGATACCCTGAAGCTATTTGACAGGTTCTCACCTTGAGTATGTTCCACCAGAGTGAAGGCTGAGGACACGAAACATAATCCCCACCTTCCTGTCTCCTGAAAGGGCTCAACAAGGTCAAATCCACAATTCATACAACAGGGAAAAGGGAAAGGGAGATAAAGAATACGAGAATGCCAACAGAGGAGAGTACTGCACTTCAACCTATGGTTCATCTACTTGCTGATCTCCCTTTAGTAAAAGACAAATAATCATTAATATAAGGTTCTGTGAATATTTCCTCTGAAGTCTGTTCTCCAATTATGTGAGAGAATACTGAAGTCACCACCGGGTATTTCCCCTTTTCATGCATGTGGTAGGATTAGATCAATAGGATACTGTGAATATGCTACAAAAAGCAAATATAAAGGCGGTCATTCCAAGCTTGTTACAACACAGCCTTACTCATATGTCTCCATAAGCATGTGACTACAAGACATACCTAGAAGCCTTATTAGTCTTCTTGTCACACTTCTTGAACAATGCAGCACTCTGTAAACCTAATAACTGAACATACCGTACGAAAACTTTATAAATCATTCCTGACCCACTTTCTAAACAACTCAATTTAAATTGAATTGTCTATGCATTTTACTGCTTTATATTCTTTAGTTTCTAGTTCATCAATGTCACAGCAAATTCGGATGATTCCAGAAATCGTCTTTACAATAGATAAAATTGTATAGTGATTATTCTGATTATATTGTGTGTTTTGCGCTAAGTACGCTCACGGCAATTATGTTACCAGACTTTGATGCTTGTTCATTTCTTTTCTTGCAGGGACATACTGAAGGTACTCCATGCACGTTGAGGAGAATCCACTCTCAGAAAAAGGCTCACTCAGGAGCTACTACAATGTCATGAGAAATGACAAAGTAATCAGTAAGTGTTTATGTTACACTTCTTTAATACTTGTTCATTTTATTGCTTTACAGTAATTCACGGAAGAAAGTTCCATGGGCGTCACGTGAAATCCAGTCTGAACCCAATGCTCACCCAGGACCTGCTCAAGCACGTGGAACGCAACTGAATATTCAAGTGAAAAACTCTGCTTCATAGAAATCCACCAATGAGAACACTGAGATGCAGAGAAAGGAGACAAGTGAGTGCACGGTCGAATAAGGCAATGACACAACAGGATACAGCTGTTGATAGAGTAGAATGGCAAGCAGCTTCCTAGGGACAGTACACGTTTTAGGGACAGCGCAGAATGCCCTCATAGATGACAATGAACATCAGCCATGCCTTCAGTGTGTGCCCGGTGTGGAGACAGCTGGCAGCAAGCCTGACACTCAGGGACAGCTCCTTTACAATAGCGAAGGAGCGTCACCCACTGACTGAGCCAGCAGCTGTAGAATAAAACAATATTTTACTAGCATAGAAGGGAAGGACACGGCTGGGCCATGGGAGAGGGGAGCAGGAGGAGTGGAATGAGTGCACTAAGTGTGCATTTCAGTTTGGCCAGCTGTATTTGGCAGGCCAAACTGACATGCACACTTAAGTTTCTCCAACCCGGCTGTGTTGCACAGCCAGGTTGGAGAAACTGCACAGACACCGGTGCACTGTCTGAGCAGCAGACCAAGCCATTTAGACCAATCCTGATGCTGCTGTCATGCTTGGTATAGCATTAGAGCAGCACCAGGATTGCAAAGGGAGCCTTTGCTGGTGTCCCAGGAACGGCTGGGACACCAACACCATCAGAAGAGAAGCAAAGTGGCCGGCGGTTGCAGGAACAGGTAAATAAAAAAAATTATATTATTATTTTATTCCTCTATCCCCTGCCCCTCCCCTTGAGATTTGCTACAGCCACCACTGCTGACACTATTCCCCTTAAGACAGTGACTGTCTAGGCAGTGGATAGAGCTCCCCTTGGAATCATTGCCAATGTTGGCTTTCCTAAGGAGGTAATCTCAGACAGAGGCACAGATTTCATGTCTGCCTATCTGAAAGCCATGTGGGATGTGTGTGGTGTGACGTATAGGCACCGCCACTTACCATCCTCAAGAAAATAGTCAAGGTGAAAGATTCAACAAGACCTTGAAAGGTATAATCCAGAGGTTGCCTGAGAAACTCAGGAGGAGATGTAGTGTCCTTTTCCTAAGCCTGCTATTCGCCTACCAGGAAGTCCTCAAAAAGGAGTTGGCTTTAGTTCCTTTGAGCTAATCTTTGGACACTCAGTAAGGAGCCCACTAAACTTGGTCAAAGAAGGTTGTGAGAGTCCCCACAAGCAACCAAAGCAGGACATCACTCTGTGATGGCTTAGTACATGAAGAAGGCAAATAAGAATTTGGAGGCCGGCCACCAGCTTGTGAAGTACTGGTATGACCAGAAGTTTTCTATGTTTAAATAACAGCCAGGGCACTTGGTGTGGGTTCTGGCTTCTGAGGCACCCAGGGTACTGCAGGACAAGTCGACCAGGCCATACCCCATCATAGACCCAGGAACCCTCACAGGGTCATCAATCTGAACAGGCTGAAGGTGCACCATGATAAGGTAGACCTGACCATGCTGATGATAACGGATGGTGGGGAGAAAGGGAGTAAACCCCTATCTGACCTCTTATCCTCTAATGCCCAGGATGGAAGTGCGGAAAGAGTAATGCTCTCTTCCACCTTAAAAGAACAGTAACAAAGGGACTGCTGGTGGTCACTGAGGAAGTGTTACTGGACTGTCAATAGCAAAATATACATATTGTCTGACCAGGTCAAGGCCAGCATCAAGGCTGAAGTTGCTAAGATAGTGGATGTGGGACTGATTGAGCACTCTAGGAGCATATGGCCATTTCAGTTGTGCTAGTACCCAGGCCCAACCCCAAAGGTAGGAAGCCTGAGATAAGGTTCTGTATGGACTACTGGAGCCTCAATGAAGTCACGAAGACTGATGTCCACTCGATACAAATAGCTGATGAGCTTACTGATAAGTTGTGGCAGCCAAATATCTGAGTACCTTTCACCTGGCATCAGGTTATTGGCAGGTACCGCTCAACCCTGGAGCCAAGGAGACAATGCCTTTTTCTACACACCAGAAGACCACTTTCAGTTCAAAGTGATGCCCATTGGGGTGAAAAATGCACTTTCTACCTTTCAGAGGTTTGTGAATAGAGTACTTATCTTGATGATATAGGTGAATTTAACTCCACCTGGGAGGAACACCTCATCCACCTCAAGGAAATGCTTCAGGCCCTGTAGCATGCAGGACTCACTGTCAAGTCAAATAAGTGCCTGATAGGGCAATGCCCTGCTGTGTATTTGGGCCACCTAGTTGGTGGAAGCCATGTACATACTCTCCAGCCCCAAATTCAGAGCCTTTCTTGGCCTGAATGAATAGTATAGGAGAATTGTGAAGGGTTATGGTGCCATAGTGGCACCACTAACCCAACGGACCTCCAAGCAACAGCCTAGAAAGGATATGTGAACTGAGCAGTATCAGAAGGCTTTTGATACCTTAAAAGAAGTTCTGTGCTCAGCAGCTGTCCCGAATGAACTTGACTTTAGGAGGGAGTTGATCATTCAAGCAGATGCCTCTGAACATGGGATTGGAGCCGTGTTGTCACAAGTGAATGATTTGGGCCAGGATCAGCCAGAGGCCTTCATTAGCAGGTGACCCCTCCCCAGAGAGCAGATTTGTAATGTCATTGAACAGGTAGCCTTTGCTGTGATTTGGTCCCTCCGGAAGCTGGGACCCTCTCTGTTTGAGACTTACTTCAGAGCTGAAAATGACCACAGAGTTATTTAATGATTAGTGGAGATGAAAGGAGAGAAACCCAAGTTGTCAAGGTGGCCCATTTCTCTACAGGGTATTAACTTCACAATGAAACAGAGACCTGGGATTGACCATACCATGTTGACAGTCCCAAAAAGACTGCCATGTTGGCATATGGCCTTTCCAGTTTCTTCCACTTAGATGATGAGAACCACTAGGACAAGGGTTAGTTGCTCATCGCCTTTCGTCAGGAGGGGGCATGTAAGGAAATGCTTTTTCCATATGGTTATCCCCAAGTTTTTGTACTGATGATGCAGGTTTTTCCATTTTAAGAGTGCACTGAGGCCTGCTACCTAGACATCAGTGCCTGTGCCCTTACCCTTAAACGGGTATGTTGAATTGACTCATACCCAATTAGCTAACTTAACCTGCCTGTAGGTCCAGGGGACCCAGAACATGTAGGTTAGAAGGTCATCCTCAGGGGTTGCAGCACTGGTTGTGCCACCCTGAGTGTGACAAGGGTAAAATGAGAGTCCTGGCCCTCCATTGCAGGCTGAAAGAGGAGCTTAAACTGCTGGTCTGACTTTTCCATTTAAAGTAATGGCAAAGCGAGACTTCCCCTGAATATATGTGTAAGTCACCCCTATGGCAGGGGCTTGCCTTAAGGATTGCTCAAACATCTGGGTCTTCAGCTTTTGTAGAATGCAGGTAGACGATACCTATGTTATGCAGTGTTTTGTATGTGTGTGTGTGAGGAGCTTGAATTTTGTTGAAATTAACTGGAAAAGATCTCCCTATTGTAAAGTATCAGAAACAGGAAAAAAATACTACACATGTGAAAATAAATGATGTTCAACATTAATCTAAAAGTGCAATAAAACATGCTACAACATTCTTTTCTTAATTGAAAAGTAAAATGTCATTACCTTGAATATATTAAATGAATTAAAATGAGTTAGCTGATGATTCAATAAAAAAAAACATCTAAACTAAAAAAATACATTTTTTGTTTTGTATAACAATGTGATTAATAGAATTAATTAAAATTAATTTATTTATATTTTAATAAAATTAATATTGGATTATTTCTTACATTAAAAAGTTATTAAAACATTTAAAAATAAAAACGTTTTATGTTTAGATAATTTTTTTTAAACAAAATCAAATGTATTTACATTTTAAATAAATAGTTTAGATTACCTAATTTATTTGAACATTATTTCCTATGGAGTGTGTTTTAAGCCCCTACCTCTATTATTTTCAGTAGAAGACTGTTGCAGTACAAGTAGTTGGCCAGGTGTAGTGCTGGCTGAAGTCGAGCTCTGAACTGGAGTACCTAAACTACTGTTTTGTGTCCTTTTAGCAGACATAACTTTAGAAGTGCAGTTTCTGAAAAGAAATAGGCTTGATATTTTGCGGGTGGGTGTCTGTCCCTTCTTAAACCCCTTTTTAGCCTTACCTGAACCCCTCCATGCTAATCCTTCTCATTTAGAAAAAGAATGCCCATTTATCAAGCCTTTTCCCCTGATCACTCCCTCTCACATTTACTACTAAGTAGTAAGCGTACATGTGTGAGGATCTCCACATAGAAGAGATAAGGGAGGTGAAGGTGAGGATTTACACTTGTAGGTTTGTGAACTGCATTTTGAAGTAAGCAGTACTACAGAAGTACTGCCTTACATACTAAAAAGTGCAGTTTGTGAATCAGCCCATAAGTGTGGAATGTGGTGGCATGAGCCTAATTCCAATGCAATCAGACAAGTACTTGTGGAATTCCCTGCCAGCTGCCTGGTATCAGAGGAATACTGGGCACAGTTACAGCAAAAATATCTGAATTGGGGCCCTAGAGAGGCAGTGAACATCCTGAGGGGTCCATTGGTAAAAGCATCCATGAAGAGAAATCAGCAGCCAGTCTCTGTAGAAGAGGGAGGCTACAAGGAGCAGCAGCATGCAAGATGGAAGGTTCCAGGACCCAGCACGGATGAATAAGTCACACAGAAGGGGAAAAAAGACAGTCACCAAGGCCCATATTTGTGAAACGTTTGCACCACATATGTGTTTTTTTTTTTTTACACAAAAGCGACACTAACTTAACACCATATTTATATTTTGATGCTAGATCCGCCAATGTCAAAATATCTGAGTTAGCATCATGTTTTGGGAGCGTCAACTCACCTTGCTTCGTATTGCTACAATGATATGCAAGGTAGTCATTCCCTTCCAAAACATTATGCTAGCCCTCCAGAGCCATATATACCTTCCAATGCAAAAGTAATGCACACTAAGGAACGGACCCAAAAAATGACGCAAAGGCTGATTTGCATCAAATTTTAATGCCTGGTCAGACCATAGGCGACATATGGAATCCTCGTCTAACCTCAAATTAGCATCAGTATGTGGGACTTCATGCAAAAACAATTTGGCAACATCAATTTAGAAAACTCCTAGCTAGGGTCCTTATCAAAATCAGCAGTTGGTTACCTAAAAGAAACACAATGCAATCTTACAGTTTCCTTTCATAATTACCAATTCCGTTCAGCAATCAATGAAGTCTTCGTCTCACAGGTATCGTTTCTCGATCAGCATAGGACGGGACAAAGGGGCAGGGGTGAATGGGGCAATTGCCTCACGGCGGCAAAGTAAGGCTACTACTTCATGCAAAGGGCAAATCAAAGTTAAAGTCTCTAGGGCAAGAATCATTAAAGTCTCTTTCTCTCGACTAGAGAAAGCATCAAAGTCTCTCAAAATGGCGTCGCAGCAAAGTGGGTCATAGTAGCTACGAAGTCAAAATGGCGGGATGTCCGAAGATAGAGAGAGAGAGCTTTCCTCTCGTGCACCTGGGTTTTATAGACAACAGTTCAAGTCCAGTAGGGTCTCCATTGGAGGGTTCATAGGTTAGCTTCAAATTGACCAATCAAAAACGACAGTTATCAAGCTTTTACTTAAGCATACATTATCCTTGGAGATGGGTACGTAATTTGCAACATTGTCTCTCGATTAGCTTACTCTCAGAGCCTCCATTGTCCGCACCTGCAAGTCGACCTTGAATTAAAGAGAAAATATGCCATGCTGGCACTAACTTTAAGATAAGCATGTGAACAGTCTCTGTGGAAAAGTACAGCTTCAAGCAGAAATACACGTTTAATAGCACAGTGGAAAAATACGAACATTTAAACCGTGAGACCAGGCAACTAGGCCAAAGCCTCCGCTAAAGTAATGCTAAGCTAAAGCATTTCAAACAAGCAAATCGTAGCATACGTTTATGATTATGTCGGATTAGTGCAATTCTAATACACCACGTTATATAAAGCACGCGTATAAATGATGGCAAACTACTCTGAGGGCACATTTTGTCCCCGTACAATCTTTATTAATTCAGTTAATGTCACACATGATTATATCAGCACTACGTTTATGCGTTAATAAATCAAAACCTTCATTTTCTGCTTCATCAATCCCTCCTCTGATGACTACTTGTCATCACACAATTTTAGCCCACAAATTTTATCCCATTAAAATTCTGTCAGCTCCCTTTTCCTTTTAGTTCCCCTAGTTTGCGCTTTGTATTCTTCTGCCATTCTTTTCATAATTTTCTCCTCCTTTCTTCTATTAATTCTTTCCATAATCATTATTATTCCCCTTTTTATTCCCCAAATTCCAAATACACAAATTATCACTATTAATATTCCTTCTATTATTTTCAATAATATTCCATTCCAAATTCCCCCAATCCAATCTCCCACTGAAGCAAGTCCCTTTCCAACCTTTTCCCACACTCCTGGTTCTTTCAGTTCTTTCAAATCTGCACTTTCTTTTGTTAGATTAGCAAGCATAGTTTTAAACTTCACACTATTATCAGGTATATAGGTGCAGCAGTGACGTGCACCAATCATTTTGCAAACGCCTCCATCCTTTGCTAAAAGAATGTCTAAAGCAAGCCTATTTTGAAGAGTCATAGCTCTTTCCGCTGCAAGTTCAGCATCCATCAGGATTATAGCACCTGAAAACTTTGTCAGCATGTTATCCACTATAGTAGACAACTTTCGTATCTTAATAGAATTCAGCACAACTCCTAATGAAGGAATCATGGCTCCAAATATGTCACCTACCACAGCAGCTGCGGTCTCTCTTTTCTGGATACGATGGGATCCAGGTGTCTTTTCAATCATCGATATGTCATCCAGTTGATAAACCTTTGGAAACACTATACCCAAATAACATCTTCCCCACCATCCCTTTGGAAGACGATAATAGGCATTATGCCCACAAATGTAATACACCCCTGGAATAACAGGGTCAAGTCCGTCCATCATGAATGTCCATTTGGCCTTAAAGATAAACGTATGTTTGCATTCACTCGCTCCTACAAAAATATTGTCATAATAAGATTCACCTCGGTATATACAAAATTTCCCTACATGCCAAGCATCTAAAGCAATTTTCCCTTGTGTCTTTATAGCAGCAAAGTCATAATTATCTACTGAAGTCCTCTTATGTAGTTCTTTTTCTAATTTCGCCTTCATTTGAGCCCTTCTATCATCTGTGCGATCTAAAAAGCTTATTTCTACAGCAGATACGGAGCAAGTAAGGTTCTCCCTATGAGCATGAGCCGTTTCAAAAGGTTGCATTGGCTCGAAAAAGTCCCTCATAATTTTGTAATCCCAATATCTTGCAGTCTCGCTTAGCTGTGCTATTATAGGAACATAAGCAAATGTAACATCATAATTCGAGTAAAAATACTGTATGTTAGCTTGACCATAAAACCTAGACATTACTATACTACATGTAATCCCGTATGTAAGAGGCATGTGGTGATAAGTCACCCCTTCCTTTACTGATGTCGGTATCTGGGTACACACATAACAATCTTTCGCATCCATAGTCTCAACATACTCTGTTAATAAGCGATAGAAAACGTTATACGAAAGCTCTTTCTTATCATGCAAGAGCCTCTCATCCATTGCTAGTCTTTTCAATGGTGTTAGTTCAGTGACAGTAACAGGAACAATAGTAGAAGCAGCAATAGTCTCATTCTCACCCTTTCCATGTATTCCAAACACAATTGCCATTATTATTAGTACACATGTTAGTACCAAGCCTATACACACGTATTTACAATATTTCTTTCTATTATTCTGCATAGCGTATCTAGGCATGATCTGTATAGAATCAGAGAGCTAGAAGCACTTATAAATGAAACTACTTAGCAATTCAGTTACAAAGCTGAACGAGCACAATGTTCACACCGTCTTCTTCAAAAGGCCAGTCACTTATCGGTTAGCAGCATTTGTCTCAATTCGGTTTAGCAATGTCTCAGCTGGTTGTTTGTCTCACATTATATTGCAGCAAGCAATACTATTTACTACTGTTTCAATCAACAGAGTCCATGAAACTTTTCTTTTCTATTGGTATCTCTTCTTCTTCTTCTTTGTTCTCGATGCTTAGAGATACAAACTCATCAGTCCAATCATCATTGACTGCATATGCCCATTCAGGACCGGAATACCTCCTGTTTGGTATCCTTTTCCTTTTCAATTTTGCTTCCCTTTTCGATTCTCCTTCGCTTGCACTCTCCTCCTTCGCCAAGTCTTTTTCTTCACTTGACGATTGTTCCACGACAGTCACTTCCTTTCTTTTCTCTTTCACTTTTGGCCTTCCTCCCTCGTTCAAACCTTCTTTGCCCTTTTCTTTTATCGGTGAGATACTTAATCTTCTTTTTGCACCGTGTCCATTTGATGGACCTGCGATCTTTTCTGTAGAGGTTTGAGCTTTTTCGTTCTGCTCTTCTTTGTCCCCACCTTCAGGGGAATCAGTCACGTTTTCCTTTTCTTTTTCTGTATCGTCTGTTTCTGGGAAAGCCCCCTTCTGCTCAGGCTCTCCTGCCTTCTCACTCTCTTCGAGCCCTTCGTCACCGTTACTTTCTTCAGGCTCTGTATCACTTTCAGCTGCTTCAGGTTCCTTGTCACCTTCAGCTGCTTCAGGCTTTTTGCTACCCTCAGCTGCTTCAGGCTCTTTGTCACCTGCAGCTTCGTCGTCGCTGTCTGAACTTTCTCCTTGGTCTTCCCCAAGTGAGTCGGGCTCTTCGTTCTCCAATAATATCTCTTTTTATCCTGCTGTTGCTTGTTCGCTTTCAGTTCGCTTTTGTTCTGTCTCAGCACTCGGCACTGTTTTATCAGGCACTGGTAATTTCAGTGCTTCAACTTCCTCATCTGTGGGACACAGCACCTTCTTTGTATGACTGGCGTGAATCCAGTTGGGAACCCCCGCGCACTTCACAGCGGTAGTTGTCGTCAGGATCACTTGGAAAGGGCCTTTCCAACGGGGTTCCAGACACGACTTCCTCACGTGCTTCTTTATCACGACCCAGTCACCTGCTTTCAGTGCGTGTCCTGGACCTTGGATCAGTGGCAAGGTGGTCGCTTCCACCTGGTGAGAGAAAGAGCGAACCACGTCAGCCAGACCTTTGCAGTAGTCTAACACCATATCATCTGTAATATTCAAAAGCATGTTTGCGGGAACTGCAGGAAGTCTCATAGCCCTGCCCATGAGAATTTCGTGCAGAGACAATCCAGTTTCTCTATCCGGAGTGTTTCTCATTGACATTAGCACTAAGGGCAATGCGTCAGGCCATTTCAAATTTGTTGATGCACATATTTTTGCCATTCTCGATTTCAGCGTACCATTCATCTGCTCCACCAGTCCTGATGCTTCAGGACGATAGCTACAGTGCAGCTTTTGCTCAATGTTCAGTGCTTCGCAAAGTAACTTCATCACCTCGTTATTGAAGTGACTTCCCCTATCTGATTCTAGAGAGATCGGGAATCCGAAACGTGGTATTAACTCCCTCAATAACAGCTTGGCAACTGTAAGGCTGTCGTTTCTACGTGTGGGGTATGCCTCAATCCAGTGACTAAAAATACACACAACCACCAACACATATCTTAAACCTCCATGCACAGGCATCTCAATGAAGTCCATCTGCATACGGCTAAAAGGACCGCTTGCCCTACCAATGTGACTCG
The DNA here is from genome assembly GCF_031143425.1 of Pleurodeles waltl. NCBI lineage: Eukaryota > Metazoa > Chordata > Amphibia > Caudata > Salamandridae > Pleurodeles > Pleurodeles waltl. The sequence goes on from NC_090446.1 coordinate 801,859,119, forward strand.
CGTTCACAACTGTCCCCTTTCCTGGGTTCATCTGCTGGCAAGTGACACATCGATGGCAAACTGCTTCTGCGGCTTGACGAAATCTGGGGTTAAACCAATCGGTTTTGAACAATCTTATCATGGCATCTCTCCCTAGGTGAGCTTGCCCATGATAGAACCGCGCAAGCTGTGATAAGAGACTATTTGGCAAAACAAATTTTCCCTCATGTGAAACCCATAGCTCGTCTTGTCTCTTTATACATTGTGATTTAATCCAGGAATCTCTTTCATCCTCCCTGACATTATTCTGTAGTGCTTTTAGTTCTTCTATTGTATCTACGACCTTCAAGGCAAATGCTTCAGCTGGTTCGAGTTCTGGTTCACTTATTGTATTCCAATCATCCCTCAGCAATATACAGTTCAAGGCACAAAATCTTGCGACTTGATCTGCATAGGCGTTTCCCAAAGACACATAGTCCTGTCCTTTCGTGTGAGCACTGCACTTTACCACTGCAACTTCAGCTGGCACTTGAATGGCATGTAACAATTCCCTTATTCTCTCCCCATTTTTCACTGGGGATCCTGAAGAAGTCAGGAAACCTCTCTGTGACCATAGTTGTCCAAAGTCATGCACAATCCCAAACCCATACTGACTATCAGTGTAAATGGTGACTTTCATCAATGCAGACAGTTGACATGCTCTAGTAAGGGCTACAAGTTCTGCTACTTGTGCAGAATAGACTCCTTGGAGCCATCCCGCTTCCAAGACCCCTGTCACAGTACATACAGCGTATCCTGCTTTCAAAATTCCCATCCCATCTCTTAGACACGAACCATCAACAAAAAGAATTTGGTCATTTTCATCAAGTTTTGTATCCTTGATGTCCGGTCGGGGTTTTGTGCAAAATTCAGTCACCTGAAGGCAGTCATGCTCGACGTCTTCAGCGTTCTCAATTTCAGCATTTTCTCCAGGAAGCAAGGTAGCTGGATTCAACGTAGTGCACCTTTTCAGCTGCACATTCGGTGAGCCCAGAATAGTCGTTTCATACCTTGTGAGTCTTGCTCCAGTCATATGCTGCGTTCGGGATCGGGTCAAAAGTATCTCAACTGAGTGAGGGACCATGACTGTTACTGGGTGTCCCATCACTATTCCTTCACTCTGAGTGAGGCTGATACCAACTGCTGCTACGGCGCGCAAACACCCTGGGAGTGCTGCTGCAACCGGATCCAAAGTAGCTGAAAAATACGCTACTGGTCTGTTTACGCCACCATGGGCTTGAGTCAAGACAGACAAAAAACATGCATCACGCTCATGGCAAAACAATATGAAAGGCTTCGTGTAATCAGGCATACCTAAAGCTGGAGCCCTACACATGCACTCCTTTAATTCAACAAAAGCATCCATCTCTTCCCCTTTCAGTTCGATCTGATCCAGGGCATCCTTCTGGGTCAATTTCAGCAAAGGCTTCGCTAGAGACGAGAAGTTGGGAATCCACTGGCGACAGTATCCCACCATTCCCAAAAACTTCCTCACCTCCTTCCTTGTCTTTGGTGGACTCATTTGAAGTACACTTGTAATTCTTTCCTTCATTATTCTCCGTGACCCTTTTTCTATTTGGTGACCCAAGTATTTCACTTTCTTTTGACAGAACTGCAGTTTGGAAGGAGACACCTTGTGTCCATTCCCTCCCAAATGGTTCAACAGAGCAATGGTGTCGGCTGTGCAGCCGCTTTCTGTCTTTGATGCAACCAGTAAGTCATCAATGTACTGTACTAGGGTTGACTCGAACGGCAACTCTAACTCTTCCAAATCTTTCTTTAGAACTTGATTGAATATTGACGGTGACTCAGAAAACCCCTGAGGAATTCGACACCAACTGTACACTCTGTCTAGGAATTTGAAACAAAAGAGGAATTGGCTGTCCTCATGAAGAGGCACAGAAAAGAATGCTTGTGACAAATCGATGACTGAGAACCACTCAGCTTCACAAGGGATCTGAAACATTATCACAGCTGGATTCGGTACGACAGGGCAGCATTTGATTATGATGTCATTTATTTTCCTCAAATCCTGCACGAGTCGGACTTTCCCACTTGGCTTTATTAGTCCCATTATCGGTGAATTACATGGGCTGCTTAATACTTCTTTTAGTACCCCCTGCTTTACGAATTCATCAATAAGTTGGGCAACTTTCATGAGGGTATCTTGTGGCATGTGGTATTGTGGGGTCTGGGGAAAGATCGCATTGGGCTTTACCATCACTTTTACTGGTTCCACTCCTTTCATCAATCCCACCTCTTTCCCTGTCATGTCCCATACTTCCTTTCCGACTGTCTCCCGTAATTCTGCTGGTATATCTTCTTCGGTTATCATCGGTAAGAGACAAATCAGAGGATACTCTTCGTCGACTGTTTCTATCTCATCCCCTTCTACACTGTCCTCGTCTTCCCCATCATTGCTCGTCTCTATTGTTATTCCTTCGTTTGAACACATGATCGAGCAACCCAATTTACACAATAGGTCTCTTCCTAACAGTGCTATCGGGCTTGAGTCACACACCACAAACTGATGTACCCCTTGATAGTTACCAATGTTGACTGGTACCGGATCTGTTATTGGGTTCGTCAGATGTCTGTTTGCTACTCCCACCACTTGAACTGTCCTCCCTGAGAGTGGCAAATTTGGTACTTCACTGCTCTTAACAGTTGAACGTGTGGCTCCCGTGTCAACCAAGAATGAAACACGATGACCCATTACTCTTCCCTCTACGTACGGACCCCTTTGATCGACTTCCAAGGATGCCGCAAGCACACAGTCTCCTTCTTCTCCTGAACTTTCACTCTCCCATACGTTGTTTATTCCACTCTCACTGTGTAATGGGAACTGTTGTACTGTGCCGTTTGTACTCATTACCTGACCCGTTACCTGTGGAGGAACCATCACTTGCTGCTGACTCATTGGTGCCAAAGGTATTTGCATTTGCTGATTAGGTACCATAGGTAACTGCTGTTGCATCGGCTGCATTTGCGTCATTTGCACACGGGGCATCTGCATCTGCTGCGGCTGCATAGGTTGTAATCCCTGCAATTGATTTATGGTCTGAAAATTTGGGTTTGGACCTCTCATTTTTGGTCCTCTCATTGTCTGAAATGCATTGACATCATTGTTTTGCTGACCAACACCTACACCTGCACCTGCACCTTCCTGCACCACCATCGGGCACTCGCGTTTCCAATGACCTACGTTTCCGCACGCGTGACACGGCATCACCTTCTTCATTGCCTGCACACCCGTCACAACAGTGTTCAAATCCGGACCATTATTCACAAAACCTCCTCTGCCTCTGCCTCTGGCCTGTGGCTGAAACGCCATGTTTCCTTGCAACTGCGGCTGCTGTTGCTGAAACGCCATGTTTCCCTGCAACTGCGGCTGCGGTTGCGGTACCTGCTGTTGGAACCCTTGCATCCCTGGCAACCCTTGCAGTCCTTGCAGACCTTGCAAGCCTGTCTGAGCCGCCTTAAGCTGCATCATCATCACCTTCTCTTTCAGCTTTTTCTGTTTCACCTCAATTTCGTCGCTACAGTATTTCGCATAAGTCAAGACTTCATCAATCGGTTTCGACTGCCAGCAGATCAAATGCGACTTTATCATCTGACTTATCTCTGGTCTCAGCCCTTCCACAAATCTGAACACAAAATGAAGCATATCTTTCGCCTCAATTGCTTCCGTGCCACTGTAATTCTTGAACGCCTTCAACAACCTCTCATAGTAACTATGAATCGATTCTTTAGCCTCTTGGGCAGTTCGATCAATTTTCTGCCAATCCACATTTTTCGCGGCAACCTTCGTCTTCAAATGCTCAATCACCTTATAGTACAGACACATCACCATAGGTGATGGTGCACCCGTCTCTCTGTCTCTCTCTGGTTCACTTGTCGGCCAACCTACAGCCCTTTTGCAATCCTCCCACAAATCTGCCGGAACCACAATCTCGAATAAAGTGTTCAGGTCTTCCCAGAGACATTTGGCAAGCTTCACAAACCTATCAGTCTGTTGATACCATTCGATCGGCTTCTCCCTCAGTTTGGGAAAATCATTCGTAAAAGACTGAATATCACTCCTGTGCCATGGTACATGTACTAATTTTCCCCCTGCTGTCTCCCTCATTGGTAACATGGTTACTGTTTCGCTGCTCTGCGGTCTTTTCTCATTATGCTCTGTAACACTGTCCCTCCTCTTATCCTTCCTCTTTACCCATCTGCTTTCCCACTTGTCTAAGCACCTCCACACTTGGGCACTCTGCAACAATTCTCTAAGGTGTGCCTTCATGCCTGCTGATCTCATGTGTTCAAAATCTGTGGTCCCAAAATCCAACCTATAGCTCCTGCTCAAGTGTTTCGTCTTGCCTATGTCAATCCCGTTCCTGTCTGCTACTTCCTGCAAACTTTTATGTACCTTGTTTACTTCTTTCGTGATCTTTGGACATAGATACCTCAACGCCTCTTCCGTGTAGGACTCTAACCTGTTCACACCCATATTCCCTTCCACCAATTCTTGTGCTTCCATGTTCAGCCTCATCCTGCTCAAGTAATCGTCTCCTTGCCCACTGTCTGAACTTTGTGTGGAATTTAGACTGTTGAACCATTGTGTCAGCTGTTGCGCATTTACCCCCATCAGTGTAGCATTCACGTCGACTGCCATCGATGGTTGCGGCAACTTTTCAGTGTTCGATGTTAATGGTATTATCAGTGGGGGGCTCGACCTCACCAGTGTTGACTGAGCACATATGGGACTAAACTCCATCAGGGACCCAGACCCAGTTGGCTGAGCCCCTATCGGAGTTATCCCTGGAGTGTTTTCTATGCACCTTCTTTCTGTCCCATTCTGCAGCATTGGTCCCTGACTGCTCATACCTAAGTTAGGCTGACTATACAAAGGTACCACTGGACCTACGGTAATGGGCAGTGATATTGCATCTGGATTCTGTCCATTTCCCATATTCTGAGGCATGTTCATCCCCATATTATGGGCCATCATTGCCGGCATGCCCATCTGACTCCCCGTCATTTGAGCATGAGCATTTCCTCCCTGCATCTGCTTTTGAGGCATCATAAACTGAGTTGATTCAGCTTGTGCCATTGTTGGGTTGTAACCATTCTGTACGCCCCTTACGGTTGGATCTAGAATCATCCCTCCATTGTTGTCACTGCTGTAGTACCCTGGCATCTGCGGCTGATAATGTTCTGCTGGTTTCAACACGGGCACATCTGGATACATTCTCCTGACCTGCGGTATCTGTGGGGTGAGCAGTAAGCTCGGGTCCTTAGATCCCGATGGTGCTCCTGTATTCTGCGTTTCACTGTTCTGTACCGATGCCGGAGGGGCAGAACTGGTACTTGGACCTTGTCCATTCTCTGCATAAGGTGGTGGACGGTCGTTCAGCAATTGCATTATCAACTCCTCATCCTCTAACTCCTCTTCTCTTCTCAACTTTTCCTCGTCCTCTCTGTCCTTGGAACACTTCCTGTCTGTCTTACAGGTAGCTTTCTTACCTGTCTCCTCTTCATCCTTAGTAATTGCGGGGAACAATTTTATTCCCTGCAATACATCTGACCTCCACACCTTCTGCGCATTATCCCACCTAGCATCCGCTAGTGTCTTTTCTACCTTCCTCATCCTTGTTTCAAACTTGTTTTTCTGTTGCTGTCTTGCCATGAGTTCCCAGATTGCTAGAGCCTCAAACTGTGCTGGCCTTGGAGGCACCTTCATGTCATACATCGTGAATCTCAAATTCTCTAGGACCCTTATATTGAATGTCCCATGTATCGGGAATGCTACGCTCCCATGTTTCTCTGTCCACTTGTGCCATTGCTTTAGCCAAAGGCACGGAGCTACCCCTTTTTCCTCCATTACAATGTAAGCTGGTGTGCCCTCGGGCGGCGTCTCCTCTCCTACGCTCGCTTTAATGTAAGACTCCCCCTTCATCGCACTCCTGAATGCTTTAAGGAATTTCATTTTCTCGTCTTTTAATTCACAAAGTTTATAATCAATAGGTCACTTTTATTCCACAAAATTCGTAATCAATAGGTGACTTTAATTCCCGGAATACTCTTCACCTGCCTTTCCCCTTCCAATCGAGTCCCACGGACTGCGTCCAATCCGTGCGCGACCCTTCTCTCCAACCAACCTATCCCAGCGCGGCTTCTAGTGACGTCACACTCACACACACTGCGGCTGACAAAGCCTCGCGGCTAGTCCTCCTTCACTCAGTTCCTCCCGTAACAACTTTTTTTTGCACGTATCGCGAGCTACCAAAAACTAAAACAGATCTGTCGGTTTACTACAGGAAGGGTAACATAATCGCTTCAGGACCTTAGGGACCTTTCACTAACCTCAGCCACTATTCGATCTCTTTCACCAGCCTCGGCCGCTATTCCGTCTTTCTCAATCCCCACATTCGCAAGCAAATCTGACCCGCAGACCTACTCTCAACTTGTCAATGATCTGTTCTAGTGCACTTAGAATCTTGTCAAAGCCCGAAGTCGAAGTTTCTTACACTCCTTAACACACGTACCCACTCGTTGACCACGCCCGATCAACCTACTAAACCGCCCAGACCACAACATGGATCAACATACTCCGGAGTCTCTTGACCTCGCAGGGCCCGTCTCAACAACAACAACCACGTGGACCTTTTTATGCACAAAGCGCCAGACGCACATGAAGTTCGACGACTTCCCTACTCTCACACTCGGAGCCGCACCTCCGCTATCTCCATGAAGTTCGACGACTTCTCTACTTCTACACTCGGAGCCGCACCTCCGCTATCCTTAAAAGAAAATCCTCACAACCTTTTCACACACCCTGCGGCAATATGCTGTGCAAGCGCAAAACCCTAACTTCACTCATACCATCACTAGTACTGCCAACGCTGTTTCCACATCTCCTTTCTCTCCATTCGCAAGCTTCGAGATCCCGGGAAAGTCGCGGTGGACCTAGCCCATCATCATCTTGTCAGTCAGTTTATCCAAGAAAATCTAATTCAACTTCTCGAATGAGGCCTCAAAGTGCGTAACCGCTAATCCGACACCATGTACTTTAATAGTACAGGGTCCCAAAAGACGAAACCATCCTCTGCTACCATCTACTGATAGAGCGGAACGTGGTAACAATTTACCTGCGTTCGGACGCTCTTTAGGTCGATGAATCTTTTGACTAAGTGGGAACTCTCTGTACTCTTAATCGGTCAGTCTCATCAAATCGATAATCAATAACGAACATAAGCAACACCTTGAACAACATAACACTTAACAATTAATCCAGAATACATTTCGGCGAACCCTGACCTTTCAGCCAGGAATAACCACACCAGTTTATTGCAAAGTTAGTGAATTTATTTCCCTATATTAACAAAGCTAGCACGATATAGATGTGTCTCAACACCAAATGATAAACATAAATGAACATTAATAGCTGTCCATATCGTCGAAACAAGTGTAATCTATGTAGCATTTGAATCACAAGGCATTCGATAGTGGCAATGCAAAGCACTAATACGATAATCTGCAATGGGCTAATTGCGTACATTTAGTCAGCATAACAAGATCTCAAATTGCATCGTGCGACATATGGAATCCTCGTCTAACCTCAAATTAGCATCAGCATGTGGGACTTCATGCAAAAACAATTTGGCAACATCAATTTAGAAAACTCCTAGCTAGGGTCCTTATCAAAATCAGCAGTTGGTTACCTAAAAGAAACACAATTCAATCTTACAGTTTCCTTTCATAATTTCCAATTCCGTTCAGCAATCAATGAAGTCTTCGTCTCACAGGTATCGTTTCTCGATCAGCATAGGACGGGACAAAGGGGCAGGGGTGAACGGGGCAATTGCCTCACGGCGGCAAAGTAAGGCTACTACTTCATGCAAAGGGCAAATCAAAGTTAAAGTCTCTAGGGCAAGAATCATTAAAGTCTCTTTCTCTCGACTAGAGAAAGCATCAAAGTCTCTCAAAATGGCGTCGCAGCAAAGTGGGTCATAGTAGCTACGAAGTCAAAATGGCGGGATGTCCGAAGATAGAGAGAGAGAGCTTTCCTCTCGTGCACCTGGGTTTTATAGACAACAGTTCAAGTCCAGTAGGGTCTCCATTGGAGGGTTCATAGGTTAGCTTCAAATTGACCAATCAAAAACGACAGTTCTCAAGCTTTTACTTAAGCATACATTATCCTTGGAGATGGGTACGTAATTTGCAACATTGTCTCTCGATTAGCTTACTCTCAGAGCCTCCATTGTCCGCACCTGCAAGTCGACCTTGAATTAAAGAGAAAATATGCCATGCTGGCACTAACTTTAAGATAAGCATGTGAACAGTCTCTGTGGAAAAGTACAGCTTCAAGCAGAAATACACGTTTAATAGCACAGTGGAAAAATACGAACATTTAAACCGTGAGCCAAGGCAACTAGGCCAAAGCCTCCGCTAAAGTAATGCTAAGCTAAAGCATTTCAAACAAGCAAATCGTAGCATACGTTTATGATTATGTCGGATTAGTGCAATTCTAATACACCACGTTATATAAAGCACTCGTATAAATGATGGCAAACTACTCTGAGGGCACATTTTGTCCCCGTACAATCTTTATTAATTCGGTTAATGTCACACATGATTATATCAGCACTACGTTTATGCGTTAATAAATCAAAACCTTCATTTTCTGCTTCATCAACACTAAAACAGAAATGTTACAATTTTTATGCAAAGTTAGATTACGGGCGTTCTTCTGTGAAGCAGCAGAAAAATCCAGAAGTGACAAAGAAAACAGTAGTGGTCTGTATATTAAGTCATCATTGTGTCCAGATACAAACAGTATGCCACCAGAAATTCACATCTTTGAGAATGTAGTTTTAAGAGAACTTGATCTTTTGAATAATAAAAAAATATTTTTCCAATCAAATTGCACAAAGGAAGAAAGAATGGCTATCACCTCATTATCTCAAAATGACAACATCGTCATTAAACCAGCAGAAAAGGGAGGAGGCATTGTTATATTGGATAGACATAAATATAAACCTGAAGTAGTACGACAACTTGACAATAAAGAGCATTATCGAGTTATTACAGAAGATCCAACTACACGATTAAAAAAGTGATCAAAATAACAACTGATGAAGCATTAAGAGAAGGTTGGATATGTAAAAAGGAGCACAAATTTTTAAATCAAAGTGAAACACGTACACCTCGTCTATATATCTGCCCTAAGATTCACAAAAATTTAAACAACCCGCCAGGTAGACCAATTATTTCTGCATGCGGATCTATTCTTGAACCTCTAGCTCAATACGTTGATACCTTTTTAAAACCTTTGATATGGGTCACTGAATCGTATGTACGAGGTTCCATGCATATGATAAATATGTTAGAAGGTAATGCCTACAAAGAGGACACACAGATACTAGTGACACTAGACATTGAAGCACTATACACCAATATTCCACAGAATGAAGCTTTGGAGATAATTAATATATATTTGGATAGGAGAGTTTTAGCACATAAGGTCCCTACGTCGTTCATAATGACTTTGGCTACACTCTGTCTTAAAATTAATTTCTTCACCTTTGACAAAGATATGTATTTACAAATCAAAGGTGTAGCGATGGGCTGCAGCTTTGCTCCAGAAATTGCTAATTTAGTGATGGACTATTTTGAAAACAAAAAATTTACGATGTCATCGGATCCTAGACGCATTAATTTTTTAGACTTGTAGATCGAGTCACAAGAGGGTCAAATAGGAGTTAATCTTTATTAAAATATTAAAAACCCACAGACAGAAATTCTTTACTACATTTCTCTAGTAACCATTCACATAATCTGAAAGAAAATTTATCTTATGGTCAACTCTTGCGAATTCGTACAAATTGTACCAATAAAGAAGACTATTTTGAAAATGCAGAAAATTTGGTATCAAGATTGATAGCAAGAGGATACCCTATAAAAATAGTAAAGATGGCCTGTAAACGGGCTTGGTACACCCGAGGGAATATTTACTAACTCCTAGAGAAAAGGAAAAAGAAGTCCCTCTGACTTGCGTTTTAATTTATAATCCAAAAGCCAATCGAATTAGGTCCATCATTGAAAAAAACTGGAAAATATTGCACCCACTAGGGATAAAAAAGCCACTCTTTTCTTTTAAAAGGGGTCGCAATATATGTGATATATTAGTTCATGCTTCTTTTTCTACATCCAAGAAGAAGAATGATTTGAGGGGAATGTTAGATTTACCCCCTCTCATTGGTCATTACAAATGCAATAACTGCATGGCTTGTCAATATATAGAGAACACGAAAAGTATTGAAGTAAATGGGAAGAGCTACCAACAACTCAGTTTTTCAAATTGCAATACAAGAAATGTAGTTTATTGCATTACATGCCCATGCTTGATGACATACATCGGCCAGACTACACAACCAATAAAAGCATGTATTCTGCAACATTTGTCTAGGATTAGATGTGAAACACGAAGTGCACCGCTAGTTGACCACTACAGAGAAAAGGGCCATAAGAACGATGATATAAGATGGGCAGTTCTAGATGTAGTAGAAAAAACACAAACAGCTAATGAGTGTACCTCCATCTTACATCATATGGAGGCCAGATTAGTTGAAAAAATTTGTACGGCTAGAAGAGTGTTGAATTATCTTGATGAGATGTGGGCATTAATTAAAGATTAAAATTAGGAGATTCCCCTCATTTGATAGCGGGTTCTGGACTTTAGAATGTTGAATTATGTGCAGGTTTGGACACAGGTAATATGACCCGATCGAACATAAGTGAGTTAATTGAATAAAAAAGATTTAAATGAAAATTAATACACGTTTTTGTCTTTTACATGTGAGTAATTTAGTGCAGTTTCCGTACAGAGAATACCGATGGAACATCCATTTATGATATAGTACTCAATAGATTAAGATGGCCACCATCGGAGTACAGACTGGACTCAGACTTCCTCAGAGGAAGCTTTGTCCTTTTTCACTTTCACTGTCTACCCTACGCTGTGATATAATCAGCTTCAGGAATGGCGCGTTTAAATACACACGTGTTCCAAAACATAATAAGGCCTGAATCTAGATATAAGGGCAGGGTTTTTTTACGTGTCCGATGTCCTTTTAGGAAAGAAGACTGAGCATCACTTGTAAGTAGTTTTACAAGCTGTAAAAATGTTTGAAGTAAATGTAGCGTGAATTTATTTGTCGATGATTAAGAATATTGTAATAATGGTTTCAGCATAACGGAAGGATGATATGAATTGATCGACAATCTTTTCCATGAAAATAGTTCCATGAAAGGCAACTATATACAAAAACAAGGTCAGACAATGTTTATCTTGTTTTCAATGACAAAATAACACCAACAAAAGGGAGTGGATAAAGATAAAAATAACAGGAAAGGCTTGTCATGCCTTGATATGCATGTTTTTTTTTTTGTTTGTTGTTTTTCCGCTTCTTCTAAAAAATTGGATATTTATTAAGAGCACTATATGAAAAATATTCTTGATGAGCATGTCACATTGGATGGGATGACATTGCTTGCCTGTGTTGGGCAATAAGGCAGTAAATAACACTTAGTGACATTGCTCGGTTCAGGTGGCACATATATGGGGTAGATAAGGGTGAACAGTGCTGCTCTCTCAGCACTGGTGGTGTTGTCTATATGGTGTTGATTTGTAGTAATTTATTATAAATCTGTATATAGGCACTGGGTTTGATGTCCTGAGGAGGCCAGAAGTTGGAAGGCCGAAACGCGTCAACCATTTTTTTGAAGGAATGTCCTTGTAATTTTGGAGTAATGGAACAATGGAAATGAGATGATATCGTGTATAAACATTGGGAGGAAATGCCCCTAAAGAAAATGATACCAAATACCATTACCTCACAATATAAGACTGTTTGCCAGAAGAAGGTGGTGGGGGGGTTGGTCGCAGTTTCCGTTGACAGGTAGCTGTCGTAGATGTCTTGGATCTTGTGGTGGAAAAATGAAGCAAGTTTGTTGCAGAGGTCCTGTGATGGGGGATGCTGGTGGCTTCAGAGGGGGGATCTGTGAACTCGTTGATGACTGAGAAAAGTTCCTTCGAGTTGTGTGTGGAGGAGTTGATACGCTTCCGAGTGCGTCCTTCCTTGCGTTCTTGGACACCCATCACCTGCCACAGAGGGTCACTATGGGGGTCATTACAACCCTGGCGGACGGTGTTAAAGTGGCGGTAAGACCACCAACAGGCTGGCGGTCTTTTTTTTAGAATTATGACCATGGCGGTTACCGCCATGGTCATCCGCCGCTTCTCCGTTCCGCCCGCCAGGGCGGAGACGACCGCTGGGCTGGAGACCTGGGTCTCCAGCCCTGCGGTCGTCACAATACCGCCGCCGGTATTTTTACCCGGCTTACCGCGTGGATTTCCAGCGGTAGGAACCGCCATTAAATCCATGGCGGTAAGCACTATCAGTGCCAGGGAATTCCTTCCCCAAAGGTGGCAGGGCCCCCCTCCCCACCCCGACCCCCAACATCACATTACTCACACACAAACAACATGCACGCAGGCACCACCAACACACACATGCACACACACCGACATACATGCCTACATCCACACACTCAGTCAGACACGCACACCCATATACAGACATACACGCACACATCCATACAGACATACATACAGACGTACACGCACTCATTCCCAAAACACAAAACACACCCGCAAGCATACACGCACTCACACACCCCCTCTACATACACAGACGCACACCCCCATGCACCCACACAACACACAACACTCCCCCACCCCCCTCCCCTAACGGACGATCGACTTACCTGTTCTGTCGATCCTCTGGGAGGGGATGGGATCCATGGGGGCTGCTTTGCCGACACCACACCGCCAACAGAACACCGCCGCGCCGAATCACAGGACGTGATTCGCTGGGCGGTGTTCTGTTGGCGTGGCGGTGAAGGTGGAGCAACCTCCACTTCCCCGCCGCCCGTCAGTATGGCTGTTGGCAGCTCTCCGTCCTAAAAAGGACGGAGATCAGCCAACAGTCATAATACGCCGAGCGGCAAACCGCCACTACTTGCGGTCTTCCGCACGGCGGTCCCTCGGCGGTCTTGTTAAAAGACCGCCGAGGTTGTAATGACCCCCTATGTGTTGCACTGCATGCGTAGTGCCACATGGTAACATGGAGGACAGAGTTTGGCTTTGTAGGGCTACCATTGCTGTATAGCCATTTTAGTTATAGCTCCATGTACGTTGTTTTAACACACTAGGCAGCTGTGCACTTTAACCTAGATGTATTTTATTCAGCTTCGCTTTATTATTATTACAATAACCATTTTTACAGTCTTGTTTTATTTTCATCTATCTAACTGTTTTTGCCTAAGCCAGCACTCTGTTCTCAAACAAGACATTCTTAATCACCCTGTGCTTCATTCAAGGCTGCAGCTCGGTACATTGCCGGTGAACGTGGTAGAAGTTTAGTCTCCAACATTCGTAGAAAATACACATCCTTACGTAGGGACATTTTCTCCGAACATCAGTTGTGTTATTATATAAACACTTCCTTGTCCTTTACAAGTTAGAGGGAGATTCCAGCCAGGGAACCACAACTGTATGCTGATTGCTGAATGCTCCGCTACAGATGCTAACGCGGACCACAGGCCTTTGCTCAGGTATGGGGGTTGATGTCTTCCCTGGGGAACTTGAAAGACAGAATTAGAGCTTAACATGCTGTGCTCAAATTACAACCTAGATAGGAAATAGTCCATCGATCATAGTGACAATATAATAGCGTTGTTTTTATGCTTCACTCTTCTCTTCTCGTCACAATTTTAATACTGTCATGTTGTGTTGTCCTGGTTATTGCAGCTCACGCTTTGCTATCTAAGATGCAGTCGTTTTATTAAACTCATTATTGAAATATATGCTGCTTCTGCTTGTCATTTATATATGAGACTAAGGGGGTGATTCTCACCCTGGCGGGCGGCGGAGGCCGCCCGCCAGAGTTCCCCCCTCCAAAATACCGCTCAGCGGTCTTGAGACCGCAGAGGGTATTCTGGCTTTTGCACTGGGCTGGCGGGCGGCCGCCGAAAGGCCGCCCGCCAGCCCAGTGCAAAAGAGCCTTCCCACGAGGACGCCGGCTCAGAATTGAGCCGGCGGAGTGGGAAGGTGCGACGGGTGCAGTGGCACCCGTCGCGTATTTCAGTGTCTGCATAGCAGACACTGAAATACAAAGTGGGGCCCTCTTACGGGGGCCCCACGACAACCCATACCGCCATCCTGTTCCTGGCGGGAGAACCGCGGCGGTATGGGCTGTCAGAATCCCCATGGCGGCGCAGCGAGCTGCGCCGCCATGGGGGATTCTGAAGGGCAGTGGAAAACCGGCAGGAGACCGCCGGTTTTCCGCATCTGACCGCGGCAAAACCGCTGCGGTCAGAATGCCCTGCGGGGCACCGCCAGCCTGTTGGCGGTGCTCCCGCCAACCCTGACCCCCTAAGTTGTAAATGAGAGAACTGAATGCGACCTGAGTGACCACGACTCCCTGAGAAGCCTAGTATGTCATGCGCTTGGCTGCCCAATCATCACTATCCTTTGGTAGAGATGAGGCACTGCTAGTTACCCGGAGCAAAACCCGGATTGGAGCAACAGGTGTACCCTGCAATAGGTTGGACTTAGTCTCCCACACCGGGGGCGATTCTGCCACTCAAAATCCAGTAGTCTCATTAGAATAATGAGAGCCTATGTGACATGGTGCTGCCAACGTTTGGTCAGGTTCTAATTTTCGGGTTCCTCTGGAGTATCTCTGTCTCATTATTATATATAATGACGCCTCAATACTGTATATGGAGACATCCGTGGTACTGAGGATATCCACCCCAGCTGCGTAGGCTATCCTATTAGCAGCTGGAGGTTGTTCAAGCTTGAATTTTAATAGGAAAGCCCTATTTGGTGTGCCTTCTCTGAACTTATAGTGTCACGATCATGGCGAATCCACAGCAGGTACAAATAGCGGTTAATATGAGACACCCTCTAACTACACATTTATTAGCGAATGGCCTAAAATCCTAGGGGGGGTCCAGTCACACTTATGGTGGATGCCCATGCAGCTTCTGGAACAGAACTTTTTTACTCTTGGGTCACATTTCCAGC
The DNA here is from genome assembly GCF_031143425.1 of Pleurodeles waltl. Lineage (NCBI taxonomy): Eukaryota > Metazoa > Chordata > Amphibia > Caudata > Salamandridae > Pleurodeles > Pleurodeles waltl. Next base: position 801,874,282 of record NC_090446.1, read on the forward strand.
AGTTGATGGAAATACAAATATATTTCACCAGTATACACCTGCAAATGCACCTGGACAATGCAGAGCATACGCATATTTGGAAATACCTTTATCTTATCAAGAACATAATAATTGGCATGTTGGCGCCCTACTCCACACAATTTTACCAGTAAGGTTAGGTCCTCTATTTAATGATGGTCCTACCTGGCCTTTATTGGCCACCTATACACCACATCTTGCGGTTGCAAATTTAGCGGTAGCTGAGGTTCGTCGTTTATATACTTAATTAACAGTGATATATAGACGATTAGTACAATTTGTAATGCAAACACTAAATACAAACCCAGCATGTGCTGCTCCAGCACATCCACATGCAGTAACTCCAGGTATAAATCCTGCAACTGTACATTCGATTATGGGTTAAGTACCCGCCAAACGAGAGGAAACTCCGTTTTGGTTAGCACAAAAGATTAATGCAGTGAAGGCTGTATTTTCCCATACTGGACCTCAGGATGAACATAGAATATTAACAATGTGCTTGCCCTTTGGGATGGTCCCTACAGTAGATAACTGTAATACCTGGGGCACAGTATTTGCTGCCCTCTATACAACCGCACACGGTACACCGACACTTGCCAATTTACCGGAGATATTGAAACAAATTCAAGATGAATATGGGGCTGCCCCAGCCCTAGATTTGGGGATGCAATTGATGGGCAAATTTGCCACAGTATCCTCCATAATTTTAAGTATTCTTAAAGGGGAAGCGGTAGCGCTTGCAGTGTGAATGCGGCTCCGTGAAGTTCCTCAACAGGATCAGGAACGAAAGATGCCCAAAATAATTGCTGAAACTTATTCTAGCATTGGTCGAGACAGATTAGGGGTCAGACCATCTAAAGCACAATTTCAGTGTAAATTGAGTAAAGATTCCCCCAAGCAAGCACCTGAGGGCAATAAGAAACGCTGGGATAAAAAGCAACAAACTCCTAAAAAAGAGAGGGGAGAATCTCCACGTATGGAGACCCCGCAGAATAGATATAATCTCAGAAATAGAGATGATATAAAAACACCTGATAGATATCAATATACTGATACACGCCAATCCCGTTCCTTTCAGGACTCATCGGAAAAACGAAATGAGAGAGGTGGGCGATCAGAGCAAAGGACAAAGTACGTGAAGCCGAGACAGGAAGAGAAACCCACCCAACAAAAACCACAATTCAAAAAGAAAAAGGTGGCAGCAGTCGCAGTCCGACATGCCACTCAGAATGAGGGTCCTCTTGAATAACAAGACATGGGCTCTAGCACTGTTAGACAGTGCTGCAGAGGTCACAATAGTTTGCCGGAATCTTCTAGAGCATCTTGAGGTGAAAGCAACTGATGACTTTATACAAGTAGAAACTGCGGACATGCGTGTCTCCACGCCTGGTAAGGTGTATAAAATAACGCTACAGTTAGAAGGAGACATCGAACGCATAATAGACGCAATCTTTTGGGATCGCATGGTGAACATATATGATGTTTTATTGGCCGAACAAGATTGAGCACCTGAATTCGTCCGTACCTTCCCATATGGAGAAGATGTCATTAAGCCTTCCTTCTCGCCCCCTGTTCTAGAGGAACTCACAGAATCATGTTCAATTGAATGGGCTTTGGCACAAGCACCTGCATTATACTTAAATCACGTAGGATGGGATAAAGAATCCCCCTACCATGTAATTCCAATTAAAAGTGAACCGCAACCGCAGTATCCCATAAAACATGAAACTAAAGCACTGGTGAGAGAAATACTCACGCAATTAGAGTACCAGGGCGTAATTGAACCCTGTGTCTCGCCAATGAATAATCCATTATTCCCAGTAGCTAAGCCAGACCATTCATATAGAAGTCTTATACTACAGACATTTAAATAGTCATACACGCACTTATGCTATACAAAATTCACATAGCACATCACCAATGAACAATTTAGTGCGAAAAAAATACAAAACAACACTGGATATTTCCAGTGTTTTTTTCTGCCAGAATATAGGGCCTGAGAGTAGAGACTTAACAAGTTTCAGTGCACCTGGCTCCCAGAAAAAATTCTGTCGTTCACCTCAAGGGTATAAGAACAGCCCAGGACTGTTCGCCGCTCGTGTTACTGCAATTTTGCACGAGATTGACCCTGAAGCATTGTCCTATGTAGATGATATTTATCTTACAGATGATGAATTGCTACAACATTTAAGATGGGTAACCCGCATTGATGTCAGATTTGCTGAATTTGGCTACAAATTAAACTTCAAAAAAACAAAAATCGCCTTCCTCAGCGTCCTGTTCCTGGGTTATGAGCTGTCAAGTGAAGGAAAGAGCCTAGCGCCACAATTCTTAGAGAAATGCGCACAGTTACAACCACCAAATACGATTAAAAAACTCCAATCTCTATTGGGTTTCCTAAATGTTGGCAGAACTTACATTCCAGAGTATGCTACATGCATAAAACCTTTATGTGATCTAATACGTCCCAATTTTTCAGGTAAATTCTGGACAATTGAACATACACGCATTCTTCGAGAGTTGCAGACAGACATGCTTGCAGCACAACACTTACACACGAGGGACAACAAAACAAATTTGGTCATCAGAGTAAAAGCTTGGGCCATCGGTTTCACCTATGTGACATTCAATGAAGGCGAGACAGTCCCGATTGCATACAAATCACACTTATATTCAGCGGCAGAACAACGATTTGCTCTCACTGCTGTACAGATGGCTGTCATTAAAGAAAGACCTCTTGCCCAAGGAAAACGCATTATTGTTGTTTCTCCGATCCCAGCCTTAGAAGCTGTTACAGAAGCCAGCGTTCCAAACGCAAAAGCATTACATCCACATTGGATACAATGGGCTACGTCTCTGACAGCCACTGATGTAGACTAAATTTTTGACCCAAAGTTACAAACTCAAGAATTTTTACAATATGAAATAGAATACCCACTTCCAGCAAATACATTGCCCATTGAACAATATCATAGAGTCATGTACATCGATGGCTCAGCACAACCTGCAGTTGGTACTAAACACCAATATTCTGCTGCTTGCGCAGTCGTAAGTGGCTACATGGAGAGCGATAAATGTTGTCCTCTACATACCTTTACGCAAATCCTAGGGGATTGCACAGCAGAGTTGGCAGAACTAAAGGCTCTGCTGATGGCACTGGAACACATGGATCCTGCACAGCCTACACTGATTGTTTGTGATTCATATTATTGTGTCCAGTCCTTTAATGAGTCCCTGCATTATTGGCGTCGGAATGGGTTCAGTGATTCCAAAGGCAACACCATCAAACACAGACTTCTGTGGGGGAAAGTAGCAGATCTGAAAGAGACGCTACCAAATGTCCACGTTGTGCATACACTTGGACACCAGCTCGTTGGGATACACGGTGCTGGAAATACATTGGCTGATGAAGCCGCAAAGTCAGCAGTGGCTGTGGCCACTGTAGCTGCAGTGACTCCTTTGAGTTCAAAACCGGACGCAGACATTTGGGCTGCCGTGACAGCTACGGCTGATGGTACGCCCTATCCTAAAGGATTTCCTAACAAGTATCACTATCGAATGGGAGGTATGTTGAACGCTGAGGTTAAGATACCAGGCGTAGGTGTACGAGACATTACAAATAGAGACATAAGATCACAATTGATCAAAGCAGCACATGAGGGGTGGCATCTGCCCATGTTAGTGTGGCGGCTACAATTTCGATCTCACAGACCCTTTATTGGTGGCCAGGTCTCTACAAAGAGACCAAGCAGTATGTCCTTTGTTGTGACATCTGTCAACAAATTAAAGTTTCCACTGCCAAGCACCCGCCGCAGACACCCCTCTTAATTTCAAACAAACCGGTACAATGTGTGTACATGGACCACTGTGGTCCCCTAACACCAGATAATGCATACAAGTATATTTTAGTTGCTGTTGATTCATACTCCAGATTCGTATGGGTGTGGCCACAACGCTCGGCTGACACTTGGACTGTTATTAAAGATTTGCAAGTCTTTATTGGTACATATGCGGTTGCGGGTTTCCATTCGGACCAGGGCCCTGCTTTCACCTCGAGGATTCAGGGATGCCATTGCTTCGTTCATCCAGTAGCTCCCGAATCCCTCTCACTACTGGCGAAGACATTCCTCTGCAAGTTGTTTATACCAACACCAACACCTCTCCGAGCTTGCGGAGGATGGAAGATGATCTTGCATTGGTTCCACTAACATCAAACAATTTAGAAATATTTGACCAAGTCGACTCAACTCCAACACAGACGGATGGTGCTATCTATGGTATGCCACCACAGGAAACACCAACTCCACCACTGACAACGGCTCCGCCATTTGCACGAATTGCCTGTGGATATTTTGCCGACTTCAACAATGACTTTTCAGACTCATTCGCCTCTTCGACAGCTGACCTGTCAAGTGCACGTAAGCTAAAGAATTGGCTTAAAGAAATGTATTTTATTTTTCCATGGACATATCTATGGCTCTTTTTGACTCTCCTAGCCCTTTTTCTTTGGATTGGTTTTGTCATTACCTTTTTCTAACTAATAAATGGTCACTTTCTTCCTGAAAAATCAACAGTTGAACTGGTACAGGAGGTTTTGAAGCCACATTTCTCATCACATAAGGTCCACAGAAACTTGTCATTTGTGAACATTTCCGCAGTGCCAATTCCTGATGGGATTGTTTGGGACAGAATAATGTTTTATAGATATGGTCCCACGGAAGTTATTCAAATACTGTATGTGTTCAAACTATCAATGAATGATATAGTAATACCAGGCATTGTTTCTGATGATTGGTATGTGATAACAGTGGATTCCATGATAACTGAATTGCAATATTATACTGTCTTTGAAAGCGAAGATGTTTACCAATTTAAAGAAAATTATGGTGATATGTTTTGCTATAATTATTATGGGCACCATTTCATACATAGAGCGAGCATCCCCAAAACTGTCTTTAACTATACCCAATGGAACATTGTCTTACTCCACCGCAGGGGAGTTCCAAAACATACTCTGAAAAGTTTGCATATTTTTCCGGGCACAATGTGAAAAATGCACGAGTCATATTATTTGAAAGTACCACGTACTAAGGATATACATATATTAATGACTAATACAAAATGTATATATTCGGAATCCTTTGTTTCCCGGTTATCGATAGAAGGCTATGAATATTGGCTGAAAACGATTGATCTGAAAAGTGTGTGGGGAACAAGAAATTGGCAAATTAAGGGAAAGGAAGCTTTGTTTAGAGCATGCCTTATTCCTGTACAAATGATCTTTTTAAACAAAACAGTACAACAGACAAGTTGTTTAGGCTTAGCTAAGATTAAGGAATTAAACATGCCCAGTATACCTGCCCCCGCAAAGTTTTATAAATGGCTAAAATATACAAATGCAACTGAAAATCAGCTTGATGAATGAGTCCAGAATGGTACGTTTAATGCTTCACTGGCACGTCCTGACGGGTGGTTATTGTGGCCAATAGATACCAATGGGTGTCATCAACGTTTTATTAACTCCTCAGGGGTTTTAGAACTAGTAGGCCAGACCCTCGCTATACATGATCCGAACATGCGGGTATGGTCACAACATATAGTGTAGGTAAATTGTGCCAGCAATGGTTAAAATCATCCTCACTAGACGCGGTTACAGAAAACCTCAGTCTCCTGTCTAATACTACTGACTTACAGGACTTCCTGTTGGGCCCCAGAAAACACAGTAGGAAATGTTTCTTATATGAAGTATATAATGACATTTGGAAACTTTCTCAACAGGAAGCAGCTGTCCGGTTAAGGCAAATAGACCAGGAAAATCTAAAAAAGGCATTAGGTGTTGTGGATAATGGGATTAACACCTTGTCCGATCGAATAGATACCATAAATAATATTGTCTCTTCTGCTATAGACATTATACAATCAGATATGTCTTCTTTACACCATGGACAGAGTCAGAACAGGTCCATTATGGAGTTGGGTTGGACACTTCAAACATTGAAGACGGGGCACTTTCGATGGCAGCACGTCAGTGCAAGGGAGATATTTTCTTCCTTTAATTTAACGCAACAACGACAACTAATGGCTAAGAAGAAAGCAACTTATGTTATGCTTAACATCGAGAAATTAGAAAGGTTGCCTTTTACTGTGGCCGAAATACCATCTGCTGAGTGGTTATTAATCTGCCTATTTCAAAACTTCAGTTCACCTCCTGTTTAAAACACAAATTCCGGTAGGCAGATATGAGAAACTGGGAGATAGTTACATCCATGAGGTGTGGAAGCTTCCCTTCTCGTACAAATGCTTCAGTGGCATGAAAGAAGTCTTTCTTAGCGGTAGTGAATGCAAGACTTCAGTCAGCCACTCAATGGTTTGTAAACAGCTGTCCTTACATGGGGTATGTAATGCCTCTGCTGCGAACTTGGCTTGTTATCTGAAGGGAGTTCCAGTCCCCTTGATTAGACCTATGTTCCAGGTGCTTTCAAATGGCAGCTACGTCCTCCTCAAAGGTGAAGACTGTTGTGGCATGCGGGCCGGAATAGTTTACATTGTTTCGGTCTCTAAGGTCGTTACATGCTGCGGGAATGTACTTTTTCCCCCACTAAAATTAAGGACGTAGCTGATTTTTGGTCTCACATTGCTACTTCAAACGTAAATTTTGACAAGTTCATTAGACTCAAGGCTTTACTGTTTCAAAAGCATGTGGCCCTTACATCTGCGCGCGAGACCTACACACTTCAAGTGGCAAGGTCATCGGCAGAAATTCAGTCCCTGTTAAATACAAACTTTCCAAGACACTTTGGTGAACTTGTGGGATGAATATTTAATGCGTCCAGTACAACTGGAATCGCACATTTTTCCAAAGCTGTTGGTTCTGCTTTCATTCGCACCTTCTCATCCGTATTCGGTTTGACCGATAACTTTGGCTTTATTAGCTGGCATCCTGCAGTTGCTGTTTTTTATGTGCATTGGCTGTCCCGCCACAACGAGGAGAAATGACGGCGCTCCCATCAGCGCAGCTGTGTCGTGAGCGCATGATGCAGTATTTTGGAGCAACACTCCTGGAGCAATTGGAGTGTGGCTTGTCTTTGTCATTCAGACCAGTTTTGCATTGTGTGCAGCCCGTGTTTCGGTGCCTCTGGTGCTCTTTCGAATATGCACTGGAAATCTGTCTTTTGAAGCAGCGCTTGACTACAGTGGACGCTGATCTGTTGATGTCCTCGCTGAGGGTTCATTACCGGACATGTGTATTTAGGTTGCATTTGCTACGTGAAGCTACTTATGAGTTGCCCTTCCTGGAGGAAGTTGTTCACGACTCATCACCGGGCACACAACGGGATGCCGCCTTGGTTGAGACTGAGGCTACGGAACACATCTGCTCCTTGATCCTTCGTGGCGAGGACTTTCTGATTTTAACATCGGCCAAAGTGGAAGATCTCCTATTCTCCATGACTCGGAATTAGATTGGAACTTTTTCCTAAATTGACATGCTCTTCAAATTCGATTTTATGCCACATGCTCATATTTTTAAATGTGATGTAGGTTGCTTATGTGTCCCTTCAACTTGTCCTAATTGACTTTGTTTTTATATATATCTTAGGTTGAGCTTTTTAGTAATAATATTTTAGCTTTGGCTTTGAACGGACAAAGGGAGGGTGTTGTGTAGCCATTTTAGTTATAGCTCCATGCACGAAGGTTTAAAACACTAGGCCGCTGTGAACTTTAACCCCTTCCCCGCCACGGACGTAATGGTTACGTCCATGGCAGCGCCCGTGTGGCGCCATGGACGTAACCATTACGTCCTGGGACTGGCAGTCGGGGGAAGTGCTAGCGCTTCCCCCGAGGGCCGCCCCCCAACACCCCCAGGCCAGGGCTGAAAGGGGAATCCCTTCCCCTTTCACGCCCCCCCCCCATGACGTCAGCGCGCGATCGCGCGCTGATTTCAGGGAAAGGGGGAAAGACGCGCTGGAAGCCATTTGCTTCCAGCGCGTCTAAGGGAGAAGGTGAGTTTTTCACCTTCGTGCGGGGTGGGGGTGCTCTCAGAGAGGCATCGAGGGAAAGGAAAGGGTTTTCCTTTCCCTCGATGTCTCTTTGAGCATTCCTGCTGCCCGATCGCGATGCGATCGGGCAGCAGGAATGCCCACTAGACACCAGGGATTTCAGTATGTGTGTGTATGTGTGTGCTTATTAGTGTAGGGGAGCGACCCCTTGGGCAAGGGTCGCTCCCCTTTGGGGGCACATGTATTTTACGTCGTTTCTGCCCCCCCTGGGGGCAGATTGGCCCTATTTTTAGGCCGATCTGCCCCCAAGGGGGGCAAAAAGCCACTAGACACCAGGGATTTTATTGTTGCTTTGTATTTTTTGTGTTGGGGGGCGGCCCCTTGGGCAAGGGTCGCTCCCCTTTGGGGGCACATGTATTTTACGTCGTTTCTGCCCCCCCTGGGGGCAGATTGGCCCTATTTTTAGGCCGATCTGCCCCCAAGGGGGGCAGAAAGCCACTAGACACCAGGGATTTTATTGTTGATTTGTATTTTTTGTGTTGGGGGGCGGCCCCTTGGGCAAGGGTCGCTCCCCTTTGGGGGCAAATGTATTATACGTCGTTTCTGCCCCCCCTGGGGGCAGATTGGCCCTATTTTTAGGCCGATCTGCCCCCAAGGGGGGCAGAAAGCCACTAGACACCAGGGATTTTATTGATGATGTGTATTTTTTGTGTTGGGGGGCGGCCCCTTGGGCAAGGGTCGCCCCCAGGGGCCCTCATGTATTTTTGGGCAGTTCTGCCCCCCTTGGGGGCAGAGAGGCCTATTTTTTTTAGGCCTTTCTGCCCCCAAGGGGGGCAGAATCCCAATAGCGCCAGAAATAGAATGTATGTATGTGTGCTTTGTGTTGGGGGGTGGCCCCTTGGGCAAGGGTCGCTCCCCCCAGGGGCGCAATGTATTTATTGTCGTTTCTGCCCCCCTTGGGGGCAGATTGGCCCTGTTTTTAGGCCGATCTGCCCCCAAGGGGGGCAGAAAGCCACTAGACACCAGGGATTTTATTGTTGATTTTAATTTATTGTGTTGGGGGGTGGCCCCTTGGGCAAGGCTCGCCCCCATGGGCCCACATGTATTTTTGGGCAGTTCTGCCCCCCTTGGGGGCAGAGAGGCCTATTTTTTTTAGGCCTTTCTGCCCCCAAGGGGGGCAGAATCCCAATAGCGCCAGAAAGATATGTTTGTATGTGTGCTTTGTGTTGGGGGGTGGCCCCTTGGGCAAGGGTCGCTCCCCCCGGGGGCGCAATGTATTTATCGTCATTTCTGCCCCCCTTGGGGGCAGATTGGCCCTATCTTTACGCCGATCTGCCCCCAAGGGGGGCAGAAAGCCACTAGACACCAGGGATTTTATTGTTGGTTTTTATTTTTTGTGTTGGGGGGCGGCCCCTTGGGCAAGGGTCGCCCCCAGGGCCCACATGTATTTTTGGGCAGTTCTGCCCCCCTAGGGGGCAGATATGCCTATTTTTTAGGCCTTTCTGTCCCCAAGGGGGGCAGAATCCCCATAGCGCCAGGGATACTATGTTTGTGTGTGTGCTTTGTGTGGGGGTGTGGCCCCTTGGGCAAGGGTGCCCCCCCCCAAAGGGTGCAATGTAATCTGGGCGATTTCTGCCCCCTCCCCTTGGGGGTAGATTGGCCTATTTTTTTTTAGGCCCATCTTCCCCCAAGCAGAGAAGACTAGACACAGGGGAAAATGAAAAAATGGTTAGTGGCGGAGTGTTTGTCAACTGGCGAAGTATTTGCTTTTATGATAATAACAGTTTTTCTCCTTTTTGTTTTAGTTCAAAGCTTTTGCTGACTTTGCTGTGGCTTGTTGCAGTTTTGGCAGTAGTTGTCCTGCGGTTTGCGTAGTTGCATGTTTTAGGTAAGTAAATAAATTTACTCCAAGTGAGTATTGTTGCAATGCATGAATGACATGTTTGTAGGTGGTGTACTGAATGCAGGATTGTGTGTGAAATTGTCCTTAGAGTTATGCACAATGATTATTGTGGTGTCTTATGTCTAATTTGCTTTTTTTTTTCTTTTTTTAGTGGGATATCGTTGGTGATTGCTGTGGCTGTGCAGAGTAGTTGCTGGTGAGTCAAGCTTTTTCAGGCAAGTGAGCAGTATAGTTTTTGAGTTTATAATTCTTAGTGATAAACCTATACTTTGTTACTTATCTTACACAGTGCTGGTTGTTGGTGGTGTATTTGTCCAGTTAATTTTAGTAGGAAGGATCATGGCCAGCCGTAGGATGACCGCTCAGCAGGTTGTTAGTGTGCTTTTTGAGTCATCTTCTGACCATGAATATGAGACTGACTCTGCATCTGAGGCAGAGGAGGAAGTGCAGGATTCTGGAAGTGAATTTTCTGTCAGAGATGAATCATCTGATGATGAAGCCACTCTCAGTGCTGATGAAGGGCCTGTTTTAGAGGAGGACAGTGATGTGCCAATGGTGCAGGAGCCAGCGGCTGAAAGGCTTCCCATTGGAAGACCTGACGCATGGGTTGCACCAAACATGGAGCAGCCACAGTTGCCTGCGTTTACTGGTTTTCCAGGGTGTCGAGTTAATACGGAAAACTTTTTGCCCGTCAACTTTTTTGAGTTGTTTATGGACGATATATTTTTGGAAGAGATTGTTGAGCAGACTAATTTGTATGCAGAGCAGTTTTTGAGGGACAACGCTGCCAGACTTAGGCCACACTCTAGAGCTAGCCGGTGGATTCCCACAAATCTGGAAGAGTTGAAAAAGTTCTTGGGTTTAACTTTTTTGATGGGGCTGATAAGGAAGCCGTCGCTGTCTTCATATTGGTCTACTAGTCCCTTGATGGCAACTGCTATATTTCCTGCCATCATGAGTCGTAACCGGTATGAGCTTCTTCTTCGGATGTTGCATTTTGTAGATAATGCTTTAGCCTTGCCACAAGATCATCCTGATTCTGACCGTCTTTTTAAGATTAGACCTGTCCTTGATCATTTGGTAGATCGGTTTTCAGAGATCTATGTTCCAGGGAAAGAAATATCTGTAGATGAGTCTTTGGTCCTGTTCAAGGGTCGTTTGGTTTTTAGGCAGTACATTCCTAGCAAGAGGGCACGGTATGGAATTAAATTGTATATGCTGTCAGAAAGTAGTACAGGATATGTTTATAATTTCCGGGTCAACACTGGTAGGGATTCCAATATTGACCCCCCTGGTTGTCCTCCCACTTTTGGAGTTAGTGAGAAAATTGTGTGGGAACTTGGTAGACGACTGTTTAACAAAGGTCACCATTTATATGTAGATAACTTCTACACTGGAGTTCGGTTGTTCAAGGAGTTGTTCAGAGTGGACACTGTTGCTTGTGGCACAATCCGCTCTAATCGGAAAGGCTATCCAAAAGAGCTTGTCTGTAAAAAACTTGAGAAGGGACAGTGCAGTGCCTTGCGGAATGATGAGCTGCTAGCTCTGAAATTTGTAGACAAGAGGGATGTATATATGCTAAGCACCATCCATGATGAGAGTACTTCACCTGTGGCTGTTTGGGGTCAGGTTGCCGAAGTGCGCAAACCTGTGTGCATCTTAGACTATAATAAGCACATGGGTGGTGTTGATAGAGTAGATCAGAGGTTAGAACCTTACACTGCTGCTCGTAAGTCTTATGTGTGGTATAAGAAATTAGCGCTTCACTTGTTCCACTTGGCAACTTTTAATGCTTTTGTTGTGTTTAAGGATAGTTCTCCAGAGTCAAGGATGACATTTGTGAAATTTCAGGAGTCTATCATAGCTAGCCTTGTTGTGCTGGAACAGGCAAGAGTTCCTAGAGAAGCAGTGGTGGAGGATGTGGCTAGATTGAAAGATCGTCACTTTGCTGAGCACATTCCTCCCACGGCCAAAAAAAACTTTCCTGCTAAGAGATGTAGAGTCTGTGCTCGAAGAGGTATCAGGAAGGAGACTAGGATGTACTGCCCTGATTGTCCTACAAAGCCTGGGCTGTGTGTGGGTGGCTGTTTCAGGAGCTACCACACACAGAAGAATTATTGGGAAATTCCGTGAGCGTAAACTGGTGTTTTATATTTTTATATGTTCGGTTTCACGGTTGGCATTAGTCATGTATTCAGTTAGAGCTTTTGTGTTTGTAGTTTTGTACTAATTTATGATTAGTGGTTTCTTTGTTGTTTAAAAAAAAAAAAAAGGGGATGGCATGTGTAGAGTGGCGCTTGGCTGGCGGCGTGGGTGTGGTGGCGCTTGGCTGGCGGTGTGTGTGGGGTGGCGCTTGGCTGGCGGTGTGTGTGGGGTGGCGCTTGGCTGGCGGTGTGTGTGGGGTGGAACTTGGCTGGCGGTGTGTGTGGGGTGGCGCTGGGCTGGCGGTGTGGGTGGGGTGGCGCTTGGCTGGTGGTGTGGGTGGGGTGGCGCTTGGCTGGTGGTGTGGCGCTTGGCTGGCAGTGCCGGCCAAACGCCAGTCCACACACTCATCAGCTGGTGTGATTGCTGTATCAGGCATGTGGGCGTATGAAAGTGATGGGCCCTTGACTGGCGCTGTCTGTGGATGCGAGTCTTGTAATGTGCTGGGCCCGTGGCTGGCGGCGTGAATGGTCTAGTGCATGTCATGTATGAAAGGTGTGTGAATGGACTGTAAAGCGGTTGGTGCCTTGTCGTGGCTTTACAGCTCACGAGCTGTGAGTCATTGGTTCAGTTTTTTGGCCTTTCAGTTATTACCAGTGCATTTCACTTTTGTGAAATCTCTTGTTAATAAAATTTGATCTACTGAACCATCACTCACCCTCGTGCCAAATCCAACCAGTATGTGTGGTACAAATGACAAAACCTGCTCCGCTGTAATCAGGCGTCGCAGCACACTTGAGACACGCTAGGTGCCTCAGGTGGGACCCCGATGATGAAGCATGCCACCAACTTGGTTGGTGGGTGAGGGGTCTTCTTCACATAACCTAAGTGTGTTTCTTTTCACAATTTTAGTGTTTGGCACATCACGGACGTATGTGCACACATCAAAGTGATATATTCCAAAAATACCTGTGTTTGGGGGGGAGGGCCCACCTATGTTTTTGGTCCTGGGTGCGGCCGTCATGTAGGGAAACCTACAAAATCCAGAAACTTTTTAAAACTAGGCACCCCAAGGAGTCTAGTGAGGTGTGGCTTGTGTGGCTCCCCCAACATTTTCTTACCCAGACTCCTCTGTAAACCTCACAATTTGCATAAAAAAGCATATTTTCCTGATTTTTCTTAGTAGGATCACCGCTCCAGCACAAAATTCCTACTCCCCAGTTTTCCCCTCAGTCTCCCAAGTAAAATGACACCTCACTTATGTGGGTCCCCAAAGCAGAGTCCGTCTAAAGATGTATAAAAGAATATGCCCTTATAAACTTGCTGTGCTATCCCTTCTATCCCTTCAGGTTTTGGGCCTTATTATGTTGCAGGCACCTGGGCCACCCACACAAGTGAGGTATCATTTTTATCGGGAGACTTGGGGGAACGCTGGGTGGAAGGAAATTTGTGGCTCCTATCAGATTCCAGAACTTTCTGCCACAGAAATGTGAGGAACATGTGTTTTTTTAGCCAAATTTTGAGGTTTGCAAAGGATTCTGGGTAACAGAACCTGGTCTGAGCCCCGCAAGTCACCCCTCCTTGGATTCCCCTAGGTCTCTAGTTTTCAGAAATGCACAGGTTTGGTAAGTTTCCCTAGGCGCCGGGTGAGCTACAGGCCAAACTCCACAGGTAGGCACTGTTTTCTCCCAAAATTTTGGATGTGTCCACGTTGCGCTTTGGGGTGTTTCCTGTCGCCGGCGCTAGGCCTACCCACGCAAGTGAGGTATCATTTTTATCGGGAGACTTGGGGGAACGCTGGGTGGAAGGAAATTTGTAGCTCCTCTCAGATTCCAGAACTTTCTGCCACAGAAATGTGAGGAACATGTGTTTTTTTAGCCAAATTTTGAGGTTTGCAAAGGATTCTGGGTAACAGAACCTGGTCCGAGCCCCGCAAGTCACCCCTCCTTGGATTCCCCTAGGTCTCTAGTTTTCAGAAATGCACAGGTTTGGTAGGTTTCCCTAGGTGGCGGCTGAGCTAGAGGCCAAAATCTACAGGTAGGCACTTCGCAAAAAACACCTCTGTTTTTTTCCAAAATTTAGGATGTGTCTACGTTGCGCTTTGGGGTGTTTCCTGTCGCCGGCGCTAGGCCTACCCACGCAAGTGAGGTATCATTTTTATCGGGAGACTTGGGGGAACGCTGGGTGGAAGGAAATTTGTAGCTCTTCTCAGATTCCAGAACTTTCTGCCACAGAAATGTGAGGAACATGTGTTTTTTTTAGCCAAATTTTGAGGTTTGCAAAGGATTCTGGGTAACAGAACCTGGTCCGAGCCCCGCAAGTCACCCCTCCTTGGATTCCCCTAGGTCTCTAGTTTTCAGAAATGCACAGGTTTGGTAGGTTTCCCTAGGTGGCGGCTGAGCTAGAGGCCAAAATCTACAGGTAGGCACTTCGCAAAAAACACCTCTGTTTTTTTCCAAAATTTAGGATGTGTCCACGTTGCGCTTTGGGGTGTTTCCTGTCGCCGGCGCTAGGCCTACCAACGCAAGTGAGGTATCATTTTTATCGGGAGACTTGGGGGAACGCTGGGTGGAAGGAAATTTGTAGCTCCTCTCAGATCCAGAACTTTCTGCCACAGAAATGTGAGGAACATGTGTTTTTTTAGCCAAATTTTGAGGTTTGCAAAGGATTCTGGGTAACAGAACCTGGTCCGAGCCCCGCAAATCACCCCTCCTTGGATTCCCCTAGGTCTCTAGTTTTCAGAAATGCACAGGTTTGGTAGGTTTCCCTAGGTGGCGGCTGAGCTAGAGGCCAAAATCTACAGGTAGGCACTTCGCAAAAAACACCTCTGTTTTTTTCCAAAATTTAGGATGTGTCCACGTTGCGCTTTGGGGTGTTTCCTGTCGCCGGCGCTAGGCCTACCCACGCAAGTGAGGTATCATTTTTTTCGGGAGACTTGGGGGATCGCTGGGTGGAAGTAAATTTGTAGCTCCTCTCAGATTCCAGAACTTTCTGCCACAGAAATGTGAGGAACATGTGTTTTTTTAGCCAAATTTTGAGGTTTGCAAAGGATTCTGGGTAACAGAACCTGGTCCGAGCCCCGCAAGTCACCCCTCCTTGGATTCCCCTAGGTCTCTAGTTTTCAGAAATGCACAGGTTTGGTAGGTTTCCCTAGGTGGCGGCTGAGCTAGAGGCCAAAATCTACAGGAAGGCACTTCGCAAAAAACACCTCTGTTTTTTTCCAAAATTTAGGATGTGTCCACGTTGCGCTTTGGGGTGTTTCCTGTCGCCGGCGCTAGGCCTACCCACGCAAGTGAGGTATCATTTTTATCGGGAGACTTGGGGGAACGCTGGGTGGAAGGAAATTTGTAGCTCCTCTCAGATTCCAGAACTTTCTGCCACAGAAATGTGAGGAACATGTGTTTTTTTAGCCAAATTTTGAGGTTTGCAAAGGATTCTGGGTAACAGAACCTGGTCCGAGCCCCGCAAGTCACCCCTCCTTGGATTCCCCTAGGTCTCTAGTTTTCAGAAATGCACAGGTTTGGTAGGTTTCCCTAGGTGGCGGCTGAGCTAGAGGCCAAAATCTACAGGTAGGCACTTCGCAAAAAACACCTCTGTTTTTTTCCAAAATTTAGGATGTGTCTACGTTGCGCTTTGGGGTGTTTCCTGTCGCCGGCGCTAGGCCTACCCACGCAAGTGAGGTATCATTTTTATCGGGAGACTTGGGGGAACGCTGGGTGGAAGGAAATTTGTAGCTCTTCTCAGATTCCAGAACTTTCTGCCACAGAAATGTGAGGAACATGTGTTTTTTTTAGCCAAATTTTGAGGTTTGCAAAGGATTCTGGGTAACAGAACCTGGTCCGAGCCCCGCAAGTCACCCCTCCTTGGATTCCCCTAGGTCTCTAGTTTTCAGAAATGCACAGGTTTGGTAGGTTTCCCTAGGTGGCGGCTAAGCTAGAGGCCAAAATCTACAGGTAGGCACTTCGCAAAAAACACCTCTGTTTTTTTCCAAAATTTAGGATGTGTCCACGTTGCGCTTTGGGGTGTTTCCTGTCGCCGGCGCTAGGCCTACCAACGCAAGTGAGGTATCATTTTTATCGGGAGACTTGGGGGAACGCTGGGTGGAAGGAAATTTGTAGCTCCTCTCAGATCCAGAACTTTCTGCCACAGAAATGTGAGGAACATGTGTTTTTTTAGCCAAATTTTGAGGTTTGCAAAGGATTCTGGGTAACAGAACCTGGTCCGAGCCCCGCAAATCACCCCTCCTTGGATTCCCCTAGGTCTCTAGTTTTCAGAAATGCACAGGTTTGGTAGGTTTCCCTAGGTGGCGGCTGAGCTAGAGGCCAAAATCTACAGGTAGGCACTTCGCAAAAAACACCTCTGTTTTTTTCCAAAATTTAGGATGTGTCCACGTTGCGCTTTGGGGTGTTTCCTGTCGCCGGCGCTAGGCCTACCCACGCAAGTGAGGTATCATTTTTTTCGGGAGACTTGGGGGATCGCTGGGTGGAAGTAAATTTGTAGCTCCTCTCAGATTCCAGAACTTTCTGCCACAGAAATGTGAGGAACATGTGTTTTTTTAGCCAAATTTTGAGGTTTGCAAAGGATTCTGGGTAACAGAACCTGGTCCGAGCCCCGCAAGTCACCCCTCCTTGGATTCCCCTAGGTCTCTAGTTTTCAGAAATGCACAGGTTTGGTAGGTTTCCCTAGGTGGCGGCTGAGCTAGAGGCCAAAATCTACAGGTAGGCACTTCGCAAAAAACACCTCTGTTTTTTTCCAAAATTTAGGATGTGTCCACGTTGCGCTTTGGGGTGTTTCCTGTCGCCGGCGCTAGGCCTACCCACGCAAGTGAGGTATCATTTTTATCGGGAGACTTGGGGGAACGCTGGGTGGAAGGAAATTTGTAGCTCCTCTCAGATTCCAGAACTTTCTGCCACAGAAATGTGAGAAACATGTGTTTTTTTAGCCAAATTTTGAGGTTTGCAAAGGATTCTGGGTAACAGAACCTGGTCCGAGCCCCGCAAGTCACCCCTCCTTGGATTCCCCTAGGTCTCTAGTTTTCAGAAATGCACAGGTTTGGTAGGTTTCCCTAGGTGCCGGCTGAGCTAGAGGCCAAAATCTACAGGTAGGCACTTCGCAAAAAACACCTCTGTTTTTTTCCAAAATTTAGGATGTGTCCACGTTGCGCTTTGGGGTGTTTCCTGTCGCCGGCGCTAGGCCTACCCACGCAAGTGAGGTATCATTTTTATCGGGAGACTTGGGGGAACGCTGGGTGGAAGGAAATTTGTAGCTCCTCTCAGATTCCAGAACTTTCTGCCACAGAAATGTGAGGGACATGTGTTTTTTTAGCCAAATTTTGAGGTTTGCAAAGGATTCTGGGTAACAGAACCTGGTCCGAGCCCCGCAAGTCACCCCTCCTTGGATTCCCCTAGGTCTCTAGTTTTCAGAAATGCACACGTTTGGTAGGTTTCCCTAGGTGGCGGCTGAGCTAGAGGCCAAAATCTACAGGTAGTCACTTTTCTAAAAACAGCTCTGTTTTCTGTGATATGTCCACGTTGTGTTTTGGGGCATATCCTGTCGCGGGCGCTAGGCCTACCCACACAAGTGAGGTATCATTTTTATCGGGAGACGTGGGGGAACGCTGGGTGGAAGGAAATTTGTGGCTCCTCTCAGATTCCAGAACTTTCTGCCACAGAAATGTGAGGAACATGTGTTTTTTTAGCCAAATTTTGAGGTTTGCAAAGGATTCTGGGTAACAGAACCTGGTCCGAGCCACACAAGTCACCCCTCCTTGGATTCCCCTAGGTCTCTAGTTTTCAGAAATGCATAGGTTTGGTAGGTTTCCCTAGGTGGCGGCTGAGCTAGAGGCCAAAATCTACAGGTAGTCACTTTGCTAAAAACAGCTCTGTTTTCTGTGATATGTCCACGTTGTGTTTTGGGGCATATCCTGTAGCGGGCGATAGGCCTACCCACACAAGTGAGGTATCATTTTTATCGGGAGACGTGGGGGAACGCTAGGTGGAAGGAAATTTGTGGCTCCTCTCAGATTCCAGAACTTTCTGCCACAGAAATGTGAGCAACATGTGTTTTTTTAGCCAAATTTTGAGGTTTGCAAAGGATTCTGGGTAACCGAACCTGGTCCGAGCCACACAAGTCACCCCTCCTTGGATTCCCCTAGGTCTCTAGTTTTCAGAAATGCACAGGTTTGGTAGGTTTCCCTAGGTGGCGGCTGAGCTAGAGGCCAAAATCTACAGGTAGTCACTTTGCTAAAAACAGCTCTGTTTTCTGTGATGTGTCCAGGTTGTGTTTTGGGGCATATCCTGTCGCGGGCGCTAGGTCTACCCACACAAGTGTGGTATCATTTTTATCGGGAGACGTGGGGGAATGCTGGGTGGAAGGAAATTTGTCGCTCCTCTCAGATTCCAGAACTTTCTGCCACAGAAATGTGAGGAACATGTGTTTTTTTAGCCAAATTTTGAGGTTTGCAAAGGATTCTGGGTAACAGAACCTGGTCCGAGCCACACAAGTCACCCCTCCTTGGATTCCCCTAGGTCTCTAGTTTTCAGAAATGCACAGGTTTGGTAGGTTTCCCTAGGTGGCGGCTGAGCTAGAGGCCAAAATCTACAGGTAGTCACTTTGCTAAAAACAGCTCTGTTTTCTGTGATGTGTCCACGTTGTGTTTTGGGGCATATCCTGTCGCAGGCGCTAGGCCTACCCAAACAAGTGAGGTATCATTTTTATCGGGAGACTTGGTGGAACATAGAATAGCAAAACAAGTGTTATTGCCCCTTGTCTTTCTCTACATTTATTCCTTCCAAATATAGGGGTGTGTGTAAAAAAGACATCTATTTGAGAAATTCCATGTAATTCACGTGCTACTATGGTCACCCCGGAATTCAGAGATGTGCAAATAACCACTGCTCCTCAACACCTTATCTTGTGCCCTTTTTGGAAATGCAAAGGTTTTCTTGATAGCAATTTTTTACTCCTTATATTTCAGCAAATGAATTACTGTATACCCGGTATAGAATGAAAACGCACTGCAGGGTGCAGCTCATTTATTGGCTCTGGGTTCCTCGGGTTCTTGATGAACCTACAAACCCTATATATCCCCGCAACCAGAGGAGTCCAGCAGACGTAACAATATATTGCTTTCGATAATCTGACATTGCAGGGAAAAGTTACAGAGTAAAAAGTAGAGAAAAATTAATGTTTTTTTCACCTCAATTTCAATATTTTTCTTTTTCAGCTGTTATTTTCTGTAGGAAACCCTTGTAGGATCTACACAAATGACCCCTTGCTGAATTCAGAATTTTGTCTACTTTTCAGAAATGTTTAGGTTTCTGGGATCCAGCATTGGTTTCATGACCATTCCGGTCACTGACTGGAAGGAGGCTGAAAGCACAAAAAATTGCACAAATGGGGTATGCCCCAGTAAAATGCCAAAATTGTGTTGAAAAATTGGGTTTTCGGATTCAAGTCTGCCTGTTCCTGAAAGCTGGGAAGCTGCTGAGTTTAGCACCGCAAACCCTTTGTTGATGCCATTTTCAGGGGAAAAACCACAAGCCTTCTTCTGCAGCCCCTTTTTCCAATTTTTTTGAAAAAAACAAAATTTTCACTGTATTTTGGCCAATTTCTTGGCCTCCTTCAGGGGAACCCACAAAGTCTGGGTACCTTTAGAATCCCTAGGATGTTGGAAAAAAAGGACGCAAATTTGGCTTGGTTAGCTTATGTGGACAAAAAGTTATGAGGGCCTAAGCGCGAACTGCCCCAAATAGGCAAAAAAAGGCCTGGCACAGGAGGGGGAAAAGGCCTGGCAGCGAAGTGGTTAATCTAGATATATTTTATTCAGCTTCGCTTTATTATTATTACAATAACCATTTTTAGGGTCTTGTTTTATTTTCATCTATCTAACTGTTTTTGCCTAAGCCAGCACTCTGTTCTCAAACAAGACATTCTTGATCACTCTGTGCTTCATTCAAGGCTGCAGCTCGGTATATTGCCGGTGAACGTGGTTGAAGTTTAGTCTCCAACATTCGTAGAAAATACACATCCTTACGTAGGGACATTTTCTCCGAACATCAGCTGTTAGAGGGAGATTCCAGCCAGGGAACCACAACTGTTTCTGTTTGCTGAATGCTTCGCTACAGATGATAACGCAGACCACAGGCCTTTGCTCAGTTATGGGGGATGATGTGTTCCCGGGAGAACCTGGGTTTTTGCAAGCATTGGTTGTATGATTCCATGCACTCTGGGGGCTCCTTAGAGGACCCCCAGTAGGTCCATGTCAGCCTTCTGAGGGTTCCGGGCAGCCCAAGCTGCTGTCACCTCCCAGACTGGTTTATGCCCTCCTGTTGCTTGAGAAGCTCAAGCCCAGGAAGGCAAAACAAAGTATTTCCTTTTGGGGGAGGGGTGTCCCCAAGCCACTGGTAATGCTTTGAAGGGCACATTTGTTGCCCTCATGCATAAACCAGTCTACACCGGTTCAGGGATCCCCAGTCCCTGCTCTGGTACAAAACTGGACAAAGGAAAGGGGAGTGACCACTTCCCTGCCCATTACCACCCCAGGGGTGGTTCTCAGAGCTCCTCCAGAAGGTCCCTGGGTTTTGCTATCTTGGATTCAAAGTTGGCAGGGATCTCTGGGAGCATCTCAGTGGGTAGCGCCAGCAGATGATGTCAGACCCCCTCCTCATAGGTGTCACCCAGCTAGGTGACCAATCCCCCTGTCAGGGCTATTTAGGGTCCCTTTCTTGGGTTGTTCCTCAGATTCAGATTGCAAGACTCCAGCAGGATTGCTCTGCTACCTCCACTTCATCGTCTGACCGAATAAACTGCACCTGGACTCTTCAGGACCCTACAAGCTGCAACAAAGAAGAAGACGCCTCCTGCAACATTGTATGTCTGACTCCTTTTAGCAACTCGAACATTTCCCCGGACATGCTTCCTCTAACAACAACCCATCTTCAGCCTCCATCAGAAGGAAGAAGGAATCTCCCTTGGGGTGAAGGAGTAACTCCCCTGCTTCTGCAGGCACCAACTGCATCAACGACCGGCTGCGTGGATCCCCTCTCCTGCTTAGCTGCATGGATCCTGAATCCCAGGTGGTAGATAGCTGTCCAACTTGGGTGGAGGTAGGCCTTTGCTTGCCAAGGCTAGTTGGCATCTTTTCTACAAGATCTTCAGACATCTTGAAGCTCCAGCCCCCAGCACTCCTTCCTGTGACGCATAGCTCCCTGAATGGTTTTCCGGCCTTGTGGAAGCCTTTTTTGTAGTGCTTTGTGGACCGCTTCTGTGACTTTCCTGTCCCTATCCTGTGGGACTCCTGTGGGTGCTGCCTGGTCTTCTGTTGTCTCTCTGTGTTGCTGGGGGCACCTTCTGGTTCCCCCACCTGGATAGAGTCCGCCTAGTCCTTCCTGGTCCCCGGCAGTTGCACTTTCCGCTAACCCTGAGTTTTGCGTGTGCCAAGTCTTGTGGTGGAATCCGAAGATGCAAAACTGACTGCAATCCTCCTTCTGGGATACCACCTGCATCCTCCAGGAACTTGACTTTGTCTTCTTCACCATCGACTCACCTCTTGCACCTTCAGTCTGTTGGGTAGGGACTCCTGCCCTTCCTGGATCTACCATACTTCTTAGACTTGGTCCCCATCTTCCACAGGTCATTTTGCCCAGGAATCCACTGCTGGTGCCTTGCAGTCTTTTCTCAGTTTTGCATTATTCTTCTGTTCTTTTCTGTGTGTTATCTGGGTAATTTACAGTGAGTTACTCTTGCTTTCCTGGTCGCTGGGATCGGTTGTGATACTTACCTTTGGGCATTCCTAGTACTCCCAGCTCTCCTCTACACACTACACTTACTTAGGTGGGGGACCGACTTTCGCATTCCATTTTTTTAGTAATGGTTTGTGCTTCCCCTAGGGCTATTTCTATCTATTGTGATTTTTACTAATTGCACTGTTTTGTAACTGTTTTTATGCATATTTCTACATACTACTGTACATAATTTGTGTATTAAATACCTCCTAAAGGAGTATAGTCTCTATGGTAATTTTGGTATTTGTGTCACCAAAATAAAGTACCTTTATTTTTGTGACACTGAGTGTTTTCGTTCATGTGTCTGAGTACTAAGTGTGACTACAGTGGTATTGCATGAGCTTTGCATGTCTCCTAGATATACCTTGGCTGCTTACCCACAGCTTCCTCCAGAGAGCCTGGCTTCTAGACAATGACTACACTATATTAATAAGGGATGCCTGGACCTGGTATAAGGTGTAAGTACCATAGGTACCCACCACACACCAAGCCAGCTTCCTACATGTGGATGATTGTGAGTGCCTAGTTAGTGGCATGCCCACATTACCAGATAACTCAGCACACATGTACCACATAAAATGGCAATGGCCTGGTAATGTGTGTTGGAGTTTGAACAAAAGGTAACTTACCACAGATGTAAGTACATATAGATCACAAGATCATTGACAGAAATAAATGACCTTCACATGTATTCCGACATACAGAAACATAGATGGCACTGATATGACTACACAGACATTTGTCAAAGTCCAACATGTGTTGATGCAAGAAGATAGATATGTGAGGTTTCATATCCCATGAGCACACCACTATGGTCATATGTTACTGAAATGACATTACACATATTGTAGCTGCTTGGCATATACGTATCCGTTCCCTGGGAAAAAATGATGATGAGGAATACATTTTAAAAAAATGTTTTAGCTGTCAAGTTTTAACTATGCACCTAAGACTGAAATAAAACCCCATGTCTAATTTAAATGATAGGCACTAGGGGGTAGGTGCATTTTGAAGGAAAGTAATTTTATGTGTTTTAAGGCAGAACATGTGTTATTCTATTTTATTCTTGCCCTTTTTATCAAAAAACAAATTGTATTCGAATGTTGTTTTTTGCTTTTATGGTTGAAAGTAACCGAATAAAGCCATGTGAACTCGACATTACACATATCTTTACCCACACACACACCATATAGCAAGCTTCATTGACATGTGTGTACACCATCTCCTGCAACTAAGAACTATGGGGGTCATTCTGACCCCCGCGGGTGGCGGTCGCCGCCCGCCTGGAGGGAGCCGCCATATGGCCGCTCCGCGGTCGAAAGACCGCGAAGGCCATTCTGGCTTTTCCGCTGGGCTGGCGGGCGACCACAAGAAGGCCGCCCGCCAGCCCAGCGGGAAACCCCTCCCCACGAGGAAGCCGGCTCCGAATGGAGCCGGCGGAGTGGGTATGTGCGACGGGTGCAGTGGCACCCGTCGCGTATTTCAGTGTCTGCAAAGCAGACACTGAAATACAAAGTGGGGCCCTCTTACGGGGGCCCCACAACACCCCATACCGCCATCCTGTTCCTGGCGGGCGACCCGCCAGGAACAGGATGGCGGTATGGGGTGTCAGAATCCCCATGGCGGCGCAGCAAGCTGCGCCGCCATGGAGGATTCTGCAGGACAGCGGAAAACCGGCGGGAGACCGCCGGTTTTCCTGTTCTGACCGCGGCTGAACCGCCGCGGTCAGAATGTCCTGAGGAGCACCGCCAGCCTGTTGGCGGTGCTCCCGCATCCCCGGCCCCGGCAGTCCTTGACCGCCGGGGTCGGAATGACCCCCTATATGTCACATGTGTAGCAGAGCATTGTGAAGGCTAAACCAACAACACACCACAGAGTGAGCACACATGCACATGCATGTAATGTGATTTCAACCCAGCAGTACAAGTTGCCATGGTTGTCACATGCCTTACCATGCCTTACCATTGGACATAGGCCATCATTTCTATTGTGTTGTTGGTATGTGTACATTTGTATATCAGACATACCAATGTGGTACACCCGCAAATATGTGTTAGAACACATATGTACACTCATAGTAGACATGTGCTAACATGTATGTGGACACAATGTAGCTACACATGCTCATATACATAAGGTATAAGTCATCGCATGCATCACACACATAAACAAACACATAGGTTGATCATACCAATGTCACCAATGTCACCGTCAAGATATGAATGGATAGGCACACACATGTAGCCATACCATAATGACAACATTATTGCATTGCCCGTAACATGGTATGTGAATCTGGGTGCACTCTAGAACTACATAGAAAATTTCCACGCATTCCTGTCATGCTTCAAAATGTTTTGATGCAAATGACTCAATTACATACTCCTCAATACCAGAAAAATGACGCCTGGTGGCTATTGCAAGTCCACAGGCCTTTTCACGCACAATGGGGGGGACATTGACGCATGACCATCATGCTTCAAAAATCTAGACGCAAACGCCTAAACTTCATACTTTTCTATGCAGCAAAAAGATGCCTGCCCCTTGAGCATCTATCCCATGTCCACAGGCCTTGTCACGCACAATGGGACAAAATCAATGCATGACCGTCATGCGTCACAACAAATGATGCATGACTGAAAACATGGCACACAGCCCCAGGAAGTGATGAAACAGGACATCCTGTCTGCAAACATGGTACAGTGAGTTACTTTCACTTTTGCATTACAGTCTTATTGTCTGTGATTGTGTGAGTGGGTGCGGAGCTGGTGTTGTTGGTGGATTGGAGTTTTTGTGCTGTGTCCTGTAGATGGTGTGTCTTTTTATGTCTTTTAATCAGTACAGTGTGTCTGTACTGTATCTGTCACTGTATTGTGGGGTGATTGTCTAGGGGTAGGATAGTTTGTTGGGTAGTTGGGGTAGTTTTAGATATTGTTTTTGTTACCTGCAATTGTATTTGCAGTATATATACACTGCATGATGTCATGGAAAGGAGGATATCCAAGATGTTGGCAGATGAGCTGGGGGCTTTATTTGGCTTGTGCAGCATTAGCTGTCAATGATGCTTGCACTGGGTGGCTGTGTTATCTAGGGCTACCCCACAGAGGCCAGGAATCTGCAGTAGGGCAAGGTGCTTCACCACCTGACATGGATATTTGGCACCGGACCCAATGACCAACAACTCCAACACCGTTGGGCTGACCTGATCTCAAGGGAGCAAGATCTACTGGATCACCTAGGCATTGAGATTGGTGGAGCAGATGGTAAGTGTACCATTTCCATCGCAACACCATTATTTGCATATGCATGACAGGTGCTGATGAGGTTGAGTGCAGCATGTTTTTCAAAGGATCTGCACATGTAGTAATGTGCCTGTAACAAGAGCCCAAGCGCCACCTTAGGGCTGCCATTGTAATAAGCAATTATGAAGCAGATCTAGGGCAGAAGTACCATCTTCATGCACAATCATAACAAAGTGCTGTGATGCATGCATATCACCACTCTGTTTAGACCAGCATGACATGAGGCCTGCGCCAGGCATCATCTATGGGAGGGGCCCCAACACCTGTTTGGGGAGCTAAAGTATATGCCTCTGAGAAATATGAGATATTACCTATTGACATATTTCCTAGAGTTTGAACGGCTGTTCAGAGCAGGTGTTATAAGGGGGCATATAATTGTATATGATATACTCAGCAGAAGTCGTGATAATCTGTTTTGTTGCTCCTCCTGCTGACTACATCATTTACCTCCATATTATTAGATGCAGTTGGACCCTACCTGCACCATGCTGTGCCTTATATCTCATAAGGCATACATATGTCGGGGGAAAGGGGTGCACTAAGGGGCACAAGGACTGTAGTACAGCACTTTGTGCAGCACCACTTTCCTTCAATCTTCCCCTTTGTGTCATTGGCCAATTCCATTTAAGGGAGCTTGACTATGCACTGGGTCTAGACTACTAGCACTTTCCTCTTCCTCTACATTTTGTATCATATACACCCCAAACTTTGTCTATTACTCCACACACGTGCTGATTTTGTACCACAGGCCTGCCACATCTTACTGACAGTGTGGGGCTGCCCTGCATCTGCACAAGCACTGGCACATTACTCAGAAACCTGCACCAACACATGCATCCCTGGACCACAGGGAAAGTGTATCTGTGTTGAGGCATATGTCTATCCACGTGTTCTTATCCCTTCTTGGACAAATAATGGAATACCATGCCAACAATGGCTGTCCACACAGTATTGGCAAGACATCCGTAATTTAAATCAGTGAATGTCCAAATAGGAACAACTAAATGAGCATAGGTAAACTGCCATGGAATTTTAGCTCAAGTGTGTGTGCCTTGTAATGGCACAGCACACATATCAGTAACAACAAACAAGAATGTATCAAACCATTTCTCAACACTTTGGAATACTCACACAACCCCTGGGCAGTTGTCGGTCAGTTTGGAGTGACAATGAGGTAGATGTCTTCAACATCTGGGCAGGCTCAAAAGCTATGGGTGTCACAATGGGATGGCCACTGCACCAACCATTGTATGCCCCTCATATGCAGAATACAGTGTCATGCAGTCCCATATGGTCAGGGAGGTATAAAGCTACAAAACACATTCATGACAATTTCATGTACATATGGTGCAGTGAAAAGCACCACAGGAGTGTCAGGGAAGAGGATGGTTTGTGGGTGACAGGGTCTCCATTATCTGAGATTATGGCCCTCATTATGACTTTGGCGGTCTTATCAGAAGACTTCCGTGGTGATGGGTGTCAACAGACTGCCCTGGAGACAACATTCCATCCGCCAGATCAAGACTCACAAAAACAAAACCACCAGAAAGCAGCCAAAACATCAATCCCTCCAGACCTAACAAAGGTGAAAACAATCGGTCACACCACCTTCCCCGCCTCACCTGCAACACACCGCCCTACAAATAATGACCCATGAATCACCACAGCGGTCCCTCAACTGCAGTTACCCATTGGCGGTGTGGATCGCCGCACTCGATTTGGGCACTCGACACCAACAGAAGCCAACATTGGCCAGATTGAAAAACCCACACATATACACACACCATACACACTCACCAACAGTACTATAAAACACACCCCCACACAACCCCAAGTCTTTGCAAACGCCAAAACCTAGCTACACGTTGCCAGACCAAACATTTACAGAACTACACACACAAACCACAACCACGTACACACCCTCACACATCACACACCATACTTCAACACCTAACATACAACAACACTGGACACAATCACTACTCCACAGCATCTCACACACCCTGCATCCCGACAAAACATTGCACCCTCTGCACAACACACACACTACACCCACAACACAATAGGCATGTCCCCACCAAAGAACCCCGGTCTCACTGATCAGGAGTTGTGGGTGATGGTGAGGAAATCGTAAGGGTTGAGCAACAGCTGTTCGGTGGACAGGACCAGAAGATATCCATTGCCAGGAAGATGGAGCTATGGTGGAAGATCGTGGGCATGTTGAACTCTGTGGGAACCTATCCACGCACAAGGGACGGCATAAGAAAGAGGTGGAACGACCTATGGGGGAAGGTGTGTGCAATGACATACAGGCACCACATTGTCATCATGAAGACTGGCGGTAGACCCCAACCTCCTCCCCCACAGTTGACAACATGGAAGGAGAAAGTCTTGGCTATCCTGCATGTAGAGGGCCACAATGGAATCACTGGAGGGCTGGACACTGGTAAGTCATCATTACTACCCACCAACCACCAACACCTGCATGGCATGTCACCCTATCACCCTGACTCCCTTTAGTCTACTCCATCCCAAACAGAAAAACCGCCCCCAGAACCACTGTCAACTGTGTACCCTTGCATGCCCTACCCACTGCAAGCACACCTCTCCAAGCTCAGCATGCACACACAACAGTAAAGCATGGGCAGCATGTAGCACTACCAATCCCACAATCCATCACCGTACATAAACCAAAGGTAGAAGAACAACACCCATCCCAACGGGAAAGCCAGAAATGCTGATTATGTATCTGACAATGACTGTAACAAATCTCACACATGTCCACGGGTACCCCAGCCACTGTCAGTGGCCAGCATGTGCCCAGTCCTCCACCTGAAAAAGTTTCCAGTGATGACAGCAACTCTGGATGCCTGGATCTGGATGAACTCTCTGGCCCATCTGGGACCACTGGTCAATCGAACACCACAAGCAACACCCAGTCCACCACAGGACACCCCACATCGGACTCCAGTACCACAGCAGCCACCCAAAATCCCCAAACCTCTGTCCCCAGGACACGTTAATCAACAGTGTGCTCACCTCTACAGGGACCCGAGTCAACATCACACAGGCAGGATGATGAAGGTCCTGGTGTCAGTGAGAGTAGACACACAGTTCAGGGGACACAAGCACAGGGGGCCAAGGCCAGCTGGAGGATAGCTGTGTGCCAAGGGGTGGGCCAAACCAGGGAACCGACTGCCCAAGAGGCAATCTCACATGTCCTCGGAGCATTTAGTGATTGTGGCCCTGTCCAGCCGATAGGTGAGTATAATATGGAGTTCCTCCATTGTAGCCAAGTCAACTAGGGGTCTATACACAGGTGCATGCCTCCTCCTCCTCCGCAGTGGTTGGCATTTAAATAAACCAAACATCAGAAGTGTGTCACAACAGGAAGGATGGACACACAACATCACAGTATACAGAGCAGTCTCATACAATTCACGCAACCAATGATTGTAATTTGCACTGGTGTCCTCTACATGCAAACAGACTTCTTCAAAAATACATGCTATTCATTTGCCATTGTGTCTCACAGATATAGTTGGAGTCTTGTGTTGTTATTTGTAGCATCCCACATTGCATGTTCTGTCAACTACTCATCTGCAAGCAGTGCACTGGTATGAAATCTAATATGAGTGCCAGAGTCTACAACCAAACCAAAGTACGTCATGGATTGGAATTGCCTTGGTTTCTACCATCGGTACCTATAACGCACATTGTCCGCCATGAGTATCAGTATCCAGAAATGGGAACCACCTGTCCTGCATGAAGGGACAGGTGGAAGTGACCTCGCTCTGCCGGCGTTTGACCGTGGGCGGTCTGCACCACTGTGCAACTCCTCATTGGTTAACATTGCAGTCTATGGAGCACAGGGGCCAATGATGATCACCGCTGGCAGTGACGGTGTTCACTGGCAAGGATGTGACCGCCATTTTCTGTATCCCACTTCACTTGATTCCTAACTCTCACCATATCAACACCTCTACTGAATGTGCTGCTGTGTCCTGTGTTTGGAACCCACAATGGCCTGTGCTATAGAGGATAGGGCCCCAGCCTTCTCATCTGAAGAACTTGAGAAGCTCTTGGATAGGGTCCTACCCTTGTATGGACAGTTGTATGTGCCTCCAGATCAACAGGTGAGCTCCTTTTGGGTGCTTTGGATGTCACATGGACGTATGTAGATGTATGTGTGTGCAGGCAGTGTGTCATTTGGGGAGTGTATTTTTGCTGCATGCAACGTGTACGCAGAGGTCTGAGTGATATGTAAGGTGAATGCGGGTCTATGCAGCATATAAGCCACTGCTGTAACAGAATGTAGTGTGGAGTTCATGGTGTCCTTCTGTCTGTGTTCCCTATGGAGTTCAGTGTCCATCAGAGGAACGGGTTATGGTGTGCTATTGCCAAGGACATGCACACCCCGGGGTACATATTCAGTGGAGCACCCACTGCAGAAGGGGTGGGCGGACCTGCGACGCTGGGCCTGGAAGACCACGGAGGCCTAGCTGGGGACGCCTTCCAAATGAGGGAGGGGTGCCCGTTGGACCCTGACTCCCCTAATGACCCACATACTGGTGGTGACCAATCCGTAGTTGGATGGGCACTTGAAGGCAGCACAGCAGTCACAAGGAGGTTGGTACACACTGTGTGGAATTCTTTCCTGATGCCTGCCATGGTGTTTGGGTGCAAGGTTCCAGTTAGTGTATGGCCCAATATGCCAGTGTAGCTAATATTGTAGAGTCCTGCCTAGCAATGGTGAGTGGTATGTACATTTGGTATTGGCAATGAGCTGGTATTCCATCTTCCTATGAGACCTACATCCTGACTCACCAGTGTTGTTGTGATGCTCTGATGTCAACTGCTAGGTGATGTGACCTGGCAAATGCACGCTGTGCAGTCACTTTGTTGGAATTGTGTAGCTGTGCATTTGTCAACAGGCAGACATGGCTTAGTGAGTCCCAGTAGGTGTGCAGATGGTAGTGTCTGAGTTCATTTCTGCTGTTGCTCCCAGACAATGGTTTGGTATTGTGGTTGTTACTGCACAGTGTTAGTTCCAGTAAGTCATTGTGATGTGTTTGCCATATGTGCCGTTATTGCTGCAATTGACCCTGTGCTCCTTTTCTTTCTCCCCTACCCTCTCTCCTTATCTTCTCCTGTCCTTGTGTGCAGTAGCATCAGCTGGAGAAGGAGCAGGGGCACTGGCAAATGGGAGAGCTGCAGCCCACAGGACCCAGGAGGCAGTGTCAACCGACGCCGAGGGGACCAGTGGGTTGGAGGGCGAGGGGAGCACCACAGGGGAGACAGGAGATATAACAACAGACTCTGATTCCCCCTTCAATGAAAGCTCCTTGGTGGTGATGGACTCCTCTGGGACCACCCCAACTAGATCATCTTCTGCCACCGCCTGAACCAACATTGCCCTCCCAGTAGCCCCCACCCAGTTGCCTGTGCCCGCTCAGCCAGGAGGGTGGGTGTCTCCCTCCCGACAGGCACTTCATCCCCTGACCCAATCAGCCTTACTAACCTCCTGAGATCCATCTCTGTAGGGCAGTAAACCATCCAGGGGCTGGTATTCCAGATGCAGCAATGCAGTGCCTACCTGGAAGACATTCATAGTGGCTTGTCTGCCCTACAGAGATTGTTTCAGGCTCTGGCCTCCTCTTTGACGGCAGCCAGTGTCCCTGGTTTTTCAGTCACCCCTCCAACTACCTGTTCTCAGTCCCAGAGCCCTCTCCCCCCACTACCAAGCACACAATCAGATGAGCATGCACCCAAGACAACAGACAGGACTCACAAAGACAAGCACAGGCACCACAGATCACACCACAAGCATACACACAGCCAACACACAGAAGCACACACAACAACAGTCACTGCCTCCACTGTCTCCCCCTCTTCCTCCCTCACAATCACATCAGCACTCACACCTGCAAGCACTGCATCCTCAGTCCCAAATCCTGCCACCTGTTCAACCTTTCCCACAGTCACCACAATAGCAGACTAGCACCCTATTCACCACATGTGCAGTCACCACCACCACCAACACAACCACATGCAGCACACCCACCTCACTTGCAGACACCACTACAACATACATGCACACAGCCTGTCTGCCCCCTCCAAAAACACATAAACGCTCCCACTCAGACACTCAACAGCCATCTACCTCACACATGCACACTGTACATGCACCTGCAATCTAGTCCAGCACACCTACTCCTCCTACACCCACTCCCTCTACCTACACTCCCAAACCTCCTACCACACTCCACCCCACTGTACCTAAAATACTTTTTCTTGTCCGCCTTGACCTCTTCCATTGTCCTACCCCATGCCGTGTTGTCCGGAAAAGGAAGGTCCCGCTCTCTCAGCCCAGTCATCTATGGGACACAGGACAGCCACTCCGACCCCCTGGCCAAGCACACTGCTTTGCCTCCTAAACAGAGCATCAAAAGGCTGACCCATCCTAAACCCAAATCAAAGGACCCTCCTTTCAAGAAAAGCACCCTCCACCCCTGGCCGTTGAGGTTTCTAGCTTTAACATCAATGTCCCTGCCCAGTGGAGTCACTTGGGTTGTCAGGAGTCGAGTTGGGCCTATGGACACTTTTAGACTGGCCAATGGCCCTTTCTGCCTATAGTTCAATGGTTTTAATGTGATCGCTATTCCCACCGAAATACAGTGGTTGGACCAAAGGTATTTGTCATGGC
Organism: Pleurodeles waltl; assembly: GCF_031143425.1. NCBI lineage: Eukaryota > Metazoa > Chordata > Amphibia > Caudata > Salamandridae > Pleurodeles > Pleurodeles waltl. The sequence goes on from NC_090446.1 coordinate 801,906,135, forward strand.
TTTTGCTGCTTCTGACTTCTATTGTTGTTGTACCTTTCAGCGGATTGTTCTCTGTGTGTGGTATGTGTGTATGGTGTATGATGTGCGTATGGGTGTGTCACTCTCCCCTCCCTACCTTGTGTGCTAGGCAGCTGTACTCACCTTGGTTGTCTTTGTTGGTGTTGCTGGTCCTGGACTCCCATTGCATGGTACAGCATCGGCAGAGCTTCCAGTTCAGGTTCCATGGCGGCCGCAGGCTCCTCTGTGTCCCTGTAGGTGAGGGTCTCTTTTTATATATCTCGTTCCTGCCAGACTTTTCGTAGCAGTGGTCCCGCCCCAGAAATTCAGACGGTCTGCTATGTCGTGATATGGTGGGTGCTGAATGGTGTTCCGCCAGCCTGTAGATTGCAACCGCCGTGGTCAGTGGCCGGACCGCACTGGCGGTTCAAGCAGTCCATTGGCTGTACATGGGAGGGATCACCACTGTGGTCATGATATGGCAGTCTTCACCGCCAGCTTGGCAGCGGCACTACCGCCATTGCCAGCATGGCGGTCAGCTGACTGCCAAGGACATAATGAGGGCCTAGGTGTGATTGACTGATCACAGATGTTTGACAATTGGTCTGATCTACCACTAGGTTGACTTGCTCATTCAGCCTAACAAGTTGATTGGTAACACTTTTGTCCACTCACAGAAATGTTCATATATCACAGAGGTATGTTTTCCTTTCCTGTATTGCCAGTAGACCTCCACCCTACACCGTCTGAGAGGTGGCCAGATTTGAAGACCCCAATGTTGCCAGTAAGTGTCACCTTGTGCTTCATCTGTGGCAATCCAGGGTTTGGTGTGAGACAGTCTGATGTGTGCAATGCAATGAATACAAGTAGTTTTGCATGACCAATGGTATGATAGCATTGGAGTTGCAATGTTGAGCATTTAGAATGGCTTGATTGTTGCACAAGCGGCAGCATGTTCTGGTACGGAATTGTGGGGTGTTAGGAAATGGAATGCATGACCACATATAGATAGATGTATCATGATATCATGATAGGTGTCAGAGCAGCTGTTTATGTAATTAGCATGTCTGTTGACAACAACTTTGTCACTGCACTTTTGACAGCACTGTGTGCCACACATAGCTTACACTTACGAAACGGTACATATGAATTAAATGTATTGAGGTCTCTACAGGGCCAATGTGGGATACACTTGCACCAGTGATGCCTCAATTCCTTTCAGATATAAATCGAGGCCGCAGTAGCACCAGGAGTCATACTCAGCTCCAGATGGTTGTGGGAAATGTCTATGGGTTGTCTCAAGCTAGATCTCAGCAGAATTACCAACATGGTCCTTGTAGGAGGCTGGCCTAGTTTGTAGTGGGTACCTAAGGTACTTACACCTTATACCAGGCTCAGTTATCGCTTATTAGTGAAATGTAGGCAGTGTTCTAGCAGCCTAGGCTGTCTAGAGGTAGCTGAGCAGCTTAGGCTGAACTAGGAGACATGCAAAGCTCCTGCAATACCACTATAGTTACACAGTACCTATACAAAATAAAAGACAATACTCAGTGTTACCAAAAATAAAGGTACTTTATTTTAGTGACACAAGGCCAAAAATATCTTAGAGGCAATACTCCTTCTGGTAAGTATTATACACAATAAATACACTAGAGACCGAAAATCAGGTAAGTAAATAGTCATAGAATGGTGCAAACAGTAGAAAATACAATAGGATGCAATAGGCCTAGTGGCAACACATCCCATATATTAAGAAAGTGAAATGTGAATCACAAGGCCAGTGTAGTGTGTAGAGGGGTGTAAGAAAACACCAAAGATAAGTAAAATACCCCAACCCAGAGCCCAGAAAAGTAGGAGTAAAGTACTGCAGTTTCCTCAGGACACACTAAAAGTCGTGATAAGAGTTATTGCAAGAACCAAGCAAGACTGCAAACAACAAATTGTGGATTCCTGGACCTGAAGACCTGCGAAAAGAGGAGACCAAGTCCAGAAGTCGCAGAAGATTCCAGGAAGAACAGGAGCCCCTGCCAACCCAGAAGATGGTGCAAAAGAGGATTCGCCGGTTAGAAGAAGTCTGCAAAAGAGCACCAAAGAAGATGGCTGCGGGTTCCTGCATGGTGCAGGAGATGTCCCATGTCGAGATGTTGGATGCAGGCTGTTTGCGTCAGTGGAATCGTCCAACAAGCCTTGGTTCAAGCAAAGTCATGGTTTGCGTCAAAATGGCACTGCCTTGACCTAGGAGGGACCTGGGGGCCTCAACTTGGACTGAGGAGGCTCCCAACACTGGAGAGAGCCCACAGATTACCAGGCAACACCCACGGGAGTCCCAGGACACGGGGACAAAGAAGGTGCAAATTGCAGTTGGAGCAGCACAACAAAAGAAGGTCCCACGCCACCGGAGAGCAACTCAGCGAGTTGGTGGGGCCTAGGCTACACTGTGCATGAAGGATTCTTGGAAGAAGTGCATAGAAGCCCAAGGAGCTGAAGATGACGTGGTGCACAGGGTTACTGTCGCAAACTGGAAGGCAAGTTCCTACCCCTACAAAACTTGGACAGCTAGACCTTTGGACAGTCTGGGTCGTGTTCGTCTACCACTTGTGTTCCAGGGAGCACATTCGTCATCAGGAGAGGAGTCCCAGAGAACCGGTCGTTGTCTCAGAAGGTGTCTGCGGGAGCAGGGAAGTGAATCCATCACTCCACAGGAGATTCCTTTGGTCCTTCTGGTGCAGGGTGAAGACAGGGAGTCCTCAGAGCATGCACACCTTGGAAACCGTTGCAAATGCTGGCTGGAGCTGAAGTTGCAGGTCAGAGGAGTCATCGTGGCTACTTTGTTCCAGTTACAGTGGTTCCTGGAGCGGTCTGTGGTTGATCCGATGGTCAGAAGCTGAAGCAGAGGATACAGAGGATTCCTGGATGAGTCTTGCAAGCTGAATCTCAAGAGACACCTTCAGATGAGTACCCTAAATAGCCCTGAGAGGGGGATTAGCTACCTACCCAGGTATGCACCTATCAGAAGAGGTCTCTGATGTCACCTGCTGGCACTGGCCACTCAGAGATCTCCAGAGTGTCCCTACACCATGGAAAACAAGCTGGCTAACGCCAGGGATACACTGTAGGAGCTCTGGGCACCACTCCTGGGGTGGTGATGGACAGGGGAGTGGTCACACCCCTTTCCTTTGTCCAGTTTCACACCAGAGCAGGGACTGGGGGTCCCTGAACTGGTGTAGACTGGCTTCTGCAAAGAGCGCACCATCTGTGCCCTTCAAAACATTTCCAGCTGCTCTGGGAGGCTACCCCTCCCAAACGTGTAAAACCTATTTCCAAAGGGAGAGAGTGTAACACCCTCCTCCCACATGAAATGCATTGTTCTGCATTCCTGGGACTGAGCTGCTCAGACCCCAGAAGGGCAGAACCCTGTCTGTGAGGTGGCAGCAGCTGTAGCTGCAGTGCAAGGCTCAGAGAGCTGGTTTGGTAGTAGTGGGGGTCCACAGTGGAGCCCCCAGGATGCATGGGATTGGCCCCTCCAATACTAGATTTGGAATGAGGGGACAATTCCATGATCTTAGACACCTCACATGGTCATATTTGGAGTTACCATTGTGAAGCTACATATAGGTATGAACCTATATGTGGTGCACACGTGTAATGGTATCCCTGCACTCATGAAGTCTGGGGAACTGGCCCTGGACAGCGTGGGGACACCTTTGCTAGTGCAAGGATGCCCTCACACTTAGTAACTTTGCACCTAGCCTTCAGTAAATGAAAGTTAGACATATATATGTGACTTAGGGCCAGATGTAGCAAAGGTTTTTACCCATTCTGCGCCTATGGAAAAAAGTGTTCGTACATATGGCCCTTATACGTTACTTAAGTGCAGTGAAAATGGCTGTGAAATAGTGTGGGCACTATCTCACTCAGGCTGTAATGGCAGTCCTGAAGAAAGGTTTGTCTGAGCTCCTTATAGGTGGCAAAAGAAATGCTGCAGCCCATAATTATCTCCTGGGACCCCAATGCCCTGGGTACCTAGTACCATATACTAGGGGCATATAAGGGGGGTCCAATGTGCCAATTGGAACTGGAATAAGAGGTCACTAAACTATGGTGACTAATTTGGAGGTAGAGACAGCATAAACACTGGAGTTCTGGTTTAGCATAACTTCAGAGACACAGTTAAGCACTACTGACAACATACACACATCATGCCACAAACTATGAGCCCTGGGGTCCTTGCCAGCAGGATCCCAGTGAGACAGGCAAAACATACTAACAAACAGGCAGAAATTGGGGGTAACATGAAAGATGGTATTTTCCTACAGTCCTGCCATCATGATATTTGTGAGTGATCTTGGTCACATCAGATGTGCATATGATGTGAATTCTGTGTGCATACCTGAAACTTTGATGATGTCTGACATGCATGTGCACATGATGCTTAATACATAAGAATACTGTAGAAGCTCCCTGTGCCAAACTTACTGTGGCACTAAGGGCACCCACATAGTCAGCATGTGTGTGCTGCATTACACATTTTGCAAATCACAGCACAGGGTAGGGGACATTAGTTATGTCATATGTATACAGCTTGGGTGTGCTGGTCAGGCTTTGGCCAAACTTTATGGGGACATTGCATTATTTATACATGTGGGCACGTCATGAACAATGGTGTGCCTCCTTGTAATGTATGCTCAGACAAGGTCTTAAACCAGGACACATGAATGAAGATTGCCCAAACCTTAGAATAGCTGGTGGGAAGTTTCCAGCCCCCCATCAGATGACCCCCACCTTGCATCCATGATGCTTTATTCTCCTCATTTTCAGCTGCCAATATGACACCTAAGGAACGAGCTGCATTCCACAAAAGGGCAGACAGCTACTGTCACATTTTGGATGTGGATGCCAATTACAAGAGGATGAAGAGGAGGTTCCAGAAGGAAATGGCCACAGGGGCATGGCATGCTTTTCCACATGGCTAACCTCTGCAGCAGCCAGAAAAAAGCAGGGCACATTGAGGAAAACATCAGGGGTCCAGGGCGTCTCTGTCGGCCTGACCCCCTCCACATCTGCAGCACCTGTCACAAACCAGGCACCCATGCAGCCATCTGCTGCAGTCTTCATCCCAAACTTTGAAAGACATGAGAAGGGACATGGCCACCATGATGGCCAGATTGGACAGGTTGTAGAAGGAAAGTACAAAAAATCCCAACTTTCTCAAGTACTGCAAAAGAAAATTGAAGTAACTGTGATGTTTCACTGCCACAGCCTCCCAGTTCCTTCCCTCTCCCTTTTACTGTTGTTATTCTTTTTAGATTGGGTTTTAGATGAGTAGTGTTAGGTTAGTGTAATAGTGTAGGGTAGGAATAGGTTAGAGTAAGTATAGTTGGGGGTGGGTTTAGTAAATTATTTTAATTGGGGGGTTAGGTGGGGGTAATGTTGGGGTATATGTGTAAAAGAATTAAAAATAAAAAATAAATAAAAGAAAACAAAGAAATATATATATGTTTGGGCCATAGCTTAAGTATGTACATGTGGTCATAGTTTGTGTTGTCCTAGTTGTAGCTTGTCTCTTAAAGGGGGTGGAGGGGAGACAAGGTTTAGAGTGTGGCATTACATGTGTACGATTAGTTTGGAATATGTTAGATAGATGTAGTTGTAAGTTAAGATAAGTTATTTTGGGTTAGCTTAATGTAGGTAGTTTTTAGGATAGGTTTAAGTATGTAGTTTTAAATATTTTTAAATAAATCCTGTTTGCATAAGATATTTTTTTGCCATGTTGATTGAGTGTTTGGGTGTTCTCATGTATGCGCTGGCCAAGTTGGAGGAATGGCATAGGGTATGCTTACTGTCTTGATTTCATGGATGCCATGTGCATCCCCTATGATGAAGGAGCTATCAGACTGGCTGCTAAATAACATCAACTAGTCCATACATTTGCCATCCACTGTTCCAGTCATTCACATTGTGTATGTATATCTTATCTTGGACAGGTAAGTATGGAACTTCAACTGTCATTGGTGGGGTCTTGCAGTTTCATTGTTGGCAAGTGTACCACATATGACAACAGGCAAATTTGGACCTGTACCCTGCAACACTGACAGGTGTCCATCACTGACAAGGTTAGCCTCTTCTGTAGCACACATATTAGTTGTACTGGTTCTCCCATCTGGGTAAATTACCATTGACTTCGTTCTGAGCCATACATGCCGTATGTCAACTTCCAAAGATTTCTGTTCTATACATGTATTGAATACTCTGTAATTTGGTTGTAGCCCAACTACCATCATTCATATTTTTCATGTTAGGATCCCAGTGTGTGGCCTGGTGTCTGACAGTAATGCACTCATGTAATTATGATCTGTACTCATTGACATGGATTCACACAATGCAATCATTTTGCTGAGTTGATGGATCACAGTAATCATATAAATTTTACATGTGAACAAGGTGCTTTATTTACAGGTGCAAGTGTAATTTCTAATGCTATACAATGTCCATTTCACAGACTCCATGAGAAAACCAAAGCCATTTGTAGTACAATCAGAGTCCAGGGGTGCAGGGGTGAGGGACATGTAATGAGACATGGTTAGAAGTGTGCATTAGTGAGGAGGTGTCAAAATTGCCAAAAGGTAAGGTTTGAGACAATGACAGTACATAGAAGACAAGTCAACAATGGTTGAGTGTGGAGAGCACATTTCCTGCTGTCACAACACTGGCATGATCTTAAGCACAGAGCTAAGGAGATACTGTCCAAGTGGCACAGACTGGTGCTACCGGGTAGTTTTCCTTGTGAATGTTGTTCTCTTCCACATCTTCATCTGCTGATGTGTGTGGTGCCTCCTGTGCCATGGGTGGTGCTGTTGTTAAGGTTGAAGGGGCCACACACACATCAGGGGATAGAGATGTGGAGTCTAAGGTCCTGGCAGCTGCGATTTGTGGGAACACATAAGGCATCATTGCAGCAAAGAAAAACTGCTGATTTTTCAACACCGCAGCAATATCACAGTGGTAGGCTGCCATGTTTTTCCTGAGGGATGACACTTCCTGCTGTATGGACTCCAGTGTATTCTGGATAGCCCCCAGACTGTTGTCTATCATGCTGCTGCCGCTTTGGGAGGGCAATTGTTGAACCCTCTACCTCATGACAGCAGCTATGTTGGCCAGGGACTGCTGGAGTCCACGTAGAGGGGAGTGGGTGCCTCTGATGGCAGCTGAGTTGTCCTTAATTGGACTGAGGCACCTCTGCACTCCCTCTAGGCTACCCGCCATGGTCTCCATCTCCACCCCACCTTCTTGGCCAGCTCCCACTGGACTCCTATCACTGTCATCTGAAAGGTGATGGCCTGTTCCTCAGAGTGCAGGGCTCTGTCAGTATTGGCTGGTGTTTTGTGCTAGTAGCTGGGTGGTTCATGTCTAGACCCAACAATGCTGTGTGTCCTCCCTGTGACTGGAGGTGGTGTCTGAGGGATCCTAGGACATTCTGGAGATTCTCTACATTGATGATCAGCAGCTGGTCATCCATGTTGCCTATAACATCCAGGACAGGCAGGTCGGCAGGAAGTAAGCCATCATCCTCTGCAATTAAATAGTGAAAAGTAAATCTTAGATTGTTGTGGCTGTTGACATGGTACATCATTTACTTGCTACTGGAAGGTCAGTGACATGTTACAGACCGAAGGTTGTAGTTGTATATTACTGCCCTAATTATGAGGGCGATGGTGGTGGTTTCTCCGCCGACGGGCTGGCAGGGAAGACAGACTCATTATAAGTGTGGCGGCTTGGCTTCAGCTAACCTGCTACATTCCCGCTCAGACCGCCAAGGCGATTGGACCTTCCGGGCCGGAGATGAGCATCTCCAACCTGACAGTACAATGAAGACTGTTGGTGGTACTGTGAGCCGGCTTTCCACCACGGTTTCCGCGGAGGTAGCACTGCCACGAAAGCCCTGGCGGATAGGCTAGCGGTGATAGGGAATTTCTTCCCTGTCACCAGCAGATGACTTCCCTGCTCCCCCAGCAAGCACAATACCCCCGAACCCCCTCTCCATATCAGAATCACTCACCCCCTACCAGAACAGCACCCCCACCCCCTTCTAGTACGGCACCCCCTCCCTTGACCCTAACCCCGCCTTCTAGTACAGCACCCTCCCATGCCCCGCATACACACACACGCACACAGACACACACACGCACCCCGCATACACTCATTCACACACCTCACATACACCCATACACCTACACTGACATACATGTATTCACTCCCAATCATTTATACACCCACAAGCATCCAAACACACACTCACTTCAACCTTCAGACATGCACTCACTTCAACATTCATGCACACACTCCCTTCAACATTCATACATGCATTCAACCACTCATACACACATTTATTCACGCACATGCACACACCCATACAAACACCCATACACACATGCATACACACGACCATACAAAAACCCACATACACATGCATACACACATACATGCACACACAAAGACAACACCCACTCACACACACACACACAACACCCCCCCACCCTCCTACTCCCCTCCCACGTCAGACACCTGACTTCCCTTGTCCGGCGAGGAGGTCGTCCGGTAGGGAATGGCCGTTTCCACTGCCGGAAGTACCCTGTCATAAGGACTCCGCCAGGCTGTATTACAGGTCGGGACTGGTAGTAGAACCGCCAATGCACCTCTGCCCTCCAGCATGACTACTGCAAGATTTCCATCCAAAACGTGGTGGAAATCCTGCAGTACTCGTAATATGGAGGGCGGAAGACCGCAAGCACTGGCCGTCTTCTGGCACCCACGGCTTTGACAGTCTTTCAAAAAGATTACCAAAGTCATAATGAGGGCCTATGTGGGACAAGCTCACAAGGTATTTTGGGGCTTACTCAGGTGCCCCTAGCACAACCTGAGCATTTTTTTTGTGACACTCGGATGACACAATACCCTGTGACGGTTTTACAATGTGGCGATAAGTTACTTATTGTGGTTTCAGTCCATCTTGTAAGTAGGGCCCCTTCACACACAGCACTATGTTTGGTAGGGGCGTACATGAGCTAGACCATGGTAATGTCTCACCATAGGTGGTAACAAACTGCTGGGCATCATAACTCTTCTATCACTTGAAACCGGAACATCATCCTTATCTCCTTTAACACAGACTGCCCCAATCTAAGTCTGCTGTTCTTTCTCAGACATTTCTTTCTGTAATCTTTTGACTTAATTCCAATTATCTGAAGCAGCTTCATTGTAATTTTGTAGATTGTAATTTCTCTCATCGTTACCCTTATTGGCATACTCTTTGCTATATGCACCACAGTTCAAAGCATGGTATCGGGCTACATTGTTGGCATAATTAGTGCCAACAATAATATAATCATTCCCCTTGCTGTGTGTGGACACTTGACAATCGCAATCTGGGCAGGGAAGTGCTTTCAACAGATTATAGCCTCCTTCTTCATTGCAAATGGGTGATCCAAAAGAGGCCATAAAACCTCTCTGGTACCATAACTCTATGAAGTCATGAACAATACCAAAGTCATATTAACTATGGGTGCAAATGGTCACCTTCAGCTAGTCTGAAACTGTCAGAGTCACCAGATCCTCGGGCTCTGTGCACGTTCCCAACACTTCCACCACAAGACAGCTCCAATACTCTGATTAGAATTGTCACAGAGTCCAAGAGAGTCCAAGTGGGGAAAAGGGGATTAGGAAGGGAACAGCTGGGAAGGAGACCTGTAGGAAGCAAAAAGGTTAAAACACACAATATCAAGATTCTATCATGTTAATCAGTACTAGGCTATGACTCCAAGCATTGTAATTCTGAAAACATGGACAACCTAAGCATAGACTTAAATAACTAGGCTTCAAGATGACTGGATACCTGTGAGGGAATCAAGAAAGGTTAAATGCAACTTTCAAATTCAAGTATTATCTTTTGCATGAGGATACGGAAATAATCTGAATGATTTCTAAACCATCATATGAATCGTGTTTGAGGAGCTTATTATGTACATACAACATCACATCTAGAACTCTAGCATTTTTGTTTTCTCAGAATTTGCCGGAACATGAATTGGGCACTTTGCAGATTTTCACAAAGGTTGTAAGTACCATGGAATGATTGTGCACCATCAATAACATAAGTTAGACTCGAGAAATAAATCACGCGTCTTGCTGACTCAAAAGCCACCAAGTAAATGCCATGAAGGGGTAGCGCATAATGAACACCGTAATTTTAAACACAAGAAACGAATCGCGCGTATTGCCGATTCGAGCACCCCCAAGTATATGCAATGAAATGGTAACGCTTGCTGAATAGCATGAGTTCAACAGAAGTAATGAATCGCGTGTTCTGCCAATTCGAATGTCAGCCAATAGATGTCATGAAATGGTAATACACAATGAATATCATGAATTAAACACAAGAAAAGGAATCGCGTGACTTGCCGATTCAAAGACTACCTTATGAATGACAAGAAAAGGTAGAGTACAAGGAATAACATGAATCTAGGCACCGGAAGAGAATCACACCTCTTGCCGATTCGAATGTCACCATATGAATGTCAGGAAATGGTAGCATACAAGGAATAACATGAATTAAACACAAGAAATGAATCGCGCGTCTTGCCGATTCGAATGCCACCATGTAACTGCCAAGAAATGGTAGCGCACAATGAATAACAAGGGTTAAAGCACGAGGAACGAATCGCGCGTCTTGCCGATTCGAATGCCACCATGTAACTGCCAAGAAATAGTAGCGCACAATGAATATCAAGGGTTAAAGCACGAGGAACGCATCTTGCCGATTCGAATGTTAACATGTAAATGCCAGAAAAACCCAGAGCACATTCACACTCACAAGGTAAAATCTCTCAACATGAAAATTAGGCCCAAGAACTCGGATGCCTTCGAAAACGGGATCGCAGGCCCAGCCCGACCTCCGTCTTACCATCCTGATCAAGGATCAACAATGTAAATAAAGGGCAAAGGCCTGGAAGATCAAAGTAGGCCTCCGGAACAGGAGCTCAGGAAGTTGCTGCTGCTCTGCACCGGGACCTCTGAATAGTGAGCACGTGGAGCTGGGCTGGCTCCCTTTTATAGAGTCTTAGCCCAGCCCCCCAACCACACCCAGGCATGCTGCAGGTAAAGCTTCTAGAAGGCCCTGGAAGAGGACCACACCGTGACACAGTCTGAAAGCCTGCAGCAGTACATTACATGTGAACAGTATTTATATGCATGCTGAACATAACTCTTCAGGATTAAACTCTGCAATGCAAACGTTTAAACAACATCATATCAGCACAATGCATAAATTATGTTAGCTTGAAATTGTTAGGTTTTTGCATTCTAGTCGCCCGTAGAGTGCGCACTGCCCTGATGTTGACAGTACTCCCCTCTCCCAGATGCGCTCTAGGGCCTGGTTTGTCTGGATTGAGACAATGAAAACGCCTCACAGGTACTGGAGCATAGATATCAGAGGCGGAAACCCATGAGTTACTTTCAGGCCATAACCTTTGCATGAGATTCAGTACCATAGATAACACCCTCTCAGTTTAGAATCCAAAACTTTCTTGACTTCGTATTCTACTTCCCCCTGTACTAGAACTGGAGCTGGATGAGGGCGGACCTTCGGGACTGCCTTTTTCAAGAGGGAAGTGTGGAACACTGGATGAATCCGTAATGATCTTGGCAATTGTAGTTTATAGGTCACAGGATTGATTTGCTGAAGGACAGTGTAAGGACCTATGAATTTGGGGTTGAACATTTGCTTCTTCTTGAAGTCTATGGGCCTCATTACAACATTGGTGGGCGGCTACTGCCGCCCGCCAAGCTGTAACCGCCGTGCGGCCGCCAATGCGGCCACACTCCTGCGGTGCCCATTTGGACATCCCCGCTGGGCCGGCGGGCGGAAACCAAGTTTCTGCCTGCCGGCCCAGCGGGGATGTGGGCCGCAACATGGGAGCTGGCTCCAAATGGAGCCGGCGGTGTTGCGGCCGTGCAACGGGTGCAGTTGCACCCGTCGCGCTTTTCACTGTCTGCACAGCAGATAGTGAAAAGCCACATGGGGCCCTGTCAGGGGGCCCCTGCACTGCCCATGCCAGCGGCCAGCGGCATGGGCAGTGCAGGGCCCCCCAGGGGCCCCACGACTCCCCGTACCGCCAGCCTTTTCCTGGCGGTTCAGACCGCCAGAAAAAGGCTGGCGGTTGGTGACTCGTAATCCCCTGGGCAGCGCTGCAAGCAGCGAGGCCCTGGCGGATTACAACCGCTGGGGCCATTGTGGCGGAAAACCGCCGGCCCCGGCGGTGCGACCGCGGCGCTACCGCCTGTTGGTGGTGCTCCCGTCGTTTTGGCCCTGGCGTTGTAATACCGCCAGGGTCATAATGACCACCAATATGTTTTGTGGAAAGCCACACTTTATAACCTGGTTGATACTGCGGTCCCTCACAATGTTTCTTGTCATAATACTTTTTGTATGTTTGTTTTGCCTTTTCTAAATGCTGTTGAATCAATTTCTGGGTCTGATGCAGATGTTGAATGGTTTCTGACACAGCTGGAGTAAGAGAACTTTTTTGAGGAATTTTGATGGGCAAGGTGTCAGGATGATAGCCAAACAAGCCAAAAAAAAGGTGTAACGCCAGTAGAAGTGTGGAATGAGTTATTGTAGGCTAACTCAGCTAACCAGAGCATTGATGTCCAAGAATGAAGTGCTTTTTCACCGTAAGCACGCAGGTATTGCTTCAAAGTCTGATTTAGTCTCTCAGTTTGACCATCTGTTTGAGGATGATGGCTAGTAGATAGTGTAGATGTCACTTGTAGTGTTTTACACCATGTCTTCCAGAAATTGGAGGCAAAGTGCGACTCTCGATCAGAGAGGATCATGTTTGGCAGTCCATGATAACGAACCACTCTATTCAGTAAAATAGTTGACAGTTCACTGGAGGTGGGCAATTTCTTACAGGCAATGAAATGTCCATGTTTGGTGAGACTATCTACTACCACCAGGATTACTGAATGTTGTCGTACCACTGGTAGCCCTGTAATAAAGTCTAAAGAAATGTGCTCCCAAATACGACTTGAAGTTGGGAGTGGATGCAAGAACCCTTTCGGTTTTGAATGACTTGTTTTAGTGCGAGCACAGACTTCGCAGTTGTTTATCATCGCTTTTACATCTTTTATTAGGGTAGGCCACCAAAAATAGCCTTGGATTCATTCAAGAGTTTTAGGAGTACCTGGATGACCTGCCGTAGGTATAACATGCAACCAATGAAACACTATCTTGCGAAGTTTGGTAGTGAGCACGAACAAACGAGCGTCATGAAAAGGTAATCCTTGCTTGATCAACCTTTTGGGATCTGCTTGGACCCATGTCTGCCATTGCTCAACAGTGAAAGAATTGCGGATTTCTTCAAAGAAAAATTTAACTTCTTTCTCTGTGGCAGTGGCTATGTAAGAGTTGCAAACTTTTGATACTTGATACTTTTGGAGACATTGTTCTTTACATAGCGCAGAAGAGAACACGACCTTTCGTTCTGCCCAATTAATCTCCGGATTGTGATGAGTTAACCATGGTAAGCCAAGGATAATTCCATACTGGGGAGCATGGATCACGTCAAGGATGAGTTTCTCTTTATGTTTCTTTCTTTGATTCTTATCTTCACAAATCACCGTCAAAGGGACAGTCTGCAAAGTTACTGGACCTCCAGTCAAGAGTTTTCCATCGACTGCCTGGATGATTTCTGGGGTCTTTTTTTCAATACATGGGATCCCCCATGCACGGACCAATTGGGCCTCAACAAAGTTCCCGGTAGCCCCAGAATCGACTAGAGCCTTCTTGAAATAGGTCTTTTTATTTACCTGAACTTTGATACCCAGTTTGAGATGTCTAGATTGTGAAGGGTCCACGGTGACACCCAAGAGCAACCCTTCTCTGCATTTTGGGTGCTTTAGTTTTTCCGACTCGACTTGTGCATTGGCTGCAACCTTTTGGACCGGATCTCGTTTGCTCTTTGGTTTGATTGGACATTCTTTGGCAAAATGACCCTTGCACCCACAATAGAGACATTGTCCATTCTTTTTACAGAGGTCCTTTTCGTCTGTGGTCAAAGGATTCCTGATAGTTCTTGAGTCTCTGTTATCGTGAACATGCCAGGAATATTTTTCAGTCTTTTGCGTGTTCCTTTTCATTCTGTTAAACGATGATCCAGTCTCAAGACAAGGTTTATCAATTCTTGACAGCCTGTAGGCTGTGGGTCTATTTGACCTAGGATATCTTTTAGCTCCTCTTTGAGTCCCTTGTAGAACAAGGCCGCTTGTTTTTCTTCAGGCCAGGATGTCTTGGCGACCAGCCGATTAAAGTTGGCTAAATATGACACTAAGGCCCTCATTACAACATTGGCGGTAAAAGCCACTTACCGCCGTGCAGGAGACTGCCAACACACTGCCGCGGCCGTGGAATTCCGCCACAGCGATTATGACCCACAGCACGGAATCCGCCAAAATTGAGACACCCACACAAGTCTGCCACACCAAAGGTCAGTGATAAACTGGCGAAAACAAAACCTCCACCGTCACGCCAACAGAAATACGCCCACACTATCACGACACACGAATCCACGCGGCGGTCTTTCAACCGCGGTATTCCATTGGCGGTACACTCCGCCGCGCTCAAAATACACACACTCTTACAAAACACAGCCACATTGGACAATTCGAAACACGCACACCTTATGCACATACACACACCACACCCACACACCCAATACAATATAAAACACACACCCACAACACCCACAAACCCCTACAAACAAAATCCCGAACGAAGGCCAGAGAGAGACACCACAAACAACTACCAAGCATCCACAGGCACACAATACCATCACCCACAGAACTTCCACGTACCTCACACAACACACCACTAAATATCACCCCACTTATCACTACACACACCACCCCACATATCACCCCACACATCACCCACACCACCCCATGGCACGGCAAAGACACCCCAGGTTCTCTGAGGAGGAGCTCACGGTCATGGTGGAGGAAATTGTCGGGGTAGAGCCACAGCTATTCGGATCACAGGTGCAGCACACCTCCATAGCTAGGAAGATGGAGCTATGGTACAGAATAATGGACAGGGTCAACGCAGTGGGACAGCACCCAAGAAATTGGGATGACATCAGGAAGAGGTGGAACAACCTACGGGGGAAGGTGCGTTCCGTGGTCTCAAGACACCACCTTGCGGTTCAGCGGACTGGCGGCGGACCCCACCTCCTCCCCCACAACTAACAACATGGGAGAAGCAGGTCTTGGTGATTCTGCATCCTGAGGGCCTCGCAGGAGTAGATGGAGGAATGGACTCTAGTAAGTCAAATCTTAATTATTACATCCCCCACCCTACCTGCATGCCATCACAAATCCCCGCCCTCACCCCCATCACTCCTACTCCTCACAAATGTCCCACTATCACAACCCACCCATCCCAACACCAAGCCCTGCATGCAACAACAAAGCATGGACACCCATCACCAAAGCATGCCCACTGCACATACCCATACACCCCCCTAAACCACCATCACACAAGGTCCTACACAGGAATGCAAGCACTGGGGTACACAGACACCCACCCATTGCACACCATGGCACACACAGATGTAATAAACATCCTTTATACCCCAGCAGGACCCCTACCCAACGTCACCGGACAGGAGGGTCCACACATGTCCACACCACTAACAGAAGAGGCCCACAGTGATGACAGCAGCTCTGTCCAACTGGATCTAGATGACCAGCCCGGCCCATCGGGGACCTCGGGACAGTCGGTTCCCCTCACGCAGTCACAGGCCACTACAGACCATCCCCCCTCTGGAAACACCAGCAACGCACCCACCGAGCGGGCCCATACCTCTGTCCCCAGGACACATCAAGCAGCAGTGTGTCCAGCACTACAGGGAACCCAGGCTAACCCAGCACCCCAATAACAACAGGGACCTTGGTCCAGTGGTAGTGGGCACAAGGTCCAGGGGACGGAGGCCCAGGAACACAGGGGAACTGGGAGGGCTGATGTGCGACAGGGGGAGGACAGGCCAAGGGAACCCACTCTCCACGAGGCCCTCTCCTCCATCATGAGAGCCTACCACCACTCCCAGGAGATGAAGGCAACGGTACTGGCCAAGTTTCCGGAGACCCAGCGCCTGCAGGAGGAACAGTATTTGGGCTTCAGGGAGGAACTCAGAGCCATCAACTCCACCCTGGGCACCATCGTAGGGGTGCTGAAGGAAGTTCTCAACACCAGGAGGGACACTGTGGCACAACAAGGGGCCCCTGACACTAGCATGGACGATGAACTGCCCACCACCTCCACCGGCGCTAGTGGACATGAGGCACCGCCACAGGACCACCACACCAGCACCCCACCCCCTGCAGAGGGAGAACCACCCCGCAAACGGTCCCTGAGATCCAGGACAAAGACAGAGAACGATGCCAATACCCCTGCCAAGAAATGAGACCACCCTGAATGTCATCCTTCTGTCCCACTTTGTCACCCTGTCCATCCTCAAACTGCCCCAGCTCCACTTCCTATGCCCATTTGGGCAATGCACCTGTGAGACTAATAGACTGGACTCTGCCATGGACAATCCTCCACCGTCACCCCTCACCATTTTACAACCCCCTCCATTATTGAGCACTTAAATAAACACCCTTGAAGCACAAAGCAATCAGTCTGTGATTTCGGAATAGTGTATTAGCAATTACTGTGGCAAAATACTCTTTCAATTGTAATGTCAACATACCTATGTCACACAGCTCTAGTCCATAAGGAAACAAAGCAGATGTCACACTGTGGGACCTACATCTGTGAAATCGTAAGGGAAAGTGACAACTCAGTGACCATACACTGGGTGAAAACGACAGACAGTAAAAAGGTAGTAGTGTTAAAGTACATGTAGTAGGCAGGTGTTGTCGCAAAGCTAAGTTGTGAAGCATACAGCAGGCCACGATGATCTGGCACACCTTCTTTGGTAAGTAGAATAGGGATCTACCTGTCTTATGTAGGCACCTGAACCTGGCCTTCAGGAGGCCGAAGGTCCACTCTATTATCCGCCGTGTTCGCCCATGGGCCTCATTGTAGTGTTCCTCTGCCCTTGTCTTGGGATTCCTCACTGGAGTCAGTAGCCATGACAGGTTGGGGTAACCAGAGTCACCTGCAAATGGCGAGGGACAACTGTTAGACACACACTAACCTGGAGGGATATCCCCAGACCCAGACAACCATTCCCACTGACTTGCTTCCAGGTGCTCACCTATGAGCCACACACAGTGCCTCTGGAGTTGACCCATCACATAAGGGATGCTGCTATTCCGCTGGATGTAGGCGTCATGCACTGAGCCAGGGAACCTGGCATTCACATGGGAGATGTACTGGTCTGCCAGACACACCATCCGCACATTCATTGAATGATAACTCTTCCGGTTTCGGTACACCTGTTCACTCCTGCGGGGGGTACCAAAGCCACATGTGTCGCATCAATGGCACCTATGATGTTGGGGATATGTCCCAGGGCATAGAAGTCACCTTTCACTGTAGGCAAACCCTCCACCTGAGGGAAAACGATGTAGCTCCGCATGTGTTTCAGCAGGGCAGACAACACTCTGGACAACACATTGGAAAACATAGAATGGGACATCCCTGATTCTATGGCCACTGTTGTTTGAAATGACCCACTTGCAAGGAAATGGAGTACTGACAGCACCTGCACTTGAAGGGGGATTCCTGTGGGATGGCAGATAGCTGACATCAGGTCTGGCTTCAGCTGGGCACACAGTAAACTGGATTGTGGCACGGTCAAGCCTGTAGGTGATGATCACATGTCTTTCCTCCATTGTCGACAGGTCCACCAGCAGTCTGTACACTGGAGGATGCCGCCATCTCCTCACATGTCCCAGCGGACGGTACCTATGAAGGAAAACAGCGAGCACCGAGTCAAACAACTCAGAGGTACGTACCCACAGCTTACACAGAGCACGAATCATAATCCGAAAATTGGCCTGTATGTGTGTTGAGGCTAGGTCTAGGTATGTGTGACGCACTTAAAAATTAAGCCATGTGGGCCCCTGAAATGGCGGCTGCCTGACCTGTAAAGTGGGACAATGGGATGTGAGGTAAATGCGCTGGCGTTGTACACCGTCGCGGTAGGCGGTAGAAGACCGCTGCGCAATGCTGCATTGGTTAACATTGGACCCTATGGGCCCCAGGAGCCAATGACGATGTACGCCGGCGGTGACAGTACGCACTGCCGCGGACGTGACCGCCATTTTCTATCTGTTCAATCACCTGATATTCGACAAGAGAGGACCTACACTGCAAGTGCTGCTGTGACCTCGGTCTGGAAGAGACAATGGCTCGTGAGACTGGGGAAAGGGCCCCTGCCTTCACATCAGAGGAGTTGGAGAAACTCGTGGATGGGGTCCTCACCCAGTACACGCTACTCTACGGTCCTCCAGACAAACAGGTAAATACATTGGGAGCATGCTGTATGGGCTATGCCTGTGTGGAGTGGGGTGGATAAAAGATTGGGGGGGGAGATTGAGGCGTGCATGAAACGACGGTGAGTGCATGTGCATAAGGGCAAGGGTAGGGATGGGGGCCAATGACTGTGATGGTGCATTTGGTAATAACTTTTCTTTTCCCCCTGTACAATTCATGTAGGTCAGGGCCCAACAGAAAAAAGATATTTGGCGTGCCATCGTCAAGGACGTCCGGACCCTGGGGGTCTACCACAGACTGAGCACCCACTGCCGGAAAAGATGGGAGGACATTCGCCGCTGGAGCAAGAAGACGGCGGAGGCCCAGCTGGGGATGGCCTCCCAACGTGGGAGGGGTGCCCGTCGCACCATGACCCCCCTGATGTTCAGGATCCTGGCAGTGGCGTACCCGGAGTTGGATGGGCGCTTGGGGGCATCACAGCAGCCACAAGGGGGTGAGTACACTCTCATTCTGCTGATTTTGCGTACAGTGGAGGTGTCTGGGTGGGGGAGGTGGGCTGTGGGTTTCCCTAGGCCAGGGCGAGTTTAGTAGGCAAGGTCCCGTTGTTCTGGCAGAGCCTGTGGCACTCTACCCCACCTGTATAAAGTGCCAAGTACACCTAGTCAGGCTCCTGTTTCATCCATGTGCGCAGATGTCATCCATTGCCTTGTAGGCCATGTCCAAGGGATTGAACTTTGGAGGCCAAGTGCGCGGCGTAGTGCAGGGGGCTTCTGTGTCTGTCGTGTCCTCCAACGGTAGCGGTAATGCATGCACTCAACATGTCTTTCTTCTGCCGTCCCCCCCTTTTTGTGGTCTCCTTGTTCTTGTGTGCATTAGCATCATCAGGCGGAGGAGCAGTGGCAACGGAGCAGGAGGGAGCTGCATCCCACATGGCCCTGGAGGGCGAGACAACGGACTCGGAGTTCACCAGTGGGATGGAGGGCGAGGGGAGCTCCACGGCGGGGACAGGAGCTGACACCAGTGACACGGACTCGTCCTCTGATGGGAGCTCCCTTGTTTTGGCAGCAACATCTGTGCCCCCCGCATCTACAGGTACAGCCGCCACCCCCCTACCAGCACCACCCTCCCAGCAGCCCCTCAGCCTTTGCCCCGTGCCCGCTCACCCAGGAGGGTGGACATCACCTTTGCCCCAGGCACCTCAGGCCCTGCCCCAGTCACCCCTGCTGCCCTCAGTGAGGAGGCCATTGACCTCCTCAGGTCCATCACTGTTGGGCAGTCTACCATTTTGAATGCCATCCAGGGTGTAGAAAGGCAGTTGCAACAACAAATGCATTCCTGGAGGGCATTCATTCTGGACAGGAGGCCCTTCAGCGAGCTTTTCAGACTCTGGCCTCAGCACTAATGGCAGCCATTGTCCGTGTGTCTAGCCTCCCCTCTCCAACTACCTCCACCCAGACCCAATCCCCTGTACCTCAGCCTATCCCAAGCACACTTTCAGACCAGCATGCACACACGTCAACACACAAGGGAAGCTCAGGCAAACATAAGCACCACACATCCCACAGGCACTCACGCAAGCATCACACACAGGCAGACACACCAACATCCACTGCCTCCACTGTGTCCCCCTCCTCCTCGTCTCCCTCCTCCCTCCCAGTCTCGTCTCCACTCACACCTGCATGCACTACATCTACAGCCACTACTGCTATCTCCAGCGCATGCACCTTCACCCAAAGTCACCAAACGAACACCTCCTACAACCTCTTTCTCCACTCCCAAACCCCCTCTAGCTACCCATCCCAGTGTTTCCCAAAAACTTTTCCTGTCCAACCTTGACCTCTTTCCACACACCTCCCACCCCGTCCGTCTCCTAGGGCCCGACTCTCCAGGTCCCAACCTAGCACCTCAGCCACAACATCTCCGGGACCAGTGGTGCCTGTAGTCACTGGAATCTGGAGTGCACTGGCCACCAGGGCAGCCAGTGTGGCACGGAGCCACAGCACGGACAGTCCCCCACCTGTGAAGCATCAAAAGTTGGCCAGTGCCCGGCGGAGGGGGGAAGACTCCAGCCACCAAAGCCGCTCCCAGGTGTACAGGTGGGAGTGTGGAGTCAGCTGCGACACCTTCCAAGGTGGGGAAGGACCGCAAGAAAGTCAGCAGGTCTGGGAAGAGCAGCACGGCGGAGAAGACCGCCATCATCCCTGCTGCCCGGGAGCCCACTGCCATCATCCCCGCTGCCCAAGAGGCCACCGCCAGCACCTGCCCTGCTGCCCAAGAGGCCACCGTCAGCACCAGCCCCGCTGGGCCAGACAGGACCGCCAGCACCAGCTCCGCTGGGCCAGAGAGGACCACCAGCACCAGCCCCGCTGGGCCATGAAGGACCACCAGCAGCTGAGTCACTGCAAAGGACACCGCCGCCACAAGCACTGCTGAACAGAAAACCGCCGCCACAAGCACCGCTGAACAGGGTACCGCCGCCACAAGCACCGCTGAACAGGGCACCGCCGCCACAAGCACCGCTGGCCCATGAGCGCCAAGGGCACTGACGCTACTGAGTCCGTCACAAGCAGGATGTGGCCGCTGGGCCAGAGAGGACCGCCAGCATCAGCCCCGCAGGGCCAGACAGGACCGCCAGCACCAGCCCCGCTGGGCCAGAGAGGACCACCAGTACCAGCCCTGCTGGGCCAGACAGGACCGCCAGCACCAGCCCCGCTGGGCCAGAGAGGACCGCCAGCACCAGCCCCGCTGGGCCACACAGGACCGCCAGCACCAGCCCCAGCACCGCTGGGCCAGAGAGGACCACCAGCACCAGCCCCGCTGGGCCAGAGAGGACTGCCAGCACCAGCCCCGCTGGGCCAGAGAGGACCGCCAGCACCAGCCCCGCTGGGCCAGAGAGGACCACCAGCCCCGCTGGGCCAGACAGGACCGCCAGCACCAGCCCCCCTGGGCCAGAGAGGACCGCTAGCACCAGCCCCGCTGGGCCAGAGAGGACCGCCAGCACCAGCCCCGCAGGGCCAGACAGGACCGCCAGCACCAGCCCCGCTGGGCCACAGAGGACCACCAGCACCAGCCCTGCTGGGCCAGAGAGGACCGCCAGCACCAGCCCCGCTGAGCCAGACAGGACCGCCAGCACCAGCCCCGCTAGGCCAGAGAGGACCGCCAGCACCAGCCCCGCTAGGCCATGAAGGACCACCAGCAGCTGAGTCACTGCAAAGGACACCGCCGCCACAAGCACTGCTGAACAGAAAACCGCCGCCACAAGCACCGCTGAACAGGGTACCGCCGCCACAAGCACCGCTGAACAGGGCACCGTCGCCACAAGCACCGCTGGTTCATGAGCGCCAAGGGCACTGACGCTACTGAGTCCGTCACAAGCAGGATGTGGCACTCTGGGCACCAAACCCCCTCCAGAACCAGTGGAGAGATCCATCCACTACCTCAGTCCTTGGCAGGATGTAGCACTCTGGGCACCAGGCCCCCTCCAGAACCAGTGGAGAGAGCCATCCACTACCTCAGTCCTTGGCAGGATGTAGCACTCTGAGCACCATGCCCCCTCCAGAACCAGTGGAGAGATACATCCACTACCTCAGTCCTTGGCAGGATGTAGCACTCTGGGCACCAAGCCCCCTCCAGAACCAGTGGAGAGATCCATCCACTTGAGAGACTGTGGCTTTGCACTCCCCAGAATGCGGCAGTGGGAAAACCAACCACTGTAGAGACTTGAGAGACTGTGGCTTTGCACTCCCCAGGATTGAACAGTGGGCAACCCACCCACTGTAGACATTTGAGAGACTGTGGCTTTGCATTCCCCAGGATTGAACAGTGGGCAACCCACCCACTGTAGAGACTTGAGAGACTGTGGCTTTGCACTCCCCAGGATTGAACAGTGGGCAAACCACCCACTGTAGAGACTTGGGAGACTGTGGCTTTGCACTCCCCAGGATTGAACAGTGGGCAAACCACCCACTGTAGAGACTTTGGAGACTGTGGCTTTGCACTCCCCAGGATTGAACAGTGGGCATGTGGCCCCCTCGTGGATTTGGCGTCGTGCACTCAACCGGCCTAGGTGCCCCCCCTTTCCCTCCCCATGAGGTGCCTGTTTAATTGCTCTCTGATGCCCCTGCAGTGTTCTCTCCGTCATGGTCGGGGATCTTGTGTGGGCCTCGCCCATACCGTGTGGGCCCAGTGTTCCACGGACTTCAATGGAGCACTACCTGGACTACTATTCTTGGTGTATATTTTGTTTATAGTGTATATATATATATTTTTGCGTACTTGATTTTAATATATTACAATGGTTACACTCTTGTGTTGTCGTGGGTGAGGGTGGGGGTGGGGGTGTTACGTGTGTGTGTCCCTGTTTGCCCCCCTCCCCTGTGTCATAGGTGCAGTACACACCGTGGTCTTCGCCGCCGGCGTTCGTGCTTCTGGTAGAGGAGCAAGAAGATTAGGGCTGGCAGGATCTGCAGCTCTGGTTCCATGGCGTCCTGGTTCCTCGTGGGGTGTGTAGAGGTGAGCGTTTTCCCTTCGAATTCCTGTTTCCACTGTGTTTTTGTCCACGGTGAATCTGCCCCGGAAAAGGTGGCGGATTGGTAGGTTGAGATACTGTGGGCGGTACTTTGTCCTCCGCCTGTATATTGGCGTTGACCGCCAAGCTGTTTGTTTGTACCGCCGTGGCGGTCAGATTGTTAAAGTGGCTGTCTTTGTTGGCTGTTTCCGCCACGGTTGTGATTCCAATTTTTTTACCGCCGGCCTGTTGGCGGTCTTACCACCGCTTTAGCACCGTCCGCCAGGGTTGTAATAACCACCTAAGTCCTGATTCCCTTGTCGTAAGTCTAATAATTCACGATCTGCTGACAATGTTACAGTTCTACGATCAAAAACTCGTTCAAACTTGTGAACAAAATTTCTCCAATTGTACAGCAGGGGACTGTCTTTACGCACAAGAGGGATAGCCCAGGTATCTGCATGTCCAGTCAGATATGATAACAAGAAACCTACTTTGGACTGGGCATCGGGGAAAGTATGTGGTCTGCAGGTCAAATGTAATTCCACTTGAATCAAGGTGTCGCCTGAGAAACGTTCTGGGGGAGCTAAAGGAGTGGCTGAAGGAACATTGAGGTGAATGTTTTTCGGATTACCTCCAGAAGTCTGAGAAGAAGGACCCAGCCAAGACACACCTGTGGGATTTTGTTCCTTCTTCTCTACCTTATTCAGTAACTGAATCACTCTCTCAGCTAGGCTAGTTGCCAAATCTTTTGATGAAACCACCTCTGCTTGGAGCTGAGTGATAGCCTTGACTAGCTCGTCCAGTGTGGCCATGTTGAGAACATACACAAACCAGGAGGATATTAATTTGTGGGCTCACTATTCTGTCAGAGTCACCAGATCCTCGGGGTCTGTGCACGTTCCCAACACTTCCACCACAAGACAGCTCCAATACTCTGATTAGAATTGTCACAGAGTCTAAGAGAGTCCAAGTGGGGAAAAGTGGATTAGGAAGGGAACAGCTGGGAAGGAGACCTGTAGGAAGCGAAAAGGTTAAAACACACAATATCAAGATTATATCATATTAATCAGTACTAGGCTATGACTCTAAGCATTGTCATTCTGAAAACTTGGACAACATAAGCATAGACTTAAATAACTAGGCTTCAAGATGACTGGATACCTGTGAGGGAATCAAGAAAGGTTAAATGCAACTTTCAAATTCAAGTATTATCTTTTGCATGAGGATCAGGAAATAATCTGAATGATTTCTAAACCATCATATGAATCGTGTTGGAGGAACTTATTATGTACATACAACATGACATCTAGAAGTCTAGCATTTTTGTTTTCTTAAAATTGCCGGAACATGAATTGCGCACTTTGCAGATTTTCACAAAGGTTGTAAATACCATGAAATGATTGTGCACCATGAATAACATAAGTTAGACTTGAGAAATAAATCACGCGTCTTGCCGACTCAAAAGCCAACAAGTAAATGTCATGAAGTGGTAGCGCATAATGAACACTGATTTTAAACACAACAAATTAATAGCGCGTGTTGCCGATTCGAGCACCCCCAAGTAAATGCCATGAAATGGTAACGCTCGCTGAATAGCATGAGTTCAACACAAGTAATGAATCGCGCGTTCTGCCGATTCGAATGTCAGCCAATAAATGTCATGAAATTGTAACGCACAATGAATATCATGAATTAGACACAAGAAATGAATCAGGCGCCTTGCCGATTTGAAGCCCACCATGTGAATGCCAAGGAATGGTGGTGCACACTGAATATCATGAATTAAACACAAGAAAAGGAATTGCGCGACTTGCTGATTCGAAGACTACCTTATGAATGACAAGAAATGGTAGCGTACAAGGAAGAACATGAATCTAGGCACCGTAAAAGAATCGCACCTCTTGCCGATTCAAATGTCACCACATGAATGTCAGGAAATGGTAGCGTACAATGAATAACATGAATTACACACAAGAAATTAATTGCGTGTCTTGCCGATTCGAATGCCACCATGTAACTGCCAAGAAATGGTAGCGCACAATGAATATCAAGGGTTAAAGCACGAGGAACGAATCGCGCGTCTTGCCAATTCGAATGCCACCATGTAACTGCCAAGAAATGGTAGCGCACAATGAATATCAAGGGTTACAGCGCGGGGGAAAGAATCTCGCGTCTTGCCGATTCGAATATTAACATGTAAATGCCAGAAAAACCCAGAGTACATTCACACACACAAGGTAAAATCTCTCACCATGAAAATTAGGCCCAGGAACTCGGATGCCTTCGAAAACGGGATCGGGGGCCCAGCCTGACCTCCGTCTTACCGCCCTGATCAAGGATCACCAATGTAAATGAAGGGCAAAGGCCTGGAAGATCAAAATAGGCCTCCGGAACAGGAGCTCAGGAAGTTGTTGCTGCTCTGCACCGGGACCTCTGAATAGTGAGAACGTGGAGCTGGGCTGGCTCCCTTTTATAGAGTCTTAGCCCAGCCCACCAACCACACCCAGGCATGCTGCAGGGAAAGCTTCTAGAAGGCCCTGGAAGTGGACCACACCCTGACACAGTCTGAAAGCCTGCAGCAGTACATTGCATGTGAACAGTATGTATATGCATGCTGAACATAAGTCTTCAGGATTAAACTCTGCAATACAAAAGGTTAAACAACATCATATCAGCACAATGCATAAATTATGTTAGCTTGAAATTGTTAGGTTTTTGCAATCTAGTCGCCCGTAGAGCGCGCACTGCCCTGATGTTGACAGAAACACAGCATGCTCTTTTAAGGGCTATCAATTCAGTTACTTGTGTGGAAAAGACTCCTTGAGCAAGGAGGCTCTGATCTCTTCTGAGAAAGTACAGACTTCATTGGCAGCTCTTAGATTTCTTCATGATCTCTTGAGCTGGAGCCATCGACAAACATTACATGATCTGATACAGGAAGAGGCGTATCTTGAATGTCAGGTTTGGGCTTGATGCAAAGCTAAGGTACATCTAGACAGTCATGCTAAATTTCATCAACATCTGTTTCATTGGCAGACAAAGGCAGGCAAAATTGTAGCAGCATTCAATGTCAAGCAACATTTTAATGTACCGTAAGAAGCAGCCAGAATCATCTGCTCATACCTCATCATGCTGCTGTTAAATGTTGGTTTTGGTGTGGGTTAACAACATTTCTACTAAATACGGTACAAAAACATTTAAAGGATGACCCATAACAATACTGTTCAACACTGACACCAACTAATGCCATGGCTTTGAGACAGCCAGGCAATGGTGCAGCTACTGGATCAAGAGTCTGTGTGTGTTTCTGTGAAACTGAGTTAGCACTAAAATGGCACATCCCTCACTTTCACTGCAGTACAAAGTAAACATTTATTATAATCAGGCATTCCCAGAGCAGGGTTGTTAGAAATGGGATTGGCAGTCAGGTTACCCAAGGACCCTCGCTCTAGTCAGGGTAAGTCACACACAATCCAAATTATCCTGTGCCCACCCTCTGGGAGCTTAGCACTGAGCAGTCAGGCTTAACTTAGAAGGCAATGTGTAAAGTATTTGTGCAATAAATCATGCAATAACACAGTAGAAAACCACAAAAATAGACCACACAGTGTTTAGAAAAAGATATAGGGGGTCATTACAACCCTGGCGGTCGGTGGTAAAGCGGCCGTAAGACCGCAAACAGGCTGGCGGAAAAAAAAATGGAATCGTCATCTGCCACTTCAACATTCCGACCCCCATGGCGGTGAAGACCGCTGGGCTGGAGATTGTGGTCTCCAGCCCGGCCGTCATCACTAGACCGCCGACGACATAAGGACCCTGCATACCGCCATGGAACTCGGGTGGTTGGGAACCGCCATGAGATCCATGGCGGTAGGTACTATCAGTGCCAGGGAATTCCTTCCCTGACACTGATAGGGGTCTCCCCCGCTACCCCCCACTAATCCTCCCCCCCACCCCCCCACCACCCTGCCACCACCCAAAGGTGGCACAACCCCCCTCCCCACCCCGACCCAGGACATGCACATATACACACCCCTACACGCATACACCCCCAACATGCACATATACACACCCCTACACGCACACATACACCCGACAACACATACCCGCACACATACAAACAGACATGCACACTGTCCGACCAGCACACATTTCCCATACACACAACACTCCCCCTACGCATACACTCACTCACTCACCCCCTCTACACTCTCACACGCACACCCCCATGCATGCACACACCACACAACACCCCCCCACCCCCTTCCCTAATGGACGATCAACTTACCTTGTCCGTTGATCCTCCGGGAGGGGACGGGATCCATGGGGGCAGCTCCGCCACCAGCACACCGTCACCAGAACACCGCCACACCGAATCATGGGACGTGATTCAGTGGGCGGTGTTCTGTTGACGTGGCGGTGGAGGTTGAGCAACCTCCACTTTCCCACCGTCCGCCAGTATGGCTGCTGGCGGCTTTCCATACGAAAAAGGACGGCGAGCTGCCAGCGGTCATAATACGTGGCGCGGAAGACCGTCACCACTGGCGGTCTTCAGCACGGCGGTACCTCAGCGGTTTTGCGAAAAGACCGCTGAGGTCGTAATGATCCCAATAATATTTATCTGGTAAAAAGCAGGTCAAAGCGATTAAGATGCAATAAGTATATGTTGAGATATCACTGTACAAATGATATAAAGGCCCTCATTACAACCCTGGGGGACGGTGTTAAAGCACCAGTAATACTGTCAACAGGCCAGCGGTAAAAAAAAAAGGTGATCACGACCACAGCGGAAACTGCCAACACAGACAGCCACTTTAATACTCCAACCGCCACGGCGGTAGCAACAAACACCGCTGCAGTAACTGCCAACAGACAGACAGAAGACAATGTACCGCCCACCCTATCACAACCCGCCAATCCGCCAGTTTTTCCGGGGCGGTACCAACGCCGTAAAAAGCACTGCAGAAACAGTCTTTAGAAGGGAAACCACTCACCTCTCGACACTCAATGAAGAACCAGGACGCCATGGAGCCCGAGCTGCAGGTCATGCCGATGCTAGTGTATCTGCTAAAACACCAGGAACACCAAAGCCAGCCACGACCATGGTGAGTACTGCACCTAGCACACTGGGGAGGAAAAAGAGAGTGACACACACACGCAACACGCATCACCCCCACCCCCACCCTCACCCACAACACCATACACACAAACACATGCAGCAACAGTACATTTACACCCCATAACCCCCTGGAAGAACTCAAGGACAAAAGGAATTGAGTGCAAATAGTGATATTTTGAAATTTGCAGATAAAGTTTACGATAGGAAAAAACAGTATATACAAATATTTACAGTATGTACTGAAGCCCATACACTGTCCTTTGCAAATGTACATGGCCCAGTGGGCCAACAAATCATGGGCAAAGCCCACACTTGGCTCCTGCCTCAGGGGCATCAGGTCGAAAACACACAGGCACCTCAGGGGGAAGGGGAGGGGGGGCACCTCAGCCGGAAGATGGTACTACGCCACTGGTCCTGGAGGGGGCAACACAGCGATGTCCTGGGGAGTGCAAAGCCACAGTCTCTCAAGTGGGTGGGTTGCCCACTGCTTGGTCCTGGGGAGTGCAAAGCCACAGTCTCTCAAGTGGGTGGTTTGCCCACTGCTTGGTCCTGGGGAGTGCAAAGCCACAGTCACTCAAGTGGGTGATTTGCCCACTGCTTGGTCCTGGGGAGTGCAAAGCCACAGTCTCTCAAGTGGGTGGGTTGCCCACTGCTTGGTCCTTGGGAGTGCAAAGCCACAGACTCTCAAGTGGGTGGCTTCTCCCACTGGTTCTGGAGGGGGCATTGTGTCCAGTCTGCGTCATCCTGGGAAGGATGGGGTGAGTGGATGGCTTCTTCCACTGGTTCTGGAGGGGGCCTTGTGCCCAGTCTGCTTCATCCTGCCAAGGAAAGTGATAGTGGATGCATTTCTCCACTGGTTCTGGAGGGGGCCCTGAGCCCAGTCTGCTTCATCCTGCCAAGGAAAGTGATAGTGAATGTATTTCTCCACTGGTTCTGGAGGGGGCTTTATGCCCAGTCTGCTTCATCCTGCCAAGGAAAGTGATAGTGGATGCATTTCTCCACTGGTTCCTGAGGGGGCCCTGTGCCCAGTGATGCTGCACCTGGGGTGTGGCAGTTCCCATTCCCTCACCTGGGTATCTGAGGCACGAGATGTTTAGGGAACAGGTAGCATCATACTCCATGGAGGCAGAGCCAGACTCCATCCTGTGGCGAATAAGGCTGCAAACTGCTGGTAGTGCCGGTGCTGGTGGGGATGCTTCAAGTGGTGGGGGGAGGGTCCAGGCCGTCTCCTGCAGCCCCGGACGGCTGCCCACTGGGGATGCTGCTGCTGACAGTTGTTGTGGTACCGGCTGGGCATGTGGCGGTGCAGATGGTGGTGCAGGTGGTGGTGCTTGTGGCGGTGTCTGCGGCGGGGATGCTGCTGGTGCTGGCCGTGGTGCAGGTGCTGGTAGTGGTAGTGGTGGAGGAAGACACTAGGCCATCTCCTGCAGCCTCGGACGGCTCCCTACAGGGAATACTGCTGCTGACAGTTGTTGTGGCAGCTGTGGTGCAGGTGGCGGTGCAGGGGGCGGTGTAGGTGGCGGGGCAGATGGCGGGCAGGTGGCGGTGCCTGCGGTGGTGCTCTCCACGGTACAGGTTGCGAGGCTGTTGGTACTGATGGTGGGAACTAGTCCCTCACCTGGAGCCTCCGAGGCCTGAAGTGCCTTGCCTTGGGTTTTCTTCCCCTTCCCCACCTTGGCAGATGCTGCTGGGACCTTGGCACTGGCAGCTTGAGTTTTGGAGGAGGCCTTGCTGGGTGGGTTTTGCTTCTTGGCTGTGCTGCATGCTGGCCCCTTCTTCACCTTGGCAGGTGGCGAAATCGGTTGGTCCTTTGCAGAGGTCGGTGGCACACTGGCTGCCCTGATGGGTGCCCGCTTTGATCCTCTGGGACTTGCAGGTACCACAGCAGATGCCGACTTGGTGGCTGAGGTGCTGGCCTGGGATCTTGACACACTGGCCCGAGGGGAAGGACGGGGGGAGGCGTAGGGAAGAGGTCAATGTTTGCTAGGAAACATTTTTTAGACACACTGGGACGGGAAGATGGAGAGGGTTTGGAAGTGGAGGAAGAGAGAGTGGTTGTAGGAGGTGTACGTCTGCTGAGTTTGGGTGAAGGTGCATGGGCTGGATGCTGTTGGGTGGATGGGTGCTTGCGTTTGTGTACTTTGGGAGGAGGGGTCACAGACACATTGGGAGAGGTGTAGGAAAGTACCATCTTGCCTGGCATGTTACCCCCATTTTTACTTGTGTGCCACTTTGTTTTTGCCTGTCTCATTGGGATCCTGCTAGCCAGGACCCCAGTGCTCATAGTTTGTGGCTTGAATGTGTTCCCTATGTGGTGCCTAACTGTGCACTGAGCCTCTGCTAACCAGAACCTCAGTGCTTATGCTCTCTCTGTCTTTAAAATTGTCACTGCAGGCTAGTGACCATTTTAGCAATTCTGATTGGCACACTGGAACACCCTTATAATTCCCTAGTATATGGGACCTAGGTACCCAGGGTATTGGGGTTCCAGGAGATCCCTATGGGCTGCAACATTTCTTTTCCACCCATAGGGAGCTCAGACAATTCCTACACAGGACTGCCACTGCAGCCTGAGTGGAATAACGTCCACGTTATTTCAGAGCCATTTTACACTGCACTTTAGTAACTTATAAGTCACCTATATGTCTAACCCTCACTTGGTGAAGGTTAGGTGCAAACTTACTAAGTGTGAGGGCACCCTGGCACTAGCGAAGGTACCCCCACATTGTTCAGGGCAATTTCCCCGTACTTTGTGAGTGCAGGGACACCATTACACACATGCACTACATATAGGTCAATACCTATATGTAGCTTCACAATGGTAACTCCGAATGTGGCCATGTAACATGTCTAAGATCATGGAATTGTCCCCCATGCCAAATCCAGTATTGGGGTGCCAATCCCATGCATCCCCGGGGCTCCAGCATGGACCCCCAGTACTGCCAAACTAGCTCTCTGGGGTTTTTACTGCAGCTACCCCTGCTGCCAACCCACAGACAGGCTTCTGCCCACCTGGGGTATGGCAGCCTAGACCCAGGAAGGCAGAACAAAGGATTTCCTCTGAGAGAGGGTGTTACACCCTCTCCCTTTGGAAATAGATGTTAAGGGCTGGGGAGGAGTAGCCTCCCCCAGCCTCTGGAAATGCTTTGAAGGGCACAGATGGTGCCCTCCTTGCATAAGCCAGTCTACACCGGTTCAGGGATCCCCCAGCCCCTGCTCTGGAGCAAAACTGGACAAAGGAAAGGGGAGTGACCACTCCCCTGTCCATCACCACCGCAGGGGTGGTGCCCAGAGCTCCTCCAGTGTGTTCCAGACCTCTGCCATCTTGAATGCAGAGGTGTGAGGGCACAGTGGAGGCCTCTGAGTGGCCAGTGCCAGCAGGTGATGTCAGAGACCCCTCCTGATAGGTGCTTACCTGGTTAGGTGGCCGAACCTCCTCTGAGGGCTAATTAGGGTCTCTCCTGTGGGTTTCTCTTCAGAAAACAAATGCAAGAGCTCACCAGAGTTCCTCTGCATCTCTCTCTTCGACTTCTGCCAAGGATCGACCGCTGACTGCTCCAGGACGCCTGCATAACCGCAACAACGTAGCAAGACGACTACCAGCAACATTGTAGCACCTAATCCTGCTGGCTTTCTCAACTGTTTCCTGGTGGTGTCTTGCTCTGAGGGGTTTCTGCCTTCACCCTGCACTGGAAGCCAATAAGAAATCTCCTGTGGGTCAATAGAATCTTCCCCCTGCTAACGCAGGCACCAAACTTCTCTTCACCGTTCTTCTGGGTCCCCTCTCATCTTGACGGGCCTGGTCCCTGGAACATAGGAGCTGGATCCAAGTGACCCGACAGTCCAGTGGTCCTTCTGTCCAAATTTGGTGGAGGTACGTTCTTGCCTCCCTGTAGGAAAGTACCATCTTGCCTGGCATGTTACCCCCATTTTTCACTGTATATATGTTGTTTTAGTTGTATGTGTCACTGGGACCCTGTCATCCAGGGCCCCAGTGCTCATAAGAGTGCCTGAATGTGTTACCTGTGTAGTGACTAACTGTCTCACTGAGGCTCTGCTAATCAGAACCTCAGTGGTTATGCTCTCTCATTTCTTTCCAAATTGTCACTAACAGGCTAGTGACCAATTTCACCAATTTACATTGGCTTACTGGAACACCCTTATAATTCCCTAGTATATGGTACTGAGGTACCCAGGGTATTGGGGTTCCAGGAGATCCCTATGGGCTGCAGCATTTCTTTTGCCACCCATAGGGAGCTCTGACAATTCTTACACAGGCCTGCCACTGCAGCCTGAGTGAAATAATGTCCACGTTATTTCACAGCCATTTTACACTGCACTTAAGTAACTTATAAGTCACCTATATGTCTAACCTTTACCTGGTAAAGGTTGGGTGCTAAGTTACTTAGTGTGTGGGCACCCTGGCACTAGCCAAGGCGCCCCCACATTGTTTAGGGCCAATTCCCCGGACTTTGTGAGTGCGGGGACACCATTACACGCGTGCACTACATATAGGTCACTACCTATATGTAGCTTCACAATGGTAACTCCGAATATGGCCATGTAATATGTCTATGATCATGGAATTGCCCCCTCTATACCATCCTGGCATAGTTGGCACAATCCCATGTTCCCAGTGGTCTGTAGCACAGACCCTGGTACTGCCAAACTGCCTTTCCCGGGGTTTCACTGCAGCTGCTGCTGCTGCCAACCCCTCAGACAGGCATCTGCCCTCCTGGGGTCCAGCCAGGCCTGGCCCAGGATGGCAGAACAAAGGACTTCCTCTGAGAGAGGGTGTTACACCCTCTCCCTTTGGAAAATGGTGTGAAGGCAGGGGAGGAGTAGCCTCCCCCAGCCTCTGGAAATGCTTTCATGGGCACATTTGGTGCCCATTTCTGCATAAGCCAGTCTACACCGGTTCAGGGACCCCTTAGCCCTGCTCTGGCGCGAAACTGGACAAAGGAAAGGGGAGTGACCACTCCCCTGACCTGTACCTCCCCTGGGAGGTACCCAGAGCTCCTCCAGTGTGCTCCAGACCTCTGCCATCTTGGAAACAGAGGTGCTGCTGGCACACTGGACTGCTCTGAGTGGCCAGTGCCATCAGGTGACGTCAGAGACTCCTCCTGATAGGCTCCTTCAGGTGTTGCT
The DNA here is from genome assembly GCF_031143425.1 of Pleurodeles waltl. Lineage (NCBI taxonomy): Eukaryota > Metazoa > Chordata > Amphibia > Caudata > Salamandridae > Pleurodeles > Pleurodeles waltl. The sequence continues at coordinate 801,939,405 of NC_090446.1, forward strand.
AGCCTATCCTCTCTCCTAGGTAGCCAAACCCTCTTTTCTGGCTATTTAGGGTCTCTGTCTCTTGGGATTCCTTAGATAATGAATGCAAGAGCTCATCTGAGTTCCTCTGCATCTCTCTCTTCACCTTCTGCCAAGGAATCGACTGCTGACCGCGCTGGAAGCCTGCAAAACTGCAACATAGTAGCAAAGACGACTACTGCAACTCTGTAACGCTGATTCTGCCGTCTTCTCGACTGTTTTCCTGGTGGTGCATGCTGTGGGGGTAGTCTGCCTCTTCTCTGCACTAGAAGCTCCGAAGAAATCTCCCGTGGGTCGACGGAATCGTCTCCCTGCAACCGCAGGCACCAAAGAACTGCATCACAGGTACCTTGGGTCTCCTCTCAGCACAACGAGCGAGGTCCCTTGAATCCAGCAACTCTGTCCAAGCGACTCCCACAGTCCAGTGACTCTTCAGTCCAAGTTTGGTGGAGGTAAGTCCATGCCTCCCCACGCCAGACTGCATTGTTGGAAACCATGACTTTTGCAGCTACTCCGGCCTCCGTGCACTTCCGGCGGAAATCCTTTGTGCACAGTCCAGCCTGGGTCCACGGCACTCTAACCTGCATTGCACGACCTCCTAAGTTGTTCTCCGGCGACGTGGGACTCCTTTGTGCAACTTCGGGTGAGCACCATTTCACGCATCCTTGTAGTGCCTGTTTCTGGCACTTCTCCGGGTGCTGGCTGCTGATGAGAGGGTTCCTTGTCTTGCTCAACGTCTCCTCTGTGTCCTGACGCAATTTGCGACATCCTGGTCCCTCCTGGGCCACAGCAGCGTCCAAAAACCCTTACCGCACGATTTGCAGCTAGCAAGGCTTGTTGGCAGTCTTTTGGCGGGAAAACACTTCTGCACGACTCTCAATGGCATGAGGAATCCATCCACCAAAGGGGAAGTCTCTAGCCCTTGTCGTTCTTGCAGAAACCTACACTTCTACTGTCCAGTAGCAGCATCTTTGCACCCACAGCTGGCATTTCCTGGGCATCTGCCCATCTCCGACTCGCTTGTGACTTTTGGACTTGGTCCCCTTGTTCCACAGGTACGCTCGACTGGAAATCCATCATTGTTGCATTGTTGGTTTGTGTCTTTCCTGCAGAATTCCCCTATCACGACTTCTATGTCCTTTGGGGAACTTTAGTGCACTTTGCACTCACTTTTCAGGGTCTTGGGGTGGGCTATTTTTCTAACCCTTACTATTTTCTAATAGTCCCAGCGACCCTCTACAAGGTCACATAGGTTTGGGGTCCATTCGTGGTTCGCATTCCACTTTTGGAGTATATGGTTTGTGTTGCCCCTATCCCTATGTGTCTCCATTGCATCCTATTGTAACTATACATTGTTTGCACTGTTTTCTAATACTATTACTGCATATTTTGGTATTGTGTACATATATCTTGTGTATATTTGCTATCCTCATACTGAGGGTACTCACTGAGATACTTTTGGCATATTGTCATAAAAATAAAGTACCTTTATTTTTAGTATATCTGTGTATTGTGTTTTCTTATGATATTGTGCATATGACACTAAGTGGTACTGTAGGAGCTTCACTCGTCTCCTAGTTCAGCCTAAGCTGCTCTGCTAAGCTACCATTATCTATCAGCCTATGCTGCTAGACACCCTATACACTAATAAGGGATAACTGGGCCTGGTGCAAGGTTCAAGTACCCCTAGGTACTCACTACAAGCCAGTCCAGCCTCCTACATTGGTTGTGCAGCGGTGGGATAAGTGCTTTGAGACTACTTACCACTCTTGTCATTGTACTTTTCATAAGAGAAAAATATACAAAACAAGTTCAGTGTGTGTACACATAACTAAAAAGTTTTGCATTTCCTCTTTTCACTCTTTTCTAAAGTGCTGAAAAGTACTTCTAAAACTTTCAAAAAGTTCTAAAAAGTTTTTAAAGTTTTTTTTCTCTGTCTTGTAAAAGCTCTGACAAACTTTTTTCTCTTTTTCTATCACTTTAACTCTCTCTAAAAATGTCTGGCACAGGCCAAAATGTTGATCTGTCCAAACTTGCATATGACCACCTTACCTGGAAAGGAGCAAGGAGTCTCTGCATAGAGAGAGGTTTGAGTGTAGGGAAGAATCCTTCCTTGGAATTGTTACTTAACATGCTTAGAGAACAAGATAAGGCTAAAAGTGCCCCATCTGTTGAAAAAGTAGCTAATGGTTCCCAATCTGATCCAGGGACTCCCCCAGGAAAAGATTCAGGAAAGAAACTTCTTAGCCTGCCCATTACTAGACAGTCTAGCATAGTTGGTACTGAGGTGGAGTCACATCATACAGATGGTGTGCTCTCACATTACACTGTCAGACAAGCTGTTAGGGTGCCCTCTGTAAGGGACAGGTCTCCTTCTGTTCATTCTCATCATACTTCTGTGTCTAGGAATGTCCCTCCCACCCACCCTGATGACAGATTGTTAGAAAGGGAGCTCAATAGATTGAGAGTGGAACAAACCAGACTGAAGCTCAAGAAACAACAGCTGGATTTGGATAGACAGTCCTTAGAAGTAGAGAAGGAGAGACAGAAACTGGGTTTAGAAACCCATGGTGGCAGCAGCAGTATTCCCAATAGTCATCCTGCAAAAGAGCATGATTCTAGGAATCTGCACAAGATAGTTCCCCCTTATAAGGAGGGGGATGACATTAACAAGTGGTTTGCTGCACTTGAGAGGGCCTGTGTTGTACAGGATGTCCCTCAAAGGCAGTGGGCTGCTATCCTATGGCTATCATTTAGTGGAAAGGGTAGGGATAGGCTCCTTACTGTGAAGGAAAGTGATGCCAATAATCTTACAGTTCTTAAGAATGCACTCCTGGATGGTTATGGCTTAACCACTGAACAATACAGGATAAAGTTCAGAGAGACCAAAAAGGAGTCTTCACAAGACTGGGTTGATTTCATTGACCATTCAGTGAAGGCCTTGGAGGGGTGGTTACATGGCAGTAAAGTTACTGATTATGACAGCCTGTATAACTTGATCCTGAGAGAGCATATTCTTAATAATTGTGTGTCTGATTTGTTGCACCAGTACTTGGTGGACTCTGATCTGACCTCTCCCCAAGAATTGGGAAAGAAGGCAGACAAATGGGTCAGAACAAGGGTGAACAGAAAAGTTCATACAGGGGGTGACAAAGATGGCAACAAGAAGAAGGATGGTAAGTCTTCTGACAAGGGTGGGGACAAATCTAAAAATGAGTCTTCATCAGGCCCACAAAAACACTCTGGTGGGGGTGGTGGGCCCAAATCCTCTTCTAATCAAAACAAAGAAAAGAAACCATGGTGCTATTTATGTAAAATAAAAGGCCATTGGACAACAGATCCCAGTTGTCCAAAGAAAAGCACCAAGCCTCCTACCACTACAACCCCTACTGCTACACCTAGTGTCCCTACTAATAGCATTAGTGGTGGGAGCAAACCTACTAATAGCCAATCCAAGGGAGTAGCTGGGCTCACTATTGGTAACTTAGTTGGGGTTGGTCTGGTTAGGGAGACCACAGAGGCTATATTAGTCTCTTAGAGGGCTATTAATTTAGCCACCTTAGTTGCTTGTCCCCTTAATATGGATAAGTACAAGCAGCTACCCCTAATAAATGGTGTTGAGATCAGGCCTACAGGGACACTGGAGCCAGTGTGACTATGGTCATAGAGAAACTGGTCCACCCTGAACAACACCTACTTGGTCACCAGTACCAAGTAACCGATGCTCACAACAACACACTTAGCCACCCCATGGCTGTTGTAAATCTCAACTGGGGGGGGGGGGTTACTGGTCCAAAGAAAGTTGTGGTAGCTTCAGATTTACCTGTAGACTGTCTATTAGGGAATGATTTGGAGACATCAGCTTGGTCAGATGTGGAGTTGGAGGCCCATGCAGCAATGCTGGGCATCCCAGGGCATATTTTTGCTTTAACAAGGGCTCAGGCCAAAAAGCAAAAAGGACAGGGTAACTTGGATCCTGGAACAATGGACCAAGTGCTCCCTAAAGCTAGGGCTAGTAGAAGTAAAGCACTTCCTACTATCCCTCCCTCTACAGTGGATTCTACTTCTGAGGAAGAAGAATTTCCACCCTGTGCAGAACCTACACCAGAGGAGCTGGAAGCAGACACTGCTGAGCTTTTGGGTGAAGGGGGGCCTGCCAGGGAGGAGCTGAGTGTGGCACAGCATACCTGTCCCACACTAGAGGGTCTAAGACAGCAAGCTGTCAAACAGGCTAATGGGGATGTCAGTGACTCTCACAGAGTTTACTGGGAGGACAACCTCTTGTACACTGAAGCAAGGGATCCTAAACCTGGAACTGCCAGGAGGTTAGTGATTCCTCAGGAGTACAGAAAGTTCCTCCTAACTCTAGCCCACGACATTCCCCTAGCTGGGCATCTAGGACAAATGAAAACTTGGGACAGGCTTGTTCCCCTGTTTCATTGGCCTAGGATGTCTGAGGACACAAAGGAATTTTGTAAGTCCTGTGAAACCTGTCAAGCCAGTGGCAAGACAGGTGGCACTCCAAAGGCACCCCTTATTCCACTGCCTGTGGTTGGGGTTCCCTTTGAAAGGGTAGGGGTTGACATAGTTGGCCCCCTTGACCCTCCTACTGCTTCAGGCAATAGGTTTATCTTGGTGGTAGTGGACCATGCCACAAGATATCCTGAAGCAATTCCTTTAAGGACCACTACAGCACCTGCAGTGGCAAAGGCCCTCCTGGGAATATTTTCCAGGGTGGGCTTCCCAAAGGAAGTAGTATCAGACAGGGGAAGCAATTTCATGTCTGCATACTTAAAGGCCATGTGGAAGGAGTGTGGTGTGACTTACAAGTTCACTACACCCTATCATCCACAAACAAATGGACTGGTGGAGAGATTTAACAAAACTCTCAAAGGCATGATTATGGGTCTCCCTGAAAAACTCCGCAGGAGATGGGATATCCTGTTACCATGCCTCCTTTTTGCCTACAGGGAGGTACCCCAGAAAGGAGTGGGCTTCAGCCCCTTTGAACTCCTCTTTGGACACCCTGTTAGGGGTCCACTAACACTTGTCAAGGAGGGTTGGGAACAACCTTTAAAAGCTCCAAAGCAAGATATTGTGGATTATGTACTTGGCCTCAGATCAAGGATGGCTGAGTATACGAAAAAGGCCAGTAAAAACCTTCAGGCCAGCCAAGAGCTCCAGAAGCAATGGCATGATCAGAAGGCTGTTTTGGTTCAGTACAAACCAGGGCAGAAAGTGTGGGTCTTGGAGCCTGTGGCCCCAAGAGCACTCCAAGATAAATGGAGTTGACCCCACACAATTGTTGAGAAAAAGGGTGAAGTCACCTATTTAGTTGACTTAGGCACTGCCAGGAGTCCCCTTAGGGTGCTCCATGTCAATCGCCTAAAACCCTACTATGACAGGGCTGATCTCACCCTGCTCATGGCAACTGATGAGGGACAGGAAGAAGACAGTGATCCTCTACCTGATCTCTTCTCTTCCACAGAACAAGATGCTCTTGTGGAAGGTATAGTTTTGGCTGATTGTCTTACTGCTGAGCAGAAAGACCATTGCATAAATCTCCTGGGTCAGTTTTCTGAACTCTTCTCTACTGTGCCAGGTACCACTTCTTGGTGTGAGCACACTATAGATACTGGAGACAGCTTGCCTGTCAAAAGTAAGATCTATAGGCAGCCTGACCATGTCAGAGACTGCATAAAGCAAGAGGTGCAGAAAATGTTAGAACTGGGAGTGGTTGAGCACTCTGAAAGTCCATGGGCCTCTCCTGTGGTACTTGTACCAAAACCTCATTCCAAAGATGGAAAGAAGGAAATGCGGTTTTGTGTAGATTATAGAGGTCTCAACCAGGTAACCAAAACTGATGCTCACCCTATACCCAGGGCAGATGAGCTCATAGATACACTGGCATCTGCCAAGTATCTAAGCACTTTTGATTTGACTGCAGGGTATTGGCAGATCAAATTATCAGAAGATGCTAAACCTAAAACTGCATTTTCAACCATTGGAGGCCATTACCAATTCACAGTAATGCCTTTTGGATTGAAAAATGCACCTGCCACTTTTCAGAGGTTGGTGAACACAGTCCTGCAAGGGCTGGAAGCTTTTAGTGCAGCATATTTGGACGATATAGCTGTCTTTAGCTCCAGTTGGGATGATCACCTGGTCCACCTATGGAAAGTTTTAGAGGCCCTGCAAAAGGCAGGCCTCACTATCAAGGCTTCAAAGTGCCAGATAGGGCAGGGGAAGGTGGTTTATCTGGGACACCTTGTTGGTGGGGAACAGATTGCACCACTTCAGGGGAAAATCCAAACTATTGTTGATTGGGTTCCCCCTACTACTCAGACTCAGGTGAGAGCCTTCCTAGGCCTCACTGGGTATTACAGGAGGTTCATTAAGAACTATGGCTCCATTGCAGCCCCTCTTAATGACCTCACATCCAAAAAGATGCCTAAAAAGGTACTGTGGACAGCTAGCTGTCAGAAAGCTTTTGAGGAGCTGAAGCAGGCCATGTGCTCTGCACCTGTCCTGAAAAGCCCTTGTTACTCTAAAAAATTATATGTCCAAACTGATGCATCTGAATTAGGAGTAGGGGCAGTCCTATCACAACTTAATTCTGAGGGCCAGGATCAACCTGTTGCTTTTATTAGTAGGAGGTTGACCCCTAGAGAAAAGCATTGGTCTGCCATTGAGAGGGAGGCCTTTGCTGTGGTCTGGGCACTGAAGAAGTTGAGGCCATACTTGTTTGGCACTCACTTCATTGTTCAGACAGACCACAAACCTCTACTTTGGCTAAAACAAATGAAAGGTGAAAATCCTAAATTATTGAGGTGGTCCATATCCCTACAGGGAATGGACTATACAGTGGAACATAGACCTGGGAGTAGCCACTCCAATGCAGATGGACTCTCCAGATATTTCCACTTAGACAATGAAGACTCATCAGGTCATGGCTAGTCTTATTGTCCTTCGTTTGGGGGGGGGTTGTGTAGGAAAGTACCATCTTGCCTGGCATGTTACCCCCATTTTTCACTGTATATATGTTGTTTTAGTTGTATGTGTCACTGGGACCCTGTCATCCAGGGCCCCAGTGCTCATAAGTGTGCCTGAATGTGTTACCTGTGTAGTGACTAACTGTCTCACTGAGGCTCTGCTAATCAGAACCTCAGTGATTATGCTCTCTCATTTCTTTCCAAATTGTCACTAACAGGCTAGTGACCAATTTCACCAATTTACATTGGCTTACTGGAACACCCTTATAATTCCCTAGTATATGGTACTGAGGTACCCAGGGTATTGGGGTTCCAGGAGATCCCTATGGGCTGCAGCATTTCTTTTGCCACCCATAGGGAGCTCTGACAATTCTTACACAGGCCTGCCACTGCAGCCTGAGTGAAATAATGTCCACGTTATTTCACAGCCATTTTACACTGCACTTAAGTAACTTATAAGTCACCTATATGTCTAACCTTTACCTGGTAAAGGTTGGGTGCTAAGTTACTTAGTGTGTGGGCACCCTGGCACTAGCCAAGGTGCCCCCACATTGTTCAGGGCCAATTCCCCGGACTTTGTGAGTGCGGGGACACCATTACACGCGTGCACTACATATAGGTCACTACCTATATGTAGCTTCACAATGGTAACTCCGAATATGGCCATGTAATATGTCTATGATCATGGAATTGCCCCCTCTATACCATCCTGGCATAGTTGGCACAATCCCATGTTCTCAGTGGTCTGTAGCACAGACCCTGGTACTGCCAAACTGCCTTTCCCGGGGTTTCACTGCAGCTGCTGCCAACCCCTCAGACAGGCATCTGCCCTCCTGGGGTCCAGCCAGGCCTGGCCCAGGATGGCAGAACAAAGGACTTCATCTGAGAGAGGGTGTTACACCCTCTCCCTTTGGAAAATGGTGTGAAGGCAGCGGAGGAGTAGCCTCCCCCAGCCTCTGGAAATGCTTTCATGGGCACATTTGGTGCCCATTTCTGCATAAGCCAGTCTACACCAGTTCAGGGACCCCTTAGCCCTGCTCTGGCGTGAAACTGGACAAAGGAAAGGGGAGTGACCACTCCCCTGACCTGTACCTCCCCTGGGAGGTGCCCAGAGCTCCTCCAGTGTGCTCCAGACCTCTGCCATCTTGGAAACAGAGGTGCTGCTGGCACACTGGACTGCTCTGAGTGGCCAGTGCCATCAGGTGACGTCAGAGACTCCTCCTGATAGGCTCCTTCAGGTGTTGCTAGCCTATCCTCTCTCCTAGGTAGCCAAACCCTCTTTTCTGGCTATTTAGGGTCTCTGTCTCTTGGGATTCCTTAGATAATGAATGCAAGAACTCATCCGAGTTCCTCTGCATCTCTCTCTTCACCTTCTGCCAAGGAATCGACTGCTGACCGCGCTGGAAGCCTGCAAAACTGCAACATAGTAGCAAAGACGACTACTGCAACTCTGTAACGCTGATTCTGCCGTCTTCTCGACTGTTTTCCTGGTGGTGCATGCTGTGGGGGTAGTCTGCCTCCTCTCTGCACTAGAAGCTCCGAAGAAATCTCCCGTGGGTCGACGGAATCGTCTCCCTGCAACCGCAGGCACCAAAGATCTGCATCACAGGTACCTTGGGTCTCCTCTCAGCACAACGATCGAGGTCCCTTGAATCCAGCAACTCTGTCCAAGTGACTCCCACAGTCCAGTGACTCTTCAGTCCAAGTTTGGTGGAGGTAAGTCCATGCCTCCCCACGCCAGACTGCATTGTTGGAAACCATGACTTTTGCAGCTACTCCGGCCTCTGTGCACTTCCGGCGGAAATCCTTTGTGCACAGTCCAGCCTGGGTCCACGGCACTCTAACCTGCATTGCACGACCTCCTAAGTGGTTCTCCGGCGACGTGGGACTCCTTTGTGCAACTTTGGGTGAGCACCATTTCACGCATCCTTGTAGTGCCTGTTTCTGGCACTTCTCCGGGTGCTGGCTGCTGATGAGAGGGTTCCTTGTCTTGCTCGACGTCCCCTCTGTGTCCTGACGCAATTTGCGACATCCTGGTCCCTCCTGGGCCACAGCAGCGTCCAAAAACCCTTACCAAACGATTTGCAGCTAGCAAGGCTTGTTGGCGGTCTTTTGGCGGGAAAACACTTCTGAACGACTTTCCACAGCATGGGGAATCCATCCACCAAAGGGGAAGTCTCTAGCCCTTGTCGTTCTTGCAGAAACCTACACTTCTACTGTCCAGTAGCAGCATCTTTGCACCCACAGCTGGCATTTCCTGGGCATCTGCCCATCTCCGACTCGCTTGTGACTTTTGGACTTGGTCCCCTTGTTCCACAGGTACGCTCGACTGGAAATCCATCATTGTTGCATTGTTGGTTTGTGTCTTTCCTGCAGAATTCCCCTATCACGACTTCTATGTCCTTTGGGGAACTTTAGTGCACTTTGCACTCACTTTTCAGGGTCTTGGGGTGGGCTATTTTTCTAACCCTTACTATTTTCTAATAGTCCCAGCGACCCTCTACAAGGTCACATAGGTTTGGGGTCCATTCGTGGTTCGCATTCCACTTTTGGAGTATATGGTTTGTGTTGCCCCTATCCCTATGTGTCTCCATTGCATCCTATTGTAACTATACATTGTTTGCACTGTTTTCTAATACTATTACTGCATATTTTGGTATTGTGTACATATATCTTGTGTATATTTGCTATCCTCATACTGAGGGTACTCACTGAGATACTTTTGGCATATTGTCATAAAAATAAAGTACCTTTATTTTTAGTATATCTGTGTATTGTGTTTTCTTATGATATTGTGCATATGACACTAAGTGGTACTGTAGGAGCTTCACTCGTCTCCTAGTTCAGCCTAAGCTGCTCTGCTAAGCTACCATTATCTATCAGCCTATGCTGCTAGACACCCTATACACTAATAAGGGATAACTGGGCCTGGTGCAAGGTTCAAGTACCCCTAGGTACTCACTACAAGCCAGTCCAGCCTCCTACATTGGTTGTGCAGCGGTGGGATAAGTGCTTTGAGACTACTTACCACTCTTGTCATTGTACTTTTCATAAGAGAAAAATATACAAAACAAGTTCAGTGTGTGTACACATAACTAAAAAGTTTTGCATTTCCTCTTTTCACTCTTTTCTAAAGTGCTGAAAAGTACTTCTAAAACTTTCAAAAAGTTCTAAAAAGTTTTTAAAGTTTTTTTTCTCTGTCTTGTAAAAGCTCTGACAAACTTTTTTCTCTTTTTCTATCACTTTAACTCTCTCTAAAAATGTCTGGCACAGGCCAAAATGTTGATCTGTCCAAACTTGCATATGACCACCTTACCTGGAAAGGAGCAAGGAGTCTCTGCATAGAGAGAGGTTTGAGTGTAGGGAAGAATCCTTCCTTGGAATTGTTACTTAACATGCTTAGAGAACAAGATAAGGCTAAAAGTGCCCCATCTGTTGAAAAAGTAGCTAATGGTTCCCAATCTGATCCAGGGACTCCCCCAGGAAAAGATTCAGGAAAGAAACTTCTTAGCCTGCCCATTACTAGACAGTCTAGCATAGTTGGTACTGAGGTGGAGTCACATCATACAGATGGTGTGCTCTCACATTACACTGTCAGACAAGCTGTTAGGGTGCCCTCTGTAAGGGACAGGTCTCCTTCTGTTCATTCTCATCATACTTCTGTGTCTAGGAATGTCCCTCCCACCCACCCTGATGACAGATTGTTAGAAAGGGAGCTCAATAGATTGAGAGTGGAACAAACCAGACTGAAGCTCAAGAAACAACAGCTGGATTTGGATAGACAGTCCTTAGAAGTAGAGAAGGAGAGACAGAAACTGGGTTTAGAAACCCATGGTGGCAGCAGCAGTATTCCCAATAGTCATCCTGCAAAAGAGCATGATTCTAGGAATCTGCACAAGATAGTTCCCCCTTATAAGGAGGGGGATGACATTAACAAGTGGTTTGCTGCACTTGAGAGGGCCTGTGTTGTACAGGATGTCCCTCAAAGGCAGTGGGCTGCTATCCTATGGCTATCATTTAGTGGAAAGGGTAGGGATAGGCTCCTTACTGTGAAGGAAAGTGATGCCAATAATCTTACAGTTCTTAAGAATGCACTCCTGGATGGTTATGGCTTAACCACTGAACAATACAGGATAAAGTTCAGAGAGACCAAAAAGGAGTCTTCACAAGACTGGGTTGATTTCATTGACCATTCAGTGAAGGCCTTGGAGGGGTGGTTACATGGCAGTAAAGTTACTGATTATGACAGCCTGTATAACTTGATCCTGAGAGAGCATATTCTTAATAATTGTGTGTCTGATTTGTTGCACCAGTACTTGGTGGACTCTGATCTGACCTCTCCCCAAGAATTGGGAAAGAAGGCAGACAAATGGGTCAGAACAAGGGTGAACAGAAAAGTTCATACAGGGGGTGACAAAGATGGCAACAAGAAGAAGGATGGTAAGTCTTCTGACAAGGGTGGGGACAAATCTAAAAATGAGTCTTCATCAGGCCCACAAAAACACTCTGGTGGGGGTGGTGGGCCCAAATCCTCTTCTAATCAAAACAAAGAAAAGAAACCATGGTGCTATTTATGTAAAATAAAAGGCCATTGGACAACAGATCCCAGTTGTCCAAAGAAAAGCACCAAGCCTCCTACCACTACAACCCCTACTGCTACACCTAGTGTCCCTACTAATAGCATTAGTGGTGGGAGCAAACCTACTAATAGCCAATCCAAGGGAGTAGCTGGGCTCACTATTGGTAACTTAGTTGGGGTTGGTCTGGTTAGGGAGACCACAGAGGCTATATTAGTCTCTTAGAGGGCTATTAATTTAGCCACCTTAGTTGCTTGTCCCCTTAATATGGATAAGTACAAGCAGCTACCCCTAATAAATGGTGTTGAGATCAGGCCTACAGGGACACTGGAGCCAGTGTGACTATGGTCATAGAGAAACTGGTCCACCCTGAACAACACCTACTTGGTCACCAGTACCAAGTAACCGATGCTCACAACAACACACTTAGCCACCCCATGGCTGTTGTAAATCTCAACTGGGGGGGGGGGGTTACTGGTCCAAAGAAAGTTGTGGTAGCTTCAGATTTACCTGTAGACTGTCTATTAGGGAATGATTTGGAGACATCAGCTTGGTCAGATGTGGAGTTGGAGGCCCATGCAGCAATGCTGGGCATCCCAGGGCATATTTTTGCTTTAACAAGGGCTCAGGCCAAAAAGCAAAAAGGACAGGGTAACTTGGATCCTGGAACAATGGACCAAGTGCTCCCTAAAGCTAGGGCTAGTAGAAGTAAAGCACTTCCTACTATCCCTCCCTCTACAGTGGATTCTACTTCTGAGGAAGAAGAATTTCCACCCTGTGCAGAACCTACACCAGAGGAGCTGGAAGCAGACACTGCTGAGCTTTTGGGTGAAGGGGGGCCTGCCAGGGAGGAGCTGAGTGTGGCACAGCATACCTGTCCCACACTAGAGGGTCTAAGACAGCAAGCTGTCAAACAGGCTAATGGGGATGTCAGTGACTCTCACAGAGTTTACTGGGAGGACAACCTCTTGTACACTGAAGCAAGGGATCCTAAACCTGGAACTGCCAGGAGGTTAGTGATTCCTCAGGAGTACAGAAAGTTCCTCCTAACTCTAGCCCACGACATTCCCCTAGCTGGGCATCTAGGACAAATGAAAACTTGGGACAGGCTTGTTCCCCTGTTTCATTGGCCTAGGATGTCTGAGGACACAAAGGAATTTTGTAAGTCCTGTGAAACCTGTCAAGCCAGTGGCAAGACAGGTGGCACTCCAAAGGCACCCCTTATTCCACTGCCTGTGGTTGGGGTTCCCTTTGAAAGGGTAGGGGTTGACATAGTTGGCCCCCTTGACCCTCCTACTGCTTCAGGCAATAGGTTTATCTTGGTGGTAGTGGACCATGCCACAAGATATCCTGAAGCAATTCCTTTAAGGACCACTACAGCACCTGCAGTGGCAAAGGCCCTCCTGGGAATATTTTCCAGGGTGGGCTTCCCAAAGGAAGTAGTATCAGACAGGGGAAGCAATTTCATGTCTGCATACTTAAAGGCCATGTGGAAGGAGTGTGGTGTGACTTACAAGTTCACTACACCCTATCATCCACAAACAAATGGACTGGTGGAGAGATTTAACAAAACTCTCAAAGGCATGATTATGGGTCTCCCTGAAAAACTCCGCAGGAGATGGGATATCCTGTTACCATGCCTCCTTTTTGCCTACAGGGAGGTACCCCAGAAAGGAGTGGGCTTCAGCCCCTTTGAACTCCTCTTTGGACACCCTGTTAGGGGTCCACTAACACTTGTCAAGGAGGGTTGGGAACAACCTTTAAAAGCTCCAAAGCAAGATATTGTGGATTATGTACTTGGCCTCAGATCAAGGATGGCTGAGTATACGAAAAAGGCCAGTAAAAACCTTCAGGCCAGCCAAGAGCTCCAGAAGCAATGGCATGATCAGAAGGCTGTTTTGGTTCAGTACAAACCAGGGCAGAAAGTGTGGGTCTTGGAGCCTGTGGCCCCAAGAGCACTCCAAGATAAATGGAGTTGACCCCACACAATTGTTGAGAAAAAGGGTGAAGTCACCTATTTAGTTGACTTAGGCACTGCCAGGAGTCCCCTTAGGGTGCTCCATGTCAATCGCCTAAAACCCTACTATGACAGGGCTGATCTCACCCTGCTCATGGCAACTGATGAGGGACAGGAAGAAGACAGTGATCCTCTACCTGATCTCTTCTCTTCCACAGAACAAGATGCTCTTGTGGAAGGTATAGTTTTGGCTGATTGTCTTACTGCTGAGCAGAAAGACCATTGCATAAATCTCCTGGGTCAGTTTTCTGAACTCTTCTCTACTGTGCCAGGTACCACTTCTTGGTGTGAGCACACTATAGATACTGGAGACAGCTTGCCTGTCAAAAGTAAGATCTATAGGCAGCCTGACCATGTCAGAGACTGCATAAAGCAAGAGGTGCAGAAAATGTTAGAACTGGGAGTGGTTGAGCACTCTGAAAGTCCATGGGCCTCTCCTGTGGTACTTGTACCAAAACCTCATTCCAAAGATGGAAAGAAGGAAATGCGGTTTTGTGTAGATTATAGAGGTCTCAACCAGGTAACCAAAACTGATGCTCACCCTATACCCAGGGCAGATGAGCTCATAGATACACTGGCATCTGCCAAGTATCTAAGCACTTTTGATTTGACTGCAGGGTATTGGCAGATCAAATTATCAGAAGATGCTAAACCTAAAACTGCATTTTCAACCATTGGAGGCCATTACCAATTCACAGTAATGCCTTTTGGATTGAAAAATGCACCTGCCACTTTTCAGAGGTTGGTGAACACAGTCCTGCAAGGGCTGGAAGCTTTTAGTGCAGCATATTTGGACGATATAGCTGTCTTTAGCTCCAGTTGGGATGATCACCTGGTCCACCTATGGAAAGTTTTAGAGGCCCTGCAAAAGGCAGGCCTCACTATCAAGGCTTCAAAGTGCCAGATAGGGCAGGGGAAGGTGGTTTATCTGGGACACCTTGTTGGTGGGGAACAGATTGCACCACTTCAGGGGAAAATCCAAACTATTGTTGATTGGGTTCCCCCTACTACTCAGACTCAGGTGAGAGCCTTCCTAGGCCTCACTGGGTATTACAGGAGGTTCATTAAGAACTATGGCTCCATTGCAGCCCCTCTTAATGACCTCACATCCAAAAAGATGCCTAAAAAGGTACTGTGGACAGCTAGCTGTCAGAAAGCTTTTGAGGAGCTGAAGCAGGCCATGTGCTCTGCACCTGTCCTGAAAAGCCCTTGTTACTCTAAAAAATTATATGTCCAAACTGATGCATCTGAATTAGGAGTAGGGGCAGTCCTATCACAACTTAATTCTGAGGGCCAGGATCAACCTGTTGCTTTTATTAGTAGGAGGTTGACCCCTAGAGAAAAGCATTGGTCTGCCATTGAGAGGGAGGCCTTTGCTGTGGTCTGGGCACTGAAGAAGTTGAGGCCATACTTGTTTGGCACTCACTTCATTGTTCAGACAGACCACAAACCTCTACTTTGGCTAAAACAAATGAAAGGTGAAAATCCTAAATTATTGAGGTGGTCCATATCCCTACAGGGAATGGACTATACAGTGGAACATAGACCTGGGAGTAGCCACTCCAATGCAGATGGACTCTCCAGATATTTCCACTTAGACAATGAAGACTCATCAGGTCATGGCTAGTCTTATTGTCCTTCGTTTGGGGGGGGGTTGTGTAGGAAAGTACCATCTTGCCTGGCATGTTACCCCCATTTTTCACTGTATATATGTTGTTTTAGTTGTATGTGTCACTGGGACCCTGTCATCCAGGGCCCCAGTGCTCATAAGTGTGCCTGAATGTGTTACCTGTGTAGTGACTAACTGTCTCACTGAGGCTCTGCTAATCAGAACCTCAGTGATTATGCTCTCTCATTTCTTTCCAAATTGTCACTAACAGGCTAGTGACCAATTTCACCAATTTACATTGGCTTACTGGAACACCCTTATAATTCCCTAGTATATGGTACTGAGGTACCCAGGGTATTGGGGTTCCAGGAGATCCCTATGGGCTGCAGCATTTCTTTTGCCACCCATAGGGAGCTCTGACAATTCTTACACAGGCCTGCCACTGCAGCCTGAGTGAAATAATGTCCACGTTATTTCACAGCCATTTTACACTGCACTTAAGTAACTTATAAGTCACCTATATGTCTAACCTTTACCTGGTAAAGGTTGGGTGCTAAGTTACTTAGTGTGTGGGCACCCTGGCACTAGCCAAGGTGCCCCCACATTGTTCAGGGCCAATTCCCCGGACTTTGTGAGTGCGGGGACACCATTACACGCGTGCACTACATATAGGTCACTACCTATATGTAGCTTCACAATGGTAACTCCGAATATGGCCATGTAATATGTCTATGATCATGGAATTGCCCCCTCTATACCATCCTGGCATAGTTGGCACAATCCCATGTTCTCAGTGGTCTGTAGCACAGACCCTGGTACTGCCAAACTGCCTTTCCCGGGGTTTCACTGCAGCTGCTGCCAACCCCTCAGACAGGCATCTGCCCTCCTGGGGTCCAGCCAGGCCTGGCCCAGGATGGCAGAACAAAGGACTTCATCTGAGAGAGGGTGTTACACCCTCTCCCTTTGGAAAATGGTGTGAAGGCAGCGGAGGAGTAGCCTCCCCCAGCCTCTGGAAATGCTTTCATGGGCACATTTGGTGCCCATTTCTGCATAAGCCAGTCTACACCAGTTCAGGGACCCCTTAGCCCTGCTCTGGCGTGAAACTGGACAAAGGAAAGGGGAGTGACCACTCCCCTGACCTGTACCTCCCCTGGGAGGTGCCCAGAGCTCCTCCAGTGTGCTCCAGACCTCTGCCATCTTGGAAACAGAGGTGCTGCTGGCACACTGGACTGCTCTGAGTGGCCAGTGCCATCAGGTGACGTCAGAGACTCCTCCTGATAGGCTCCTT
Organism: Pleurodeles waltl; assembly: GCF_031143425.1. Lineage (NCBI taxonomy): Eukaryota > Metazoa > Chordata > Amphibia > Caudata > Salamandridae > Pleurodeles > Pleurodeles waltl. The sequence continues at coordinate 801,955,906 of NC_090446.1, forward strand.
CAGGTGTTGCTAGCCTATCCTCTCTCCTAGGTAGCCAAACCCTCTTTTCTGGCTATTTAGGGTCTCTGTCTCTTGGGATTCCTTAGATAATGAATGCAAGAGCTCATCCGAGTTCCTCTGCATCTCTCTCTTCACCTTCTGCCAAGGAATCGACTGCTGACCTCGCTGGAAGCCTGCAAAACTGCAACATAGTAGCAAAGACGACTACTGCAACTCTGTAACGCTGATTCTGCCGTCTTCTCGACTGTTTTCCTGGTGGTGCATGCTGTGGGGGTAGTCTGCCTCCTCTCTGCACTAGAAGCTCCGAAGAAATCTCCCGTGGGTCGACGGAATCGTCTCCCTGCAACCGCAGGCACCAAAGATCTGCATCACAGGTACCTTGGGTCTCCTCTCAGCACAACGATCGAGGTCCCTTGAATCCAGCAACTCTGTCCAAGTGACTCCCACAGTCCAGTGACTCTTCAGTCCAAGTTTGGTGGAGGTAAGTCCATGCCTCCCCACGCCAGACTGCATTGTTGGAAACCATGACTTTTGCAGCTACTCCGGCCTCTGTGCACTTCCGGCGGAAATCCTTTGTGCACAGTCCAGCCTGGGTCCACGGCACTCTAACCTGCATTGCACGACCTCCTAAGTGGTTCTCCGGCGACGTGGGACTCCTTTGTGCAACTTTGGGTGAGCACCATTTCACGCATCCTTGTAGTGCCTGTTTCTGGCACTTCTCCGGGTGCTGGCTGCTGATGAGAGGGTTCCTTGTCTTGCTCGACGTCCCCTCTGTGTCCTGACGCAATTTGCGACATCCTGGTCCCTCCTGGGCCACAGCAGCGTCCAAAAACCCTTACCAAACGATTTGCAGCTAGCAAGGCTTGTTGGCGGTCTTTTGGCGGGAAAACACTTCTGAACGACTTTCCACAGCATGGGGAATCCATCCACCAAAGGGGAAGTCTCTAGCCCTTGTCGTTCTTGCAGAAACCTACACTTCTACTGTCCAGTAGCAGCATCTTTGCACCCACAGCTGGCATTTCCTGGGCATCTGCCCATCTCCGACTCGCTTGTGACTTTTGGACTTGGTCCCCTTGTTCCACAGGTACGCTCGACTGGAAATCCATCATTGTTGCATTGTTGGTTTGTGTCTTTCCTGCAGAATTCCCCTATCACGACTTCTATGTCCTTTGGGGAACTTTAGTGCACTTTGCACTCACTTTTCAGGGTCTTGGGGTGGGCTATTTTTCTAACCCTTACTATTTTCTAATAGTCCCAGCGACCCTCTACAAGGTCACATAGGTTTGGGGTCCATTCGTGGTTCGCATTCCACTTTTGGAGTATATGGTTTGTGTTGCCCCTATCCCTATGTGTCTCCATTGCATCCTATTGTAACTATACATTGTTTGCACTGTTTTCTAATACTATTACTGCATATTTTGGTATTGTGTACATATATCTTGTGTATATTTGCTATCCTCATACAGAGGGTACTCACTGAGATACTTTTGGCATATTGTCATAAAAATAAAGTACCTTTATTTTTAGTATATCTGTGTATTGTGTTTTCTTATGATATTGTGCATATGACACTAAGTGGTACTGTAGGAGCTTCACTCGTCTCCTAGTTCAGCCTAAGCTGCTCTGCTAAGCTACCATTATCTATCAGCCTATGCTGCTAGACACCCTATACACTAATAAGGGATAACTGGGCCTGGTGCAAGGTTCAAGTACCCCTAGGTACTCACTACAAGCCAGTCCAGCCTCCTACATTGGTTGTGCAGCGGTGGGATAAGTGCTTTGAGACTACTTACCACTCTTGTCATTGTACTTTTCATAAGAGAAAAATATACAAAACAAGTTCAGTGTGTGTACACATAACTAAAAAGTTTTGCATTTCCTCTTTTCACTCTTTTCTAAAGTGCTGAAAAGTACTTCTAAAACTTTCAAAAAGTTCTAAAAAGTTTTTAAAGTTTTTTTTCTCTGTCTTGTAAAAGCTCTGACAAACTTTTTTCTCTTTTTCTATCACTTTAACTCTCTCTAAAAATGTCTGGCACAGGCCAAAATGTTGATCTGTCCAAACTTGCATATGACCACCTTACCTGGAAAGGAGCAAGGAGTCTCTGCATAGAGAGAGGTTTGAGTGTAGGGAAGAATCCTTCCTTGGAATTGTTACTTAACATGCTTAGAGAACAAGATAAGGCTAAAAGTGCCCCATCTGTTGAAAAAGTAGCTAATGGTTCCCAATCTGATCCAGGGACTCCCCCAGGAAAAGATTCAGGAAAGAAACTTCTTAGCCTGCCCATTACTAGACAGTCTAGCATAGTTGGTACTGAGGTGGAGTCACATCATACAGATGGTGTGCTCTCACATTACACTGTCAGACAAGCTGTTAGGGTGCCCTCTGTAAGGGACAGGTCTCCTTCTGTTCATTCTCATCATACTTCTGTGTCTAGGAATGTCCCTCCCACCCACCCTGATGACAGATTGTTAGAAAGGGAGCTCAATAGATTGAGAGTGGAACAAACCAGACTGAAGCTCAAGAAACAACAGCTGGATTTGGATAGACAGTCCTTAGAAGTAGAGAAGGAGAGACAGAAACTGGGTTTAGAAACCCATGGTGGCAGCAGCAGTATTCCCAATAGTCATCCTGCAAAAGAGCATGATTCTAGGAATCTGCACAAGATAGTTCCCCCTTATAAGGAGGGGGATGACATTAACAAGTGGTTTGCTGCACTTGAGAGGGCCTGTGTTGTACAGGATGTCCCTCAAAGGCAGTGGGCTGCTATCCTATGGCTATCATTTAGTGGAAAGGGTAGGGATAGGCTCCTTACTGTGAAGGAAAGTGATGCCAATAATCTTACAGTTCTTAAGAATGCACTCCTGGATGGTTATGGCTTAACCACTGTACAATACAGGATAAAGTTCAGAGAGACCAAAAAGGAGTCTTCACAAGACTGGGTTGATTTCATTGACCATTCAGTGAAGGCCTTGGAGGGGTGGTTACATGGCAGTAAAGTTACTGATTATGACAGCCTGTATAACTTGATCCTGAGAGAGCATATTCTTAATAATTGTGTGTCTGATTTGTTGCACCAGTACTTGGTGGACTCTGATCTGACCTCTCCCCAAGAATTGGGAAAGAAGGCAGACAAATGGGTCAGAACAAGGATGAACAGAAAAGTTCATACAGGGGGTGACAAAGATGGCAACAAGAAGAAGGATGGTAAGTCTTCTGACAAGGGTGGGGACAAATCTAAAAATGAGTCTTCATCAGGCCCACAAAAACACTCTGGTGGGGGTGGTGGGCCCAAATCCTCTTCTAATCAAAACAAAGAAAAGAAACCATGGTGCTATTTATGTAAAATAAAAGGCCATTGGACAACAGATCCCAGTTGTCCAAAGAAAAGCACCAAGCCTCCTACCACTACAACCCCTACTGCTACACCTAGTGTCCCTACTAATAGCATTAGTGGTGGGAGCAAACCTACTAATAGCCAATCCAAGGGAGTAGCTGGGCTCACTATTGGTAACTTAGTTGGGGTTGGTCTGGTTAGGGAGACCACAGAGGCTATATTAGTCTCTTAGAGGGCTATTAATTTAGCCACCTTAGTTGCTTGTCCCCTTAATATGGATAAGTACAAGCAGCTACCCCTAATAAATGGTGTTGAGATCAGGCCTACAGGGACACTGGAGCCAGTGTGACTATGGTCATAGAGAAACTGGTCCACCCTGAACAACACCTACTTGGTCACCAGTACCAAGTAACCGATGCTCACAACAACACACTTAGCCACCCCATGGCTGTTGTAAATCTCAACTGGGGGGGGGGTTACTGGTCCAAAGAAAGTTGTGGTAGCTTCAGATTTACCTGTAGACTGTCTATTAGGGAATGATTTGGAGACATCAGCTTGGTCAGATGTGGAGTTGGAGGCCCATGCAGCAATGCTGGGCATCCCAGGGCATATTTTTGCTTTAACAAGGGCTCAGGCCAAAAAGCAAAAAGGACAGGGTAACTTGGATCCTGGAACAATGGACCAAGTGCTCCCTAAAGCTAGGGCTAGTAGAAGTAAAGCACTTCCTACTATCCCTCCCTCTACAGTGGATTCTACTTCTGAGGAAGAAGAATTTCCACCCTGTGCAGAACCTACACCAGAGGAGCTGGAAGCAGACACTGCTGAGCTTTTGGGTGAAGGGGGGCCTGCCAGGGAGGAGCTGAGTGTGGCACAGCATACCTGTCCCACACTAGAGGGTCTAAGACAGCAAGCTGTCAAACAGGCTAATGGGGATGTCAGTGACTCTCACAGAGTTTACTGGGAGGACAACCTCTTGTACACTGAAGCAAGGGATCCTAAACCTGGAACTGCCAGGAGGTTAGTGATTCCTCAGGAGTACAGAAAGTTCCTCCTAACTCTAGCCCACGACATTCCCCTAGCTGGGCATCTAGGACAAATGAAAACTTGGGACAGGCTTGTTCCCCTGTTTCATTGGCCTAGGATGTCTGAGGACACAAAGGAATTTTGTAAGTCCTGTGAAACCTGTCAAGCCAGTGGCAAGACAGGTGGCACTCCAAAGGCACCCCTTATTCCACTGCCTGTGGTTGGGGTTCCCTTTGAAAGGGTAGGGGTTGACATAGTTGGCCCCCTTGACCCTCCTACTGCTTCAGGCAATAGGTTTATCTTGGTGGTAGTGGACCATGCCACAAGATATCCTGAAGCAATTCCTTTAAGGACCACTACAGCACCTGCAGTGGCAAAGGCCCTCCTGGGAATATTTTCCAGGGTGGGCTTCCCAAAGGAAGTAGTATCAGACAGGGGAAGCAATTTCATGTCTGCATACTTAAAGGCCATGTGGAAGGAGTGTGGTGTGACTTACAAGTTCACTACACCCTATCATCCACAAACAAATGGACTGGTGGAGAGATTTAACAAAACTCTCAAAGGCATGATTATGGGTCTCTCTGAAAAACTCCGCAGGAGATGGGATATCCTGTTACCATGCCTCCTTTTTGCCTACAGGGAGGTACCCCAGAAAGGAGTGGGCTTCAGCCCCTTTGAACTCCTCTTTGGACACCCTGTTAGGGGTCCACTAACACTTGTCAAGGAGGGTTGGGAACAACCTTTAAAAGCTCCAAAGCAAGATATTGTGGATTATGTACTTGGCCTCAGATCAAGGATGGCTGAGTATACGAAAAAGGCCAGTAAAAACCTTCAGGCCAGCCAAGAGCTCCAGAAGCAATGGCATGATCAGAAGGCTGTTTTGGTTCAGTACAAACCAGGGCAGAAAGTGTGGGTCTTGGAGCCTGTGGCCCCAAGAGCACTCCAAGATAAATGGAGTTGACCCCACACAATTGTTGAGAAAAAGGGTGAAGTCACCTATTTAGTTGACTTAGGCACTGCCAGGAGTCCCCTTAGGGTGCTCCATGTCAATCGCCTAAAACCCTACTATGACAGGGCTGATCTCACCCTGCTCATGGCAACTGATGAGGGACAGGAAGAAGACAGTGATCCTCTACCTGATCTCTTCTCTTCCACAGAACAAGATGCTCTTGTGGAAGGTATAGTTTTGGCTGATTGTCTTACTGCTGAGCAGAAAGACCATTGCATAAATCTCCTGGGTCAGTTTTCTGAACTCTTCTCTACTGTGCCAGGTACCACTTCTTGGTGTGAGCACACTATAGATACTGGAGACAGCTTGCCTGTCAAAAGTAAGATCTATAGGCAGCCTGACCATGTCAGAGACTGCATAAAGCAAGAGGTGCAGAAAATGTTAGAACTGGGAGTGGTTGAGCACTCTGAAAGTCCATGGGCCTCTCCTGTGGTACTTGTACCAAAACCTCATTCCAAAGATGGAAAGAAGGAAATGCGGTTTTGTGTAGATTATAGAGGTCTCAACCAGGTAACCAAAACTGATGCTCACCCTATACCCAGGGCAGATGAGCTCATAGATACACTGGCATCTGCCAAGTATCTAAGCACTTTTGATTTGACTGCAGGGTATTGGCAGATCAAATTATCAGAAGATGCTAAACCTAAAACTGCATTTTCAACCATTGGAGGCCATTACCAATTCACAGTAATGCCTTTTGGATTGAAAAATGCACCTGCCACTTTTCAGTGGTTGGTGAACACAGTCCTGCAAGGGCTGGAAGCTTTTAGTGCAGCATATTTGGACGATATAGCTGTCTTTAGCTCCAGTTGGGATGATCACCTGGTCCACCTATGGAAAGTTTTAGAGGCCCTGCAAAAGGCAGGCCTCACTATCAAGGCTTCAAAGTGCCAGATAGGGCAGGGGAAGGTGGTTTATCTGGGACACCTTGTTGGTGGGGAACAGATTGCACCACTTCAGGGGAAAATCCAAACTATTGTTGATTGGGTTCCCCCTACTACTCAGACTCAGGTGAGAGCCTTCCTAGGCCTCACTGGGTATTACAGGAGGTTCATTAAGAACTATGGCTCCATTGCAGCCCCTCTTAATGACCTCACATCCAAAAAGATGCCTAAAAAGGTACTGTGGACAGCTAGCTGTCAGAAAGCTTTTGAGGAGCTGAAGCAGGCCATGTGCTCTGCACCTGTCCTGAAAAGCCCTTGTTACTCTAAAAAATTATATGTCCAAACTGATGCATCTGAATTAGGAGTAGGGGCAGTCCTATCACAACTTAATTCTGAGGGCCAGGATCAACCTGTTGCTTTTATTAGTAGGAGGTTGACCCCTAGAGAAAAGCATTGGTCTGCCATTGAGAGGGAGGCCTTTGCTGTGGTCTGGGCACTGAAGAAGTTGAGGCCATACTTGTTTGGCACTCACTTCATTGTTCAGACAGACCACAAACCTCTACTTTGGCTAAAACAAATGAAAGGTGAAAATCCTAAATTATTGAGGTGGTCCATATCCCTACAGGGAATGGACTATACAGTGGAACATAGACCTGGGAGTAGCCACTCCAATGCAGATGGACTCTCCAGATATTTCCACTTAGACAATGAAGACTCATCAGGTCATGGCTAGTCTTATTGTCCTTCGTTTGGGGGGGGGGGTTGTGTAGGAAAGTACCATCTTGCCTGGCATGTTACCCCCATTTTTCACTGTATATATGTTGTTTTAGTTGTATGTGTCACTGGGACCCTGTCATCCAGGGCCCCAGTGCTCATAAGTGTGCCTGAATGTGTTACCTGTGTAGTGACTAACTGTCTCACTGAGGCTCTGCTAATCAGAACCTCAGTGGTTATGCTCTCTCATTTCTTTCCAAATTGTCACTAACAGGCTAGTGACCAATTTCACCAATTTACATTGGCTTACTGGAACACCCTTATAATTCCCTAGTATATGGTACTGAGGTACCCAGGGTATTGGGGTTCCAGGAGATCCCTATGGGCTGCAGCATTTCTTTTGCCACCCATAGGGAGCTCTGACAATTCTTACACAGGCCTGCCACTGCAGCCTGAGTGAAATAATGTCCACGTTATTTCACAGCCATTTTACACTGCACTTAAGTAACTTATAAGTCACCTATATGTCTAACCTTTACCTGGTAAAGGTTGGGTGCTAAGTTACTTAGTGTGTGGGCACCCTGGCACTAGCCAAGGTGCCCCCACATTGTTCAGGACCAATTCCCCGGACTTTGTGAGTGCGGGGACACCATTACACGCATGCACTACATATAGGTCACTACCTATATGTAGCTTCACAATGGTAACTCCGAATATGGCCATGTAATATGTCTATGATCATGGAATTGCCCCCTCTATACCATCCTGGCATAGTTGGCACAATCCCATGTTCCCAGTGGTCTGTAGCACAGACCCTGGTACTGCCAAACTGCCTTTCCCGGGGTTTCACTGCAGCTGCTGCCAACCCCTCAGACAGGCATCTGCCCTCCTGGGGTCCAGCCAGGCTTGGCCCAGGATGGCAGAACAAAGGACTTCATCTGAGAGAGGGTGTTACACCCTCTCCCTTTGGAAAATGGTGTGAAGGCAGCGGAGGAGTAGCCTCCCCCAGCCTCTGGAAATGCTTTCATGGGCACATTTGGTGCCCATTTCTGCATAAGCCAGTCTACACCAGTTCAGGGACCCCTTAGCCCTGCTCTGGCGTGAAACTGGACAAAGGAAAGGGGAGTGACCACTCCCCTGACCTGTACCTCCCCTGGGAGGTGCCCAGAGCTCCTCCAGTGTGCTCCAGACCTCTGCCATCTTGGAAACAGAGGTGCTGCTGGCACACTGGACTGCTCTGAGTGGCCAGTGCCATCAGGTGACGTCAGAGACTCCTCCTGATAGGCTCCTTCAGGTGTTGCTAGCCTATCCTCTCTCCTAGGTAGCCAAACCCTCTTTTCTGGCTATTTAGGGTCTCTGTCTCTTGGGATTCCTTAGATAATGAATGCAAGAGCTCATCCGAGTTCCTCTGCATCTCTCTCTTCACCTTCTGCCAAGGAATCGACTGCTGACCGCGCTGGAAGCCTGCAAAACTGCAACATAGTAGCAAAGACGACTACTGCAACTCTGTAACGCTGATTCTGCCGTCTTCTCGACTGTTTTCCTGGTGGTGCATGCTGTGGGGGTAGTCTGCCTCCTCTCTGCACTAGAAGCTCCGAAGAAATCTCCTGTGGGTCGACGGAATCGTCTCCCTGCAACCGCAGGCACCAAAGAACTGCATCACAGGTACCTTGGGTCTCCTCTCAGCACAACGAGCGAGGTCCCTTGAATCCAGCAACTCTGTCCAAGTGACTCCCACAGTCCAGTGACTCTTCAGTCCAAGTTTGGTGGAGGTAAGTCCATGCCTCCCCACACCAGACTGCATTGTTGGAAACCATGACTTTTGCAGCTACTCCGGCCTCCGTGCACTTCCAGCGGAAATCCTTTGTGCACAGTCCAGCCTGGGTCCACGGCACTCTAACCTGCATTGCACGACCTCCTAAGTTGTTCTCCGGCGACGTGGGACTCCTTTGTGCAACTTCGGGTGAGCACCATTTCACGCATCCTTGTAGTGCCTGTTTCTGGCACTTCTCCGGGTGCTGGCTGCTGATGAGAGGGTTCCTTGTCTTACTCGACGTCCCCTCTGTTTCCTGACGCAATTTGCGACATCCTGGTCCCTCCTGGGCCACAGCAGCGTCCAAAAACCCTTACCGCACGATTTGCAGCTAGCAAGGCTTGTTGGCGGTCTTTTGGCGGGAAAACACTTCTGCACGACTCTCCACGGCATGAGGAATCCATCCACCAAAGGGGAAGTCTCTAGCCCTTGTCGTTCTTGCAGAAACCTACACTTCTACTGTCCAGTAGCAGCATCTTTGCACCCACAGCTGGCATTTCCTGGGCATCTGCCCATCTCCGACTCGCTTGTGACTTTTGGACTTGGTCCCCTTGTTCCACAGGTACCCTCGACTGGAAATCCATCATTGTTGCATTGTTGGTTTGTGTCTTTCCTGCAGAATTCCCCTATCACGACTTCTATGTCCTTTGGGGAACTTTAGTGCACTTTGCACTCACTTTTCAGGGTCTTGGGGTGGGCTATTTTTCTAACCCTTACTATTTTCTAATAGTCCCAGCGACCCTCTACAAGGTCACATAGGTTTGGGGTCCATTCGTGGTTCGCATTCCACTTTTGGAGTATATGGTTTGTGTTGCCCCTATCCCTATGTGTCTCCATTGCATCCTATTGTAACTATACATTGTTTGCACTGTTTTCTAATACTATTACTGCATATTTTGGTATTGTGTACATATATCTTGTGTATATTTGCTATCCTCATACTGAGGGTACTCACTGAGATACTTTTGGCATACAGGGAGTGCAGAATGATTAGGCAAGTTGCATTTTTGAGGATTAATTTTATTATTGAACAACAACCATGTTCTCAATGAACCCAAAAAACTCATTAATATCAAAGCTGAATATTTTTGGAAGTAGTTTTTAGTTTGTTTTTAGTTTTAGCTATGTTAGGGGGGTATCTGTGTGTGCAGGTGACTATTACTGTGCATAATTATTAGGCAACTCAACAACAAAAAATATATATACCCTTTTCAATTATTTATTATTACCAGTGAAACCAATATAACATCTCAACATTCACAAATATACATTTCTGACATTCAAAAACAAAACAAAAAAAAATCAGTGACCAATATAGCCACCTTTCTTTGCAAGGACACTCAAAAGCCTGCCATCCATGGATTCTGTCAGTGTTTTGATCTGTTCACCATCAACATTGCGTGCAGCAGCAACCACAGCCTCCCAGACACTGTTCAGAGAGGTGTACTGTTTTCCCTCCTTGTAAATCTCACATTTGATGATGGACCACAGGTTCTCAATGGGGTTCAGATCAGGTGAACAAGGAGGCCATGTCATTAGATTTCCTTCTTTTATACCCTTTCTTGCCAGCCACGCTGTGGAGTACTTGGACGCGTGTGATGGAGCATTGTCCTGCATGAAAATCATGTTTTTCTTGAAGGATGCAGACTTCTTCCTGTACCACTGCTTGAAGAAGGTGTCTTCCAGGAACTGGCAGTAGGACTGGGAGTTGAGCTTGACTCCATCCTCAACCCGAAAAGGCCCCACAAGCTCATCTTTGATGATACCAGCCCAAACCAGTACTCCACCTCCACCTTGCTGGCGTCTGAGTCGGACTGGAGCTCTCTGCCCTTTACCAATCCAGCCACGGGCCCATCCATCTGGCCCATCAAGACTCACTCTCATTTCATCAGTCCATAAAACCTTAGAAAAATCAGTCTTGAGATATTTCTTGGCCCAGTCTTGACGTTTCAGCTTGTGTGTCTTGTTCAGTGGTGGTCGTCTTTCAGCCTTTCTTACCTTGGCTATGTCTCTGAGTATTGCACACCTTGTGCTTTTGGGCACTCCAGTGATGTTGCAGCTCTGAAATATGTCCAAACTGGTGGCAAGTGTCATCGTGGCAGCTGCACGCTTGACTTTTCTCAGTTCATGGGCAGTTATTTTGCGCCTTGGTTTTTCCACACGCTTCTTGCGACCCTGTTGACTATTTTGAATGAAACGCTTGATTGTTCGATGATCACGCTTCAGAAGCTTTGCAATTTTAAGAGTGCTGCATCCCTCTGCAAGATATCTCACTATTTTTGACTTTTCTGAGCCTGTCAAGTCCTTCTTTTGACCCATTTTGCCAAAGGAAAGGAAGTTGCCTAATAATTATGCACACCTGATATAGGGTGTTGATGTCATTAGACCACACCCCTTCTCATTACAGAGATGCACATCACCTAATATGCTTAATTGGTAGTAGGCTTTCAAGCCTATACAGCTTGGAGTAAGACAACATGCATAAAGAGGATGATGTGGTCAAAATACTCATTTGCCTAATAATTCTGCACTCCCTGTATTGTCATAAAAATAAAGTACCTTTATTTTTAGTATATCTGTGTATTGTGTTTTCTTATGATATTGTGCATATGACACTAAGTGGTACTGTAGGAGCTTCACTCGTCTCCTAGTTCAGCCTAAGCTGCTCTGCTAAGCTACCATTATCTATCAGCCTATGCTGCTAGACACCCTATACACTAATAAGGGATAACTGGGCCTGGTGCAAGGTTCAAGTACCCCTAGGTACTCACTACAAGCCAGTCCAGCCTCCTACATTGGTTGTGCAGCGGTGGGATAAGTGCTTTGAGACTACTTACCACTCTTGTCATTGTACTTTTCATAAGAGAAAAATATACAAAACAAGTTCAGTGTGTGTACACATAACTAAAAAGTTTTGCATTTCCTCTTTTCACTCTTTTCTAAAGTGCTGAAAAGTACTTCTAAAACTTTCAAAAAGTTCTAAAAAGTTTTTAAAGTTTTTTTTCTCTGTCTTGTAAAAGCTCTGACAAACTTTTTTCTCTTTTTCTATCACTTTAACTCTCTCTAAAAATGTCTGGCACAGGCCAAAATGTTGATCTGTCCAAACTTGCATATGACCACCTTACCTGGAAAGGAGCAAGGAGTCTCTGCATAGAGAGAGGTTTGAGTGTAGGGAAGAATCCTTCCTTGGAATTGTTACTTAACATGCTTAGAGAACAAGATAAGGCTAAAAGTGCCCCATCTGTTGAAAAAGTAGCTAATGGTTCCCAATCTGATCCAGGGACTCCCCCAGGAAAAGATTCAGGAAAGAAACTTCTTAGCCTGCCCATTACTAGACAGTCTAGCATAGTTGGTACTGAGGTGGAGTCACATCATACAGATGGTGTGCTCTCACATTACACTGTCAGACAAGCTGTTAGGGTGCCCTCTGTAAGGGACAGGTCTCCTTCTGTTCATTCTCATCATACTTCTGTGTCTAGGAATGTCCCTCCCACCCACCCTGATGACAGATTGTTAGAAAGGGAGCTCAATAGATTGAGAGTGGAACAAACCAGACTGAAGCTCAAGAAACAACAGCTGGATTTGGATAGACAGTCCTTAGAAGTAGAGAAGGAGAGACAGAAACTGGGTTTAGAAACCCATGGTGGCAGCAGCAGTATTCCCAATAGTCATCCTGCAAAAGAGCATGATTCTAGGAATCTGCACAAGATAGTTCCCCCTTATAAGGAGGGGGATGACATTAACAAGTGGTTTGCTGCACTTGAGAGGGCCTGTGTTGTACAGGATGTCCCTCAAAGGCAGTGGGCTGCTATCCTATGGCTATCATTTAGTGGAAAGGGTAGGGATAGGCTCCTTACTGTGAAGGAAAGTGATGCCAATAATCTTACAGTTCTTAAGAATGCACTCCTGGATGGTTATGGCTTAACCACTGAACAATACAGGATAAAGTTCAGAGAGACCAAAAAGGAGTCTTCACAAGACTGGGTTGATTTCATTGACCATTCAGTGAAGGCCTTGGAGGGGTGGTTACATGGCAGTAAAGTTACTGATTATGACAGCCTGTATAACTTGATCCTGAGAGAGCATATTCTTAATAATCGTGTGTCTGATTTGTTGCACCAGTACTTGGTGGACTCTGATCTGACCTCTCCCCAAGAATTGGGAAAGAAGGCAGACAAATGGGTCAGAACAAGGGTGAACAGAAAAGTTCATACAGGGGGTGACAAAGATGGCAACAAGAAGAAGGATGGTAAGTCTTCTGACAAGGGTGGGGACAAATCTAAAAATGAGTCTTCATCAGGCCCACAAAAACACTCTGGTGGGGGTGGTGGGCCCAAATCCTCTTCTAATCAAAACAAAGAAAAGAAACCATGGTGCTATTTATGTAAAATAAAAGGCCATTGGACAACAGATCCCAGTTGTCCAAAGAAAAGCACCAAGCCTCCTACCACTACAACCCCTACTGCTACACCTAGTGTCCCTACTAATAGCATTAGTGGTGGGAGCAAACCTACTAATAGCCAATCCAAGGGAGTAGCTGGGCTCACTATTGGTAACTTAGTTGGGGTTGGTCTGGTTAGGGAGACCACAGAGGCTATATTAGTCTCTTAGAGGGCTATTAATTTAGCCACCTTAGTTGCTTGTCCCCTTAATATGGATAAGTACAAGCAGCTACCCCTAATAAATGGTGTTGAGATCAGGCCTACAGGGACACTGGAGCCAGTGTGACTATGGTCATAGAGAAACTGGTCCACCCTGAACAACACCTACTTGGTCACCAGTACCAAGTAACCGATGCTCACAACAACACACTTAGCCACCCCATGGCTGTTGTAAATCTCAACTGGGGGGGGGTTACTGGTCCAAAGAAAGTTGTGGTAGCTTCAGATTTACCTGTAGACTGTCTATTAGGGAATGATTTGGAGACATCAGCTTGGTCAGATGTGGAGTTGGAGGCCCATGCAGCAATGCTGGGCATCCCAGGGCATATTTTTGCTTTAACAAGGGCTCAGGCCAAAAAGCAAAAAGGACAGGGTAACTTGGATCCTGGAACAATGGACCAAGTGCTCCCTAAAGCTAGGGCTAGTAGAAGTAAAGCACTTCCTACTATCCCTCCCTCTACAGTGGATTCTACTTCTGAGGAAGAAGAATTTCCACCCTGTGCAGAACCTACACCAGAGGAGCTGGAAGCAGACACTGCTGAGCTTTTGGGTGAAGGGGGGCCTGCCAGGGAGGAGCTGAGTGTGGCACAGCATACCTGTCCCACACTAGAGGGTCTAAGACAGCAAGCTGTCAAACAGGCTAATGGGGATGTCAGTGACTCTCACAGAGTTTACTGGGAGGACAACCTCTTGTACACTGAAGCAAGGGATCCTAAACCTGGAACTGCCAGGAGGTTAGTGATTCCTCAGGAGTACAGAAAGTTCCTCCTAACTCTAGCCCACGACATTCCCCTAGCTGGGCATCTAGGACAAATGAAAACTTGGGACAGGCTTGTTCCCCTGTTTCATTGGCCTAGGATGTCTGAGGACACAAAGGAATTTTGTAAGTCCTGTGAAACCTGTCAAGCCAGTGGCAAGACAGGTGGCACTCCAAAGGCACCCCTTATTCCACTGCCTGTGGTTGGGGTTCCCTTTGAAAGGGTAGGGGTTGACATAGTTGGCCCCCTTGACCCTCCTACTGCTTCAGGCAATAGGTTTATCTTGGTGGTAGTGGACCATGCCACAAGATATCCTGAAGCAATTCCTTTAAGGACCACTACAGCACCTGCAGTGGCAAAGGCCCTCCTGGGAATATTTTCCAGGGTGGGCTTCCCAAAGGAAGTAGTATCAGACAGGGGAAGCAATTTCATGTCTGCATACTTAAAGGCCATGTGGAAGGAGTGTGGTGTGACTTACAAGTTCACTACACCCTATCATCCACAAACAAATGGACTGGTGGAGAGATTTAACAAAACTCTCAAAGGCATGATTATGGGTCTCCCTGAAAAACTCCGCAGGAGATGGGATATCCTGTTACCATGCCTCCTTTTTGCCTACAGGGAGGTACCCCAGAAAGGAGTGGGCTTCAGCCCCTTTGAACTCCTCTTTGGACACCCTGTTAGGGGTCCACTAACACTTGTCAAGGAGGGTTGGGAACAACCTTTAAAAGCTCCAAAGCAAGATATTGTGGATTATGTACTTGGCCTCAGATCAAGGATGGCTGAGTATACGAAAAAGGCCAGTAAAAACCTTCAGGCCAGCCAAGAGCTCCAGAAGCAATGGCATGATCAGAAGGCTGTTTTGGTTCAGTACAAACCAGGGCAGAAAGTGTGGGTCTTGGAGCCTGTGGCCCCAAGAGTACTCCAAGATAAATGGAGTTGACCCCACACAATTGTTGAGAAAAAGGGTGAAGTCACCTATTTAGTTGACTTAGGCACTGCCAGGAGTCCCCTTAGGGTGCTCCATGTCAATCGCCTAAAACCCTACTATGACAGGGCTGATCTCACCCTGCTCATGGCAACTGATGAGGGACAGGAAGAAGACAGTGATCCTCTACCTGATCTCTTCTCTTCCACAGAACAAGATGCTCTTGTGGAAGGTATAGTTTTGGCTGATTGTCTTACTGCTGAGCAGAAAGACCATTGCATAAATCTCCTGGGTCAGTTTTCTGAACTCTTCTCTACTGTGCCAGGTACCACTTCTTGGTGTGAGCACACTATAGATACTGGAGACAGCTTGCCTGTCAAAAGTAAGATCTATAGGCAGCCTGACCATGTCAGAGACTGCATAAAGCAAGAGGTGCAGAAAATGTTAGAACTGGGAGTGGTTGAGCACTCTGAAAGTCCATGGGCCTCTCCTGTGGTACTTGTACCAAAACCTCATTCCAAAGATGGAAAGAAGGAAATGCGGTTTTGTGTAGATTATAGAGGTCTCAACCAGGTAACCAAAACTGATGCTCACCCTATACCCAGGGCAGATGAGCTCATAGATACACTGGCATCTGCCAAGTATCTAAGCACTTTTGATTTGACTGCAGGGTATTGGCAGATCAAATTATCAGAAGATGCTAAACCTAAAACTGCATTTTCAACCATTGGAGGCCATTACCAATTCACAGTAATGCCTTTTGGATTGAAAAATGCACCTGCCACTTTTCAGAGGTTGGTGAACACAGTCCTGCAAGGGCTGGAAGCTTTTAGTGCAGCATATTTGGACGATATAGCTGTCTTTAACTCCAGTTGGGATGATCACCTGGTCCACCTATGGAAAGTTTTAGAGGCCCTGCAAAAGGCAGGCCTCACTATCAAGGCTTCAAAGTGCCAGATAGGGCAGGGGAAGGTGGTTTATCTGGGACACCTTGTTGGTGGGGAACAGATTGCACCACTTCAGGGGAAAATCCAAACTATTGTTGATTGGGTTCCCCCTACTACTCAGACTCAGGTGAGAGCCTTCCTAGGCCTCACTGGGTATTACAGGAGGTTCATTAAGAACTATGGCTCCATTGCAGCCCCTCTTAATGACCTCACATCCAAAAAGATGCCTAAAAAGGTACTGTGGACAGCTAGCTGTCAGAAAGCTTTTGAGGAGCTGAAGCAGGCCATGTGCTCTGCACCTGTCCTGAAAAGCCCTTGTTACTCTAAAAAATTATATGTCCAAACTGATGCATCTGAATTAGGAGTAGGGGCAGTCCTATCACAACTTAATTCTGAGGGCCAGGATCAACCTGTTGCTTTTATTAGTAGGAGGTTGACCCCTAGAGAAAAGCATTGGTCTGCCATTGAGAGGGAGGCCTTTGCTGTGGTCTGGGCACTGAAGAAGTTGAGGCCATACTTGTTTGGCACTCACTTCATTGTTCAGACAGACCACAAACCTCTACTTTGGCTAAAACAAATGAAAGGTGAAAATCCTAAATTATTGAGGTGGTCCATATCCCTACAGGGAATGGACTATACAGTGGAACATAGACCTGGGAGTAGCCACTCCAATGCAGATGGACTCTCCAGATATTTCCACTTAGACAATGAAGACTCATCAGGTCATGGCTAGTCTTATTGTCCTTCGTTTGGGGGGGGGTTGTGTAGGAAAGTACCATCTTGCCTGGCATGTTACCCCCATTTTTCACTGTATATATGTTGTTTTAGTTGTATGTGTCACTGGGACCCTGTCATCCAGGGCCCCAGTGCTCATAAGTGTGCCTGAATGTGTTACCTGTGTAGTGACTAACTGTCTCACTGAGGCTCTGCTAATCAGAACCTCAGTGATTATGCTCTCTCATTTCTTTCCAAATTGTCACTAACAGGCTAGTGACCAATTTCACCAATTTACATTGGCTTACTGGAACACCCTTATAATTCCCTAGTATATGGTACTGAGGTACCCAGGGTATTGGGGTTCCAGGAGATCCCTATGGGCTGCAGCATTTCTTTTGCCACCCATAGGGAGCTCTGACAATTCTTACACAGGCCTGCCACTGCAGCCTGAGTGAAATAATGTCCACGTTATTTCACAGCCATTTTACACTGCACTTAAGTAACTTATAAGTCACCTATATGTCTAACCTTTACCTGGTAAAGGTTGGGTGCTAAGTTACTTAGTGTGTGGGCACCCTGGCACTAGCCAAGGTGCCCCCACATTGTTCAGGGCCAATTCCCCGGACTTTGTGAGTGCGGGGACACCATTACACGCGTGCACTACATATAGGTCACTACCTATATGTAGCTTCACAATGGTAACTCCGAATATGGCCATGTAATATGTCTATGATCATGGAATTGCCCCCTCTATACCATCCTGGCATAGTTGGCACAATCCCATGTTCTCAGTGGTCTGTAGCACAGACCCTGGTACTGCCAAACTGCCTTTCCCGGGGTTTCACTGCAGCTGCTGCCAACCCCTCAGACAGGCATCTGCCCTCCTGGGGTCCAGCCAGGCCTGGCCCAGGATGGCAGAACAAAGGACTTCATCTGAGAGAGGGTGTTACACCCTCTCCCTTTGGAAAATGGTGTGAAGGCAGCGGAGGAGTAGCCTCCCCCAGCCTCTGGAAATGCTTTCATGGGCACATTTGGTGCCCATTTCTGCATAAGCCAGTCTACACCAGTTCAGGGACCCCTTAGCCCTGCTCTGGCGTGAAACTGGACAAAGGAAAGGGGAGTGACCACTCCCCTGACCTGTACCTCCCCTGGGAGGTGCCCAGAGCTCCTCCAGTGTGCTCCAGACCTCTGCCATCTTGGAAACAGAGGTGCTGCTGGCACACTGGACTGCTCTGAGTGGCCAGTGCCATCAGGTGACGTCAGAGACTCCTCCTGATAGGCTCCTTCAGGTGTTGCTAGCCTATCCTCTCTCCTAGGTAGCCAAACCCTCTTTTCTGGCTATTTAGGGTCTCTGTCTCTTGGGATTCCTTAGATAATGAATGCAAGAACTCATCCGAGTTCCTCTGCATCTCTCTCTTCACCTTCTGCCAAGGAATCGACTGCTGACCGCGCTGGAAGCCTGCAAAACTGCAACATAGTAGCAAAGACGACTACTGCAACTCTGTAACGCTGATTCTGCCGTCTTCTCGACTGTTTTCCTGGTGGTGCATGCTGTGGGGGTAGTCTGCCTCCTCTCTGCACTAGAAGCTCCGAAGAAATCTCCCGTGGGTCGACGGAATCGTCTCCCTGCAACCGCAGGCACCAAAGATCTGCATCACAGGTACCTTGGGTCTCCTCTCAGCACAACGATCGAGGTCCCTTGAATCCAGCAACTCTGTCCAAGTGACTCCCACAGTCCAGTGACTCTTCAGTCCAAGTTTGGTGGAGGTAAGTCCATGCCTCCCCACGCCAGACTGCATTGTTGGAAACCATGACTTTTGCAGCTACTCCGGCCTCTGTGCACTTCCGGCGGAAATCCTTTGTGCACAGTCCAGCCTGGGTCCACGGCACTCTAACCTGCATTGCACGACCTCCTAAGTGGTTCTCCGGCGACGTGGGACTCCTTTGTGCAACTTTGGGTGAGCACCATTTCACGCATCCTTGTAGTGCCTGTTTCTGGCACTTCTCCGGGTGCTGGCTGCTGATGAGAGGGTTCCTTGTCTTGCTCGACGTCCCCTCTGTGTCCTGACGCAATTTGCGACATCCTGGTCCCTCCTGGGCCACAGCAGCGTCCAAAAACCCTTACCAAACGATTTGCAGCTAGCAAGGCTTGTTGGCGGTCTTTTGGCGGGAAAACACTTCTGAACGACTTTCCACAGCATGGGGAATCCATCCACCAAAGGGGAAGTCTCTAGCCCTTGTCGTTCTTGCAGAAACCTACACTTCTACTGTCCAGTAGCAGCATCTTTGCACCCACAGCTGGCATTTCCTGGGCATCTGCCCATCTCCGACTCGCTTGTGACTTTTGGACTTGGTCCCCTTGTTCCACAGGTACGCTCGACTGGAAATCCATCATTGTTGCATTGTTGGTTTGTGTCTTTCCTGCAGAATTCCCCTATCACGACTTCTATGTCCTTTGGGGAACTTTAGTGCACTTTGCACTCACTTTTCAGGGTCTTGGGGTGGGCTATTTTTCTAACCCTTACTATTTTCTAATAGTCCCAGCGACCCTCTACAAGGTCACATAGGTTTGGGGTCCATTCGTGGTTCGCATTCCACTTTTGGAGTATATGGTTTGTGTTGCCCCTATCCCTATGTGTCTCCATTGCATCCTATTGTAACTATACATTGTTTGCACTGTTTTCTAATACTATTACTGCATATTTTGGTATTGTGTACATATATCTTGTGTATATTTGCTATCCTCATACTGAGGGTACTCACTGAGATACTTTTGGCATATTGTCATAAAAATAAAGTACCTTTATTTTTAGTATATCTGTGTATTGTGTTTTCTTATGATATTGTGCATATGACACTAAGTGGTACTGTAGGAGCTTCACTCGTCTCCTAGTTCAGCCTAAGCTGCTCTGCTAAGCTACCATTATCTATCAGCCTATGCTGCTAGACACCCTATACACTAATAAGGGATAACTGGGCCTGGTGCAAGGTTCAAGTACCCCTAGGTACTCACTACAAGCCAGTCCAGCCTCCTACATTGGTTGTGCAGCGGTGGGATAAGTGCTTTGAGACTACTTACCACTCTTGTCATTGTACTTTTCATAAGAGAAAAATATACAAAACAAGTTCAGTGTGTGTACACATAACTAAAAAGTTTTGCATTTCCTCTTTTCACTCTTTTCTAAAGTGCTGAAAAGTACTTCTAAAACTTTCAAAAAGTTCTAAAAAGTTTTTAAAGTTTTTTTTCTCTGTCTTGTAAAAGCTCTGACAAACTTTTTTCTCTTTTTCTATCACTTTAACTCTCTCTAAAAATGTCTGGCACAGGCCAAAATGTTGATCTGTCCAAACTTGCATATGACCACCTTACCTGGAAAGGAGCAAGGAGTCTCTGCATAGAGAGAGGTTTGAGTGTAGGGAAGAATCCTTCCTTGGAATTGTTACTTAACATGCTTAGAGAACAAGATAAGGCTAAAAGTGCCCCATCTGTTGAAAAAGTAGCTAATGGTTCCCAATCTGATCCAGGGACTCCCCCAGGAAAAGATTCAGGAAAGAAACTTCTTAGCCTGCCCATTACTAGACAGTCTAGCATAGTTGGTACTGAGGTGGAGTCACATCATACAGATGGTGTGCTCTCACATTACACTGTCAGACAAGCTGTTAGGGTGCCCTCTGTAAGGGACAGGTCTCCTTCTGTTCATTCTCATCATACTTCTGTGTCTAGGAATGTCCCTCCCACCCACCCTGATGACAGATTGTTAGAAAGGGAGCTCAATAGATTGAGAGTGGAACAAACCAGACTGAAGCTCAAGAAACAACAGCTGGATTTGGATAGACAGTCCTTAGAAGTAGAGAAGGAGAGACAGAAACTGGGTTTAGAAACCCATGGTGGCAGCAGCAGTATTCCCAATAGTCATCCTGCAAAAGAGCATGATTCTAGGAATCTGCACAAGATAGTTCCCCCTTATAAGGAGGGGGATGACATTAACAAGTGGTTTGCTGCACTTGAGAGGGCCTGTGTTGTACAGGATGTCCCTCAAAGGCAGTGGGCTGCTATCCTATGGCTATCATTTAGTGGAAAGGGTAGGGATAGGCTCCTTACTGTGAAGGAAAGTGATGCCAATAATCTTACAGTTCTTAAGAATGCACTCCTGGATGGTTATGGCTTAACCACTGAACAATACAGGATAAAGTTCAGAGAGACCAAAAAGGAGTCTTCACAAGACTGGGTTGATTTCATTGACCATTCAGTGAAGGCCTTGGAGGGGTGGTTACATGGCAGTAAAGTTACTGATTATGACAGCCTGTATAACTTGATCCTGAGAGAGCATATTCTTAATAATTGTGTGTCTGATTTGTTGCACCAGTACTTGGTGGACTCTGATCTGACCTCTCCCCAAGAATTGGGAAAGAAGGCAGACAAATGGGTCAGAACAAGGGTGAACAGAAAAGTTCATACAGGGGGTGACAAAGATGGCAACAAGAAGAAGGATGGTAAGTCTTCTGACAAGGGTGGGGACAAATCTAAAAATGAGTCTTCATCAGGCCCACAAAAACACTCTGGTGGGGGTGGTGGGCCCAAATCCTCTTCTAATCAAAACAAAGAAAAGAAACCATGGTGCTATTTATGTAAAATAAAAGGCCATTGGACAACAGATCCCAGTTGTCCAAAGAAAAGCACCAAGCCTCCTACCACTACAACCCCTACTGCTACACCTAGTGTCCCTACTAATAGCATTAGTGGTGGGAGCAAACCTACTAATAGCCAATCCAAGGGAGTAGCTGGGCTCACTATTGGTAACTTAGTTGGGGTTGGTCTGGTTAGGGAGACCACAGAGGCTATATTAGTCTCTTAGAGGGCTATTAATTTAGCCACCTTAGTTGCTTGTCCCCTTAATATGGATAAGTACAAGCAGCTACCCCTAATAAATGGTGTTGAGATCAGGCCTACAGGGACACTGGAGCCAGTGTGACTATGGTCATAGAGAAACTGGTCCACCCTGAACAACACCTACTTGGTCACCAGTACCAAGTAACCGATGCTCACAACAACACACTTAGCCACCCCATGGCTGTTGTAAATCTCAACTGGGGGGGGGGGTTACTGGTCCAAAGAAAGTTGTGGTAGCTTCAGATTTACCTGTAGACTGTCTATTAGGGAATGATTTGGAGACATCAGCTTGGTCAGATGTGGAGTTGGAGGCCCATGCAGCAATGCTGGGCATCCCAGGGCATATTTTTGCTTTAACAAGGGCTCAGGCCAAAAAGCAAAAAGGACAGGGTAACTTGGATCCTGGAACAATGGACCAAGTGCTCCCTAAAGCTAGGGCTAGTAGAAGTAAAGCACTTCCTACTATCCCTCCCTCTACAGTGGATTCTACTTCTGAGGAAGAAGAATTTCCACCCTGTGCAGAACCTACACCAGAGGAGCTGGAAGCAGACACTGCTGAGCTTTTGGGTGAAGGGGGGCCTGCCAGGGAGGAGCTGAGTGTGGCACAGCATACCTGTCCCACACTAGAGGGTCTAAGACAGCAAGCTGTCAAACAGGCTAATGGGGATGTCAGTGACTCTCACAGAGTTTACTGGGAGGACAACCTC
The DNA here is from genome assembly GCF_031143425.1 of Pleurodeles waltl. NCBI lineage: Eukaryota > Metazoa > Chordata > Amphibia > Caudata > Salamandridae > Pleurodeles > Pleurodeles waltl. The sequence goes on from NC_090446.1 coordinate 801,978,290, forward strand.
TTGTACACTGAAGCAAGGGATCCTAAACCTGGAACTGCCAGGAGGTTAGTGATTCCTCAGGAGTACAGAAAGTTCCTCCTAACTCTAGCCCACGACATTCCCCTAGCTGGGCATCTAGGACAAATGAAAACTTGGGACAGGCTTGTTCCCCTGTTTCATTGGCCTAGGATGTCTGAGGACACAAAGGAATTTTGTAAGTCCTGTGAAACCTGTCAAGCCAGTGGCAAGACAGGTGGCACTCCAAAGGCACCCCTTATTCCACTGCCTGTGGTTGGGGTTCCCTTTGAAAGGGTAGGGGTTGACATAGTTGGCCCCCTTGACCCTCCTACTGCTTCAGGCAATAGGTTTATCTTGGTGGTAGTGGACCATGCCACAAGATATCCTGAAGCAATTCCTTTAAGGACCACTACAGCACCTGCAGTGGCAAAGGCCCTCCTGGGAATATTTTCCAGGGTGGGCTTCCCAAAGGAAGTAGTATCAGACAGGGGAAGCAATTTCATGTCTGCATACTTAAAGGCCATGTGGAAGGAGTGTGGTGTGACTTACAAGTTCACTACACCCTATCATCCACAAACAAATGGACTGGTGGAGAGATTTAACAAAACTCTCAAAGGCATGATTATGGGTCTCCCTGAAAAACTCCGCAGGAGATGGGATATCCTGTTACCATGCCTCCTTTTTGCCTACAGGGAGGTACCCCAGAAAGGAGTGGGCTTCAGCCCCTTTGAACTCCTCTTTGGACACCCTGTTAGGGGTCCACTAACACTTGTCAAGGAGGGTTGGGAACAACCTTTAAAAGCTCCAAAGCAAGATATTGTGGATTATGTACTTGGCCTCAGATCAAGGATGGCTGAGTATACGAAAAAGGCCAGTAAAAACCTTCAGGCCAGCCAAGAGCTCCAGAAGCAATGGCATGATCAGAAGGCTGTTTTGGTTCAGTACAAACCAGGGCAGAAAGTGTGGGTCTTGGAGCCTGTGGCCCCAAGAGTACTCCAAGATAAATGGAGTTGACCCCACACAATTGTTGAGAAAAAGGGTGAAGTCACCTATTTAGTTGACTTAGGCACTGCCAGGAGTCCCCTTAGGGTGCTCCATGTCAATCGCCTAAAACCCTACTATGACAGGGCTGATCTCACCCTGCTCATGGCAACTGATGAGGGACAGGAAGAAGACAGTGATCCTCTACCTGATCTCTTCTCTTCCACAGAACAAGATGCTCTTGTGGAAGGTATAGTTTTGGCTGATTGTCTTACTGCTGAGCAGAAAGACCATTGCATAAATCTCCTGGGTCAGTTTTCTGAACTCTTCTCTACTGTGCCAGGTACCACTTCTTGGTGTGAGCACACTATAGATACTGGAGACAGCTTGCCTGTCAAAAGTAAGATCTATAGGCAGCCTGACCATGTCAGAGACTGCATAAAGCAAGAGGTGCAGAAAATGTTAGAACTGGGAGTGGTTGAGCACTCTGAAAGTCCATGGGCCTCTCCTGTGGTACTTGTACCAAAACCTCATTCCAAAGATGGAAAGAAGGAAATGCGGTTTTGTGTAGATTATAGAGGTCTCAACCAGGTAACCAAAACTGATGCTCACCCTATACCCAGGGCAGATGAGCTCATAGATACACTGGCATCTGCCAAGTATCTAAGCACTTTTGATTTGACTGCAGGGTATTGGCAGATCAAATTATCAGAAGATGCTAAACCTAAAACTGCATTTTCAACCATTGGAGGCCATTACCAATTCACAGTAATGCCTTTTGGATTGAAAAATGCACCTGCCACTTTTCAGAGGTTGGTGAACACAGTCCTGCAAGGGCTGGAAGCTTTTAGTGCAGCATATTTGGACGATATAGCTGTCTTTAGCTCCAGTTGGGATGATCACCTGGTCCACCTATGGAAAGTTTTAGAGGCCCTGCAAAAGGCAGGCCTCACTATCAAGGCTTCAAAGTGCCAGATAGGGCAGGGGAAGGTGGTTTATCTGGGACACCTTGTTGGTGGGGAACAGATTGCACCACTTCAGGGGAAAATCCAAACTATTGTTGATTGGGTTCCCCCTACTACTCAGACTCAGGTGAGAGCCTTCCTAGGCCTCACTGGGTATTACAGGAGGTTCATTAAGAACTATGGCTCCATTGCAGCCCCTCTTAATGACCTCACATCCAAAAAGATGCCTAAAAAGGTACTGTGGACAGCTAGCTGTCAGAAAGCTTTTGAGGAGCTGAAGCAGGCCATGTGCTCTGCACCTGTCCTGAAAAGCCCTTGTTACTCTAAAAAATTATATGTCCAAACTGATGCATCTGAATTAGGAGTAGGGGCAGTCCTATCACAACTTAATTCTGAGGGCCAGGATCAACCTGTTGCTTTTATTAGTAGGAGGTTGACCCCTAGAGAAAAGCATTGGTCTGCCATTGAGAGGGAGGCCTTTGCTGTGGTCTGGGCACTGAAGAAGTTGAGGCCATACTTGTTTGGCACTCACTTCATTGTTCAGACAGACCACAAACCTCTACTTTGGCTAAAACAAATGAAAGGTGAAAATCCTAAATTATTGAGGTGGTCCATATCCCTACAGGGAATGGACTATACAGTGGAACATAGACCTGGGAGTAGCCACTCCAATGCAGATGGACTCTCCAGATATTTCCACTTAGACAATGAAGACTCATCAGGTCATGGCTAGTCTTATTGTCCTTCGTTTGGGGGGGGGTTGTGTAGGAAAGTACCATCTTGCCTGGCATGTTACCCCCATTTTTCACTGTATATATGTTGTTTTAGTTGTATGTGTCACTGGGACCCTGTCATCCAGGGCCCCAGTGCTCATAAGTGTGCCTGAATGTGTTACCTGTGTAGTGACTAACTGTCTCACTGAGGCTCTGCTAATCAGAACCTCAGTGATTATGCTCTCTCATTTCTTTCCAAATTGTCACTAACAGGCTAGTGACCAATTTCACCAATTTACATTGGCTTACTGGAACACCCTTATAATTCCCTAGTATATGGTACTGAGGTACCCAGGGTATTGGGGTTCCAGGAGATCCCTATGGGCTGCAGCATTTCTTTTGCCACCCATAGGGAGCTCTGACAATTCTTACACAGGCCTGCCACTGCAGCCTGAGTGAAATAATGTCCACGTTATTTCACAGCCATTTTACACTGCACTTAAGTAACTTATAAGTCACCTATATGTCTAACCTTTACCTGGTAAAGGTTGGGTGCTAAGTTACTTAGTGTGTGGGCACCCTGGCACTAGCCAAGGTGCCCCCACATTGTTCAGGGCCAATTCCCCGGACTTTGTGAGTGCGGGGACACCATTACACGCGTGCACTACATATAGGTCACTACCTATATGTAGCTTCACAATGGTAACTCCGAATATGGCCATGTAATATGTCTATGATCATGGAATTGCCCCCTCTATACCATCCTGGCATAGTTGGCACAATCCCATGTTCTCAGTGGTCTGTAGCACAGACCCTGGTACTGCCAAACTGCCTTTCCCGGGGTTTCACTGCAGCTGCTGCCAACCCCTCAGACAGGCATCTGCCCTCCTGGGGTCCAGCCAGGCCTGGCCCAGGATGGCAGAACAAAGGACTTCATCTGAGAGAGGGTGTTACACCCTCTCCCTTTGGAAAATGGTGTGAAGGCAGCGGAGGAGTAGCCTCCCCCAGCCTCTGGAAATGCTTTCATGGGCACATTTGGTGCCCATTTCTGCATAAGCCAGTCTACACCAGTTCAGGGACCCCTTAGCCCTGCTCTGGCGTGAAACTGGACAAAGGAAAGGGGAGTGACCACTCCCCTGACCTGTACCTCCCCTGGGAGGTGCCCAGAGCTCCTCCAGTGTGCTCCAGACCTCTGCCATCTTGGAAACAGAGGTGCTGCTGGCACACTGGACTGCTCTGAGTGGCCAGTGCCATCAGGTGACGTCAGAGACTCCTCCTGATAGGCTCCTTCAGGTGTTGCTAGCCTATCCTCTCTCCTAGGTAGCCAAACCCTCTTTTCTGGCTATTTAGGGTCTCTGTCTCTTGGGATTCCTTAGATAATGAATGCAAGAACTCATCCGAGTTCCTCTGCATCTCTCTCTTCACCTTCTGCCAAGGAATCGACTGCTGACCGCGCTGGAAGCCTGCAAAACTGCAACATAGTAGCAAAGACGACTACTGCAACTCTGTAACGCTGATTCTGCCGTCTTCTCGACTGTTTTCCTGGTGGTGCATGCTGTGGGGGTAGTCTGCCTCCTCTCTGCACTAGAAGCTCCGAAGAAATCTCCCGTGGGTCGACGGAATCGTCTCCCTGCAACCGCAGGCACCAAAGATCTGCATCACAGGTACCTTGGGTCTCCTCTCAGCACAACGATCGAGGTCCCTTGAATCCAGCAACTCTGTCCAAGTGACTCCCACAGTCCAGTGACTCTTCAGTCCAAGTTTGGTGGAGGTAAGTCCATGCCTCCCCACGCCAGACTGCATTGTTGGAAACCATGACTTTTGCAGCTACTCCGGCCTCTGTGCACTTCCGGCGGAAATCCTTTGTGCACAGTCCAGCCTGGGTCCACGGCACTCTAACCTGCATTGCACGACCTCCTAAGTGGTTCTCCGGCGACGTGGGACTCCTTTGTGCAACTTTGGGTGAGCACCATTTCAGGCATCCTTGTAGTGCCTGTTTCTGGCACTTCTCCGGGTGCTGGCTGCTGATGAGAGGGTTCCTTGTCTTGCTCGACGTCCCCTCTGTGTCCTGACGCAATTTGCGACATCCTGGTCCCTCCTGGGCCACAGCAGCGTCCAAAAACCCTTACCAAACGATTTGCAGCTAGCAAGGCTTGTTGGCGGTCTTTTGGCGGGAAAACACTTCTGAACGACTTTCCACAGCATGGGGAATCCATCCACCAAAGGGGAAGTCTCTAGCCCTTGTCGTTCTTGCAGAAACCTACACTTCTACTGTCCAGTAGCAGCATCTTTGCACCCACAGCTGGCATTTCCTGGGCATCTGCCCATCTCCGACTCGCTTGTGACTTTTGGACTTGGTCCCCTTGTTCCACAGGTACGCTCGACTGGAAATCCATCATTGTTGCATTGTTGGTTTGTGTCTTTCCTGCAGAATTCCCCTATCACAACTTCTATGTCCTTTGGGGAACTTTAGTGCACTTTGCACTCACTTTTCAGGGTCTTGGGGTGGGCTATTTTTCTAACCCTTACTATTTTCTAATAGTCCCAGCGACCCTCTACAAGGTCACATAGGTTTGGGGTCCATTCGTGGTTCGCATTCCACTTTTGGAGTATATGGTTTGTGTTGCCCCTATCCCTATGTGTCTCCATTGCATCCTATTGTAACTATACATTGTTTGCACTGTTTTCTAATACTATTACTGCATATTTTGGTATTGTGTACATATATCTTGTGTATATTTGCTATCCTCATACTGAGGGTACTCACTGAGATACTTTTGGCATATTGTCATAAAAATAAAGTACCTTTATTTTTAGTATATCTGTGTATTGTGTTTTCTTATGATATTGTGCATATGACACTAAGTGGTACTGTAGGAGCTTCACTCGTCTCCTAGTTCAGCCTAAGCTGCTCTGCTAAGCTACCATTATCTATCAGCCTATGCTGCTAGACACCCTATACACTAATAAGGGATAACTGGGCCTGGTGCAAGGTTCAAGTACCCCTAGGTACTCACTACAAGCCAGTCCAGCCTCCTACATTGGTTGTGCAGCGGTGGGATAAGTGCTTTGAGACTACTTACCACTCTTGTCATTGTACTTTTCATAAGAGAAAAATATACAAAACAAGTTCAGTGTGTGTACACATAACTAAAAAGTTTTGCATTTCCTCTTTTCACTCTTTTCTAAAGTGCTGAAAAGTACTTCTAAAACTTTCAAAAAGTTCTAAAAAGTTTTTTAAGTTTTTTTTCTCTGTCTTGTAAAAGCTCTGACAAACTTTTTTCTCTTTTTCTATCACTTTAACTCTCTCTAAAAATGTCTGGCACAGGCCAAAATGTTGATCTGTCCAAACTTGCATATGACCACCTTACCTGGAAAGGAGCAAGGAGTCTCTGCATAGAGAGAGGTTTGAGTGTAGGGAAGAATCCTTCCTTGGAATTGTTACTTAACATGCTTAGAGAACAAGATAAGGCTAAAAGTGCCCCATCTGTTGAAAAAGTAGCTAATGGTTCCCAATCTGATCCAGGGACTCCCCCAGGAAAAGATTCAGGAAAGAAACTTCTTAGCCTGCCCATTACTAGACAGTCTAGCATAGTTGGTACTGAGGTGGAGTCACATCATACAGATGGTGTGCTCTCACATTACACTGTCAGACAAGCTGTTAGGGTGCCCTCTGTAAGGGACAGGTCTCCTTCTGTTCATTCTCATCATACTTCTGTGTCTAGGAATGTCCCTCCCACCCACCCTGATGACAGATTGTTAGAAAGGGAGCTCAATAGATTGAGAGTGGAACAAACCAGACTGAAGCTCAAGAAACAACAGCTGGATTTGGATAGACAGTCCTTAGAAGTAGAGAAGGAGAGACAGAAACTGGGTTTAGAAACCCATGGTGGCAGCAGCAGTATTCCCAATAGTCATCCTGCAAAAGAGCATGATTCTAGGAATCTGCACAAGATAGTTCCCCCTTATAAGGAGGGGGATGACATTAACAAGTGGTTTGCTGCACTTGAGAGGGCCTGTGTTGTACAGGATGTCCCTCAAAGGCAGTGGGCTGCTATCCTATGGCTATCATTTAGTGGAAAGGGTAGGGATAGGCTCCTTACTGTGAAGGAAAGTGATGCCAATAATCTTACAGTTCTTAAGAATGCACTCCTGGATGGTTATGGCTTAACCACTGTACAATACAGGATAAAGTTCAGAGAGACCAAAAAGGAGTCTTCACAAGACTGGGTTGATTTCATTGACCATTCAGTGAAGGCCTTGGAGGGGTGGTTACATGGCAGTAAAGTTACTGATTATGACAGCCTGTATAACTTGATCCTGAGAGAGCATATTCTTAATAATTGTGTGTCTGATTTGTTGCACCAGTACTTGGTGGACTCTGATCTGACCTCTCCCCAAGAATTGGGAAAGAAGGCAGACAAATGGGTCAGAACAAGGATGAACAGAAAAGTTCATACAGGGGGTGACAAAGATGGCAACAAGAAGAAGGATGGTAAGTCTTCTGACAAGGGTGGGGACAAATCTAAAAATGAGTCTTCATCAGGCCCACAAAAACACTCTGGTGGGGGTGGTGGGCCCAAATCCTCTTCTAATCAAAACAAAGAAAAGAAACCATGGTGCTATTTATGTAAAATAAAAGGCCATTGGACAACAGATCCCAGTTGTCCAAAGAAAAGCACCAAGCCTCCTACCACTACAACCCCTACTGCTACACCTAGTGTCCCTACTAATAGCATTAGTGGTGGGAGCAAACCTACTAATAGCCAATCCAAGGGAGTAGCTGGGCTCACTATTGGTAACTTAGTTGGGGTTGGTCTGGTTAGGGAGACCACAGAGGCTATATTAGTCTCTTAGAGGGCTATTAATTTAGCCACCTTAGTTGCTTGTCCCCTTAATATGGATAAGTACAAGCAGCTACCCCTAATAAATGGTGTTGAGATCAGGCCTACAGGGACACTGGAGCCAGTGTGACTATGGTCATAGAGAAACTGGTCCACCCTGAACAACACCTACTTGGTCACCAGTACCAAGTAACCGATGCTCACAACAACACACTTAGCCACCCCATGGCTGTTGTAAATCTCAACTGGGGGGGGGGTTACTGGTCCAAAGAAAGTTGTGGTAGCTTCAGATTTACCTGTAGACTGTCTATTAGGGAATGATTTGGAGACATCAGCTTGGTCAGATGTGGAGTTGGAGGCCCATGCAGCAATGCTGGGCATCCCAGGGCATATTTTTGCTTTAACAAGGGCTCAGGCCAAAAAGCAAAAAGGACAGGGTAACTTGGATCCTGGAACAATGGACCAAGTGCTCCCTAAAGCTAGGGCTAGTAGAAGTAAAGCACTTCCTACTATCCCTCCCTCTACAGTGGATTCTACTTCTGAGGAAGAAGAATTTCCACCCTGTGCAGAACCTACACCAGAGGAGCTGGAAGCAGACACTGCTGAGCTTTTGGGTGAAGGGGGGCCTGCCAGGGAGGAGCTGAGTGTGGCACAGCATACCTGTCCCACACTAGAGGGTCTAAGACAGCAAGCTGTCAAACAGGCTAATGGGGATGTCAGTGACTCTCACAGAGTTTACTGGGAGGACAACCTCTTGTACACTGAAGCAAGGGATCCTAAACCTGGAACTGCCAGGAGGTTAGTGATTCCTCAGGAGTACAGAAAGTTCCTCCTAACTCTAGCCCACGACATTCCCCTAGCTGGGCATCTAGGACAAATGAAAACTTGGGACAGGCTTGTTCCCCTGTTTCATTGGCCTAGGATGTCTGAGGACACAAAGGAATTTTGTAAGTCCTGTGAAACCTGTCAAGCCAGTGGCAAGACAGGTGGCACTCCAAAGGCACCCCTTATTCCACTGCCTGTGGTTGGGGTTCCCTTTGAAAGGGTAGGGGTTGACATAGTTGGCCCCCTTGACCCTCCTACTGCTTCAGGCAATAGGTTTATCTTGGTGGTAGTGGACCATGCCACAAGATATCCTGAAGCAATTCCTTTAAGGACCACTACAGCACCTGCAGTGGCAAAGGCCCTCCTGGGAATATTTTCCAGGGTGGGCTTCCCAAAGGAAGTAGTATCAGACAGGGGAAGCAATTTCATGTCTGCATACTTAAAGGCCATGTGGAAGGAGTGTGGTGTGACTTACAAGTTCACTACACCCTATCATCCACAAACAAATGGACTGGTGGAGAGATTTAACAAAACTCTCAAAGGCATGATTATGGGTCTCTCTGAAAAACTCCGCAGGAGATGGGATATCCTGTTACCATGCCTCCTTTTTGCCTACAGGGAGGTACCCCAGAAAGGAGTGGGCTTCAGCCCCTTTGAACTCCTCTTTGGACACCCTGTTAGGGGTCCACTAACACTTGTCAAGGAGGGTTGGGAACAACCTTTAAAAGCTCCAAAGCAAGATATTGTGGATTATGTACTTGGCCTCAGATCAAGGATGGCTGAGTATACGAAAAAGGCCAGTAAAAACCTTCAGGCCAGCCAAGAGCTCCAGAAGCAATGGCATGATCAGAAGGCTGTTTTGGTTCAGTACAAACCAGGGCAGAAAGTGTGGGTCTTGGAGCCTGTGGCCCCAAGAGCACTCCAAGATAAATGGAGTTGACCCCACACAATTGTTGAGAAAAAGGGTGAAGTCACCTATTTAGTTGACTTAGGCACTGCCAGGAGTCCCCTTAGGGTGCTCCATGTCAATCGCCTAAAACCCTACTATGACAGGGCTGATCTCACCCTGCTCATGGCAACTGATGAGGGACAGGAAGAAGACAGTGATCCTCTACCTGATCTCTTCTCTTCCACAGAACAAGATGCTCTTGTGGAAGGTATAGTTTTGGCTGATTGTCTTACTGCTGAGCAGAAAGACCATTGCATAAATCTCCTGGGTCAGTTTTCTGAACTCTTCTCTACTGTGCCAGGTACCACTTCTTGGTGTGAGCACACTATAGATACTGGAGACAGCTTGCCTGTCAAAAGTAAGATCTATAGGCAGCCTGACCATGTCAGAGACTGCATAAAGCAAGAGGTGCAGAAAATGTTAGAACTGGGAGTGGTTGAGCACTCTGAAAGTCCATGGGCCTCTCCTGTGGTACTTGTACCAAAACCTCATTCCAAAGATGGAAAGAAGGAAATGCGGTTTTGTGTAGATTATAGAGGTCTCAACCAGGTAACCAAAACTGATGCTCACCCTATACCCAGGGCAGATGAGCTCATAGATACACTGGCATCTGCCAAGTATCTAAGCACTTTTGATTTGACTGCAGGGTATTGGCAGATCAAATTATCAGAAGATGCTAAACCTAAAACTGCATTTTCAACCATTGGAGGCCATTACCAATTCACAGTAATGCCTTTTGGATTGAAAAATGCACCTGCCACTTTTCAGAGGTTGGTGAACACAGTCCTGCAAGGGCTGGAAGCTTTTAGTGCAGCATATTTGGACGATATAGCTGTCTTTAGCTCCAGTTGGGATGATCACCTGGTCCACCTATGGAAAGTTTTAGAGGCCCTGCAAAAGGCAGGCCTCACTATCAAGGCTTCAAAGTGCCAGATAGGGCAGGGGAAGGTGGTTTATCTGGGACACCTTGTTGGTGGGGAACAGATTGCACCACTTCAGGGGAAAATCCAAACTATTGTTGATTGGGTTCCCCCTACTACTCAGACTCAGGTGAGAGCCTTCCTAGGCCTCACTGGGTATTACAGGAGGTTCATTAAGAACTATGGCTCCATTGCAGCCCCTCTTAATGACCTCACATCCAAAAAGATGCCTAAAAAGGTACTGTGGACAGCTAGCTGTCAGAAAGCTTTTGAGGAGCTGAAGCAGGCCATGTGCTCTGCACCTGTCCTGAAAAGCCCTTGTTACTCTAAAAAATTATATGTCCAAACTGATGCATCTGAATTAGGAGTAGGGGCAGTCCTATCACAACTTAATTCTGAGGGCCAGGATCAACCTGTTGCTTTTATTAGTAGGAGGTTGACCCCTAGAGAAAAGCATTGGTCTGCCATTGAGAGGGAGGCCTTTGCTGTGGTCTGGGCACTGAAGAAGTTGAGGCCATACTTGTTTGGCACTCACTTCATTGTTCAGACAGACCACAAACCTCTACTTTGGCTAAAACAAATGAAAGGTGAAAATCCTAAATTATTGAGGTGGTCCATATCCCTACAGGGAATGGACTATACAGTGGAACATAGACCTGGGAGTAGCCACTCCAATGCAGATGGACTCTCCAGATATTTCCACTTAGACAATGAAGACTCATCAGGTCATGGCTAGTCTTATTGTCCTTCGTTTGGGGGGGGGTTGTGTAGGAAAGTACCATCTTGCCTGGCATGTTACCCCCATTTTTCACTGTATATATGTTGTTTTAGTTGTATGTGTCACTGGGACCCTGTCATCCAGGGCCCCAGTGCTCATAAGTGTGCCTGAATGTGTTACCTGTGTAGTGACTAACTGTCTCACTGAGGCTCTGCTAATCAGAACCTCAGTGATTATGCTCTCTCATTTCTTTCCAAATTGTCACTAACAGGCTAGTGACCAATTTCACCAATTTACATTGGCTTACTGGAACACCCTTATAATTCCCTAGTATATGGTACTGAGGTACCCAGGGTATTGGGGTTCCAGGAGATCCCTATGGGCTGCAGCATTTCTTTTGCCACCCATAGGGAGCTCTGACAATTCTTACACAGGCCTGCCACTGCAGCCTGAGTGAAATAATGTCCACGTTATTTCACAGCCATTTTACACTGCACTTAAGTAACTTATAAGTCACCTATATGTCTAACCTTTACCTGGTAAAGGTTGGGTGCTAAGTTACTTAGTGTGTGGGCACCCTGGCACTAGCCAAGGTGCCCCCACATTGTTCAGGACCAATTCCCCGGACTTTGTGAGTGCGGGGACACCATTACACGCGTGCACTACATATAGGTCACTACCTATATGTAGCTTCACAATGGTAACTCCGAATATTGCCATGTAATATGTCTATGATCATGGAATTGCCCCCTCTATACCATCCTGGCATAGTTGGCACAATCCCATGTTCCCAGTGGTCTGTAGCACAGACCCTGGTACTGCCAAACTGCCTTTCCCGGGGTTTCACTGCAGCTGCTGCCAACCCCTCAGACAGGCATCTGCCCTCCTGGGGTCCAGCCAGGCCTGGCCCAGGATGGCAGAACAAAGGACTTCATCTGAGAGAGGGTGTTACACCCTCTCCCTTTGGAAAATGGTGTGAAGGCAGCGGAGGAGTAGCCTCCCCCAGCCTCTGGAAATGCTTTCATGGGCACATTTGGTGCCCATTTCTGCATAAGCCAGTCTACACCAGTTCAGGGACCCCTTAGCCCTGCTCTGGCGTGAAACTGGACAAAGGAAAGGGGAGTGACCACTCCCCTGACCTGTACCTCCCCTGGGAGGTGCCCAGAGCTCCTCCAGTGTGCTCCAGACCTCTGCCATCTTGGAAACAGAGGTGCTGCTGGCACACTGGACTGCTCTGAGTGGCCAGTGCCATCAGGTGACGTCAGAGACTCCTCCTGATAGGCTCCTTCAGGTGTTGCTAGCCTATCCTCTCTCCTAGGTAGCCAAACCCTCTTTTCTGGCTATTTAGGGTCTCTGTCTCTTGGGATTCCTTAGATAATGAATGCAAGAGCTCATCCGAGTTCCTCTGCATCTCTCTCTTCACCTTCTGCCAAGGAATCGACTGCTGACCGCGCTGGAAGCCTGCAAAACTGCAACATAGTAGCAAAGACGACTACTGCAACTCTGTAACGCTGATTCTGCCGTCTTCTCGACTGTTTTCCTGGTGGTGCATGCTGTGGGGGTAGTCTGCCTCCTCTCTGCACTAGAAGCTCCGAAGAAATCTCCTGTGGGTCGACGGAATCGTCTCCCTGCAACCGCAGGCACCAAAGAACTGCATCACAGGTACCTTGGGTCTCCTCTCAGCACAACGAGCGAGGTCCCTTGAATCCAGCAACTCTGTCCAAGTGACTCCCACAGTCCAGTGACTCTTCAGTCCAAGTTTGGTGGAGGTAAGTCCATGCCTCCCCACACCAGACTGCATTGTTGGAAACCATGACTTTTGCAGCTACTCCGGCCTCCGTGCACTTCCGGCGGAAATCCTTTGTGCACAGTCCAGCCTGGGTCCACGGCACTCTAACCTGCATTGCACGACCTCCTAAGTTGTTCTCCGGCGACGTGGGACTCCTTTGTGCAACTTCGGGTGAGCACCATTTCACGCATCCTTGTAGTGCCTGTTTCTGGCACTTCTCCGGGTGCTGGCTGCTGATGAGAGGGTTCCTTGTCTTACTCGACGTCCCCTCTGTTTCCTGACGCAATTTGCGACATCCTGGTCCCTCCTGGGCCACAGCAGCGTCCAAAAACCCTTACCGCATGATTTGCAGCTATCAAGGCTTGTTGGCGGTCTTTTGGCGGGAAAACACTTCTGCACGACTCTCCACGGCATGAGGAATCCATCCACCAAAGGGGAAGTCTCTAGCCCTTGTCGTTCTTGCAGAAACCTACACTTCTACTGTCCAGTAGCAGCATCTTTGCACCCACAGCTGGCATTTCCTGGGCATCTGCCCATCTCCGACTCGCTTGTGACTTTTGGACTTGGTCCCCTTGTTCCACAGGTACCCTCGACTGGAAATCCATCATTGTTGCATTGTTGGTTTGTGTCTTTCCTGCAGAATTCCCCTATCACGACTTCTATGTCCTTTGGGGAACTTTAGTGCACTTTGCACTCACTTTTCAGGGTCTTGGGGTGGGCTATTTTTCTAACCCTTACTATTTTCTAATAGTCCCAGCGACCCTCTACAAGGTCACATAGGTTTGGGGTCCATTCGTGGTTCGCATTCCACTTTTGGAGTATATGGTTTGTGTTGCCCCTATCCCTATGTGTCTCCATTGCATCCTATTGTAACTATACATTGTTTGCACTGTTTTCTAATACTATTACTGCATATTTTGGTATTGTGTACATATATCTTGTGTATATTTGCTATCCTCATACTGAGGGTACTCACTGAGATACTTTTGGCATACAGGGAGTGCAGAATGATTAGGCAAGTTGCATTTTTGAGGATTAATTTTATTATTGAACAACAACCATGTTCTCAATGAACCCAAAAAACTCATTAATATCAAAGCTGAATATTTTTGGAAGTAGTTTTTAGTTTGTTTTTAGTTTTAGCTATGTTAGGGGGGTATCTGTGTGTGCAGGTGACTATTACTGTGCATAATTATTAGGCAACTCAACAACAAAAAATATATATACCCTTTTCAATTATTTATTATTACCAGTGAAACCAATATAACATCTCAACATTCACAAATATACATTTCTGACATTCAAAAACAAAACAAAAAAAAATCAGTGACCAATATAGCCACCTTTCTTTGCAAGGACACTCAAAAGCCTGCCATCCATGGATTCTGTCAGTGTTTTGATCTGTTCACCATCAACATTGCGTGCAGCAGCAACCACAGCCTCCCAGACACTGTTCAGAGAGGTGTACTGTTTTCCCTCCTTGTAAATCTCACATTTGATGATGGACCACAGGTTCTCAATGGGGTTCAGATCAGGTGAACAAGGAGGCCATGTCATTAGATTTCCTTCTTTTATACCCTTTCTTGCCAGCCACGCTGTGGAGTACTTGGACGCGTGTGATGGAGCATTGTCCTGCATGAAAATCATGTTTTTCTTGAAGGATGCAGACTTCTTCCTGTACCACTGCTTGAAGAAGGTGTCTTCCAGGAACTGGCAGTAGGACTGGGAGTTGAGCTTGACTCCATCCTCAACCCGAAAAGGCCCCACAAGCTCATCTTTGATGATACCAGCCCAAACCAGTACTCCACCTCCACCTTGCTGGCGTCTGAGTCGGACTGGAGCTCTCTGCCCTTTACCAATCCAGCCACGGGCCCATCCATCTGGCCCATCAAGACTCACTCTCATTTCATCAGTCCATAAAACCTTAGAAAAATCAGTCTTGAGATATTTCTTGGCCCAGTCTTGACGTTTCAGCTTGTGTGTCTTGTTCAGTGGTGGTCGTCTTTCAGCCTTTCTTACCTTGGCTATGTCTCTGAGTATTGCACACCTTGTGCTTTTGGGCACTCCAGTGATGTTGCAGCTCTGAAATATGTCCAAACTGGTGGCAAGTGGCATCGTGGCAGCTGCACGCTTGACTTTTCTCAGTTCATGGGCAGTTATTTTGCGCCTTGGTTTTTCCACACGCTTCTTGCGACCCTGTTGACTATTTTGAATGAAACGCTTGATTGTTCGATGATCACGCTTCAGAAGCTTTGCAATTTTAAGAGTGCTGCATCCCTCTGCAAGATATCTCACTATTTTTGACTTTTCTGAGCCTGTCAAGTCCTTCTTTTGACCCATTTTGCCAAAGGAAAGGAAGTTGCCTAATAATTATGCACACCTGATATAGGGTGTTGATGTCATTAGACCACACCCCTTCTCATTACAGAGATGCACATCACCTAATATGCTTAATTGGTAGTAGGCTTTCAAGCCTATACAGCTTGGAGTAAGACAACATGCATAAAGAGGATGATGTGGTCAAAATACTCATTTGCCTAATAATTCTGCACTCCCTGTATTGTCATAAAAATAAAGTACCTTTATTTTTAGTATATCTGTGTATTGTGTTTTCTTATGATATTGTGCATATGACACTAAGTGGTACTGTAGGAGCTTCACTCGTCTCCTAGTTCAGCCTAAGCTGCTCTGCTAAGCTACCATTATCTATCAGCCTATGCTGCTAGACACCCTATACACTAATAAGGGATAACTGGGCCTGGTGCAAGGTTCAAGTACCCCTAGGTACTCACTACAAGCCAGTCCAGCCTCCTACATTGGTTGTGCAGCGGTGGGATAAGTGCTTTGAGACTACTTACCACTCTTGTCATTGTACTTTTCATAAGAGAAAAATATACAAAACAAGTTCAGTGTGTGTACACATAACTAAAAAGTTTTGCATTTCCTCTTTTCACTCTTTTCTAAAGTGCTGAAAAGTACTTCTAAAACTTTCAAAAAGTTCTAAAAAGTTTTTAAAGTTTTTTTTCTCTGTCTTGTAAAAGCTCTGACAAACTTTTTTCTCTTTTTCTATCACTTTAACTCTCTCTAAAAATGTCTGGCACAGGCCAAAATGTTGATCTGTCCAAACTTGCATATGACCACCTTACCTGGAAAGGAGCAAGGAGTCTCTGCATAGAGAGAGGTTTGAGTGTAGGGAAGAATCCTTCCTTGGAATTGTTACTTAACATGCTTAGAGAACAAGATAAGGCTAAAAGTGCCCCATCTGTTGAAAAAGTAGCTAATGGTTCCCAATCTGATCCAGGGACTCCCCCAGGAAAAGATTCAGGAAAGAAACTTCTTAGCCTGCCCATTACTAGACAGTCTAGCATAGTTGGTACTGAGGTGGAGTCACATCATACAGATGGTGTGCTCTCACATTACACTGTCAGACAAGCTGTTAGGGTGCCCTCTGTAAGGGACAGGTCTCCTTCTGTTCATTCTCATCATACTTCTGTGTCTAGGAATGTCCCTCCCACCCACCCTGATGACAGATTGTTAGAAAGGGAGCTCAATAGATTGAGAGTGGAACAAACCAGACTGAAGCTCAAGAGACAACAGCTGGATTTGGATAGACAGTCCTTAGAAGTAGAGAAGGAGAGACAGAAACTGGGTTTAGAAACCCATGGTGGCAGCAGCAGTATTCCCAATAGTCATCCTGCAAAAGAGCATGATTCTAGGAATCTGCACAAGATAGTTCCCCCTTATAAGGAGGGGGATGACATTAACAAGTGGTTTGCTGCACTTGAGAGGGCCTGTGTTGTACAGGATGTCCATCAAAGGCAGTGGGCTGCTATCCTATGGCTATCATTTAGTGGAAAGGGTAGGGATAGGCTCCTTACTGTGAAGGAAAGTGATGCCAATAATCTTACAGTTCTTAAGAATGCACTCCTGGATGGTTATGGCTTAACCACTGAACAATACAGGATAAAGTTCAGAGAGACCAAAAAGGAGTCTTCACAAGACTGGGTTGATTTCATTGACCATTCAGTGAAGGCCTTGGAGGGGTGGTTACATGGCAGTAAAGTTACTGATTATGACAGCCTGTATAACTTGATCCTGAGAGAGCATATTCTTAATAATTGTGTGTCTGATTTGTTGCACCAGTACTTGGTGGACTCTGATCTGACCTCTCCCCAAGAATTGGGAAAGAAGGCAGACAAATGGGTCAGAACAAGGGTGAACAGAAAAGTTCAAACAGGGGGTGACAAAGATGGCAACAAGAAGAAGGATGGTAAGTCTTCTGACAAGGGTGGGGACAAATCTAAAAATGAGTCTTCATCAGGCCCACAAAAACACTCTGGTGGGGGTGGTGGGCCCAAATCCTCTTCTAATCAAAACAAAGAAAAGAAACCATGGTGCTATTTATGTAAAATAAAAGGCCATTGGACAACAGATCCCAGTTGTCCAAAGAAAAGCACCAAGCCTCCTACCACTACAACCCCTACTGCTACACCTAGTGTCCCTACTAATAGCATTAGTGGTGGGAGCAAACCTACTAATAGCCAATCCAGGGGAGTAGCTGGGCTCACTATTAGTAACTTAGTTGGGGTTGGTCTGGTTAGGGAGACCACAGAGGCTATATTAGTCTCTTAGAGGGCTATTAATTTAGCCACCTTAGTTGCTTGTCCCCTTAATATGGATAAGTACAAGCAGCTACCCCTAATAAATGGTGTTGAGATCAGGCCTACAGGGACACTGGAGCCAGTGTGACTATGGTCATAGAGAAACTGGTCCACCCTGAACAACACCTACTTGGTCACCAGTACCAAGTAACCGATGCTCACAACAACACACTTAGCCACCCCATGGCTGTTGTAAATCTCAACTGGGGGGGGGGTTACTGGTCCAAAGAAAGTTGTGGTAGCTTCAGATTTACCTGTAGACTGTCTATTAGGGAATGATTTGGAGACATCAGCTTGGTCAGATGTGGAGTTGGAGGCCCATGCAGCAATGCTGGGCATCCCAGGGCATATTTTTGCTTTAACAAGGGCTCAGGCCAAAAAGCAAAAAGGACAGGGTAACTTGGATCCTGGAACAATGGACCAAGTGCTCCCTAAAGCTAGGGCTAGTAGAAGTAAAGCACTTCCTACTATCCCTCCCTCTACAGTGGATTCTACTTCTGAGGAAGAAGAATTTCCACCCTGTGCAGAACCTACACCAGAGGAGCTGGAAGCAGACACTGCTGAGCTTTTGGGTGAAGGGGGGCCTGCCAGGGAGGAGCTGAGTGTGGCACAGCATACCTGTCCCACACTAGAGGGTCTAAGACAGCAAGCTGTCAAACAGGCTAATGGGGATGTCAGTGACTCTCACAGAGTTTACTGGGAGGACAACCTCTTGTACACTGAAGCAAGGGATCCTAAACCTGGAACTGCCAGGAGGTTAGTGATTCCTCAGGAGTACAAAAAGTTCCTCCTAACTCTAGCCCACGACATTCCCCTAGCTGGGCATCTAGGACAAATGAAAACTTGGGACAGGCTTGTTCCCCTGTTTCATTGGCCTAGGATGTCTGAGGACACAAAGGAATTTTGTAAGTCCTGTGAAACCTGTCAAGCCAGTGGCAAGACAGGTGGCACTCCAAAGGCACCCCTTATTCCACTGCCTGTGGTTGGGGTTCCCTTTGAAAGGGTAGGGGTTGACATAGTTGGCCCCCTTGACCCTCCTACTGCTTCAGGCAATAGGTTTATCTTGGTGGTAGTGGACCATGCCACAAGATATCCTGAAGCAATTCCTTTAAGGACCACTACAGCACCTGCAGTGGCAAAGGCCCTCCTGGGAATATTTTCCAGGGTGGGCTTCCCAAAGGAAGTAGTATCAGACAGGGGAAGCAATTTCATGTCTGCATACTTAAAGGACATGTGGAAGGAGTGTGGTGTGACTTACAAGTTCACTACACCCTATCATCCACAAACAAATGGACTGGTGGAGAGATTTAACAAAACTCTCATAGGCATGATTATGGGTCTCCCTGAAAAACTCCGCAGGAGATGGGATATCCTGTTACCATGCCTCCTTTTTGCCTACAGGGAGGTACCCCAGAAAGGAGTGGGCTTCAGCCCCTTTGAACTCCTCTTTGGACACCCTGTTAGGGGTCCACTAACACTTGTCAAGGAGGGTTGGGAACAACCTTTAAAAGCTCCAAAGCAAGATATTGTGGCTTATGTACTTGGCCTCAGATCAAGGATGGCTGAGTATACGAAAAAGGCCAGTAAAAACCTTCAGACCAGCCAAGAGCTCCAGAAGCAATGGCATGATCAGAAGGCTGTTTTGGTTCAGTACAAACCAGGGCAGAAAGTGTGGGTCTTGGAGCCTGTGGCCCCAAGAGCACTCCAAGATAAATGGAGTTGACCCCACACAATTGTTGAGAAAAAGGGTGAAGTCACCTATTTAGTTGACTTAGGCACTGCCAGGAGTCCCCTTAGGGTGCTCCATGTCAATCGCCTAAAACCCTACTATGACAGGGCTGATCTCACCCTGCTCATGGCAACTGATGAGGGACAGGAAGAAGACAGTGATCCTCTACCTGATCTCTTCTCTTCCACAGAACAAGATGCTCTTGTGGAAGGTATAGTTTTGGCTGATTGTCTTACTGCTGAGCAGAAAGACCATTGCATAAATCTCCTGGGTCAGTTTTCTGAACTCTTCTCTACTGTGCCAGGTACCACTTCTTGGTGTGAGCACACTATAGATACTGGAGACAGCTTGCCTGTCAAAAGTAAGATCTATAGGCAGCCTGACCATGTCAGAGACTGCATAAAGCAAGAGGTGCAGAAAATGTTAGAACTGGGAGTGGTTGAGCACTCTGAAAGTCCATGGGCCTCTCCTGTGGTACTTGTACCAAAACCTCATTCCAAAGATGGAAAGAAGGAAATGCGGTTTTGTGTAGATTATAGAGGTCTCAACCAGGTAACCAAAACTGATGCTCACCCTATACCCAGGGCAGATGAGCTCATAGATACACTGGCATCTGCCAAGTATCTAAGCACTTTTGATTTGACTACAGGGTATTGGCAGATCAAATTATCAGAAGATGCTAAACCTAAAACTGCATTTTCAACAATTGGAGGCCATTACCAATTCACAGTAATGCCTTTTGGATTGAAAAATGCACCTGCCACTTTTCAGAGGTTGGTGAACACAGTCCTGCAAGGGCTGGAAGCTTTTAGTGCAGCATATTTGGACGATATAGCTGTCTTTAGCTCCAGTTGGGATGATCACCTGGTCCACCTATGGACAGTTTTAGAGGCCCTGCAAAAGGCAGGCCTCACTATCAAGGCTTCAAAGTGCCAGATAGGGCAGGGGAAGGTGGTTTATCTGGGACACCTTGTTGGTGGGGAACAGATTGCACCACTTCAGGGGAAAATCCAAACTATTGTTGATTGGGTTCCCCCTACTACTCAGACTCAGGTGAGAGCCTTCCTAGGCCTCACTGGGTATTACAGGAGGTTCATTAAGAACTATGGCTCCATTGCAGCCCCTCTTAATGACCTCACATCCAAAAAGATGCCTAAAAAGGTACTGTGGACAGCTAGCTGTCAGAAAGCTTTTGAGGAGCTGAAGCAGGCCATGTGCTCTGCACCTGTCCTGAAAAGCCCTTGTTACTCTAAAAAATTATATGTCCAAACTGATGCATCTGAATTAGGAGTAGGGGCAGTCCTATCACAACTTAATTCTGAGGGCCAGGATCAACCTGTTGCTTTTATTAGTAGGAGGTTGACCCCTAGAGAAAAGCATTGGTCTGCCATTGAGAGGGTGGCCTTTGCTGTGGTCTGGGCACTGAAGAAGTTGAGGCCATACTTGTTTGGCACTCACTTCATTGTTCAGACAGACCACAAACCTCTACTTTGGCTAAAACAAATGAAAGGTGAAAATCCTAAATTATTGAGGTGGTCCATATCCCTACAGGGAATGGACTATACAGTGGAACATAGACCTGGGAGTAGCCACTCCAATGCAGATGGACTCTCCAGATATTTCCACTTAGACAATGAAGACTCATCAGGTCATGGCTAGTCTTATTGTCCTTCGTTTGGGGGGGGGGGTTGTGTAGGAAAGTACCATCTTGCCTGGCATGTTACCCCCATTTTTCACTGTATATATGTTGTTTTAGTTGTATGTGTCACTGGGACCCTGTCATCCAGGGCCCCAGTGCTCATAAGTGTGCCTGAATGTGTTACCTGTGTAGTGACTAACTGTCTCACTGAGGCTCTGCTAATCAGAACCTCAGTGGTTATGCTCTCTCATTTCTTTCCAAATTGTCACTAACAGGCTAGTGACCAATTTCACCAATTTACATTGGCTTACTGGAACACCCTTATAATTCCCTAGTATATGGTACTGAGGTACCCAGGGTATTGGGGTTCCAGGAGATCCCTATGGGCTGCAGCATTTCTTTTGCCACCCATAGGGAGCTCTGACAATTCTTACACAGGCCTGCCACTGCAGCCTGAGTGAAATAATGTCCACGTTATTTCACAGCCATTTTACACTGCACTTAAGTAATTTATAAGTCACCTATATGTCTAACCTTTACCTGGTAAAGGTTGGGTGCTAAGTTACTTAGTGTGTGGGCACCCTGGCACTAGCCAAGGTGCCCCCACATTGTTCAGGGCCAATTCCCCGGACTTTGTGAGTGTGGGGACACCATTACACGTGTGCACTACATATAGGTCACTACCTATATGTAGCTTCACAATGGTAACTCCGAATATGGCCATGTAATATGTCTATGATCATGGAATTGCCCCCTCTATACCATCCTGGCATAGTTGGCACAATCCCATGTTCCCAGTGGTCTGTAGCACAGACCCTGGTACTGCCAAACTGCCTTTCCCGGGGTTTCACTGCAGCTGCTGCCAACCCCTCAGACAGGCATCTGCCCTCCTGGGGTCCAGCCAGGCCTGGCCCAGGATGGCAGAACAAAGGACTTCATCTGAGAGAGGGTGTTACACCCTCTCCCTTTGGAAAATGGTGTGAAGGCAGCGGAGGAGTAGCCTCCCCCAGCCTCTGGAAATGCTTTCATGGGCACATTTGGTGCCCATTTCTGCATAAGCCAGTCTACACCAGTTCAGGGACCCCTTAGCCCTGCTCTGGCGTGAAACTGGACAAAGGAAAGGGGAGTGACCACTCCCCTGACCTGTACCTCCCCTGGGAGGTGCCCAGAGCTCCTCCAGTGTGCTCCAGACCTCTGCCATCTTGGAAACAGAGGTGCTGCTGGCACACTGGACTGCTCTGAGTGGCCAGTGCCATCAGGTGACGTCAGAGACTCCTCCTGATAGGCTCCTTCAGGTGTTGCTAGCCTATCCTCTCTCCTAGGTAGCCAAACCCTCTTTTCTGGCTATTTAGGGTCTCTGTCTCTTGGGATTCCTTAGATAACGAATGCAAGAGCTCATCCGAGTTCCTCTGCATCTCTCTCTTCACCTTCTGCCAAGGAATCGACTGCTGACCGCTCTGGAAGCCTGCAAAACTGCAACATAGTAGCAAAGACGACTACTGCAACTCTGTAACGCTGATCCTGCCGCCTTCTCGACTGTTTTCCTGGTGGTGCATGCTGTGGGGGTAGTCTGCCTCCTCTCTGCACTAGAAGCTCCAAAGAAATCTCCCGTGGGTCGACGGAATCGTCCCCCTGCAACCGCAGGCACCAAAGAACTGCATCACCGGTACCTTGGGTCTCCTCACAGCATGACGAGCGAGGTCCCTTGAATCCAGCAACTCTGTCCAAGTGACTCCCACAGTCCAGTGACTCTTCAGTCCAAGTTTGGTGGAGGTAAGTCCTTGCCTCCCCACGCCAGACTGCATTGTTGGAAACTGCGACTTTTGCAGCTACTCCGGCCTCCGTGCACTTCCGGCGGAAATCCTTTGTGCACAGTCCAGCCTGGGTCCACGGCACTCTAACCTGCATTGCACGACCTCCTAAGTTGTTCTCCGGCGACGTGGGACTCCTTTGTGTGACTTCGGGTGAGCAATGTTTCACGCATCTTCGTAGTGCCTGTTTCTTGCACTTCTCCGTGTGATGCCTGCTGCTGAGAGAGCTCTTTGTCTTGCTCGACGTCCCCTCTGTGTCCTGATGCAATTTGCGACATCCTGGTCCCTCCTGGGCCACAGCAGCGTCCAAAAACCCTTACCGCACGATTTGCAGCTAGCAAGGCTTGTTGGCGATCTTTCGGCGGGAAAGCACTTCTGAACGACTCTCCACGGCGTGAGGGATCCGTCCTCCAAAGGGGAAGTCTCTAGCCCTTGTCGTTCTTGCAGAAACCTACGCTTCTACTGTCCAGTAGCAGCATCTTTGCACCCACAGCTGGCATTTCCTGGGCATCTGCCCATCTCCGACTCGCTTGTGACTTTTGGACTTGGTCCCCTTGTTCCACAGGTACCCTCGACTGGAAATCCATTGTTGTTGCATTGTTAGTTTGTGTCTTTCCTGCAGAATTCCCCTATCACGACTTCTATGTCCTTTGGGGAACTTTAGTGCACTTTGCACTCACTTTTCAGGGTCTTGGGGTCGGCTATTTTTCTAACCCTTACTATTTTCTAATAGTCCCAGCGACCCTCTACAAGGTCACATAGGTTTGGGGTCCATTCGTGGTTCGCATTCCACTTTTGGAGTGTATGGTTTTTATTGCCCCTATCCCTATGTGTCTCCATTGCATCCTATTGTAACTATACATTGTTTGCACTGTTTTCTAATACTATTACTGCATATTTTGGTATTGTGTACATATATCTTGTGTATATTTGCTATCCTCATACTGAGGGTACTCACTGAGATACTTTTGGCATATTGACATAAAAATAAAGTACCTTTATTTTTAGTATATCTGTGTATTGTGTTTTCTTATGATATTGTGCATATGACATTAAGTGGTACTGTAGGAGCTTCACTCGTCTCCTAGTTCAGCCTAAGCTGCTCTGCTAAGCTACCATTATCTATCAGCCTATGCTGCTAGACACCCTATACACTAATAAGGGATAACTGGGCCTGGTGCAAGGTGCAAGTACCCCTAGGTACTCACTACAAGCCAGTCCAGCCTCCTACACTCCCCACGCCAGACAGTAATCTGCAGCTGCTAGGGCTTCTGTGAACTTTTGCAAGGAATCCTTCATGCACAGCATAGCCCAGGTCCCCAGCACTCCGTCCTGCATTGCTCAACTCGCTGAGTTGACCACCGACTTCGTGGGTCCCTCCTTTGCAGTGTTGAGATGACTGTTGTGGTCAGATTTCTTGAAAGCCTGTTCAAGTGCTTCTGTGGGTGCTGCCTGCTTCTGTGTTGGCTCTCTGTGCTGCTAAGTGCCCCATCTGTCTCGTCCTCCAAGGGGCGACCTCCTGGTCCTTCCTGGGCCCAGGCAGCACCCATTTTCTTCAACCATGACCTTTGCAGCTAGCAAGGCTTGTTTGCGGTCTTTCTGTGGAAACAACTCTGCATCCTCCAGCACGCCATAGGACATCTTCTGTGCAAAGGAGAAGTTCCAGGCATCTTCCGTTGTTGCAGAATCTTCAGCTTCTTCACCCCGGAGACAGCCCTTTTGCACCTTCATCTGGGGTTTAGTGGGCTCCTGTCCCCCCGGACACTTTTGTGACTCTTGGACTTGGTCCCCTTCCTTTACAGGTCCTCAGGTCCAGGAACCCGTCTTCAGTGCTTTGCAGTCAGTTGTTGTCTTTGCAGAATCTCCTATCACGACTTTAGTGTGTTTCTGGGGAAGTAGGGTAACTTTACTCCTACTTTTCAGGGTCTTGGGGTGGGGTATTTTGGACACCCTTAGTGTTTTCTAACACTCCCAGCGACCCTCTACACACTACACTAGGCCTGAGGTCCCTAAACGGTTCGCATTCCAATTTCTTAGTATATGGTTTGTGTTGCCCCTAGGCCTACTGCATCCTATTGTATTCTACAGTGCTTGCACTACTTTTCTAACTGTTTTCTTAACTGATTTTGGTTTGTGTGTATATTTTGTGTATTGTACTTCCGTCCTAAGGGAGTATATCCTCTGAGATATGTTTGGCACATTGTCACTAAAATAAAGTACCTTTATTTTTAGTAACTCTGAGTAGTGTGATTCTCATGATATGGTGCTATATGATATAAGTGGTATAGTAGGAGCTTTGCATGTCTCATAGTTCAGCCTAAGCTGCTCTGCTATAGCTACCTCTATCAGCCTAAGCTGCTAGAACACTACTTATCTACTAATAAGGGGTAACTGGACCTGGCACAAGGTGTAAGTTCCATCAGGTACCCACTATAAGCCAGGCCAGCCTCCTACAAGAGGACACAGGGGACGTGTGCATGGTTGTGGGGGTGGTGACTGCCAGTGAGGGGCGTGTAGTGATGGGCATGCTGATGATGGAGGTAGTGGATGAAGATGTAGTGCATGCAGGTGTGAGTGGAGACGCTTCTGGGAGGGAGGTGGACGAGGAGGAAGGTGGGGACACGATGGAGGCAGTGGATGTTGGTGTGTTTGCATGGGCATGGTGCTTGTGTGAGTGCCTGTGAGATGAAGTGTGGTGCTTATGTTTGCCTGAGCCACTTTTGTATGTTGATTTGGGTGCATGCTGGTCTGAAGGTATGCTTGGGATAGGGTGAGGTAGAGGGGATTGGGCCTGGGTAGTGGAAGTTGGAGGGGGGAGGCTGGACACAGGGACAATGGCTGCCATAAGTGCTGAGGCCAGAGCCTGAAATGCTCTCTGTTGGGCCGTCACGCCAGAGTGAATGCCCTCCAGGTATGCAATTGTTTGCTACAAATGCCCTGCGAGACCCTGGACGCCATTCAGTATGGTTGACTGCCCAACAGAGAGGGATCTCAGGAGGTCAATAGCCTCCTCACTGAGGGCTGCAGGGCTGACTGGGGCAGGGCCTGAGGTGCCTGGGGCGAAGGAGGTGACCACCCTCCTGGGTGAGCAGGCACGGGAAACACACTGAGGGGCTGCTGGGACAGCAGTGCTGGTAGGGGGGGTGGCGGCTGTACCTGTTGTTGGGGTGGGTACAGAGGTGTCCGCCACTGCCAGGGAGCTTCCTTCGGAGGAGGAGTCGCTGTCAGTGGTCTCCCCTCCTGTCCCTGTATTGGAGTTCCCCTCACCCTCCATCCCACTGGTGCCTTCGCCCTCAGTGTATTTGGCCTCCAGGCCCATGTGGGATGCAGCTCCCTCCGTCGCCGGTGCCTCTGCTCCTCCGCCAGATGATGCTAATGCACACAAGGACAGAATGACAAAACAAAAAGAGGGGGGAGAGAGAGAGGATACACTTGTTCAATGCCAGCAACAACACTACCTGTGGTGTACACAACACACAGTGAGCTGCCCTATGCACTAGGCAATGCCCAACCAGTCACTAAGGAAGTCACCAATCCACAGGGTACAATGCCTAATGCCAGCATCTGCACACCTGACACCTGACACCCACAGGACCCTGCCCAGTAGTAGATGGCCACTTGTACCATTGGGTAGGAGTGCTTCAGAGCCTGCACACAAGGGACCTACCCTGCCATGATCGCCCTGGCCTAGGGGCACCCACAGCCCATATCCCTCACCCATCTAGTTCCTAAAGCGCACAAAGTCAGCTTTCTGAATCTGTACTCACCCCCTTGAGGCTGCTTTGATGCCCTCAAGCGCCCATCCAATGCTTGATAGGCCACCGCCAGGATGCAGAACATTAGGGGGGTCATGGTGCGACAGGAACCCCTTCCACGTTGGGAGGCCAGCCCCAGCTGGGCCTCTGCCATTTTCTTGGTCCAGCGGCGCAGGTCCTCCCATCTCTTGCGGCAGTGGGTGCTCCACCTGTGATAGACCCCGAAGGTCCGCATCTCCTTGGCGATGGCACGCCAAATACCCTTTTTCTGGTGGGTGCTGACCTGGAGGAAAAGACAGCAGAAAAGGAAATTACTCACCTGTCCGGACCGGCATACTCATTGCCCACCAGTTCCCACCCATGCCCTGACGCACATACACTGTCAGGAATAAGACCATGCGCGGTCCAGGTCCCGCCTGAAAATCCGCTGCGCAGCTCTTCAGCGCTTTCTGCGCACCACTTGTCATCCCCTCTTGCTCCAAAGGTGGCCATCAATGTCATCTGCCCTGTAGCAAAGCTCATAGAGCTGCAGGTTCAGGACATTGGTGGACAAGATGCATTTATCAGTGCTATTCCATGAAGGGACTACAATTCCCATGTTTTTAGAGGCAGCAGCTATCTTGGGGATTGGCAGGCCTATAAAGCCCAGCCACACCCAAACATGTTGCTCACTATTTTGAAGACTTTGATGCAGTCAGACCTCGTGGGGGGTTCTCTGAAGAAGAGCTGAGTTCCTGCATGGCAGAGTGGCATCAGATTGAAGTATCCTTGTTTCCATGGTGAATTTCAAAACAAGTAGGCCGTACTCGTAGCAGTAAGGCCTTGATGACTTCAATTTTGGAGGAAGTCATTATTTCCAGAAGTAAAGCACCCCTTAGCACAACGAGCAAAGGGTTTTCCAGTTTTCCAGGTTACAATGGCCTAGGCGCGATGATCAAAGGCGTTTCAGTTCACAGATGTAAAGCGCTCTAGGCACAGCAATTCAGGCGCTTCAGTCCACAGGTGTAAAGCACTCTTGGCACGGCAATTCAGGCGCTTCAGTCCACAGGTGTAAAGCGCTCTTGGCATGACAATTCAGGCGCTTGAGTCCACAGTTGTAAAGCGCTCTTGGCACGGCCGTTCAGGCGCTTCAGTCCACAGGTGTAAAGCGCTCTTGGCACGGCAATTGAGGCGCTTCAGTCCACAGATATAAAGCGCTCTTGGCACAGCATTTCAGGCGCTTCAGTCCACAGGTGTAAAGCGCTCTTGGGACGACAATTCATACCCCACCTGTATAAAGTGCCAAGTACACCTAGTCAGGCTCCTGTTTCATCCATGTGCGCAGATGTCGTCCATTGCCTTGTAGGCCATGTCCAAGGGATTGAACTTTGGAGGCCAAGTGCGCGGCGTAGTGCAGGGGGCTTCTGTGTCTGTCGTGTCCTCCAACGGTAGCGGTAATGCATGCACTCAACATGTCTTTCTTCTGCCGTCCCCCCCTTTTTGTGGTCTCCTTGTTCTTGTGTGCATTAGCATCATCAGGCGGAGGAGCAGTGGCAACGGAGCAGGAGGGAGCTGCATCCCACATGGCCCTGGAGGGCGAGACAACGGACTCGGAGTTCACCAGTGGGATGGAGGGCGAGGGGAGCTCCACGGCGGGGACAGGAGCTGACACCAGTGACACGGACTCGTCCTCTGATGGGAGCTCCCTTGTTTTGGCAGCAACATCTGTGCCCCCCGCATCTACAGGTACAGCCGCCACCCCCCTACCAGCACCACCCTCCCAGCAGCCCCTCAGCCTTTGCCCCGTGCCCGCTCACCCAGGAGGGTGGACATCACCTTTGCCCCAGGCACCTCAGGTCCTGCCCCAGTCACCCCTGCTGCCCTCAGTGAGGAGGCCATTGACCTCCTCAGGTCCATCACTGTTGGGCAGTCTACCATTTTGAATGCCATCCAGGGTGTAGAAAGGCAGTTGCAACAAACAAATGCATTCGTGGAGGGCATTCATTCTGGACAGGAGGCCCTTCAGCGAGCTTTTCAGACTCTGGCCTCAGCACTAATGGTAGCCATTGTCCGTGTGTCTAGCCTCCCCTCTCCAACTACCTCCACCCAGACCCACTCCCCTGTACCTCAGCCTATCCCAAGCACACTTTCAGACCAGCATGCACACACGTCAACACACAAGGGAAGCTCAGGCAAACATAAGCACCACACATCCCACAGGCACTCACGCAAGCATCACACACAGGCAGACACACCAACATCCACTGCCTCCACTGTGTCCCCCTCCTCCTCGTCTCCCTCCTCCCTCCCAGTCTCGTCTCCACTCACACCTGCATGCACTACATCTACAGCCACTTTTGCTATCACCAGCACACAGACCACCACACCCCACTCACGTGCAGTCACCACCCCCACTGCTATTCACACGTCCCCTGTGTCCTCTCCCAGTGTGTCTGTGACGCCAGCTCCCAAGGTACACAAATGCAGGCACACACCCACCAAACAGCCGTCCACCTCACGACAGGCTCCAGCGCATGCACCTTCACCCAAAGTCACCAAACGAACACCTCCTACAACCTCTTTCTCCACTCCCAAACCCCCTCTAGCTACCCATCCCAGTGTTTCCCAAAAACTTTTCCTGTCCAACCTTGACCTCTTTCCCACACCTTCCCCACCCCGTCCGTCTCCTAGGGCCCGACTCTCCAGGTCCCAACCTAGCACCTCAGCCACAACATCTCCGGGACCAGTGGTGCCTGTAGTCACTGGAATCTGGAGTGCACTGGCCACCAGGGCAGCCAGTGTGGCACGGAGCCACAGCACGGACAGTCCCCCACCTGTGAAGCATCAAAAGTTGGCCAGTGCCCGGCGGAGGGGGGAAGACTCCAGCCACCAAAGCCGCTCCCAGGTGTACAGGTGGGAGTGTGGAGTCAGCTGCGACACCTTCCAAGGTGGGGAAGGACCGCAAGAAAGTCAGCAGGTCTGGGAAGAGCAGCACGGCGGAGAAGACCGCCATCATCCCTGCTGCCCATGAGCCCACTGCCATCATCCCCGCTGCCCAAGAGGCCACCGCCAGCACCTGCCCTGCTGCCCAAGAGGCCACCGTCAGCACCAGCCCCGCTGGGCCAGACAGGACCGCCAGCACCAGCCCCGCTGGGCCAGAGAGGACCACCAGCACCAGCCCCGCTGGGCCAGAGAGGACTGCCAGCACCAGCCCCGCTGGGCCAGAGAGGACCACCAGCCCCGCTGGGCCAGACAGGACCGCCAGCACCAGCCCCCCTGGGCCAGAGAGGACCGCTAGCACCAGCCCCGCTGGGCCAGAGAGGACCGCCAGCATCAGCCCCGCAGGGCCAGACAGGACCGCCAGCACCAGCCCCGCTGGGCCAGAGAGGACCACCAGTACCAGCCCCGCTGGGCCAGACAGGACCGCCAGCACCAGCCCCGCTGGGCCAGAGAGGACCGCCAGCACCAGCCCCGCTGGGCCACACAGGACCGCCAGCACCAGCCCCAGCACCGCTGGGCCAGAGAGGACCACCAGCACCAGCCCCGCTGGGCCAGAGAGGACTGCCAGCACCAGCCCCGCTGGGCCAGAGAGGACCGCCAGCACCTGCCCCGCTGGGCCAGAGAGGACCACCAGCCCCGCTGGGCCAGACAGGACCGCCAGCACCAGCCCCCCTGGGCCAGAGAGGACCGCTAGCACCAGCCCCGCTGGGCCAGAGAGGACCGCCAGCACCAGCCCCGCAGGGCCAGACAGGACCGCCAGCACCAGCCCCGCTGAGCCAGACAGGACCGCCAGCACCAGCCCCGCTAGGCCAGAGAGGACCGCCAGCACCAGCCCCGCTAGGCCATGAAGGACCACCAGCAGCTGAGTCACTGCAAAGGACACCGGCGCCACAAGCACTGCTGAACAGAAAACCGCCGCCACAAGCACCGCTGAACAGGGTACCGCCGCCACAAGCACCGCTGAACAGGGCACCGCCGCCACAAGCACCGCTGGCCCATGAGCGCCAAGGGCACTGACGCTACTGAGTCCGTCACAAGCAGGATGTGGCACTCTGGGCACCAAACCCCCTCCAGAACCAGTGGAGAGATCCATCCACTACCTCAGTCCTTGGCAGGATGTAGCACTCTGGGCACCAGGCCCCCTCCAGAACCAGTGGAGAGAGCCATCCACTACCTCAGTCCTTGGCAGGATGTAGCACTCTGAGCACCATGCCCCCTCCAGAACCAGTGGAGAGATACATCCACTACCTCAGTCCTTGGCAGGATGTAGCACTCTGGGCACCAAGCCCCCTCCAGAACCAGTGGAGAGATCCATCCACTTGAGAGACTGTGGCTTTGCACTCCCCAGAATGCGGCAGTGGGAAAACCAACCACTGTAGAGACTTGAGAGACTGTGGCTTTGCACTCCCCAGGATTGAACAGTGGGCAACCCACCCACTGTAGACATTTGAGAGACTGTGGCTTTGCACTCCCCAGGATTGAACAGTGGGCAACCCACCCACTGTAGAGACTTGAGAGACTGTGGCTTTGCACTCCCCAGGATTGAACAGTGGGCAAACCACCCACTGTAGAGACTTGAGAGACTGTGGCTTTGCACTCCCCAGGATTGAACAGTGGGCAAACCACCCACTGTAGAGACTTTGGAGACTGTGGCTTTGCACTCCCCAGGATTGAACAGTGGGCATGTGGCCCCCTCGTGGATTTGGCGTCGTGCACTCAACCGGCTGAGGTGCCCCCCCATTCCCTCCCCATGAGGTGCCTGTTTAATTGCTCTCTGATGCCCCTGCAGTGTTCTCTCCGTCATGGTCGGGGATCTTGTGTGGGCCTCGCCCATACCGTATGGGCCCAGTGTTCCACGGACTTCAATGGAGCACTACCTGGACTACTATTCTTGGT
The DNA here is from genome assembly GCF_031143425.1 of Pleurodeles waltl. Classification (NCBI taxonomy): domain Eukaryota; kingdom Metazoa; phylum Chordata; class Amphibia; order Caudata; family Salamandridae; genus Pleurodeles; species Pleurodeles waltl. Next base: position 802,009,461 of record NC_090446.1, read on the forward strand.
GTATATTTTGTTTATAGTGTATATATATATATTTTTGCGTACTTGATTTTAATATATTACAATGGTTACACTCTTGTGTTGTCGTGGGTGAGGGTGGGGGTGTTACGTGTGTGTGTCCCTGTTTCCCCCCCTCCCCTGTGTCATAGGTGCAGTACACACCGTGGTCTTCGCCGCCGGCGTTCGTGCTTCTGGTAGAGGAGCAAGAAGATTAGGGCTGGCAGGATCGGCAGCTCTGGTTCCATGGCGTCCTGGTTCCTCGTGGGGTGTGTAGAGGTGAGCGTTTTCCCTTCGAATTCCTGTTTCCACCGTGTTTTTGTCCGCGGTGAATCTGCCCCGGAAAAGGTGGCGGATTGGTAGGTTGAGATACTGTGGGCGGTACTTTGTCCTCCACCTGTATATTGGCGTTGACCGCCAAGCTGTTTGTTTGTACCGCCGTGGCGGTCAGAGTGTTAAAGTGGCTGTCTTTGTTGGCTGTTTCCGCCACGGTTGTGATTCCAATTTTTTTACCGCCGGCCTGTTGGCGGTCTTACCACCGCTTTAGCACCGTCCGCCAGGGTTGTAATAACCACCTAAGTCCTGATTCCCTTGTCGTAAGTCTAATAATTCACGATCTGCTGACAATGTTACAGTTCTACGATCAAAAACTCGTTCAAACTTGTGAACAAAATTTCTCCAATTGTACAGCAGGGGACTGTCTTTACGCACAAGAGGGATAGCCCAGGTATCTGCATGTCCAGTCAGATATGATACCAAGAAACCTACTTTGGACTGGGCATCGGGGAAAGTATGTGGTCTGCAGGTCAAATGTAATTCCACTTGAATCAAGGTGTCGCCTGAGAAACGTTCTGGGGGAGCTAAAGGAGTGGCTGAAGGAACATTGAGGTGAATGTTTTTCGGATTACCTCCAGAAGTCTGAGAAGAAGGACCCAGCCAAGACACACCTGTGGGATTTTGTTCCTTCTTCTCTACCTTATTCAGTAACTGAATCACTCTCTCAGCTAGGCTAGTTGCCAAATCTTTTGATGAAACCACCTCTGCTTGGAGCTGAGTGATAGCCTTGACTAGCTCGTCCAGTGTGGCCATGTTGAGAACATACACAAACCAGGAGGATATTAATTTGTGGGCTCACTATTCTGTCAGAGTCACCAGATCCTCGGGGTCTGTGCACGTTCCCAACACTTCCACCACAAGACAGCTCCAATACTCTGATTAGAATTGTCACAGAGTCTAAGAGAGTCCAAGTGGGGAAAAGTGGATTAGGGAACAGCTGGGAAGGAGACCTGTAGGAAGCGAAAAGGTTAAAACACACAATATCAAGATTATATCATATTAATCAGTAATAGGCTATGACTCTAAGCATTGTCATTCTGAAAACTTGGACAACATAAGCATAGACTTAAATAACTAGGCTTCAAGATGACTGGATACCTGTGAGGGAATCAAGAAAGGTTAAATGCAACTTTCAAATTCAAGTATTATCTTTTGCATGAGGATCAGGAAATAATCTGAATGATTTCTAAACCATCATATGAATCGTGTTGGAGGAACTTATTATGTACATACAACATGACATCTAGAACTCTAGCATTTTTGTTTTCTCAAAATTGCCGGAACATGAATTGCGCACTTTGCAGATTTTCACAAAGGTTGTAAATACCATGAAATGATTGTGCACCATGAATAACATAAGTTAGACTTGAGAAATAAATCACGCGTCTTGCCGACTCAAAAGCCAACAAGTAAATGTCATGAAGTGGTAGCGCATAATGAACACTGATTTTAAACACAACAAATTAATAGCGCGTGTTGCCGATTCGAGCACCCCCAAGTAAATGCCATGAAATGGTAACGCTCGCTGAATAGCATGAGTTCAACACAAGTAATGAATCGCGCGTTCTGCCGATTCGAATGTCAGCCAATAAATGTCATGAAATTGTAACGCACAATGAATATCATGAATTAGACACAAGAAATGAATCAGGCGCCTTGCCGATTTGAAGCCCACCATGTGAATGCCAAGGAATGGTGGTGCACACTGAATATCATGAATTAAACACAAGAAAAGGAATTGCGCGACTTGCTGATTCGAAGACTACCTTATGAATGACAAGAAATGGTAGCGTACAAGGAAGAACATGAATCTAGGCACCGTAAAAGAATCGCACCTCTTGCCGATTCAAATGTCACCACATGAATGTCAGGAAATGGTAGCGTACAATGAATAACATGAATTACACACAAGAAATTAATTGCGTGTCTTGCCGATTCGAATGCCACCATGTAACTGCCAAGAAATGGTAGCGCACAATGAATATCAAGGGTTAAAGCACGAGGAACGAATCGCGCGTCTTGCCAATTCGAATGCCACCATGTAACTGCCAAGAAATGGTAGCGCACAATGAATATCAAGGGTTACAGCGCGGGGGAAAGAATCTCGCGTCTTGCCGATTCGAATATTAACATGTAAATGCCAGAAAAACCCAGAGTACATTCACACACACAAGGTAAAATCTCTCACAATGAAAATTAGGCCCAAGAACTCGGATGCCTTCGAAAACGGGATCGGGGGCCCAGCCTGACCTCCGTCTTACCGCCCTGATCAAGGATCACCAATGTAAATGAAGGGCAAAGGCCTGGAAGATCAAAATAGGCCTCCGGAACAGGAGCTCAGGAAGTTGTTGCTGCTCTGCACCGGGACCTCTGAATAGTGAGAACGTGGAGCTGGGCTGGCTCCCTTTTATAGAGTCTTAGCCCAGCCCACCAACCACACCCAGGCATGCTGCAGGGAAAGCTTCTAGAAGGCCCTGGAAGGGGACCACACCCTGACACAGTCTGAAAGCCTGCAGCAGTACATTGCATGTGAACAGTATGTATATGCATGCTGAACATAAGTCTTCAGGATTAAACTCTGCAATACAAAAGGTTAAACAACATCATATCAGCACAATGCATAAATTATGTTAGCTTGAAATTGTTAGGTTTTTGCAATCTAGTCGCCCGTAGAGCGCGCACTGCCCTGATGTTGACAGAAACACAGCATGCTCTTTTAAGGGCTATCAATTCAGTTACTTGTGTGGAAAAGACTCCTTGAGCAAGGAGGCTCTGATCTCTTCTGAGAAAGTACAGACTTCATTGGCAGCTCTTAGATTTCTTCATGATCTCTTGAGCTGGAGCCATCGACAAACATTACATGATCTGATACAGGAAGAGGCGTATCTTGAATGTCAGGTTTGGGCTTGATGCAAAGCTAAGGTACATCTAGACAGTCATGCTAAATTTCATCAACATCTGTTTCATTGGCAGACAAAGGCAGGCAAAATTGTAGCAGCATTCAATGTCAAGCAACATTTTAATGTACCGTAAGAAGCAGCCAGAATCATCTGCTCATACCTCATCATGCTGCTGTTAAATGTTGGTTTTGGTGTGGGTTAACAACATTTCTACTAAATACGGTACAAAAACATTTAAAGGATGACTCATAACAATACTGTTCAACACTGACACCAACTAATGCCATGGCTTTGAGACAGCCAGGCAATGGTGCAGCTACTGGATCAAGAGTCTGTGTGTGTTTCTGTGAAACTGAGTTAGCACTAAAATGGCACATCCCTCACTTTCACTGCAGTACAAAGTAAAACATTTATTATAATCAGGCATTCCCAGAGCAGGGTTGTTAGAAATGGGATTGGCAGTCAGGTTACCCAAGGACCCTCGCTCTAGTCAGGGTAAGTCACACACAATCCAAATTATCCTGTGCCCACCCTCTGGGAGCTTAGCACTGAGCAGTCAGGCTTAACTTAGAAGGCAATGTGTAAAGTATTTGTGCAATAAATCATGCAATAACACAGTAGAACACCACAAAAATAGACCACACAGTGTTTAGAAAAAGATATAGGGGGTCATTACAACCCTGGCGGTCGGTGGTAAAGCGGCCGTAAGACCGCAAACAGGCTGGCGGAAAAAAAAATGGAATCGTCATCTGCCACTTCACCATTCCGACCCCCATGGCGGTGAAGACCGCTGGGCTGGAGATTGTGGTCTCCAGCCCGGCCGTCATCACTAGACCGCCGACGGCATAAGGACCCTGCATACCGCCATGGAACTCGGGTGGTTGGGAACTGCCATGAGATCCATGGCGGTAGGTACTATCAGTGCCAGGGAATTCCTTCCCTGACACTGATAGGGGTCTCCCCCGCTACCCCCCACGAATCCTCCCCCCACCCCCCCACCACCCTGCCACCACCCAAAGGTGGCACAACCCCCCTCCCCACCCCGACCCAGAACATGCACATATACACACCCCTACACGCATACACCCCCAACATGCACATATACACACCCCTACACGCACACATACACCCAACAACACATACCCGCACACATACAAACAGACATGCACACTGTCCGACCAGCACACATTTCCCATACACACAACACTCCCCCTACGCATACACTCACTCACTCACCCCCTCTACACTCTCACACGCACACCCCCATGCATGCACACACCACACAACACCCCCCCACCCCCTTCCCTAATGGACGATCAACTTACCTTGTCCGTTGATCCTCCGGGAGGGGACGGGATCCATGGGGGCAGCTCCGCCACCAGCACACCGTCACCAGAACACCGCCACACCGAATCATGGGACGTGATTCAGTGGGCGGTGTTCTGTTGACGTGGCGGTGGAGGTTGAGCAACCTCCACTTTCCCACCGTCCGCCAGTATGGCTGCTGGCGGCTTTCCATACGAAAAAGGACGGCGAGCTGCCAGCGGTCATAATACGTGGCGCGGAAGACCGTCACCACTGGCGGTCTTCAGCACGGCGGTACCTCGGCGGTTTTGCGAAAAGACCGCTGAGGTCGTAATGATCCCAATAATATTTATCTGGTAAAAAGCAGGTCAAAGTGATTAAGATGCAATAAGTATATGTTGAGATATCACTGTACAAATGATATAAAGGCCCTCATTACAACCCTGGGGGACGGTGTTAAAGCACCAGTAATACTGTCAACAGGCCAGCGGTAAAAAAAAAAGGTGATCACGACCACGGCGGAAACTGCCAACACAGACAGCCACTTTAATACTCCAACCGCCACGGCGGTAGCAACAAACACCGCTGCAGTAACTGCCAACAGACAGACAGAAGACAATGTACCGCCCACCCTATCACAACCCGCCAATCCGCCAGTTTTTCCGGGGCGGTACCAACGCCGTAAAAAGCACTGCAGAAACAGTCTTTAGAAGGGAAACCACTCACCTCTCGACACTCAATGAAGAACCAGGACGCCATGGAGCCCGAGCTGCAGGTCATGCCGATGCTAGTGTATCTGCTAAAACACCAGGAACACCAAAGCCAGCCACGACCATGGTGAGTACTGCACCTAGCACACTGGGGAGGAAAAAGAGAGTGACACACACACGCAACACGCATCACCCCCACCCCCACCCTCACCCACAACACCATACACACAAACACATGCAGCAACAGTACATTTACACCCCTTAACCCCCTGGAAGAACTCAAGGACAAAAGGAATTGAGTGCAAATAGTGATATTTTGAAATTTGCAGATAAAGTTTACGATAGGAAAAAACAGTATATACAAATATTTACAGTATGTACTGAAGCCCATACACTGTCCTTTGCAAATGTACATGGCCCAGTGGGCCAACAAATCATGGGCAAAGCCCACACTTGGCTCCTGCCTCAGGGGCATCAGGTCGAAAACACACAGGCACCTCAGGGGGAAGGGGAGGGGGGGCACCTCAGCCGGAAGATGGTACTACGCCACTGGTCCTGGAGGGGGCAACACAGCGATGTCCTGGGGAGTGCAAAGCCACAGTCTCTCAAGTGGGTGGGTTGCCCACTGCTTGGTCCTGGGGAGTGCAAAGCCACAGTCTCTCAAGTGGGTGGTTTGCCCACTGCTTGGTCCTGGGGAGTGCAAAGCCACAGTCACTCAAGTGGGTGATTTGCCCACTGCTTGGTCCTGGGGAGTGCAAAGCCACAGTCTCTCAAGTGGGTGGGTTGCCCACTGCTTGGTCCTTGGGAGTGCAAAGCCACAGACTCTCAAGTGGGTGGCTTCTCCCACTGGTTCTGGAGGGGGCATTGTGCCCAGTCTGCGTCATCCTGGGAAGGATGGGGTGAGTGGATGGCTTCTTCCACTGGTTCTGGAGGGGGCCTTGTGCCCAGTCTGCTTCATCCTGCCAAGGAAAGTGATAGTGGATGCATTTCTCCACTGGTTCTGGAGGGGGCCCTGAGCCCAGTCTGCTTCATCCTGCCAAGGAAAGTGATAGTGAATGTATTTCTCCACTGGTTCTGGAGGGGGCCCTGAGCCCAGTCTGCTTCATCCTGCCAAGGAAAGTGATAGTGAATGTATTTCTCCACTGGTTCTGGAGGGGGCCCTGTGCCCAGTGATGCTGCACCTGGGGTGTGGCAGTTCCCATTCCCTCACCTGGGTATCTGAGGCACGAGATGTTGAGGGAACAGGTAGCATCATACTCCATGGAGGCAGAGCCAGACTCCATCCTGTGGCGAATAAGGCTGCAAACTGCTGGTAGTGCCGGTGCTGGTGGGGATGCTTCAAGTGGTGGGGGGAGGGTCCAGGCCGTCTCCTGCAGCCCCGGACGGCTGCCCACTGGGGATGCTGCTGCTGACAGTTGTTGTTGTACCGGCTGGGCATGTGGCGGTGCAGATGGTGGTGCAGGTGGTGGTGCTTGTGGCGGTGTCTGCGGCGGGGATGCTGCTGGTGCTGGCTGTGGTGCAGGTGCTGGTAGTGGTAGTGGTGGAGGAAGACACTAGGCCGTCTCCTGCAGCCTCGGACGGCTCCCTACAGGGAATACTGCTGCTGACAGTTGTTGTGGCAGCTGTGGTGCAGGTGGCGGTGCAGGGGGCGGTGTAGGTGGCGGGGCAGATGGCGGGCAGGTGGCGGTGCCTGCGGTGGTGCTCTCCACGGTACAGGTTGCGAGGCTGTTGGTACTGATGGTGGGAACTAGTCCCTCACCTGGAGCCTCCGAGGCCTGAAGTGCCTTGCCTTGGGTTTTCTTCCCCTTCCCCACCTTGGCAGATGCTGCTGGGACCTTGGCACTGGCAGCTTGAGTTTTGGAGGAGGCCTTGCTGGGTGGGTTTTGCTTCTTGGCTGTGCTGCATGCTGGCCCCTTCTTCACCTTGGCAGGTGGCGAAATCGGTTGGTCCTTTGCAGAGGTCGGTGGCACACTGGCTGCCCTGATGGGTGCCCGCTTTGATCCTCTGGGACTTGCAGGTACCACAGCAGATGCCGACTTGGTGGCTGAGGTGCTGGCCTGGGATCTTGACACACTGGCCCGAGGGGAAGGACGGGGGGAGGCGTAGGGAAGAGGTCAATGTTTGCTAGGAAACATTTTTTAGACACACTGGGACGGGAAGATGGAGAGGGTTTGGAAGTGGAGGAAGAGAGAGTGGTTGTAGGAGGTGTACGTCTGCTGAGTTTGGGTGAAGGTGCATGGGCTGGATGCTGTTGGGTGGATGGGTGCTTGCGTTTGTGTACTTTGGGAGGAGGGGTCACAGACACATTGGGAGAGGTGTAGGAAAGTACCATCTTGCCTGGCATGTTACCCCCATTTTTACTTGTGTGCCACTTTGTTTTTGCCTGTCTCATTGGGATCCTGCTAGCCAGGACCCCAGTGCTCATAGTTTGTGGCTTGAATGTGTTCCCTATGTGGTGCCTAACTGTGCACTGAGCCTCTGCTAACCAGAACCTCAGTGCTTATGCTCTCTCTGTCTTTAAAATTGTCACTGCAGGCTAGTGACCATTTTAGCAATTCTGATTGGCACACTGGAACACCCTTATAATTCCCTAGTATATGGGACCTAGGTACCCCGGGTATTGGGGTTCCAGGAGATCCCTATGGGCTGCAACATTTCTTTTCCACCCATAGGGAGCTCAGACAATTCCTACACAGGACTGCCACTGCAGCCTGAGTGGAATAACGTCCACGTTATTTCAGAGCCATTTTACACTGCACTTAAGTAACTTATAAGTCACCTATATGTCTAGCCCTCACTTGGTGAAGGTTAGGTGCAAACTTACTAAGTGTGAGGGCACCCTGGCACTAGCCAAGGTACCCCCACATTGTTCAGGGCAATTTCCCCGTACTTTGTGAGTGCAGGGACACCATTACACACATGCACTACATATAGGTCAATACCTATATGTAGCTTCACAATGGTAACTCCGAATGTGGCCATGTAACATGTCTAAGATCATGGAATTGTCCCCCATGCCAAATCTGGTATTGGGGTGCCAATCCCATGCATCCCCGGGGCTCCAGCATGGACCCCCAGTACTGCCAAACTAGCTCACTGGGGTTTTTACTGCAGCTACCCCTGCTGCCAACCCACAGACAGGCTTCTGCCCACCTGGGGTATGGCAGCCTAGACCCAGGAAGGCAGAACAAAGAATTTCCTCTGAGAGAGGGTGTTACACCCTCTCCCTTTGGAAATAGATGTTAAGGGCTGGGGAGGAGTAGCCTCCCCCAGCCTCTGGAAATGCTTTGAAGGGCACAGATGGTGCCCTCCTTGCATAAGCCAGTCTACACCGGTTCAGGGATCCCCCAGCCCCTGCTCTGGAGCAAAACTGGACAAAGGAAAGGGGAGTGACCACTCCCCTGTCCATCACCACCGCAGGGGTGGTGCCCAGAGCTCCTCCAGTGTGTTCCAGACCTCTGCCATCTTGAATGCAGAGGTGTGAGGGCACAGTGGAGGCCTCTGAGTGGCCAGTGCCAGCAGGTGATGTCAGAGACCCCTCCTGATAGGTGCTTACCTGGTTAGGTGGCCGAACCTCCTCTGAGGGCTAATTAGGGTCTCTCCTGTGGGTTTCTCTTCAGAAAACAAATGCAAGAGCTCACCAGAGTTCCTCTGCATCTCTCTCTTCGACTTCTGCCAAGGAACGACCGCTGACTGCTCCAGGACGCCTGCATAACCGCAACAACGTAGCAAGACGACTACCAGCAACATTGTAGCACCTAATCCTGCTGGCTTTCTCAACTGTTTCCTGGTGGTGCATGCTCTGAGGGGTTTCTGCTTTCACCCTGCACTGGAAGCCAATAAGAAATCTCCTGTGGGTCAATAGAATCTTCCCCCTGCTAACGCAGGCACCAAACTTCTCTTCACCGGTCTTCTGGGTCCCCTCTCATCTTGACGAGCCTGGTCCCTGGAACATAGGAGCTGGATCCAAGTGACCCGACAGTCCAGTGGTCCTTCTGTCCAAATTTGGTGGAGGTACGTTCTTGCCTCCCTGTAGGAAAGTACCATCTTGCCTGGCATGTTACCCCCATTTTTCACTGTATATATGTTGTTTTAGTTGTATGTGTCACTGGGACCCTGTCATCCAGGGCCCCAGTGCTCATAAGTGTGCCGGAATGTGTTACCTGTGTAGTGACTAACTGTCTCACTGAGGCTCTGCTAATCAGAACCTCAGTGGTGATGCTCTCTCATTTCTTTCCAAATTGTCACTAACAGGCTAGTGACCAATTTCGCCAATTTACATTGGCTTACTGGAACACCCTTATAATTCCCTAGTATATGGTACTGAGGTATCCAGGGTATTGGGGTTCCAGGAGATCCCTATGGGCTGCAGCATTTCTTTTGCCACCCATAGGGAGCTCTGACAATTCTTACACAGGCCTGCCACTGCAGCCTGAGTGAAATAATGTCCACGTTATTTCACAGCCATTTTACACTGCACTTAAGTAACTTATAAGTCACCTATATGTCTAACCTTTACCTGGTAAAGGTTGGGTGCTAAGTTACTTAGTGTGTGGGCACCCTGGCACTAGCCAAGGTGCCCCCACATTGTTCAGGGCCAATTCCCCGGACTTTGTGAGTGCGGGGACACCATTACACGCGTGCACTACATATAGGTCACTACCTATATGTAGCTTCACAATGGTAACTCCGAATATGGCCATGTAATATGTCTATGATCATGGAATTGCCCCCTCTATACCATCCTGGCATAGTTGGCACAATCCCATGTTCCCAGTGGTCTGTAGCACAGACCCTGGTACTGCCAAACTGCCTTTCCCGGGGTTTCACTGCAGCTGCTGCCAACCCCTCAGACAGGCATCTGCCCTCCTGGGGTCCAGCCAGGCCTGGCCCAGGATGGCAGAACAAAGGACTTCATCTGAGAGAGGGTGTTACACCCTCTCCCTTTGGAAAATGGTGTGAAGGCACCGGAGGAGTAGCCTCCCCCAGCCTCTGGAAATGCTTTCATGGGCACATTTGGTGCCCATTTCTGCATAAGCCAGTCTACACCAGTTCAGGGACCCCTTAGCCCTGCTCTGGCGTGAAACTGGACAAAGGAAAGGGTAGTGCCCACTCCCCTGACCTGTACCTCCCCTGGGAGGTGCCCAGAGCTCCTCCAGTGTGCTCCAGACCTCTGCCATCTTGGAAACAGAGGTGCTGCTGGCACACTGGACTGCTCTGAGTGGCCAGTGCCATCAGGTGACATCAGAGACTCCTCCTGATAGGCTCCTTCAGGTGTTGCTAGCCTATCCTCTCTCCTAGGTAGCCAAACCCTCTTTTCTGGCTATTTAGGGTCTCTGTCTCTTGGGATTCCTTAGATAACGAATGCAAGAGCTCATCCGAGTTCCTCTGCATCTCTCTCTTCACCTTCTGCCAAGGAATCGACTGCTGACCGCTCTGGAAGCCTGCAAAACTGCAACATAGTAGCAAAGACGACTACTGCAACTCTGTAACGCTGATCCTGCCGCCTTCTCGACTGTTTTCCTGGTGGTGCATGCTGTGGGGGTAGTCTGCCTCCTCTCTGCACTAGAAGCTCCGAAGAAATCTCCCGTGGGTCGACGGAATCGTCTCCCTGCAACCGCAGGCACCAAAGAACTGCATCACAGGTACCTTGGGTCTCCTCTCAGCACAACGAGCGAGGTCCCTTGAATCCAGCAACTCTGTCCAAGTGACTCCCACAGTCCAGTGACTCTTCAGTCCAAGTTTGGTGGAGGTAAGTCCATGCCTCCCCACGCCAGACTGCATTGTTGGAAACCATGACTTTTGCAGCTACTCCGGCCTCCGTGCACTTCCGGCGGAAATCCTTTGTGCACAGTCCAGCCTGGGTCCACGGCACTCTAACCTGCATTGCACGACCTCCTAAGTTGTTCTCCGGCGACGTGGGACTCCTTTGTGCGACTTCGGGTGAGCACTGTTTCACGCATCTTTGTAGTGCCTGTTTCTGGCACTTCTCCGGGTGATGCCTGCTGCTGAGAGAGCTTCTTGTCTTGCTCGACGTCCCCTCTGTGTCCTGATGCAATTTGCGACATCCTGGTCCCTCCTGGGCCACAGCAGCGTCCAAAATCCCTTTCCGCACGATTTGCAGCTAGCAAGGCTTGTTGGCGATCTTTCGGCGGGAAAGCACTTCTGAACGACTCTCCACGGCGTGAGGGATCCGTCCTCCAAAGGGGAAGTCTCTAGCCCTTGTCGTTCTTGCAGAAACCTATGCTTCTACTGTCCAGTAGCAGCATCTTTGCACCCACAGCTGGCATTTCCTGGGCATCTGCCCATCTCCGACTCGCTTGTGACTTTTGGACTTGGTCCCCTTGTTCCACAGGTACCCTCGACTGGAAATCCATCGTTGTTGCATTGTTGGTTTGTGTCTTTCCTGCAGAATTCCCCTATCACGACTTCTATGTCCTTTGGGGAACTTTAGTGCACTTTGCACTCACTTTTCAGGGTCTTGGGGTCGGCTATTTTTCTAACCCTTACTATTTTCTAATAGTCCCAGCGACCCTCTACAAGGTCACATAGGTTTGGGGTCCATTCGTGGTTCGCATTCCACTTTTGGAGTATATGGTTTGTATTGCCCCTATCCCTATGTGTCTCCATTGCATCCTATTGTAACTATACATTGTTTGCACTGTTTTCTAATACTATTACTGCATATTTTGGTATTGTGTACATATATCTTGTGTATATTTGCTATCCTCATACTGAGGGTACTCACTGAGATACTTTTGGCATATTGACATAAAAATAAAGTACCTTTATTTTTAGTATATCTGTGTATTGTGTTTTCTTATGATATTGTGCATATGACACTAAGTGGTACTGTAGGAGCTTCACTCGTCTCCTAGTTCAGCCTAAGCTGCTCTGCTAAGCTACCATTATCTATCAGCCTATGCTGCTAGACACCCTATACATTAATAAGGGATAACTGGGCCTGGTGCAAGTACCCCTAGGTACTCACTACAAGCCAGTCCAGCCTCCTACACTCCCCACGCCAGACAGTAATCTGCAGCTGCTAGGGCTTCTGTGAACTTCTGCAAGGAATCCTTCATGCACAGCATAGCCCAGGTCCCCAGCACTCCGTCCTGCATTGCTCAACTCGCTGAGTTGACCACCGACTTCGTGGGTCCCTCCTTTGCAGTGTTGAGATGACTGTTGTGGTCAGATTTCTTGAAAGCCTGTTCAAGTGCTTCTGTGGGTGCTGCCTGCTTCTGTGTGGGCTCTCTGTGCTGCTAAGTGCCCCCTCTGTCTCGTCCTCCAAGGGGCGACCTCCTGGTCCTTCCTGGGCCCGGGCAGCACCCATTTTCTTCAACCATGACCTTTGCAGCTAGCAAGGCTTGTTTGCGGTCTTTCTGTGGAAACAACTCTGCATCCTCCAGCACGCCATAGGACATCTTCTGTGCAAAGGAGAAGTTCCAGGCATCTTCCGTTGTTGCAGAATCTTCAGCTTCTTCACCCCGGAGACAGCCCTTTTGCACCTTCATCTGGGGTTTAGTGGGCTCCTGTCCCCCCGGACACTTTTGTGACTCTTGGACTTGGTCCCCTTCCTTTACAGGTCCTCAGGTCCAGGAACCCGTCTTCAGTGCTTTGCAGTCAGTTGTTGTCTTTGCAGAATCTCCTATCACGACTTTAGTGTGTTTCTGGGGAAGTAGGGTAACTTTACTCCTACTTTTCAGGGTCTTGGGGTGGGGTATTTTGGACACCCTTAGTGTTTTCTAACACTCCCAGCGACCCTCCACACACTACACTAGGCCTGAGGTCCCTAAACGGTTCGCATTCCAATTTCTTAGTATATGGTTTGTGTTGCCCCTAGGCCTACTGCATCCTATTGTATTCTACAGTGCTTGCACTACTTTTCTAACTGTTTTCTTAACTGATTTTGGTTTGTGTGTATATTTTGTGTATTGTACTTCCGTCCTAAGGGAGTATATCCTCTGAGATATGTTTGGCACATTGTCACTAAAATAAAGTACCTTTATTTTTAGTAACTCTGAGTAGTGTGATTCTCATGATATGGTGCTATATGATATAAGTGGTATAGTAGGAGCCTTGCATGTCTCATAGTTCAGCCTAAGCTGCTCTGCTATAGCTACCTCTATCAGCCTAAGCTGCTAGAACACTACTTATCTACTAATAAGGGGTAACTGGACCTGGCACAAGGTGTAAGTTCCATCAGGTACCCACTATAAGCCAGGCCAGCCTCCTACAAGAGGACACAGGGGACGTGTGCATGGTTGTGGGGGTGGTGACTGCCAGTGAGGGGCGTGTAGTGATGGGCATGCTGATGATGGAGGTAGTGGATGAAGATGTAGTGCATGCAGGTGTGAGTGGAGACGCTTCTGGGAGGGAGGTGGACGAGGAGGAAGGTGGGGACACGATGGAGGCAGTGGATGTTGGTGTGTTTGCATGGGCATGGTGCTTGTGTGAGTGCCTGTGAGATGAAGTGTGGTGCTTATGTTTGCCTGAGCCACTTTTGCATGTTGATTTGGCTGCATGCTGGTCTGAAGGTATGCTTGGGATAGGGTGAGGTAGAGGGGATTGGGTCTGGGTAGTGGAAGTTGGAGGGGGGAGGCTGGACACAGGGACAATGGCTGCCATAAGTGCTGAGGCCAGAGCCTGAAATGCTCTCTGTTGGGCCGTCACGCCAGAGTGAATGCCCTCCAGGTATGCAATTGTTTGCTACAAATGCCCTGCGAGACCCTGGACGCCATTCAGTATGGTTGACTGCCCAACAGAGAGGGATCTCAGGAGGTCAATAGCCTCCTCACTGAGGGCTGCAGGGCTGACTGGGGCAGGGCCTGAGGTGCCTGGGGCGAAGGAGGTGACCACCCTCCTGGGTGAGCAGGCACGGGAAACACACTGAGGGGCTGCTGGGACAGCAGTGCTGGTAGGGGGGGTGGCGGCTGTACCTGTTGTTGGGGTGGGTACAGAGGTGTCCGCCACTGCCAGGGAGCTTCCTTCGGAGGAGGAGTCGCTGTCAGTGGTCTCCCCTCCTGTCCCTGTATTGGAGTTCCCCTCACCCTCCATCCCACTGGTGCCTTCGCCCTCAGTGTATTTGGCCTCCAGGCCCATGTGGGATGCAGCTCCCTCCGTCGCCGGTGCCTCTGCTCCTCCGCCAGATGATGCTAATGCACACAAGGACAGAATGACAAAACAAAAAGAGGGGGGAGAGAGAGAGGATACACTTGTTCAATGCCAGCAACAACACTACCTGTGGTGTACACAACACACAGTGAGCTGCCCTATGCACTAGGCAATGCCCAACCAGTCACTAAGGAAGTCACCAATCCACAGGGTACAATGCCTAATGCCAGCATCTGCACACCTGACACCTGACACCCACAGGACCCTGCCCAGTAGTAGATGGCCACTTGTACCATTGGGTAGGAGTGCTTCAGAGCCTGCACACAAGGGACCTACCCTGCCATGATCGCCCTGGCCTAGGGGCACCCACAGCCCATATCCCTCACCCATCTAGTTCCTAAAGCGCACAAAGTCAGCTTTCTGAATCTGTACTCACCCCCTTGAGGCTGCTTTGATGCCCTCAAGCGCCCATCCAATGCTGGATAGGCCACCGCCAGGATGCAGAACATTAGGGGGGTCATGGTGCGACAGGAACCCCTTCCACGTTGGGAGGCCAGCCCCAGCTGGGCCTCTGCCATTTTCTTGGTCCAGCGGCGCAGGTCCTCCCATCTCTTGCGGCAGTGGGTGCTCCACCTGTGATAGACCCCGAAGGTCCGCATCTCCTTGGCGATGGCACGCCAAATACCCTTTTTCTGGTGGGTGCTGACCTGGAGGAAAAGACAGCAGAAAAGGAAATTACTCACCTGTCCGGACCGGCATACTCATTGCCCACCAGTTCCCACCCATGCCCTGACGCACATACACTGTCAGGAATAAGACCATGCGCGGACCAGGTCCCGCCTGAAAATCCGCTGCGCAGCTCTTCAGCGCTTTCTGCGCACCACTTGTCATCCCCTCTTGCTCCAAAGGTGGCCATCAATGTCATCTGCCCTGTAGCAAAGCTCATAGAGCTGCAGGTTCAGGACATTGGTGGACAACATGCATTTATCAGTGCTATTCCATGAAGGGACTACAATTCCCATGTTTTTAGAGGCAGCAGCCATCTTGGGGATTGGCAGGCCTATAAAGCCCAGCCACACCCAAACATGTTGCTCACTATTTTGAAGACTTTGATGCAGTCAGACCTCGTGGGGGGTTCTCTGAAGAAGAGCTGAGTTCCTGCATGGCAGAGTGGCATCAGATTGAAGTATCCTTGTTTCCATGGTGAATTTCAAAACAAGTAGGCCGTACTCGTAGCAGTAAGGCCTTGATGACTTCAATTTTGGAGGAAGTCATTATTTCCAGAAGTAAAGCACCCCTTAGCACAACGAGCAGAGGGTTTTCCAGTTTCCAGGTTACAGCGGCCTAGGCGCGATGATCAAAGGCGTTTCAGTTCACAGGTGTAAAGCACTCTTGGCACGGCAATTCAGGCGCTTCAGTCCACAGGTGTAAAGCGCTCTTGGCATGACAATTCAGGCGCTTGAGTCCACAGTTGTAAAGCGCTCTTGGCACAGCCGTTCAGGCGCTTCAGTCCACAGGTGTAAAGCGCTCTTGGCACGGCAATTGAGGCGCTTCAGTCCACAGATATAAAGCGCTCTTGGCACAGCATTTCAGGCGCTTCAGTCCACAGGTGTAAAGCGCTCTTGGGACGACAATTCAGGCACTTCAGTTCGCAGATATAAACTGCTCTTGGTACGGCAGTTCAGGCGCTTCAGTCCACAGGTGTAAAGCGCTCTTGGCACAGCAATTCAGGGGCTTCAATCCACAGATATAAAGCGCTCTTGACACGGCATTTCAGGTGCTTCAGTCCACAGGTGTAAAGTGCTCTTGGTACGACAATTCAGGCGCTCCAGTCCACAGATGTAAAGCGCTCTTGGTACACCAATTTAAGCGCTTCAGTCCATAGGTGTAAAAAGCTCTTGGCACTGCAATTCAAGTGCTTCAGTTCACAGATGAAAAGCGATCTTGGCGTGGCAATCAAAGCGCTTCAATCCACAGGAGTAAAAGGTTCTTGGTACAACAATCAAAGTGATTTAGGCCACATAAATAAAGCGCTTCAAGTTCAATGAGTACAAACTTTTTGGCCTTTATATTTGTGAATGTGAAGGTATTTCTGGATATAAGCAAATCATAGTTTTCATATATTTTTTTGGGAAAACATAACGGGGTCATTTTGACCTTGGCGGTCTTTTTGAAACACCTCCGAGGGACCGCCGTGCGGAAGACTGCCAGTGGTGGTGGTTTGCCGCTCAGCCTATTATGACCGTTGGCAGCTCTCCGTCCTTTTACGGACGGAGAGCCACCAACAGCCATACTGGCGGGAGGCGGGGAAGTGGAGGTTGCTCCACCTCCACCGCCACGCCAACAGAACACCGCCCAGCGAATCACGTCCTGTGATTCGCCGTGGCGGTGTTCTGTTGGCGGTGTGGTGTCGGCGGAGCTGCCCCCATGGTTCCCGTCCCCTCCCGGAGGATCATCGGACCAGGTAAGTCGATCGTCCGTGAGGGGAGGGCGCTGGGGGGATGTTGGGTGTTGTGTGGGTGCATGGGGGTGTGCGTGTGTGTATGTAGAGGGGGTGTGTGAGTGCGTGTATGCTTGCGGGGGTGTTGTGTGTATGGGAATGAGTGCGTGTATGTCTGTGGGTATGTCTGTATGGATGTGTGCGTGTATGTTTGAATGTGGGTGTGAGTGTCTGACTGTGTGTGTGGATGTAGGCATGTATGTCGGCGTGTGTGCGTGTAAGTGTGTAGGTGGTGCCTGCGTGCGTGTCATGTGGGTATGGGTGATGTGATGTTGGGGGTCGGGGTGGGCAGGGGGGCCCTGTCACCTTTGGTGGGTGGCAGGGGTTGACGGGGGGGTAGGGGAGGGAGTCGTGTTCGGGATGGGGGTTGGGGGAGACCCCTATCAGTGCCAGGGAAGGAACTCCCTGGCACTGATAGTGCTTACCGCCATGGATTTCATGGCGGTTCAAACCGCTGGAAATCCACGGCGGTAAGCCGGGTCCAAATACCGCCGGCGGTCTAGTGACGGCCGCCGGGCTGGAGACCCAGGTCTCCAGCCCAGCGGTCGTCTCCGCCCTGGATGGCGGGACGGAGAACCGGCGGATGACCATGGCGGTAACCGCCATGGTCATAATTCCACAAAGTAAGACCGCCAGCCTGTTGGCGGTCTTACCGCCGGTTCTTCGCCTTCCGCCAGGGTAATAATGACCCCCAATATGTAAAAAGCATATTTAATTCTTTGAGATTTTCTAGGTCATGATCAAAGGTTTATGTTATGAATGCAGAAATGTTACAGGACTGATATTCTGAGTATAATCATAGTCCAAAGCTCTTGCATTCTCTTGGTTCTGAGGTCGTAGTTTATTCTTGTTCCATGATGATCATAGTCTAAAGTTCTTGCCATCTCTTGGTTCTGAGGTTGTAGTTTATTCTTGTTCCATGATTCGAAGAAGGGGCTTTGCCCTCATTTCAAAATGGGTCTCCATCAAATATCGGAGCCGCATTTGAGTCAAGAGTCTATTGATGAGTTATATTTCTATGAATGAGTAAATGCATATTTGTTCTATCCTTTTCTTTTCAGAACTCTCTCCCTGCTGTTCCCTACCCTAATTCCCTTCCCCCCGACTGGCTTCATCATAACTCTGTGCTATAATAGCTTTCTGAGTTGGTGACGCCGGAAGGTGGGCCTTTTGTTCAGCAACGTGCGGATCCCGAGGAAAGGACAGTGTGACAGAATAGTGAGCCCACATGTTTAATTCTTTCCTCTTGGTCTGTACGTGAGCTGAGCAAAATGGCCACCCTAGATACCCTTATGCAAGTAGCCACTCAGATGCAAAGGGATTTGACAGACTCAATTTTTTTTGCAGCTGATTTAGTTAATAAAGTAAGTCAGTTACAGAGTAAGGTGGATGGTTCTGAATCTGAGTCTCGTCCTACTCCTTCAGCACCAACTAACATAGCTGTGAATGTGCCGACACAGATTCCTTTAGCTGCACCAGAGAGATTTTCTGGGGACCCCAATAAGGTTGAAATGTTTCTCACACAGGTGGAACTACATTTTACGTGATGGCCTAGTGCCTTTCCGGACGCACAATCTAGAATTGCATTTCTTATATCATATCTGAATGGTGATGCAGCTACTTGGGCAGTGCCATTAGTCCGATTAGACAGTCCTCTCTTATATAACTGGCGTTGTTTTGTAGAGGAATTTCTAAAAGTTTTTGACAGACGCGCAATAACTATGTCTTCAGACAAAGAGTTACTAGAATTACGTCAAGGAAACAAAGACCTAATAACGTATTTGTCACATTTCAACCGATTAGTAGTGGAAACCGATTGGCCTGAGGAAAAAAGGTCAGCAGTTTTTTATCAGCGCTAAAAGACGAACTAAAAGATGTATTGGCCCAAGTTGAACCACAACCAGAAACTTTCACTGATTTCATTCCAGAAACTTGCACTGATTTAATTAATCTAACCCAACGGATAGATCACAGACTTTCTGAATGAAAAGGAAAAAATGGGAAAACCCCAATTGGCAAATGGAAAGATCTAGATACCTTCAATTGTCTTCAGATCCTACGACAGAACCGATGGATATCGGAACTGTCCGCCCACCACTGACCAAAGAGGAGAAAGACATGCAATGAAAAAATGGTCAGTGTCTGTATTGTGGCAAAAAAGGGTATTTTCTTAAAAGAATGTCAAAGGAAACCCAAAGGTAACATTGATCCAACATTTGTGGCAAAGAAAAAGATAATGGTTGCTTTGGAAAATTCACAGGAAAACTAAAGTGCCCAAGAAAAAATGAAGGGGACCACTTGGGCAAATTGACAATCCCTTCAGTGTTCTCTTGTACAAATCGTTACGTCAAACATTTTAGACTTTTAGTACAAATGACTGTGCGGGTAAAAAGACATAGGGGGTCATTAAAACATTGGCGGTAAAAGCCGCTTACTGCCATGCAGAAGACCGCCAACACACCGCCGCGGAATTCCACCACAGCTATTACGACCCACATCTCGAAATCCGACAAAATCCAGACACCCACAGAAGTCCGCCTCACCAAAGGTCAGTGATAAACTGGCGAAAACAAAACCTCCACCGTCACGCCAACAGAAATACACCCACACTATCACGACACACGAATCCACGCGGCGGTCTTTCAACCACGGTATTCCATTGGCGGTACACACCGCCTAGCTCAAAATACACACACATTTTCAAAACACACCCACATTGGACAATTCGAAATACACACACCTGATACACATACACACACCACTCCCACACACCCAATACAATATAAAACACACACCCACATCACCCACAAACCCCTACGACCAAAACACAGAAAGAAGGCCAGAGAGACACACTACAAACTACTACCAAGCATCCACAGGCACACCAGACCATCACCCACACTACTTCCACGCACAAAACACCACACACCACTACATATCACCACACTTATCACCACATACACCACCCCACACATCACCTACACCACCCCATGGCACGGCAAAGACACCCCAGGTTCTCGGAGGAGGAGCTCAGGGTCATGGTGGAGGAAATCGTCCAGGTAGAGCCACAGCTATTTGGAGCACAGGTGCAGCACACCTCAATTGCAAGGAAGATGGAGCTATGGCGAAGAATAGTGGACAGGGTCAACGCAGTGGGACAGCACCCAAGAAATCGGGACGACATCAGAAAGAGGTGGAACGAGCTACGGGGGAAGGTGCGTTCCGTGGTCTCAAGACACCACATCGCGGTACAGCGGACTGGCGGCGGACCCCCACCTCCTCACCCACAACTAACAACATGGGAGGAGCAGGTCTTGGCGATTCTGCATCCTGAGGGCGTTGCAGGAGTCAGTGGAGGAATGGCCTCTGGTAAGTAAAATCTTAACTATCATATCCCCCACCCTACCTGCATGCTATCACAGACCCCCACCCTCGCCCCCTCCCCTATCACTCCAACTCCTCACAAATGTACTAATAACACAAACCACCCATCCCAACATCAAGCCCTGCATGACAAAACAAAGCATGGACACCCATCACTAAAGCATGCCCACTGCACATACCCATAACACCCCCCTAAACCTTCATCACACAAGCCCCCACACAGGAATGCTAGCAATGGGGTACACGGTCACCCACCCATTGCACACCATGACACACACATATGCAATAATCATGCTTTTACACCCCTGCAGGACCACTACCCAACGTCACCAGACAGGAGGGTCCAGACATCTCCACCCCACCCACAGAAGAGGCCCACAGTGATGACAGCAGCTCTGTCCAACTGGATCCAGATGACCAGCCCGGACCATTGTGGGCCTCGGGACAGTTGGTTCCCCTCACACAGGCACTACCCACCACAGACCTTCCACCCTCTTGTAACACCAGCACAGCACCCACCCAGCGGGCCCATACCTCCGTGCCCAGGACACGTCAGTCAGCTGTGTGTCCACCACTACAGGGAACCCAGGATAACCCACCACCCCAACAACAACAGGGACCTGGGGGCAGTGGCATTGGGCACACGGTCCAGGGGACGGAGGCACAGGAACACAGGGGAACCGGTAGAGCTGCTGTGCGACAGGGGGCGGACAGGCCAAGGGAACCCACTTTCCACGAGGCCCTCTCCTCCATCATGGGAGCATACCACCACTCCCAGGAGATGATGGCAACGGTCCTGGCCAAGTTTCAGGAGAACCAGCGCATGCAGGAGGAACAGTATTTGGGGTTCAAGGAGGAACTCAGAACCATCAGCTCCTCGCTGGGCACCATCATAGTGGTGCTGAATGAAATACTTAACACCAGGAGGGACACTGTGGCACTCCAAGGGCCCCCTGACACTAGCATGGACGATGAACTGCCCACCACCTCTGCCGGTGCTAGTGGACAGGAGGCACCGCCTCAGGACCACCACACCAGCACCCCACCCCCTGCAGATGGAGAACCACCCCGCAAGCGGTCCCTGAGATCCAGGAACAAGACAGGGCACGATGCCAAGACCCCCGCCAAGAAATGAGACCACCCTGATTGTCATTCTACTGTCCCACTTTGTAACCCTGTCCATATTGGAACTGCCCCAGCTCCACTTCCTATGCCCATATGGGCAATGCACCTGTGAGACTAATAGACTGGACTCTGCCATGGACATTCCTCCACCATCCCCCCTCACCATTTTACAACCCCCCTCCGATATTGAGCACTTCAATAAACACCCTTGAAGCACAAAACAATCTGGAGTCAGTCTGTGATTCTGAAAATGTGTATTAGCAATGACAGTGACAAAATGCGTTTTCAAATGTAATGTCAACATACCTATGTCACACATCTCAAGTCCATGAGGAATCTAAGCACATGACACACGTTGGAAACCTCACCTGTGAAACCATAAGGGAAATGTACAACTCAGTGACCATGCACTGTTTGAAATCAACAGACAGGATAGAGGTAGAAGTGTTAAAGTACTTGTAGTAGGCAGGAATGTTTTCTCACCTATGTGTCACTGGAAATATTGCTGGATAACTGAGTCCCTGTTGTCAATGTCTTCTTCCTCTGCTTCCTCCTCATCACTGTCCACAGGCTCCACAGCTGCCACAACACCGTCATCTGGACCATCCTCCTGCAGAAAAGGCACCTGTCGTCGCAAAGCCAAGTTGTGAAGCATAGAGCAGGCCACGATGATCTGGCACACCTTCTTTGGTGAAGAGAATAGGGAACCACCTGTCATATGGAGGCACCTGAACCTGGCCTGCAGGAGGCCGAAGGTGCGTTCGATCAGCCTCCTAGTCCGCCCATGGGCCTCATTGTAGCGTTCCTCTGCCCTGGTCCTGGGATTCCTCACTGGGGTCAGTAGCAATGACAGGTTGGGATAACCAGAGTCCCCTAATAGCCACACACGGTGCCTCTTGAGTTGACCCATCACATAAGGGATGCTGCTATTCCGCAGGATGTAGGCGTCATGCACAGACCCAGGGAACATAGCATTTACCTGGGAGATGTACTGGTCTGCCATACATACCATCTGTACATTCATGGAATGATAACTCTTCCGGTTCCTGTACACCTGTTCACTCCTGTGGGGGGGGACCAGAGCCACATGGGTCCCATCAATGGCACCTATGAGGTTGGGGATATGTCCAAGGGCATAGAAGTCACCTTTAACTGTAGGCAAATCCTCCACCTGAGGGAAAACGATGTAGCTCCGCATGTGTTTCAGAAGGGCAGACAACACGTTGGAAAACATAGGCTGGGACATCCCTGATGCCATGGCCACTGTTGTTTGAAATGACCCACTTGCAAGGAAATGGAGCACTGATAGCACCTGCACTTGAGGGGGGATCCCTGTGGGATGGCGGATTGCTGACATCAGGTCAGGCTCCAACTGGGCACACAGTTCCTGGATTGTGGCACGGTCAAACCTGTAGGTGATGATCAAATGTCTTTCCTCCATTGTCGACAGGTCCACCAGCGGTCTGTACACTGGAGGATTCCGTCATCTCCTCACATGTCCCAGCAGACGGTGCCTAGGAATGACAACAGCGACCACAGAGTCAAACAACTCAGAGGTATGTACCCACAGTCTACACAGAACCCCATTCATACACAAAATGTGGCCTGTATTTGTGTTGTGCGACAAGGCCTAGGTCTGTGTGACGCAGTTGGTAATTAGGGCATGTGGGCCCCTGAAATGGCGGCTACCTGACCTCTAAAGTGGGACAATGGGATGTGAGGTAACTGAGCTGGCATTGTACACCGTCGCGGTAGGCGGTCGAAGACCGCAGAGCAATGCTGCATTGGTTAACATTGGACCCTATGGGTCCCAGGAGCCAATGACGATGTACGCCGGCGGTGATGGTACGCACTGCCGCGGACGTGACCGCCATTTTCTATCTGTTCAATCACTCGATACCTGATCTTCGACAGGAGAGGACCGACACTACAAGTGCTGCTGTGACCTCGGTCTGGAAGAGACAATGGCTCGTGCGACTGGGGAAAGGGCCCCTGCCTTCACTGCAGAGGAGTTGGAGAAGCTCGTGGACGGGGTCCTCCCCCAGTACACGCTACTCTACGGTCCTCCAGACCAACATGTAAGTACACAGGGAGCATGTTGTATGGGCTATGCCTGTGTGGAGAGGGCTGGTTGTAAGAATGAAGGGGGCACAGTTCTGCGTGCATGAAGGACTGTGAATGCATGTGCCACATGGCAAGGGTAGGGATGTGGGCCACTCACTTAAACGGTGCAGTTGTTAATGACTTCTCTTCTTCCCCTGTACATGTCATGTAGGTCAGCGCCCACCAGAAGAAGGATATGTGGCGTGCCATCGCCAAGGACGTCTGGACCCTGGGGGTCCACCACAGACGGAGCACCCACTGCCGGAAAAGATGGGAGGACATTCGCCGCTGGAGCAAGAAGACGGCGGAGGCTCAGCTGGGGATGGCCTCCCAACATGGGAGGGGTGCCGTCGAACCATGACCCCCCTGATGTTCCGGATCCTGGCGGTGGCCTACCCTGAGTTGGATGGGCGCTTGAGGGCATCACAGCAGACACAAGGGGGTGAGTACAACATCATTCAGCGGACTTTGCGCGCAGTAAAGGTGTCTGGGTGGCGAAGGAGGGCTGTGGGTTTCCCTAGGCCAGGGCGAGTTCCGTAGGCTAGGCCCCTCCATAATGCAGACCATGTGGCTCCCCACCCCACCTCTGTAGAGTGCCAAGTACAGGTATTCATGCCCCTGTGTCATCTATGTGTGCAGATGTCGACCATAGCCATGTAGGCCATATCCCAGGAATTGCATGTGTAGAGGCCAACAGCGCGACGTAGTGCAGGGGGCTGCTGTGTCTGTATTGTCCGCCAACGGTAGCGGTAAACCATGCACTCAACCTGTCTTTCTTCTGTCGTCCCCACTCTTTTTGTGGTCTCCCTGTTCTTTTGTGCATCAGCATCATCAGGCGGAGGTACAGTGGCACCGGAGCATGAGGGAGCTGCATCCCACATGGCCATGGAGGCCCACACCACGGACTCAGAATACACCAGTGGGACGGAGGGCGAAGGGAGCACCACGGCGGTCACAGGATCTGCAACCAGCGACACGGACTCGTCCTCCGATGGGAGCTCCCTTGTGGTGGCGGCAACATCTGTGCCCCCCACTTCTATAGGTACAGCCACCACCCCCCCTACCAGCACCGCTCTCCCAGCAGCCCCTCAGCCTTCGCCCGTGCCCGCTCACCCAGGAGGGTGGGCATCACCTTCGCCCCAGGCACCTCAGCCCCTGCCCCTGTCACCTCTGCTGCCCTCAGTGAGGAGGCCATTGACCTCCTCATGTCCCTCACTGTTGGGCAGTCTACCATTTTGAATGCCATCCAGGTTGTAGAAAGGGAATTGCAACACACAAATGCATTCCTGGAGGGCATTCATTCTGGTCAGGCTGCCCTTCATAGAACCCTGCAAACTCTGGCCTCAGCACTGATGGCAGCAATTGTCCCTGTGTCTAGCCTCCCTCCTCCAACTCCCTCCACCCCGACCCAATCTCATGTACCTCAGCCTATCCCAAGCACACTTACAGACCAGCATGCACACACGTCAACACACAAGGGAAGCTCAGGCAAACATAAGCACCACACATCCCACAGGCACTCACGCAAGCATCACACACACATACAGACACACCAACATCCACTGCCTCCACTGTGTCCTCCTCCTCGTCGTCTCCCTCCTCCCTCCCAGTCTCGTCTACACTCACACCTGCATGCACTACCACTACAGCCACTACATCCCGCAGCAGCACACCCACCACCACACCCCGCTCACGTGCACTCACCACCCCCACTACCATTTACACGTCCCCTGTGTCCTCTCCCAGTGTGTCTGTGATGCCCCCTCCCAAGATACACAAACGCAGGCACACACCCACCCAACAGCCATCCACCTCAAGACAGCCTCCAGCCCATGCACCTGCACCCAAATCCACAAAACTTACACCTCCTACAACCACCACCTCTTCCTCCACTCCCAAACCATCTCCATCTACCCGTCCCAGTGTCTCCCAAAAACTGTTCCTGGCCCACCTTAACCTATTCCCCCCCCCGTCCAACTCATAGGTCCCGTGCTAGCACCTCAGCCAAAAAATCTCCAGGACCAGTGATGCCTGTTGTTACAGGTATATGGAGTGCACCGGCCACCAGGACAGCCAGTGTGGCACGGAGCCACAGCACAGCCAGTCCCCCCCCTGTGAAGCACCAGAAGTTGGAGAGTGCTCGGCGGGAGAGGGGGAAGAATCCAGCCAGCAAAGCCGCTCACAAGGGTCCATGGGGGAGTGTCGACTCAGCTGTGACTCCTCCCAAGGTGCAGAAGGGGCAGAAGAAATCTCCAAAGTCTGGGAGGAGCAGCACGGCGGAGAGGACTGCCATCATCCCCGCTGCCCAGGAGGCCACCGCCAGCCCCATCGTCACTGGCCAGGAGGCCACCGCCAGAGTCACTGCCCAGGAGGCCAGCCCCATCGTCACTGGCCAGGAGGCCAACGCCAGAGTCACTGCCCAGGAGGCCAGCCCCATCGTCACTGACCAGGAGGCCACCGCCAGAGTCACTGCTCAGGAGGCCAGCCCCATCGTCACTGCCCAGGAGGCCACCGCCAGCCCCAGAGTCACAGGCCAGGAGGCCACCGCCAGCCACAGCCCAGCTGGGCAATGAAGGACCGCCTTGGCAAGCACCGCTGAACAGGCCAGGGACCGCTGAACAGGGCAAAGAGCCGTCTTGGAATGCACCGCTGAACAGGTCTGACACTGGCATGGCAAGCATCGCTGAACAGGGCAAAGACCGCCATGGAATGCACCGCTGAACAGGTCTGACACTGGCAAGGCAAGCACCGCTGAACAGGCCAGGGACCGCTGAACAGGGAAAAGACTGCCATGGAATGCACCGCTGAACAGGTCTGACACTGGCAAGGCAAGCACCGCTGAACAGGCCAGGGACCGCTGAACAGGGAAAAGACCGCCATGGAATGCACCGCTGAACAGGTCTGATACTGGCAAGGCAAGCACCGCTGAACAGGCCAGGGACCGCTGAACAGGGCAAAGACCGTCATGGAATGCACCGCTAGCCCATTTGCGGCAGGGGCAGTGATGCAACTGGGACCGTCACAGGGTGTGTACTGCACTCTGGGCACCAGTCCCCCTCCAGAACCAGTGGAGACTGTTATCCACTTGAGAGACTGTGGCTTTGCACTCCCCAGGATGATACAGTGGGCAACCCACCCACTGCAGAGACTTGAGAGACTGTGGCTTTGCACTCCCCAGGATTGAACAGTGGGCAAACCACCCACTGCAGAGACTTGAGAGACTGTGGCTTTGCACTCCCCAGGATTGAACAGTGGGCAACCCACCCACTGCAGAGACTTGAGAGACTGTGGCTTTGCACTCCCCAGGATGGTACAGTGGGCAACCCACCCACTGCAGAGACTCGAGCGACTGTGGCTTTGCACTCCCCAGGATTGAACAGTGGGCAACCCACCCACTGTAGAGACTTGAGAGACTGTGGCTTTGCACTCCCCAGGATACATCAATGGGCATGGAGCCCCCTTGTGGATCTCGCGTGGTGCTCTCATCCGGCTGAGGTGCCCCCCTTCCGTTCGCCCTGAGGTGCCTGTTGTATTTCTATCTGATACCCCTGCAGTGTTCTCTCCGTTTTGATCAGGTATCTTGTGTGGGCCTCGCCCATGCTTTTTGGGCCCAGTGGTCCACGGACAATGAATGGTGCATTACCTGCACTACTAATCGTGGTGTATATTTTGATTAATGTGTATATATATATATATATATGTATATATTTGCTTACTGTATTTTGAGATATTACAATGGTTCAACTCATTTCCTTTTGTCTTTGCATTCTTCCGGGGGCGGGGGGGTTGGGGGGTGTTACTGTAATGTACAGATATGCATTGGTGTGTGTGTTGTAGTGGGTGAGGGTCGGGGTGGGGGTTGGGATGTTGGTTGTGTGTGTCCCTGTGTTTTTGCCGCCCCCATCCCCTATGTCGTAGGTGCAGTACTCACCGTGGTCTTCGCCGCCGGCGTTGATGATCCTCGAATAGGAGCAGGAAGACTATCGCTGGCAGAATATGGAGTTCCGGCTCCATGGTGTCGTTGTTCCTCGTGGAGTGTGTAGAGGTGAGCGTTTTCCCTTTGAAATGGCTGTTTCCGCCGTGTTTTTATCCACAGTGAATCCGCCCCGGAAAAGGTGGCGGATTGGTAGGTTGTGATACTGTGGGCAGTACATTGTCCTCCGCCTGTCTGTTGGCAGTGACCGCCGCGCTGTTTGTCTGTACCGCCGTGGTGTGAGTGAGTGAGTGAGTGAGTGAGTGTTAAAGTGGCTGTCTTTGTTGGCGGTTTCCGCCACGGTCATAATTCCAATTTTTTTACCGCCGGCCTGTTGGCGGTTTTACCGCCGCTTTAATACCGTCCGCCAGGGTTGTAATGACCATCATAATGTACAAGTTCTAATTGATTCAGGGGCAACAGGACATTTTGTGGACCAACAAACTGCACTAGACTAGTATATACCCAGTGTCAAGAAAAAGGTCCCAGAAGTTGTGTATGCAGTTGATGGTAGTGAGTTGGCAGGAGGTCCCGTTACTAAACAAACCTCACAAACACAAATGATTTGCAAAGATAATGAGAATCAAAACCACTATGAGATAATTTGCTTTGATATAATCTGAGCACCTCAATATGGTTTTATTTTAGGAATGCCATGGTTAATGTTACATAATCCATGCATAGACTGGCGCAACCAGGTTTTGCATTTTTCTTCTTGTGCAAAGAAATGTTTTCAATCAAGACAAAACAAAGAACGAAATCTTCAACACTCTGGCCCTCATTTTGAACACAGCGTGATTTCCCGCCATGTTCAGGCTGGCCGTCTTTTCATCGACCGCCAGCCCCCTGGAAAACCCGCTGGTGCTTACGCGGAGAACACCTACGACCCCCACACTTCCAACTAACGCCCACCCAGACCTACCACTGTATCGACCCCCTCCCTTCCTCGGACAAGTGGGGGAGGGCCAGGGTCTGTACCTGTGCCTGGATTTGCGCGCTG
Source organism: Pleurodeles waltl (assembly GCF_031143425.1). Classification (NCBI taxonomy): domain Eukaryota; kingdom Metazoa; phylum Chordata; class Amphibia; order Caudata; family Salamandridae; genus Pleurodeles; species Pleurodeles waltl. The sequence continues at coordinate 802,037,905 of NC_090446.1, forward strand.
CCCAGACGCCCAGAGGCCTGATTCTTAAGATTTTGCTACAAGCATCAGTTGCATCACAGCCCAACACTTTTGGCTTTCTACCTGAACGGGGGAACCCGCAATTCCCTGGGGCAAGACGACGGGCGAAGCAACGGGTAAACCAGCCCACCAACTACTATTCTCTGAAGCCTTTCACCAGCAGAAACATCCCTCAGTAGAGGACTCTTCACCCCTCCCTTGCACCAACATGGCAGATGATACACAAGGTGCGACAATGGATTGCATATTGCAGGAGATATCGGCGGTGAGCCGTAAGCTGGAGGGCATGGACAAAGCCATGGTGGCGCTGACAGCGGAGACAAGATCTATGTGTCTGGACAAAGCCGGCTTCCAATCGCAGGTGTCTGGGCTCGATCAACGTGTGACAACGGTGGAAACTCAAGTAGCCTTCTGGACCGACAGAGACCTAGAACTCTCGCACCTTCGTAGTAAGCTGACAGATTTGGTGGACAGGAGCCGCAGCAATAATGTTCGCCTCCTTAGATTCCCAGAAGGCGTTGAAGGCGCAGACATATTCTCCTACTTGCGGTACATACTACCCAAGCTAACAGATATAACATTTGATCCCCCTTTGGAGTCCCAGAGGGTACACAGGCTGGGCCCCAAGAGACAGGATGGAAATTGCCGCCCTGTCCAATTATAGTCCGCATGCTGCGACACCTGCAGGCCCGCCAACTACTACAGACGGCTCGAACACAAGGGTCACTCCGATCGGATAATCTGGAGATCTGGATATCAGCTGACTTTTTTCCAAGGAGACGGCTGATCAGAGGAAAGCCTTCCTGTCCTTCCGCACCCAACTCCGTTGCCTAGATGTGAAATTTGGTCTATTCGAGCCGGCCAGGATGTGGATCACCAAAAATGGGGAATCACGGAACTTCTACAACATGGAGGATCTGAGAACATTCTTAGAAGGACTGCAAGATCAAACCCAGTCTATGGAAGCGACTGCCCAGCTCCCCAAGACCACAAGGGGCCCACCCCTGGGTACCGGCCACCCGATACCCACATCTGAGCCTGAAATACGTTCTACCATAGACCCCCAAACCAGGGGAAAAGATTTTTGAGAGACTTGCGAAAAGCTACGACGACAGGGGCCAAGTACTTCAAGCAGTGGGTATGCACACACAGCTATCAGAAAGAGACAAATCCCGCTCCCCCCTGAAACCCACGATGGACCCCTCCTGAGGAAAAAAAAAAACAGTAGGCCCGTCAAGACCCTCCTTACAATCGGCCAAGGGCTGACACGATCGCACCACAGGACCCTTGCTGCGGAGAGGACGAAAAGGAGAGATGAGAACCTGTTTTTGTGAACTCATAGACATATTATCACGGGGGGTAATGCATCTGCTTGTTCTAGATAGTGTTTGAATATTCTTGCTTATTATCACGTGCTTTAGCATATTCTCCTCTGTTTTCCCTCTTCTTAGAGACCTAGTAATACGTCCTCTCTCAATAGCATGACTCCCGTTTGACTTTTAAATAGCTCTTGAGCATCTCCTCAGAACTGCTACACTGTTTTTATCCAGTAATAATTTGTTTTAACCTCTTCTGTGCCTTGGACGAGATGATCTCGTCCAAGGCTACAGTTCCCCTGTGCCTTGGACGAGATCATCTCGTCCATGGCACAGGGGAACTTGGGGGCGCGCTAGCGCGCCCCCCGTGCACCCCCCTTCCCCCCCAAGTCGGGGATGGAAGGGGAAGACCTTCCCCTTCCACCCCCGACCCCCCCCACCCCCCCCCTGTGACGTCAGCGCGCGCGCGCGCGCGCGCTGATGTGTCACAGGGGCCTCCCTCGTCGCGCTGGAAGCTCTGCTTCCAGCACGATTAAAAAAGAAATGCAAAAGCATTTCTTTTTCAATCACTTGGGAGGCCCGGAGGGGCTTCAAAGGGAAGGAAAAGTATTTCCTTCCCTTTGAAGTCCCTCCGAGGGTTTCAAAAGCCGGATTGCTTGCAATCCGGCTTTTGAAACCCCACTAGACACCAGGGAAAAGGGAGCGACCCCTTGGGCAAGGGTCGCTCCCAGGGGGGGCATTTTTTTGAAAAGGCCTTTTCTGCCCCCCCTGGGGGCAGAAACCTCTAGGCACCAGGGACCATTTTTGTTTTTTTTTTTTCTTTTTTTTTTATTGAGATGGGGAGCGACCCCTTAGGCAAGGGTCGTTCCCCTTGGGGGAAAATTATATTTTGGCCATTTCTGCCCCCCTTGGGGGCAGATTGGCCTATTTTGATGAGGCCAATCTGCCCCCAAGGGGGGTAGAAACCACTAGACACCAGGGATTTTTTTTTTTTTTTTATTGTTATTGACAAAAGGGAGCGACCCCTTGGGCAAGGGTCGCTCCCAGGGGGGCATATTTTCGGGAAGGCCTACTATTAGGCCGATCTGCCCCCAGGGGGGGCAGAAACCTCTAGGCACCAGGGACCATTTTTTTTTTTTGTTTCATTTTTTTTTTTTTTTTGGTGGGGAGCGACCCCTTAGGCAAGGGTCGCTCCCAATGGGGGAAAATTATATTTTGCCCATTTCTGCCCCCCTTGGGGGCAGATTGGCCTATTTTGATGAGGCCAATCTGCCCCCAAGGGGGGTAGAAACCACTAGACACCAGGGAGTTTTTTCTTTGCGTGAATTTCACGCAAAGGGAGCGACCACTTAGGCAAGGGTCGCTCCCTGGGGTGGAGGGGAATTTATTTTAGGCCATTTCTGCCCCCCCTGGGGGCAGATCGGCCTATTATTAGGCCGATCTGCCCCCAGGGGGGGAAGAAACCTCTAGGCGCCAGGGCAATTTTTTTTTTGTGTTTTTTTTTTTTGTTCTTTTTTTTTTTTTAGAGATGGGGAGCGACCCATCAGGCAAGGGTCGCTCCCCTGGGGGGCAAATTGTATTTAGACCATTTCTGCCCCCCTGGGGGCAGATTGGCCAATTCTAGGTCAATCTGCCCCCAAGGGGGCAGAAACCACTAGGCACCGGGGATTTGTTTTTTGGCGCCAATGTCACGCAGGGGGAGCGACCCCGTAGGCAAGGGTCGCTCCCGGGGGGGGGGGGGGGATTGGGGGGGCAAATTTATTTTAGGCCATTTCTGCCCCCCCGGGGGACAGATCGGCCTATTATTAGGCCGAACTGCCCCCGGGGGGGGGGGCAGAACACTCTAGGCGCCAGGGCAATTTTTTTTTTGTGTTTTTTTTTTTTTGTTGTTTCTTTTTTTAGAGATGGGGAGCGACCCATGAGGCAAGGGTCGCTCCCCTGGGGGGGCAAATTGTATTTAGACCATTTCTGCCCCCCTGGGGGCAGATTGGCCAATTTTAGGTCAATCTGCCCCCAAGGGGGCAGAAAACACTAGGCACCGGGGATTTGTTTTTTGGCGCCAATGTCACGCAGGGGGAGCGACCCAGTAGGCAAGGGTCGCTCCCGGGGGGGTGTGGGGGTTGGGGGGGCAAATTTATTTTAGGCCATTTCTGCCCCCCCGGGGGACAGATCGGCCTATTATTAGGCCGAACTGCTCCCGGGGGGGGGGGCAGAACACTCTAGGCGCCAGGGCAATTTTATTTTTGTGTTTTTTTTTTTTGTTGTTTCTTTTTTTAGAGATGGGGAGCGACCCATCAGGCAAGGGTCGCTCCCCTGGGGGGGCAAATTGTATTTAGACCATTTCTGCCCCCCTGGGGGCAGATTGGCCAATTTTAGGTCAATCTGCCCCCAAGGGGGCAGAAATCACTAGGCACCGGGGATTTGTTTTTTGGCGCCAATGTCACGCAGGGGGAGCGACCCCGTAGGCAAGGGTCGCTCCCGGGGGGGGGTGGGGCTTGGGGGGGCAAATTTATTTTAGGCCATTTCTGCCCCCCCCCGGGGGACAGATCGGCCTATTATTAGGCCGAACTGCCCCCGGGGGGGGGGGCAGAACACTCTAGGCGCCAGGGCAATTTTTTTTTGTGTTTTTTTTTTTTGTTGTTTCTTTTTTTAGAGATGGGGAGCGACCCATCAGGCAAGGGTCGCTCCCCTGGGGGGGCAAATTGTATTTAGACCATTTCTGCCCCCCTGGGGGCAGATTGGCCAATTCTAGGTCAATCTGCCCCCAAGGGGGCAGAAATCATTAGGCACCGGGGATTTGTTTTTTGGCGCCAATGTCACGCAGGGGGAGCGACCCCGTAGGCAAGGGTCGCTCCCGGGGGGGGGGTGGGGGTTGGGGGGGCAAATTTATTTTAGGACATTTCTGTCCCCCCGGGGGACAGATCGGCCTATTATTAGGCCGAACTGCCCCCGGGGGGGGGGCAGAACACTCTAGGCGCCAGGGCAATTTTTTTTTTGTGTTTTTTTTTTTTGTTGTTTCTTTTTTTAGAGATGGGGAGCGACCCATCAGGCAAGGGTCGCTCCCCTGGGGGGGGCAAATTGTATTTAGACCATTTCTGCCCCCCTGGGGGCAGATTGGCCAATTTTAGGTCAATCTGCCCCCAAGGGGGCAGAAACCACTAGGCACCGGGGATTTGTTTTTTGGCACCAATGTCACGCAGGGGGAGCGACCCCGTAGGCAAGGGTCGCTCCCGGGGGGGGGGTGGGGGTTGGGGGGGCAAATTTATTTTAGGCCATTTCTGCCCCCCCGGGGGACAGATCGGCCTATTATTAGGCCGAACTGCCCCCAGGGGGGGGGCAGAACACTCTAGGCGCCAGGGCAATTTTTTTTTTGTGTTTTGTTTTTTTTTTGTTTCTTTTTTTAGAGATGGGAAGCGACCCATCAGGCAAGGGTCGCTCCCCTGGGGGGGCAAATTGTATTTAGACCATTTCTGCCCCCCTGGGGGCAGATTGGCCAATTTTAGGTCAATCTGCCCCCAAGGGGGCAGAAACCACTAGGCACCGGGGATTTTGTTTTTTGGCACCAATGTCACGCAGGGGGAGCGACCCCGTAGGCAAGGGTCGCTCCCGGGGGGGTGGGGGTTGGGGGGGCAAATTTATTTTAGGCCATTTCTTCCCCCCCGGGGGACAGATCGGCCTATTATTAGGCCGAACTGCCCCCCGGGGGGGGGCAGAACACTCTAGGCGCCAGGGCAATTTTTTTTTTGTGTGTTTTTTTTGTTGTTGTTTCTTTTTTTAGAGATGGGGAGCGACCCATCAGGCAAGGGTCGCTCCCCTGGGGGGGCAAATTGTATTTAGACCATTTCTGCCCCCCTGGGGGCAGATTGGCCAATTTTAGGTCAATCTGCCCCCAAGGGGGCAGAAACCACTAGGCACCGGGGATTTGTTTTTTGGCGCCAATGTCACGCAGGGGGAGCGACCCCGTAGGCAAGGGTCGCTCCCGGGGGGGGGATGGGGGTTGGGGGAGCAAATTTATTTTAGGCCATTTCTGCCCCCCCGGGGGACAGATCGGCCTATTATTAGGCCGAACTGCCCCCGGGGGGGGGGGGCAGAACACTCTAGGCACCAGGGCAATTTTTTTTTTGTGTTTTTTTTTTTTTTTTTTTTTCTTTTTTTAGAGATGGGGAGCGACCCATCAGGCAAGGGTCGCTCCCCTGGGGGGGCAAATTGTATTTAGACCATTTCTGCCCCCCTGGGGGCAGATTGGCCAATTTTAGGTCAATCTGTCCCCAAGGGGGCAGAAACCACTAGGCACCGGGGATTTGTTTTTTGGCGCCAATGTCACGCAGGGGGAGCGACCCCGTAGGCAAGGGTCGCTCCCGGCGGGGGGGGGTGGGGGTTGGGGGGGCAAATTTATTTTAGGCCATTTCTGCCCCCCCGGGGGACAGATCGGCCTATTATTAGGCCGAACTGCCCCCGGGGGGGGGGGGGCAGAACACTCTAGGCACCAGGGCAATTTTTTTTTTGTGTTTTTTTTTTGTTGTTGTTTCTTTTTTTAGAGATGGGGAGCGACCCATCAGGCAAGGGTCGCTCCCCTGGGGGGGCAAATTGTATTTAGACCATTTCTGCCCCCCTGGGGGCAGATTGGCCAATTTTAGGTCAATCTGCCCCCAAGGGGGCAGAAACCACTAGGCACCGGGGATTTGTTTTTTGGCGCCAATGTCACGCAGGGGGAGCGACCCCATAGGCAAGGGTCGCACCCGGGGGGGGGGGGTGGGTGTTGTGGGGGCAAATTTATTTTAGGGCATTTCTGCCCCCCCCCCCCTGGGGCCGGCTGAGCTACAGGCCAAACACCACAGGTAGGCACCTTGCAAAAAACACCTCTGTTTTTTGTGTGAAAAAATATGTTGTGTCCACGTTGTGTTTTGGGCCATTTCCTTTTGTGGGCGCTAGGCCTACCCACAGAAGTGATGTACCATTTTTATCGAGAGACATAGGGGAACGCTGGTTGGAAGGAAATTTGTGGCTCCTCTCAGATTCCAGAACTTTCTGTCACCGAAATGAGAGGAAAAAGTGTTTTTTGGGCCAAATTTTGATGTTTGCAAAGGATTCTGGGTAACATAACCTGGTCAGAGCCCCGCAAGTCACCCCATCTTGGATTCCCCTGGGTTTCTAGTTTTCAAAAATGCACTGGTTTGCTAGGTTTCCTCAGGTGTCGGATGAGCTACAGGCCAAAATCCACAGGTAGGCACTGCTTTTTATAAAAAAATGTGATGTGTCCACGTTGTGTTTTGGGCCCTTTCCTTTCGTGGGCGCTAGTCCTACCCACACAAGTGAGGTATCATTTTTATCGGGAGACTTGGGGGAACGCTGGGTAGAAGGAAATTTGTGGCTCCTCTCAGATTCCAGAACTTTCTGCCACAGAAATGTGAGTAACGTGTATTTTTAGCCAAATTTTGAGGTTTGCAAAGGATTCTGGGTAACAGAACCTGGTCCGAGCCCAGCAAGTCACCCCTCCTTGGATTCCCCTAGGTCTCTAGTTTTCAGAAATGCACAGGTTTGGTAGGTTTCCCTAGGTGCCGGCTGAGCTAGAGGCCAAAATCTACAGGTAGGCACTTCGCAAAAAACACCTCTGTTTTTTTCCAAAATTTAGGATGTGTCCACGTTGCGCTTTGGGGTGTTTCCTGTCGCCGGCGCTAGGCCTACCCACGCAAGTGAGGTATCATTTTTATCGGGAGACTTGGGGGAACGCTGGGTGGAAGGAAATTTGTAGCTCCTCTCAGATTCCAGAACTTTCTGCCACAGAAATGTGAGGGACATGTGTTTTTTTAGCCAAATTTTGAGGTTTGCAAAGGATTCTGGGTAACAGAACCTGGTCCGAGCCACACAAGTCACCCCTCCTTGGATTCCCCTAGGTCTCTAGTTTTCAGAAATGTACAGGTTTGGTAGGTTTCCCTAGGTGGCGGCTGAGCTAGAGGCCAAAATCTCCAGGTAGTCACTTTGCTAAAAACAGCTCTGTTTTCTGTGATGTGTCCACGTTGTGTTTTGGGGCATATCCTGTCGCGGGCGCTAGGCCTACCCACACAAGTGAGGTATCATTTTTATCGGGAGACGTGGGGGAACGCTGGGTGGAAGGAAATTTGTGGCTCCTCTCAGATTCCAGAACTTTCTGCCACAGAAATGTGAGGAACATGTGTTTTTTTAGCCAAATTTTGAGATTTGCAAAGGATTCTGGGTAACAGAACCTGGTCCGAGCCCCGCAAGTTACCCCTCCTTGGATTCCCCTAGGTCTCTAGTTTTCAGAAATGCACAGGTTTGGTAGGTTTCCCTAGGTGGCGGCTGAGCTAGAGGCCAAAATCTACAGGTAGTCACTTTGCTAAAAACAGCTCTGTTTTCTGTGATATGTCCACGTTGTGTTTTGGGGCATATCCTGTCGCGGGCGCTAGGCCTACCCACACAAGTGAGGTATCATTTTTATCGGGAGACATGGGGGAACGCTGGGTGGAAGGAAATTTGTGGCTCCTCTCAGATTCCAGAACTTTCTGCCACAGAAATGTGAGTAACGTGTATTTTTAGCCAAATTTTGAGGTTTGCAAAGGATTCTGGGTAACAGAACCTGGTCCGAGCCCCGCAAGTCACCTCTCCTTGGATTCCCCTAGGTCTCTAGTTTTCAGAAATGCACAGGTTTGGTAGGTTTCCCTAGGTGCCGGCTGAGCTAGAGGCCAAAATCTACAGGTAGGCACTTCGCAAAAAACACCTCTGTTTTTTTCCAAAATTTAGGATGTGTCCACGTTGCGCTTTGGGGTGTTTCCTGTCGCCGGCGCTAGGCCTACCCACGCAAGTGAGGTATCATTTTTATCGGGAGACTTGGGGGAACGCTGGGTGGAAGGAAATTTGTAGCTCCTCTCAGATTCCAGAACTTTCTGCCACAGAAATGTGAGGGACATGTGTTTTTTTAGCCAAATTTTGAGGTTTGCAAAGGATTCTGGGTAACAGAACCTGGTCCGAGCCACACAAGTCACCCCTCCTTGGATTCCCCTAGGTCTCTAGTTTTCAGAAATGTACAGGTTTGGTAGGTTTCCCTAGGTGGCGGCTGAGCTAGAGGCCAAAATCTCCAGGTAGTCACTTTGCTAAAAACAGCTCTGTTTTCTGTGATGTGTCCACGTTGTGTTTTGGGGCATATCCTGTCGCGGGCGCTAGGCCTACCCACACAAGTGAGGTATCATTTTTATCGGGAGACGTGGGGGAACGCTGGGTGGAAGGAAATTTGTGGCTCCTCTCAGATTCCAGAACTTTCTGCCACAGAAATGTGAGGAACATGTGTTTTTTTAGCCAAATTTTGAGGTTTGCAAAGGATTCTGGGTAACAGAACCTGGTCCGAGCCACACAAGTCACCCCTCCTTGGATTCCCCTAGGTCTCTAGTTTTCAGAAATGCACAGGTTTGGTAGGTTTCCCTAGGTGCCGGCTGAGCTAGAGGCCAAAATCTACAGGTAGTCACTTTGCTAAAAACAGCTCTGTTTTCTGTGATATGTCCACGTTGTGTTTTGGGGCATATCCTGTCGCGGGCGCTAGGCCTACCCACACAAGTGAGGTATCATTTTTATCGGGAGACGTGGGGGAACGCTGGGTGGAAGGAAATTTGTGGCTCCTCTCAGATTCCAGAACTTTCTGCCACAGAAATGTGAGGAACATGTGTTTTTTTAGCCAAATTTTGAGATTTGCAAAGGATTCTGGGTAACAGAACCTGGTCCGAGCCCCGCAAGTCACCCCTCCTTGGATTCCCCTAGGTCTCTAGTTTTCAGAAATGCACAGGTTTGGTAGGTTTCCCTAGGTGGCGGCTGAGCTAGAGGCCAAAATCTACAGGTAGTCACTTTGCTAAAAACAGCTCTGTTTTCTGTGATATGTCCACGTTGTGTTTTGGGGCATATCCTGTCGCGGGCGCTAGGCCTACCCACACAAGTGAGGTATCATTTTTATCGGGAGACATGGGGGAACGCTGGGTGGAAGGAAATTTGTGGCTCATCTCAGATTCCAGAACTTTCTGCCACAGAAATGTGAGGAACATGTGTTTTTTTTAGCCAAATTTTGAGGTTTGCAAAGGATTCTGGGTAACATAACCTGGTCAGATCCCCGCAAGTCACCCCATCTTGGATTCCCCTGGGTTTCTAGTTTTCAAAAATGCACTGGTTTGCTAGGTTTCCTCAGGTGTCGGCTGAGCTACAGGCCAAAATCCACAGGTAGGCACTGCTTTTTGTAAAAAAATGTGATGTGTCCACGTTGTGTTTTGGGCCCTTTCCTTTCGTGGGCGCTAGTCCTACCCACACAAGTGAGGTATCATTTTTATCGGGAGACTTGGGGGAACGCTGGGTAGAAGGAAATTTGTGGCTCCTCTCAGATTCCAGAACTTTCTGCCACAGAAATGTGAGTAACGTGTATTTTTAGCTAAATTTTGAGGTTTGCAAAGGATTCTGGGTAACAGAACCTGGTCCGAGCCCCGCAAGTCACCCCTCCTTGGATTCCCCTAGGTCTCTAGTTTTCAGAAATGCACAGGTTTGGTAGGTTTCCCTAGGTGCCGGCTGAGCTAGAGGCCAAAATCTACAGGTAGGCACTTCGCAAAAAACACCTCTGTTTTTTTCCAAAATTTAGGATGTGTCCACGTTGCGCTTTGGGGTGTTTCCTGTCGCCGGCGCTAGGCCTACCCACGCAAGTGAGGTATCATTTTTATCGGGAGACTTGTGGGAACGCTGGGTGGAAGGAAATTTGTAGCTCCTCTCAGATTCCAGAACTTTCTGCCACAGAAATGTGAGGGACATGTGTTTTTTTAGCCAAATTTTGAGGTTTGCAAAGGATTCTGGGTAACAGAACCTGGTCCGAGCCCCGCAAGTCACCCCTCCTTGGATTCCCCTAGGTCTCTAGTTTTCAGAAATGCACAGGTTTGGTAGGTTTCCCTAGGAGCCGGCTGAGCTAGAGGCCAAAATCTACAGGTAGGCACTTCGCAAAAAACACCTCTGTTTTTTTCCAAAATTTAGGATGTGTCCACGTTGCGCTTTGGGGTGTTTCCTGTCGCCGGCGCTAGGCCTACCCACGCACGTGAGGTATCATTTTTATCGGGAGACTTGGGGGAACGCTGGGTGGAAGGAAATTTGTAGCACCTCTCAGATTCCAGAACTTTCTGCCACAGAAATGTGAGGGACATGTGTTTTTTTAGCCAAATTTTGAGGTTTGCAAAGGATTCTGGGTAACAGAACCTGGTCCGAGCCACACAAGTCACCCCTCCTTGGATTCCCCTAGGTCTCTAGTTTTCAGAAATGCACAGGTTTGGTAGGTTTCCCTAGGTGCCGGCTGAGCTAGAGGCCAAAATCTACAGGTAGTCACTTTGCTAAAAACAGCTCTGTTTTCTGTGATATGTCCACGTTGTGTTTTGGGTCATATCCTGTCGCGGGCGCTAGGCCTACCCACACAAGTGAGGTATCATTTTTATCGGGAGACGTGGGGGAACGCTGGGTGGAAGGAAATTTGTGGCTCCTCTCAGATTCCAGAACTTTCTGCCACAGAAATGTGAGGAACATGTGTTTTTTTAGCCAAATTTTGAGATTTGCAAAGGATTCTGGGTAACAGAACCTGGTCCGAGCCCCGCAAGTCACCCCTCCTTGGATTCCCCTAGGTCTCTAGTTTTCAGAAATGCACAGGTTTGGTAGGTTTCCCTAGGTGGCGGCTGAGCTAGAGGCCAAAATCTCCAGGTAGTCACTTTGCTAAAAACTGCTCTGTTTTCTGTGATGTGTCCACGTTGTGTTTTGGGGCATATCCTGTCGCGGGCGCTAGGCCTACCCACACAAGTGAGGTATCATTTTTATCGGGAGACGTGGGGGAACGCTGGGTGGAAGGAAATTTGTGGCTCCTCTCAGATTCCAGAACTTTCTGCCACAGAAATGTGAGGAACATGTGTTTTTTTAGAAAAATTTTGAGGTTTGCAAAGGATTCTGGGTAACAGAACCTGGTCCGAGCCACACAAGTCACCCCTCCTTGGATTCCCCTAGGTCTCTAGTTTTCAGAAATGCACAGGTTTGGTAGGTTTCCCTAGGTGGCGGCTGAGCTAGAGGCCAAAATCTCCAGGTAGTCACTTTGCTAAAAACAGCTCTGTTTTCTGTGATGTGTCCACGTTGTGTTTTGGGTCATATCCTGTCGCGGGCGCTAGGCCTACCCACACAAGTGAGGTATCATTTTTATCGGGAGACGTGGGGGAACGCTGGGTGGAAGGAAATTTGTGGCTCCTCTCAGATTCCAGAACTTTCTGCCACAGAAATGTGAGGAACATGTGTTTTTTTAGCCAAATTTTGAGATTTGCAAAGGATTCTGGGTAACAGAACCTGGTCCGTGCCACACAAGTCACCCCTCCTTGGATTCCCCTAGGTCTCTAGTTTTCAGAAATGCACAGGTTTGGTAGGTTTCCCTAGGTGCCGGCTGAGCTAGAGGCCAAAATCTACAGGTAGTCACTTTGCTAAAAACAGCTCTGTTTTCTGTGATATGTCCACGTTGTGTTTTGGGGCATATCCTGTCGCGGGCGCTAGGCCTACCCACACAAGTGAGGTATCATTTTTATCGGGAGACGTGGGGGAACGCTGGGTGGAAGGAAATTTGTGGCTCCTCTCAGATTCCAGAACTTTCTGTCACCGAAATGAGAGGAAAAAGTGTTTTTTGGGCCAAATTTTGATGTTTGCAAAGGATTCTGGGTAACATAACCTGGTCAGAACCCCGCAAGTCACCCCATCTTGGATTCCCCTGGGTTTCTAGTTTTCAAAAATGCACTGGTTTGCTAGGTTTCCTCAGGTGTCGGCTGAGCTACAGGCCAAAATCCACAGGTAGGCACTGCTTTTTGTAAAAAAATGTGATGTGTCCACGTTGTGTTTTGGGCCCTTTCCTTTCGTGGGCGCTAGTCCTACCCACACAAGTGAGGTATCATTTTTATCGGGAGACTTGGGGGAACGCTGGGTAGAAGGAAATTTGTGGCTCCTCTCAGATTCCAGAACTTTCTGCCACAGAAATGTGAGTAATGTGTATTTTTAGCTAAATTTTGAGGTTTGCAAAGGATTCTGGGTAACAGAACCTGGTCCGAGCCCCGCAAGTCACCCCTCCTTGGATTCCCCTAGGTCTCTAGTTTTCAGAAATGCACAGGTTTGGTAGGTTTCCCTAGGTTCCGGCTGAGCTAGAGGCCAAAATCTACAGGTAGGCACTTCGCAAAAAACACCTCTGTTTTTTTCCAAAATTTAGGATGTGTCCACGTTGCGCTTTGGGGTGTTTCCTGTCGCCGGCGCTAGGCCTACCCACGCAAGTGAGGTATCATTTTTATCGGGAGACTTGTGGGAAGGCTGGGTGGAAGGAAATTTGTAGCTCCTCTCAGATTCCAGAACTTTCTGCCACAGAAATGTGAGGGACATGTGTTTTTTTAGCCAAATTTTGAGGTTTGCAAAGGATTCTGGGTAACAGAACCTGGTCCGAGCCCCGCAAGTCACCCCTCCTTGGATTCCCCTAGGTCTCTAGTTTTCAGAAATGCACAGGTTTGGTAGGTTTCCCTAGGTGCCGGCTGAGCTAGAGGCCAAAATCTACAGGTAGGCACTTCGCAAAAAACACTTCTGTTTTTTTCCAAAATTTAGGATGTGTCCATGTTGCGCTTTGGGGTGTTTCCTGTCGCCGGCGCTAGGCCTACCCACGCAAGTGAGGTATCATTTTTATCGGGAGACTTGGGGGAACGCTGGGTAGAAGGAAATTTGTGGCTCCTCTCAGATCCCAGAACTTTCTGCCACAGAAATGTGAGTAACATGTGTATTTTTAGCCAAATTTTGAGGTTTGCAAAGGATTCTGGGTAACAGAACCTGGTCCGAGCCCCGCAAGTCACCCCTCCTTGGATTCCCCTAGGTCTCTAGTTTTCAGAAATGCACAGGTTTGGTAGGTTTCCCTAGGTGCCGGCTGAGCTAGAGGCCAAAATCTACAGGTAGGCACTTCGCAAAAAACACCTCTGTTTTTTTCCAAAATTTAGGATGTGTCCACGTTGCGCTTTGGGGTGTTTCCTGTCGCCGGCGCTAGGCCTACCCACGCAAGTGAGGTATCATTTTTATCGGGAGACTTGGGGGAACGCTGGGTGGAAGGAAATTTGTAGCACCTCTCAGATTCCAGAACTTTCTGCCACAGAAATGTGAGGGACATGTGTTTTTTTTAGCCAAATTTTGAGGTTTGCAAAGGATTCTGGGTAACAGAACCTGGTCCGAGCCACACAAGTCACCCCTCCTTGGATTCCCCTAGGTCTCTAGTTTTCAGAAATGTACAGGTTTGGTAGGTTTCCCTAGGTGGCGGCTGAGCTAGAGGCCAAAATCTCCAGGTAGTCACTTTGCTAAAAACAGCTCTGTTTTCTGTGATATGTCCACGTTGTGTTTTGGGGCATATCCTGTCGCGGGCGCTAGGCCTACCCACACAAGTGAGGTATCATTTTTATCGGGAGACGTGGGGGAACGCTGGGTGGAAGGAAATTTGTGGCTCCTCTCAGATTCCAGAACTTTCTGCCACAGAAATGTGAGGAACATGTGTTTTTTTAGCCAAATTTTGAGGTTTGCAAAGGATTCTGGGTAACAGAACCTGGTCCGAGCCACACAAGTCACCCCTCCTTGGATTCCCCTAGGTCTCTAGTTTTCAGAAATGCACAGGTTTGGTAGGTTTCCCTAGGTGCCGGCTGAGCTAGAGGCCGAAATCTACAGGTAGTCACTTTGCTAAAAACAGCTCTGTTTTCTGTGATATGTCCACGTTGTGTTTTGGGTCATATCCTGTCGCGGGCGCTAGGCCTACCCACACAAGTGAGGTATCATTTTTATCGGGAGACGTGGGGGAACGCTGGGTGGAAGGAAATTTGTGGCTCCTCTCAGATTCCAGAACTTTCTGCCACAGAAATGTGAGGAAGATGTGTTTTTTTAGCCAAATTTTGAGATTTGCAAAGGATTCTGGGTAACAGAACCTGGTCCGAGCCCCGCAAGTCACCCCTCCTTGGATTCCCCTAGGTCTCTAGTTTTCAGAAATGCACAGGTTTGGTAGGTTTCCCTAGGTGGCGGCTGAGCTAGAGGCCAAAATCTACAGGTAGTCACTTTGCTAAAAACAGCTCTGTTTTCTGTGATATGTCCACGTTGTGTTTTGGGGGATATCCTGTCGCGGGCGCTAGGCCTACCCACACAAGTGAGGTATCATTTTTATCGGGAGACGTGGGGGAACGCTGGGTGGAAGGAAATTTGTGGCTCCTCTCAGATTCCAGAACTTTCTGCCACAGAAATGTGAGGAACATGTGTTTTTTTAGCCAAATTTTGAGATTTGCAAAGGATTCTGGGTAACAGAACCTGGTCCGAGCCACGCAAGTCACCCCTCCTTGGATTCCCCTAGGTCTCTAGTTTTCAGAAATGCACAGGTTTGGTAGGTTTCCCTAGGTGGCGGCTGAGCTAGAGGCCAAAATCTACAGGTAGTCACTTTGCTAAAAACAGCTCTGTTTTCTGTGATATGTCCACGTTGTGTTTTGGGGCATATCCTGTCGCGGGCGCTAGGCCTACCCACACAAGTGAGGTATCATTTTTATCGGGAGACGTGGGGGAACGCTGGGTGGAAGGAAATTTGTGGCTCCTCTCAGATTCCAGAACTTTCTGTCACCGAAATGAGAGGAAAAAGTGTTTTTTGGGCCAAATTTTGATGTTTGCAAAGGATTCTGGGTAACATAACCTGGTCAGAGCCCCGCAAGTCACCCCATCTTGGATTCCCCTGGGTTTCTAGTTTTCAAAAATGCACTGGTTTGCTAGGTTTCCTCAGGTGTCGGCTGAGCTACAGGCCAAAATCCACAGGTAGGCACTGCTTTTTATAAAAAAATGTGATGTGTCCACGTTGTGTTTTGGGCCCTTTCCTTTCGTGGGCGCTAGTCCTACCCACACAAGTGAGGTATCATTTTTATCGGGAAACTTGGGGGAACGCTGGGTAGAAGGAAATTTGTGGCTCCTCTCAGATTCCAGAACTTTCTGCCAGAGAAATGTGAGTAACGTGTATTTTTAGCCAAATTTTGAGGTTTGCAAAGGAATCTGGGTAACAGAACCTGGTCCGAGCCCCGCAAGTCACCCCTCCTTGGATTCCCCTAGGTCTCTAGTTTTCAGAAATGCACAGGTTTGGTAGGTTTCCCTAGGTGCCGGCTGAGCTAGAGGCCAAATTCTACAGGTAGGCACTTCGCAAAAAACACCTCTGTTTTTTTCCAAAATTTAGGATGTGTCCACGTTGCGCTTTGGGGTGTTTCCTGTCGCCGGCGCTAGGCCTACCCACGCAAGTGAGGTATCATTTTTATCGGGAGACTTGGGGGAACGCTGGGTGGAAGGAAATTTGTAGCTCCTCTCAGATTCCAGAACTTTCTGCCACAGAAATGTGAGGGACATGTGTTTTTTTAGCCAAATTTTGAGGTTTGCAAAGGATTCTGGGTAACAGAACCTGGTCCGAGCCCCGCAAGTCACCCCTCCTTGGATTCCCCTAGGTCTCTAGTTTTCAGAAATGCACAGGTTTGGTAGGTTTCCCTAGGTGCCGGCTGAGCTAGAGGCCAAAATCTACAGGTAGGCACTTCGCAAAAAACACTTCTGTTTTTTTCCAAAATTTAGGATGTGTCCATGTTGCGCTTTGGGGTGTTTCCTGTCGCCGGCGCTAGGCCTACCCACGCAAGTGAGGTATCATTTTTATCGGGAGACTTGGGGGAACGCTGGGTAGAAGGAAATTTGTGGCTCCTCTCAGATCCCAGAACTTTCTGCCACAGAAATGTGAGTAACATGTGTATTTTTAGCCAAATTTTGAGGTTTGCAAAGGATTCTGGGTAACAGAACCTGGTCCGAGCCCCGCAAGTCACCCCTCCTTGGATTCCCCTAGGTCTCTAGTTTTCAGAAATGCACAGGTTTGGTAGGTTTCCCTAGGTGCCGGCTGAGCTAGAGGCCAAAATCTACAGGTAGGCACTTCGCAAAAAACACCTCTGTTTTTTTCCAAAATTTAGGATGTGTCCACGTTGCGCTTTGGGGTGTTTCCTGTCGCCGGCGCTAGGCCTACCCACGCAAGTGAGGTATCATTTTTATCGGGAGACTTGGGGGAACGCTGGGTGGAAGGAAATTTGTAGCACCTCTCAGATTCCAGAACTTTCTGCCACAGAAATGTGAGGGACATGTGTTTTTTTAGCCAAATTTTGAGGTTTGCAAAGGATTCTGGGAAACAGAACCTGGTCCGAGCCACACAAGTCACCCCTCCTTGGATTCCCCTAGGTCTCTAGTTTTCAGAAATGTACAGGTTTGGTAGGTTTCCTTAGGTGGCGGCTGAGCTAGAGGCCAAAATCTCCAGGTAGTCACTTTGCTAAAAACAGCTCTGTTTTCTGTGATGTGTCCACGTTGTGTTTTGGGGCATATCCTGTCGCGGGCGCTAGGCCTACCCACACAAGTGAGGTATCATTTTTATCGGGAGACGTGGGGGAACGCTGGGTGGAAGGAAATTTGTGGCTCCTCTCAGATTCCAGAACTTTCTGCCACAGAAATGTGAGGAACATGTGTTTTTTTAGCCAAATTTTGAGGTTTGCAAAGGATTCTGGGTAACAGAACCTGGTCCGAGCCACACAAGTCACCCCTCCTTGGATTCCCCTAGGTCTCTAGTTTTCAGAAATGCACAGGTTTGGTAGGTTTCCCTAGGTGCCGGCTGAGCTAGAGGCCAAAATCTACAGGTAGTCACTTTGCTAAAAACAGCTCTGTTTTCTGTGATATGTCCACGTTGTGTTTTGGGTCATATCCTGTCGCGGGCGCTAGGCCTACCCACACAAGTGAGGTATCATTTTTATCGGGAGACGTGGGGGAACGCTGGGTGGAAAGAAAATTTGTGGCTCCTCTCAGATTCCAGAACTTTCTGCCACAGAAATGTGAGGAACATGTGTTTTTTTAGCCAAATTTTGAGATTTGCAAAGGATTCTGGGTAACAGAACCTGGTCCGAGCCCCGCAAGTCACCCCTCCTTGGATTCCCCTAGGTCTCTAGTTTTCAGAAATGCACAGGTTTGGTAGGTTTCCCTAGGTGGCGGCTGAGCTAGAGGCCAAAATCTACAGGTAGTCACTTTTCTAAAAACAGCTCTGTTTTCTGTGATATGTCCACGTTGTGTTTTGGGGGATATCCTGTCGCGGGCGCTAGGCCTACCCAAACAAGTGAGGTATCATTTTTATCGGGAGACGTGGGGGAACGCTGGGTGGAAGGAAATTTGTGGCTCCTCTCAGATTCCAGAACTTTCTGCCACAGAAATGTGAGGAACATGTGTTTTTTTAGCCAAATTTTGAGATTTGCAAAGGATTCTGGGTAACAGAACCTGGTCCGAGCCACGCAAGTCACCCCTCCTTGGATTCCCCTAGGTCTCTAGTTTTCAGAAATGCACAGGTTTGGTAGGTTTCCCTAGGTGGCGGCTGAGCTAGAGGCCAAAATCTACAGGTAGTCACTTTGCTAAAAACAGCTCTGTTTTCTGTGATATGTCCACGTTGTGTTTTGGGGCATATCCTGTCGCGGGCGCTAGGCGTACCCACACAAGTGAGGTATCATTTTTATCGGGAGACGTGGGGGAACGCTGGGTGGAAGGAAATTTGTGGCTCCTCTCAGATTCCAGAACTTTCTGCCACAGAAATGTGAGGAACATGTGTTTTTTTAGCCAAATTTTGAGATTTGCAAAGGATTCTGGGTAACAGAACCTGGTCCGTGCCACACAAGTCACCCCTCCTTGGATTCCCCTAGGTCTCTAGTTTTCAGAAATGCACAGGTTTGGTAGGTTTCCCTAGGTGCCGGCTGAGCTAGAGGCCAAAATCTACAGGTAGTCACTTTGCTAAAAACAGCTCTGTTTTCTGTGATATGTCCACGTTGTGTTTTGGGGCATATCCTGTCGCGGGCGCTAGGCCTACCCACACAAGTGAGGTATCATTTTTATCGGGAGACGTGGGGGAACGCTGGGTGGAAGGAAATTTGTGGCTCCTCTCAGATTCCAGAACTTTCTGTCACCGAAATGAGAGGAAAAAGTGTTTTTTGGGCCAAATTTTGATGTTTGCAAAGGATTCTGGGTAACATAACCTGGTCAGAACCCCGCAAGTCACCCCATCTTGGATTCCCCTGGGTTTCTAGTTTTCAAAAATGCACTGGTTTGCTCGGTTTCCTCAGGTGTCGGCTGAGCTACAGGCCAAAATCCACAGGTAGGCACTGCTTTTTATAAAAAAATGTGATGTGTCCACGTTGTGTTTTGGGCCCTTTCCTTTCGTGGGCGCTAGTCCTACCCACACAAGTGAGGTATCATTTTTATCGGGAGACTTGGGGGAACGCTGGGTAGAAGGAAATTTGTGGCTCCTCTCAGATTCCAGAACTTTCTGCCACAGAAATGTGAGTAACGTGTATTTTTAGCCAAATTTTGAGGTTTGCAAAGGATTCTGGGTAACAGAACCTGGTCCGAGCCCCGCAAGTCACCCCTCCTTGGATTCCCCTAGGTCTCTAGTTTTCAGAAATGCACAGGTTTGGTAGGTTTCCCTAGGTGGCGGCTGAGCTAGAGGCCAAAATCTACAGGTAGGCACTTCGCAAAAAACACCTCTGTTTTTTTCCAAAATTTAGGATGTGCCCACGTTGCGCTTTGGGGTGTTTCCTGTCGCCGGCGCTAGGCCTACCCACGCAAGTGAGGTATCATTTTTATCGGGAGACTTGGGGGAACGCTGGGTGGAAGGAAATTTGTAGCTCCTCTCAGATTCCAGAACTTTCTGCCACAGAAATGTGAGGGACATGTGTTTTTTTAGCCAAATTTTGAGGTTTGCAAAGGATTCTGGGTAACAGAACCTGGTCCGAGCCCCGCAAGTCACCCCTCCTTGGATTCCCCTAGGTCTCTAGTTTTCAGAAATGCACAGGTTTGGTAGGTTTCCCTAGGTGCCGGCTGAGCTAGAGGCCAAAATCTACAGGTAGGCACTTCGCAAAAAACACCTCTGTTTTTTTCCAAAATTTAGGATGTGTCCACGTTGCGCTTTGGGGTGTTTCCTGTCGCCGGCGCTAGGCCTACCCACGCAAGTGAGGTATCATTTTTATCGGGAGACTTGGGGGAACGCTGGGTGGAAGGAAATTTGTAGCTCCTCTCAGATTCCAGAACTTTCTGCCACAGAAATGTGAGGGACATGTGTTTTTTTAGCCAAATTTTGAGGTTTGCAAAGGATTCTGGGTAACCGAACCTGGTCCGAGCCACACAAGTCACCCCTCCTTGGATTCCCCTAGGTCTCTAGTTTTCAGAAATGTACAGGTTTGGTAGGTTTCCCTAGGTGGCGGCTGAGCTAGAGGCCAAAATCTACAGGTAGTCACTTTGCTAAAAACAGCTCTGTTTTCTGTGATGTGTCCACGTTGTGTTTTGGGGCATATCCTGTCGCGGGCGCTAGGCCTACCCACACAAGTGAGGTATCATTTTTATCGGGAGACGTGGGGGAACGCTGGGTGGAAGGAAATTTGTGGCTCCTCTCAGATTCCAGAACTTTCTGCCACAGAAATGTGAGGAACATGTGTTTTTTTAGCCAAATTTTGAGGTTTGCAAAGGATTCTGGGTAACAGAACCTGGTCCGAGCCACACAAGTCACCCCTCCTTGGATTCCCCTAGGTCTCTAGTTTTCAGAAATGCACAGGTTTGGTAGGTTTCCCTAGGTGCCGGCTGAGCTAGAGGCCAAAATCTACAGGTAGTCACTTTGCTAAAAACAGCTCTGTTTTCTGTGATATGTCCACGTTGTGTTTTGGGGCATATCCTGTCGCGGGCGCTAGGCCTACCCACACAAGTGAGGTATCATTTTTATCGGGAGACGTGGGGGAACGCTGGGTGGAAGGAAATTTGTGGCTCCTCTCAGATTCCAGAACTTTCTGCCACAGAAATGTGAGGAACATGTGTTTTTTTAGCCAAATTTTGAGGTTTGCAAAGGATTCTGGGTAACAGAACCTGGTCCGAGCCACACAAGTCACCCCTCCTTGGATTCCCCTAGGTCTCTAGTTTTCAGAAATGCACAGGTTTGGTAGGTTTCCCTAGGTGGCGGCTGAGCTAGAGGCCAAAATCTACAGGTAGGCACTTCGCAAAAAACACTTCTGTTTTTTTCCAAAATTTAGGATGTGTCCATGTTGCGCTTTGGGGTGTTTCCTGTCGCCGGCGCTAGGCCTACCCACGCAAGTGAGGTATCATTTGTATCGGGAGACTTGGGGGAACGCTGGGTAGAAGGAAATTTGTGGCTCCTCTCAGATCCCAGAACTTTCTGCCACAGAAATGTGAGTAACATGTGTATTTTTAGCCAAATTTTGAGGTTTGCAAAGGATTCTGGGTAACAGAACCTGGTCCGAGCCCCGCAAGTCACCCCTCCTTGGATTCCCCTAGGTCTCTAGTTTTCAGAAATGCACAGGTTTGGTAGGTTTCCCTAGGTGCCGGCTGAGCTAGAGGCCAAAATCTACAGGTAGGCACTTCGCAAAAAACACCTCTGTTTTTTTCCAAAATTTAGGATGTGTCCACGTTGCGCTTTGGGGTGTTTCCTGTCGCCGGCGCTAGGCCTACCCACGCAAGTGAGGTATCATTTTTATCGGGAGACTTGGGGGAACGCTGGGTGGAAGGAAATTTGTAGCTCCTCTCAGATTCCAGAACTTTCTGCCACAGAAATGTGAGGGACATGTGTTTTTTTAGCCAAATTTTGAGGTTTGCAAAGGATTCTGGGTAACAGAACCTGGTCCGAGCCACACAAGTCACCCCTCCTTGGATTCCCCTAGGTCTCTAGTTTTCAGAAATGTACAGGTTTGGTAGGTTTCCCTAGGTGGCGGCTGAGCTAGAGGCCAAAATCTCCAGGTAGTCACTTTGCTAAAAACAGCTCTGTTTTCTGTGATGTGTCCACGTTGTGTTTTGGGGCATATCCTGTCGCGGGCGCTAGGCCTACCCACACAAGTGAGGTATCATTTTTATCGGGAGACGTGGGGGAACGCTGGGTGGAAGGAAATTTGTGGCTCCTCTCAGATTCCAGAACTTTCTGCCACAGAAATGTGAGGAACATGTGTTTTTTTAGCCAAATTTTGAGGTTTGTAAAGGATTCTGGGTAACAGAACCTGGTCCGAGCCACACAAGTCACCCCTCCTTGGATTCCCCTAGGACTCTAGTTTTCAGAAATGCACAGGTTTGGTAGGTTTCCCTAGGTGCCGGCTGAGCTAGAGGCCAAAATCTACAGGTAGTCACTTTGCTAAAAACAGCTCTGTTTTCTGTGATATGTCCACGTTGTGTTTTGGGGCATATCCTGTCGCGGGCGCTAGGCCTACCCACACAAGTGAGGTATCATTTTTATCGGGAGACGTGGGGGAACGCTGGGTGGAAGGAAATTTGTGGCTCCTCTCAGATTCCAGAACTTTCTGCCACAGAAATGTGAGGAACATGTGTTTTTTTAGCCAAATTTTGAGATTTGCAAAGGATTCTGGGTAACAGAACCTGGTCCGAGCCCCGCAAGTCACCCCTCCTTGGATTCCCCTAGGTCTCTAGTTTTCAGAAATGCACAGGTTTGGTAGGTTTCCCTAGGTGGCGGCTGAGCTAGAGGCCAAAATCTACAGGTAGTCACTTTGCTAAAAACAGCTCTGTTTTCTGTGATATGTCCACGTTGTGTTTTGGGGCATATCCTGTCGCGGGCGCTAGGCCTACCCACACAAGTGAGGTATCATTTTTATCGGGAGACGTGGGGGAACGCTGGGTGGAAGGAAATTTGTGGCTCCTCTCAGATTCCAGAACTTTCTGCCACAGAAATGTGAGGAACATGTGTTTTTTTAGCCAAATTTTGAGGTTTGCAAAGGATTCTGGGTAACATAACCTGGTCAGATCCCCGCAAGTCACCCCATCTTGGATTCCCCTGGGTTTCTAGTTTTCAAAAATGCACTGGTTTGCTAGGTTTCCTCAGGTGTCGGCTGAGCTACAGGCCAAAATCCACAGGTAGGCACTGCTTTTTGTAAAAAAATGTGATGTGTCCACGTTGTGTTTTGGGCCCTTTCCTTTCGTGGGCGCTAGTCCTACCCACACAAGTGAGGTATCATTTTTATCGGGAGACTTGGGGGAACGCTGGGTAGAAGGAAATTTGTGGCTCCTCTCAGATTCCAGAACTTTCTGCCACAGAAATGTGAGTAACATGTATTTTTAGCTAAATTTTGAGGTTTGCAAAGGATTCTGGGTAACAGAACCTGGTCCGAGCCCCGCAAGTCACCCCTCCTTGGATTCCCCTAGGTCTCTAGTTTTCAGAAATGCACAGGTTTGGTAGGTTTCCCTAGGTGCCGGCTGAGCTAGAGGCCAAAATCTACAGGTAGGCACTTCGCAAAAAACACCTCTGTTTTTTTCCAAAATTTAGGATGTGTCCACGTTGCGCTTTGGGGTGTTTCCTGTCGCCGGCGCTAGGCCTACCCACGCAAGTGAGGTATCATTTTTATCGGGAGACTTGTGGGAACGCTGGGTGGAAGGAAATTTGTAGCTCCTCTCAGATTCCAGAACTTTCTGCCACAGAAATGTGAGGGACATGTGTTTTTTTAGCCAAATTTTGAGGTTTGCAAAGGATTCTGGGTAACAGAACCTGGTCTGAGCCCCGCAAGTCACCCCTCCTTGGATTCCCCTAGGTCTCTAGTTTTCAGAAATGCACAGGTTTGGTAGGTTTCCCTAGGTGCCGGCTGAGCTAGAGGCCAAAATCTACAGGTAGGCACTTCGCAAAAAACACTTCTGTTTTTTTCCAAAATTTAGGATGTGTCCATGTTGCGCTTTGGGGTGTTTCCTGTCGCCGGCGCTAGGCCTACCCACGCAAGTGAGGTATCATTTGTATCGGGAGACTTGGGGGAACGCTGGGTAGAAGGAAATTTGTGGCTCCTCTCAGATCCCAGAACTTTCTGCCACAGAAATGTGAGTAACATGTGTATTTTTAGCCAAATTTTGAGGTTTGCAAAGGATTCTGGGTAACAGAACCTGGTCCGAGCCCCGCAAGTCACCCCTCCTTGGATTCCCCTAGGTCTCTAGTTTTCAGAAATGCACAGGTTTGGTAGGTTTCCCTAGGTGCCGGCTGAGCTAGAGGCCAAAATCTACAGGTAGGCACTTCGCAAAAAACACCTCTGTTTTTTTCCAAAATTTAGGATGTGTCCACGTTGCGCTTTGGGGTGTTTCCTGTCGCCGGCGCTAGGCCTACCCACGCAAGTGAGGTATCATTTTTATCGGGAGACTTGGGGGAACGCTGGGTGGAAGGAAATGTGTAGCTCCTCTCAGATTCCAGAACTTTCTGCCACAGAAATGTGAGGGACATGTGTTTTTTTAGCCAAATTTTGAGGTTTGCAAAGGATTCTGGGTAACAGAACCTGGTCCGAGCCACACAAGTCACCCCTCCTTGGATTCCCCTAGGTCTCTAGTTTTCAGAAATGTACAGGTTTGGTAGGTTTCCCTAGGTGGCGGCTGAGCTAGAGGCCAAAATCTCCAGGTAGTCACTTTGCTAAAAACAGCTCTGTTTTCTGTGATGTGTCCACGTTGTGTTTTGGGGCATATCCTGTCGCGGGCGCTAGGCCTACCCACACAAGTGAGGTATCATTTTTATCGGGAGACGTGGGGGAACGCTGGGTGGAAGGAAATTTGTGGCTCCTCTCAGATTCCAGAACTTTCTGCCACAGAAATGTGAGGAACATGTGTTTTTTTAGCCAAATTTTGAGGTTTGCAAAGGATTCTGGGTAACAGAACCTGGTCCGAGCCACACAAGTCACCCCTCCTTGGATTCCCCTAGGTCTCTAGTTTTCAGAAATGCACAGGTTTGGTAGGTTTCCCTAGGTGCCGGCTGAGCTAGAGGCCAAAATCTACAGGTAGTCACTTTGCTAAAAACAGCTCTGTTTTCTGTGATATGTCCACATTGTGTTTTGGGGCATATCCTGTCGCGGGCGCTAGGCCTACCCACACAAGTGAGGTATCATTTTTATCGGGAGACGTGGGGGAACGCTGGGTGGAAGGAAATTTGTGGCTCCTCTCAGATTCCAGAACTTTCTGCCACAGAAATGTGAGGAACATGTGTTTTTTTAGCCAAATTTTGAGATTTGCAAAGGATTCTGGGTAACAGAACCTGGTCCGAGCCCCGCAAGTCACCCCTCCTTGGATTCCCCTAGGTCTCTAGTTTTCAGAAATGCACAGGTTTGGTAGGTTTCCCTAGGTGGCGGCTGAGCTAGAGGCCAAAATCTACAGGTAGTCACTTTGCTAAAAACAGCTCTGTTTTCTGTGATATGTCCACGTTGTGTTTTGGGGCATATCCTGTCGCGGGCGCTAGGCCTACCCACACAAGTGAGGTATCATTTTTATCGGGAGATGTGGGGGAACGCTGGGTGGAAGGAAATTTGTGGCTCCTCTCAGATTCCAGAACTTTCTGCCACAGAAATGTGAGGAACATGTGTTTTTTTAGCCAAATTTTGAGATTTGCAAAGGATTCTGGGTAACAGAACCTGGTCCGAGCCACACAAGTCACCCCTCCTTGGATTCCCCTAGGTCTCTAGTTTTCAGAAATGCACAGGTTTGGTAGGTTTCCCTAGGTGGCGGCTGAGCTAGAGGCCAAAATCTACAGGTAGTCACTTTGCTAAAAACAGCTCTGTTTTCTGTGATATGTCCACGTTGTGTTTTGGGGCATATCCTGTCGCGGGCGCTAGGCCTACCCACACAAGTGAGGTATCATTTTTATCGGGAGACGTGGGGGAACGCTGGGTAGAAGGAAATTTGTGGCTCCTCTCAGATTCCAGAACTTTCTGCCACAGAAATGTGAGGAACATGTGTTTTTTTAGCCACATTTTGAGGTTTGCAAAGGATTCTGGGTAACAGAACCTGGTCCGAGCCCCGCAAGTCACCCCTCCTTGGATTCCCCTAGGTCTCTAGTTTTCAGAAATGCACAGGTTTGGTAGGTTTCCCTAGGTGGCGGCTGAGCTAGAGGCCAAAATCTACAGGTAGTCACTTTGCTAAAAACAGCTCTGTTTTCTGTGATATGTCCACGTTGTGTTTTGGGGCATATCCTGTCGCGGGCGCTAGGCCTACCCACACAAGTGAGGTATCATTTTTATCGGGAGACGTGGGGGAACGCTGGGTGGAAGGAAATTTGTGGCTCCTCTCAGATTCCAGAACTTTCTGCCACAGAAATGTGAGGAACATGTGTTTTTTTAGCCAAATTTTGAGGTTTGCAAAGGATTCTGGGTAACAGAACCTGGTCCGAGCCACACAAGTCACCCCTCCTTGGATTCCCCTAGGTCTCTAGTTTTCAGAAATGCACAGGTTTGGTAGGTTTCCCTAGGTGGCGGCTGAGCTAGAGGCCAAAATCTACAGGTAGTCACTTTGCTAAAAACAGCTCTGTTTTCTGTGATGTGTCCACGTTGTGTTTTGGGGCATATCCTGTCGCGGGTGCTAGGCCTACCCACACAAGTGAGGTACCATTTTTATCGGGAGACTTGGGGGAACATAGATTACCAAAACAAGTACTATTGCCCCTTGTCTTTCTCTACATTTTTTCCTTCCAAATATAGGAGTGTGTGTAAAAAATACATCTATTTGAGAAATTCCCTGTAATTCACGTGCTACTATGGTCACCCCGGAATTCAGAGATGTGCAAATAACCACTGCTCCTCAACACCTTATCTTGTGCCCTTTTTGGAAATGCAAAGGTTTTCTTGATAGCAATTTTTTACTCCTTATATTTCAGCAAATGAATTGCTGTATACCCGGTATAGAATGAAAACGCACTGCAGGGTGCAGCTCATTTATTGGCTCTGGGTTCCTCGGGTTCTTGATGAACCTACAAACCCTATATATCCCCGCAACCAGAGGAGTCCAGCAGACGTAACGGTATATTGCTTTTGATAATCTGACATTGCAGGGAAAAGTTACAGAGTAAAACGTAGAGAAAAATTGATGGTTTTTTCACCTCAATTTCAATATTTTTCTTTTTCAGCTGTTATTTTCTGTAGGAAACCCTTGTAGGATCTACACAAATGACCCCTTGCTGAATTCAGAATTTTGTCTACTTTTCAGAAATGTTTAGGTTTCTGGGATCCAGCATTGGTTTCATGACCATTCCTGTCACTGACTGGAAGGAGGCTGAAAGCACAAAAAATTGCACAAATGGGGTATGCCCCAGTAAAATGCCAAAATTGTGTTGAAAAATTGGGTTTTCTGATTCAAGTCTGCCTGTTCCTGAAAGCTGGGAAGCTGCTGAGTTTAGCACCGCAAACCCTTTGTTGATGCCATTTTCAGGGGAAAAACCACAAGCCTTCTTCTGCAGCCACTTTTTCCAATTCTTTTGAAAAAAACGAAATTTTCACTGTATTTTGGCCAATTTCATGGCCTCCTTCAGGGGAACCCACAAAGTCTGGGTACCTCTAGAATCCCTAGGATGTTGGAAAAAAAGGACGCAAATTTGGCTTGGTTAGCTTATGTGGACAAAAAGTTATGAGGGCCTAAGTGCGAACTGCCCCAAATAGGCAAAAAAAGGCCTGGCACAGGAGGGGGAAAAGGCCTGGCAGCGAAGTGGTTAATTTCGATTACCTTCAATGATGGTTGCTAAATGTTTACTACGATTGACAACGTACTATTGCATCTGAGTGATTTACAAAAGTAGTGTGATACCCCCTTCTTCCCAACAGCAACCCACCCGCACCTCCACCTCCACGTCTCCTTCCCCCCCAACCCCGGTTTCGACAATATTCGATAAAACCGATAAAATTGGTTTACGCTGTCCCAGCGGCTCCCTTCCCCCGGATGCTAACAAGGTACAGACACTACCTCCCAAAATTGCCACGGATCCATGCCCCTGTCCCCCGCACCCCACATAACACATTGCGTGAGCCACACGCATCCTACACACGGCCCTTCCCCCCTCCCTATGTTACCCGCCTCCCTACCCCCCATTCCCCCTCCTCCCCTTTATGCCACTCAGATTTGCGGGTAGATGGGAGAACCAGATTATGGGGGCCGAGGCGCCGCGTGTGCGCCGCCTCCCTCAGTCCGGGGCCCGGCGGCCGGGTAACGGAGCTCGATGGGCCTGGGTTTTAGACCCGCAGGTTACAGTCCTAGACCGTCGGGGCTTTTGTCCCGCTTTTCTCTTTCTTTTCTTAATCTTTCTTATTTCTCCTTTTCTTCTTCAGTTCCGTTTACCTGTCTTATCCTTTAGCAGTTAACCCCTCTCCTCCTCCCTCTTCCACCTCCTACCTGTCTCCCACCCTTTCCTCCCCCCCTATTATTCATCCTCCCCAGCTTTAGAGTTTCTGTTAAGTCCCTACCCCTCCTCCACCTAATCCCCCCCAGCATCTCCTCTCTGCCCTGTCCCAAGTGCCTCTGCATCCGGGTAGATCTCAATAAGGCGCAAGGATATCCGATCGGAGCAGAGTGCCAGCAGCACCTCTGTGAATCACATCTTGGAACGTAAATGGCCTTACCCACTTCATAAAGTGGAAAGAAGTTCCATCCTATCTCAATTCCAAACAGACTGACATTGCCCTTCTACAAGAGACACATCTGGATGGTCCGGAATCCAATAAACTGCGACGCGGCTGGGTGGGCACCGCCCTGTTTAGTTGTACCCCCCCAGCACAGAGACCACCCCAAGAAAATGCGGCGTGGCGTTATTACTGCGCAAAACCCTCCTGCATACCATTCTTAAATCATGGACTGATCCCGAGGGCTGTTACGTGTTTGCCAAATTAAAGATGGGTGACTCCTCACTGTGCGTGGGCTCGGTCTACGCACCAACGGGCCCAAAACACCTCTTTTTCTTACAAATCAACCAACTCCTGACCGAGATAGGGGCATCTCGCTATGTAATGGGAGGGGACTGGAACATAGTCAGAGACGCAATACTTGACAGAACGGGCCCCTTGGACGTTAGTAACAATGCAGACAGAGCCCTACAGACCAACATATTATCGGACAACGGCCTAGTGGACCATTGGAGGCTGACCCACCCCACAGAACGAGAATTCACTTTTTTCTCACCGGTACATGGCACCCAATCCCGACTTGACTATTTTCTCCTGTCCCACAACCTCGTGGCCCGTACCCACGATAATTGCATATTGGAGGGCAGCCTCTCGGACCACTCTCCGATTAGCATAGCCATCCACCTGGCCCTTGTATCCCCGGGCCGTAAGCCTTGGAGATTCGCAGTCCATCGCTATCATTCGCCCCAGGGTAAGCTGCAGCTACAGGACCACGCAATCTCCTTCGCTCAAAATAACCTGGACTCCGTGACTTCTAACCGAATTATGTGGGCCGCAGCCAAGGCCTCGGTGCGGGGGCAACTTATGCAGGACGCGGCACTGGCAAATAGAGACAGAAAAGAGAAACAGGCGGCACTGGAACTTGACATCCACCGGTTCACTAGACAATATACCGCACACCCCTCTCTCCCGGGGCGCAGAAACTTAGAGCGTGCACAAATGGCCCTCAACGAGCTGTATACCTCTCAGGCAGAGTATACTCTACAGAGACTACAAGGAAGACATGACGAACAGGGAGAGAAGGCAGGGCGCCTGTTGGCAGCCCAGCTTCGGCAGAGGACAGCTGCCCTTGCCATCCCAGCAATCTGCACCTCCTCTGGAGAAATACTAACACACCCACAAGCCATCGCTAACGAATTTGCGTCCTTCAACAGACACCTTTATACATCAGAGACTACATCCAGCCCAGCGCAGTGTACAGCTTTTCTGGTGGGCATTGACCTAGCCTACCTGTCAGAGGAGGGACACAACCTTCTAGAAGGGGAAATAAGCAGGCAGGAAATAGAAAGAGTCATCTCTGTCCTCCCCTACCACAAATCACCGGGGGAGGATGGATTCCCGGCGGAATACTATAAATGGATAGGGAGGGAGGCAATTGACATACTACACGCAGCTCTGAATGAAGCTTGCTCAACACAGACCCTGGGGACATATCCAACAATGCCTTGATAGCCGTCATACCAAAACCCGGGAGAGACCCCCTGCTGTGTGGCAGCTATCGACCCATATCTCTCTTAAACGGTGACATAAAAATCCTAGCGAGTATCCTGGCCAATAGGCTACGCAAAGTCATACCGTCTCTGATCCACCACACACAAGTGGGGTTTGTACCAGGTCTCACCTCAAGGAACCACCTGCGCACCCTATGCCATACCATATGGGCCTCTAGGGACCTACAAGAGGAGGCGCTGGCCCTGTCTTTGGACGCAGAAAAGGCATTTGATCGCATAGAGTGGTCTTATCTGTTTACAACGCTGGAGAGATTTGGTCTGGGAGACAGTTTTATCTCAATGGTGCGGCTACTCTACGACCAGCCCGTGGCAAGAGTCAATTGCGGAGGCTTCCTCTCAGACCCCTTCCCTATCCGAAGAGGCACACGACAGGGCTGCCCCCTCTCACCACTTCTTTTCCTGTTAGCAATGGAGCCCCTTGCTGCGGCTATCCGCTCCTCCCCCTCCATCACAGGTCTCACACTACCGGTCGGCATTTCTAAAATCTATCTATATGCTGATGATGTCCTATTAACTCTCACAGATCTAGAAAGATCCATACCAGCCCTGCTGGAGATTATCGATGGATTTGCAATCCTCTCCGGCTACAGCATCAACTGGGATAAGAGCGAGGTACTCCCCCTCTCGCGGATGACTACAAGAGCAGCACTACTAGGCTTCCCATTTCGTTGGACACCGAAATGCCTTAAATACTTGGGAGTGCTAGTCAATCTGGGCCTAGTGCACATGGTGGCGGATAACATTGACCCCCTCATTGCATGGACGAAGCTTGATTTTGCAAAATGGAGCCAACTGGGCCTGTCCATGTGGGGTTGAGTACAAGCAGTAAGGATAGTCACGGTGCCCTGTTTCACCTATATTCTAGGACTCCTCCCCCTACAGGTGCCTCTCCATACACTACGAAACATAGATGCACTCATCAGATCATTCGTATGGGGCTCAATGCGACCACGCTTATAGTCCGCTAAACTCCTAGCCCGCCGCTCCCACGGGGGCATGGGGCTACCATCGGTAGAGCATTATTCACTTGCACTACACCTGTCCCAGCTGTCACACACTTTGTCTGGAGTGCCGGTCCCGCCCCAGTGGATCGCCGTGGAGACGCAATTGCTGTCCGCGAAGGAGGGACTCGAGGGCCTTCCAACTGCCAGTTCGGTGAACCCCATCTTGAAGGCGACACGAGCGGCCTGGCGTAGAGTCCACTGCCTGCTCGGGGTCCATCCTCTTCTTCACGCCCAAGCACCTCTGTGGCATAAAAGCGGACTCCGGATAGGCGGCGAAGTGCTGGTCTGGCCGCAGTGGAGGAGGGCTGGCATCCATACCATTTCCCAGATTCTGGAAAACGACACGCTCAAATCCTTCCTCAGGCTATGGGAAGAATTCAATCTCCAACCGAGCCAAGAGTGGAGATACTTGCAACTCAAGCACTGCATCTGTCAGGGGACCGAGACTATCCAATGGGGATCCTGGTCTTCACCCATAGTGGCCTACTTACAACAGTGGGGGCAACATAGGGGAGTCATGGCGGGTCTCTATGACCTAATCACCCGACAGCTCTATTCCCAACCCCTCTCGGACACACTGCGTTTAAAATGGCAAACCCGACTACAACATGCACTAGACCCGGAGGACTGGGAAGACATTCTAGAGGCTCTGGACAGAGGTACCAGAGAGGCACATTTAAAGTTTTGCCTCTTTAAGGTCAACATGATTGCCACTGGTCCCCAGAAAAAGTGCACAGAACAGGACTTCTCCCACACGCGAAGTGCTGGCGATGCCCAGAGTCATACTGCAATCTCAAACATATCCTAACAGATTACCCAACGGTCCGATCGCTGTGGGGTGTGGAGAGCTCCACTCTGGCTGAATCTATGATACTCCTGGCACCACTCCCCCTCCCTCATACTTTTGCATGACACGACCTCTCTCCCCGACTTAACCAGACCGCACAAGAGGTTGCTACAGACAGTGCTAGCCACTGCAAAAATCTGCCTCCTGCACCACTGGCGATCAGCCATCTCCCCAACCCCGGAACAATGGGTCATAGCTATGACCCGCATCGCCATGCACGAAAGAATCATCTATAACCTACAAGACCAAGCCCAATTATTCAACCAAGTATGGGCCCCCTTCCTCAATGGGGGATGACCGTAGGCCGCCTGAAACCACCTACCATTCCCCCTTTCCCCTCCACTCTCATTCTTCCCCCTCCCTCTCCCATCCCCCACCCTCCGCTTCTCTTTTTTCCTTTGATAGATCACCCTTCTCCCTCTTCTCTTATTAGTTTCTCTTCTTTCCTCTTTCTGCTCTTCCTTCTCTATGTCTTCTTTCTTCCTCTCTCTCCCCCTCAGTTTCGTCAGGGGCACGATCCAGGCCTCTTCTACTTTTATCAGCAAGCTTCGATCGTAGACCCATACATCTGAGTCGACATAAGAACGCTAAGTAACAAGCATGAACTGTGCCGAGAGAAGCCAAAGAACTCAGACTCTGATATCCAGATTGATCCGCTATCTCGGCAATTCATTACCCAGGCGTATACTACCACTCCGTTAGTCCGCCTTCCAACGTAAAGATATCCGACCGCAATTTGATATCAAACTGTGTACAGGCACTGTGACTTGCTTACAATCCAGATACCGGCACAGCGAGGAGTGAACTCCCCACTCCCCGGGGGCTAGACGACACTGTAACCCAGCTCCCACTACCCTATACAATGGTCTACCCCCCCTATTCCTTTCTGCCCCCCGTACAAGGGCGTCCTATAGCACGAAGTTCTGCTTATCCCCCGCCCCGTCCTTTATTTCCCTTTCCCTTCTATTCTCCGTTCCCTTGACTGTTTTTTCTGATTGTTATTATCATTGTGATTATTGTGATCACTATGGTAACGGTTTCGAAGAACAATTAACAATGTCCCAATGCTCCATTTGTTGCCTATATACTTTGATTTATTATGTACTATTGTTTATATATGTTGGGACCTTGGTCCCTCTTGGGTTTTGTACCATCTTGCAGTGCTTACAATAAAATAATATTAAAAAAAAAAAAAAATCAAGAGGGAGATGAGTGGAAAACGGCTTTTGAGACTCGTTATGGCCTCTTTGAGTATCTAGTGATTCCGTTCGGTCTATGTAATGCCCAAGCAGCCTTTCAATATTTCCTAAACGATGTTCTGAGAGAATATCTAGACATCTTTGTCCTCGTTTATATTGATAATATATTAATTTATTCAAATTCAGAAGATATACATGAAGAACATGTTAAAAGGTATTAAAAACTCTACAAAAACATAATTTGTTTTGTAAGCTAAGTAAATGCGAATTCTATACCAAAGAAGTTGAATTTCTAGGAGTCTTTTTAACACCTGACGGCATGCAAATGATTGGAAGAAAAATTCAAGCTGCATCCGAATGGCCCACACCAAAATCAGTACGTGATATTTAATGTTTTTTAGGTTTTGCAAATTTTTATCAATGCTTCATCCATCACTTCTCCCAAAAGGTGGCACCAATCACCAAATTGCTAAGGAAAAAGGCCGTATTCAACTGGCCCCAAGAGACAGAGGAAGCATTTCAAGATTTAAAAAAGGCCTTTACTACCGCTCCCACTGTAGCTCACCCTAATGTGGAAGAACCATTCATCATAGAAGCCGATGCATCTGATGTTGCTGTTGGGGCCATCCTGTCTCAATGTCATTGAGAAACTGGACAATTACACCTGATAGCATCTGCATCAAGAAAATTGAATGAAGCAGAACAGAATTACACCATAGCAGAAAAAGAATTACTAGCAATTCATAATGTTTTTAAAGAATGGAGACATTATCTATTGGGAGCGAAACACACCATCACTGTATATTCTGATCATAGAAATTTACAATTTATGAGTTCTGCCAGACTA
The DNA here is from genome assembly GCF_031143425.1 of Pleurodeles waltl. Lineage (NCBI taxonomy): Eukaryota > Metazoa > Chordata > Amphibia > Caudata > Salamandridae > Pleurodeles > Pleurodeles waltl. The sequence continues at coordinate 802,071,175 of NC_090446.1, forward strand.
CTAACTCCTAGACAACTAAGATGGATGTTATTCTTTGCAGAATTTGATTTCATAGTGACTTTTAGACCAGGAATAGATAATCGTAAGGCCAATGCATTATCTAGAAAAGATTCTTCAATCACACCTATTGAACAAAAACCCATGCCTATTATAACGCCTTCAAAAGTGTTGTGTTTAGTAGCTGCAGAGAAATTTTTTAATCTCATCCGTAATCATTTTCACATTACTAAGTGGCAAGAGTGGCTACAACAAGACACCAAGAGGTCTATTCAGCAAGGCTTACCTCTACATGAATCTCGAGTACTCCTGCCTACTGAGGAGTTAAGAGAGACATCTTTTCATTGGTTACACATTCATCCTCTGGCAGGTCACCCAGGTCCTCAAAAAACAATAGAACTCAAGAAAATGTATTTTTGGTGGCCTACATTCGTTCATGACCTTAATCAAATGCTATAATCATGTGGAGTATGTGCAAGATGCAAAAGCTAACATAGCAAGCCCAAAGGTCTCCTGATACCTCTACCCATTCCCAATCATCCATGGGAGCATGTCTCTATGGATTTTAATACTGGTCTTCCTCAAATAAAACAATTTACAACCATTCTAGTGGTAGTAGACAGCCTTACCAAGTATGCTCACTTCATTGCCTGTAAAGGACTCCCAACTTCTGACACCTTAGCGACTATCATCTTAGAAAATATAGTTCATCTTCACGGACTCCCAATAGTTATCCTCTCTGATAGAGAAACACAATTTTCTGCACGTTTTTGGCGACAATGGTGCAAAGCTTTACGAATTGATTTGACTCTGTTTACTAGTTATCATCCACAAACAGATGGTCAAACAGAGAGTCTAAACCAAACTCTGAAACAATATTTACGATGTTACGCAACAAAGTCTCCTAAAACCTTGCTGGATCTTTTGTGGCTTGCAGAACTGGCTTCTAATAACTCTCACCACTCTTCAATAAACTCAACTCCTTTCTATGGTTTATATGGACGTCATCCGTACATTTTGCCAGTTACATTACCTGCCTCTACTTAAACCACTCCAGCAGTCATGGACATGCTAACACACATGAAAAAGGTACATTCACAATTGCAAACAAATCTTTATCAAGCAAAGAAAAAATATAAAATGCAATATGACAAAAAACACTAGCCTGGTCCTCAATATACAAACAAAGATAGAGTTTGGTTATCCACAAAAAACTTTGTATTAAAAAATAAGAATATGTTTCATCCAAAGATCATAGGGCCCTGTGAAGTACTACGGCAAGTAAACCCAGTAACATATAAGCTATAATTACCATTGTCTTTGAAAATTAATCTGGTGTTTCACACTTCGCTTCTTAAACCTGCTTCGCCCTCAAGCGTCACACAACCTGCTCCTTTATTAGTTCAAGGTCATTGGGAGTATGAGGTGCGATCTATTTTAGACTCTAAATATAGGGGGTCTTCCCTTTGGTATTTGGTGTCTTGGAAAGGATACAGACCGGAAAATGACTCTTGGGAACCTGCAAGACATGTTAATGCACCACGATTGGTGCGAAGATTTCATCTCCTCCATCCTGGTAAACCGGGCCCTGGACCGCACTTTGGAGAGGGGTGTAATGTAAAGAATAAGACCATGCGCGGTCCAAGTACTGTCCGAAAATCCGCTGCGCGGCTCTGCGGCGCTTTCTGCGCACCACTTGTCATCCCCTCTTGCTCCAAACGTGGCCATCAACGTTGTCTGCCCTGTGGCAAAGCTCATGGAGCTGCAGGTTCAGGACAATGGTGGACAAGATGCACTTATCATTGCTATTCCATGAAGGGACTACAATTCCCATGTTTCTAGAGGCAGCAGCCATCTTGGGGAGTGGCAGGCCTATAAAGCCCAGCCACACCCAAGCACGTTGTTCACTATTTTGAAGACTTCGATGCAGTCAGACCTCGTGGGGGATTCTCTGAAGAAGAGCTGAGTTCCTGCATGGCAGAGTGGCATCAGATCGAAGTATCCTTTTTTACATGGTGAATTTCAAAACGAGTAGGTCATACTCGTAGCAGTAAGGCCTTGATGACTTCAACTTTGGAGGAAGTAATTATTTCCAGAAGTAAAGCGCCCCTTAGCACAACGAACAACGAGCAAAGAGTTTTCCAGTTTCCAGGTTACAGCGGCCTAGGCACGATGATCAAAGGCGTTTCAGTTCACAGATGTAAAGCGCTCTAGGCACGGCAATTCAGGCGCTTCAGTCCACAGGTGTAAAGCGCTCTTGGCATGCAATTCAGACGCTTCAGTCCACAGGTGTAAGGAACTCTTGGCATGCAATTCAGGCGCTTCAGTCCACAGTTGTAAAGCGCTCTTGGCACAGCAGTTCAGATGCTTCAGTCCACAGGTGTAAAGCACTCTTGGCACGGCAATTCAGGTGCTTCAGTCCACAGATAAAAAGCGCTCTTGGCACGGCTTTTCAGGCGCTTCAGCCCTCAGGTGGAAAGCGCTCCTGACACGTCAATTCAGGTGGTTCAGTTCACAGATGTAAAGCGCCCTTGGCACAGCAGTTCAGGCGCTTCAGTCCACAAATGTAAAGCGATCTTGGCACAGCAAATTCAGGCGCTTCAGTCCACAGATATAAAGCACTCGTGACACGGCATTTCCGGCGCTTCAGTCCACAGATGTAAAGCGCTCTTGGTAGACCAATTTAAGCTCTTCAGGCCATAGGTGTAAAAAGCTCTTGGCATGGCAATTTAAGTGCTTCAGTTCACAGATGAAAAGCAATCTTGGCACGACAATCAAAGTGCTTCGATCCACAGGAGTAAAAGGTTCTTGGTACAACAATCAAAGTGATTCAGGCCACATAAGTAAAGCGCTTCAAGTTCAATGAGTAAAAACTTTTCGGACTTTATATTTGTGAATGTGAAGGTATTTCTGGATATAAGCAAATCATAGTTTTCATATATTTTTTGGGGAAAGCAGAATATGTAAAAAGCATATTTATTTCTTTGAGATTTTCTAGGTCATGATCAAAGGTTTATGTTATGAATGCATAAATGTTACAGGATTGATATTCTGAGTATAATCATAGTCCAAAGCTCTTGCCATCTCTTGGTTCTGAGGTCGTAGTTTATTCTTGTTCCATGATGATCATGGTCTAAAGTTCTTGCCACCTCTTGGTTCTGAGGTCGTAGTTTATTCTTGTTCCATGATTCGAAGAAGGGGCTTTGCCCTAATTTCAAAAGGGGTCTCTATCAAATATCGGAGGTGCATTTGAGTCAAGAGTCTATTGATGAGTTATATTTCTATGAATGAGTAAATGCATATTTGTTCTAACCTTTTCTCTTCAGATCTCTCTCCCTGCTGTTCCCTACCCTAATTCCCTTCAACCCGACTGGCTTCATCATAACTCTGTGCTATAATAGCTTTCTGAGTTGCTGACGCCAGAAAGTGGGCCTTTTGTTCAGCAACGTGCGGATCCCGAGGAAAGGACACTGTGACATACACTGACCACCTCTCATGCAGCACTCAGGCCAGGACACCTCAGCATCCCCCAACATGTGGCTTACATCCACACCACTCCAAATATGCATTGCCCACACATCATGCTCACAGTGTACTCACCTTTTTGTCTGGAGGACCGTAGAATAATGTGTACTGGGGTAGGACCCCATCCACCAGTTTCTCCAACTCCTCCACAGTGAAGGCAGGGGCTCTTTCCCCAGACACATGAGCCATTGTCGTTTCCAGACTCAGGTCACAGCAGCAATTGCAGTGCAGGTCCTCTCCTGTTGACGGTCAGGTAGCAAGTGAGTGAATAGTTAGAAAATGGCAGTGACGTCCGTGGCGGTGCATACCGTCACCGCCAGCGTAGATCGCCATTGGCTCCTGGAACCCATAAGGCCCAATGGTAACCAATGCGATGTTGCGTGGCGGTCATCGACCGCCTACCGCGACGGCACACAGTGCCAGTGCACTTACCGCATTTCCACTTGTCCCTCCTCACAGGTCAGGCAGCCGCATTTCAGGGGGGCACATGGCATGGCACCTAACTGCTTCACAGCAGACATTGGCACATCAACTGATTCTCGACTTCACATACTGCTTCTGTGACATAAATTCAGCAACAGTAGTGCAATCTGTGTGGAAATATGACCCTCTGCTCACTTTTCTCCTCTATAGGCTACAACCGCTGTGGCAGATTATGAGATGGCAGCATCCTCCGGTGTACAGACCCCTGGTGGACCTGTCGACAATGGAGGACAGACACATTATCATCACATACAGACTTGATCGTGCCACAATCCAAGAACTGTGTACCCTTTTGGAGGTAGACATGGGGTCATTCTGACCCCGGCGGGCGGCGGTCGCCGCCCGCATGGCGGGAACCGCCATTGCAACACTGAAGCCGGCTCCGAATAGAGCCGGCGGTGTTGCAGGTGTGCGACGGGTGCAGTTGCACCCGTCGCGCTTTTCACTGTCTGCATAGCAGACAGTGAAAAGCAGGCTGGAGCCCTGTTAGGGGGCCCCTAGACACCCGTTCCCGCCATCCTGTTCCTGGCGGTTAAAACCGCCAGAAACAGACTGGCAGGAAGGGGGTCAGAATCCCCATGGCTGCTTGCCATGGCGCCATGGCGGATTTGGGCAACCGGGGGAAATCCGGTGGGAAACCGCCGGACCCGGTATTCTGACCGCGGCTTTACCGCCGCGGTCAGAATGGCCCAGGAAGCACCGCCAGCCTGTTGGCGGTGCTTCCGTCGTCCCCGGCCCTGGCGGTCTTTGACCGCCAGGGTCGGAATGAGGGCCATGATGTCAGATATCCGCTAGCCCACAGGAATCCCCCCTCTAGTGCAGGTCCTGTCGATGCTCCATTTCCTGGCAAGTGGTTCCTCTCACACAACAGTGGCCATGGCATCAGGGATGACTCAGCCAATGTTCTCCAACCAATCAATCAATCAAATTTCTTAAGCACGCTACTCACCCGGTAGGGTCTCAAGGTGCTGTGGGTGCGGGGGGTGTTATTGCTCGAAGAGCCAAGTTTTGAGGCGCTTTTTGAAAGTTAGGAGGTCCTGGATCTTGCGTAGGTTGGTGTGGAGGGAGTTCCAGGTTTTGGCGGCGAGGTGGGAGAAGGATCTGCCACCGGAGGTGGTGCGTTAGATGCGGGGGACTGTTGCGAGGGTGGGTTGGCGGGGTCCAACGTGTTGTCCAGAGTGTTGTCTGCCCTGCTGAAACACATGCGCAGCTTCATTGTGTTCCCCCTGGTGGATGAATTGGCCACAGTAAAAGCTGACTTTCATGCCCTGGGACATATTCCCAACATCATTGGTGCCATTGATGGTACACATGTGGCATTTGTCCCCCCCCTGGAGAAATGAACAGGTTTACAGGAATAAAAAAAGCTGTCACTCGATGAATGTGCAGATGGTGTGTTTGGCGGACCAGTACATCTCCCAAGTGAATGCCAAATATCTTGGCTCTGTGCATGACACCCATATCTTGAGGAATAGCAGCATCCCATATGTGATGGGCCAACTCCAGAAGCATCGGGTGTGGCTAATAGGTGAGCCCAAGGTCCCCACACAGTATAAGTAGGTGTCTGGGTATGGGGTTGTCCCTAAGGGTTAGTGGGTGTCTTACAGTTGTCCCTCGATATTTACAGGTGACTCTGGTGACCCTAACCTCTCACGGCTACTGATCCCAGTGAGGATTGCCAGGACAAGGGCAGAGGAACGTTACAATGAGGCACATGGGCATACAAGGAGGATTATTGAGAGAACCTTCAGCCTCCTGAAGGCCAGGTTCAGGTGCCTCCATCTGACTGGTGGATCCCTGTACTACTCACCCAAGAAGGTGTGCCAGATCATCGTGGCATGCTGTATGTTGCACAACCTGGCCTTGAGACGTCAGGTGCCTTTTCTGCAGGAGGATGAGCCTGGAGATGGTCTTGTTGCAGCGGTGGAGCCTGTGGACAGTGAAGAAGAGGAGGCAGAGGAAGAAGATGTGGACAACAGAACAAACATAATACAGCAGTACTTCCAGTGACAAACAGGTAAGAGACTGTAACTCCAGTTTACATTTCAGTAATCGTTTGTCCATTGTACATGGCAGCCTCTTACCCTCTGTCACTGACTGTTCCCTTTGGATTCTCGATTTTCAGATCTGTGTGCCCCAATCTGGCTCCTGCTATATGTACTGCTGCCCACCAAAGGTCATCCTGTAGTATATTTCACTGAACATATATGTTGCAATGTTTTGATAATGTTGTACTAATACATTTGAGATTCATTACACTGACTCCAGTATGGTATTTGTTTCATGGGTGTTTATTTTTGTGCCAATAAGTATAGGGGTATGTGCTAGGGGCTGGGGTGATGGTGGAGGAATGTCCAGTTAGAGTCCAGTTTTGTGGTATCACAGGTGCGTTGTCCAATGTGGCATAGGAAGGGGAGCAATGGCAGTTCAAGATGGACAGGGTAACAGAGTGGGACAGAAGGGTGACTATCAGGAGAGTCCTATTTCCTGGTGGGGGTCTTGGCAATGTTCTCTGTCTTCTGCCTGGATCATAGGGACCGTTTGCGCGGTGGTTCTCCTTCTGCATGGGTTGGGGTGCTGGTGGCCTGTTGGTCCTGGGGCGGGCCTCCTGTCCACTAGCGCCGGCAGAGGTGGAAGGCTGTTCCTCGGTTTGGCTAGTGTCAGGCGCCCTTTGTTGTGCCACTGCCTCCCTCAGCGTCTTGCCCATGTCAGAAAGCACCCCTGCAATGGTGACCAGGATGGTGTAACTTTTTGTTAGGTCCTCCCTGATCCCCAGGTACTGACCCTCCTGCAGCCGTTGGTCTCCTGCAACTTGGCCAGTACCTGGCCCAGGGTCTCCTGGGAATGGTGGTATGCTCCCAGGATCCCTGAAAGTGCCTTGTGGAGGGTGGGTTCCCTTGGTCTGTCCTCCACCTGTCACACAGCAGTCCTCCCAGCTTCCCTGGTGTCCTGTGCCTCTGTCCCCTGAACCGTGTGCCCACTGCTACTGGCCCCTGGTCCCTGATCGTCCTGTGTTTGTGGGGTTGCCTGGGGTCCCTGTAGTGGTGGACACACTGGTGATTGACTTGTCCTGGGGACAGTGGCATGGGCCCGCTGGGTGGGTGCGGTGCTGGTGTTTCCTGAGGGGGGAGGCTCTGTGGTGGGATGGGACTGTGGCAGGGGAACCGACTGTCCAGAAGTCCCTGATGGGCCAGGTCGGTCATCCTGATCCAGGCGTGCAGAACTGCTGTCATCATTGTTGGCCTCTTTGGGGGGGGGGGCTGGATGTAGCTGGTACCTCCTCTCCAGTAACTTTGGGTAGGAGTCTTGTTGGGATACAAATGCATTGTTAATGTATCTGTGTGTGCCATCTTGTGCATGGGTGCGTTTCCCTCTATGATTGTGATTTCCCTGTCGGTTTGGCCTTGTGTGAGTGGTGATTTTGTGGGCTGGGTGAGTCTCTCTATTGGGCATGCTGGGGTGATGGGTGTCATTGCAGGTCTGTGATGGGTGTCCATGCATTGGGGGTGTATGCAGGGCTTGGTATTGGGATGGGTGGGTTGTGCTAGTGGGGTATATATGTGTTGGTGGAGTGATGGGGGTGAGGGTAGGGGTAGCAGTTTGTGATGGCATGCAGGTAGGGTGGGGGGATGAAGTAGTTAAGATTTGACTTACCAGAATCCAGTCCTCCTGCTACTCCTGCGAGGCCCTCAGGATGCATGATCGCCAAGATTAGCTCCTCCCATGTTGTTAGTTGCGGGGGAGCAGGTGGGGGAGCAGGTGGGGGCCCACTGCCAGACCTCTGTACAGCAATCTGGTGTCTTGATACCTTGGAACGCACCGTCGTTCCACCTCTTCATGATTTCATCCCTGGTTCTGGGGTACTGTCCCACGGCGTTGACCCTGTCCACGACTCTATGCCATAGCTTCATCTTCCTTGCAATGGACGTCTGCTGCACCTGTGATCCAAAAAGCTGTGGCTCTACTCGTATGATTTCCTCCACCATGACCCTTAGCTCATCCTCTGAAAACCTGTGGTGTCTTTGGGGTGCCATGGATGTGGTGTGAGTGATATGTGTGAGGATGTGTGGGGTGATGTGTTGTTGTGTATGCTGTGATGTGCGTGAATGGTGTATGGGTGATGGTGTTCTGTGCCCCTGGTTGAGTGGATGCTCCTGCCTTGTCTCTCTCAGTTAGCTATATATTTTTTTTCATTGTAAGGGGTTGTGGGTAATATGGGTGTGTGTTTTATAGTGGTGTGAGTGTGTGGGTGTGGTGTGTGTATGTGTGTCAGATGTGTGTATTTTGAATTGTCCGATGTGGTGTAGTTTTGTGGGTGTGTATTTTGAGCGCGGCTGTGTGTGCCGCCAATGGTTTACCACAGTTGAAAGACCGCCACGTTGATTTGTGTGTTGTGATACTGTGGGCGTATTCCTGTTGGCGTAACGGTGTGTGTTTTGCTATTGCCAGTTTATCACTGACCTTTGGTCTGGCGGACATGTGTGGGTGTCTGTATTGTGGCGGTATTCTATGTGTGGGTCATAATACCCGTGGCAGATTACCACTGCGGTCACGGTATGTTGGCGGCCGTCAGCATGGCAGTAAGCGGCATTTATCACCAGGGTTGCAATGAGGGCCAAAGTGTCTTTAGTCTCTTAAAAGCAATAAATGTCTCTTTTAAGCATAAAATACCTTGTTTGCATTCAAAATCTCTGCAAAGAACCGCAGAAAAGAAGATGCATGGAAAACAGAGAGGTGTGTGTCGATTTCTCGGGCCACAAACGGCAGGGAAGGCTTTGTGTTGATTTCAGGCGCTCGGTCTTGGATCCTCTTCGGGTTGCAGAGTTTTCGGACATCCCGGGGACAATGCGTTGAATTCCGGCGCTGACAGGATGAAGTCAAAGGGGCTGTGTCGATCCGGGGGCATTGCGTGGAAATTTCTACCACACGGCAGGCGCTGCCTTGATTCCTCTCTGGAAGTCTGGCTGAGTCGTTCCGGCTCAGCTCTACGTCGATCCAGTGGGCTGTGCGTCAAATTTCCCGTCGCTACGCTGGCGCTGCGTCAATCTTCCCGTTGCGAAGTCAGGCTTTGTCGTTCCGGTTCGGCATGTGGTGAATTTTTCACTGTTCTGCAAGCTGTGTGTCGTTTCTGTCAGGCTGTGCGTCAATTCTTGCCGCACAAGAAGCTCTTCTTACAGAGATGGAGTCTTTTTGGACCTGAGACTTCAGGCAATAGGAGGCAAGCTCTAGCCAAGCCCTTGGAGAGTACTTCTCAGCACAGCCAGAGAGCAGCAAGGCAGCAGGGCAACAGCAAGGCAGCAGTCCTTCACAGAAAGAAGTCAGGTGAGTCCTTTGGGCAGCCAGGCAGATCTTCTGGGCAGGTTGCAGGTTCTGGTTCAGGTTCTCTTCTCCAGGAAGTGTCGAAGTTGGTAGGAGCAGAGGCCCTGTTTAAATACTCAAATGTGCCTTTGAAGTGGGGGAGACATCAAAGAGTGGCTTAGAAGTGCACAAGGTCCCCTTTCAGTTCCATCCTGTCTGCCAGGGTCCCAGTACGGGGTGTTGCAGTCCTTTGTGTGAGGGCAGGCTACTGTCCTTTAACATGTAAGTGTCAGGCCCTTCACCCTCCCAGCCCAGGAAGACCCATTCAATATGCAGATGTGTGCAAGTGTGACTGAGCATCCTGTGTTTGGGGTTGTCTGAGTGAAGGCACAATGGAGCTGTCAACTAAAGACATGGTTTGGAAGGCACAGAATTATTTAAGTGTAGAGAAATGCACACTTTCTAAAAGTTGCATTTCTAAAATAGTAATATAAAATCTAACTTCACCATTAAGCAGGATTTTTGTTTCAGCATTCTGGCCATACTGAATATGACCTGGCTACTCCTTTCAGATCAGGATCTACCACTCAAACAATATATGAGGGTATCCCTAATGCTATCCTATGAAAGGAACAGACCTCACAGCAGTGTAAAAACAAATTTAGAGGTTTTACAGTACCAGTACATTTAGAACACACATGTTCATGTCCTGCCTTTTACCTACAGAGCACCCTGCCCTATGCCCTGCCTAGTGCCTACCTTAGGGGTGACTTATATGTAGAAAAAGGGGAGGTTAAGGCTTGGCAAATACTTTTAAAGACCAAGTCGAAGTGGCTGTGAAACTGCACACCCAGACACGGCTACTTATGTGGGTGGCACCACCAGTGCTGCAGCCCACTAGTAGAATTTAATGCACAGGCCCTGGGCACATATTTTGCACTTGACTAGGGTCTTACAAGTAAATTAAATTTAGCCAGTTGGGTATGAGCCAATGTCACCATGTTTTAAGGAGAGAGCAGATGCACTTTAGCACTGATTAGCAGTGGTAAAGTGTGCAGACTCCTAAAGCCAGCAAAAATGAGGTCAGAAAAAGAGAAGGAGGAAGGCAAAAAGTTTGGGGGTGACCCTGCAGAAAGGACATTTCTAACAAGGGGCATGATAGAGATTTTCTCTCAGCTCTTTGAAGGTTTGTATGCAGTTGTCATCCAAAGGTGCTGCATCAGACGTATCCTTGTGTATCAGCCACTGTAAAGGGTTGGCCAAAATGGAAAAGTTTGGAAAAAACTGATGACAGTAGCCAACAATTCCCAAAAATATCCTTCCTTCTCTCTGAGTTGATGTGGGATTCATTTTCAGAATTGCTGAGATTCTCTCTTCTGACACCTTTCTTGTGCCTTTCTCAATGTGATTTCCAAGATATTTGACTTCTTTCTTACACTACTGCAATCTGATTGGTGAAACTTTATGTCTATTATCAGCTAAGTAGTTTAACAAGGCAATAGTGTCTCTTCTGCAAGCTTATTGGGTATTTGACTCCACTAACAGGTTGTCAAGCTACTGAATCAAGACTAAATGATAGAGGATCTCAAGGGAAACCAGATTCCTTTTTTAAGATCTGGCTGAAGAAGAAAGGGCTCTCGGTAAACCCCTGTGGGGCTTGGCACCATGACAGAACATGCCTGCCAAATAGAAACGCAAAAAGTAGCCAACTTTTCTTGTGCAATGGTATGGAGAAAAATGCTTGTCACAGGTCAATCATGGTGAACCACTCGGCTTCACCTGGAATCTGAAACAAAGTCACTGCTGGATTTGGTATCACGGGACAACAAGGAACTACAATTTAATTAATTTTTCTAAGGTGCTGGGATATGCATTATTTTCTATTGGACTTCTGCAGTCATATAATGGGAGAGTTACCTGGACTTTCCATCACTTGCATAAGTATTTACTGTTCAATCACTGAATCAGTCACTAGGGTAATCCCTGTAATGGTTTCAGGTGTCAAATTGTATTGCGGGGTTCTCAGCTACTCAGCATTTGGCTTCCCAGTTATTTTGATAGACTCAACACCTTTGATGAGTCTTATCTCTTTTGCTGAAAAGTCCAAGACTTCAGGTAACACTGTGTCTCTCAGGTCTGCAGGCAAATCATTACATGTCAACAAGGGGTACAATGTAACACTTGGGGTTTCATTTGCAGTTTTGAATTCCACATCTTCATCCTGAGTCTGTCTTTCAATGCCTCTTCGAGTACAGTAGATGGAACAATTTCAATTGCACATCAAGCCCCATCCAAGTAGACTCACAGGTTCAAAAAACACACCACAAATTAGCGTTCATCCTCAAAGGACTCTATTTTTACAGGTACAGCTTCTGTTAGAGTGCTTTTCAATTTCTGATTTGCAACTCCTACAACTTGTATCTTCTTTCCTGAGAGGAGCAGGTTGGTAACCTCTACTGTTCTTTTAGTAGAGCGGGAATCAACAGTGTCAACCAAGAATGACATATGGTGTCCAATCATATTTCCCTCAACGTATAGAACCCTCTGGTCTACCTCAAGGGATGCGACAAATATACATTCCTCCTCCTCCTTCAGGAACCATCATTGGGAACTATCTAAAAATTACTCATCATCCATCAGGATCAAAGGGAACTGAGTCACCATTTGGTTGAAATTTAATTTGAGATGATTTGAATTGTGTTGGGGAACATTTGACTGTTGTTGGGGCATCGAGGCTTGTGAAACCTGCATCTGTTGTCTCTGGGGAACTTTTGAATTTTGTATTTGTGGTCTCTGCATTTGCTGTGACTGAATCTGATTAGTTACCTGCATTTGCACAAATCAACCTTTCTGCATCTGATTATTAGTCGTATTAGGGGACGCTCCCTCTTTCAATGACCCAATTTGCCACACAAGACATGGATTAGTCCTCTTCGAAGTTATCACACCCACACCTGTACTCGGATCAGTAGTAATACCTTGTCCTCTACCCTACTATTGAAAGCCATTACCTCCTTGCATTATTGAAACTCGTCACTGATAAACTCCCTGCATTCTGGCAATATTTCCTACAAACTATGGCACCTGATTCCTTCAATTGCACTATCATCAATTTCCTTTCAACTGTTTCAATTCTAATTTGTCGCTGCAATACTTTGAGTATCATAGGAGCTCATCAATTGGTTTGTTCTGCTAACAAATCAGATGATGCTGAATCATGTTGCTCTCCTCTAGTCTTAATCCTTGCACAAACATGAACACACGTCTTTTACTTCAATAGTTACTGTACCACTGAAATTTTTGAAAGCCTTGAACAATCTCTCATAACAGGAATGTGCAGACTGCTTAGTCTTCTGGGTCATTCTATAAATCCTCAGCCAATCAATATCTGTAGTGGATACCTTTTCTTTCAAAAATGCAAGCACCTGCTTGTACTTTTTCATCACAATATCAGTTGGAGCCTTTGTCTACTGATGTCTCATTGGTTCTTTCTTAAACCCTATTAACAGCCAAGTTACATTTGGTCCACAAATCACTTGGAACAACAAACAATGGGCCGGATTTACAATGCCCTAGCACCTCCTTGCTCCTCTCTAGGGTAATTTTTTTAAGCTAATGTGGCTCAAGGAGGCAATTTTCACTGCCCCATATTTACAAAGTGGTGCAATGCATGCATTGTGCCACTTTGCGACCCCTCGTTCCACATGTTGCCTGAGCCAGGCATTTTGTATGGAAGGGGGGCATTCTGGTGTTTGGAGGCTTGCAAAAATGGTGCAATGAAATCTACAAGTCATTTGTAATGCCTGCTCAAAGCAGGCACTAGAGCGATGCATCTATTTTAATCAATAACCTCCTTGCACTTTGCTGCACTAGCCTCAAAAATGTTGACACTAGTGCAGCAAATTGCCACAATGTGTAAAAAATGTTGATGCTATTAGCCTAAAGTGCACCATGGGGTGCCAAATTGTAAATGCAGCATACTCATGGTGTTGTAAGGTGGGGCAGGAGCGATGCAAGAAAAATGGCTGATCAGTGCCGATGTGCCAGTTTCTTGTAAATCTGTCCCAAAGTATTCAAATCTTCCCACAGAACTTTTGAAGCTTTCACAAATTGTTTAACCTGTCTGTACCGTTCCACAGCCTTCTCTCTCAATTTCAGGAAATCATTTGTGAATGGGAATGTGTCACCTCTACTCCAAAGTACATGAACATATCCTCTACGAGGAACTTCTCTCATACAAAACATTTGCACATCTCCCTCACTATTATCTGCTCAAGTCAAAAGCGCCTCAAACCCCATTTTCTTCTCATACTTCTTCTTTACCCATTATCCTTGCAATCGGTCTAGTTCATTCTGTTTTCAAACATAATTCCCCAATTTGTAATTATTTCCTGGAGGCCTCATGTTCATAATGTCCTTGTCAATGAATCCTAAATGATAACTTTTGTGTAAAACTTTTGATTTCTCCAAATCAACCTCATATTTCTGGGCTAAGGGACTGATTTAGATCTTGGCAGTGTTACCGCCAAACTACTGAAGTGGTGGGATCGAAAAGATGACATCCCGCCTGCTGTATTTAGATGTATTGCGGCTGATCCACCGACCGCCACAACGGAGAGCCTTTCCTAGTCATCAGGCAAGCGCATTCCCGTCTGCTGTATTTAGATTTTACAGTTGTACAGGCGGTGTAATGCCAGTGGTTTGCTGACAGAAGGAGGACACCGCTGGACCCAATGGACATCGGACAATGGCAGTGGCCATGGAATACAGGTAAATCTCACACACACACACACACTCTACACTTGCCTTGTGCTTGTCCCTGCATCACAAAGGACACAACACACCACATATATACCATTATCCATTGTCAGTATACCACAAAACAACACATACATGCCACAAACACTCATTGATGTACAGCCATAACACAATATACACACACTATTGACACTGTACCCACACATGACAAAAACACAACTGCACACTCATCTATACAAATACACACACACACATGCACAACTACACACATCACAACAATGCCACCCAACCACATGCACCTGAATGTTGTACGCAGCAGCACAACACACAATACAACATACACAATAACATCCATGCCATATGCAAGTGGCACACATATAGATCCCACCATAAGACTCACCACATCTACCTCCAACTCCCCCAACCAATCACATATCACACACACATACACATCCTGATTCACACACACAACTCGAAACACAATATGAGAGGTGAACATCCGCTTGCAATGCGCAGACATGAACACATTTGAAAAGTATGATTGTACCATCATTGTGGTGCCAGCACTCATTTGGCATTGAATACTGGCACCATAATGACAGTTGTGTATGTGTTCGATACGTCGCAATGTGTGTACCCATCCATCCATATCTGACCCACTTGGGTCCCCGAAATATGCATTTCACAGCACTCTAAAAAATTTCTGTGACATGTATATTTCTGCAGTGGTCCTGTGCCCATGTGCAGTGATCCCCCCCAGTGTAGAAGACAGCCAATGAGGGTTGTTTTTTAACTTGGTCCCATGGCAGCAATGATAGAGGGTCCTGTCCATTGGTATCCAGCTGGAAACAGACGTTGGATCAGGAGAAAATGTGAGTTTTCACCCCTTTTTTTCCTCCAATCCGCCAAGTCAGAAGTGGAGGGTGGACTGCCACTGTTTGCTTGGTGGTAAGGCACATTCAATTCTGCTTGGTGGTAAGTGTAGCTGGTGTCCTTCCATCAGCCACTCTTTCCTATGGTGCCATCACAGTAGATGGGAATGTTTAGCAAAATTGGCAGGACTCAGGCGGGTTAAAATCTATGGGTCTGCCAATATCTACACACGGGGGGACTGTCATGGCGGCGGACGGGTTTTCTGTCAAAAACTTGACAGCTGGACCATTACCGCCAACTTCAAAATCAGGACCTAAGTCTGCTAATTTCTCACAAGATTGTCCTGCTCATCTTGTAATGTTTTTGCACATGAACTGTAATTCGTCATCTCTGTAGGTGTCTAATTGTGTTGTGTGAAGAGTTCCCAATTTCATCTCATTCAATTCCAATTAATTATGGACACATCTAATGCCCTTTCTCTCTCTTGGAGGTTTGACATGTTCTTGCACTGTGTCCTGAGCTTCCTGCTTTATTTGTAGTCCTTAGGCTCTTGAGCAAATCATCTAAATCCTGAGCACTAAACCTTGCATATATACTGGAGTAGTAAGTAATATTTCTCACCTGGAAGAATTTAAATTTACATGAGCTGGGAGAATTTAAAACAGACATTTCTGCTTCTGACATATTGAAAGGTAACCTCCTATTTGGGGTACTACAGCCAATATTTGGAGTAGGGTCTATTGTGCCATGTAAAATGATGGACATCCCTGTGGGAACATTTCATCAGGTGTAAATCCTCTCTGACTTTTTGTTGGAGTTGGATCTGAAATACATGTAGAGGTTATCTTCCTCCAGTCGAGGTTGATGAATCTTTTCATTCAAGCGAGGGTGACGATCAGGTAATACATGACATGAATAAACATTTAACTTAAGAGTATAACTAATTTGGCTGCACAATGAAAACTCAAATCGTAAATATGCTTAAATGGTTTTATTACAAATGAATACTCAGATTAATGTAAACAATTCTCAAATCATATCACCATAGGGTGACTGAAACGCAGAAAGAAGTTAAGGCAGATCAGCATAAGACATACTAAACACTCTATAAATGCAATACAGAATAGCAACAGCAAAACCTGTTGTTCTGAGAACAAGCTTTGGTCCAATCTTTTACACATTAGTGCAAATCAAAATCATCTAAATAAAATTGCTAGGACAAAGAGAAACCTCGCTAAACACCATGTCACTAGTTGACATGAGCTAAACTACAAATGGTGGGGCAAATGGTAAAATGCAAAAAAGGACAAAAAGGACCTAACTAAAGAAAAACAGGCATCTGGGGCAAAAAAACCTAACTAAAGTAGGTAGCAAGTAGGTAAAAAGGGAAGGTGTCAACATTTCTAGGTAAAGTCTAGGTAGCTCTTAGCAAACATGGTTCTGGAGGGGTTCTGGTTCTGGAGGAGGCCCCATGCCCATTTCTCTCTACTGAGGAGTGCAAGGCCACAGTCTCTCATGTGGGTGACTTTCCCACTGCTTCTGGAGGGGGCTCCATGCCCATTTCCCTCTGCTGGGGAGTGCAAGGCCTCAGTCTCTCAGGTGGGTGACATGCTCACTGGTTTTGGTGGGGTCTCCATGCCTATTTCTCTGTCCTGGGGAGTGCATGGCCACAGTCTCTCAGGTGAGTGACTTTCCCACTGCTTCTATAAGGGGCTCCATGCCCATTTTCTGTCCTGGGGAGTGCAAGGCCACAGTCTTTCAGGTGGTTGACTTTCCCACTGCTTCTGGAGGGTGCCCCTTGTACAGGAGCCCCTGGAGGGTGGCCTACAGGGCTTCCGCTGCTGGTGATGGCTGCACATTGGTGGCAGATAGAGGTGCCTCCTGGGCCGCCTCTGCTGGTGGTGATGGCTGACGTTGGTGGCAGATGGCGGTGCCTCCAGGGCAGCCTTTGCTGGTGGTGCCTGCTGGGCAGCCTTTGCTGGTGGTAATGGCTGCACATTGGTGGCAGATGGCGGTGCCTCCTGGGCAGCCTCTCCTGGTGGTAATGGCTGCACTGTGGTGGGAGATGGAGGTGCTTCCTGGGCAGCCTTTGCTGGTAGTGAGGGATGTACTTCCTCAGCTGGCACATGCCAACAAGGACACTGGGAGGACCACTGTGCGCCATGGGTTGAGACAGGACCAGGGAACCGACTATCCAGGAGGCACTCTCTGACATCCTGGCAGCCTACCAACATTCCCAGGACACGTTGGGCCAGATCCTTCACAATGTGCAGGAGAACAGGCAGCTGCGGGAGGGACAGTATCAGGGGATCAGGGAGGACTTGCAGGCCTTAACACCACTCTGATCTCCATAGCAGGGGTTCTGGCAGACATGGCCAACATCATGAGGGAGGCAACAGCCACTAGCAAGTCCATTGCTAGTGGTAGGGCCATTAACCAAACAATCCAGCCTGTCACACCTATGGCCCACCAATCCCGTTTCCATTACCATTGGCACACACATCGCCCGGCGCACACCATGTACACCACCACATGACATTACCCCCCGCTCCCAATGACACAATGCTTGCACACACTACTCCATGCATCCATCCCAAATGCATTGTGCCCAATGTGTACTTACCTGTTGGTCTGGAGGCCCATACAGCAGTCCGTACTGAGGTAGGACCCCATCCACCAGTCACTCCAACTCATCTGAAGTGAAGGCAGGGCCCCTTTCCCCAGTCACACGGGCCATGGTAGGTTTCAGTGTGCCCAATTGGAGCCAGACCTGATATCTGCTATCCGTCAACCAACTGGGATCCCCCCTATTGTGCAAGTACTATCAGTGCTCCATTTTTTGTTAACTGGTTCTTTCCAAGTGACAGTGGGCTTGGCAGCAGGAATGTCACAGTCAATGTTCTCAATCGTGCTGGCAAGAGTGTTGTCTGCCCTGGTAAAACATGTGCAGCTACACTACTTTCCCCCAGGTGGAAGATTTAGCCACTGTGAAGGCCGGATTATAGGCAATGGGACATATCCACAATATTATTGGGCCATTGACGGTACGCATATTGCGTTTGTCCCCCCCGCCAGAATGAACAGGTGTTAAGGAATCGTAAGATTTTCCACTCACTGGATGTGCAAATGGTGTGCCTGGCCGACCAGTAAATCCCCCACGTCAATGCTAAGTATCCTGGGTCGGTGCATGATGCCTTTGTTCTGAGGAATAGCAGCATCCCAAATGTGATGGCCCAACTACAGAGGCACAGGGTGTGGCTAATAGGTGAGCTTTGGTCCTCATCCACTGTATGTTAGTATATGCCTTCGGCCTCCTAAAGGCCAGGTTCAGGTGCCTCCGTCGGACAGGTGGATCCCTGTGCTATTCACCTGAGAAGGTCTTCCAGATAGTAGTGGCATGCTGCCTGTTGCACAATCTGGCCCTCAGACTGCATGTATCCTTTCTGCAGGAGGAAGAGACTGGAGATGCCCCTGTGGCAGCAATAGACCCTGAGGACAATGTGGATGAAGAGGCTGAGAATGAGGATGAGGACAACAGAACATCAGTTATCCATCAATACTTCCAATGACACACAGGTGAGACAGTGTAACTGACCATTCCTCTGACTATTGGTGTATTCTATGTGGCTGTAACATGATGGCATTAACTTCCTTTGCATCTCAACATACCGTCACCTATGGCTTGTCATTTTACAGATGTTGGTGATGTTACAACTGTGAACTGATATGCTGACTACAGACAGCTACAGGTCCTTATTTCTATGCTCTCATAGTGTTCAGATCATTTGCACTAGATGTGACTGTTTCCATATATGCACATTTTCAAAACATAAAATACTAGTAGTCAAGTTGCGTTCAAGGGTGTTTATTGTAGTGCTATGAAATTGAGAGAAAAGTTAAATGGAATGGGGTGATCATGGAGGAAGGTCCAGTTCATTGTTCCAGTCTGTTTGTAGCACAGGTCCAGTCTCCAAGGGACAAAAAAAACCAAAGAAGTACGGGGTTCTCTAATGGAAGACGTCAAGGGTGCGATTTGTGCCTTTGGTTATTCGTGTTCCTATTTGGATAGGTGAGGTCAGTGAGTGCTGTGAAGTGTAGAGGGGAAGCGGGGGAATTTCCTTTACGGACTAGGTGGTCTCACACACTATATAGGGGGTCATTCTGACCCTGGCGGCCGGTGACCGCCAGGGTCACCGACCACGGGAGCACCGCCAACAGGCTGGCGGTGCTCCCTCGAGCATTCTGACCGCGGCGGTTCAGCCGCGGTCAGAAACGGAAAGTCGGCGGTCTCCCACCGACTTTCCGCTGCTCGGGTGAATCCTCCATGGCTGCGGAGCGCGCTCCGCAGCCATGGGGATTCTGACACCCCCTACCGCCATGAACAGGATGGCGGTAGGGGGTGCCGCGGGCCCCTGGGGGCCCCTGCAGTGCCCATGCCCAGGGCATGGGCACTGCAGGGGCCCCCGTAAGAGGGCCCCACTTTGTATTTCAGTGTCTGCTTTGCAGACACTGAAATACGCGACGGGTGCCACTGCACCCGTCGCACATACCCACTCCGCCGGCTCCATTCGGAGCCGGCTTCCTCGTGGGGAGGGGTTTCCCGCTGGGCTGGCGGGCGGCCTTCTGGCGGTCGCCCGCCAGCCCAGCGGGAAAGCCAGAATGGCCTCCACGGTCTTTCGACCGCGGAGCGGCCATATGGCGGCTCCCTCCAGGCGGGCGGCGACCACCGCCCGCGGGGGTCAGAATGACCCCCATAGTGTCATGCTTCATCATTTGACCACCTAGCCCCACCCAGGTAGGACAGTGCCACCTGGGCGGACTCAACCTCACTGTTAAAAGAACAGGAGGGAGTGCGTAAATAAAGTCTTGGTCTGGAAAAGTCGGGATCCAGCTAATCTAGTCAAAATAAAAACACCTAAACAGACACCTGTATGAAGTTACAATTTAATAATGGTATCTGATTGGTGTGGTTAAAACAAGGGTTGAGACACCTCCATGAGAATGAGGACTCGCAGGGTCACCTATCTAATAAACAATAGTCAACATGTTTCTGCCCTCAGGAGTGAGCCAAAGAAGGTCTCGGGGCATTCATCAGGGCCTAAGATCCCTAAAACTCACATTAAGAGTTAAAGAAGAAACTCTTCTTAATTATTTAAGATTTGTCAGGTGTAAAGTAAACGGCCTACCTTACACAAGGGAATACCTTGAGGCGGCCCTATCCCTAGAGGCTAATGGCCTCTGGTATCCAGGAGGGGGAGTGTCCCCTTATAGTCAAACATGCATCAAAGGGGGTGCTCGCAGTGCACCTATGCCATCCACTCCTTGGACCGCAGTCTCTAAGGGGCCATAGGAAGGGGAGCAAAGGCAGTTCAAAGTGGACAAGGTGACAGGGTGGGACACAAGGGGGACAATCAGGAGAGTCTCATTTCCTGGTGGTGGTCTTGGCAAGTGTCTCTGGCTTCTGTCTGGTTTGCAGGGATCGTTTGCGGGGTGGATCACCTTCTGCAGGGGGAGGGGTGCTGGTGGCCTGTGGGTCCAGCGGTGGGGCCTCCTACCCACTAGCTGCAGCGGAAGTGGAAGACTGGTCAATGACTTGCTAGTGGCAGAGGCCCGCTGATGTGCTGTTGCCTCTCTCATGATGTTGGCCCAACGTGTCCTGGGAATGTTGGTAGACTGCCAGGATCTCAGAGGGTGCCTCCTGGATAGTCGGTTCCCTGGTCATGTCTCAACCCATGGCGCACAGTGGTCCTCCCAGTGTCCTTGTTGGCATGTGCCTCTGTCCCCTGAATGGAGTGCCCACTGCCACTGACCCCAGGTCCCTGATTGTCTTGGGTATGAGGTGTGGCCTGGGGTCCCTGTACAGGTGGGCACGCTGCTGATTGACGTGTCCTGGGGACAGAGGTGTCGGTATGGTGGGTGGGTGCTGTGGTGTTGGATACTGATGGGGAGGCTCTGTGGTGACTGTGAGTGGGCTTGGGTGACCGGCTGTCCAGTGGTGCCTAGATGGCCAAGTTGTTGGTCTAGATCCTGCAGTCCAGAGTTTCTGTCATCACTGTGGGCATCTTCTGTTGGGAGACTGGTTTGTCGTGGCACCACCTCTCCGCTGATATTGGATGGGGGCACCTGTGGGGTTGTAAGTGATCTATTATGCTTCAAGTCTGTGACATATTGTACACCCCTGGCTTCCCCTCTATTGTTGCTGTTGCCCTGCCACCTTTGTTTGTGTATGGTGATACATTGTGCGAATCTTAGTTCCCCTATGCTGTGCATGCTTTTGTGATGGGTGTCCATGCAGGGCTGGGAGGGCAGCCCATGCATTGGTATAGCATGCACGGCTTGGCATTGGGGTTAGTCATATGTGTAGGTACAGTGTGTGGAATGTAGTGGAGTGATGGGAGTGAGGGTGAGAGGGTGTGATGGCATGCAGGTATGGGGGGGTGATAAGTAGTAAATATTGACTTACCGGTGTCCAGTCCTCAGGCTACTCCAGCGAGTCCCTCAGGTTGCAGTATTGCCAAGACTTGCTCCTCCCAATCTGTGAGCTGTAGTGGAGGAGGTGGGGACCCACCGCCAGTCCACTGTATAGTGAGCTGGTGCCTTGCTTCAATGGAACGTACCTTCCCCCGAAGGTCATTCCACCTCTTCCTGATGTGTCCCTTGTTCTTCGATGCTGTCCCACAGCGTTCACCCTGTCCAAGATTCTCCACCATAGCTCCACCTTCCTTACAATGGATATCTGCTGTACCTGTGCGACAAATAGCTGTGGCTCTACCCTGACAATTTCCTCCACCATGACCCTTAACTCCTCATCAGTGAAATGGAGGTGCCTTTGTGGGTACATGGGTTTTGTGTGGTGTGTTGGTGAGAGTGTGTTGAGTTATGGGGTGGGGTGTGTGCTGTGGGGTGCGTGAGGGATGTATGAGTGTAAGTGGTGTGTGTGTCTAGTTGTCTCTGTGCTGTTCGTGTCAATCTCCTGGCAGTAATTGTTGTTTGTAAAGGGTTGTGGCTAATGTGGGTATGTGTTTTACAGTGCTGTGTGTGGGTGGGTGTGGTGTGTGCATGCGTGTCAGGTGTGTGTTTTTGGTATTGGCCAATGTAGTGTTGTTTTGTATGTGGGTATCCATTCAGAGCACGACGGTATGTACCGCCAAAGGTTTACTGCCATTGACTGTCCACTGAGTGGGTAAGCAGGATTTACCGCCAAGGTCATAATGACGTCCTATGTCTCCTATCAGATGACATTGGCTATGAATGATGTTCTTCACAGTATTTTTGTTTCCACAAAAATATATAGAAATCAACAAGAAAATAAAAGATTTGTGTTTGTGTTTTTTCCTTTTTCCTTATTTTTTCTCTTTCTTTCTTATCCTTATCTTTCTCATTGGCCTTTCTTTTTCACTGTCTCCTTTTCTTTTTTAATTTTTATATTTCTTCTTTTCTTTATTCTTCAGCTTCTCTTTCTCTTCAAATAACGGATTTCAAGAAGTAGCAGTGATAAGGTTGTAGTAACGACTAAGCCTCACTCCAGTTGGAGTGCTAAACAGCAGTAAGGGCATATTTTCTGAAGTCAACATAATTGGTATAGACAATGACTTGGCAGTGGCAGTGTTTTTGGTTGTTCTCCAGGGGCTAGCCTTCTCTATCCAGAACTCGAGGAGACTCAGTACATTGGAATTGCATGAAAGTTGTGTAAAAGACATTGGGTATCTCTAAAGGTCATGTGTCTTGTGAAAGGTCTGTCATTTTGGAATATTTGAGAGATGGATTTTTGGTGAGGTTATCAGTATCCACATTGCATAGCAGTGGGCAGTAAACAAGGCAATTAAAGTTTTAGCAATTGAAGCTTTTGAATCTCTAGCCTCCTGGTCATTAAGTTTTTTTTCCTAGAAAGACAGGGAGTTCATTCTTCTGTCCCTTCTTGGGATTTACCTTTTGTTCTTACAAAACTTGAAAAGTCCTCCATTTGAGCCCTTGGAAGCAAATTACATTCATGCCTCTGAAATCTTTCTTTCTTGTGGCTATCTCCTTGGGGATGGACTTGAGAAATTGGGGTCCTGCTAACTATTGAACCTTTTTTTGTGATTTTTTTAGGGCAAGGTGGTTTTCAGACCAGACCATTCCTTTCTTGCCAAAACTTCTTCCTTTCACTTACCTCAGGATTTAGTTTTACCTGTGTTTTTCCTTCACCCTCTTTTGTTTTCGAAAATCTCTTTGGCATTTACTGTTTGTACAATGAGCCCTGTCCATTTACATAAGGAGAACTGCTTCACTTTGTACAGTAGATTTTCTATTTGTTACCTTTGGCATCATAACCAAGGGTCACCTGCCTTCTACAGATACTCTAAGAAGGTGAGTGATAATGATCATTTGTTTCGCCTGTTCGAACATTAATGTTCTTATTCCCTCTTTGGTTTAAGGTTGATCGAACAGAAGAATGCTCTCTTCATAGGCAGCCTTTCAGGGGCCTTCCCTTAAAGACATGTGTGCTGTGGTAACTTGTGCCTTCCTAAATGCTTTTATTTTGCACTACAAAATGTGAATGAGGGAAGTGGTTTCTACTTCGTTTGGTTCAGCATTAAATGTGATAAATTTGTGTTAACACTGAATACATCTGTGGATGCAAATTCATTTTCTTAGTCTGGTTGATTTAACTTAGGTTTATATGGGTTACCCACCACTATGTTAACTGTAACACAAAGTAACACATTCATTTGAGGATGTCATCTGTGATGTCATCAGTGATGTTATAGAATATGTTATGAGTGATGTATCATGTGAGCAGTGAATGGCAGGGGCACAAGTTATCGCTAGCTTTGCTAACTATAAGTGGTGAATTGCTGTGTTTTTTCTTGAGATCAAAATGTTAATGTTGTCACTGATATATTCACCCAACTATAACGTCACTTTGGTCTTTGATTTTTTTTCAGTGAATTTCTGAGTTTTTTTGTAACAAAACATATCTTTTTATAACACCTAACTGTAATGTTACTTTAATATTTATTTTTTCAGTGAATTTCTACATTTTAAAAATCTAAAGTAGTAATTACCATACATAATGCCGACCCCACCCCCAGGCACAGCCTTTGACCCTACACAGCAGGGTGTTCGCTCAAACAGGCCCGGCAGCAAACCCACCAGCGAACACCATGCTGCTGTGAGCCACAACCTTGCATTGTGCGATGTGGGGGGTTAGTCTCAGGGCTTGACCTGCCTCCAGGCTCAGTGGCCATACATCCAGCAGGCTGCTAACCCCACGACGGGCACAGCCTTTGGTGTGTGTGGCATATCCCACAAGGCCAAAACATATATATTAAGGGGAGCGAGGCATGCAGCCTCTCTCCATGAGCCTTAATTGCCTCCAGGGCCCCATCCCCATTGCCAGTTCTAATAAAAAGACAAGAGAGACAGCAAAGCCCACCTCTCCAAGTCTTAAAAGGTCCCGGGGACACATCCCTCAGGGCTAAATATAATTAAACAGGGAAGGGGATGTGCGACCCCTCTCCCCAAGCATTGGATTTTGAGACCAAACTCCAAGGGGAGGGAAGACTACAGCCCCCCTCCCTGACCCTTAATAGGCCCCAGGGACCCCACCTCAGGGCCCAATACTATAATAAAGGGAGGAAGGCCACGCAGGCCCCTTCATGAGCCTTCTTGTGCCTCGGGGATCTCATCCCCCAGGGCTCATTGTAAGAAAAAAGAGGAGAGGGACTGCACACCCTACTTCCCAGAACCTTGTCAGGCTCCATGCACCCCATCTCCCAGGGCTGTCTGTTTTTGAAAAGAGGAGACGGCTGTGTAACCCCCTCCCCGAGCCTTTTAGGCCCTGGGGATCCCATTCCATTGGGCCGCATTACATTATAAAGAGGACTAGAGCCTCATGATCCCCGTCCCAAAGATTTATTAGAACTTGGGGGGGACAATATCCGGGTCTGTATAAATTACCAAGGGTAGGGGTCCAAGTGCCCCCCTCTCCGAACCCTCATAGTGTTTGGGAACACTATCCCCTGGTGCCATTCCTTATTTAAAAAGGAAGTGAGCAACCCCCCTATCTGATCATATTAGGGATCATCTGGGGCCTCCATAATAATAAGTGGGTGCCCTGTTGCTCACCCATGGCACCCACCCAGCACCACGTTGGGGGCCACAGGAGGACCTCTATTGCCCCCCCAGCCACAGGCAGCTCCCCGCATGGTATGGAAGCTGGCACTTCTCCCACCTGGTGGCAGAAACTATTTATGCTGTTCCCTCTGGGTGGGAACAATATGGGTTCTGTTTCCCTGCCCATCAGTGCAGAAAGGGAAATAGAGCACAAGGAGAAAATAAATGTTTCCCAGCCTGCAGTGATGCAGTCATGGGAACTACTGTGTCCCGGGTGTTGGCACCTCAGGACACAGTAACTTAGCCTGCCCTGAGGGATGGGGTCCCTGGAGCCAGAGGTGTGTTGCATGACCCTTCCCTTTTAATTTAAGTTACCATCATGGGGGGTTAGGGGAAATAGGACCTTTTGAAGGCTTAGGGAATGGGCTACTCAGCCCTTCCTTTTTTTTCAACGTTTTGGCCCCGGGGATTGGGTCCCCAGGGCCTATGTAGGCTAATGGAGGGAACTGCACAGCCACCCTCCCTTTTTTAAAAAGGTCAGTTCTATAGGATAGGGTTCACAGGGCCTTCACAGGCTTGGGATGGGAGCCGCATGTTCCTTACCCCATTTTTAATAAAACTGGCCCCTGGAGGTGGAGCCCTCTGTACCACCATAGGCTCAGGGAGGGGGCCCATGTCCCCCTCCACTTTAATATACCCACGAGGTCTATGAGGTCCCCATGGCACTACATGGGCTGGAGAGGGGGTCCCTACTGATGCCCCCTCCCTAAATATCTATTATAAGTTGCAGCCCTCCAGTTTATTATTATTATTTTTTTTGCTGCGATCCAGCAGCACTTTCAGAGATCTCTAAAAAATCTGCTGATTTGTTAACATTTTGGCCCCAGGGTGATCCCTCTGGGTGCCGCCCATGTGGCCTGGTGGACAGAGTATCCCTACCCGGCAGCCTTACATCATTTTATTAATGCAACATAGGGTACTAATTCCTGGAGTCCTGTAATGGTTACCAGCAACATTTTTCTCATGTTGTCAGAGAGTTCTGTCAGAGTCACCAGATCCTCGGGGTCTGTGCACGTTCCCAACACTTCCACCACAAGACAGCTCCAATACTCTGATTAGAATGTCACAGAGTCTAAGAGAGTCCAAGTGGGGAAAAGGGGAATAGGTAGGGAACAGCTGGGAAGGAGACCTGTGGGAAGCAAAAGGTTAAAACACACAATATCAAGATTATATCATATTAACCAGTACTAGGCTATGACTCTAAGCATTGTCATACTGAAAACATGGACAACTTAAGCATGGAATTAAATAACTAGGCTTCAAGATAACTGGATACCTGTGAGGGAATCAAGAAAGGTTAAATACAACTTTCAAATTCAAGCATAGTCTTTTGCATGAGAAATCAGGAAATAATCTGAATGAATTTCTAAACCACCAAATGAATCGTGCTTGAGGTTCTATTATGCACATACAATATCACATCAAGAACTCTAGCACTTTAGTTTTCTTGAATTGCAGGAACATGAATTGCGCACATTGCAGATTTTAACATAGGTTGTAAATTCCATGGAATGATTGTGCACAATGAATAACATTAGTTAGAGTCAAGAAGTGAATCGCGCGTCTTGCCGATTCGAAGGCCACCAAGTAAATGCCATGAAGTGGTAGTGCACAATGAACATTGTGATTTTAAACACAAGGAATGAATCGCACGTATTGCCGATTGGAGCACTCCAAAGTAAATGCCATGAAATGGTAACGCACGATGAATAGCATGGGTTCAATACAAAAAATGAATTGCGTGTTCTGCCGATTCGAATGTCAGCCCATAAATGTCATGAAATGGTAACACACAATGAACACCATGATTTAGACACAAGAAATGAATCGCGCGTCTTGCCGATTCGAAGGCCACCACGTGAATGCCAAGGAATGGTGACGCGCACTTAATATCATGAATTAAACACAATGTAAAGAATTGCGCCTCTTGCCGATTCGAAGACTACCATATGAATGCCAGGAAATGGTAGCATACAATGAATAACATGAATTACACACACAAGAAATGAATTGTGCGTCTTCCCGATTCGAATACCACCATGTAACTGCCAAGAAATGGTAGTGCACAATGAATATCAAAATTAAAAACGAGGAATGAATTGTGCGTCTTGCTGGTTCAAATGCCACCATGTAACTGCCAAGAAATGGTAGCGCACAATAAATACCAAAGTTAAACATGAGTAATGAATCGCGCATCTTGCCGATTCGAATGTCACCATGTAACTGCCAAGAAATGGTAGCGCACAATGAAGGTCAAAGTTAAACACGAGGAATGAATCGCGCGTCTTGCCGATTCGAATGCCACCATGTAACTGTCAAGAAATGGTAGCGCACAATGAATATCAAAGTTAAACATGCAGAACACGATTCGAATATCAACATGTAAATGCCAGAAAAACCATGAGCACATTCACACGCACAAGGTAAAATCTCTCAACATGAAAAATTAGGCCCAAGAACTTGAATGCCTTTGAAAACGGGATCAGGGGCCCAGCCCGACCTCCGTCTTACCGCTCTGATCAAGGATCACCAAAGTAATGAAGGGCAAAGGCCTAGAAGATCAAAAGTAGGCCTCCGGAACAGGAGCTCAGGAAGTTGCTGCTGCTTTGCACCGAGACCTCTGAATAGTGAGCACGTGGAGCTGGGTTAGCTCCCTTTTTATAGAGTCTTAGCCCAGTCCATAAACCACACCCAGGCATGCTGCAGGGAAAGCTTCTAGAAGGCCCTGGAAAGAGACCACACCCAGACACAGTCTGGAAGCCTGCAGTAGTACATTACATATGAACAGTATTTATATGCACGCTGAACATAAATCTTCAGGATTAAACTCTGCAATGCAAAAGGTTAAACAACAGCATATCAGCACAATGCATAAATTATGTTAGCTTGAAATTGCTAGGTTTTTGCATTCTAGTCGCCTGTAGAGCGCGCACTGCCCTGATGTTGATAAGTTCCCTCCCATGAGAATATGACTCCTACGGGAGTGAGATAGCTCAAGGGAAAGAAAGCTCCCTGGGCCATTCAGAATGCTCGATTTTTAAACTGTCACTCCCATGAGACTTTCACTGGGGTCCCTAGGTCCCAACCATCCAGATATACAAATATTTTGCACCTTAATACCTCAAAAACGTGTAAACGTATTTACACAAAATCAGCAGTTTCTGCAATATCACAGCCTTGAGAAGTCTATGAATAATGCATGGGGATTTTGAATTTTGGGACCCCCTTTTTGTATCGACCCTCGCTTGAAGGATCACCCATGTACAAACTACATGAAAAAGAACACTTTTTAGAATGTTTCATGGAGATTCATGAAACTGCGCTAAAGTTATTTGCAAATCAAGAAAGATAGTTCCAATGAAAATGCTGACCTAACTATACCTACCCAATATATTTATAAATACCCACATATACTTCATACGGGCATCTTGGAGATACAGTTTGCTGACATATATACATCATGACCATTAAAACCAATAAAACCTGGAAACTTTGCAGCAGTTGTGGCAAAGACTATAGCTTTATTTCTATTCTAATTGGTTGTAAATCACTGACTTTGACTAAAGATTTCACAGTCTTCAGTGAAATTTGTAGTACAACTTTTTCAAATTAAAACAATGAGTGAAATAAAATACACAGTTCCAGGGACTGACTAAATGTTTGGTGGGTGGACTGCCAGAATGTCATGTTAGTGGTCCCAAAAAGACTGCTGCTTTGGTGATCTCTAGCATGCCATACTACAATGTATACAGGTAGAACTGCCACCCTCCAAGCAAAAAAGGCAGACAAGCAGCAGCACGGCCATCTGCTATGTAGGTGGTCTGGCCTCCAGCACCATCAGTGCTGTGGCCAACCGCAGAGTCTATTACAAACACACAGTCGATGTAGCGTTCCCCTTGTGGATGCAAGGCAACAGTGGCTATCTGCCGCAGTACAAGGTTAGCAATGCAACAAACAAATGTCTATTGGATGAATACAAGAACAATACAACTGACATCACATTGGCCCAGTGCACGCACCTGTAAAGCACACTATAAAACACACCCCTTTTTAGAGCTCAATCCTTTGCATTTCCACTTGACTATGAAGAAGACTGACCACCATTTTCTCATTTTTCCATAGATTAGGCACCCTGCTAATTTTGAATCATCCCATTTAAGACAGGGCACACACTTTTGTTCATTCACTCTCTATTGCACCACCCCTGTTTATTAGGTCCCTGTCACCGACTTCAGTTGTCCACCATTGTCACATCCCAAAAAGCCCCATTTTACTCGAGATAATTTGAAAGTCATGGTAGATGAAATCATGAGTAGAGCCACAATTGTTTGAAACCCAAGTCCAGCATACCCCTTTCAGTAGGAAAATGGAAATGTGTCAAATGATAGTCAAAAGAGTGAATGCTGTAGGCACCACCCTGTGCACAAAGGAGGACATTAAGAAGAGGTGAAACGACCTGAGGGGCAAGGTCCATTCCCTGGTCTCCAGGCAGCAGTTGGAGGTCAACAATAATGGCAGTGCCCCCCAATAATACTCTTGCCCAGAGAGAAGGAGGTCTTGGCCATTCTGCATCCTGCGGGCTTGACAGGAAGAAAAGCGGGGTGGAGTCTGGTAACTCACAACACAAAAACTGTTGCAAAACTGCAATGTCCTGCATACTCATAGCTCAGCTTTTGCCCCTGTGTGGCTCATGTACTTAACCAACATTTAATACCCAGAGTATCTGAGATTTCACACTGTCAATGTGTATTGTTGCATCCAACAGCACAGCTGCCAAAGCCCATCACATGCCATACTTTTAAAAGGTTCCTGTAAGTCTTACAATGTAAAAGAAAATCCCAGGACTCATCATGGTATGTCTCAACGTGTAAATGTATGCTCAAACATAAAGGCAGTCTGCCTACAAATATGTAATACCCCAAATTTGGCTAGTGTAGGTGTACTAGAGGAGTGATCTGACTGCAATTCCCATGAGTCCTTGTGTTTGTAACTCCAACCACCAGCCCAGTGTTCAGTTGTCCAGATATCCCTGTTTGTTAACTCTCAAAAGAAGTGTACTCACCTAGGAGGATACCATTCATCAAGCGTGTGCAGTAGAGGGAGTGACCTGACTGCAACTCCCAGAAGGCCTAGTGTCTGTAACACCAAACACCATCCCAGTGTTAACTTGCCCAAACATCCCTGTTTATTAACCCTCAAATGAAGTGTACTCACTTGGGACTATACCATTTGTCAAATGTGCTGTAGAGGGAGTGACCTGTTTGCAACTCCCAGGAGGCCTTGTGTTTCTAACTCCAACCACCAGCCTAGTGTTTACTTGTCCAAACACCTCTGTTTGGTAACTTTCAAATGAAGTGTATCCACCTGTGACTGAGCAATACACAGATCATGCACAACTCAGAAATGTGTCTACCTAACTCCATCTTGACCCGGTGCCCAGTATTATATTATTGAGGACAGGAACAACACCTTACCATATCTGTACACCAAGTGTCCCTAAGGCATTAAGATCCATCACCAGTTTGGGAGCAGCAGTAAACAAATTGACACAACACTGCACACATGATGACTGCAGTTACATATACAATAAAGTTCTGTGTTTGCCTGTATCTCACTCAACTAGGCCTCCAAATGATCAAAGGCATATGTTGCATCTACACTGTGTTGGCTTCACTGTTGGTAAGATGTCATTTACAGTCCATCATTCAAAGTGCAACTGATCTGCACATCTCATTAGCTGCTTGAGTCTAATAGTCCAGGCGAGCTCTGCACACGTCATGTCAAATACTCCAATACCATGGTAACATGGTACAAAATGCTGACCTACAACTTGCAATTGTTCAGTGTCTCTGCTTACTGTAGCACAAAGATTTGGAGGTAGGTGTCACACTTCAAGCAGAAACAATGTGCTTCCTTCATCAACAGGTCAATCTGCTTCTGGGAACACCGAGGCCACCCTACAGACTCGCACTACCCCCTGAATGATGTCCTCAGTGATGACGACACTCCTGGACTTGTGGACGTGGAGGATGGGCCTGGCCCATCTGGGCAACCCAGTTAGACAGCAATAGTGAGTCTCACTGTGCCCACAATGTCACCTCCCATCTCTATTGCATCAACATCCCAGGTAACAATGCACCCCTAACCTGTGTGCCTAGCACAGTTTTCACCATCTTGTGCCCCCCAGTCTTGGATCC
Organism: Pleurodeles waltl; assembly: GCF_031143425.1. Classification (NCBI taxonomy): domain Eukaryota; kingdom Metazoa; phylum Chordata; class Amphibia; order Caudata; family Salamandridae; genus Pleurodeles; species Pleurodeles waltl. The sequence continues at coordinate 802,102,464 of NC_090446.1, forward strand.
TGAGGTGCAACTTGACACTCATGACACTGAGGGTTCAGGACCCAGTTGGAGAAGGCACCCTGTGCCAACGGCACAGGCTCATGGGGGTAGAGTACATGGGAGGGATGCTGTGGGCCAGCATAGTGAGGCCACTGGGGCTGCTGTCAGCCAGCCACGTATTGGGGGTCTATTAGGAGTTCTACTGTGTGATGGGCCAGGTGTTGACTGAATTCTGGGACATTAAACAGCTACAGAGGGTTATGATAGACCATATGGATGCCCATAACAACACCATGGGCACCCTGATAGGGGTGCTGAGGGAAACAAAACCAACCTGAGCAGGACTCTCCTCCCACCCTCTACCCCTTCCTGTATGGCAACTACATCATAGCCAAGTACATCTGCAGTATCTACAGGAAAGGAGGCCCTGCCAGAGGCACAACCAGCCTTAGCCACTCCTGCCTCTGCAGCAGCTGATACCCCCTCTCAAACGGGGATGTCCAGCACAGAATCCAGGAGGTGCGGATGTAAAGACACACACCACTGCCAGCAAGGGAACTCTTCCTTAATGTCCTCCTTAATGTGCCACACACTTACTCTGTTGACTGATCCTAAACCACTTTCCATTTCCAAAGGAGTACTCTCGACATTGGGCTTTCAATTGTGTGGCATCTACTCCAATGATTTCATCCAACATAACTGATCCCTTCACTTCACTTTCATTTTTATTCATGCACAAATTTTAATTTTATGTATATTCACTGAAATAAATACACCTGTCACCTACTCATTGTCTGCTGCCTTTAATTTCACATTCATCTGTGTGGAAACGCAAGACCAGGCAAACTATATGATGCAGATACAAGCTACTTGTGTAAGCACGGATATGTAGTATATACACAGTGTCCTACTCAGGATTACATAACATTATACACCAACACAGAGATCTTTTTACATTGTTCAGCACATAGAATGTCAAGATCTCAGTAACTATGAAAGTGAGACATGAGCATAGAAGATTGTATGGAGCACAAAATATAATGGTACACACACCCAGAACATTGCAATAATTGACATATCAGACAGTGTCCTGTTAAATAGGTAAAAAGCCTCTCTCAAAAGGAAGTGCACTTCATGGGATGCAACACCCAGACACATGGAAGTACAGCAGTACAGCAGTACGTGATCACAGGGTCATTACAATCCAGTGCTTCTGCATCTGGTGGTATGACATAATTAATTATCAGTGATGTGCCACAGGCACTTTGGCAAACAATGGTCAAATACATCAACACCTACACACAGTTCATACCAAAAGACTGTACAGCCAATGTGAAGGGGACCTGACATGAAAGTGTGCTACCACTACTACATTTTCACTCACCACATGATGGCACACATGATGCATCATGACCACCATTCAACAATGAATAAGTCCAATGGAGTCTTCTGTACTCTCATCCGACCACTGTGCTAGCTGTCTTCACACAAGTCATCTGCACCCAAAGTCTGTGATTCACATTCCCAAGGAAAATCCATGTTCACTTCCGATGTCCCAACAGCACGATGTATCTCCCAATGTCACAATCCTGAAATGCCCAAATGAAGATCTCATGGTTAAGTTACCTGAACAAAGAACAAGTCAAGGAGTGGAGTTATGAAAGCATACATATGACAAACCCACAACAACACACACACAAATGCAGCATGATACATTACAGTTACCCCCCCAAACCCCTCTGGAAGAATGCAAAGACAAAAGGAAATGAGTGTAACCATTGTAATATATTAAAATCAAGTACGCAAAAATATATATTTACACCAAACACAAAATATACACCAAGCTTAGTAGTCCAGGTAATGCTCCAATGAAGTCCATGGAACACTGGGCCCACACGGTATAGGCGAGGCCCACACAAGATCCCCGACCATGACGGAGAGAACACTGCAGGGGCATCAGAGAGCAAGAAAACAGGCACCTCAAGGGGAGGGAAAGGGGGGGCACCTCAGCCGGTTGAGTGCACGACGCCAAATCCACGAGAGGGATACATGCCCACTGTTCAATCCTGGGGACTGCAAAGCCACAGTCTCTCAAGTCTATACAGTGGGTGGGTTGCCCACTGTTTCATCCTGGGGAGTGCAAAGCCACAGTCTCTCAAGTCTATACAGTGGGTGGGTTGCCCACTGTTCCATCCTGGGGAGTGCAAAGCCACAGTATCTCAAGTCTATACAGTGGGTGGGGTGCCCACTGTTCAATCCTGGGGAGTGCAAAGCCAAAGTCTCTCAAGTCTATACAGTGTGTGTGTTGCCCACTGTTCCATCTTGGGGACTGCAAAGCCACAGTCTCTTAAGTCTATACAGTGGGCGGGTTGCCCACTGTTCCATCCTGGGGCATGCAAAGCCACAGTCTCTCAAGTCTATACAGTGGGTGGGTTGCCCACTGTTCAATCCTGGGGAATGCAAAGCCACAGTCTCTCAAGTGGATAACAGTCTCCACTGGTTCTGTAGTGGGCATGGTGCCCAGAGTGCTTCATCCTGCTAAGGACAGAGGTAGTGGATGACAGTCTCCACTGGTTCTGGAGGGGGCATGGTGCCCAGAGTGCTTCATCCTGCTAAGGACAGAGGTAGTGGATGACAGTCTCCACTGGTTCTGGAGGGGGCTCTGTGCCCAGAGTGCTTCATCCTGCTCGTGATGGACTTAGTAGCGTAAGGGCCCTTGCCGCTCATGGGCCAGTGGTGATTGTAGTGGCGGTGCCCTGTTAAGTGGTGCTGGTAGCGGCGGTGCCCTGTTCAGCGGTGCTTGAGGCGGCGGTGCCCTGTTCAGTGGTGCTTGAGGCTGCGGTGCCCTGTTCAGTGGTGCTTGTAGCGGCGGTGCCCTGTGCAGCGGTGCTAGTAGCGGTGGTGCCCTGTTAAGCGGTGCTTGTAGCTGCGGTGCCCTGTTCAGTGGTGCTTGAGGCGGCGGTGCCCTGTTCATCGGTGTTTGTAGCGGCGGTGCCCTATTCAGCGGTGCTTGAGGCGGCGGTGCCCTGTTCAGTGGTGCTTGAGGCGGTGGTGCCCTGTTCAGTGGTGCTTGAGGCGGCGGGCTCCTTTGCAGCGAATCAGCTGCTAGCGCTCCTCTCTAGCCCAGCGGGGCTTGTACTGGCAGTCCTCTCTAGCCTAGCCGGGCTTGTGCTGGCGGTCCTCTCTAGCCCAGCGGGGCTTGTGCTAGTGGTGGCCTCCTGGGCAGCGGGGATGATGGTGGTGGCCTCCTGGGCAGCGGGGATGATGGCGGTGGCCTCCTAGGCAGCAGGGCAGGTGCTGGCGGTGGCCTCTTGGGCAGCAGGGCAGGTGCTGGCGGTGGCCTCTTGGGCAGCAGGGCAGGTGCTGGCGGTGGCCTCTTGGGCAGCGGGGATGATGGCGGTCTTCTCTGCCGTGTTGCTCTTCCCAGACTTGCCGGGTTTCTTGTGGCCCTTCCCCACCTTGGAAGGTGTCGCAGCTGACTCCACACTCCCACCGAGACCCGTGGGAGCAGCTTTGGTGGCTGGAGTCTTCCCCCTCTCCCGCCGGGCACTGGCCAACTTTAGATTCTTGACAGGTGGGGGACTGTCCGTGCTGTGGCTCCGTGCCACACTGGCTGCCCAGGTGGCCGGTGCACTCCAGATTCCGGTGACTACAGGCACCACTGGTCCCGAAGATGTTGTGGCTGAGGTGCTAGGTTGGGACCTGGAGAGTCGGGCCCTAGGAGACGGACGGGGTGGGGGAGGCGTGGGAAAGAGGTCAAGGTTGGACAGGAAAAGTTTTTGGGAGACACTGGGACAGGTAGCTGGAGGGGGTTTGGGAGTGGAGGAAGAGGTTGTGGTTGTAGGAGGTGTTCGTTTGGTGACTTTGGGTGAAGGTGCATGCGCTGGAGGCTATCATGAGGTGGATGGCTGTTGGTTGGGTGTGTGCCTGCGTTTGTGTATCTTGGGAGGTGGCGTCACAACACACTGGGAGAGGACACAGGGGACGTGTGAATGGTAGTGGGGGTGGTGACTGCACGTGAGCGGGGTGTGGTGGTGTGTGTGCTGGTGACTGCACATGAGCGGGGTGTGGTGGTGTGTGTGCTGGTGATGGCAGTAGTGGCTGTAGATGTAGTGCATGCAGGTGTGAGTGTAGACGAGACTGGGAGGGAGGAGGGAGACAAGGAGGAGGGGGACACAGTGGAGGCAGTGGATGTTGGTGTATCTGCATGTGTGTGATGTTTGCGAGATTGCTTGTGGGATGTGTGGTGCTTATGTTTGCCTGAGCTTCCCTTGTGTGTTGATGTGTGTGCATGCTGGTCTGAAGGTGTGCTTGGGATAGGCTGGGGTACAGGGGATTGGGTCTGGGTGGAGGAAGTTGGAGGGGGAAGGCTAGAAACAGGGACAAAGGCTGCCATCAGTGCTGAGGCCAGAGTCTAAAAAAGCTCACTGAAGGGCCGCCTGACCAGAATGAATGCCCTCCAGGAATGCATTTGTTTGTTGCAGCTGCCTTTCTACACCCTGGATGGCATTCAAAATGTTAGACTGCCCAACAGTGAGGGACCTGAGGAGGTCTATGGCCTCCTCACTGAGGGCAGCAGGGGTGACTGGGGCAGGCCCTGAGGTGCCTGGGGGGAATGTGATGCCCACCCTCCTAGGTGAGCGGGCACGAGGCAAAGGCTGAGGGGCTGCTGGAGGGCGGTGCTGGTAGGGGGATGGCGGCTGTACCTGTAGATGCGGGGGGCACAGATGTTGCTTCCACCTCATGGGATCTCCTATCAGAGTACGAGTCGCTCGGTGTCAGCTACTGTCCCCGCCGTGGAGCTCCCCTCGCCCTTCATCCCACTGGTGAACTCCTAGTCCGTAGTGTCACACTCTGGGGCAATGTGTGACGCAGCACCCTCGTGCTCCGGTGCCACTGCTCCTCCTCCTGATGATGCTAATGCACACAAGAACAGGGAGACCACAAAAAGGGGGGGGACGACAGAAGAAAGACATGTCGAGTGCATGCATTACCGCTACCGTTGGCGGACACGACAGACTCAGAAGCCCCCTGCACTACGCCGCGCTCTTGGCTCCACTGTTCAATCCCTGGGAAATGGCCTACAAGGCTATGGATGACATCAGCACACATGGATGACACAGGGGCATGACTAAGTGTACTTGGCACTCTACAGAGGTGGGGTGGGGTCCACATGACCTGCCTTATGGAGGGACCTTTCCTACTAAACTCGCCCTGGCCTATGGAAACCCACAGCCCACCTCCCCCACCCATATACCTCCACTGTGCGCAAAATCGGCAGGATGAGAGTGTACTCACCCCCTTGTGTCTGCTGTGATGCCTTCAAGCGCCCATCCAACTCTGGGTACGCCACCGCCAGGATCCTGAACATCAGGGGGGTCATGGGACGACGGGCACCCCTCCCACGTTGGGAGGCCATCCCCAGCTGAGCCTCCACCGTCTTCTTGCTCCAGCGGCAAATGTCCTCCCATCTTTTCCGGCAGTGGGTGCTCCGTCTGTGGTAGACCCCCAGGGTCCGGACGTCCTTGGCGATGGCACACCAAATATCTTTTTGCTGGTGGGCGCTGACCTACATGAATTGTACAGGGGGAAGAGAAATTTCATTACCAACTGCACCGTCACAGTCATTGGCCCCCATCCCTACCCTTGCCACGTGGCACGTGCATTCATCGCCGTTTCATGCACGCCTCAATCTCCCCCCCCATCTTTCATCCACCCCACTCCACTCAGGCATAGCCCATACAGCATGCGCCCAGTGTACTTACCTGTTTGTCTGGAGGACAGTAGAGTACCGTGTACTGGAGGAGGACCCCATCCATGAGTTTCTCCAAATCCTCCGATGTGAAGGCAGGGCCCCTTTCCCCAGACACTCGAGCCATTGTCTCTTCCAGACCGAGGTCACAGCAGCACTTGCAGTGTAGGTCCTCTCCTGTCGAAGATCAGGTATCGAGTGATTGAACAGATAGAAAATGGCGGTCACGTCCGCGGCGGTGCGTACCGTCACTGCCGGCATACATCATCATTGGCTCCTGGGACCCATAGGGTCCAATGTTAATCAATGCAGTATTCCGCCACAGTCTTCGACCGCCTACCGCGATGGTGTACAACGCCAGCGCAGTTACCTCACATCCCATTGTCCCACTTTAGAGGTCAGGCAACCGCCATTTCAGTGGCCCACATGGCTTAATTTTGAACTGCGTCACACTGACCTAGGCCTAGACTCAGCACACATACAGGCCACTTTTCGGATTAGGATCCGTGTTCTGTGTAAGCTGTGGGTACGTACCTCTGAGTTGTTTGACTCTGTGCTCACTTTTGTCCTTCATAGGCACCATCCGCTGGGACATGTGAAGAGATGGCGGCATCCTCCGGTGTACAGACTGGTGGTGGACCTGTCGACAATGGAGGAAAGACATGTGATCATCACCTACAAGCTTGACCGTGCCACAATCCAGGAACTGTGTGCCCAGTTGGAGCCAGACCTGATGTCAGCTATCCGCCATCCCACAGGAATCCCCCCTCAAGTGCAGGTGCTGTCAGTACTCCATTTCCTTGCAAGTGGGTCATTTCAAACAACAGTGGCCATAGCATCAGGGATGTCCCAGCCTATGTTTTTCAACGTGTTGTCCAGAGTGTTGTCTGCCCTGCTGAAACACATGCGGAGCTACATCGTTTTCCCTCAGGTGGAGGATTTGCCTACAGTGAAAGGAGACTTCTATGCCCTGGGACATATCCCCAACATCATAAGTGCTATTGATGGGACTCATGTGGCTTTGGTCCCCCCCCCGCAGGAGTGAACAGGTGTACAGAAACCGGAAGAGTTATCATTCCATGAATGTGCAGATGGTGTGTTTGGCCGACCAGTACATCTCCCATGTGAATGCCAAATTCCCTGGCTGAGTGCATGACGCTTACATCCTGCAGAATAGCAGCATCCCTTATGTGATGGGTCAACTCCAGAGGCACCATGTGTGGCTATTAGGTGAGCACCTGGAAGCAAGTCAGTGGGAATGGTTGTCTGGGTCTGGGGATATCACTCCAGGTTAGTGTGTGTCTAACAGTTGTCCCTCACCATTTGCAGGTGACTCTGGTTACCCCAACCTGTCATGGCTACTGCCCCAGTGAGGAATCCCAGGACAAGGGCAGAGGAACGCTACAATGAGGCCCATAGGCGAACACGGCGGATAATAGAGTGGACCTTCGGCCGCCTGAAGGCCAGGTTCAGGTGTCTACATATGACAGGTGGATCCCTATTCTGCTCACCAAAGAAGGTGTGCCAGATCATCGTGGCCTGCTGTATGCTTCACAACTTAGCTTTGCGACGACAGGTGCCTTTCCTGCAGGAGGATGGTCCAGATGGCGGTGTTGTTGCAGCTGTGGAGCCTGTGGACAGTGAAGACGAGGAAGCAGAAGAAGAGGACATGGACAACAGGAACTCGGTGATGCTGCAATATTTCCAGTGAGACACAGGTAAGAGTACAAACCTGCCTACTACATGTACTTTAACACTACTACCTCTCTACTGTCTGTCGTTTTCACCCAGTGTATGGTCACTGTGTTGTCACTTTCCCTTACGATTTCACAGATGTGGGTCCCACTGTGCGACATCTGCTTTGATTCCTCATGGACTAGAGCTGTGTGACATAGGTATGTTGACATTACAATTGTAAGAGTATTTTGCCACAGTAATTGCTAATATACTATTCCGAAATCACAGACTGACTCCAGATTGTTTTGTGCTTCAAGGGTGTTTATTTAAGTGCTCAATATTGGAGGGGGTTGCAAAACGGTGAGCGTTTATGGTGGAGGACTGTCCATGGCAGAGTCCAGTCTATTAGTCTCACAGGTGCATTCCCCAAATGGGCATATGAAGTGGAGCTGGGGCAGTTTTAGGATGGACAGGGTGACAAAGTGGGACATAGGGATGACATTCAGGGTGGTCTCATTTCTTGGCGGGGGTCTTGGCATTGTTCTCTGTCTTTGTCCTGGATCTCAGGGACCGTTTGCGGGGTGGTTCTCCCTCTGCAGGGGGTGGGGTGCTGGTGTGGTGGTCCTGTGGCGGTGCCTCCTGTCCAATAGTGCCGGCGGAGGTGGTGGGCAGTTCATCGTCCATGCTAGTGTCAGGGGCCCCTTGTAGTGCCACAGTGTCCCTCCTGGTGTGAGTACTTCCTTCAGCACCCCTACGATGGTGCCCAGGGTGGAATTGATGGTTCTGAGTTCCTCCTGCAGGTGCTGGGTCTCCTGAAACTTGGCCAGTACGGTTGCCATCGTCTCCTGGGAGTGGTGGTAGGCTCCCATGATGGAGGAGAGGGCCTCATGGAGAGTGGGTTCCCTGGGCCTGTCCTCCCCCTGTCGCACAGCAGCCCTCCCAGTTCCCCTGTGTTCCTGGGCCTTCGTCCCCTGGACCATGTGCCCACTAACCACTGCCCCCAGGTCCCTGTTGTTGTTGGGGTGGTGGGTTAGCCTGGGTTCCCTGTAGTGGTGGACACACTGCTGCTTGACGTGTCCTGCGGACAGAGGTATGGGCCCGCTGGGTGGGTGCTGTGCTGGTGTTTCCAGAGGGGGGAAGCTCTGTGGTGGCCTGTGATTGTGTCAGGGGAACTGACTGTCCAGAGGTCCCCGATGGGCCGGGCTGGTCATCTAGATCCAGTTGGACAGAGCTGCAGTCATCACTGTGGGCCTCTTCTGTTGGTGGTGTGGACATGTGTGGACTCTCCTATCCGGTGACGTTGGGTAGGGGTCCTGCAGGGGTATAAAAGGATGTTTATTACATCTGTGTGTGCCATGGTGTGCAATGGGTGGGTGTCCGTGTACCCCAGTGCTTGCATTCCTGTGTAGGACCTTGTGTGATGATGGTTTAGGGGGGTGTATGGGTATGTGCAGTGGCCATGCTTTGGTGATGGGTATCTATGCTTTGTTGTTGCATGCAGGGCTTGGTGTTGTGATAGTGGAACATTTGTGAGGAGTAGGAGTGATGGGGTGAGGGTGAGGGTGGGGGTATGTGATGGCATGCAGGTAGGGTGGGGGATGTAATAGTTAAGATTTGACTTACCAGAGCCCATTCCTCCATCTACTCCTGCGAGGCCCTCAAGATGCAGAATCGCCAAGACCTGCTCCCCCCATGTTGTTAGTTGTGGGGGAGGAGCAGGGGGTCCGCCGCCAGTCCGTTGAACCGCAATGTGGTGTCTTGAGACCACGGAACGCACCTTCCCCGTAGGTCGTTCCACCTCTTCCTGATGTCATCCCGATTTCTTGGGTGCTGTCCCACTGTGTTGACCCTGTCCACTATTCTGCGCCATAGCTCCATCTTCCTAGCTATGAAGGCGTGCCATGGGGTGGTGTGGGTGATGTGTGGGGTGGGGTGTGTGGTGATAGGTGGGGTGATATTTAGTGGTGTGTTGTGTGAGGTGCGTGGAAGTTCTGTGGGTAATGGTATTATGTGCCTGTGGATGGTTGTTAGTTGTTTGTGGTGTCTCTCTCTGGCCTTCGTTCGTGATTTTTGGTTGTGGGGGTTTGTGGGTGATGTGGGTGTGTGTTTTATATTGTATTGAGTGTGTGGGAGTGGTGTGTGTATGTGTATCAGGTGTGTGTATTTCGAATTTTCCAATGTGGCTGTGTTTTGTAAATGTGTGTCGTGATAGTGTGGGCGTATTTCTGTTGGCGTGACGGTGGAGGATTTGTTTTCGCCAGTTTATCACTGACCTTTGGTGTGGTGGACTTGTGTGGGTGTCTGAATTTTGGCAGATTCCAAGCAGTGGGTCATAATGGCCGTGGTGGGAGGCTGCAGCGGTGTGTTGGCGGTCTTCTGCACGGCGGTAAGCGGCTTTTACCGCCAATGTTGTAATGACCCCCAAAGTGTCTAAAGTCTTTGAAAAACAAGTAAATGTCTCTTAAAAACAATGAAAGTCTCTTGCAAGTACAAAGTACCTGGTTTGTGTTCAAAATCCCCGCAAGGGACCGAAGAGTAGGCGATGGGTGGAAAATGGGGAGGTGTGCGTCGGTTTCGCCCCTTCGCACACTGACTTGCATAATTATTTTCCACGCAGGGGAAGGCTTTGCGTCGATTTCTGGCTCACGGACTTGGTTCCTCTTCGGGTTGCGGGGTTTCTGGCATCTCGGGGTCTGTGCGTGGAATCCTGGGCTTGTGAAGCAAAGTCACAAGCGCTGCATCGATCCAGTTGCCATTGCGTGGAATTTTCCCCTGCATGGCAGGCACTGCATCGATTCCTCTTTGGAAGTCAGGCTGCGTCGTCCCGGGTCGGCTGTGCATCGATCCGGTGGGCTATGCGTCTAAGTTCTGGTCGCATCGCAGGTGCCTCGTCGATCTTCTCCTTGCAAAGTCGCGCTGCGTCGTTCCAGTTCGGCGTGCGGTGAATTTCTGTGTGCTGTTTTTAGCAGGCTGTGCATTTAATTTTTGCCACACATGGAGTCCAGTTGCAGGAGACTTCAGGGAACAGGAGGCAAGCTCTATCCAAGCCCTTGGAGAACACTTCTCATCACAGCCAGGGAGCAGCGAGGCAGCAGGCCAACAGCAAGGCAGCAGTCTTTGTCAGAAAAGCAGACCCGGTGAGTCCTTTGGGCAGCCAGGCAGTTCCTCTTGGCAGGTCTGGTTCAGGGATTCTTCTCCAGCAGGTTTCTTGTTCAGACGTGTCTGTGAGGTAGAGTGTCTACCCCAAGAAGTATCGAAAGTCTGTGTTTTTGGGTCCTCTTCTTATACCAGACCGACCGCCAAACTCGTAATCAGGCTCCTAGTTTAAGTAAAAAGGCGAAAAACAAAATGGATTATAATGAGACAAGTTGTCAAGTTATAAATTAAATATTTGGCGCAAATTGCACCTTTTGTATAACTGAATAATGGAACTGTATTTCTTTTAACAGACAACATAATCTAGGTGGAACAATGGACCAGATGTGTAAAGGGTATGCCAGATAGCAGGAGGAATAAATAAAGTTAGTTGAGAAATAAGAGGACAGAATTTACTGGCCTGTAATAAAGTGAGTAATTGAGTAATGTATTAAAAACTGAGCTATAGAAAAGACTGCAAAGCCATACTGTGTCTCTGTAGAATTATGCTGCATGAGAGAGGAATTCTAAAACCAGAAATACTGATTTTAAATATAATGGGCATGAAACTAAATATTGTGACTGAAAGGAAATTCAGGGGAAAATATCAAAATTTGAGGATATTAATTCTCGGACAAATTGCTTCATGTGAAATAAATAGATAATCCAATGACAATGAGCGTGCTAACTTTGAGTATCACAGCTGGAATTATTTATTTTCTGTGGAACAACAAAAAACTAATGCTTAACTGAAATTCAACAGCACAGAAGTTTACCTAAGTAAGAAGTTTAACTTCTGCACCACCTTTGTGGGTAATCATCTACCAAAAACCTCTATTGCTATCCCTGTGGGATTGCTGCCTGGCATTGCAGGCCCTGAATCACAAGGACCTGTTTCCCCTGGAATATAAGCCAACTAATTTACAAAAATCACTCTCTGTTTATCCATGAACTTCCTGAAGTCACCAGAAATACTAGTGAAAATTCTTCCTCCCATTTCTGAACAATAAATAGAAAAATGCATTAGCAAATCCTCAATAACAATTGAAATGGGACCAACATCATTCCTAAATACAATCTAAGCAACACAATGATCATAATGAAGCAATAGCATCTTATTCCCTAACATTTCTGTCTTTCATACCTCTCCAGCCATACTATAGTTATGGTCCTGTCACTGTCATCCCCCATAACACTAGAACAAGCAAACTGCCATTTACTGTCTACAGCATGATTTTTGTACCAGCTTCAAATTACTATTAATCTGTTATTCCATACAAGAACTACACTGCAACCAAATGGCCAAAACAAAACTCCCCACTATTCACATCGTCAGTCTTCAAACAACAGAGAACAAACCTAGTGAGATATTACTCAGAGTGGCACAACAAACCCACCTTCTCAAACACTAATTACTGATTCTCCAGAATGTCATAGTGCAATCTGATTGCAAAACACATACAAACTTCACATCCAGTTTGCCATATTTTCCAAGCTGAATAACAGAGTCTTTACAGAAGAAAACTGTAAAACATCTAACTATCCATGAAACGAACAGCAAGCTTGTATTGCTGAAACTGAATCCTGGATATCCCAATTCCAACTAAGAGCATTAGGTATTCAACTGCATCTGTTCAATCTTAGTTCCACCCACTCCAATTACCCCAAACTCCTAGAGCAGCCTGCACTCTCCTTTAGCAAGATTCAACAACTCCACAAATATGATGCCTTCCCATTTCCCACTATGCACACCATTGCTAGGAAGCACTAGACAAAAACACCTTCCACAACCCTGGAAAAGAGCTGACCTTGCAAACTTTGGACACATCAGATCTATTCAATCACAAAGTGCCAACATAGGTACGATCAGTAATTATTTTTTTACATCCTTTTAAATGCCTGGTCAGTAAACACACAGCACAATGAAATATTCAACCTCATCAACAATCATAATATTGACACACTTTTCATCAAAGAATCAGGCCTGAAAGAACAATCCAACACCATTTTAGACTTCCTTATGCCATAAGACACAATCCACAGAGCATACAGACAACACAAAATAGAAGGGGCAAAGACATGATCAGTAAAAGTTCCATCACTTGAACGGCCTCCTCTGCACATGCATATGATACTTTTGAATGCCTGAACCTAACAATTAGGATTTCATGCATTGTTACCCTTTATATAGATACAATCTACGACCCACCCAAAAAACACAAAACACCAAGGGCCTCACCAGGAGGGGTTAAATTCTGATCCCTTTGCAAAAGTGCCTTTACAATGGCAATGTCACCTTCTGAAAAGATAACTCTAACCCAGACTCGCCTAACCACCAAGCAATCCTATTTCACATTCCTAACAACTCTAATCCTTCCAGAATCAAGCCTTGAAGACCAGAAAACTCAGCTGCTTAATCAGAAAACAACTTCTCCTCCTACCAAGGACATCACCACCCTAAGCTCAAGCATCTCGACCATCTATAGGAGCAACAAAAACACTACTCATGATTGAGAGAAAATATTAACAGCTACTGCTGACAACCCTGGTCTCCAACATTTCAAAGATCATTTGAACCATGTTCATCTAAATGCCCAACCAAATCACAAAGTATCCTCAAGATGTGAAAAAAGAATAAAGAAAAGTGAAAATATCCCAAATATTATCCTAGGCTAGATTATTACAGAAACAATATATTGTAATCATATGTTCTCCAAACTCTCCCTACATTCCTGAGCAAATAATATACTCCCCCAATGACACACAATTCCTTTTCTGCCACACCAAACAACTCTCGACCATACAGAAGACTCCATCATCATCACAGAGAAAAGATTTGAAGAATTCCTCATTACTTCAGAGGCAAATCAACTGACAGGAAGTTGGAGGAATGTAGGAAGTTGGCTCTTTATACAGTGGACCAAAAAGAGGTACACTGTGCAAAGAGTCCAAGCAATCCCCAGAGGTATCACAGAGGCATAAATGACATCCCAAATGCTCTCTTTTTGGTTAATGTGATCGAGCAGTCAGGTTTATGAGAGGATAGTGCTAAGCATGTAAGGCACAAACTCATGCAGTAAGTGAGATACACTCAATAAAGAAATCTGACACCAATTTATAAAAATAACACATACTTTTATATCAAGTTTGATACCAAGATCACTGGAGTCAGGTGAGTAATTCTCACTTTAAAATGTTTAGAGTTTTTTTTTTAAAGTAGACTGTGCATTGTTCAGGAAGCTTCAATGTAATCCTATGGAGGAAAACAAGGACAGCAATCCAGGTAGAGAACAATGACTCACGGGACCAATCTCCTTGACTCAAGGGGAATTTGGGGGATGGTCTAAGGCCACACCAACAGGTCACCTTGGGGAGCTCTGGTGTGTCCGGGTGCAGAGGTGTGTTACAGCATTAGGTGTCCCATTCAAGTCTCTGGGGATCGGTCTGGTTACAAAGTCACTGCAAGGATGGACTAGAAAGACAGTCCATGGGATCCCACAGGGAGGGTTGCCCCTTGAGGTCCTCAGGCATGTGGGGACACCATCAGTCCACTCCTCCTTGTGCTGTTGGTTGTGGCTGCAGGGGTGCCTTCTGGTGCCGGGTCCAGTTTCTTGCTGTTGTGGGGTGAGCGCAGAAACACTCTGCATGCGTGGACTGGTGGTCCACTCTGAACAAACCAACTAGTGGGATCAGGTCTGACAAGGTGGGGTTATGTGGGGGCACACCTAGGTCTCTTCTCTTGGGTTTGGGGCAAACGGGTGCAAAGGTGTTGTAGAGTGTAGGATCTTTGCCTCCTGGTCACTTGTGGTTGCTAGGGGGTCTGCAGACACATCATGCATCATCCTTTTGTATTGCTAAAGTTGCCCTAAGTGTGAAAGGCATACCCAGATGTGAGTCTCTTGCTCACTGTGCCACTGGATTCAAGCTAGCCTGGCTGATAAAGGATGATACCCTGAAACCAGCCCCAGAAACAGGGGAACAGGTTCAAGACTGATTTGTATATGGCTGGGTCCAAAATGGGGTGGCATGGTGAGCAAAAGAGCAATGGATTAAACCCAGATCTGTAACTTGGGGTGAGTGCTTCATCATCCTTTTGTGTTGGGTTTGTGGTGGTCTCGGTCCTCTCAGGGATTTTTGGGTGCCTGCAGATGCAGGGGCGGCAGGACAGGTCAGTTGCTCCTCAAGGGTCCAGTGCAGCAAACAGGCCGGCAAGGTTGGCACCAATTCAGTCATGCTGCTCATTTCTCTGGTTCAGCAGCTTCTTGTCCACTCCTTCTTTTGTGTCCAGCGAAGATATGAGGATCTGGTATCAGGGGGTAAATACTCAATTTAGGAGGCATTAAGGGGAATGAAAAGTAGTAGGTGATGGTCGTCTTGCCAGATGGGCCCAGAGGCAGGGGATTGGCATCTTCCTCTTAGGAAGGCCAGTTCTGCATATCAAAGCCATTGGGCTTCTTTGAAGCTTCTGTCTTCAAATGCAGGTCATCCTATGGGGAGGGGCTGGGTAACATTCCAGCCCGGACAGGCTTTTGTTTTTGACCTCTCACGAGTGGAGGCTTTGCCCCTGGGAAGTCAGATTCTCATCTGTTGGTGGCAGGCTGGCTAAAACTAGTCAGTGAGCTCACCAGCAGTTGGTAGGTTTTCTGGGAGGCACCTCTAAGGTGCCCTATGGGTGCATTTATTAATAAGTCCATCACAAGAATCAGTGAAGGTTTATTTAGACAAGATGTTTGATACCAAACATCCCTATGTTCAGAGAATCATGCAGCTGGGGAACTTGTATTGACCAGTGTCCAGCACATGTATTTAAAATGTCTTCCCTGTACACTGACTGTCTAAGAATTGACAAAGACATATTAGGGGCATCTTTGCTCATACATATATGCCCTCACTTGTAATGTAATGCACCCTGCTTTAGGGCTGAAGGCCACGCTGTAGGGGTGACTTACAAATATTACAAGCAGTGTTTTAGGGGACATGGCACACACGTGTGTGCCATGTTGCGTTTTTAATTTTGGGAGCACCTTGTCACACATCCTGCAATAGCAGCCTTCATAAGGTTGGTGCTGGGTCCCTCGGACTGGCAAAAGGCATGCTGCAGCTCTGAGGGGCCCTCTTCAGTACCCATGACCTAGGTACCACGGGTACCATTCATTAGCGACTTATGGGGGGGTGAAGGGCTGGTCAGTTGGGCATCAAGTGACCAGATTTCTTGTTTTAGGGAAGGAACACTGGCATTGGGGACCTGGTTAACAGGAACCCAGTGCACTTCAGACCAAGTTACAGCTAAAAACCAGGCAGAAAGTGAGGGGGTACTGCAGGGAGAACCCAGCTTCCTACAAGAAGGCTGTGAGGATCAGGTAGGGCGTCATAGATTGTTGTTGCTGTAGTATGAAAAGCAGGATGGCATCGGGGGCTCTTGTCGCTGTAGCTTGGATGGGTATTGCATTATGGTCACTGTGGACTATAATTTCTTAGTGCAAAGTGTGGCTGTCTTTGCTGTAGGATGAAGACCAGGACTCACTTAATCTGGGCAGTAGAGTTTTGGCATCATAGGGTCTGTTTGCGGTTGTAAGGAGCCCAAACTTCAGGATTTTCACCTTTTCTTACAAAGGAGTTATATCTGCTGCCAGACAGGGATCCAGGACCTGGGAACGCACCTCTTGAGGATCAGACACTCACTCAAGCAGAGGTCAGCAGGGCTCAGCCACGTCCAGTTGAAGCTGGCCAGCTTGGTAGTTGCAGGGAGGCTTCTGAAGCCTGTTTTGTCCCTTCCAGCCAATTGCCCTTTGGATTCTGGTTGGATTGGGATGAAGGAAATAAAATTCATTCTTCCTCCTCAGACATGAAGGCAGTCCTCTAGAAGAAAGGCAACACTTCTTCTGTAACTTTCACATGTTCAAGAGTGTTCTGTTGAGTGGCTTTGGCAGTCTAATATTTATATCTGGTGCCAGCCTTTGTGAGGTGTGGACTCCCTGTTATACCTCTATAACTGGTTCTGGAAAATTCTTCCCCTTACTCTGTCTAGGCACCAAACTGTCTGGGGTGTCACAAAAGGCAGGCAGGCCTGGTGTCAGATTCCTTTGTGTGGATTGAAGGCAACGTGGGGATAGGTGTAGCCCCTCTCCATTCATCTAAACAGGATGGCCCATCCTGTCCCCACCTAAGCCCCCTTTGTGTCACTGTTTGGAAGAATACACAAACCCCCAACAGCAGAACTGTTCACAGTCATGTGTCCCAGGACCCTGGCAGAAGGCACAAATGGTTAGGATAAACAATGCAAACCTTTTAAAAGTAGCATTTTCAGAATTGTGACTTAAAGTGCTACTTTACCATCAAAATCACTATAAATGTGAAGGGCTCCACCCTTAATCTAGTTCTGGGTGGCTTGTGCACTGCTTCAGATCTATTACAACACAGGATTCACATTTTACACAGTCTCATCTGAAAAAGATTGTCAGAAAATTGTTAATAATTGAAGCTAGATGTATCCAAAGCGCTTGAAACAGAGCTCAGCTCTGATTGCATAACATTGGCTGCCTTCAGTCATTTATTAGGTTTGTCGGTTAAACAGGTCAGACCTGTATTTCCAGCACTGAGCATTAACTTTCCCTTTTTTTCATTATTTTTAATGAAGCTTCACTGCTTCCTTCCTAACAGAAACCAGACACTCTCATTGGCCGTGTCTGGTGCTGAACGGCTGCCAGAGATTAGAACATACAGTACATTGCTTTGCATAGCCTTTCACCAGGAAAGACAGTCTGCCCACAGCTGCTGCACAAACGAATCCACGATAACCATAACCTCTTGATGCATAGCGTTTTCAGAGTGTTATTTGAGGGCAATATGAAGTTCATGTCTATAACCTTTCTACCAAGTAAAGTCATGTTTTCACGTTTTTCATTCACAAATGTGCTGTCTGTATAGCAAAAATTAACATAATTGGTCCTAATATGTTTAAGACTCTATTGCCATCTTCCTATAACTTTAGAATCATTTCAAGTGTGCTTAGAGTATTCAAGAAGCACATATAGGACTCACTGCACAACTGTGTAATAATATGCTCCTCTCATATTTCATGAAAATATTCAAATGGCACACAATCTGTGAGTGCCATAGCTGGTGGTTGCGGATGTTGTTAATGTTATAAAGGAAAGTTGAAGATAAGTAATCAAACAAACTACATTTGGCCCAATACACAAAAAAACTAAAGTACTTTTGGAAACCATGAATATACGTTTTTGCCTTTTTTTTCAATTCACATACATTCTAAGAAGAACATCTTGAAGGTTGTGGCAGGTGCAGTTTCCAGGCATACTCCTGGGAATGCAATGTGACATCTTGCAAAGGGTCCCATTACCCCCTGCAGCAGTGGGAATTGTGCCTGCTGTTCATATATTTTTTTTTTTACTCTGCAGGAAAACATTTTTCTCTATGGAGAAAGCCCTTCAAATACACCTCTAACAAACCTGGAGATGATGGCCCTCATTACAACCCTGGCGGTCGGTGTTAAAGCGGCGGTAAGACCGCCAACAGGCCAGCGGAAAAGAAATTGAATCACGACCATGGCGGAAACCGCCAACATAGACATGCACTTTAACACTGTGACCGCCACAGCGGTACCAACAAACAACATGGCGGTCACCGCCAACAGACAGGCGGAAGACAATGTACCGCCCACACTATTATGAGAGACCAATCTGCCACCTTTTCCGGGGCGGAACCAACGCGAACAAAAACACGGCGGAAACAGGACTTGGAAGGGAAAACACTCACCTCTACACAACCCACGAGGAACCAGGACGCCATGGAGCCAGAACTCCAAATCCTCCCTGCAATAGTATTCCTGCTCCTCTACCAGAAGCACGAACGACGGCGGCGACGACCATGGTGAGTACTGCACCTAGAACACAGGGGAGGGGGAGGGAAAAGAGAGTGACACACACACCCAACACGCAACACCCCCACCCCCACCCTCACCCACAACAACACACACACTAATACATGCTGCAACATTGCATTTACACCCCCCAACCCCCACTGGAAGAATGCAATGATAAAAGGAAATGATTGTAACAAATGTAATCAATAAAAATACATTAGACAAAACTTGAAATACAGTATAAACAATTATGTACACCAACTATACAAGTCCGGATAGTGCACCATTCATAGTCCGTGGACCACTGGGCCCAAAATGCATGGGCGAGGCCCACACTCGATACCAGACTCCAAACGGAGAGAACGCTGCTGGGGCATTAGATCGAAATGAAACAGGCACCTCAGGGGGAAGGGAAGGGGGGGCACCTCAGCCGAATGAGTGCACAACGCCAGCTCCATGAGGGGGCTCCATGCCCATTGATGTATCCTAGGGAGTGCAAAGCCACTGTGTCTCAAATCTCCTTTATCCTGGGGAGTGCAATGCCACAGTCTCTCAAGTCTCTGCAGTGGGTGGTTTGCCCACTGCTGCATCCTGGGGAGTGCAAAGCCACAGTCTCTCAAGTCTCTCCAGTGGGTGGTTTGCCCACTGCTGCATCCTGGGGAGTGCAAAGCCACAGTCTCTCAAGTCTCTCCAGTGGGTGGTTTGCCCACTGCTTTATCCTGGGGAGTGCAAAGCCACAGTCTCTCAAGTCTCTCCAGTGGGTGGGCTGCCCACTGCTTTATCCTGGGGAGTGCAAAGCCACAGTCTCTCAAGTCTCTCCAGTGGGTGGGTTGCCCACTGCTGCATCCTGGGGAGTGCAAAGCCACAGTCTCTCAAGTGGATGCCTTTCTCCACTGGTTCTGGAGGGGGCTTTGTGCCCAGAGTGCTTCATCCTGCCAAGGACTGAGGTAGTGGATGTGATACTCCACTGGTTCTGGAGGGGGCATGGCTCAGGATGTCGCGGGACCAGATGTGGTGCTGGCTGCGGTGTCAGTCGCGGCGGTGCTTGCGGCTGCCTCAGTGGCATCAGTGCTGGCGGCGGTGTCATTAGCGGCGGTGCTTGCGGCAAACTCTGTGGCATCGGTGCTGTTGACGGCCTCTGTGGAATCTGTGCTGGCGGCGGCCTCTGTGGAATCGGTGCTGGCGGTGGTCTTTGTGGTGGCGGTCTTTGTGGCGCCAGTGCTGGTGGCGTGCTCAGTGACTGCAGTGCTGGTGGCGGGCTCACTGACTGCGGTGCTGGTGGCGGGCTCACTGACTGCGGTGCTGGTGGCGGGCTCAGTGTCTGCGGTGCTGGCGGCGGTCTCTGTGGCAGCGGTGCAGGTGTCGGTGCTGGTGGCGGTCTTGTCCGCCGTGCAGGTTGGCGTGGACGTGGACCTGCCCTTGATTTTCGGGCCCTTCCCCACCTTGGATGGTGGCGCAGCTGTCTTGCCACTTTCCACTTTTGTTTTGCCTGAGCCCTTGGTGGCAGGTGTTTTCCCCTTCTCCCTCCAGGATGTGGGCAACTTTTTTACTTTTGGAGGTGGTGGAATGTCCTTGCCCTCGCTCCGTGAGACACTGCCAGCCCTGTTGCGTGGCGCACTCCAAAATCCCGCTATTGCTGGCACCACTGTGCCCGGTGATGTGTGGCTGAGGTGCTGGGTTGGGACCTGGAAAGGCGGGCCCTAGGGGATCGAGGGGAGGTGTAGGAAAGAGGTTAACATTTGATAGGAAAAGCTTTTTAGACACACTGGGACGGGTAGATGGAGGGGGTTTGGGAGTGGAGGAAGAGGTAGTGGATGTAGGAGGTGTACGTTTGCTGACTTTGGGTGAAGGTGCATGGGCTGGAGGCTGTTGTGAGGTGAATGGCTGTTGGGTAGGTCTGTGGCTGCGTTTGTGTACTTTGGGAGGAGGGCTCACAGACACACTGGTAGAGGACACAGGGGATGTGTGAATGGTAGTGGGGGTGGTGAGTGCACGTGAGCGGTGTGTGGTGATGGGCGTGCTGGTGATGGAGGTTGTGGCTGAACATGTAGTGCATGCAGGCGTGAGTGGAGATGAGACAAGGAGGAAGGAGGGAGACGTGGAGGAGTGGGACACAGTGGAGGCAGTGGGTGTTGGTATGTGTGCATGGATATGATGCTTGTGTGAGTGCCTATGGGATGTGTGGTGCTTATGTTTGCCTGAGCCACCCTTGTGTGTTGATGTGTGTGCATGCTGGTCTGATGGTGTGCTTGGGATAGGCTGAAGTACAGGGGATTGGGTCTGGGTGGAGGAGGTTGAAGGGGGGAGGCTGCACACAGGGACAATGGCTGCCATCCGTGCAGAGGCCAGAGCCTGAAATGCTCGCTGTTGGGCTGCCTGGCCAGAATGAATGCCCTCCAGGTATGCATTTGTTTGATGTAAATGCCTCTCTACACCCTGCATGGCATTCAGAATGGTAGACTGCCCAACAGTGAGGAATCTCCAGAGGTCAATAGCCTCCTCACTGAGGGCAGCAGGGCTGACTGGGGCAGGGCCTGAGGCGAAGGAAATACCCACCCTCCTGGGTGAGCGGCCACGGGACACACGCTGAGGGGCTGCTGGGAGGGCAGTGCTGGTAGGGGGGGTGGCGGCTGTACCTGTTGATGGGGGGGCACAGAGGGGCCCGCCACCGCAAGGGAGCTCCCATCAGAGGAGGAATCGCTGTCGCTGGTCTCTGCTCTTGTCCCCGCTGTGGAGCTTCCCTCGCCCTCAGTCCCACTGGTGACTTCAGACTCTGTTGTCTCGCCCTCCAGGGCCATGTGGGATTGTGGGATGCAGCTCCCTTTTGCTCTGGTGGCACTGCTCCTCTGCCTGATGATGCTGATGGACACAAGAACAGGGAGACCACAAAAAGGGGGGGGAAGAAAGAAGAAAGACATGTTCAGTGCATGCAATACCGCTACCGTTGGCGGACACTACAGACACAGCAGCCCTCTGCACTACGCCATGCACTTAGAGTTCCCTAATTAGGGACATGGGGTACAAGGCCTATGCCCGATTGCTGCACACATGGAAGTCACAGGAGCCTGACTAGGTGTAGATGGCTCTTACCACTGGTGGGGTTGGGGTGCCACATAGCCTGCCTCACGAAGGGACCTTGCCTACAAACCTCGCCCTGGCCTAGGGGAACCCACAGCCCACCTCCCCACCCAGACACCTTGTAATGCATGCAGAGTCAGATGGATGTGAATGTACTCACCCCCTTATGGCTGCTCTGATGACCTCAAGCGCCCATCCAACTCCGGATATGCCACTGCCAGGATCCTGAACATCAGGGGGGTCATGGTGCGACGGGCACCCCTCCCATGTTGGGAGGCCATCCCCAGCTGGGCCTCCACCGTCTTCTTGCTCCAGTGGCGAATGTCCTCCCATCTTTTACGGCGCTCCGTCAGTGGTGGACCCCCAGGGTCCGGACGTCCTTGGCGATGGTACGCCAAATATCCTTCTTCTGGTGGGCGCTGACCTAGAGGAATAATACAGGGGAAAAGGATACTCTTTAACCGTCCGGACCATCACAGTCATTGACCCATGTTCCCACCCTTGCCCTGACGCACATACACTCACCGTCCACTCATGCAGGCCTCAGTCCCCCCTCCCCTGTATCTTTCATCCACACCACTCCAAACTGGCATTGCACATACAGCATGCTTACAGTGTACTCACCTGTTTGTATGCAGGACCATAGAGTAGCGTGTACTGGGGAGGACCCCATCCACTAACTTCTCCAACTCCTCCGCAGTGAAGGCAGCGGCCCTTTCCCCAGAAACATGAGCCATTGTCGCTTCCAGACTGAGGTCACAGCAGCACTTGCAGTGTAGGTCCTCTCCTGTTGAATGTCAGGTATCAAGTGAGTGTACAGATAGAAAATGGTGGTGACGTCTGCGGCGGTGGGTACCATCACCGCTGGCGTACATCATCATTGGTTCCTGGGACCCATAGGGTCCAATGTTAACCAATGCAGGATTGCGCCATGGTCTTCGACCGCCTACCGCGACGGTGTACAATGCCAGCGCAGTCACCTCATATCCCCTTGTCCCACATTACAGGTCAAGCAGCCGACATTTCAGGGGGCCACATGGCATTAATTTTAAATGCGTCACACCTATCTAGGCCTTGTATACACACAGTGACAGGCACAGTGCGGATTGACAAATGTGTGCAATAAATTCTTTTTTTAAGACCTCAGTGTTGGCTGACTCTGTGCTCGCTGTTCTCGTCCATAGGGCACGTCCTCTGGGGCAGGTGAGGAGATGGCAGCATCCTCCGGTGTACAGACCGCTGGAAGACAGGCACATCATTATCACTTACAGACTTGATTGTGCCACAATCCAGGAACTGTGTGCCCAGTTGGAGCCAGACCTGATTTCAGCTATCCACCATCCCACAGGAATCCCCCCTCTAGTGCAGGTCCTGTCAGTACTCCATTTCCTGGCAAGTGGGTCTTTTCAAACAACAGTGGCCATTGCATCAGGGATGTCCCAGCCTATGTTCTCAAACGTGTTGTCCAGAGTGTTGTCTGCCCTGCTGAAACACATGCGCAGCTACATCGTTTCCTCTCAGGTGGAGGATTTGCCCACAGTGAAAGGTGACTTCTATGCCCTGGGACATATCCCCAACATCATAGGTGCCATTGATGGGAGCCATGTGGCATTGGTACCCCCCCCCCGCAGAAGTGAACAGGTGTACAGAAACAGGAAGAGCTACCATTCGATGAATTCGCAGATGGTGCATTTGGCCGACCAGTATATCTCCCATGTGAACGCCATGTTTCCAGGCTCAGTGCATGACGCTTACATTTTGAGGAATAGCAGCACCCCTTATGTGATGGGGCAACTACAGAGGCATCGTGTGTGGCTAATAGGTGAGGACAAGGACCCTATACCGTGTGAATGATTGTCTGGGTCTGGGGTTGTCCCTAAGGGTTAGTGTGTGTCTAACAGTTGTCCCTCGACATTTGCAGGTGACTCTGGGTACCCCAACCTGTCATGGCTACTGACCCCAGTGAGAAATCCCAGGACAAGGGCAGAGGAACGCTACAATGAGACACATGGGCGAACTAGGAGAGTGATCGAAAGGACCTTCGGCCTCCTGAAGGTCAGATTCTGGTGCCTCCATATGACAGGTGGTTCGGTATACTACTCAAAAAAGAAGGTGTGCCAGATCATCGTGGCCTGCTGTATGCTGCACAACCTGGCTTTGCGACGACAGGTGCCTTTTCTGCAGGAGGATGGTCCAGAAGGAGGTCTTTTGGCAGCTGTGGAGCCTGTGGACAGTGAAGAAGAGGAGGCAAAAGAAGAGGATATCGACAACAGAAACAACGTTATCCAGCAATACTGCCAGTGAGACACATGTAAGAAGACATCACTGCCTGCTACATCTCATACAATTGTTAGACCTATCATATGTCTGTCACTTTCACCCAGTTTATGGGCCCTGACTTGTCACTTTGCCTTTCCACTTCACAGATGTGGGTTCCACTGTGTGACCTCATGGACTAGAGCTGTGTGACATAGGTATGTTGACAATACAATGGACATTGCTATTTTCCTTAGTTATGGCAAATACACATTTGTGAAAGCACAGACTGACTCCAGATTGTTTTGTGATTCAAAGGTGTTTATTTAAGTGCAAAATAGTGGAGGGGGTTGTAAAATGGTCAGGAGTGATGGTGGAGGAATGTCCATGGCAGAGTCCAGTTATTTGTCTCACAGGTGCATTGTCCAAAGGGGCATAGTATGTGAAGCTAGGGCAGTTTAAGGATGGACAGGGTGACGAAGTGGGACAGAAGGATGACATTCAGGGTGGTCTCATTTCTTGGCGGGGGTCTTGGCATTGTTCTCTGTCTTTGTCCTGGATCTCAGGGACCGTTTGCGGGGTGGCTCTCCATCTGCAGGGGGTGGGGTGCTGGTGTCGTGGTCCTGTGGCGGTGCCTCCTGTCCACTAGCGCCAGTGGGAGTGGTGGGCTGTTCATCATCGAGGCTAGTGTCAGAGGCCCCTTGTTGTGCCACCGTGTCCCTCCTGGTGTTCACAAGGTCCTTCAGCACCCCTACAATGGTGACCAGAGTGGTGTTGATGGACTTGAGTTCCTCCCTGATTCCCAAATACTGTTCCTCCTGCAGCCGCTGGGTCTCCTGAAACTTGGCCAGTACCGTTGCCATCGTCTCCTGGGAATGATGGTACGCTCCCATGATGTTGGAGAGGGCCTCGTGGTGAGTGGGTTCCCTGGGCCTGTCCTCCCCCTGTCGCACAGCAGTCCTCCCAGTTACCCGGTTTTCCTGTTCCTCTGTCCCCTGAACCGTGTGCCCACTGCCACTGCCCCCAGGTCCATGATGTTCTTGGGGTGGTGGGTTAGCCTGGGTTCCCTGTAGTGGTGGACACACTGCTGCTTGACGTGTCCTGGGGACAGAGGTATGGGCCAGCTGGGTGGGTGCTGTGCTGGTGTTTCCTGAGGGGGGAGGCTCTGTGGTGGCATGTGCCAGTGTGTGGGGAACCGACTGTCCCGAGGTCCCAGATGGGCAGGGCTGGTCATCTAGATCCAGTTGGACAGAGCTGCTGTCATCACTGTGGGCCTCTTCTGTGGGATGTGGACATGTCTGGAACCTCCTGCCCTGTGACGTTGGGTAGGGGTCCTGCAGGGGTGTAAAGGCATGATTATTGCATCTGTGTGTGCCATTGTGTGCAATGGGTGGGTGACCCTGTACCCCAGTGCTTACATTCTTGTCTAGGACCTTGTGTGCTATGTGGTTTGGGGATCTGTGTGGGTATCTGTAGTGGACATGCTTTGCTGATGGGTGTCCATGCTTTGTTGTTGCATGCAGGGCTTGGTATTGAGATGTGTGGGTTGTGATAGTGGGACATATGTGAGGTGTTGGAGTGCTGGGGGTGAGGGTGGGGTATGTGATAGCATGCAGGTAGGGTGAGGGATGTAATAGTTAAGATTTGACTTACCAGAGTCCATTCCTCCTGCTACTCCTGCGAGGCCCTCAGGATGCAGTATAGCCAAGACCTGCTCCTCCCATGTTGTTAGTTTTGGGGGAGGAGGTGGGGGTCCACCGCCAGTTCTCTGAACTGCAATCTGCTGTCTTGGACCACGGAACGCACCTTCCCCCGTATGTCGTTCCACCTCTTCCTGATGTCATCCCGTGTTCTTGGATGCTGTCCCACTGCGTTGACCCTGTCTACAATTCTGCGCCATAGCTCTATCTTCCTAGCTATGGAGGTGTGCTGCACCTGTGATCCGAATAGCTGTGGCTCTACCCGGACGATTTCCTCCAGCATGACCCTGAGCTCCTCCTCAGAGAAACTGGGGTGTCTTTGCAGTGCCACGGTGTGGTGTGGGTGATGTGTGAGGTGATGTGTGTTGTGATGTGTGATGTGTTTGTGTGTATTGTGTGTTGTGTGTTGTGTGAGGTGCGTGGATGTTGTGTGAGTGGTGTTGTGTGCCTGTGGATGCTAGTTTGTTGATGGTGGTGTCTCTCTCTGTGCTTCATTCTCAATTTTTGTCGTAGGGGTTCGTGGGTGATGTGGGTGTGTTTTATATTGGTTTGGGTGTGTGGGAGTGGTGTGTGTATGTGTATCAGGTGTGTGTATTTCGATTTGTCCAATGTGGTTGTGTTTTGTAAATGTGTGTGTATTTTGAGAGCGGGGTGTGTACCGCCAATGGAATACCGCGGTTGAAAGACCGCTGCGTGGATTTGTGGGTCGTGATAGTGTGGGCGTATTCCTGTTGGCGTGACGGTGGAGGTTTTGTTATCGGCAGTTTATCACATACCTTTGGTGTGGCGGACTTGTGTGGGTGTCTGGATTTTGGTGGATTCGGCCTGTGGGTCGTAATAGCTGTGGTGGATTTCTGCGCCGCAGCGGTGTGTTGGCAGTCTTCTGCATGGCGGTAAGCAGGATTTACCGCCAATGTTGTAGTGAGGGCCAATGAGTTCCCTTTGTATCCTGGATGGGAATGTACTTGGGTACAATAAATTGCTAAGAATTTCTAGGCTGGGAAGTCGTTGGATCGCAGTTTGCCTATAAATTCAAACCTACATGTTTATCCGTGTTCACAGTCTTACTAGACATGTCACACAATCTAATCTCCAATTCCTGGCCCTTTGCTTTGGATTTACTACTGTGGATTTCTCAGCTCTCGTGGTAGGGACGATTGCCTAGTAAAACCGTTTACTCATACCAAGAACCTTTTTGTAAATTACTAGCAGGATAAATGGAGGAATGTTTTTGCCATAAACATGTTTGCTGTTGAAGATACCTTTGTGAATCAATCTCATTGTCCATCTGAAATAGGCAGGTAGGCAGATCAAAGCTGTGTGAGGTAACATGGCATGAGAGATGACCAGAGAGAGGCATTACTAGGAACACTGCACTGAAATCTCAAGAGAAAATTGTTTTATTGAACAAGCGTAGACAGACTAGCGATGCGTGAGGTGTGAGAAACGTGACTTATGAAAAGCATTTTTAGGATAACAGAAACTAATATGTGACAGAAATATACATTTTCACGAGATGTAGTCAAAACACATTTGTGTGATTTGAGATTGATATGTTTAGGAACATGATCTGACTTTGGAAACCAACACATAGGGCCCCATATATGAGGCCCTAGATGCACACTGCACCACCGAAGTGTCATTTTTTTTAAGCTCCAGGTGCGCAATGTGCCAGCCCATATTTTCAAGGCCACACAAAGCCACCTTGAGTGGCTTTTCATGGCCTTGTAAATATAGACCCCTTTCATGCACAACTCTGTGTGAAAGGAGCGTTCCATGGGTGTTGCTTGGGGCGTACCCATGCAACACATATGGGTCCTGAAGGAATCTGATGCGTTCTCTGATTTACAAGTCTGGGAATGCGCCAGATTCCTACACCACTTCAGGGGTGCTGTAAGAATGACTCAACAGGGAGAAATACATTTATTTATCCCCATTTTTATGGGCGAGCGCAAAGCGCTCCCTCCATTCTGTAATCTCTCTTTGGGCTTGAAACCACGCCCATGCCACGTTAGTCACTTACATTGGTTTGTGGGCTTGCCTTTTAAAATCCGCTTGCTTTCATTTTCTGGTGTTTAGCCCACCTACACAGCACCAGTAAAGTACCAAAAACATAGGAGGCTCGATGGTTTCAGCCTGGGGTCCGGACTACTTTATCTTTTTATTTTCCACACAGCGCGATCGCCCTGCATTTTACATAGCACGATCACGCTGTGTTTTTTTTGCTTTACAACGCTAATAGCTCTAACTCGAACAAGCGCGAGACCCATTGTATTGAAAATGCTTGTTCCTCTTTCTATGGGTGCTGCCTTCTGCAGCATCCATAGAAAGAGGAAACACCTCTTGTGATTGCTTTTATGCAGGAAGGTGTGCCTTCCTGCACAAAAGCAATCACTGAAACAATGCAGGCATCCTTGCACCATGGTGCAATTGTGCCTGTGTTGGGGCTAGGCAGCAATTCATGCACCAGCGCAGGCGGTGAGGACAGAAATGTGCCATATCTTATAGATAGAGCACATTTCTGCCCTTTCCCAGTGGCACAGGGCAGCACAAGGTACTTGCTGTGCCGCTCTGCTCCACAGGCTCCATAAATGAGGCCCATAGTTTTCTGCCTGATATAGACAGGCCAGGATCTTGAGAAGGAACACAATGTAAGCAAAAAACACATCACAACATGGACTGAATATTTACATTGTTTCCTGGCAAAAATAAAAAATAAAACTCTTGCAAGATTTTTACCCAGTAATTTTCCTGACTTGAAAAAGAAGTTTAATGAGCAGTGCCTGGGCCTCATCAAGGAGGCTGTTAAAGTGTAATAATGGGCTGAAAATAAGTCCAGAGCCAATTGTAGAGATTAATGAGGATTAATTTGGTTCATAATTCAGGGAAAGTCATCTCGCCGGTCCTCTTCAGGGAAAGCCACCATTTGAATACTTTCAAAACCCCACATTCCAGTAAGAATGCCCCCAAGACTATTCCATGACACACAAGCCAGCATTCTAAATAGGCTGATGCCAGAGCTGGTGCCAGCCTTAGTTACCACTACCTCCCTCTCATATAATAACATAATCATAAAAATAACACAACATGACATGAGAAAATATAACACGCATTGAAAGCTTACTGAAAAGAAGACTACTAATTTACAGAAAATAAAACACATTTTACTGCAGAATTATTGTATAATTAAACCTTAAGAAATATAGTCATCCAAATATGGAGGACTCTGTATTTTCCTGCCAGCCTTCTTTGACAAGAGGTGTTTGCCACCAGCCTTGCTACTGGTGTTCTTGTCAACTCCTTTGTCATGGCTTTCTCAGCATTCTCCCTATTCCTTCCTTTGTAAAACACCACACAACTGAGATTCCACAGGCGGTGATGCCCTGTCCTGATGGCATTGGTAAATACATTTATAACCCTCATAGGCTTCAACAATTTGCCTCCAACTTCATTCCACACGGACTCTTAATCATGACAACATCACATGTTGACTGTTTTTCATTTTCTTGTCCTCCTTCAACTTCCAGTCCTCAGACACAACTTTCCTTCTCTCACCACTCAGAAACTTGCTGACTCAAGAGTGCTCTAATATAGTATTAGGATGCCTTCCCCGAAACAATACAAATGGTGATTCACTTCATCTTTCCAATTGAGTTGATTGTTCTTAGCTACAGAGATGGTTTCTAATAGCACACAATTAAACTCCCTACCATCCTGTTGGTCTCAGTATGATAGAGACCACATTTCTTGTGATTAATACCACATCCGTGAAGAAAATTCTCCATCTCTTTTGACACAAATTGCACCCCATTGTCTGTCAACAACGTTTCGGGAAGACCCTCACATGCAATCAGGGCTTTAAAAAATGTAGTCACATGTAACGTCGTAACGCCCCTGGAAAAACATACTTCTGGCCACCTGGATAATAAATCCATCAGAACAATGACCTAGCTTTCATGACCATCTCCTGGTATGGGCCCTAGAATGTCCAGGCCGAAGTCTTTCAACTGACCATCAGGACACTAATAATCATAGGTTGCAATTTAGGCTTCATAGCTTTTTCGTTCACAGCACCCTGTATGCAATCTCTGACGGGCCTTCTACCTGTAGATTTATTGCAGGCCACCAGTATGTTGAGCATAGTCTTTCTTTGGTTTTTGAAAATCCCAAATGACATCTGTGTGCTTTATTCAACAATTCTTCTCATAGCATGGTAGGAGGAACTAATATGGTACAATTCAACAGCTTATTATTGTTAGAATTTAACTGTTAACTGATCCTTCACTAACCAGAAGTCTTCACACTCTACACTACCTTGATCTTTATTATGCCAACTGTGCATATCAAATCCATCACCTTTTGCAGCAATTTATCCCCTTTCACCACTTCTTTTCTCTTCTTTTTAGCGATTATTTCCTAGTCAACTTCACATACAAAATCTGTGGGATCACCTGTCGTTGAATTGTTATCCTGTTCCAAACCTACTTCAGATACTAATCAGATACTAATCGGGACAAGGTATCTGCAATCACATTTTCCCTTAAATATATTTTATATGAAAATTCTATTCCTGTAAATTTACAACCCACTTTGAAATTCTAGCTGAAATAGAGGCAATGCCTTTACAAGTAAAGACCTCACACAAGGGTTTATCACTGCCCCACAAAAAGTTCTCACATTTTTTAACTGCCCAATGAACCGCAAGGGCATCCCTCTCCATTACAGAGTATCTAGTTTCAGCTCCTTTCAAACTCCTGGATATTAACATGATGGTATTTCCTGTGCCAAACTTTCCTTGTTGCAAAACAGCACCTAGTCCTTTAAGACTGCCTCTGTTGTGATTATTGAACTCTTATTTGGATTAACCTTTTCTAGTTTAGGAGCCTGTGGTAGTCTATTTTTTAATTATTTAATTAAATTAAATCTCTTTCACTCCAATCAGAACTCTACACAAAGGTAGCTCCTTTCCTTAGTAACTGTCTCATGTTGGAGCTGATATCAGCAAAATTCTGAATTAACTTATTATAATATTCTGCCATTTCAAGGTTCTTCCTTGGTGGATGGAGAAGCAGTGTTCTGAACGTTAGGATCACTTTGCTTACCCAACACCTGTCTGGCCCTGGCATCATGTTTAGAGTCATCCTTTCCATACACCATTATGTCATTTTGGTATATACAAACTCCATCTATCCCACATAATATTATTTCCATAGCTCGTTGGAATGATGATGCTACCAAAACTAGACCAAAAGGTAGCCTGGTGTACCTGAATGTTCTGAACGGTGTGTCAAAGGCAGTGAGATCCTTGGAAGTCTAATCCTATTGTATTTGATAATAGGCTAAGGTAAGGTATATAATGCTGAAGACCTTTCCTCCTCCTATCATCGTCAGCAAAGATCTACACACAATATCAGGCACCCATTTAGTTTCTTAACTGCGACCACTGGAGCAACCCACATGACCCCCTCCACCTCCTCAATTAGTCCCTGAGTTTAAAGTTTTTTTAAACTCTGCTCACATCTCTTCTCTTATCGTTATGGGAACACCGCAAACTTTGTTGCAACTTGGCAGTAAACCTAGGGCCAGCTTAATTTCATTTCGACAACTACGTGCATGACAGCAAAGAGCTCTTCAGCATCGTCAAGGAACTCGCCAACCCCAGGTCCTCCTCCACCGACCCGCTCCTTCGCAAGACCTCTGCGACTCCCTCGCCTCCTTTTTCCACCGCAAGATCACGGACATCCACAACAGCTTCCACTCCTCGACCCCCACGACCACTGCAGCTACCACAAATCCAAACGCACTCAGCCACACCAACCTCCTGCTCTCCTGGACCCACATTAATGATGAGGACACCATCAAAACCATGTACACCATCCACTCCGGATCACCCTCCGATCCCTGCTCCCACCATGTCTTCAACAAAGCAAGCCCCATCATCACCCCCCAACTCTGTATGATCGTCAACAATTCATTTGAGACTGCCACCTTCCTGGAGAGTTGGAAGCAACCAACAAAGTCAATGCCCTGCTAAAGAAACCCAAAGCAGACCCCAGAGATCTCAAGAACTACTTCCCCATCTCCCTCCTTCCCTTCCCGGAGAAGGTCATCGAGGAGATCATCAACGGCCAACTGACCCACTTCCTGGAGGACAACAACACTCTGGTCATCTCCCAATCCGGATTCCGTAGGAACCACAGCACCGAGACCGCCCTCATCGCAGCAACCGATGACATCAGGACCATGCTCGACAAAGGCGAAACCGCTGCCCTCATCCTCCTGGACCTATCGGCTGCCTTCGACACCGTATGTCACCACACCCTCCGCACTCGCCTCTACGACGCAGGGATCCTCCACAAGGCCCTGGACTGGATCACATCCTTCCTCTCCGGCAGAACCCAGAAAGTCCGCCTTCCTCCCTTCCTTTCCGAAGCCACCAAGACCATCTGCAGCGTTCCTCAAGGATCCTCCCTCAGCCCAACCCTTTTTAACATCTACATGGAACCGCTCGCCAACATCATCCGATCCCACATCCTCAACATCGTCTCCTACACCGAAGACACGCAGCTGATCCTCTCACTCACCAAGGACTCCACCACAGCCAAAACCAACCTTCACGACGGACTACATACCATCTCCAACTGGATGGAGAAGAGCCACCTTAAATTGAACTCAGACAAGACAGATATCCTCATCCTCGGCTCCAACCGCTCTGCATGGGATGACTCCTGGTGGCCAGCCGCCCTAGGAGCTGCACCAATGGCCACCAACCACGCGCACAATCTAGGTTTCATCCTAGACTCATCGTTCACCATGACCCAGCAAGTCAACACCGTCTCATCTTCCTGCTTTAACACCCTCGGCATGCTCCGCAAGATCTTCAGGTGGATCCCCACCGAAACCAGAAGGACAGTCACCCACACCCTCATCAGCAGCAGACTGGACTACGGCAACGCTCTCTATGCTGGAACCACGGCCAAGCTCCAGAAGAAACTGCAACGTATACAGAACGCCTCTGCACACCTCATCCTCGACATTCCACGCCGCAACCACATCTCAGCCCACCTCAGAGACCTACACTGGCTCCCCATCAACCAGAGGATCACCTTCAAACTCCTCATCCACGCCCACAAAGCTCTCCACAATGCTGGCCCTGCCCACCTCAACGAGCGACTCACCTTCCGCACTCCCAACCGCCAACTCTGCTCCGCCAACCTCGCCCTCGCCACCGTCCCTCGCATCCACCGAACTAGCAGCAGCAGATCCTTTTCACACCTCGCTGCTAACCCATGGAACTCCCTCCCCTTCCACCTACGACAGACCCAGGACCTCCTGACCTTCAGGAAATGCCTCAAGACCTGGTTGTTCGAGCAGTATCATTCTCTTCCCCCCCCCCCATCAGCGTCTTGAGACCCTAGCGGGTGAGTAGTGCGCTTTACAAATGATTGACTGATTGACGTGTATGTTGTGTTGTGTGCATGCGTGTGTGCATGTATGTATGTCAGTGTGTGTGGATGTGTGTCTGAATGGATGTAGGCATGCGTGGATGAACGTGGGTATGAGTGTGTGTATGCGTATGTACATTGGTGAGTGAAGGTGCGTGTATGTCAAGGGTGAGATCTGGAGAGGGAGGGTGGGTTGGGGAGAATCTAGAGAAGGGGGCGGGGAAGACCCCCATCAGTGACAGGGAATGAATTCCCTGTCACTGATGGTGCCTACCGCCATGGTTTTCATGGCTGTAAGGTTGCCACAAAAACCATGACGGTAGGCGGGGTCATAATCCCGCGGGCAGGCTAGTGACAGCTGCCTGGCTGTAGAAAGAAGTCTCCAGCCCAGCGGTCATTACCGCCATGGCGGACGGTGTGGTATATTGGAGGTTTGTCTTGAGCCAAACCGCCAATGTCATAATATGGAGAAAGGTACCGCCAGCCTGTTGGCAGTACTTTTCGCAACTTTACCACCGTCACCCGGGGTCATAATGACCCCCATAATTTTGCCATAGGGTATATTGATTTTCATATTCAATCAGACACATAAAATATCTATGCAATTCTACAGGGTCTTCCCTATAAGTGCAAGGCTTAATGTCCAATTTCAATAGTGACACTTTAACTTAAAGAATACTTTTGTTAAATGTACTCGCTACAACAGTGATCTTGGCCCAAGAATCAAACAAAACCCAGGTTCTCTTTCCCCCAACCTCAGTGTAGTCTAGAGGTCAATTGTTACTTTTGTTTACAGCCTCTAGGGCTATTTGTCCACATTCAAAATCTGAGTTATTCCTGACATCACTGTCACTTGAATCTACTACTCTTCACTTCACTGGGACCTAGGAACACTTACATAGCAGGGAGTGAACATAATAACCCAGATTGCAGATGAGAGTGCAAATTAAATGCATTAAAATGCCCTGTGACAAGGAAAATGCCTGTTTGAGCTATTTCTACTGTTTTTCCTGTTTTTTTTGTTAATGAGAAGATAATGTATCTTTTGATGTTATGGGTGTGCCTATGCTGTGTGAGGCACTCACAATGTCTTCGAAAACCACAGTATGCGTTTCCAGTTAGGCGTGCTTATTGCTGTGAAAAACATTGTGAATTCTGAACCAATACAAGGTAGATGACAAACACTGTGAAGACATGCCTATCAATGTGCAAGGCACTCTCAGTGCTCCCTAGTGTTCCTTTGCTGACCACAAATTTATACGAGGCACTACAGATGGCGTGCCTACCGCTGCATATCCAGCTAACAATGTCAGGTAAAGAGTAAACAGATATGGCCTTCAGGACATTGACCAACATCACTTCCTGTAGGCGGTGGAGCTTGTTACGGCTTGAACCTGCATCAATCCTTGCAGGAAATAGCACTTGTAGGCAGGGCGTGCGTGGTATCAGAACAAGCCAATAGTTGCTCATGACCCTGAAGCAACAACAGCTTCATCACAGGAAGACCTCTGCAGAGTAATTGGCGTCGTCATCATGCTCCACCGTAGAACTCAAGTACTTGGCGCAGGTCTTGTGAGCATGGACTTCATCATGCACAAGAGGCATGTACAACTGCGGTTCACAAAACTCACAAAGTACAGGTAAGCAACATAGTACCTTATATCGATGTGATTACGTCAATGTTTGATCCAACAGCGATGATTCATTGTGAGTTCAAGGGACCCACTTATAAGCAGAAATTTATAGCAGAGCGATGAAATTAAATTTGATGTTGAGATGCCTTATCTTCTTCCAGCTCGTCTCCAGTGCTAAAATATATTAATGTGCTGAAAATAAGTCCAGAGCCGTCTGTAGAGATTAACGAGGATTTCTTTGGTCCTTAATTCAGGATAAGACATCTCAACCATTCTCTCCAGGGAAAAGCCACGAGCTGATTAATTTCAAAAACTTACATTCCAGTTATTATGCCCCCAACACCATTCCATGACATGCGAGCCTGCATTCTAAATAGGCTGCCCTACTTGCCACACAGGCATAGAGAATTTCTTCATAAAGTGTATGAAGATCAACTGTATGAGATTAATTTATGGGTTAGGTTTAGTAGAATCAATTCATATCTTGAAATAAACTCAAAATAAATTAAAACACTTCCAACCCACATCTCCCTTGTGAACTGGATCAGAGACACGGTGAACTCTGTGGACATGGGACAATTAGAGACATTTAGAATTTAAGTAAAACATACAAGGCAGCAAACAAGGAATACAGAGCTGTTGCACAGGTTACATACATTTAGGTTGGGGCGTTTATAAACATTAGACAGAAAGACTCTGGTTTTATTTATTAACAAATGGACAGGGGGTGATGGATCTGGCTCTAAAGATGTACAGAGTAAACTAAGGAAACATGGACATTCATAGCAGTAAATGTTGTTTTGGTCTATCTGGCTTGAGTTATACACAGCAGAGACCAGCCAGGTTATGCACACTATACTAGTGAAAGGAACTTGGGAGGTCATTCCGACCCCGCCGGGCGGAAACCTCCAAAAGACCGCACCGCGGTCAAATGACCGTGGGGGTCATTACAACTTTCCCGCTGGGCCGGCGGGCGATCTCCAAAAGATTGCCCGCCGGCCCAGCGGGAAAGCCCCTGCAAAGAGGAAGCCGGCTCCGAATGGAGCCGTCGGATTTGCAGGGGTGCGACGGGTGCAGTGAAAATCTTTGTGGGGCCCTGTTAGGGGGCCCCTGCACTACCCATGCCAGTGGCATGGGCAGTGCAGGGGCCCCAAGGGGCCCCACAAATCCCGTTCCCGCCAGCCTCTTCCTGGCGGTGTAAACCGCCAGGAACAGGCTGGCGGGAAGGGGGTCGGAATCCCCATGGCGGCGCTGCAAGCAGCGCCGCCATGGAGGATTCCCTGGGCCAGGGGAAAACCGGCGGGAAACAGCCGGTTCCCCTTTTCTGACCGCGGCTTTACCGCCGCTGTCAGAATGGCCCGGGAAGCACCGCCAGCCTGTTGGCGGTGCTTCCTCTGCCCTCCACCCTGGCGGTTTGAAACCGCCAGGGTCGGAATGAGGGCCTTGCTGTAGACACCAGGCAGTTTTGTGGAAGCATTTGCACTGACCAGGTCAAGAATGACATTTACACCAAAGACCTTTCAGTTAGATTAAATAGCAGTGCAGAATGTCCTTGTCACGAGGGCAAAACTGCTCTGTCATCAGTGCAATGCACAAAATCTGGCCCTACGGGTTATTAGATTCAAATAAATACAAGCACGATTGACTCATCTTTCCATTCTCTCAGGGTAGGCAAACTAAGGACATATTGAGAAATTGCAAACTGTAATCTGGGGTTGCCAAGCTGTTAAATTTATATTGCGTCTGAATGGTAGCCTCAGAATTCTAAAACACTCAACACAGCCAGAGGGTGCGAAGCACTGCAGTGTCTTATGAAATCACTCCTTTCATGAGCCTGAGTTCATATGCAGATTAGATTGTATCAAGGACGCAACCATATTGCTTCTTTGTCAGGCGCATAGAAGCAAAGAAATCAAACAAGTTTGACATATGTATCAATATAATGGAAGTATAATCTTTTTTTAACACGCTGCTGGAAGGCAGTAAACTGTGATATTCCAACGCTGACACCAGTTGTGCAGAGAGGCTTTCAAGTTCCATTCTTCATCGGTTTCAGATGAAAACAAAGAATATCAACCTGAATTGGCTAATTCGGAAGCGGTATTCATGCATGCTGCGCATGGAAAACATAATTAAATAAGTTACCAGCTTATGTATGGATCTGCTCTCCTTATCATGTATCTGCAAGCCATCACTGGCACAACAGCTTCACAAATCATAACTCACACCCCAGATGCAATGCTTTTAACCCCTTCCTTGATGTGACAGGCAACATTAGCTGAGTTGTAAAAAATCTTTTTTTTGGAAATCTTTTTATCAAACAACAAAAACAGCCATTGCACAATGTAGCATGCGGCAACCATGAACACAAAGGGTATCACAACTCAGAGAAAGATTACAATAGGTGCCAAATATGAAAACTATAGCATTTCGATCAGGAATTCCCCAGGGGACTTAGGCCCTCATTTTTACATTGGCGGTAAAAACCACCTACCGCGACGGCCGCCAAAAACCGTCGCCACGGCTATCAGCTGTCTGCCATATAATGATCGATCAATCAATGAATCAAAAAAAATGTATAGAGCGCGCTACTCACCCGTGAGGGTCTCAAGGCGCTAGTGGGGATGGGGTGAGGGGGGTTACTGTTCGAACAGCCATGTCTTGAGGTTTTTTCTGAAGAGTAGGAGGTCTTTGGTTTTGCGGAGGTTGGTGCAAGGTAGGAGAAGGCCCTGCCTCCTGTGGTGGTTCGATGGATGCGGAGGACTGTGGCTAGTGCGAGGTTGGCTGATCGGAGGTTGCAGGTGGCAGTGTGGAAGTTCACTCTTTCGTTGAGGTAGGTCGGGTGTTGTGGAGGGATTTGTGTGCGTGGATGAGGATCTTGAAAGTGATTCTCTTGTCTATGGGGAGCCAGTGAAGAGATTTGAGGTGTGGTGAGATTCGTTTGTGGCGATCACAGCAGTATTTCTGCCACAAGAGTGGTAGGAATCTGGCTTTGGCCATGCTGGCGGATAGCAGTCAGGTGGCGCTGCTGCCAGCAGCAGTGCCACGCCAGTAGACCGCCTCCAGCCGTATTATGACCAATAATATGGCCTGAAGGTGTTCTGCTGGTGGGCGCTGCTGGCGATAGCAGCGCCCCGTCCTGTCTCCTGCCGGAGGATCCCCTGGATCCAGGTAAGTCGGGTCTCTGACAGGGGAGGGGGTCGGGGTGTTGTGTGTGTGTGGGGGGGGGGGTGTGTGACTGTGTGTGCATGGATGTGGGTGTATGTTGCGTGTTGAATGCGTGTGTGCATGTATGGAGGTGTGAGTGCATGTATGTTGTGTGATATAAATGCTTGTTGTAAAGTGTGTGCAGATGTGTGTGTGAATGGATGTGTGCATGCGTGTAAGCATGTGGGAATGGGTGTGTGTATGCGTGTGTG
Organism: Pleurodeles waltl; assembly: GCF_031143425.1. Taxonomy (NCBI): domain Eukaryota; kingdom Metazoa; phylum Chordata; class Amphibia; order Caudata; family Salamandridae; genus Pleurodeles; species Pleurodeles waltl. The sequence continues at coordinate 802,140,421 of NC_090446.1, forward strand.
TGTGACGTTAGCGTGACGGGCGTGAATGCGGGGAGGGTGGGGAGGTCTTGAGAGGTTGAGGGGCGGAGGGGTGACTGGAGAGGAAAGGGGGGAGACCCCTATCTGTAACAGGGAAGGAATTCCCTGTCACTGATATGGCCTACCACCATGGTTTTCATGGCATTACGAACGCCACGGAAACCCTGGTGGTAGGTGGGGTCATAATCCCGCAGGAGGTACAATGGCAGCTGCAGGGCTGGAGTTGGATATCTCCAGCTCAGCGGCTGTTACCGCCGTGGCTGTCAGAGTGGTACATTGTCATAATATGGCGGTAAGTAACAGCAGCCTGTTGGCGGTACTTACCGCCACATTAACACCGACCTCCGGGGTCGAAATGACCCCCTTAGTTTGGTATAACAGGTACAATGCCCACCCTAACAAAGGATCACTCCTTACTCCTGTAGGCTCCCCACTATCCCTAAATTTTCTCTCACTTTCTCGGGCAACGCCTGGCTCTGGTAGATTACTTTTTCTTCACTTCGGTACCAGTCCAGGTCTGTTTGCTATTCCTGTATACTGGGCGAAGACTCCGCACTGTACGCCTGCGCTATATTGCACTTAGCTACCATTACAGCTTTGGCCAACCACAATTCCTGATGTTTCTGCTAGTATTCCTCCCCCACTATGTTGAGTAGAAACAACTTGGGATCCAACAGGACTGCCTTCCCGAGCACCCTGGCCGCCACCCCAGCAACCCCCTGCCAGTAAGTCTGTATCTCGGGGCATGTCCATATAGCATGATAGAAGGTACCTTCCAGCCCACATTGTCTCAAACACTGTGAGATCTGCGCCCTACCCATCTTGTACATTACAACCCTGGAGTAATATGCCCTGTGTAGAACCCACAACTGGCTCCGTCAGAACCAAGCCCTAATCACCACTACCCTGGGACCTTGCCTCACCTCCACCCAGTCTTCATCTTTCAGTGCTCCCAGGTCTACCTCTCATGCGTCACGTAATGGTGCCATCGAATCTGGAGTATTATATGACAATTTCTTATACAACAGAGATTTGGACTCCAGAGGTTCATTCAGAAGGCGGTCCTCTAAAGGGGCTGATTCCGGCAATTGCTCCTTATCTGGGGCATTACAACTCAATGCATGCTGCAGCTGCAGGTATCTATACCGTTCCGTGTCTGCCAGAGCATATTCTTGCTGATGGACTTCGAGCATCACAAAAGCACTTGACCTCTCCAGACATCACCCAGGTGTTCAATTCCCAAAAGAGACCATTTGCAAAACCCGCCCAGGGTCTTAAGATCGCCCAGTTAACTCGCTACACCACAATGGGGTCTGGGCTGTCAAAGTAAATCCCCAACCTAGAAAATGGGTGGCATCATTCCACACTTTCACCACTGTTGCAGGGTGTATCAGCTGTGATCCCAGACTCGTACGGGCATAGAGGGCGGATTCCTATCCTTCCCTGCCCATCATCTCTCTATCCAAACAGAACGCAGGGTCCACTTGATCAGCAAAGGAAAAGTTATTAACTGTGACTAATTGTGTCACCCAATTATAGCACAGGGGGTCCGGGATAGCCATCCCACCCTCTTATAAGAGTTTCAACTTCAGCAACACTACACTGGAACAGCCACTGTCCCATAACAGTAGTCTGATTTCCCCATCCAATCGTTGAAACACCTCTGCCGGTATCTTATACTGAGTGTTCTGAAAGACATAGAGGATGCATGGTACCATCATCATTTTGTAAAGGTCTGCTCTACCCATAAGGGTAAGTGTTAACGTCCTCCAGTGGGCCACATCACTGTGGGATCTATCAAGCTGGGGCTGTAGGTTTTTATGGAGGAAACACTCATGGCTCCTAGTTTCCTATATCCCCAAATATTTAAAACCATACCGGCTGATTGGTACAGTGCAGCCCCAGGGCAAGGTGGGTGGGGCCACCACCAGGGGGAAGACCAACTATTTGTCCCAGTTAATCTGGGAAACAGAGTGTTCCCCAAATATGCAAAGAACCTGCATTATCCTATCAATGGACCATCGGGGTTGGTAGCATATAGCAGAACATCATCTGCAAACAAGAAAATACGCTCCTTCCATGTTGCACCGGAGTCTAAACCCCAAATCAAGGGGTCCCGTTGGATCCACTCCGCCAAGGGCTCAAGTGCCAACACAAATAGGATAGGGGAGAGCGGACACCCCTGTCAGGTGCCCCTGTGCAGGGCAAAGGGCCATGACATTGTTGCATTAACCTGCACCCTATCCACTGGGTCCTGATATAACAGTCTAATCCAGTCCAGCAACTGCAGACCTACACCAAACCTCTTGAGAGTAGCACAAATGTATGGCCATTCCACACTATTAAAGGCCATCCTGGCATCGAGAGATAGGTGCGCTGCCTGCTCCCTATTCTGGTGTTCCGTTGTATGTAAGACCCCGTAGAGTCTCCGCAAATTCAAGTGCGTGCATCTTAGCAGGGATTAGCTGTAGGGTCTCATCCGACCACAGGTCTGTGGCAGTAATTGAACTGTGGGCAGGCCCAATGACCAATCTTCAGTGTGCTGCCTCCTCCCAGCATGCAAGGTTTGTAGCTGTATGCATTAAAGATATGATCAGAGGGTCTCTTGCCACCACTGGCTGGCAGAGGAGTTGGACTGCAGCTAGGCCCTCCTCCCAACCCACTGAGTGAATCCAACCTTTGCACATCTCGATGCACAGTGTTGGGTAATGGTGTATACACCAGAAAGTTTTCTCTGAAAAACAACCAATCAGAGTGTAGCAGAGTACCAAATTCGCAGATAGATTCTTGAACCTTGAAAGGATGATTAGAGAAAAAAGCTCCCTAGTCTAGTGGTGTGCCTTTAATTTTTAAATTGGATTAACAAATACTCTGAGGATTTGTGAATCCATAGAGGATCTGGGAATTAACAGTTCAGATATCTATAAAATGTAACCACCTCATTCGGGGCAGTCATAACTCTCATAATTCAGTGTAATCCAGCAGAATGACCTAAGAATTCTACCTTTTTTTTTTATTTGGATTTATAAATACTCTATGGAGGCGTGAAACAAGAGAGAACCTGGAAATTAACAGTCAACGTATCTCTAAAATGTAACCTCCTATTTAGGGGCAGCCGTAACACATATTTCAGTGTAAACCTGCAGAATGACTTGCAGTCTCTTACCCAAAATGGGCACAAAAATGCACTTTGCACTAAGAAGGAGCACTAAATGTAAAGGAACACAAATAGCAAGCACCAGCAGCCACTCCCACTCCCACTCCCACTCACTAAGGCCCTCATTATGACACTGGTGGTAAATCCCACTTACTGCAACTCTGACTGCAGCTAACTTACTGCCGCCACGCCAGATATCCGTTCACCATATTATGACACACATAACAATTCGTCTGTATTCAGCCACACACACTAATCCGCCACACTAAAGGTCAGTGATAAACTGGTGGTATCAAAACCCACATCGTTACGCCAACAGAACTACGCCCACCACATTATGACCCGCGAATCACCACAGCGGACATTCAACGGAGGTAAACCATTGGCGGTACATACCGCCGCGCTCAAAATGGACACACACATACAAAAGAACACCACATTGGACAAGTCAAACAACACACACCTGACACCCATACACACACCACACCCACACCACTATAAAACACACAACTACAGTACCCACAACCCTTTACCATTCCAAACCATTGCCAGTAGCTAGACATCAAGACCACAGACACAACCAGAGCCACACAGTATACACACCTATACACCACTCACTCTCTCCACATCACACACCCCAACACATTACCCAACACACCCTCACCTACACATCTCACACAACACCCATGGCACCACAAAGACACCCCCGTTTCACAGAGGAGGAGCTAAGGGTCATGGTGGAGGAAATCATCAGGGCAGAGCCACAGCTGTTTGGAGCACACGTATAGCAGATATCGATAGCTAGGAAGATGGAGCTATGGTGGAGAATAGTGGACAGTGTCAACACCATGGGACAGCACCCAAGAACCAGGGGACGACCTACGGGGGAAGGTATGTTCCATTGCAGCAAGATACCAGCTCGCTGTACAGAGGACTGGCTGTGGACCCCCCTCCTCCTACCCCACAACTAACAGCATGGGAGGAACAAGTCTTGGCAATCCAACATCCTGAGAGCCTGGCCAGAGTAGGAGGAGGACTGGACTCTGGTAAGTCAAATCTCTACTATTACTAAACCCCTATCTGCATGCCTTCACATACCTCCCCTCACCTTCACTCCCATCACTCCCCCACTTCCCACACACCCCACCATCACATCTCACTTATCTCAATGCCAAGCACTGCATGCTCTACCAATACAAGGACACCACTCACAGCCCTGCATGGACACTCATCACGAAAGCATGCACACTATAGAGAACTAACAATCCCACCATACACCACCATACACAAGTAAAAGCTGGCAGGGCAAATACAACCATAGAGGGGAAGCCATGGAAGCACAGTATGCCAGAAACAGAAAACATAACACATCATTTACATCCCCACAGGTATTCCAGCCAATGTCAGCGGTGAGGAGGTGCCAGCAATATCCAGTCCCCAAACTGAAGAGGCCCACAGTGATGACAGCAACCCTTGCCTTCAGGATTTTGATTACTAACCAGGCCCATCAGGGACCTCTGTACAATCAGTTACCCAGGCCCAGTCACACACCACCACAGAGCCTCCCCCATCAGAAAACACCACCACAGCACCCACCCAGCGTACCCACACCTCTGTCCCCAGGACACGTCAATCAGCAGTGTGTCCACCTCTACAGGGACCGCAGGCCACATCTCATACCCAAGACAATCAGGGGCCTGTGGTCAGTGGCAGTGGGCACATGGTTCAGGGGACAGAGGCACAGGCTAACACAGAAACTGGGAGGACTGCTGTGCCCCAGGGGGAGGACAGGCCCAGGGAACCGACTCTCCAGGAAGCACTTGCAGAGATCCTGGGAGCCTATCCACATTCCCAGGACACGATGGGCCAGATCCTGGACAACAGGTGGCTGCAGGAGGGACAGTACCAGGGAGTTGGGGAGGACTTGCAGGACATCAACAACACCCTGATCTCCATAGCAGGGGTACTGGCAAACATGGCTAATATCATGAGGGAGGCAGTCGCACAACAGCGGGCCCCTGCCACTAGCCAGATGTCTGAACAGCCTTCACCTCCGCTACCGCTTCTGGACAGGAGGCCCTGCCACAGGACTCACAGGCCACCAGCAACCCCCTTGCAGGAGGAAAATCACCCCGCAACGTTCCCTGCAATCCAGACAGAAGCCAGAGACACTTGACAAGACACCCGTCAGGAAATGAGACTCGCCTGATTGTCACCCTTGTGTCGCACCCTGTCCACCTTGAACTGCCATTGCCCCCCTTCCGATGTCCCCTTGGGCTACACCTGTGCTACAAACAGACTGGAACAATACTCTGGACTTTCCTCCATCATCGACCCATTCCCTTGCACGTGCCCTCTATATTTAAGCACTTCAATAAACACCCTTGGAAAAAGAAGAAGTTTGGAGTATGTCATGTTTTTTCAATTATGTATTCATTGAAACAGGTACAAACATTGCAGTTCAAATTTGCAGAAAATGAGCATAGATTAATTACCTGTAGCTGGCTGCAGTGATCACACCAGGAGTGTATGTGAGGTCACCAACATCTACAAAATGAATTGCCAGAGGGAATAGTAAGTGGGCATAGAAGTGGGAAATATCAGCATGCAACTGCAACAGAAATGAAAACAAATGCCATTGAAATGTGAAGTTACCCTGTCCTAACTGTGTGTCATTGGAAGCATTGTCTGATCACTGATGTTCTGTTGTCCTCATCCTCATCCTCTGCCTCCTCATCCTCACTGTCCACAGGATCCACTGCTGGCAGACAGGCATCTCCAGCCTCCTCCTCCTGCAGGAATGGGACATGACTTCTGAGGGCCAGGTTATGCAACATGCAGCATGCCACCATTATCTGGCAGACCTTGGGTGAGTAGCACAGGGATCCACCTGTCAGATGGAGGCACCGGAACCTGGCCTTGAGGAGGCCAAAGGTTCTCTCAATGATCCTTCTGGTTCACCTATGCGCCTCATTATAACATTCTTCTACCCTTGTCCTGGCATTCCTCACAGAGGTCAGAAGCCATGATAAGTGTGGGTGACCAGAGTCACCTGCAAATATTGAGAGACAACATTTACCCACAAACTATCTCTTATGGTCCACACCATACCCATACACCAACATATACTGAGTGGGAACCAGGGCTTACCTATTAGCCACACCCTGTGTCTCTGTAGGTGGACCATCACATTTGGGATGCTGCTATTCCTCAGGACAAAGGCATCATGCACCGACCCAGGATACTTAGCATTGACGTGGGAAATGTACTGGTCCACCAAGCACACCATCTGTACATTCATAGAGAGGAAACTCTTCCGATTTCTGAACACCTGTTCATTCTGGCGGGGGGGACAAATGCAATATGTGTTCCATCAATCGCCCCAACTATGCTGGGGATATGTCCCATTGCAGAGAACTCGTCCTTTATTGTGGTCAAATCTTCTACCTGGGGGGAAATGGTGTAGCTGCACATGTGTTTAATCAGGGCAGAGAACACTCTTGTCAGCATGTTTGAGAACATTGGTTGTGACATTCCTGCTGCCAAGCCCACTGTCACTTGGAAAGAACCAGTTGCCAGGAAATGGAGCACTGATAGATCTTGTACAAGAGGGACAACAGATAGTAGATGTCAGGTCAGGCTCCAATTGGGTACACAGCTCTGTGATTGTGGCCCTGCCAAGTCTTTAGGGAAGTATTATGTGCCTGTCCTCCAGTGTTTCCAAGTCCACCAGGGGTCTGTACACGGGGGTATGTCTCCTTCTCTTATTCAACCACAGCAGTAGGTATCTATGGGGCAAAAGAGTGAGGAGCTGGTCACAAACTGAACGATGGAGCTAAAACAAAACGTTGCATGCTTTTAACTTGTAATGGGTCAGTGTGATTTGTCCAGTATCTCCTAATTTCACCAGTGACGCAGCTATTTTCCAGGGCCTGCCCCCCCTGAAATGGCGTCTGCCTGTCCGTTGTGGAGGGACAGGTGGAAGTGAGGTAATTCCACTGACGTTGTGCGCCGTTGCGGGATGCGGTCGGTAACCGCTGTGCAATTCCTCATTGGTTGCCATTAGGCCCTATGGGTTACAGTGGCCAATGGTGATCTACGTGGACGGTGACGGTATGCACCACCGCGGACATGACCGCCATTTTCTATCTGATCCCCACTTGCTACCTGATCTTTCACAGGGGCAGACCTACACTGCATGTGCTGCTGTGACCTGTGTCTGGAACCTACCATGGACCGTGTGACTGGGGAAAGGGCTCCTGCCTTCACTTCGGAGGAGTTGGAGAGACTGGTGGATGGGGTCCTACCCCAGTATGGACTGCTGTATGGGCCTCCAGATCAACAGGTTGGTACACTGTGGGCACAATGCATGTGGCAGGAATGCATGGAGTGGTGTGTGTGAAGGCCTCATGTAAGGGGTGTTGATGGATGTCCTCTGGGCAGCATGTGTGTAAATGGTAATGGAAACATGTATGAAGGGCCATATGTTTAACAGGCAGGACTGTTTGTCTAATTCTATTTTCCGGTGTGCATTGCCTCTGCAGGTCAGTGCCCATCAAAAGAAGGGTATATGGTGTGCGTCACCAAGGAGGTGCAGACCCTGGCGGTCTATGGCAAGCGGAGCACACACTGTCGCAAACGGTGGGAGGACCTGAGATGCTCGGCACGGAAGATGGCGGAGGTCCAGCAGGGGATGGCCTCCCAATGAGGAAGGGGTGCCCGTCGAACCCTGACCCTCCTTACAGCCCGCATACTTGTGGTGGCCTATCCTGAGCTGGATGGGCGCTTGAGGGCATCACAACAGCCACAAGGGTATGAGTACAGTACCCATTATTACAACTTACGTATGGTAGGGTGGTGTCCGGGTGGGGGATGTGTGTCAGTGGGTGCCCCTAGGCCAGGCCTGACATTGCAGAGTAGGTCCCCTGGTGGTTAGGGTTCTGAAGGGATAATCCTGCTACTTAGCTCATAAACATCCACTACTGGTCAGTGCTGCTTGGGTCCCAGATGTGCTGCATTTAGCAGTGTGTGCCCCTCCCCATGCCTTGGTCGCAAGCTATTTCTCTGCTAGTGCTATGGTATATTGAGTAGGCCTGTTCCCTGTGTGTGAGGATGCTGTATACGACAACTGTGGTGTTGGCGCAGCCACTGACCCAGTGTATCCTTTCTTTCTTCCCCCCCCTAGTTTTGTTTTGTCACCCTGTCCTTATGTGTATTAGCATCAACTGGTGGAGGAGCAGTGGCACCGGCAACGGAGGGAGCTGCATCCCACAGGACCCAAGAGGCAGAGTCCACCGACGCTGAGGGCACAAGTGGGACGGAGGGCGAGGGGAGCACCAAGGTGGAGATTGGAGGGGACAGTTGTGACACAGATACCTTCTCCAATGGAAGCTCCCTGGTGGTGGTGGACATTTCTGAGACGACCCCAGCTACAGGTATAGCTACCACCTCCCGTACCAGCACCGCCCTCCCAACAGCCCATCATTGAGTTGCCTGTGCCTGCTCACCCAGGAGAATGGGCATCTCCTTTGCCCCAGGCACCTCAGGCCCTCTCCCAGTGAGCCCTGCTGCCCTGAGTGAGGAGTCTATTGACCTCCTGAGATCCATCTCAGTAGGGCAGTCACCATTGTGAATGCCATCCAGGGGCTGACAGCCCAGATGCAACAGACTAATGCATTCCCGGAGGGCATTCACACTGGATTGGCAACCAAACAGAGATTGATCCAGGCTCTGGCCTCCACTCTGATGGCAGCCATTGTCCCTGTTTCTACCCTCCAAATTTCACTGCCCAGTCCCATTCTCCTCAACCCCAACCCATCCCAAGTACACCGGTAGATGAGCATGCACACAGGACAACACACAAGAGTGGTACAGGCAAACACAAGCACCGCACTTCATCCCACAGGCACTCACACAGACACCATCCAGATGCAGACACACCAACATCCACTATTTCCACTGCCTCCCCCTCCCCCTCATCCTCCTCCTCCTCCATCTCCCTTCCGGTTCTGTCTATACTCACATCTGCATGCACCACATCATCATTCACTACCAGCATCATCACCACAGCAAGCAGAACATACACCTCACTGGCAGACACCTCCACACCAGCCATGCACACATCCCCTATGTCCCCTCCCACTGTGTCTGTCCCCCCTCCTAAGGTACACAAACACAAGCACTCAGACACCCAACAGCCATCCACCTCACAACAGTATACAGCCCATGCACCTGCACCCAAGTAGCAGACAGACACTTCCAACAACCACTCCCTCCTCCTCCACTCCCCTTCCTTCTCCCTCTTCCCACCCCAATGTTCCTAAGAAACTGTTCCTATCCACCATTGACCTCTTCCCTACCCTTCCTCCCAGCCCTGCACGTATTGGCAGGTTTGGAAGAACCCAGCCAAGCACCTCAGCCACCTAGTCCACAGGCCCAGTCATCAGCACGCCCACTCGTGGTAGAAAAGGATCTAGGTCACATGTCCTGAAGGTGAAGGAGTCTACATCAGGCAGCCTCAAGGGAAAGAAGCCTGCCCCAGCAGGCAAGAAGGGAAAGGAGCTTGCCCCAGCTGCCAGGAAGACAAAGGTGCCTGCACCAGCAGGCAAGAAGATAGAGGAGCCGGCCCCTGCTGCCAGGAATACCAAGGAGCCTGCACCACCAGGCAGGAAGACCAAGGGGCCTGGGGCAGGAACTGTGACGGAGACCCCACCACTAACCATGGTTGTGCAGCTGTCTGAGGTTGTAGGTGATGGGTAGGAGCCCTTCCCCCCGGCAGCACCACCACCTCCACTAAGCAGCCGTTCGAGGTTGCAGGGGATGGACAAGCGGTCCAGCGAGGGGACAGTATAGGCGCACAGTGAGCGCCCCCTTTGGAGTTTGTGTGACAATAAGGGGACTCTCCCCCTCCTGGACACCTGAGGCTAGTTGCCTTCAGGTTTAGGGCCTACATAAGGTATTTCCTAGCTTAAGGTAGGCCCCTTATGTTCATTGCACCTTCTTCCACCTACCCTCTCATTGCATGGAGTATGTTCTTGTTCCCTCATATTATATGAGACATAGGGATCCTAGGCCCTGACAAATGCCCCGAGACTTTCCTTGGCTCAACAGAGAGGGCAGAAACATGTTGGCCATTGACTCTTAGAAAGGCGACCCTGTGAGTCCTTGCTCTCACAGAGGTGTCCCCACTTTTGTTTCTAATCACACCAACAGTCTCCACCATTAAAGTGTACTTTCACATAGGTGACTTTTAGGTGTTTTTAAGTATACCCCTAGTATACCCCTAGGTTAGCTGGATCCCATACTTGTCCGGAACAGTGATAATTTACGCACTCCCTCCTGTTCCTTTAACAGTGAGGTTGAGTCCGCCCAGGTGGCATTGTCCTACCTGGGTGGGGCTAGGTGGTCATATGATGAAGCATGACACTATATAGTGTGTGAGACCACCTAGTCCATAAAGGAAACTTTCCTTCCCCCTCCTACACCTCCTAACCTCAACTCTCCACAGTACCCACCAGCATCAACTTACCTGATAGGGTCTAAGAGCTATTAGAAAACTTTCCACAGCTTAGAGCTCTCTTTGAACCCTGTACTTTCTTGTGTGACTTTGATGGGCAGGAGCCTCCCCCCAACAGCAGCACCACCACCTCCACTGAGCAGCTGTCACTTCCGGCAGACGGTATGTAATCCTGCCTCCATGGGCTGCTGAGCGTTCTGTCCACTCTAGCCACCCACCTGAGAGACTGTGACCTTGCACTCCCCAGGACCAAGCCAGAACCAGTAGGTAAGTCTCCCACATGCTCAACACTCCCCAGGATCAAGAGCACAGGGCACAAGGCCCCCTCCAGAACCAGTGGGTAAGACACCCACATGCCCAACACTCCCCAGGATCAAGAGCACAGGGCACGAGGCCCCCTCCAGAACCAGTAGGTAAGACACCCACTCCAGAGACTGTGGCCTTGCACTCCCCAGGACCAAGCACAGGGCATGTTGCCCCCTCCAGAACCAGCAGTCTTGTAACATTCCCGGCTGCCGTGCTCCCCCCTGTCCCCCGTTCCTCTGAGGTGCCTGCCTAGTTACTAACTGATGCCCCTGCAGTGATCTCTCTGTGTTGATGCAGGTGACGTGTGGCCGTAGGCTTTGGCCTGTGGCCATGTGGCCTACGAACATTATGGGCTGGGCTGGGCTATGTCCCTTTTTCTGTACATATATATTTATCTATTATCTTGCCTAACTTATTTTTCATGCTGTGTTTATCTCATTACATTCACTTTTTCGAAATCGTTTTGTCCTTGCATTATTCATCCGAATTACGGGGTTAAATTGTTTTTGGAATGCAGCTGATTGTGTGTATGTTGTGGGGGGTGGTACGTGTGTGTGTCACTCTAATTTCTCTCCCTACCTTCCCTGTGTGCTAGGCGGCTGTACTCATCGTCGTCATCTTCGCTGCCATTGGTGTTCGTGGTGGAGCAGAACGTAGAAGATCATGGGGCAGACATGCAGTCCAGGCTCCATGGAGGAGTGGTTTTTCCATGTGTCTCCAATGAGAGTCCTTTCCCTTTTGAGCTCAGTTTCCACCAGGTTTTTGATGTTGCTGGTGCCGCTGCGGAAAAGGTGGCGGTTTCCAGGGTCTTAATATGGTGTGCATTGACTTACGCCTGGCTGTAGGCAGCTACCACCGTGGTGGCTGTTGTTTCTGCCATGGCGGTCGTGTGTGGTACAATGGCTGTCTTTCGGATATCTTTCCGCTATGGTCATAATTTGGCAGTAGTTACCACCAGCCTGTTGGTGGTATTACCGCCACTTTAACACCAACCACCAGAGTTGTATTGAGGGCCTAAATGTGCTCTTGGTGGTAGGACTTACCCCCAACTTACTCCCATATTTAGCACTATTTTCTTAGTGCAAAATGCATCCTGGTGTCCAAAATGGATGAGAGGATGTATTTTGCACTAAGGGCTAAACTCACCAGAACATGAATACTTTGCAGCCGCTCGTACACGCTCATTGTGCTCTCAGGGTAGGACTTTTTTCCTCAAAATCACTCATTTTTACATGACCAGGAATAATATCGTTATATCGTTAATTTTGTGCAATTTCCGAATATGCTCCAAGGAATCCAGCCTAATTGAAATGTATGTCTATATGCATTTTTATTATTTTGGGTGTGGGAGGGGCATGCTGCTTCCACGACCACTAAATCTGCCTCTAGATCAAAACTACAAAGCAAAACATGCAAGCTACTCGCATCCTAGTCAATCATAGTCTTGCCCACCATGCCTATTCAGATTTTACTCAGTTGTATGCAAATTAACCTTGGTCATGCTCGAATATGAACAGCCAAGCCTGAATGGATAACTTAAGTCCTCTTTGGGGCAAAATACAGGCAACCCAAAATAGACTTTGGCCTAATTAGTCCTCTTCAGTTAGGTGCAGATTGATCCCAGTAGCACAGTGAGAACAGTCCCCATGTCTGGGCATACCCATCACACTTACAGCGTTACAAAAAAGAATACAAAAAAGTGATGGATGTAATGTTTGAATCTCAGTCACTAATAATTATCTACAGCTGCACCCCAGTTGTCTTTTTTTGCCCACCATGCCATGTCATATTACAGCCAGCCATATCTAAATTAGCTTTGGTTTTGCTCCAATAAGCACAGTCCAGCCTGAACTGCCAAGCTAGGTCTTCTCTGAACCACAACACAAGTGACACAACACCAATTTTAGCCAAATTGGGCCTCTTCAATTGAGTGTAGCTTGATCACAGTGGCACAGTGAGTACTGGTCACACGTATGGTCTTATGCATACCACTTAGCTCGTCACAATGAAAAATACAAAAAAGTAATGGATGGAGTGCTTACATTAGTCTAAGCCACTTTGTAATTACTCAGTGATGGGTTCCCATTCATTGTGTTTTGTCCACCATGCTACTCTATTAGACATACACAAATACTAATCAGCCTTGGTCGTGCTACAATAGAAATAGTCCAGCCTGAATTGCCAAGCAGAGTCATTTCTAAAATGGAATACAAGCCACAGAAGACTAGTTTCAGATGAATTGAGCCTCTTGTTGTAGCTTGGTCCCATAAGCACAGTGATACCAGGACCCATGTCTGGGCAAACCATGCTCCTGCAGCTCACCAGGTTGCAGAGGACTGACAGGGATAGCAGCCATACCCCATATTGGCAATGCAGGCCTTTTTACTTGCTCTTGCCGAGTAGAATTAGCTTCTGGCTTTCCCCACTTTTTAAAAAATAGTCTTCCATTCCCCTGCAACCAGGTCTGTAATCTATTCATATGGTACAAGGGTGTTGTTTGTGTGCAACATTCTGTATGTATAGAGGACGTTTATGTAGACTATAGGATTGATTTAAATGATTAAGACTGCACAGAAGGATAGGGCAATTAAGGAGCCAAGACAGTGTAAACTAAAAATGACTACTTTTTCATCAGGGAATCTTTGCACTACTCTTCAAGGGTGAGGTCCAGAGATCCTGAAGTGACCTTGCACTATGAGCAGAACTGTACATTCCCATGGATGGAGGGCATTGAGAAACTCGTGTCCAGATGAGTGATGTTCAGAACTAAGACCTAATAAGCCACACAACCTTCAGGAAAAACAGGTTACAGACCACAGACCCCACAGCAAAGAAATAAGAGTACTATAGGATAACTAAATAGAGTGAGAGGCTTGCATCCAGATCTAAGTACTCTCCATGGCCACGAGGGGTGTGCTCTGAAGTCAGAACTTGTGTTTGGTGGTGGGTTTCATGTTTGAGCCGAAGGAAAAAAATAGGCTACAGTACAATGCAGCCACCTTGATGGGTAGTGGTGCTGCCTCTGCTCATCTCATTTCAGCAGATAGAAGCACTGGGACAAGAATACTGCTCCTTGTGCTCTGTGGGCTATGCAGTGAACACCACCTTAATCAGCATGCCCCACCAGCAAAATGCTGGCAAGGCTAATACACTGAGACTCAGACTTCAGAAGAGGTGCGGTGCGGTGGGATATCCTGGAGGGCCGAGAACAGAATTTCCACCAACAGAAGGAGCAAATATTCTGACATACTGACCGATAAGACCCCCCCCCCCAGATAATAGACTCCTCCAAGGGAGGCTCAAGAGTCTTAAATTTAGGGAGCAAGAACCATAGGTGGTTGTCTTCTAACATCAGCATAGGCTAGGAAGCCAGTAGTTACTGACAAGTAGTAGTAGTACTACCTGGTAAAATTCATTATTTCTCAAACATTATGTTCAAGTGGCAAAAATATTTAATTTATTTGAAAGAAGGAAGAGGTAAATAAGTCATCATAATCAACTATATCAGTGGTTCCCAACGTGTGGTCTGGGGGCCCCTCGGGGTCCGCAAAGACTTCTTAGGGGGTCTGCGACTGCTCAGAAAATTAAATAATATTAACAGTTTAGGTCCCCAATGACTCATTGAGGGGTCCCCAGATTCCAATAATGATTCAGTAGGGGTCCCTGGGTTCCAGTAATGATAAAATGGGGGTCCACACAAGTCAAAAGTTTGGGAACCACTGAACTATGGGCCATGTGTATGAAAACTAGAGCTTGCAAATTGCAAATAGCGATTTTTAAGAAATCGCTATTTCCGAGTCACAATTGGCCATGTAACAATATTGCGATTCGGAAATAGCGATTTCTTTAAAATCGCTATTTGTGATTTGCGAGGCCCATTTACCGAATCGCAATTTGCATTTTCGCAAATTGCGATTTTTTTGCGATTCGGTAACAAATCGCAAATTGCGAGACAGTTCGAGAAAGCACACCTGGAGGAGCCTGATGACATAACCACCAGGAAATTAGTCATCCCAGGCAGTTTCAGGTGCCACACCCAAACCAGCATCCTGAGAGAGAGCAGCCCAGTCACACAGAGCAGCACTCAGAAGGAGCAAGAACACCTGAGCAAGGATGGATACCCCAGGCCAAGCACAGGAGAAGGGTGAAAGGAAGTACAAGCTGAAATTCAGCGAGCAGGAGCTTGAGGTACTAACTGAGGAGGTGGTGAGGAGCCATGACCGCCTGTTTGGAAAAAGCTCACTCCAGGTGCCTGATAGTGAGAAGAGGAGACTATGGTTGGACATACAGTCCAAAATCTGTGCAATTGGAGTGGCACAGCGCTCAATTGAAGAGATAAAAAAAAGGTGGTATGACCTGCGGTCCCATGCAAAGGAGAGGGTGGCAAGGAGACTTGCGGAGGCCAGGGGCAGAGGAGGCGGTCCACCCACAGAGGCACCATCAACACCATTGGAGGACCTAGTGGAGTCCACACTCCTCCCTGAAGCTTTGACTGGGGTCACAGAGATCGACACCTCCGGCACACCAAGTACCAGCCAAGGTAAGTGCAATATTGTTTTGTAACCCTATATATGTATGCACAAAAGCCCCTTAGGAATTAGCAAGTAATGTGAAACAGTGTGAGAGGTAGTCCAGTCCACATCTTAGAAGCAGCACAACAATGCATTATAGGAGTGGCAGTCCACAACCCAGAACTGAAAGTAGCAGAACAATGTATTTAAGTAGAGTGACACCCAGAGGAACACAACACACACAACACCGTGTAGAGAAGTACCTGCACCTTTATTGCCATTGTCTGACCGTAAATGTAACATACATAACTGACATGCTGCATATTGTTGTTGCAGGTGGGCCAGGCCCAGCAGCCACAGCATCTGCACGGGTAGGCGAGACAGACATCCATCTGGCCTCAGATTCTAACACCAGTGGGTCCCTCAACATAGCAACTGTACGACACAGGCCCAGGGCACTGCCACTGTCAGAGCTCAGCAACGACTCCGATGAGCAGCAGGAAGGGCCAAGTACCCCATCAGCAACAGACAGGCGCAGCCAGATTCAGGAGGGCAGGTGTCATCCAACCACAGCACCACGCAGGATTGCGACAGATTCCTGGGCACAGCAGCATGAGTCAGGTGAGGGTCCCTCCTTATTTGGTGGCCTGGAAGCTGCTATGTTGCAGCAGCAGCATCTACAAAATAAGCGGATCCTTGCATTAGATAAAAACCTGCGCAAACATAACCGCAACATGATGGGCCTGCATCGCCAACTTGACTCCCTCAATACAGCTGCATGAGGGACAGGTGCAGGCATCACAGGACACCAGGGACCTTACAAGTGCTGTCCGTGAACTCTGTCAGGAGCTGCTCCATGAGAGGGTGAGCCAGCGCAGACAGGAGCGCAGATTCCGTACCATGTTTGGCAGCTTCTGTTGTTCCTCTAACAGGATGGCAAATTCTACAGCACTGATTGCCCGTCGTGCAGTGGCTGCGCAAGTGGAGGCAGCACACAACAGCAGGGACGTTGTCCCAATGGACTTGTGCAGATCACAAATGTGATCGAACACATTATGGGACCAAGATCAGCCACTCCGAGTGAGCTAGCACTGGGGGACACTGAGGACAGTTCCAGCCTCAGCAGTGTTGCCGTACCAGCAGCGGACACCAGACGGCGCAGTGCCAGGCACAGCACTGCCACTGAGGGTGACAATAGAGGTGCCAGTGATGTAACTGGCCACCGGAGTGGTGTGCGTGGGCGCAAAAAATGACTCTAGCTGCCATTGGACTGCTGTTGACACTATGAAGTAATAGTGCATAACTCTGGTTCTTCATTGGTTTGCGTTTCTCACATTACCTGTTTTTTGTTATTGCTCACATGTACATTACCTAACTTAAGGTAATAAATTTATTTCACTACAGGTACAGTTGTCAGAGGATTTGTGTCATTAATACTCTTGTCTGAAATGGTTGTGTGTGATGTCGGCACGCCTTTGCCTTCCCTCTGCTGCACTGGTCCTGTCTGCTGGCTGTAGAGGTGGTATGGGATCGTCATCCTCATCTGATTCAGATTCACATATTTCTACAGGTATGTCCCTGGTGGTAGCTATATTGTGCAGGATTGCACAAGTAGCCACTATTCTACATGTTGTCTCTGGACTGTACTGTAGTGCCCCTCCACTTTTGTGGAGGCACCGGAAGCGACTCTTCATCAGTCCAAATGTGCGCTCCACCACGTTGCGGGTTGCCCTGTGTGCTGCATTGTATCTCTGTTCAGCTGGTGTTGTAGGATTGAGGTAGGGCGTCATCATGTAGGTGCACACTGTGTAAGCACTGTCTCCTGGAAGGGACAGAGGGTGTGATGAGTAACTGAGCCATCTGACATAGGTACGCCATCAATGCGCCTGTGTACAGAGGGACATTACCTAGTAGATATCCTTCACCAAACTCCCCAGCTAGCAGTCTTGTGTGAATCCCGCTGTGGCGAAAGATGTAAGAATCATGTGTGCTCCCTGGGTACCTGGCCACGAGATCAGTAATGATGTAGGAGGCATTGCATATCACCTGTCTATTCATGGAATGTTGGTATTTCCTGTTGCGGTAAACATACTCTGTGGCTGATGGTGGACAGATTGCCACATGTGTGCCATCTCTGGCACCTAGGACGTGGGGGAACTGTGCTATCTGGTAAAACTCTATTTTTGTCTGCTGTAATTCCTGTGGGGTGTGAGGGAACCTGATGTACTGTTGTAGTTTGCTCAGCATGGCGTTGATGAATGCATTGAAAAATCTGGAGAGGGTACTCTGTGTGACCCCTCCAGCTGCTGCTATGACCCCTTGATAGCTCCCTGAGGCGAGTAGGTGGAGGGAGCATAATACCTGCACATGGCTGGGTATGCTGTGAGTCCTTAGTGTTCTGCGCTGCAGTATTGGTTGTAGCTCAGCTATCAGATCAAGTATCAACCTATACCTCTCATATATTTCCTCCTCTGTCAGGTCAAAAAGTGTAATGCGCATGTGACGGGGTAAACCCGATCACCGCGAGACAGGAGGCCGGAGATGACGTGTCGGACTCCTCTAACACGTCATCTCCGCGTCTCCCTGTTACCGGGGAGACGCGGCCCGAGGGAGGCCGGCGTCAGGACGTTACCAGGGAAACCTGGATAGGTTTCCCGACCCCGGATTGGCCAGAGAGGGACGTCGTCGCCGATGAAAAGCCGGTGGAGCCGGAAGGAGAGAGGAGGGAGCAGAAGGAGGAAGGAAACGGAGACGACGGAGAAGAAGACGGAGACGACGGAGAACGGAGGGAGACCGAGGCGAGGGACCCGACGGCAAGCGCAACGAGAGACCAAGAGAAGGAGCACCACCTGGAGGACGGAGAACTGGAACCAGGAAGCCGTGTTGAACCCGACCGCAGGGAGGACCACTTCAACGCCCGCCACGGCCCCGGAGGGTCGTGGCTCACGAAGGTACGGTCCTTCTGGACCAATAAAGGGTGCACGGCAGGGAAGGGGACTGGGGAAGGAAACTAGGGAAGGGGTAGAGGGTAAATGGGGAAAAGAGGTGGGAGGGCACAAAAGAAGCACTAAGGACACAATAACACGATAGTAAATTAGGAATAAGCACTTCCCTCTATTCCCCACAGACACCAACCCCCCCCCTTTGGTTATCCACCCCAGTCTGAGAAACGTAATAAGAAAGACGTATCTCTTAACGTCCCACTTACCCTCGTTTTCCTTATTTCCTTTTCCGATATCCTCATGGGACGTCCGAGAGACTGACAGTACCTCCACCTAAAAGAGAAGAAAGGGGAAAAGACACATCATTTCCAAGAAGAACTTCGCGAGAGACTAAGAGCAACAACAGAACGAACTCACACTTGATTCATCCTTTGTTTTTTTGTTTAGAAAACAATAAAACACTTACCTGAGCACCATAACTTCTTGTTTCAGTTGTCCTCATCTCGTTCGGTCTGTCACAGTGGTGTCAGAAGTGGGATACCTTAGGGGCCCTACGACAACCGAACAGAGTACACAATGAGTGACAACCCTTCCCTCGAGGATATGATCAAACAGCTAGCAGAAGGACAAAGACATTTGCAGTTGGTATGGGAGGCTCACCAAAGGGAAGCAAAAGAGGACAGAGAGGCTTTACAATCGGCCTTGAAAAGCCAGGCCACCATTCTTGCCAATAACCAGCTGGTACACGAAACGGCCATGAAAAAATTAACCGAGACCATTGCCACTAGTAAAGTCCACCCGAACGTTCCCAGCTCCGTATTGCAGAAATATCAAGAGGGAGAAGACCCAGAGTCTTTCTTTACTAACTTTGAAAGGGTGGCGTCGTCAGCTCAATGGCCTGAAGAACGCTGGGGACAATATGTTGCTCCACTACTAACTGGCCTCTTACAAGCAGCCTATCAGGCCGCTAATCCCGGGGGTCTCACACCCTACAAGGATATAAAATCCAGTATTTTGGAACGTGTCGGGCATGATACTGAATACTACCGGATGAAATTCCGCAAGGTCAAGTGGGGACCAAATGAGGACCCCCGGACCTTTTATTTCCGGGTAAAAGATTTGGCCTTAAAATGGTTGGGGCCTATTGGCGATAGCCGTGAAGAAGTGATACAAATCATTATACTGGAACAATACTTGGATGCTCTACCCTTAGCCACAAAACACTGGATACGACAGCATCCAAAAGTAGACACTAACACAGCAATTGATTTGGCCTGCGCGTATCATCGCTCCTCCGACATACGAGGTATACCACCACGGTCCAACATAAAATCAGCCTTGCCACCTGTAAAAACCCTCCCAAAGAATCCACTGGACAATACCGTTTCCCGTAGAATCCCGGAAGGCCCCCCTGTACAGGGACCCCAATGTTACCACTGCGGGGAATGGGGGCATATCGCCCGTATGTGTCCTCAGAAACACGAAGGAGGTGAGCCGATGGAAATAGGGGTTACAAGGCGTAGGGTCCTATGTACAGGGAAAGGTAACCACAAGTTCAAGCAGACTGTAAAAATCAATGGACGGTATGTGTGTGCCCTCGTCGACTCCGGGTGCAGTCAGTCCGTAATAAGGGAAGACCTGATAACCACTCTGGGTTCAGAGACAAGACAGTGGGTACATATTTGTTGTGTTCACGGGGACAAGAAGCAATACCCGTTAAAATTACTACAGATAGAATGGGGGCCCTACCGAGATAGTCTCCCGATGGGGATAATGCCAAAATTGATCGAGGATTGTATCGTGGGAACAGATTACCTTCATTTTCAAGAACTATTGGATCAGGTTAGAGCCTCTAAAATCTCACAGGACTGGTGGGGTGAAGCCCCGTTTGCAGGAAGTCCAATTGAATGTCCAATAACACGTAGAAAACTGACCCGAAGGGACAAAAGAAGAGAAAGAGAACAGTTCCGAAATAGTACTAGTCAGAACACCATAAGAGGATTGGTAGCAGAAATCCACGAGGCACCAGTCAGTTTTGCTCAACAACAGAGAGAAGATCCCTCCCTATCTCACGCCTGGAGAACTGCAGTGTCAGAGGAAATGGATGAGGTGGGTCCCTACTTCCTAATCAAAAATAATCTCCTATACCGAGTAAGCACCACACGTACCGGGGAAAAAAGAAAACAACTCATAGTACCTGAATACTATAGGGACCACATCCTTACGCTCGCTCATAATCATCCGGGAGGGGGACACTTTGGGAGGGACAAAACTGAAGAATATCTCCTCAGGCGATTTTATTGGCCCGGTGTCTTTGCCAACATAAGAAAATATTGTGCTCAATGTCCCAGGTGTCAACTGACTGAACCAGGTAAACCAAAAAAAGCACCACTCATACCCCTCCCCATCATAGATATTCCGTTTAGGCGGATAGGGATGGATTTGGTTGGACCCTTGGTTCCTTCTTCAAAAGGACACACTTACATACTGGTCATAGTTGATTATGCTACCCGATACCCAGAGGCTATTCCACTGACCAGTATGACAACAAAGACCGTAGCCCAGGCGATGATAACGGTGTTTTCGCGTCTGGGATTCCCTCAGGAAATACTCACCGATCAGGGCACTCCCTTTACGTCCACCTTGATGAAACAAGTGTGTAAAACTTTAGGCATATCCCAGATCAAAACATCCGTTTATCATCCTCAAACGGATGGTTTGGTCGAACGATATAATCGTACTATCAAAACGTTACTTCGAAAGATTGTGCACGACACAGGGAGAGACTGGGATCAGAAATTACCGTTGGTGTTATACGCGATCCGAACGCACGAACAGGCTTCCACGGGGCATAGCCCCTTCGAGCTAGTGTTCGGGCGACAACCGCGTTCCCTTCTAGACATGGCGGTAGAGGCCTGGGAGGAAGAAGCCATGGAGGGAGGGACTCCATTGTTGGAATATGCTCATAACTTGAGAACACATTTACAGGGATTATGGGACGAGGTAAAAGACAATATGGAACAGGCCCAAAGAACCCAAAAGCATTATTATGATAAGGGGAGTAAGTTAAGAGTTTTCCAACCCGATGAACAGGTCTTAATCATGCGACCCACATCCGAACATAAGTTGCTTGCGAAATGGCAAGGCCCCCATAGAATCATCCGAGCCGTCTCCCCTGTAACTTACCTAGTGGAAATAACGACCAACCCCAGGAAAACCCAAATATATCATGTAAATCTTTTAAAGAAGTGGGAGACACCCAACACTACCCCAAGAATAGTTAGCCTTCTGTACCCGAGTAAGGAATCGAAAATTGAATTTTGCCCTACCACACTAGCCAAAGGGACAACCCTACCCACTATAGACGAAGCATTAACAGAAGCAGAAAAAAGGCAGGTATACCGCTTGTTGCAGCAATACCACCAATTGTTTTCAGAAGACCCCGGTAGAACCACACTAATCCGTCATAAGATACGAACAAAACCCGACACAGTAGTCCGGGTCAGACCCTATCGCATCCCCGCAGCAAGGAAGCAGGTTATAGAAAATGAAATACAGAAAATGTTGACCCTAGGAGTAATAGAGCCCTCTACCAGTCCCTGGTGTTCGCCCGTAGTTCTTGTACCAAAACCTGACGGTACAGTCAGGTTCTGCATAGACTTCCGAAAACTTAATGAGAATTCGTTATTCGACACGTATCCAATCCCTAGGGTTGACGATGTCCTAGAGAAACTAGGAAAGGCGAAATATATGTCCACAATAGATTTAACCAAAGGATATTGGCAGATACCCTTAGCCCCCGAAGATAAAGAAAAAACGGCATTTTCTACCCAGTCCGGGCTGTATCATTTTACTGTATTACCTTTTGGGCTACATGGGGCCCCAGCCACTTTCCAAAGGTTAATGGATAATATATTAAAACCTTACCCTGCTTTTTCAGCAGCATACTTAGATGATGTAGTTGTTTTTAGCGATACCTGGGTAAACCATTTAGACCATCTAAGCCAAGTTTTTAATGCACTCACCGAGGCTGGGTTGACAGCCAATCCCAAGAAATGTCTTATCGGGAAAACCGACATTTCATATCTGGGATACAGAATCAGTCAGGGAACACTTCAACCCCAAGCCCAGAAGGTGGACGCGATCTTACATGCCCCTCTCCCGAAAACTAAAAAAGACTTGCGCTCTTTCTTGGGCCTAGTAGGATATTATCGGCGTTTCATACCTCACTATTCCACTCTAGCCGCTCCCCTTACGGACCTCCTCTCCAAATCTCATCCAAATCAGCTATTACCTTTCTCTGCTATTCAAACTTCCAGTTTTGAACGTTTGAGGAACTCTTTAACCAAAGAACCCATATTGTTATGCCCGGATTTTTCAAAACCCTTTCACCTTTACACTGATGCCTCCGATGTGGGGCTCGGGGGGGTTCTGACGCAGCCGGGAGCGGAGGGACTCGATCATCCCGTAGTGTATATCAGCCGCAAACTGGGCCTTCGGGAACGTCGTTTCCCCATAATAGAAAGGGAGTGTTTGGCCATTAAATGGGCCGTGGATTGTCTACAGTATTACCTGTTGGGCCGGCCTTTTGTACTTTTTACGGATCATGCCCCCCTCACTTGGCTTGCCGCTCATAAAGATACGAATGCCCGGATTCTCAGGTGGTTCCTTGAACTTCAACCATTCTCCTTTCAGGTCCGACATGTTCCTGGGAGTTTGCAAGTCCCTGCTGATTATCTCTCTCGCTTCCCGGTTTCCGATTCGGTCCTAGAACAGGACCTGTCTTGGGAAGGGGTATGTGACGGGGTAAACCCGATCACCGCGAGACAGGAGGCCGGAGATGACGTGTCGGACTCCTCTAACACGTCATCTCCGCGTCTCCCTGTTACCGGGGAGACGCGGCCCGAGGGAGGCCGGCGTCAGGACGTTACCAGGGAAACCTGGATAGGTTTCCCGACCCCGGATTGGCCAGAGAGGGACGTCGTCGCCGATGAAAAGCCGGTGGAGCCGGAAGGAGAGAGGAGGGAGCAGAAGGAGGAAGGAAACAGAGACGACGGAGAAGAAGACGGAGACGACGGAGAACGGAGGGAGACCGAGGCGAGGGACCCGACGGCAAGCGCAACGAGAGACCAAGAGAAGGAGCACCACCTGGAGGACGGAGAACTGGAACCAGGAAGCCGTGTTGAACCCGACCGCAGGGAGGACCACTTCAACGCCCGCCACGGCCCCGGAGGGTCGTGGCTCACGAAGGTACGGTCCTTCTGGACCAACAAAGGGTGCACGGCAGGGAAGGGGACTGGGGAAGGAAACTAGGGAAGGGGTAGAGGGTAAATGGGGAAAAGAGGTGGGAGGGCACAAAAGAAGCACTAAGGACACAATAACACGATAGTAAATTAGGAATAAGCACTTCCCTCTATTCCCCACAGACACCAACCCCCCCCCCTTTGGTTATCCACCCCAGTCTGAGAAACGTAATAAGAAAGACGTATCTCTTAACGTCCCACTTACCCTCGTTTTCCTTATTTCCTTTTCCGATATCCTCATGGGACGTCCGAGAGACTGACAGTACCTCCACCTAAAAGAGAAGAAAGGGGAAAAGACACATCATTTCCAAGAAGAACTTCGCGAGAGACTAAGAGCAACAACAGAACGAACTCACACTTGATTCATCCTTTGTTTTTTTGTTTAGAAAACAATAAAACACTTACCTGAGCACCATAACTTCTTGTTTCAGTTGTCCTCATCTCGTTCGGTCTGTCACAGCGCACTCTGAAAATGCGCTCCTGTCTCCTCCTCCCTCTCCTCAAACCTGCCAAGATCCTCATCCTCCTCACCATGACGTAGAGTGAAGCCATTGTTGAAAAGAGTTTGAGGCATTCTGGGCCTCTTTATATAGGTTGCACCTGGTTACCACCTGGTTTCAGTTCATGGTATTTTGCATGTGCAAAATGCCATTCTGCGAAAAATCGCAATTTGAGATTTTTTGATGCATCTCTTTGCGACTTGGATTTTGCGAATCGCAATTTGCGCCTCGCAATTTCCTACTGGAAATATCGAATCGCAAAATGCAACTCGGAAAACCAGGTCACAACACAAAAAATCGCAAATTTTGCGATTTCTTATTTTTGGTCTGCGAATGCCTTTCATACATCACAGACCACGTTTTTGCACTCGCAAACGGCTGATTTTTGCGATTCGCACCGTATGCGAGTGCAAAAATATTTCATACATCTGGCCCCATATGTTTAACACAATGAAGGATTTCAAAGAAATGCGTATGACATTTTGATTTTTTCTTTTTGTTGTGACATGCTAAGATACATTTAAATTGTTTGAAAGTAGTAAACATTCTGCTAACTTTTCACTGTATCAGGCACAAAGTTTTAGGTCCTTTCATTTAACAAATTAGTGCATGCAGTTGATAGCAATAGGCTGGAAAGGAAAAGTTTGTTGCTGGATTCCCAGTACTTTCTGCAGTTGGAGTGACTTTGTACACCTGAAACATATGTTAGTATGAAAATGAATTTCACTGCTTCACTACATGAAAATAACCAAGGGACAAAGTATAGAATGTGTATGTAGAAAAGATGTATGAATGAAGTGGGCATGAATTCTCCATACTTTACTGTACCTGCTTGTAAGATATGTGACTCCTTCTATGTTAGGTGGGACAAAACATCTGGGTATATGTTTGCTGTCTATGTTAACCTCTGCCTGTTGATTTGTTGACATAGCTACTTGGTTTGCCCAATCTGTCTAGCAGTCTACTATCTTTCCCAACTCTCTCTAAGGCCCTAATTGCTCATCCAACTAGTCCCACCCTCAAATTATACCTCCTAGCCTTTCCAAGTTCCATCTTGCCTCCCCTTCAGCCTTTTTTTAGATTTTGCCTGCACCGCACTTGTGCTGTGCTTGTAAAATCTATTCTATTTAGTATAAATCTAAGGGGCATATATACCACCCTTGCTTGTAATTGGTTTGTGTGCTTGTCACTTACTTTTCCTCCAGTTTCTATTGATGTAGCATACTATTTCCTTGCGCTTCTCATTGGTTTCTCTTATAAGTTTTCCGTGGCCCAAGTGTTCCTTTTTTTCCCTCTGTGGTGTGTGGAACTTCTTTTATTAGACTTCACCACCCACTCATAAGTGCAACAAACTAATCAGTTTTATAAAACACCATTTGTTAGTGTGTGCCGAGAACATGTTAAATGCTGGTGTGTGTTAAAAGCTGAGGACCCTCCACTGGCTACTGGTCAAGAAGCAAATCACCTTCAAGCTTCTCAACCACACGTACAAGGCCATACACAATGCAGTACCAGCCTACTTGAACCCCTGTGTCTCCTTCCACACCCCCACCAGATCCCTCCGTTCTACCCAGATGGCCCTGGCCACCGTCCCTCACTTCCGCAAAACCACTGCCGGAGGACGATCTTTCACCTACACAGCAGCAAAGAGCTGGAACAACCTCCCCCTGCACCTCAGACAAAGCCCCTCGCTCACCATCTTCAGGAAGAACCTCCAGACATGGCTCTTCGGATGAGGACCCTCCCCCCAGCGCCTTGAGACCCTCATGGGTGAGTAGCTGTGCTTTACAAATATTGATTCATTCATTCATTGAAAGCTTGGCTCAGAAAGAATAGCAGACTTCTCCCATGACCAGTTCCCTTTTGTTTTGATTCCTGTTATGTGCTCAATTCAAAATATGTACCGATCATGTCACACATGATATTTGCAAGCAGGGTAAAAGGTACAAGGCTACAGAAATTGAAAGGAATACCTGTAAAGCTGTTTTAAAGATATAATATTAAAGAAAGATTTGATGCATGGACCCTGGCGCTCTTTCTACATTGTGCTGGACTTGACTGTATTTCCCAACTTCCCCTACATCATTTCTGCATGGCCCATTCCTGTTTGTTTACTTTTGCCCTCGCACTCCAAACCTGCACTTCCTCCCTGTATGCATGTTAGTGCTGTCTGTGTCTCCCCTGCATTGTGAAACCTTTGCATCTCTCGCTATGTGCGTGGATTGGAATCTGCTGTTTGGTTCAAGGCACTATTAAAGGTCATATATCCCTCACAAAATGATCACAAACACAACCCATTTAAGAAAGAATCAATACTCTATTCAATTTTTTCTCACCAGACAGTCCCCTCTTCCTTCCCACACCAAGGTGTTACTTTGCACATGCTGTATTCTCATGGCTCTAGTTTTTGTGCGAGGTGCAGTGCTTCAAGAGTGGAAATTGTGCATCACCCTTTTCCAAAATATTTGTGTTATCGCACCTCGTTTCGAAATATTAGCATATCTCTGCTGTTCAATGAAAGACATAATTTACGTGCTTAAAAAACTCCTCACCATCTCCTTAGAAGCATTGCTGCCCCAGTGAATCAATGTGTATTACCCACTGGAAACCCATCTCATTGGTAAGAGCAGGAATTTTCCCATCGAATGCATAAGAACCCTCCCGACTTTTGAATGCATTCTCCCTATGAAAGTATAATAGCTATGCCTGCCCTTTTTCATTAAAAGCCTAGCAACTTTATCAGCAAAACCGTGTATAAAATGTTTGAAATATGTGGCAGTTCTGCGAGCCAGCTACCTCCTCTCTATGTCCAGCACTGTCTTGACTCCACCCCCTACCTTTCTGCATCGACGGTCCTCTGTGCTCTGTTCTCCTGTTAACACGTTTAACTCCATCACCTGATCTCATCCATGTATTCCTAAATTTACTGCCTTTAAACTTTACTGTCTTTAGAACTGTTCTTATTTGACCAGGGAGGCTAATGGACGCCTCTCTCATATAGTTGGTCCTTTTGCAAGCAGTAAACACAATCAACTCTTTTCAACTTACGCAAAACTTAACTGTGTTAACAATTAAATCTGTAATAGGCTTATTGAAGAGTTACAGAAACAAGTTCACAAGTTACATTTTAATGCAAATGATTAGAGTAAATAAAAAATAGCCTGGTGCCGTTAGACATCCTAGACTTTATGTCGTGTTTTTTTACATACTTCTCACAAGCGGAACAGTCTGTCTGCTAGAACAATACGCGGCATTAGGTAAATGATAACTGATTGTACCTAGACAATATTGGGCCTGATTAAGATTTCAGCGGAGGGGATTACTCGGTCCCAAATGTGAGGGAAATCCTGCCAGCCGAATTACGAGTCCATTATGTAGGAAAGTACCATCTTGCCTGGCATGTTACCCCCATATTTCACTGTATGCATGTTGTTTTAGCCTTTGTGTCACTGGGATCTTGCCAGGCAGGACCCCAGTGCTCATAGTATGTGCCCTGTATGTTTTCCCTGTGTGGTGCCTAACTGTATCACTGAGGCTCTGCTAACCAGAACCTCAGTGTTTATCCTCTGCTTTCCAAATTTGTCACTGAAGGCTAGTGACTAAATTTACCAATTCTCATTGGCACACTGGTACACCCATATAATTCCCTTGTATCTGGTACTTAGGCACCCAGGGTGTTGGGGTTCCAGGAGATCCCTATGGGCTTCACTATTTCTTTTGCTACCCATAGCTCTGACAATTCTGACAATTCTTGCCACTGCAGCCTGAGTAAAATAACGTCCACGTTATTTCACAGCCATTTTTCACTGCACATAAGTAACTTATAAATCACCTATATGTCTAACCTTCACTTAGTGAAGGTTGGGTGCCAAGTTACTTAGTGTGTGGGCACCCTGGCACTAGCCAAAGTGCCCCCACATCGTTCAGGGCAAATCCCCCGGACTTTGTGAGTGCGGGAACACCATTACACGCGTGCACTATACATAGGTCACTACCTATGTATAATGTCACAATGGTAACTCCGAACATGGCCATGTAACATGTCTAAGATCATGGGATTGTCACCCCAATACCATTCTGGTATTGGGGGGACAATTCCATGATCCCCCGGGTCTCTAGCACAGAACCCGGGTACTGCCAAACTGCCTTTTCGGGGTTTCCACTGCTGCTGCTGCTGCCAACCCCTCAGACAGGTTTCTGCCCTCCTGGGGTCCAGGCAGTCCTGTCCCAGGAAGGCAGAACAAAGGATTTCCTCTGAGAGAGGGTGTTACACCCTCTCCCTTTGGAAATAGGTGTGAAGGGCTGGGGAGGAGTAGCCTCCCCCAGCCTCTGGAAATGCTTTGATGGGCACAGATGGTGCCAATCTCTGCATAAGCCAGTCTACACCGGTTCAGGGATCCCCCAGTCCTCCTCTGGCGTGAAACTGGATAAAGGAAAGGGGAGTGACCACTCCCCTGACCAGTACCTCCCAGGGGAGGTGACCAGAGCTCCTCCAGTGTGTCCCAGACCTCTGCCATCTTGGAAACAGAGGTTTTGGGGGCACACTGGACTGCTCTGAGTGGCCAGTGCCAGCAGGTGACATCAGACACCCCCTCTGATAGGCTCTTACCTTTCTTGGTAGCCACTCCTCCTTCCTTGGTAGCCAAACCTCCTTTTCTGGCTATTTAGGGTCTCTGCTTTGGGGAATTCTTCAGATAACGAATGCAAGAGCTCACCAGAGTTCCTCTGCATCTCCCTCTTCGACTTCTACCAAGGATCGACCGCTGACTGCTCCAGGACGCCTGCAAAACTGCAACAAAATAGCAAGATGACTACCAGCAACATTGTTGCGCCTCATCCTGCTGGCTTTCTCGACTGTTTCCTGGTGGTGCATGCTCTGGGGGTCACCTGCCTTCACCCTGCACCAGAAGCCAAGAAGAAATCTCCTGTGGGTCGATGGAATCTTCCTCCTGCTAACGCAGGCACCAAAAGTCTGCATCACCGGTCCTCTGGGTCCCCTCACATCCTGACGAGCGTGGTCCCTGGAACACAGGAACTCTATCCAAGTGACTCCCACAGTCCAGTGATCCTTCAGTCCAAGTTTGGTGGAGGTAAATCCTTGCCTCCTCAAGCTAGACTGCAAACCTGTGTACCACGTGATTTGCAGCTGCTCCGGCTCCCGTGCACTCTTCCAGTATTTCCTTCATGCTCAGCCTAGCCTGGGTCCCCAGCACTCCGTCCTGCAGTGCTCAACCCTCTGAGTTGGCCTCCAATGTTGTGGGATCCTCCTTTGTAACTCTGCGTAGACTCCGGTTCACAAATCTTCCAAGTGCCTGTTCAGATACTTCTGCGGATGCTGCCTGCTTCTGTGTGGGCTCTCTGAATTGCTCAGTGCCTCCTGTGTCTCCTCCTCCAAGGGGCGACATCCTGGTCCTTCCTGATCCTCAGCAGCACCCAAAAACCTCTACTGCAACACTTGCAGCTAGCAAGGCTTGTTTGCAGTATTTCTGCGTGGGAACACATCTGCAACCTTCATCGCAACGTGAGACATCTTTCATCCAAAGGAGAAGTTCCTAGTCCTCTTCGTTCTTGCAGAATTCTAAGCTTCTTCCATCCAAAAGCAGCTTCCTTGCACCTTCATCCGGGGTTTCCTGGGCTCCTGCCCCCCCTGGACACTGTTGCAACTATTGGACTTGGTCCCCTTGCTTTGCAGGTCCTCAGGTCCAGGAATCCATTTTCAGTGCACTGCTGGTGTTTGTTTTTCTTGCAGAATCCCCCTATCACGACTATTGTGCTCTTTTGGGGTAGTAGGTGTACTTTACTCCTTCTTTTCATGGTCCTGGGGTGGGGTATCTTGGACACCCTGACTGTTTTCTTACAGTCCCAGTGACCTTCTACAAGCTCTCATAGGTCTGGGGTCAATTTGTGATACACATTCCACTTTTGGAGTATATGGTTTGTGTTGCCCCTAGACCTATGTCTGCCTATTGCAATCTATTGTAATTCTACCCTGTTTTGGGTTTGTGTACATATAACTTGTGTATATTACTTACCTTCTTACTGAGGGTACTCACTGAGATACTTGTGGCATGTTGTTATAAAAATAAAGTACCTTTATTTTTAGTAACTCTGAGTATTGTGTTTTCTTCTAATATTGAGCATATGATATAAATGGTATAGTAGGAGCTTTGCATGTCTCCTAGTTCAGCCTAAGCTGCTTTGCCATAGCTACCTTCTATCAGTCTAAGCTGCTAGAAACACCTCTATTCTACTAATAAGGGATAAATGGACCTGGCACAAGGTGTAAGTACCTTTGGTACCCACTGAAAGCCAGGCCAGACTCCTACACATTATATCCTATGGAACTCGTAATTCGGTGGGTGGGATATCCGTCACATTTGGGACGGAGCAATCCCCTCGGCCGAAGTTTTTAATCAGGACCAATAATATCCTTTACCTTCTGCTTTATCTGCTTTACCACACAATGCGACCACTGTTATGTATACATAATGTGTGAATGTTATTTACGTCCATTCAGCGCAGAGTTTTTCATTGGTATGGCATCACATTCTGTTGCCGAGGTGTGACTTTCCAAAACGTTCCAAGTTTTCCATCGCAGATTGGAGCCTGGTTCGGTTTTAGGATGTGCTTTTATGTTTTTGCTGACTTGGGTTTGGGGAGTCCGGCTCTTCACTGAGTGCATTGTTTCCCACAGATGAGACACAAGGTAAAAGGACTTGCTTAGTGCTCCTTTGCCCTGGCTTAGTTGCTTCCTGCACTGAAATCACACCGTGGTTAAACAAGCATTGGCAAATCCAATAGTTTTCGCCTATTGTCCGTGTAATGGCATTTTTATTTACTGATTCTCAACTTATCTTCCTGAGGTCAGTGAAAGGAGCACAAATGACTTAAGTAATGGTAACACCAATTGTTCATGTTGATGATAAACTGTAGCAGTAACATATAAAATACATAGTACCAGGCCCGGTTCTAGCGGGTGGGCCAGGTTCTCCTAAACATGACCTTTTGCCCGCTCAACTGGCAGAAGTGGTCATGGAGAGCCCACCTGTGAAATGCTTCATCCATGTGTTTGGCCAAGCCATCTTATGCTTTTTCACTTAGCTTACTTAATTATCAGTCAAGGTTAGGGCTGCCACATTACCAAAAGAAAAAATGGGCATTTGTTGTCGTTTTAAGAGTGCCGTCATAGTTTTAAGAGTGTGCAGAGGCCTGGACATGATACTAAATAGGACTACAAATACAATTGAATGTGCTCCTTTGTTACATGACTTTTATGTCTGTATTTATGTTATTAGTCAGGAATCTTTGCTGCACTATAACACTTTTGAAAGTGTTTTATATTTTTAGTTTATGTTTGAAGTATTTACAGATAAGGGCTTAAAATACCAGCTTTAGGTGATTATGATTATTTTTGTACCATTTGGTACATTTAAATACTGGTGGTACCGGAATAAAGCCTGCCAATTGGCAACCGTAGTCAGGGGTCATTGAGGAACTTCTAGAAGGCTTTTTAAAGTGTTTTGTTTTTATAAATACTTTTTAAAGTATATACTGAAAAGGGGAAAATGCTGGCTTTAGGCGACATTCCCTATTTTGTACTGGCTGCAACAGTAAAATAATTGTGTAGGAAGGAAATGGCATTGTGGCAACTCTAGCTTGTGTCAAATGCAAGCTACAGTTGGGCGGTGCATATTAGGGGGCAGCGGGACAGGGTGTTACCTGCCAAATTTGCAGTGGCATCAGGGATTAGGGCCGTGAGGGTCCTCTGAAACTCAGTTATGCCTGTTTCTGTGTGGGGTTCTGAGAAAGTTAATCAATTCTCTGCACCAGTGATAAGGCACGCTAAGTGACACGAACTGCTGCAAAGTCTTGATAAACTATTTGATTTCCAGTGCAAAACTTTTTTTACTTTAGAAAATAGTCTCAATGTAGTGCAAATAATCCTTTATGCTGCTTTATTCTACTTTGCACCATGTGAGAATGAGATAGGGTACTATATGGGTGTTCCCAATCTACAACCTAGGGTTTTTGACGCAAAGTCCTGTCTACAGACAGGGCTTTGCACCAAAAAATAACACCGTCTTGAGACAGGTCTTCAGTTGGAGAAATGTTTTAATTTGTTTTAACTTTTTACACGCTGCATGTGTGCTGCACTATACAAAGCAGATCCAATGTGTGAAAAGTTTTAAAGTTTGCCTAGGCACAGCATTTTGTGCTTTGTACTGGAAGGTTAACGGTCAAGCACAAAAGTTACAGTAGGCATCATGCATATACCATTGCATCATGGTGCGAAGGAATGTATGCATGCTGCTAGGCAGCCTGTGCACAAGGGCTGGAGAAGATAGCATTGGTGCCATATCTTAGTGGCTATGGCTCTACAAGGCTGTCTTCCCCTAATGCAGCATCGCAACTTTGGTTGCTGTGCTGCATGTTGCTATTTTGTTTAGTAAATGTGCCCCTAAGTGTCAGTGAGCATGCATGAGTCAGTGAGGGAATATGTGAGTAATAAAAAGAGTGACTACAAAAAAGTGAGAGTATGTGGGTGAGAATGAATGAGTATGAGAGTGCACTAGAATGAGTGAGAGTGAGTGTCATTGAGCGAGCACAACTGTGAGTTAGTTAGAATAAATGAGAGGATGAATGTGAATGATAGAATATAAGTGAGCATGAGTTAAAATGTGGTGTTCTGCTTGTGTGTGCCATTGACCCTGGCATACTGAAGGTAATTCTTGACTTAGAAGCACCCATGGCAAAATTCTGGCACTGGCATAATGGAGACAGTTCTTTGTATGACAAGCACCTGTGAAAAAATTATAGGAAACAAGGGCACACTAGACATTAGACTTAGTATAAGTGGACACCTATGACAAAATGCTGGCATCAGCATACTGGATGTAATTTGAAGCATTGGGGCAACTTTTGAAAATTGCCTGTGTACTGATGACAATTTGTGGCATAGGGGCCACCCGTGTCAAAATGCTGGAACTCTGAAAGTAACTTTTGGCATAAAGAAGGACAACCATGGTATATAGGAGGAGGCAATTTTGACAAAGTGCTGGCCCTGACATACTAGAGATATTTTTTGACATTAAGATCATACACGATTTTTGGGTGGCACTAATAGCAAAATTCTGGCAATGGCATATTGAATGCAATTTTTGGACTTAAAGGTCACATGGCATATGTGGAGCACTCATGACAATGTGCTGTATTTGGCATTATGAAGGCATTTTTTGTCATATGGGGGACATTTGCCATTTGAATTTGCATTTGAAACAATGGGGGTGAACTCTTTGGAGCATCAGGTTAAGTTGGCCTGGTAGATCATGAAAGACTTGAATATTTATTGAGAGCACAGCCTATGGCGATTTGAGGAAAGCATGTGAAAACCCTGCTATCGGTTCCAGTTTTTTTTAAATGTTGATTAGGAGAGATCCGTGGAACCCTCCCTAAACGATGTCAGGCTCACTCACTTCACTCGCTACAATTCAGGGCAAGTATTATGACTCACCAGCCGAGACTGCAAGAACAGCAGGCAAACTGTGTCTTCATGAGCACAGTTTACTTTTTCAGCTTCCACTAGGACTGAGACTGGGATTATACACATTAGATTTTGTTAAATTAATACATTCAGCAGTGGCACGTGCACTCTTCCTAGTAAATAAAAAAGAACAAATGTTTTTAAACAATTTGTTGTATTGTTTCATTATGTGAATACATGTATATTAAGTGTCTGTAAAAAGCTTTCACCTCTGTGCTTCACATGAATGATAGAACCTTGCAGGTGATTTTAAATAAAAATATATTAAGAGTGAAGAATAATGTCGGTCAATTATATAATTTACATGGGCACATAACTGCAATTGTTTTATTTCAATCAATTTTTTCTCTCCCTTTAATTTAGCAGTACATTTCTCATTGCAGTTTAAAGTAGTGAAACTCAAAAATAATGACCATTTGTGGTATACTTCCCAGTGCTGTTGAGTGTTTTGTGGCACTCTATCCTCTTTAAATGAACACATAATTTGTCATGTAATACTGAGAGAAACGATTAATGATCTTCTTGCATATCACATCAGCGCCATAATACAGGTGATATAATTTCTCTATGTTGTGTTAATATATTAGTCATGCCTTGATTATGACTTCAACGATGTCAATTATTGTGAGGTCATCAGGGTTATGGTCATGTGAAATTACTTTGTAGAAAAATTG
Organism: Pleurodeles waltl; assembly: GCF_031143425.1. Taxonomy (NCBI): domain Eukaryota; kingdom Metazoa; phylum Chordata; class Amphibia; order Caudata; family Salamandridae; genus Pleurodeles; species Pleurodeles waltl. Next base: position 802,174,889 of record NC_090446.1, read on the forward strand.
AGGGTCAAAGGTCATATGATGTCACTGCCTGCGATGTAATTGAGGTCAAGGGTGTGTAATATCCATTCCGCTACCCCAGACATTTTGATGAATCAACATCCAAGTGTTAATCCTTCCTTGTGCCTTTCTTAGACTATGTAGGAATGTTCCATAAATCACTTCGATGCCCTGTAAATCACGTCAGGGGTCTGTACAGCTTTCTTATTTGCTTACAGTCATTCGTAGCGAACTATTAAGGATTTTCACTGGCACAAACTTTTTTTGCTTCAGTCAAAGGAAAGCAAAGTCTTTGCTACGCAAGCCATCGCCTTCCCCCGGAGTAGTTCCTCGAACCCATTCACGCCTGACTGCGAGGACGTCAGCTATAGTCCCAGCGCCGCAAGCCCTCATTTGCCTTGAGGGATCACCTGAGGCAAGAAACAGAGAGCGGGAACAGAAGCCTTGTCAAGGTACTGGCCGACCATTGTCGAAGCATGCTTACTTAACAAAGAGGCAAGCAGCAACCTGCAGTGCTTGACCTCTGGTGCCGCCTCTCTACTAGGCGTTTTTCAGCTCCTTTTGGGAGAAACCCAAGTGAAAGCATAACTTGATTTACTAAGGAGTTAGACGAGCAGCGGGAACCAGGCGTGCTTCTTCTGTTTGCAGTAAACATGGGCTGCAGACTGCGGGGCTGGTTCAAACCAGCTCCCTGTGTTGACAGAAGCAGCTCATGGGCGCTGTACAGGGCACGAGTACGACATAGGCAGTAATCAATCCATAGCACCGCCTGCCTCCTAGCGCTCAAACGGCAGTCCACATCACGCCCACACACCCTGCCCGCGCCAGGGATGCTGGATGCATAGGGATGCAGGCCTACACAAAACACCGACGGCTTCAGCTTCTCTCTGTTGGCAAGTTTAAATGCAGAGGCGTCGCCAGAGCAAACGCCAAACGTAAATAAGAACAACCTCATAGTAAAACAGCACGTGTGCGCCCTAGGAAACATATCAGCGGCGGGTACATTTTAACAACAATTAATTGCTCTCGTGACAGCCATTGAATGACAAAGGGAACCGCTTCGTGGTCCTTTACAGAACTATTATCTCAATGCCTTATCTGTTGAAGAACGGCACTCCCCATGCAATATTCTGTGAGCGCGCGCATTCACGCATAGTCAACCCGAGGTGACCCTCAATTGACGGATTCAAGCCCCCATTTACCCTCAGTTTTTGTAAAACCAAACGCCACTTAGTGTTTTCTTATGCGACCCTTTGCAGTAATATAGCAGTCTTATGGTTTCTAAGGGCACTGTCAAGTTGATGTAACAATTAATCGTCAGATGCACCCGTTGCACCTTACATAAAAAGGTTCTGCGTGTGTATTTTTGCATTAATGTATTTACGTACTTGTTTTTTATTTTACATAACGTAGCAAGTATGAGTTAAATCAATACCAGATGTTTTACGACTGCACTAACTTCATTTTTAGAAATAATGAAGAATGGCTGTCAAGGGCTGAATCTCTTGGGATAACTTCAGCCATTCCTGGCTTTTTAGTTTATGTCACCTTGCATTTTGGGATTCTGAAGAATTGTTTCACACACAGTAGTTTTAGGTTGGAAAACCAACCATGCATATTACTTTTGGCTAAGTGGCCAAAAGGCTGAAGATGCCTGACAGGACGCTGAGACGAGTCCAGTATGATTGGGGGAGGAGTGAGCTTCAGATTTCCCAACAATCACGCTGGGACATTGTGTTAAAACACATATTAGAAGCAGCGGGGATTAAGGGGCAGTGGAAAGAAGGGAATGCTATTGCTAGGGGTACTTAAAACACAGTATTTTTTCAACTAATCAAAAAATTTTAAGGCGTTCAGGGGCATATTTATACTCCGTTTGTGCCGAATTTGCGTCGTTTTTTTCGACGCAAATTCGACGCAAAACTAACTCCATATTTATACTTTGGCGTTAGACGCGTCTAGCGCCAAAGTTCATGGAATTAGCGTAATTTTTTTGCGTGAACACCTTCCTTGCGTTAATGATATGCAAGGTAGGCGTTCCCGTCTTAAAAAATGACTCCGATGCTATTGCGTCGGATTTATACTCCCGGGCAAAAATGACGCCCGGGAGTGGGCGGGTCTAAAAAACCCGCATTTGCGCCGGATTTTAGCGCCTGGGTCAGGGCAGGCGTTAAGGGACCTGTCGGCTCAGAATGAGCCCAGAGGTGCCCTCCCCTGCCCCCAGGGACCCCCACTGCCACCCTTACCCACCCCAGGAGGACACCCAAGGATGGAGGGACCCACCCCAGGGACATTAAGGTAAATCCAGGTAAGTATTTAAAAAAAAAAAAAATTGTGCCATAGGGGGGCCTGATTTGTGCCCCCCTACATGCCACTATGCCCAAAGACCATGCCCAGGGGACAGAAGTCCCCTGGGCATGGCCATTGGGCAAGGGGGCATGACTCCTGTCTTTGCTAAGACAGGAGTCATGTCAATGGGGGATGGGCGTCGTAAAAAAATGGCGCAAATCGGGTTAAGACGTTTTTTTTGCCTCAGCCTGACTTGCCCCATTTTTAGATGCCCAAACGCCATTTTTCCCTACGCCGGCGCTGCCTGGTGTACGTGGTTTTTTTTCACACACACCAGGCAGCGCCGGTCGGCTAACGCCATTCAATAAATACGGCGCCCGCATGGCGCTTCAGAATGGCGTTAGCCGGCGCTAATTTTTTTGGCGCAAAACTGCATTAGCGCAGTTTTGCGTCAAAAAGTATAAATATGGGCCTCAATGCATAGATGAAAGAGTGTGTGGTTTTGTCTATGTGGGCATGTAAAAATCCCAGGTGAAATCCAAGACACTTCACATTACCTGACTGAAAGTTAATTTACCCAACTATTTATTGCAGAGGACATTTTTTAGGGGGTTTGACACACACAAACTCCTCCAGAGGCTACGCCTCTGACCACGTGGGCCTATGTTTATTTGTGACATATTTAACGAGTTGCTAATTTTTACCAACACGACCTACAGCATTCTTGGGTTTGAATGATTGCTTTTCTTCTTTTTGTTGCTGCAAGCTGCTGTTTAACAAAAATCCAAGACTGGCTGTCACAGCAACACGGCATGGGGTCACTTGGCAGCTACTAGCTTTGGGCAATTTAGTTTAAAGCTACCACAGCACTGTTCGCTTAATGGCTGCAAGGAGCATGTCAACTGCTGATGACGTTGACAGGGCATTAGTTACGTAATGGTATTGCGAGCTTGCTAGGTTTCTACTAACATCAGTTTGGGTTCAAAGATTCAATATCTACGAACAGAGTTCCCAAGTGTCCTACCCTATCATAAATTGGTGGTGTTTTTGGGTCACATCTTATTATCTAGGCTAGGCTCCAGTGTGCAACAAAATCATTAGTTTGACCTGACATCCTTGGTGTGGTATTCCCCTAGACATTTTGCCTTCACTCCCTTATTTTTTGCTGAATTCGTTTTTGGTGGCTTTAGACTCCATGCACTTTCCCCTTTTTAACCAGTTGTAATATGTTTGTATTTTCTCACTCAACCATGATAAGCTCGCTATACACCTAATTCCCAAAGTTAATTCACTTATACGTCCCTTGTAAATGGAACTATATCAAAGGGCAGCACCTCAGTAATAGCGGAGGAGCATCGCCCCCGCTCAGTCAGACAGTGACAAATTTGTCACTGCCTGACTGAGCCATGGAAGTTTAGGGTGCGGCCATGACAGGGAGGAGGAATGGTGGGCACTTGCGAGTGCGCATTTCAGTTTGGCCGGCCATCTTTGGCTGGCCACGCTGACATGCATACTTACATTTTGCCAACCCAGCTGTGTTACACAGTTGTGTTGGAGAAATGGCACAGGCTCCTTGTGCCTGAGCAAGCATCCAACCAGCCCACCCAGGCCAATTAAGATGGTACTCTCATGCTTGCTTTAGCATGAGAGCATTGTCTGGGTTGGGAGCCTGTGCTTTGGGTACTCGAGCTGGGAAGAGAGGAGCGTCACAGAGGCGGCCGGCAGGGGGAGCGTCCGAAAGGTAAGGTTTTAAAAAAAAATATATTTTTAATCCCCCCTACCCCTGACAGTCCTCCCTCCTCACCCCATCATGCTTGATTGGCGGCAGCTGCCCATGACTACATCTACCCAGGGCCTGTAAAGTAAAGTCTACTTTTGTCAGCAGCACCCAGTGAGCCACTTACTGGAGTGGCCCTGTAAAAACATATTTCCAACCTGCCATTGCAATTTATTTCAGTTTTAATTTACACTGTGGTACCTTATTACACTTGATAAGTGATAACTTTATTGGGGAAGAAAGACAAATATTTTTCAGTTCACTTGAATAGTAGTTCACAGTCCTCTTCATTTGGAAAGCAGGATTTTAAGTTGCTATTCTAAACATGCCAGTAACAAAAATGTTGTATTTTCCTGCCTAAAACAAATGTACTTTTCTGCCAGAGTCCAGGGTCAGATAACAGTGAATGGCTTTTCTATGGTGTGTTTTGTACTCCTAGCAGACAAAGGGATAAAAAGGTCCCGTGTGGAAAGGGAGTGAGTCTTCCAGGCCAAAAGGCTGAGGAGGAGCTGTTCCCTGATAACACTTCAAAAGCTTGCCCTTGCCTTTGTCCCCTTAGACAGATTGTAGCCAAAGCCAAGGGAATGGGAAGAACTGGCCTGAACATGTCTAGGAGTAAGACAGGGGTTGTCTCCTTACAAAAGCTGGCACTGGATATATGAATAGCACCCACAGAATCTCTCATCAGAACACTCCTTGACCTGTGGAAGATTCAGAATTTATGTCCTCAGAAATGATTCCATGGTCAAGGTGGGTGACCTTTTGTTTAATATACAGGGACCCAAAAAAAACTTCCAGAGGCCTTCCCTGAAACTGCCCAGCTGACCAGCACCAACTGGACCTACCTGAACCTTGCTGCTGGCATTGCTGGAGTGAATCCTGATACCCAAGTGGTGCCATCAGGTACTGATTTTTTGGTTGGAAGCGAAATGTGCTTCTCCTACCTGAAAAACCAACCTTCAGGTGAAAATCCAGAAGTTTGGGGCTCCTCACAACCATGCTTCTTGTGTTAGCAATGGCGACTGTGTCTCTCACCAGCGCAAAGCTCTGACCGTGGACCTGTTCCTCATGTCAAACAGCAATCGCCATTGCCTCCACCTAATGCAAAGCTCCAGCAATGACCACACCTTGCACCAACGATCTCCTCGCGGCCAACACATAGTTCTAGCTGAGACTTCTCACACTGACATGGACTTTGAGAAGTTAAACTCTTTACCAGAACAAATCTGGTCCCTTTATCTGTCCCACTCTCCATCACAGTTGGCCTGAATTTGTGATTTAGACCCTGTCAAGTGTGACAAGATACCTGCGAGTGGCTCTTTGTGCTTCTTGGCTCTGTTTTCACCTAAAAGTGAACTCATACCTCCAGTTCTACTGATTGTTTTTTGTTATTATTTACAAGTTGTTTTGGGATTTTTCTTGTGTTGTGTTTTCACTTTATTACTAATTGAGTGCTGCATTAATACTATACACATTGCCTCAAAGATAAGCCTGGCTGTTTTTTTTGCCAAGCAGCCAAAGGGTTAAGCACAGATTTTTTTAGTGATTTTTGTGGTTCACCCTGACAAGGATTACACTTATTATTTGAGTAGGGCTCTGTTTGACCCTGCATCCTTGGTGTGTTTTTCCCCCTAACTCTTTGCCTTCGGATCTCATGTTTTGCAGACTTCCCTTTTTTGCTTGCTTTAGAATTCTAAGCACTTTCCCACTGCACAGTCCTGAAGTGCTTGTGGTTTCTCCTTAAAACGTAGTAGAATTGGATTATGTCCAATTGGCCTGTTTAATGTTTTGTAAGTCTCTAGTAAAGTGGCCCTGCCTTTGCCCAGGGCCTGTAAATTCAGCACTACTAGTGGGCCTACAGCACTGATTGTGCCACCCGCTTAAATAGCACTGTGAGCATGTCTCAGGCCTACCATTGCAACCTGTGTGTGCAGTCTTAAGCTGCCATGTAGATATAATAAAATAAACCTTTTGCCAGGCCAAAACCATCCTTTTTATTACATATAAGTCACGCCAAGGGTAGTTCCCTGGACAGCCTAGAGGGCAGATTTCAATATATTTGTTAGAAACTAAGGTTCTGGTTGACTGGGTTGTGAGCCCTGGCCAAGCATTAACCACAATCCTAGTCAGTGTAAGTCACAAACAAACCCCAAATTAACCTGTGCTCAAGTCCCTGGTCCAGTCCCTCTCCCCCAGGCAAGAGGGCAGCAGGCAGAAGGTCAGCACAGCAGGGCACCAGTCTCTCAGAGCAGCAGTCAAGACGAGTGACAGTCCATTAAGCAGCACAGCAGTCTTTCTTCCTGGAAGAGTATCCACAGGTCCAGAAGTGTACTGAAGAGTTGGTGTCTGCTGTCCAATATTTATACCTGATACCCTCTGGAAGGTGGGAGAAGATTCTGGAGGTTAGCCTTTGAAGTCCTCAGACATCCTGCCTTCCAGGTCCTTGTGTTCTTGACTAACTACAAGGGGTATGCAACCCTTTATTTGAAGGCAAGACACAACATATTAAAGTGTAAGTTGGCCTGGGTCCAGTTCCGTTCTTTCATTCTTCCAGTAATGGCTCTTCCAGGCACACCTAAGTTGCTATTGTGTGTGGCTTTCTAGGAGGAATACACAAAGCAAATTGTCAGGGATACCCAGTCAAGTGACCCAGGACAGGCTACAGCCACCAGATGGCTAAGGCAGGAACATACAACATTCTAACAGTGGCATTTTCAAAATTATAATTTAAAATTCAACTTTACCATGAACAAGGGTTTTTCATTATGATGGCATAGACACCAAACATGAACTGCTTAGCTGCTCCCATTTGCAAATTACAGCATCTTAAAAGTAATAAGGTAACTTGAATGTTATCCTATGGAAGAGGTAGGCCATGCAGTAGTGACAAACAAATGTAAGTGTTTGTCACTGCCAGCACATATAAAACAAAAAAAAGTACATCTACTTTTTAAATACATTGCACCTTGCCTAGAGGGCTGGTTAGGGCCTACCCATGGGTGACATATGTATTAAAAAGGAAGGTGGGCAATAAAAGGCATGAGACATGTTTAAAAGGGTTACATAAGTGGGTGTCCAATTTGGGATAGGGCAATGTTATCATGTTTTAAGGAGTGGGCACATGTAGTTTAGCACTGGCTAGCAGTGGTAAAGTGTGCAGAGTCCTAAGGCCAGCAAAAATGAGATAATCAAAAATGGAGAAGGAAGGCAAAATGTTTGCTGGAAAAGCACCCTAAGAATGACAGGTCTAACAACCACCTGAGGCTGACAGTTATAACATGAGTCACTCTAGGGTCCTGGTTTTCAGAGATTCAGCTCCAGTCCCTCTGACACAGGCAAAAGGGCAGCAAGTCAGCACTTCAGGGCAACAGTCCTTCAGAGCAGCCTCCCAGCAGCATGGCAGTCCTTTCAACGGCAGAGTAGTCCTTCTTCCTGGCATAGTCTACAGGTCCAGAAGTGTGATGATTAGTTGGGTCTACGGTTTCAACATGTATACCTGGTTGCCCACTTTGACGTGGAGGAAGCTTTTTGAGGTTTGCACCCTCCTGAGGTGTCAGGCATGTGCTTCCTCCCTGTCCTGCCCCCAGGTTGTCTGGGATACAATAGACTAGTGTCCAACCCTTTCTGAGAGTGCTCAGGTAGGACCTTTGTGATGTGCGAGTGTGGTAGGTGACAGCTTCTCCCCCTCAGTGGCTCATTCTGCCAACACCTATCTTCACTTAGCCTCACTATCTGGGAGCGATATACGAAGACAATCCACCAGCCACTCCTAGTCATGTGACCCAGGATCAGGCTGTAGGCACCAAATGTTTATATCCAGAAAATGGAAACATTCTATAAGTGGCATTTTCAGAATTGTGATAAAGTGATAAAAAAACTGACTATAGCACTAAAGAGGGCTTTTAATTGAACAGACTACCTGCCCTCAATCAGAAATTACAGCTCATTAAATATAACAAGGGAACTCCAATGGTATTCTATTGGAGATGTAGGCCTTGCAGTAGTGAAAATGAATTTATGAGTTTTTCGCTACCAGGACATGTAAAACATAAATTTACATGTCTGGCCTTCTAGGCTTTTCAGGGCCTACCCTAAGGGTGACTTATATGTATGAAAAAAGAAGACTTCAGCCTGGCAAATAGTTTCTTTTGCCAGGTCAAAATATCAGTGTAAAAACTGCGTGCACAGGCTGCAATGGTAGGCCTGATACATGTTTAAAGGGCTACTTAATAAGTGGCTCAATGAGTGTTGCAGGTCACGAGTAGCATTTAGTTTACATTCTCTGTGCACAGGTAGTGCCACTTACAGTGACTTACAAGTAAATTAAAAAGTCAGATTGGGTGAAAGCCAGTACTATCATGTTTTAGGAAGAGAACACAAGCACTATAGCATTGGTTAGCAGCAGTAGAATGCATAGATTCCTAAAGCTAGCAAAAATGAAGTCAGCAAAACAGGAGAATTGCAAACAAAAATGTAGGTGAGAACCATGTCAAGGATGCCAGCTCCGACAGTGGCTCTTAATGTTCATACTGCCCCAGAATATTGAATAACAGTCACACTTCTATGGTCACTTTACACTATGTGAATTAACTTTTGTGAGAAGCATGCAAGTGTCGCCCACAAGTCTGGAAATAACATTTTCATTTAAAGTAGGTGAGTAGCGTGAAACTCTGCTCAGGACCATCTCTCTTCAAATGTTCTTTTTTGCCACCCTCAAAGCAACCATTCTCAGGTCAGCTTACTCTCAGTATCTCCTTACTCTCAATATTCATGTGGGTTTGATAGAAGGAACCATTCCTTTTGGAATCTGCATTGTCTGGGAGTGTTGGGATCCAAATAGCCATTCGAATTGTAGACTCTTCTCTCCATTTGTCTTAGTTGGTCGCACAACCTGCCATTTCGAGCTGACTGTATATGCTAACCATATATTGTCAGCTCCTTCACACTAGGATTTAAGGCACTGTCCCTGGAACACTGGAAAGCTATCCAATAGACGCACTCTGGACAATAGACAACTGGAGGTTGTACAAGACCACATAAGTTAATGTCTCCTTTACGTTCATTCAGCCACAAAATCCCCTTTGTACTCCAAGCCATTCTCTTTTAAGACTCCTTTACTGGTGCTTGCTATGATAAAATATTTGTAGTGTTGGGTTCTGGTGAGCCCAGACCAATAAATGGACTAATGCAATCCTTAAAAATATACAAACATTGTTTCTTTAGTAAGTGCTCTAGATTTTCATTCAAATTTGTTGAATAATAATTACTAGAGTTCTACTCAATACTATTGAGCTTGCCCACAAACATAACAATATTTGCTTAAAAATGAGAAGTATCAAAAGGATAGTCTACAAAAATGAATATATTTTCCAATTTACAGCGCAACATCCTGGTGAACCTGCCCTGGCCTTAATTTAGTATTAAACTCAAATGATTGTTGTGATCTGCTAATTCAAGATGTGCCCTGGGTGTCTGGAAAATATTAGCCAACTTCAGAAGGTATTACATTTAGGGGGTCATTATGCACATGGCGGTAAACACTGCACCGCCGTCGGTGGCGGTAACTACCGCCAACAGGCTGGCGGTCAAGATCACCAAACAATGAAGCACATGAGAAACAGGCAGAGGGACATCCACCGCCCCCATTTTAGTAGTCCTGCCGATGACGGCGGAGGCCATCTTCAGACCGGCGGAAAGGACCTACCCATCCAACATATAATAAAACACCACACCGCCATCAGTTCTGGGGAGGGAAGCACCAGCACACAAAGCTTGGCGGAAACAACCCATTTAAAGGGAAAGACTCACCAGAGGACAGAACATGCTTACGCCGACATGCAGCGAGAGTTGGAAATAATCCCAGTGCTTCTCCTAGCAATATTCCTCCAGGACCATAACCGCTGATAAAGACTGAGTCAGTAAGTACTGCAGTCTGGCACACATGGGAGTAGAGGCCACAATTACACATTCACCCACCCCACCCACACCGCAACGCACACCCAACCCCATCCACCATCCGAAGCCATACATACCCAAACAAAATGTACTTACCAGACACAAGCCAACAAATACCTTCCCCCATGCACACCTGTGTGCAGACCACACCCCCACAGTGACACGCTGCACAACGGGTCTACAATGCACCAACATGTCTGCTGGGCACTAAAATTAATCTGAATAAATGAACAACAACGTCCAAACACGGCCATAAGCCAGTCCATATAGAATGCCAGGAAAGGCAAAATTAGCCCACACTTGACCCCTACAATGGAAAATGGAACTCCACTGAGAAGGGGCATCTATGGGGCAGCCTGGCACCTCAGGGAGCAAGGGTAGGGGGTGACGGGGTGGGGACACTGGTTTGGAAGGTGGGTCTTGGGCTTAGGTTTAGGAGGCGGAGGAGGAGAGGGTTTGGACTTGCCCTTGGAAGGAGGAGGAGTAGGCCTGGACCGGCGGTAGCAGAGGGACTAGGGACAACACAAGCCTTTCTCCTCCCTGGGGAAGGGGCATGGGAATGCGAAGGGTGGACTAGGGAGGACTTTGAAGAGGAAGGAGTGAACTTTGTGAGGGCATGGGCATGTTTAGGGACAAGACGGGTTGGGCCAGTAGGTTCAAACAGGTCAACACTTGAGAGGAAAAGCTTTTTAGTTGCAGTTAGAGGGGTTTTGGAGACAGGCTTGGGAGTGGAGGTTGAGGGAGTGGTTGTACGAGGTGTAGGTGTGCTGGACGTGGATGCAGGTGCCTGTTTCTTATGCTTATGTGTGATGGATGTATGTGGCGTGGATGAGTGTGAGAGTTTGTGTGTTTTGGGTGGAGGAGGGTGGACACAGTGGGAGAAGACAGGCTTTCAGTGTATATGGATGTTGTGTGGGTGTCTGCAGGTCTGGTGAGTGTGTTGCAAGTGTCTGTGAATGTGGTTGTGGTGAGTGTAGGTGTGGTGTCTGGGATGCATGACTGGATGTCAGCTGTTGTGGTGACTGCATGAATGAGGACAGCAGCAGTGACTGAGGGTACAGTGCACATGGGTGTGCATGCTGAGGTGACAGACAGGGAGGAGGGGAAGGGCGACACAGTGGGGGTGGTGGATTTTGGTGTGTCTGCTTTGGTATGTTGGGTGTGTGCCTGCATGTGGTGGGATGTGTGGTGCTTGTGATTCTCTGTGTGCTTCTTGTGTGTTGATCTGTGTGCATGGCTGTGTGTATGTGTGCTTAGGATGGGTGAAGGGAGTGAGGTGCTGGAAGGGGTAGAGGCGGTGGGAGGGGGGACAGAAAGACCAGGGACACTGGCTGCCATCAAAGAGAAGGCTTAAGCCTGAAAGATCTCTGTAGGCCAGACATGGCACGGTGAATGCCTTCTAGGTATTCATTGCATTGCTGCATCTGGGATGCTAGCACCTGGATGGCATTTGTGATGGTTGACTGCCCTACAGAGATGGTTCTCAGGAGGTCAATAGCCTCTTCTGTGAGGGCAGCTGGGCTGACTGGGGCAGGAGATGAGGTGCCTGGGGCGAAGGAGACACCCACCCTCCAGGGTGAGTGGACACAGGCAAATCAGTGGGGAGCTACTGGGAGGGCGGTGATGGTATGGGAGTATCGTAAGATGGCAAATAATGGGTGTGCCCCGTAGGGACCACCACCACCAGGGAGCTGCCATCGGAGGAGGTGTCGGAGTAACTACATCCAGGGGTAGTTGCCTCCCCCATGGTACTCCCCTCGCCCCCCAACCCACTGGTCCCATTGACGTTGCTGGACTCTGCCTCATGGGTCCCGTGGGCTGCAGCAGCCCCACTCACCGGTGCTTCAGCTCCCTCACCAGATGATGCTAAAGTACACAAGGACACAAGAGCATGGGGGGACACAACAAGAAAGAAGTGTTTCATTTCAAAGATAAATATACATGTTGGGACACATACACTCACACCCATCTCAGGCACTAACCCTCAGCACACACAATATATTTAAATGAATGTGCCCCTGACTGGTAGGTATGATCCACAGTGCACTACATTCCCATCCTGGCCCTGTACTCTGATACACTTTGCAATGTGAAACAATGAGAGACAATGCCAAGACAAAACATCTGCAAGTCCATGAGGCTACATTAAAAACAAAGGCTCAAACAGGGGACCCTTCACAGGCCTATAGGCCCTGCCACCGTCCCACGGATGTAAAGGAGGGCAGGACTGCAGGGACACACTTATCTATGTGCCTAGAACTACTATGCATGCACCCCTTAACACTTAACTACACTCATCATAGTAGCATCACAACAGTGTTGGTACTTACCCCCTTGTGACTGCTGTGCTGCCTTCAAGCGCCCATCCAAATCCAGATAGACCACTGCTGGAATGCGGGCCATTAGGGGGTCAGGGTCCGATGGACACCCCTCTCTCGTTGGGAGGTCTTCCCCAGCTGGACTTCTCTGGTCTTCTTGGCCCAGCGCCTCAGGTCCTCCCACCGCTTCCTGCAGTGGGTGCTCTGCGAGTTGTAGAACCCCAGGGTCTGCACTTCCTTGGAAATAGCTTGCCACAGTCCCCTCTTCTGATGGGCGCTGACCTGCATGGGACACACAGAGTTAAGAAACAGATGCCAGTGTGGATGTCCCATTCACAAATGCCATGCCAGTTTAACCTGACATAGCCCATGGAGACATCCATATAGACAATAGCCAAGCCAAAAACTGCCAAACACACTATGGGTGAACATTCACACAGCCAACAAAAATGCCTACAGGCATCCATCACATTCACACACATTTAAGGAGGACAAATAGCAACTCACCTGCTCCTCTGGTCGCCCATACAGCTTTGCACACAGGGGTAGGACCCCGTCCACCAGCTTCTCCAGCTCCTCCATGATGAAGGCTGGGGCTCATTCCCCTGTAGCAAGTGCCATCTCAGGGACCAGAGTCAGGACACAGCAGCACACGCAGTGGAGTTCTTCCCTACTTGAGGTGCAGGAGTCAAGTGCCAAGGGCATGGCAAAATGGTGGTAGATACCGCGGCAGAGTGCACCGTCACCACCGGCGGTGATCATGATTGGCCCTACTTCCCCATTGACAACCATGTTATCCAATGATCAGGTTCATGGCGGTGAACACCGCCTACTGCCATGACGACTTACGCCAGCAGAATGAAGTCACTTCCACACTACCTGTATGTCAGGGGGCTGCCATTTTGCATCCACCACGCCTTCACAGCCTGGCCGGGGGCCTAATCCATGGCTCCGTTCCCTCTCCCCTTCATCAAGGTCTGTAATGATTAGTGGTCCTCTTCATTGAATCATGGTGGGAAGTATGTCTACACTGTGATGCCATAAAAACGAAGACACCTTACCACACATTAGCCTGACAGGATTACCTTGTTCTTTGTGTCTGTGTGAGGTACAATTGTGTTGCATGCAAAACACGAATTGTTTTACCATGTTATGCAAGTGCACGTCCCAACTCAAAGTGTCTCTCTTCCTCCACCATAGGTACAGACCCATGAGGCGAGGGAGGTCTCCATCTGTTTACAGACCCCTGGTAGACCTGGCCACCATGGAGGAACATCACATCATCATAAATTACCACCTGAATCGAGCAACAATCCTTGAACTCTGTGCAGAAATAGAGCCTGTTCTGAGTCCAGCTAATAATCCCCATGCCTTACCTACAACTGTGCAGGTACTATCTGTGCTACATTTTTTGGCCACAGGCTCATTCCAAGTGACAGTGGGAATGGAAGCCGGGGTATTTCAGCCAATGTTCAGCCACATCCTGTCTAATTTCCAGAATGCATTCGTGCAACACCTGCAAAGATATGTCCAGTTTCCCCAAAGGGCTGATCTCACCACCATCAAATCTGGATTCTATGCCTTTGCAAATATCCCCCATGTGATAGGTGCCATTGATGGGAACCACATATCTCTCATACTCCCAAGAGTAAATGAAAAGGTGTTCAGGAATCGAAAAAACGTTCACTCCATGAACGGCCAATTGGTGTGTACTGCTGATCAATACATATCACATGTCAATGCAAGGTTCCCAGGATCAGTCCATGATACCTTTGTCCTGAGAAACAGCAGTGTGACACACATGATGGGACAACTACAGGAGGACAGAGCTTGGCTCATAGGTGAGTGTGTATGACACTGTATTAATGACATACCTGCCAGGCAGGCTGTACCAAGTGTGTCTTCTAACTTTCTTTCTTTCACACACTTTTCCAGGGGATTCTGGCTATCCAAACATGCAATGGCTCCTGACACCTGTGAGAAATCCCAGGACAGATGCAGAAAGGCATTATAATGAGGCACATTGTCGCACTAGGAGGGTGATAGAGCGACCTGAAGGCAAGAATTTGTTGCCTGCATATCTCTAGGGGAGCCCTGTTCTATGTCCCTGACAAGGTGTGTCAGATAGTGGTGGCCTGCTGCATGCTGCACAACGTGGCTGTGAGGAAAGCTATTCAACTTCTGGAAGAGGAGCGTGCTGTCCAACCACCTCTGCCACCTCAGTGGATAGATGAGAGTGATGGAGAAGAAGAGGGGGAAGACATCAACTCCAGAACAGAGGTAATTCGGCTATACTTCCAGTGACTCTCGGGTACATTTGCTATTATGCTAATGTGTTTACTACATTGTTTCAGGGTGACTTATGTGCTAAGTGCTGTGGTGTCCGTTACTAGTGATGTGTCAGCTTTATGACTGAAAAAACAGATGTGTGCTAAAGCAATGGAATGCACAGTGTGACATACTCCAGACACTACAGTCTGTTAGATCCCCTCCTTCAATAAAAGCGGCATTATGATGGTAACTGGCTAATGCGTACACATTCACAATTGATTGCTCATATTGATTAAGGATAGATATTTTGAACAAGTGTATATATTCAAAGTCAAAACATCCATGAGTGATGGGACAGTGGAAGAGAGTGGGCACATGGTGAACAACGTACTCAGGTACTTTTGCTCAGCTGTTGGTGGCACAGGGCTATGGTCCATGGGGCCATTGGAAGGTGGTAAGATGGCAGTGGCATGTCAACAAGGTAGCTCAGTGGCAACCAAGGGCAACAGTTCAAGGTAGAGTCACTTCCTGGCGGTGGTCTTGGTCTTGGCTGGTGTTTCAGTGGGAGGTCTGGATCTGAGGCCACGCTTGCAAGGGGGAAGCTGGGCTGCAGGTGAATGGGCGCTGGTGTTCTGTGAGTCCTCTGGCATTGCCACCAGTTCAGTAGCTGCTCCAGATGTAGATGGCAGGGCAGTGTCCTAGCTAGTGGAAGGGGCCTGCAGGTGGGTGGAGGACTTAGGCTGGATGTTTGTCTGGCACTGTAGCACCCCTGCAATGGAGGCCATGGTAGCATTGAACTGTTTCCAGTGCCCCATGGCCTCCTAGTGGTGTGCTATCTGCAGCCTATGAATCTGTTCCAACGTGGCCAGGATCTGGCACATGCTGTCCTGGGAATGGTGGTATGCTCCCAGGACCTCAGCAATGACCTCCTTGGCAGCAGCATCCCTCCTTGGGCCACCCGCCTGGGCCACTAATACCCTCCCACTGGCCCAAGCCCCCTATGCCTGTATCCCCTGCACAGGTATGGCAGTCCCACTTGTATTGGGCCCTTCATCATCCTGCCTGGTGGTGGGTGAAGACTCAGGCCTCTGTACATGTGGGCAGCCAGTCCCTGGCCTAGAGACACTGGCGTGGGGGCGTTGGGCCAGAGATGATGGTGGTGGCTGAGTGGTAGGGGTGTTAGTGGCGTCCTGGGTGGGGCTTATGGAGGGTGACTGTCCAGTGTTGTGGGATGGGCCAGGGATTTCCACTGTGTCAAGACATCCCTCTGCACTCTTCTGAGTGGGGCATCCATCTTCAGGTGGAGGACTTGCACTCCTTGACGTCTCCGTCCGGGTGGCCTGGGTGGTGGTGCCTGTGTGTGAGAGAATAGAAATGTGGGTGTCCTGCACTTTCTTGTCAATTGCAGCACTGGTCAGCAGTAATTGGTGGTTGAATTCTCATGTAGTGGCATGCATGGCCCCTTCGAGCTCATTTTCATGTATTTATTGAGGGGGTGGTGCATTGTGGGTGTTGTAGTGCTCCTGACATTACATGCATGTGTTGGTGACTGTGCACAGGGGGCATGATAGTGATTTTTATGGGGATTGTGGGCATGCAGGTGACATGGATATGAGTCTGAGGATGTTGTGGGCTGGGTAGGGGATGGGGGCATGGTGGTAGTGAGAGGGATGGGATGATACATGCATTACAGGTGTGGTGACTGTTAAGGTATTGTAGTTGACTTACCTGAGTCCAGTCCTCCAGTGAGTCCAGGGAGGCCCTCCGGGTGCAGGATAGCCAGGACCTTCTCCTCCCACTCGGTGTATTTGGGGGGAGGAGGCAGGGGACCACCACCAGTCTTCTGTATGGCAATGTTGTGCCTGGATGCCATGGAATGCACCCTCCCACGCAGGTCGTTCCATCTCTTCCTGATGTCATCCCTTGTGCGTGGATGGTTTCCCACAGCATTGACCTTGTTGACTATTCTCTGCCATAGCTCCATCTTCCTGGCCAAGGGTGCCTGCTGCCCCTGTGCCCCAAATAGGTGTGGCTCGACCCTGAGTATTTCATCCACCATTGTCCTTAGCTCCCTGTCAGTGAAGCGGGGGTGCTTAAGGGGTGCCATGGTGTGTGTTGGAGGTGTGTTGGTGAGGGTGCTGCTGTGTGGTTGTGTATGTGACTTGTGTGATGGTTAGTTCAGTGTATGCGTGTTGTGGTGTCAAGTTCTGTCATGCTATTGGCGTTGCAAAGGATTGTGGGGTGGGTATGTGTATGTTTTATAGTGGTGTGGATGAGTGTCAGGTGTGCGCTTTTCGGACTTGCCAATGTGTGCATTTGTTGTTGGCGGGTCCCATTGCTGGCTGTGGCGCTCGGTATCGCCAATGGTCATTCAACATTCACTGTTTGCCGAGCTGATTTGTGCATCATTATTTGGTGGGCAGAGGATTTGTCTGCATGGCGGTGGCTGGGTCAGGTGTACTGCATTTCCGCCATCGTTGGCCCTGGCGTGGGAGGAGGTTGCAAGATTTTTGGAGGTTTGTTCTTTTGCCATTGTTATACAGGAGTGTGCATTCCACTGCCACTGGTGGTCTTTTGTTGGCCGTCAGCACGGTGGTCGGCGGTGTTTACTGCCAGGTTCAGAATGAGGGCCTATCTCATCAGTAAGATACCTAAAACATTTATTTATATGTTTGGGTGAAAATTACTCTACAGTTCATTAGTAGGACTTGCTCTGCAAAACAGTGACTGACTGTTGTAACATAACTGCTTTGTGGGTAATCTTCCAGGGCCATGAACTGTGACCTAAGATAATTATTGCTTTTGCAAAAAGGCCATTGCTAAATTTAACAGCTATTTTTAATGGGCAGTTGTGTATAGGTTTAAAAACTCCGGCAATGCAACTCTTCTACTCCCCTGCTTCAGACCATCTAAAAAGTGTGTATTGGTCAATATTAGGATGCTGTTCATACAGAAATTTATTTTAATACCTTCAAGTTTCACACAATGTTATTACTTTTTAATGTGTATGTTTTACACTGAAACTAACTGACAGTAACACAATGAAATTGCAGATACTGGCCTAAATAGGGATTATCAGTATTGTGAATATAATGATAATAATAATAGTAAGAACAACAACAACATCAACAATACGAATAATAAAAATAACAACAAAAATAATAATAATAACAGTAATAACAGCAACAATGTTAATAACAACAACAACAACAACAATAATAATAATAATAATAATAATATTAATACTGTTAATTTTATTATTATTATTAGTTTGCATCAGTTTAATTTATACAATAATATGCAGCTGCGTGGGTTCAGATACTAAATAGCCTGTGACTGGATCCCTAATGCCTGATTTCCATCTTCTACTCATCATTAACACTGAGGCCCTCATTATTGTCTTGTATGTAATCACTGCCGGCTGCCGTGCTGACAGTGAACAGAAGACCATCAGTGGCGGTGGACTGCACACCGCTGAAAAATGATGCCAAAAAGACAAACCTCCAAAAGTCCTGCAACTTCCACCCACTGCCAGGGCCAACGACGGTGGAAAGGCAGTACACCCCGCCCAGCAACCGCCATGCAGACAAATCCTCCACCCACCAAATACTGATGCACAAATCAGCTTGGCGGACATTGAATGTCGAATGACCATTGGCGGTACGGATCGCCACTGCCAGCAATGGGACCCACTTACAACAAATCCACACATTGGCAAATTTGAAACACACACACCTGACACACATCCACAACACTATAAAACACTCACATACACACCCCACAATCCTTTGCAATGCCAATAGCACAACTGATATTGACAACACAACACACATACACTCAACATCACACAATTCACACACACAAATACACCACCAACACTCATACATACCCCTAACACCATCACAAGCCACACACACAACCAAACAACAGCACCCTCACCAATACACCTATAACACACCACCCACAACATACACCATCGCACCCCCTAAGCGCCCCCGCTTAACAGACGGGGAGCTAAGGACAATGGTGGACGAAATACTCAAGGTCAAGCCACAACTATTCAGGGCACAGGTGCAGCAGACACCCATGGCCAGGAAGAATGAGCTATGGCAGACGATAGGCAACAAGGTCAATGCACTGGGAAACCATCCACGCACAAGGGATGACATCTTGAAGAGATGGAATGACCTGCGCAGGAAGGTTCGGTCCACGGGATCCAGGCACAACATTGCGGTACAAAAGACTGGTGGTGGTCCCCCACCTACTCCCCTCGAATACACCGACTGGGAGGAGAAGGTCCGGCTATTCTGCACCCGGAGGCCTCACTGGACTCACTGGAGGACTTGACTTGGGTAAATTAACTACAAATTCTTTATATCCACCACACCTGTTATCCATGTACCACCGCATCCCCACACTACCACCAGGACACCATCCCATACCCAGTCCACAACACCCACGTCCAAGTTCCCTGCATGCCCAGAATCCCACAAACAAATCTCGATCCAGCCCCCTGTGCACAGTCACCTATCCTGCATGGAATCCCAGTATCACTTCAGCACCCACAATGCACCTCCACCCCCACATAAAATGTAACAAAATATACACAAAGGGACCTTGCATGCCACTACAGGGGAATATAAGCATCAAATAATGCATACCAGTGCAGCAATTGCAGCAAAAGTACAGGACACCCACATTTCTATTCCTCAACACACAGGCACCACCACTCATGCCACCCAGACGGAGTTGTCAAGGAGTGTCAGCCCTCTACCTGAAGATGGATGCCCAATTCAGGAGAGTGCAGTGGGATGTCTGAACACGGAGGAAATCCCTAGCCCATTGCACAGTCCTGGGCTGTCACCCTCCAGAACCCCACCCAGGATACCACTGACACCCCTACCACTCAGCCACCATCATCAGCTCTGCCCAAATGACCCCACACCAGTGTCTCCCGGCCACGGACTTGCTGCCCACATCTACAGAGGCCAGAGTCTCCACCCACCAACAGGCAGGATAATAAAGGGGCAACTGCAAGTGGGACTGCCAGTCCTGTACAGGAGACACAGGCAAAGGGGATTAGGGCCAGTGGGAGGGTATCAGTGGCCCAGGGGGGTGGCCCAAGGAGGGATGCAGCAGCCCAGGAGGTGATCACAGAGGTCCTGGGAGCATATCACCACACTCAGGACAGGATGGGCCAGCTCCTGACCACCATGGAGCAGAATCAGAGGCTGCAGATAGCACACCACCAGGAGGCCATGGAGCAATGGAAACAGCTCAGTGCCACCATAGCCTCCATTGCAGGGGTGCTGCAAGACCAGTACCACAGCAAGCCTGAGTCCTCCACCCACCTGAAAGCCCCTACCACTAGCCAGGACACTACCCTGCCTTCTACATAAGCAGCAACCACTGGACTGGTGGCACTGCCAGAGGACACACAGGAAACCAGCACCCCTAGCCCTGCAGCCCAGCTGCACCTTCGCAACCTGGCCCTCAGACCCAGATATGCCACTGAAACACCAGCCAAGACCAATCCTAGCGCCAGGAAGTGACTCTGCCCTGAACAGTCTCCCTTGTGTGCCACAGAGCTACTTGGTTGACATGCCACTGCCATCACACCATCTTCCAATGGCCACATGGACCATACCCCAGTGCTACTAACAGCTGAGCATATGTTCCTGAGTATGTTTTTTACATATATGCCCACTCCCATTCACTGTACCAACACTTATGTATAAATTGCCATTGAATACATACATCTAGGCACTCAAATCGAATGTCCCTCATCAATATGAGATATCAATTGTGATTGTGTATGCATTATCCTGTTCCTATCATAATTACACTTTTATTGCAGGAGGGGATCCAATGCACTGTAGTTTCTGAAGTATGTAACACTGTACCTAATATTGGGTTCTCTGGCACATGTCACTTCAGTCATCAGTTAGCATTGTCACTGACAGAAGATACCACAGTACATATTACATGAGACAGACTGTAACTATGCAGTGAAGACTACAGCATCATTGAACAGTACCTTAGAGTCATTGGAAGTATAGCCGGATTAGCTGGGTCCTGGAGTTAAGATCTTCCCTCTCTTCTTCCTCACCATAACTCTCATCCCCTCTCTGAGGATGCAGGGTTGGTTTTACAGTACCCTCCTCTTCCAGAAGGGGGATAGCTTCCCTCACAAAAGGGGATAGCTTTCCTTACAGCCAAGTGGTGCAGCATGCAACAGGCCACCACTATCTTACACACCTTGTCAGGGACATAGCACAGGGATCCTCCAGAGAGATGAAGATAACAAACTCTTGCATTCAGGAGTCCTATAGTGCGCTCTATCACCCTCCTAGTATGTCCATGGGCCTCATTATAATTCCCCTCTGCATCTGACCTGGGATTGCTCACAGGTGTAAGGAGCCATTGCAAGTTAGGGTAGCCAGAATCACCTGCAAAAGTTGGCGAAAGAGGACTTGAACAAACTGCTTTTACTTGCATACAGCCTGGCTGTCAGCTATGTAACTGATCCAGTGTCATAATCACTCACCTATGAGCAAACCCCTGCCCCCCTTGTAGTTGGCCCATCATGTGTGGCACACTGCTGTTTCTCAAGACCAAGGAATCATGGACTGAGCTTGGGAACCTTGCATTCACATGTGAAATGTACTGATCAGCAGTACACACCAATTGTACATTCATTGAGTGATAGTTCTTATGATTTCTATACACCTGTTCATTCACTCTTGGGGGTATGAGAGGTATATGGGTTCCATCAATGGCACCTATCACATGTGGGATATTAGCGAAGGCATAGAATCCAGATTTTATAGCGTAGAGTTCAGCCCTTTTTGGAAACTGGACATAGGTTTGCAAGTGTTGAATGAAGGCATCCAGTAATTTGAACAGGATGTGGCTAAACAATGGCTGTGAGACCCCTGCAGCCATGCCCCTGTCACCTGAAATGATCCCGTAGCCAGAAAATGGAGCACAGATAGCACTTGCACAGTTGTAGGAATGGCATGCTGATTTCGATTGGCCGGCTTCAGAACAGGATCCATTAATGCACAGAGGTCATATATTGTAGCTCTATTGAGTCAGAAGGTGATAATGATGTGATGTTCCTCCATAGTGTCCAGATCTACCAGGGGTCTGTGGACAGATAGGGCCCTCCCTCGCCACATGGGTCTGTACCTATAGGGGAAGGTCCCTGGTGGTGGCGGACCCTACTGGGCCCACCCATTCTTTGTCATCTTCCGCCACCCCACATACCATCATTGCCCTCCTAGTTGCTCCCCACCGAGTTGCCTGTGCCCGCTCATCTAGGAGGGTGGGTGTCTCCTTCGCCCCAGGCACCTCATCCCCTGCCCCAGTCAGCCCTGCTGCCCTCAATGAGGAGGCTATTGACCTCCTGAGAACCATCTCTGTAGGGCATACAACCATCATAAATGCCATCCAGGGGCTAGTATCCCAGATCCTGGAAGGCATTCATGGTGCCATGTCCGGCCTACAGAGATCTTTTCAGGCTCTGGCCTCCTCTTTGATGGCAGCCAGTGTCCCTGGTCTTTCTGGCCCCCCTCCAACCACCTCTACACCTTCCAGCACCCCACTCTCTTCACCCATCCCAAGCACACATACAGACAGCCGTGCACACAGATCAACACACAAGAAGCACACAGAGAAACAGAAGCACCACACTTCCCACCACAGGCAGGCACACACCTGACATACCAAAGCACAGGCAACAACATCCACTTCCCCCAGTGTGTCATCCTCCCCCACCACCCTGTCTGTCACTTCACCATGCACACCCACATGCACTGCACCCTCAGTCACTGCTGCTACTCCCATTCATGCAGTCAACACAACATCTGACATCCAGACATGCACCCCTGACACTACACCTGCACTCACCATGACTGCATTTACAGACACTTTCAGCACAATCATCAGACCTGCAGACACCCAGACAACATTCGTCTACACTGGCAGCCTGTCTTGTCCCACTGTGTCCACCCACCTCCTCCCAAAACACGCACACATCCACACCACACTCATCCACCACACATAAGCATACTATACAGGCACCTTCATCCACATCCAGCACACCTACAGCTGATATGAGCACTCCCTCAACCTCCACTCCCAGACCTGCCTCCAAATCCCTTCCAACTGCACCTAAGCTTTTCCTATCCTGTGTTGACCTGTTTGAACCAACTTGCCCACCCCGTCTTGTCCCTAAACGTGCCCATGTCCTTGCCCAGTCCACTCCTTCCTTGTCCAAGTCCACCCCAGTCCGGCCTTCCCATTCCCATGCCGCTTCCCCAAAGAAGAAGAAGCCCCGTGTTGCCCCAGGTCCCTCTGCCACCCCCGGTCCAGACCCACTCCCTCTCCTTCCAAGCGCAAGCCCAAACCCCCTCCACCTCCCAAAACTAAGCCCAAGCCTCCCCCTTAAGACCTAAGTCTCCACACCCACCACCCCTGCCCCTGTTCCCTGAGGTGCCTGGCTGCCCCATTGATGCCCCTTTCCAGTGGAGTACCCTTTGCACACATGGGAGTCAAGTTCGGGCTATGTTGGCCCTTCAGGGACTTTGAAATGGACTGGCCAATGGCTTTATTTTGACCTTACTTTTTTTGCTTAAGATAAATTTTAAGTGCCCAGTAGTTCTGTTGGCACAATATAGTGACATTGTTCAGCATTTCACTGTGGGGGTGTGGTGTGCACACGTGTGTACATTGGTGCAGGTCTTTGCTGGCTTGTGTCTGGTAAGTACATCTTGTTATGGTATGTATGGCTTGGGATGTGGGAGGGGTTGGGAGTGTGTTGCGGGGTGGGTGTGGTGAGTGTGTAACTGTGCCCTATCTTCCCGTGTGTACTAGGCTGCAGGACTTACCATTGTCGTCTTCATCGTCGGTCACAGTCCAGGAGGAATATGGCAAGGTGTAGCAGTGTCATTATTTCCAACTCTCGCTCCATGTCTGCACCGGTGTGTTCTGTGTACTTCCGATGAGTGTTTCCCTATATTCTGTTCGATTCCGCCATGCTTTGCCTGGCCGTGGTTTCCGTCCCGGGACTGCTGATGGTCTGGTGTTTCATTATTTGGTGGGTAGGTTTGACCTTTCCGCCAGCCTGAGGGTGGCCTCCTCCATCCTCGTCGGGACTACAACGATGGCGGTGTGTGGATGGACCGCTACTTGTTTCTCATGTGCTTCATTATTTGGCAGTCCGGACTGCCAGCCTGTTGGTGGTAGTTACCGCCACCGCCGGCGGTGCGGTGTTTACCACCGTGTTCATAATGACCACCTGAGTCTTTGTGTTCATGTCACAGTTCTATAAAGAGTGAGGAGCCATCCACATCTATAGACGTTCTTATGCACATTGCATCCTTATATATCTAAAACCTATTGGACCCTCCCTGAAAGCAAAGAGTACATTGTGGTCACCACACCGATCAATACATATGGAAATATCTAAACAGAGGCACAGAAGGGACAGTCTGCTCAATAATGAGGGTTGTGTGGGAGGGAGCAAGGAAAGAGAGTGTCTTGCTATGGTGAAGTCTACCTAGAAGATTCTGAGTGCCATTTTATCTACTCTTCCTATTCACACTCATATAAGTAGTAAATGTGGTCTCGGCAACCCAGAGGTCTAGTCTGAAGCCCATGTGCAGGCTTGTACTAGGAAGGCAGAATGCATGGTGGTTTGAAGAAAGTCAAGCATGGAGTTCTTCTTGTCTTACCTCTAAGATGCCACTTTCCTGAAGATGTAGGAATTGTTAGCCTTTAATATAACCATTTCCAAGATGACTGCTTGTCCAATGGTTGTTGCATGAACTCCTCAAAGAAAGACGGTGCAATCCTCTTTTATAAGGAGCATGTGTTGTAATATGATATATTTGGGTATCCAAACCTGAAAAATACAGACAAGCATCCATTAGCACACATACTGCACCAATATGCAAATAAAACAGACAACACACATAGGTGAGGTTAGACTAAATACATATGGGCACAATTCAGGTGGATTTTGATTAGATGCATTAATTGGTAGACTGGTGACTGTGTGGTTGTATACGAGGATAAATGGATAGTTGTAATGTTGAAGGAGCCTACATTGGTGGGTGGGTGGATTGGGTACAGCTCTACAGCTGGGAGGATGAAAGTGTGGATAGATAAAGGGTAGATAAAGGAATGTTTGGTTGTTGATTTAGGGATAAATACGTGTGTGTATATGTGTGTGTGCGGACAGATAGGTGCTTGGTTGAAGATGGAGACGGAGGCTTGGAGGTGGGTGTTTCAATGGGAGCGCAGCGAGTAGATTCATGAATGTCATTTCATAAGGTCCTTTATTACAACCCCACTCTTGCTGCTTTGCTGCCTCAAAGGTTTACTGAATTGTTTACTTTGCTATTGTGTTATTTTGTTCAAACCTATCTAACTCATCTTTGTTGTTCAACATGTTTAGCTTTGTACTGCCTTTGTTATTTTCTGTTGTTTCTCCACCTGCTCACTTTCCCATCATTTTTCCTGCTGCTTTTTCCCACCACATCTCACTCCCACTACCTCCCAGCACCCTTCCCTCCTCCCAGGACCTACTTAATAAAGGCTGGAGCACAGCCACACTGCTGACGCACCAAAAGGTAAGCCCATCTGCACCTATCTGCACCTGGACCATGCCCAGCACCAGGAACACTAGTTCTCCTGCCACATGCCTAAGCTCCAAATCCTGGACCCCAGACTCCCCAACAACAAATACTGCCACACTTTTCCACAATCAATGGTAGGACCTTTTACCTGCCAGCAGTGTCTCTTCTCCTGCAACACTGGAACACCTGCACGCATGCACTGGCATGCACAATGAGCACCACCATGCCGACCGGCCACACCAACCACATTTGCTTTGGAAGAACTCCACTGCCTCCTACTCAACACATGATCACTCTGCAAGCACCCCTCTGAGATCTGGGACACCATCACCTCCATCACCTTGACGTCATCTTCACTGAGACCTGGCTCAACCCAGTGACTGAATCCCTAATGCTTAATTTCCCTCTCCTGCTCCAGTCCGGAGATTGCCTCAGCAACTTCAAACAGCTACAAGATAGCACACCAGGACCACATTAACAAACACAGAGGTGGAATTGCCATTGTCCACAAAGTAACCATCCACTGCACCACCGCTGCAGATGACACCACCCCAGTAATTGAACACCTCAATTTCCAACTCCAAATTGATGGCAAAACCACCATCAGATGCACCCTTACCCACAGACATCCAGGATCACACCACAGTTTCTGTGATGCCATCCCCAAATTCATGGCCCCTCTCACCTTCAACACCAAACACTCAATTTTCCTCTGAGATCTCCATTTCACCTAAACTACCTCAACAAAACCAACACCGCCAACCTCCTCAAAAGCATGAACAACACTGGCCTCACCTTAGTAGTCACCGACCCCACAGTGCACACTCTTGACACCTTCTTCACGGCCAGCAACAGAGTCAAGTACAGCCTTGTCACTGAGCTCACCTGGACAGACCATACCATCATCCACTTCACCATCACAGGATCCCCCAGCTCCACCCCTAAGCCTCCTAGCACCTAACAAAGCAGCTGGAACAAAGTATCAGAGAGCCAGTGGACCAAAGCCTTCCATACCTCCACCTGACACTTCAATCAACTTAGAACAGGCTATCAAGAACCTCTTTGCCTGGATCACCTAATTTCTGAGACAGAGTCACCCACGTCAAGCCCACCGATGTCAAGAGACCCACCAAATAGGCCAGCTGGTACACCATGGAACTGAGAACCGTTAATGAAGCTGCAAGCAACTAGAAAGGAAATGGTGCACCAGCAAGGAGCCTACGACGGAGCAACCTTCAAGTCATCCCTCAACCAATATCGATATAGACAAATAGGAGTGCTCTGGCCGACTACATCAAAACCATCTGTAACCACAGCAAAGAACTCTTCAACATCGCCAGAGAGTTCTCCAACCCCTCAGCCACTAAAAACATCATAACCCCTTCTCAGGAACTCTGCGACACCCTGGCAGATTTCTTCCATGGCAAGATCTCCATAATCTGCAAAAACTTTGAACCCCAACCCACCATGGCCAACACCTTTAGCCTTCTTGCTCCCATGGATGCAAACCTCAAAGCTATATCTGACCACCTGCTCACCGCCTGGGACCAGCACACCACAGAAAGCACCACAGCCATCATGAACTCTATCCACTCAGTGGTTCACATAGATCCCTGTCCCCACCACATTTTCAACCTTGGGAGCAAGATGATCACCAGTGAGCTTCAACTCATCCATAGCAATGGCCAGCTTCCCTCAAGTATGAAAAGATGCAGAAGTCAAACACCTTGTCAAGAAAACTATCATCTAACCCCAGTGAAATTAAGAACTACTGTCCCATCTCTCTGCTCCCCTTTCCTACCAAAGTCCTCGAAAATGCCATCAACCTCCAACTCACAGAACACCTGGAGATCAACAATCTTCTACATCCCTCCCATTCTGGATTCCACACCAACCACAGCACTGAAACAGCCCTGATCTCTGCCACTGACGACATCAGGACTGTACTCGACCGGGGAGAAATGGCAACCCTGATCCTCCTTGACCTCTTAGCAGCATTCAACACCGTATCCCACCACAATGCCAACAAAAGGTTTCATCACATTGGAATCCCTCAAATGGATTGCATCCTTCCTCACCTAAAGAACCTAGAGTATCTGCCCACCACCTTTTACCTCAAAACCTAAGAACGTCTTCTGCGGCATCCCTCAAGTGTAACCACTCAGCCATACACTGTTCAATATCTAAATTTTCCCTTGGCCAAAACCATCAGTATCCATGGAATGTACTTCATATCTTACGCAGATGACACCCAGCTAAGCCTCTCACTATCAAAAGACCCCTCCATGAGGAAGGCTAACTTCCACAGGGCTGATGACTGGTTGAATAAGAACTGCCTAAAACTCAACACAGATAGAACAGAAGTGCTGTTTGTTGGGAACAACACCTCCCCATAGAACAACTCCCGGTGGCCTACATAACTAGGACCAGTACCAACTCTTACAGGACAGGCTGAAAAACTTGGCATCATTCTGGACAGCAAGCTCACCATGAAAGATCAGATCAATACAGTCTCTTCCCCCTGCTTCCTCACTCTTGGCATGCTCTGTAAGATCTTCATATAGCTCGTCATCACCACCAGACAAACCATCACTCAAGCCTTAGTACCAGATGCTGGACTCTACGTAAGAATCACCACCCACCTCCTGAAGAGACAACTAAACACATAGAATTCAACCTTTCCAACCATTCCCACACCGCTGCTCACCTCAAGAAACTCCACTGTCACCCCATTCAGAAGAGAAGTCAATTTTTGATGCTGATCCACACTTTCCAAGCCCTTCATACTCAAGGACGGGCAGGCATCAACCACACCTGAACTTCTAACAACCCTGCAGACACCTGCACTCTTCTTCCCTCTCCCTTGCATGCACCCACCCCATCTACTGAAGCAACAGGGGAGGACACTTCTACTACTTCACAGCAAAATCATAGAACAACCTCCCCCTTCAGCTACAGACCTCATCTTCTCTTCTGGAATTCCGGAAAGGACTCAAGATCTGAATGTCCAACTGAACCCCTGAGGCGCTATGTTCTCAGCACCTGGATACTGATTAGCTACCCTCTATAAATCTTCTCTGATTGATTGATGCAACAAAAACATGAATTTCTGATTGGTTGATCTGGTGGTGAAAAACAGGTTTTAAATGAATAAGGAATAGAAATGTGCCCAGACAATCAGTTTATCATGACAACGCTAGTTTAGAATGTGACTCCCTATGCCCTACCTGGACAGCATTCCAAGTCTTATTGCCTGTGAACTGACTGCCATCTCTGCACGGCACACATGCACTGCTCCCTGTTACTGTAAACCAGAGTGGCATTTTGAAAAGTCCCAGAAATCTGAGCTAAATATGGCTAGTAACAATTCTCTTTACGCGACTACAGGGTATGATAATTGTGGATACATTTTCTTCAGATGATTAGTACGGCCTTGCAATATAAAATGCATCCCCAACTCCACACTTGCATCTCCTACCAGGGAAAATGTGCCTAACCATCTCCAAAATGTGTAATCCTGTTTTCTCCCAGGAAGGGCCCAGTGATCAGTTATGTTTGTTCTATTCTGCCAGAAAATGCGTTGTCAGGAACCTATGAAGATCACATATTGAACAAGATTAAACAAGCACTCAAATTCAAGCAAACAACTACAGATTCAAAACAGATTAAATAAATGTTATTTTAGGAACAATGTTAACCAGGAAAGCTGATAGCAGTCCATTTGTTTTCCTGTGCATTAAGAGGCAAGCACGTCAAGAGTTGCTTAGCTTAGGCAAAAAGATGCAAAACCTCAGGTTCTTACACTTTAATACTACATATTGTTCAAAATAATTGCCACTCAAAAATGCTAATACCAGGCACCCCGAGCAACAATCTAGTGGGCAATAACAAAACTCAGTATTTAAGAATCACAACATAGCGTCTGAAGTGCATATAAAAATTTACAATTTTGGTAAATTCATCTGTTTGGGGAGATTTACAAACCTCTGTCTTCAAGTACATTATAAGGTCAACCCAAGTTCCTTCTCTTCCAAAATTACCTGGGCACCCAAGAACCTGACTCCTCTGTTGAAGCACACAAGCCCAGATATTCCGTCCTCCTAACTTTGGGCAAAAATTGAATTAAAACAGCAGAGCTGTATCGGTTTAGAAATGAGCCAACCTCTTTAGCTCAGGGATGCATTGTTTAGTCAGCAAAGGGGGTTATGACAACATCATGCCCCAGAATAGGAGGAATGGTTTTCATAAACAGAGAAGAGCAGATTATGCATAGTAATATTACAGACCTTAGAAGACCATACATCTCACAATGGCACACAGAAGAAAAGACGCTACACAAAGACACTCAGCAAATATTTTACCTGGATAAGTGAACACCATGCACCTACATATGAACAAGGACTTTCTCTGTGCATATACAAGGGTATTTTGTGGAGTAAAATCACATTTAGGAGCATATTCACTCTTTGTGTGAAGTAAGTATCACTCTGGTATAACATTTAGAAGCAACATCATGTTTGGGCAATATCACATTTAGGTGAGAAGCTACACTTGTGTATGTATGTATATTTATATGTATGTGATATTTGTATAGCATGAACCTAGCCAAAAGGCAGTGACATATTTTACAGGACCAAAGGCAAGCATACAGTCAGCGAGTGATAGGAGAAGTAGTTGGATTTTGGGAACAGAAGTGTATTGTTACTGCATTGTAATGTAGTTGTGAGAAAACTGGATTGATTGCAGAAGCCCCCTTACTGTTTGCCCCCATTTGTAGCTGATGCTGGTGTTTTCTGACGTGACTGTGCCTTGGGCCCTGCTAACCAGTCCCAAGGCCAGTGCTCTGTTTAAATTGGGATTTGAAAATTAGGCCTAATTATAATTGGCTCAGTCAATTTACCTATAAGTCCCTGTTATATGGTAGGGCATGTAGGTTTGAGGATCGCAGTATAGTAAGTGTACCCATAGGTTCACTGCTGGGGTGTCCAATTTCATTTTAAAGGCAGGCCTGCCTTGCTGGCTGCTTTTAAGCTAAAGTTAACCCTAAATCGACTTTGGAATTAAAATAACTTTTAAAGTTCTAAACCTCCTTATTTTTACATATGGAACCCCTAAGGTCTGCACTAAGTGCCCCAAGTGTTGGGTGCAGTGTAACTATAACCAGGGGCTTTATAAAATATGTTTTATAAGCCCTGGTGAGGGAACAACCATTAGATCCATAGACTAACATTGGAAGATTTTATTTAAAATTTATAAACTCTCATTTTCACTAGAAAAGAGCCACATCTTTCAAGTTTGGTATCAAATTAAAAGTTGGAATACATCCAACAATCTGCCAAGGTGGATATATATAACTAGTACAGAGAAAGAGTTTCAGAACTCTTTCTGAAAGTTACCAAAATCAGCCCTGTAGTGCCCTTTCCTGATTGGTCAGTCTCTGGCAGCCTGCGCCAAGCTGACTTAATGAGGTGTGAAGTGGCATGGGGTGAAACAAAGGAAGCATTCGGTGGGAGGAGAACTGCTACAGCAGATTGCAGAACTGGATGGGGGAGAAAGGCCAACTGGTTTTTGAAGGAGGGAAAGCTACCTGGAACAGTAACTGGACCTCCCTGAGACAGATGGGAGCCCCAATAATTAGATCAGGAGAGGGGCTGGAAAGGGTGTGTTAGGGAAACCTGACCAAATTAGTGGGTGGGCACAGCCATATGTAACCTTCAAGAAGAGATTTCCTCCATGTTGGATTTTTAAAGAATGTTGCCTTTTCAGATTTATTTGTGCCACACTTCACAGGAAGTAGTCACCCCAGAGGATGGCACTCTGCACCCCATTGGTCAGTGGCACCCTCCTCCTTACCAACCCAGTAAATATAAATATGAAAGAGCTGCCCAACAATTCAGATCCCTACTGGAAGAAGATACCAGAGAAGAAGGACTGCCCTGCTGAACCCCTGGTATGCACCTGAAGGACTGCACCCACAAGGACTACGCCAGCTGCACAGTTTGGGCTTTGCCAAGAAAATGACCTTGCCTTGCTTCTGCAACTCCAGGAGTGTACTCCCAGTAAACTATGGGTTTAAAGGAGCTGATCAGAGCCCCCTGCATCAAGTCCTGCAAGAAGCTGACCAGCATCCAGTGGCCATTTGAGGATTATGACATGGTGCATTCTGGGAAGTGTAGCCCCAACTCCCAAGGAGCATCTCAGAGCTTCTAGAACTTTGGATCAAGTTTGTGGACACTTCAAGGACCCAAAAAGGACACTTTGAAAAGATCCAGAAATTTGGAGATGTTTGGAGCAACTGTTGTAAAAAGCTCCATAAGTTGAACAGGTGCATTATGGGAGTTGTAGTCCCAGACCCGAAGAGGCAAAAAGAGCCTCTGAATCCTTGGCTGGTGCTGTGGACCACTTTCCTGAATCAAGAAATACTTCTGAAATTGAGTGTAAGAGTGTTACACTGTGGGTGGCTTGAACTCTAGACCTGGTCCCTGTCCAGTGTGACCTTTTTAGCCCTTTGAGTGCTATTTGCTTCTAATAGCTAGTTTTACTTTTTATCTTTAAAAATTAATATCTCTTTTTCCCTACATTGGATGTTTGTCATTTTGGTGTCATTTTAAAGATAAATATATTTCCTATTTTCATAAATTAGGGTGGTATTCTTATTGTGTGTTGTTTTTTACTTATTTACTGTTTTGCTGGTATTAAATGTTTTACACACCTGTCTCCTAAGCTAAGCGTAACTGCTTGTGCGCCAAGCTACTAAGGGATGGGCAAGGATTTCTTTTTTGAGACCTTTACTGGGCCTAGTGACGGATTGTGGCCTATTGCTAAGTGTAGTTACCTATTTGCCCTTACCAATAACCCACTTTCCAACAGTAGTTTTATTTAAAGAAGTGTAGTGGGGCAGGATTGACACAGTCCTGAAGGAAATAGGGATGTTGTTCCACATCCTAGGTGCATCAGTGGAAAAAGTTTGTTGAATTGTTTTTTTTCTTTTTCACACTTCTTAGTCTCAGGTCTGATTGTATCATGGATGCGGCTGGAAATATGTTAAAGGGCACAAATCACATTAAGGAGTAAAATCGCCTTTAGGTGAAAAACAATTGGAGTATCTACTGATGTCTTGCCAAATAACTTTCCTCAGCTTTGTATATTAAGCAGCAGCCAGAGTGTTCCCCATCGACTTCTTGGAACCATTCTGTGTCCTCACTTAAGGAATGATCCATTCCTAAGGAATTATCCATGTACCTTGTTAACTCTGTATCTGTGTGCCAATCTGTGGCCTTCCGTATCACATTCTAACAACAATTGCACAGAAAGCAACCTCAGCATATAATATTAGGAATGTAGTTGAGTGAATACTGTGGGCTCAAAGCAAACGAGGTGCACTCAGGACATTTACCTTATGTTCCACTGAGAATCACCTTCTTCAGTCACCATTGGATGCACACATTACCATGTTATACTTGACAGTAAAACCACCCCCAAAATGCTATGAGTTTTCCGGCCATTTTGCATAGTCACCACCAGCCAATCAAATGGCTTGAATGCAGGATTCATTCCCGAACTATAAAAGGGCAGACAATCAAATTGGTTAAAACTTAAGGTTGATCAGCCAATCTGATTTCCTTTTCTTCAACCATAATTTGCCTGCATTCAGCCTTTCTGATTAACCACTGGGAGGCCAGTCAGTAAGACTGAAAACAGCAGCATCTTTGGATTGCTTTCTTTCCAGTAGAATACCAAGTCTGTCAGCTGTGCTCTGCTCTGCTCCATGTTTTCATGGAATTAGAGCTGTGTCTCGGAAGTGGCCGTCATGTACAGAAATCTACTTCCATGTGTCAATGCAGAGTGTAATTCTATGTCAGTAAGAAATCTCTTTCTTGTGTGGTTGAAGTAACCTTAGAACGTGTTACTTTCTCTGTTCATTTCTTACTGTGTGCAGATATTACTGAAGGAGACATAGCGGATTTCATTAAGAGAATCTAAGAAACCAAACGTTGGGTGGAAACAGGAGACCCTGTTCAAATCATGATTCCAGCACGTGCAGTAATACTCCACCATCGGGATCTTCTGTGGAGACATTTCACCAAATAAAATCTGGCAGAATATTTCTGTAGACATTAGTCAAGAAATTAGGAAATTCAGGCCAGATGTACAAAGCCATTTAGCATTTTTTAACAGTCCGAATGACTACTTGGGGCTGTTAAGAAATACTAAATGGGCTTTTCAGATGTACAAGGCCCTTTTAGGAATTGCAAATTGTGATTTCTACCCAGTACAAATTGCAATTTGTGTTCCTCTAAATAGGAAATCGCACATAGGTGTTACCTATGTGCTATTCCTATTCAGATGTACAAAGCATTTCCTAAATGCAAATTGGGAATTTAGGAAATGCAATTACCATCGACTTCAAGTCCATGGTAACAGTGTGCAATTTGAAACAAGCTCCCAAAGAAAATAGCGATTTCCCAATGGGAAATCACTATGTTGGAAATGCAAAACTGGCCCATTGTCACAAATGACATGGGAATTCTAATTGTGACTTCCTAATAGCAATTGCTATGTAGTAGGAATCACTTTTAAGAAATCAATATTTTGATACATATCATTTTGCATTTCCAAAATAGCGATTTCTATGGAGTTTCTATTAAGGAAATGCAAAATTTTATCTACATACATCTGGCCCAAAATATGTAAAATTGAGTAGAAACATCAGCGTCTTCGATAGTTCTTCATTCCACTGGGGAAAACGTATTGTAATACTGTGGGAATTCTCCATCTTGAAGTTATTGAACCATGTAGTGTTGATGATTCCAGGTGCTGAATTATTAATTTGTTATTACTAGTTAGATTTAGGGAATAATTAAAACTTTCAGTGGTAAAATCAAAGGAAATTATCTTTATCTTGTTTTCTTTCAATATGAAGGCAAAACAGCATAAACATGGTTTTCTGCCCAGGAAATTTAAGGCAACATAACAAAGTAATGCTGAAAAATCTATTTAATTCACATTGTCTGAACCCAGTTTCCAAAAAGTAAAAAAGTAAACCACCATATCTTGCTTTTAGTAAACGTCATCACACTGTGGACTAAGAAGGAATCTCTAACTTAAGCCCTCTCTGTTTCAAATTTGAGGACAGACATGTCTGCTCTTCCTTCCGAACAAGCTCATCTAGGGCATCATGTACGAATGGGAAAATGTGGGCGTTCCTATTTGCGAATCAATGACGGTCGCAAATAAGAAGTCGCAAACCCCCATGTATGTACTATGTGAGACCTCAAATTGTGAGTCAGTAGTAAGTCACATCACAGTTAGAGGAATCACAAAAAGCAGTACCCTAAGTTGGAGAATGGTATCGCAAATTGCAAATCGTGACACAAATTAGGAATGGCACAGCAAAATAGGAAAAAACACTTGCTAGTCATGGGTAATCACCTCTGAATCAGGAAGTGCCTCGCAGAAAGTACCTGGAGACAAGCCTGAGTGGAGGAAGAGTGGAGCTGCCTTAGACAGCACAGGCCCAACACCCCAAAAGGAGGCCAAGCAGCAGACATGGCCAGCCAAACTGCTGAGAAAACCCTAGGGGAGAAACAGGACGTTGAAGCTTAGTGAGAAGGAGTTGAAGGTGCTCACAGAGGAGTGCTATGAGAACCATGATGTCCTATTAGGGAGGACATCAATGACAGTTCCCAAGTCACAAAAGACGAAGATCTGGCAGGAAATCGAAGTGAAAATAAATACCATTGGCGTCACTCGCCACTCCATTGATGAAATCCTCAAGAGGTGGTATGACCTCAGACGACAGACAAAAGAAAAGGTGGCTCAGTGACTCACTGAATCCAAGGGAACTGGAGGAAGCTCTTCAAAAATACTACCACACATAACGCTGGAGCCTGGGGCTGCGGTGGGCATTAGAAACATCGACATTTCTACACCAGGAACATCACAAAGTAAATGTCCAATATTTACTTTTGTCACAACTCAGACCCTACAGCTATGTCCAAATTCAAATGGTCCAGCAGCATAGTGAAAAAATCAGCTTAGGAGTCATATGTACCTTTATTGAGACAGTTATCATAAAGGCAAATAAATGTATCTCAATTGTCCTACAAATCCCCATGAGGTACATAGTGAGGATGCCAATGCTGAGGGAGAGGATGATGCCAAAATGGCAGCAGAAGAACCCATCCCTATAGAGTCAACTGAATACAACACCACCACACTGTAGCACTATGTCAATGTCACCAGAGCCTGCAGCAATGGAGGACGATGATGTCCCTCTACCACCACATCCAAGCCCACAGTCAAGTGTCAACACCAGCATCTTCCAGTGTTTGGGCACAGGAGGGGTTGTGAGGCTGTTGAAGATGACAGCAACGCACAGGTATGTGTTGGTCTAGAGGCATCCCTGCACCAAAGTCAATGCCTGCAAAACAAGAATTTAAAAATAATCAGCAGGAATATGCAGAGCATGCAGCAGAGCATGTCTGTGGGTTTTAACAACATTGGGACACGATTCGCAACACTGAACATCAATATAGTGAGCCTGACCACTGACATTCAGGAATTGTGCCAGCAAATGAGGGCCGACAATGCCCATCAGAGGCATCTGGATCACAGTACTGTGGCTATAATGGACTAGCTAAGTTATTCCAGAGGTAGATTGGCCACTTATAGGAGCACTGTCACACTGCAGGTTAAAATGGGGCACATCAGCAGTGATGTTTCCAGGGGCATGTTGGACGTAGTCACAAAAAAACAGTAATGCACACTTATATGTAGCTTTGCATTTATACATGGCTATCATTTGTTTGGTGATGTAACCAACACTATTTTATATTTCACTTACCACTTGGGAATCATGTATTTCAGGGTGACATGGCAAAAGTAGCAGCCTGACATTAAAGGTTGCTTTAGTTACAATTGTATCTACTTGCATCATTTCAGTAAACCCAGTGTTACCCAAAACTTATCTTGCAAAGTAATGTGCTGCTATGTGATCCTGTCAGCGTCTCCCCTCCACTGCTATGGTCCCGTCTCCAGGCTGTAGTCATGGGGCTTCTGGCTAATCATCTTCAGAATCTGTGTCCTCCAAATTAAGGTGTAGCCTCCGCCTGGTCGCTATGTTGTGTAGGATAGTACAGGATGCCACGATTTTGCTGGAAACATCTGGGGCATACTGGACTGCACCTCCACTTTTGTGAAGGTACATGAATCATGGTTTGAGCATGCCAAACGTACATTCGACTACTGCTCAGTGCGATGATGGGCAATGTTTTATCACCTTTCATTGTGATCCGGGGGGCTAGGTATGGGTCAAAATCCATGGTTGTAATGCATAAGCCCTGTCTCCTGGGAAAACAATCATAAATGTGTGCATGGCAGTATGTGCTGATAGACAGACATATATATGTCCTATGTATAAAGGCATCACATCACCTAGTAAATAGCCACTCCCCATGTTCCAGGCGTTGGTGTACTCCACTATGCCTGAAGATGTATACGTCATGGGTGCTTCCTGGGTATTTGGCCACTATATTCGTGATGACATTATGAACATCACATACCACTTGGATATTGAGGGAATTGGTAATTTTCCTGTTTGGAAATAGGTTTTTAATATGTGATCAAGGACAAATAGGAACGTGTTTCATCATACACTCTAATACATCAGGGAAGTTGGCAATGAGGTAAAAATTTATTTTTGTGTATGTATTTCTGATGCATGTCTGTGGAAGTATATGTAATTGTTCATATGGATGAGCATGGCATTTAGGAACCTGTTAAACAAACATGTCAGTGCACTTTGGGACAATCCTTCATCAACTGCAATCACCCCCTGGTAGCTACCAGAGGCCAAAAGGTGCAGTGAGCACGACACCTGCACATGCTTGGGGATGGATTTGCTGTGCAGGGTACTGCTTTCTATGTGGGGCTTTAGCATAGCTATCAAATCTAGAACTACAGCTCTATTAGCCTGTATTTTTCACAAATGTTCTCCTCTGCCTGCTGGAATATAGTGAGTCTGACTCCTCCTAAATCCTTTCCTGTTTCCTCCTTCTCCTCCTCTGCTGAGCAGCCAGGAATCACATCCTCATTGCAATCACATAAAGTGTAGCCATTGTGGAATCCCCTGATGCATTCTAGGCCACCTTTTATACTTTGCACACACTAACCACCTGATTGAATCAGTGTAAAATTGCATGTGTAAACAGGCATATGTATGACTAGCTGCAATTTGTGACAGCCCATGACATACGCTTTGTGACATACAAATACCGATTTGGTATTTGCAAGTTGCAAAAAACAGTTGCTATTGGTACTGAATTGCAAATTTGTTGCATCTCCATTTGTGGCTACTGAATGGCAATCGCACATACCGAAACACCACTTTTTGGGTCGTAAATAGGGTTGCGCCCAAGTTGCAAGCCACAAAACGCTCGCACATCTGGCCTTCAGAGTAGTGTGGTGATATGTTTAGTGTAAGTTATTTACCTGCACAAAGTGCTGTATCCAAATGTAATACTGTGTAGGCTGGGATTCTAAATGTGCCCAAAAGGTGAGAAATTACATTGCACCAACAAACATCAGACAGGCCTGAACTAACATCAGATTTCTCACCACATTAGAGACTCTCAAGGGTTAGGCTCACTAGATACATGCTGGTCACAAGCCAGGCTTGTCTGACTCACCATTAACTCTGTCAGTTGCTTCTAGACTTTCAGCATTGAAAAAGGTGAGAATTCTCCCAACTTCTAAACACTTCATTTAGACTCTAGTGATTCTTCAAGAATGAGCTCTCACATCCTTACTTGTTGGCCCTTATGCCGACTGGCATGTAGGACATCAATAAAGGACCTTCACTTCTGTCTGTTTTGAGCATGTTTCTATATGGTGCTTCAGCTGAGGTTCAGGGTTTTCATTTCTGTTTTCATAGTTCACCTTCAGGTGTTCTTTGAATTGCCTCTCTTCTGTTTGCCTTCTAACATCCAGTGTAGAACTTTTCTTGTAATGGAGTATTGTTCTCTTCTGATCGTGTGTCCTGTCCATCGCCTTCTTTTTTTCATAATGTTCATAATGATGGTTTCCATGCTCTCTTGCTTGTGTCTAGTGAGCACGTCCTGGTTGGAGATTGTTCATAGCTAGAAAATGTGCAAGATTTTTCTGAGATTACTGATGCGAAATTCTGACAATATCGGGCTCTTCTTTATCCATCAGATTCTGAATCGCACAAGAGTGTGGACAAATTGAAGCAATGGTAAAGCCTCAGCTTGGTGTTGTTGCTGTATTGAGATAACTTCCACACATTGTTCAGCATCTTGAAAGCACTCCTGGCATTGTTTAATTTGCTGGTGATGTTAATGCCTGCCCCTCCATCATGTCTGAAAGCACTGTCTATGTAGATAAACTCTTCAGTTATTGGTAGGTCCTCTCAATCTATCTTGATTGTAGGGGTGGGGGGAACTCACATGATTTCGTGCAGCGTGGTCATACAGAATAACACAATTAGAGTAATTCTGCATTTAGCACTATTTTCTCAGTGCAAAAGTGCTCCCTCGTGGCCAAAATGGATGTAAGTGTGCATTTGGAGCAAAGAAATAGCGCTAAATGCAACAATACACAAATAGTGAGCGGCTGCTCACACTTGCTAAATGTGCTTTCGCAGTAGGTTTATTAATAACACATGTGGGCATAATTGTGTTACTATTGGTTATTCTGCATCAA
This sequence comes from Pleurodeles waltl, assembly GCF_031143425.1. Lineage (NCBI taxonomy): Eukaryota > Metazoa > Chordata > Amphibia > Caudata > Salamandridae > Pleurodeles > Pleurodeles waltl. Next base: position 802,213,861 of record NC_090446.1, read on the forward strand.
AGAGTAACCCAAAATTATTGAAATTCCACCAACACCTACTTGATTGGTGAAGGGGTTGAGATGTTCAGTGACATGACTTTTGATTTCTCTGTGCTGATTTTGAGACCCACTTGCTCTGCATAGTTGTTGAGGTGAGACATCCTTTCTTGCATATGGTGGTATGTATGGGAGACCAATCCTAGGCCATCCACACAGTCAAAACCCTCTTGTGTAGAAAGTAAGTTCCATCTAATGCCACTTGCTTGATCTTCTGTTGTGCGTCACATCACCCAGTTGATGATTAAGGTAAAAAAACAACACTGACATCACACATTCCTCTCTCACACAGATCTTCACTTAAAAGCTATGCTCACTATCTTCCATCTTGCAGGAAAAAACGTCATAAAACCTCTTGATTAGGAGACCTATCTGCTGCAGTATGCCACAGGCTGTCAGAAATCATCAGAGGCTGTCGTGGTGGATACTGTCAAAGGCTTTCTCAAAATCTCTGAAGCTGATGTCTAGTTGTCTCTGCAATTCTGTGCACTGCTCTATGATGTTGCATAGAGTAAGAATCTGATAAACACCCTCTGCCCTAGCAGATCTGAATCTTTTCTTAAACTGTTTGTACAGGGCACCAGCATTGTGCTGTATTATGAGTTTTGCATGATTTTACTCAGGACTGACACAGGGGTGATTCTACATTTTTTATAGTTGTTTAATGATCCCTTGTTTGGAACCTTGAAAATGATGCCTTGGTTACAGTTGTCTGGAAAATGTGTCCCTCTTAAATGTATGCAAATAGTGGGTGGAAGGTTTGGGTGGATGTTTCAGGGTCTGCCCTCAACATTTCTGCAGTCAGTTTTTCATGTCCAGGAGCTTTTCCATCTTGAGAGATTGAAAAGCAGTAATGAATTTCTGTTTCTGTGGTAGGGCAGTGTTCACATCCAAACCTCTCTATGCTTCTCGGATGCCCTTGTCACTTATTGGTGCTGGTCTGTTCAATACAACCCTGAATGTTCACACAATGTGCTTCCTGCTCTTTCTTTGTTGTGAGTAGCCTGCCGTGCTTGTCTATGATAGGGGTGCTGTATGTTGCATGAGATTTACCACTGACTAACTATCATTGAGCTATTGAAGACAGTTCTCAGACAAAAAAAGTTTAAATATTTGTATAGTGTTTCATGAATAAAATGTGCACATTTTTAAGTCTACACATTTTTCATATTCAGAGCGAATTTTAACATGGAGACTGTGTTTGCCAATGGGGCCCAGTGCAACTCATGTTTGGGGACTGGCACTTATTTTGTCTCATCAGACATTGCCTGCAAGCAAGAGGGGTAAAAACACACAAACGGGCAAGAAGGAGAAAGAGAAAGTCAGAGTGAGATACAGTTGTGTTTTGAAGTGTATTAAAAACGCCTGAGGTGAATTCAACACGAGGCAGCCTTAGTATTTGGCACATCGATTTTTAAGAGAAACTCTGAAGCAATAACTTGGGCCCTGGCACACATTCATTTACAAATTAAGCACTGAAATGGAGTGTTCCTACTTGCACAAAGATTCGAAATGCACATTAGACCTAGAAATTTGCAAATCAGAATAAGATGTAATTAACAAAAAAAATGATGAGCTTTATGGAAAGAGATGTGGCTAGTTATTTACCAGGATCCTGTTTCCATACTCGGGTACTAAAACACGAAAAGCTCTGCCTGCTATTCTAACTTAATTTTGCCAAGAAGCGGGGCAAAATTATTTTGTCCAGATCCTTCAATTCTCACTTTAGAATATCTAAAGTGAATCGATGTCCTGGAAAATCCAACTCTGAGGTACACTGAAACTGGCTTGTAAATCTGTGACAAAGTCCGAAGCACCGCCCCTTCCCAGAAACCCCTCTTGTCTATGACATATCCCAACAATTCACTTAAATAATACTTCCCAATATATTTTTCTTTTTGTTTCTCTGGTCCTAGCACGTCCTCATCAGTACCTAAAGATACAGGAGAATGGGTTCTGACAGAATCCTGTTGCACCTGCTTGACAGGAAACAGCTCCATCAAAGTCTCTCTAATCAATGCTCCTCTGATCTCCCAGATCGCCGCCTCATGGGAGAAGAGGAGGAAAAGAAGTCCAAAAAAGAGGACCCAGCATGGCTCCTTTTATAAGAGAGCTCCCCATGCTGGCAGTTTGTAGATATCACATCAAAAACACAATCCGACAGTAATAAACCACTATGTGGACTTACCTGCACCCACCATCTTAAAACTCCTTCCCCTTGTATGGAGTCAAGGTGAACACAGCATGTGCGCATGTGTGAACCACCAGACTCCCCACAAATGCAGCATGGTAACCCAGAAGAAATTGTTACTGCATCTCTAAAAAACTGAAGCTGAAGCATGCCTCAGCTCCCCTAGCTCACAGCCAGAAAACTCCTGCGCCTCTCCTGACAAGCTCAGCAGCAACTGGAATGACAGATGTCTGCCATTTGAGAGCCTGGCTGGATAGTTTGGAGGGAGAGGATTTGACACTTGGCCTGTCAGAGCCAGGTCATGGCCCACTAAAGATTAAGATCTGCATTCCACGGCCCCATGGCAGACAGGGTGGAAATTTATTGGAGACATCTGTGGTTCAAAGGGGAACCCTCAGACCCTCCCCCAACTTTAAAGACATACTACAGTCAGTATAACCACTGGTGCCACACTGCAGCAAAGTAGAGATACACTTGTGGGAATGCAGGACGAGAGATACTGGTCGGCATGGTGCACACTGCCAGCGGAATCTTTTGTGCACCAATAGTAATTACTGCCCATGGAATGGACCACGCACCCTTCCTGAATAGTGGCTGGCCCTGGCTGATTGCCTGCTGCTGTGTGGCACACCGAAGTGTGCTCCACAAGGGCTTGTTGGTTTGCCCCCTGTTCTCTGGTGGAGGTCACAGGGACATCAAAGACCTTCTTCAAGGGACCTACACCTTCTACCTGTGACTCCTGGAGAACAGTGCCCTCTTAAGTCTGCACATTGTCTGCTTGATCCCACCAAGTAGCAGTGGTGTGAACGTGAAACCAAGTATTGTGCCTGGAGACTGGATTGCCTGGTGCGGAGCTCTAAAGAAACTGCCTGCATTCCAGGAGTGTGGCTCTGTGTCGTGGGGCCTCGGCATGCATAAGTGTCTTGTTGGTGGCGAGCGGATTCATCAGTTGCGGGACCCCGCGTGGCCCACTTTGTCAATCATACCAAATTTTCTCTTGTGCGACATGCCGACTGCATGCTCATTGCATTCAGTGTCTGATTCACAGGTTGTGACCCTCACAGATAAGGGCATACCCATAGCAGTGCCACATTCTGCCTCATGTGGCACCGCTGAACTTGTGCCTGTGTGTTTGACCGGAATTGTCTGGTGTGACTCAAGTCATTGCACACCGGACTTCTGCTTCATTTCCAGGGAGGTACTCAATTAGTAACTCTTTGTTTGTGTGACTGGATGTTAGAAATGGGGTCTCTGGTTGACAGTCAGGTTACCCCCTGTTCAAGCAAGGACCCTCACTCTAGTTAGGATAAAAGAGAATCACCCTCAGCTAACCCCTGCTTACCCCCTTGGTAGCTTGGCAGAGCAGTAGGCTTAACCTCAGAGTGCTGGGCGTAAAGTATTTGTACCAACACACACAGTAACTTAATGAAAACACTACAAAATGACACAACACCAGTTTAGAAAAATAGGAAATATTTATCTAGACAAAACAAGACCAAAACGACAAAAATCCAACATACACAAGTCAAGTTATGATTTTTTAAAGGTTTAAAATAAAAAGAGTCTTTAGGTAGTTGTAACACCACACTAGCGCTGCTAGCGTGAAAATGTACCTGGTTTGCGTCAAAAATAACCCCGCACGGGCGGTGTGCGTCGAAAGTAACCCTGCACGGCTGTGTGCGTCGAAAACAACTCGGCACGGCGGTGCGCGTTGAAAAAGCCAGCCACACGACGATCCGAAAGTCCCGCGGCGCAGGGTGCGATCTCTCAGCCTCCGTCAGCGATGCTGCGCGTCGTTTCTCCTGCTCCGGGCGTCGGTTTTTCGGTCGCGTTTCCTGCGGCGTCGTTTCTCAGCTGCGGAACCGGCGTCGCGTCGATTTCTCAGCCGCGATCGGATTCGCGTCGATCTTTTCTCCGCACGGTGCTCGGTGCGTGTATTTTTGTCCTTAGGCTGCCAGCCTCTCCTTTCAGGGTCCCAGGAACTGGAAGGGCACCACAGAGCAGAGTAGGGGTCTCTCCAGAGACTCCAGGTGCTGGCAGGAAGAAGTCTTTGCTATCCCTGAGACTTCAACAACAGGAGGCAAGCTCTACATCAAGCCCTTGGAGATTTCTTCTTCAAGATGGAAGGCACACAAAGTCCAGTCTTTGCCCTCTTACTCAGGCAGAAGCAGCACTGCAGGAAAGCTCCACAAAGCACAGTCACAGGCAGGGCAGCACTTGTTCCTCAGCGATCAGCTCTTCTCCAGGCAGAGGTTCCTCTTGATTCCAGAAGTGTTTCTAAAGTTTGTAAGTTTGGGTGCCCTTCTTATACCCATTTTAGTCTTTGAAGTCACCTTTCTTCAAAGGGGACTCACACCTTCTTGTGAAATCCTGCCTTGCCCAGGCAAGGCCTCAGACACACACCAGGGGGCTGGAGACAGCATTGTCAGAGGCAGGCACAGTCCTTTCAGATGAGAGTGACCACTCCACCCCTCCCTCCTAGCAGAGATGGCTAATCAGGAAATGCAGATCACACCCCAGCTCCCTTTGTGTCACTGTCTGGTGTGAGGTGAAAAACAACCCAACTGTCAAACTGACCCAGACAGGGAATCCACAAACCAGGCAGAGTCACAGAATGGTTTAAGCAAGAAAATGCTCACTTTCTAAAAGTGGCATTTCCAAACGCACAATCTTAAAATCAACTTTACTAAAAGATGTATTTTTAAATTGTGAGTTCAGGGATCCCAAACTCCACATGTCCATCTACTCTCTAGGGGAATCTACACTTTAATCATATTTAAAGGTAGCCCCCATATTATCCTATGAGAGAGAGACAGACCTTGCAACAGTGAAAACGAAATTGGCAGTATTTCACTGTCAGGACATATAAACCACATTACTATATGTCCTACCTTATCCATACACTGCACCCTGCCCTTGGGGCTACCTAGGGCCTACCTTAGGGGTGCCTTACATGTAAGAAAAGGGAAGGTTTAGGCCTGGCAAGTGGGTACACTTGCCAAGTCGAATTTACAGTGTAAAAATACACACACAGACACTGCAGTGGCAGGTCTGAGACATGATTACAGAGCTACTTATGTGGGTGGCACAACCAGTGCTGCAGGCCCACTAGTAGCATTTGATTTACAGGCCCTGGCACCTCTAGTGCACCTTACTAGGGACTTATTAGTAATTCAAATATGCCAATCATGGATAAACCACTTACATACAATTTAAACAGGAGAGCATATGCACTTTAGCACTGGTTAGCAGTGGGAAAGTGCTCAGAGTTCAAAAGCCAACAGCGACAGGTCAGAAAAATATAGGAGGCAGGAGGCAAAAAAGTCTGGGGATGACCCTGCATAAGCAAAAGTCCAACACAACCCCCTACCAGCCTAAAGCCAGGGGAGAACAATCAATACCTTGATGTACTTCCCTGATTGGGGCGATAGAACAGGGACCCAGGCCCACAACAGCAGGGGCATGTTCCAGTTCTACGCCTTCCTGACTCCAGTTGGATCCCTCTGTCCATACTCTCAGGGCCCACTAAGCTAACCCATGGGGAACCCTTCTCCACATCTACAGACACCATCTGTGCAACACCTAACTTTACTTTGCTCACAGATGTATTGCAATGGGCAGATAGTACCACCAGGGCCAACACAGTGGTGTTGCCCACTCCACCCCCGGGGTGTGACTCTCGTCCTCCCCCCCCCAGGGGCAACTCTGCCCACCAGGACAGCAAGCCACAGTGGCCCCAGACAACTGTCAGGGATGAGAGCCCGACCTCAGGCCTCTCTAACCACTGTGACTGCGGAGAGTGGGGGGTGGTAGCCCCAGGTGCCTGGCACCCTTTGACCACTCTCTCTTCCACCAGGTCAGGGATGACAACCTGACCCTGGTCCTCCCCTCTGGGGCTCTGTACCCTCCCTGCAGAAGCGGCACCCCCAGAGTCAAAAACTGTCAGGGTGCTTGTAGAAGCAGTCCTGCACAATTCTTCCATCAGTGCAGGGATGTTAACCTGCAACTGATCCTCCAACCTGGGGTCTGTACCTTCAGGTTGGACCAGGGCCAGGGGTGAGGCTTCCCTCCCCCTGCCCTCTCTTCTGGGGTCCTGAACCACCCAACTAGGAGCGGCCCCCCCAGAAGACAACATGGTAGGGGCACTGTTAGCAGTAGCCCCTTCCTCCAGGTCAGGGGGGACACCCTTAACCTGGCCTCCCAATCCAGGGCCTGTACCCACAGACTGGATCACTGCCTGGCAAACCAGGACTTCTTGGGGGGCATACCTACCCCCTACCAGGTCAGAGTTTACCCTCTGAACCTGGTCATCCAACCCAGGGTCACCACCCTGCGGTTGAACCACTGCCTGGCACACCAGGACTTCCTTGGGAGCACACTTACCCCCCATCAGGTCAGAGTTTACCCCCTGAACCTGATCATTCAACCCAGAGTCACCACCCTGCGGTTGAACCATTGCCTGGCGCACCAGGACTTCCTGGGGGGCACACCTACCCCCCACAAGGGAAACACTTTCCCCAAGGGCCACACAAGAGTCTGGCTGGCGCAGGTCTCCTGACCTCTGCCCATCGGACAGAGTCTGGATTCCCCCCAGCCCAGAAATGGTCTCACCAAGGTCATTCCTGGGGGGCTCTGCACTCAGAGCTGACCCCTGACCCTCCAGGTTCTCCACTGGGGTCCGCAACCCCCTCTCAACCCTCTGTCTGGACTTCTGCAACCCCTCACTAGGAGTGGTACTGCCAGACACCAGAACTGGTGGGACGCTGGCTACAGCCGCCCCCCCAAGTTCTCCTGACACTGTGGGGTCTCCCTCAACAGATGGCCCTATGGTACAGGCTAGGCTCCCCTCCTGGGGTTCCCGCAGGGAACCCTCCAGGACCTGGGACCGGATCTCGGGCACCTTGGGCCTCAACCCATCCCCATTCCCTCTCCTCTGAGACTGGACCTGGGGTCCCTCACCCATCCCACTACACTGGGACCTACCTGGGACACTACAATCCTTCCCTACCTCACCTGGTTGGGAACTACCTAGACCACTCCTCTCAGGAGCACCCCCAAATGCCTCTTCAGACTCTCTGGTACTCACCCAGAAGTCTGCCTCCATTGTAAGCTCCCTGGGGTCAGAGAACTCACACTCCACCTGGTGTTGGCATAGCTCTGGAAAATAAGGACTAGACATATGCTCTCCAGCAATTACATCACTCAGCCCCTCACATGAATTAACCAACGTACCCTTCACCCAACCATCCAGTGACTCTGCTTTGACAAAGCACCCCACATCACCCTCCTGAGACTGGTGAGACAGTACCTGACTGTCCCTGACACTCAACCCACACTCTTCTGGGATGTTTTCACACTCCATAACCAGGACTTCTACCTGGGGGGAACCCCTCTCCCTGTCACTCTCACTTAGAGTCAGTAGAGTGTCCCTCCCACCAGTAGGAATATGACTCCCCATGCCAGTTCCCCAATCCACCTCAGGGACCCTGTGCATCACTGGAGCTACCTCATACCCCTGAACCTCCTGGCGTGTGTTAACTCCCTCCTTCAAGTAGGGCACCACATCTCTGGGCATGTGCACTTCTTCAGCAGTACTGGATACAAGATTTTTGCTGCCACCATCTGAACTGGACTCAGCCCTCATGGCCTCCAGCTTCAGCTCTTCACAGCTCAGCTCTTGAGCTGCAATCCTTTCTTTTTCCAGGACTAAGGCTCTCTCCTCCTCAGCCCTCTCAAGCTCTGCATCTAGCTCTTCCAGACTCCGGATTCGAGCTAGGAGCCACTCATCTCTTTCTGTTTCCTCCTCTTCGGAGTAGTCATCCTCCTCAGACTCATTTGGTGGTGTTGCCTGACAACGTTTCAATTCATACTGAAACAGGGCTGACTCAAGATCCTCCCTTCTGGATTTCTTGTTCACAGCCAGTCCCCTTTCCATGCAAAATGCTTTAAGCTGCCACTTTTTATACATAAATAGGTGCCAGAAATTGACTTCCATTCTGCAAAGGCTTCACAACCAAAAAACAAAGTCCAAAAATATTATCAATACTTCCAGGAGGACATCAGAGAACAAAAAGCAGAATCACAAGACAAGTAGTATGTGGTCACGTAGTGGTCTGAGATCAAAACAGTAGTGTACACTTAATTACTGTATGTCAAGTACAAATACAAGTCCAAATCCCGACCGCTGGTCACCAATGTTAGAAATGGGGTCTCTGGTTGACAGTCAGGTTACCCCCTGTTCAAGCAAGGACCCTCACTCTAGTTAGGATAAAAGAGAATCACCCTCAGCTAACCCCTGCTTACCCCCTTGGTAGCTTGGCAGAGCAGTAGGCTTAACCTCAGAGTGCTGGGCGTAAAGTATTTGTACCAACACACACAGTAACTTAATGAAAACACTACAAAATGACACAACACCAGTTTAGAAAAATAGGAAATATTTATCTAGACAAAACAAGACCAAAACGACAAAAATCCAACATACACAAGTCAAGTTATGATTTTTTAAAGGTTTAAAATAAAAAGAGTCTTTAGGTAGTTGTAACACCACACTAGCGCTGCTAGCGTGAAAATGTACCTGGTTTGCGTCAAAAATAACCCCGCACGGGCGGTGTGCGTCGAAAGTAACCCTGCACGGCTGTGTGCGTCGAAAACAACTCGGCACGGCGGTGCGCGTTGAAAAAGCCAGCCACACGACGATCCGAAAGTCCCGCGGCGCAGGGTGCGATCTTTCAGCCTCCGTCAGCGATGCTGCGCGTCGTTTCTCCTGCTCCGGGCGTCGGTTTTTCGGTCGCGTTTCCTGCGGCGTCGTTTCTCAGCTGCGGAACCGGCGTCGCGTCGATTTCTCAGCCGCGATCGGATTCGCGTCGATCTTTTCTCCGCACGGTGCTCGGTGCGTGTATTTTTGTCCTTAGGCTGCCAGCCTCTCCTTTCAGGGTCCCAGGAACTGGAAGGGCACCACAGAGCAGAGTAGGGGTCTCTCCAGTGACTCCAGGTGCTGGCAGGAAGAAGTCTTTGCTATCCCTGAGACTTCAACAACAGGAGGCAAGCTCTACATCAAGCCCTTGGAGATTTCTTCTTCAAGATGGAAGGCACACAAAGTCCAGTCTTTGCCCTCTTACTCAGGCAGAAGCAGCACTGCAGGAAAGCTCCACAAAGCACAGTCACAGGCAGGGCAGCACTTGTTCCTCAGCGATCAGCTCTTCTCCAGGCAGAGGTTCCTCTTGATTCCAGAAGTGTTTCTAAAGTTTGTAAGTTTGGGTGCCCTTCTTATACCCATTTTAGTCTTTGAAGTCACCTTTCTTCAAAGGGGACTCACACCTTCTTGTGAAATCCTGCCTTGCCCAGGCAAGGCCTCAGACACACACCAGGGGGCTGGAGACAGCATTGTCAGAGGCAGGCACAGTCCTTTCAGATGAGAGTGACCACTCCACCCCTCCCTCCTAGCAGAGATGGCTAATCAGGAAATGCAGATCACACCCCAGCTCCCTTTGTGTCACTGTCTGGTGTGAGGTGAAAAACAACCCAACTGTCAAACTGACCCAGACAGGGAATCCACAAACCAGGCAGAGTCACAGAATGGTTTAAGCAAGAAAATGCTCACTTTCTAAAAGTGGCATTTCCAAACGCACAATCTTAAAATCAACTTTACTAAAAGATGTATTTTTAAATTGTGAGTTCAGGGATCCCAAACTCCACATGTCCATCTACTCTCTAGGGGAATCTACACTTTAATCATATTTAAAGGTAGCCCCCATATTATCCTATGAGAGAGAGACAGACCTTGCAACAGTGAAAACGAAATTGGCAGTATTTCACTGTCAGGACATATAAACCACATTACTATATGTCCTACCTTATCCATACACTGCACCCTGCCCTTGGGGCTACCTAGGGCCTACCTTAGGGGTGCCTTACATGTAAGAAAAGGGAAGGTTTAGGCCTGGCAAGTGGGTACACTTGCCAAGTCGAATTTACAGTGTAAAAATACACACACAGACACTGCAGTGGCAGGTCTGAGACATGATTACAGAGCTACTTATGTGGGTGGCACAACCAGTGCTGCAGGCCCACTAGTAGCATTTGATTTACAGGCCCTGGCACCTCTAGTGCACCTTACTAGGGACTTACTAGTAATTCAAATATGCCAATCATGGATAAACCACTTACATACAATTTAAACAGGAGAGCATATGCACTTTAGCACTGGTTAGCAGTGGGAAAGTGCTCAGAGTTCAAAAGCCAACAGCGACAGGTCAGAAAAATATAGGAGGCAGGAGGCAAAAAAGTCTGGGGATGACCCTGCATAAGCAAAAGTCCAACACTGGAGTTGTGTGGTGTGACTCAAGTCATCAAGCACCAGACTTGTGCCTCATTTCCAGGGAGGTACGGAATTGGTAAGTCTTTTTTTGTGTGACTGGAGTTGTTTGGTGCTACTAAATCATCACACATCAGACGTGTGCCTCATTTCCAGGAATGTTCGGAATTGGTAACTCTTCGTTTGTGTGACTGGAACTGTCTGGTGCAACCCAAGTCATTGCACACCAGACAGTGTGCCTCATTTCCAAGGAGGTGCTGTATCTGCTTCTCTGCACTGTGTGTGATTGGAATTGTTTGGTGCAACTCAAGTCATCACACACCACACATTGTGACTCATTTCCAGGGCGGTGCAAGGGAGGGAATTTGTGTTCCAGAGTGCCCAGATGTGACTTTTTTCAATGTGTGTCCTATAGGGCGCCTCCATCTTAACCTGCTTCATCTTTTTACTCATTGATTGCTCCTTTTGCTGCCCACAGTGCAACAGACCACCTGCCATCTACTGTCAATTCCCTGTGACCAGTTTGTATTGATAGAACAGGCCTGGGTGGTGAGATTAAGTGAGTGAGCTACAGAACGCTTTTGAGAGTGATCAGAAGTGAGTTCCAAGACGTGGTGACCCCCTTGTGCCCTGCAGAACTAGGCAAGTGCCTGGTAGCATGGTGGGGTTACTTTTGATTAAATTTCCCGTGCGGTGGCCAATCTCCAATTGTCAACTGCTGTCTGAAACCACCTGTTATCTATCCTCCCACCTTTTTCCCCAGGACCCTGAATAAGTGTGTCTCCGGCCAGGATCAGCCTAGTATTCAGGGAAGGGGTAAGGTTTCCTTCAACTCCAGTCCATTCGGGGGTGGAATAGTTGAGGTTGGATGAAGAGTGGAGGAGGGTTTGGGCCACGGGGCATGCAAGTACAATATATATTGACCTGCCAGATATCAGTGCACCGTATTAGGGTGCTGTATGTGTATGTTCATGTGAGTACGTGCCATATTAACCTGCCTGATGTCTGTAGCACTGGGTATCAGTGCTGAGTGAGTGTGTGGGAGTAACTGCCTGTTATTAACAACACTGCGCAATGTTGATTCTAGCCAAGATTTGACATTGGTTTTACCGGTGTGGTCTCTGGCACACAAGGCTATTCAAAAGTGTTATAACTACCTATGTGTACACATTACTGCTATTGTTGTGAACCAGGGAGCACCCTATAACTGTGTGGGACTGAATTAGAATCATCATTTGGGTGGGTCGTGTGCTGACAACGTTTTGCACCACATGAGAGTGCTGTGGGTAAAGAAGAATCTTTCTCAAAGTGTACATATTACTGATGTCTTTTTAACTCGGTTGGTCCTAGTACTGTTAGTGATATTTCCAAATGTGATTTATGCCCGAGATACATGAAGTTCATGTTGTGTTAACTAATATGCATTGAATACAAACTTGATATACATACATCTCATGTGAAGTCTGTTTTGTGACACTCAGTGCATTTGTGGCTGTGTCAATGCCTTACACATTGCCCCTGTGATAAGCCTGACTGCTCAGTGCCTAGCTAGCCAAGGGTGAGTGCAGGTTATACAGTGAGTGTAATCACTCACCCCTGACAGAAGTGGTAGGTTCTGCCCGGCTAGGACCTTTTCTCAGCGAACTAGAGCATGCTGACTCCAACATCATCCCTGTCTTCCAAGAAGAAAGAAACCGAAGAAATGGTGGGTAACTATAACCTTTATAGGTACCAGTATTTTGGGAGGGGCATATACTTAGCATTGTTCTTGTTTTTTTCTGTCTTTTTAGGTGGGAACACCTCACTAGTGATGAAGGGGATGAAGACAACAGGACCATGGGTAAGGAAGATTAATGGTAGGTAATATGACATACCATGAAGTAAAGGAGTTATTAAGAAGTGATATCAGGGCAGGAAGGACTGCAGGAGATAGAAGTTTGTGCTGAGTTAAACATCAGAGCAAAACTAATTTGCACTCTTTTGCTGCTTATGCAGTTCAGAATGGAGTGGACATATGGCGCCTAAAACACTATTATAGAAAGGGGTTTGCACCAGAGTAAAACTAGAAAACAGTCTGAGTTATGTCTGGCAAATATGTATAACTCACTTTTTTGCTTGTAAACTATTTGATGCCTATCTTAGAGATTTAAACACTGAAACAATAGTGTCTTAAAAATAATACAGGGCAAACTGATTTCGCACTGTTTTACTATTTACCCACTAAAAAACATGCAATACAACAACTTGCATTTTTTGATTGAAAAGTGGAGATAATGCATTTAATCAACCTGCTATGGTGTAAATTCAATAGAAATAGTGTTAAATATGTGTGTGCCACGTTTGGCCTGGTGCAAACACTTTTTGCTCAGTTCCATATTAAACAAGAAGCAAAATCTGGTGTGAATGAATTCTCATGCATTAACTCATAGCTCTATTCAAGTGCTTTCATTCCCGAATCAAAACATGAACCATGGAAGTTGATGGCTTAAAATGTCAGGACAAGCAGAAGAGACATCATGCATCCTTCAGCTTTGGATGACATCACATAGTTGACCAATTATCCAACTCTTAGCTCCTTAGAAGTCTCATATTGGTTTGCCGAGGTTTGGGAAATGGGCGATACGTGAAAACAATAGAAAATATACAGGGATTTAATAGCACTGTTTTATTATGCCCCTACTACTGCATTTCAGACCTCTGTGTTCAGCAGCTGCAAAGACCCTGCTACGGGTACCAACGGAAAAAACAGGTGTATCTGTTGCTACCCATTGCTACTTCTGATTGCTCTCTACAGCATCAGAGTCCTGTGAGTGCTCATGTAAATAACTTTGTTTAAAAGCCATTATGGATGCTTTACAAAGCCACCAAAAAATGACTGCAGTTACAATCCCTATGATTTACAAAATAGTAGGGTTTATGAATTCGGAACATTGTTTTTACACATACAAACCAATTTGTTAACTCGAAAATGTCTTCATGACACAAATTGGAAAAGGGTACCACCATCTTTTTGGGGAGCTATTATGGAATATATCAGTGCTTTGCAATGGTATTTGTGGTTGTAAAAAATGGATCAGATAATAACCCCTCAAAGGCAGTTGTTAGAAACTGGAGTATTAGTTGAAGGGGGTGAGAACCCACTGCAAATAAAAAAATAAATTCTTGTCAGGTTGGGCCACAAACATCATTAAATAAACCTATGCTTCAATTTCTGTTAGCTTGGCACAAAGCAGTTGGACTTAACTCAGAGGCAAGGTTTGAAGCATTTATGCAGAACTCAAACTGTAATAAAATGAAAACACAACACAAGAAAAATCCCAAACCAATCAAGAAAAATAGAGAATATTTCAAATACTAAAATAACAAAAGTTCAATAAGTAGAACCTGCAATGAGTATTTAAATTTGTTAATAGAATAGCGCCAAAAAGCACAGAGTGGCAACTGTGAGTATGTAGTCAAGCTAGACCGAGTCAAAGTCAAACATTAAGGCTAACTGCGATGAACCGTGGGTCATATACAGGGAACAAGGTGATCTTAGTGGCACGTTTCCTTTTGACTTAGTAACTGTTACAGAGAAGAAGTGGTCATTGATGAGATGTCAGCAGGGCAAGCTGCAAGCTGAAGCTGAAGAGGGATTTCATGACTGCAGGTTGCCGCAGAGAGATGTCCCTGTGCGGTTGTCAATGAAGGGATGAAAGCTCTGAGTGAGCGAAATCCGAAGTCTGTGCACAGGAAGGCCCAACATTGATTTGATGAGGCATCAGTCCCAGAGAAGCTCTTCAAATTCAAATTTAGAACATTTTCAGAAAAGGCGGATCTCCTACAGTGTGGCAAACCAGCAGGTTGAGACTGACTGGCAAATTGATGTTGACAGATATGGCTTCGACTGCTACACCAGTCTCCGTTGGTTCTACAGGCAGAAAGTAGGCTAAATGTTTATAAGTCCCACGTCTTGAAGCTGAGGAACAGGAGGAGTATACTCTAATGCCAGCCGAGGGTCCTGGACCTGGGGACACCAGGACCTGAGATAGGACTTACTCCAGCAGAGGCCAGCAGCAGGATCCAGGCAAGGTCCAGTTAGAACTGGTGAGCTGGACAGTTGCAGTGAGAGAGGCCTATGGAAGTTTGTTGTTCCCTGTAGCTCAAACAGGAGGTCAGTTAACTGACTGTTAGGATACCTTTAGGGGCCTAAGTTCAAGGTGAGGAGACCCAGTCTTCCTTCATGTTCTTCAGACAGCAGGCAGTTCTTCTTCTAATTGATTCTTCACATGTCCAGTACTGTTCTGAGGAGAGGTCTTTGGAGTCCACTTTTATGTCCAGCCCACTAGTAACATTTAATTTGCTGGCCTTGGGTACAGGTGGTTCCATGTGATAAGGACCAACAAGTAAATTATATGTGGCAATCAAGTGTATATCAGTTTGTAATAGATTTAGAAGGGCGAACATAAGCACTTTACCTCTGTTTAGCAGGGGTAAAGTATACAGAGTCCTGTGGCCAAAAAGACAGGTTCAGCAACGGAAGGCAACATCTGGAATAATACCACGTCAAAGATGTTCATCTCCAACAGGGATGGTATCTGATTTGATGTCCTCAGCTTCCCATTTGAGAATAATGCTGGGAGCCTCTCATGCAGTGGTCTGGTGGACTACCCTGTGCTCTCCTCGCTTTTTTCCAAATGGGAACGTTTTTTATTTCAAAGTAACACCGGTCCCCTTATTTATCACGGCCTATTTTTTTTGAAGTTTTCTGTTTGGTAATTCAACCACCTAGATGGTATTCTGCTGTCTCTTGTATGCCACCATCGCTACATTTACTGCCATTCTCAGAGGGTAGTAAATTGCAATTTCCCTTAATTCATGCAGATTGTATTGCTCTCTAATGCAAAAGAAGAATTTGCGATGCAAGCCATTAGCATGTAATGGCAAACCGCCATTCGCAAACCAGTCAATCTGTAAATGGCCCATTCTGGGGTTTTCAAATCTGCCTTTGTACACCGGGCCCCAAATGTGTAGCCACACATGTATTTACTCCTGATGAACTATGGACGTGCGTATCTCTTTGTTTTTAAACAGTCCATTACCTTATTGATATCTTCTTTGTTAACGATATTGGTGTTTTATATATCACACATTGTAAACTGAATCTCCCTTTGTCACTTTTCGAATACATGTCTCGTTCTCCACCTCGATGCTGTATGCTATTTTTTATCAGGCTTGGCTGGGCAGTCGTGAATTTTTTGACCTGCAGTTTACCCTTCACAGTCTGCAGTAAGGCTCTGAACGAAATGAGCTACTATACTTGTTTAATTTATTCAAGGTTTTGAATGTTGAAAGATAAACAATCACCCTCCCCTGTAAAACCTGTTAGTTTCCTTCCAGCATAAGTGCCCTTGGGCTCTATGTGGTGAAATATATGTCATGCGTGTTGAGGCACATTTGAAACCCGCTGCCTACGACCGGTTTTTATGGAAACCCTTTCAAAATGCGAGTTCTTCGTCATCCACTCTCCCTGCCGGAGGAAGCCAAAACATTTGACTATGTGATCTCTGCCCAGTCGTAAAGCCTGATGCAATAGTTTCAGAGTAGTGGCATTAGCGAGGTAGCAATATGCATCCAGCAAAAACCGTAATGATCTTTGCAAGAGGAGGAGATTCACAAATGTGACACTAATCAGCACATAAAGTTTTTTCCTAATTTACCTTCCAGTGCAAAAGCGTTTTTTGCACTGCACAGTACCCTAAGAACTTGTTTTGTACTGGAAAGAACCCTAAAAGCAATGAGAATCAGCACAACACACTCATATGCGTTGCATAGCACCAAGGGAGGGTTATGTGGGTGATACATGGGCATTCCTATGCAACCACTGATGCCTTTTGGCACAAAACCCTATCTACAAACAATAGTAGACAGGGTTTTGCACCAAAAGTTAACTCCTTTTAAAATGTTTTAATTTCTTCATTCTTTTCCGACTTTGCATGCATGCTGCACTGTGCAGCACACATACAACATGGGAACAGTTTAAAAATTTGTCTAAACATAGTATTTTGTAGTAGAATGTTACCCTTCCAGTAGAAAAACTATGCTAGATTCACACACACATTCCTGCACTGTGGCACAAATGTATGTGCATGGCACACAGCATTTAAAAGCAGCGCTGGCGCTAGGAAGAGGGGAGGAGAGAACCATGGGCCAGATGTTGCAAAATTGCAAATTGCAACTTGCAATTTGCGAGTCCTTCCGACTCGCAAATTGCAAGTCGCAATTTGCAATGCAGAACGGTGTCTCAGACACCGTTTGCGAGTCGGTTTGGGGTCGCAAAGACCCACCTCATTAATATTAATGAGGTTCCTTCCACCGGCATTTCCCCAAGTCTCCCGATAAAAATGATACCTCACTTGGGTGGGTAGGCCTAGTGCACGCAACAGGAAATGCCTCAAAACACAACATGGACACATCACATTTTCCCCCAAAAAACTGACCTGTATTTTGGAAAGTGCCTAGCTGTGGATTTTGGCCTCTAGTTCAGCCAGCACCTAGGGAAACCTAGCAAACCTATAATTTTTTTAAACTAGACATCTAGGGGAATTCAGAATGGGGTGAGTTTTGGGGATCTCACCAGGTTCTGTTACCCTCACCCTCTGTTTTTGAAAATAATTCTTCCCTGCTGTCTAGTGGGCTTTCTGCCCCTTCTGGGGGCAGATGGGCCTCACAAAAATAGGGCAATCTGCTCCCAAGGGGAGAAGAAATGGCCAACAAAGGGGTTGCCCTCCAAACAAAACACTCACACACAACACCAATCCCTAGTGCCTAAGTCGATTCTGCCCATTGGCCTAATAGAAATAGGCCAATCTGCCCCCATGGGGGACAGAAATTACCTAAAATAAATTTCCCCCCAGGGAAGTGACCCTTGCCTAAGGGGTCGCTCCTCATCTGTAAAAAAAAAAGAAAAATCCATGGTGCCTAGTGGTTTCTGCCCACCTTGGGGACAGATTGGCCTAATTAAAATAGGCAGATCGAAATGGCCTAAAAACAATTTGACCCCCAGTGGAGTGACCCTTGCCTAAGGGGTCGCTCCCCACATGTAAAAAAGAAAACAAAATGATCCCTGGTGCCTAGTGGCTTCTGCCCCCCCGAGGGTAGATCGGCCTAATGAAAATAGGCGTATCTGCCCCCAGGTGGGGTTGGGGTGGGGGGATGGGGCAGAAAGGGCCTAATAAAAAAATACACCCCAAGGGAGTGACCCTTGTCCAAGGCGTTGCTCCCCTTCATTAAATATTACAAAAAAAACCTCCCTCGTGTCTAGTGGCAATTCTGCAGCCCGATTGCTTTACGATCAGGCTGCAGAAATGCTCAGAAAGACATGAAAAACAAGGAAAACCTCTCCTTTCCTTTCATGTCTCTCTGCCTGCCCCACCCCACAATCAGAAGAGAAATGCTTTAATTTCTCTTCTGATCGTGCTGGAGGCTAAGCTTCCAGCGCAATGGGGGTGGCCTCTGACATCATCAGAAGTCACTGGGGTCAGGGATGGAACGGGAAGCGATTGCCCTTTCATCCCTGCAAAGGGAGGGGGTGGAAAGCCTAGGGGGTGCACTAGCTCTCCCCCAATTGGCCGGGTGCAGGAAAAGCTGGCCTCGTGCTCGCCACATGGCAACCGTGGCTGAGACCAGCTCGTCCAGGACAACCCAGGGGTTAAGCTTCATTATTTTCTGTTGTACCCTTCATCAGGGACTTAACAAAATTTGAGGGGGTCCCCCTGCAAAGTACATGGAGGAGCCCCCCTTCGAACTCACTCAGGAGCTCTCATGCCAGGGTACTGTGCTGAGAGGGGCATCCCTGGAGCTTGGCCTTCCACCACACACTGCAGGGGTACTTATGCCACTGCCTTGCATTGATGGACCCTTATTAAAGAAAAATACTGTCTGCCTCCACAAATGGTATTTTTTATTCTGCACTCTGAAGGGAAAGTGATTTCCCAAAATAAAACCTTCTCTCACCGGTTGCGGAAAGAAAACGGGCAAAGCAGGATGTTTTCTTGACATCAGCCATTTATTTATAGCGTGCAATCAGGCAGTGTCCGCTGGTCTTGTATGTCTAGTTAGTGTGTTGGCTATTTATTGGCTGTCCGTGGGACTGTTTTATGAACTGCTGGACCGGAATTTATTGTTGTTTCCCTGATATTGAAACAGACATTTCCTGCAGCAAGCACACATCTATACAGTCTTCTATACCTTGCAAAACACTCATACAACGTGTCTTTACAAGTTTGCCCTACCACACTCATTTAAGTGATGCTTTATTCATCCAAAACATGCTTTAATACACTCACAGCTAAGTCCACAACATATGCCAATGTTAAAGGGTTTAAACAAATACTACTGACCAGGAATATTGGTTTTTTTTTCTGGTGATTGTTGGTATTCTGTTGATTCTTGGATTATATATGCATTCGTTTTTTCTATATGATCATCTAAATATTGGATTAGTTGAGTACTACGTCCAAGAGTGAATTTAGTCTAGGTACTAAAGGTATTGAGGTTAAATTATAATTGAACAAACAACAATATAATTATTCAAAGGCCCAAGTTTGTGTAGAAATCTGTTCTGGGATGTTTAATGCAAAGTATGTGCAAAGGTTTTTATATGTTCCGTGGTCAAGTTCCCAAAACACCACATCATGGGTCACTGGAATCTTATACTGAATATATAATTTTCAAATTTCCACTTCTTCATTGACTCTTTTATCTCTTAAACGTTTGCTATGCAATGCATTTGAGTGCCCCCTGGGTCTTCTCTTCCGTCATACGACATCTTGCTCTTAATATTCGATGTGAACCACTTGACATATTGACCTATTTAAAAATATACAAGCTCTGCATCATAATTAAGATCATGAAGTTCCAAGAAATTGTATTTTTATCAGCCCTAAGGTATACTATGGGATTCACTTGCCTCACTACATTACTGGATGTTGGTGCAGTAGTTGTAGCCAATAAGGATGTCTCAGTGTTACAAGCGTGTCTTAAAACTGTAGATAGAACAGTCACTGCACAGGTGTGGAGAATAATATAAGTGAAATGACTGATCACACCACTGAAGTCAAGGGACTCTAATGAACCTCATTACATTGATACACAGGGTAAGCCTCACTCAATTGTACAGCTGAATCAGCAGTCGTCGTTTCCTATGAAAACAACACTCCTTTAACTTTCTAAAGCACTTGCATAATCTGGACGAACAGACATTTGAGTAAGAAATTAATACAGAAATTAAATTTGTGATCATGGAGGGATTATCTTGTAGACAGTAGGAATTCTGTGAGGTTTAGTGTCAAATTTCGTTATTTCTATTTTTTCCTTCTTTTGCACTTACCTGTTTCTTTAACTGATGGTACCTACTACACAGTGAGCCAGAAAATGTGTCAGCTACATCGATATATCTGACATTTGGCTCCATTGTGTATATGTGATTGATATATTGACATAACCCTTACTAAATAGCCAAGGTATGATCTCATTGAACCAATATAGTCATTACCATCCTGGAAATTCTAGTGCCAGTGCTGTGGCCTGTGGCTGTCTGAGGGGAACCGACTGTCCAGAGGTCCCCGATGGGCTGGGCTGGTCATCTAGATCCAGGTCGACAGAGGTGCTGTCATCACTGTGGGCCTCTTCTGGGGGTGGAGTGGACATTTGTGGACCCTCCTGCGCGGTGACGTGGCGTTCGGGTCCTGCAGGGGTATAAATGTATGATTATTGCTTCTGTGTGTGCCATAGCGTGCAATGGGTGGGTGCCCGTGTACCCCTGTGCTTGCATTCCTGTGTGGGGGCTTTTGTGACGGTGGTTTGGGGGGGATGGGTATGTGCAGTGGGCATGCTTAGGTGATGGGTGTCCATGCTTCGTGGTCGCATGCAGGGCTTGGTGTTGGGATGGGTGGGTTGTGAGAGTGAGACATTTGCAAAGAGTAGGTGTGATGGGAGTGGGGGTGAGGGTGGGGGTATGAGTTGGCATGCTGGTGTGGTTGGGGGGATGAAGTAGTTAAGATTTGACTTACCAGAGTCCATTCCTCCGCCTACTCCTGCGAGGCCCTCAGGATGCAGGATCGCCAAGACCTGCTCCTCCCATGTTGTAAATTCTGGGGGATGAGGTGGGGGTCCGCCGCCAGTCTTCTGCACCGCGATGTTGTGCCTGGATACCATGGAACGCACCTTCCCCCGTAGGTCGTCCCACCGCTTCCTGATGTCGTCCCTATTTCTTGGGTGCTGTCCCACAGCATTGACCCTGTCCACTATTCTGCTCCATAGCTCCATCTTCCTGGCAATGGTGGTGTGCTGCACCTGTGTCCCGAAGAGCTGTGGCTCTACCCGTACAATTTCCTCCAACATGACCCTGAGTCCATCGTCAGAAAACCTGGGGTGTCTTTGCGGTGCCATGGGGTGGTTTGGGTGATGTGTGGGGTGGATTGTGTGGTGCTAAGTGTGGTGATGTGTATTGGTGTGTAGTTTGAAGTGCGTGGTAATATTGCTGGGTGACAGTGAATTGCGCGTCTGGGTGCTTGGGTCTCTTATATCTGTGCGTGTTCACGAATCTCTAGGAGTAGGGGTTTGTGGGTGATGTGGGTGTGTGTTTTATATTGTATTGGGTGTGTGGGAGTGGTGTGTGTATGTGTCTCAGGTGTGTGTATTTCGATTTATCCAATGTGGCTGTGTTTAGTAAGAGTGTGTGTAATTTGAGCGCGGCGGTGTGTACCGCCAATGGAATACCGCGGTTGAAAGACCGCCGCGTGGATTCGTGTGTCGTGATAGTGTGGGCGTATTTCTGTTGGCGTGACGGTGGAGGTTTGGTCATCGCCAGTTTCTCGCTGGCCTTTGGTGTGGCGGACTTTTGTGGATGTCTGTATTTTGGCGGTTTGCCTGTTGTGGGTCAGAATGACCGTGGCGGTTTACCGCGGCCGCGGCGGTGTTATGGCGGTCTTCTGCACGGTGGTAAGCGCCTTTTACCGCCGATGTTGGAATGACCCCCATGATGTTCACACTCAAATAAATTGTAGTTTAAAATCCTCTCTAATTGTAGCATGGGATTTTTAAGTCAAAATTTTTAAAATGGCACTTTTAGAGAGTTGGCATTTTCTTGTCCCAACCCACTGTGCCTTTCTGTTAGTGTCCTGTCACTTGACAGTGAATGACTTTGCAGCTGCAGTTTGTTTATTGCTTTCAGTGAGACAAAGAGGGCTTAGGTGTGGACACAATAGGCCATCCCTGAGAGGGTAGATGGGGAAGGGCTGTACCCAGCCCCACTTACACTCCAAGTGGCTTGGCTACAGCTCACACCATGGAACCTGACTCCAGGCCTGCCCTAATTTTCCCCACCCTAGACAGTTTGGAGCCTTGACCAGGGGAAGGCGCAAAAGATTCCAAGGCTCAGTTTTGGGGTTAGGACAGGGAGTACCCCACACAAAGGTTGACACCAGGCATAAATATCAGATCTTCAGAACCACTTGGACCTGTAGAAGATTCAGGAGAAGAACAGCCCCGCTGCCAGGACTGTCATGCTGCGTGGAGGCCCAACTTGCTGTCTGAAGACGGAAGTTTGGGCCTGCTATCTTGATCCCAGTCTACCAATAGTGACTCCAAGGGTCAGTTGGCTAAACTTATGGGTTAGCTATAGGGACATAATAATCTTCCACTGCCCTGCCCTGCAACTGCTTAGCTGGCCAGCACCAACTGGACCTGCCTGGACTCACCTGAGCCCTGCTGATGACCTCTGCTGGAGTGAGCTGTGATCCCCAGAAAGTGCAGCCCAGGTACTGAATCCTTGGCTCACATCAAATAGCACTCCTCCCTGCCTAAATGAAGGTTTAATCAGATCTGACACAAAGCAAAGTCGCACAGCTCCAAACCAAATGCTGACAGCTTCACATGAACCTATGCTGAGCACTGCAAATCCCCACAAAGCCTCAGTGCGCAGCTAGGAAACATACACTGAGCAACATTAAACCACGCAAAGCCTTGCACCAATGACTTAAGATAAACTCTTAGCGGTGAATTTAGTCATGTGCCCAGCCTGTGCTACATCTCAGTTGGCCTGAACTTGTGACTTTGTTGCAGTACAACACAACCAGATACCAAAAGTTGGCGCTTTGCATCTTTAGGCATTATTTTTACCTAAAGCTTTATAATTTAATATCTCCTGTTCTACTGATTGGACCTTTGTTGTGCTTGTATTATTTTTTTAAATTATTACAACGTACTCCATTTTTTTACATTAATTTGGAATTTTTCTTGTGTTGTGTTGTCACTCTATTACTGTTTGTGCCCTGCATAAATATTTTACACATTGCCTCTAAGTTAAACCTGATTGCTTTGTGGCAATCTACCAGAGCTTTAACCACAGGTTGCATGAGGTGCATGACGTGCATAACAAAATATAAAGGCTACACAAATTGGTCTGAGGTATACAAACCATAGTGATATGTACACACATTAGCCAAGCTAAACACATTAATAACATAACGTTGAGTGTGGCATTCTAACCACCCTAAGTAGAGCACAGCTAACACAACAATTAACAATATATTTGCTATATGATCACCAACCAAACAACTGTACTAGACCCAATTGACTGAATTGATGAAAAAGGGTTATTGGTTGGAGAGGATGTGAGTAATTTCGCTAATTTGTGTGAAAGGAAAATTCCTTGGGTGGTACATGGTTCACTACAATAGCCTTTACCAACTTCTTAATGGTGACCCAGGTAGTGTTTAATGTAAAAACAAAATGTACCAGATGATCCAAACGTTTTTATGGAAACTGTCAACCATTTTTCCCACTGGTGGCACCCAGTGCCTGAATGGACACTGGTGAAATCTGAATTGTAGCAAACAGAGAAAGTAAATGAACCCGCCTCCCATAATGTGAGTTGGGGGATTAAACAAGCATTGGCAACTCCAACTGGTTTGGCATTGGCTTCTGACAATTCTTGGTTTCCTTGTCATAGTTTTTGTAAACTTCATTGTGCAGAAAGCTGCTGGGCACTCATCAACCTAAAACAAATATGGCTAAATGCAAAAAAAGTTTTTGTTACAAAAACAGACATTACCATTTTAACTTCCCGACACTGAAGGGAACTGCTTCGTTTGTGGATGTGCTCCTTTTGAGAGGGCAGTGTGCCATAAGTCATAGTGAAGTGAGCCATTGGCTGAAATGTGCTGATGCCTTACCCCTTAATGCATGCTGGAATGGGTGGAAGAAAATCTGAATGACACAACAACAGGCTAATGGATCAAGTCTGGATGAAAAGTATATTATACACATTATTTAAGTAAATCAAAAGGTCTTGGTTAACACAGACCCAAAAAGCCAAGTGGTCTGGCATTGGCTGCTACCCACTTGCCATTGAGAAAGAAGGAATGAAGGAAGACGGAAGGAAGGAAGGAAGGAAGGAAGGAAGGAAGGAAAGAAGGAAGGAAGGAAGGAAGGAAGGAAGGAAGGAAGGAAGGAAGGAAGGAAGGAAGGAAGGAAGGAAGGAAGGAAGGAAGGAAAGAAGGAAGGAAGGAAGGAAAAGCACGGTTACAAAGATAGATAGAATTACTGATTAGCTTCCTTTCACAGTGCATGTGAGCTGAAGGCAAGCCAAAAGATGGAAAGAATGAAAGAAAAAAGAAAGAAACAAGGAAATAAGGAACAAATGAAAGAAGGAAAAATAAGACAAAAGAAGGAAAAAGAAGAAAAGAAGGAAAAGGAGAAATAAGTGAAAGGCAGAATAAAATAAAGAAGGAAAAAGAAAGAAAGACAGAAGGAAAAAGGAAGGACAGAAAAATGGAAAGAAGGAATGAATGAAAAGATGTTAAGAGGAGGGAAAGAAAGATGCAAAAAGGAAGAAGGAAGGAAATTGAGGCAAGAGAGAAACAGAAAGAAAACAGAACAAACAAAAGAAAGGGGAAATGAAATGAAAGAAGGAGAAAGAAAGTAAGAAAGAAAGAAAGAAAGAAAGAAAGAAAGAAAGAACACAGGTAAAAAGAAAGACAAATGAAAGAAAGAAAGAAAGAAAGAAAGAAAGAAACAATTGCAAAGATAGATAGAGCACACTGATTAGCTTATATTCAGAGTTCATGTGAACAGATGTAAAAGAGCAGCAGTCAGATAAACAAGGCCCTCCAAAGGAATCTACAACAGCATTGGCAGCAGATTGGATGTAATAAAACCGGAATGTGCCCTGTGGTCACATCAAAAGCAACTTCTTATCACTTTAATTATAAACTAAAAACTAAAACAATGGCTCTGAAGGGAACTATCTTGTGTGTGGATGTGTTACTTGTGAAATAATAAAATGCAGTCACTAAAATTGAAGGTAACTAGTGGCTCAAGTAAGCTAACCCATCATCATATGCTGTATGCTGTAGGGGGGCAAAAGCAAGATGTGAATGGCAGAACAACCACCCAATAGAAGAAGATAGGTGGCTGAAAGCCCCTTTAAGTAAGTACATTTTAAATCTCATTTTAGTAAAATCAAAATTTCTGGGCTAACACTAGACCTAAAAATAAGGTCAAATATTGCATTTTTGCAGCACAATTTGCACTGAAATTTGCAAAAAATGCAAAGGCTCTGAATGGGAATTCTGAAGGGCATTTTACAAAATACTCAGGTACTTTCATGGGCCTGCTTGAAGAGCGAGTTATAGATTGTGTATGTGAACTAGTGCATTTTACCATTAGTACAAAACAAAGATTAAACATACATGTACATTATATGACAAAATAAAACAAAGCTATGTAAAAACTCAATATTCCACTTTACAAAATTAATTCACTCTGTGCAGATGGTTTCTCAATTGAGGATAAGTAACATTTACAGTTTGCATAATGGAGAGGTAAGAAAGGGCATCAGGAGGAGAGTTTTCAATGAGAACAAAAAACTGAAGAATAAAATGCAGGTACAGAGAGCAATGGTGAAGCGAGAACAGATATGTGCAGGAGGAGAGATGAAGGCCAGCGAATCTTTAAAATCGCAGACAAAGAATTGACAGGTAACATTGCGAGTTGAAGGTCATAAAGTAATTAGAAAGGTGAGTCCTGAAGTAGGAGAGGTGACGTGGATTGAGAGGTTTCTGAGTATAGAAGAGGGCTTGCATGGATTATAAGTTAAAAGAAGTGGGAGGGAGTGAAGCAGTATGAAGAAAGGTGGAAAGACTAGAAATCTGTAAGATCAGCAATGACAATGACATGAAGCGCAGCAGTACAATTTGTGAGATACATTAGAGGGCTGTTATATTTACTATTTTAACTCCTTTCTAACAGATGTTAACTGCCTACAAGTTACTATTCTAACTCATGTCTTACAGACATTGGGAAAATTGCTTACATTATGAGGGTGGGGGGTCAGATTTACTATTCTATTTTCAGTCCAACAAACATTGAGGAAAGCGCATACATTGGGACATTAGCTTACTTATCTAAATCCAGGCTAACAAACATGGGAGAACGTGCATTTGAGGGATTCCGATTTATAACTTTTCTCACAGTACAAAAACCTTTGAAAAAGTGCATATATTGAGCGGTTGGAGGGGGTGTGGTAGAATAGTTACTCTAATCAAAAGAACACTGTGGAAAATGCATTCTAGATTTACAATTCAGTCTAAAACATTGGGGAAAGTGCATAAATTAAGGGTGGGTTTAAATTTATTATTCTAACTCCAACCCAACAAATGTTAGGAAAATTGCAAACATTAGGGGGTAGATTTACTATTCCTAATCTAGTCCACACAGATTGAATTTACATATACAAAAGCAATTTGTTGATGTTCACAAAAGTTTTAATTTTTAAATAACGATTTGCTCAATTGTGGTCTACCATTAAAAGTTACAATGAACATTAAGATATTTTATACAAGAATCACAGAAACAAAGGAATGCTCTTCGGTAATTAAAAATGTCATACATGAAAACTATGAATTGAAAAAATATATATTTTCATTTAAAAGACGCATCCTCTAGTATCCCAATACACCCTACACAAAAATGTAAATGCCAACCCATGTTTTTCTAAAAATATTCAACAACTGAATAAGTAAATAAGATTTAAACGATTTTAAAAACTTGAAGTAATCACTGACCATTAATCAACAGTTAAGTAAAAATTAAACTATGTACCCAATTCCAAATAGATACAGCAATCCAAAATGAATATTTATTACAAAATTAAATTATGTATTAACCATTCAAACAAGTAAAAGAGAAACAGAATTAATCAATTAATCCAGTAATACTAATGAATATATACATAAAAACAGTACTCAATCCCCCCATGAATAGAATAACACACATTTAACATTTAATACAAAATTAAAAGATTTGCCAGACATCAATACTTAGAAGTTGTAGCATAGTTAACATATTAACAGATAACATTAGCATACAGATAAAATATGCTACCTACATGTCCCCTCAATAAACCCAACAACCAGCCAAAGTACATTACAAAAATATTTGTTTAAAAATGATTTCAATCAGATATGTAACAAAATAAAAAAAACAGTACAGTACAATGCAACTTCATAATAAAAATACAATATTAAACTAAACAATATTTTAAATTTAATATAGTAAAACAGTTAAAAAAGACATACTTACCTTTGATGTTTTAGTTTATGATATTTTTGTTGTCACAATATGTTGACCACGATATTGTGGTCCAACAATAATTTTCATTCAATATTTAGGTGGAATACCTTTTCAGTTTGCAACAGGGAACTCAGCAAGCATCTAGTGTTGCAAAGAAGCAGCAGTTCCTACCGAATTCCTCAGATCTGGTGCTGTGCCTGGCATGGAGAGTAGTGATAAATAGTTGTCTTTGTTTTTGGCTACATCCCTTTCTGTAGCCCACATTCTGTCAACCGTATTTTAGTTGTGTCTCAACCCACACCAGTTCCCATATTGCTAACAGTCTCCACTCTGTTACACTTCACCCTACTCTGCTTCAGCCCATAACTAACCCTTGCTGAACACCCATTCTATCTAAAGATGCAAATTAGCCTCAGTCATGCTCCATTCCTCTCTACTACCCTGTCCCGTCACAGTGCTCAGTTCAACAGGTTTGGGTTAACACTCAGGTCAGGACTTTTTGGGTCCCTGGCAAGACATATTTTGCGGCCTCATGTTCAGAACAGTTTTGGATTCATTATTCGTTTCCGCTAATTAATGGCCTTGAGATGCTACACAATATTGAACTGTATGTTAAGCGTTAAAAGACATGGGTATATAAAGTAGCCTAAAGTTCAAGCTGCCTGGTGTTTCCCAGTCAAATGCTCCCAAAGGAAATTGTGTACAAGCATTGACAAAGCCAATCTATTTTCTGATTGGATCTGTATTTGTTTTATCTTTCAGCAACAGTATTGTTTTATGCATTTCAGCATTTAACTAGTCTGGTCTTCCCATTGCTGGAGACAGACTGTAAATTTGATTAGGTGGATGCTGAGTGGACTAATACATGGTTTTAAAAGGAGACATGCATGTACTGTATTACATTTGACCTTGAATAATCTTTTATTTGCAAACATAAAAAAAAGTATTGATGTAGACAGAAAGAGGGGGGTGAGGTAAAGACTGATTTGAATGTGAGAAGGAGACTCAGATACAGAAGAAAAAGAAGATGTAATGACAAATAGAAAGAGCACCAGTAGAGAATGATGTAGCAAGAAAACAGCACATTAGTGAAAGAGGTGAGGAAGAGGAAACATGTATAAATAGAGAAAGGGATGGGGAAGTGAGTTAGAAAATGACTGGTGAAGCAAAGTGAGAGGTTAGGTATTGAAGGAGTTAGTAAAGAGTGAAGAAGAGATGTGTGATTGAAAGTGGCGAGGGAGAGAAGGGACTCATTGTGAGGTGGGGTATGGCATGATTGAGAGAGAAAAAAAGAGTAGCGAGAAAGACAGAGATGAGGTGGATAGAAAGATGAAGTAGTTGGGGAGAGATGCAGCGATGTGGGAGGGAATCTGAGAAATGATGTGCATAGAAAGAGATGAGGCAGCAGGAGAGCTGCGGTGGAGAGAGAAAGCAGTGATGTAGAGGTGGAGAATTATACACAGAGCTGTAGGGAGAGAGATGGGTCAGTAAGATGAACTGAGAGCTGAAGTAGACAAAGACGAGGTGCATAGAGCTGAAACAGCACTAGAGGATTCATGTCAGTGAAGATGTAGTGGTGTAGGTAACGAAAGAGTGGTGAGGTAGAAGAGGTGAAGTAAGGAGAGGCGCATGAGACGGAAAGATCTGTTTTCCATGTAATTGCCACTACCTACATGACGGTGCAAGTGTAATGTTTGAGCAGGCTGTGCATGCGCACTAAACCTTTGTGACGTGTGAGCGTGCCAGCTATCTAATAAAGACATGGGGGGTCATTCCGACTTTCCCGCTGGGCCGGCGGGCGGCCGCCAAAAGGGCGCCCGCCGGCCCAGTGGGAAAGACCCTGCAACAAGGAAGCCGGCTCCGAATGGAGCCGGCGGAGTTGCAGGGGTGCGACGGGTGCAGGGGCCCCATGACACCCGTTCCCGCCATCCTGTTTCTGGCGGGAAGGGGGTCGGAATCCCCATGGCGGCGCTGCAAGCAGCGCCGCCATGGAGGATTCCCTGGGCCAGGGGAAAACCGGCGGGAAACCGGCGGGAAACCGCTGGTTCCCCTTTTCTGACCGCGGCGGTCAGAATGGTCCTGGAAGCACCGCTAGCCTGTTGGCGGTGCTTCCGTGGTCCCGACCGCTGAGGGTATTTGGAGATCCCTGCTGGGCCGGCGGACGGAAACCTGGTTTCCGCCCACCGGCCCAGCGGGGATCTCGGCCGCAACACGGAAACCGGCTCCAAATGGAGGCGGCGGTGTTGCGGCGGCGCGATGGGTGCAGTTGCACCCGTCGTGCTTTCCACTGTCTGCTATGCAGACAGTGAAAAGCTCCATGGAGCCGTGGCAGGGGGCCCCACGACTCCCCTTTCCACCAGCCTTTTCATGGCAGTTCATACCGCCATGAAAAGGCTGGCGGGAGGGGGACTCGTAAACCCCTGGGCAGCGCTGCAAGAAGCGCTGCCCTGGGGGATTACAACCGCCAGGACAAAAGTGGTGGGAAACCGCTGGGACAAAAGTGGCGGGAAACCGCCAGTCCGGGCCGTGCAACCGCAGTGCTTCCGCAGTGGTCGTAATGCGTGAGTCTTTGACCACCAGGGTTGTAATGAGGGCCAATATGTTTTTATACACTTTTGTTACATTATCAAATAAAAGGAAAATCTTCTTATGCACACACGATGTTATTAAAGCAAGGCTTCTCACTTTCCTGATCGCTTTGCCAAGGGATCCCTTGGAACCTGGATGGTCCTTGGAAGTGTCAACTTTGCCCATGCCTTAAAAGGACTCTGTAGCTATTCTTGTTATCTTTATTTTCTCCGTTACATTTTGACAAATGGACTGGCAGAAATGAAACCCTTTTCTAAGTACACGGTGTGCTGGGTATTCCACCACCGAGATTAATTGTGCAAGCAGTCTGCTAATATAATTTTTAATGTCTAATAAAGGAGACACACCCTAAGGCGGTGGCATAATTGTTTTAACCTGCCCAAGTCCTATCCATTCTTGGGAAACCTTCACTGCCAATGAATACGAGAAAGCAGTCTCTCAGGCTGCATTTTGTTTGTCCTCTTATCACATCTGTCACATCTCTCCACAGCTGAGCAAATTAATTGGCCTTAGGTGCCATTATCTACCAAATGTAATTGTAATCGTTTCGTATGTAGTTTAGTTATAACCAGGCAGCCACCTATAATCAATGTCTGCATATATTTATGTTGTATATTTTATGTATTTTATCAGCTTCTAGAGTGCGCTGTTACCTCACAGTGTGACCTTGTGTCGGGGATACGGGAAGGCAACATCAGGGAAGAATTAACTGCCGCCAAATAAGGTGTTGAGCTTTATTTGGAACAAGAGATGATCGTGAATGGAGCGGAGATAGAGGGAAACAGTATGCCAGTGAGAACTCAAAGAAGCGACCTCCCACTCTGAATTTGTATATTAGGACCCCTTGGAGTGGAAATGTCATACTAGAGCGAAGACGTCTGGTCAGTGAATAAGGGCACAATCTGTGTGAAAGACTGCGGGGTCCGGTCTTGAAAATAGCTCTGTGGCAGATTCACATGGGTTTCAATAAGTTACGCGTTTGAACAGCCAGCCAATGGAGTGCCGAAAGTTCCCTGGAGTTGTGTGCACTGGAAATAAGGCCAAAGATAAGTATAGCAGCATGGTCTTGGATGAGCTGAAACAGATTTAAAGTGCCAGAATAGCACCTAGCAGAAGTGGGTTGCAATAGTCAAGGGGCTACAGAATAAGGTATAGGACTGCAAGTTGAACATATTTAGATATGAAGATCAGAACCTTTCTAAGGTTTCAGATTAGAAGAAAGCAAGTGGCTGTGATTTTGCTGATATACTGTTTGGAGGATAGAGATGTGTCAATTTGGGTGCCAAAATTAGGAACAAAGGAGGATGGCACAGGAATGTCACTAAGTTCATTTGACCAAGAGTTGGCATCCCAGATAGTTGGATAGTTATTAGGAATGGGAGCCTGTCTTGTTACTGTTAAGCTTGAGTGAATTAGATGTCATCCAAATGGCGTCTTGGCTCATGTGTTCTTCGAAATTTAGTTTGGATTTCAAGAAAATAGTTGTGAAAAATGATGGCCAGAGTCATCATCAGAAACCATGAAAGAGAAACTGTAAGAATGAATTAGTGGTGGTAAAGGATGCATTTAGAGGTTGAAGAGAGCGGAATTAAGGCAAATTCTTATGGCACTACACAGGATAGATCACAAATTGATGAGCAAAAATTCACAAGTTGTAGAGCTTGAGGATGTTTCACCAAGGACGAGGAGAACCGAGCCAGAGCTAGGTCACGTATACAAAGTTGTGATAGGTAATAGAAGAGTGTGATGTGAATCTGTATCTAAAGCTGAGCTCAGATCAATCAAAATGATGTTTGGTTTGCCTCCTTTGTCAATATTTCTAGTCTTATTTTGATTCTAACATCTTTTACTTTGAAACACGCACGTCCAAGGTAATGTCTCTCTTCATAAAAAAGTTGCCACTAGTGGGGGCAAACCCAATGTTCTGCAAACTTCATTAATACATCGGGCTGAAGATAGTGTGCCCCCAGGGAAACTGAATCCTAACAATTTAGTACATGAACAGCTTGACCTACAGTAAAGAGTCATGATAATGCAAGGGTACAGGGTGTTTTGATGTATAGCAGTTAGAATGCTGAGTTTGTTGGTTTCCTCTATGTCTTTTTAGCGTACAAGTGTGCATGGTATGTTACACGCCCATCTCTCACCTCTATTCCTAAGACCCTTCATAGTCCCCACTCTCCTATGTCAGTCGGGAGCCAAGAGAGTGGGGCTACAGGCTCAGCAGTTTCATTGTGAAGATTTTATCTTTCACTCTACTCCCCTCCCCTCCCATGTATCCCAACCGTAGCACAGTGGGCAACAATAGGAAGGCCAAGGTCCTTTGTGGGGTGCCATTTCTTAATCCCTTATCAGGTGCTTTTCTCTCCAAGAGTTTACACTCAGGGTAGCAAGCATGAATGCAGGCAGAGGAGAAACACACTGCACTGCAGCCTTAAAATTAAAGCAAAACCAAAATTAAAAGGGAGCCGGGGGTCCCGGACATATCATTGTCGTACTAGACATCTGAGGCAAAATTGGAGTAGGTTTCTGTAGCTTTGCATATCATGCAGTAGTTGGGCATAAAAGGGCACAAGGGTTCAGCTGTGTCTGTGAAGGCTTTAATCATGCAGGTTTTTTCAACTAAAAAAAATAAGGCTTCACTTATAGTATATTTACCAATTAATCAAGTCATGGCCGTGTTAAACTGTCTTTAACATGCTGTACCTGTCCCTTAGCGTATGAGCCTGGACTTGTCATTTTCTGGTAGCATCTTGGAATATGACGATGCATTTTGCTCATTCTGACATAAGATGCTGCATCTAGAATATGATGGGGCATATTTATGAGAGCCTTGCACTGGAGTTGCATCATTAGTTTTGAGGCAACAGTTTCACAGTCAGTACTCTATATACACAGACAACGCATTTAGGACAATGCGTCAGTTTTGTAGGCCTGGGTCAGAAACTACCTGCATCATAACTGGGTTGGCCACACAGATCTTAAACTAGGTGAGGTAGGCGTTCTCTCGTAAAATCTAATGTAAAACTGATGCAGTGATATTTTAGGGTTTTGGAATATGTGACACATCTTTGACATGCGGCACACAGAGCTTGAAATACGTCAACATTCTTGCACATCAGCAAGAAATGACGCAATGGCTCTGGGGCATAAAGAAAACTCACACAAAGCAGTTTTCCAACCTCAACTACACCATGGAGATGCTCATTCTTCAGCTGGGAGTTCCGAGGAGACCCCTACCACCACCACCTCCACCATCACACCACACGCAGCGTAGAAGAAGGGAGTGCGTTTTTTGCCAGCTATATTTCCCTCATAGATCTCAGAATGGATAAGCTCATCACATACTATAGACTAAATAGGAGTCCATTATTCAACTGCTCAATCAGATTGCTCCAAGGTTGCAGACACCAACTGACAGGCCAATCAACATCCCTCTGCAGGTCAAGCTGATGGCAGTCCTCCACATGCTGACATCTGGTCATTCCAGAGCACGACAGCCAGACTGCCACAGCTTTCTTTTTCTTCATTCCTATCCTCCATCCTGGATGCCATCATCAGGCTCACACCACAGTACCTCCTTTTCTCCAAGACACAACAATAGCAGCAGGACACCAACTAAGGATTCTATGCCACTGCTGGGTTTCCACATGTCTTGAGGGTATGGACTGCATGCATGTGCAACTTGTTCCTCCTGCAGCAACATAACACCTGTTCTGCAATAGAAAGCACACATACTCCATCAATGTCCAGACAGTCGTGGACCGTCTGACAATGTTCACAAATGTGTTTGCCAAGTACCCTGGGAGTGCCCATGATGCCTACATCTTACATCTTCAGACACTCCATCATCAATAAATGCTTTTGGGATGGGCAATATGGGAGTGGCGTACCTGTTGCTATATCTGTGTCTGTTGACTGAGATAGGGTCATATGTATGAGAGGTGTACCTCATAGATGCAGCATGCATCATGGCACATGGACAAACCGCACCTCCAAGTCACATGGTAAGACAGACAAAGCCACAGTTTGTGCCTTTGAGTGGTGTAATGATCCAGAGCAATGCAACATATGCCAAATTCAGTGCTGCATCACTGTATGCAAGGGAGGGGATATATAGCTGGTGAGTGTGCATCCTCATGCAACTCCCATGGTACATAAGGCAGGTCATGTAACCCACACCATGTAAACTGTGAGATGTGTCAAATCAATTTATCCTCCCAGGTCATCTGTACCAAGGACAAAGCGGTGGTGATACCACCAACAGGCCACAACAGGTAACAAAAATGGAATCATGACCATGGCGGAAACCGCTCAGACAGACAGCCACTTTAACACACTGACCACCAGGGCAGAATCAACAAACACCACTGCGGTAACTGGCAACAGCCAGACGGAAGACAATGTACCGACCACTCTATTATGACTGGCCTATCTGCCACCTTTTCCGGGGCGGTACCAACGACATCAAAAGCCTGGCAGAAACAGAACTCAGAAGTCAAAGGACTCACCTGTGGAGACTCAGGGAACAACCACAACGCCATGGAGCCCGAGTTGCATATTATTCCCATGCTCGTCTACCTTCTGCTACATTATGAACATCAACGCTGGCGAAGATGACCACAGTGAGTACTTCCGCCTAGCACACAAGGGAGGGGGGAGGAAAAAGAGCGTCACACACACACGCAACACACACACCTCCACCCCCAACACCATACACACAACCAGAAGCAGCAACATAACATACCTACCCCGTACCCCTCAGGTATAATGCAAGAACAAACTGATTTGAGGAAAGTGAGTGTAATACGATTAAATAGTATGAATAAGTGCATCAAAATCCAAACTTATATACATATTTGCAAATGTAGGGACACTGCTCAGTCCTCAATGTCCGTGGGCCACTGGTCCACAACACATAGGCCATGGCCCCACCTCACTTCTGCAACAACACAGAGAGAACACTGCAGGGGCATCAGGATGAAAATACACAGGCACCTCAGGGGGCCGGGGAATGGGGGGGCATCTCAGACAGAAGATGGTACAACACTACTGGTCCTGGATGGGGCAAAATGCCCTGTGCACTGGCCTGGGGAGTGCAAGACCACAGTCTCTCAAGTGGGTGGTTTGCCCACTGCTTGGTCCTGGGGAGTGCAAGGCCACAGTCTTGCTAGTGGATGGTTTGCCCACTGCTTGGTCCTGGGGAGTGCAAGGCCACAGTCTCTCTAAAGGGTGGTTTGCCCACTGCTTGGTCCTGGGGAGTGCAAGGCCACAGTCTCTCTAGTGGATAGCTATTTCCACTGGTTCTGGAGGGGGCATTGGGCCCAGTGAGCTTCATCCTGTGAAGGATGGGGTGAGTGGTTGGCTTCTCCACTGGTTCTGGAGGGTGCTTTGTGCCCAGTGAGCTTCTTTCTGTGGATGATGGGGTGAGTTGATGGCTTTTACCACTGCTTCTGGAGGGGGCATAGTGCCCAGTGAGCTTCATCCTGTGGAGGATGAGGTGAGCGGATTGCTTCTTCCACTGGTTCTGGAGGGGGCATAGTACCCAGTAAGCTTCATCCTGGATGATGGGATGAGTGGATGGCTTCTTCCACTGGTTCTGGAGGGGGCATTGTGGCCAGTGTGCTTCTTCCTGTGGAGGATGGGGTGATTGGGGGGCTTCTCCACTGGTTCTGGAGGGGGCATTGTGCCCAGTGAGCTTCATCCTGTGGAGGACGGGGTGAGTGGATTGCTTCTTCCACTGGTTCTGGAGGCGGCATAGTGCCCAGTGAGCTTCATCCTGTGGAGGATGGGGTGAGTGGATGGCTTCTTCCACTGGTTCTGGAGGGGGCATTGCACCCAGTGTGCTTCTTCCTGTGGAGGATGGGGTGAGTGGATGGCTTCTCCACTGGTTCTGGAGGTGGCATTGTGCCCTCTAATACAGATCTTGGGGAGTGCAAGGTCACAGTCTCTCACCTGCGTGTCAGACCCAAAGGATGTCCAGGGGCCAGGCCACACAATAGTCCATGGATGCAGGACTACACACTGTCCGCCGGCGGTGACTGCTGCTCAGTGGTGGCAGTGGTGCTGGTGGCGGTGCTGACAGTGGTGGAGGTAGGCTCCAGCCCTTCCCCTGCAGCCTCGGACGGCTGCACACTGGGGCTGCTGCTGGTGGCAGTGCTGCCAGTGGTGGGAGGAGGCACCTGCCCTTCCCAAGCAGCCTCAGACAGCTGAACCACCATGGTTGGTGGTGGGGGCTCCTAATGACTCCCAGCGCCAGGCCTCCTGTCCTTCCTGCCTGCTGGTGCAGGCCCCTTACCCTTTTTGGCAGCAGCCGGGGATTGCTCCTTGCCCTTCCCTGTAGCAGCTGGGGGTGCCTCCTTGCCCTTCCCTGTAGCAGCTGGAGGTGCCTCCTTGCCCTTCCTTGAAGCAGCTGGGGCGGCCACATTGCCCTTCCTTGAAGCAGCTGGGGGTGCCTCTTTGCCCTTCCTTGACGCAGCTGGGGGGCCTCCTTGACCCTTCCTTGACGCAGCTGGTGGTGCCTCCTTAGCATTCCTGGTAGCACCTGGTGCAGGCACCCTTTCAGTGTGGCTGCCTGGTGCCTGGGATCCTCTCCCACCTGGAGTAGCTGTTGACACTACTGTGGCTGTGGACTGGATGGCTGAGGTGCTCTCCTGGGTTCTGACCATCCTGGCCCGACGTGAAGGACGGGGGGGAGTGGTAGGGAGGAGGTCAACAGTGGAGAGGAAAAGCTTTTTATGGACGTTGGGGCAGTAAGAGGGTGAAGGTTTGGGAGTGGAGAAAGAAAAAGTGGTTGTAGGAGGTGTCAGTCTACTGTGTTTGGGTGCAGGTGCATGGGCTGGATGCTGTTGTGAGGTGGATGGCTGTTGGGTGTCTGAGTGCTTGCGTTTGTGTACTTTGGATGGAGGGGGCATAGACACAGTGGGAGAGGACACAGGGGACGTGTGCATAGATGTGGGGTGGTGACTGCCATTGGGGGGCTTGTAGTGATAGGCGTGATGGTGATGGTGGGAGTGGAGGAGGATGTAGTGCATGCAGGGTGAGTGGAGACGCAACACGGAGGGAGGTGGACGAGGAGGAAGAGGGGGACACAGTGGAAGCAGTGGATGTTGGTATGTCTGCATCTGGAATGTGTTTGTGTGAGTGCCTGTGAGATGATGTGTGGTGCTTGTGTTTGCCTGAACCACTCCTGTGTGTTGCTTGTGTGCATGCTGGTCTGCCTGTGTGCTTGGGATAGGTTGGGGTTGAGGGGATTGGGATTGGGTAGAGGAAGTTGGAGGGGGGAGGCTGGAGACATGGAAAATGGCTGCCATGAGAGAGGAGGCCAGAGCCTGGATTGATATCTGTTGGGCCGCCATGCCAGTGTGAATGCCCTCCAGGAATGCATTGGTCTTTTGCCTTTGGGCTGCCAGCCCCAGGATGGCATTCACAATGGTTGACTGCCCAACAGAGATAGATTGCAAGAGGTCAATAGCCTCCTTACTCAGGGCAGTAGGGCTAACTGGGGCAGAGCCTGAGGTGCCTGGGGCGAAGGAGATGCCAGCCCTCCTGGGTGAGCGGGCACGGGAAACTAGGTATGGGGCTGCTGGGAGGGCGGTGCTGGTGCGGGGGTGGCGGCTGTACCTGTAGTTGGGGTGGGCACACAGGTGTACATCATCATTGGCCACTGTAACCCATAGGGCCCAATGATAACCAATGAGGAGTTGCACGGCGGTTCTCGACCGCCTCCCGCAACGGCACACAACGTCAGTGGAATTACCTCATTTACACCTGTCCGTCCATACAGGACAGGCGGACTCCATTTCAGGGGGGCAGGCCAAGGCACCTAACTGAGTCACAGAACACATAAGCACCATTTGGACATATGCAACAATATACTGTTACAATCACAACATGCTATGAAGTGTAGTGTTTGGAAATATGAGATACTGACCAGCTGCTCACCGTTTTGCCCCATAGATTGCAACCGCTGCAGATGAATAGGAGATGGAGACATCCCCTTTGATCAGATCCATGGTGGACTTGGCAACAACAGAGGACAGGCACATTATCCTCACCTATAAAGTGGACAGGGCCACAATCACAGAGCTCTGTGCCCAATTGGAGTCTGACCTGATATCTGCTATCCGTCACCCCACAGGAATCCCCCCTCTTGTGCAAGTGCTATCAATGCTCCATTTCCTGGCAACTGGCTCCTTCTAAGTGACAGTCGACTTGGCAGCAGGAATGTCACAGCCAATGTTCTCAATAGTGCTGACCAGAGTGTTGTCTGCCCTGATTAAACACATGTGCAGCTATATCGTTTTCCCCCAAGTGGATGATTTGGCTACAGTGAAAGCTGATTTCTATGCAATGGGACATATCCCCAACATTATTGGGGCAATAGATGGTACACATATTGCATTTGTCCCCCACCGGAGAAATGAACAGGTTTTCAGAAATCGAAAGAGCTATCACTCATTGAATGTGCAGATAGTGTGCCTGGCGGACCAGTACATCTCCCATGTCAATACAAAGTATCCCGGGTCTGTGCATGATGCCTTTATCCTGAGGAATAGCAGCATCCCATATGTGATGGCTCAACTCCAGAGGTACCGGGTGTTGCTAATAGGTGAGCCCTGGTTCCCACCGAGTGGATGTTGGTGTATGGGTTTGGTGTGGGCCCTAAGGGTTGGTATGTGGCTAACAGCTGTCCCTCGATATTTGCAGGTGACTCTGGTTACCCCAGCCTCTCATAGCTACTGACCCCTGTGTGGAATCCAAGGACAGGGGCAGAGGAACGTTACAATGAGGCACATGGGTGAACAATAAGAATTATAGAGAGGACATTCAGCCTCCTGAAGGCTAGGTTTTGTTGCCTCCATCTCACAGTTGGTTCCCTTTGCTACTCACCCAAAAAGGTCTGCCAGATCATCGTGGCATGCCGTATGTTGCACAACCTTGCCTTACATCACCAGCCGCCTTTTCTGCAGGAGGATGAGGCTGGAGATGGCCGTGTGGCAGCAGTGGACCCTGTGGACAGTGAAGATGAGGAGGCAGAGGATGAGGACAACAGAAGTGCAATAATTCGTCAATACGTCCAATGACACACAGGTAAGGCAGTGTAACTTCACTTATAATTGACAGTTTTGTGTTTGACATTGTCACTGGCAGGCTGGTTTTCCCACTTCTATGCCCACTCAATGTACTCTTTGGCATCTCTATTTGCAGATATTTGTGACCCACTATCACTCCTGGTGTGTTGACTGCAGCCAACTACAGGTCATTCTAATGTATACATTACTGTACAGTTGTATTGCAGTGTTTATACCTTGTTAAACAAATACATAACTAAATCATTTGACATACTCCATACTTGTACATTTTTTAAAGGGTGTTTATTTAAGTGCTAATAAGTAGAGGGGGATGTGCAATGGGCTGGGTTGATGGTGGAGGAAATTCCAGGATAGAGTCCAGGATATGTGGATCACAGGTGCATTGTCCAAGGGGACATAGGAAGGGGAGCAATGGCAGTTCACGGCGGACAGGGTGACAGGGTGGGACACAAGGGTGACATTCAGGAGAGTCTCATTTCCTGGCGGAGGTATTGGCAATAGTCTATGGTTTCTGCCTGGATCGCAGGGAACATTTGCGGGGTGGTTCTCCTTCTGCAGGGGAAGGGGTGCAGGTGGCCCGTTCGTCCTGTGGCGGTCCTCCTGTCCACTAGCGGCTGCGGAGGTGGGGGGCTGTTCATTGGTTTGGCTAGTGGTGTGATCCCCAGGTACTGTCCCTCCTGCAGCCACTGGTTCACCTTCATTTTGTTCAGTATCTGGCCCATCGTCTCCTGGGAATGGTGGTATGCTCCCCTGATCTTGGTGAGTGCCTCCTGGAGAGTCGGTTCCCTGGACCTATCCTACCCCTGTCGCACAGCAGTCCTCCCAGCTTCCCTGTTGTCCGGTGCCTCTGTCCCCTGAACCGTGTGCCCACTGAAACTGACCCCAGGTCCCTGATTATCCTGTGTTTGTGGGGTGGCCTGTAGTGGTGGACACTGCTGATTGACGTGTCCTGGGGACAGATGTATGGGCCCGGTGGGTGGGTACTGTGCTGGTGTTTCCTGAAGAGGGATACTCTGTGGTGGTATGGGACTGTGCCTGGGTAACTGACTGTCCGGAGATCCCTGATGGGCCATGTTGGTCATCCAGATCCAGGCGTCCAGAGCTGCTGTCATCACTGTGGGCCTCTTGTGGGGGGGGACTGGATGTTGCTGGCCCCTCCTCTCTGGTGACGTTGGGTGGGGGACCTGTTGGATATAAGTGCAGTGTTATTGTTTCTGTCTGTGACATCTTGTGCATTGGTGTGATGCCCTTTTGCCTTGTGTGAGTTGGTATTTTATGGGCTAGCTGTTTCTCTCTAGTGTTCATGCTTTAGTGATAGGTGTCCATGCAGGTCTGTGATGGGTGTTGCATGCAGGGCTTAGTATTGGGATGGGTGGGTTGTGATGGTGAGGTGTGTGGGAGGTGGAGTGGAGTGAGGGTAAGGGTAGAGGTATGTGATGGCATGCAGGTAGGTAGTTGATAGTAATAGAGATTTGACTTACCATAGTCCACTCCTCCTCCTACTCCTGCCAGGCCCTCAGGATGAATGGTTGCCAAGACTTGCTCTTCCCATGTTGTTAGTTGTGGGGGAGTAGGTGTGGGTCCACTGCCAGTCCTCTGTACAGCTAGTTGGCGTCTTGCTTCTGTGGAACACACCTTCCCCCGTAGGTCGTTCCAACTCTTCCTGATGTCATCCCTTGTTCTGGGGTGCTGTCTCACGGCATTGACCCTGTCCACAATTCTCCGCCATAGCTTTATCTTCCTTGCAATGGATGTCTGCTGCACCTGTGATCCGAATAGCTGTGGCTCTACCCAGATGATTTCCTCCACGATAACCCTTAGCTCTCCCTCTGAGAACCTGGGGTGTCAGTGTGGTGCCATGGGTGTAGTGTGAGTGGTGTGGGTGAGGGTGTGTAGGGTGATGTGTTGGGGTGTGTGATGTATGGTGCGTGGATGGTGTATAGGTGATGGTGGTGTGTGGCTGTGGTCTTGTCTGTGTTCTTGCTATCTCTCTTGTGGCACTTGTTTGTAATGGTAAAGGGTTGTGGGTAATGTGTGTGTGTTTTATAGTGGTGTGGGTGTAGTGTGCGAATGGGTGTCAGGTGTGTATAGTTTGAATTGTCCAATGTGGTGTTGTTTTGTTTGAGTGTGTGTATTTAGAGCACAGCGGTATGTACCGCCAATGGCTTACCGCCATTGAATATCCGCTGTGGTGATTCGTGAGTCATAATGTTGTGGGCGTAGTTTTGTTGGCGTAACAGTGTGGGTTTTGCTACTGCCAGTTTATCACTGACCTTTGGGCTGGTGGACTTGTGTGTGTGGCTCTATAGTGACGGATTGCTATGTGTGTGTCATAATCTGGGTAGCGGGGATATGCCGCTGCGGCGGTATGTTGGCAGCAGTCAGCATGGTGGTAAGCGGTACTTACCGCCAATGTCATAATGAGGGCCTTAGACTATCAAGCCTACAAAGGTACATCCTGTGCCTGGAAGGTGGCCCCTCCTGCACAAAGTCAATCCCACATTAATTGCAGGCACAAGATCACCATGTTGCAATTCTGTCTGTCTCTGTGCTAGGCAACCCATTGTGTGCCACTTCAGGTTTAAAAGTTGGAAAGGTGCTGTATGGCCTAAATACTGTTTACCATGGCCCTGTCTCAATGACACTGTGCAGTGCTGATAGATGCCTTGGTGCACTGTACAGTGGCACATTACAATATTTCAGGCCCCTTGTGTCATGTGCACACAGTGGGTCAAAAAACACTGCAATGTGTACACGGTGTCCCACATTGACATGCACTCACCAACGTGTTAATGAGTGTAGCTACAGAAAAGCAGTGAGTAGCAATGTGTTGTTTCACTATGTGTGAATGAATGGAACCACATCACCTGCACCAGGTAACAATTCGCTATTATACCATGTGGTATGTAAGAAATACCTATATGATTACAAAGGCAACACAATAGAAACGTGTGAGATAAGTTTACCCTCAGTGGCATACTGTTAGAAATGGGGTCTTTGGTTGGCAGTCAGGTTATCCCCTGTCCAAGCAAGGACCCTCACTCTAGTAAGGGTAAGTCACACACAATCCAAATTATCCTGTGCCCACCCTCTGGTAGCTTGGCACTGAGCAGTCAGGCTTAACTTAGAAGTCAATGTGTAAAGTAGTTGTGCAATAAATCATGCAATAACACAGTATAGCACCACAAAAATACACCACACAGTGTTTAGAAAAATATGTAATATTTATCTGATAAGATGCAGGTCAAAACAATAAAAATGCAATAAGTATATGTTGAGATATCACTGTAAAAGTGATGTAAAGTGTCTTAATTCTTTTAAAAGCAATAATTGTCTCTTTCAAGCACAAAATACTTGGTTCGTGTGGAAATCTCCGCAAAGAACCGCAGAGGAGGAGATGTGTGGAAACAAAGGGGTGTGTGTCGATTTCTCGGGCTGCACACGGCAATGCGTCATTTAGTTTTCACTCAGGGACAGCTGTGTGTCAATTTCTGGTACTCGGTCATGGATCCTCTTTGGGTTGCAGGGTTTTTGGACACCCTGGGGAAGATGCATGGATTTCCTGCGCTGGCAGGACGAAGTCACAGGAGCTGCGTCGATTCAGTGGGTGTTGCATCGAAATTTCTACTACATGGCAGGCGCTGCGTCAATTCCCCTCTGGAAGCCCGGCTGCACCGTTCTGGCTCGGCGGTGTATCGTTCCAGTGGGCCGTGCATCGAATTTCCGGTCGCTACGCTGGAGATGCGTGGATCTTCTCAATGCGAAGACAGGCTGCGTCGTTCTGGTTCGGCGTGCTGTGAATTTTTCACCGTGGTGCAGGCTGTGCGTCATTTCTTGCAGGCTGTGTGGCGAATTTCACTGCACAAGGAGTCATTCTTGTAGAGATTAAGGCCCTGATTCGGACCTTGGCGGGCGGCGGAGGCCGCCCGCCAAAGTCCCGCCGTCAGGTTACCGTTCCGCGGTCGAAAGACCGCGGCGGTAATTCTGACTTTCCCGCTGGGCTGGCGGGCGGCCGCCTTCAGGCCGCCCGCCAGCCCAGCGGGAAAGAGGCTTCCACGATGAAGCCGGCTCGGAATCGAGCCGGCGGAGTGGAAGCTGTGCGACGGGTGCAGTTGCGCAGCAGACAGTGAAATACATTTAGGGGCCCCCAGGGGCCCCGCGACCCCCCCTACCGCCATCCGGTTCCCGGCGGGCGGACCGCCGGGAACTGGATGGCGGTAGGGGGGGTCGGAATCCCCTCGGCGGCGCAGCTAGCTGCGCCGCCTTGGAGGATTCAATAGGGCGGCGGGACACTGGCGGGAGACCGCCAGTGTTGCCGGTCTGACCGCGGCTTTACCGCCGCGGTCAGAATGCCCTGCGGGGCACCGCCGGCCTGTCGGCGGTGCTCCCGCCGACCCTGGCCCCGGCGGTCTAAGACCGCCGGGGTCAGAATGACCCCCTAAGTCTTTTTGGTCCTGAGACTTCAGGGAACAGGAGGCAAGCTCTATCCAAGCCCTTGGAGAGCACTTCTCACCACAGTCTGAGAGCAGCAAGGCAGCAGGGCAAAAGCAAGGCAGCAGTCCTTCACAGAAAGCTGACAGGTGAGACCTTTGGGCAGCCAGGCACCTCTTCTTGGCAGGATGCAGGTTCTGGTTCGTGTTCTCTTCTCCAGGAAGTGTCTGAGGTGGAAGGGGCAGAGGCCCTGTTTAAATACCCAAATATGTCTTTGAAGTGGGGGAGACTTCAAAGAGTGGCTTAGAAGTGCACAAGGTCCCCTTTCAGTTCAATCCTGTCTGCCAGGGTCCCAGTACGTGGGGGGAGCGGCAGTCCTTTGTATGAGGGCAGGCTACTGTCCTTTGACATGCAAGTGTCAGGACCTCCACCCTCCCAGCCCAGGAAGAACCATTCAAAATGTAGATGTATGAAAGTGAGGCTGAGTATCCTGTGTTTGGGGTGTGTCTGAGTGAATGCTCAAGGGAGCTGTCAACTAAACCCAGCCAGACATGAATTGTAAGACACAGGAGGATTTAAGTGCAGAGAAATGCTCACTTTCTAAAAGTGGCATTTCTAAAATAGTAATATTAAATCCAACAGTCAGCAGGATTTTATATTAGCATTCTGGCCGTACTAAATATGACCTTCCTACTCCTTTCAGATC
Organism: Pleurodeles waltl; assembly: GCF_031143425.1. Classification (NCBI taxonomy): domain Eukaryota; kingdom Metazoa; phylum Chordata; class Amphibia; order Caudata; family Salamandridae; genus Pleurodeles; species Pleurodeles waltl. Next base: position 802,257,840 of record NC_090446.1, read on the forward strand.
AGCAGCTACCACTCAAACAATATATGAGGGCAGCCCCAATGTTAGCCAATGAAGGGAGCAGGCCTCACAGCAGTGTAAAAACTAATTTAGGAGTTTTACTCTACCAGAACATGTAAACTACACAGGTACATGTCCTGCCTTTTGCCTAAACAGCACCCTGCCCTATGGGTTACCTAGGGCATAACTTAGGTGTGACTTATATCTAGAAAATCGGGAGTTTTAGGGTTGGCAAGTACTTTTAAATGCCAAGTCGAATTGGCAGTGAAACTGCACACACAGGCCTTGCAATGGCAGGCCTGAGACAAGGTTAAGGAGCTACTTAAGCAGGTGGCACAATCAGTGCTGCAGGCCCACTAGTAGCATTTAATCTACAGGCCCTGGGCACATATAGTGCATTTACTAGGGATTTATAAGTAAATTAAATAATCCAATTGGGTATGATCCAATGTTACCATGTTTAAAGGGAGAGAGCATATGCAATTTAGCACTGGTTAGCAGTGGTAAAGAGTGCAGAGTCATAAAACCAGCAAAAACAGTATATAAAAAGTGGAGGGAGGCAGGCAAAAAGTTAGGGGTGACCACCCTAAGGTTGTCAGGTCTAACACATACATACTCTCATTATCAGTCAATGCTCAACATGTCCAAGGGAGTGAGAACAAGCATTGTGGAAACAAGCAAATGTGTCCCACATGCCAGTATACTTACATGTTGCTAAAAGTGTCAGGAGCAACACAGGTAGAAGTTTTAGGAAGGCCATCTTTGACAGACATAGGTAAATGGCAATTCTGTATGCAATGTGGCATCAACAATAATCAAAACAGATATGCCATACTGACAATCCACATACAGAGTTACACTTAGGTTAACAGCCACAGAGGCAGATGCAAACAATATGATGGCTTACCTTTTCTGAGGTGAAAGTTGCAACAACTTCAGTAGTTTCACTGGGGCATATATATGTGCGAGTGAGAAACAGTTTGCCACTGGCACAGACTCCCAGATATGAGTATAAGGCCAGAAATCAGGTTACATACCATCACTTTGCACATGCAGTGATTGCACATAACCTACAGTGAGAATTCGCCTCTCCAAAGTCATATCACAGTAATATATTGCCCAAATATTATTGTCTGCATGTGGAAGTATCCAAACTATCATGCCATGCACATCTTTTTCAATGTCCTGGAGAGCTTAAATAGACATGTGGCACAAAAATGAGGCAAATGTTTGGGTAATTGCAATTGTCAAATAATGGTAGAAATAAGTATGAGTCATGATGTACGTATAACAGACATGTACAGGAATGTGGATGTAACACTCACCATAATTATTGACTAAAGTTTCTTTTTTTGAATTGCAGCTGACCAAGGATATGGTCTACAACCATGGGTCATGTCCTCAGTTGGACATCGCCAGACAGATGCCGATCGTCAGTATTACCAGGCACTGGGCAAGACCAAAGGCATTGTTGAGAGAATGTTTGGTGTGTCTTCACTGCTTGGATATGTCTTTTGCTGTAGATTGCTATAAACCCCCGTGGTGTGTAAAATACTGACGGTCCCACCAAGCAAAATGTGACTTCTAAAACATCCCACATACTTAACAAACGTAGGTGTACCAAATGTTTAAGCCAAGAGGAATAACCTGGCTTAACTTGTCTGGACACAGCATTTTTGACTATGTCCATATTTGGGTTATACCTTGGTGCAGAGGAGGTGTTACACATTGTCCAGACAGCAGTAAGGAGGGGACACACAACAGTCTCAGTTTGCACATAGAGCAAGTGTGTGTGCACAAATGCCACAGGTCACTCTTTATGTGAGTTTCAAAGAGAATATGCATTCTCTTGTTGGCAGGGGGTGAGCAACCCGCTATGATATAGGGTGCCGTGGGTAACCCTTGCTACCTATGAAATTATTTTCTTTCATAATAAAGTGAAGGGTGAACGCCAATTGGAGAGTAACATTGGAAACATGACATGGGTGAGTAGGGCTTATGTCTAATAAAATAATATTGGTTTGAAATATGTGATGGGATTATCTGGATGTTTGTGGTATATGTGCTCTGCACTTTTGAGAAACATAACTACATGGTATGTCTTGCTGTATGATGTATTGACCACTGTCATGGTGTGTGGGGATAGGACAGGGAGAACAACTGACACTGGGAGAAGAAAACTCTGCACAATGAGATGGGATACCCAGATATGTTGTGAGAGCACTGCACTACATATAAGTTAGATTAATTACTTCATAAGGGGGGATTGTATTATACATTCATTGAACCAATGGGTTATAATGTGGGATTCAGGGTGGTTATGTTGTTTGCATTTTGTTTTTATACAGATGATTTTATATGTACAGGAGACCATATTATTGTCCTGAGGAAAAGGCGATCACCTCAGAAGGCCACTGAAAAGCTTCAACGCATTCTTCATATTAAATCTGCAGTCACATGCCATAATTAGGCAGTAATATAAGGAGAATGGTCATTCGGCGTGTAGAGACTGAGGGCGGATTAGCAATTCTGGAATAGACAATGATATGAAGTCTTATGGGGGGGTCTCCAGAGTTTTATGTAATGTCAATGTACTTTATGTATCAGTAGAGATATTTTGACATTATTAATGTGGCTTTTATTGTATGTATTGGAGAACTATTTTGGGGATATATTTATATACTTTTTGTATCATTTATTTAATTTATATTAAAGAAAAAATACTTTTGATAGATTCCCTGTCTATGTAATGTGATGTTCGTGGCATTTGAAAGTTGAATTGTGGTTAGATGTGCTGTGGTCTGTTAGTAGTGTGTAGAAGAAGAAATATAACTTAAGTAGGCACTCATGGGAATTAGATTTGTTTTTAAATATGTTACGGTGCTACATCTCCTTGTGTTGAGAGGCTCTCTCTCTGCTTTTGCTGAGCAGCAGCCATGCCAATTATTTTGCTCCCTTACTGGTAGTGTGACGTATACTAGCCAGCACCAACACAATCAACCCTGACTCATGGTCAATGTTCCCTGCATCATACACAATGAATTACTTATACAGATGAAACTGCCAGCATGCCTGCCCATACTCCTTTTATACATTGCCTAATTCATTTTGTGCGGGAAAGAAAACAGTCTTGGCTATATATGTGTACTCACATTTGTATATGTTTAAGAGAACATGGTAGTTCTACATCTGTATACCAGACACTTTGTATTTCACGGTTTTGGGCAGAGTCCATATTGGTGACATGTTCAACGGTTAGGTATTCATGATCATAACTTTCCAACTATTATTGGACAATCTGGCACTGAGTTACCTAATCTTGTAATACATGTTTGCTTCTGCATTTCCATATGAGTAATGCAATGCAGAGGCACGCTGATTGGACTAACCTGACCTCACATTTCACCTATGTGACTGCAAAAAGGACAATACCTGTTGCATGAAGCTACACCACCACCAACGTATCTGTATGTTAACCATGTGTCCTGTTTGATATGGAAACATCATTGTGCTTGCAATTCACTGTCAGGAAAGGAATTATGTGGTTATGAGTAAATTTGTCATTCCATTACCATGTCATATGACTACACTGCCTGCACGTGAGTCATTTGGCCTTGTTTGATTAGGAGATGTCTTTATACAGATGATACATTGTTCTTCTCACTTTCACAATCTTTTTTCCTGGCTTGGCCTGCCACATGTAATAGTCTGACAATGTTACACTAATCTTGCAGACATTGCATACATTTCCAAACATAGCTTATACGTTATTCCTTTACCTTCCCAGTCACCATGACAGATGAAGAGGCTAGAAATTTCCAAACCCGTCTGAGGGGCTACCGGTACATACAGAAGGCTGCCAAGACTGACGCAAGGCTGGGGTCTGGTATGAGCAAGAAAAGGCAGCTGGGACATGGAATGCAGGTAGGGATGGACAGCAGGATCATCAAAGGCCACCAGTACAGTGAACAATGTTGGACAACTGCAAGATCTGGGTCAAGCCATTAATGCCCATCAAAATTGCTATAGGTGCCGTCCACACAGGAGTTATACCAACCCCCTGCCACTGGTGTTGCATTTGAGTTCCAGGTCATGAGAGATCTTCAGAACTGAAAGATCTTGGGCCAGATTTACAACGTCCTAACGCCTCTTCGCGCCACACTAGTGTACTTTTTCTTACACTAATGTGGCGCTAAAGAGGCCATTCTCCTTCCCCATATTTACAAAGAGGTGCAATGCTACCATTCCGCCACTTTGTAACCCCTTGCGCCACATTATACCTTTACCAGGTATGATGTATGCAAGGGGGAGCGTTCCCACGCAGGGAGGCTGCAAAAAATGGCACAGTGAATTCTACAAGATTTCACTGCAACATGTTTTCAGTCATTTTAATACCTGCGTAAGGGCAGGCACTAAAGTGACGGGCCCATAGTATCCTTTGGGCCTCCCTAGTGCTTTGCTGCACTAGTGCCATAATTAATGGAGCTAATACAGCAAACGCCACAATAATGTCATAAATTATGACGCTATAGTGGGAAGAGTGCCATGGTGCACCTTATTGTAAATACGGTGAACCATGGCATCATTAAGTGAGGCAGGGAAGGCACAAGAAAAGTGGTGCATGCGGATAGATTCACCACTTTCTTGTAGGTCTGGCCCCTTGTGTCTGGTATTGAGGGTGAGTTGGCAAGCCTCCGTGCAATAATGCTGACACTGCAGGAAGCCGTGGAAAGGATCAGTGCCTAATTTGTACTCTCCCGTGTACATAACCCTGTAGGTTACAATGTCTTATAGGAATAGTGTAGGTTAGTGTAGGTTTTAAACATGTTTCATTAGGTAGATTTAGATATTTGTAATTTTTAAGTGGGTGGGGGATTTTTGTGTAGTGTGTGCTAGTAGGGAAAACACATTAAAAAATATATATATTTATATTTGTTATGATTTACATGTATAGGTAATGCATGTTTGGGATTTTGTTGTCTTCTGTGTTGTACTGATGTATGCGTAATAAAGTGGTTTGGGGGGTAGATGTTTAACCTGTCATCTGTGTTTAATAGTTAAGATAGTTTAGAATAAGTTAGGTGATGTAGTGTAGAATTTACATTAGTTTATATAGGCTAGTTAGTTGTAGCTAGATGAGATTTGTTATGTACATAAACATGTTTTCTAGTTTCATTACCTCATCATAAATTTTTAATTTGGATTTACTAGCGTGGAGTAATTTGAGTTGAGTACATGAGGTAGAACTTGCCTGCAGAGTTTATAGATGTGTTAGTTAGTGAGAGGTCTATGGGCAATAGTGAGTGTAACTCACTATTGAGTAACTTGATGACTATTCACAAGTCTTTAGGCACTGTCAGTGCTCCTCTTCGTGTAACTTGACACATGGGCCAACACAGATAGCCACCTCCTGTAGCACTCTCTGGTGTGTTGGAGATGCTGCATGTATAGCAGGGATTGTTCTGTGACTCCAGAGTCCCCGTTTCTGGCTGTGCTGGGACACTCACTGGTGTATGCCACTTACCCACTCAACCCTGAAACATTATAACATTGATGTTAGCTGTTCACTTGCCACAAATGTGTCCAACATCTGCCTGGAAATGTCAGGCATCATTGGTATTGAGCACTTGCTAACTAGGTTGTTTCTGGTTCGCTATGGTATGCACCTAAGCCAGGCAGAATCCGCCACTCTAATCAGAGCAAGTAAGTTACACATCAAAGATAACCTGTGCTCACCGTCTGGTAGCTTGGCACACAGCAGGCAGGATTATTGTGAGATAAAATGTGTAAAGCATTTGTGCCACACACTCACACAATAAAAACACCCCAAAAGAGACTCCACAAGTGATTATATAAAAATATGTTTCTAAATTGTATCTATACCATAAGACCAAAACAACATAAATCATGCATAATTTGCAATTACTGAGATGTTACTCCCTATACTGATAATGTAAGCATCGGAAACATGACATGAACTGTAGCAGTGACGCTCATGAATCATCACAAAACAGGCATGGATCACCAAATATTCCCCAGCAGAACATAGGGTGCAGCACTCCTGCACTCATATTAGGTGCAATATGGTACTTAAAGATCATATTGCAAGGATTGCATTCTCCCTCAATACATAAGGCACAGGAACATCTACGCATCTAATATTTGTTATACAGTAATTTTTGCAATTTTTCGCAGAAGCGACCCCACGCCTCTCTTTGGGGTCTCTATGATGATTCACTATCCCCAGCAAGCAATGCCCTCAGACACTGCCCAAGGTAAGGAGAGATAGGGAGACATGCACACAGTAGAGACCTTCCTCTGACCCACGTTTGGAGAATCACCAAAGGGCAGTATGGATTTGTCCCTGAGGGGTATAGGTTGAAGTCCAGGGGCAGTAGGAAACTGTCTCTCCAGTCATGGGAGGAGTTTGTGAAGGATTTTTGCAAAGCACTAGATGGAAGGGTGAACAATTTTGAAGGGCTGCACAGTCTGATTTTCAGAGAGCACATGTTCCATTGTTGTTCTACAGGGCTATGCCAACACCGGTCGGAGTGTAATTTTTCTGACCCCAGGAAACAGTCTCAACTCATTTGGGGAGAAAATGGGGGGGCTGTTGTGCACAAAACAACAACACATAAAAAATAAACAACCAAACAATCATACCTGCATCGCTGCATCAGCTCTTCAGGCTCCAAGACTTCTGTCCACTGCAGGCATAGGCTCCCCGCCTGCCCTGCAGCCACTCCTAACATTGCTCTCATGTTGCTGGTAGCATGAGAGAAGCATTAGGATTGGCCTGAGCACCCGGCTTCAGACTCCCAAGCAGGCTGACAGCCTGCTGTCTCCAGCCCAGCAACACAGTTAGGGCTGGCGACAGCTCAGTGCGCATGTGTGTTTGACTATCCTAAGATGGCCGACCAAACACATATGCGCACTGAGGGAAGTGCAAACCATTCCCACTCCATGGCTCTCATCCCCATGGCCCCACCCCTTTGCAAAGATAAAACGATAATAAACACAGTTTATCATACTTTTATTTTTCAAGTTTTGCACCTGCTGCTGCTGGTGTGGGGGGGAGAAACTCCTCCACCTTAAGGGAGGAGCCGCTGCTGGCAGTGAACTGGCAAAGAGGCAGACCTCTGGGTGAGTACCAGATGGTCTGGAAAGGCACTTGAAGGTGATCCTAAAAGGAGTGGTTCAGGTTTCCCCATCCAAGGGAAGGGAAGAATCAGAGCAGCCCAGACAGGTCTCCATGAAGTGTGGTGGGTATAGGGTCCAATGTCCCTTCTCAGAGTCGGAAGAGAGGTGGGGGTGGGAGACTTTGCAGGGTGCCCCATACTCAGCCCCAAAGCCTGGAGAGTACCACGAGGGGCCCTAGGAAAGGAATCTACCAGGAGACAACCCACTGAGGGGGGCCCATAGTGTCAGAATTACTTGGCGGGACACCAGTGTCCCACCAGTTCTGGTGTCTGGCAGTACCACTTCATAAAGGAGGGTGCAGAAGCCCAGATGTAGGGGCGGGGAGAGAAGGCCTCGCCCCAACCCCTGTCCAGCCTAATGATATAGACCCTGGGTTGGAGAACTAGGTTCAGGGTATCACCCTGACCTAGAGGAAGAGGCAGATGCCCAAAGAGTTCCTACCACTTTGTCTTTTGTGGGCACTACTCCTAGATGGGGGGTTCAAAATTCCAGAAGGAGGGACGGAGGAGGGAGGCGACACCCCTGACCCCAGTTCAACCTAGGGGTGCAGATCTAGGTTTGAAAGATCAGTTGCAAGATAGCATCCCTGAGCTGGTGGGAGAGCTGAACAGGATGGCTGCCACAAGTGCTATGACAGTTCTGAATTCTGTGGATGCAACTCCCAAACAGAGGTTAGGGAACCCCAGAAGGAGGGTAAGAGGAGGAAGTCCTGCCCAGCCCATGGGGACAGATCCTGAGTTGGAGGACCAGTCTCAGATTACCACCCCTGGACTAGAAGAAGGTGGAGGGGAGAAAGGATGCAATGCACATGGGGCCAAAACCACCACATTCTGAGATGCCTCACAGGTCAGGGAATCCTCAAGAGCCCATAGGAAAGTCCTTGTCAGTAACATGGCTGGAAGAGAAGCTTACCCAATGGCCCTGTTTAGGGCTTCTACTAAGCAGTGGGCAGCCTGGGGCCTGGCTGTTGACACTGACAGCTGCCAGTGGCCTCTGATGGTTAATGTCCTAATGGATAGAGTTTTCCTTTGGTGAGGAATAGAAGTCAGAGCCAAGAGGTGGAAACGGCCATATTACTTGCTTACCCATGGTGGTACTGTCTGCCTACTGGGATGCATCTGTGAGCAGATTAAAGTTAGGTGCTTCACAGATTGGGTCCACAGGTGAGGAGAAGGGATTCCCCATGGGTTAGCTTAGTCCTGAGAGTACAGACAGAGGGATTCAACTAGGTTCTGAAAGGCATAGAACTAGCACATGCCCTTGGAGTTGTGGGCCAGGGTCCATGTTCTATCGCCCTAAGCAGGGAATCCCATCAAAATATTGATTAGTCTACCCTGGTTTTAGGCTAGAGGGGCTTGTGTTGGCCTGGACCTTTATGCAGGGTTACCCCAAACGTTTTCCCTTCCTCTTCTTATTTTTCTGACCTTCTTTTTTGGCTTTCAGACTCTAGGCACTTGTGCTCTGAACGCACTCTATACCATGCCTGGCTGCCATTTTGTCCTGTCTTATGTTTACATTGTGCATTCATGTGCATTCATGTGGCCAACGGCTTATATGTGACACACATCCACACAACTCTACCCAGCTAGCAACATGGCTACAGTGCAGGAATATGTGAAGGTATGTGCATACAAAAGATTTACCTATTTGTTTGAACACTGGTAGAATCATTATACATGCAGTAGTCACAATAGTTCAGAAGAGCTGGCCCGGTGTCAAACCTCTGAGGGGATATACCCAATCTAAGAAAATTTCAAACACTGACACTCACCCCATTTTGGCACTGCAAGAGTTGATTATTTGCAGAGTATCACACTTATCCTAACTAAGTCCTTTGACCTGTACCTGTACATGTGAACACAGGCACTACTCATTTAGAACCTGGGGCAGCACCAAAACATTACCCTTCCTGAGAGCAGGCGTAATGATGGGAAATATTTCATTTCTCCTGGTTTTTTCCAGGCCTAGGCAGAGTTTGCAGATTTGAGCTACATGGAACTCTGCAAAGTGGTTAAAAAACTCTTCTGCGCAAAGTGGAGTTCCACAGGTGGGCATAGTTTCCCTGTCACACCTGTTCACAGTGTATTTTACATCAAACACAATGTGAAGTATGTCCTTGTGTTCAAAATCATGCGCGAACGGCACAAGGTGGTTTGCATGGGTGCGGCTCTCTGTTCATGGTGCTAAGCCTGTTTCTGAATCCCTTCCTAATTCTTTCAACCCTCCTAAATAATCTACCCCTCATTCTTAGGGTCGAGCATGGGTCGCATGAGCCTGCGCATGTGTATCACTTGCGAGACGCTTTAGTAGTTAGAAAAGGGCTCGGAGCCCCGTCCATGTCACGTCAGTGTCTTTCATTGGTTGGAGGGCTTGCCTTTTAAAATCTGCTTGCTTTCATTAGTGGAAGGTATGCATACATCATACCTTTTCCAGTGGTTAGCCCTCCTCGAGTGCAGCAACCAAGTACTGAAAACATGCGAGGCTCGCTGTTTTCCGTCCGGTTTGTGGACTACTTTTCATCTTTTTTTGCAGAGAGATCTCGCTTGGCAGAAGTCGAGCGTTTGCATGACATCGACCCTGTTACATAGTTAATTGCACTTTTGCTGGTTACGTATATAATTGCACTTTTGCCGATAGGTTTCACTACGAGTGAACTACAGCAGCACGATCGCTCTTTTTTTTCTCCATTTAATGTGGCAAGAAAAGTCTGGTTGGGAGTTTACAACTGCTAATAGCTCTAACTCGTAGAAACGCGAGACCCGTTGCATTGCAAATACTTGTTATGGATTGTATTAGTGTGTGTTTTTGGGTCTGTATATTTTATGCTTTTTTCATCTTTCTTTTCTGACTTTTTGTATTTTTGCATATTTTTCCCTTTACTTCTTTATTCCTTCCTTCATTCCCCCTTCCTTCTTTTCTGCCTTCTCCTTTTTCTCTTCTTTACCCCATCCAACCCCAAGGCCAAGCAGGGCGACGACTAGGGGAGTGATGGTGTCAGCCCCCCCAAGCAGTCAGCAGCAGCAGCCGCCTTCCTTGTGGATGGTGACACTGTATAGGGGTCCAGGCCAATCTTTTGTGAGGTGGAGTTGGCAGCACTGTTTTGTTCTGTGCAGCGCTCCTCCCCTCCATGATGGCAGCAGGCAGTTGGCCTGCCAGTTGGTACCCCTGTGGGAGTCTTGACTGCATTGGGGGAGGGTGTGCAGGTGTGTGAGGTGCATCGTCCAAGTCTACCCCACAACCCAACAGCTAATGCACTACTATGTGGATCTCCTCAAATGGGAGCAGGACCTACTCAACCTGCTAGACGTCGAGATTTCAGGGCTCAGTAAGTATTGATTATGTTATTTGTTGTGTTTGTGTTCTCCAATGCTAACTTTTTTCACGAATAGCATGCTGCTCACACTCAGAGGTTAGTTGCATTTAGTTTAAGTTAAGGATATTATGTGATCCAGTTTGAGCTTCGCAGATGCCCGGTGCTACCTAATCGTACTGATTATTCACATGGTCATTACAATCAATACGGACTCCTCTGTCCTCCTGTCACCATAGTGAATTAGTGATATCAGTGATTTAGCATTCTCTGTGACTTTTATGTAGATTGTACAGTCCCAAGCAATTTCACAGGGATGTGGACCACTGCCATGCATCTATGCATTGCAAAAAAAGGATACTGGGTTGGTCCATCAAGGGGGTTGAGAAATGAGAATAGAATTAAAGATCATTCATTGCAATGCATTAGTTTTAAATGTAGTTCTTGTTAAGGATATTTGGAACAGGGATTTTAGGATTAGTATAGCCAACTCAACGATAGTCGAACCTAGTATCATAGACAATCTGATTTAGATAAGTACAATGTACAGTAACTCTTCACAAAATTATTATAACAGGCAAACACAATAACATTATATTTACCTAAACAGAGACCCTAGACTCCATATTTCTTTCTGCTCCCAAAGGGAATCTGCACTCTAATGATATTTAAAGGCAGCCCCCATGTTAACCTATGAGAAAGATAGGCCTTGCAACAATATTTCACTGTTAGGATATGTAAAACACAAAAGTACATGTCCCACCTTTTACATGCACTACATCCTGTCCATAGGGCTACCTAGGGCCTACCTTAGGGGTGCCTTAACAGAATAAAAAGGGAAGGATTAGGAATGTCAAGTGGGTACACTTGCCAAGTTGAATTGGCAGCTTAAAACTTCACACACAGACACTGACACTGCAGTGGCAGGTCTAAGCCATGTTTACAGGGCTACTAATGTTGGTGGCACAACCAGTGCAGCAGGCCCACTAGTAGCATTTGATTTACAGGCCCTGGGCACTTCTAGTGCACTGTACTAAGGACTTACTAGTAAATCAAATATGCCAATCATGGAATTACAATTTACTCATACATTTTACATAGGGGCACTTGCACTTTAGCACTTCATAGCAGTGGTAATGAGCCAGGGGTAATAAAAACTGCAAAAACAGAGTCTGGCATACATCAACAACATGGGAAACAGAGGCAAAAAGTTACGGGAGACCACGCCAAGGATGCCAGGTCTAACACACAGCATGGTCATTATTGAATTAATTAATGTGTTGGTTTGAAGACAGAGAAAAGCAAGTATTTATATAATAAACTTGTAGAATATTTACCAATTTCTATGATTACCACTGAATTCCATGTTGCTAAATAATGTCACAGTGCATGGGTGACTTATGTAGCTATTTTGCAACCTGGCTTAAAGAAAATAATGTCTTCTGGTCACAAGAAGAGCCTAATCCAGTGAAAATGTGCTTTTCTATCCTGTCACGGTAGGAACATAGAAATCTAAATATTAGGCATGACCAATGTCTGCACATTAGTGACCTAAGCCTCGTGGGCTTCAAGGCAACTACTTACATATTTAGCTCACTAATGCCGATTGTAGGCTTTAAGCATGTGGAAACATTTCCATTTGACCTATGTTTTTTAAAGCTATGCTCAGAGCAGTTCTGGGCTGCACAGACAGGCCTGAGGTCTTGATTTTAAGACAACTCATCTGGGTGTGTAAATCCAGTTGCAACTCACAAGTGACATTTGCCTGCTATGCAACTGGTTCACTTCCTACACCACATTACTCTGGCTTTACTTAAAAGTTTAATATGCAAGTGTGGCAAACCTCTTACAATGTTTACGGGTCAAAGCACATGCTCCTGGAACTGTTTAGCAATTTCCAAACCCAAATTCAAAGTATGGCAGTAAATTAAGCCCCCTTAAAGGAAAATTTAAATATATGTGGAGACTACACAAAAATGCTGTGCAATAGTTTGTTTTGTTGGCAGGGACCTGACCCATATGCTACTAACCTTATGATAGGATAGTGGATTCCTTGTATGTCACTGGGAGGTGAGTGCAATAAGGATAATGTTGGGGAATATTGTTAAATTAAGCCTCATTAAAGCAAAAATTAAATATATGGGGAGACCAAACAAAAATGCAAGTGCAATAGTTTGTTTTGTTGGCAGTTACCTGACCCATATGCTACTAACCCAACGATAGGATAGTGGATTCCTTGTATGTCATTGGGAGTTGAGTGCAATAAGGATAATGTTGGGGAATATTGTGCCCTTCTGGCATGTTCTCATTGTTGGACTCTGTTTTATGGGTGGGGAGGTAAGTTATATGTCAGAATATAACTTACTCAAATATTGTCTCTTAGACCTGAAATCCTTGGTGTAATTTTCCCTAAAACGTTTGTCTACTCCCCTAATGTTTTCAGAATTCCTGTTTCTTAGCATTAGGACTATGGGGGTCATTCTGACCTTGGCGGTCCATGACCGCCATGGCGGAGGGCGACGGAAGCACCGCCAACAGGCTGGCGGTGCTTCCTGGGCGATTCTGACCGCGGCGGTAAAGCCGTGGTCAGAAAAGGGGAGCCGGCGGTTTCCCGCCGGTTTCCCGCTGGCCCAGGGAATCCGCCATGGCGGCGCTGCTTGCAGCACCGCCATGGGGATTCCGAGCGCCTTTCCACCAGCCTGTTTCTGGCGGTGTCTACCGCCGGAACCAGGATGGCGGGAACGGCTGCCGTGGGGCCCCTGGGGGCCTCTGCACTGCCATGCCACTGGCATGGCAGTGCAGGGGCCCCCTAACAGGTCCCCACAAAGATTTGCACTGTCTGCTGTGCAGACAGTGAAAATCGCGACGGGTGCCACTGCACCCGTCGCACCCCTTCAACTCCGCCGGCTCCATTCCGAGCCGGCTTCATTTTTGAAGGGGCTGTCCCGCTGGGCCGGCCGGCGGTCTTCTGGCGGTCGCCCGCCGGCCCAGCGAGAAAGCCGGAATGGCCGCCGCGGTCTTTCGGCGGGAACCGCTTGGCGGGCGGCGACCGCCTATATGTACTTTACCCTGCTAACCAGTGCAAAAGTGCTTGTGCTCTCTCTCTCTAACACATGGTAACATTGGTTTACACTTAATTGGCACATTTAGTTTACTTATACATCCCTAGTATATGGTACTACATGAACTCAGGGCCTGTAAATTGAATGTTACTGCTGTGACTGGAGCATGCATTGTGGCACCCTTTAAGGTAGCACTTTAAAGCATGTGTCAGGCCTTCCGTTGCATTCTGTAGTGCAGTTTAAAACTGCCAACCCACCCTTGCAAAATACACATTTTGCCAGACCTAAACATTTATTTTTAACACATTCAAGTCACCCTTAAGGGAAGCCCTGAAAGCCCATATGGCAAGGTGGATTACATTTAAAAAGTTAGACCTGTGGGATTACGTTTTTTAAATCCTAAACTTATTTTTCATTACTATAAGGCCTATCTCTACCATCGCATAATATTCAGTTACCTTATTACATTTAATAAGAGCTAACTTTTGATTGGTAGCAGGTAGAAATGTCATGTTTGGAATCAAAGGAAGTGTAATTTAAAATCATTTGTAATGGAATAGTCAGACTTTAAGTCACAAATCTGGAAATGGCACTTTTAGAAAGTTGTCATTTTCTTGACATAACCATTTGATGCTTGCCGCCAGTGTCCATGGTCACATGACTGATAATAGCTCTGCTTTTTGTATTCCTCCAAGACAGTAAGACAAAGGGGACTAAGTGATGGCAGGATGGCCCATCCCGCCAGGATGGCTGGGGTGGATCTGTTCCTTCCTCCACTTACACTTCAAAGGGCTGCCTCGGGCATGAACACAAAGGAGCCTAATACTAGCCTTGTTCCACCCCAGATTTCTTGGACCCTTGGTGGGGGGAAAAGGAGCTTTTCAGACCAGATCTGGGCATAGGCCAGTGTGTTCCTCCACTTGAAAGGCTGGCACCAGGTATAAACATTGGGCTTCCTGAGCCATTCATCAGTATGCTCCTGGACCTGTGGGCTCTACAGAATAAGGGCTGCCTTATTCCTCAGATGGTCCTGCTACTTGAGGCCTATTTTGCCCTCTAGAGAACTACCCTGCTACTGCTTGAGGCCTGCCTTGTCCTCTGAGTAGGAAGACAGGACCTGATCCCATCATCCAGTCTAACCCAAATGACTCCAAAGGTCAGTTGGCTGACCTCCTGTTCTGAGCTACAGGGACACAACAAGCTTTCATGCAGTGAAAAAGCACTGTAAAACCATGGAGCGTTCCAGGAGGAAGACCCACAACCCCTCCCTGTAAGCTCAGCTTAGGTCAGCTATTAGGGACTATCATATGCTGATTTAAAAAACTAAAGCTAATTATTTTTCTGAAAATATAAAAAATAGTTCCAATCCTACTAAGGAAATCTTTAAGTTGTTAAATGGCTTACTAACACCCTCACCTTCTGCTAACCCAATTGTTTCCTCTGAGATCCATTGTGAAAAAGTAGCAGAATACTTTGTCAATAAAATAATTTCCCTCTAACTTTACCAACAGTACAGCTCTAGAACCACTGAAGTCTAAGAAAGCACTTAATTCCTTTCCTCTTTGGACCTGGAACGGTTGTTGGCTATATGTCACCAAGTTAAACCAGGCTCTCAGGCAGACCCACTGAAACCTGATATGTTCTATAAATTAGCTGACTCTCTTCTGCCTCTTTGCCTGCAAGTAATTAACTCTTATCTGTCATCTGCTCAGGTACCCAGCATGTGGAAACACGCTAGGGTTGTTTCTTTGCTGCAGAAACCATCCCTGGATCCTTCTAAGTCTGAGAGTTTCCACCCTGTCTACCTATTAGCATTTTTAGATGAGATTACTCAGAAGTATATAAACAATGCTTTTGTAAAATTTTTAGATAACAGTCACATACTTGACATTTCCCAGAATAGTTTTAGACCAAAGCACAGTAAGGGAACAGAACTGCTTGCAGTCACTGAAAAGCTTCACTAGGCCTTGTACGTAGGATGTACTGCAATGTTAATTCTGCTACACCTGAGTGCCACTTTTGATACAGTGTCTCATGAGTTCCTAATACAGCCGCTTCAGAGTATTGGAATCAGAGGGTCGGCTTTGAGCTGGCTTGCACCCTTTTTATCAGAACGCTCCTTTCTAGTCAGTGCCCCCCCTTCAGGTCCAATATACGCTTGTTACATATGGTGTTCCACTGAGATCGGCCTTGAGCCTTACTTTGCTTAATGTTTACATTCAGTCACTTGCTCAGGTCATAGAACCTACTGGAATGATGTTAATATCATATGCAGATGATACTCAGTTAGAGATATTCGTGCCAATTTTCAAAAAGGTCTTTTGTCAGTGGCAGAATGGATGGATTCCAACTGTCTTCGCCTTAACATTAGAAAAACTGAGATCTTGTTGTTAGGAAAGGACAGCCAGTTATGAGATACTGACTGGTGGTTCTCTCATCTTGAGGCATCTCCTACGCTCAAATCTTCAGTGAAAAATGTGGGTATCACTATGGAGAATGCTTTGACCTTTGAGACTCAGGCCATCTCAGTGGCTGGTTCCTGTTTTGGGTTGGTAAGGAGCCTTAAACCCATCTTGTTTATTTTTTTATTCTAACATGCGACAAATTATCATTCAGGCTGCAGTTTTGGCTAGGTTGGACTACTGCAATGTTTTATAGTTAGGAGCCAATAAATCAGTAATAAATAGATGCCAGTAAACTCAAAATGCAGCTGCCAGGCTTCTGCTTTCCCTTTCCAAATTTCTGCTTTGCCTCGGGCTCTCTCACAATGCTACACTGGCTTCCTGTGAAGGTGCACATTATTTTCAAATCTTTGTGTATTGCACACAAAATCCTACACTCCCAAGGACCCCCTATTCTGACACAATTAGTGCTTCCTTATTTTCCAGCTAGGGCGCTTCACTCATCATCTTAGCTGTTACCCCTCTGGTCAGACGAGCTTGAGCAGGTGGCCGCTCTTTTGGAGCCATGGCCTCCGTAGTCTGGAACTCGCCCCCTCCTGATCAGGAACGCTGAGACCCATCTGCAATTCAAGAAACTTCTAAAAACCTGGTTAAGACCCATGTCGGTCTTTGTTGCTATGACTTCCTGCTCCCCATGGCTAGTGCTGGGAAGCTTCATTGCCGGAGCAGCCATGCACTTTACAAATCCTATAACATAACATCTAACATAACACCTGCTCAACTAACCTCCTGCAAGTGGACCTGCCTGGACCCACAACTGGACCTGATGGCCACTGTAGAGTAAGTCCCTGATTCCCAAAAGGTGCCTTCCCAGTTCCAGGGCCCTTGGCTGGCCTCAGAGTGCAATCCTTTGTTAGAAAATGAGAAATCCTGAAATGTTGGGCGCGTCGCAACCATAAATGGGCAAGTTCATGCTGAGACTCTGCCACCCGCAATGACTGCCAATGTGAAGCTCCTGTGAATCTACTCTTTGTATTACAGCAACCACCAGAGACAACCAGCAATGTGGGATCTGCACCTCAGATACAGAAATGACCTCTAATCCAATTCTCAAGCAGCTCAAGATGCCCTATTAGACCCTTGTGCTACAACGATGACGATCTGCAATGCCAGGTTCGCACTTTGTGGTACAGCGACAACCACCTGCAATGCTCTCCCTGCTCTTCGCTGCCTCCTTGACCATGAACTGGACTCTTCGCGCTGGACTTTGAGAAGTTATCTTATACAGCGCAACTAAGCTGGTCCCTGCATCCAGCCCACACTACATCATGGTAGGCCTGAATTTATGATTTTCACCCTTCTAGCCCGACCAGAAGGCCAAGAGTGGGGCTTTGTGCTTTTAGGCACAAAACTTAACTAAGATTTTGAAATTGTGTACCTCCAGTTCTACTGATTAGATTTTTGTTTTTATGTCTGATTTTATTTATTAAGATTTCCCTATTTTTCTAAATTGGTTTGAGATCTTCTATGTGTTGCGTGTTCACTTTATTACTGAATGTGTGCTGTATGAATACTTTACACAAGGCCTCTGGGGTAAGTATGACTGCTTTTCTGTATGAAGATACTTGAGGGCTAAGCACAGGGTATTTTAGTGACTCTCGTGGTTCACAGCAACAAGAATTATAATTATTGCTTGCGTAAGGTTACCATTCCCCTCAATCAATAATCCATTTTCCTACATTGTCCTTCATAAAGATTGGGTCTTAAATTTTGTTTCAAAAAGATTGTCCCATTAGATGTAGATTTTCAATTATTAACTCTATTTTTGTAGATAATATTTAGGATACAATATTTATGTTGTACACTATTCAGACAAGGATATTCTGTTACAATATATGAGATGGGTGATGAAGCCTCTGAAGATATTGTTCTTGCTACATTTCCTTATCTGTTTTTGAGTTTTGTCCTAGTGCTTTCCAAATAGGGCCTTTTTATATTTGTAGCTGTCCTATTTTATCATGATCGAGACAGTGGACATGTCACGGTAACCTCCTGCTAAGGCACTCAGCTTAAAATGGGGTGAATGCAGACAGTCTTCTGTGAAGGTCCTGGTGAATTCTCATTCTTTAAAACAGCTTTTCTTTCTGAATGCTAGTCCCAATTTTATTGTTGTTGGTAGTCAGAAAGGTTGATATATAGTATGGTTTTAGTTCTCTTCTAGCAGCGTATTTTTATATTGTTGGTGTAAGAAAGAGAATTATTAATTGAGGTGGATGGAAGTCCTCCAGAGATTATTACGTCACTAACCTGTTAGTTTAAGTTAAAGGTTGTGATAATTTCAACCTGAGCTCAGCCCCTGGTAGCTTTGGCACAGAACAAAAAGGATCATCTTAAGAAAATGTGTAAAGTATTTAGAAGTACCAAAACAGTTAAAGCACAGAACACAAGAAAACTCCCACTCTAATTTATAAAAATATAGAAACATTTAGAAAGTGTAATGGCACCAAAATGAAAAAATAATCCAAGAAGTGGAACTGAGATCTGATTGTTTAAAGATTTATTGGAAAAACTACCAAGAAAATGATTGCTGTGTACTAGGAACAAGGTGCTATTTCAGGCCGACTACAATGAAGCCTTAGTCGGCTATGCCAAGTGGAATATTCCCACTGAAATCCCGGAAGTCAAAGACGTTGAAAAGGTTTTTAACTTCCAATTCAAAATGGGACTTTACCATTTTCCCGAAGAAAAGTTTTGAAATTTCTAAAAAATCCCAAAACAGAAACAGAATTTCTCACTTTTTGAGAAGAGAAATCCTCCTTGAGCGCATACTGCTGAAACTGCAGCCACTGCTTTGGAACTGAAGGCCCTAAAACTGAAGTTGGTTTGTCTGGTTGGTGCTCTGGAGCACTGGTGATTTGCAGCAAGCAGGAAAAGACCTGGTGCAATTTGTGGGAGTGCAGGAACCTTTGAGTATGATGAAGCTGAAATTCAATCCAACGCAGTGGAACTGTCAGTCGGATGCCTTTTTTGGTGGGTCCACCTGAAGCTCTCAACTCTAGAGGCAAAGTATTCAAAGGTTTCTAAACTTCCTTCTACTGTCCAAATGACACAGGGGTGCCACCAGGACCTCAGGTGACAACTCATAGAGTCTCTCAGGGTGCCAGGCAGTACAACAGCAAAGTCTAGTCCTGGTGCAGTTGCCACTGGAAACCTAAGCACTTTAGGGAAAGGCCTTTTGCACCTTGTTTTGAACCTGTAACCACATAGAAGGCCAGTATACTGAACCTTGGAGTCCACTTGCTTGTCCCGGGTACATGAACGAGCATGTCCAGTCATTTGGGGGGGGTCCTCTCAGGTCTCAGACAGCAAGTCTGATCTTCTCCTGATCTTGCGCAGGTCCAGTAATTATCTCCAGGATGGTGCCGTTAGATGTCACATTTATGCTGGCCACCAGCTAGTAGGTGTGGGTGACTCCTGGGTACTCCCTGACCTATAGGGTAAATGTTCCTGGTCACACCTCAACTCACTTTTTCAGTAACTTTTCTTTTCCCTACTACAAATAATTCCACAGTGACCCTTTACTCTCAAAATCCAGGATTCAGATACCCTTCTCCAGTTTTTGAGAGCCTATATGCCCACCCACAGGTGTGACCAGGGAAATGAGCAGTCCCCTCATCAGTAGTCACTCAAAACCAATTCTTGGGTAACTTTCCTCCCGCTGGGTTTGGTCCCAGCCCGATTACTAGGAGAAGGGCTGGGCCTTACCAGTTATATCACATAACTTTTCCTTGTGACAAGGGAAGACTCTTTGAAATCAATGAAGATCCATGGTCCACCCTGCAAGGAGAAGAAACTACCTCACAACACTCAGGCTATTACAGGTGGTCAGGGCTCATTTTTCACAAATCCATGGCACCTTATTCGGGCTAACTACAAGATCTGCAATGGATTAGGATCTAGTGCACATTAGCCTCCATCACCCTGCGACAGGGTAAAGGTAGCATTCTAAATGTTAAATTTCTATAATATTTCATAAAAATCCAACTTGACCATGAAATTGGGTGTGTCTTTAAATGGAGTATGTAGCTGGTACAGGTCAGAATATATAGCTCAAAGAGTATGACCTATACTTCGACTTTTCCTATGTGCCAATTACAGCCTGACCTGTGACAATGTTGTTCTGGGCCTTGTCAATGGAGGAACATGCCATTTCTAATGTCACACATGATCCACTCTTGAATAATATTTACCCAACCTTACGGTCAGCAAGGTGTGCCTAGGGGTGACTTATTCAATAAACAAAGTCAGGTTTGGTTTCCTACCTGTTGAAAGGGCAATGCTGCTAGGGCTGTGCAACATGGGTCAGACTGCTGTTTTCAGGCGACCAGGGGTAGATTTAAAGCCACGTTTTCACTGCCACTGTAATGAATGACACAATAGGTACTGCATTCCACAGTTGGCACTTAACTTTGTGTATTTCCACACCACATAATGTGACCCTTATATTAAAGCTAATTGCACCAATCAAGTTTGAGACAATTTTCATATGTTTAAAGGGAGAGTACAGACACTTTACTCCTGTGTAGCTGGGTAAACCACATATGTTTCTAATGCCTGCAAAACTGACTGGGCAAACAATTGGAGGGAAACAGCACAAAAAGATGGTAATTTCCTGCACCATGGTATTAAAAATATATGCATTTGCGTTAATGTAATACTCCATTTATTAATGTTTTATCTATTATGATTCATGACCACTCCACATGCTCAACAGTGGTAATAGCACATTACACACTGCACAACAGCTGTAGATAGATAGATAGATGGATAGATAGATAGATAGATAGATAGATAGATAGATAGATAGATAGATAGATAAATAGATAGATAGATAGATAGACAGATAGATAGATAGACAGATAGATAGATTGATTGATTGATTTTGCTAATAACATTGGCATTGTTATAGAATTCGGCATAAAATAAGAAACAGCAAAGTTTTGGTATCTAAGTGTTAAGCAAGTTTGTCAAGGGAGAAAAGCAAGTGGGGTGGCATGTCACGTGGTCATACACCGTATTAAGACCACAAGATTAATGTTTTTCCTAATGCAATTCAAACCTGGATTTACTACATAATCTTGCGTTCCAAAAAACAAAAAGGAGTATGCTAAACCTACATAAAGAAAAAAATACATAGTAGGGCTGGTATGTTTATGGGAAAGGTGAGTGCAGCTGCAAGGTGATTTGCAATTGAAAATTCATACGAGGTTGAAGTGTCTAATCATCACAGAAACCGTTTCTTTTTTATATTTCCTCCCAACTTCTTGGTGAACTGGGACCGTCATAAATCCAGTCTTGTACCATTGCCAGAGACAGGCACTCTTATCTCTGTATATTTGCAGAGAGCTTTGCAATATCCTGCCCTTTCTATTAAAGATGTACTATCAAAACATACCATTCACAAGCATAGGGAAATTTGAGGCACTTCAGTGATATCCAACATGGTTTGATCCAAAAACTAAATGCAAAAAATCTATGCGGAGTTACTAAATCCTATCCATCTAGAATAGTGTGCCAAGTGCAAAGTTCACACTTGCCAGCAGATGTTGGAGAAAAAGAAACAGTTTCAACGTTTTAAGAGCGTTACAGACCAAGGGCTGAATAACACTATGTGAGCACCGACAGCGGCCACAGTTTTGGACAGCCCATGTCTTAAATGGTCGAAAACATGAATTAGAACTATTTTACCACCTTAGAAAGTGGTAAATGGTTTCCTGTCACAGGAACCTGAAGGCATGTGCTGCTTTTGGGTGGAAATATAGCAGTGTCTGTTGGCATATCTAAAGTAGAAAACTAAACATAAGTCAATAACATATGCAAAGCAACAAAACACCAGTAGCGTCTTCTGCATTAGGGCTTTTGGGATGTGCCTACCTTATCTGCTGGCTCCCTTTGAGATTTGTTTCATTATAAATTGAATATTCTAGAATATAGAAGTGCCTTGGTGTCTAACCCTTGCGCTGAGGTCTGGCTGAGGCCAAACAATCACACGCCTATATGCCATCATTACACTGGGCTTTCCATTTTACAGCACTCCTTTTCCATGATGAGAAGCAGAGCCGCATTTGTAAATCGTGTTGGTAAAATCTAAACGTTTGTGGGTGTTGCACGTCGAAACCTTTCGTGTTAGACCCCACATCACGAGAACTACACCCAGCCTATCAGAGTGGTGCATTTTCCTTCAAACATTAGTCTGCCCCAGAGCTTAATTTGTAAATAAAAAGGTGGCGGTGCTCAAAGCTCTCCTCTTAAACACGCGGTTGCTGAAATTAAAAGTGCGAGCACATAATACTGAGGCAGCATAATCCTGAAGCCACCTCGGGCCTCAGTCCATTTATAGCTACTCCCTGCCCCTTCAGCTCACTCTGTCAGCTTCCTGCTTTTCCCCTTTCTGACGCTTTTCCGTTTTTTCTCTTCCTCCGTCTTCCCCACGTGTCTTTTGCTCGCAGCAAATGCTTGAGACAGAAAACTAAGCGCCGGCCCTCAGAAATAAGTGCCGGTGCTCCGCACCGGAAACAACAAGCACAAATTAAGCACTGGTCTGCCCACCAGCTACTCCGTGTGACATGCTGCAGCGGTTTACGGATGGCCAGCGCCATTTATGAGACCGCAGTATCATAAGAGAAGAAATTCGGCCTCACGCAAGTGACTGCTTATTTAATCTCAACCCTATTGGTGTGTTGTGTACACTGACAGTGCTGTCCTCAGAAAAGCTTTTGGAAGGCTGCGGCGGGAAAGGGGGCATCATAAAAGTGGCAGTAATTAACGCACTGCAAGAAGCAGCACATCTGATCTTTTTTAGGTATTTGAATTAACAACTGCATCTGTGCACTGTAGCCGTTTTGTTGAAGCTGCAAGGGCATGCTGCTATGGTGCCCTCAAAACGGTAACCTTTACAAAGGAGCTATTTTGTCTGATCCATCCATTCATATAGAGCTGCATGCTGTGAATTCTGAATTCTATACTTATGATGTTCAAAAATAAAACTACTAGCCTCAGGATGCAATATGCTTTTTAGATAAATACACAAAACAGGTTGAATGTGTCACACATGACATGAGGGCATCTGGTAATTGTGCCTGAGAAACATGAAACCTGCTCTTGTGCATTGTTCACTATGATAAGAACGGAAAAAGTGTATTTTTGAAGATTAGTTCCTGTCACATTAACTAAAGGAAGTCCTTTGCCACTGTACAATACCTCCTTCCTATTTCTTAGAAACAGCAGCAAAAAGTCTGAAAATGCAAGTGCAGATATTTACTTTTGCTAGAAAAACTTAACACATATGGCTCAGTGAGTTGAAAATGCACTGCTTGCAACTGGTGTGATATGAGAGGTCAAGATCTGGAATCAACGCAAGGCCAAATCAGTATTAGTTCAATATGCACAGACTACT
Source organism: Pleurodeles waltl (assembly GCF_031143425.1). Taxonomy (NCBI): domain Eukaryota; kingdom Metazoa; phylum Chordata; class Amphibia; order Caudata; family Salamandridae; genus Pleurodeles; species Pleurodeles waltl. The sequence continues at coordinate 802,281,267 of NC_090446.1, forward strand.
ATTTTATTTGGTATTAGTAACATCTATTATTTACAGTGCTTAGAAGTGACTGATATGAAGCACTCTATAAAATGTCCCTGCATATCTGGGCCTGTGACAATAAAGAATTAAGTCTTGCTTGAGACAGTAGTTCTTGGTTGTTTCTGCCCCACCACTTTACATTTTCACCCGCTAACACTGCAGAACACCATGATTAAAATATAAGATGGTGCATCAAAACAAAACAGTCAAACTAGAATGCAACACAGACAATTCAGAACCAAACATTGGAATTCAATAATGTGGCAAAGAAAGAAAGCCACACAAAAAACAATAGAACACCTCATCATCAGTACAACAAAATACCATACAGCAGATGTGCACATGTGTTCTTGTCACACTCTACTATTTACAGAATCCAGTTTTCATAATAAGTGGTAGAAGGTGTTTTGAGGAAGCACTACCTTACCTATACCAGTCAAAGATTTTTGATCTGGCTCACAGTAACATGTTGTGGGCTGACTAGTATCTTAAATGGTTAAAGGGATGGAGCAGTGCTCGTTAGAGGAACTTTCAAAGCATGTACTGTTTTTGGATAGAAATGTAGCATTTGTTGACATATCAAAACTAAACAACAGAACATAACACAATAAGACAGAAAGTAACATAACAACACAAGTAAAATATAATCCAGTCCTGGACTGGCGTTACTTGGCAGCAGGCATTTTCATGGTGAGCTGGCAGGGTAAGAGCGGTTTCACTGCTGTGGGCCAGATACATTATTGGGCATGTTCTGGTCGATTTTCTTGACTGCAGAGCTTCATGACTTTAAAAACAAACAATCCAAAACAAAATGATCTAAAGTGTGCTTCAAAGCAATTAGTTTTACATTTGGGTTGTTCATTTCTCCTGCAGGTTTGCCATGGGCAGCTCCGGCCTTCAGGTATTTGAAGAGGTGGGGCAGAGCTCCTGTAAGTGGCCTACTCTTGCTTGACTGGGTAAGGTCAGTATATACAGTAGTGGTTCGAGGGCCGTGGAAGGGGTGAGGTAGGGAGGCGTGGTGGGGGGGAGGCAGGAGGAAATAAACATTAAATTACATTTGTTTTTAAATCACTTACCTCCTCCGCTGCTCCTCTGTCCCTTGACGCTCCTCTGCCTCTGCAGACACAAGCTCCCAGCCTGCCCTGTGCCAATCCTGACACTGCTTAGAGCAGCGTCAGGATTGTCTGGGAGTGCCCAGCCAGGGCGCTCCTAAGCGGACTGGGAGCCTGTGCAAGCTCTCTCCAGCCCAGCAACTGTTGCTGAGCTGGAGAGAGCCTACAGCGCATATGTGTTTAGCAGGCCCGAGAAGGCCCGCCAAACACACATGCACTGTGAAGGGGGAGTGCTGAGCACTCCCCCTCAGTGCACGTCACCCCGTGGCACTACCCCTTTTTAAAGAAAACGATAATAAACATAGTTTATTATGATGTTCTTCAAAAGGTTTTGCAGCTGCCGCTGCTGGCGATGGAGGCAATGCTTCTCCGCCCACACGGAGGAGCTGCTGCTGAATATATATATGATAAAGACCATTCAAAATTCAGAACAGTGTATTTCTTTATAATGTGATCTTTGCAATGTATTTCAGTTTATTATAATACTGTATAGCTTTGGATTGAGTGGCAATTGTTTGAAGTGTACATCCCAAAGTGATGTATCCCAAGGTGCTCTCATGTGATGGAAAAGGAGGCACTGTGAAAAGAAAATGATTGTCTAGGATCACACAATGTGGTTAGGAATCGATGCAAGTTTTCCTGATTTCACATATGGAATTCAGCCACTAAATGGATCATCACTATCTTATTTTTTATCAAAGCGTAATGGTTTGTTTTAAATTCTTTGAGGTGCTAAACACTAATGAATGGTGGCAGCATTGTTTATGGAGGGGAGGGTGATGTTTTAATTCAGGAGCCAAAATGAAAACCAGAACACCAATTCTTGGTCATACTTCTGGCTTCTCATTTCTGATCTACCAAAGACCTCCATCTAGTAATGCAAAGGTGTAAAAAGCTCTTTCTGTCGGATGACTGACAATGCATTAACTGTTCATACTCTGAGAACTGGGAGAAGAGAGCAAAAGAGAGAAAGAAGATTGTTCTGAGGAGAAACAAAAAGGTCCAGAAAGGTTTGAGTAGTTTAACCCACAATTGACTGAAAAGGGTGAAGACACACAGAGGATGGAAAGATTCTATTCCAGCAATCTTAATGCCCATTTTCCCTCACCTGGGTGAAAAGTAACTGTTAGAAAGAATGTTCTCCGCCCACTCCCTGATCTCTTGAATTAGAGCAGCCATGCTGAGGGCACCTGTCCGTCCTTGGTGGTAGATATTTGAAATGGGACCTAGTTGTATGTTCAACCTCAGACTACTGGCCCTGCAGAAATGGGGCAGAGGACTAGGAGTAGACAATAAATTCCACTCCGCCAGCAGAGTTGGGCTCTATGTGTTACGTTTGTAACAATGTGTCCTGGCCAAATTCCATCAAGCTCCGTGGGGAAGAGTTTTTTCTCATGTGGAGCTTGCCAACAGTCAGTTGGCGAGTGCAAGCAAGAATTGGCATCCCATAGCGTGAGTTTCTAGGGGGGCACCTAGAGAGTTTTTCCCAATGCAGATGGTCGCAACAGTTTGCATAGATAAAGATGCCACTTCAGTAGAAAGTTTACATGAGGGCCAACAAAATCAACTTGAGTAGAAGAGTCCTCTTGCTTGCTGCATGGTGCAGTTCATGTTGATTTATCAGTGCCAAATGAGCTCCCATGCTAAAAATCAGCACGAGGAGCTCAACATGCTGATTTCCACCGATTTGCAGAACTCTGCAGAATCTGCATGTAACTGCACGGTATCCTGTGGAGTTAAAATCCGTGAGTTCTGTCCACCCCTACAAGAGAATAAAAGCCCCAGTGGATGACTTTTTGTTCCCTCCAATCTAAGGAATCTCCCAACTCCTTCTTCCTCTCTGAGCTCTTTGATTCACAAACATTTCAACCTATCCCCTAATGCTAGTATCTAATGTAACAACCACTTGGAGGTGGAATTGTCAAAGGTGAGCAAACACAAGACAGCCCTGGATGTCCTGGGATATGTCAGGGGTTACATAAATTAATGTACTGTTATTCTTAACTGCGCCCAAAGATGATGCAGTAGGGGAAGAAGATTCAGATGTGCTATACAGACTACAGAGCAGCTGCCATCTCCCTCTATACCCTTAAACAGTCCTATGCTGATGCCAAGAGATGTAAAAGAAGGGATTTGCAACTTCCAGCAGCTTCTTTGATGTACAGTTGGTAGACACACACATCCCACGGCTACCCTAAAGAGTACTCCTATTGAACTCGAGGTTCTGCGATAGAATGAGGTGTAACTTGGGATATTTTAGCAAGAACTCACAGAACTGGAGACGTTCGTAGATCCGGATTACATCAGAGTGTACCTTAGAGAATGAAGATATAGAAATTATCCAACCTGGTAAATACTCTAGGAGTAGTAACCAGTATGAAAGGTGAATTGATAATGTTGGCCCATGACAGAGACACAGGTTGAAACAGGATGAGTTGGAATGTGCCAATAGTCATTTTTCAAGTCCTGAGAAGTGAGAAAGCCTATTGGATGATGAGTGGTATAATTCTTTGTAACGCTGATCCCTTGATAATTTGATTGGGAGGGAAATAATTCTCCGTATTTAGATCCAAGATGGGACAGATTTTTTCTGGAATATTTTTAACCAGAAACATTATAAAAAAGCAAAACAGGTATTTCACTGTTTCTGAAACAGGTATCATTGTTTTTTGTGCTTTTTGATTATAGTTCCTAGATTCAGTGAAAAAGGCATTACTATCACATAGGGCATTGTGGTGTTGGAGTCTGTTGAAAAAAAGCCTTCTCACAGAGTTTTCATGGACTGAAAATGGATATATCTATTTCTATGGAACCCACTTATACAAAACAGAGGTCACTCAGATATTGTAATAGTTCATAAGACAACCCTCCACAGCTGCAGTATAGTCAAGACTTGAGTTCAGGGGGGAAATGGGTTAGAAACACTTTGGAACCTTCACATGTGAGAAAAAGGGCTTCACTGTCATAGATCTGGCTTCTAAATGGCTGCACTGATTTCTTGAGAGTAGAGAGCCAATGATCCACACAATCTAAATCACCTACCTCTGTGAGGAGGACAAATGGAAGCTGTGAACTTTTTATCCTTTGGGTACTCTACTATAGCCGGGGTCCAAAAAGCTTAGCTCCAGTGAGGGGAAGGTGGCCTAGAAGACTTTTCTAAGAGGGATCTGCCTTCCATGACCTTATCCAGCTACTGTGCTTAATTACAATGGAAGCTTCTGAAACAGAAGCTGCAGCACATAGTCCATGAAAAGAAAGTAATTAAATCAGCTCTGTTGCTTTATTTTCGACACCTGTGCTAATCCTCCATCTTGCTGGATGTCCTGAGTTAGTGAGTGGAAATCTTGCAGCATATATTGTACCGTATGCACAGAATATGTATTGGCCCTAAATAAAAAAAAAAACCTTCTCATCTACTTCATCAGAAGGTGAGGAATCTTCAAATATTAAAGTGCCTTGAAATGGAAATCCTGCAATGAAATGTGGAAATTTTGTTCTATCTACCTACTCAAATTCTTTATTAACATGCTACTAGTGGGCCCTTTTAAAGGCAGGCTAGCTGGCTTTTTTATATGGGTTTGAAGGAAGAAATCATTGTTATCATCAGAGGGCAAAACAGGTCATTTAGATTAGGCCATACATGATTAGGGACTTCTGCAAGGTCTGAGTCTTGGAGAGGATACCATCAGTTTGGGGTCCTCATCAGCAAATCGCAACATCGTGGCTCACTGATCCCTCCTATCTAGCCTGTTTATCAGGGGACTATCAGGGCAGTCAAGGATGCTTCTAACACTAAATGGATTAAGCCCTGCAGAATATCTGAAGAATCTGAAGGAGGCAAAAACTAAGTGCTCAGAATGGCATGAGAAGGGCCGCCTCAGAGATATCAAGGGATTGTTCACAATAGTGTCACATTTTTTTCTTGCTTCCTACCCTCCATTTTGGTGGTGTGTAAATTTGGTGTTCTTTAGTGCAAGACTACCTGAAACCTAGAAGTGCTTTCCACAGCCCCAGTTTCTAAGGACCTCCTCAATACTTGCAAGACAGTCAGCTTGACAGAATCAGGCAAAGGTGGCCGTATCTGAGACCGGAGGATTGTGCTTCCGCAACGACGTGCCATCCCTTCCTCCTGCTTTGCAGCAAGGGGAATATTCCCCATAAAATAATGCTCATAATTAGCATATCCCCTCGCAACTCTGCCAATGAAAAGCCTCAACCACAAGGCTTGCAGACCTTATAAAAACACATGCAAACCGATCCTATTATAAAAAGAGAGAAACCTCAAGAACTAATCACTAAGAAGGTTGGTTCTAAAAACTATTTTACCGTTATATATTGCATTCATTGGTCCCTCTGCCGACTAGAGCACAACCACAGTGACTAACAGTTTCAAAAACAAACATTTAACAAAGAATGCATACTTGTAAAAAGGACAGACACCTTGTCCACATGGAGATAGGAAAATACCAAAATGTGTTTAAGGGGAGGTTCACTTTTCAGCTACTCCAATGGGAGTTGGGGCAGGAACTTCCAGTAATATGATTGCAAGTTTTTTTAGTATAGAATACGCAAATTCTGTGTCTCAGGGAGGCAGATCTCTTGACGTAAGGATTGGAACAGAAATACATGTTTGACGGTGTTGCCAAGTGTTCAAGGCAAATCACATCTTGGGATGGCCACTCACTCACAGCTCCCATTGAGCGGGATTCACTACTGTTAATTTTCTCCTTACTGGAAGTGGAGAAATCTGATATAGTAAAACGTTTTTACGCGTGCCAGGAATCTTTTTCTGAAATCATGGCAAGCATAAATAAGGTATTTTCAGTAAGAAACAGATATGGGTAGTTGCAAACGAAGGTATGGGGATGAACTGTTGTTTAAGAATGTAGTCCATGCTGTATAGCACACAGATTGATGATTTAAGAATATGATGTAAAGAACTGGGTGGGAAATACAAATGGTACAGCACTACCTCCACTAGCTCTCATATAGGGGAAATGGTAATTGGTAACGCAGTATAGAAGTGAGTCTACAGTTTTTCCTTTCATAAAAAAGTTTCTCAGTATGATATTGCAGTGGTGGTCACTCCACTGGTGGATTTTTGCCCAGTGGCTTACATTCCATTGACACTACACGAAACGGCTAAATCGCCACCATCATGGCAGAGCTGCAGTAACATATAATGATCAAAGTAGAAGCTCTTTTGGCAAATCTCCACATCAAGCACTCACTGTCATAATTTCTAAAATGTATACATCTGAGCACGCACATGTAAATAACTGCCATTATAAAACACATTTTAAATACGTTAAGTTTAGATGAGATCGAGAAACACCGTTGGAACAGATCACACCATGCCACGTGTTAACGGTCATGGATTTGAACTGAGAACTCCTGCATCCATTTCACTGCCTTCACCACTTAATCTCACTAAACATGTCCTATGCAAGAGGATTTTTTTTTAATCGTTGGCTTCCCGTTGTAGACATTTGGTTCTCTTTGCCTATTATATTACGCAGACGAAAGCGAAGGTGGTAAACAAATTTTGGTAAACAGATTAGTTATACATCATAAAATCAACATGTAATATGTACTGCAGGATTATTCAGTCTGCATCGCGAAATTTGCATGCGGGAATTCCCTGCTCGGTTCATTATGTTACATCGACAGTTCGGCGCCACGGGGATCTGGGATTTTTCAGTGAGGGGAACTACCTGCTGCAGGCCAGCTACGACACCGAGTGCATAACGTCTAGGAAAGTGAGTGGAAAGCAAGATGAGGTCAGGGCAACAATAAAGCAAAACATGCCAATATCGAGATCTCATGTAGCCCCCCCGAAGGCTCTAGTTTTTCCTCATATTTGTTTGATTATTCATTTCTAGTGAAAATCACCTTTTACAACCTATTACTGTACATTTGATACATTACTATACACCAACCTCCGATGCAGGGGCGTAGGAGACACTCAATTTCTGGGGGGGACAGGGACAACCTTGAGGTGGGCCCCCTGCATAAAGTTTGCACAGAGAAGTGTTGCTGTGGGGGGTAGGGAGGGGGTAAGATAGGGGAAGGGGATCACTTCCAGTTGAGTCCTGTGAGGCCTGCAATTCCCTGTCTGCTGGGCCCTTTGCTGCCTGTTAGACAGCGGCAGGCTCTGTGCTGCTGTTTGCCTGTGTGAAGTCCTAAGAGGCCTGTGCTGCCTGCTGGGCGCAGTGCTTCCTGTCGATTCCTGTGCTGCCTACCATGCACTGTGCTGCCTGTTGGGAGCTTTCTTTCTTGTCTGGCTGTGTCAGTGTCTGGGCCCCCGCCTGCCTATGAAGGCCAGTGAGGCCTATGATTGCTGCTAGGTCCTTGTCTGATTGTCAAGGGGCAATCTCTGTGCTGCTACCTTCCTGTGAACTGCTGTGCTGCCTGACAGGGCCGGCCTTAGTGCTGGTGGCGCCTTGTGCAACATTCTTTGTTGGCACCCCCCAGTGACCACCTCCGCCACGGATTTCCTCACTACTATCCATCACCACTCTCTCTCAGATGCATTTCATTAGTTTTATAGCACCACTCATACCGGGAAATATCTCTTACAACGCAATCAATGCAATGCAATGCAATGCATTGACCACACTGCCATTACCACACATATGGGTCTAGCACGCATGCCTTTACCACACATGTCTTTACCACGCATATGCGTAGTTACAGTATAGAGAGCAGTCTAGCAGTCCGGGTGGAACAGGAAGAAGTAGAGGAGAGAGAGGTAAGTAGGGCTGTGGCTGGGTTTACGTTGGGAGGTTGGGGTCATTTTTAGGACAGGGTAGGGTCAGGGTAGATTTTAGGACAAGGTGGGGTAGGTTTTAGGGTTCAGGACGAAGTTGTGGGGGACAAGTAGCTTTTAGGACAGTATGGGGTAAGTTTTAGGGTACAGGGTGGTGGTCATGTAGTATTTAGGACAAAGTGGGGTAGGTTTTAGGGTTCAGCGTGGGGGCAGGGGCATCAAGGTAGTTTTTAGGGCAGTTCAGGGTAGGTTTTAGGGTTCAGAGTGGGGGTCGGGGTAGTTTTCAGGACAGGGCAGGGTTACTTTTAGGGCTCGTGGCGGGGGGGTTAGGGCTCAGGGCAGAGGCAGTTTTAAGTGCTTGGGCGGGGTGGAGTTGGTATCAGGTGTAAGGGGGCAGGGCGGTGAGAATTTACCATGCATGTTCCTTCACCAAACATACTTTTACAATTAAATTTGTTGTAAAGGCATGCATAGTAAAGACACGGTCGTTGTTGAGACCACGTTGTTAAGGCATGCATGAGCATGATACACGTATGTCTTGTTCCATCATTCAGCCCTCATACCAGTTTAGGGTATCAAAGCACTTTACATCACACAGACATTATGCAGAGACAATCATCATATGTGTGTAAATCAGTGTACATGAAATGTTACATAAGACAGAGGACTACAAGGTGTAGGTGTCACAGGTCATCCATACAGGTAGCAGGTATAGTTTAAGAGTGCTTTATCTGGAGAAGCGCAAACTCTGAATTTAAAACATAACACCATGGTTTAATAATAAGAATTGGTTTGCGCTCAAATTAACTTGTTTTGCAAAATTAAGTTAATGAAAAAGTGAGGGGAAATCATAACGCTCTAATCTATACCTTGATGTTTGCATGCAGCTCTTTGATGAATTAAATGCTCACTGTTATATATTCAGTTTTAATTTATAAATTGCAGGGGACAAAAAAAGGAGCTCTCTGATGTAGGAAGCTGGCCTAGTGTGTGGTGAGTACCTATGGTATTATCACCTTATACCAGGTCCAGGTATCCCCTAATTAGTGAAGTTTAGGAAGTGTCTAGAAGCCAGGCTCTCTAGAGGTAGCTGTGGATGAGCAGCCAAGACTTATCTAGTAGACATGCAAAGATCATGCAATACCACTGTAGTCACACAGCACTTACACACATGAAAGAAACATGTGTTACGAAAATAAAGGTTCCTTATTACAGTAACACAAATACTAAAACACTAGATAGGCAATACTCCAATAGAATGTAAGTAACACACTATTATATGTATAGTAGCAATCAGAAGTTGGCTTAAAAAAGCAATAGAAAACAGTGAAAAGCAATAGGCAATACTGAAGGCCTAGTGGGGACCAGACCATATACTAAAAAAGTGGAATGCAAAAGTTGAGTCCCCACACAAAGAAGTGGAATCAGTAGAGGGGAGCTGGAGGAACTAGGAAACCCCAAAGGTAAGTACCAGAGTGCCCCCTAGCGACTAGGAGAAAAGAGCTAAGTTACTGGTTTTTACCCAACCCACCTAAAGGACTTCGGAGAAGGATATTGCAAAACGCAGACAAGACTGCAAGAAACCAGAGTGGATCCTGGAAGAGGAAGACCTGGAAAAGAAGGGGACCAAGTCCAGTTTACGATGGAGTGTCCGGTCGTGGCAGGAGCCACTACTCACTCGTCTGTGGATGCAGGAGTTGGTCGACGGGGAGACGAAGACGGTCTGAAATGCAGCACTGGAGCAGATGAAGCATTCCTAGGTTATGCATTCGACGTCCCATGCCGGATGAAGAATTGCAGTCAGTCTGTGGTGTGGAAACCCACCAACAAGCCTTGGCAAAGGCAAATGTTGCAGCAGGAGAAAAGTGGAGCTGCCGGGGATCAGCAAGGTCAAGGGGGACTCAACCCAAGGAGGGGAGCACCAGGTGACCCTCAGCAAGGCATAGAGTCTGGAGAAGGAGAGGCAGCCCCCACAGAAGACCCACAGGCAAAGAGCCCAAGAGCTGCCGAGAGGCTCATGCAGCACAACTGAAGGGAGGTCCCATGTCACAGGCGAAGCATGTAGAGGGCTGTGCTTCACAGAGAAGAGTGATGGGGGCTACACGGAGCATGTAGATCCCTTGGAGGAGAGGTCAACAAGCCTTGGTAGCTGCAAGAGATGCAGTGCATGGGGGTACTGTCCTGCATGGGAAGGCAAGGACCTACCTGCTCCAAAGCTGGACAGCTGGTAGAGAGGACCAAGGATACCACTCCAGGCTACCCCTGATGCAAGATCCACGCAGTTCAGGAGGAGAGGAGATCCTAGCTGCGGGTTGCTGTTGCAGTTGGTGCCTGCGGATGCAGGTAAGTGACTTATTCACTCCAAGGAATTTTCCTTCTTTCTTCTCATGCGGAGGAAGCACAGCCCGGGTAAATGTTGCAGTTGCGGGAGGGAGCCAGAGAAACAATTTTGCAGGGCGAAGTTGTCACTGGAACTGCAAATTGTAGGTTCCTGTGAAGTCCAATTGCGGTTCCAGTGGCCAGAAGTCAAAGTAAACTTTGCAGAGGAGTCCTGCTGGAATCTTGCATGTCGGATCTGAGGACCCACCCAAGAGGGAAACACTAAATAGCCCAGAAAGGGGGATTGGTCACCTAGCAGGGGGCTATGACATCACCTGCCTGACCTGGCCACTCAGATGCTCACAGAGGCCTCTGCCCACCTTGGTTTCAAGATGGCAGAATCAAGTGGCCACCTGGAGCAGCTCCGGGCACTAGCCCTGGGGTGGTGATGGACAGTGGAGTGGTTACGCCCATTTCCATTGTCCAGTTTCGTGCCAGAGTAGGGACTGAGGTCCCTGAACTGGTACAGACTGGTTTATGCAAGGAGGGCACCAAAAGTGCCCTTCACACCATACCAGTAGCTTGGGGAGGCTACCCCTCCCAAGCCTTGTAACACCTATTTCCGAAGGGAGAGGGTGTTGCCTCCCTCTTCCAAAGGAAATCCTTTGTTCTGCCTTCCTGGGCATGAGCTGCTCAAGCAGAAGAAGGAGGGCAGAAATCTGTCTGAGGGGTGGCAGCAGCGTGAGCTGCCTGGAAAACCCCAGAAAGCTGGTAGGAGCAATGCTGGGATCCTCTAAGGAGCCCCCAAAGTGCATGGAATCATACAATCAATACTGACAATAGTACCGGGGTATGATTCTGACATGTTTGATACCAAACATGCCCAGGTTCGGAGTTACCATTATGTAGCTAGACATTGGTAGTGACCTATGTCCAGTACACACGTAAAATGGTGACCCCGCACTCATGAGGTCCAGGAAAATGGAGCTGGAGTTCGTGGGGGCACCTCTGCTCTTGCAGAGGTGCCCTCACACACAGGTACTTGCACCCAGCCCCCTGGGCTAGGAGGGCCTACCATTGCGGTGACTGACAGTGACTTGGTGCGAAAGTGTGTATGCACCTTTTCACGCAGGCTGCAATGGCAGACCTGGAGACACATTTTACATGGGCTCCTATGGGTGGCATAGTACATAATACATGCTGCATCCCATGGGGAACCCCTGATCCCCCAATGCCTTGGGTACCTGGGTACCATATACTAGGGACTTATAAGGGTCACTAGTATGATAAATGTGGTGTGTGTGTGTGGTCCAAGCAACCAAATTTAATGGGAGAGAGCACTTGGGTCCTGATTAGCAGAATCCCAGTGAACACAGTCAAAACTTATTGACAACAGGGAAAAAGTGGGGGTAACCATGCCAAAAAGAGGGTACTTTCCTACATCTGACAAAAGCAGTAACCCACTGACATATTCACATTATACGCACTTTGTGATCTACATGTAGACATTCTTGCAGCAGGCATAGTAATCCTGTACGTTATGATGAGTCAAAACTTCCACTAGACACAACTTCAATCTCTCTCCAGGAAGACCATTAATCACCGGAGTTATCTTGAAATTTTTATTGTTGCCTGAAAACTGTTGGTGGCAAAGAACACCGAGCAGGTGCTTTTAAAGCCACAATATACTTGCAAACACAGCTCCCCCTTCCTAAGTAGGCACCCGGTGCGGTGGTACCGGTTGCATCGCCCTAGAGCCGGTCCTACTGACTTCCCTGGCCCTGTCCATCTCTCAGGCCATCTTGTTCTTTCTGGGACCAGGCTGTGTGCTGGTCTCGCCGCTGTCTATCAGCAGTGTCAGGCTCTGTTCCACCACAGCCTGTGAAGTCCTGTAAAGCCTGTGAGTGGCCACCATGCTGGCTTCGCATCTACAGGCCATTGACAGGAAATGAGATTTACAGACAGCCCTTGGCCTTCAGAGTGGGCTGTCACAAATGCCAGGATGGCTGAGGGAGAGACAGGAGACCGGAATGTTGGGGAGGCAGGATGTCAACTTAGGGGACAATAATTAGCACTGGGGCAGGCAAGCTGAAGACAGAGGAGAGAAGAGAGTGAGAGAGAGGCGACAGAAATGGGGGCCCCAGCAAACATTGTTGCATCAGCGCGCTAAAGCCTGCCCTGCTCATATTTCACAGTAACTCAACAATGCTAGATTTAAAAAGGGAGATACTTGGCAACACAACACTGTCTATAAAAAAAAGGAGAGATACTTGGAAATATTTTATTTAATTACCCAAACCTCCTAACCACCTCAAGTCTTGCTGCTGTCTTCAGGGTTTGATCTTCAAGGGACAGGAAGGGTCGGGCTCAGGAGGGACGGGATGCAGACAGCACCCAACAAAGGGCCTCTCTCATCTCCCTTTGTTCTCAGAAGTGCAGACTTCAGGCAGCTGATGATGGCAAGGTAAGAAGGAATCCCTTGTGTTCTGCAGCACAACAAAAGGGCAGAGGGCGAGCGTCCTGGAGGCAGGTCACAGTTGTGCAGGGCCAGTATAGGTTGCGCTTTCTAGAGTTCACCTGCTTTAGCAGTTTGGCGTTGATTCTTTCAACATCAACAGGACCAAGACTGATTTACATATCGCTGATATCTGTCTGGAGCTGCGTAGTGTAGAAAAATGGCCTGGAAAGCAGCTCTGAGTATTTTTCAGCAGGGGAGGTTAATTCAGGCACTTTGCTCTTCACATTTTTGTTTTTCTCATGTCATGTACCATAGCTTGATAACACTTAAGGGAATTTGCATACTTTATACACAAGTGTTCTTACCAAATGAGAGTGTGAATAACCTACTACAAGTCTAACGATGCATTGTGCATGTTTCATTTGAGAGACCAATGTTGATATGAACAGTCACTGGATTTCTGTCTTGTGTCACCTTTGTACAGTCATATGAGGGGATGCCTGATGTACTCACTTAACAGCCAAGTCCTAAATTATATTTCTCCATGGTGTAGGAGATTTTGCTGTTCCTTACGATCATGGAGCCATGAAGTCAAATGAGCAAAAAGTGAGCACCATATCTGTATCACACACCATCTGCACATTGATAATTTGTTGCTTCTTTCTGTAGTTTAGTCCAAGTTTATTTTTTTTTAAATGCAGTTAATTAAAAAAATTACAATATACATGCTCACCCTAATTATTAAATTTAACCATATAATTTCCATAAAAACTTTCTGAGAATTCTTAAGTATTCCAGTTTGTACATTGCATTCCACCTCCTCTCATCTTGTTTTTGTACTCTACATGTGTTATAAAATACCTTAAAAAACACAATTGTTTTTTGCATATTAAAGTTGTGAAATTATATATAACAAGTTGGTACTCAGAAAGCAAAAATACCTCCATAGATTCAGAAACATAGGAACTTTAGGACGGCATGATCTTCATCTTATAGGCAAGCAACATATATTATGGTTGTAATGATTGATGGATATTTGACAATTTGTTAGCTATCAAACGCTAAAACTTTATAAACCTGGCGTTCAGGATATAGTCAGAAGGTTTAAAACAAGCTATCACTGCTTCTCTGCAGGACCGTATTCCCCTTCAATTAAAAGCTGTTTTTAGTAAGGTCTTCCACTCATTCAGCAGACCGTTACAAATACAGATCAAATGTGTAATGTCTTCCACTCCATACCCGCAGAGTTTACATTGTAAGTCTGCTGCCGTATGTTCCCATGGGGATAAGTCAGCACCTCCAGGAATAAGTCCAAAACGGTTTTGGATGGAAAGATCCTTATTAGCTTTTGACCACCCGGTCTCCAGATACGGCTGACATTTCAAAATGATAATTTAATAAGCATCCAAGAGTGCGACCTAGTTGCTAGCAGGCTCTTTTCCATAAGTACTGATTTTGTCTTCGTTATTTTGTTGCAAATCTTTTTAAAGGTGCAATAGGAAAGATTTCAATCCCATACTTCCCATACCTCCAATTCTTCTAGAGCCTGAACTAAATACTGTTGCGATTTGGCTATTGGATTCAAGCTGATCTCCTTCCAGAGCGCCTGGCAGAGATGATTTCACTTTGTTAGTTGTAGATGTTTCCATGTTTTAATATAGCTGCATTTCCTAGCTGTATTTTGGTTTATATACCCAAACTCCAGCATAATTTGGACTTGTGAAGCGTATCCTGTTAGTTGGAATAGAGATCTAAATACTTTTCCAATTATTCCATTTAGGTTAGTTGCATGTTGTCCTCGCAGTGCTTCACTACTGTACCTTATAGATGAATTTAGTTTTGCCGCAATAACTTGTAATGGGGGGGGGGGTGATAGCTAGGACCATTTCGCAACTTTTTTAAGTGCCAAAGGCAAGCAGTAGAGTGTTTCCTTTCCTATGTAGATCCTGCATCTGAGGGAGAAAGGAACCCTGTTTATCAAATAGTACACCCAGGTATCTGTAATGGTTTACTTGTTCTAATACTCACCTTTGTGTGTACCATTTATCAGCTCTAAAAGTTTTTCTACTGACTTCCATTACTTTGTTTTTTTTAAATTAATTTCCAACCCATTTTTCTCAACATATGCAATTACATTTTCAATAAGCTGATGTAAACCTACTTTAGTTTGGTTTAAGAGTACTACATCATCAGCATTTAGCAAATTTGAAATAGACATATCACCAACCTTTGGCGAATGCCCGTTTACCTTACTGAGCTTAAGGTTTAAATCTGATAAAAAGAGATTTAAAATGTATGGGGCCAGTAAGCACCCCTGTTTCAGTCCTTGTTTTGTTTAAATTTTTCTTGAAAGAAGGAATCGTCCCCTATTTTAACTCTAATCCATATATCTGTATATAGCTGCTGAATAGCCTTTAATAGTTTATCTGTTATGCCCCAGGCAGCCAGCTTTTCCCATAGAAGACTTCACTGTACCAAGTCAAACGCTTATTTGAAGTGTACAAAACACAGATACAGAACTTGATTTTTTTGTTTGCTTTTGCCAATAATAGTAGAACGAGTTAAGATGTTTGTAGCCATTCTGAGGTCCTTTGCAAAGCCAGTTTGATTAGGTGGAATGATATTGTTTTCAGTAGCCCAGGTGCGAATATGCTCCAGTAGTAGACCGGCATAGTGTTTTGCCTCTACGTCCGTTAGCAGTCAGTTATCAGTCGATAATTTTCAGGATGAAATTTGCTACCTCCCTTAAATATCAGATGAATTTTGACACCTCTCCAAGAGTTTGTAATACTTCCCACTTCTATACAATGGTTATATAGCAAAAAAAAAAAATTGCCCCAAAAGGACGGGTTTGTTTAAATAGTGCATTTGGGATCCCATTTGGGCCCGGGGCCCACGCACTTTTACTGCTCTTTATCGAGTTAACCACCTCTGATGTTGAGAAGACTAAATATGCAGATTAATTTTTGGCAGTTTTGGGAATTAGCTTTTTTCTTTCTGAGCATTATTTGCTTGTCCTCACGTGTTCATTTGTTCCATCATGTCCACCGAAATGGTAAGCTAGGTATTTGGCCCATGTCGACTCCGAGATATTTTAACTGGTTAAAGTCATTAGGGCCTTATTCAATTTATTGACCATTCTCCAGAAATCCTGTGAGTTTGATTTTTTGCTCAGGAATAGTGCCTTTGCCCAAAAGTCATGAGTGTTCTGCATTTTGTGGTTCTATATTTGTTTTCAATATAAATTGTTGATGTTTTTTAAGTCATTCTTAATCTGACAGTCTGTTGGGTTTTTCTTATATGGCCTTAGAAGACCGTTCCATTGCCTTCTTAATTTGATCATGTGTGCTAACATTTTTATCCACTTTTTTATTTTTCCTCACCCCCGATTCCGGTGAGTTTTTTTGTTGTGTATCTGTAAGAAGTCCAACTGCAAATTTATCCAGAAAAGTTGACCATACAATTAATGGATCTTAAAACATATCATTATGGCATTGTTCAAGTATCGCAGATGAGAGGTTACCAATCTGCTCCATTGATTTGTCATTCCATCAAAGTTTCTTATAGTTCGAGGTATTAACATCACTTGGTGCAGTAGGAGCAAGATTAAATATAGGAAATCCACAGCCAATCTCGAGAAATTGTTGACCATGGTCACTCTTTTTTGTCTTTATAATGTGATACTTTCTGAATAAAGAAAATAGGGACAAGGAGGCCACGGTGTAATCAAGTGTTGTTTGGGGTCTAGTGGCATAGCATGTGACTGCCAGCAGAGTGTCGTGTGGAAACCTCCAATTTTAAGAGTCTGAGTCCAAGGCCCTCAAGGTCTTTTACTGAGCAGAGTGCCTTTGTATCAGGATTGGCTATCCCTAAAGTCCCCAGGCACTGTTGCAGCACTGCCCACGGCTGATCTTGCATGACAATGTGGGCATCCCTTTCAAAGGGATTTAGTAGTTTCATATTAAAGTCCCCAGCTACTAAGATCTCCGGGGATCTTAAGTCCTGATAGCCAGTTAAAATTATGTCAATTAATTTAGAGGATATAAGTTTTCTGGAGCGTACATCAGGATGCATATAGACGTTTAATAGCAAAAGTAGGCTCCTAAGCTCCTTGTTCCATCCATCTATTTTTACTATCAAAAAGTCTTCATTTTCGTCATATACCCGTGTGCATGTTATGTTTAATCCAAATAAAATAAAAATTGCTAAACCCCCCCTCCGGTGACCAAATATTTTTTCCCTGATTGCGGGGGAAAAGTAGCCCATAAATCCATCAATTGTAAATGGATTGGTAGCCCAGGTCTTCTTATGGGAATAATATGAATTTTGCTTAGTAAACTAGTAAGGTCTTTTTGTTGAGTATTTGATCTAATCTGTTTATATTCCAAGAGCATACTTGGAGAGCTTTGTCATAGGGAGTTACTAAGCTAGATCGTGTCGAGCTAGTCTAAAGTCACTGACTATTGTTTTTATGGAGTGCTGCCGACCGCCACTGTAAATCTAGATCCTGTAGGGGGGGAACGTAGAATATTTGGTGCCCTATTTGTTGGTCATATGGGCATTGATTCCCAATTGTGGATCTAAGGAGTGAAAAGGGTTGATTTAGGTTCTAATTCATTTGGTTTTATTTTTTTGGGCCTCTAATAGGTCTGGATACTCTATTTATTCAGGTATACTAACTCTAATTCCCCATCTTGTGAAAAAGCTTTTTTCTTTTATGACTCTTTTAGCCATTAGTGATGAATTCCAGGCAACCAGAGTTGATTTATTAGTTTTTCCTTCATTTCTCTTTGCCCCGGGCAGGAATTCTATTGAGTCAATATCAGTAGATTCTATAGCTTTTATGGCTGGAATAACTTGTAGGAGTTTTAAAATATTCCCTCGATTTAAGATATCAAAGGGGCCCCTAGACTGATATTGAGGTTCCACAATCAATTTCGTTCAATCTGCGGGAGGACTTTTTTTTGGACTTCTTGCAGAATGGTCTTGCTCTCCCACTAGGGCTATTCCTTTGTGTTCTATTTTCTGGAATCCTGGCAAAAGTTCTCTATCCGGCCTTCCTGGATTTGTTACCTTTAGTCTCGCATCTAGTCTAATTATGGGCTCCATCTCAGAGAGTGATCTAGGAAGTTCCAGCATTTCCTTTACCCCTGGTCTCACCATTTCCAAATATCTAATGGCTGACTCATTTCCTTTTTCTGCCTGAAGCAGAGTCATTCGAGAACCTTGTTGTTCGGCACATTCGAGATTTATAGCTGTAATACTTATGCCTTCTTCCTCCAAAAACTTTTGCTTCGGTTTTGGACTCCCTTTGATATAGTTTAATATTTTGAGGTACCTGCTTGGCTTCATCTATTCCCTTTTGGTTTGTCAGATCCTGTCTGTCCTCTTTTATTTTATGCTCTACTGTAAAAGTTGGGTCATTTGAGTTCCTACGGTCAGGGTTTATGGGCCCCCTCTTTTGAAAATTGAATAATGGGAACAGATTGTTGACTGTTGGACTGTACTTCTTGTTTAGACTTGAATCAAGAGCCATGTGCATCCCATTACTTATGTCTTTAGGTAGAGAGGAGCTCATCTTTATAATGGTTGGGCCCATCACAAAGTCCCTTTTTTGTTCCTTGCTTTCCGTTGCTCTTTCTTTTGTCTTTTGGTGGCCAGGTTTTCAGAGTGTGACAAATTGAACACTGAATTAGGGGGGGCATTATCAGGCATTTGGGACTCAGATTGGCCACTATCCCCTTCCTCAGAGGGTTTCAGTACACATACCTTTTCCTCCGAGATTTCCCCCTGACCACACCCCCGTTCTTCCAAAAAAACTATTTTGTTATTGGTTTTTGTCTCAGGACAGCAAGTAGCTGGACTGCCCATATTTACTTTTTGACGCCCAACTCCGACCACCTGGGAGAATCTTGTTCAACAGATTTGATTTTATTTAGATTCACTTTTAGATCTGTCATCATTAGATTTAAGGCCTCTGGGAGTGTGGCCAGTTTGTTAATTATGGACTCACAGGTACAATCTGTTTTTGTCAGCTCTGCAAAAGTCTGTGCTCACTTTAACAAGATGTTTTGGTTTGCCAACTTCTGATCTATCCCTGAGACTGATTTTACCATGAAATTTAGCAGGTCCACCTGGACATCCATTTTTGATGACTGATATGACAAAGAATCAAGAGTCAGTTGCGAGGTCTTAAAGAAGATATCCCATAATGCGTTTTGATCCAGTTTAGTTGGAATGATTTGTTTAGTTGGAAGGTTTACCTTTATGGGTTCCATATCTTTGACTTCATTTATTTGTGTTTTTGATATTTCAGAGGCATTTGGGGATCTAACATCAAGGGCAGAAATAACTGATTGAGTATCAGAAGTAGTTGCCTGCATTTCAGGTGGAATTTCTCCTGCATCTTTAGTCTGGGATCCTTTAAAGGCATGTAAGGAGGAACTCAATTCTAATTGCTTGCATGATGTAGAAATAGGGTTACAATTTAAGGAGCCTATTTTTTATTATTGTTCAAAGTATGACTAGTTTCTGAAAAGTGGTTCTCCTTTCGCATTTGGCAGGCCTCCGGTGTACCTATACCAGATAGTCTTTGCATAGAGTCCATACCTCTTTTGATAACTACATTTACCTCAAAAGGAGATTTAAAACCTAATTTTGGATGGTCAATCGGAGTTTTTAGGACTGGACAGGTGGAGGCGACTGGGGACGGTGATGATGACCTTAGGGTCAAAAGTTCTAAGTCGCTAATCGAACCCCAGATTTTTTCTTTAATTGTATTTTACATTGACTGTGTTGTATTATCAAAAGCAGATTTCTCAGCCACTCCCTCGTCCTTGAGCCCACTTATATCACTTTGTTTGTATAGCAGACTACTTTTTGCATTTTTATGGTGGAGATAGAATGTGGTAGATTCGCAGAGCCATTAGGTATAGAAAGAATTGCGTCCACAGGGTCCTTCAGAAAGTTAAATTTATTGGAAATGTTTACTTTCACTGATTTCTCAAACCTTTGTAAGAAGGGGGATATTGGGGAGATTAAGGACTGATACTCTGACTTTGTTTTTCCTTTCCATTTTTCGGTTGAAATATGGATCTTTTTACTCCTCTTTGTTTGCAGTGGAAAGGCTCTTTCTCAGATCGCATCTTCACCATCCTTATGGCTTTTCTAGGACTTATTTCATAGACGCTCCAGCACACCTCAGGGATTGAGGGGCACGAGCATGCACACTTCTCCTCAACAGCGACTGGAATCTCCTAAATATGCTCCTGGAAATTCTGCAGACCACTAGAGAGCTTGGTCGACCTTGAGCATCAAGTTTGGTAAAAAAATAATTGTGCCGACACACCTCAGCCAATGAGGGGCACAAGCAAGCACAGTCCTTTTCTCCACCGAGAAATCCAGTGGAGCCTGCTGGCTAGGTACTTAAGTATGGCGAGCGGGTTTCAGTGGCTTCTCACAAGCCGCACCCAGGCCTAGCCAGGCCGCTTCTGTGGTGGCCGGGACTCTCCCTTTGGCAGCAGTCACCTACAACTGCCGCACTCACCAATACTGTACCGATATTGCTGATACTGCCAAGACTGCCCTGTTTTCACTGTATTTTGCTGTGCTAGCTGTGCTATGTCCCTATTTAGGCCTCTTGCCACTGACCTTGTCCTTTCTGTCCTTTTCTGGGCTCCTGGCCTCTTGGCCTCCTACCTCTTCCTCCTTTGTCCCACCCTCCTCTACACCCCTGCTGACCACCTTCCTACCTCCTTCTCCTCTTCCTTACCACTAAACGCTTTCCAAGGAAGAGGAAAGAGGGAAGGTCGGAAAATCAGCACACTGCGGAGTGGTGCTGGGCAGTGCTGGGAGTTCTGGGGGGCTGCCTAGGGGCTGCTTGTATTGATTTCAGTTAATATATTTTTTTTATGTTCTTGTAGCATTTTTGTAGTGTTATAATGGCACTTGTTGGTTGATGGTTTATATAGGTTTTATTAAATTATATTAAATTTGTTGCAGAAAACTCTAGCACAGCACAACAGTAGCACAGCACGTGAGAGGGCCAGGGCGGGGGGGGGTGGGCGGCACAGCACTGCACAAGCGCGTAACAGATGCGGGTTGGAGTGGTACTTAACTTTTATTTTCTTCCCTGCCGCTCACCTGACTCAGGTCCTCGATTCTCTCGCAGCCGTCCTGCACTTCCTCCCGGCGGTTCTCGGCATCCTCGCTCGACGCTCTCTGTGCTCGATGCCCCCGGCACAGCCGCACAGTCGAAGGCCATGCTCACCCCGCTCCTCTCCTCCTCAGCTTCTGGCGCGCTCTGCGTCACAGCTCATTTCTCGTCGCACTTGTTTGCTCTCTTGCCTTACCCCCAGTGTATATAGCAACACAGAGGATTCCGTTACGTGCCAGTAGCACTATCTAGAATGGCATTTACGTGATGTAATTTACTGAATGTGCAGCAGCAAAATGATGTGCCAAGGACATGTTTCTGTAGATTTCCTAAACGGCTGTGGCAGCTACAAGTAGCACATATGCGCATTCTTATCACCTGAATGATGTTTGGGAAGTACCCAATTCCACACGTTTTTGGTCTGTCAGTGCCTACTGTTTGATGGTATACTGAGAAAGCAATGTGTTTGTGGACTAAATTAAGAAGGACATTCATGAACTGGCTAAACGACATTCAGAAAGTGTGATGTGCAGATTTCTGACTGGCCTTTGGATTTCACTGGTGGCAAACAAATGGATTCATGCCAATCATTTCCAAAGGACAGGGCATGGCAGTCCAAATGCCAGTATTAGTACATTCCAATAGAATGTAGGATGTGCTGGATGGTGTTCATGTCCAGCCAATATATAATTAGAATGTGTGCTCCAGACGTGAAGTGGGATTAAGGCATCTCCTAATGGACTTGGGTCTTCTCTACTAATTAAAGGTTGGTAGTGCTCTTTGGTTCTGGGCATCATTCACATTCTGCCACTGCAGAAAGGTTTGGTGGATAGGACTTTGCATATTATTTAAAATCCTTCCGTTCTGATGTCTGCTTTCTTTATGGTGTTGACTACGAATACGTCAAGGCAGGTATGGACTGCATTTACTGGTCTTCGAGGTAAGTGGAGGTATTTAAGATATCTGTAAGTCAATGTGTTACTTCTTGTGCTATAGTGGGCAATGGCGTATGTGAAAATATATTTTTAAATCAATTTGAAATTTCCAATTAGAAATCAAAAAGCATGTTGTTCTAATTTTACAATATGAAGGAATTATATGTTTGAAATGCTCTCTAAAGTGAATGCTCACCTGTGACTTTTGTAAGAGCGGTGTGAATAGGCTATTCCGTGCTCCCACCATTTTATAACATTGAACCAGTTAAGAGCATACACTCGTCTGAAGCTGTGAGGCATGAGGAATATAATGTATTCTGCTTAGGACATTCTCGTTGTTTTTTCTAAATTGCAGGAACTTCCTGACTCAGAGAAAGTTACTAGACTAATTACCCCCAGTACATGTCTATGACAACCTCAGTCCCTTGTTGCAATGCTCCGTATCTGCACTGGATATTATCATCAATATTTGTTATTGGAATTAAGAGGGATATGAAAGTGAAATATTGTGAGCTTATGTTACTGGTCATTTTGGCAGCCTTCTATTCCCCTCAAACAGCTCCCACTTCCATGCAGGAGTTGTTTTGGTAGGTCGTCAGAGAAGAGGGACAGAGACAGCAGGTTTGCATGCCTTCATAGAACGCAGGAACTTATTTTCAGAAGATAAACCCCCAAAGCAGGAATCGGTCTTCAGATGAAAAATAATGTTTTTTCCCATCACGAGGGGGCTATTTGTGGACCTCTCTTGTCTTGGACCATCAAGGCTGGTAGCTGCAACTTTGGCATTCAAGTGAGGGGAAACAGCCTTTACAATGATGCCTTTACCACTCAGCCTTCGCAATGCAGGTAAGCATTTGTGCCTTTTACATGCATGCCTTTACCAAGCATAGTAAGTATTATTAAGGTAAGTAGGATATAGTTCCAATAGGAAAACCATTATTTTGTTTGATTATATCTTTGGTACCATTGATGAATCTTCAAAAAACTTTCCAAAAAGACATGTCATCGACCTCAGCTCGTTCCTGGAAGGTTGCAGGTGATTCGTCAAGTTTGGACAGAGAAAAAGGGATGTTCAAAATGCATTTTTCTCATTCATTTTAGAAAGCATGCTTTTTGTGATTTGGGGTAAATTCGTTCAGTAGTTTTTGAGAAACTAGGGCTCAAATACTTTATGTATTTCACACAGTGGAGGACCTGTGGAGCTGACAGATCCTAAGATAAGATCTGATGGTCTGCAACCATATTAACAAAGATGTGGTGGCAGCCATTGTAGGTCTTGGGGACTAAGGTGGTCATTATGAAGATGGCGGGTTGGCCCACCATGCCGGCGTTGGTGGGTGAAACCACCAGCCGGCATGGCGGGCCCACCCGCCACATAATGAACACGATGAGGGCCGCCATCAGCAGCCCTCACTCATGCCAGGCTTCCTCCATCAGGCAGCCTGGCGGCCGGTGGAAACATCATCCGACAGGGCAGCCGTGCTACCCCTCAATGTTTCTGAATCCTCCAGCGTTTCCCTGGTGGGTTTCCCTGCCAGGGAAAGGCTGGCGGAGGGGGTGCCCCTCTACTGCCCATTCACTTTGCATGGGCAGTGCAGGGGCCCCGGTGCAGTGCCCCGTCGCGCAGATCATTGCCCGATTTTCGGGCAGTGATCTGTGCGACAGGTGCAGCTGCACCCACCGCACAGAGGCATTGGTGGCAGCTCCATGTAGAGCCACCGTCAATGTCCTGCCCAGCCCTTCCTGTGGGCGGGGGGGTAGAAACAATGTTTCCGCATGCCGTCCAACAGGATGGTTCATTATTTGGCCGGCAGGGATCCGGGGACGCTGGCCGTCAGTGTTTTCACCGCCAGCATGAACACGGCGGTTGTTACTGCCGTGTTCATTATGAGGTCCTAAGTCTCCTGTCCTGGAAATACGTTTAAAACACATATAAGGAGATAGGGTTGGAATAACCTGCCCCCCTAGCCTTGGTGGGGGGTCCTAGTGGGACCAATCCTGGGGCCAAAAATGAATTTCTCTTTCTAAATTATACTGCAAATTCACATGGGATATACTTATCTCTTGTAAATTTCTTTAAAAATTGTGGGCTCCTGTGCCTTAAAAAAAATCCAGAGTAGTCCAGGGCCGGACGGGTGATGCATCATTTTATTTTGGGGAGTGGGCTGTAGATCCACCTCCCAAAGTCTCTATGAGGCTCAAGGGACCCCACCCCTGGGGCTGCTTTCAATTTGAGGGGAGGATTGGATCTCCTTTCTTCAACCTACATTAGCCCTGGGGACCCTTTCCCAGGGGCCAGATACAAACAATGTCCAGGGGATCCCACCCCCTGGCACACTGCTGTTTTTTGCCCAGGAGAGTGCACACAAAGGCATCACTCTCCTAGGAAGAAAACACAACTTTGCTCTTACCCAGACGGGAGTAGTGAAAAATGCTGCTTCTGCTCCGGCGGGTGCAAAGTGAGTAATCCGGCTCCCCTCCAGCACCACTATAAGTGCTGGCTGAGGGGGTGACTGGGATCGTGGGGCTTTGGGGCTCCCCGGCTGCACCCAACAAATAAGGACATGTTTAGTGTCCTGAGTGTGCTCAAGCCACGGTGGTGGCTGGGGAGCAGACAGATGTCATGAGGGACATGTGGCTACCCCAACAGCCCCAATGACTTTGGCAATGTGGGTGCCCCAGGTGGGAACAGGACACCCACTTTTGAAAACAAATGATGGTTCCCACCGGCAAATGGTTTTGATGCTGACTGAGGAGCTGGCTGGGTTCGTGAGAACACTGGTTCTTCCAATGGGGTTCCCAGCAAGTTTTGTAATGTGAGTAGCCTGGGAGGGCACTGGGCCACCCAGTTTACAAAAAAATGATAAAATGAATATTAAGTGAGTATCAGGAAGTACCCGTTTATTATTCACTGCTCCACTGACAGATCACCCCATATTGCCCAAAAGCTTTAGTTAATAATATTTTTTTATTCTTGGTGGTGCCCTTGGAAGAGACAGTGCCACCACCAACTTTCTTTTAATATTGTGAGGGCTTGCCGGCAATGCAGCAAACCTCCAGCAAGATTACAAAAACAAACACACAGTAAGTCTCCTGGGTCATTAAATTCATGACCCGAGGAAAGCTAACCATATGTTTTAAAACTCCTCCAGCCAGAGGTGTATGTTCTTCAGTTGGAGGGCAGAGCCCCTTGTGATTGGCTCCATGGCTGCACTTTATAGCTTGATATAGGCCCTCATTATAACCCTGGCGGTTGGTGTTAAAGTGGCGGTAATACCGCAAACAGGCCGGCGGTAAAAGAAATGGGATCACGACCATGGCGGAAAACGTCAACATAGACAGGCACTTTCACACTCTGACCGCCACGGCGGTAGCAACAAACACCGCAGTGGTAATCGCCAACAGCCAGGCGGAAGACAATGTACCGCCCACACTATTACAAGGCACCAATCCACCAGCTTTTCCGGGGAGATACCAACACCATCAAAAGCACGGCAGAAACAGTATACAGAAGGGAAACCACTCACCTCTCGACACTCAAGGAAGAACCAGGACGCCATGGAGCCTGAATTGCAGATCCTACCCATGTTGCTGTATCTATTAATACACACGAAGTGGAAAGAAGGTGGCGACGATGACGTTGAGTACTGCACCTAGCACACAGGGGAGGGGCGGAGGGAAAAGAGAGTGACACACACACACGACACGCAACACCCCCACCCACAACAACATACACACACACATATCCAATAACATCACAGACACACCCCGTCACGCCCTGGAAGAGCGCAAGAACCAAACAAAATGAGTTTAACTAATGCAATATTGGAACAATCAGATAGATCAAGAGAAGAGCAAATAATCAGTATACACAAATATTTACAGCAAGTACACAATGAAATGTCCGTGGACAGTGGTCCCAAAAACCATGGGCCAAGCCCACACATGACACCTGCCTCAAAACAGAGAGAACACTGCAGGGGCATCAGGTCGAGAAAAAAACAGGCACCTCAGGGGGAAGGGGGGGGGGCACCTCAGCCAGATGATGGCACGACGCCATTGGTCCTCGAGGGAGCTCCATGCCCATTGCCTGGTCCTGGGGAGTGCAAAGCCACAGTCTCACAAGTCTCTCAAGTGGTTTCACTGCCCACTGCTTGGTCCTGGGGAGTGCAAAGCCACAGTCTCTCAAGTCTCTCAAGTGGGTGGGTTGCCCACTGCTTGATCTTGGGGAGTGCAAGGCCACAGTCTCACAAGTCTCTCAAGTGGGTTCACTGCCCACTGCTTGGTCCTGGGGAGTGCAAAGCCACAGTCTCTCAAGTCTCTCAAGTGGGTTCACTGTCCACTGCTTGGTCCTGGGGAGTGCAAAGCCACAGTCCCTCAAATGGATGCCTTTCTCCACTGGTTCTGGCGGGGGCTTTGTGCCCAGAGTGCTTTATCCTGCCAAGGACTGGGTGAGTGGATGCCTTTCTTCACTGGTTTTGGAGGGAGCTTTGTGCCCAGAGTGCTTCATCCTGTCAAGGACTGGGTGAGTGGATTCCTTTCTTCACTGGTTCTGGAGGGGGCTTTGTGCCCAGTGATGCTGCATTTGGGATGTGGCAGTTGACTTCATCTCATCTGGGTGTCTTAGCCACGCGATGTACCTGGAACAAGTAGCATGATACTTCATGGAGGCAGAGCCACACGCCATCCTGCGGTGACTTAGCCTGCCAATTGCTGGTTCGTGTCAGTGCTGGAGGTGGTGTCTCAAGTGGTGTGTCCAGGACGTCACCTGCAGACTCTGATGGCTGCACACTGGGGATGGGGCTGACGTCCAACATAGTGGCATCGGCTGTGCACGTGGCGGTGCTGGTGGTGGTGCAAGTGGCGGTGTCTGCGGCGGAGATGCTGCCAGTGGTCGCCGTGGTGCAAATGACTGTTGTGGTGGATGGAGACACCATACTGTCTCCGGCAGCCTCGGATGGCTGATCCTTGGGGAGGATGCTGCAGACCGACGTTGTGGCAGCGGCGGTGCAGGTGGCGATGGAGGTGGTGGTCAGAGCGGCGGTGGTGACTGCGGTGCATGTGGCTGCCATCCCTGATGATATGGTGGTCACCAACACCTCACCAGGAGACATCGTGCCCAGAGGTGATGTGCCCTTTGGGTTGTGGCCCTTCCCCATCTTGACAGTCGCTGCAGGGACCTTGGCACTGTCCAATCAGGGGTTTGGGCGAGGATTTGCTGGGTGGGTGGTGTGACTCTGCTGGAAGCCGGCCCCTTTTTGACCTTTGCAGATGGTGGAATAGGGTGGTCCTTCTTTTCTGTCGGTGGCACAGTGGCAGCTCTGACGGGTGCCCCCTTAGACCATACTGGAGTAGCAAGGACCACAGCGGATGTAGATTTGGTGGCTGAGGTGCTGGGCTGGGATCAAGCCATCCTGGTCATAGGGGATGGACGGGGGGGAGGTGTAGGGAAGAGGTTAATGTTAGCTAGGAAAAGGTTTTTTGACACACTGGGATGGGAAGATGGAGGGGGTTTGCGAGTGGAGGAAGAGGTAGTGGTTGTAGGAGGTGTACGTCTGCTGAGTTTGGGTGAAGGTGCATGGGTTGGAGGCTGTTGTGAGGTGGATGGCTTTTGAGTGGGTGTGTGTCTGCGTTTGTGTACTTTGGGAGGAGGGCTTACAGACACACTGGGAGAGGACACAGGGGACGTGTGAATGGTAGTGGGGGTGGTGATTGCACATGAGCGGTGTGTAGTGATGGGCGTGCTGGTGATGGAGGCAGTGGCTGATGATGTAGTGCATGAAGGTGTGAGTGGAGACGAGACTGGGAGGGAGGTGGAGGACATTAAGGAGGGGGACACAGTGGAGGAAGTGGATGTTGGTATGTGTGCATGGGTATGGTGCTTGTGTGAGTGCCTGTGGGATGTGTGGTGCTTATGTTTGCCGGAGCCACTTTTGTGTGTTGATGTGTGTGCATGCTGGTCTGATGGTGTGCTTGGGATAGGCTGAGGTAGAGGGGATTGGGTCTGGGTAGTGGAAGTTGGAGGGGGGAGGCTGGACACAAGGACAATGGCTGCCATCAGTGCTGAGACCAGAGCCTGAAATGCTCTCTGTTGGGCCGCCATGCCAGAATGAATGCCCTCCAGGTATGCATTTGTTTGCTGCAAATGCCTCTCCACACCCTGGATGGCATTCAGTATGGTTGACTGCCCAACAGAGAGGGATCTCAGGAGGTCAATAGCCTCTTCACTGAGTGCAGCAGGGCTGACTGGGGCAGGGCCTGAGGTGCCTGGGGTGAAGGAGATGGCCACCCTCTTGGGTGAGCGGGCACGGGAAACACGCTGAGGGGCTGCTGGGAGGGCGGTGCTGGTGGGGGGGGTGGCAGCTGTACCTGTTGTTGGTGTGGGCACAGAGGTGTCCGGCACCAACAGGGACCTTCCATCAGAGGAGGAGTCTCTGTCGCTGGTATCCCCTCCTATCTCCATCATGGAGCTCCCCTCGCCCTCCGTCCCACTGGTGCCTTCACCCTCCGTGGATTCACCCTCATGGGCCATGTGGGATGCAGCTCCCTCCATCACCGGTGTCACTGCTCCTCCACCAGATGATGCTAATGCACACAAGGACAGGGTGACAAAACAAGAAGTGGGAGACAGAAAACACACATGGTCAATGCCAGCAACACCACTATCGTTGGCAGACACAACCCACAGGGAGCAGCCTTTTGCACTAGGCCATGCACTAGCACTTAGTAGGAAATTCACCAGGCATTGGGGTACAATGCCTAATACCATTTGCTGCACACCTGGAACCCACAGGAGCCTGCCCAGTTGTAGATGCCAACTAAAAATATTGGCGTTGTAGTGCCTCAGAGCCTGCCCAACAAGGGACCTAACCTATCAAGTTCGCCCTGGGCTAGGTGAACACACAGCCCACATCCCCCACCCAGACACTTCGTAAAGCACGCAGAGCCAGCTTAATTACACTGTACTCACCCCCTTGTGGCTGCTGTGATGGCCTCAAGCACCCATCCAACTCCGGATATGCCACTGCCAGGATCCGGAACATCAGGGGGGTCATGGTGCAACGGGCACCCCTTCCATGTTGGGAGGCCAGCGCCAGCTGGGCCTCCGCTGTCTTCTTGCTCCAGGTGCACAGGTCCTCCCATCTCTTGCGGCAATGGGTGCTCCGTCTATGATAGACCCCCAGGGTCCACACTTCCTTGGTGATGGCATGCCAATAACCCTTCTTCTGGTGGGCACTGACCTAGAGGAAAGGTACAGGAGGAAAGCAAATTACTCACCCGTCTGGACCATCATACTCATTGCCCACCAGTTCCCACCCATGCCCTGACCCACTTACACTCTCCATCCTCACATGCAGGCCTCAGCCCCCCCAAATGTATCTTCCATCCACACCACTCGAAACAGGCATTGCCCATGCATCATGCTCACATTGTATTCACCTGTTTGTCTGGAGGACCGTAGAGTTGTGTGTACTGGGGGAGGACCCCATCCACCAGTTTGTCCAACTCCTCCACGGTGAAGGCAGGGGCCCTTTCCCCAGACACTCAAGCCACTGTCGCTTCCAGAATCAGGTCACAGCAGC
This sequence comes from Pleurodeles waltl, assembly GCF_031143425.1. Classification (NCBI taxonomy): domain Eukaryota; kingdom Metazoa; phylum Chordata; class Amphibia; order Caudata; family Salamandridae; genus Pleurodeles; species Pleurodeles waltl. Next base: position 802,310,619 of record NC_090446.1, read on the forward strand.
ACTTGCAGTGTAGGTCCTCTCCTGTTGAAGGTCAGGTATCATGTGAGTGAACATATAGAAAATGGTTGTCACGTCTGCAGCGGTGCGTACCGTGACCACCGGCGTACATTGTCATTGGCTCCTGGAACCGATAGGGTCCAATGATAACCAATGTTGAATTGTGCGGCGGTCTTCGACCGCCTATCGCAACGCTGCACAATGCCAGCGCAGTTACCTCATTTCCCCTTGTACCTCCTCACAAGTCAGGCAGCTGCCATTTCAGGGGGCACATGGCATGGCACCTAACCAATTTGGCAGATATACGGACAAACTACGCCACACACAGATTTTCTCACATTACTGCAAACACACTTGTGCAACCTATGTGATACATGACCCTCTGCTCGCCATTCTCCTTCATAGGGCACATCCGCTGAGGCAGATGATGAGATGGCGTCAACCTCCGGTGTACAGCGGACCAGTACATCTCTCATGTGAAAGCAAAGTATCGTGGCTCTGTGCATGACGCCTACATTTTGAGGAATAGCAGCATCCCTTATGTGATTGGCCAACTCCAGAGGCAATGTGTGTGGCTAATAGGTGAGCCCAAGGTCCCCAAACAGTATGAGTAGGTGTCTGTGTATGGGGTAGTCTAAGGGTTAATGTGTGTCTAACAGTTATCCCTCGACATTTGCAGGTGACTCTTTCATGGCTACTGACCCCAGTGAGGAATGCCAGAACAAGGGCAGAGGAACGCTACAATGAAGCACATGGGCGAACTAGGCGGATTATTGAGAGGACGTTCGGCCTCCTGAAGGCCAGATTCTGGTGCCTCCATTTAACAGGTGGCTCCCTATACTACTCACCGAAGAAGGTGTGCCAGATAATTGTGGCATGCTGCATGTTGACCAACCTGGCATTGAGACGCCAGGCGCCGTTGATGCAGGAGGATGGGCCTGATGATGGTCTTGTGGAAGCGGTGGAGTGAGGAAGAGGAGGCAGAGGAAGAAGATATTGACAACCGAACGAACATCATCATGCAGCACTTCCAGTGACACACAGGTAAGAGACTGTAACTGCTCCTCACATTTCTGAATACTGTAGGACAATGTATAGGTCAGCCTCCTCACCTCTGTCTATGGACACTGACAGTTCACTTTGGCTTTCAATTTTTCAGATCTGGGTACCTCATTCTGCCTTCTGCTATATGTACTGCTGCCCAACAACTATCATACATTGGTATGAGCAAACAAACATTTACATTGATATTTGTTGGTGATGTTGTAATAATACATTTGTGAAAGATCAGACTGACTCCAGATTGGTTTGTGATTCAAGGGTGTTTATTTAGGGGCTAATGTGTATAGGGGGATGTGGAAGGGGCTGGGTAGATGGTGGAGGAAGGTCCATAGTAGAGTCCAGTCTCTTGGTATCACAGGTGCATTGTCCAATGGGGCATAGGAAGGGGAGTAATGGCAGTTCAAGGGGACAGGGTGACTTAGTGCAACAGAAGGGGGACAATCGGGAGGGTCCTATTTCCTGGCAGGGGTCTTGGCAATGTTTTCTGTCTTCTGCCTGGATCACAGGGACCGTTTGCAGGGTGCTTCTCCTTCTGCAGAGGTGGGGTGCTGGTGGGCTGTGGCGGTGCCTCCTGTCCCCTAGCACCGGCTGAGGTGGAGGGCTGTTCCTCGATTTGGCTAGTGTCAAGGGCCCTTTGTTGTGCCACTACCTCCCTCATGGTCTTGCCTCTGTCAGCCAGCACCCCTGCTATGGTGACTAGGATGGTGTAGATGTTGGTGAGGTCCTCTCTGATCCCCATTTTTTGTCCCTCCTACAGCCACTGGATCTCCTGAAACTTGGCCAGTACCGTGCCCATGGCCACCTGGGAATGGTGGTATGCTCCCATGATGTTTGATAGTGCCTCGTGGAGGGTCGGCTCCCTGGGCCTGTCCTCCCCCTGTTGCACAGCAGTCCTCCCAGCTTCCCTGTTGTCCTGTGCCTCCATCCCCTGAACCGTGTGGCCACTGACCCCAGGTCCCTGATCGTCCTGTGTTAATGGGGTTGCCTGGGGTCCCTGTAGTGGTGGACACACTGCTGAGTGTCCTGGTGACAGTGGCATGGGCCCGCTGGGTGGGTGCTGTGGTGGTGTTTCCTGAGGGGGGAGGTTCTGTGGTGGCTTGGGACTGTGTCAGGGGAACCGACTGTCCAGAGGTCCCTGATGGGCCAGGTTGGTCATCTTGATCCAGGTGTGCAGAGATGCTGTCGTCACTGTGGGCCTCTTCTGTGGAGGGACTGGATATGGCTGGCACCTCCTGTCTGATCATGTTGGGTAGGGGTCCTGTTGGTGTGTAAATGAATTGTTATTTTAACTGTGTGTGCCATCTTGTGCAATTGGTGTGTTTTCCTCTATTACTGTGCTTGCACTGTCGCCTTGGCCCTTGTGTGAGTGATGTTTGTGTGCCCTGGGTGAGTCTCTCTATTGGACATTCTTTGGTGATGGGTGTCCATACTTATCTGTGATGGGTGTCCATGCATTGTTGGTGCATGTAGGGCTTGGTTGTGGGAGTGGTGGGGCGTGATGGTGGGGTGTGTGGGAGATGGTGGAGTCATGGGAGTGAGGGTGAGGGTGGGAGTATGTGATGGCATGCAGGTAGGGTGGGGGGATCTAATAGTAAAGATATGACTTACCAGAGTCCAGTCCTCCTGCTACTCCTGCAAGGCACTCAGGATGCATTATTGCCAAGCCTTGCTCCTCCCATGTTGTTAGTTGTGGGGGAGCAGGTGGGGGTCCACCACCAGTCCTCTGTACGGCTACCTGGTGTCTGGATACCACAGAATGCACTTTCCCCCATAGGTCGTTCCACCTCTTCCCAATGTCATCCCTTGTTCTTGGATGCTGTCCCACTGCGTTGACCCTGTTGACAATTCTCCGCCATAGCTCCATCTTCCTTGCAATGGACATCTGCTGCACCTGTGATCCGAATAGCTGTGGCTATGCCCAGATGATTTACTCCACCATGACCCTCAGCTCCTCCTCAGAAAACCTGGGGTGTCTTTGAGGGTCCATGATGTGGTGTGAGTGATGTGTGAGGTGATGGTTGATGTGATGTGTGAGGCGATGTGTTGGGGTGTGTGGTGTGATGTGCGAGGATGGTGTATGAGTGATGGTGTTGTGTGCCTCTGGACGCTGGTGTGGTCTTTGCTTTTCTCTCTCTCTGCTTCTTCTAAATCTTTCGGTGTAAGGGGTTGTGGGTAATGTGGGTGTGTTTTATATTGGATTGGGCGTGTGGGTGTGGTGTGTGAATGTGTGTCAGGTGTGTGTAGTGTGAATTGTCCAATGTGGTGTAGTTTTGTAAGTGTATGTGTATTTTGAGCGCGGCGGTGTGTACCACCAATGGATTACCGTGGTTGAATGACCACCGCGTTGATTCGTGGGTCATGATACTGTGGGCGTATTCCTGTTGGTGTAACGGTGATGGTTTTGCTATAGCCAGTTTATCAATGACCTTTGGTGTGGCGGACTTGTGTGGGTGTCTGTATAGTGGCGGAATTCTCAGTGTGGGTCATAATACCCCTTGCTGATTTCTGCCGCGGACACAGTTTGTTGGCGGCCGTCGGCACGGCGTTCAGCGGGGTTTACCGCCAGGGTTATAATAAGGGCCACAATGTTTAAATAATTGATGATTCATTATATTGAACAGGATCACACACCTGATGGCATGAAATGGGTCATTCTGGAATGTGTAACGGACATAGGTACCTATATTAGAGGACTTAATGATGATGTCCCATGGTCCAAACTTGCATAATATTATACAATATATATACTGACTTCCTAGTAACTTTGACCTTCTCTACTTCTTCAATATCCTACCTCATACCCCTCTATGATCACCTTCAATTCATTAAGAGTGCCAACACTTTATTGACCTAATACCCCTTTTTATCATGAGGTACATTCAACTTAAGATTTAGATGGTCATTAAGTTTTTGGCGGGATGCCCCGCCGCCAACCGTGATGGCGGTCAATGAAAGACCGGCAGTGTTGGCGGCCGTCATCCTGCCAAATAATGACTCAAGGAGCCTCACTGCCATTGATGGCGGTGAGGGCCGCCATGCTGGCGGTCGGTGGCGGGGTGGATGCTGCTGCACCCTCACCGCCATGTCAGACCATACACCGCCATGCCTATAATGAAGCAGTTATAGACGTGGCATTGTATGGAGAGGCGGTGATGGCGGTGGAGCAGCATCCAAGAAGCCTGTTCCCTCCCGGAGCAGCATGACGGAAGAGGTAAGTGCCCCTCTTAGGGGCGGGGGTGGGGGGTGTGTGTGCGAGTGCATGGGGTGTGCGTGAGTGTATGTGGGGGGATGTGTGTCTGAGTACATGTTTGTGTGCGTGCATGTAAGTGAATGGGTGCATGTGGATGTAGGGGTTTGGGGGACCTGTATGTAGGGGTGGGGGGGTCGGGGATGGTGAGCGTCCGGTTGGGGGGACCTACATGGGGATTTGTGGGTGGAGGGTTGGGGGTCAGTTTTCAGGGTTCGGGTGGGGGCTGTTCTAGGGGCTTTGGGGGGGTAGGTGTAGTGGAAATGGGGGATGGGCCTGGCATGTCAGATACTGGTGACCCGTATGCTTTCCGACAGACATTCCCTGGCAGGGTAACACGTCAGGGAATCCCTGGTGGAAATGGGATCATAATCCCACCGCCTGTCTGGCCTCCACTGCCGGGTCGAATGTGCCCACAGTCAGCCCGGCGGTTGATTCTGGCCTGGCAGTGGGTGGTAGTGAACTGGCTGCTTTGCAGACAGTTCACTAGTGTGTTCAGAATATGGCGGTCTGGACCGCCATGCCGTTGGCGGTAATGACAGCCACCGCCAGCGTGGTGGTCCAGACCGCCATGTTCATGACCACCTTAGTCTCTATTCTTTAGGATGGAACCTTATTAATTTCATTGAGAGATGGCACATTTTTCTTGGGTGCTTGCCTTTAGCCATTAACATTACCTTCAAATATGTTTTGATTTTATATTTTAAGATGGATGCCATTGTTCTAAAATTCAAGTATTTTTCTCACACTCTAAGATGGCCACTGTCTTTTCCTGACCCCTCTACTAGTCCTTTTTCTTTTTCTACTGTGGATGTCCTGTTATTTATAAGTCCTGCCCGCTGCTCCACTTTTCACTTCAGGGTGCGCGGAGCTGGGATAGGTGTGATGGACCCGTCAAACTATTGAAAAGTAAGTGCCTTCTTGTTCTTACTAGTCCCATGCCGGTTCTGTCTGACCGTGTGGGGTTCTCTTCAATTTTGGGCCTCTCCAACGATGGCTGTTTGAATACCTCATGTAACTGTTATCACTAGCAAATTCATTACGATCACTATTCTGTAGTTACCCATTTAGGATCCGATTGAAGCATCATGTATATGTCTCTTGGTGGGAGCTATCTAATTACCCCAGAATGGCATTCTACATGCTAGCGAATTTGATTTTTGACTTAAGGTCACAACTGTACCAGGATGATGATGATTGAATGCTTTAAAGTCCCATTATTCATGTGTGAACGCCCTTCCGTAGAAACTGTCCCAGGAGGTGGGGGCACTTGATACCACATTGCGCCATCACAAAAGGTTGCACTATCTATTATATCTTGGTGAGAGCTGTCATGTGTTCAGCTACATTATTACAGGCAATTTATCATGACCGTTTTTACCTTGTGGAACATTACTATATTACTTCTGTACACTGTGAGATGCGTATGGTCTAGGGCGCAGTGAGTTGTGCAAGTGCGTAGTTATTTTTGCACATTTTTCCTGTTGTTGATACTTAACCACTTTAATTAAGATGTACGATATGGCCTACAATGTGCTTTTGTGCTTGATCTCATTACATCATCTTTTTATCCTATAGTTCTGGCAATATGTAAGAGTTATCTATGAAGATACCCTCTGACTATATTCCTTTGCATCCACATATATTTAGATTTTCATATTTACTGGACCACGTAAGCCCGGTGCTATCCCTATGGGGCCCATCCTCTAATACGAGGAGGGTAAGGATGGCAGTCTTTGATGACTAGAAGTGGACATTCACTTACCTTCATGACTTGTTGAGAATATCACAAGGGGTTTTCACCAGTGTGGCTTGTTTTACACTTTTTTTCTGTGCACCTTGTGTTATTATAATACTGTGCTTCATATTTTGTTTTTTCTTTCAGGTTCCTGTTATGCATATTTAATTTATTTCACTACAAGAGTGAGGATTAGGTATGTCTTTTTAGGTCCTAACAAATCTCACCTTAAATTTTTTTGACTATTTGAGTGAGAAACATGTTGACCTTTTTCATTTTGGCAGTATAGGGACTTCCGATTCTGCCCATACCAAATCCCTAGACTATATGGTTTGTGGTCATTAGACACCATACTTGAATAGGGTAAAGTATACATTAATCTTATTTTACCCTTACTTATTATGTTTAATCTTGACAGAGGCTCATTTTCTTAATAAAAATTTCTATTTTCATTGTTCCCTCTAGTCAATTTTAACAGCATTCTTCACCAATCCCACATAACTGCACTCACCTACCGACAAACATCTCTAATAAAAGATCTCGGGTAAAGAGCCCCCTTGAGGAGCCAGTCAGACATTACAGTGCCGGCCTGACGAGGAGCAAAGCGCAATGTTGAAGCATGTCACCAAACGGTGAGTGAGGGCTCTTATTCCTGATTTAGGATGCCCAAAGGGACCTACCGATCTCTCCCAGATTGGGATTAGATCTGCCATCTCTATTGTGGAACTGTGCATCCATTGTTTTGTAAAGAAGACTTCAACACTTGTTTAATGTTTCTATTTAAAAATGCTTTAATAAAAATAACTTGAGACAATCACTGTTATTAAACTCTTCAATGTGTTACTTTATCCAATTTCATTTGATTATGATTGTTGGTGACTTTTGGTCAAAGCCAATAGGTCTGCTTTATGTATTTTGATCTGCTGACCTGTTGATAAAGCACAACTCTTTTGTATTTTTTATATTTTGACACTTTGAGAGAGCCAGTCTGTCTGCCTTACTTAAAATGATACCCTTTATATTGTTACATTACATAACGGTGCACTGTGAGGGGTAGAGGACAGGTGGGTTAGGTGTAGGGCCTGACCCAACTCCATGCTCGTGGGGCATATAGGAGCAGGTTGAGGCCCTGGGTCCAACTCCACTCAGCCCATAGTGATGGACATCTTACTTTATGTATAAATAGCCATAAAAATTCACTGAAAAAAACAACATTGAAAGTGACATTATGTTTAGGAATTGTAATAATATTAGTTTACATTTAAAAAATAATACTTAGAAATTAATTGAAAAAACAAAGGTTAAATGGACATTACAGTTAGGTGAAAATGTCACTTGAAACATACCATTTTAAATTAACAAAGCCACTGAAAGTCACTAAGTGAAGTTTTCTCAAGTAACTATAACTCATGCCCTAAATTAACTATAACTTACATACTTGACATGGTGTAGATGGTGTACACATTGTAAATGTAAAGTAAAGGATATATGCTTCAGGTAAGGTTCTGGGTCTCAAGATGTGGTCCTGGATGCAGGTGATATAGGATATAGGGTAAATAGTGAATTAACTATTGAATAATGCAACTGTTGCATGTGGTGATACATGTGTAAGTTAGGTTTCCTTTAAGCTGTGTGCTTGGGCGTCCGCCAATCATTTGTTTGCTTGCCAAGCACATAGACTCTAAAAGCAAGCACTCAGAAACATTGGAACACAATGGTAACGATTACCACCACCCAGGAGTGGACTGTTTAATTCACTATTGGAACCTACATGAGATGTTTTAGAATGGATTAGATGTTTAGATGCATTTCTGCTTGTCTTCACCTTTTTCCTCATTAGCATCTTAAGAGATAAAGCTGTTACCAAATTCTATGACACCTTTGTGCAGCCGCTCCTGCCCCCACGTGAACTAACGTAAGATATTCGAAGGACTTTTGCCCATTTATTACAACTAATGAAATTTAAATTGCCTTTATTGAAAGTTAATTAAATAATGTCAGAATGTAGTGCAGGCAAGGGTCTCTCAGCAGAAGCTAGAAATAATTTAGTTCTAGGACTCCCTATCACCGAGTCAAAATCAAAACCCTGCTAGCACCAACTTACAAACATTTATTAACATGTGAATCACAAAATAATAAGATTGTTTTAGTACAATAGTTCTGTACAATAATCACAAAATAATAAAATTATTTTGGTGCAATAGTTCTATGTGGCCCACAGCCCTTGGCACCGCACCGACCCCCTCAGACCACGCCCGCAACCTCGGCTTCATCTTGGACCCTCTTCTCACCATGACCAAACAAGTCAACGCCATGTCCTCCGCCTGCTTCCTCACCCTCCGCATGCTCCGCAAGATCTTCCGCTGGATCCCCGCCGACACCAGAAAAACCGTGACCCACGCCCTCGTCACGAGCCGCCTGGACTACGGCAACACCCTCTATGCTGGGACCACCGCTAAACTCCAAAAACGCCTGCAACGTATTCAAAACGCCTCGGCCCGCCTCATCCTCGACGTACCCCGCAACAGCCACATCTCTGCACACCTGAGACACCTGCATTGGCTCCCAGTCAGCAAAAGGATCACCTTCCGACTTCTCACCCACGCACACAAAGGCCTCCTCAACAGAGGACCGGAATACCTCAACCGTCGCCTCAGCTTCTACGCCCCCACCCGTTTCCTCCGGTCCTCTGGCCTCGTGCTCACTGCCGTCCCTCGCATCCGCCGCTCCACGGCGGGTGGGAGGTCCTTCTCCTACCTGGCAGCCAAGACCTGGAACACCCTCCCCACCAGCCTCAGGACCACCCAGGACCACTCTGCATTCCGGAGACTCCTCAAGAACTGGCTTTTCGAGCAGCAGTAACCCCCCCCCCTTCCCCCTAGCGCCTTGAGACCCCCACAGGTGAGTAGCGCGCTTTATAAATGTTAATGATTTGATTTGATTGTAATCAGCGAGATCTATAATCTTGACAGAGGCTAAGATATTGTGTGAAAGTGCTGCGTCATGTTACTCTGAACCTTACAGATGCCAGCCTCTTCGTGTTATGAAGAAAAATCCAAGGAAGCGTTAATCGCCTTCAGGGAAACTGTCACACGGCGCAGATATGCAAGTTTTTGTTCCAAATTTCCATTACACGGGCATAATCTTGTGCAATTTCACTATACTTGTTGCACAAAATTCTTATAAATTACACTATTACGCAACGACGCACGGGAACAATGTGAATGATGAGCAGAACACTCATGTCTGCTATGTTCTTTGAGCTATTTTATACCAAAAAAATCCCTGTGTCTGCATTTCCCGCTAGAATAAAACACCAAGGGCCAGATGTAGGTAGGTTTCATATTGAGAGTTGCAATTTGCGAGTCATAGCGACTCGCAAATTGCAACTCGCAATATGAAATGCAGGAAGGTGTCTCAGACACCTTCTGCGACTCGCTATGGGGTCGCAAAGACCCACCTCATGAATATTTATGAGGTGGGTCGCAGTTTGCGACCCCATAGCGAGTCTAGGCACTCAGAGGGATGGTGGCCTGCTGGAGACAGCAGACCGTCATGTCTGTGACTGCTTTCTTAATAAAGCATTTTTTTTTTCTTTTTGCAGCCCTTATATGAAATTTTCTCTCACCTCCAAACTATGAGCCTTCTACAGTATATTCTGTCTTTATCCTCCAGTCCACACAAACATTAATGCCCTTACCATGAGTCAGGGAACAGGAGGCATTTGGACTCCCATTGCTCCTAATTGTACCAACAGTGAAGAAGAGTTTATCCTCAAGCATATTATTGCCTCACACCGCAGAACACATTAGTGGCATAATTGGGTGTAACATGTGGTGAATATCGTGGGGCAAGTGGATGTGCATGCTGTAGGATGGGGTAGGATTTAGCACGCATGTGATTTTATAGGTGTTAGTATAGTATGTAAGTAGTAATCTAACCTGAATTTTATATAGGTGGTGATGAGGTGTGTGTGTGTGTAAAGTGGGACATCAGATGTAGGTGACAGGATACCAAGATGTTCCATAGGGTGTAAGTTGTGGTGTTGATGGTGCTAAAGGGTGGAGAATGTAGGAGGTGGTGTAGGGTGTAATTTGTGCAGCCTGTCAATGAAATTGAATATAGATGACATAGTGCAAGGTATAGGTTTGACTGTATGTTTGTTTGCTTTGTAAAGGTCCAAACGCCGATAAAATATAGCAAATTCCTGAAACTAAACTAATGAACAAGCTATACAAAAATACATGGCTAGACCTCTCCGTCTTAGGGTGGTCTTCTACCAAAATGTTTTGTCTTCACTACTTCTGTTTTGCTGAATTCATTTTAGTTGGACTTAGCACTCTGCACACTTTATCACTGCTAAAGTGCTTGTGCTCTCAGCATTAAATATAGCAAAACTGACTTTTATCCAACTGTCACATTTAATTTACTTGTACATTGCTTGTACATTGCTAGTAAAGTGGTAATACAGGTGCCCAGGGCCTGTAAATAAAAGCTATTAGTGGGCCAGCAGCACTGATTGTGCCATCCACTTAAGTGGCCTTTTACAAGTAGTTAAGTGGCATTGTACTTAATTATTGGTAGTAAGTGTTATTGCAGCCTGTTGTGTAAACTACCATTTCAACTTGGCAAAATAATACTCTTGCCAGGCACAAACCTCATTTTTTAGTACATGTAGTTAACCCCTAATGTGGGTCCCGAACAGTTCACAGGGCAGGGTGTAGTGCATTTATAAAATTAAGCATGTACTTTTAAGCTTTACAAAAAAACAAAACAAAGATAGACAGGAAGAAGAGAAAAGTAATATTTTAGTAAATAGGAAGGACATGAGCCAGCATGGAAAAAAGGAGTATAGATGCGATGCAGGGAAAGAGAGGGGTTGGTGATGACACAGTAGTGAGAAGATAACAGGGAAGCTGGGAGCAGAGAGGAATTTGCAGGAGTGGAACCTAATGGGTGGTCCAAGGAGTAGTGGACTCCTCCAGTGGCATCCAAGATTAACTGGCCCACCTTAATCCAAGAGGATTGCAGCCACACCAGGTGACTGATGAGGGACCAAAGGAGCGGGAGTGCGAAGCTGGGAATTGCTCACAAATAATCTTTTTTTACCAGTGTCTGATGATTGAAACACTGTGTAACGTGACTAAGGAAACGGTCAGCACTGTGTTGTATTAACAACCATGAAGTATTTACAAAACCTAAAGGAGAGACAAAACACATTCAGAACACAATAGTGGGAAAGTAGACCATGTTGAATAACTCCAATCCACGAATAAGAAATAACCGTGTTAAGTTCAAAATAGAACTGATTGATTTAATTAATTAATAAAAGTATTGAAGTATTTTTTTTGTTTATGACCTACCTGATATTTTGTTCGGTTCCATCCTAGGGACATCACGGGAAAGAGAGACACTTGCCATATCCTGGGGGGAAAGGAAATGAGGAGAAGCAGTTGGGACTGAAAACTCAGTCATGGTGTGATTATCAGGTAAAATACAAATATTGACAATATGGCCAAAAAAACTGTGAGATTGGATGACATCCTAGAAACTTAGGCTCATATTTATGGCATAAGGCCGTATTTATCCAACACTGTGCATTCCTGTCCTTTCCTACTGAGGTTGCGCCCTTTTGTCAGCCTAGCGACAAAGCAGGCACTCTTGCACCATGGTGCAAGGGGGCCAGCGTTTAATGCAGGATTGTTTTTGTGCAGAAAGGGATACCTTCTTGCGTAAAAACAATCCTAAGAGGCTTTTTTCCTCTTTCTATGTGTGCTGCACCTATGGCCTCCCATTGCACTTCTCCTGGGGAGGCATATCATTTTGGCCCATTCCCAGGATTACAAGTTCTTGTAAATCTGGGAATGCTTCAAAATCAATGTATGTTGCTTGGGAACACCCATGCAACACCCATAAAAACACCTCCCGGGCACAGAGTAATGTAATGCAGCAACTTACACTGTGCTATATTGCTCAAGATTTATGAAGCCACACAGGGCCATGCAAGGTGGCCTTGCATGGCTTCATAAATCTTACTTAAAGTCCAACTGGTAATTGATATATCAAAGATCATAAAGCATTCTGATTTGCCAAAGGTATCAGTCTAATGTATGTTGAAGGGGCATCATCCAACAGAAATCGATTACATGACTTCAAATTGCAACATCAACCTCAATTCCCAGGTCTGCCATGGGAACATCTTACATCCATGTAGCTCCATAAGATGTTGAAACATTTCTATAGTTTGTTAGTCCATCTATAGCGGAAGTTCCAATTTCAAGGACACAATTACACTTTCTCTCTATGTCTAAACAATAGGGCCTATTACCAAAAGCCAGCCTTTTCATGGGAATGAAGTCTGAAAGAAAGCTCATGTTAAAGAGTGAATCAGCATTTCCTGCACAGTCTTGAAAATACAAGCTTAACAGGCAAGAATTACAGCAATACATTTTATTAATACCTTTTAATAAAACAAATATAATTTGCAAATTTATAAGTTCACATGAAGAAGATATCATTAATATGGGTAATACATTTCATTTTAAACAGGGAAACTTTGTTAATGCATTTCAGTAGACATAATGGAGAAGTAAACTCATTTTTGCACACATTTTGAAGTCCTTAATCATTAGAAATGTAATATTGTTTCAATACATTCTATCAGTCAAGAGTCCAAATTGCATCATTATATCAGTTCAATCCATCTAACATTTGATTTAATTCAAATACCACCTATGTCAAACTCTACAATATAAACAAATACACATTGATAAATTATCTGTCTGTATCAACAAGGACAACCCAATACACCCATGGGACATGGGGTAAATATAACCACAGCTATAAAATTGTCTTGTGGGACAGATTCAAGTAGAGAAATGTGCCAAAAAGTCCAAGAGCTCCATAGTTAATTAACATCAATCAAAATGGTCTAATAAATGGCAGATACATTCATAATATATAGTGAATGTACCCATATGTGCCCATTATTGCAAATGAAGCCTGAAACATTTAAAGGAATACAAACTAAAGCTGTGCTGGTTTCACAAAATTATTTACATTTATTTCAGTATAGTAAAATATGTCCTATATACACAACGGTGTGATAAAGTTAATCACAAAAGTGTGTGTGATGCAGTGCTCACATATAAAATGAACAAGTACAAATAAGCCAAACATACAATACACTGTACATTTCTGAGTAGGTATTCTCAAATTAATGACTGTCGGGGATAGTCAATGTTTCAAGGCTTAGCCATCAACCATATGGGAAAAAGGTCGTTGTTTTGACCTCACACCACGTAGGAGGTCTCCTCAGGACACCACATTTCACCACAGACACCTATGAAAATCAAGTAAACCAAAAGGAAATCCAGCATTACAGAGTCATAATCATTCCTCAAGTGATATAATCCCAGCATCATAAAGGGAGCCATATCATGCACTCACAACATATTTGTCAAACAACCACTGCTTCCTGAGCTTGAAATAAGACAATACATGTGACATCCACACAGAGCTATAAAATGTCCACCAACTGGGTGAGGGACCACATCACAGTGTCCATCACCAAGTGCTAATGCGTCAAATTGTATGCAATCACAAAGTAAGTACCTTACAAGGTTGTGTATGTATTTAAGTGAGCCTAATAGATTAATATCTCTAGTCGGTACCTAGAATACAGTGGGGAACATCTGCATTAATAAAACATAATAACTCAATAATATGAGTCCACTTGGTGGCATTTAACAGTAATGTAGCTTACAACTCTCATTAACCAAGCATGGAGGAATGGTGTCCAATGTTCTCCAATTAATTCTTTATCCAAATAATCACTGTTGGCACAGAAAAAACATAACTCAAACAACAAGTAATATCATAATGTGAATCTGGTTGCGAAATGCTCATCCATTCAGCACTTACTATTCGCTTATCCTCCAGAAGGACAATTTCCTCTTATCAGGGCACTGCTAGGGGATACACAAACAAGTCAGGCTCAAATGGGCATACAATGGTTGCGCCAGGTCTCTCTTCCTACATTTGCGTATGCATACCATTGGGAACACATGGCCAATGCACTGCGTTATCTGTCTAGCGGGACATCTAACCACTAGAACGGCAACCTTCAGCCACCATTTTGGATGTAACTGAGTGAAAACTAACTAATAGGAGCTGCTTCCTAATACAGAGTGACAAATCCAAACATTAAGAGCCACTTCCTAATACATCATGACCATGGCCCAACATCTAGGCCTTGCCTAGCCACAAAACCTTCCATGCCTGATATTACTCTTATATATGTTAGGCAAAAAAACGACCTCTTTAAGAAACTTAGGGCCAGATGTAGGTAGGTTTCCTTTTGCGAGTTGCAAATTGCGAGTCCCAGCGACTCGCAATTTGCAACTCACAAAAGGAAATGCAGAAAGGTGTCTCAGACACCTTCTGCAACTCGCTATGGGGTCGCAAAGACCCACCTCATGAATATTTATGAGGTGGGTCGCAGTTTGCGACCCCATAGCGAGTCTAGGCACTCACGGGGATGGTGGCCTGCTGGGGACAGCAGACCACCATGTCCGTGACTGCTTTCTTAATAAAGCAGTTTTTTCTTTTTTCTTTTTGCAGCCCGTTTTCCTTAAAGGTAACTGCGAGTAGATTTGCGACCGCTTTCGCGGTCACAAATCAACTCTACATCGCGATGCGGTCGCAAATAGGAAGGGGACACCCCTTCCTATTTGCCAGTCGGAATCACATTTTGCGAGTCGGTACCGACTCGCAAAATGTGATTCTGCATCGCGTAAGGGCTTTTGCGCCTCACGAGGCGCAAAAGCCTTCCTACATCTGGCCCTAAATTACCACCTCTCTTACATGTCTTCACAACCTCCAGGGTCTGCCAACAGACGTCATCTTTAGAATGACCTTGTTCTTTAAAGTGTTTGGCCAATGGAGCACCTTCCACACTACATCTTATTCTGTTCCTATGTTGTGCAATCTATTGTATCATCTGGGATGTCTGACCTGGATCCACCAGCATGCAAGAACATTGAATGACTTAGATTATGTTACGTGAGTTACAATTAGAGACACGGTAAACACTCTGGCCCTCATTACAATCCTGGCGGTCGGTGATAAAGCGGCAGTAATACCGCCAGCAGGCTGGCGGTAACAAAAATGGAATTATGACCACGGCGGAAACCACCAACACAGACAGCCACTTTAACACTCTGACCGCCATGGCCGTAGCAACAAGCACTGCAGCGGTAACCGCCAACAGCCAGGTGGAAGACAATGTACCGCCCACCCTATTACAACAAGCCAATCCACCAGGTTTTCTGGGACAGTACCAACGCCGTCAAAAGCACGGCAGAAACAGTACACAGAAGAGAAACGACTCACCTGGGACAATCAGGGAACAACCACGATGCCATGGAGCCCGAACAACAGGTGATACCCATGCTGGTCTACCTCCTTCTACACCAGGAATACCAATGCTGGCGAAAATGACCATGGTGAGTACTGCACCTAGCACACAGGTGAGAGGGGAGGGAAAAGAGAGTGAGACACACATGCAACACGCAACACCCCCACCCCCAACACCATACACAAAATCAGATGCAATGACATTACATATCCACCCCTTGCCCCTCAGGAATAATGCAAGGACAAAAGGAATTGAATAAAGTGAGTGTAATAAGACAAAATACTATAAATACGTGATTCAAAATCAAAACAGTACATACATATATACAAATGGAGGGACACTGCTCAGTCCATAATGTCCTTGGGCCACAGCGCCATATCACATAGGTCAAGGCCTCACTTGACTCCTGCCTCAATACGGAGAGAACACTGCTGGGTAATCAGGTCGAAAATACACAGGCACCTCAGGGGGACGGGGAAGGGGGGACATCTTAGCCTGAACATGGTACAACGCCACTGCTCCTGGAGGGGGCTACGTGCCCACTGCTTGGTCCTGGGGAGTGCAAGGTCACAGTCTCTCTAGTGGGTGGTTTGCCCACTGCTTGGTCCTGTGGAGTACAAGGCCACAGTCTCTCTAGTGGGTGGTTTGCCCACTGTTTGGTCCTGGGGAGTGCAAGGCCACAGTCTCTGGAGTGGGTGGCTTCTCCAATGGTTCCGCAGGAGACTTTGTGCCCAGTGTGCTTCATCCTGGCAAGGAGGGGGTGAGTGGATGCCTTCTTCCACTGGTTCTGGAGGGAGCTTTGTGCCCAGTGTGCTTCATCCTGGCAAGGAAGGGGTGAGTGGATGCCTTCTTCCACTGGTTCTGGAGGGGGCTTTGTGCCCAGTGTGCTTCATCCTGGCAAGGAGGGGGTGAGTGGATGCCTTCTTCCACTGGTTCTGGAGGGGGCTTTGTGCCCAGTGATGCAGCACGTGGGGAGTGCCAGGTCACAGTCCCTCACCTGGGTGACAGACCCACAAGATCTGCAGTGGGCAGGATGCATGACACTCCATGGAGGCAGGACTACAGTCCATTTGCTGGCGGCTACGGCTGCACAGTGGTGGTAGTGCCGGTGCTGGTGGCGCTGCTGGCAGTGGTGGGGTGAGGCTCCAGCCCTTCCCCTGCAGCCTCGGACGGCTGTCCACTGGGGCTGCTGCTGCTGGCAGTGGTGCTGACAGTGGTGCAGGAGGCGCTGCAGCGGCGGTGCTGGTGGCGGTGCTGGCAGTGGTGGGGGGAGGATCTAGCCCTTCCCCTGCAGCCTTGGACGGCTGCCCACTGGGGCTGCTGCTGCTGGCAGTGGAACTGACAGTGGTGCATCTGGCGGCGCTGGTGGCGGTGCTGGCAGTGGTGGGGGGAGGCTCCAGCCCTTCCCTGCAGCCTGAGACAGCTCAAGTGCCATGGTTGGTGTTGTGTGCTCAGATCCAGCTCCATCACCAGGCCCCCTATCCATCCGGCCTGCAGTGGCTGGTCCTTTGTCTTTGCCCTTGGCAGCTGGTGGTCCCTTCCTGCACTTGCCAGCTGGTGGTGCCTCCTTGCCCTTGGTAGCTGGTGGTCCCTTCTTGCCTTTGCCAGCTGGTGGTGCCTCCTTGCCCTTGGTAGCTGGTGGTCCCTTCTTGCCCTTGCCAGCTGATGCAGGCACACTGCCAGTGCTGACGGTATCTCATTGGAGCCTCTCACATCTGCAGTAGCTGCCGAAACTACAGTGGCCGTGGACTGGGTGGCTGAGGTGCTGGCCTGTGTTCATCCCACCCTGGCCCGAAGTGAAGGATGGGGGGAGGGGCAGGGAAGAGGTCGAGGGTGGAGAGGAAAAGCTTTCTAGGGACACTGGGGCAGGAAGAGGGTGAAGGTTTGGGTGGAGTAAGAGGGAGTGGTGGTTGGAGATGTCTGTCTGCTGTGTTTGGGTGCAGGTGCATGGGCTGGATGCTGTTGTGAGGTGGATGGCTGTTGGGTGTCTGAGTGCTTGCGTTTGTGTATTTTTGGAGGAGGGGGCATAGACATAGTGGGAGAGGACACAGGGGACGTGTGCATGGATGTGGGGGTGGTGACTGCCAGTGAGGGGTGTGTAGTGATAGGCATGATGGTGATGGGTGTAGTGGATTAGGATGTGGTGCATGCAGGTGTGAGTGGAGACGCTACTGGGAGGGAGGTGGATGACGAGGAGGAGTGGGACACAGTGGAGGCAGTGGATGTTGGCATGTCTGATTATGGATGGTGTTTGTGTGAGTGCCTGTGGGATGATGTGTGGTGCTTGTGTTTGCCTGAGCCACTCCTGTGTGTTGTCTTGGGTGCATGCTGGTCTGATGATGTGCTTGGGATAAGCTGGGGTTGAGGAGAATGGGACT
The DNA here is from genome assembly GCF_031143425.1 of Pleurodeles waltl. Lineage (NCBI taxonomy): Eukaryota > Metazoa > Chordata > Amphibia > Caudata > Salamandridae > Pleurodeles > Pleurodeles waltl. The sequence continues at coordinate 802,328,459 of NC_090446.1, forward strand.
GGGTAGAGGAAGTTGGAGGGGGGAGGCTAGAGACAGGGACAATGGCTGCCATCAGGGTGGAGGCCAGAGCCTGGAATGATCTCTGTTGGGCCGCCACGCCAGAGTGAATGCCCTCCGGGAATGCATTTGTTTGTTGCAAATGCCCTGCCAGCCCCTGGATGGCTTTCACTATGGTTGACTGCCCAACAGAGATGGATCGCAGGAGGTCAATAGACTCCTCACTCAGGGCAGCAGGACTGACTGGGGCACGGCCTGGGGTGCCTGGGGCAAAGGAGATGCCCACCCTCCTGGGTGAGTGGGCACGGGAAACACTATGAGGGGCTGCTGGGATGGCGGTGCTGCTACAGGGGTGGTGGCTGTACCTGTATTTGGGGTGGCTACAGAGGTGTCCGCCACCACCAGGGAGCTTCCATCAGAGGAGGTATCACTGTCTGAACTGTCCCCTCCACACTCCGCCATGGTGCTCTCCTGACCCTCTGTCCCACTGGTGCCCTCACGGTTGGTGCATTCGGCCTCCAGGCCCACGTGGGATGCAGCTCCCTCCATCGCCGGTGCCTCTGCTCCTTCGCCAGATGATGCTAATGCACAGAAGGACAGGGTGACAAAACAAAAAGGGGGGGAGAGACAGAGGATACACTTGGTCAATGCCAGCAACAACACCACTGTTTTTGGCGTACACAACACACAGGGGACAGCCCTGTGCACTAGGCGATGCACCACCAGTCACAATGCTAGTCACCAGGCCATGGAGAATAATGCCTAACACCAATAGCACCATACCTGAGACCCACAGAACCCTGTCCAGTAATAGATGCCCACTAGCATGTGTGGGAGTGGAGTGCAACAGACCCTGCCCAACATGGAACCTAACCTGCAATGTTCGACTTGGCCTAGGGGCACCCACAGGGCCACATCCCCAACCCAGATAACAGCCCACCACACGCAATTTGCTGAACTGGAAACTGTACTCATCCCCTTGCGGCTGCTGTGATATCCTCAAGTGCCCATCCAACTCCGGATAGGCCACCGCAAGTATGCGGAACATCAGGGAGGTCAGGTTTCGATGGGCACCCCTTCCTCGTTGGGAGGCCATCACCAGCGGGGCCTCCACCACCTTCCTTGCCCAGAATCTCAGGTCCTCCCAGCGTATGTAACAGTGGGTGCTCCGCCTGTCGTAGATCCCCAGGGTCCTCACATCCTTGGAGATGGCACACCATATACCCTTTTTCTGATGGGCGCTGACCTGCAGGGAAATAAACATGGAATAATGCTATCAGTCATACCGTCCGGCCTGTTACACTCATGGCCCACCATATCCCTCCCATCCCCTTACACACATACATTTCCCACCATACATGCAGCACTCTGCCCAGGACCCCTAAACCAGCCCCCCTTACATGAGGCCTTCGCACACAGCACTCCATGCATTCGTGCACACAGTGTACTCACCTGTTGGTCTGGAGGCCCATATAGCAATTGGTTGGGATCGGACCCCATCCACTAATCTCTTCAACTCCAAAGTGAAGGCTGCGGCCCTTTCCCCAGAGACTCGAGCCATGGTCACTTTCAGACACAGGTCACAGCAGCACTTGCAGTGTAGGTCCTATCCTGTTGAAGGTCAGGTAGCGAGTGAACAGATAGAAAATGGCGGTCATGTCCATGGCGGTACGTACCGTCACCGCCTGCGTACATCACCATTGGCTAGTGGAACCCATAGGGTCCAATGATAACCAAAGAGGAGTTGCACAGCGGTTCTTGACCGCCTCCCACAATGGCGCACAACGTCAGCAGAATTACCTCATTTCCACATGCCCCTCCACACAGGGCAGGCATCCACCATTTCATGGGGGGCAGGCCATGGCACCTAACTGCATCACAGCCGGCGTAAGCACATTTTGGGAATAAACATGAACATACTGTTTCTGTCACAACATGCAATGCATTGTACACTGACAAAATGTTGAAAAGTGACCAGATGCTCATCGTTTTTACCCCTAGAGTACAACTGCTAAGGATGATTATGAGATGGAGACATCCCCCCATGTACAAGCCCCTGGTGGACTTGGCAACAATGGAGGACAGGCACATTATCCTCACGTACAGACTTGATAGGGCCACAATGTGTTCCCAATTGGAGCCAGACCTGATCTCAGCTATCCGTCATCGCACTGGGATCCCCCTCTTGTGCAAGCCCTATCCGTGCTACATTTTTTTAGCAAGTGGCTCCTTCCAAGCAACAGTGGCCATGGCAGCAGGGATGTGGCAGCCGATGTTCTCAAACGTACTGACCAGAGTGTTGTCTGCCCTTATGAAACACATGCACAGCTACATCGTTTTCCCACAGATGGAGGATTTGGCCACAGTGAAGGCTGACTTCTATGCAATGAGACATATCCTCAGCATCATTGGGGCAATTGATGGTGCACATATTGCCTTTGTCCCTCCCCCCGGAGAAATGAACAGGTGTTCAGAAATCGAAAGAGCTTTCATTCTATGAATGTGCAGACAGTGTGCCTTGCGGACCAGTACGTCTCCCATGTGAATGCTGAGTATCCTGGGTCTGTGCATGATGCCTTTATTTTTATTCTGAGTAATAGCAGCATCCCATTCGTGATGGCTCAATTCCAGAGGCACCGGGTGTGGCTTTTAAGTGAGCCCATGGTCCCCAAACAGTGTCTGTTGGTATATGGGTGTGGGGTTGGCCCTAAGGGTGAGTGTGTGGCTAACAGGTATCCCTCGATATTTGCAGGTGACTCTGGTTACCCCAACCTCTCATGGCTACTTACCCCAGTGAGGAATGCTAGGACAAGGGCAGAGGAACGTTACAATGAGGCACATGGGCTTACAAAAAGAATTATTTAGCGCACCTTTGGCCTCCTGAAGGCCACGTTCAAGTGCCTCATCTGACAGGTGGATCCCTGTGCTACTCACCCAAGAAGGTGTGCCAGATCATCGTGGCATGTTGCACAACCTAGCCTTGAGATGCCAGGTGCATTTTCTGCAGGAGGATGGGGCTGCAGATGGTCGTGTGGCAGCTGTGGAGCCTGTGGACAGTGATGAAGAGGAGGCAGAGGATGAGGTTGTGGACACCAGAACAACTATCATACAACGGTACTCCCAGTGACACACAGGTAAGACACTGTAACTTCACCTTCCACTGCCACTTACTGTACCCTTTGACATGTCTATTCACAGATCTTTTTGCCCTACTCTGGCTCGTGGTGTATTGACTGCAGCACATTACAGATCATACCTATGTATACATAACTTTACAGCCTAATTGTAATGTCTACAGATTGTTAAACTAATATATCTTTAAATCATTTGACAGACTCCATACTTGTATTTTTAAGAGGGTGTTTATTTCAGTGCTGAGAAGTGAATGGGGATGTGCAATGGGCAATGGTGATGATGGAGGAAAGTGCAGGATAGAGTTCAGTCTATTTGTATCACAGGTGCATTGTCCAAGGGGGCATAGGAAGTGGAACTAGGAACCTGGAGTTCAAGGTGGACAGGGTAACAGAGTGGGACACAAGGGTGACAATCAGGAGAGACTTATTTCCTGGCGGGGTCTTGGCAATGTTCTCTGGCTTCTGCTTGGATTGCAGGGACCATTTGCATGGAGGTTCTCCTTCTGCAGGGGGTGGGGTGCTGGTGGCCTGTTGTTCCTGTGGCGGGCCCTCCTGTCCACTAACGTTGGTTGAGGTGGAGGGCTGTTCATCGTTGTGGCTAGTGTCAGTGGCCTGTTGGTGTGCCTCTGCCTCCCTCATGGTGTTGGCTATGTCAGCCAGCACCCCTGCAATGGTGACCAGGGTGGTGTTGGTGTCCCTCAGGTCCTCCCTGATCCCCAGGTGCTGTCCCTCCTGCAGCTGCTGGGTCTCCTGCAACTTGTGCAGTATCTGGCCCATCGTCTCCTGGGAATGGTGGTATGCTCCCAGGATGTTGGTGAGTGCCTCCTGGAGAGTCGGTTCCCTGGGCGTGTCCTCCCCCTGTTGCACAGCAGTCCTCCCAGCTTCCCTGTTGACCTGTGTCTCTGTCCCCTGAACCGTGTGCCCACTGCCACTGACCCGAGGTCCTCGATCGTCCTGTGTTTGTGGGGTGTCCTGGGGTCCCTGTAGTGGTGGACACACTGCTGATTGACGTGTCCTGGGGACAGAGGTAAGGGCCCACTGGGTGGGTGCTGTGGTGGTGTTTTCTGAGGGTGGAGGCTCTGTGGTGGTATGGGACTGTGGCTGGGTGACTGACTGTCCGGAGGTCCCTGATGGGCCAGGTTGGTCATCCTGATCCAGACATGCAGAGCTGCTGTCATCACTGTGGCCCTCTTCTGTAGGGGGACTGGATGTTGCTGGCACCTCCTTTCCGGTGACGTTGTGTGGGGGACCTGTGGGAATGTAAATGCAGTGTTATAGTCTTTGTATGCGTCATCTTGTGCATGGGTATGTTGCCCTCTATGGTTGAAATTGCCATGGCAGATTGGCCTTAGTGAGAGTTGTTATTTTTTGGGCCAGGTGATTGTCTCTAGTGTGCATGCAGTGGTGATGGTTGTCAATGCAGGTCTGTGAGTTGTGTCCATGAATTGGTAGATCATGCAGGGCTTGGCATCGAGAAGAGTGGATTGAGATGGTGGGCATGTGAGGTGGTGGAGTGATGGGAGTGAGGGTGGGGGTTTGTGATGGCATGCAGTTAGGGGGGGTGATAGTAGTGAGATTTGACTTACCAGAGTCCAGTCCTCCAGCTACTCCTGCAAGGCCCTCAGGATGCAGTATTGTCAAGACTTGCTCCTTCGGTGTTGTTAGTTGTGGGGAGGAGGTGGGGGTCCACCGTCAGTCCTCTGTATAGCTATCTGGTGTCTTGCTGCAATGGAACGTACCTTCCCCGTGGTCGTTCCACCTCTTCCTGATGTCATCCCTTGTTCTGGGGTACTGTCCCACGCCGTGGACCCTGTCCACAATTCTCCACCATAGCTCCATCTTCCTTGCAATGGACGTCTGCTGCACCTGTGATCCGAAAAGCTGTGGCTCTACCCGGATGATTTCCTCCACCATGACCCTTAGCTCCTCCTCAGAGAACCTGGGGTGTCTTTGTGGTGCCATGGGTGTAGTGTGAGTGGTGTGTGTGAGGGTGTTTGGGATGATGTTTTGGGGTGTGTGCTGTGAGATGTGTGGATGGTGTATGAGTGATGGTGTTCTGTGGCTCTGGTTCTGTGGAAGCTCTTGGTGTCTCTCTCTCTCAGTAGTTAATTTTTTTGAGTCATAAAGGGTTGTGGGTAATGTGGGTGTATGTTTTATAGTGGTGTAGGTGTGTGGGTGTGGTGTGTGTATGAGTGTCAGGTGTGTGTAGTTGTAATTGTCCACTGTGGTGTTGTTTTGTTGGTGTGTGTGTATTTTGAGCGCGGCTGTATGTAGCGCCAATGGTTTACCGCGTTGATTTGTGGGTCATAATGCTGTGGGAGTAGTTCTGTTGGCATACCAGTGTGGGTTTGTATACCGCCAGTTTATTACTGACCTTTCAGCTGGCAGACTTGTGTGTCGGATTTCTATATGTGGGTCATCATATGGGTAGCGGTATACCGCCGCTGTCTCTGTGTGTTGGCGGCAGTCGGCATGGCGGTAAGCGTGACTTACCGCCAATGTCATAATGAGGGCCTCTGTCATTCCATTTCCATTCTTTAGTGTCAATTCACAGACAAAACAATTGCCACATCTATAGTGCCCCACTGCTGCAAGGAGATCCTACAGAGTGTAAATGTCTACTTTCTTAGTCTGTTCTCTGTCTTCTTTGATGTTTTTATTTCTTTTAAATGCAAAAAGAGGGGGCTCTGTACAAGTAGCTTCCAGCATTGGCCACAATCATAATATACTTTTTTTGACCTCATTGCTAACGGACAGAATGTGCTGACCATTATCACTCTTTTATTGTACCTCACTCTTAGACTTGGGTGTCAGTAATACTTTGCACGGGCAAAGCCCTAGATATAATTTTCTTTGGATGACCCTTCTCCAATAGTCTCTGTATAAGAATATTGGCATCATGGGAGTAATTATCTTCGGGGGTACAGTTCCTCTGTATACGGAGAAATTGCCCATGTGGTAAATTATCTCTCAGTGCCCTAGGGTGGTGGCTGTTATACCATAGAAATGCATTAGTGTCTGTAGGCTTACTGTATAAAATAGTTTATAATTTCCTGTCATTGTGCGTAAATAATAGGTCCAGGAAACTGATTTAATTTCTGTCATAATGCATAGTAAAATGAAAAACGCCACTTTGATTGTTCAGCCACATGACAAAGTCCCTCAGTTCTATTTCACTCCCTTGCCAAATGAAGAACACATTATCTTCTCCTCAAGTGCATAAATTGACTCAAATAGGGATTGGATTGATCATACACTGTTCTCTCTTCAAACTCATGTATACAGAGGTTTGCTATATCCGGAGCAAAGCAAGCCTGCATCGCCACTCCCTTTGTTTGTAGAAAGAAATTTAAAAAAATTAAATAACAATTCTTGGTTAGTGCCACACTTGCCAATTTTGTTAACACCTCTCATTACTGTCATTCATCCCCAGCTGAATTGAACCTCTCTCAATGAACCCTGTTGCCTCATCTTGGGGGGTACTGGTGTGTAATGCTTTCACTTCCATGGATACAAACCCACTGTTCTCATGAGTATAATTAAGTCCTTTTAAAAGATTAATGAAGTGCATCCTACCTTAGTGTATGCTCCTGTTTCAGGTATTTCCAACTTTATGTCAATGAATTTACATAAGGGTTCCTGAACCGAACCTCATCCTGAGACTATTGGTCCGCCTAGGGGCATGGCCAAATGTTGTGGATCTGTGGTAGGGTACATTTCACTGGTGTTCTGGGAAAGGGGAGGTTTAGGTAAACATATTTCTTGTTTGTGGTGATCCTCTTGTCTAGAGTTTCAGAAGTGATGACTTTAATTTCTTCCTGTATCTTTTTCAAAATAATCTGTTGATAATGTCTCTTGTCTGTCAATTTCCTTGTCTTAACTACTCGTCTTTTGAATGACAATGGCACCCCCCTTGTCGGCTGGTTTAATTGTACATCACTTTTCTGTGCTAGGTTCATTAAAACATCTTTCTCCTCCCTCGAGATGTTGCAAGAAATGGATGATTTTTTCTTTCCTAACTGGTTAACCTGTTTGAGTACAAAGTTCTAAAATGCAATGGTTTCAGCACTCATCATGTGAGCAGGGGATCAAATTGTGAAGGTAACTGTAAGCCCCTGGTTTACGGAAGCCTCAATTTCCACTCTGTTTCTAAAGAAATGTTTGAGCCTAATAGTTCTAAAGAACCTGTATAATTCACCTCTAAGATTAAAGAAATCTAGTTGATCGTTCAAAACAAAGCCCAGTCCTTTACTAAGTTATTCCTTCTCGTGAGTGGAGAGGTTATAATTAGAAATGTTAAGGATGGTCAATTCGGAAGTGGAAGGGGTCTTTACCAACTGTAAAATTGATTCCTGGTCTGTCTCTCCCCTGGTTGGTAATTGTGGATTATGCCAGATTACCGAACTTGAAGGCAAATTAAAAAATAATAAAGCTATTGAAAATGCTAAGGCTGCTCAGGATAGTGAGTTACTGAGATACTATGGTGTATTAATGCAGATGTTCCACTCTGCAGTCTAGGTTCTAACCAGTGCTGATATTCTATGGAGTTGAGATTGAGCCTACTTGTGTTTATAAGAATGAATACACTGCATCATAAGGTACTTGCTTTATGAATCACATACAATTTGACACATGAGGACCTGGGTGATGGACACTGCAATGTGGTCACACACCCAGTTGGTGGACCTTTTCTTGCATTGTGTGGATGTCACACTTATTGTCGTATTTCAAGCACAGGAGGCACTGGTTGTATGACACAGATGGTGTGAGTGCATGATATGGGTCCCTTTATGGTGCTGGGACTATATCTGACTATGACTCCGTAATCTGGATTTCATTTCAGTTTATTTGATTTCTTTAGGTATTGGTCGACAACGGCATCCTGAGGAGAACTCTCAAGTGGTGGTGAGGTTGAAATGTTAACCTTTCTCACATATGGTTTATGATTTGAATTTAAATAAGAGGACTAAGCCATGAGTCATTGGCCATCCCAGACAGTCATCAATTTGAGACTACCTAATGCAAAAGGTACAGCGTATTATATGTTTGGGTTACTTGTACTTATTTGTTTTATATGTGAGCACTGCATCGTCTGCACTTTTGTGATTCACTTTATCACACTGTGTGTATATATGACATACTTTACTATATTGAAATTCTTTTAAATAATTTTGCTGATCCAGCACATCTTCAGTTCCTATTCCTTTGAATGTTCTGGCTTCTTTTGTAATTATGGCCACATATACATACATCCACTATGAATTATTAATGTATCTAGCATTCATTGGACCGTTTTGATTGATGTTAATTAACTGTTGAGCTCTGGAACCTTTTGGCGCATTTCTCTACTTGAATCAGTCTCAAGAGACAATTGTATAGCTGTGTTGTTTTTAATAAAATGTGTCAGTGCAATTTTGGAGGCATGAGGAACACTGCTGAGAGAGCATAGCTTATATAATCTATATTAACATGAAATATGTGTGATAATGCTGCATAGAGACCGAAATAGTGATTTTGCTTAAACGTGCACCTGAAATGTGACCACGGGGAGTGGCCACCAATGTATGCATGGACTAATAATGATGACTAAAATGTTTATGAATCATTATACTGAATAAGTTCTATACTAATTATTAATCATTGTGTTATTAAATTTGTGCTGAAATTCTTGTAGGCCTTAAGTTAGCATGAGCCGAAGCTTAGCTGCTTGGCTCTCATATTAAATGTATTTTTTCTATCTTGCAGTGTGCTGACTCGCAAAAGGACATGACCTTTTGTTTTCTTCAAACTAGAAGCCGATTGTAACCATGCTGGATCCGTTCTCATGCATTCTTCATTGCTTGTAGAAAATTATTAAACCAAAATGCAACAGTGTAGATTAATGTAATGTACAAGGTCATTCAAACCGGTCAAGACAATGGAGTTACTGACCAAAAGATGTGCAAAGAATTACAGAAAGATGAAATCATACTGGACGTGCCACCTCTGAAGACATCGAACAGGAGAACCAATGAGAGACTTGTAAAATAATATGGGGTGAAAGATAAATGACCTAATGTATTTTCTGATAAGTTAAAGATAGTGGGGTATAACAAATGTCCAATAGAATTTTGGGGGAATGTACAACGAAAAAGGGATAAAAACCCATGACACGGGGAGCCAGTTAGGTGGGTTAGGGAATGCTATTGATTTTATCCAGAAACTCTGTCACTCTGTTTGGAGACTTATTGGTTCGCCTAGAACCATCCTTGTCCTTAGATTGTCCATATTATACTTTACCTCTTTATGAGGGAAGTGCCCCTTTTTACCCTGAAGCTGAGTTCTGACTGATGGCGATTTGACTGATGTCCTGAAGTCGATGACTGAACCTGTGTGCTGACCTAAGCCTTGGAGGGTAATTATGACAATGCATTTGTGATTTGTCTGAATTGCTTTACCTTTCTAGGTACCAACTGCTTACTTTTGACAGAGACCATAGTTAGATGTTTTCCAAATTGGTGTTCTAAATTGTTTTGCATGAAGTCCAACATGCTAATGCTAATCAGTGGTTAGGACAGGTGTTCACAAAACTGACACAAATAGACAAACTACTGAAACTATGCTTTGTTGAACTGACGCGTTATTGACACTCTGCTAAATTGATCTTTGTTCACGCTGTGTTATGTTTTGATGTTTGTGATTCTCGCCTTAATGAAATCCTATCAAAGTTGCCATATCGTGACTATGCTATTATGTTAGTCAAACGGGAGATTAAATATTTGGGAATCCAGTTTATGGCTAATCTCAGTGATGTGGCAAGGGTCAATTTTGACAGGGCCTATATGGAAACTAAAAAACTCCTCAAGGCATGGGCCGTTCTCCCTCTTTCCATAATCGGCAGATCTAATATTTTAAAGATGTGTATTCTTCCAAAGTTTACTTTCCTATTTAATACTATCCCTTTGGAGTTTAAGTCATGCTGGTTTCAAAAACTACAGGGTGACTTATCTGCATTTGTTTGGGCATCCAAGGGAGTAAGGATAGCATGGAAGAAGCTATGTAGAAAGAAGGAGTGGGGGGGCATAGCATCCCCAGATTTTTACAGGTACTATCTGGCATTCCAACTAAAGAACATTAGAGTTTTACTGAATAAGAAGTTAGATTACTCTCCGGTTTGGAGAGCTTTGACGGTACATCTTCTGGAAGGAGCTGATAATTTTCTGTATAAATTTGGGCACCCGAAGTTCTTTAAGAAGGTTTGTTTGAAGATTCCCAGACAGGCTTGTAAGGTCTGGATGTTATTTCGTAAGGTGTTAGGGATAGCTTATTATTGTAGCTCTGCCCCTATTTGGGATTCAACAGGTACTCCTGAATGTCTTACGGATAAGCTATCTATCCCACTGAAAGTTAACGGCATGGTGAGATGGGGGCAGATTATAGAAGACTCAGAATTAATATCTTGGTCTGCATTTCAGGAGTGTATAGGCGAGACAATTTCCAAGTTTAAATATTACCAATTATCTAGCTGGGTTAAGTCCCGTCAGGTAGGAGAAATTGGGAGGAGTTCTTGGGAGGGAAAATTAAATCAGACATCCATTAATAAGGAGGTTGCTTTTTGGTATCATGCGCAGCTGGATGCAGCAGAAGATGTTTTGTCTCTCCCGGTGTTGAAATGGTGGAAGATTTTTCCTACTTTAGAAATTATTTACCTATGGCAAAAGTCACGCTCTAGGATGTGGTTCACTATTAAATCGGCGTCAATGAGGAAAAACCATTTGTTTACTGTGCATAGGGTATATTGGTCATCAGCTAGATTAACGGCCATTGGGAAATCCAACAAAAATTGCCCGCGATGTGGGGATGTCAATGCCGATGATATCCATATGTTTTGGCAATGTCCAAGTCTGAGTAAGTACTGGGAGGATATAGGAAGTATCCTTAAGGCAATTTTTGGTGACAATTTAAGAATACATCTTTTAATGGTAATGTTTGGGGTATGTGATCCAGAATTTATAGGTCAGAAAGTGTCTGTACAGCAAGAGCACTTGTTGTTCGAATTAATGCTTTTGGCTAGACGGGAAATATGTTGTAAATGGGTGAACTCACTACCTCCCATCGCTCAGGACTGGCAATCATCAGTAATACGGTTATGTAATATGGAACAATCTGGTCCTCTTAGTAGAAGACATTATTTTGGGGTGGTTTGGGAAAATGTTTACCAGTGTTAAATATGGTTGGAGTGTCTTAGATGTTGATTTTTCGTCTTTTTTTTTTTTTTTTCTTTCTCTCCAAAATTAAGTCCAGTGATTAAAACTCCCTCTACCTAATGGGTAAAATGGTAAGGTGTGGCCAATGGCATATGTGGGAAAACTTGGTACGTGCAAGACAGGTGGTGTGGCCCATTGGTATTGTGGGGTCTATTCTTGGATGCATAGACCAAAGGTTTTTTTTTCTCTTACCAAAGCGAGGGTTGTGGGATGAGGACAAAAAAAAAAAAAAATACATATCGTGACTATGCTATTATGTTTCTTGGTTTTGAGATTAACGTATCTGCTTTTAGAATTGTAAACAATAGGGAATAAAACTCATAAAAATTCTACTAAACTGGTGTGGTAATTCATGACTTCAAGGTCATGGTAGTAGTTTTGAATTGATTAATGACTTTGACTAAAGTGAAATATATTTTTGTGATAAGTATTGATGACATCATAGACGTATTGATTGACATATTCATTAGCTATCTCGTCCTAAGGTGTCTCTCAACTGGGTCAATAGATTAATTGGCCTGAAACGAGTCCTAATGTGTAACAAATTATCATAAAGGCACGCGTTAGCACTACCAAATTTTAAACTACATCACTAAATAAACGTGAGTATAAGTTTGTAAAAAAAACCTTTAACTATACTTGCGGTTTGGGTATTTATTGTATGGTCATATTGTCACACTGTAAGATAAATATTGATTGATGCCATGCTTGATTGAATTAGCTCACCCCCTTTACCCACACTCATAAGTCACATGCTAAAATCATGTGAGGCTTTGGCTGCAGCAGTAACCAATACTTTTTCTCTATTTTTCTGGCACATGAAGCATATAAACCTGCCTCCCTGCCAGAACCTAGCTTCCCCTTCCATCCCCTATTTCCCACTCTTCCACTCCACCCTGATGCTACAGCATATATTTACCACCTGCTCAGAGAAGGTGGTAGACACCTGCATTTACCCCCACGGAATTGGCAATTGTAGATGTGTTTTTTCGACCAAAATCTAGTCCCACAAGGTAATTCCCAGTCCACTGGGTTCGACTCACAATTACACTGTACTGATGCAGTGTTACTGCATGATAACGTTATTTTCGAGGGTAGGTTCACGACCCCATCAGTACCTTCCAACTCGTAATCATGCCTTACTGGGATAAAATCGTACATCCCCTATAAAGATTCTACCCAGTAGCCTGCAGGGCGCACGGCCATCTGAGGAGCGCTGATCATCATGCCAGTTACTTTGCTCTTGCAGAATGTAGTGAGCACCTCATGTTTTTGCCTGTGTATGGATTTTTTGGCAGGTAATTACATCGTGCAGTTGACCTTTACGGAGGTGTGGCTGTGCTGTATGTTGGAAATGTTAAGCACTGTATTTGTTTCTTGGAGTGTTTTGAATTCCTTGAAGTGCAGATACATCTTTGTAACATGTCTGAACAACATCGTTCTAAAGCTGGCATTTCACTTTATGAAATTTGCCTAAGAAATATAAACAAATATTATGCTTTGGAAAAGCAAGCTTAATCTGTCAGAAACCCAACTCTTAAGGAGAGCCTGTCATCAGAACCCTCTCTATATTGTTAATAAAGGCAGATTTCAACACAATGCCTCCATTGAGGTTTCAGTTACATATGACAATACCAAAGTAACATGTTTAATGATAGTTGAGCTCTTGTTTTACAGAGGGGTCTATTGGACAATATGCTGGAATGTGAACAGACAGGTATAGACGAATTTACCCTTTAAACTTTGCCCCAGTCATTTAAAGGATTAACGGAAGTACTAATTCAAAATGCCATTTGTTGTGATTGTGATTGTGGTTTTGTGTTCCTTTATTACAACTTGTACTTCTTTTTAATATCTTGGTTTTTAATAATTAATTTCCATCATGTTCAGTGTAAGATAGGTATTGGTGGAATTAGAAAATACATTTCTTCCACATCTAATTTCTAATTCTGCTAATAGGGAAAGAAAGAGATATTTTGTTGGATGAATAATGTGTTTGAAAATTGTTACGAATGTGGTTGTAGTGACCTATTAGTGTTCATATTTAAAGCACATCTTAGCTCGAAATGGTTATTTAAATGCTGTACAGGTGCATTAACAGTTCATCAGTCTTCAATGGTACTCTTAGCTAGTGAAGGCAAACAGGTTGTCTTCTATATGCGCAATGTTTTTAAAACTAAACTCTCTTTTAACTTTACACTAATACTACGCATGATATAATGTTGTTTTCAGTAGCATTTAGTGAGACATTCTTTGACGCTAGTACCGAAGGGAGTTTTTTTTTTTTTAAATTAAAAAATGTTTTTTTTTACCTTTGCTTTATTAAGCTGAAAAAAGACTTTACGTTGATTTTTATATATGGGTGTAGTGGTTTGATTTATGTTTAATTGTAAGATAACTGCAGTTGAATTATTTTTATTGTTATATATAGAAAAAAGCAGATTACTTTGTAGTTTGAAACGCACGTTTCCAGTTCAGAAAAAAAACAAAACCTGAATGGGTCAGAATCACAAAGAGTTTGCTGCGGCTTCCTCTGTAAGCCAGGTACTCCTGAATTCCAGGAGTAGACCATGTATTCTTGGCTCACTCCTCGAATTCAGGGGTAAATGTGGTTTATTACAATAGTAAATCCCATTTACTCACTGCAAAATCTTTGTAAATTGGACCCAAATTATTTTGGGATCTGCCCTTGCCTTTCCTTTTCCGCCTTTCAATTTATAGGTCTGTTTTGTGTACATGCATATGTATCTGAATTCTAAAGGTATGTGTACATAACAGCCTAGACCCTTTGTACGTGTTTTGTTTTGGTGATGCTCAAGTGTAAATATTTAAGTGTACGAATATGAGATTTTAGACTCTGTGGAGGATTTGTTGTAGGTCAGTTGTTTTACCACTGGTGCTCAATGGACCTATTAGGAGGATTTTATGAGAGTACCTTCAGGAACTTAGTGAGGTTGTTGCAAAAGTCGAGGGGTGTGCCCACAAAATGGTCCCCTGTAGAAGTATACTACATTTATTACAGGCAGTCACAGGTCAGTACAACCTCTGCAGCACTGGGGAATATAGCCTGAAGGAACCAATGTGGACCAACAGGATCTCAATTTGGAATCTGCAGGTCCTTGGGTGGATAGAATCAGGCGCTCCAGTTGAAGCCAGTAACATATCCCTATATATACAGAACCATACTTTCATTCCATTTATAATAAACAATGCTGAAAAAAAAGAGAAGAGCGAATCAGTTTTAACTATTTTGTCCTGCTTGCAACTGAACACACACAGCATTTAAACCGGTGTCCCAGCTTGTGTCGTTGCTATTGTGAATTTACTACTGTAATCTTTTAACATTTTATGCAGGGTTGTGAGTTGTCAAAGGGTTTGAATTACCAACTTTTCCATCTGCAGAAAAAATGGAACCAATTTACTATTGTATTTTTCAGATGGTAGTTCAGCACGGAAACTGCATCTGTCAGACTGCAGGATCTCACCCCGGCCAGTAATAAGAACCACAGGGAGATGGACCATTGAGAATTGTTTAACGTGGCTTAAATTTTTAGGAAATCTAGAAGGTCCCACACTTCCTCTCAATTAGCTCTGTCCTTAAGCTACTGTGTATCAGATACATGGGGACTTCTTTGTAAACGACAATAAAAAGTTCTATACATAAAGTCGTACTTCTACAGATAGTAACGTTACATATTGTGGCTCAAGTAAACCATGTCCCTTCCTTCACGAAAAAACCAAAAATACATGATTTTTCAATGAAAAGCTCTTTCGATCTGAGGGGAGAGCAGTGCCCAGTGAAATCTTTCCCATTCATAAAATCCGACGTATTATTTGTTGTCTTCTTTTTTAGTTTTTGAGCGTTAACTGTGCACACTATCCAATATCCAGTGGCGTAAAATAACGTGAGGGTGTCCCTCATCCAAGACATGCTGAAGAACCTCTCTCATCACTCACATCAGTAGGGGCGGAGTGGGCCCCTTTGGAAAAATGTTTGAGAGAATCATATCTGCTTTGGAAATAAAACTGTAATTTTTTGTTTGTAAACATGTTGTGTCAAATTGCATTTTATTCACAACGGAGAGGACAGGAAAATGGGATTTTTGTCTCAAAATAACTAAATGCCTTGAAAAATAATCCTCAAATGGCGAATGACTGCGAACATGATTGGAATATGGGCAGTAAGAAAAATTACAATCCCAAAAGCAGAAGCTTTTTCACCTTCCCATTTTAGTGGGGATATAGATGAGAGTCACAGGTCTTCTCCCTCTTTTTGAGCTAGAGTAGCACAAAGATTAATCTGAGTTCTTCTTACTGATGATGGGGACTCATGAGCAGTAATGTCAATTAATGCAAGTCTTCTTCTCCAACCTATGGGGCATATTTACAGGAAAGTGGCACATCAGCAATGAAGCACCACTTTCTTGCTCTCCCCTGTTACCCCTCAAAGTCATGATGGTAGCACCATATTTATAATATGGTGCATCATAGCCACGTTAGCACAATAGTGTCAACATTTTTTACGCTTTTGTAGCTCACTAGTCGACTAGCGCCAAAAATAATGGCGCTAGTCCAGAAATCCATGGGGAGGCCCACTGGAAATAATGGGAGCATTAGTTTAACGCCTGCCTTGGGCAGGTGTTAAAAATGACGGGAAAAATGGCCCAGTGAAATGTCGTAAATTTCACTGTGGCATTTTTCTGGGCCTCCTAACAGGGGAATGCCCCCTTGCATACAATATGCCTGGTGCAAGGGGAACAAAGTGGCTCAATGCTTGCATTGCACCAGTTTGTAAATCTGGCGCAGAGAAAAAGCCTCCTTGATGCCGCCCTCGCATAAAAAAAAAATGATGATAGGGTGGCGCAAAGAGGCGCTTGGGGCTTGCAAATATGCCCTTGTGTGTTTTCACCCCATCTGCTGTTAGTATCCACTGGTCTTCCGCTGATCAAATTAAACAGAGTGAAAGGCAAGGACCCTTGATCACATTCCTCATCCCTATTTACTAGGGGTTGCTCAGCAATATAATTGCCCTCCTATTCCTGTGGGGCTTTAGATCGCTTCCCTTCTCAGTGCTTGTGAAAAGTTCAAAAGGGCTTTTATATCTATGTCAGTTATTTGTCTTGGTGGTGACTGCACATGATTGGTGGACTTCTTTCATCTACAAGCATTAAGGAAATGAAGAAGAGCTGTTAATTTAATTCTCCTTTTTCCCAAAGGGTAATTACATGTTTCTTTTTCATACTAGGTTCTCCAATCTTTTTGTGCTTCTGGATAACTGGGGTAGAATGAAAAATGACAGAGGGTTGGTCCTGTATTCTGACTGTCACTTGGTAAGAGAGGAGAAAGGGCAATCTCATGAATGTGTGAGCTCATGAAGGGAACATTTGTGTGCCTGTTTTTATGTGAATTGAGTATCTAAAGTTCATATATTTAAATCAGAATTTCTGAGTTTATTCATGAGTTGCAGGCAGCACATTTTAGACAGAGAGCGTGAGAGCGACAACACCTGATAATTTCTGAGCTGTGCTGTCAGCAGCTCATGCACGAATTTATAGAAATTCCTAGTTAGATGCCTGGGGGAGAGAGAGAACTAGTTTTAGTTTCAGGACACTAACGAAATGGAGCCAATTATTAGCATGAGAGAGAATGAGAGAACATGAGAGAGAACAAGCACAATAGAGAAAGAGACTCAGAGAGCAACCATGTGAAAGCAAGACATGAGTGGAGAAAGCAAAAAGATAGAGATTGGGAGACAGAGAGAATTAAAATGTGTGTGCATGTGTAGCAGGCTGATCTCATAAATGACCACCAGGTCCCATCGAACAATAAAATATAATAAAATATTAACTCCTAAATGGCCACAGCAAGTCCTTTGAGGAGACACATGCCCCCTGTCACTTGACAAACAAAACATCCTGTTGTGATATTGTACAAAAGGCTTACCCTGGAATTGCAGGTTGAGTACAGCATGTCCATCCTACTGTTTTCGAGGGAGGGGTGAGGTGCTACTAAAAGATAGTTCAGTGAGTGAATCACTTGTTGCTAGCACCCGTGCAGAACCGGCAGATCATGATTTGCATTCCTGACATACAAAGTCAACATTTCATCCTTTTGAAGTCAAATAATTGAATAATTGCTATTTACAGTAGTTACAAACAAAAAAACCGACATATTATGAATTATATTGTCGGATTCATCCCAATATTATTGGGCCACACCACTAAGATCCCCTCATCTGCAAACAAATATGCCTTTTTTCTGAGTAAATGAGAACTGACACTCACTACTTCCCTAGCGAGCAATGCGCTGTTAGACAGGGAGAGTAACCTGTCAGAGAATTTCTTATTAAAAGGTGAAAATAGAATGGAGCCTTTTCTACTCCCAAATCAGTACACACATACAAAATGAATGGTATCTGTTTATCAACCATGTGCAATAGAATGATCATTTTATTATAATCAATGTAAATTATAATCCATATACCAGGGCAAATGTTAGATAGGCCTCAGTCATTTTTCCTCACATCTGTCTAACTTGTTAGTCTGTTCCGAATTAAACCGTCTAGTTGTTCTCATCTGTTCAACATACAGCTGTATTACTTTAGTAAGTATACATTATGCCAAGCCTTGTATAGTTTCCCTGTAAGCTTTATTCTGTCATCAGCGCAGCAGTCAGAATTTCGGTCATTCAGCATCTCCCCTCAGTAAGTAACCTGTTTCTAACCCTGCCTCTGCAGCAGTACCTTGCATACATTTATCACCAGTGATGTCTCATGGAGTGAATGGCGTGTGTCACTTGTGATGAGCACCTACTTTCAGTGGCATAGCGTGGGGGGTGCAGGGGGGGCCGGCCGCACCGGGCGCAACATCTGGGGGGAGCGCGCTCGCACTCGCAGCTCTCTGCCCCTGCCTGGCTCACCCACGCAAATTACTTGCCTTGCCCCGGGTGCTGACAACCCACGCTACGCCACTGCCTACTTTAAAACAGAAAATGTGTAAACAATGCTTCTTTGCAGAAGCATGTGGAAGAGATTGTCATTTCCCTTCTTCACTCAGTGATGGACCTTTACAAGATTTCTTACTTTTGCAGCCACAGTTAAAATGCATGCACCTATGTATAAAAACACCTCTTTTTGCATGATCACCCTCATTGCATGTACTCTGCCTCTAAACCATATTGAATTAGTCCACTCTAATTGGTGTAAAGTGCAAAGTGGACACAGGTCCTGTATGTTAGATGCCACTATTACACTGCACCACCTAAGGAGTTGCAGTCTACTAGTGCCACTTAACATACAGGCCCTGAGACTGTGAAACGTGGCTTCAGGCATACCATTTTAGCCTGACATGGCAATTTCAAAACTGCAAATCTACCTGCCAAAATAAACGAATTTGACAGGTCAAAACCTTCCTTTTAAATAATATGTCACCCATGTGTGAGCCTTACAAGCCTTAAGGCTGGGTACATCACATTTAAAGTTAGGGCATATAAATCTTTCATGTAACACATGTCCTTATGGTAACAAAAGGCTCCAAAAGTTTTCTTTAGTATTTCTAGGCTGGCTGCCCAATAGGGAAGCACTGGAATACATAATTACATTCAGTAATGCTAATTTTGGTTAGGAAACAGCTAGACTGGATTCTATTTCATAGTTATTTTAAATCAAATCCAAATTAATGGTCAAATCTAATTTGTGATAACTAATAAGGAAAAACTAATTGTCCTCATCCAACCTTCTGGCATACCAGATATCATCCTAGAGGCCTCCTCAGAAAGGTCGATTGACCTCAGAACAGGTTAACATTCCAGGCTCCCATCTGGGGATATCTCGGTCTCTAGATTTTAGCTTAAGTGGCTTTCCCCCAAAGCCCTTCTCAGAAAAGCCATTAGTGTAATCATGGGACATCATAGATTATTTCCTTTCCAACCACCTTTTTAATGGAACCCAGAACATATTTTTCTTGCTTTCCTTCCTGCTAGCTCCTGAGTCCAAAGTTAAATTATACGCCAAGGCATCTATCCACTCAGAGTAAGTAGAAGGGGAGGTACTAATCCACTTCCTGCATATCTCCCTCCTGGCCAGCAGAATTGTGTAGAAAAACAATTTAGCATAGTTCCTACTCAGCCCTGCTGAGCCAGGGAGGCATCCACAAATAACCAGTGGAACCATTGAAAGAGGCAGGAATTGGGTGCTGGGGGCAACTGTGTAAGGATGGGAAGTTGATACTGTATGAAGATCTGGATGCAGTGACAGAGGGCAAGTTAACTAGATTTAAGAATCTCCAAATAGCAAGCTTTGGGAAGAGTATGAAGGAGGAAATAGGTGGCTCAAATGGGATAGAAGAGCTACTTTATCAGGGTAAATCCTGGAAGAAAGATCTGGTAAGATGGTACTGGACACTGATGGAGGGAGCGTCTCCCAGTATCACAGATGAAAGAACTATGGCAAAAATCTTCATCTCTGTTGTACTCCACAGTTAAACCTGCCCATTTAAGAAGGAATAATTTGTTTTCAAGCCACAGAGCCTTCTGCACCCCGGTGAAGCTATCTAAATGAACTCAAGGCAACTCGATCAGTTGTAAGAAGTGTGGGCTGGGCTTGGCAGACGACAGGCATATGTTTTGGGAGTGCCCTCAGCTCTCCCGGTTTTGGAAAGAGGTTGTCGAGACAATTAAAAACATTTTATCGATTTCCTGCCAAAGTTGTCTTTTGCTGCCTAAAGCCTGTAGAGGCCAATTTGCATGAGCTCTGACTGTCACCTAGGAGCTAAATGGCCCCCTTTGTTAGTTGTGACCTTGCTCCCAGAGCTATGAGAAAGGTCTTGGTGTGGGTAGGTTTGGTTGTTCTCTTGACAGGAAGGTCTCCTGGGCCCGGGAACTTGATTAACTTTAAAGAGGTGCATGTGACATAGTTAGCAGTAGCTAACATCTAGGCCAGCTTCTTCCTTCGTCCACCTAGTCAGGCACAATCTAGTCTCAGTGGGAGGGGAGTTTTCCCAGAACTGGCTTAGAGTGATGAATGCGGAGGGTACTGTACCTTATCATGAACACATCTCTCGGTGAGTATGGAGGATGTGCACAGAAGAAAAAGGGTGCTATCATGCTGGAGTTAGGTAGAATGCTGCAGTGTACGGTTGTTTACTTTAAGTTAAACAAGAGCTGCTGAACAAAGTGGGTAAGGTTATCCAAGTAAACTTTTTTCTTATTGTTCAGGAATGGCCTAGGAGACTGCCCTACCCATGAGCTAGTGCTAGGCTTCAATGTGCCACCCCCAGTTGCCTTCTTCAGAACACTAATGGATCTTTGTAAGACAGAGAAAAGCTGCACCTGCTGTTGAGACCTGAAGGGCTAGACCTGCTCCCACTTGCAGCAAAAACAAAGAAGTAGCCTTCAATGGTTAGTTACCCGACCTCTTGTTAGGTTATAGGGAGACTATAGGCTGTCAGAAGTCCCTTTTCATGAATACCTGCCTTGGATCCTGATTGTAGCTTCTGCTGGAGCGAGCCTTGATTTCCAGGTGCTGTTCCTGTGGTCCTGGGTCCCTTGGCTGTGTCAATGTGTGCTTCACCTAACACCCTAAAATAAACCTGGGACTTTGAGCTTTTAGGCTCCAAAGATCTCTGGAAGACTGGTACAAACCTGCCAATTCAATCTGATAAAGGTGTGTTGCCACTAGGCCAATGTTTCAGGTTTCTCCCATTTTTCTGGAGCAGCAAATGTGTTTCAGTGGACCATTCCAGTGAGGTTATCCAACCTTGAGGATTTCTGTTTGGCTACAGTTTCCAGTCTTGCCTCGCTGGAGGAATCAGTGCTCCGAAAAGTGACAAACGGCCTCATTACGAGGCTGGCGGTCACAAAACTGCCAGCCTCACGTGGCAGTCGGACAACAGCGGCTATGGCGATTCAACCATGACATTATGTGTTTGGCAGGTAGACCCACCAATAGACCGCCGTCTCCTCCAGGATCCATGATCCCAACAGGGTGATGGCAGTTCTGGTTGTAATCAGTCAGGGCAGAGCTGCCCTGCTGATTACAACCTTGTTCTCTGCCAGCCTTATCACTGTGGTTTCCCCACCATGAAAAGGCTGGCGGAGAACAAGTGCCAGGTGCCACAGGGGGGCCCCTGCTCTGTTCATGCCCATGTCATGGGCAGTGAAGGGCCCCTCCTGCCCAGCAAAATCAGAATGCGCACACCCTGCTTTGCGGACAGTGTGCATTCCAAGGGTGCTGTTCAGCCCCCCTGTGCTATGAGATAGCACCCAGCTCCTGTAAGGGAGCTGAGTGCTATCTCATAGCACTGTTCCCGCCAGTGAGACTGGCGGGAATGCTCTATTTCAAGGTTTCTGCCGGTCAGCCAGGTAAGGCCGGCTGAAAACTTGTAACAGGGCGGGGAGCACACCACCGCCATGCGGCGGCATCCTCCCTACAAGTTTGGTGGTCCCGTGTTGGGACAGCCTAACTCGTAATGAGCCCAAAAATCCTAACATAGAAATCTTCATCAGGCATGCCACCAAAAGTGTGCAGCTGACAAAGATTCTTCCCGGTGCATGAATTTAGAATTTCTCTCATTATGAGTTTTGCCATCAAAAGTCAACAACTTAATTGGGACCTCATCTGACAGCTATCTGGTCTTGTGGAGCCCTTCTCAGCCACACCTGCTGCTTTGCCCCACTGAGAAGACTAAGGGGGTCATCACAACCCTGGCGGACAGTGTTAAAGTGGCGGTAAGACCGCAAACAGGCCGGCGGTAAAAAAATGGGAATTATGACCGTGGCGGAAACCGCCAACAAAGACAGCCACTTTAACACTCCGACTGCCACGGCGGTACAGACAAACAGTGCGGCGGTCACCGCCAACAGACAGGTGGAAGACAATGTACCGCCCACAGTATCACAACCTACCAATCCGCCACCTTTTCCGGGGCGGATTCACCGCGGATAAAAACACGGCGGAAACAGCCATTTCAAAGGGAAAACGCTCACCTCTACACACTCCACGATGAACGACGACACCATGGAACCGGAACTCCAAATTCTCCCTGCGATAGTCTTCCTACTCCTATACGACCATCATCAACGCCGGCGCCGAAGACAACGGTGAGTACTGCACCTACGACATAGGGGAGGGGGAGGCAAAAGTCAGGGACACACACACGCAACACCCCCACCCCCACCCCGACCCTCACCCACTACAACACACACACCAATGCATATCCAAGCATTACAGTAACAACCCCAAGCCCCCCCCCGGAAGAATGCAAAGACAAAAGGAAATGAGTTCAACCATTGTAATATATCAAAATAGAGTAACCAAATATATACATATATATATACACAATAAACAAAATATACATCACGATTAGTAGTGCAGGTAATGCAACATTCATTGTCCGTGGACCACTGGGCCCAAAATGCATGGGTGAGGCCCACATCAGATACCTGATCGAAACGGAGAGAACACTGCCAGGCATCAGATAGAAATACAACAGGCACCTCAGGGGGAAGGGAAGGGGGGGCACCTCAGCCGGATCAGTGCACCACGCCAGATCCACGAGGGGGCTCCATGCCCATTGATGTATCCTGGGGAGTGCAAAGCCACAGTCTCTCAAGTCTCTACAGTGGGTGGGTTGCCCACTGTACCATCCTGGGGAGTGCAAAGCCACAGCCTCTCAAGTCTCTACAGTGGGTGGGTTGCCCACTGTACCATCCTGGGGAGTGCAAAACCACAGTCTCTCAAGTCTCTACAGTGGGTGGGTTGCCCACTGTATCATCCTGGGGAGTGCAAAGCCACAGTCTCTCAAGTGGATAACAGTCTCCACTGGTTCTGGAGGCGGACTGGTGCCCAGAGTGCTTCATCCTGTTAAGGACAGACGGAGTGGATGCATGTCTCCACTGGTTCTGGAGGGGGACTGGTGCCCAGAGTGCTTCATCCTGTTAAGGACAGATGGAGTGGATGCATGTCTCCACTGGTTCTGGAGGGGGACTGGTGCCCAGAGTGCATCACTCTCCCCGTGACGGTCCCAGTTCCGTCACTGCCCCTGCCGCTCATGGGCTAGCGGTGCTTGAGTTGGCGGTCCTTGCCCTGTTCAGTGGTCTTTGCCCTGTTCAGCGGTGCTTGAGTTTGTTCAGCGGTGCTTGAGTTTGCAGTTTCTGACCTGTTCAGCGGTGCTTGCTCTGTTCAGCGGTGCTTGCCATGGCGGTCTTTGCCCTGTTCAGCGGGGTTTGCCCTGTTCAGAGGTGCTTGAGTTTGCAGTTTCTGCCCTGTTCAGCGGTGCTTGCCCTGTTCAGCGGTGCTTGCCATGGTGGTCTTTGCCCTGTTCAGCGGTGCTTGCCCTGTTCAGCGGTCTTTGCCCTGTTCAGCGGTGCTTGAGTTTGCAGTTTCTGACCTGTTCAGCGGTGCTTGCCCTGTTCAGCGGTGCTTGCCATGGTGGTCTTTGCCCTGTTCAGCGGCGCTTGGCCTGTTCAGCGGTGCTTGAGCTTGCAGTTTCTGACCTGTTCAGCGGTGCTTGCCCTGTTCAGCGGTGCTTGCCCTGGCAGTCTTTGCACTGTTCAGCTGTGCTTGCCCTGTTCAGCGGTGCTTGCCATGGCGGTCTTTGCCCTGTTCAGCGGTGCTTGCCCTGTTCAGCGGTGCTTGCCATGGCGTTCCTTCATTGCCCAGCTGGGCTGGGGCTGTCGGTCCTTTACTGGGCAGCTGGGCTATGGCTGCCGGGGCCCTCCTGGGCAGCTTGGCTGTGGCTGGCGGTGGCCTCCTGGCCACTGACGATGGGGCTGCCCTCCTGGGCACTGACTCTGGCAGTGGCCTCCTGGCCAGTGATGATGGGGCTGCCCTCCTAGGCACTGACTCTGACGGTGGCCTCCTGGGCAACGGGGATAATGGCGGTCTTCCCAGACTTTGGTGATTTCTTCTGCCCCTTCCCCACCTTGGGAGGAGTCACAGCTGAGTGGACACTCCCCCCGGGACCCTTGTGAGCGGCTTTGCTGGCTGGAGTCTTCCCCCACTCCAGCCGGGCACTGTCCAACTTCTGGTGCTTCACAGGGGGGGGACTGGATGTGCTGTGGCTCCGTGTCACACTGGCTGCCCTGGTGCCCGGTGCACTCCGCATACCTCTAACAGGCACCACTGGAACCGGAGATTTTTTGGCTGAGGTGCTAGTACGGGACCTATGAATTGGAGGGGGGGTGGGGGTGGGAAAGAGGTCAAGCTTGGTTGGGAAAAGTTTCTCAGGAACACTGGGACGGGTAGCTGGAGGGGGTCTGGGAGTGGAGGAAGAGGAGGTGGTTGTAGGAGGTGTAACTTTTGTGGCTTTGGGTGCAGGTGCATGCGCTGGAGGCTGTAGTGAGGAGGATGTATGTTGGTTGGGTGTGTGCCTGCGTTTGTGTACTTTGGGAGGGGGCGCCACAGACACACTGGGAGAGGACACAGGGGACATGTAAATGGTAGTGGGGGTGGTGAGTGCAGGTGAGCGGGGTGTGGTGGTGGGTGTGCTGGTGCGGGACCTAGTGGCTGTAGTGGTAGTGCATGCAGGTGAGAGTGTGGACGAGACTGGGAGGGAGGAGGGAGACGACGAGGAGGGGGACACAGTGGAGGCAGTGGATGTTGGTGTGTCTGTATGTGTGTGATGCTTGCGTGAGTGCCTGTAGGATGTGTGGTGCTTATGTTTCCTGAGCTTCCCTTGTGTGTTGAGGTGTGTGCAGGCTGGTCTGATGGTGTGCTTGGGATAGGCTGGGGTACAGGGGATGGGGTCTGGGTGGAGGAACTTGGAGGGGGGAGGCTAGAGACAGGGACAATGGCTGCCATCAGTGCTGAGGCCAGAGTTTGCAGGGTTCGATGAAGGGCAGCCTGACCAGAATGAATTGCCCTCCAGGAATGCATTTGTGTGTTGCAATTCCCTTTCTACACCCTGGATGGCATTCAAAATGGTAGACTGCCCAACAGTGAGTGACCTGGGGAGGTCAATGGCCTCCTCACTGAGGGCAGCAGAGGTGGCAGGGGCTGAGGTGCCTGGGGCGAATGTGATGCCCACCCTCCTGGGTGATCAGGCACGGGGTGAAGGCTGAGGGGCTGCTGGGAGGGCGGTGCTGGTAGGGTGGGTGGCAGCTGTACCTGTAGAAGTGGGGGACACAGATTTTGCCACCACCACAATGGAGCTCCAATCGGAGGACGAGTCCGTGTCACTGATTGCTGATCCTGTGACCGCCGTGAAGCTCCCCTCGCCCTCCGACCCACTGGCGTATTCAGAGTCTGTGGTGTGGCCCTCCATGGCCATGTGGATTGCAGCTCCATCGTGCTCCGGTGCCACTGTACCTCCGCCTGATGATGCTGATGCACACAAGAACAGGGAGACCACAAAAAGTGGGGGGACGACAGGAGAAAGACAGGTTGAGTGCATGGCTTACCGCTACCGTTGGCAGACAATACAGACACAGCAGCCCCCTGCACTACGCCGCGCTGTTGGGCTCTACAGATGCAGTTCCTGGGATATGGACTACATGGCTATGGTGGACATCTGCACACATAGATGACACAGGGGCATGTATACCTGTACTTGGCACTCTACAGAGGTGGGGTGGAGTGCCACATGGCCTGCAATACGGCGGGGCCTAGCCTACGGAACTCGTCCTGACCTAGGGGAACCCACAGCCCTCCTCCCCCACCCAGACACCTTCACTGCGCGCAAAGTCTGCAGAATGATGTTGTACTCACCCCCTTGAGTCTGCTGTGATGTCCTCAAGCGCCCATTAAACTCAGGGTAGGCCACCGCCAGGATCCGGAAACATCAGGGGGGTCATGGTGCGACGGGCACCCCTCCCACATTGGGAGGCCATCCCCAGCTGAGCCTCCGCCGTCTTCTTGCTCCAGCGGCGAATGTCCTCCCATCTTTTATGGCAGTGGGTGCTCCGTCTGTGGTGGACCCCCAGGGTCCGGACGTCCTTGGCGATGGCACCACCAAATATCCTTCTTCTGGTGGGCGCTGACCTACATGACATGTACAGGGGAAGAAGAGAAGTCATTACCAACTGCACCGTCAAAGTGAGTGGCCCACATCCCTACCCTTGCCATGTGGCACATGCATTCACAGTCCTTCATGCATGCAGAACTGTGGCCCCTTCCTTCTTACTACCAGCCCTCTCCACACAGACATAGCCCATACAACGTGCTCCGTGTGTACTTAGCTGTTGGTCTGGAGGGCCGTAGAGTAGCGTGTACTGGGGGAGGACCCCGTCCACGAGCTTCTCCAACTCCTGTGCAGTAAAGGCAGGGGCCCTTTCACCAGACGCACGAGCCATTGTCTCTTCCAGACCGAGGTCAGAGCAGCACTAGCAGTGTAGGTCCTCTCCTGTCGAAGATCAGGTATCGAGTGATTGAACAGATAGAAAATGGCGGTCACGTCCGTGGCGGTGCGTGTCATCACCGCCGGTGCACTTCATCATTGGCTCCTGGGACCCATAGGGTCCAATGTTAACCAATGCAGCATTGCGCTGCGGTCTTCGACCGCCTACCGCGACGGTGTACAACGCCAGCGCAGTTACCTCACATCCCACTGTCCCACTTTAGAGGTCAGGCAGCCGCCATTTCAGGGGCCCACATGCCTTCATTTTCAACTGTGTCACACATACCTAGGCCTAGACTCAACACACATACAGACAACTTTTTGGATTATGTTTCGTGTTCTGTGTAGACTGTGGGTACATACCTCTGAGTTGTTTGACTCTGTGGTCGCTGTTGTCCTTCCTAGGCACCGTCTGCTGGGACATGTGAGGAGATGGCGGAATCCTCTGGTGTACCGACCGCTGGTGGACCTGTTGACAATGGAGGAGCGACATTTAATCATCACCTACAGGTTTGACTGTGCCACAATCCAGGAACTGTGTACCCAGTTGGAGCCTGACCTGATGTCAGCAATCCGCCATCCAACAGGGATCCCCCCTCAAGTGCAGGTGCTATCAGTGCTCCATTTCCTTGCAAGTGGGTCATTTCAAACAACAGTGGCCATGGCATCAGGGATGTCCCAGCCTATGTTTTCCAACGTGTTGTCCAGAGTGTTGTCTGCCCTGCTGAAACACATGCGGAGCTACATCGTTTTCCCTCAGGTGGAGGATTTGGCTACAGTTAAAGGTGACTTCTATGCCCTTGGACATATCCCTAACATCATAGGTGCCATTGATGGGACCCATGTAGCTCTGGTCCCCCCCCACAGGAGTGAACAGGTGTACAGGAACCGGAAGAGTTATCATTCGATGAATGTACAGATGGTATGTTTGGCAGACAAGTACATCTCCGAGGTAAATGCTATGTTCCCTGGCTCTGTGCATGACGCCTACATCCTGCGGAATAGCAGCATCCCTTATGTGATGGGTCAACTCCAGAGGCACCGGGTGTGGCTATTAGGGGACTCTGGTTACCCCAACCTGTCATGGCTACTGACCCCAGTGAGGAATCCCAGGACCAAGGCAGAGGAAAGCTACAATGAGGTCCATGGGCGGACTAGGAGGGTGATCGAACGCACCTTCAGCCTCCTGAAGGCCAGGTTCAGGTGCCTCCATATGACAGGTGGTTTCCTATTCTACTCACCAAGGAAGGTGTGCCAGATCATCGTGGCCTGTTGTATGCTTCACAATCTGGCTTTGCGATGACAGGTGCCTTTTCTGCAGGAGGATGGTCCAGATGACGGTGTTGTGGCAGCTGTGGAGCTTGTGGACAGTGATGAGGAGGAAGCAGAGGAAGAAGACATTGACAACAGGGACTCAGTTATCCAGCAATATTTCCAGTGACACACAGGTGAGAACACATTCCTGCCTACTACTAGTACTTTCACACTTCTACCCCTATCCTGTCTGTCGATTTCAACCAGTATATGGTAAGTGAGTTGTACATTTCCATTACGTTTCACAGGTGTGGTTACCAACGTGTGTCATCTGCTTACATTCCTCATGGACTTGAGATGTGTGACATAGGTATGTTGACATTACATTTGAGAACGGATTTTGTCACTGTCATTGCTAATACACATTTTCAAAATCACAGACTGACTCCAGATTGTTTTGTGCTTCAAGGGTGTTTATTGAAATGCTAAATATTGGAGGGGGGTTGTAAAATGGTGAGGGGTGATGGTTGAGGAATGTCCATGGCAGAGTCCAGTCTATTAATCTCACAGGTGCATTGCCCATATGGGCATAGGAAGTGGAGCTGGGGCAGTTCCAATATGGACAGGGTTACAAAGTGGGACAGTGGGATGACAAACAGGGTGGTCTCATTTCTTGGCGGGGTCTTGGCATCGTGCTCTGTCCTGTTCCTGGATCTCAGGGACCGCTTGCAGAGTGGTTCTCCATCTGCAGGGGGTGGGGTGCTGGTGTGGTGGTCCTGTGGCGGTGCCACCTGTCCACTAGCGCCGGCGGAGGTGGTGGGCATTTCATCGTCCATGCTAGTGTCAGGGGCCCCTTGGAGTGCCACGGTGTCCCTCCTGGTGTTAAGTATCTCCTTCAGCACCCCTCGATGGTGCCCAGGGCGGTGCTGATGGTTCTGAGTTCCTCCCTGAAGCCCAAATATTGTTCCTCCTGCAGGCACTGGGTCTCCTGAAACTTGGCCATGACCGTTGCCATCGTCTCCTGGGAGTGGTGGTAGGCTCCCATGATTGAGGAGAGGGCCTCGTGGAGAGTGGGTTCCCTTGGCCTGTCCACCCCCTGTCGCACAGCAGCCCTCCCAGTTCCCGTGTGTTCCTGGGCCTCCGTCCCCTGGACCGTGTGCCCACTACCACTGTCCCCAGGTCCCTGTAGTTGTTGGGGTGGTGGGTTATCCTGGGTTCCCTGTAGTGGTGGACACACAGATGATTGACGTGTCCTGGGTACGGAGGTATGGGCCCGCTGGGTGGGTGCTGTGCTGGTGTTACCAGAGGGTGGAAGGTCTGTGGTGGCCTGTGACTGGGTGTGGGGAACCGACTGTCCCGAGGCCCACGAGGGTCCGGGCTGGTCATCTGGATCCAGTTGGACAGAGCTGATGTCATCACTGTGGGCCTCTTCTGTGGGTGGGGTAGAGATGTCTGGACCCTCCTGTCTGGTGACGTTGGGTAGTGGTCCTGCAGGGGTGTAAAAGCATGATTATTGCATCTGTGTGTGTCATGTTGTGGGTGAGCGTGTACCCCAGTGCTAGCATTCCTGTGTGGGGGCTTATGTGATGATGGTTGGGGGGGGGGTTATGGGTATGTGCAGTGGGCATGCTTTAGTGAGGGGTGTCCATGCTTTGTTGTGTCATGCAGGGCTTGGTGTTGGGATGGGTGGTTTGTGTTAGTAGTACATATGTGAGGAGTTGGAATGATAGGGGAGGGGGTGAGGGTGGGGGTCTGTGATAGCATGCAGGTAGGGTGGGGGATATGATAGTTAAGAATTGACTTACCAGAGTCCATTCCTCCACCAACTCCTCCGAGGCCCTCAGGATGCATAATGGCCAAGACCTGCTCCTCCCATGTTGTTAGTTGTGGGGGAGGAGGTGGGGGTCCGCCGCCAGTCCGCTGTACCGCGATGTTGTGCCTGGAGACCACGGAACGCACCTTCACCCGTAGGTCGTTCCACCTCTTCCTGATGTCCTCCCGATTTCTTGGATGCTATCCCACTGCGTTGACCCTTTCGACTATTCTTCGCCATAGCTCCATCTTCCTAGCTATGGAGGTGTGCTGCACCTGTGATCCAAATAGCTGTGGCTCTACCCGTACGATTTCCTCCACCATGACCCTGAGCTGCTCCTCCGAGAACCTGGGGTGTCTTTGCCGTGCCATGGGGTGGTGTAGGTGATGTGTGGGGTGGTGTATGTGGTGATGAGTGTGGTGGTATGTAGTGGTGTGTGGTGTTTTGTGCGTGGATGTAGTGTGGGTGATGGTGTTGTGTGCCTCTGTGTGGTGGGGTTGTCTATGCTGTGCTGTCTCCCTGGCCTTCGTCTACATTTTTGGTTGTAGGGGTTTGTGGGTGATGTGCGTGTGTGTTTTATATAGTATTGATTGTGTGAGAGTGGTGTGTGTATGTGTCTCAGGTGTGTGTATTTCGAATTGCCCAATGTGGTGGTGTTTTGGAGATGTGTGTGTATTTTGAGCGCGGCGGTGTGTTCCGCCAATGGAATACCGCGGTTGAAAGACCGCCGCGTGGATTTGTGGGTCGTGATAGCATGGGCGTGTTTCTGTTGGCGTGACGGTGGAGGTTTTGTTTTCGCCAGTTTATCACTGACCTTTGGTGTGGCGGACTTGTGTGTGTATCTGAATTTTGGCGGATTCCGAGCTGTGGGTCATAATAGCTGTGGTGGAATTCCGCGGCCGCGGCGGTGTATTGGCGGTCTTCTGCACGGCGGTAAGCGGCTTTTACTGCCAATGTTGTAATGACCCCCTAATTCAGAAGGTAAAATTTCCAATTGGGATGAACATAGTTTCTGTAGCCGACCTGTGTTTCATCATGGTTGGCCTTAAATTGTACCAAGTGCAACCAGATGACTGGGGTTAGTGCTTAGTAGTTTTTTGTTCTATTTTTATTTACAATTTTAAGAGCTCATATTTCTGGATCCCCTATTCAATTTTGATGTGATTTTGTTAACAAAATTTAGCTCTATCTAAATACATTGGAGTGTGGTCTTTATTGCATTGGGGCTTTTTACTGTTTTGAAATTTCTGAATTACACATGTTCTTAAATTAAGCTTGTCTCCTTTGTGCCTAGCTACTAGGGTTTGAGCTCAGGTTTAAATTACTGAAACGTTTACAGGACATAAGAATAGTGACACTGTTACTTGTGATGGACTACAGTCCACCCCAACTTACAATCCTCTTTCTCACACCAGTGTAATGGAAAGATTTCCTTCTCTGTTCTGTTATTTTGAACAGGATCAAACAACACAGTGGGGATCATTCTGACCCTGGCGGCCGGTGACCGCCAGGGTCACCGACCACGGGAGCACCGCCAACAGGCTGGCGGTGCTCCCTCGAGCATTCTGACCGCGGCGGTTCAGCCGCGGTCAGAAGCGGAAAGTCGGCGGTCTCCTGCCGACTTTCCGCTGCTCGGGGGAATCCTCCATGGCGGCGGAGCTCCGCCGCCATGGGGATTCTGACACCCCCTACCGCCATCCTGTTGGATGGCGGTAGGGGGTGCCGCGGGGCCCCTGGGGGCCCCTGCAGTGCCCATGCCAACGGCATGGGCACTGCAGGGGCCTCCGTAAGAGGGCCCCGCATAGTATTTCAGTGTCTGCAAAGCAGACACTGAAATACGCGACGGGTGCAGCTGCACCCGTCGCACCCCTGCAACTCCGCCGGCTCCATTCGGAGCCGGCATCCTCGTTGCAGGGGCATTTCCGCTGGGCCGGCGGGCGCTCTTTTGGAGAGCGCCCGCCGGCCCAGCGGAAATGTGAGAATGGCCGCCGCGGTCTTTTGACCGCGGTGCGGTCACTTGTCGGCGGGACTGTGGCGGGCGGCCTCCGCCGCCCGCCACAGTCAGAATCAGCCCCTTTGTTTCTAAACAGAAAACATGGCAATAAAACACCTTTGCTAGCATTACTATTCTAACAGTCTGTTTTCTAGGCCTTGTGCTTATTACACACACACACTTACTCTAATATAAACCACAGCCATGCTTACATATAATTAGCTCTGTCTTGTATGTAACATGAAATATTATTTTGGGAAAATCCTGCCATACACAATGTCAAATCAAGTTACTATTTGAAACAAACAAGTTATTTTCTGGATGAACTTATGTTGTTGAAATTGGGTACCTACCTTTTCACCCCTAATGATATTACAGCAGTTTACAGCAGTTGTGTTTTAAAGTTTTTTTTAAAACGTAGTATCTGAATTTATTTAGGTCTGTTTTAAAACCAGTGGCATATGAATTATACGACATGAGCAAGTCCCTTTGTTTTTATTAGTTCACCTACAATATGCATATTGAAATCTAGGTATTTTGCATGCTTGTCACTGGTAAAGTAGAAGGGGAGAGATAAAATATATTTTTACATGCCCTTTCACCCACTTTAGGAATCAAACACATTTTATAAAGAGAAACATAACTAACCATTTTCTGAAACCTCCAGGTAGATAATGCTGTTTGGGAACAGGAGAAACAAGTTTATAGTCGCAAGTCCATACTTGCCATCTTTAGGTACTATTGACCTGTTTGTTAAGTGTTCCTCTGTTGATATTTTGCGAAATGCGATTCAGAGAAGGCACGCTGTGTGATCTTTCTATTTACACACAGGGAACAGATGTTTTACTATTTAATTAAATGCATCGGGTGGAATCTCGAGAATATGCGACACAAAATATATATTTGCAAGCTTCGTTATTATTACTGGAAGCCTTTCCCTTTACAATGTTATAGATCAAAATCTGAAATGAGATTTTCTTGATGTTCTGTACCTCTCTTTTACACGGATTTAGCAATCTTTATTCAAAACCTATGCAAATTAATTACGCAACTTAATGTTGAGTGTTAAGAGAAATTTCACCAATAATTCACATAATCAAATTCATCTTTGTAAATTTGCATCTGAAGAAGGTGGGAGTCTCCTTTTGGCCTGAGGTGTAATGCAGGTTTTTGTTCTAAAAAGTACTAGTTTCCAAATTGTCCCGGCTGAACTCAGATAGCATTACTATATTCAAATGTTTGCATACAGAACTAGAGGAACGCGCACGTCCTGCACCAGTTTCCACTACTTGAGATGTCATTATTTTAAGTACTCAGCTGATGGGAAGACAGTTTTTGTACGATTAAACTGGATAGATTTTTTTAATGAGGGCGGATTTACTTCGGTGTTTACAATACTTTTTAACGAGTTTGTTTCTGTAGGTGGGAGTCTTAACCGTTTCCCTCGTGAATTCAACTGAGAACCGCTATTTCATAAACTTGACATTAAGCTATGCAGATTACAATACTAGCCAGCTTGTTACACGTGCTCCTATTTTTGATTTAATTTCTGTTTGCTTTGTCTTAGTTCAAATGCATCCTTAGATGTGGCGATTGTTATTGAAAATGGATGAAACGTTAACACGCTACTTAACTTTGTAACCATTTCTCCCTAGAAACTACATATATGTTGGCTATTGTTTGCAAAGTAGCTTGAAAAGATCATGCACGTTTTCATAATAAAGTAAAAATACGGATGCTAAAAACTTTCAATCAGGGCGTAATCCCCCAACAGTCCCACATGGCAGCTTGCTGAAATGACGTCTGCTGCAAAGCTTCAGACAACCACCACTTGACAGGCTCCCGTTCTCACCACAACAAAGTTTAAAACCAGATAACTGAGACATGTGAAACTAGTACTTGACCACACTTCCAGACGGTGGCCTGCAAACAGAAACATCTGACCCCCCAGCAAAGTTCCAGCCAAACAACACTTGCCGAGGCTCTTTTTCTAGCATTCCAAAAGTGCTTCCAGCGGTTTTGATGTCGAGAGCGACAGGTGACCCCATCAAAGGCCAAGTGAAACAACACTTGCCTTAGCTCTTTTTCTAGCATTCCATAAAAGGCATCCAGCGGTTTGGATGTCCAGAGCGACAGGTGGACACAGACAACCTGTTCTGGCTGGGATGGGCTCAAGGCCAAAACACGTGCCTCTCAGATAAGTATGGTACAACTTCAATCCCATCCACGTAGTGCATACTCAGACCACACAAACACAGACAGTTCCTGCACTGTTAACACCAAGGGGGTCATTATGGACATGGCGGTAAACACCGTCGTCCGCTGTGGCGACGGTGAACAGTAGACCGCCATTGGCGGTGAACAGGAACCCGCCATATAAAGATGGCAAAATCAGAAACCGCCAAAATGTCTGTTTCTACCAGCCACCACCAGGGCCTTGTTAGCGGAAAGGCTGTGTATCCCACCCCGCCACCGCCAAGCACACAAATCCCCGCCCCCCAAATAATGATGCACAAATCACCGCGGCGGTTAGTGGATGCTGAACAACCATTGGCGTACAGACCGCCATGGCCAGCAATGAGACCGAACAGCAAGAAATGCACGCATTGGCAAGTTTGAAACCCACAAACCTGACACACATACACAATGCTATAAAACACTCACATACACACCCCACAATCCTTTGCAATGCCAATAGGATAAGCCAGACTGACAACACTACACGCAGACACTGAACGCCACAACACACACTCAATGGCACCCCCTAAGCATCCACTCTTCACAGAAAGGGAGCTAAGAACAATGGTGGATGAGATACTGAAGGTTGAGCCACAAATCTTCGGGTCATGGGTACAACACACACCCATCGCCAGGAAGATGGAGTTATGGCAGACCATAGTGAACAAGGTCAACGCAGTGGGAAACCATCCACGCACGAGGGACGACATCTGCAAGAGATGGAACGACCTGCGCGGGAAGGTGAGGGCCATGGCATCGAGGCACCACATTGCTCTCCAGAAGACTGGTGGTGGACTCCCCAAATACACCGACTGCGAGGAAAAGTTACTGGCCATCCTGCATCCTGAGGGCCTCACTGGACTCACTGGAGGAATGGACTCGGGTAAGTCATCTACAATTAACCCATATCCACCACACCTGTCATGCATGCACCACCCCACCTCTCCAACTACCACCAGGATCACACCCCACCGTGGCCTCAATCACCACATCCATTCACCTTGCGTGCCCACAAACACAACAATAGGCCCACATTCCTCCCCGTGCACAGCCACCCACCCTTGCAAGGTATTACAATGGCACTACACCACCCACAATGCACCACCACATCAGATTAAAAATGCAATGGCAACCACACAAAGGGTCCCTGCATGACCCAACAGGGGAATAAACTGCACTAAGTAGGCCAGAGCTGTGCACCCTCATCTGAGTTAGTCAATGTAACATACATGTCCATTCCCCCCACAAGCACCACCACCAAGGCCAACCTGACAGAAAGGACAAGGAGTGCCAGCGCCCTACATGGACACAGAGGCGCCACTCAGGACACTGGAGAGGGAACTGTGGACACTGAGGAGTACCCTGATCCGTCACACAGTCCTGTACTGTCACCCTCCAGCAGCCCCACCCAGGACACCACTGACACCCCTACCACCCAGACAACAACATCTGCACATGCCAATCGATCCCACACCAGTGTATCCAGGCCACAGACTGGTGGAACACAGGTACAGAGGCCACACCTCCACCTATCAACAGGCAGGATGATGATGGCCCCACTACAAGTGGTATCACCAGACCTGTGCGGGGACACAGGCACAGGGGGCTAGTCCCAGTGGGAGGGCATCTGTGGACCACAAGGGAGGCCAAAGGATGGATGCTGCAGCCCAGGAGGTGATCTCAGAGGTCCTGGGAGCATACCACCATACCCAAGACAGGATGGGCCAGATCCTGGACACCCTGGACCAGAGTCAAAGGCTGCAGGTAGCACACCACCAGGAGGCTATTGAGCAGTGGAAACAACTCAATGCCACCATGGCCACTATTGCAGGGGGACTGCAGCACAACAACCCAACCCAGCCCAAGACCCCCACAAACCAGGAAGCCCCTACCACTGCCCAGGACACTGACCAACCATCAACATCGGCAGCAGCAAGTGCACTGGTGTCGCCATCTGAGGACCACAGGAGACCAGCACCCCTACCCATACAGCCCAGCACCAGCCACTTAAATGGTCCCTCAGACCCAGATATGACACTGGAACACCTGCCAAGACCAAGGCACCTTCAAAGAAGTGACTTTGACACAACTGTCTCCCAAGTGTGCCACTGTGTCACCATCCTCCCCGGCCAATAGAAAATCAACAACTTGCAAGGTACAGATAGACCAATAACCACTGAGACCATGTAGCCAGTATGGACATCCACCATCAGCCCACTCCCTATCATTGTAAAGTGCAGCAATCCATCCTTGACAACTAATAAAACACATGTACACCACTTTCAATGTCCCCTGTCATTATGTCGATTCAAATGTAGTTGTGAATGCATTTGACAGTAAATTTAAAAATCATACCTTTATTGAGGGAATGGCACCCCACACACAAAATTGTGTGGAGTGAACTGAAATGTACACCATGTTGGTCATCATGTCACATGGAACCTGAAATTCATGTAAAAGTGTCAATGGCTACAGACCCCACACCCCCATAGTATAAAAAGTCTGACTGACATTATGCAGTGCAGACAACATCATCAGTGAACAGTACCTCATAGTCACTGGAAGTATAGTTTGATCAGTTGGTTCCTGGAGTGAACATCTTCCCCCTCTTCATCACCACCATCACTCTCATCCCCTCTCAGAGGAAGCTGTTCTGGATATACACCACCCTCCTCTTCCAGGAGGGGGATAGATTTCCTCGCAGCCACGTTGTGCAGCATGCAGCAGGCCACCACTATTCTACACACCTTCTCAGGGCCATAGCACAGGGATCCCCCAAAGAGATGGAGGCAACAGAATCAAGCCTTTAGGAGATCTATAGTGCACTCTATCACCCTCCTAGTATGTCCATGGGCCTCACTGTAATTCCTCTCAGCATCTGTTGTAGGATTCCTCACTGGTGCCAGGAGCCAATGCATGTTGCGGTAGCCAGAATCACCTGCAAAAGTGGGCGAAACAGGACTGTAATTAACTACCCTCAGTTGCAGACAGCCTATCTGTCAGCTATGTACTGCAAAAGTATAAAACACACTCACCTATGATCCATCCTCTGTCCACTTGCAGTTGTTCCATCATGTGTGGCACACTGCTGTTCCTCAGCACAAATTAATCATGGACTGATCCAGGGAACATGGCATTTACATGTGAAATGTACTGGTCTGCAGTACACACCAATTGTATGTTCATGGAGTGGAAGTTCTTCATGTTTCTGTACACCTGTTCACTTACTATTGGTGGCATGAGAGCTATGTGGATGCCATCAATGGCACCTATCACCTGGGGAATGTTGGCAAAGGCATACAAATTTGACTTGATGGCAGGTAGGTCAGCACTTTGGGGAAACTTCACATATGTCTGCAGGTGTTGTACAAATGCATCCAGAAATCTTGACAGGATAAGGCAAAACATTGGCTGTGAAAACCCTGCACCCATGCCCACTCTCACCTGAAAAGAGCCCGTGGCCAGGAAATGGAGTGCAGAGAGCACCTGCACTTTAGTATGGATGGCATGCTGATTCAAATTTGCTGGTCTCAGTACAGGTTCCAGTAATGCACAAAGTTCAGTGATAGTAGCATGAGTGAGTCTTTAATTGTTAAAGATGTGATGTTCCACCATGGTCTCCAAATAAACAAGAGGTCTGTACACAGATGTAGCCCTCCCTCGCCACAGTGGTCTGTACCTAGGAGGAGTAGAGAACAAATGTGAGGGACACAAATTCATTTGCACAACCTGTTCTGTATTAAAAACTGGTGTCGAACATGTAGGTTACAGATAAGCAATGTAGGATGTACAACTGGAGTGACATGTCTTAACTGATACGTCTGGACTGTTGCAGTGAGTAAATTGTCATTTGTGTAATCGAATGGGGGCTGCAGTCCATAGGGCCTGCATGGGGCCCATGACCTAAAAATATCTGTGTAGTACTTGCAAAATGGCAGCCGTCTGTCATCCTGATTTGTAGCAGTGGAAGTGACCACATACTGCTAGCGGTTGTTGCAATGGCGTAAGGCGGTGTTCACCGTCGTGCACCCATTCATTGGTTACATGGAAGTCAATGGGGAATATGCGCCTATCATGATCGCTGCAGGTGGTGACGGTGCACACCGCCATGGAGCGTACGCCATTTTGTCACCCCAGCTTCACTTGATTCCTGGATTCCGTGCATGCAAGCACTCCACGGAGTGTGCTGCTGTGTCCTGACTCTGGTTTCGCAAATGGCATGAGTCACAGGGGAAAGGGTCCTGGCCTGGACAAGCTGGTGTATGGGGTCCTACCCTTGAATGCCAAGTTATATGGGCGACCAGAGGTGCAGGTGAGTAGGCGGATGGGGTGCATGGATGTGTGTGATGGTGGTGGATGCCTGTATGTATGTGTGCACGGTTTGTCAATGAACAGGCATTGAATTTTTGACAGTCAGCGTGAGTGAGGTGGTGGAATGATGTTGAACAGTGTCCGTCCCATAGGGGACGTTTTACCAGCGGTATCAAATGGGCATTGTCTGACCTCTGTTTTTCTCTTCTGTGTGTCCCCTACAGGTCAGCGCCCATCAGAAGAGGGGACTCTGGCAGGCCATCGCCAGGGAGGTGCAGACTGGGGGTCTACAACTGGCGTCGCACCCACTACAGGAAGCAGTGGGAGGACCTGCGGCGCTCGGCCAGCAAGACCTGCGAGGCCCAGCTGGGGATGTCCTCCCAACAAGAAAGGGGTGCCCCTCGTGCCCTGACCCCCCTAATGCACCACATTCTGGCAGTGGCCTATCCAGACTTCGATGGGAGCTTGAAGGCTGCACAGCAGGCAAAAGGGGGTGACTACCAAGACCAATTTATGCCTCCTTGATGTATGTCTGAAGGTGCTGTAAAATGTATGCTGTCTAGTGGCAGGGACTCTGACTGGTGTCATATAGCAATAGGGCCACCATGGGCAATTAGATGATAAGGGGCAGGTCTACAGTTCCTCAGGTCCTTCTGTAATGTGGGAGATGGTTGCGTACTAGGGTTGTGGCCCCTAGTCAGGGGCATAGGCATGACTATAGGTGTAGGTGCTGCATGTTGATATATTAGCTGGGTGGGAGTGTGAGTGAAACAAATATGTACTTCCATTCAGGTGTTAATATTTTTCTCTACTGTTTTGTCTCCCCACCCCTGTACTCTTGTGTTGTCTGTGTGCATCAGCATCATGTGGTGAGGGAGCAGTGGCACGGGCGAGTGGGGATGCAGTGGCCCACGGTTCCTAGGAGGCAGAGTCTACCGACACCAAGGGGGCCAGTGGGTTGGAGGGTGAGGGGAGTACAATGGGGGAAGCAACTACCACTGGAGGTAGTGACTCTGATACCTCCTCCGATGGGAGTTCCCTGGTGGTGGCAGACCCTAGTGGACCCACCCATTCTTTGACATCTTCCGCCACCCCCATTCCATAACCACGCTCCCAATTGCACCCCACCCAGTTGCCCGTGCCCACTCACCCAGAAGGGTGGGCGTCTCCTTCGCCTCAGGCACCTCAGCCCTGCTGCCCTCACTGAGGAGGCTATTGACCTCCTGAGGACCATCTCTGTAGGGAGGACAACCATCGTGAATGCCATCCTAGGGGCTAGAATCCCAGATGCAGCAGTGCAATGTGTACCTGGAAGGCATTCATGGTGCCATGTCTGGCCTACAGAGTCTTTTCAGGCTCTGGCCTCCTCTTTGATGGCAGCCAGTGTCCCTGGTCTTTCCGTCCCCCCTCCAACCACCTCTACCCCTTCCAGCACCCCATTCCCTTCACCCATCCCAAGCACACATTCAGACAGTCAATGCACACACCTCAAAAGACAAAAAACATAGAGAGAAACACAAGCACCACACTTCCCACCACAGGCATACACACAGCCAACATACAAAGGCACACACAACAACATCCACTTCCCCCAATGTGTTCACCTCTCCAGCCTCTCTGTCTGTCACCTCTACAGGCACACTCACAAACACTGCACCCTCATTCACTGTTGCTGGCCCCATTCTTGCAGTCACCACAACATCAGACATCCAGTCATGCACCCCAGACACCACACCTGCACTCAGCACGACTTTGAGTAACACTTGCAGCACACTTACCAAACTTGCAGACACCCAGACAACATCCATTGACACTGGCAGCCTGTCTTCTCCCACTGTGTCTATCTCCCCTCCTCCCATTACACTCAGACGTCCCCAGACACCCACCCAACACACATCCACCACACCTCAGCATACTGTACAGGCATCTGCATCCATGTCCCGCACACCTACACCTCTAACAACCATTCCCTCTACCTCCACTCCCACACTTACCTCCAGGTCCACCCCGACTGCCCCTAAAAAACTCTTCCTGTCCCGTGTAGACCTTTTTGAACCCACTGGCCCACCCCGTCTCGTCCCTAAACGTGCTCACCTCCTTGCCCTGTCCACTCCTTCCACGTCCAAGTCAGTCCCTGCCTGCCCTTCCCATTCCTGTGTCCCTTCCCCAGTGAACAAGAGGCCCTATGCTTGCCCTGGTCCATCTGCCACCACCCGGTCAAAGCCCGCTCCCCCACCTTACAAGGCTAAACCCAAACTCCCTCCACCTCCCAAATGGAAGCCCAACCCCCCTTTCCGAGATGTAAGTCCCCACCCCTGCCACCCCCTGCTCCTGTTCTCTGAGGTGCCTGGCTGCCCCATTGATGTCTCTTTATGGTGGAGTACCATGTGCACATGTGGGAGTCAAGTTCGGGCCATTTGGGCCTATCAGCCTTTTTGATTTGGACTGGCCAATGGCCTCATTTGGACAATCTGTTACAGGAACTTTAATATAGTTTGTGTGGCCAGTGCTGGTGTTGGCACACTCAGGATACGTGGTTCATTGTTTCATTGTGGGGGGTGTTGTGCACGTGTGTGTACTTTGGGCAGGTTGTCCTGTCCTTGTGTCGGGTGAGTACCTCTTGCTCAGGTGTGTATGGCTTGTGATGTTGTGAGGGGTTGTGGGTACGTTGCGGGGTGAGTGGGTATGTAACTGAGCCCTTTCTTCCCTTGTTTAGTAGGTTGCGGTACTTGCCGTCGTCGTATTCGTCGGCGGTCACTGTGGTGGAGGTATATGGCAAGGAGCAGCACTGGCATGATTTCCAATTCTCTTTCCATGTCTGCTTCGGCGTGTTCTGTGTGCCTCCAGTGAGTGTTTTCTTTTATTTGGTTCGTTTCCGTCTGGCTTTGAGTGGCGGTGGTTCCTGCCCCGGAACTGACTGCAGTCTAGTTCTTCATTATTTGTTGGGTGGGTATGGCCTTTCCGTCGGCCTGTGGGCAGCATTTTCCGTCGTTGTCGACACTCCTCTGCTGGCGGTGAGTGTTTTTCAGGCTGCCTATTTTTCATGTGCTTCTTTATTTGGCGGTCCAGACAGCCAGCCTGTTGGCGGTAGTTACCGCCACCACCAGCGGTGCGGTCTTTCCCGCTGTGTTCATAATGAGGGCCCAAATCTTAGATAGCACTCAATACAACACATATATGACCTATATTACACACACATTTCAATTTATACTCATCAACACACACTCTACAGATACGTTTTGAAAAAGCTATCATTATCATTTGACGCAACCTAGAAGCAATGTTTACAGAAACAGGAGTAATACTCACCACCATTCTCCAATAAAGAGGTTGACTTGCAACACAAAAATTAGTTGAGTTGCTCATTTGACAATTTCTATTCTCAGCATATTGAATAAACCTATTCCCTCAGATCTGCAGATAACATGGACAAAAAACGAAAATTATAGAATATATTTCAGATCTAACCACACTTTTTCCCTGTCAGCAAATCCACAATACTTTTCACAGAGACTTCAGTCTATCTGACAAGACTAACAGAAAGACTATGAAGCAAACCAAGTAAGCTCTCAACACTCTCAGAAATATCATATTATCTATCCACTGCAAGGCACTAGGACCTCTGAACTGGACAGATCATTTTGCCGCTTGCGCCATCATTCTTCATAACACCATTAAAACAAAGACAACCAAAAAAAACAAACACATTCTACTCCTTCAAAGATCTTAATATGGATGCCTGTGAATACAAATTCCTCAGTCTAACTCCTGTCAACTCACATCAGTCTCAACACACTCTTTGGCATCTGCAACACAACTGTGAAGAACCATCTGAACCTCGATGCAGCACTGAGAGCTCGATTCTCCAAAGCAAAATCCTCAGCATCAGGGTACTCTTCAGGACCAGTTATACAATACCCACACTAGAAAAGAAATGAAAAAGCTCAGTATCCCAGATGACCTCACTCAAATCAAATCACTACTGTGTGCATGCAGACTAATTAAATAAAAGACACATTCAATAAGTGAACAATCAATAGAGCAATAGAGCAACTATAGACAAATACCACTTTAGACTAATACTGCTGGCTCCTAGCCATGCCCGAGTACATGCGCTCTGACCCATAAAACAAGTAAAGTTGTCTATGCACCAAAATGGCATTCCTCAAAATGGTTGTGTGCAGTCGGCTTGCTGGCAGAATGGCAGGAGTGCTTGTTAAACTCTAGTGTGTAAAATTGCACAATCTTCTGCTGTCTCTAACAAAAGAGTCAACACCCCAGGCAACGTTTGCTGGATTTATTGTAGTAATGGCACAACTGCCGTTATGCTGGACAACAGACGCATTTTGGCTTGTTCAGCCTTTGTCACGATGTCTAACTGATGGAGCACGCCATTTTTCTACACCCACTATCAACAACATAATTGACGGGCTAACCGTCCTTAGCAAATATCAAGACACTATCTTTGAACAGTGTATAAACATCATTTAAACTGGTCATTAGATCACTTTTCAATATGCAGTTTCATTGTTCTAAATTAATTTGTAGCCATCAACACAGCAAAATCACTGTCTAATGCTCATGTTGTTATGCCAAACAATGTAAACCTATTAGGAATTAAAACTGAATAAAGCCCAAGTGTGCTGTCAATCACCTATGAGTAGCCAGTTGTGCTTGTATTGGGCCCAAGTGAGCAATCATTGTCACAAATGTCTCTATACCATATTCAATCCAAGAAAATGATTTTCAATGATTGCAAGAAAAACTAAGACAAAAAATGGTATAAGAAAAAAACACTTTCCTCTAAGCAGAAGGGATTGTAGCTCTTTTGCATTTTCTAATAATCAATGGTACTAGAAATGGGGTCTTTGGTTGGCAGTCAGGCTACCCATTGTCCAATCAAGGACCCTAACTCTAGTCAGGGTAAAGGAGAATCACACTTGATTAACCCCTGCTCGCCCCCTTAGTAGCTTGGCATGAGCAGGCAGGCTTAACTTCAGAAGTGTAAAGTACTTGTACCAACACACACAGTAATTCAATGAAAACACTACAAAATGACAGAACACAGGTTGAGAAGGATGGGGAATATTTATCTAAACAAAACAAGACCAAAATGTCAAAAATCCAACATACACAAGTCAAGATATACATTTTAAAAGAATAAAAGTCTTAAATCCTTTAGAAAACAGTGACAACGTTGTTAGCGTACAACAGTACATGGGTAGTGTCAAAATAACACCGCATGGGCGAGTGTGCATTGGAAAAGGCCAGCGATGCGTTGATTTCTCACTCGCAAGCAAGACCATGCGTTGTTCCATCTCTGGTTGGGTTGATATGTGACATTTCTCCTCTCCCACGAAAGAGCGATGAGTCGATCCGGGACTTTGCATTGTTTTTCCGCACCCAGCGATGTTGCGTTGAAAATCACAAAACAGTGCTGCGTGGGGTTTGTGTCGTTATCAGCCTCCGTCAGCTGGTGTTGCACGTCGTTTTTCCAGCCGCGTTGAGTCAATCTTCCAGCAGTGATGCAGGTGGAGTATTGATTTCAGCTGCGAGCCAGCGGGGCGTCGTTTATCAGCCGTGTCACAGAAGGTACGTCGAAAAGTTCCCTGCACGGCAGTCTGTACGTGGATTTGTCTGCCAGCTTCACCTTTCAATGGCCCAGGAACTGGATAGGTCACCACTTAGCAGGGCAGGAGTTTCATCAGAGAGTCCAGGTGCTAGCAGGAGAAGTCTTTGATGGCCCTGAGACTTCAACAACAGGAGGCAAGCTCAGTTCAAGCCCTTGGAGATTCTTCACAAGCAGGAATGCACAACAAAGTCCAGTCTTTGTCCCCTTTCACAGGCAGAGCAGCAACTCCAGGATAGCTCCACAAAGCACAGTCACAGGCACACTTCTCAGCTCTTCAGCTCTTCTCCTTGGCAGAGGTTCCTCTTAATTCTAGAAGTGATCTAATTTTCAGGGGTTTGGGGTGCTCTTCTTATACTCCTTTCAGCCTTTGAAGTAGGCCTACTTCAAAGAGAAGTCTCTGTTGTTCGTAAGATCCT
This sequence comes from Pleurodeles waltl, assembly GCF_031143425.1. Classification (NCBI taxonomy): domain Eukaryota; kingdom Metazoa; phylum Chordata; class Amphibia; order Caudata; family Salamandridae; genus Pleurodeles; species Pleurodeles waltl. Next base: position 802,372,825 of record NC_090446.1, read on the forward strand.
GCCTTGCCCAGGCCAGGCCCCAGACACACACCAGGGGGTTGGAGACTGTATTGTGTGAGGGCAGGCACAGCCCTTTCAGGTGTGAGTGACTACTCCTCCCCTCCCTCCTAGCACTGATGGCTCATCAGGATGTGCAGGCTACACCCCAACTCCCTTTATGTCACTGTCTAGAGAGAATTGAATACAGCCCAACTGTCAAACTGACCCAGACAGGGAATCCACAAACATGCAGAGTCACAGAATGGTTTAATCAAGAAAATGCCATGCTATCTGCTCCCAAAGGGAATCTACGCGTTAATAATATTTAAAGACAGCCCACATGTTAACCTATGAGAGAGATAGGCCTTGCAACAGTAAAAAATAAATTTGGCAGTATTTCACTGTCAGGACATGTAAAACACATAAGTGCATGTCCTACCTTAAACATACACTGCGCCCTGTCCACGGGGATACCTAGGGCCTACATTAGGGGTGTCTTACATGTAAGAAAAGGGAAGGTACAGGCCTGGCAAGTAGGTACACTTGCCAAATCGAATTGGCAGTTAAAACTGCACTCACAGACACTGCAGTGGCAGGTCTGAGACATGTTTACAGCACTACTAATGTGGGTGGCACAACCAGTGCTGCAGGCCAACTAGTAGCCTCTAGTGCACTGTACTAGGGACTTACGACTAAATCAAATATGCCAATCATGGAAAGTCAATCAACAATACAATTTCCACAGCGAGCATATGCACTTTAGCCCTGGTTAGCAGTGGTAAAGTACTCAGAGTCCTAAAGCCAACAAAAACAGGTCAGAAAACGTAGAATGAAGGAGGCAAAAAGATTGGGGATGACCCTGCAAAGGGGAAAAAGTCCAACGGATGCCATGGGTACTACTGTGATTCTGCTCAACAGCCTGAAAACCAAAGAAAATTAGTTACAAAGAGGGAAATGGGGCATGCTCCAAAATATCATTAACCACTAAAATCATTTAAAAAACATTTTAAAACTAAACTTGAGGTTACTGCTGTAAATTACATCACATCTACAGTCACAGATAAGTGGATATTTCTTGGTCTTTGTTGAGTCCCTTGGGTTCATTAGTATCCATCTGAAGAATATATTTTGCACTGTAGTTGACGTAGTTCTTTCTCCCTGTCACCTGATATGGGGGACTTGGTAATATAATCAATGACACTAAATGTGCCATTACCTAATTGCCATATTTAGCTTACCCATAACTCCATAAGTGGACTGCAGCGCGAATTGTGCCACCACTAAATTGACAGCGCCAAACATGACTGCAGGCCTGCCACATGAAACTATGCTGGTTTAAACTGCAAATCTGACCTGTCATTATTAACCTCTTTTTGATTATTTCTAACTCTCCCCTAAGTAGGCGATAATGGCAATAAGGAAGAGTCCGTGGTATTTTAAAGTAGTGCATTTAAAGTTTAATGTTAAACATGTTGTTAGAAATGGGGTCTTTGTTTGGCAGCCGGGTTACCCCCTGTCCAAGCAAGGACCCTCACTACAGTCAGGGTAAGTAATACACAATCCAATTTATCCTGTGCCCACCCTCTGGTAGTTTACCACTGAGCAGTCAGGCTTAGCTTAGAAGGTAATTTGTAAAGTATTTGTGCAATAAATCATGAACTAACAAAGTATAAATACCACAAAAATACACCACACAGGGTTAGAAAAATATAGAATATTTATCTGATTAAATGCAGGTCAAAACGATCAAGATTTGATAAGTACACGTTGAAATAGCACATTAGAAAATGATCAAAAGAGTCTTTAGTTCTTAAAAAGCAATAAATGTTTCTTGCAAGCACAAAGTACCTGGTTTGCATCTAAAATATGCAAAAGGAGCCGAAGAGGAAGAGATGCATGGAAAACGGGGAGGTGTGCGTCGGTTTCTCCGGGCGCACGTCGACGACATGTCAATATTTTTCCACGCAGGAAAGGCTTTGTGTTGATTTCCGGCACGCAGGCTTGGATACTCTTTGGGTTGCAGGGTATTTGGACTCCCCGGGGACGATGCGTAGAAATTCGGGGCATGCAGAAAAAGTCACAGGAGCTGCTTCGATCCGGTGGGCAATGCAGGGAAATTTCTGTCGCTTGGCAGGCACTGCGTCAATTTCTTTTCTCAGGAAGTCAGGCTGTGTCGTTCCGGCTCAGCTATGCATGGATCTAGTGGGCTGTGTGTCAAAATTCTTGTTGTAACGCTGGCGCTGCATCCATCTCCACTTGGGGAGCCAGGCTATGTCGTTCCAGTTCGGCGTGCAGTGATTTTCTCACCACAATGCAGGCTGTGCATCAATTCTGGCAGGCTGGGCGTCGATTTTCTACGTACAAGGAGTTCTTTGGAGAGTTGGAATCTTTTTGTCCCTGAGACTTCAACAAACAGGAGGAAAACTCAATCCAAGCCCTTGGGGAGCCCTTCTCAGCAGAGTCAGAAGGCATCAAGGGAGTAGGGCATCAGAAGGGAAACAGCAGGGCAGCAGTCCTTTGCAGAAAAGCAGTCAATTGAGTCCTTTGGGCAGGCAGGCAGTTAATCTTGATAGGTTGCAGGTTCAGGGTCAGAAGTGTCTGTAGAGGTGTCTGTGTTGGTAGGGTCAGAGGCCCTGTTTGAATACCCAAATGTGCCTTTGAAGTGGGGGAGACTTCAAAGAGTGGCTCAGAAGTGCACAAGGTCCCCTTTCAGTTCCATCTTGTCTGCCAGGGTCCCAGTAGTAGGTGTGGCAGTCCATTGTGTGAGGGCAGGCCACTGTTCTTTCAAATGTAAGTGTCAGGCCCTCCACCCTCCCAGCCCAGGAAGACCCATTCAGTATGGAGATGTGTGCAGGTGTGATTGAGCATCCTGTGTGTGTGGCATTGTCTGAGTGAAATGCACAAGGGAGCTGTCAACTAACCTAGCCAGACGTGCATTGGAAGGCACAGCAGGATTTAAGTGTAGATAAATGCCAACTTTCTAAAAGTGGCATTGCTAGAATAGTAATATGAAAAATCCAACTTCACCAATAAGCAGGATTTTCAATTACAATTCTGGCCATACTAAATATGACCTGGTTACTCCTTTCAGATCAGAATCTACCACTCAAACAGTATATGAGGGTAGCCCTAATGCTGTCCTATGAAAGGAGCAGACCTCACAGTAGTGTAAAACAAATTTAGGAGTTTCACACTACCAGGATATATAGAACACCCATGTTCTTGTCCTGCCTTTTACCTACATAGCACCCTGCCCTGTGGGCTGCCTAGGGCCTACCTTAGGGGTGACTTATTTGTAGAGCAAGGGGAGTTTAGGGCGTGGCAATTACTTTTAAATGCCAAGTCGAAGTGGCAGTGAAACTGCACACATAGGCCTTGCAATGGCACGCCTGAGACATGGTTAAGGGGCTGCTTATGTGGGTGACACAACCAGTGCCGCAAGCCCACTAGTAGCATTTAATCTACAGGCCCTGGGCATATGTAGTGCACTATACTAGGGACTTATAAGAAAATTAAATAAGCCAATTGGGTGTGAGTGAATGTCACCATGTTTTAAGGGAGAGAGCATATGCACTTTAGCACTGGTTAGCAGTGGTAAAATGCACAGCCTCCTAAAACCAGCAAAAACTGTGTCCAAAAAGTGGAGGGAGGCAGGCAAATAGTTAGGGGTGACCACGTTAAGGCTGTCAGGTCTAACACATGTCCTTACAGTGACAAGGTCCCAAATGGTATTTTTACTGTTGTAGGGCCAGCTGTTCCATTAGAAAGCATTGGGGTAGCACGTTAAAGGTAATAATGTTATCTCTGTATAGAAAATACCTACAAAGTTCATTCATGGACTTTTTAAAATATGTATTACAAGTATAATTCAGTTGTAAATTCATATTTGCAATAATGTTTTTGGAAATGATACTTTGAGAAAATTATAATTTACTTGCCTAAAGTCTCTAGAAGCCCATTTGTATGAGCTTCGAACTATCACACAGGAGCTGATTAGCACCCTTGTTGATGTGTGAACTTTCTCTGGGACAGAGGCCATGGGTGTAGGGGGATGTTTTGTTCCTTTTTCGGGTTAACCATCTGTGCTTTGCCAAGGAGCTCAAATAACTTCAATAACTTCAACAAGGTCTACCATGTCACAAACATATGTAGCTAACACCTGGGCTTTCCCCCTCCTTTGTCCCTCCAGTCATAAAGGCACCAATCTTAGTGAGAGAGAGAGGAGCTGCTCTCAGAACTGCTTTGGAGTGACCACAGAGGATGGATTGCTTATTTCCCCGGCTCCACCACTATGGTGAGCACAGAAGTCCAGCACAGAGGAAAAAAGGTTCTGATACTTTGAGTTTAGATAAAGAGGGGCACTGTGGAATAGTTTGTAGTAAGGCACTCAGGATCTGCTGCACAGGCAGGTGGGGTTACCTCCTCTGAGCTCTTTTCCAATTGGTTAGGAAGGGGCCAGGAGTCATCACCAACTGCAGGCATAAATGTGGCACCCTCTTCAGAACACCACTTGACCCATGGAAGTCAGAAGGACAGCACCTTCTGTTGAGACCTGTGAGGAAACCTGAAATTCTAAACCTGTATGGACCTTCTCCCACCCATATCCAGGACAAAGAAATGAACTCCAAGAGTTCCAATTGGACCATTCTAGAGCATCCTACAGTTTTGTTTTTTTTGAAATTCTTAATCCCCAAGTCTTGGAACCCTGTACTGTGTTAATGTGTACTTCTAATATTCTGAAAACCTGAGACTTAGAAGCTTGTTATCTCCAAAAACCTCATGAGGACTGCGATAAACCTGTCAAATCAATCTGATGAAGGTGCATTACCACTGGGCAAAAGATTCAGGTTGCTTCTGTTCAGAGTTTTCCACAGCAGCAAATCTGTTTTGGATACGTCACAGAGAGATTTTCTAGCCTCATGGAGCCCTGTTCATCTATAGTTTTCAGCCTTGCGCCGCTGGAGGAATTTGAGTGTGATAAAGTGATTAAGTATGAATTTCGATGTCTTAACTTGATGAAGGTGTCAAAAGGATCTGGCTGGTGATGGACCTTCCTTGGGCATGAATGTTGAGTTTCTTCCACTTGGAGGTTTTCCAGTAAAAGTCAAGGAGTTCGCCATCCCTTCCAACTGGCTGAAACACTGGTTTCTGCTATAGTTGTCAGGGGGTGAGTTCAGATTTAACATACTAAAACCACTGGTGTAACAACACTTGAGCCCCCCCTTCAAAGTACATTAAGCTGGGGGTGACCCTAACCTGATCAGGAACTTTCAGACTAGGAGCCCACCACCCCTGCACAGTGTACTGTGTTGAGGGGACCCCAGGAGCTGGATGGGGGCTGCACTTCGGGGGCTGCCAGGGCTATTGTTACACCAGTGACTGAAACCTTCACTGGACCTAGGAAGAAAAGTGACATTATTACTTCAGGTGAACTACCATCCTCCCCAATTAATAATCCACTTGCGCACAGAAACTGAACAGAAGAGAAGTATTATTTCAGGCCATCAAGTTTGCATTTATCCACTTCCAAACCCATCGATGTGTCCATACTCTGTACTATTTATCAACATGTGCAACATCATAAATCACTTTTCCATTAATAATAATAAACTGAAAACATATATCAATATTCCCACCCGCAGCCAGCACTCCACTTCCAAGTGTACTTCTTTGACATCCTCTCAAATGCAAAACCCTGCAACATTCTGAAATCTCTATGAGCCACCTTATATGAAAAGAAAATCCTACCGCCTTTCATTTTAGAGACTCTTTAAAGAAATCTCCTCACACACCTCCTCAACATGGTAAACACCTCCTCTTCAAAGGGTCCTTCCAAAATGCCCTGAAGAAACCAACCTTCCACCCAGATAATTTGGCAAATTTCTGCACCATCATATTTTTATCATTCATAGTAAAGGTTATAAACAAAAAACAATCTCCAGTCAACTACAAGACCAATTACTATCCCATTCTCAGACCAAATCACAGCAGTGCAGTGTACTACAATTTCTCATCAGTGATGGACACAATCATTGCCTTTTAAACTAATAAGGTTTATCACGTTCTGTTTGTATTATTTTAAATTCAATAAAAACAAAGTTTGAATGCGTTTATTTTCAGATAATCCTTCCCTTATACAAAAATTCAAAGTAAAGTCTTTTTTCTCATACACCCTGTGCCTCAAACACTGCCTGCACATCTTCAAGAGCTGACTGTTCAGCACCTACCTGAAGCTCCACCCAACCAACATAATTCCGGTTATTTGCCAATAAGAACAAGAATCAATACAAACATGGCTCAATGACAAGAACCTTGATGGCTTTGAACCCAAATGCCAAGTCACTCAGATTCATCATGGACACCATCTTCACCACAAAGGAACATGTTGCCAAAAACACAAAGACAGCCTGGTACCAGCTCTCTCTTCTAAAGAAAGTGAAACCATTTCTTACAGCAAGCAACTTCAGAACTGATGTTCAAGCTCTCATACTCTTCCACTTGGATGGTGGTAATGCCCTGATCCATTGCCTCTCTGAGACCCCACTGCCACCCTTTAAGGGCATCCTAAATGCCACAGCATCTTTCAGCTGGGGCCTGGAGATGTATGATCACATCAGCCCCATCCTGGTGGAAATTCGTATTCTTCACTTGCCAGCTCACACCATCCTCAAAATCAGATGCATCATTTACAAAATCATCAAGGCCAGCACCCCCACTTATCCTGCAGACAACCTCAGCACCTCTGGTGTGTCTTGGCAAGCATGCAGCCAGGATACTATATGACTGCAGACTAAGTACTATAAAAAGTAAAAAAAAAAAATGACAGAAAGCCTTTCCCATCCATACACACAGGATATACAACAACATTCCCAAATCCATGAGGACCTCCCCATAGCTGCTTTAATTTATCCACACCCTGCTATCTTTCGTATGACTAATTAATATTATGAATATCATTAACCCTGTACAATGCTCTGCTGCCTTTTGGCTAGGTTTGCACTATAGAAATTGCATATAAATACGTACATACATAAATATTGTACTAGCTGCAGATATCATATATGACAGAAAACACTTTCCAATAATGCACTTGTGGCCCTTAAATCTTCTTCATAAGCAGGGATAGAGTTTATGTAGTGAAAATATTTATTAACATATCCGGAAATATTTCCAGCTTGTGTAAAATGTAAGTACACCTACACACTTACAGGGACATTGGCTATAACTGTAATTTTAACAATCACATCCATAGAACATAAATGCACAGATGACCATTCAGTGGAAACATGGATTCCTGCATTCACAATCTTGCGGAGGTTTTTTGAAACACAAACATAGCTCTGTCCTCTGTCTGTATGACTTCTGATTCCATCTGCTAATACTGTATTTTCGATTGTTATCAATTGGGCTTGGCATGATGTGACCTGTAGTGCTTTAAATGACATTCTAACATGAGCCGATGCCCTAGTGTAGCCACAATTAGCTTTTTGTGATTGAATTTGCCAGTCTATTCAGATTGTCATTGTGGCAGATGACATAACTGTCAGAACATTACCGCTTGCATAATGAGGCTCCACATACCTCTTGTATTTACTCTACATGTTGTGTATGAAATTGTGCTGACTAACGTACCTTTTAAATTTACCTTATTAATATATAGGAGTGACATCACATAAGAAGCCATTGAATAAATGTAATGAAGCAAGCCAACTTCACTTAACTGTTCAGGCCACGTAGCTATACAATGAGATTTTATTTCAAATTTTCACAAAACTCTACACCTTTATAATTGCATGTTTAATTCTGAACACAGAAGTCACATGCATGCCTTCAATTTACAAACCGTAGAAACTACAGTTGAGAAATTAAATACACAATGGCTACAGGCATGTGCTTATTTAGCTGTAGTACTGAAAAATAGCTAAACAATTGAATAACCACTAAATTTATTTCTTCTACATAAAATCTGAACATTATAGTATATACCTGTTGTAAAGAAATGGCTCCCTGTTGCAGTTACCCCCCACTTTTTGCCTGATACTGATGCTGACTTGACTGAGAAGTGTGCTGGGACCCTGCTAACCAGGCCCCAGCACCAGTGTTCTTTCACCTAAAATGTACCATTGTTTCCACAATTGGCACAACCCTGGCACCTAGGTAAGTCCCTTGTAACGGGTACCCCTGGTACCAAGGGCCCTGATGCCAGGGAAGGTCTCTAAGGGCTGCAGCATGTCTTATGCCACCCTAGGGACCCCTCACTCAGCACAGACACACTGCTTGCCAGCTTGTGTGTGCTGGGGGGGAGAAAATGACTAAGTCGACATGGCACTCCCCTCAGGGTGCCATGCCAACCTCACACTGCCTGTGGAATAGCTAAGTCACCCCTCTAGTAGGCCTTACAGCCCTAAGGCAGGGTGCACTATACCACAGGTGAGGGCATATGTGCATGAGCACTATGCCCCTACAATGTCTAAGCAAAACCTTAGACATTGTAAGTGCAGGGTAGCCATAAGAATATATGGGCTGGGAGTCTGTCAAAAACGAACTCCACAGCTCCATAATGGCTACACTGAATACTGGGAAGTTTGGTATCAAACTTCTCAGAATAATAAACCCACACTGATGCCAGTGTTGGATTTATTAAAAAATGCACACAGAGGGCATCTTAATGATACCCCCTGTATTTTACCCAATTGTTCAGTGCAGGACTGACTGGTCTGTGCCAGCCTGCTGCTGAGAGACGAGTGTCTGACCTCATGCGGTGAGAGCCTTTGTGCTCTCTGAGGACAGAAACAATGCCTGCTCTGGGTGGAGGTGCTTCACACCTCCCCCCTGCAGGAACTGTAACACCTAGCAGTGAGCTTCAAAGGCTCAAGCTTCGTGTTACAATGCCCCAGGGCACTCCAGCTAGTGGAGATGCCCGCCCCCTGGACACAGCCCCCACTTTTGGCGGCAAGTCCAGGAGAAATAATGAGAATAACAAGGAGGAGTCACTGGCCAGTCAGGACAGCCCCTAAGGTGTCCTGAGCTGAGGTGACTCTGACTTTTAGAAATCCTCCATCTTGTAGAAGGAGGATTCCCCCAATAGGGACCCCCCAGACCTAAACACGCCCTTAAATTTAGTATTTAAGGGCTTCCCTGAACCTAAGAATTTAGATTCTGCTGAGCTGAAAAACCCCTGCAGAGGAAGAACAGAAGACACCAACTGCTTTGGCCCCAGACTTACCGGCCCGTCTCCTGCCTTCCAAAGAAACCTGCTCCAGCGACGCTTTCCAAGGGACCAGCGACCTCTGAATCCTCTGAGGACTGCCCTGCTTCAAGAAAGACAAGAAACTCCCGAGGACAGCGGCACTGCTCCAAAAGAACTGCAACTTTGTTACAGAGGAGCAGATTTAAAGACCCCTGCAAATCCCCGCAAGAAGCGTGAGACTTGCAACACTGCACCCGGCGACCCCGACTCGACTGGTGGAGAACCAACACTTCAGGGAGGACCCTCCGGCGACTCCGAGTCCGTGAGTAACCAAAGTTGTCCCCCCTGAGCCCCCACAGCGACGCCTGCAGAGGGAATCCCGAGGCTCCCCCTGACCGCGACTGCCTGAACTCCATTTCCCGACGGCTGGAAAAGACCCTGCACCCGCAGCCCCCAGCACCTAAAGGAACGGAACTCCTGTGCAGGAGTGACCCCCAGGAGGCCCTCTCCCTTGCCCAGGTGGTGGCTACCCCGAGGAGCCCCCCCCTTGCCTGCCTGCGACGCTGAAGAGATCCCTTGATCTCTCATTGAAAACCATTACAAACCCGACGCGTGTTTGCACACTGCACCCGGCCGCCCCCGCGCTGCTGAGAGTGTACTTTTTGTGCTGACCTGTGTCCCCCCCGGTGCCCTACAAAACCCCCCTGGTCTGCCCTCCGAAGACGCGGGTACTTACCTGCTGGCAGACTGGAACCGGGGCACCCCCTTCTCTCCATTGAAGCCTATGCGTTTTGGGCACCTCTTTGACCTCTGCACCTGACCGGCCCTGAGCTGCTGGTGTGGTAACTTTGGGGTTGCTCTGAACCCCCAACGGTGGGCTACCTTGGACCCAAACCTGAGACTTGTAAGTGATTTACTTACCTGACAAAACTAACAAAAACTTACCTCCCCCAGGAACTGTGAAAATTGCAGTGTGTCCACTTTTAAAACAGCTTATTGTGTTTTATGTAAAAAGTATACATGCTAATGTAATGATTCAAAGTTCCTAAAGTACTTACCTGCAATACCTTTCAAATGGGATATTACATGTAGAATTTGAACCTGTGGTTCTTAAAATAAACTAAGAAAATATATTTTTCTATAACAAAACCTATTGGCTGGATTTGTCTCTGAGTGTGTGTTCCTCATTTATTGCCTGTGTGTATGTACAACAAATGCTTAACACTACTCCTTTGATAAGCCTACTGCTCGACCACACTACCACAAAATAGAGCATTAGTATTATCTCTTTTTGCCACTATCTTACCTCTAAGGGGAACCCTTGGACTCTGTGCATACTATTCCTTACTTTGAAATAGTGCATACAGAGCCAACTTCCTACATTGGTGGATCAGCGGTGGGGTACAAGACTTTGCATTTGCTGGACTACTCAGCCAATACCTGATCACACGACAAATTCCAAAAAATTGTCATTAGAAATTGATTTTTGCAATTTGAAATTTTTCTAAATTCTTAAAAGACCTGCTAGGGCCTTGTGTTAGATCCTGTTTAGCATTTCTTTTAGAGTTTAAAAGTTTGGTAAAAGTTTGAATTAGAACCTAGAACTAGTTTTAGATTCTTAAAAAGTATTCCAACTTTTAGAAGCATAATGTCTAGTGCAGAGATGAATGTGGTGGAACTCGACACCACACCTTACCTCCATCTTAAGATGAGGGAGCTAAGGTCACTCTGTACACTAAAGAAAATAGTAATGGGCCCCAGACCTTCCAAACTACAGCTCCAGGAGCTTTTGGCAGAGTTTGAAAGAGCCAACCCCTCTGAGGATGGCAACACAGAGGATGATGATAGTGACTTGGAGGGTGATTCCCCCCTACCAGTCCTATCTAGGGAAGACAGGGCCTCTCAAGCCCTGACTCCACAAATCATAGTCAGAGATGCTGGTTCCCTCACAGGAGGGACCAACCTCTCTGAAATCACTGAGGATAACTCCAGTGAAGAGGACATCCAGTTAGCCAGGATGGCCAAAAGATTGGCTTTGGAAAGACAGATCTTAGCCATAGAAAGGGAAAGACAAGAGATGGGCCTAGGACCCATCAATGGTGGCAGCAACATAACTAGGGTCAGAGATTCTCCTGACATGTTAAAAATCCCCAAAGGGATTGTAACTAAATATGAAGATGGTGATGACATCACCAAATGGTTTACAGCTTTTGAGAGGGCTTGTGTAACCAGAAAAGTAAACAGATCTCACTGGGGTGCTCTCCTTTGGGAAATGTTCACTGGAAAGTGTAGGGATAGACTCCTCACACTCTCTGGAAAAGATGCAGAATCTTATGACCTCATGAAGGGAACCCTGATTGAGGGCTTTGGATTCTCCACTGAGGAGTATAGAATTAGATTCAGGGGGGCTCAAAAATCCTCGAGCCAGACCTGGGTTGATTCTGTAGACTCCTCAGTGAAAACACTGAATGGTTGGGTAACTGGAAATGAAGTGCATGACTATGTTGGGCTTTATAATTTGTTTATGAAAGAACACATTTTAAGTAACTGCTTCAATGAAAAGTTGCATCAGTATCTGGTAGACCTAGGTCCAATTTCTCCCCAAGAATTGGGAAAGAAGGCAGACCATTGGGTCAAGACTAGGGTAACCAAAACTTCCACTGGGGGTGACCAAAAGAAAGGGGTTACAAAGACTCCCCAGGAGAAAGTGGGTGACACTAGAAACAAAGAAAAAGAGTCCTCTGTAGGCCCCCAAAAACCAGACCAGGTGGGTGGGCCCCGAGACACAACTCAAAACAAAGGTGGGTACCAGGGTAAGAACTGGGATGCCACTAAGGCATGGTGCCATAACTGTAGACAGACAGGGCACCACACCAAGGACACTTCTTGTCCCAAAAACAAACCCCCTAGCAAAATCCCAGGGGTGACCAGTGTAGCCATTGGGGATGACTCCTCAGATGAGGAGGTCTTCATAGCCTTCAACTGGAAAAAGGGCCCAACAGGTGAGTTGGAGATTCCAGAGGGAAGTAGACACTTCCACCACCTACTGGTGAATGGAATCCCAGCCACTGCCCTGAGAGACACTTGTGCCAGTCATACTATTGTGCATGACAGGCTGGTGTTCTCAAGCCAGTACATCCCAGGTGAGACTGCCAGAGTAAGAGTTAGCCCAGACAGGGTCACTGATAGGCCTGTGGCTTTTGTGCCCATAGAAGTGGGTGGGACTTTTAGCTGGAGAAGGGTGGTAGTCAGTACAGACCTCCCCCTTGATTGTCTCCTTGGAAATGACTACCCAGAGGTTAGTCAGAGCCCAAGAGAGGAACTGGTCCAGTGCCAGTCCTCTCCCAAGGATTCTGGAGTTCCTGCCTCTGCAGTAAATGCAAGTAGGCCCCAGAAGAAAAAGAAAAGAAAACAGTGTAGGAAGGGTGGACAACCTTTAGCCAAGGTTCCAGCAAGCCAAGGAGGTTCTGCTCCAGTAGGGGAGAACTCCAAAAGTGGCACTGGTAAAGTCCAACCTGACCCACAAGAAGTCCTGGCTAGTCAGGCAACTGTTAAGCCTGAGTGGGTGGCTCCTCAGCTAACAGAAGAAAGAGTGGAAGAAGGGTGTTTACTACAAGGTGTGGTAACCCCCCACTCTAATGCAGCAGACAGGCACCCTGAACCCAAAGAAGCCTGTAACTTAGCCCCTTCCCTTGTAGGTGAAGAGCTAAAGGTGTGGTTCTGGGCACTGACAGCTGTCAGTGGCCTCTGCTGGGTGTTAGCCTTTATGGCTGCACTATCCTTGGCATGGTGGTCTGACCCCATGCCAAATAGCAAGTTAGGCCCCCTGGCCCTGTTGGTCATGGTGGGGTTACTCCAGCTCTGGGTAACCTCTTTGGGTAAGCTAGGGGTGACCCTGGCTAAGATAAGATTAGCAGAGGTGGATACCTCTAACCCCAAAATAGAGAGAATGGGTGAAGACATAAAAAGCACAGACAAGAGGCAGTTCAGACTAGGTCCTATCACTGTGGAAGTGGGTCAGTTCCCCAGAGGGAATGACCTGAACAGGAGGATGTAAGGCAGAGTAGGCCCTGCAACAAACCAGCCTATTTCCTCTACTCTTCCTCGCCAGACAGACTAGGAAGACTCTCCCAGCTTTGGCTGAGTCTCCTGGCCTGTGGGCTGGGGGGGGCTTGTGTAAAGAAATGGCTCCCTGTTGCAGTTACCCCCCACTTTTTGCCTGATACTGATGCTGACTTGACTGAGAAGTGTGCTGGGACCCTGCTAACCAGGCCCCAGCACCAGTGTTCTTTCACCTAAAATGTACCATTGTTTCCACAATTGGCACAACCCTGGCACCTAGGTAAGTCCCTTGTAACGGGTACCCCTGGTACCAAGGGCCCTGATGCCAGGGAAGGTCTCTAAGGGCTGCAGCATGTCTTATGCCACCCTAGGGACCCCTCACTCAGCACAGACACACTGCTTGCCAGCTTGTGTGTGCTGGTGGGGAGAAAATGACTAATTCGACATGGCACTCCCCTCAGGGTGCCATGCCAACCTCACACTGCCTGTGGCATAGCTAAGTCACCCCTCTAGTAGGCCTTACAGCCCTAAGGCAGGGTGCACTATACCACAGGTGAGGGCATATGTGCATGAGCACTATGCCCCTACAGTGTCTAAGCAAAACCTTAGACATTGTAAGTGCAGGGTAGCCATAAGAATATATGGGCTGGGAGTCTGTCAAAAACGAACTCCACAGCTCCATAATGGCTACACTGAATACTGGGAAGTTTGGTATCAAACTTCTCAGAATAATAAACCCACACTGATGCCAGTGTTGGATTTATTAAAAATTGCACACAGAGGGCATCTTAATGATACCCCCTGTATTTTACCCAATTGTTCAGTGCAGGACTGACTGGTCTGTGCCAGCCTGCTGCTGAGAGACAAGTGTCTGACCTCATGCGGTGAGAGCCTTTGTGCTCTCTGAGGACAGAAACAAAGCCTGCTCTGGGTGGAGGTGCTTCACAGCTCCCCCCTGCAGGAACTGTAACACCTAGCAGTGAGCTTCAAAGGCTCAAGCTTCGTGTTACAATGCCCCAGGGCACTCCAGCTAGTGGAGATGCCCGCCCCCTGGACACAGCCCCCACTTTTGGCGGCAAGTCCAGGAGAAATAATGAGAATAACAAGGAGGAGTCACTGGCCAGTCAGGACAGCCCCTAAGGTGTCCTGAGCTGAGGTGACTCTGACTTTTAGAAATCCTCCATCTTGTAGAAGGAGGATTCCCCCAATAGGGATAGGAATGTGACCCCCTCCCCTTGGGAGGAGGCACAAAGAGGGTGTACCCACCCTCAGGGCTAGTAGCCATTGGCTACTAACCCCCCAGACCTAAACACGCCCTTAAATTTAGTATTTAAGGGCTTCCCTGAACCTAAGAATTTAGATTCCTGAAACTACAAGACGAAGAGGACTGCTGAGCTGAAAAACCCCTGCAGAGGAAGAACAGAAGACACCAACTGCTTTGGCCCCAGACTTACCGGCCTGTCTCCTGCCTTCCAAAGAAACCTGCTCCAGCGACGCTTTCCAATGGACCAGCGACCTCTGAATCCTCTGAGGACTGCCCTGCTTCAAGAAAGACAAGAAACTCCCGAGGACAGCGGCACTGCTCCAAAAGAACTGCAACTTTGTTACAGAGGAGCAGATTTAAAGACCCCTGCAAATCCCCGCAAGAAGCGTGAGACTTGCAACACTGCACCCGGCGACCCCGACTCGACTGGTGGAGAACCAACACTTCAGGGAGGACCCTCCGGCGACTCCGAGTCCGTGAGTAACCAAAGTTGTCCCCCCTGAGCCCCCACAGCGACGCCTGCAGAGGGAATCCCGAGGCTCCCCCTGACCGCGACTGCCTGAACTCCATTTCCCGACGGCTGGAAAAGACCCTGCACCCGCAGCCCCCAGCACCTAAAGGAACGGAACTCCTGAGCAGGAGTGACCCCCAGGAGGCCCTCTCCCTTGCCCAGGTGGTGGCTACCCCGAGGAGCCCCCCCCTTGCCTGCCTGCGACGCTGAAGAGATCCCTTGATCTCTCATTGAAAACCATTACAAACCCGACGCGTGTTTGCACACTGCACCCGGCCGCCCCCGCGCTGCTGAGAGTGTACTTTTTGTGCTGACCTGTGTCCCCCCCGGTGCCCTACAAAACCCCCCTGGTCTGCCCTCCGAAGACGCGGGTACTTACCTGCTGGCAGACTGGAACCGGGGCACCCCCTTCTCTCCATTGAAGCCTATGCGTTTTGGGCACCTCTTTGACCTCTGCACCTGACCGGCCCTGAGCTGCTGGTGTGGTAACTTTGGGGTTGCTCTGAACCTCCAACGGTGGGCTACCTTGGACCCAAACCTGAGACTTGTAAGTGATTTACTTACCTGACAAAACTAACAAAAACTTACCTCCCCCAGGAACTGTGAAAATTGCAGTGTGTCCACTTTTAAAACAGCTTATTGTGTTTTATGTAAAAAGTATACATGCTAATGTAATGATTCAAAGTTCCTAAAGTACTTACCTGCAATACCTTTCAAATTGGATATTACATGTAGAATTTGAACCTGTTGTTCTTAAAATAAACTAAGAAAAGATATTTTTCTATAACAAAACCTATTGGCTGGATTTGTCTCTGAGTGTGTGTTCCTCATTTATTGCCTGTGTGTATGTACAACAAATGCTTAACACTACTCCTTTGATAAGCCTACTGCTCGACCACACTACCACAAAATAGAGCATTAGTATTATCTCTTTTTGCCACTATCTTACCTCTAAGGGGAACCCTTGGACTCTGTGCATACTATTCCTTACTTTGAAATAGTGCATACAGAGCCAACTTCCTACACCTGTGTAATGAGAAAATATGTAAAAGATATTGTTTTGAAAACCTGCATTTGTAGATGTTGATATTGTGCCCTGCAATGTTCTGGGATTGTAATATGCATATTGTTAAATTTGTGTATGTAGAAAAATGTTGCAGAGCATATATCACAGAAACACAAGCTGGGGGTTGGAATTTTCTAACTGACATAGCAGACTACTTTTGCGTTACCCCTGATGTCCCAGTGATTATCTGTCTGTGACAGTCAATGTATTTTATTGACCAAAGTACTACTAGATTTGTTGTAAAGTGGTGCACTGAAAGCTATATTAATGTGCATTCATTATAGGTTATCAGACTAAACTGTTTTGGTATAGCCTTTATACTTCATGTTTATTCAATTAATTTGTTTCTATGTTGTTCTTCATGGTGTAAATTAAGTGTGCAATAAAATGATAAATATATTTCAAGAGAGAAATGTTTATAATGTTACATGCAAAAGTTGTAGATTGCAGTCTGAACATGAACATTGACAAGACTTATTAATGTTAAATTCATTATTCATAATGTTATTTGGACTTATTTTGCATAACTGAATGTGATGTTTTGATTCACTCTGCTTAGCCTAAAGAAGGCCTGCAAGGCCCTGTTTTCTGACTGTGCAGAAAATGTTTAGTCGTTCTTGCTATCATGAACCTTTCTTTCAGACTTTGATGCCATGAAGTGCTAGCATAGTAACAGATGCTCTGTTGTTTTACACATAGTGAGCCTGAGAATCTAACCTTGAGCACAGTACACTCAGGAAATGTGGAATGGACTAGGTATACAATTGTTTTAATCCACGCAAATAAGCTTAGATGAATGCTTTTTGCATGTTGGTAATGGGAATCTTCACTGATGTTGCAGTCCATGTTGCATGACTGACTTCCATTGGACAAATTACCCTGTCAATGGAGTCAGGGATTAACAAATCAATTTGCACTATGCGCTTAAATATACTGTTCCTCAGCTGGATTTGCAGCATTCTCCTTGCCTTTCCTTCAGCAGCAGTCTGCTCCATCCCACCCTTCTTGCTGGACCCCTTTACTGAGAGGTACAGTCCTCTCCTGTCCCCAAGAAAAAGATTCTTGAATCGAGCTCTGACTGCCTGATGCTTTCCCTTTTCCCCTTTTTCCTTTTGGTTACCTATCATTAGCCCCAGATCTATTGTTTTCAAATTCTCTTTGTACTTTTCCTTTTTACTTTTTTGTCCACATGTGTTCAGCCCAGCACATGATAACTTTTGACTTGCTAATCTGTAGCGCGTCCTTTGCCCTAGATAGCTAAGATTACATGACTTTTGTATTGCCTTAATGCTTAAAAGAACTGAACAGCACTTGTTTTCTGCACATCAGGTTATTCGTCTTATGTTCGATATTGCTTTTGCTGAATGCTTAGTCCTTTTGGTGTTAGTTCATTTAAATTATTTCCATCACGTTGGTCAACCAATGGTGATTCTGTATCTTTATAACTTTATCTTGAAAACAGTCTACATGACCTTAAATCTGAGTTTCCTATAAAAAACCCTTAACCTTATTTTAGGCTGGATATTTCCTTGTTTTATTCACATGCTCATACTGTCACTCTAAATTGATTTGTTGTGACGTTTTGATGGCTTATGTCTCCACATCCCTATGCTGAGTGAAAAGATTTATTGACCTCGTTTAAAGCATAATCCTGAGCAGGAAAATTATTCAACAGTACATAACTGAAGGTCCTGTGGGATTCTATTGCTTCTGACTGTGGAAACTGGTGGCTGTTCATCTCAATAAAAATTCAAACTTCTGCTTCTACCAAGGAGTGACTCTGAACTTATTACTGGTGCCGAGTTTAATGGCCACTAGTTTCCTTGGTTCTCAGAGAGAAAGGGAATAGACCACTTCTTGTGAGATGGCTACTCCTGCCAAAGGGTACTCCAGATGACATGGAAGACATAATGAGCCAAAACAGAAACTCACAATTTTGTCATGCTCACCACAGGTCTGGTAAGCACTTGT
Organism: Pleurodeles waltl; assembly: GCF_031143425.1. NCBI lineage: Eukaryota > Metazoa > Chordata > Amphibia > Caudata > Salamandridae > Pleurodeles > Pleurodeles waltl. The sequence goes on from NC_090446.1 coordinate 802,390,868, forward strand.
CATTGGCAGAATTTGCCATGCAGTATTCAGGCTAGGCTGTGGAACCTACAAAGAGAATCACTGGCAATGAGAAGTGACAGGTATTGGTCAGTGCATGGAGCATAGTGACATCTCCTCATACTACTGTAAGAAGAGGCATGGAGAGCAGTGCAAAAGGGTGAAAATCATGGGCCAGAGTAGGCCTAACATTAAGGTGTCTAAATCTTGCACTATTTAAGGAGCAGAATGGAATGCATTACTGTGGGTAGAATGTACACACCAGACAGGGCCTGAGCAATACCGCATCAGCAAGTACCGCACACAGGAAATGGTGTGCAACTCTTCAGAAGTAAACACATATTAGAGCAAACATGAAAAGAAAAAAGGGGAAGAGTTTTCTATCTCACATATATTGATTCCAATGTGATGACTTAAAAGCACAGAAAGGGCCTGGCAAGCATTATACTATATATTGTAGGCATAGCAGCAGTAATGGTGTTTGTGTTTGAACTTTCAATGTTGTAAGAGGATTAGAGGGGTGTATTTGATACATAAGAAGAGGCAGTAGGGTGGAGCATTTTCTACCTCAAAATAAGTTAAAACATAATTTGGGGGTTGAAGATCGGAATGTTCTGAAATACTCTTGAGAGAGGGTAAATGATGACGGTGAAATTGGAATTTGAAGAAGAGCATGATGTAGAATAGCAGGCTAAGCAGATATTGGCTGAAAATTGTAGGACTTAGGCATATGTGGTACTGGAACAGCATACATTCTTCACCTGTCAACAGCATACAGGAGAAATAATTGAACAATATGCTACTCTGGCTACCACCTCCATACGTAAATTAAAAAATGTACCCATAGAATGTATTGAACATAAGCTAATAATAATTCAAAATTTCAAAAACACTTTCGGAGGGAAAGAACCATCTTTTAGCAAATTGCAAAAAGTCTGGAGATACATCTAGATTTGTAATGTTGCTCAATCATAAGGACAAAGGAGGTGTAAATGGGTTGACTGTGGTACCTAAAAGTAGGTACCAAGGGTCTGATTAGAACATGGGCAAGCAGGATGCGCACAAAGAAGTAGAATGAAGTAAAAATATTGAAAATGCACTAATTCAAGTACATCAAAATACCATCACTGGTATAAATCATGTGGTAGCATAAGACTTGGATGTGACCAGTGACTCTCCTGTCAGTAATGTTGTTATAGAAGCAATAAATTAAAGAATTTTGCACACATTTGCACGTTTAAGAAGGAAAACTCTAACCGTATAAGTGGTGATTATGGGAAAAGCAGCTGTCATGGTATATTTGTGAGTCAGAGATATAACTTAGTTAAGTGGAAGGAAGTAAGGTTGTTTGGAATAATGTTGGATTCTAAACATTAAGATCAGGTATAAATTAAAGTGAACCTGAAACTGAAGTGAATAATTGTAAGAATTAGCTTCCAGATGTTTCTGTTGAAAAACTTGAGTGCCTGTGAGTATTTTGTCATATGATAATAATTAAAGTATTAGAGACAAGATGTTTACATAGGTTTAGGAATGTGCCCTTACTGCTGAGATCTGTGGTACGGGAAAACTTGAATATGGAATCAGTGAATCCATGGAATCTGCTGAATGGAGTCCAACTGTGAGTGCAAGAAAGCCCAGCGGTAGAATTAGAATGTTAGCAGAATTGAGGGATCTCAACAAAGCGACTTGCATTTACAGGCATACCCTGTCCAACATTGAGAAAATGTTAGTTATGTAAGGGGAGCAACTGTGGTTTTGACTTTGGACTTGACGGATGCTTATTAGCAGATTAAATTGCATTCATCATCTAAACATTATCGTAAGAAAATGTCCCATTTTGCGAGGTCACCTCCTTTATTTGCTGAATTTAATTTCTGGTTTTTAGACTCTGCATACTGTGGCAGTGAAGTCCAGTGCTTAGGCTAAGTGCTTTGACCCCTAAAACATATGTGAATTGGCTAATCCCTGATCGTTTTATTTAACTTTCGTATAAGGTCATAGTATATGATTTTGAAATACACCCCTGGCAGGAAAAGGTGAATGTCACCTGTGAACTCGAGCACTAATTGTGCCATTCCATTTGTGTGACAATGAAAAACATGATTCTGGGCCTTCCTTTGTAGCCTGACTGCTGCAGTGTAAAAATTGCAGTGTCACCTGCTAAAACCCTTTTCACAGGTAAAAAACACATTTCACTTTTAAATATTTGTAACCCTATATAAGCTTTGCAGCCCACAAGGTAGGGTGCATGGTATTTAAAAGTGGAATATGCGCACAATTATTGTTGCCATGTCCCTATAGTGACAAGGCCCTAAAAGCTATTTTACTGTGGCACACTTAATGGTCCTATGAAGAAAATCAGAGTACAGATTAAAAAGTGTTATCTTAGAGATGGGATACGCTAGTAAAATAAATAAATTACTATTTTTAATATTTATTAAAAATCCAGTTCAGTGATGAAGTCGGATTTTCAGCAAATATTAAATAAAAGTAACTTTTAGAAAAGTACAACTTAAATTTTCCTGCCTTTAGGCTAATCAGCATAAGTCTTTGTTTGCCCCCAGTTGGTGCTCAGGTTTGGGAATAGGTGTGAAAGAGGTGTGAAATGCTGCAAGGATCAAAGAAAAGGCTGACCTGAATTTGCAGAGCTGTTGCCTCATAGGTACTCAGAATATTCTGTGTGGGATCTTTAGGCATCCTGTTAACACCACACTGTCAAATCCTGCTTTACAGGTCTGTTGAGCCAAATGGAACACTTCGGGTGAACGTGAAAAAGCGACAACAGGATGCCAAGGCAATTTTTGCATATCCCCTGTATGGTTGCTGAAGGACCAGTTTTGTCTTATGGTACTTCGGTCTCTGAGTTTGTCATTAGTACAGTACCTGCTTCAAACTAGATTTTACTGTTATGTGTGGGAGAACACTGGTGATTTCCATATGATACTGCCATTCACACACCAGCCCTCACAGCCCATGTTTAGTGTGACTGAAGACTTTCACCATCTTAAAAATGCTCTGTCACATGGCATTTTAGACCTGTTTGCAGTAGGACAAACAGGAACTACTGAAAAAGAGGGTACGGTTTAGGGGTGGGCGATATATTCCACTTCGCCTGCAGAATAGCCAGAATGTTGGCGACTCTGCGTCACCCTTCTAATTTGGAGTTCCAGCCAAACTCCACCAATCACCATGTAGCCTAATTGTTCCTGAGCATGGCTCCAGAATAGTATGTTGACTAGCGTGAGTGAGATTTGGCATCCCCTAGTGCAATTTACAGTTGATAGGAGGACATCTGGTTAGATTTTTCTATGCAGGCGGTCACAGGCAGTCGCAAACATTTGTCGTCAGAAGGCTGTCACTGGAGTAGGAAATCTACTTGATGACAGCAAAATCAACCCAAGAGGCTCTGCTCTCTGGTGCACAGTATGGTGTCATTCATGCTGATTTTTTAGCATAGAATGTGCTACTGGCGGTAAACCACAAAGCGAGCAGCTCGATGTGCCTATTTCTACCTGTTGGTGGAACTCCACAGTCACATTCCACAACTTCCACCCACTCCTAGCAAGGTTGCTCCTTTGAAGTTTTACCCCATTAGTTAAGGAGTTCCTAAGAGACACACCCACCCACCAGCTGGTACCAAGCATAGAAGTGGCACACTAAAGCACCTTCATCATAAAACTGCTGAACTTGTGATAGGATCACAGCTGGACTGAACCTGTTGCACTTGGCATCTGTGACATGTGAGAATGACCTGAGGAGGTTGGATGCCCTCTCACTTGAAATCCAAGGACATAAAGATATCTGAGTATCATAAGGCTGATATCTTGAGTGGCTCCAGGAATCTAAAAAAGCTAAAAAGGTTTTCTTTGCGAAGAATTCCAGCTGACCAGTGGCAACTGTACTAGGACTGAATTTTACCATTTCCCTCTGCCTGACATTCTGACAGCCTGTAATTGCCCCTCCCCCGAGGCACTAGAGTACTTGGAAGTGTGCCCCTGGTTTGTTTTGCCGCTAAAAGAAGTTTGTGAACATTTTACAAACTTTTTCTCCAGACCTTCAAGGGTACTAACCACAAAAAGTATTTGAGTGGCAATTCCACTGAGTCAGATTGAACCTTTAGTATGTCCTTTGTGGAGGAGAGTTTTTCCACAGAAAAACAAGGAAGAAGGCTTTTTGTATCTAAGCACCCAGGAGCTAAAGCAACATCCTGGTATCCATCAGGTCTGTCCCAACACTGCTCCAATTTAAGAAATTGTTGAAGATGCACTTCATTACTGAACACTACAGCGCAATACATTAACCATTCATAACCCAGCTACCTCTCTATTGCTGTTTGACTTTACGCTACCTAGGGGTAGGTGGGGAACTCTGCTTCTCTTGGTGAGATTGCTGAGTTTTTTTCACCCTGCACTCCGCTTAGAGTCCTGAGTTCTGAAAAACTCTGTGTAGCGGAGCAGAGTTTTTTCCCTCAGTCACGTTCACCAACATTAGGTTGGCGAGTGCAGGCGAGGACAATCTTACTCAGACCACCTCCCAGCAGGACTGTGCGATGAGGGCATTCGCGAATGGTCTCTGCCGCTCGTGTTGAGAAACCTGTTCTGGTTGAGAAAGGTGCTGCTTGAGTAGAAAATCCACTCGAGTGGCAGAAAAGAAGCAGCATCCTCTTTCACTGCAAGTGGTGCTGTTGAGAGTGATTTTTCAGCATGGGACAAACACCTGTCGCTAAAAATCAGCATGAACGGCATGACATAATGCACTCCGCCGCTTGTGGAACTCTGCGCAGCGGAATTTTTTGGTCACTTCAGGGAGTTCCGCGTACCGGAAACCCCACCACCTCCACTCAGACCTACGTTTGAACCAAAACTGTGCTCAACCACCTTTTGGTTAGGCTTTAGGCTTGCACTGTAGAAATGCCATGTACATACATTCATACCAACATACATATGGACAAGTGTGGCTCAATGGTTAGAGCGGCAGACGCTGAAGCAGAGATCTGTCTCAAGACCAGGGTTCAAGTCCCACTTCGGCAGGTCTTGGGCTCAATTCCCCTTGACCAGATAATTCTCACCTCGGTGCCTAATCTAATTCATGAGTCCCACTCTGCAACTCTGGGCAATAGCTTGCTTAATCTCCACAATGGCCCCAACAGCGCTTGGATGCCTGGCTTCACCCTGGGGGTGCTCAGGAGTGGGTGCCTCACAGGGAAAAGCCAGGAGGGGTTCCATAGCGGTATGAGTACAGCGCCTTGAGACCCTAACGGGTGAGTAGTGCGCTATACAAGTGCGAATTTACATTACATGCATACATATATTCAGGAATAGAAGAAGGGTAAAGAAAGAATGGTGGCATCCACATTGCAAACATTCTGAAGGATAGAAAGCTTATATAGTAAATTGAAAAGGAAGCTCCCTCAGATTGCTCGACTGACATTCAAAGGTTGCTTGTTAAAATGTTCCCAACAAAGGTGGTGGGAAAGGCAGTTCCATGTTGGCAAAGTGGATACACTACAGGAATTTTTCTTCAAGCTAAAATATGTTTAAGTAGTAAAAATCCTAATGCAGATTTCCTATCGCAATAACCACTAGATTATTTTGATGCAAGCAGTGAACATGTGGACTTGGAGGATTAGTCGATCACATGTGTATCTGAATTTTGTAAAGGGGTGAAGAAGACTGAAAAATAGTGTGGGCAAAGATGTTGAATTGAAGGAGGTTGAGAACTGTCTGATTGGAGGGTGGCCTAGAGAAAAGTACAAACATGCATTATTGAATATCTATAAATTGGTGTGGGGTGTTGAGGAAAGTTGGAGGTGCTGCGTGGAGGTTGGGAATTGTCTGATTGGAGGGTGGCCTAGAGAAACGTACAAATATGTATTATTGACTAGCTATAAAATGGTATGGGGTGTTAATGAAAGTTGGAGGTACAGCATATTGTAGTAACATTTGTTAGTGTTAGGGTCCGTAGGGGACAGGTTGATGGATCTGCTGCACAAAGATTACAGGGACATCGAAGCAGTGGAACAGAAAGCAAGATGTGGCTTTTGTTGACCTGGAATTGATAAGCAGATCGAAAGACAAGTCCAAAGTGAGAAAGCCAAAGCAAATCAAACAAGGTATTTTTTGAGGTCTGAACAGAAGACAGCGTGAAAGGCATTTTATTTTCATGTACATTTTGGAAGCCTGGGGCAAAGGAAAAATCAAACTGGTCAAGATCAGGCAGAATCCCCAACACGCATGACAACAGAATTATGTCCTGTGGCCAGGATGTGTGGATTGCATGAAACGGTAGTGGAAAATGCCAGAAAGCAATAACTGTATTTATCAACGCATGGTAATCAGTTCATCGTTGATGATGAAACTCTCACATCCACCTACCCACTGTCTACCTATACTTACCCATTGTAGAGGACTTGAATGTCTTGTCATCCCAAATATTGCAAAAAATCCTTCTGCTGCTCAGGGGCATTTATCAGCTTCCTGAGCACCTATCACCATGGGGGAGGTACCCTTGCATGGAGGAGAATGCACTCTTTCCAATGGTTCCTCTTCCTAGTGGAGATCCCTTGGGGATTTCCCCACAGGAACTCAGTAACCACCTAGTTGCAAGCCTTGACACTAACTCTGAACTCAGTCCAGACATTCCAGTTACCACGTCTTTCCATGTTTGCAAGCAATAACACGTTGGAGCAATCCCCGCTTTTTCCAATAATGGCTTGCTGAGAGGCCTGCTAGAACAGTAAATCTTAGGAAGCAGTATGAAATACATGAAATACCTTTCTTTGTGTTACAAGTTATTTGTATTTTGAAACACTGAATGCTAGACTATTACGGGCTTCAGTTCAAAATTAAGGGCCCCATTAAGACTTTTGAGGTCCTAAAAGCGGACCATCAAAGCCGTGGGAGGACACCACCGTCATACCATTGGCTTCACCCCAGATGTATTACAATGTTCCCGCCGGGCTGACCGGCGGGAACATTATAATACGCTTTCCCAGCAGACTGACCAGTGGGAACAGCGCTAGGATATTGGTTTCAGTTCCTTTAAGGGAGCCAAAGTCAATCTCCTAGCATTCTAGTGCCCTTGGAATGCGCGCTGTCTGCAGTGCTGATAGTGCGCATTCCAAAGGTGCTGGGCAGTGGGGCCCCTGCACTGCCCATGCCATGCCATGGCATGGGCATTGACAGTGCTGTGACTCCCCTGTGGCCCCCGGCACTGACTTTCTGCCACCTTTTCATGGCAGGGTCTTCACCATCAAAAGGATGGTGGAAAGTGGGCTTGTAATCAGCCAGGCAGTGCTGAGTTAAGTGCTGCCCTGGTTGGTTACAACTCCAACCGCCATCACTCCACCTGGAACAATGCTCCTGATCGGAACGGCGGTCTCCTTTGTAATGCCATAGTTGCGGTGGTCCAACTGCTACCACAAGGCTTGCTGTCCTAGGACTGCCAGCCCCATAATAAGGCCCTAAATATGAAATTGACACACAGTTACATTTCCGAATTAGAGAGGCATGTATATTTTTTTGTATTAGTTGCCTTAGTAGCGCACCAACTTTTTCCACAAGTAAGCTATTCCTAAAATTACGAAATTTTGAAATTCTTAAAGTCTTCTATTGTGTATGATTTCTTCCTTGGCAAATTTATTTTGCAAATACAAGAACGAGAAATGGTATATGACAAATACAATGCTAGCTGATGGTTTATTTACATCCCTCTTCTTTTTAAGTCAAATACAAGGTGTCAGTTGCAACAGTGTATTCTTCCGCATTGATGACATCCTTTGAAATGAATATCAGCATCAATTAGTTTCATTTAATAATGCAGTAGTTTGTATTTTTAAATTATGCATCACTTAGCTCTCAAACGTCCCTGTCATCCATATAGAACTTAAAAACGCACAACATGTGACCATCTTGAGAAGCCAATAGATATCCTCTAGACTGCTTTAATATGTGTCTTTCTCCGCACTACCGAGTTATAATCGCAGGTTTTTATTTTGTCAAAAATTACATTTTAGGAGATCATCTGAGACTGTAAATATTCTACGCTTACTGAGCGCATTGTTCACAACAAATGCGCATTTTAAGTGAATACCAAGCATTTTGCAATTTCCGAAAATGAAATGCTGCAGTAAAACGATTTTCATGCTGCTCAACTTTATTTTCTTCATATTGTTGAAAAGACAATGGTTGACTGTGAAAATGCATCAGCCCTTTCAGGGGCGTAACCAGAACTGCTCTCTGCAAATATAAGCTTCCAAAGAAGTAGCAAAGGCTGCAATTTGAAACCATGGGGGAGACGTTAATCGAGTAGGAGATTTTTGTCTGGGAATTTGAAAAGTATTACTTGAAATCCTTCTTGTGGAATCCCCATATTAAGGCAATCTAAGACGTTTCCACTTATCAAGGAATTCTACAAACCAGTATTTATGTGTATGTGTAGATTAACACTTGACTCATCGTGGGTGGAAGTCAGTGTGTGCATTTTCATGTAGATATCTGCTTGGGCTTGTTGCAAGAGGTTCAGGGGGGTACTCTAACTTTCTAATATTTAGTAGGAGTTTGGGGAGGATCAGGGTCCCACTGTCTCCATGCACCAATTTTCTGCAGGAAACTCTGCGTGGTTTATTGCAGGGACTGATTTTATGGTAGGTAGCCTGTCAACATATACCTAGGAGTTGGGCTTTCTGAGGCTTGAGTTTTGACCGAGTCTCTGAAGCCAGTCAACACCACCATGCATCCGGCTGTCCATTTGCTCCGAGAGAGATTCCACACCAAACTTAGAATAGTCATTTCAGCTAAGAGTTTCATATGGTTAAAGCCCTCAAAGTTGTAATAACTGTCTAACCCTGCACGATCAGTGAATTTATTTATTATGTTAATCAGACGCAGTTTATTCAGTCTATTAACACTTTCTTAAATGTGGCTACAGCAATGTGGAACGCCCTATCCATATACTTTAAACATACTTTCATTTTTCTAAAGATCTTGCAAACGTACCTAACACACTCTAGTTTCAGTAGCTCGAATTTCTCCTCACGAATTAATGGTGTCATTTTGACCTGGGCTGAGGACTACCGTTTGTATCTCGCGACTTCCGTCTGCCGGCCAGGTCCCAGGGAAAGAAATATAGTGATAGTGGCAGGGAACTTCTATTTGGGTGGGGTTACCTCTATTCTAGCCCAGGAGTCTGGTGGTAGATGGACTTCTGGGTTAAGAGTTTTTGCCGGCAGTTGGCTCAGGTTACGTTAGAGATACTTGGCTCTCCTCCCATCATTTATTGGAGCTGGGGAACTGGAATGTTGGTGGATGCAACACCTGGCATTTTTTGGCAGATGCACCAGATCCAGTATTTTTGGGTAGATGCTTGCCATCCACCGTTTCATAACTGATCCCATAATTAATTCAATATGCTACTAATATTTTAACTAAAACCACATTTCAATGTACAAGGGTTTGATTTCTTTGAACAATATTGTCAAGGTGTGAGCAGGAAAAAGGAAACATATCTGCACTTGGTGGGTTATGCCTCAACCGACTGCCATCGTTTGTCCAGTGGAGCACAGAGGAACTGGAAAAATTACATCAGGTGAAAGGCAATGGAGTATGGGGTGTTGGCAGACAAGGCACACTATAGGAAGGGATAGGTGAAGTATCCTATAAAACGAGTGCACAGACGTTTTTATTCCCTTCCCGACAAGTAACGTAACATAACAGAAGAAGAGGTGCTATTTCCCTAGGTTAAGTGGCAGAAACCCAAGAACTGTGAGTCTCCAGCTGACATGTTCCCTGCAAAGGGAGGTAGACCAAGGGACCTTAAAATTAACAGACCTGGCCAGGGACTAAAGAGGCAGCTCAGAGACCAGACCAAGGTGACAGGGGAACCTTTTGAGCTACGTGCCCTAGTGGACACCACAATAAATTCTGGAGATGACACCTGCCTGCCTGGCACCAGGGCCACAGCCACACCATAGCTCAGGAGAGTATCAGATGCAAGTGAATAAAAAAGGTGTATTAAAAAAGAATGTCTGTGCCTGGTAAAACATTTTTATTTTGCCAGATCGAAATTGCAGTTTAAAACTGCCCACACAGCCTACAATGGCAGACTTGGGGTGTTTTAAAGTGCTACTTAAGTGGGTGGCACAATCAGTGCTGCAGACCCTCTAGTAGTATTTATTTATTGGCGCTGGGCACATGCAGTGCCACTTTACTAGGGGCGTGATATATGCCAATTGGGTATAAGCCAATACCAAAGCACAAGCACAATAGTCCTGGTTAGCAGTAGTAAAGCAGAGTCCTAAGGCCAGAAAGCCACAGCAAGGATACCAGCTCTAACATGTATCCCCGCCAGCTGAAATTGGGGATAACTACAGAACTCCATGGAAGTTCTCATCACTAAGGCAGAAAAACCTGGGGAGACCATCAGGATTGACGGGTTCTGTTCCAGAATGGTGTTTCACTGTAAAGCCCATTTCCTCTAGGTTGATGGCCCACCTCAACAGTTTGGGATTCTCACTCTTCATTTGTATTAGCCATTTGAGGGGTCTGTGGTCTGTCCGAACCCAGAAGTGAACACAAAACAACTTCTTCAGTCCCCAGACCACTACAAAGGCTTCTCTTTGTATTGCATTTCACCTCTGTTCCCTGGGAAGTGACCTTCGACTAATGAAGGCTACAGGTTGGTCCAGGCCCTCTTCATTCAGCTGTGAGAGCATGGCCCCTATGCCATGCTCTGAGGCATCTGTCTGAACAATTAATTCTCTGGAGAAGTCAGTGGCCATAACCACAAGTGCTGTGCACCTGGCGTTCTTCAGGGTGTCAAAAGAGTTCTGGCATGCCTCTGTCCAGATCACCTGTTTGGGCTGCTTCTTAGACGTCAGCTGTGTCAAGGGAGCAACAGTCATGCTATACAACTTGATGAATGTCCTGTAGTATCCGGTGAGGCCTAGTGGGGGGCTCTCAAGCCAGAATGGTTTTGATCTTGGACTAGAGGGGCTACACCTTGCCTCCTTCCACTTGGTGTCCCTCGTAGACCACTAAACCCCGCCTTATCTGGCACTTACTGGCCTTGATAGTCACTCTTGCTCTCTGCAGAGCCTGAAGCACTTCCCGGAGGTGGTACAAATGTTCCTGCCAGCTGGAGCGGAAGACTGCCATGTTGTCTAGGTAGACAGCACTGAAGTTCTTTAAGCCAGCCAGGACCTGGTTGACCAACCTCTGGATGGTGGCAGGTGTGCTTTTCTATCTGAGGGTCATTACCTTGAACTGGAACTGGCCTTTTGGGGTAGAGAATGCAGAACTCTCTTTGGCCCCGTCAGTTATAGCTATCTTCCATTGCCCAGAGTTTAAATCAAACATGCTGAGAAACTTGGCAGCTCTGAGCTGGACAATAAGCTCATCAGCTCAAGGGATGGGGTGCACGCTTCAGTTTTGGTGACCACATTAAGCCCCTGGTAATCCCCCTGAATCAAATTTCAGGTAGTATCTGGAGGGGCAGCCTTGCGGACTAGAACCAGTGGGCTGGATCAAGGAATGTTTGAGGGCCTAATGACCCCTAGCTCCAACATTTTAGAGAATTGCTTCTTTATGCTGGCTCTTGCCTTATCAGATAGCCTGTAGATGTTACTCTTTATGTGCATACTATCGCAATTATCAATATAATCGGTGCCCCATGTAGTGAGTCCTGGGGAATGGGAGAAAAGGGATGCAAACTGCCCCAGCAACTGGTAGCAGCCTCTGTGAGTTAGGGTGGAGGAGATGCTGACACTCTCCAAAGCCACATCCTGCTCCCTGGAAGTAAGGAGGTCAAGGAGTGGTGCACTCTCCTCCTCCACTCCATCATCCATGAGCAGGAGTATGGTTACTTCGGACGTCTCGAAGTGGGGTTTGAGCTGTTGATGTACAAAACCCTCAAAGGGTTCCTGGGAGTCATGATGTTCACCGGGTAGGTGACCTCATTCTTTCACTCTTTCCCCCATATAAGACCTAGTCCAGCGGTCTTGTTGGACCCTGAGCTATTCTTTATCATCCACACTTTTTGGCCCGGCTGAAACACGACCAGAGTGGCCTTTTTGTTATACCACTGTTTCATGTCCTCCGTCTGGCTTTGAGATTCTCCTTGGCCTTCTTCCAGAAGCAGTACATCCTAAAACAGAGTGCCAGCATGTAGCTGACCAATTCCAAGGAGGTCTTCCTGGGAGATTGCTCAAAATCCTCCTTCACCATACTGAGAGGACCTCACACTCATACAGAAGTTCAAAGAGGTTGAATCCAACCTCCTTCTGTGGTACCTCCCTGTATGTGAACAACAGGCATAGCAAGAGGACGTCCCCCATTCACCTCAGGGGCTCTGATAGGCTGATGATCATGCCTTTTAGGGTCTTATTGAACCTCTCAACAAACTCATCTGTTTTAGGATGGTAGGGTGTGGAGAACCTATAGGTTTCCCCACACTCCTTACACATGGACTTCATGTACACAGACATGAAGTTGGTACCACAGTCAACTACTACCTCCAGTGGGAAGCTCCACATGGGTAATTATCCAGATCAGTGACTTGACCACTACAGGTGCAGTCACTGTCCTCAGAGGTAAAGTCTCTGGGTACTGTCTGGCATAGTCCACCAAGACCAGAATGAACCTGTTGCCCAGGGCTGTCTTGGAGTCCAGAGGCCCAACAATGTTGATGTCCATCCATTCAAAGGGAGTGTCAATTACAGGAAATGGCTGCAGGAGAGCCTTGTGCTTCCTTCCTGACTTGCCATTGGCCTGTCAGGTAGGGCATAGCCTGCAGAATGCATCTGAGGCCATCCTCATCCTGGGCTAATAAAAGTGGGTGACAAGGCTTTTAAAGGTCTTGTTGTGTCCTAGATGACCTTTGAGGGGAACATCACAAGCTATCTCCAGTACGAATGCCCTGTAGCACTGCGGGACCACCAGCACATGGGTTAAATGAGGCTCATGATCCTTAGGCTCCCTATACAGGAAACCATTCTCCCAATAGATCAGTGATCACCAAAGGTGCCGCCACCTGCCTGGTGCTCGGCCTGTCGCTGTAGGCCCTCCTGAGTAGGGCATTCCATCTGCACCTTGCAGAACTCTTTCCTGGTCAAACCCCCTGTCATTCTGTCAGTTGGTCAGCTCAGGTAGGTTCCCCAGGGCAGCACTGTTCTCCCCTACAGGTGCTGGGGTGCCACCCTCAGGCTCAGCCTCTTCCCATATTGTGGGAGTTTCAGGAGAACGTTTCCAATGCCCCTTTCTCTTTTTCTTTTTGACAGGCACCTGGACCATTCTTCCAGAGTCCAGGTCCGCCTGACTACCCTTTATGGTGACAAAGAACCATGTGGTCTGGCACACCCACTCAGGCAACCTTAACTTCTCCAGGTGTGACTTGAGTTCAACCTCATTCCAAATGGTGTGCTCTAGGTCATTGCCAAGCAGACAATCCACAGGCATGGATGGACTCACAGCTACCATTAAGGAACCTGAGACCCCTCCACACTCAAAGGGAACTAGATCCACTGGATAGTGACTCTCAATGTTGTTAGCAACAATAACTGGTCGGAATACATTTGGGACTACCTGCTCCAAAGTCACCAGAAAACATGTGACAATTCTCATACTGGGTCCAGAGTCTCTAAGAGCTTTAACACTCTGCCCATTGATGGTGACCCATTTCCTGTACTTCTTAGCATTACTAGGCTGTGAGCCCTTTGTACCATCGCTCTATCACCCAGGAAATGTATAATAACCTCTACACTATCCCCCATGCCATCTGTGTCAATCTCTTTTCAAGTGCTACACTAGCCAGCCCTGGTGTCTGCCCACTGCTTGAGACTGTATCGGCTTGGGTCACTTGGCGTCCTCCTTGTAGTGCCCAATCTGTTGGCACTCATTGCACTTAGGGGGTGCCTTTCCTGAGGATGTATTATTAGGGAAGCACTTCAATTTCTGTTCAGGCAGGGATTAGAAAACCTGTCCCCTGGAAATAATGTGGGGCCCTTTAGTTAACAGCTTGTTTTTATGTTCTCTCCTTCCTTCTTCTTTTGGTGGGGACCCTGCCCACCCTGTGGTGCTTACCTCCAGATACAGTCTTGTGGACCCTGGTGCTGAGCTAGCCAGTCACTTCTTTAGCAAACTCCCTGAAGTCAGTGAGCTTACTGTCAATAAGCTGTTGATGTAGATCTGCAGAGCAAAGACTGAACATGTGCTCTCTTGAAATCTTGTTATACATCACTTGGTAATCCTTTGCATAAACTGCCCTTCACCTACCCATCCAGTGCTTTGCAAAAGGAATCCATACAATCCACCCAGGATTGTTAGGGCAGCTTCTGGCTGTCCTTAAGCTTCTGCTTGTACTTCTCAGGGGTGATGTCTTCTGACAAGAGTTGCCTTCATGGGGGGGTTTCCCATCCTTTCTCCTTTCTATAGAGGAAGTAGGGTGTCCTTCCCAGCACCAGGGATATGCTTCCAGAGGTTAGCCTCCCAGTCATCCTGAGGAATCCTATGCATCTGTAAAGCCATCTCATAAACTTCACACCACTTGTCAATGTCATCTCCCACAACAATCAGGCACCAATCCATTAGTAATATTGATCCTCTGGTCTGCAGAGGACACTGTAGGTACGCTGCCACCGACACTGCTGAACACTGTTTGTCTGGCCTTGATGTCCAGCTTCTTAGAACTCAGTTCCTTGAGTCAACATCATTTTTTTCTCCTCTTTGGCTAGTTGTTGCCTGGCTAAGGCCCTCTTAGCCTGAGCCTTCTTTTGACCTGCATCCATGGCCAGTTTCTTTACCTCCATTTTCAACTGGCCCATCTGTAGCTTAAATTCCCTCTCCACCACCATGCCCACTAGCTCCTTTGGGGGCAGGCCTTCAAAAAGCCACACTGCTATCTGTTCTGGCGGGAGTTCCAACTCCTGAGCTGAATGCCACAACTCAGGACTAGGATCTGGGCCCAGATCTGGCTCCTCCACATAATTCTCTCAATGCTGGTCCTCTGGCAATTGGTCGGCGTCAGCCCATGCCCTCAGACCCCTTTGGAGCTCCACGTTCCTGGTGTTCCTTTTGAAGGACAGCCCACTCTCCATGCTAAGGCCCTCATTACAACATTGGCGGGCGGCGGTAACCACTGTGCCCATTCCGACAACCCCGCTGGGCCGGCGGGCGGAAACAGAGTTTCCGCCCTCCAGCCCAGCGGGGATGTGGCCCGCAACATGGGAGCCGGCTCCAAACAGAGCCAGCGGTGTTGCGGCTGTGCAAGCTTTGCTACCCTGGTGGATTAAAACCACCGGGACCACCATGGCAGAAAACCGCTGGTCCAGGCGGTCCAACCGCAGCGCTTCCGCCGCAGTCGTAATTCACAAGTTTAGACAGCCAGCCTGCTGGCGGTACAACCTCCAAAACAGGGTTGTAATGAGGGCCAACATTCATTGAGGTCAGCCACACACAGGCACACACAGTAGGGTAAAGTAAGGGTGAATTTGGAAAAAAAGGCCAATTAAGGAGTGCAGCCTACTCTCCTTACAACGTTCCTTATACTCTACCACTGTGTAGCTCTCCAGATTGAGGAGCTCAAATTCCATTTTTGCAGGTGAAGTCACAGGCACAAACAGTCAGGTAGAGTGAGGGTGAATTTAGAAAAAAAAGACCAATCAAGAAGACTTCAAATCTCAAATTGCTCTCATTACTTATTTGGAATTTCAGTGTAGCACAATATAATTGTATGGTACTGTAGAAACCTAAACCTCACCACTGATCACCAATATAAGAAATTGGGTATTGGTTGAGGTGGGTCAAAACCCTACTGAAGCAACATCCACAGTCCTTGTCAGGTTGAGACACAAGCAAACCCCAAATTAGCTTGTGCTCAACCCTCTGGTAGCTTGTGCTGCAACACCACAGACTCCTGGCTATTATTTACACTGAATAGTGGATTCTGCACTAGAGGACGATGGATCGAAGTGACATAGGTTTGAGGGGATGTCATCAATGAATAATTTGAGCATCAATAATAATCAACGTAATAAATGATATTAAACCTCAGTCAATAACCACACCTGTTTCTTAACCGTTTCTTTGCCGCGGACGTAACGGTTACGTCATGCGGCACAGTGCTCGTGTGCCCAGGATGAAACCATTACGTCCTGGGCACAGAGCTCAGAGGGAGCGCTAGCACTCCCTCTGTGGACTTCCCTCCCACCCCCCAAAGGCAGGGATGGAAGGGGAAGACCTTCCCCTTCCACCCCCGAGCCCCCCCACCCCCCAGTGACGTTAGCGTGCAATTGCGCGCTGACCTCACAGAGCCACCTCCCATTTCCAGCGCGATCGGAAGAGAAATGCTTTTCCATTTCTCTTCCGATCATGTGATGGGTGCCCTGAGAGGCTCCAAAGGGAAGGAAATTAATTTCCCTCCCTTTGAAGTCTCTCAGAGCATTTTAGCAGCCGGATCGTGAAGCGATCCAGCTGCTAAAATGCCCACTAGACACCAGGGATTATTTTCATTTAGGAAATTGGCATAAGGGGAGTGACCCCTTGGGCAAGGGTAGCTCCCATTTTTTTCAAGGCCTTTTTTGCCTATTAGTAGGCCGATCTGCCCCCGGGAGGGGCAGAAACCTCTAGGCGGCAAGGATCTTTTTTTTTTTTTTTTTTTTTTTTTAGAGGTGGGGAGTGACGCCTTAGGCAAGGGTCGCTCCCTTGGGGGCAAATTATATCTAGGCCATTTTGGCAGATTGGCCGATTTTTGCTATGCCAATCTGACCCCAAGGGGGGCAGAAACCACTAGACACAAGGGATCTTTATTTTTTTGCATCAATTTCATGCAAGGGGAGCGACCCCCTAGGCAAGGGTCATTCCCCTGGGTGGGCAAATTTATTTTAGGCCATTTCTGCCCCCTTGGGGGCAGATCAGCCTATTTTTATTAGGCCGATCTGCCCCCAAGAGGGGCAGAAACCACTAGGCACCTGGGTTTTTTTTTTGGGCCAATTTCACGCAAGGGGAGCGACCTCTTAGGCAAGGGTCGCTCCCCTGGGGGGGGGGGGTTATTTTAGGCCATTTCTCCTCCCCTTGGGGGCAGATCGGCCTATTTCTATTAGGCCGAACTGCCCCCAGGGGCAGAAACCATTTAGGCACCAGGGATTGGTGTGTGTATGTGTGTGTTTTGTTTGGGGGGGCAGCCCCTTGGGCAAGGGTCGCTGCCCATGGGGACACAATACTGTTGGCCATATCTGCCCCCTTGGGGGAAGATTAGCTTATTTTTGCAAGATCCATCTGTCCCCAAGGGGGGGCAGAAAGCCCACCAGAGACCAGCGAAAATGTATTTTTCAAAATAAAAGGGAGGGGCTATGACCATACCCCCATCCCAAATAAATGGGTACAAAGTTGTTCTGTCCACCAGTGGGCAGATGGGACAATTTTTACCCCTATCCACACCCTGGGGGGGGGGGCAGAAAGTCTAATAGATCTACTAGATGCCAGGGAATTAAAAAAAATAGTGGGGTGATGGCTACCAACCAGTATGGGCCTGGTTATGCCCCCACCCCAACTGAAGTCTTTCAGCTCTCCCCAGGACACTAAAATATCTTATCCCACGGCAAGCAAGAGGTCATTTGATTATTTTGGGTTTTCGTTTTATATTTGGGCCATGAGAGCTTGGCTAGCTCTCAAATTCGTCCCACTTGGAATGGTGAGGGCTGCACTTTATGGACTTTGGGACTCTGCCATGTAGAAAAATCCACGAGACCTAGACACATCTGAAAACGAAACATCTGGGTTATTCCAGGGTGGTGTGCTTCACAGGCACCCCGCACCATTTTCTTACCCACAATGCCCTGCAAACCTCCAACTTTGCTGGAAATCACACATTTTTCCCAAATGTTTTTGATGGAACCTTCCGGAATCTGCAGGAATCCACAAAATGCCTACCACCCAGCATTGTCTCATCTATACAGATAACAATTCTGCTGTTATCAGATGGCCATGGATGCAGGTCAAAAGAAGGCTCAGGCTAAGAGGGCCTTAGCCATGCAACAACTAGCCAAAAATGTTATTTTTTTCAAACTGCCCTTTTAGACCCGCTTTGGTTCCCCCTCAATTTTGAAATGTTTTTGGCTCTTCCCTGTCACAAGCACTCGGCCCACCTACACAAGTGAGTTACCATTTTTATCAGGAGACTTGGGGGAACGCTGGGTGGAAGGAAATTTGTGGCTCCTCTCAGATTCCAGAACTTTCTGTCACCGAAATGTGAGGAAAAAGCGTTTTTTTGGACAAATTATGAGGTTTGCAAAGGATTCTGGGCAACAGAACCTGGTGAGAGCCCCACAAGTCACCCCATCTTGGATTCCCCTAGGTGTCTAGTTTTAGAAAATGCACAGGTTTGGTAGGTTTTCCTAGGTGCAGGCTGAGCTAGAGGCCGAAATCTACCGCTAGGCACTTTGCAAGAAACACATCAGATTTCAGGGTAAAAATGTGATGTGTCCATGTTGCGTTTCCTGTCGCGAGCATTAGGCCTACCCACGCAAGTGAGGTGACATTTTTATCGGGAGACTTGGGGGAACAAAGAATAGCAAAACAAGTGTTATTGCCCCTTGTCTTTCTCTACATTTTTTCCTTCCAAATGTACGACACTGTGTAAAAATTCACATGCTAGTATGGGCACCCCGGAATTCAGAGATGTGCAAATAACCACTGCTTCTCAACACCTTATCTTGTGCCCATTTTGGAAATACAAAGGTTTTCTTGATACCTATTTGTCACTTTTTATATTTCACCAAATTAATTGCTGTGTGCCCGGTATACAATGAAAACCCGTTGCAAGGTGCAACTCCTTTATTGGCTCTGGGTACCTAGAGTTCTTGATGAACCTACAAGCCTTATATATCTCCACAACCAGAAGTGTCCAGCAGATGTAACGGTATATTGCTTTGGAAAATCTGACATTGCAGGAAAAAGTTACAGAGTAAAACGTGGAGAAAAATGGCTGTTTTTTTCACCTCAATTTCAATATTTTATTATTTCAGCTGTTATTTTCTGTAGGAAACCCTTGTAGGATCTACACAAATGACCCCTTTCTGAATTCAGAATTTTGTCTACTTTGCGGAAATGCTTAGGTTTCTGGGGTCCAGCATTGGTTTCACACCCATTTCTGTCACTAACTTGAAGGAGGCTGAAAGCACAAACACAATAAAATGCCAACATTGTGTTGAAAAATTGGGTTACGCGATTCAAGTCTGCCTGTTCCTGAAAGCTGGGAAGATTGTGATTTTTACACCACAAACCCTTTGTTGATGCCATTTTCAGGGAAAAGCCCACAAGCCTTCTTCTGCCACCCTTTTTTCCCATTTGTTTGAAAAAAAACGAAATTTTAGCTGTATTATGGCTAATTTCTTGGTCTCCTTCAGGGGAACCCACATAGTCTGGGTACCTCTAGAATCCCTAGGATGTTGGAAAAAAGGATGCACATTTGGCATGGGTAGCTTATGTGAAGAAAACGTTATGAGGGCAAAAGCTCGAACTTCCCCAAATAGCCAAAAAAAGGTTCAGCACAGGAGGGGAAAAGGCATGGCAGCGAAAGGGTTAAGAAGAATTATAAAATGTATTTCCCTAGGTTAACAATGCTAATGTTACAAAAATAACTTTCATACACAAAAGGTAAGCATATACGATTAATAACCATTAATTAGAAAGTCTTATGTATCTCAATTTAATTAGGATAACCAAATAAATAATCTCCAAGAGAATTCTCTCCAAGCGAATTACACTTATGAATAATACCAAGACTAGTAAGAATGGCAAAGTATACATTAGTGCAACACTCAAAAGATGTCAGTGTAAGTCATGAGCATTTCAAGTTAATTCCCTCACTAACCACAAATGAGCATCAACATGTTGGGATTCATGTGAAAAGAAGTTCGTAACACAAATTTAGAAAAACTCTTTAACTCAGGTTAATAAAAAAATATTTATATGCAGCAATCAGATCATAAGTTGCAGCTGGTACCTGGAAAGCAAAAGAGACACATATAACATTACAATGACATACTTTACCCAAAATCGATAGCAACAAGCAGTCTACTTCAGTAAGAGGACACCATCAGTTATGTCTTCAGAAGAATTGGGCCTAACAACAGCTAAACCTGCACTTCTAAAGCTATGCTGGAATCTTGACTCTAGTCATCCGAACTCTGGTCATCTGCATCTAATCTCATCTCTGAACTTCCTCCGACTCTACCTAGGTTGTTATACTGAATTCTAAAAAACTTAGGATTGGTCAGTCTATGGGGTGGTCAGCCTATCAACAACTACATTGATAACCTAAAATACGACAATACTACATTAACTAGAACATTTACTTCAACTGTATATTTTCCTCTTCCATCTTGTCTGTTGCTCCATTGATCCACCTCTGTCCGAACACCTCTCTTCAGGAAGAAACTTTTACAGTTGCAACTTCACTTCCATCCTCGAGGAAAAATCATATATTAGTAAAATTCTCAAACAATAGAACATTCAACTTATGCAATGCTCAGTTAAAACATGACTTTGTAACACATAATGCAGCAACCCACGAGGGCTAGCTGTGGACACATCTACTAAAGCTCCGGATGCACTTTCATGTAAGTATTGACTTATGGAAAATAACCACAACGTTCAATTAGAGTTTGCTCAGTTAGGAACAGAAAATGAACTGTGGAGACCATTATCAAAAATCACCCATTTTACATGTTAATTCACCATACATTTAGTTACACCAAAACCATTAATAAACAAATTAGAACATTCACACTCTCACAATCCCTACTCTGATGACTTTTTATGTCATCACATCAATCTATAATAAATAAATTTATTATCATAAATTTTAAAATGTAGTCTCATTTACTTTTGCATTATTTTTCTTTCTCTTTTTATTTTCTCTATAGTATTTGAATCTCAACATTTCTTCTATTCCTTTCCAATTTTCTTCTCTTAAAAAAACATTGTATCATCTTATATACTCCCCAAATTCCAATTAGACAAAATACAATTATTGAC
Organism: Pleurodeles waltl; assembly: GCF_031143425.1. Classification (NCBI taxonomy): domain Eukaryota; kingdom Metazoa; phylum Chordata; class Amphibia; order Caudata; family Salamandridae; genus Pleurodeles; species Pleurodeles waltl. Next base: position 802,411,897 of record NC_090446.1, read on the forward strand.
ACCTATTTTGCCATTGTCAAAATAATATTTCTCCCCACATTGCTAAACCAATTTCCCACAGCTTTAATTCCTTTGACAGCTTTTTCCCAAACTGTAGTTACTGTTAGTTCTTTTAAATCTTCTTTACTAGTATTTGTTGCATTTTTAATCAGCTCTTTAACTTTACCTGAATTGTCAGGTATGAATGAACAACAGTGATTTGAACCAAGTAGTTCACAAACTCTGCCCTCTTTCACCAAAAGAATGTCTAATGCAAGATGGTTCTGAAGTGCCATAGCTCTTGTAGCAGCCAATTCTGTATCTAGAAAAACGATAGCTCCAGAATATCTTGTCAACATGATATCCACTCTTGTAGACAACTTCTGTATTTTGATTAAATTCAAGACTGCTCCCACTGAAGAAATTATAACCTCAAAAATGTCTCCCACAATGCTAGAAATTAATTCTTGCTTGTGTCTCGTTTGAAATTTCATAGCTTCAGGAATTTTACTCAAGTCTTCCAACTGATAGAATTTTGGAAAGACTATTCCCAAATAACATGTTCCATACCATCCTCTAGGAAGACAGTAATATGCATTTCTCCCACAAATGTAATAAATCCCAGGTACTGGAGGATCCTGTACATTCATCATAAAATCCCACTTACTCCTAAACATAAAAACATTTCTACACTCACTCTTTTCAACAAACACTCTATCATTCTTACTCCAAGGCCTATATATACAAAGTCTTCCTACATGCTCAGCATCTATTTTTAGTTTTCCCTGTTTAGTAATGTCAGTATAAGCATAATCGACTCCAGGTTTTCTACTTATTATTCCCTTATATTTCTTTGCCTTTATTTCACTTCTTCTATCCTCTGTGTTATCTAAGAATTTATTTTCTACAGGGGTTAGTAAACACGTTTGGTTATTTCAATGAGCAAAAGCAGTTCGAAAGGTTAAAGTAGGCTCAAAGTAATCTCTCATAATAACTATGTTATTACTAGCTATTCTATTCAAATAACCTATGACAGGTACAAATGACAACACCATGTCATAGTTTGACTAGAAATACTGGATATATTCTTGATTATAGAAACATGTTAGCAAAAGACAACAACTTATAGCATAAGTTGCAGGCAGACTATGATAAGTAGTTCCTTCTTCCACTGAAGTCGGAATCTGTGTACATACATAACAATCTTTCGCACCCATCACCTCAATATACTCATTCAATAAGTGATAGAAAACATTAGAAGAAAGCTCTTTCTCTTCATGTAAGTATTTGACATCTATTCTAAATTTGTCTTTCGTTAGTGACATATCAGTCAGATCTAAAGAATTATCAATCTTCATAGTCTGGTTGGCTCCATCCATCTCATAAACAGACACTGCTACAAATAACAATAAGTATAGTAACACACTCACTATCACCAATCCAATACTTAACACTTTACAACAACTAATTCTACTGTTTTGGTTATGTGAGTTACTCATATTTTCTATATTCTCAAAAAAAGAAAACATTTTTTTTTCAAAAACTCAAAACAAACACTCAAAAATCCCTCCTAAAAATGTTTCTTTTTTTTATTTTGTTCAAAAATTCATTCACTCTGGACAGCCTCTTTGTCAATTTCAGTATAGCAGCTTGTCAAATCCAGTTATTCATTTGTCTATTCCAATAAGTATTATTGTATGTCTCAAGTACGACCTTTTAAGCATGACTTTTCATTTGATTTTATCAATGTCCTTTCTTACAATCTTCAAGTGCCAAAGTAAAAATTTTAAATGTCTCTGTCAAAACAATAGCTCAATAATTCTTCCTGCCAATTATTTGTATTTAAGTGCGCCCATTCTGGTCCTGCATATCTCTTGCTTGCAACTCTTTTCCTTTTCTGTCTTCTGCCACTTCCACTTTCTTCTCCACTAGTATGTTCTCCTTCATTCAATTCCTTTTCCTCTTGAATTGGTGGAACTACATTACGCTTTCCACTTTTTGAAGCTTTCTCTGGACAATTGTCTCCTTTCAATGTCTTTTTCATCAACAATCTTCTCAATATTTAGTCTTCACTTGCTTTTGAACCTTTTTCTTCTGACATTCCTGCAACCGGTTCAGGAAGATTATAATCCACTTGGGCAGGACTACCCTCAATTCCTTTCTGAATGTGGTCTGTCCTTTCTTCAGTTTGGTATGTCAAACCACCTGCTTCTGAGTACACCCTCCTCTGAGCAGATCTTCCTTCTGTCGATTCCTTCTGTCCACTCTCATTCGAGGACACCCTCCTCAGATCGTAACCAGTCTTCTTCTTTTCTTCTTGGACTGACTCTTCTATTCCTTTTACTGATTGTTCAATTTCTTCAGTGTTTTGTTCTTTCTCGACGGTTATAGGAGTAGGCACATCTCTGTCATTTCCAATGTTCTGCTCACTTTCTTTCTCTTTATTCCCAGTGTTTTCAACCATTGGTAATCTCAACAGTTCCTCTTTTCTCTCTGTTGGATCATGCACTTTCCCCGAATGGCTCGCATGCACCCAATTCGGCAAACCAGCAAATTTCACAGCTGTCATTGTTGTGAGCACGATCTGATAAGGTCCCTTCCACCATGGTTCCAGGCAAGACTTCCTTATGTGCTTCCGTATAGGCACCCAGTCTCCAGCTCTCAAGCTGTGGCCTTGCGTTTGTTGTACTGTTGTTGTTTTCACCTGATGAGAAAAAGACCGAACCACATCAGCCAGGCTTTTGCAATTATCTAGCACCATATCATCTTTAATATTCACAAGTGCATTTGCAGGTATTGCTGGCAATCTCATTGCTCTCCCCATCAAAATCTCATGTGGAGACAACCCAGTCTTCTTATCAGGAGTGCTTCTCATTGACATTAGCACTAGTGGTAAGGCATCTGGCCATTTTAAATTTGTCAATGCACACACATTTGCCAATCGTGTGTTTAATGTTCCATTCATTTGTTCTACGAGCCTTGAAGCTTCTTGGCGATAACTACAATGTAGTCTCTGCTGAATGTTTAATGCAGAAAAAAGCAATTTTATCACCTCATTAATGAAGTGTGTTCCCCTATCTAATTCAACTGAAACCAGAAAAACTAAATGTGGAATTAGTTCTCGTGAAAGCAATTTAGCTACTGTAAGACTGTCATTTCTCCTTGTTGGATATGCATCAATCCAGTGACTGAAAATGCACACAATCACGAATACGTATTTCAAACCAGTACATGCAGGCATCTCAATGAAATCCATTTGCATTCTACTGAATGGACCTCCCGCCATACCTATGTGTCCCATGTTGACAATTGTTCCTTTGCTGACGTTCATCTGCTGACAAACTACACACCTATGGCAAACCAGCTCCTCCATCTGTCTAAATTTTGGATTGTATCAAAACTGTTTAAAACTTCTGATCATCACATCTCTCCCTATGCAAGTTTGACCATGGCAGTATCTAGCCATTGGTGTCAACAAACTGTTTGTTAAGACTACTTTCCCCTCTACTGTCACCCAAATTTCATCCTCCCTTTGAATGCAACAATTTCTTATCCAGTCCCTATGTTCTTCTTCTGGAACATTGTTCTGTATCGCTTTCAACTCATCTAATGTTTCAACTATATGCATGGTGAATTTTGCATATATCTTGTCATTTTCAGACATCAGTGCCCAAGTTCCTTTGAATTAAATCCCATTCAGAGCACAACATTTTGCAACTTAGTCTGCATAAGCATTTCCCAATGTTACATAATCTTGTCCTCTCTGGTGTGCACTGCATTTGACCGTGGCAATTTTATCAGGCTTCTGTACAGCTTGTAATAAATCACGTATTCTTTCTCTATTTCTCACAGGACAACCTGAAGTTGTCAGGAACCCTCTTTGCGACCAAATTTGCCCAAAATCATGTACAATACCAAATCCATACTGACTATCAGTGTAGATCATTACTTTCATCTGATCTGACAATAGGGCACGCTCTAGTAAAAGCCACCAATTCTGCGACTAGCACAGAAATTACTCCTTTAAGCCATGAAGCTTCTAGTATGCCAGTGACTGTGCACACTGCACATCCTTCTATTAAGGCACCCCTCTTGTCTCTTAAGCAAGAACCATCGACAAAAAGAATTTGATCACTGTCTTCCAAACAAGTGTCTTTAATGTCATGTTTGGTGCATAGTTCTGTCACCTCCAAACAATCACGTTCAATATCATCTATACTATTTGGATCACCTCCCTCATTTGGTAACAATGTTGCTGGGTTAAGCACTGTGCACCCTTTGATTGTTACATTTGGTGCTCCACTGTCTCATATCGTGTCAATCTTGCATTTGTCAGGTATTGTGTTTTTGACCTATTCAATAGAATTTCAATCGAATGAGGTGCCATCACTGTCAGAGGATAACCCATCACAATGTTTTCACTTTGAGTTATACTCTGACCAACTGCTGCAACTGCTCATAAACATCCGGGTAAAGCTGCTGCAACATTATCCAAAGTTGCTGAAAAATATGCTACAGGACGATTGACACCACTGTGTGTTTTGTGTCAAGACAGACAAAGAACATCCATCTCGCTCATGACAAAACAACAAGAAAGGTTTTGTGTAATCAGGCATAGCTTGACACAAACTCTCTTTCAATTTAGCAAATGCTCTCATGTATTCCTCATCAATCATTATGGGATCTGAAACATCCTTATGTGTCAATCTCTGCAGTGTCTCAGAAATAGCTGAAAAATTTGGAATCCACTGACGACAATATCCTACCATTCATAGAAACATCCTCAACTCTTTCTGCGAAATTCTGTATTTTTATTTTTATCGTTGCCGCTACTCTTTCTCTTGAAATTCTCCTTGACCCTTTCTCGATTAAATGTCCCAAATATTTCACCTCCTGTCGAGAGTACTGCAGTTTAGTAGGAGATAGTTTAAGACCATTGTCTCCCAAAAAGTTCAACAATGCAATCGTATCCTCTCTATAACCTTCCTTTGTTTTTGATGCAATTAACAAATCATCAATGTACTGTACTAATGTCGATTGGTAAGGCATTACCAATGACTCCAAGTTCTTTTTAAAAATCTGATTGAAAATTGATGGTGATTGTGAAAACCCTTGAGGAATTCTACACCAACAATAGACTCTGGTTAGGATCTTGAGACAAAAGAGATATTTGTTGACCTCATGCAGGGGTACTGAAAAGAAAGCTTGTCACAAATCAATTACTGTGAACCATTCTGAATCACATGGAATCTGAAACATTATCACTGCTGGATTTGGCACAACTGGACAACATTTCACCACAATGTCATTTATTTTCCTCAAGTCCTGAACAAGTCGAATTTTCCCATTCAGCTTTTTCAAACCCATTATTTGTGAGTTACACGGACTGCTTATCAATTCTTTCAAAACTCCCTGTTCCAAAAACTGCTCTATCAAAGGTCTTATTCCTTCAATTGCTTTATTTGTCATTGGGTATTGTGCAGTCTGGGAAAACACTACATTCTCTTTCACTGCCACTTTGACCCCTTCGACTCCTTTAATCAAACCAATGTCTTTACCTGAGAAGTACCAAACCTTTGATTTAACTCTTTCTTGGAAATCGATCAGCAGATCTTTCTTTTCAAAAACTGGAAAGAAACAAATATAGGGGGTCATTACAACCCCGGCGGACGGTGTTAAAGCTGCGGTAATACCGCAAACAGGCCGGCGGAGAAAAAAAGGGAATTATGACCGTGGCGGAAACCGCCAACATAGACAGCCACTTTTTATTAAACCAATCTTTCAAACTTAAACTGCCTTTGTCATTTATATATGAGACCGTACTGTGTATGAGAAAACCGGTTGTGACCTGAGTGACCACGTCCACGACTGGGAAGTGCTAAGATGTCATGCACTCGGCTGCCCAATTGTCTCTTCCATTTGGGAGAGATGAGGCACTGCTAGTTAGCTAGAGCAAAACCCGGATTTAGAGTGACAAGTGTCATCCACTGTGGGTCAGACTCAGTCCCCCACACTATGAACGATCTTGCCACTCAAAATCCAGTAGTCTCATTAGACGGCGGTACGGCCACGGCGGTACAGACAAGCAGCGTGGCGGTCACCACCAACAGACAGGCGGAAGACAAAGTACCGCCCACAGTATTACAACCCACCAATCCGGCACCTTTTCCAGGGCGGATTCACCGTGGATAAAAACACGGCGGAAACAGCTTTTGCAATGGGAAAATGCTCACCTTAACACACTCCACGAGGAAGGAGGGCACCATGGAGCCCGAACTCCAAATACTCCCTGCACTTGCCTTCCTGCTCCTCTACGAACATCAGCAACGGCGGCGCCGAAGACAACGGTGAGTACTGCACCTGCGACATAGGGGAGGGGGGAGGCAAAAGTCAGGGGGATACACACGCAACACCCCCACCCCCACCCCCACCCCGAACCTCACTCACTACAACACACACACCAATGCATATCCAAACATCACTGGAACAACCCACAACCCCCCCGGAAGAATGCAAAGACAAAAGGGAATCAGTATAACTATTGTAATGAATAAAAATACAGTAAGCTTATATATACAGAAATATATACACATTCCAAATATATACATCACGATTAGTAGTGCAGGTATGCACAATACAATGTCCGTGGACCACTGGGCCCAAAATGCATGGGCGAGGCCCACACTAGATACCTGTCCAGAAACGGAGAGAACACTGCAGGGGCATCAGATAGAAATACAACAGGCACCTCAGGGGGAAGAAAAGGGGGGGCACCTCAGCCGGATGAGTGCTAATCCAGATCCACGACGGGGCTTCATGCCCATTGATGTATCCTGGGGAGTGCAAAGCCACAGTCTCTCAAGTCTCTACAGTGGGTGGTTTGCCCACTGTACCATCCTGGGGAGTGCAAAGCCACAGTCTCTCAAGTCTCTCCAGTGGGTGGTTTGCTCACTGTACCATCCTGGGGAGTGCAAAGCCACAGTCTCTCAAGTCTCTCCAGTGGGTGGTTTGCCCACTGTACCATCCTGGGGAGTGCAAAGCCACAGTATCTCAATTCTCTCCAGTGGGTGGTTTGCCCACTGTACCATCCTGGGGAGTGCAAAGCCACTGTCTCTCAAGTCTCTACAGTGGGTGGTTTGCCCACTGTACCATCCTGGGGAGTGCAAAGCCACAGTCTCTCAAGTCTCTACCGTGGGTGGTTTGCCCACTGTACCATCCTGGGGAGTGCAAAGCCACAGTCTCTCAAGTCTCTACAGTGGGTGGTTTACCCACTGTACCATCCTGGGGAGTGCAAAGCCACAGTCTCTCAAGTCTCTACCGTGGGTGGTTTGCCCACTGTACCATCCTGGGGAGTGCAAAGCCACAGTCTCTCAGGTCTCTACAGTGGGTGGTTTGCCCACTGTACCATCCTGGGGAGTGCAAAGCCACAGTCTCTCAAGTGGATAACAGTCTCCACTGGTTCTGGAGGGGGACTGGTGCCCAGAGTGCTTTATCCTGTGAAGGACAGAGGTAGTGGATGCAGTTCTCCACTGGTTCTGGAGGGGGACTGGTGGCCAGAGTGCTTCATCCTGTGAAGGACAGAGGTAGTGGATGCAGTTCTCCACTGGTTCTGGAGGGGGACTGGTGCCCAGAGTACATCACGCTCCTCGTGATGGGCCCAGTTCCGTCACTGTCCCAGCCGCACATGGGCTAACGATGCTTGAGTTGGCGGTGCTTGCCCTGTTCAGCGGTGCTTGACTTTGCCATTTCTGACCTGTTCAGCGGTGCTTGCCCTGTTCAGCGGTGCTTGCCATGGCGGTCTTTGCCCTGTTCAGCGGTGCTTGCCATGGCAGTCTTTGCCCTGTTCAGTGGTGCTTGACTTTGCCGTTTCTGACCTGTTCAGCGGTGCTTGCCCTGTTCAGCGGTGCTTGCCATGGCGGTCTTTGCCCTGTTCAGCGGTGCTTGATTTTGCCGTTGCTGACCTGTTCAGCGGTGCTTGCCATGATGGTCTTTGCCCTGTTCAGCGGTGCTTGCCATGGCGGTCTTTGCCCTGTTCAGCGGTGCTTGACTTTGCCGTTTCTGACCTGTTCAGCGGTGCTTGACCTGTTCAGCGGTGCTTGCCATGGCGGTCTTTGCCCTGTTCAGCGGCGCTTGACTTTGCCGTTTCTGACCTGTTCAGCGGTGCTTGCCCTGTTCAGCGGTGCTTGCCATGGCGGTCTTTGCCCTGTTCAGCGGTGCTTGACTTTGCTGTTTCTGACCTGTTCAGCAGTGCTTGCCCTGTTCAGCGGTGCTTGCCATGGCGGTCTTTGCCTTGCTCAGCGGTGCTTGCCATGGCGGTCTTTGCCCTGTTCAGCGGTGCTTGACTTTGCCGTTTCTGACCTGTTCAGCGGTGCTTGCCCTGTTCAGCGGTGCTTGCCATTTCAGGCTTTGCCCTGTTCAGCGGTGCTTGACTTTGCCGTTTCTGACCTGTTCAGCGGTGCTTGCCCTGTTCAGCGGTGCTTGCCATGGCGGAATGTGCCCTGTTCAGCGGTGCTTGACTTTGCTGTCTGTGACCTGTGCAGCGGTGTGTGGCATGACGGTCCCTCAGTGCCCAGCGGGGCTGTGGGTGCCGGGGCCCTCCAGGGCACTGACGCTGGCGGTGGTCTCCGGACCAGTGACGATAGTGCTGCCCTCCAGGGCACTGACTCTGGCGGTGGTCTCCGGACCAGTGACGATAGTGCTGCCCTCCAGGGCACTGACTCTGGCGGTGGTCTCCGGACCAGTGACGATAGTGCTGCCCTCCAGGGCACTGACTCTGGCAGTGGTCTCCGGACCAGTGACAGTGGGGCTGGCGGTGGCGTCCTGGCCAGCGGGGAGGATGGCGGCCTTCTCCGCCGTGCTGCTCTTACCAGACTTTGGAGACTTCTTCTGCCCCTTCACCACCTTGGGAGGGGTCACAGCTGACTCGACACTCCCCCCGGGACCCTTGTGGGCGGCTTTGCCGGCAGGAGTCTTCACCCTCTCCCGTCGGGCACTGTCCAACTTCTGGTGCTTTACAGGGGATGGACTGGCAGTGCTTTGGCTCTGTGTCACACTGGCTGCCCTGGTGGCCGGTGCACTCCACATACCTCTAACACGCACCACTGGTACCGGACTTTTTTTGGCTGAGGTGCTACTACGGGACCTATGAACTGGAGGGGTGGGGGTGGTGGGACAGGGGTCAAGGTTGCTCAAGAAAAGTTTCTGACGAACACTGGGACGGGTAGCTGGAGGGGGTCTGGGAGTGGAGGAAGAGGAGGTGGTTGTAGAAGGTGTATCTTTAGATGATTTGGGTGCAGGTGCAGGTTCTGGAGCCTGTCGTGAGGTGGATGGATGTTGGGTGTGTGGGTGTCCGTGGCTGTAGTGGTAGTTCATGCAGGTGAGAGTGTAGACGAGACTGGGAGGGAGGAGGGAGACGACGAGGAGGGGGACACAGTGGAGGCAGTGGATGTTGCTGTGTTTGTATGTGGGTGATGCTTGTGTGAGTGCCTGTGGGATGTGTGGTGCCTATGTTTGCCTGAGCTGCCCTTGTGTGTTGAGGTGTGTGCAGGCTGGTCTGATGGTATGCTTGGGAGAGGCTGGGATACAGGGGATTGGGTCTGGGTGGAGGAAGTTGGAGGGGGGAGGCTAGACACAGGGACAATGGCTGCCATCAGTGCTGAGGCCAGAGATTGCAGGGTTCGATGATGGGCAGCCTGACCAGAATGAATGCCCTCCAGGAATGCATTAGTGTGTTGCAACTCCCTTTCTACACCCTAGATGGCATTCACAATGGTAGACTGCCCAACAGTGAGTGACCTGAGGAGATGAGAATGTGAGTGTACTCACCCCCTTGTGTCTGCTGTGATGCCCTTATGTGCCCATCCAACTCAGGGTAGGCCACCGCCAGGATCCGGAACATCAGAGGGGTCATGGTTCGACGGGCACCCCTTCCACGTTGGGAGGCCATCCCCAGCTGAGCCTCCGCCATATTCTTGCTCCAGCGGCAAATGTCCTCCCATCTTTTACGGCAGTGGGTGCTCCGTCTCTGGTGGACCCCCAGGGTCCGGATGTCCTTGGCGATGGCACGCCAAATGTCCTTCTTCTGGTGGGCACTGACCTACATGACATGTACAGGGGAAAAGAGAAGTCATTAGCAACAGCACCGTCGAAATGAGTGGCCCACATCCCTGCCCTTGCCATGTGGCACATGCAATCACACTTCTACATGCTCGCAGGACTCTGCCCCCTTCCTACTGACATCCAGCCCTCTCCACTCAGGCATAGCTCATACAACGTGCTCCCTGTGTACTTACCTGCAGGTGTGGAGGACCGTAGAGTAGCGTGTACTGGGGGAGGACCCCGTCCACAAGCCTCTCCAACTCCTGTGCAGTGAAGGCAGGGGCCTTTTCCCCAGACACATGACCCATTGTCGCTTCCAGACAAAGGTCACAGCAGCACTTGCAGTGTAGGTCTTCTCCTGTTGAAGGTCAGCTAGCAAGTGAGTGAACAGATAGAAAATGGCGGTCACGTCCGTGGCGGTGCGTACCGTCACCGCCGGTATACATCGCCATTGGCTCCCGGAACCCATAGAGCCCAAAGATAACCAATGTGAAGTTGTGCGGGGGCACAAACAAATGCATACCTGGATGGGATTCACTCTGGCGTGGCAACCCAACAGAGATCATTTCAGGCTCTGGCCTCAGTACTGATGGCAGCCCTTGTCCCTGTCTCTAGCCTCCCCCCTCCGACTTCCTCTACCCAGTCCCAATCCCCTCAACCCCAGTCTATCCCAACCACACCTTCAGACCAGCATTCACCCAAATCACCACACAAAAGTGGCTCAGGCAAACACAAGCACCACACTTCATCTCACAGGCACTGACACAAGCACCACCCACATGCAGACACACCAACATCCACTGCCTCCACTGTATGCCACTCCTCCTCATCATCCACCTCCCTCCCAGTGGCGCCTCCACTCACACCTGCATGCACTACAGCCTCATCCACTACCTCGATCACCAGCACGCCCATGACTACACACCTCACACTAGCAGTCACCACCCCCACATCCATGCACACGTCCCCTGTGTCCTCTCCCAGTGTGTCTGCGACCCCACCTCCCAAAGTACACAAACGCAAGCGCCCACCCACCCACCCAACAGCCATCCACCTCACAACAGCATCCAGCCCATTCACAGCACCCAAACAAATCAGACAGACACCTCCTACAACCACTCCCTCTTCGTCCACTCCCAAGCCCTCTCCCTCTTCCCGCCCCAGTGCCTCTAAGAAGATTTTCCTGGCAAACATTGACCTCTTCCCTCCCCTTCCCCCCGTCCTTCCCCTGGGGCATGGGTGTCCAGAACCCAGGCCAGCACCTCATCCACCAAGTTGACGTCCGCTGTGGTTCCTGCAGCTAACAGAGGCTCAAAGGGGGCACCCGTCTGCCCAGCCAGTGTGCCACCAACACCTGCCAAGGACACAACCATTCCGCCACCTGCCAAGGTGAAGAGGGGGACAGCATGCAGCAAGGGGAAGGAGCATCAACCACTCAGCAAGGCCACCTCAAAGATTCCAGCTGCCAGACCCAAAGTGACATCACCATCTGTCAAGGTGAGGAAGGGGCAGAAGACACCAGGCAAGGCACTTAAGCCTTTGGAGGCTGCAGGTGAAGGCCTGGTGGCTACCAGCACAACGGCCAGCACCACCAGCAGCCTCGCTGCTAGCACCGCTGCAAGCAACGCCACCTGCACTGCCACCTGCACCACCACCTGCACTGCCGCAAGCACTACTACTGTCAGCAGCAGTAGCCCCAGTGGGCAGCCGTCCAAGGCTGCAGGAGAAGGGCTGGGGCCTTAACCCACTACTGGCAGCACCGGCCCGTGCACCACAGCCAGCACCACCACCTGCACCGCCTCTAGCACCGCGACAGGCTCCGCCGCAAGCACTGCCACCTGCACTGCTGACAGTAGCAGGACTACCAGCAGCAGCAGCAGCCCCAGTGGGCAGCCGTCCAAGGCTGCAGGAGGAGGGCTGGAGCCTCCCACCACCACTGGCAGCACCCTCACCAGCACTACCACCAATTTGCAGCCTTAGCTGCCGCAGGATGGAGGTTAGCCCTGTCTCCGTAGACTATCATGCAACCTGGTCCCTGCAAATCTTGTGCCTCAGATACCCAGGTGATGGACTGTGAACTGCCACACCCCACGTGTTGCGTCACTGGGCACAAGGCCCCCTCCAGAACCAGTGGAGATATGCATCCACTCACCCAATCTTTGGCAGCATGAAGCAGACTGGGCACAATGCCCCCTCCAGAACCAGTGGAGATATGCATCCACTCACCCAATCCTTGGCAGCATGAAGCCGACTGGGTACAAAGCCCCCTCCAGAACCAATTGGAAAACTGGCACCCTCTTGAGAGACTGTGGCTTTGAACTCCCCAGGACCAAGCAGTGGGCAGACCACCCACTTGAGTGACTTGAGAGACTGTGGCTTTGCACTCCACAGGACCAAGCAGTGGGCAAACCACCCACTTGAGAGACTGTGGCTTTGCACTCCCCAGGACCAAGCAGTGGGCATGGAGCCCCCTCGAGGAGCAGTGGCGTTATTCCATCTTCCAGCTGAGGTGCCCCCCCTTCCCCATCCTCCTGAGGTGACTGTGTTTTCGACCTGATGCCCCTGCAGTGTTCTCTCCCTATTGAGGCAGGAGTCAAGTGTGGGCTTGGCACATGATTTTTGGCCCAGTGGCCCCCAGACATTTTGAATGGACAATCTACCGCCTTATGTACATATTGTATATTTTTGTAAATACGGTTTTTCTATTTATTACGTATATCTGCCTATTTCTGAAATATCAGTGATTTAACGCTATTCCTTCTGTCCTTGCGTTCTTCCAGGGGGTTACGGCGTGTTAATGTAAAGTTGATGCATGTGTTTGTGTGTACGGTGTTGTAGGTGAGGGTGGGGGTGGGGGTGTTGTGTGTTGGGTGTGTGTGTCACTCTCCTTTTCCTTCCCTCTCCCCTGTGTACTAGGTGCAGTACTCACCGTGGTCATCGCCGCCACCTTTTGTATTTCTGGTAGATGAGGAGGTAGACAAGCATGGGCAGGACCTGCAGCTCGGGATCCATGGTGTCCTTGTTCTTCGTTTGTGTCGAGCGGTGAGTGGTTTCCCTTCCAAGTCCGGTTCCCACTGTGCTTTTGATGGCATTGGTGCCACCCCGGAAAAGCTGGCGGATAGGCGGGTTGTGATGGGGTGGGTGGTACATTGTCTTCCACCTGTCTGTTGGCGGGTACCGCTGCGGTGTTTGTTGCTACCGCCATGGAGGTCAGAGTGTTAAAGTGGCTGTCTGTGTTTGCGGTTTCCGCCGTGGTCGTGATCCCATTTTTTTTACTGCCGGCCTGTTGGTGGTATTACCGCTGCTTTAACACCAACCACCAGGGTTGTAATGAGGGCCTAAGTCTCTTCCCAACAATGACATTGGACTGGAATCGCAAACAACAAAGCTATGGTAATCTCTCAAATTACCAGTTTTCACAAGAACTCCTACTATTTGCACTGTCCTTTCTGAAACTGTTATGTCTGGAACTTCTACAGTTCTTACTGTTGAGCGTGTCATTCCTGTGTCAACCAGAAAATTAACCTCATGACCATCTACTTCACCCTTCAAATGAGGAGCCCTCTGATCCACTTCTAATGATGCTGCAATCATATACTCCTCCTCATCTGAACTATCCAATGGCCATTCAGATTTTATTTCATTCTCACTGTGTAAAGGAAATTGTTCAGCTGTTTTTACACTTTTGTTCTTACTCTGATTCGTGACCACTTGCGTAAGCATTACTTGTTCCTGCTCTATAGGGCTCTGTATCATATGAACCTGTCTCGGCATGTACATTTGCTGTACAGGCACCATCTGCATCTGTGGGTGCATTTGTTGCATTTGTGGCATTTGTACCTGTTATACCTGAGGTTGTGCACTCTGCATCTGTTGCACTGTCTGTAAAAGTTGAAAACCTTGCATATTATTCACATTGTTTTGGAAATGTTGGCTTTGACCTCCCATTCCAGGTCCTCTAATGCTCTGATATGAATTGACACCATTTGTTTGTTGTACAATTCCTCCCTGATTTAATATTGGGCACTGTCTTTTCCAATATCCAATTAATCTGCAAATATGACAAGGTAACACCTTCCACCTTTGCTGCACGTCCGGCATCACCACTGAACTCAAATCCATATTTCTATTGACTACCAGAATCATCATTCCACCTCGACCTTGACTCGGAAACAAACCATTTCCTTGTAGCATCTGTTGAAAATTTCCCTGCAGTCCTGTCTGGGCAGCCTTAATCTGCATCACCATCACTTTATCTTTCAACTTTTTCTGCTTCAGCTAAATTTCATCACTACAGTATTTAGCATACTGCAACACCTCATCAGTCACCTTGCTTGTCAACAAATTAAGTAATTTGACTTACTTCTGGTTTCAACCCTTCAACAAATCTGAACACCAAATGATTCATTCTCTCTTTCTCAATTGTTTCTACGCCACTGAATTGCTTGAACGCCTTCAACAACCTTTCGTAATATGCATGAACTGATTCCTTACCTTCCTGTGTTTTTCTATCTATGCATTGCCAATCAACATTTTTCGGCAAAATTCTAATTTTTAGAAATTCAATAACCTTATAGTAATATTTCATTACTTCAGGAGATGGTGCACCTATTTTCAAATCCTTTTGCGGGTCACTCATTGGCCAATCAACACTCCTCTTGCATTCAATCCACAAATCTTCTGGAACAACAATATCAAAGAATGTGTTCAAATCTTCCCACAGACACTTCAAAAGTTTCACAAACCTATCTGTTTGCTGGTACCGCTCCATCGGTTTCTCTCTCAGCCTTGGATAACCATTTGTAAAACATATAATATCACTCCTATTCCAAGGAACATGTATAAAATTCCCTCCCAACTCTCCTGCCTGTGTCACATAATCTTTATTTGGTCTTTCTCTTTTCTTGACCCTTCTGCCTTCTATTTGTTTTATGCTCTCCAAACCTCTACTTTCTCAAGTAATTCTCTGAGATGTGTTTTCATCCCTGTAGATCTTGTGTATAAAATATTCCTCCTCCATATTTGATCTGTAACTTCTTTTCAGAGTTTTCGTTTCTGACAAATCAATATCATATTCGTCTGCTACTTCTTGTAACTGCTGATAAACCTTGTCTGCTCCTCTTATAATTATTTTACATAGATATCTCAACTGAGCTTCAGTGTAGGACTCAAGTCTGTTCAGCCCCATGGTCCCTTCTAAAAGTTAATTTCCTTCCATATTCAATCTCACTCTGTTTATTGTTTCTTCCTCTTTAACTTATCTCTCTTGTTGTTTTACATTACTTAAATCTTCCAACCCCTTTGTTATTTCTTGTGCCGCCAAACTTTTCAATTAAACTCCATTAGCTTGTGCACCTACCTCTCTCTCTTGTCCTGAACTTGCACATAGTTGCGGAACCATTGCTCTCTGTCCCTGATTACTACCAAATATGGTTCCAGAATTCTCAACAGGAGACAAATCTATTAAATAATTAGTCTCATTTAAACTTGGTCCTTGTCTATTCTGCACATTAATTAATGAACTCACTCCACTATTATCTACACATGCATATAATGAAGTTACCAGACCCAACGTAATAGGTACAGTAATTGCATCTGGATTAGTCAATGATCCAACCCCCTGCATCTGTCCTGCACTCATGCTCTGCATTTGTGGAATCTGTATTTGAACAGGTTCTCTTAAGTTTGACCCTTGCTGACCTTGTGACAACGCTAAATTATTAGTCGTCCTCACAATTTAAGCCTCTGGCTGTATCTTGAGAATGTTCATTTCGAACTGCTGTCTGTTGCTCAATGAATCATTGAAACTGCTCTGCACCTGAACTCTCTCATTGTCCTGGATACCCCTTGATAATTATTAAGTTGATGGTGCAGTAGGAATTGTATTACTAATTACACTCCCATTCGAGCTATTATCACTCCTCCGATTCACATTTGGTGGAGGATAAGTCTCTAAAATCTGAGAAATTATGTCATCTTCACCCATCTCATCATCATCATCATTGAACATGACTTGTTTCGATTCTTTTAAATTTTGCTCTTTAGTCTCTGTTGAACACTTTTTCTTTTTCCTTCCCATCTTTTGTTTCAGTCTCATCCTCCTTCGTTCTTGCAGGAAATAATTTAATTCCCTGTAATGTTTCTACTCTCCACCTTTTCTGCTCTTCATCCCATCTAGCTTCTGCTAATGTCTTTTCCACTCTCCTCATTTTCTTTTCAAATGTTAATGCCTGTTGCTGTATAGCTACCAGCTCCCACATCGCTAAGGCCTCGTATTGCGCTGGCCTCGGTGAAGGTTTTAAAAAGAACATCTTTGACCTCAAATTATCCAAAATTCTCAAATTGAATGTACCATGTTCTGGGAAAGCTAAACAACCTTCTTTCATTGTAATCTTCTCCTCAAACACAATGTATGCCGGAGTATTTTGTGGCGGACAAACCTCTCCTTCAGGTGCCGGAATATACTCATCACCCCTCAGCATGCTTCTCAAAGCTTTGAAAAACTACATTTTCAACTTATTTTTATTTAAACCTGATGTCTACAACACAAATTATTTATGTATTCAGTTAATCTAAGCAAGTACAAACAGTAAACAAAAGTAAAGAAAAAACAACCAATCATGAAAAGTGACTACGATCCCACAATTCTCTTCCACCTTCCAATTGCGTTACTCTATTGTCGGACTGATTGACAAATCCATGCGTGACTCTTTTAAAAAATAGACCAATCCCAGCGCAGCACCATTTAAGATTCACCCCTCCTCAGCACATTTGCTGAGACGCTGACAAAGCTTATCGTACCAATTTTCTTTCACAACCCACACACCGCTTCCCACTCTCGTGCCTATAGGAGCAAGCCCACTCCATCTAAAAACTACTTGAGTATCTCTACTCCTCTAAACTCATATTTACCGCAACCATCTGCAAATTAGCTAAAGCTGTGCAAACGCAAATCACTCCACTCAATTCACCCAAACACCGCTAGGAACGCATACCCTTCAACCTAGGGGGTCTCCAAAAACCGGGGAAAGTCACATAAGGCAACTAGCAACTCATCTTGTTAAATCTGTGTAAAATTTTAGAAAAAGAAAACCCAACAAAGCAAACAATTTTATGCTCCCTGAAAGAACTTCACATTAACCTCACTATGACATCATCAAAACAATGGTGTAACCGTAATCTGCTACCAAAAACCACTTCAGCACCACTAAATCCTAGCTATTATTTACACTGAATAGTGGATTCTGCGCTAGAGGACGATGAATCAAAGCGACATAGGTTTGAAGGGGGTCATCAATGAGTAATCTAAGCATCAATACTAATCAACATAATCAATGATATTAAACCTCAGTCAATACCCACACCTGTTTATTAAGAAGAATTATAACATTTATTTCCCTAGATTAACAATGCTAAAGTTACAAAAATAATCTCAAACACCTGGAAAGCAAAAGAGACACATATAACATTACAATTACATACTTTACCCAAAATCAGTAGCAACAAGCAGTCAACTTCAGTAAGGGGACACCATCAGTTACGTCTTCAGAAGAATTGGGCCTAAGAACAGCTAAACCTGCACTGCTACAGAAATGCTGGAATCTTGACTCTAGTCCTCCGAACTCTGGTCATCTGCATCTCATCCCATCTCTGAACTTTCTCCGACTCTACCTAGGTTGTTATTCTAAATTCTAAAAAACTTAGGATGGGTCAGTCGATGGGGTGGTTATTCTTCAGCCAATCAACAACTACACTGATAACCAAAAATATGACAATACTATATTAACTAGAACATTTCCTTCAACTGTATCTTTTCCTCTTCCGTCTCGTCTGTAGCTCCATTGTTCCATCTCCGTCCAAACACCTCTCTTCAGGAAGAAACGTTTACAGTTGCGACGTCACTTCCATCCTCGAGGAAAAATCACATACTAGTAACATTCTAAAACAATAGAACATTCAACTTATGCTCAGTTAAAACATGACCTTGTAAAACATAATCAGCAACCCTCGAGGGGTAGCTGTGGACACATCTACTAAAGATCTGAATGCACTTTTATGTAAGCATTGAAATATGGAAAATAACCACAACTTTCAATTAGAGTTTTGCTCAGTTAGGAACAGAAAATGAACTGTGGTAACCATTTTCAAAAGTCACCAGTTTTACATGTTAATTCACCATCATTTAGTTACACCAAAACCATTAATAAACATATTAGAAAATTCACACTCTCACACTTATGACAGAGAAGATAGGCTTAATTTAAAGACAATATGTAAAGTATTTATACAGCACTTCAAACAATAATAATGTGAAAACACAATGTCAAAATACCATGCTAATTTAAAAAAGAGCACATTCTATGAAAATAACAGACCAAAACAAGAGAAATCCAGTCAGTAAAATCAGAGATAGGAAATTTTAAAGATTTCCATGAAAATAGTATCAAAACAAAGCACAGAGCACCATCTGGGAGATTTGGTCATGCCAGAGAGGGAAAAGGACCTGAGTTAAAGAAGGTTCACACAGTGACAGTGCCGGTGCAGGCTGCGTGGTCGATGTGGAGTCCTTGTGCTGAGAGAATCCTCACACAAGAGGTGATGCATCAGTTCTGCTCAGCATTGGTCATGCAGCAGAGGAGAAGAGTCAGTTCTGCTGGAATCACAGAGGGGCATGTTGAGCACCTTTTTGAGTGTGACCCATTTCTGGATAACTGATGCTATCACTCAATCATATGTGGCCTTAAATAATTATCGATTTGAGCTCCTAGTGAATAATATTGACAGATTCCACACTTCTTATTTCTCTCATAGGTGACACTAGGTTATTTTTAAAAGTGTTTTCAGTACCCTTCCGGGAGCAGGGACAACCTAGCAAAATTCAATTTGAGATTGGAAATGTTTCCAGTTTTCCCTGACACTTAGTACTTGTATGTCAAAAGAATGTTGGTCTCTTACACCTTCCTAACACTTAGAAGCTTTGGAAAGCATTTAACATTTAGCTAAAAGCAGATATGTTTTTGAGACAGAATACAGTATGTCCAAGAGTCCAAGACTGGGATAGCACTTCTTGGCAGAATTCAGAAGCTGAGTTCACGGTCATCGGTCAGCCAGCCAAGTGGCAATTGGAGTCATTTTGGGGTCCTGGGTTAAACCAATGTGGGTCCAGGTCTTCTCACCCAGGCAAGAGGGCAGCAGGTCAGCACATCAGGGCAGCATTCCTTCAGAGTTGCAGTCCAGCAGAGTGGAAGTCTATTCAGCAGAACAGCAGTCGTTCTTTCTGGCAGAGTATACACATGCCCAGAAATGTACTGAAGAGTTAGTGTCTGAGGTCCAATATTTATACCTGGATTACTTTAAAGTGAGAGAAGCTTCTATAGTTTTCTCTTTGAAGTACACATGTCTCTCGCCTTCCCTGCACTGCTCCAGACATACTACAGAGGGTATGCAGCCCTTTCAGTGGAGGCATGGCACAGCCTGTTCACATGTAATTAGGATTGCATCCAGCACCGCCATCCCCTACTGCCAGTGATGCCCCATCCAGGCACACCTCAGCTACCTATAATGTGTGGCTTACTAGGAGGAATACACAAAGCCCAACTCTCCTCTACACCCATTCATGTGACCCAGAGACATGCTGCAGGCACTAGGACCCATATCTATGGGCTTTTGGTGCATGGCAGTGACGCGAATCCCCATGCTGTGCTGCCCTGTGTCCAAGGGAAAATCCTGTCATTTCCCACTGCACTGGCGCTGTTTTGCCAGCCTAGCAGCTACACAGTCACGTTAGCATCATGGTGCACTTGTGTCTGCATTGTAGGCAGGATTGTTTATGAGCATGAAGGGACACCTTCCTGCACAAAAACAATCTTGGGAGGCTTTTTCCTCTTTCTATGTGTGCTGCACAATGCAGCACACATGGAAACAGGACACACATGGAAAGAGGAAAAAACAAAGTGAAATAAAGATATTTCTCCTCGTTGCGCCTCCCCTGGGGAGGCATAAGATTTTGTTGAATCCCCAGATTTACAAGGTCATGTAAATCTCGGGATCCACCAAAATCCATGGGTGTTGCGATTTGCGCTGCCTTGTCTTACTCCATGTCTATGAGGTGATTCAAAGCCACAACAATTGCCTCATACTTATACATATGATTTAAAGGTTTGTGCCACCAATTAAGCCACAAAAGGTGACACAATGGCGGTGCAATGATCTCATAAATATGTCCACACATGCCTAAGGCAGGAAAATGCCAACTTTCTAAAAGTGGCATTGTTAAAATTGTAGTTTAAAGTCTGACTTCACCACAAATGAATATTTTTCATCACAATTCAAACAACACCAAATCAGAGACTGTTACCTTTTCTCATTTGTAAGTTACAGCTAATTAAATGTAATAAGTTAACGTCAAGGTTATCTTAAGGAAGTGACAGGCCTTGCATTACTGAATGGTGAATTTAAGCATTTTTTGCTACCAGGACATGTAAAATTGTAAAGTACATGTCCAACTTTTTAAATAAACCACACCCTGCCCTCTGAGCTGTCCAGGGCCTATCCTAGGGGTGACTTACATATATTAATAAGAAAGGTTTGGGCCTGTCAAAGGGATTTTATTTTGCCAGGTCGAAATGGCAGTTTAAAACCATACAACACTGCCTGTAATGGCAGACCTGAAACATGGTTAAAGTGCTATTTAAGTGGGTAGCACAATCAGTGCTGCAGGCTCACTAGTAACATTTAATTTACAGGCCCTGGGCACGGGTAGTGTCCCTTTACTGGCCTACATACAGTATAAGCAATTCAAATAGGAAGTTGGATTTAAACCAGTTCTACCATGTTTTAAGCATGTAGCACAAGTACTTTAGCACTGGTTATCAGTAGTAAAGTGTGCAGAGTCATGTGCAGAACACTAAGGCAAGCAAGAACGAAATCAGCAAAACAGAAGGGTTGAAAGCAAAAAGATAAGGGGAAATTATGACAAGGATTTCAGATCTAACACACATTTATTAAGATACAGTACACATCACCTTAATACACATATATAAGCAAGTAATGGGCTAATAAAAGAACAAGCAAAAAGAACAGATGGATGGAATTCTGAATAAATCAAACATTCACCGCATCACATAATTGTTTTGCTCACTACGCTATCCCAGTTTGGACCCAGCCATATGCAAATCAGTCTTACCCCTTCCGCCCACTGGAACTGTCCAGTCTGAACTGCAAGGCCAGGTCTTCCCTGGACCGGAAAAAAGCATCATGGGACTGGTGTTGCGGTATCAACCGTCATCATCTAGGCAAGCGTGAATCCAGTAACACATTGAGCATGGGACCCACGTCTGAGCATACTCTTCCCACTTAGGGCGATAGAAGGAAAAAGAACAGATGATAGACTGAATTCTGAACAAATCAAACAGTCATCCTGAGTCACAGATCTGGGTTTAATACATCATTTTTTGCTCACCATTCCACTCCAGTTGGATTGTTCCCATGTGGGGCCAGATCAAGACTGATTTGCATATGACTGGGTTCAAACTGGCGTGGCATGGACAGTATAACCATGATGGATTTAACCCAGATCTGTGACTGGGGGTGAATGTTTGACAATGTTCAGCATTCCATCCATCATCTTTTTGTATTGATAGCATGAGGGCACAAAACAAATTTCATAGTCATGTGCTTGAGCAATTACCATCTGGGTCTACATTTTAACTAGGTTATGTTTTCCTCCTTCAGTCACTTGATCCCTGTTTCACTCCTCATTGCATTGTTCCACCACTTGACCAATCTGAATTTCTGTTTCACTGACTCATTCTTTTGAAAGAATTTGTTTTTTCTAAAGCCCACACAGACCAGCATCGAGAACAGTTTTTTCATGGAAGTTTTGCCTCTAGCCGCTCTGACACCTCTGGCACTGATAGAATTTTTTTTAGTCGGGGTCCACGGATATGTATTTGGATCTCAACAACCCTCTGCTGCACATCGTCTGCGAAATAACAAAAGCAAACGGCACCCACATCGAGGATGATGCTAAAGTGGCGCCGATCCCCTACCCCACCGCAACCATGTTTAATCAGGTGGACATTAACAAAGGCGATCGACTCATCACGCAAAATTATAACATGTACGTCTACAGGGCCTACATAGAGAGTATTCTAAATTACAGTTGAGATGCCATGGACACACAGCTTTCAGCGGTGCTCTTCTACAAAGATACTCATGTGCATTTTGAAGACACAGCGTTGGACGGGGGCACTATGGTTTTAAAAAAAGAGCCAGCTTCGCCGCCGGCAGTAGACAGTTTGACCTCTTGGGGCGCATACATTCAAACATTTTCTTCCAAGATAAATGTCTCGTCAACCATATCGATCTTAAGATCAAACTCAACTGCAACAAAGACGCATTCTGTCTCATCAGCGGGGATGCAGAACAATACAAACTGGTTATACTGTTTGTGAGCCTATTTGTAAAGAGAGTGAAAGTATCAATGAGTGACAGATTTTCCCAAACCAAAGCTTCACTACTATTGAATGCCAAGTACGCCATTGAAAGCGTGGCTCTGAAGATATTTAGCATCTCAGCCGGTACCAGATTAACGCAGTAGAAAAATCAATTTCTGGGGCAACTCCCAAAACTCATCATCATTGGGTTTGTGGGCAATCGAGCTTTTAGCATGCTCTATACTTCTAACCCTTTCAACTTCAAACACTACGACATCAACTATGCCACTTTGGTCCACGAAGGAGCTGTTATCCCCACAAAACCGTTCACCCGAGTTTTGGAACATCCAATTTTGTCAGGGAATATCTCGGTCTGATCTTGATAATGGGGAAACACCTGCGTGACTCAGGAGTCGTTGTTTCAAGAGAGAGGTATGAGGTCAGCTACACGCTGTTTGTGCTCGATCTGACTCATGACATGGAAGACGGTGACCACTACAACTTGATAAAAACGGAAATCTAAAAGCTGAAATACGCTTTACACAGCCTTTGGCTACCAACGTTAACATGGTTGTATTCTTTGTATTCGACAGCGTCATCCAAGTCAATCACGCCCAACAGATTATGTTTGACTATCATTAAAAGACTGTAAAATGGACACTGTGGAGATACGTGACTTCTTAAGCAGTCATAAATATGCTAAGAAATACTTTTTAGGTGTATTTCCTAGCGACGGTATACCTGGGGAGCTAGGCCCAGAAAGACCCCGCACACTCATCTTTAACACCGACCCAGATTACAAGGGTGGTACACATTGGGTAGCCCTGTTTCTGGATGTAGACAAGGTTATAGTGTTTGACAGTTTAGCAGAGTTCCCAGGGCATAACATTTATACAAAACCGGAATTCAAATATGTAAAAAAAAAGCATCACCCATGGTCAAGTATAAAAAGATGTGTGCACGGGATTCTCTAGCCATCACCTGCGGGGAACATTGTATATATTTTATTAGTAAAATGTCTGAGGGTATGGCGTTTAATTTTTTATATCTGAATTCCGCGGATCAAGTAAACAACAACGGTATTGTTATGAAATATGTGAATAAAAACACAAGGACTATGTCGAGCGTTGTTAAAGAAGAATACGATGTTTGTCAAAAGTGTAAAGCCTTGTAACGCCTCTATTTGTACTGATGACTGTGTCGCGTAGGCTCTCATTATCCTAATGAGACTACTGGATTTTGAGTGGCAAGATTGTTCATAGTGTGGGGGACTGAGTCTGACCCACAGTGGATGACACTTGTCACTCTAAATCCGGGTTTTGCTCTAGCTAACTAGCAGTGCCTCATCTCTCCCAAATGGAAGAGACAATTGGGCAGCCGAGTGCATGACATCTTAGCACTTCCCAGTCGTGGTCGTGGTCACTCAGGTCACAACCGGTTTTCTCATACACAGTACGGTCTCATATATAAATGACAAAGGCAGTTTAAGTTTGAAAGATTGGTTTAATAAAACGACTGCATTTTAGATAGCAAAGCGTGAGCTGCAATAACTAGAACTACACAACACAGTAAGATTAAAATACGATGAGAGTGAAGCACAAGAATGAGGCTATCATAGTGCCGCTAGATTATTTTCTCTCTAAGTTATATTTCGAGCACAGCATGTGAAGCTCTAAGCCTGTCTTTCAGGTTCCCCCGGGAGGACATCAACCCTCATACCTGAGCAAAGGCCTGTAATCTGTATCAGCATCTGCAACGAGGCATTCAGCATCTAGTTGTAGGTTCCCGGCTGGAATCTCCCTCTTGACGTATACTAGGACTAGGAAGTGTTTTTATAACTAACACGCAGATGTTCTAAGAAAATGTCCCTACGTAAGAATGTGTATCTTCTACGAATACTGAAGACTAAACTTCTACCACGTTTACCGGCAATGTACCAGACTGTAGCCTTGAATGAAGCACAGGGCGATCAAGAATGCATTATTTGAGAACACAGTGCTGAACTAAGCTAAACAGTGCGATAGAAGAAATTAAAACAAGACCGTAAAACTGGTTATTGTAAAATAACAGTGCGAAGCTGAATAAAATATATCTAGGGCAAAGGGCACAGCGTCATGGTATGTGAAGAATTAACACGCATGAAGCTATATTAAAAATGGCTACACTACAACTGTCTAAAATAAAAACATTTTAAGCATGAATTCAGACTATGCATCTTTTTTTGTTCACCAGCCACACATTTTAAAAACATTTTAAAAAAGATGACTGACGACCTTTGAAAAGTTAAAAGTGTTTATTACAAACAGTTTTCACGCAAACATTTACACGGGTAAATAAATAAATGAAGCAAAAATCTTACAAGATGCAAACCTTTTAACAAAAGTGTACATCTGTTCAAAAGTCATGATAACATTAGAGCTGTAGCCAAGTGTTCATTTTAAACAGTCTCTTTTTAGGTGACAAAGGTAGAGCATTGCTGCTCCTAGACGGTTTTAGCTGCGGAAAGAAAGGCGATGTCGACACAGTGGGACTCATAATAAAAACACTAGGGGTCGGATCTTTCAAACTTTCAAGCCTTTGTCGGTGGTCGGCGTTACCGACAATTGTGGAAGGAATGTTGAGTTCCGCAGTGGCGCATAGGAAGTGCTCCTATCCTCTAGGAGAGTTTTGGGTCAATAACGTTTTGCTGTGCATGAGACCTCCGGCCAGAACGTAGATGTGTGATCCAGCAACCGGTTGTCCCTTGTAAACGAATTCACCCCGGTCCTTCCAAGAGGTCAGATTTTTAGTAGCAGTCATTTTACCAAGCACCCTTTGCACTTTCTCTCTATACCTCTGACTTATATTTTTATAAAGGTCTTCAAAAAGGGGTCTGTGGGGGCTGCGGGTTCTGAGTGTTGAGGAGGTTGCGGGTCTTGAGGTGCTACAGGGTCTGCTGGCAGCTGTTCCGTGTCAGGGGTATACAGAGTCAGTTTGTTTTTGTCAGCGTTCGACTGTTTGTAATACTGTAAAAAGTTTTGAAGGGCTCCTGAGTAAAGCCCCACTTTGTTGTGTGGTTTTAAATCTGTTCGGTTCAAAATGGCTTTGATCTCATCATCGAGGCGCTGCATCTCGTTTCTGCGTATGTCCCAGATGTCGGTGGTAGAAGGGTCCAACTGTTCCAGCTGTTGGCGAGGCACAAGGTACATTTTTTGGGGGTGCTCCATCAGGTCCTCTACAGGAGACCTGTAATTAGCGGTATAGCTATACCCAGCAGCGCCCCTATAAAACCTCCAGACTGATTGACCAGTTTCTTTTTAGAAAGGAGGGACGCCCTTTTATTGCTGAGCTTCATAATAATGTGGTGCTTCTTCAGCACGAGGAACTGGCTCGTTGATATCGGGACATTACCTTTTAGGGTGTTTAGGGCAATTTCTGAAATGGCAGTTACTAAATATCTGAAGCCGTGCACAGGATAGCCTTTCTTTTCAGGGGTCTGGCTGTGACCAGCATTTTTAGGAGGTCTAAATTAGGCAGTAGCCGCGCAGACATGGTTGCGACCATATATTATAAGGTTTAGAGTGTAAATGTTATACAAGTCTTTTTGATGGGTCTTTTTATAGGCTTTGGGGACTGTTTTAGGCATGTAAGCAACTGGGAAGTCAGGTGGAAAAACACTGGAGCATAGTCTGTAGTCTTCTAGAGTATTGGGTTTGAAATCTACCAGTAAGTAGCCTTGGGGTTTTGCAGGAGCATCGTTAAACGCTTCCATGAAAAACTGCATGTTTCCAGGGTACATCTGTTTAGCTATAATTGATATCTGAAGCTTGTCGTGTTTTAAAAAAAAATAAGACCAGGTATGATGCGTTGAGAGTTATAGAACGACTGCTCATACCGTTGTAAAACAAGTTCTGCACAATTTAGCATATGCTTAGATTACGATGATGTGAATATTGAGTAAAAGCCCTCTCGATCTTGGGGTGGTCCCCACCTTCACGCATGAGATCATCCACAATGATCATTTTTACAAGGTGTTTAGGTAACAAGTCATTGTCATTCAGATTACTGGGGATGCCTTCTATAAATTTGATGTGTGGGAACTTTATGAATAGTTCCGTGTAAAGATCTTGCCAGCAGGAATAAAGCCATACAATGTTATTGGGGGTCTGAGAAAAAACACTGGGAGCACTGTATAACAGTTTCTTTATAAAATAACTTTTACTGCTATTTGAGGGACCTGCTAAAATGCAGGAGAATGGGTGTTGCAGTCTGGTGTCCATAGCGGTTGGGTGTTTGCCCCTCTAATGTCTTTTAATAACCATACAGCAGTGTTTTGTAGTCCTCGGTCAGGACCCTTTTATCAAACACTACACGCAGGGTTTTATACAATGGCTGTGTTGTAATTTTGCACCTTTGTTTGGATCTGACTATTCTAAGATGATTTACGACTGTGGCTTTATTATTTTCGCGACCGCAAAATGCGTAGTACTCACGCACCAGACCCTTGAGACTGTCAAAATTCATTTTAACTGTATTGCTGACATTTAAAGTGATGCCTTTGACTTTCGTGTAAACCTTGTTGTTAGAGGTTTTGTAACTATAGGTCTTGGGTCCAGAGGAGGTGTACTCGAGTATGCACTCATCGTTTTAGAGCTCGCTGGTCAAATCTCCTAGATAATCACCGAGCGCAGGATCTTCATCACCCTCTTTACTCACAAAAATAACAGAGTCAGTGTTGTGGTACAAACAATGGTCCTGAAGCTTATCCAGCAACCTGTATAGCTCTAGACAAGTGTGAGAGGTTGTGAAGCACGCTATGAAGATGTTTGTAATGTTACACATTGTGGAGTACTCTTTGGCTTATTTCCAGCATAGAACGGCCGTCTCATCTTCGATAAATTCGCAACTGGAAACGTCGTAAAGATAGATGGGCAAATATAGATGGGCAAATAGATACTTAAAAAGATCTTCTGGATCTGTGACGATGGATGTGTTTGACAAGTTGGTATGCTGTGTGAATTTTCCCTATAAGGAATTGAGACAGAGCTTAGCTAACTGGCGTCTGGCGGTGTTAACCTTAATGAATGCCGGTCTCAGCATAATTCCCTCATGATTGTGGTAATCAGCTATGTACTTTTGCCTCGAGGGCTCATCAACGCACCAGTGGGGATACCCCGATGCCTCCTGTGTGTCTCTGAACATCAAGTTAATGTAATCAGAACGGTACACCATGTCCCCTCCAGCAGCTTTTGGTCATCACTGTGTCTACGATCGCTAGTCTGTTTACTTTCAGCGCATGTTTGACATAGGGGGAACATTAGCTTGCCGCCGACTCTGTACGGAAGCACCGGGCAGGGTGGATTTGACACTTAACAAGACCACTGTACTCGTCTAGGGACTTAAAGTTCCTATATATGATCCTGGGATGCCCCACTGGGTACAACTTCACCTTGTTCACAAATGTATACAGACTGGTTAAGTCATAGTAGTGTATTTTCTCATCCTCACCAGCGACCCAGTACAGCTGTATGGCATTTGTACGCCGAATAAGGCGTCACGTGGTTCCAATGGTGCGGGTAACTGGCGGCTCTTAATGTAAGCGCTGAGTTCCGAATCTTTTGGCTAGCTAATCGTGTTCCCAGAGGGTTCTCTAAATAAAGCTGCTGTTTTCAATATATAGCGCCTTCAACAGAGTACAACGATGTAGATGTTCAAACGTAGTCTATTAAACTCATGGGGTTTGTAACAACGCAGACACCCATGTTAAAAGCAGCAGTTGAACTCAAAGGTGGTTGGTATCCCGTTAATTAGTGCATACCCGTTTAGGTAGTAGAGGCCCAAGTGGTATTCGCAGCCCTGCAAAGCATGTTGAATGAAGATGTTCTCTTTCTCCGAGATGTACATCAGCCACTGAATGGATGGGGTGGAGTAACGTTTCTGTTTACCGTTATAGAGGTCAGACGGTACTAGATCTATGGTTTCGGGTTTTAAAAACATGTAATGATAAATAGACATGCACATGGAAGCCAGCGTAATATTCTTAAATGGGTTCAGGTATTCCATGATTTCATTCCTCTTACGGGATTTGGTTTTAATAATCCTGACCCGTTTCGTCATCTCCACCACAATGTCTCTGAAAAGGTTGCACTCTTTTTGCAAGATCATTAAATCCACCTGACAGTAAGCTTTCAATTCTGTTTGAAAATAAAACTGTTTTTCACGGTTTTCATCGTACCACTGTAGAAAGCTCTCTTTTTCAGATGGCATAATGTACTCAACGCCGTAACTGTCGGTTGGAGGCATAGGACCGATGAAATTCTGATTAGTCCATGTGTTAGAAAAGTGAAGGAAATAACCTTTACAACAGCAACACAACTTTTCAATATTGTAACTTAACAACAGTTTGCTAGTATTACTCTAACCCATTTTAGGGTTAAAATATGGATGGTGCATGAAACATAAAGGCATATTTCTCTGCCCCTATGGTGCCCTGAGCTGAGGTGACCCCTGCCTTTAGAAATCCTCCATCTTGAGATTGAAGGATTCCCCCAATAGGATAAGGTATGTGCCCCCTCCCCTCAGGGAGGAGGCACAAAGAGGGAGTAGCCACCCTCCAGGACAGTAGCTATTGGCTACTGCCATCCTGACCTTAGTATTTAGGGGCACCCCAGAACCTAGGAAATCAGATTCCTGCAACCTACAACAAGAAGAAGAAGGACTGCTGACCTGAAAGCCCTGCAGAGACGACGGAGATGACAACTGTTTTGGCCCAGCCCTACGGCCTGTCTCCAGACTCAAAGAAACCTGCACAGCGACGCATACGGCAGGGACCAACGACCTCTGAGGACTCACGGGACTGCCCTGAACCCAAAGGGCCAAGAAACTCCAGAGAACAGTGGCACTGTTCACAAATAGCAACAAATTTGCAACTTTCTTGCAACTTTTAAAGAACTCACTCTTCCCGCCGGAAGTGTGAGACTTCACCCTCTGCACCCGACGCCCCCGGCTCGAGCTCCAGAGAACCAACATTACAGGAAGGACTCCCAGGTGACTGCGACCTCGTGAGTAATCTGAGACGACCCCCCTGGACCCTCACAGCGACGCATGCTGAGAGAATCCAGAGGCTCCCTCTGACCACGACTGCCTGAAACAAGGAACCCGACACCTGGACCAAGCACTGCACCCGCAGCCCCCAGGACCAGAAGGAACAAAACTCCAGTGCAGGAGTGACCCTCAGACGACCCTCTGCCTAGCCCAGTCAGTGGCTGGCCCGAGAAGCCCCCCTGTGCCCGCCCTGCCTGCACCGCTAGAGTGACCCCTGGGTCCCTCCATTGATTCGTATACAAAACCCGATGCCTGCTTTGCACACTGCACCCTGTGCCGCTGAGGGTGTGTTTTGTGTGCCTACTCGTGTCCCCCCCAGTGCTCTACAAAACCCCCCTGGTGTGCCCTCTGAAGACGCAGGTACTTACCTGTTGGCAGACTGGAACCGGAGCATCCCTGTTCTTCGTAGCCACCTATGTGTTTTGGGCCCTCCTTTAACCTCTGCACCTGACTGGCCCTGTGTTGCTGGTGCCATGGCTTTGGGGTTGCCTTGAACCCCCAATGGTGGGCTGCCTATGCCCAGGAACTTGAACTTGTAAGTGCTTACTTGCCTGAAAAACTAACCAATACTTACCTCCCCCAGGAATTGTTGATTTTTGTAATGTGTCCACTTTTAAAATAGCTTATCGCCATTTTAACTAAAACTGTGTGTTACTGCTGTAATTCAATGCTCCTTACTTACCTCTGCAGAGTACCTTGCATCTTATGCATTTACTTCAAATCTTGAATCTTGTGGTTCTAAAATAATTTAAGAAAATATATTTTTTCTATATGAAAACTATTGGCCTGGAGTTAAGTCCTTGAGTGTGTGTTCCTCATTTATTGCCTGTGTGTGTACAACAAATGCTTAACACTACCCTCTGATAAGCCTACTGCTCGACCACATTGCCATAAAATAGAGCATTAGAATTATCTAATTTTGCCACTATCTTACCTCTAAGGGGAACCCTTGGACTCTGTGCACACTATCTCTTACTTTGAGATAGTATTTAAAGAGCCAACTCCCTACAGTCCGATATTGGACAGGGGCTGATGAACACCACCTCCTACAAAGCTAGTAGGCATCCACTACTGGGAACTGTGGGTGTCAGGTATGCTCCATTGGCATTAGGTATTGCTGTCCTTGGGCTGGTGACTAGCATTGTGACTGGTAGTGCATTGCATAATGCGTAGGCCTGTTCCCTGTGTGAGGGTGCTATGAACGCCAATGGTGTTGTTGGGGCAGCCATTAACCAAGTGTATCCGTTGTCTCTTCCCCCCTTTTTGTTTTGTCACCCTGTCCTTATGTGCACTAGCATTATCTGGTGGAGGAGCAGTGGCACCGGCAATGGAGGGAGATGCATCCCACATGGCCCATGATGCCGAATCCATCGACGGTGAGGGCACCAGTGGGACAGAGGGCGAGGGGAGCATCAAGGCGAGGATAGAAGCGGACAGTACTGACAGTGATACCTCCTCCGATGGAAGCTCCCTGTTGGTGGCGGACACCACTGTGCCCACCCCAACTACAGGTACAGCCGCCACCCCGGTGCCAGCACTGCCCTCCCAGCAGCCCCTCACTGAGTTTCCCGTGCCCGTCTCCTTCTCCCCAGGCACCTCAGGCCCTGCCCCAGTCAGCCCTGCTGCCCTGAGTGAGGAGGTTATTGACCTCTTGCGATCCTTCTCTGTTGGGCAGTCAACCATAGTGAATGCCATCCAGGGGCTGGCAGGTCATTTGCAACAAACAGATGCATTCCTGGAGGGCATTCACTCTGGCATGGTGGCCCAACAGAGATCAATCCAGGCTCTGGCCTCCTCCCTGATGGCAGCCATTGTCCCTGTCTCTAGCCTCCTCCCTCCAACTTCCTCTACCCAGACTCATTCCCCTCAACTCCAACCTATCCCAAGCACACATTCAGACCAGCATGCACCCAAGACAACACACAGGAGTGGCTCAGGCAAACACAAGCACCACACATGATCCCATAGGCACTCACACAAACACCATCCAGATGCAGACACACCAACATGCACTGCCTCCACTGAGTCCCCTCCTCCTCCTCGTCCACCACCCTCCCCGTAGCATCTCCACTCACACTTGCATGCACTACATCCTCATCCACTACTCCTATCACCATCACACCTATCACTATACACCCCTCACTGGCAGTCACCACCCCCACATCCATGCACACGTCCCCTGTGTCCTCTCCCACTGTGTCTGTGCCCCCTCCTCCCAAAGTACACAAACACAAGCACTCAGACACCCAACAGCCATCCACCTCACAGTAGCATCCAGCCTGTGCACCTGCACCCAAACACAACAGACAGACCCTCCTACAAACACTCCCTCTTCCTCCACTCCTAAACCTTCACCCTCTTCCCACCCCAGTGTCCCTAAGAATCTTTTCCTCTCCACCCTTCGACCTCTTCCCTACCCCTCCCCCCCATCCTTCACTTCGGGCCAGGGTGGTCAGAACCCAGCCGAGCACCTCAGCCACCCAGTCCACGGCCACAGTAGTGTCGGCAGCTACTGCAGGTGTGAGAGGCTCAAGGGAACCATCCATCAGCACTGACAGTGTGCCTGCACCAGCTGCCAAGGGGAAAGGCAAGGAGTCACCACCAGCTGCCAAGGCGAAAGGCAAGGAGGCACCACCAGCTGCCAAGGGCAAGGTCAAGGAGGCTCCACCAGCTGTCAAGGGGAAAGGCAAGGAGGCACCACCAGCTGCCAAGGGCAAGGAGGCACCACCAGCTGCCAAGGACAAGGGCAAGGGGCCTGCCTCTGCAGGCAGGAAGGGCCAACCATGGCTGTTCAGCCGTCCGAGGCTGCAGAGGAAGGGCTGGAGCCTCCCCCCACCACTGGCATTCCCGACACCAGCAGCGCCACCAGCACCACTGCCAGCGCCACTTCTAGCAGCATCAGCCCAAG
The DNA here is from genome assembly GCF_031143425.1 of Pleurodeles waltl. Lineage (NCBI taxonomy): Eukaryota > Metazoa > Chordata > Amphibia > Caudata > Salamandridae > Pleurodeles > Pleurodeles waltl. Next base: position 802,444,402 of record NC_090446.1, read on the forward strand.
TGGGCAGCTGTCCGAGGCTGCAGGGGATGGGCTGGAGCCTACCCCCACCACTGGCATTAACGACACAACACCAGCACCGCCACCAGCATAGCCACCAGCACCACTGTCCGCACCACTGCCAGCAGCAGCAGCCCGATTGGGCAGCCGTCCGAGGATGCAGGGATGGGCTGGTGCCTTCCCCCACCACTGGCATTCCCGACAACAGCACCACGACCGGCACAGCCACCAGCACCACTGCCTGCAGCAGCAGCCTGAGTGGGCAGTCGTCTGAGGCTTCAGGGGATGGGCTGGAGCCTCCCCCTACCACTGGCATTAACGACACGACACCAACACCACCACCAGCACAGCCACCAGCACCACTGCCAGCAGCAGCAGCCCGAGTGGGCAGCTGTCCGAGGATGCAGGGGCTGGGCTGGAACCTCCCCCACCACTGGCATTCCCACCACCAGCACCGCCACCAGCACCACTGCCAGTAGCAGCAGCCCCAGTGGGCAGCCATTCGAGGCTACAGGGGATGGGCTCAAGCCTCCCACCACCACTGCTAGCACCGCCGCCAGCACCACTGCAATCAGCAGCAGCCCCAGTGGGCAACCGTCTGAGGCTGCAGGGGAGGGGCTGGAGCCTCCTACCACCACTGCCAGCACCGACACCAGCACTGCCACCACTGAGCAGCCGTCACCGCTGGCGGGCAGTGTGTATTCCTGCCTCCATGGACTGTAGTGCGTCCTGGACCTTGAAAATCCTGTGGGTGTGACACCCAGATGAGAGATTGTGACCTTGCACTCCCCAAGTGCTGCATCAAAGAGCACCAGGCCCCCTCCAGAACAGTGGAAGAAGCCATCCACTCACCCTATCCTTACCAGGATGAAGCACACTGGGTACCAGGCCCCCTCCAGAACCAGTGGAAGAAGCCATTCACACTCACCCCATCCTTGCCAGGATGAAGCATACTGGGCACCAGGCCCCCTCCAGAACCAGTGGAGAAGCCATCCACTTGAGAGACTCTGGCTTTGCACTCCCCAGGACCAAGCAGTGGGCAAACCACCCACTTGAGAAACTCTGGCTTTGCACTCCCCAGGACCAAGCAGTGGGCAAACCATCCACTTGAGAGACTGTGGCCTTGCACTCCCCAGGACCAAACAGTGGTCAAACCACCCACTTGAGAGACTGTGGCTTTGCACTCCCCAGGACCAAGCAGTGGGCAAACCACCCACTTGAGATACTGTGGTCTTGCACTCCCCAGGACATCGCCCAGGGCATGTAGCCCCCTCCAGGACCAGTGGTGTTGTACCATCTTCCGGCTGAGGTCCCCCCTGTTCCCTGTCCCCCTGAGGTGCCTGCGTATTTTCGACCTGATGCCCCTGTGGTGTTCTCTCCATGTTGTTGCAGGAGTCAAGTGGAGCCTTGGCCTATGTGATGTGGCCCTGTGGCCCACGGACATTGTTGACTGGGCAGTGTCCCTCCATTTGTATATATGTATATACTGTTTTGATTTTGAAGCACAATTTTCTACACTTTTATCTTATTACACTCACTTTAATCAATTCCTTTTGTCCTTGCATTATTCTGAGGATACTGGGTGAATATGTAATGTTACTGCATCTGGTTATGTGTATGGTGTTGGGTGTGGTGGTGTTGCGTATTGTGTGTGTGTGTCACTCTCTTTCTCCTCCCCCCTTCTCTGTGTGCTAGGCGTCAGTACTCACCATGGTCATCTCCGCTGGCGTTGGTGTTCATAGTGAAGAAGGAGATAAACAAGCATGGGGAACACCTGCAACTCGGGCTCCATGGTGACGTGGTTCTTCCTTGTGTCTCCAGGGGTGAGTCCTTTGCCTTTTGTGTACTTTTTCCACCGTGCTTTTGATGTCATTGGTACTGCCCAGGAAAAGGTGGCGGATAGCCCTGCTGTAATACAGTGGGCGGTACATTGCCTTCTGCCTGGTTGTTGGCGGTTACCGCTGCAGTGCTTTTTGCTACCACTGTCTCGGTCATTGTGTTAAAGTGGCTGTCTGTCTGAGCAGTTTCTGCCGTGGTCATAATTCCATTTTTGTTACCACCTGCCTGTTGGTGGTATTACTGCTGCTTTATCACAGACCGCTAGGGTTGTAATGAGGGCCTTACTGTTCTCTTTTCCTACTCATAGAATGGAGGATCACAATTTTGTCAAAACGTGGTTGTATTTTTGAAATGCTGCGTTTTCAAACCTGTACTGTGCATGATCCCACTTACCATAGACACCTTAAAATAAATGAAAACCAAAGAAAATACTGCTGCAAAACTGAAAAAAAGGAAACCGTTTCTCAGGACAGTGTAAACAGTGTCTCAGTGTCCAGTATTTTGAAGCTAAAGACAAAATACGTCCCCTTAGGTCCTCGACTAGGGTTAGTATTAGTTGGTCCCTTAAAATGTTAATATCTTGTAATCTGAGACTCCTACAAACTCATCCTGGGAGGCTCTTCAAACTCAGATAAACAAACATCGACAAACAAGGGACATGTAGTTGTCTTTAGGACTCTAAACACAGATCAAGGATGAAGTTCAAAAACAATGAAAATTGGTGCAAGAGTAGTGCATAGACGGTGTTAGCTTGCCAGACAGAGTCACCACAGGGCACACCTGAATTTGTAAATGCTGGTACTCGATGGAGAGCTCCTCTAATCTCTGTTGAGGGGAAAGAGAGGTTTTAGATCCTGGATGCATTGTCGCGTGGGCTCTCATTATCCTAAATGAGACTACTGGATTTCTAGGTAGCAGGATCGTTCACGGTGTGGGGGACTGAGTCTGACCCACTTGGAAGGAACTCTGTCACCCTAAATCCGGTTTTGCTCCGGCTAACTAGCAGTGCCTCATTTCTCCAAAAGGGAAGAGATGATTAGGCAGCCGTGCGCATGACATCTTTGGAACTTCTCAGGGAAGTCGTGGTCACTCAGATCCAAACCAACTCTCTCATTTACAGTATGATCTCATATACAAATGACAAAGGCAGTGTAAGTTTTATATAATGTTTTAATAAAACAACTGCATTTTAGATATTAAGGCGTGAGCCGCAATAACCAGAACCATACAACACAGTAGGATTGAAGTTGTCACGAGGAGAGTGAAACATAAGAACAACGCTATCATGGTGTTTAACAATTTCTACTCTCCCTTAGCTAGTTCTATTTCGAGCACAGCATGTTAAGCTTCTAACTTGCCTTTCTGAATCCCTGGGGAGACATCAGCCCTCATGCCTGAGCAAAGGCCTGTGATCTGGTTCAGCATCTGCAACGAGGCAGTCAGCGTCTAGTTGTGGTTCCCTGGTCGGAATCTCCCTCTTGCGTGTATTGGGACAAGGAAGTGTTTTTATAACTAACATGTCAGTGTGATCACAAAATGTCCCTACGCAAGAATGCCAAAGACTAAACTCCTACCACGTCTATTGTCAATGTACCAGACTGTATCCTTGACTAAAGCACAGAGTGAACAAGAATGTGTTATTGAAGACTCCAGTGCTGAAGTAGGCTAAACAGTGTGATATAAAAAATAAAACAAGACCGTAGAACTGGTTATTTGAAAAATAACAGTACGAAGCCGAATAAAAAGCATTTAAAGCAAAGTGCACAGAGGCTCTAAGCTGCGAGCAAAGGAATAAAATACATCCAGGGCAAAGTGCACAAAGGCCTAAAAGCCTGAAGCTAACACGCAACGGATACATAAAACTGACCACACTACACCCTCCCCTTGTCGCTAGCAAGTGGTTCTAATAATAGATAAATATGCCCCAGATACAAAAAAAAATAATACATCAAATATATTTCGACATGTTCAGAGGACAGCAAAGTAGAAAACCAATTTATATTGGGAAGCATGTGACATTAAAGCCAAGTTTGATACTATGTCAATAAAAAATAAAAAAAATAAAAAAAATTCTTAGACAGAAGCCACGGAAAGCAGGAGATCCTCCACTTTGACAGATGTCAATATCGGAAAATCCGCGCCAAAAACTATCATGGAGCAGGTGTGTTTCAAAGCCCCAAAACCATCCAGGGCGGCACCCCGTGTAGGGCCTATGAATGAGACAATACCATCTTCCTCCAGGAAGGGAATCTCATAAACTGCCTCACGAAGCAAACGCAACCGTAGTGCACAAGTCTGGGAATGAGCCCTAATCGGGAACATCAACAGATCAGTATCGACCCCTGGGGGGCGCTGCAGTGAGAGACAGAGAGACAGTGCATGTTCAAACGAGCACCAAAGGCACCGAAACACGGGCTGCACACAATCCAAAACCGGTCGGAATGACAGAGACCAGTCACACTCCAATTGCCCCAGGAGTGTTGCTCCAAAATGCTGCATCATGCGTTCACGACACAGCTGCGCTGACGGGAGCGCCAATATGGGATCTCGTCACGGTGGGACAGCCATTGCGGAAGAACAGCAGCAACAGCAAAACACCAGCCAACAAAGCCAAAGTAATCGGAAATTCCCCAAAAGTGCTTCAGAAAAAAGAATGAATAGCCGAAGGTATTAAACCAAATATGGAAGAGAAGGAATGAGCAAAACCAACACCAACGGCTTTGAAAAAATGTGCAATTCCAGCAGTGCTGGACGCATAAAATATACGTCCCACGAGTTCACCAAAGTGACTCGGAAAGTTAGTATTTAAAAGGGACTGTATTTCCGCTGATGACCTTGCCACCTGAAGTGCGTAGGTCTCGCTAGCAGATGTAAGGGCCACATGCTTTTGAAACAATAGAGCTTTCAGTCTAGTCAACTTGTCGAAATTCACCTTGGAAGTAGCAATATGAGGCCAGATGTCCGCTACCTCCCTAATTTGAGTGGGGGGAAACAACACATTCCCGCAGCATGTAACGGCCTTATTGACAACGACTACGTAAACTATTCCGGCACGCATGCCACAACAGGGTTCATTGTTAAGAAGGACGTAACTGCAGTTTGAAAGCACCTGGAAAGTGTTTTTAATTACTGGGACTGGAACTCCCTTCAGATAACAAGCTAAGTTAGCAATCGAGGCATTACATGCCCCATGCAAGGACAGCTGTTTACAAACCATGGAATGGCTGACAGAAGTTTCGCATTCGCTACCGCTAAGAAAAACCTCCCTCAAACCATTAATACATCTGTATCGAAAGGGAAGCTCCCACACCTCGTGTATGTAACTGTCTCCCAACCGTTCATATCTACCCACCGGAATGTGCTTTAAACAAGAAGTAAATTGCAGAGTGGAGATAGGCAGATTAATAACCCCATGAATCAACCACTCAGCTGACGGAATCTCAGGAACCGTAAAAGGCAGTTTCTCAAGTTTTTCAATATTTAACATAACATATGTCGCTTCCTTTTTAGCCATCAGCTGTTGTTGACGAGTCAAATTAAAGGAAATAAAAATCTCCCTGGCACGAATGTGCTGCCATGGAACGCGACCTGCCTTCAAGGTCTGTAGAGTCCAACCCAGCTGCATGATGGACCGCGTCTGACTCTGCCCATGATATAAAGAAGACATATCCGATTTAATAATGTCTATAGCAGAGGACATGATGTTGTCAATTGTATAAACACGGTCTGAAAGGGTATGCATCCCATTATCCACAACAGACAAAGCCTGTATCAAATTTTCCTGATCAATTTGTCTCAACCGGGCCGCTGCCTCCTGTTGTGAAAGTTTCAAAATTTCATTATATACCTCATATAGAAAACACTTCTTCCGCGGCATTCGTGATCCTGACAAAAAATCTTGTAAGTCAGTATCATTAGACAGTAACGTGAGATGTGACTTAACTGCATCCAGCGTGGATGATTTCAACCATTGCTGACAAAGCTTCCCCACGCTGTATGTAGTAATGATATCAGTATGTTCTGGTGATATGTAGCGAGGGTCTGCCCTACTAGTCCTTAACCCCCCTGAAGAGGTCACAAAACTCTGATGACACCCATTAGTGTCTATGGGCCATAATAACCACCGCCCGGATGTATCAATGAAGTGTTAAGCGTACCATTCTGGACCCAGTGTGTAAGCTCACTAAATGTGGCATTAACATATCGCTGCCAATTGTTCAATTTGGAAGGGACAGGAATACCAGGCAAATTCAAATTCCCATACAAACAAATTTGAATACAGTAATTTAGTATCGGTCAACAACATTTGCTTATTAGCATACGGAGTAACTTTAAAATAGTAAGACTTAGCATTCTGTTGAGTATGCCCAGAAAAATATGCAAATTTATCATAATATGTTTTAGAACTCCACTGTGGAGGAGTCGGGCAATGTTCCCATTGCACATATTCAAATATCGATTTAGGGCTACTCGCTTTATGAATAAAGTGGTGTCCATAATAATTGTAGCAAAACATGTCACCATGATTATCTCTAAATAGGTAAGCATCTTCATCGTCATAGACAGTATAATATTGTAATTCTGTCAGCATAGAATTTACTGTCTTCACATCCCAATCATCAGAAACAATGCCTGGTATAACAATATCATTCATTGATAATTTGAGAAAAAAAAATAAACACAAATCCCAACCACAAGAAAATAGTCATTACAGTCAGAAAAAGCCACAAATAGTTCCAAGGAAAAACTAAATATGTGCGTTTAAGCCAACACAGCAGCATACGTGGACCGTGGGCTGAAGATAGAGAGGACGTGGAGTCAGACCCGATAACATCAGTGTCGTTGAAGCAGCCAGAGGCAGTTCGTGCAAAAGTTGCAACCGTGAACAAAGAAGCAGATGGTGGCTCTTGCCTTGGCACGCTATAAACCACATGTTCAGACATATCATTAGAACGTACAGCCACTTGATCAAAAGATTCCAAATTAATCGTCGTCTGTGGAACAATCGCAAGATCAGCTTCCACCCTCCCCAAGCTCGGAGAGGAAACAGCATCGGTGCAAATCACCTGCAGCGGGATTTCTTCCCCAGTAGTGAGAGGGATTCCGGAACTACTGGGTGTCCCTCTTGGTCTGCTGTGCAGAATCAGCCACATGTTGTAACTTGACATTATCAATGGAAACAAAGGTATTTCCTTTGGCCCTGTGCAGCGGCGGTAAAATTACAGTTCTCGTGCCGCTAACCCCTAATACGAGGACTGGTGCTCGATAAGAAGGACTAAATTCTTTCTTAACTGCGACCTTTTCACGCACAAGATCCCCAATCCTGGGTATCCAACCAGTAGGCGTTACTGGCTCATCCTTAATTCCTGTGGAGGCAGCACTCGCAGAAGAGTTATCTTCACGGAATTGTTGTAAATCCTGCAAAACAGTGACATGATCATTTATGTCAAAGGGCGTATCTGCCGTCTCCACACCAGGACCATCTAGATCAGGAACATACATTTGTGTTCCAAACAGGCACTCATATGAAGTGCGACCCCCCAGGGACCTTCTAGGCAAGTTATTAAGTGCTCTCTGTTCTCCATACAGGTGGGTTAGCCAACTACGACCCGTACCTATAACTCTGGCCGTTAAGGATTGCTTTAAATCACGATTTAAACGCTGCACGACAGAATTTCCCTTGGGATGAAATGGAGACGAGAATTGGAGTTGGACCCCCAACGAAGCCATGGTGTCCCTGAATGCCTTAGAGGCAAAAGCAGGGCCCTGGTCCGAATGAAAAGCCGCAACTGCAAATGTATCGACAAAGATGCGCAAATCTTTAATAACAGTCTGAGCGTCAGCCGAGCGCTGTGCCCAGACCCCCACAAATCTGGAGCACGAATCTACAGCAACCAATATATATTTGTATGCACTATCTGGCGTCAGTGGACCACAATGATCCAAGTACACACACTGTAAAGGTTTATTTGAAATCAGAAGGGGCGTCTGCTGCGGGCGTCTACCCGTTGAAACTTTAATTTGTTGACAGACATCACAACAAAGGACATACTGCTTCGTCTCTTTATAGAGACCAGGCCACCAGTAACGAGCCTGTAAGAGCGAAATCGTGGCAGCCACACCAGCATGTGCAGATGCCGCCCCCTCATGTGCTGCAGATATTAATCGAGGTCTCTCAACTTTATTGGGCACTTCACGTACACCAACGCCTGGGATTTTAACTACAGCGTTTAGCATACCACCCATGCAGTAACTATATTTAGAAGGAAATCCTTTAGGAAATGGTGTGCCATCAGCCGTAGCCTTTATGACAGCCGAAATCTCTGTCTCTGGTTTGGAACTCGAACGAGTCACTGCGGCCACAGTGGCAACCACCACTGCCGATTTCGCGGCTTCATCAGCCAAAGTATTTCCAGCAACGTGTATTCCAACGCGCTGGTGTCCAAGTGTATGTACAACATGGACTTTAGGGAGCGTTTCTTTCAGATTCGCAACCTTCCCCCACAGCAATTTGTGTTTAATGGTGTTGCCTTTAGAATCTCTGAACCCATGCAACCTCCAGTAGTGTAAATATTCATTGAAAGACTGAACACAGTAGTAGGAGTCACAGACCAGCAAGGTTAGTATCGCCGGATCCGCGTGTTCCAAGGCTAACAATAGAGCTTTGAGCTCAGCCAACTGTGCTGTACAATCACCCAAGGTCTGCGTATAAGTATGTCGGGGGCAGAACACTTCCCCCTCCATAGTGCTGCTCACCACCGCACATGCAGCAGAATACTGTTGTTTAGTCCCAACCGCTGGTTGCGCAGAGCCATCGGTGTACATAACCACCTGATATTGATCAATAGGCAATGTGCCAGCGGGAACTGGGTACTCATTTCATATTGAAGAAATTCTTGAGTCTGCAGTTTAGGGTCAAAGATGTAATCTACATCAGTGGCTGTCAAAGACGTAGCCCATTGTATCCATCACGGGTGTAAAGCTTTCGAATTAGGAACACTCTCTTTAGTAACAGCCTCTAAGGCCGGAATCGGAGAAACGACAATGATGCGTTGGCCCTGGGCCAGAGGTCTTTCTTTAATCACAGCCATCTGTACAGCAGTTAGTATTTTCTCAGTTTGTGCAAATCGTTGTTCTGCAGCAGAATACAAGTGGGACTTGTATGCTATCGGGACTGTCTCACCCTCATTAAAGGTGACATATGTAAACCCAACGGCACCAGGTATCACCCTGATGACCAGATGTGTTTTATTGTCCCTAGTGTATAAATGTTTAACAGCTAAGAGATCAGTTTGTAGATCTCGAAGAATATGTGTATGCTCAATCGTCCAAAACCTACTTGAAAAATGTGGGCGAATCAACTTGTATAAGGGTTTTATACGCGTAGCATAATCAGGGATGTAAGTTCTGCCAAAATTCAGAAACCCCAACAATGACTGGAGCTTCCGAACCGTATTAGGAGGCTGCAATTGAGCACATTTCTCCCAAAAATGTGGCGCTAAGCTCTTGCCCTCATTCGACAACTCATATCCCAGGAAAATGACGCTGAGGAAGGCAATCTTCGATTTCTTAAAATTAAACTTATAGCCAATTTCAGCAAACCCCACAACAATGCGTGCTACACTCCTTAGATGTTGCAGAATTTCATCATCTGTCAAATATATGTCATCAACATATGATAACGCTTCAGGGTCCAACTCGTGCAGAATTTCAGTTACACAAGCCGAAAATAGTCCTGGGCTATTCTTATACCCCTGAGGCAAACAACAAATCTTTTTCTGAGAGCCAAACGCACTGAAACTGGTATAGTCCCGACTTTCGGGCACTATATTTTGGCAGACAAATCCATTTGAGATATCTAATGTTGTTTTGTATTTTTTACGCATAATATTACTCATAAGCGCTGCGCTGTGTGAATTCTGTATTGCATATGTGTGTGTATGTCCATTTAAGTGTCTGTAATCCACCACTATCCTATATGAATGGTCCGGTTTAGCAACTGGAAATAAGGGATTATTCATCGGCGAGACACAGGGTTCAATTACACCCTGGTACTCCAATTGTGTAAGAATTTTCCTAACCGATGCCCTTGCCTCAAATTTGATAGGATACTGTGGCTGCGTTTGAGGTTTGCCCTTTATTGGAATTACATGATAAGGTGATTGTCTATCCCACCCCACATTATTTCTATATAGGGCGGGGGCCTGTGCTAGAGCCCATGATTTACTATAGGACTCCGCTAGTTCTCTCGGAACAAGTGGTGAGAAGGAAGGTGTAATAACCTCCTCCCCAACCGGACAGTCGCGAACAAAGTCAGGTGGCCAATCTTGTTCGGCCAGCAGAACGTCATACAATTGTACCATATGGTCCCAAAAGATGGCCTGTACAATGCGGTCAATGTCCCCTTCTAATTGCAAAGTTACTTTATATACTCTATCGGGATCAGAGACACGCATATCTGCCGTTTCGACTTGTATGAAGTCATCAGTTGCTTTCACCTCCAGATGCTCTAGCAGACTCCGGCGAACTATTGTGACCTCTGCCACGCTGTCTAACAGTGCTAACGCCCATGTCTTGTTCGTCAAGAGAACTCTCTTCTTGAGCGGCATGTCTAACTGAGACTGCTGCCACTTTCTTCTTTTTAAATTGTTGCTTTTGTTGGAGCGGTTTCTCTTCCTGTTTAACAGAAACCTCCATTGAGCGTTGTGACTCCTGTCTCGGTTTCACGTACTCAGTTCTCTGCTCTGACCGCCCACCTCTCTCACTTCTTTTGTCCGAGGAGTCCTGAAAGGAACGAGATTGGCGTGTATCAGTAATTTGATATCTATCAGGCGTTTTCAAATTATCCCTATTCCTGAGATTATACCTATTCTGCGGGGTCTCCGGCTGCGGAGACTGCCCCCCATCTTTCTTAGGTGTCTGTTGCTTTTTCTCCCAGCGCTTCTTAGAACCCTCAGGCTGCTGATTGTTAGCATTATCTTTACTATTCTTACCCTGTAATTGAGGTTTTTGTGGTCTAGCCCCTAGGCTATCGCGACCAATACTGGAATATGTTTCTGCTATTATTCTCTGGAGTTCCCGCTCTTGATTAAGTTGCGGAACGTCTCGAAGACACATGCGCACGGCTAACGCCACTGCTTCTCCCTTGAGATTACTCAAAATAATAGAAGAAACTGCGGCAAAATTGCCCATCAGCTGCATGCCTAAATCTAAGGCTGGAGCAGCCCCATATTCATCTTGAATTTGTTTAAGCACTTCCGGTAGATTAGCCAATGTTGGTGTACCGTGTACTGTAGTGTAGAGCTCGGCAAATACCATGCCCCAGGTATTACAATGGTCCACTGTGGGAACCATTCCATACGGCAAACACATCGTCAATATTCTATGTTTATCCTGAGGTCCCGTATGGGGAAACACTGCTTCCAGCGTATTAATTTTTTGCGCCAGCCAAAATGGAGTTTCCTCTCGTTTAGCCGGTACTTTACCCATAACTGAGTGTACAGTGGCCGGATTGATACCCGGAACCACTGCCTGTGGGTGTGCCGGAGCAGCACGCGCTGCATTAGTATTTAAAGTCTGCATTACAAACTGAACCAGTCTTCTGTATGTAGTTGCTAAGTCTATATATAAACAACGAACGTCAGCCACTGCCAAGTTAGCAACCGCAGGATATGGTGTATATGTAGCCAATAAAGGCCAGGTAGGACCATCATTACTCAGTGGACCTAACCTAACTTGTGCTACTGTGTGTGGGAGGGCGCCATCAAGCCAATTATGGTGTTCTTGATAAGATAAAGGTATTTCTAAGTATGCATATGCCCTGTACTGACAAGGGACATTCGCAACAGCGTAATCGTTAAAAGTGTTGGTACCCCCATCAACTGCTGGAAATACGACCCAAGAATAAAAAAGTTCTGTCCTATAGGCTGCATGGGCGTCCACCACAAATGTGACTGGACCCCCCTGGACCGTCAGTCCATGTGCTATCAGATGTCCCATGAGCGGTTGGCGCATATTAAGCGCTATGTTTACAACCTGAGGATTCGCCATTATAAAATAGCACTAGGGCAGAGAAGGCACACCAATAACGGGGTTTTCCTTTCAAAGTTCAAGTTTGAACAACCAACCGCTATTAATAGGATCTACCTATATTGCGGTGGCGGAAGTCCTCAGTTACCACGGACGTCTCCGTATACGGAACTGAGTAGTCAATATATATATGAGACCGAGAGAGTCAGCCGGACCCGAAACTTAGAGCCTGACCAATCGTTGGCGGTGCCATGTCGCGTGGGCTCTCATTATCCTAAATGAGACTACTGGATTTCTAGGTAGCAGGATCGTTCACGGTATGGGGGACTGAGTCTGACCCGCTTGGAAGGAACTCTGTCACCCTAAATCCGGTTTTGCTCCGGCTAACTAGCAGTGCCTCATTTCTCCAAAAGGGAAGAGATGATTAGGCAGCCAAGCGCATGACATCTTTGGAACTTCTCAGGGAAGTCGTGGTCACTCAGATCCAAACCAACTCTCTCATTTACAGTATGATCTCATATACAAATGACAAAGGCAGTGTAAGTTTTATATAATGTTTTAATAAAACAACTGCATTTTAGATATTAAGGCATGAGCCGCAATAACCAGAACCATACCATACAGTAGGATTGAAATAATCATGAGGAGAGTGAAACATAAGAAAAACGCTATCATGGTGTTTAACAATTTCTACTCTCCCTTAGCTAGTTCTATTTCGAGCACAGCATGTTAAGCTTCTAACTTGCCTTTCTGAATCCCTGGGGAAACATCAGCCCTCAGACCTGAGCAAAGGCCTGTGATCTGGTTCAGCATCTGCAACGAGGCAGTCAGCGTCTAGTTGTGGTTCCCTGGTCGGAATCTCCCTCTTGCGTGTATTGGGACAAGGAAGTGTTTTTATAACTAACATGTCAGTGTGATCACAAAATGTCCCTACGCAAGAATGCCAAAGACTAAACTCCTACCACGTCTATCGGCAATGTACCAGACTGTATCCTTGACTAAAGCACAGAGTGAACAAGAATGTGTTATTGAGGACTCCAGTGCTGAAGTAGGCTAAACAGTGTGATATAAAAAATAAAACAAGACCGTAGAACTGGTTATTTGAAAAATAACAGTACGAAGCCGAATAAAAAGCATTTAGAGCAAAGTGCACAGAGGCTCTAAGCTGCGAGCAAAGGAATAAAATACATCCAGGGCAAAGTGCACAAAGGCCTAAAAGCCTGAAGCTAACGCGCAACGGATACATAAAACTGACCACACTACAGCATGACTTTGGACTCCTTTCAAAGGCTGGAGGTGTTCACTAAGTAAAGATATGCAGCACTTCAAAAGTGCTTCAGGACATGTTCTTAGACTTGCAGATGCGTGCAGCACTCAATTCCATGTTATGGAAGCACCACAGTTCTATTGAAGCTATGCTGGCGTTTGCTATACACAAATAGAGCTCCAGTTTCTATTTCTAGTTTTTGTGAGTTAGAGGGTATCCCACAGGCATTCAATGCCAGGAAGGCCACTTCTCAACTTCATGCGAGAATGCACTCTGGTGCATGGTGCACACAGTCTTGAAATCCCACTGATCTAACGTAATGCTTTCTCCACAGTTCACTTAGTTTATTAACACTGTGGATTGGCCAGCCCCAGCAATTGAGTTTCAAGAAGTGTAGACTGTTTCTGATGTACACCTAATGTTAATTGAAACGGAGGTGCCTCGGTATTGTGACTAAGGCCCACAGAGAGAAATTGCTGCCACCTTATGAGTTGCTAAGCTTAAATATTGAAAGTTTGACTTCATTTACATTTTAAGTATAATTCTTGTCTACAAGTCATATTCAGAATCTAAATGATCCTGTTCACCATACACAGTTCAGACTTCAGCATACATGGGATGCTTAGTAGTCATACTGGCCTTATCAATACTATGATGATCTTCACTTTAAGTACTTTGCTGGTCATTTCCCCTTTCTCAGCTCCAACTCTGCAATGCCTCTTTCTATTCCTCACTTTTTCCCATCTTTATTGTTGGTGTTGTTTATGCTGTTGTGCCAGCACTCCAGCACCTCCTGCATGATGCACTTCCACAGCCACTGTGCTACCCCAGTGTAGATGCCACATCTACCTTTAACTTCAATCGTTCAGCAAACGAAGAGCTTGGGGCCAGATGTATTAAGATACGGTGTGTAAAACATGGTCCCTAATTGCAACCCTACTTATTGTAACCTGTATCTTATTTTGCAAACCAACCTATGACAAATAGAACCAGAGGGGCTCATAGAATGAAATGACATGCCTAACTATAATTCAGTACTTAGATCACAAATTGTGGCTCCCTCCTATTGACTGCAACAGGGATAGTGGCCTCCAATGTACAGCAGACAGCCATCCTTGTGAATGATTTTCATTTTTGTAAAGGAAATATGGCTGCTTAAAAAAGTTTTTAATTTTGAAAAGCTTCAGCGAGAATTGGCAGGGGTCCTTTGAACCACTTCCTACTTCTCCTTAATATGCCACACTGATTCCCACAGGAGACATTATACAAAGGAAACCTCTTCCCCTTTGAGAATCAGTTAATACCCAACCTGGCTAATATGAAACAGATGCCTAAAGCTGACCCCTTCAAAATTGTATTCAATAATCATTACTAACCATTACTAAACCTATTTTAAGAGCTGGTAAACCTTTAATGACTCCTACAATGTGTTCAGTACATAGAAAATAGCTTTTTAGTGGTCAGGAATCCACTGAGTTAGTGAATAAGAAGGTTAGCGACTGTTTTAGTTCTCTGTGCCCTTGATTCTCTGCTATTGGTCCTTGCCCCTCTGCATTGCTGTTCCAGTGATCATCTATACTACTACTTACTACTACTACCAGCCTGAGGCAGGTTCAAAATAATCAGCAGTCCTCAGTCCTTCACAACCCTAATGTTCTAGGACTTCAAACATGCACCAGAATACTAGCATTAACCGTTCCAACTTTTTTCGATCTTCTTTCTGCCTGTAAGAAAGTTTAGATTCAGGTGTATTTGTTGTGTTTGAGACTTGAGGATCGAAAATGTTTAAGATAAAACTGCTAACACAACCATATTAGATTTGCCCACTGCATTCAATATCTTAGGCTACTTGAACATAGTAAAAAGCCTCACTGACACAGTGCCCTTAACTGGTGCATGTATTTCTCTGCACTTCGGCTTTCTCATTTCCATCATTTACCTCTAAATTTATTTGTCTGAGTATAAAATGCCACATGGATCAGCACTCATGCTCTAATTTTTAATCAATGCACACTTGAATCAAATTTGCTGTTCTGCATTGAGTGAAACGGAGAATGCTGAACATTGTGGTGTCTACTAAGATATGATGCTAATTTTCTCTCTCTCTGTGCTGGCGCACTTAAGCTGCTACGTGCCAATGCACACACCCTTGTACTTTGGTGGAAGTTTGTGTGTGATGACAAGTACATGTTTTTTACTTGAAGGTGACTCTTCCAGTGCAGCATTCTATCCTTTGGCATAGTTTATCACTTTTCCCACTTTATATGTGTGCTGTGTAGTGCAGCACATGTGCAACGTTGAACAGCTTTGAGAAATAAAATGTTTCTCAAACTTTATGCCTGCCATGAGGATACACACGTTTTCGGAACAAATACCTGATCAGAAGCAGAAAAACTTTATTCAATTTTTCAATAAAAATCATAAAAGTCTAAAGGTCCAGCCAAATTAATACATAATGAAGATACCATATATGATATAATGAAACCTGATACAGTGAATCAGTCTCTGAGATATTTACAAATAAGATCGAAATAAAAACATAAGCAGGAATATAAGTGTGTCATGGTCAGAGTAATGGAGGAGAATAGGCATTACCGTGGTGTATTATGCTTTTAATAATTTGGTATAAGTATGATACAGTCTTTTGTTATACAATTACTTCTTCTTTCTTCTCTCTCTTTCTTTTCTTTTCTTTCATCTCGTACGGTCTTCGCCCTCTTTATTCTTCTTTTCCAGGTGGTGACTCAGGATGCGCATGGAAGAAAAGAAGAAAACAGAAATGGTGGTTTAGGAGGTAGGTATTACTGGTGATATACTCTCTCTCTCTCTCTCTCTCTCGCTTTCGCTCTCTCTTTCTCTCTCACTCCTTTGTCCTATCTGCCCCTTTCTTACTGTCTTCCTGTCATCGGGCCTTCTCTTTTCTTTCTTGATTTCTCTTTCCCTCTCTGTTCTTGTTACTGTTTTCCTTCAGCTTTTATCTCTCTCAAATTCTGCTTCTTTCTCTCTTCCTTGGTTCAGAAATGTCTTGTCTGTTTTCTGCTGTATTCTCCTATTTCACTGGTCTCTCTTTTTCTTTCTCTCTTATATTTATTGGCTTTTCTTTTCTGCTTCTTAAACCTTTTTTATCTATGTTATCTCCATCTCTAAGGGCCAGATGTAGCAATGTCAGGATTTACGATTCTGAAATTGCGAGTCGGTGCGACTCGCAATTTCAGAATCGCAAATCCTGATGTAGAACGGTGTCTCAGACACACTCTCCGACTCGCTACGGGGTCGCAAAGACCCACCTCATAAATATTAATGAGGTCGGTCGCATTTTGCGACCCCATAGCGAGTCCCTGCACTCACAGGGATGATGGCCTGCTGAAGTCAGCAGACCTCCATGTCTGTGACTGCTTTTTCAATAAAGCAGTTTTAAATTTTTTATTTTGCAGCCCGTTTTCCTTAAAGGAAAACGAGTTGCAAAATAAAAAAAAATAACAAAACCATTTGGTTTCGTATTTTCAGAGTAGGCAATGGTCCATTGGACCACTGCCTGCTCTGAAAAAACCTTGTGGGCAATATTCACAAAGGGGAAGGGGTCCCATAGGGACCCCTTCCCTTTTGCGAATGAGTTACCACCAGTGTGACACTGGTGGTAACTGCGAATTGCTTTGCGACCGCATTCGTGGTCACAAAGCAATTCTGCATTGCGATTCGCAAATAGGAAGGGAACACCCCTTCCTATTTGTGAGTCGCATTCACAATTTGCGAGTCGGTACCGACTCGCAAATTGTGAATGTGCATCGCAGAAGGCTGTTTGCATGGCACAAACTGCGATTTTCGCAGTTTGCACCATGCAAACAGCTTACTACTCCTGGCCCTAAGTCCCTTGTTGCCCATGTAATTGTTCAAATCAGAAGGAGATCAAAACAGAACAAAATAAACAGTAATATATGAAAAAATTAATTGAGGATGTGCCCGGATTGAAATCATACCGTTCCCCTCCTGCCTCCTCTCCTTAGTACATGTTAAAACCCACGTGCCCATTATTCCCGGTCCCCATCGTGAGTTTGGACTGTATCTGACTGGGCCACGCTCTTCCCAGAGCAAGGCCGGTCTGCTCACTTCGTCTCGCCTCCTGCACCTCTCTCCGGTTCTTCTCGAGGGTTGGTCGGCCTCTCTGCACTGCGTCGTCTTCTTCCTGGCGTCTTCTCCTCGGCTCTGCCCGTCTGGCACTCCGTTCTGTATGCGTCATCTCCTCTGGGAGAAAACAAGCCTCTCTCTGGTGGGTTCGCTTCGGGTTTAAGAACCCCTCCTGCTTCTGCGTTTGTCCTATCTCGATTGCCTGCAGCTGTGCCGAATACTTCTGGGTCAGCTTTTCCGTACCCGAAGGTGCCCCTGGGGTACGTCCAGTTCGCTTCTCCGATTCCTGAATCATCACATTAGGATACACACTACAATAACTTTCTGAGATAATACCAATACATGTGCATAAACAATGGCCCAGATTTACAAGAAATGGCTCACAACTGCGCTAGTGCAGTTGTGCATCAAAAATTTGAATGCCAGCTAATCTCGCTTCTTACCGCCATGCTTGTGCCATATTTACAAAATGGTGCAACACGGCGGTAAGAAATGGTTAGCGTCCAAAATAATTACGCTATCCCTTGCGACGTTGCAAAATGAAGTTTCTGGAAGAAAAAATGGCGCTAGCATGATTAGCTGCACATTTCTTTTTACGCTAATCATGCTAGCATCACTTTTACCCGAAAAGCACAAAATAAGCCCTGCAAAAACACCAAACCGAAGCCACAAGGTAGAAAAATTGAGAAATTAGTACAGGAGAGACCCTAGAGAGACCCCAATCAGCCCAGTACAAGCCAGGATAGACAGACAGACTCACAGGAGAAAGGGAAAAGGAAGAGGGAGTGTTGCTTTAGTCAGGAGCAGAACAGCATCTTGGTTAGAGTTGTGACAGAGCATCAGCTCTTTGTCACCTCTAAAGTACCAATAAGTAGGAAGGAGGCCATATGGCAGCCCATAGTCAATAAAGTAAACAGTGTGGCAGAGGTGAAGAGGACTATCACTGATTGTAAGAAGCACAGGCACGATTGTAAGCACAGAACTAAAGAGAAACTGGCCAGTAACCGAAAGGCGGCACTGCAGACCATAGATGGAAGTTTGGCACCCCGGAGGAGCTGGAGTAGATGGTGGCAGCTGTCATCCCAGAGGAGGTGATCACAGGAGCCCCAAGACAGGACATTGGGGCACATGATGAGCAACAACAAAAGTAAGTTGAAGTAGGTGGAAATGTGTTTCAAAGCTAATGGCACAAGGGGAAACACATAGGAGGCACTCTATCCATGTGCAAATGGTTGCATCAGGGCACAATAATGGTGATACATCAAACGCATATAATGTGCACTGACCCCCCAACATATGTACACACAACTTCACAACCATCACACACCTCTCTTCACCATACCAACCAAACCATCTGGTCATGTGCAACTTTCATTGGTCATCATGTACCAGCCCTGTTGCACAGGGTGGGCTAGCAAGGAGAGGGATATGTCTTCCTTCACCACTGGGATAGGACACAAATGTAACATTAACTCACCATACGGGGCATTTCTGTCAATACTGTTTGAACTGGTCCAAATTAGCTGCCCTGTGTCTTTGCAGGCACACCTGCACCATGCTGCAAGGGTGCCTGTGAATTGAGGAAGATTGCTGTTGGTCATCAAGAGACGCCTTACTGCACACACAGAAAGAGTAAAATTGTGGAGAAATAAAGACATGTATCCCTGTTTAGTCATGTCTATACCACATCTGAGGTGGTATAGGAATCGGACGCATTTCCAGAGTTGTAATTATCGGAATGCATCAGATTCCATAGCAGTACATTGATGTTGCTGTGGGAACATCCACGGCTACACCCTTGTTGTGCCCCTTTCTTACAGTTATATGTGTGAAAGGGCCCATATTTACAAGGCCATGAAAAGCCATGCAAGGTGGCTTTGTAAATATGAAATGGCACACTGAACCATGGGATCTTTAAGAAAAAGTATGCTCTGGTGGTGCAGTGTGCGGCTAGGGGTTTGCAAATATGCGCCTATGTGTGATGCACAATGTAGCACATAGAGTAACATTACTTTGCTAGGACAAACAAAGATTACACTCATCCCCATGTCACTACTACGCAAACCCTGCAGTGGTGAATGAAGCTGCAGCATTCCCAGACATGAATACCTGGGAAGGCTACATAAGTTGGGTGGGTTACATGTGTGTTTTGTGGGAACAACCCCAGCAACAAACTTGGAATAACACCGACATGCAGTGTGAAAGGGGCACATAATAGCAGTCTAACAAAAGCCATACAAGGTGCCTTCCTTGGCCTGGGAAATATGGACTGGCACTCTGCCCCAATGGAGTGTCCATAAAAGCTATACTTTGGTAAAGCAGTTTGCATTCAGTCTCTGGGAAATGTGGGCTATTGTCACCCATATATGATGAAATGATGCAGTGCAGTACAGCAGACTACCCTGCTGTGCTGCATCATCGTGAATGTGATGGAATGTGTAATTGTCATTAATATGCTATGCATCCCTTTACTTACCTTGGTCATGGGGCACTTACTTCTGATGAACACCATACACTGGCACACATTCAGCATGGTGTAGGAGTGTCTGTATTGCACAGTATGACTGCACATGTGCAGGAATGGACATCTCCTGCTACATCAACAATCAGGAATGGTGCATGCCACTTCCAATGCATGTTTCTAATTGCAATACACATGTGAAAGATGGAATAAAAGGGCCCACAACAATGTCAGTCATATGCAGCACCACTACAATGCCTCCCCTGAGGCAACGATGCACCCTGATGCATTCATACATTGAAATGTTTGACAATGTGTCATCTCCTCATCGCAAACCATGTGTGTTGTAACAGTGATTTAAGGGGGGAAAACTGTCCACATGCATTCTCCTTGTCACCTCTTATCATGTGTGCTGTATCCTGAACCACCAATTGTAACACTCATCCCTGCAACACAGGCCTTCTTGCAGCATGGGTGCAGGTGTTGCTGTGTTTCATTGATGAGTGTGGTCATGTAGGAAGAGGCATCCTTCCTGTATAATTCCATACATGAGAGGTTTGTTGCATCTTACTATGGGTGGTTCAGGATACAGCACACATGATAAGAGGTGACAAGAAGAATGTATATGGACAGTTGTTCCCCCTTACATCACTGTTTCAACATACATTGGTTTGGCTAAAGTTAGTGACACCAAAAGTAACTGATCTGGCAATGCAACTGATCTGTGGGTTTCCATTGGTGTTGCATGTGAACATCCTAAGCTACACCCATGCCACGCAACTGCCATGCTGCATAATGCACGAAAGGGATCTGCATGCAGTTGTAGAGAAAAAAACACAACATGTCTTAGATAGGACTAGGAAATTTGGCATGACATATTGTTCCAACAATGTGTTAATAACAATGACACACTGATGGCATCTTGTGCCGCTAAGCACCGTTAAATAAGGGAATCTGTTGTGTGGCTCAGTGCCATGTCAGTGAGGTACCATGTTTAACAACCTATTGACTCATGTAAACCACTAAAACAGATAAACATTGACATATCTACATCTCCTTGCAAAGGATGATGCCTTGCCTCACGGCCAGCTGCCTACCCTGGACTTCTCTGATGATGGCGATGATCAGCTGCAACGCATCAGTTCTGACACTCTCCAGTAGATCCTGGTGCCAACCGCACACCATCCCAGGTTGAAATGAAGAAACCAAGCTTTGCAGGGTCATCAAATGAACCCACCCAACACACAATACACACTACATGCCACCGCATCCCCAACCCTGGACTCCCAGGACCCAGACTTCATCTTTCTAAATATAGTGGTAGAAGTCCAGCAGGAGCTGGCACAGCATGTGCAGGTGGAGATGAAGACCATGTCGGGCAACCTAGTCCAGAGACACCTCAGTCTGAATAAGGACATCTCTGCTGCTATCTGAGGCACCCAACAGGCTGGGGGCTATCCAAAATATCCTGGAGTCCATGCAGTGGATGCTGGACTCCCTTATTGACAAACTGGCTGCTTACCACTGTGAAGTAGCTGCTGTGTTGCAAAACCAGTAGCTCCTCCTTGCTGAAGTGGGAGTCCACTGTACGCCTGTTGCACCACATAGCGCCAGACATCACTGCAAGAGTGGAAACTCCACCTAATATACCACCCATGACCAAACTCCCCGCTGTCCTCCATATGCTAGTGTCAGGATCATTCCAGTCAACAGTGCACAAGTGTCTGGTATGTCCCAGCCATCCTTCTCAGCCTTCCTACCAAAGGTTCTGGATGCAATCATCTGCCTCAACCTCCCCTCCCCCCCCACATCTGCTTCCCCAACATCCAGCAACTGCTGCAGGAGACCAAGGAAGGTTTCTACCTAATTGTTGGGTTCCTCAATGTGCTGGGTGCAATGGACTGCACCCATGTCCAACTTGTGCCACCTGCCGCAACGGAACACATTTACAGGAAACGCAAACACAACAGTTCGATAGATGTGCAGGCCATTGTGGACCACCGTGGGCTCTTCACAAACATCCTAGCCAAATACCCTGGCAGCGTCCATCATGCCTACATATTCTGGCATTCCACCATCAATGAGCGGTTCCAGGATGGGCAATATGGCAATGGCCTACTCATAGGTAAGCCACCATACCAACCAGTACACAAACAACATACTAACCTTGTAGGACAAACAAGACATACACCACACTAAACACACATGGCAGGGGAACACAGATATACAGACCACAACACATATGCCACATGCCATATGCCACACTACACTACATTTATTGTACATCACACACACATACACACATATGTACATAATGCAGCCACAACCTGACTGGCACACCACGTGAAGGACAGGTGGAGTTATGTCCCCTTTGCAGACAGAAGCAGGGCCCACACCACTACAAGTGTCTACTGGTTGACAACCAAATATAGATCCCACACACATTACACCAAACAATGAATAGCTCAGCCATGTGAATGGCATAGGCCATGTCAATGTAAAGAAAGTCACACATAGGCACAGCCCCACATTTGTCATGGTGTACAAGCCTCTGGCAAAACCAATATCAAATGCCACACAAGTATTGCCATAACCAACCACATATCACCCACACATATCAGACATACCTGTAGTAAGCATCTTCACCTGTCTGCTGCATTGTCCCACACACATAGGAATACAACATCACCAACCATGAAAGACCATTGGTCAGATAAATGAGAAGTGGTGCTTCACCTAGTCCAGTGCCCCTTCACATGCACCTCTTAGAGCTTTGTAACGCCACCATGTGTGAACCACTTAAAAGTAACAGGCCACCATGGTGCACAGTATGAGAAATACTGTAAATATAATGGATACCACAGTAAAAATATGGTATTCCCACTCCCAACGCCTGTACTGTTCATGGTTTGAAAGTGTCTGTGAGAAATTATGTATAGGAACCTTGGAGATTCCACTGTACCTATTTTGCTACCCATCCAATTGTGTGAATCACACCCTTGTACACATGATGGCTGTCACGGCCTTAATCTTCCACAAAGGGTTACAAAGTGTTGCACTGCATGCATAGTGTCACATCACAACATGGAGGCCTGAGTTTGGCTTTGTAGGGCTACCATGGTGTCAATACAAATGACACTACTGTGGTGCAATGAGTTGGTAGACCCCACTAACAACAGGACACAGCTTCAAACATGGACAGCACACTACATGTTTGGCATAGTTAAACTGTCAGTTTGGATTAATTTGACACTCACCAGGTCCCTGAGCCACAACCCATGATAGTAATGTCCATCAACACAAACCAATGAAACAATATTACAAAACAGGAATACACACAGAAGCAAGTTGGAGTCCAAACTGGAATGGCAAAGGTAGCAAAAGAACGAGGGGTTTAGGCCCACATCTCTTTACTGGGGGTGAATGTTTGACATTGTTCAGTATTCCGTCCATCACTTGTTCTTTGTACCTCATATATAGCACACATGTTTGCTGTATAGTGCGCTAAGGGTTGCTAGACAAGTGAAGCAGCAATGGGTGCTGATCCATTCTCCATAGATATGGCTCATAGCCAGATTTTAACTAGAAAATGGTAGAATGCACCACAAAATGAATGTCTGGGTGGAATGTAGACAGAGTCTGTCCCACTCCCTATGTACATTCTAACACACTTGTCACACAAATCTGCTGTACAGGTCTATGGCCTAGGTAGAAAAGGGGTTTCAATTGCCTACAATTGTTGATATGTGTCAGCAAGGTTATCCAGTATAGTCTATATGATAACATCACACCCATATATGGAAACAAACCTCTAATTGACACCCACTGGCCTGACCAAGATAAAGTTACCAACAGTGACACAATTCCCTAAAATGTCTAGGTCTTCAACATGCCACTCACTTATGGTATGTGCAAGTATGTCTAGCAATGTCCAAACATGTCACAGACCCATCTTAAAATGTATGTCAGAAGAAGAAGACAGATATGTGGCATGTGAGCAAAAATAATACAGCGTTGAGATGATTTCACTCACTAACAAGATACACTCATGGTGACAGTGACATAGACTGTGGAATGCTGAATTTAGTACAAACCATGTACACCAAAGGATGTGAAAGGACAACTGAGAGAAACCCACAGAAACTTGGAGACGCAAAACGTTGAGGTCACTTGGATACTACACAAGTGCTGTGGCAGGTGTACTGACTTGTGTGTGAAAGTCATGTAATTTCGCAAAGCCTGGAAATGGGAGGGAACTATCATGTAGCCAGTAGTAGATGTGTACATCTCCAAATTACACAAGTCACACGTTGCATCCTGTCCATGTATGACTGGACAATGTTGCAGTAGAGGATGTGTACAAAGTGTAAGCAGTCTAAAGAATGCCAGCAATGTAGGACCTAATCCATTCCAAACAAGATATGCTGTAAATGAAAGAGAGGGTACACACATAGACTAATACTGTCTGTGCAACACAACAATGTCACCATGTGATCACCCAGCATATGTTCTGAGAGGATGGCTAGGTCAGTATATAACCCACTTATGTTTGCTACAACAACAACGTTGTAGTTGCCCATTGCGTGCTATTCTGACAGAAGGCAGTGACAGATGGCATAATCTATCCCCTGGATAGTACTAAAATTACAAGTTACATTAGAGATACAGGCCCTAACCAAGCTGCAAATGGAAATTACTAAGGATGTATTACCATGTCTGTCATACCATGTCAAATGATGAGACGTCCTATATCTACAAGTAGCCAGTCCTCTGTATATGATAGGGCAAGTCTTACATCAAGTACCCCAGAAGAAAATGAAAATTTCAGGCCATCACAAATGTACGTCTCAGTCTGCAGGAGACTGCATATTGCTCTACTGTAGAGCTATAATGAGGAGGCTAGATCCCCTCCCAACACCCCCGAACTTCAATGCTGAGGCTACATTGACTCTACGCAGTCAGGGACTGATGCATGTGCACAATGGACTGAGCAGAGTAGAGAACTCTAAAGCTGCACCAAAACATGCGACCATGTGTCTGTGTGGGCATACAGAGTCACACATTACAAAGGATCACTAGGCTGCCATCATTGCCTGACACAACACTGCTACACAGTTGAATGCCATTGTATATGATAGTCATAACAAACATGTTGTGGTCGATTGAAAGTACCTAGTTTGTGGCATGTACACATGCCTGATATCTCAGCTCACATTTACCACTTAAAAGGCACAGGCCTGATATTGTGTGATGGAGTCTGCACAAAAGTCAATTTTACACTAATGAAAATGCATTTGTATCACATTATCATTGACATACTTAAATGACCACCGTAAGTTTTCAAACATACAGAAACATAGGTGGGACTGATATGACTACACAGCCATTTAAAAAAGACCACATGTGTTCATGTAGGAAAGTAAATATGTGAGGTTTCATATCCCATGAAACCACTGCTGTGGTAAATTGTGCACATGTGACACTACACATGTCTTCCAACCCACACAACACATACCAACAGTCATTGGCACATGTGAGTACACCATCTCCTGCATCATATATGCATGGGGAACAATGTGTCACACGTGTAGCAGAGCATCATGAAGCCTGAACCTAACAACACACCTCAGTGTGGACACATATGCACTCACATTGCCAGGTGTAATGTGAAATTAACCCAGCCATTGTCCACTGCATCCACAGAGTATAACATAACCTATCATATCTACTATGTTGTGGTCATATATACAATTGGAAGTCAGACATTACAATGTGGTAAACATACATATATGTGTTAGATCACATATGTACACTCCTAATATATATCTAGTAACATGTATGTGTACAAAGCCTAGCAAGAAATGCACATATGCAAACGGCATCAGTCATTGCATGCATCACACCCACATACAAACACAATGGTAACACATACAGATGTTAGCATTAAGATCTGTACGAACATGCACACACGGGTAGCCATACCATACTTAGTACATACATGCATTGTCTCTGTGACATGGGATGTGAATCTGGGTACACTGTCGGAGTTTCCTACAAAATCCATGCATTCCAGTTATGCATCAAAAAGTTTGACGTAAACAGCAATATTCAAAACTCCGCTATGCCAAATATATGACTCCTGGCCCTGAGCATAAATATCAAGTCCACAGGCCTTGTTAGGTTTCATGGGAAGGTATACCACATATGATCGTCATGCATCAAAAATTTAAACACAAATGCCAATACTTCTAAGTTTGCTAAAGAAAAAATTACTCCTGGTCCCTGCACGTCAATCGCAAGTCTTGATGCCTTTTCAGCCTCAATAGAAAAAAATTGACGCATGACCGTCATGTGTAAAACAAAACAGGGCATATCAGAAAACATCCACAGGAAATGATGAAACAGGAGTTCCTGGCTGCATTCATTGTACAGTGCATTCATTTTCACTTCACTGCCTTTTTGTCTGTGACTGTATGAGGGTGTGTGGAGCTGGTGATGATGGAGGATTGGTGTTGTTGGAGAGTTTTGTTCTGTGTGCTGTTGCTGTTGTGTGCTTTTTGTCTTTTTCCTCAGTCTTTTGTAGTGTTTTGGTCCTTTATTTGTTATTGTATTGTGGGGTGGTTTTCCAGGGGTAGTATAGTTTGTTGGGATAATTGGGGTTAGGCGGGGTAGTTTGTTAATTTTATTTTGGGTTGGTACATTTGCAGTTTGTACATACTGCATAATGTCTGGCAAAGGGGGGACAACCGAGATGGTAGCTGATGAACTGGGAAGGTTCATTTGGTTGGTGAAGCATTACCTTCCGATAATGCTAGTTTTGGGTGGCTGCATAATTCAGGGCTACCCCACAGAGGCATGGAAGCTGCAGTGGTGCAAGGTGCTCCACCTCCTGCATAGAATATTTGGAGTAGTGTGCACCGACCACCAGTTGAAGCACTGTTGGGCTGAACTGATAGCACAGGAGCAGGATCTACTGGATAACCTGAGGATACAGATAGGTGGACCAGTTGGTAAGTACCCCATTTGCTTTGCTACATCCTTATTTGCATGTGCATAACCGGCGGACATAAGGTTGAGTGCAGCATGTTTTTCCAAGGGTCAGGACAGGTTTTTGTGGGCCACATTTAAGAGCTTCTAGTGCCACCTTAGTGCTGCCATTTTGAAATTCACAAATGACGCTAAGCTAGGGCTGAAATGTCATTTTCCCAGCACCATATTAACAAAGTGGTGCAATGCATGCATAGTGCCACTTTGTTAAGCCTTGCACAACATGATGGCTGTGCCAGGCATCATGTGTGGGAGGGGCGCTTCCCCTGTAAGAGGGGCAAAATAAATGGGGCAGGGAATAACTTTGTATATCCTACCACCATTTTTCCACCACTTTGAACGCCTGCCCAGAGCAGGCATTAAAAGGGGGCATACCTTTCTATATGATGGTCCCCTATGTACTCTGCAGGAGTAGTGCTAAAGGGGGCGCTAACTGTCAAGGACAGTTGAGAGGACAGTTTGCGAGGCACTATGTGCAGCACCATTTTTCTTAAATCAGCCCCTTTGTGTCTTTGACCAACGGCAATTAAGGGAGCTTAGCTAGCAGAATTTGTACCACAGGCCTGCCTTGTTTTACAGACAGACATTATGGAGCAGGCCTGCATCTGCGGAAGAACTAGCACATTACTCAGTAGCCAGCACCAATGCAGGAATACTTGGACCACGGTGCAAGTGACTCTGTGTTGAGGGGGGTGGATGTGCGCAGGTTGGTATCCCTTCCTGGACATAAATGGTCTACTGTGTTGAAAATGGCTTCCCATACACTATTGGCAAGACATCTGTAATGTTGTTCAGTTAATGCCCAGGAAGAGACAACTACGTGAACAACAGGAAACGGCCATGACATTTTTGCACTAGTGTGTGTGCCTTGACATGGCACACCCATATTAGTGACAAGAAAAAAGGACGTATCAATGCATTCCTCAAGACTTCGCTATGCTCACACCACCCCTGGGCAGTTGTTAGTTTTTTAGCTCTGATAATGGTAGGATGTCTTCAACATCTGGGGCTGGGTTAAAAGCAATCATTGTTACAATGGGACGGCCAATGCAACAACCATTGCATGCCCCTCTGGTGCAGAATACTGTGCCATGCTGCCCCATATGGACATGGAGGTGTAACGCTAATAAACATCTGCATGACAAATCCATGTACATATGGTGCAGTGAAATGCATCACAGAGCACCGGAGTGTCAGGGAAAGTGATGCTTTTGGTGGTGCCAAGGTCTCCATTATCTGGCCCTTCATCTCACCGGCAGATTAGAAATATTTGGCAGCTGTTCTGACCCACCACTAAGTTGACTTGCTTACTCAGCTTAACAAGTTGAATGTGAAACTGTTGTCCATGCAAATAAATGTCCAAAAATCATTAAGCTATGTTTTCCTGTCAAGTATTGCAGGTGGGCCTTCACCTTAAACCACTGTAGAAGTGTCCTGATTCGAAAACCCCATTGCAGCCAGTAAGTGTCACCTTGTGTGTCACGTGTGTCATTCCTGGGTTTTGTGTGAGATGGTCTGATGTGTGCAATGCAATGATGAAATGTAATGTGTGACCAATGAGATGACATCATCTGAGTTAGGATATGGATATCATGTCTGATGCTATGTTGAGAATAGAGACTGAGTTGATTTTTGCACAAGTGCCAACATTTGTTGCAATTGAACAGTGGGTGTTAGGAATAGGAAAGCATGCCCACATATACATTGATGTCAATCATTATATGTGTCTGAGCTGCTGTTTATCTGATTAGCATGCCTGTTACAAACATATACGTCACAGAACTTTTGGCAGCACTGTGTGTCAGGCGTAGCTTTCAGTTACTCAGGAAAGGGTACAGTTGATGTACATGTTTAGAGGTCTCTAGGGGGTTTATGTAGGAGACACTAGCAACACCTATCCTCTCCACATTTTGAGTTAGGCAGCGGTTGTGAGAGGAGCCTTATTGTTGTGGCCAACAGTTAGTTGAGTACACAATGAGAATACAACTCTGCTCAAGTAGGTTGTGGGACATGTCTATGGTATATAGTAGGCTAGATGTGTGCAGATTTACCAACATGGTCTACCCATCATGATATTTTTGAGTGATCTTGGTCATATCACATGTGTTAGAATGTGAATGTTGAGTGTGTACCTGGTGGAGATGTCTGACATGCATGTGCACATGTTATTCAATATAAAGAAATACTGTAGCTGTACCCAGTGCACTGCCACTCATACTGTGCTCCTTAGGGCAACCATACAGTCACCATGTGTGTGCCACATTACCTAATTTGCACAACATAGCACAGGGTAGCAGTTGATAGGTACCAATTCTGTAGACAACATAGATGTACTGTTCATGCTTTGGCCAATCTATATGGGCACTAAGCCTGAACTGTACATGTGGGCCCATTGTGGGTATTGTGTCCCCTTATAACTCATGCTCTGAGCAGGTGTTAATTCAAGGACATATGAATGATGTTTTGCCAAACCTTAAAGTTGCCAGTGGGAAATATCATGTCCCCCTATCAGATGATCCCCCACCTTGCATCCATGATGCCTGGCCAAGCCTTGATGTAGCACCAGGTTAGTAAAAGTGGTGAATTGCATACTTTGTGCCACTTATTGACAATGGCACAGGGATTCTGGGATTGTAGGGCCACTTGATCCTCACTAGTCTGATGACACAAATGTTGAGCAAGGCAGCAGAAGTCCACTTTTCTCTGGTCCCTGATGGTCAGCAATGGATAGCCGTTACCCCAGTATCATGTGCATGATACCGTACATGGCTGGTATGAAGTTTGCATCGATTTGGAGTTTGTCAGTGTTGTGGAATGTGTGGTGGGCAGCACGGCTCATTTGAGGATGCTGTGTACATTGCATGTCTGTTCTACCTCCACCCATTGCTGTATTTAATGGCATGTTCTCCTCATGTTTCAGCTGCCAATATGACCCCAGATGAAAACACACCTTTGAGAAGAAGGCTGACAGTTACCGGAACTTAATGGCGTTACTGGCTTTGTACCAAAGGACAGAGGTGAGATACAGCAGGGAG
The DNA here is from genome assembly GCF_031143425.1 of Pleurodeles waltl. NCBI lineage: Eukaryota > Metazoa > Chordata > Amphibia > Caudata > Salamandridae > Pleurodeles > Pleurodeles waltl. The sequence goes on from NC_090446.1 coordinate 802,474,202, forward strand.
AAATCAACTGGGGCTTGGCGAGCATTTTCAAATGGCAGACCTCCGCTAAAGCCCACAGCTGGTCAGGCCACATCAGGGAAGACATCTGTGGCCAGGGGGGCCTCTGCTGGTCCTTCCCCCTCCACTTCCACAGCACCAGCCACAGCCAGGCACCCAAAAGCTACCTGCTCCAGCTATACCTTCGAATCCACTATGAGATGGGATATGGCAGCCAAGATGGTAAGGCTGGATAAGGTGGAAAGAGACAATGGGGGTCATTACAACATTGGCAGCAAAAGCCGCTTACCGCCGAACAGAAGATCGCCAAAACACCGCCGCGGCCGCGGAATTCCGCCACAGCTATTATGACCCACATCTCGGAATCCGCCGAAATTCAGACACCCACACAAGTCCACCACACCAAAGGTCAGTGTTAAACTGCCGAAAAGAATTCCTCCACCATCACGCCAACAGAAACACGCCCATGTTATCACGACCCAAAATACACACACATCTCCAAAACACCGCCACATTGGACAATTCGAAATACACACACCTGATACACATACACACACCACTCCCACACACCCAATTCAATATAAAAAAACACCCACATCACCCACAAACCCCTACGATCACAATTCACGAACGAAGGCCAGAGAGACAGAGAGCACAGCAATTGAGAACCCCACCACACAGAGGCACACAACACCATCACCCATACAACATTCCACACACAAAACACCACACACCACTACACATCACCACACACATCAACACTTACACCACCCCACACATCACCCACACCACCCCATGTCACGCCAAAGACACCCCCGGTTTTCCGAGGAGGAGGTCAGGGTCATGGTGGAGGAAATCCTACAGGTAGAGCCACAGCTATTTAGCTCACAGGTGCAGCACACCTCCATAGCCAGGAAGATGGAGCTATGGTGCAGAATCGTGGACAGGGTCAACGCTGTGGGACAGCATTCAAGAAATCGGGAGGACATCAGGAAGAGGTGGAACGACCTACGGGGGAAGGTGCGTTCAGTGGTCTCCAGGCACAACATCGCAGTACAGCGGACTGGCGGCGGACCCCCACCTCCTCCCCCACAACTAACAACATGGGAGGAGCAAGTCTTGACCATCATGCACCCAGAGGGCCTCGGAGGAGTCGGTGGAGGAATGAACACTGGTAAGTCAAATCTTAACAATCATATCCCCCACCCTACCTGCATGCTATCACACACCCACACCCTCACCCCCTCCCCTATCACTCCACCTCCTCACTAATGTACTAATAACACAAACCACCCATCCCAACACCAAGCCCTGCATGACACAACTAAGCATGGTCACCCCTCACCAAAGCATGCTCACTGCACATACCCATAACAACCCCCTAACCATCATCACACAAACCCACACACAGGAATGCTTGCACTGGGGTACACGCACACCCACCCATTGCACACCATAATCATGCTCTTATATCCCTGCAGGACCACTTAGGAACGTCACCACACAGGAGGGTCCAGACATCTCCACTCCACCCACAGAAGAGGCCCACAGTGACGACAGCAGCTCTGCCCTACTGGATCCTGATGACCAGCCCGGACCATCTTGGGCCATCTGGACCATCTGGACAGTCGGTTCCCCTTGCATTGGCACAGCCCAACACTGACCTTCCACCCTCTGGTAACACCAACACAGCACCCACCCAGCAGGCCCATACCTCCGTACCCAGGACACGTCAATCAGCGGTGTGTCCACCACTACAGGGAACCCAGGATAACCCACCACCCCAACAACAACAGGGATCTGGGGGCAGTGGTAGTGGGCACACGGTCCAGGGGACGGAGGCACAGGAACACAGGGGAACTGGGAGGGCTGCTGTGCGACAGGGGGTGGACAGGCCAAGGGAACCCACTCTCCACGAGGCCCTCTCCTCCATCATGGGAGCATACCACCACTCCCAGGAGACGATGGCAACGGTCCTGGCCAAGTTTCAGGAGACCCAGCGCCTTCAGGAGGAGCAGTATTTGGGGTTCAGGGAGGAGCTCAGGACCAGCAGCTCCGCCCTGGGCACCATCGTAGGGGTGCTGAAGGACATACAGCAGACCATGAGGGACACCGTGGCACTCCAAGGGGCCCCTGACACTAGCCTGGACGATGAAATGCCCACCACCTCTGCCAGCGCTAGTGGACAGGATGCCCCGCCACAGGACCACCACACCAGCACCCCACCCCCTGCAGACGGACAACCACCATGCAACCGGTCCCTGAGATCCAGGAACAGGACAGAGCAAGATGGCAAGACCCCCGCCAGGAAATGAGACCACCCTGATTGTCCTCCCACTGTCCCACTTTGTTACCCTGTCCTTACTTAAACTGCCCCAGCTCCACTTCCTATGCCCATATGGGCAGTGCACCTGTGTGACCAATAGACTGGACTCTGCCATGGACATTCCTCCACCGTCCCCCATCACCATTTTCCAACCCCCCTCCATTTTTGAGCACTTAAATAAACACCCTTGAACCACAAAACAATCTGGAGTCAGTCTGTGAGTTGGTAAATTTGTATCATCAATGACAGTGTCAAAATGCATTCTCAATTGTAAAGCCAACATACCTATGTCACACATCACAAGTCCTTGAAGGATGCAAGCAGATGACACACGTTGGTAACCACACCTGTGAAACCGTAATGGAAAGGTACAACTCAGTGACCAAATACTGCTATTAAATGACAGACAGGATAGAGGTAGAAGTGTGAAAGTGAATGTAATGGTAAAAAACAAAATTTCTCACCTGTGTGTCACTGGAAATATTGCTGTATGACTGACTCCCTGTTGTCTATGTCTTCTTCCTCAGCTTCCTCCTCATCACTGTCCACAGGCTCCACAGCTGCCACAACACCGCCATCTGGACCATCCTCCTGCAGAAAAGGCACCTGGCATCGCAAAGCAAGATTATGAAGCATTGAGCAGGCGATGATGATCTGGCACACCTTCTTGGGTGAGTAGAATAGGGAACCACCTGTCATATGCAGGCACCTGAACCTGGCCTTCAGGAGGCCGAAGGTGCGTTCGATCACCCTCCTAGTCCGCCCATGGGCCTCATTGTAGCGTTCCTCTGCCCTGGTCCTGGGATTCCTCACTGGGGTACCCAGAGTCCCCTAATAGCCACACACGGTGCCTCTGGAGTTGACCCACCACATACGGGATACTGCTATTACGCAGGCTGTAGGCATCATGCACAGAGCCAGGGAACATAGCATTTACCTGGGAGATGTACTGGTCTGCCGAACATACCATCTGTACATTCATAGAATGATAACTCTTCCGGTTCCTGTACACCTGTTCACTCCTGCGGGGGGGACCAGAGCTACATGCGTGCCATCAATAGCACCTATGATGTTGGGGATATGTCCAAGGGCATGGAAGTCACCGTTAACTGTAGCCAAATCCTCCACCTGAGGGAAAACGATGTAGCTCCTTACGTGTTCCAGCAGGGCAGACAACACTCTGGACAACACGTTGGAAAACATAGGCTGGGACATTCCTGATGCCATGGCCACTGTTGTCTGAAAAGACCCACTTGCAAGGAAATGGAGCACTGACAGCACCTGCATGTCAGGGGGGATTCCTGTGGGATGGCGGATTGGTAACATCAGGTCTGGCTCCAACTGGGTACATAGTTCCTAGATAGTGGCACAGTCAAACCTGTAGGTGATGATTAAATGTCGCTCCTCCATTGTCAACAGGTCCACCAGTGGTCGGTACACCGGAGGATTCCGCCATCTTCTCAAATGTCCCAGCTGACGGTGCCTAGGAAGGACAACAGCGACCACAGAGTCAACAAATTTCCAGGTATGTACCCACAGATACACAGAACTCTTCCTGTATGTGTGTTGAGTGTAGGCCTAGGTATGTGTGACGCAGTAGTAAATGAAGCCATGTGGGCCCCTGAAATAGTGTCTGCCTGACCTCTAAACTGGGACAATGGGATGTGAGGTATCTGCGCTGGCGTTGTACACCGTCGCGGTAGGCGGTCGTAGACCGCAGCACAATGCTGCATTGGTTAACATTGGACACTATGGGTCCCAGGAGCCAATGATGAGGTGCACCGGTGATGATACGCACCGCCGCGGACGTCAGCGCCGCAGACGTGACCGCCATTTTCTATCTGTTAAATCACTCGATACCTGATCTTCGACAGGAGAGGACCTACACTGCAAGTGCTGCTGTGACCTCGGTCTGGAAGAGACAATGGCTGCTGAGTCTGGGGAAAGGGCCCCTGCCTTCACTGCTCAGGAGTTGGAGAAGCTAGTCAGCGGGGTCCTCCCCCAGTACACGCTACTCTACGGTCCTCCAGACCAACAGGTAAGTACACAGGGAGCACGTTGTATGGGCTATGCCTGTGTGGAGAGGGCTAGTTGTAAGAAGGAAGGGGGCAGAGTTCAGGGAACATGAAGGACTGTGAATTCATGTGCCACATGGCAAGGGTAGGGATGGGGGCCACTCACATCGACGGTGCAGTTGGTAATGACTTTTCTTCTTCCCTTGTGCATGTCATGTAGGTCAGCGCCCACCAGAAGAAGGACATTTGGCGTGCCATCAGAGACGGGGCACCCACTGCCGGAAAAGATGGGAGGACATTCGCCGCTGGAGCAAGAAGACGGCGGAGGCTCAGCTGGGGATGGCCTCCAAATGTGGTAGGGGTGCCCGTCGCAACATGACCCCACTGATGTTCCGGATCCTGGTGGTGGCCTACCCGGAGTTGGATGGGCACTTAAGGGCATCACAGCGGACACAAGGGGGTGAGCACACTCTCATTCTGGGGACTTTGCGCGCAGTGGAGGTCTCTGGGTGGGGGAGGAGGGCTGTGGGTTTCCCTAGGCCAGGGCGAGTTACGTAGGCTAGGCCCCTCCGGAATGCAGGCCATGTGGCACTGCACCCCACCTCAGTAGAGTGCCAGGTACAGGTATACATGCTCCTGTGGCATCCATGTGTGCAGATGTCCACCATAGCCATGTAGGCCACATCCCAGGAATTGCATCTGTAGAGGCCAAGAGCACGGCGTAGTGCAGGGGGCTGCTGTGTCTGTATTGTCCGCCAACGGTAGCGGTATACCATGCACTCAACCTGTCTTTCTTCTGTCCCCCCCCCTTTTTCTGCTCACCCTGTTCTTTTGTGCATCAGCATCATCAGGCGGAGGTACAGTGGGACCGGAGCACGAGGGAGCTGCATCTCACATGGCCATGGAGGGCCACTCCACGGACTCAGAATACACCAGTGGGACAGAGGGCGAGGGGAGCTTCACGTCAGTCACCGGATCACCAAAACAGCGACACGGACTCGTCCGCCGATGGGAGCTCCCTTGTGGTGGCGGCACCATCTGTGCCCCCCACTTCTACAGGTACAGCCGCCACATCCCCTACCAGCACTGCCCTCCCAGCAGCCCCTCAGCGTTCGCCCTGTGCCCGCTCACCCAGGAGGGTGGGCATCACCTTCGCCCCAAGCACCTCAGCCCCTGCCCCAGTCACCCCTGCTGCCCTCAGTGAGGAGGCCATTGACCTCCTCAGGTCACTCACTGTTGGGCAGTCTACCATTGTGAATGCCATCCAGGGTGTAGAAAGGGAGTTGCAACAGGGTAATGCATTCCTGGAGGGTATTCATTCTGGTCAGGCTGCCCTTCATCGAACCCTGCAATCTCTGGCCTCAGCACGGATGGCAGCCATTGTCCCTGTCTCTAGCCTCCCCCCTCCAACTTCCTCCACCCAGACCCAATCCCCTGTACCCTAGCCTATCCCAAGCACACCGTCAGACAAGCATGCATACACCTCAACACACACAAGTAGCTCAGGCAAACATAAGCACCACACAACCCACAGGCACTCACGCAAGCATCACCCACATACAGACACAGCAACATCCACTGCCTCCACTGTTTCCCCCTCCTCATCGTCTCCCTCCTCCCTCCCAGTGTTGTCTACACTCTCACCTGCATGCACTACATCTACAGGCACTAGGACTCGCACCAGAACACCCAGCAACACACCCCGCTCACCTGCACTCACCACCCCCACTACCATTTACACGTCCCCTGTGTCAACTCCCAGTGTGTCTGTGACGCCCCCTCCCAAAGTACACAAACGCGGGCACCCACACACTCAACATCCATCCACCTCACAACAGCCTCCAGTACCTGCACCTGCACCCAAATCACCTAAAGTGACACCTCCTACAACCACCTCCTACAACCACCTCCTCTTCCTCCACTCCCAGACCCCCTCCAGCTACCCATCCCAGTCTTTGTCAGCAACTCTTCCTCAGCAACGTTAACCTCTTTGCCCCCTCCCCCAACCCTCCAATTGATAGGTCCCGTGGTAGCACCTCAGCCAAAAAAACTCCTGTACCAGTGGTGCGTGTTAAAGGTGTGTGGAGTGCACCGGCCACCAGGGGAGCCAGTGTGACACGGAGCCAAAGCACTGCCAGTCCACCCCCTGTTAAGCACCTCAAGTTGAAAAGTGGCCGACGGGACAGGGTGAGGACTCCTGGCGGCAAAACTGCTCACAAGGGTCCCAGGGGGATTGCAGAGTCAGCTGTGACTCCTCCAAAGGTGGTGAAGGGCCAGAAGAAGTCTGCACAGTCTGGTAAGAGCAGCACAGCGGAGAAGGGTGCCATCCTCCCCGCGGCCGGGACGCCACTGCCAGCACTGTCGTCACTGGTCAGGAGACCACCGCCGGAGTCAGTGCCCAGGAGGGCAGCAGTATTGTCACTGGTCAGGAGACAACCGTCGGAGTCAGTGCCCAGGAGGGCAGCAGTATCGTCACTGATCAGGAGACCACCGCCAGAGTCAGTGCCCAGGAGGGCAGCATTATCGTCACTGGTCAGGATACCACCACCAGAGTCAGTGCCCAGGAGGGCAGCAGTATCGTCACTGGTCAGGAGACCACCGCCAGAGTCAGTGCCCAGGAGGGCCCCGGCAGCCACAGCCCCGCTGGGCAATGAGGGACCGTCATGCCACACACCAATGCACAGGTCAGAGACCACCATGGCAAGCACCGCTCAACAGGTCAGAGACCGTCATGGCAAAGCACCGCTGAACAAGGAAAACACCGCTGAACAGGGCAAAGCACCGCTGAACAGGGCAAAGCACTGCTGAACAGGTCAGAGACCGCCATGGCAAAGCACCGCTGGACAGGGAAAACACCGCCATGGTGAAGACCGCTGAACAGGGCAGAGCACCGCTGAACAGGGCAAAGCACAGCTGAACAGGGCAAAGCACAGCTGAACAGGTCAGAGACCGCCATGGCAAAGCACCGCTGGACAGGGAAAACACCGCCACATCAAGCATCGTTATCCCATGTGCAGCTGGGACAGTGACGGAACAGGAACCGTCACGGGGAGCCTGATGCAGTCTGGGGACCATTCCCCCTCCAGAACCAGTGGAGACATGCATCCACTCCGTCTGTCCTTAACAGGATGCAGCACTCTGGGCACCAGTCCCCCTCCAGAACCAGTGGAGACTGTTATCCACTTGAGAGACTGTGGCTTTGCACTCCCCAGGATGGTATAGTGGGCAACCCACCCACTGTAGAGACTTGAGAGACTGTGGCTTTGCACTCCCCAGGATGGAACAGTGGGCAACCCACCCACTGTAGAGACTTGAGAGACTGTGGCTTTGCACTCCCCAGGATGGAACAGTGGGCAACCCACCCACTGCAGAGACTTGAGAGACTGTGGCTTTGCACTCCCCAAGATGGAACAGTGGGTGATAGGGTGGGCGGTACATTGTCTGCCGCCTGCCTGTTGGCGGTGACCGCCGCGCTGTTTGTTTGTACCGCCGTGGCGGTCGGAGTGTTAATGTGGCGGCCTATATTGGCGGTTCCCGCCAGGGTCAGAATTCAATTTTTTAGGCCGCCAGCCTGTTGGCGGGTTGGCCGCCGCTTTAACACTGACCGCCAGGGTCAGAATGACCCCCTTAGTTGGTTGTAGCCCACAACACCATGATTCACTTTTTCATGTTGGTATCCTCCTTGTGTGGCTTTGTGTCTGACAGTAATGCACACAGGTAATTATGTTCTGTTTTCATTGACATAGCTTCACACATTCCATACATTTAGCTGAGATTATGGATCACAGTAAACGCTAAAATATTACATGTAAACAAGGTGATTTATTTACAGGTGCAAGTGTATTTTCCAGTGCTATACAATGGCCAGTTCACAGACCGCAGGAGAGATCCTGAGCCATTTGTGAACAATCAGAGTCCAGGGGTGAGGGACATGTCATGAGACATGGTTAGGAGAAGTGTGCATTAGTGAGGATGTGTCCAAATTGCCAATAAGTAAGATTTGAGACAATGACAGTACTTAGCAGAAAAGCCAACAGTGGTTGAGTGAAGAAGGCACAATGCCTGCTGTAACTACAATGGCATGATCTTAGGCACATAACTAAGGAGATACTGTCCATGTGGCACAGACTGGTGCTAACGGGTGGTTTTCCTTGTGAATTTTGTTCCTTCCACATCTTCATCCTCTTATGTGTGTGGTGCCTCTTGTGCCACGGGTGGTGCTGTTGTTGAGGGGGCCAAGCACACATCAGGGAATAGAGATGTGGAGTCAAAGGTCCTGGCAATTGCCATTTGTGGGAACACATAAGGCATCACTGCAGCAAGGAGGAACTGCTGATTTCTCAAAACTGCAGCAACATCACTGTGGTTGGCAGCCATGTTTTCCCTCAGGGGCGCAACTTCCCATTGTATGGACTTCAGGGTATTCTGTTGTCTATCAAGTTGCTGCCACTTTTGGAGAGCAATTGTTGAAACCTTTTCCTCATAACAGCATCTATCTCAGCCAGGGACTGCTGGAGTCCATGTAACTGGGAGTGGGTGCCTCTGATGTCAGCTGAGTTGTCCTTAATTGGACTGAGGCACCTATGCACTTCCTCTAGGCAGCCTGCAGTGGTCTCCATCTCCACCCGCACCCACTTGGCCAACTCCTGCTGGACTCCTACCACTGTCCTCTGAAAGGTGATATCTGGGTCCTCGGAGTTCAGGGCTGTTTCAGGACTGGGTGCTGCTGTGTGTTGGTAGCTAGGTGGTTCATTTAGAGACCCCGCAATGCTGTGTGTCCTCAATGCAACTGGAGATGGTGTCTAGATGGAACCTAGGCCATCCAGGAGAGTCTCTTCATTGATGATCGGCAGCTGGTAATCCATGTTATCTGTACAATCCAGGACAGGAAGGTCGGCAAGAGGTAAGGCATCATCCTATCCAATCAGATAGTGATATGTCAATCTTTGATTGTGGTGGCTGTTGACATGGCACATCATTTACTTGCTACTGGAGGCTCAGTGACATGTTACAGACCCCAGGTGGTAGTTGTATATTATGCATAGCAGTGTGCATCACATATGGGGCAACCCTACAAGGTATTTTGTGCTTTGATCCCACACCACCTACTTCCTTGCAGACCCCTTGTCCCTGCCACTGACACCATGGTGGCACGTAATTTGCCTTCCTATTCACCATTGTGGACATTGCCACAGTAGTGTAATATGTGTTGTCCCTCTTTTGGTGCTATACTGCATTGGCACCATGAATGATGGTTCTAGTGCAGCACAGCAAAGGTAGGTCCATTGCAGGCAATTCTTGTGTTACATTCTCTTCTACCTCTAACAGACCCCACACATGTGCTAATTGGAAGGGACAGTGCAACTATTTTGGAATGTCTGCCCCATTAGTTTGTCCCTTCCTAAATTTGGGACATTTCCTTGCACACAGCATATCTGGAACGGGCATATGCTGCTATAAGGACGTAGAATGTGGATAAATTCATGCATTTTGAAACTTTGTTGATGTGGCACAAGGGGAATGTGCAGCTTAGATCCATATGGACAGCTATTTGTATGATGATACAGTTGCATTACCGGCTAGTGCCATTGTGCGGGTAGTACAAATGTGATGCCACTTGTGCCAGTTCTTATGCATGTTAACACCAAACATTCACACAACACACAAAATCTTGTCAGATGGTGAGATTGCAGCTACTTGCACAGCTGCACAAATGATGTTCACAGATATGCCACATGTGTTGTATGAGTTCACTTTTGTGGCCATTCCCAAATGGCGCATGGGGGTTTGTGAGAGTTGTTGTTGGTTCACCCGGTGCAGTTTGTGTTCCACAGGTGGCACACTTAAGACCTGATTTTTTTCTCAGGTGGCACAGCTCAGTACAGTAGCAATATGTGTTGCACGGCACTGCACCAGTTTTTAAACACAGGGATGCGCCATGTTTACTGGAATTTGGCACACCCTTGCTACTCCCCTATGCCTGAGCAGATTTTTTCTCCCTTCACCAACGCAGGCATTGTAGCACCATGATGAAGGGGTGCCTGCGATGACGGTATAGATTGTTTATGTGCATGGAGGTGTCCCTTCCTGCACATCTACAAGCTATTATGGCAAAGTGGCATTTCAATATGTGCTGCAGGATGTAGCACACACAAGACGGGTAATGACACAAGGAGGAAAGAAAGCATTTTGCCTTGTTACACCATCCTGATATCACCCCTGGTGTGGTATTGACTTCAGTCCCAGCCTCTGATGTACATGTTGTGTTGGATCTGGGGCAATGACAATATGCAATGGGTGTTGATGTGGCACAGCCACACTAATTGCATGTCCCTTCCAGGCAATGTACTGCATATTTACATGGTGGTGTGAAGCCATAATAAGTGGCTTAAGTCCACGATGTGTATATGTCGGAGTGCATTGCGCAACCAGCGTGTCACTAGATGTGTGGCTTGGGTGGCAATGGGACATTTCGATTCAGGGTCTATGTGTCCTGATGCAACCCTTTAGCATGCATTGAGTGTGTTCTGTGTGCCTCCACCTTACCCATTTGTGAGATAATCCCGCCCCATGCAACTTAGCCTTCATTTGTGGTAGGTCTTGGTAGTCTTCACTGTCCTGTCCTTCCATCAACTAGCTCCTCCAGGATGATTGCTGTGACCATCTCCTCCAGCTCATCAAGGTCCTCCTGTAGTGCGGAACTTCCACCTCCATTCTGCAGTGCTGCCTTTCGGTTCCCAGACAGTTTCTTGTTAGTCCTGCACTTGCAATCGTGCCATCGCTTTTTGCAATTGGTGACAGTCACCTCCTCAACTCTGCCACACTGTTGACTTTGTCTACTATTTCCTACCATGTGGCCTCTCATGTGGCAATTTGGAGGTGACGAAGAGCTGGTTTTGGTGCTCTGTCACCTCTCTGACCAGGATGTCATTGTAGGAGGTTGGCCTGGTTTGTAGTGGGTACCTTGGGTACTAACACCTTATACCAGGTCCAGTTATCCCTTATTAGTGAAATGTAGTAGTATTCTAGCAGCTTAGGCTGATAGAGGTAGCTATAGCAGAGCAGCGTAGGCTGAACTAGGAGACATGCAAATCTCATGCAATACCACTTATAGTTACACAGTACTAATACACAAGTAAAGACAATACTCAGTGTTACCAAAAATAAAGGTATTTATTTAGTTGACACAGTACCGAAAACCGAAAATATCTTAGACACAATACTCCTTCTGGAGGTAAGTATTATACACAATATATACACTAGACACCAATATTAGTCATAGAACAGTGCAAACAATAGGAAATGCTATAGAATACAATGGGAGAAACTAGGTCTAGGGGCAACACAAATCATATACTAAGAAAGTGGAATGCGAATCACAAATTCCCCCCTAGACAAGTGTATTGTGTGCAGAATCGCTGGGAGAGTAAGAATACAGCAAAGGTAAGTAAATTACCACACCCCAAAGCCCAGAAAAGCAAGATTGATGCACTGCAGGTTTCCTCAGGACACACTATACCTTGTGATATGGATTATTGCAGTAACCAACCAAGTCTGCGAACAAAAACTGCTGGATTCCTTTACTTGAAGACTTGAAAAAGAAGGGACCAAGTCTAGAAGTTGAAAGAAGTTCCAGGAAGCACAGGAGCCCCTGCCAATCCTGAAGAGGGTGCAAAAGAAGAGTCCCCGGTAAGTCGAAGACTGCAAGTATGCACCCTAGGAAGATGCTAGCAGGTTCCTGTATGATGCAAAGGAAAACCCACGATGTGAAGATGGATGCAGATGTGATTTCATGTTGGAACTCGCCAGCAAGCCTTGGTTGTGACAAAAGTGTGTTTTGCATCAAAATGGCACTGGCTGGACTCAGGAGGGACCTGGGAGCCTCAACTCTGTGTGAGGAGGAAGAGGGTGTTCTCAGCACTTTAGAGAGCCCTTAGGATGCCAGGCAGCACCCACAAGAGTCACAGGACATGGGGACAAGGGAGGTGCAAGACGCAGTTGGTTCAGCAAAACAAAGGAAGGTCCCACGCCACCAGAGAATAACTCAAGTTAATCATCGCAGGATGGAGTGCTGGGGACCTGGGCCAGGCTGTGCACAAAGGAATTTTGCAAATAGGGCACAGAGGTCTCAGGAGGTGAAGAAGACACAGTACACAGGGATACCATTGTTCTCAGGGAACGCAAGGTCTTACCTCCTCCAAATTGTGTCAGCAGGACCTCAGGACAGTCTATGTCGAGGTGCTCCAACCTCTGTGTCCTTAGGAGCACGCTAATTGCTGTGAGAGGAGTCCAAAGGTACCAGTCGTCTTCTTGGAAGGTGCCTGCTTGAGCAGGCTAGTGACTCCATCACCCCATGGGACATTTCTTCGGTCCTCGGTCCTTCTGGTGCAGGGTGAAGACAGGGAGTCTCCAGAGCGTGCACACCGTGAAAACTGTTACAGTTGGTGGCTGAAGCTGAAGTTGCAGAGGAAAGGTATCCCTTGTGGATACTTTGTTGCTGTTACAGCGGTTCCAGGAGCAGGCTGCGGTTGATACGAGGTCAGAGAAATAAGTAGTAGTTGCAGAGGATTCCTGAAGGAAACTTGCAAGCAGACTCTGAAGAGAACCCACAGGAGAGATCCTAAATAGCCCTGACGGGGGGATTGGCTACCTTATCAGCTATGGACCTATCAGGAGGGGTCTCTGACGTCATCTGCTGGCACTGACCACTCAGAACCCTCCAGAGTGACCCCACACCTTGCAAAGCAAGATGGCTGAAGTCTGGGACACACTGGAGGAGCTCTGGGCACCACCCCTAGGGTGATGATGGACAAGGGAGTAGTCACTCCCCTTTCCTTTGTCCAGTTCCGCACCAGAGCCTGGGACAAGGGGTCCCTGAACTGGTGTAGACTGGCTTATGCAAGTAGGGCACCATCTGTGCCCTTCAAAGCATTTCCAGATGTTGGGGGAGGCTATCCATCCCCACCCTGTAAAACTATTTCCAAACGGAGAGGGTGTAACACCCTGCTCTCAGAGGAAATGCTTTGTTCTGCCTTCCTGGGACTGAGCTTCTCAGACCTCAGGAGGGCAGAACCCTGTCTGTGAGGTGGCAGCAGCTGTAGCTGCAGTGCAAGCCTCGGAGAGCTGATTTGGCAGTACTGGGGCTCCATAGTGGAGCCCCAGGATGCATGGAATTGGCTCCCCAATACCAGTTTTGGAATGGGGGGACACTTCCATGATCTTAGACATGTTACATGGCCATATTCGGAGTTACCATTGTAAAGCTACAGATAGGTATTGACCTAGATGTAGCGCACATGTGTAATGGCATCCCCACACTCACAAAGTCCCAGAAAATGGCCCTGAACTATGTGGGGACACTTTTGCTAGTGCAAGGGTGCCCTCACACTTAGTAACTTTGCACCTAACCTTCAGCAAGTGAAGGTTAGACATATGGGTGACTTATAAGTACCTTAAGTGCAGTGAAAATGGCTATGAAATAATGTGTGCACTATTTCACGCAGGCTGCAGTGGCAGTCCTGCGAAAGGGTTTGTCTGAGCTCCTTATGAGTGGCAAAATAAATGCTGCAGCCCATATGGATCTCCTGGAATCCCAATGCCCTGGGTACTTAGGTACCATATACTAGGGACTTATAAGGGGGGTCCAGTGTGCCAATTGAAATTGGTAAATGAAGTCACTAGCCAACAGTGACAAAAATTTAAAAGCAGAGAGAGCATAAGTACTTGGTTAGCAGAGCCTCAGTGACACAGTCGAGCACCACTGACGACACACATATTAGGCCACAAACTATGAGCACTGGGGTCCTGGCTAGCAGGATCCCAGTGAGACAGGCAAAACACACTTACATATAGGTTTTTATCTATGAGCACTGGGGTTCTGCTAGCAGGATCCCAGTGACACAGTAAAAACACACTGACACACACTCACAAACAGGCCAAAAGTGGGGGTAACCATGCTAGAAAGAGACTACTTTCTCACAGTCATGCTCCTCCTCACTAAAGCAACACTTCTGGTTGTTCTTCTCCTTCTCCTGGGACTCTGCTGGATCCTCCTGGCTGGCACTTGGGTGATTAAGGTCTCTCTGGGTCTCTCCTGGCCAGCATTCTCCATCTTGCCTTCCCAAATGTTTATTTCTTGCTTGTGTCTTTTTTTAATGTTAATGCAGTTAAATATGGCGCTAACCCGTTTTGTGTCAGATATACGTGCCGCAAAATGATCTAGCGTCACTTTTGCAGTATTAGTGGCATTTTTTCTTACGGCATGTAACAATCTTTAGCTTCATTTATTTGGCACTAACCATTCCTTAGTGCTATAGTGTATAATTTTTTAAATATGAAGTATTGATGGTGGTAGGGAATGATGGTAGGTCACATTAAAATCCAACATATTGCCACACACTGAGCCCAAAACAAAATGTTACCCCAACAAACCCCAAATATCCTAAATAACTATGCTATCCCAGAGAAAGACACCCAACAATACAATGATACCACAATATTAAAAGCTAATGGACAGGACAATACAGAGGTAAAGGACAAAAAGACACAAGAGCAGAAAGCAAAAAATTACACCTCAAGCAACACTTTCTCACATAGATCTCCAAAACACCTCCTCTCACCAAGACAGACAAAAATCATATAACTGTAAGAGAAAGTAAAAGCAATTTTGCAGTTCCTGGTGTGTCTGTTGGATCCATTACCCCATTTCCTGTGATGGTGCATCACCTTTTTGAGAATGTGTTGTTTTTCAATGCCAATTTTTTTGTCACATGTCAAGACAACATTAGACAGTCATAATGCATTGCATGGTATGCATCATTTTTGGTAGACACAAGGCAAAACAATTTGAAGCATAATGGAAATGTGTTGATTTTTTGGATGCAAGGTATGTTAAATTTGCTAAAATATATGATGTATTAGAGAAAATATTGATTTTCAATTTAAACAGTCATGTGTAGTGTTGTGTTACTAGTAGATATGTCAGATCAACATGCTGCTCTCTTTCCATGTGCCTAGGTTATTTCCTGTAAGCGTACATGTAGGATGATACATGCCTTACAAGGAACAGACATTACATAGTTCTGAGTCATGTCAATGTTAACTGCATACGGTGGGCTTATGTGGGTACTTTGCGGTACATTTAAAGGTCTGCACACATGTGTGCCTATGTTTTGTGATATAATTTTATACACCGGTGGCACTAAACAAGGCTTCACCATGCGTCATATTTGTTTAAAATGGCTCAAAGCTAGCATTGTGCCACTTTGTAAACCCATTGTGACACATCATATGGTGCAAGGTATGATTTGTGCAAGATGGTCAAATCTCAGCAGGGATTCCAGATAGCTATAGCATTGTGAAAGTAAATAGCTGTCTTTGCAACATTCCTTTCCACATTTTGTAACGGGTGGGCACAACAGGCGTCAGACTGATGCTGCTGCTATTGCCTATTGTTTGTCTTTATCTTTTATAGGCTAGTTAAACGATTTTGGGTGTCAGTCCAGCAAACCGTCAAAAGTGCATTCATTGTATTTGTCACAGGTGTGCTAAAGAATACCATGGAGTACTGTATTTGGAATACTGTGCTACCATAGTGTGGTTTGGGTGTCGTTGGGCAATCCGATGACAGTTAGACATCATAACCAATGCATAAAATGTATTGAGATTATGGCCCTATGTGTGGTAACCTTAGACCATTGACTAGTTCACACCCAGGATTTGCATGGACTCATCTAATGTGGTCCATACAACAACATCTAGGACTGGACACATGACTGACAAACTGTCCTTGATCGCCATGTACAATCAGCAAGCTATCACGCAAGGGCTGGTGTTATTTGAATTGTTTTGTCAAGTGTCGTGATCATATTGTTTGGCCACATGCATGACTGGAGACTCACTATTTCACACCTACCTGTCTTCCCATGTCTACCACATATTTTCTGTAAATGTCTGTAAGTGGAGGTATGTGCATTTTTGAGATCTGACTACACAGATAGGACATTTACACTATTAATGTAGCCATACAGCTTATAATAGTTAGCTCATGATACTTTTGGTAATTTATCTTGGAATGCATTTGACTTTACCTACATTGTGGCAACCCAGCTCTCCCTTATGACAGTACATTTGTGTGTTACTATAATGGGTGCCAAAGGAATAGACATCAGCCTGTCATGCAAGGTGGATAACATTCAGATCCCCATGCAGGCAAGTGTGGTGATGTTTACATCATACTTGTGCCATGGATGTCTTAGTCATGCATGTGTGTGCTTTGTTTGTGTTCTTCATGTGTGATGTCTTCCACCTACTACAGCGTTATGCCTGGGATAACAGTGCTATAGTCTTCATGATGCATTCATGAGTCATAGTGTTCCTTCATCGATTTTAGCCATGCTCACAATTGTGGGCCACACGGAGGCAGGTGCACCTACGGGGGTGTGACCGGCAAAGGTCAATGATGACACGAAAAGAACGGCTGTTTGTGAGTGCAGATGTGATTTATTTAAGTTTTAGGAACATCTGTAGTGGCATATGAGTGTCTTTCCCGTGCTGTTTCCTCTTTGGGATTCTTCAACTGGGCTTTCACCTCTTCTCAGGTTTCCTCTCATGCAGGGCTCCCAGGAAGCGCATATGGGTAAAGAACAAGATAGGGTATAGGTAAGTCCTTTTATTTGTTTCTACTTCTTCTTTTCCCTACTCTGCTCTTTTCCTTCTCTTTCCTCCTGAAGGACGTTTCTTTTCTCTTTCTTTTTCGATTACCCTTTATTTGCATTACTTCTCTTCTGCTGATCCTTTTTCCTGTCGGCTATTACAGACTTTGGTTCTCTGTCTCGGTTTTCTTGTATAGTGTCCTTTTCCTGGTTTGTCTCCTCTCTGCCTCTTCCTACTTTATTGTGTCTCTCTCTGACTTTGGGGTCTCTTTCTCTCTTTCCTTCTTTTATTATTTTACCCTTCTGCGCTTTCTGTCTCCTTCTTGTCTTTGTGGGGGTGTATTTCTGCGTTCTCTCTCCTGCCCTCAGATTTCTCGCTCTGGGTTTGTATGTGTACAATCCTTCTTTTCCTTCTTTCACGTTAGTGCCTTCCCGCTCCTCCCTCACTCGACCTCCCCACTCCCCCTTGGTTCCTATTCCCTTTCTTCACTTTTCCCAACCACCCTGGTTACCCTTAAATGGTCCCAGGACTCACCTGAGTCTGCCACGCTTCTCCTGAAGCGTGGCGGGTATCCTCACGTTGCGCCTCCTGGGCGGCTGCTGTTTCCGTCACGTCTTTCCACCTCTCTCCTCCTGGACTCCACCTTCCTTCTCCATCCCGACCTCCTGCACCGCTCCTCCATAGACCGTCGCTGCCGCGCGCCTCTTCTCTACATTCCGATGTTTTTATGGCTCTTCTCTTCGCCTCGCACCATTAACCTGGCTTCTCCTTTGAAGCCGGAAGTCCTTCAGGATTTGCTGGCCACAGGAGTAGAACCGGGTTATCCCCGGCAGCGTCAGCACCAGTCGAAAAAATGGACGGCCCATCACAGGGGGATAGTAAGGTCACCATTTGTGACAATGTACTTTCAACATACAACTTGATAGCACAAATCCTCACCACA
Source organism: Pleurodeles waltl (assembly GCF_031143425.1). Lineage (NCBI taxonomy): Eukaryota > Metazoa > Chordata > Amphibia > Caudata > Salamandridae > Pleurodeles > Pleurodeles waltl. Next base: position 802,492,137 of record NC_090446.1, read on the forward strand.
TAATTTAACTCAGAATTGCCTTCTAGCACACACTATGCATGGCAGAGTTGCAATCAGACAGGGATGAGTGGCTACACATCAGTGCTCATGCAAATGTAGGTTTCCAAATGTCCATCCCCACTCTCCTGCCCTATTGTCTACTAAGGCCTTAGGAGATGTAGAGGTCAGCCTTGCCCAATTATCTACTAGGGACTTACATGGGATTTCTGTTGTGCGTGCCCTATTATCTACTAGGGACACAAAGGAGATTTCTGTCAGGGCTGGACTCTTCTCTCCTTTCTATTACAAGTGTCAGTGATTAACATTTCTACTTGACCCTTCTCTATTTTGGCACTCCATTAGTAGATAGTGGCACAGGGACATGTCATTTGACCAAGGGTACAAATGTTGTCAGTTTCAACATACATCACTAATAATTGTTTTTGCTGGACAAACACACAGATGGACTTGCAGAAAGTGTGGCTGGGATATCAAGTAGCCTACACAATATGTGTAGTTATGTTTATGGTCTTATTTATTATATATGTATAATGTTGTATAGTTGGTTGATATATTGGTATTGTGTGAACATTTCCACCTGTAGAAGCCTGATACTGTTTTTAAGCCTCAATTGCCAAGTAGCTTGCAGTGTTTTGGCCAGCGGCATTAGGCACTCATCCTCCTCATTCTCACTGTGCAATCCTTAATGAATGTTACTGTATCTTTTCCATGTGATATTTGGCAATGACTCTAGAGTTTGCTGCAGGGAAAGCAATATTAACTGTTAATGATCCATTGTATGCAGGATGGCAGAACTGACATCCACACATCTCTGTACCTCTGCCATAGCACTATGTTGTCTCTAAGTCACCTCCACAAAGTGACTGTGCCAGTTTAGTACAGGAGTGTCTGGCTGTCCTTCAAAATGAATGTGTTTAACAGGCACCCTCCACAGCTGCTGTGTACATGCTTTGCGAGATGCACAATGAGTGTGGATGGATTGTATGGGTGCTCCTGACAGCGATGGTACACATATTCATTTGTACATAGGTCTATATACAGTTTGACAAATGGATTTTGTCAAGGGAATGAGGTATGCAATAACATTTTTAGACATACATGGAAGGTGGCTAGTTATTTGAGTGGGACAGGCCTAGGCATACTGGTGCTTTGTCCTCTGTATATATTATGGACTTTTTGTCATGAATGTCTGTGTCACTGACGGATATGTTTTGATTTTTCTCATGTGATTGGGACATGAAGAAAGTGTGTTGTCATATTGCTGACATTGACCAACTGTTGCAGGCAATGTCTGCACTTGTCCTACCAGGGAGTGACATCTGGATAACATTCATCACAAGGGGTACCATTGTGACTGCTATCATATTTCAAGCCAACAGACCTGTGAAACATGAATGTGAAAGTGGCATAGCAAACAAGACACACACAAAATCCATTCACATTGCTTTGTGTATAGACTAATGGTCTTCCCGAGTGTGTTCCTACTTCTTTTCACACTGTTTTGGCATACTCTCACTTTCCAAAATGTGTATGATTAGCTTTTGCATTTGCATGTGATGGATACTCCAAGACACTTGTGTGATTAAGTGATTTATTCACAAGTAGGGTGAAGATGACATATCAATGAATAACTTCAGGAGAAGAAGTTGTCAACAATGTGCCACGCATGCATGCCCCAGCACTGGAATAAGGTCCATCCCGATCTTGAGGTGGGTCACCATTGTCCTCATCCTCCTCCCTGGGGTCCTCCAACTGTTCCTCCCAGGGGACAATAGTTTGCACACATATTTTGTGCAAAATTGCACAGACAACAATCATCTTACAAACTAGTGAAGGTGAGTACAGCAGCCTCTCTCCTGAGACATCTAGACATCGGAATCTTGCTTTGAGTATGCTGAATGTTCGCTCAACTATGTTCCTGGTGTGGACATGTGCCACACTGTAGGTCTTCTCACCATCACTCTGTGGATTTACATAGGGTGACATTACCCAGGGCTGAATGGCATAATCTTGGTCAGCTACAATGGAAGAGGAGTGACAGTGTCATTGCTTAGTATGTGTTTGTGAAGTTTAGATACAATTTTGCTTCTGCCATTTTGTCTTTTGCTATTTCCAATCATGATTGTTGTTCTGTGTGATAGTGCATCTTCTAGTCACGGAAAGAGGCATAGGGGTTTGTTGTTAGTGTGAATTGTGTATCATGACAGATTACCCATGCAGGATGTGTATGATGTTGCAGATACTTGTAAATGTGTTGAATAACATGGGACCTGCCAATGAGTCATGCTGTGTGACTTTACTCCTAGTTTGTGGTATGTATGCCATGAGACAGGTGTTGTGCCCTGTATACTGCATGCCCCTCCGAGGTACATTGTACACCTTCTTTGCAAACAGAGATGTTATCCATATTGTCTGTCAGACATGCATGTGAATGTGTGGATATCATGCAAAGTGTGTCATAGTGGGTTCTGATCTATTGCGATATTTACAAGGCCCTGTGGCATTGCGCAGGGTAGGAAATGCACTGAGGCGCCACCCAGGACCACCATGACAGACCAGCACCATAATCACCAGACACAGTAAATCTCTGTTGTCGGCCCCTGCACTGGTACCTAGTTAGGTGCCAAGTTGCTACCTGGGCACCATTGCACCATGGTGGACAGATGCATGTGTTGTAGCTGTGATTGATTATGTGCAAGGAGATGTTCCTTTCTGCACATGACCAAGAAATGATGGATATTTAGGGGGTCATTACAACCTCGGCGGTCTTTTAACAAGACCGCCGAGGGACTGCCGTGCGGTAACCGCCATGGTCATAATTCCATGAAGGGAGACCGCCAGCCTGTTGGTGGTCTTACCGCCGGTTCTCTGCCTTCCGCCAGGGTCATAATGACCCCCTTTGTCTTCCTATGTGTACTGCAAAATGCATCTGACATAGGAAGATGGTATTACTTTAGTGACATGAGGTATTTATGTTGGTTGCACCATGGTAATGCCACCCATAGGGTCTAGTGAGCATTTAAATGCAGCATTGTGTTACCAGTTCTCCATAAATAAGGGGCTGTGCAAAAATAATATTGTAATGGGTGTTGTGAATGGAAGACCCACAGCAACACATATTGCATAAAACTTACACATGGAGGGCCTTATTCTTAAGACATTGTGCATTTATCTCAATGCACCTGTTTTGATGAATACCCCTTGCCCCTTCTAACAACACCAGGGTTGTGCAGTATTCACTATGTGGCAATACATGGATGTCATGACCAAAAACAGAGTCAATCTGTATGACGCAGTTATGGTGCTTCAGCTAGACATGTGTACATTATTATTTATATGCTAGTACAGCTACGGTCTGGGAGACCCATAGATTTTGGTTGGGGCTTTACTTTTATGCCTGTCCTGAACACTAAGGGTAAACAATACCACAGTGAGATGTAGGGATTTTTCCTGTGCCAATTTGCTCCTTCATCCCTGCATGGGAATGCCACCCTTGCATTCAATATGCCTGATGTAGCATTGATTTTGCTAAGTGGCACAATGTATGCAAATTGCTACTTTGTTACGTGACACTGGTGTATGGGCACCTTACTGCTACCTTTGCATCATAGACATGATACTAAGACAGCACCAGGGGCATTCTAAAATGCGCCTAAGTGTTGTGTGTGAAGGCATGGCATTGAAAAGACAGCACTAAGCTCTGAAAAATGGCTTTAAACCACTGTGTAAATACAGAGTGGGCATTGCACTACTGGAGCATCAGTACAGTAATGCTCTAGTAGTGCAAGAGTCTTGTACATAGGGCCCTATGTCTGGGTGACATGCATTGGATGTGTGGAGTGATGCATGTTGCATATGTGTTGATAATAAGTAATGTATGAGTGACAATCAATGTGTGCAGAATGTGTACTGTGCATTGCTTGGCCCATGTGTCATTTCTGTTGAATGTGTTATGTAGTGTCTGCTGGCTTACCTACGAGCAGGCCATTTCCATATAGTCCATCCTGTAAACGTTGATTGATGAAGAGTGGCTGAAGATGAAGGTATCATGAATGCATCAAGGATATTTTACCAGGACATTTATAAAGAGGCCTGATGGTCCACCATGACCGGCACGTTTATTGAATGTCTATGCTTCCTTTTGCAGTACAAGTGTTCTGTAGCAGCAGCAGAAAGTACCTCAACTACCACAATGCAACACTCCCTGCCCTTGCCTGGCTGCTACGTCCATCTCACATCTCTACAATTGCACGTTAAACCATGTCACACCCCATCACCAATATGTGGTAGGAATCCACATCAGTACATGGTAATGACAGTAGCAAGACAAATGTAAACTGTACTCCTAACCAGGCCATTGCAACCTTCCACTGATGAGAACACAAGCAGTGGATTGGAAACTGTCAATGCCAATACTGCTCTGCAAATACAGTGAATGAGGGAATACAACCATTTGTGTCACCACTGCAATACCATCATCTGACACAATACCTCTCATCCCACAGGTCTCCTAATTACTGACACACAGCAGAGGAGGCCAGTGCCAAGAAGCCCAGGCCTGGATGCAGCACGAATAGGGAGGATTCACTTGCAAGTCTGGATTCACACAACCAACCTGGCCCATCAGGCATGAGTGGTCAGTCCACCACCACCAGCCTCACCCTGCCCACAACTCAAACCACCTCCCCTGTGGCAGCCAGTGCATAGCAGAGCCCATCTTCCAATACCTGTGTCCCAAGGTCACATCAATCATCAGTGTGCCCCACAGGACAGGGGGAGGAGTAAACAGTGCAAACCCAAGACAATGACGGTCAGTGATGGTGTCAGTCAGAGGGGGTACACTGCACCAGGGGCACAGGCACAAGTGGCAAGGGTCAATGGGAGGCCAATCATGGGACAAGGGACAAGACAGGTACAAGACACGACTGGCCAGGAGACCGTCTCCCTAGTCTTACCAGCAAACTCAGGACCAGTTGGACCAAATACTCACCACCTTGCAGGACACACAAAGGCTGCAGGAGGAATACCACCAGGAGGCCAGGCAGCAGTGGCAGGCACACAATGCCACCATGTCCTCCATATTAGGGGAGTTCAAGGAACTCAACTGCATCCTGCAGACATTCTCCACCCAACAGCAGTCCCCATCCAGTAGTCAGTCAACAACACTGCCCTCAACATCAGCACCTGCTACTGGAATGGAGCCACAACAGGAGGACCAACAGGATACCAGCACCCCTACTCCTGCAGCTGAGGACCCCCCCCATAAAAGAGGTTGCCCATCCAGACATCCTGCAGGACCTCAGGCCAAGACCAATCCCCCCAACAGGAAGTGATCCCTCTTCTGAAATGTCACCCTTGTGTGCCACTGTTACACCCTGTTGGCTGTCCAATACAAAGGTCACATCATTCAAAGGACACAGGACCTAGGAACCTAACTGCTGGACCACCCACATCACCTAGAGCGCTACCCCACTCCTCTGGACTGTGAAATACTACACTAAATAAACACCTATTATCACAAGTCATGGTGCATGTCTCTTTATTGTTTATATTGTCAAACGTGTTACAGATCAAAATAAGAATACACATGTCTACACAACAATAATGTCAAAGTTACTGATGTAGTGGTATACTCCAGCAGGTGTTTAAGTACATCCATATTGTTTTAACATCCACTGTCAACTATGGTAACAGGCAATTCAGCAAGCAGACTGCAAACAGATATGTCACCTGAAGAGGGATAAATAAATGGAATGAGGAACAATGTTGTAAGGAATGTACTCCACCATCATACATCAATAGCAGTTGAACACAAACACAGGATGAGCGTCCCAGCAGCTATGTTACACCATATGTAAGGGTCTGCATTGGCATTCACTCATGTGTGGGGCAGGAAAGATGAAACATAGGTAACATTCTTAATTGCACAACTCCCTGAGTAGTCAGGAACAGGTACTTAACACACAGCAGATGACAATCCATGACATGCCTACGCAGCAGGAAAAGACCGATAAGGCCCCCTAACATATTCCCAAACAGGCAGCCTGAGGAACCTAACCCTTTAGTACAACTAGAAGGCTGTACCACAATGGGACCAGCATTCCACAAATGAACTTAGCAGCTGTGCATTTCATTATCTCTCATGGTGATTTACCTACCCTTCAAGGTCGTTCACCAGTATGTAAGGCTCTAGTCCCCACATATACCTTGATGCATGCAAATACTGCCTACAGATTGGCTTCAGCAATACACCTTCCATGCGCAGATGATGTGTAATGCAGTCATACCTGTACATCAAGGAAAGTAGTGACAAATCATGTCAGTCCTGTTGTCATGTGCCTCATCCTCGTCACCTCCCCCTCAGCATCAGCGTCACCGGACACAAACACTGCTCCAGCATTAATGTCCCCTTCCTCTAACAGCGGGATGTGCCTTCTGAGGGCCAGATTATGGAGCATGCAGCATGCAACAATGATCTTGCAGACTTTCCCTGGATTGTACAGTATGGCACCACCAGACACATGTAGACAACAAAATCTGGCTTTCAAGCGACCGAAAGTTTGTTCAATCACACGCCTCGTCTGGCCATGTGCCTCATTGTACCAGGAGCCAGGACAGGTTGGGGTATCCAGAGTCACCTGTGTGGAAAAGTAAACATGGCCATAGGTGATATTGCTAGGCAGAGTGCTGACTGTGTCATGACAGATTATAAATGTCTGACATGGAGAGCAGTACTCTTACCTATTAGCCAGACCCTTTCTCCCTATAGCTGTGACATCATTGCAGGGACATTGCTGTTCCTCAGGATGTAGGAATCATGTACTGGTCCAGAGAGTTTAGCGTTCACATGTGTACACTGAGTGAATATGTACTTTTCTGTTTTTGTAGACCTTTTTGTTGATCCTCGGAAGTACTAGGGCAATGTGAGTTTCATCAATGGCCTCAATTACATGTGGGATATTTGAGATGGTGTAGAAGGCTGCTTTTACAGTGGGACAATCTGGAGGTAGTGGGAACATAATGTACCTGTGCACATGCTTGAGTAGGGCATCCAGCACATCCTGCAACACCTTTCAGAACTTGGGCTGCAAAAACCCTGCAGCCAGTCCCACTGTGACCTAAAAAGAGCCACTCGCCAGGAAATGCAGGACTGACAACACTTGGACTGTTGGAGGGATGGCATGGAGATTCCTCAAACCCAGCAGGAGGTCTGGCTTCAACTGGGTGACCAGTTCCTTGATGCACAAACGGTTTAGTTGATAGGTCATGATGACGTGGTGCTCTTCCATGGTTTCTAGATCTATGAGTGGTTGGTAAACTGGTGCATTCCTCATCACTCCTTTGTGGCCAAATCTGTGCAGGGACACAAACTACAATCTAGGAATCTGTCTAGGAATCTGTCACAATGTAGGCTATTCAGTATGGCACACAACAGTCATTTTTGTAATAGTCATGCAAGTTGCCTGTCAAGTTGTGGGAGCACACATTACTGCACCCTCCGTACCTAACCAGACGATGGCACATAATTCCTGTGGGAATGGACGTATACAGGACATGTAGACCTACACCTTCCTTGTGTTCCACTATACTGATCATATATGCTGACAATTTTTGCGACAAGTTTGGAAATGTCACTAGACATGCACTACATGTGTCTATATTCACCATGTCAGACCTAAAGTATGTATTTGTGACGACATGCAGCTAGTTACGCTGTGTAAACTCAGGGCAATAATGTCACAGACTAAAATGGCATCCACGTGTCTGGCATGCATTGGACTGTTGGAAGAGACCTCGTTCCGCTGTCGGAAGCCGTCATGGCGGAGTGCGGTCTGAACTGCTCATTGGTTGTCATTGGTTGTCATTGATGTCAATGGGAGACTGGGACTAATGACGATCACCGCTGGCGGTGACGGTCATGACAGCTGCGGTTGTAACCGTCGTTTTGTGTGGGACAGTTTACTTGACTCCTGGCATTTGGGATAGACATACCTCCACTTTGTGTGCTGCTGTGTTCTCTCTCTTGGAGCAAAGATGGCACACACTGCAGGGAAAAGGCCCAAGCCTTCTCAACAGAGGAGCTGGAAAAACTGGTGGGACGGGTCCTACCCTTGTATGGGCGGTTGTACGGAGCTCCAGGACAACAGGTCAGTACAACGTCCTTGGTCCCACAAGTTGGGTGTTGTTTGACGACATATGTGTGTGCACATTGACATGTCAGGTATGTAGCATGCACATGATGTGTGTGGGATATTGCAGTGTGCATGAGCAGTGTTCTTTGTGTGTCACCAAAACTTACAGCTGGATTGGTATCATTTACATCATGTCTCCCCTTTTCTCACTGTTTTCCATTCAGGTCAGTGCCCACCAGAAGAAAGGGTTGTGGCGAGCTATGGCCAAGGAAGTGCAGTTCTTGGGGGTCTATTGCTGGCGGAGCACCCATTGCAGGAAGCAGTGGGAGGACCTGTGACACTGGGCCCGGAAGACTGCAGAGGCCCAGCTGGGGATTGCCTCCCAACGTGGCAGGGGTGCATGTCGGACCCTGACCCCCGTAATGGCCCGCATACTGGTGGTGGCGTACCCTGAGTTGGATGGGTTCTTGAAGGCAGCACTGCAGCCACAAGTGGGTAAGTGTTGACTGTCAGGTGACTAATGCATGGTTGTGCTCTGTCACCCTCCTTGAACTTGGAATGAACGTAGTCAGATGTAATTTAGAGAATGTACAGCCAGACCCATCAAGTAGGAGTGTGTGACGGTCGCTATGTTCAGTCATCTAGGATAAGAAGTGGTGGTACTGTGACACATGTTAAACTGCAGGTATGGGACTCTCAAGTCTGCAATCATGTCAACGGTTGCATCCTCCATTTTTGCCTGTACCGTAGTAGTAAGAAGTGGTCATGATGGCAATATATATGGGGAATGACAGGCATGTTATGTGAAGCTTGCAGTTGCATCACTTCCTACATCAATGGATCCTCTGTACCACATGTACCCATCAAATTCCTGTCAGTTAGTTAGTGTCCTGAGGTCCTCTCTGCTTAGATTAGTATCATCCTGTAATGGATGACATGTTGTTGGGTATGGCCCTGGGCTTGATTCTAGGAGTAGTCATTTTGGCATTAATGGGCATGTAGTTGTCTTCATGCAGGAGTTTGGTCTGCAGGGTTGAGATGGGTTTGGACATAGCTTGCATGACTCTATTTGGGAATAATTGCTAATTGGTCAATAGTTTAGCAGGCAGGGACTGTTATCTGCATTGTTTGTATGTGAAGTGAATGTGTGGGTTCTAATATTTTCCTCCCTTTCTGTTTCTGCCACCCTCCTTTTCTCTCTCCTCCTCTGTCTATGTGTGCATTAGAATCATCTGGCGAGGGAGGAAGGGCACCGGCGAGTGGGGATGCAGCAGCCCACGGTACCAAGAAGGTGGCCAGTAGTGAAGCAAAGGGGACCAGTGGGACAGAGGGCGAGGTGAGCACCACGGGAGACACTGGAGCTACCACAAAATCTGATTCAGATACTTCCTCCGACGGTGGCTCCCTGGATGTGGCGGACCCTTCTGGTACCACACCAACACCATTGTTGACCGCCACCCCCCTTACCAGCACTGCCCTCGCTATTGCACCCCACCCAGTTGCCCGTGCCCGCTCTCCGGGGAGGGTGGGCGTCTCCTTTGCCCCAGGCAACTCTGCCCCAGTCAGCCCTGCTGCCCTCATTGAGGAGGCTATTGACCTCCTGCAGTCCATCTCTGTGGGGCAGACAACGATTGTGAATGCCATCCAGGGACTGGCATCCCAAATGCAGCAGACAAATGCGTTCCTGGAAGGCATTCACAGTGCCTTGTCGGGCCTACCGAGGCTCAGGCCTCCTCGTTGATGGCAGCCAGTGTCCCTTCATCTTCTGTACCCCCTCAAACTACCTGTTCCCAATCCACAAGCCCTCTCCCTACACCCATCCATGGTACACCTATAGTCACACATACACCCACTACAACAGACAGGGTGCGCAAAGACAGACATGGGCATCACAAACATTCACACAGGCATGCACACACACAACACACATCTGCAGACACAACAACTGACACTTTCTCCCACCACCTCCTCCCGTACAGTCACATTTCTACTCATACCTGCCAGCACTGCATCATCACACACTGGTCTTGCTGTCATTCCTGTCATCCCCTCAATCACCACAGCAGCAGGCTCTCAGTTACACACCCCAAACACCACATACACACTTACCACGACTACCATCTCTGCCACCTGTAGCATATCCACCTCACTTGCACAAGCCACCACAACATTCACACACACATCACCCATTCCCTCTCCCTGCATCTCTGTCCCCTTCCCAAGAAATGCATGCGTACCCACTCACCCACCCAACATTCAGCCACCACACACATACAGACACTGCACACACCAGCATCCACCATCCACGTACAGCACACAGACACGTCAGACGAGCACTCCTTCTACTTCCTCTCCCAACCCACAATCATGTGACCACCCCTGTGTAACGGAGAGATTTTTCCTTGCCGCCCTTGGCCTCTTCCCTACTCCTCTGCCACCCTGTCTTCCCTGTAAACAGCATGTCCTCCTACCCCTCTCAGGCCTTCCCACCTCCCATTCCTTGGGTACCCCCTCTGGTGTTTCCCCTGCTCCTTCAACCAGCAAAAAGTCCACCACTCCCAGATCCAAGGCCACCCCTCCCAAGCCCAAGCTGAAACGTGCCCCTTCCACATCCAAGCCTGCCCCACCACCACCACACCCTTGAGGGTGTCCCATTGCTGCCCCTATGATGTGGAGGCCTATTTTCAATCAGGAGTCAAGTTGGGCCCATATTAATGGACAATGTGTCCTCCTGATGTGGACATTGGACTTGTTATTGGCAAGATAAGATGCTTGCTTGTTCTGGTTTTCTTCTACATGGTGGTGTGACATCTGTATGCAAAGGTGTGTGAGGTCTGTGTGTGGATTGTGTCTGTGTTGTTGCATGCGCTTGGTAGATAGTTTGGGCCATGGGGATGTTGTGATGTGTGCGTCTGCTTGCTTGTGTGTTTGTGTGGGGTATTGTGTGCATCTGTGTGCCTAGTGCTGTATGTGTGTATTTCCTTGATTGTTGGTTGTATGTGTTGTGTCACCTGTATGATTGTTTGGATGTGTGTTCACAGGTATTGATTGTGTGTCATTCCTACATGGAGTTCATGGTGTGTGTGTATGTGTGGTGTCGCACAACGTGCCCATCTATGCAAGCGTTGAGGTGTTTATGGGGTGTGTTGGTGGTGTTGGTGTGCATTGTGTTGTATATTTGGCACATATCTGCATGGCTTTGTGTGTGTATTGGGGATTTTGCATTGACGTATGTAGTGTGTGTGTGTGTGTGGCCTTCACTTTGTGTGGGAGGTATGTGTGTTCTGTGTAAGAGTGTATCACTCCCATTTGTCTCCCCTCTGTGCTAGGCATACTCACGGTTGTTGTCTTCATCGTTGGTGGTCTTGAAGGTGTATGGCAAGATACAACGCTGGGAAGACTAGCAGTTTATTTGCCATGGTGGCCGTGGTGGCGTCTCTGTGCCTGGAGGTGGGTGCTTCCGTTTGTACTTTCTGTTTCTGCCAGGTTTTTCAGGTGGTAAGGCCTCACCAGATATTCTGGCGGAGTGGTTACTCGTAATATGGAGGGTGGTAAATTGGCTGCTGCCTACCTGAAGTTGCCTTCCGCCGGCAGATGCTGCTCGTTGGCAGTGATGGTGCTTTTGGTGAGCTGTCTGTATTGCTTTGGGTTCAAACCCTTACTCATTATTTGGCGGTTCACAAGACCGCCATCAGCATGACGGTTCGGTTACCACCAAACTCGGAATGAGCACCTCAGTGCGTGCTATCAGGACTGCATCATCAGCATACAAAAGGGGAGCGGTCTTTCACCAGCCCTCACAACATCACACCCTGGCTCACATAAAATGTGTTCTAGACAGTTGATATATAGAGTTAAAAGGGAAGGAGCCAAGATGCAACCCTTGTGCATGCTGCTGTTCAATTTAAAGTGCTCCATGCTTTCAAAGGAGAGGTCATGCCTTACTGATGCCAAGAAACCAGAGTCAAGATCCCTCAGAAGCATATGGAGAGGCATATGGAGAGGCATATCGACCCCTATGGACCCGAGCTCATCCCAATGCTTGAATCTATTCACTCTATCACAGATTGAACTGAGATTCATGAAGGCCAGGTACACCCCGACAACCCCCGGCTCTTGTATATTTGGTTATTAGTAGATGTAAATTCAAATTCTGCTCCACTATGCCTCTCTCTAGCTTAAACTCATACTGGATATCAGATAAAATACTATGCTTATTGGCCTGAGCAGTAAGGGCCACATGTATATACCTTTTTTCTCGGCGCATCGGCCCGTTCACGACAAGAAAAAAGCATTTTGGTATGTACAGATCCATTTTTGCGATTTGGTAATCTAATTGCAGAGTCGCAATTAGGAAGAGGTGTTCCCTTTCTAATTGCGAGTCACAGTCCAATGTATGATTGTTTTGTGACAGCAAATGCAGTCACAAAACAATAGCCATTAGCACCAGTCTCAAATTGGTGCTAACCCATTCCCTTTGTAAATGCATGCGAAAAAAAGGAAATTCAGAGCAGACAGTGGTCCCACGGACCACTGCCTGTTCTGAAAAAATTAAAAGAAATCTTTTCATTTTTGTATTCGAAATGCATTCTGTTTTCCTTTAAGGAAAACGGGCTGCATTAAAAAAAAATATTGCTTTATTTAAAAGCAGTCAAAGACAAGGGGGTCTACTTACCCCAGCAAGCCACCATGCCTGTGAGTGCCGCTATTCCCAATGGCTTCGCAAATTGCAACCTACCTCTGTAGTGAATCCTAGTTCTTTTTAATGGGATAACAGGAGTTAGCTTAGCCTCTAGCTTGTAGACTCGTGCCCCCGTCACCTAGTGACTTTTAACCTACTTAGCTTGCTCTGTCTTAGCTCATTTAATTATTTATTTCTTCTAAGATGGCTGCCTTGTTTATAGTTAGGCCACTTGTTATGAGTTACATTATCAGTGTCACCGCGCCAAGGCGTCAAGATCAAGCACCAAAGACAAACAAACGGTAGGTGTTCACACTTAGGGATTTTCCCTCTCCATGCTTTCGAGGGATTGTTGATATTAATTGCCGTCCCAAGCATGCCTGTTATGTATTGTTTAGGAATACACCTACGTCAGGGGACCTTGTAGATCTGTATAAATAATCACACTTTAGACAGATAATCAGAGGGATTCCGACCAGAGGGCATCGCCACCATCGCTGATACCAATTCTGCAGTCGTCTTGACACTGACCCAGTCTTAGTGTCGATGCGGATTCTGAGATAGAGACCTCATTCCAAGGTAACGAGGGTTGGTGGCTCCTTTCATGGACATGGCATTGGCAGATTAGATTTAACAAACCCAGCTCTCCTTTAGGTAGGAGGTTAAACCTTTTAACTTTAGGGTATTAGGGCATCTTACATCTCATATATCTTTTCTATGCATTGCAAAATGGTGGGGTCTTTGTAACAATGACTCTCGTCTTCACAATACTGTTACTTGCTTTATTCATTATCCTAATCATTGCAGTCCACGCGACTTATCGCAAATTGTAGTTATGTTAAATAAAAAGCTATTATAACTTTACTGCATCTGTGTCATTGCCTATATTTGTATGAGACATAATATATCTGTGAGAAAAGGGTAATGTCCGTTTAACCACGACACTCCCTGAGATATCTTATTTTCGAGTCCATGCGTAAGCGGCTGCCATAAATCACCTTTTACTATTGTGTTTCTGGTGAGGTGCTGCTAATGAGCCGGTAAGGTTGGGACAACAGTTGCGACTTGTTGTAGGAAAGACGCAGTCGCCTACAAACAAAAGTACTGTCATCCTTAAACCACCAGTCTTGCTCAGAGCAAGAGTCCAAACTACGACACCTCATGAATATTCATGAGGTAGGTCATTTGCGACCCCACTGGGAATCGCACACAGTGTGAAGTACACTGTTGTACATACGGTGTTGCGACTCGCAAACGAGTTGCAAATTGCAGGTCACAAAACTCGGGGTCATACATCTGGCCCTAAGTCTCTCCAGGGTCACCCACCCTAAGATTTTGACCTTTGCATCGAGTAGGGAGATTGGCCTATAACAGGCAGGTTTGACGCTGTCCTCCTTCCTAAACACGGATGCTATGATTGAATGGTCCCAGCCCACCAGCAGGCACAGCGCATGGCAGCAATAAGATGTTCATTAGGGATAGGTGCCCATAGATTGACTGAGGATTTGAGCAGGTCCTCATTAATCCCAATGGGGCCAGACACCTCGTCTGCTGGAAAGGAAAGAATTGCATTCCTAAGTTCTTCCCAGTGTATTTCTGGCCTTGCAGTCCCCTGGGTGCACAGGGTTGGTAGTTCCACATGATCACAGTCATATAGGAATTAAAAAGTGGTCAAACCAGGCCTGAGATGGAATTGTGAGGGTCCGATCTGAAACCTGCTTCAAACTAAAAAAGGAGTGATTCACCACCCTCCAGAAGGCAGCGCTGTCTATCTGGACACTGAATGCCAACAAATTCTTCCACATCTCAATCATTAGGTCATTCCTTCATCCCCTAAGGGCCCTCTGATATAATGCCTTGAATGTTTTTGCCTAATTCTATTCTGGGGTTTCATTGAAGGGCTATTAAAAATGCTCTATATGCCCTTGAACAGTTTCTATCGAAACATCTATTAAGAGAAGGAGGTGGAACTGACCCGACTTGGTAATAGCAGATTTAGGGGGTCATTGCGACCCTGGCGGCCGGCGGTAAGGTGGCGGTAACACCGTCAACAGGCTGGCGGTGTTCCCCCAGCAATTATGACTGTGGCAGAATTGCCACTGCCATACCGCCGGCCTCTCCAATTGACCGCCAGGATTCCGCCAGCCTGTCCGTGGCGGTAAACACCGCCATTGAAAGGCTGGCGGAAAGGGGACTTGGGGTGCCCCTGGGGGCACCTGCACTGCCCATGCAGTTGGCATGGGCAGTGCAGGGGCCCCCAGGAATAGCCCCGTCGCGCATTTCACTGCCCGAATTTCGGGCAGTGAAATGCGCGACGGGTGCTACTGCACCCGCTGCACATCAGCATTGCCGCCGGCTCTATTAGGAGCCGGCAGCAATGTTGATGTGACATTTCCGCTGGGCCAGCGGATGGTAACACCGTTACCGTCCGCTGGCCCAGCGGAAATGTCATAATAGGGAGCCAGGAATACCGCCGGCAATGGCAGTATTCTGGCTCACGCGGCCTCAGCGGTCTTTTTGCAAGACCGCCGAGGTCGTAATGACCCCCTTAATGTACCCGGACAGTTGATTATAAGTGTCTTCGGGCAGACAGGTGTGGACATTCCACTGACCAATAGACAAATCTGATTTGAAGGCCTCTGTAATAACCTTGGCCCAATTCAGTCTTTGTCCCTGGTCTCGCGAGTAATAGAGGCCAGGTTTCACAGATTTCACATGCCACTGAAAAGTAGCAGATATAGGGATATGATCACTGATTTACAAGGATCTAATCAATAACAGACTTGACCCCTGCACCTTTGAAGGTGGGAACACCCTCTTTGGCATAGCATTTTTTCTGTTCATTTGGTTGACAAGATAAAAGTCTAGGATTACATTTTTTAACAGGTCACCCTGCACAGTACGCATAAGATGTACTTGGTCACTAAAAGCACAACCATTATCAGATGAGTCATATAAACAAGAATCCAAGCAGGGGTGCAAGTTAAAATCTCCCATCACAATCAAAGCTGTGTGTGGAGAGGGGCAGGGGAAGAAGTACTCATGTAAAGACATAATGAGATCCCTGATCACCTCATCTGACTCCCTTTCAAAATCAGCATTATAATTGTTAACAATCAAAACCATGAACTTATTTTAAAAGGACATCAAGTAGAAAAGTCGAATTGGTTACAATCATTCCATGTGACACTTCAAGTCCAAGTTCCCTAGAATTGCAAGACCACCTCTTACTCTTCCTCTAGAAGAAGTGATAGCCCTAAAACTAATGGAGACAAAACCATTCAGGTGTATAATCCCTTCAGTGCCTCACACCTCCTGAAAACTAATAACATCAAAACAATTGAGCATTGCAACCCATCCATTATTACAGATGTTACCCTTAATCCTTGCAATATTCCAGCTTAACACCTTCAAATTTCTAGCAGGACAGGCAGCCCCTCTGTGATGGCTGTATCATGCTCCAGCAAGTCCAATCAGGTTTTCAAAATGATTACTCAGTTCTGGAACCCAGCATTTTGCCTGTTATTCGGCCGCAAAGGCACCCGAGTTCAAAGCTTTATAAAAAAAAACAGAGAGGATGCACTGTGATTCTGCTGCGAACCACACATTGGACATAGGATAATTCACTACAAAGCCCAGCCTCCCGGCATTATGAACATTCACCATCATACAGTCACCTTCACACTTTTTTGGGGAGTTCCCAATCCACCCCACTTTCCACATCAATATGATTTCATCAAAGAGAGACTGTTTGATTTTAGAAATTACCCACCCTGAAAGGCAGTGCACTACCTTATTTTTCAATTGCTGAAGATGTTGTACTTCGTGCTGTTTTAAGCAAGGAACCTTACACAGGACAGTGACATACAGGGTGGTTGCAGGAAGGTGTTGGGTGGTCACCTTGCATGGATCCAAACCCAGCACTGGCTTCCTGCAATATCAGTATTCGGCCCAGTTTTACCAACTACTGGATATGAACTCACATGGGTGGTTGGGGCCAAACAGTCCCCCGTCCCCTGTAGGAGCTTTCAGAGTTAATGGTTGGGATCCATTGCTTAAAAAAGGGATGCTAATTGTATTTGTCATAGCATTCCAAAGATCTGTCTCACCCCTATCATGCACTGCTGTAGGGAGAGGAGAAGGCCTAAGGTAGCCTCCCTCCTGAGTTAGATTATTAGAGTTACTAGGGTGAGGTGGTATCATCAAAGGCATTTTAATAATCCTGATACAAACCATCCACCAAGGTTACCACAGGTTCCCCTTTTTTTGCCCTTCCTCAATTTATCACCAGCACAAATTTTGTGCTTTTGGACCTTGTCCCTGTTGGAGGCTGGCCTGGTTTGTAGTGGGTACCACAGGTCTTATACCAGGTCCAGTTATCCCTTATTAATGAAATGTAGTCAGTGCCTTGAAGCCAGGCTGTCTAGAGGTAGCTGTAGGCAGAGCAACCAAGGCTGAACTAGGAGACATGCACAACTCTTGCAATACCACTGTAGTCACACATCACTCACACACATGAAAGATAATACTCAGTGTTACCAAAAATAAAGGTATTTTGTTTTAGGGACACAATGCCAAATATATCTTAGAGGTTATGCTCCCTTAGGAGGGAAGTATTATACACAAAATATACACTAGTAAACAGTCATAAAATAGTGCAAATAGTGAAAATCACCATAGGATACAATGGGCCTAGGGGGAGCACAAATCATACACTAAAATAGTGGAATGCAAATGTTGGTTTCCCACCTAGGCAAGAGTACTGTGTAGAGGGGTGCTGGAAGTGTAAGAAAACACCAAGGGTAAGTAAAGTACACCACCCCGGAACCCAGGAAAACAGGAGTAATGTACAGCAAGTTTCTTCAGAATGCACTAGAAGTCGTGATAAAGGATAATGCAAAAACCAAGCAAGACTGCAAGACAACAATTATGGATTCCTGGACCTGAATACCTGCGGAGAGAGGAAACCAAGTCCAAGAGTTTCTGAGGAGTCCAGGAGTAACAGGAGCCTCTGCTAACCCGGATGAAGGTGCAAAAGAGGATTCTTCAGTTAGAAGAAAAAGTCAGAAATGCACCAAAGAAGACAGCTGTGGGTCCCTGCTTGGTGCAAGAGATGTCCTACGTTGAGAAGATGTATGCAGGCTGGTTTGCATCATTGGATTCTGCCAGCAAGCACTGGCTCATGCAAAAGACATGTTTGATGGGAAAAGGTGCTACCTGGACCCAGGAGGGACCTGGGGGGTCTCAACTCAGACTGAGGAGACAGAGGGGGCACTCAGCACTTCAGAGAGCCCTAAAAAGGCCAGACAGCACTCACAGGAGTCCCAGAACATGTGGACAAAGGAGCTGCAAATGGTGGATGTTGCAGCACTACACCAGGGATCCCACGCTGCCAGAGAGCAACTAGGGAGCTGAGCATCACAGGACAAAGAGCTGGGGACCTGGGCTATGCTGTGCATGAAGGATTTCTTGGAGAAGTGCACAGAAGCCATAGGAGCTGCAAATTACGTGATCCATAAGGGTTACTGTCTGGCTCGAAGAGGCAAGCTTTTACCTCCACCAAATTTGGTCAGCTGGACTTTTCGACAGTCAGGGTCACTTCAGTCTACCACCTGTGTTCCAGGATCCATGCTCGTCGTCAGGAGAGGTGACCCAGAGTACCGGTTGCTGCAGAGAGGTGCCTGCTGAAGTAGGGAAGTGACTCCGTCACCCCACAGGATATTCCTTCTGGTGCAGGATGAAGACAGGCAGTCCTCAGAGCATGCACAACCTGGAAACTGTTGCAGTTGCTGGCAGGAGCTGAAGTTACAGAGTTGCAGTAGCCTTCTTGGATACTTTGTTGCAGTTGTAGAGTTCCTGAGACAGTTCTGTGGTTGATCCGATGGTAGAAGGTGAAGCAGAGGTTGCAGAGGATTCCTGATTGAGTCTTGCAATCTGAATCTGAATAAACACCCAGAGGAGAGAACCTAAATAGCACTCAGAGGGGGTATGGACCTATCAGGAGGGGTCTCTGACATCACCTGCTGCCACTGGCCACTCAGATGCTCCCAGAGGTCCCTGACCATCCTGAAAACAAGATGGCAGAACCCAGGGACACTCAGGAGGAGCTCTGGGCACTACCCCTGGGGTGGTGATGGACTGGGGAGTGGCCACTCCCCTTTCCTTTGTCCAGTTTCATGCCAGAGCAGGGACTGGGGGTCCCTGAACCAGTGTAGGCTGGATTATACAAGTAGGTACCATCTGTGCCCTTCAAAGCATTTCCAGAGGCTCTGAGAGGGCACCCCTCCCATGTCCTGTAACACATATTTTCAGAGGAAGAGGGTGTAACACCCCTCTCCTAAAGGAAATGCATTGTTCTGCCTTGCTAGGATTGAGATGCTCCAGCCCCAGGAGGGAAAAAGCCTGTCTGTGAGGTGGGAGCAGCTGTGACTGCAGTGAAAACCTCAGAAGACTGGTATGGCATGGTTGAGCACCCAGGGTGCATGGGATTGTTGTGTAGCCCTTTTTAGCTGTGGCTCCATGCACATTGTTTTAGCATACTAGGCCCAGATATATTTTATTCTGCTTTATTTTATTATTGTTACAATAGCCATTTTTACTGTCTTGTTTTATTTTCTATCTATTTAACTGTTTTTGCCTAGGCCAGCACACTGTTCTTAAACAAGACATTCTTTCTCACTCCGTGCTTCTTCCAAGGATGCAGCAAGATAAGTTGCCGGTGAACATGGTATAGGTTTAGTCTCCAACACTCGCAGAAAACACACATCCTTACGTAGGGACATTTTCTCAGAATATCAGCTGTTTTATTATAAAATACTTCCCTGTCCTTTACATGTTAGAGGGAGACTCCAGCCAGAGAACCACAACTGTATGCTGATTGCTGAATGCTGAATGCTTTGCTACAGATGCTAATGCAGACTTCGGGCCTTTGCTCAGGTATGGGGGATGATGTCTTTCCAAGGGAGCCTGAAGGGCAGAATTAGAGCTTAACACGCTGTGCTCTATTATAGTCTAGGTAGGAATTAGTCTACTGACTGTAGTGACAATATGGTAGCATTATTCTTATGCTTCACTCTCCTTGTCACAATTTTAATACTGTTGTGCTGTGTCATCTTGATTATTGCAGGTCACGCTTTACTATCTAAGATGCAGTCCCTTCATTAAAATTATTATTGAAGCATATACTGCCCCTGTTTGTCATTGTATATATGAGACTAATGCAACTGAGAGAAACGTATGAGACCTGAGTGACCACGGCTTCCCTGAGAAACCAATTATATCATGCGCTCGGGCTGCCCAGTGATCCCTGTCCTTGGGTAGAGATGAGGCACTTCTAGTTAGCCGGAGCAACAGGTGTCACCTGAAGTGGGTTAGACTTAGGGCCTCATTATGACCTTGGCGGGCGGCGGAGGCCGCCCGCCAGGATGCCGCCCTCCAAAATACCGCGCCGCGGTCAAAAGACCGCGGCAGGTATTACGAGTTTTCCCCTGGGTTGGCGGGCGGTTGCTGAAAAAACGCCCGCCAGCCCAGGGGAAAACGACCTTCCCACGAGGATGCCAGTGGGAAGGTGCGACGGGTGCAGTGGCACCCGTCGCGTATTTCAGTGTCTGCAAGGCAGACACTGAAATACTTTGCGGGGCCCTCTTACGGGGCCCCTGCCGTGCCCATGCCATTGGCATGGGCACGGCAGGGGCCCCCAGGGGCCCCGCGACCCCCCCTACCGCCATCCTGTTCATGGCGGCTTTCACGCCATGAACAGGATGGCGGTAGGGGGGGTCAGAATCCTCATGGCTGCGGAGCGCGCTCCGCAGCCATGGAGGATTCAAACGAGCAGCGGAAAGTCAGCGGGAGACCGCTGACTTTCCGCTTCTGACCGCGGCTGAACCGCCGCGGTCAGAATGCTCGTTGGAGCACCGCCAGCCTGTTGGCGGTGCTCCCGTGGTCGGTGGCCGCCAGGGTCAGAATGACCCTCTTAGTCTCCCAGACCGCTGGCGATTCTGCCGCTCAAAATCCAGTAGTCTCATTCGAATAATAAGAGTCTATGCCAACAGAATTGTGCAACCAATACTGAAACCAGTATCGGGGTACAATTCACAGTTGTTAGACACCTCATATTCAGAGTTACCACTGTGAAGCTATATATAGGTATTGACCTATATATAGTGCACACTTATAATGGCGTCCCCACACTCACGAAGTCAGGGAAAATTGGCCTGGATGATGTGGGGGCACCTCTGCTAGTGCAGGGATACCCTCACACACAGGTACTATGCACCTAAACTTCAGGGTCTAAAGGTTAGACATATAAGTGACTTATAAGTGACTTGGTGCAGTGAAAATGACTGTGAAATAGTGCTTACACTATTTCACTCAGGGTGAAATAGCAGTCCTGAAGAAGTGTTTGGATGAGCTCCTTATGGGTGGCAAAAATAAATGCTGCAGCCCATAAGGATCTCCTAGAACCCCAATGCCCTGGGTGCCAAGGTACCATAAACTAGAGATTTATAAGGGGGGTCCAGTATGCCAATTTAGAGTGGAAATCTGGGCCGTCTGTATGTAAGTACAAATTTGTAACCAGAGAGAGCATAAGCACTGGAGTTCTGATTAGCAGGACTCCAGTGACACAGTCAAGCATACTGACTAAATAGTAAAACGTACTGACATGAAGCCACAAACTATGAGCACTAGGGTCCTGACTGGCAGGATCCCAGTGACACAGTAAAAACACACTGGCAAACAGGCAAAAATGGGGGGTAACCATGCTAGAACGAGGCTACTTTCTCACAGTCCCACCCCACATTTCACCAGTGAGTTTCAAAGGTGCAGCCTAGCCCTGCCACAGCATGGAGATGTCCTTATCCTAAATGTCCTGAGTGTATGAGCTGAGTATGACACTGCCTATGCCCATTGTATTCGTGCCCATAGAGTCGCAGAAGGTATTGACCAGTAGCCCCTTAGACAAGTCTGAGTCACAGCGAGTTTGTGACAACTGCTCCGCTACATTGGAGATCTCCTCAGTAAGCACTCCCAGTGCGTTATTCAGAAATGCTGAAATTGTCGTACTGGTTCTGGGCCGTTTGTCAGCCAGATTTGACGGCTCCCTTTTTCTCTTTTGTCCATGTCACTGTTGCAAGAATGTGTACTGACAGGGCAAAAATGGAGGCCAGAAGGCTCCAAAAGACCCGCAGAAAACAGAAACAAATCAATCCCCCACTCACTTTGAGTCAGACATACAGATTTCTTCTACAACTATTAAAAAGTAAAACTAAGTGGGGTGGCCCAGCCTCTTCTGAGCAATGACAAGTGAAGACAGGAGCAGTCTTGGCCAGGTCATTGGACAGGCACATTCCAGATGCATCCCATGCATGTCCTGTGCTATGGGAGGACTAAAGCACTTTTATCACTTTGCCTGTAGGTGGGCAAGGCAATGCAAGTGTGGGTGCCCCCTGGCATGGATCCTGCTGGGCCATGTAGTTTCTGCTGCCCCAGAAACAGACCAGCTCACTTCTCCCACACTATGGGAGGGCTGGAGTGTTTTTAATTCTTCGGTCTCAAGCAGACAGTGCAATACATGTGTCAACGCCTCCTGGCTTGGATCCTGCTGGGGCGTGTATTCCACACTGCCCTAGAAATAGACCGACTCACTTGTTCTGAACTGTGGGTAGGCGGGAGAACTTTTAGCGCTTTGGCAGCAAACGAGTGGGGCAATGCATGTGTTGGCACCTCCACCTGCTGGGCTGTGTAGTCCCCGCTGCCCCAGAAACAGGCGACTCACTTCTGCTGTGCTGCAGGGAGGCTGGTGTGTTTTTAACACTTTGGCAACAGACGATCGTGGCAATGCACATGGCGGTGCCTCTTGATGCAGATCCTGCTGGGATGTGTAGTCCCCACTTCCCCAGAAACAGACGGGCTAATTTCTCCCCAAATACCTATCAATGTTAGTAGATAGGGATTTACATCAAAACCATGGAAGGCATTTCCTTCACACAAAGTAGCTAATAGTAACATATGGTGTTACTTTGCAGTACTTAAGGCCTCTTTCTAATGCAAATCAGGATTTGCTTTGGAAAGTAAATTCCAGTACATGACTTTGGGCAGGGTTTGAGTGATGTTTGTGACATAAACCTGATGAAAATTGTTAGTAAATTTCCCTTGAAACTTTTTTTCAATTAAATCTTACATTTGTTGACATAATTATGATGAAAATCTTCAAATGTTACTAAATTTAATATTATCACCTGACAACATTGTTTATTATTTTATCCAAAGCGTGCAAGTACTTCAGATCTAGATAGGATATCATGTAGTGAAACTTAATCCAATGAAAGCAGAGATTCTGTTTGTGGACCTCAGAATTATCTCAAGAAAAGACGTTTATGGCATACCGACCTCCCTTATAGACATCAACTTATCACCCAGATCCATAAGCTTGTTTTTCAAAGACCCAAAGATCGCATCATTTTAAAGATGAATCATTCCATTTATTGTCTGTTTGGAAATATTTCAATACTTGGCATAGAACAGACTAAGGGGGTCATTCTGACCCTGGCGGTCGGCGGTGAAGCGGCGGTAAGACCGCCAACAGGCTGGCGGTCTTTTTTCATGTATTCTGACCATGGCGGTAAGCCGCCGATTCACCGTTCCGACCGCCATGGCGGTAACGACCGCCGGGCTGGAGACCTGGGTCTCCAGCCCGGCGGTCATCACATACCGCCGGCGGTATTCCAACCCGCCTGACCCCGGCTTACCGCCATGGATTTCATGCGGTTGGGGACCGCCATTCAATCCATGGCGGTAAGCACTATCAGTGCCAGGGAACCCCTTCCCTGGCACTGATAGGGGTCTCCCCCACCCCCAACCCCCACCCCGACTCCCTCCCCTACCCCCCCCACCACCCCTGCCACCACCAAAAGGTTGCAGGACCCCCGTCCCCGATCCCCAACATATACACACACATACACACATACAGGCACGCATTCATGCACATACACACACCCCCCCCCGCATTCATGCACGCATTCATGCACATACACACACCCCCCCGCATTCATGCACGCATTCATGCACATACACACCCCCCCCGCATTCATGCACGCATTCACACGCCCCCTCAATATAAGCACACCCCCATGCACGCACACAACTCACAACACCCCCCCACCCCCCTTCCCTAGCGGACGATCACCTTACCTGTTCCTGGTGATCCTCCGGGAGGGAACGGGCAGCTCCGCCGACACCGTGACGCCAACAGAACACCGCCACAGCGAATCACAGGTCGTGATTCGCTGGGCGGTGTTCTGTTGGCGTGGCGGTGGAGGTGGAGCTACCTCCACTTCCCCGCCTGCCGCCAGTATGGCTGTTGGCGGCTCTTTGTCCGGAAATGGGCGGAGCGCTGCCAACAGTCAGAATGGCCCATGCGGAAGACTGCCAGCACTGGCGGTATTCCGTACGGCGGTCCCTCGGCGGTCTATTGAAAAGACCGCCGAGGTCGGAATGACCCCCTAAGTGCTGGCTTGTACTCTTGCATTGGTTATTCAAAATATTTGATCCTATCCACTTAAAAGTTATCACCATACGTGGAATTATTTCTTAAGACTGCCAAGTAGATGAACTCTTGAAATACAGAATGCAAAATGATGAGTGCAAAAAACAAGGCTCAAATAACAAAGCAGATTCCTTAGCCCCCCATCATCTGCTACCCACTGTGGATCAGAATGAAAGCATCAAAAAGGGAAAACCAGTGAAAGGTGCCCAAGGGGAGAGCAGCACAAGGGATGACGAAACATCAGGCGTGTGGCATCAGAGTTACTTTTTTCCTGAAAAGGCAAATTTGAATCGAACTTTTAGTCAAATTCCAATTAGCACAATTAAGAGAGAAAAGATACCAGTCATAAAAATTGCATATATTCGGTCATTCATTTGTTCATTCATTTATTCATTAATATGCGTGCGTTACATGTGCGCAGCTATACGAGAGAGTGTACACATATTGACGCTCAAAACGAACTAGAAGAGCCTATGGCGCTGTTCTGTCATTTTGTAAAGTATAAAATCAGCCTGTATCATCAGAAAAATATTGCTGTAATGTGTTTTACAAATAAAGCATTTTCATGACATCAAAACATTCTTAATTCAGCAAAGATACAGAATTACAGAGGCCAAGAGCTCAAACCCAAATACTCGACAAAGGACACCAGAAACTTAAACAGAGATGACCTTGCCTTTTGTATGCCAGGATGACCTTACACCCGAGCAAATTGCAAGGAGTGAAATAAAAAAACTGATCATTATAACTAAACTTAGATGGGTACACTGGAGGTAGTAGTTGCACTTCGCCCTCAAAAGGAACAAACACAAAATAACGCACTGTGGGTGCCCTCAACACCTAAAAGGAAAAAGGAAGCCACTAAGACTAGCAGAGAGATCATAAATGTATAGTAAACTGTAAACTTTGCACTTGTATAGCGCACTACTCACCCGTTAGGGTCTCAAGGCACTGTATGCATACTGCTGTGGAACCCCTCCTGGCTTTTTCCCTGTGAGGCACCCACTTCTGGACAGCCCCAGGGTGAAGCCAGGCATCCAAGCGCTGTTGTGGAGATTAAGCAAGCTATTGCCCAGAGTTACAGAGTGGGACCCATTAATTAGGTTAGGCACTGATGTGGGAATTATCTGGTCTAAGGGAATTGAGCCCAAGACCTACTGCGTTGGGAATTGAACCCTGGTCCTGGGCAAGATCTCAGCATCAGTGTTTGCCACTCTAACCACTGTGCCACACTTCTCCACCAATTGCCACACTTCTGTGTCCCTCTGTGACGCACCTAAACAACTGCAGGAAAGAAGAACCAACTACAAAAAGAACATATGGAATGCTGGAGCAGATTTCTTCAGATCCCCAACTAAATAATGCCAAAAATGGCTGAAGAAACTCTTCAAAATTGTCAGAAAACAAACAGGAACCAACAATCCCACCATGTACATGAATACCTCAATACAGTCCTGTGGTGCGTTCTGAATCTTTTTCAAAGAGAAAATATTGGAATTTGAAGAGTCAATCACGATCAACATGGAAACAAAACAGGTGTTCTCCAAATAAACACCTCTTAATACCAACCTTTGAGAAGGATAATTCGCCTAATTATTCCAACGAGGATATGATCTATAATATCATAACGTGAATTAAACTGTGCGTTACAAGGTCGGTCATCCCCTCTACTATCATTAGGGACCTCAGCCAATTAGTTTTCCCATGCTGGACGAAGATTATTAATTCCTTACTAACTCAAGGAAATATCTCAGAATGCCTGAAAATTGGTCAAATAACTCTGATCCTGAAAAGACAGGCCCTCACCTGACAGACTAAAAAATGTGTGTCCAGTCTCAAACAACACATTGAACAGTCCAGCTCGTTTGACAAGTTCCAATCTGGATTCAGATCAGGACGCAGCACGGAAACAGCTATCCTACACAATCTTGTACAGTGCTCTCCAAATCCTTAACCAAAATGAGTTTGCTCACTCATGCTCCTCAATCGGTCTTCAGCATTCAACACAGTCAAACACAGGCTTTTCTAGTAATTGAGGATTCCTGAATGGGGCTACCTGGAAACATGTTAAAATGAGTTACATCTTTTCTCCAAAACCACTCACAATCTATCAAAAATGACAGTTCACTATCTAACAAATCCCCGATTATTAGTCTTGAGTCCTTCTAGGATCCAACTTCTCTCTCACCCACTCTTCAACCGTCATATAGAATGGAGAGTTCAACGACTGACAGAGATACTCAAGCAAAAAAAATGCATTTACCACATGTATCCTGATGACAGCCAGCCATACTTAGAAATTCCCTTTCTGAAGGTCATCATCAGACTTACTCATACTCTAACAAAACCCCCAACCTGTCTAGCATGAAATTATCTCAAATTACACTCCCTGAAAATGGAATTCCTCTTTCCCTCCTGTAGGAGGCTGGACTGGCTTGTAGTGAGTACCAAGGGGTACTTGCACCTTGCACCAGGCCCAGTTATCCCTTATTAGTGTATAGGGTGTCTAGCAGCTTAGGCTGATAGATAATGGTAGCTTAGCAGAGCCGCTTAGGCTGAACTAGGAGACGTGTGAAGCTACTACAGTACCACTTAGTGTCATATGCACAATATCATAAGAAAACACAATACACAGTTATACTAAAAATAAAGGTACTTTATTTTTATGACAATATGCCAAAGTATCTTAGAGTGTACCCTCAGTGAGAGGATAGGAAATATACACAAGATATATATACACAATAGCAAAAATATGCAGTATAGTCTTAGAAAACAGTGCAAACAATGTATAGTTACAATAGGATGCAATGGGGAAACATAGGGATAGGGGCAACACAAACCATATACTCCAAAAGTGGAATGCGAACCACGAATGGACCCCAAACCTATGTGACCTTGTAGAGGGTCGCTGGGACTATTAGAAAATAGTGAGAGTTAGAAAAATAACCCTCCCCAAGACCCTGAAAAGTGAGTGCAAAGTGCACTAAAGTTCCCCTAAGGACAACGAAGTCGTGTTAGAGGAATAATGCAGGAAAGACACAAACCAGCAATGCAACAACGGTGGATTTCCAATCTAGGGTACCTGTGGAACAAGGGGACCAAGTCCAAAAGTCGCAAGCAAGTCGGAGATGGGCAGATGCCCAGGAAATGCCAGCTGCGGGTGCAAAGAAGCTTTGACTGGACAGAAGAAGCTGAGGTTTCTGCAGGAACAAAAAAGGCTAGAGACTTCCCCTTTGGTGGACGGATCCCGCTCGCTGTGGAGAGTCGTGCAGAAGTGTTTTTCCGCCAAAAGGATGCTAACAAGCCTTGCTAGCTGCAAATTGTGCGGTTAGCGTTTTTGGATGCTGCTGGGGCCCAGGAGGGACCAGGAGGTCGCAAAATGGACCTGAAGAGAGAGGGGACGTCGAGCAAGACAAAGAGCCCTCACTGAAGCAGGTAGCACCCGGAGAAGTGCCAGAAACAGGCACTACAAGGATGCGTGAAACAGTGCTCGCCGAAGTTGCACAAAGGAGTCCCACGTCGCCGAAGACCAACTTAGAAAGTCGTGCAACGCAGGTTAGAGTGCCGTGGACCCAGGCTTGGCTGTGCACCAAAGATTTCCGCCGGAAGTGCACAGGGGCCGGAGTAGCTGCAAAGTCGCGGTTCCCAGCAATGCAGCCCAGCGAGGTGAGGCAAGGACTTACCTCCACCAAACTTGGGCTCAAGAGTCACTGGACTGTGGGGGTCACTTGGACAGAGTCGCTGGATTCGAGGGACCTCGCTCGTTGTGCTGAGAGGAGACCCAAGGGACCGGTAATGCAGCTTTTTGGTGCCTGCGGTTGCAGGGGGAAGATTCCGTCGACCCACAGGAGATTTCTTCGGAGCTTCTGGTGCAGAGAGGAGGCAGGCTACCCCCACAGCATGCACAAGCAGGAAAACAGTCGAGAAGGCGGCAGGATCAGCGTTACAGAGTTGCAGTAGTCGTCTTTGCTACTATGTTGCAGGTTTGCAGGCTTCCAGCGCGGTCAGCAGCCGTTTCCTTATCAGAAGGTGAAGAGAGAGATGCAGAGGAACTCGGATGAGCTCTTGCATTCGTTATCTAAAGTTTCCCCAGAGACAGAGACCCTAAATAGCCAGAAAAGAGGGTTTGGCTACCTAGGAGAGAGGATAGGCTACTAACACCTGAAGGAGCCTATCAGCAGGAGTCTCTGACGTCACCTGGTGGCACTGGCCACTCAGAGCAGTCCAGTGTGCCAGCAGCACCTCTGTTTCCAAGATGGCAGAGGTCTGGAGCACACTGGAGGAGCTCTGGACACCTCCCAGGGGAGGTGCAGGTCAGGGGAGTGGTCACTCCCCTTTCCTTTGTCCAGTTTCGCGCCAGAGCAGGGGCTAAGGGGTCCCTGAACCGGTGTAGACTGGCTTATGCAGAATTGGGCACATCTGTGCCCAACAAAGCATTTCCAGAGGCTGGGGGAGGCTACTCCTCCCCTGCCTTCACACCATTTTCCAAAGGGAGAGGGTGTCACACCCTCTCTCAGAGGAAGTTCTTTGTTCTGCCATCCTGGGCCAGGCCTGGCTGGACCCCAGGAGGGCAGCTGCCTGTCTGAGGGGTTGGCAGCAGCAGCAGCTGCAGTGAAACCCCAGGAAGGGCAGTTTGGCAGTACCAGGGTCTGTGCTACAGACCACTGGGATCATGGGATTGTGCCAACTATGCCAGGATGACATAGAGGGGGCAAGTCCATGATCATAGACATGTTACATGGCCATATTCGGAGTTACCATTGTGAAGCTACATATAGGTAGTGACCTATATGTAGTGCACGCGTGTAATGGTGTCCCCGCACTCACAAAGTTCAGGGAATTGGCTCTGAACAATGTGGGGGCACCTTGGCTAGTGCCAGGGTGCCCTCACACGAAGTAACTTTGCACCTAACCTTTACCAGGTAAAGGTTAGACATATAGGTGACTTATAAGTTACTTAAGTGCAGTGTAAAATGGCTGTGAAATAACGTGGACGTTATTTCACTCAGGCTGCAGTGGCAGGCCTGTGTAAGAATTGTCAGAGCTCCCTATGGGTGGCAAAAGAAATGCTGCAGCCCATAGGGATCTCCTGGAACCCCAATACCCTGGGTACCTCAGTACCATATACTAGGGAATTATAAGGGTGTTCCAGTAAGCCAATGTAAATTGGTAAAAATGGTCACTAGCCTGTTAGTGACAATTTGGAAAGAAATGAGAGAGCATAACCACTGAGGTTCTGATTAGCAGAGCCTCAGTGAGACAGTTAGTCACTACACAGGTAACACATTCAGGCACACTTATGAGCACTGGGGCCCTGGGTTACCAGGGTCCCAGTGACACATACAACTAAAACAACATATATACAGTGAAAAATGGGGGTAACATGCCAGGCAAGATGGTACTTTCCTACACAACCCCCCCCCCAAACGAAGGACAATAAGACTAGCCATGACCTGATGAGTCTTCATTGTCTAACTGGAAATATCTGGAGAGTCCATCTGCATTGGAGTGGCTACTCCCAGGTCTATGTTCCACTGTATAGTCCATTCCCTGTAGGGATATGGACCACCTCAACAATTTAGGATTTTCACCTTTCATTTGTTTTAGCCAAAGTAGAGGTTTGTGGTCTGTCTGAACAATGAAGTGAGTGCCAAACAGGTATGACCTCAACTTCTTCAGAGCCCAGACCACAGCAAAGGCCTCCCTCTCAATGGCAGACCAACGCTTTTCTCTAGGGGTCAACCTTCTACTAATAAAAGCAACAGGTTGATCCTGGCCCTCAGAATTAAGTTGTGATAGGTCTGCCCCTACTCCTAATTCAGATGCATCAGTTTGGACATAGAATTTTTTAGAGTAACAAGGGCTTTTCAGGACAGGTGCAGAGCACATGGCCTGCTTCAGCTCCTCAAATGCTTTCTGACAGTTTGCTGTCCATAATACCTTTTTAGGCATTTTCTTGGATGTGAGGTCATTAAGAGGGGCTGCAATGGAGCCATAGTTCTTAATGAACCTCCTGTAATACCCAGTGAGGCCTAGGAAGGCTCTCACCTGAGTCTGAGTGGTAGGGGGAACCCAATCAATAATAGTTTGGATTTCCCCCTGAAGTGGTGCAATCTGTTCCCCACCAACAAGGTGTCCCAGATAAACCACCTTACCCTGCCCTATCTGGCACTTTGAAGCCTTGATAGTGAGGCCTGCCTTTTGCAGGGCCTCCAAAACTTTCCATAGGTGGACCAGGTGATCATCCCAGCTGGAGCTAAAGACAGCTATATCGTCCAAATATGCTGCACTGAAAGCTTCCAGCCCTTGCAGGACTGTGTTCACCAACCTCTGAAAAGTGGCAGGTGCATTTTTCAAACCAAAAGGCATTACAGTAAACTGGTAATGTCCTCCAATGGTAGAAAATGCAGTCTTAGGTTTAGCATCTTCTGATAATTTGATCTGCCAATACCCTGCAGTCAAATCAAAAGTGCTTAGATACTTGGCAGATGCCAGTGTATCTATAAGCTCATCTGCCCTGGGTATAGGGTGAGCATCAGTTTTGGTTACCAAGTTGAGACCTCTATAGTCTACACAAAACCGCATTTCTTTCTTTCCATCTTTAGAATTGGGTTTTGGTACCAGTACCACAGGAGAAGCCCATGGACTGTCAGAGTGCTCAACCACTCCTAGTTCCAACATTTTCTGAACTTCTTGCTTTATGCAGTCCCTGACATGGTCAGGCTGCCTATAGATCTTACTTTTGACAGGTAAACTGTCTCCAGTATCTATAGTGTGCTCACACCAAGAAGTGGTGCCTGGCACAGTAGAGAAGAGTTCTGAAAATTGTCCTAGGAGATTTATGCAATTATCTTTCTGCTCAGCAGTAAGACAATCAGCCAAAACTACACCTTCCACAAGAGCATCTTGTTCTGTGGAAGAGAAGAGATCAGGTAGAGGATCACTGTCTTCTTCCTGTCCCTCATCAGTTGCCATGAGCAGGGTGAGATCAGCCCTGTCATAGTAGGGTTTCAGGCGGTTGACATGGAGCACCCTAAGGGGACTCCTGGCAGTGCCTAAGTCAACTAAATAGGTGACTTCTCCCTTCTTTTCAACAATTGTGTGGGGTCCACTCCATTTATCTTGGAGTGCTCTTGGGGCCACAGGCTCCAAGACCCACACTTTCTGCCCTGGTTGGTACTGAACCAAAACAGCCTTCTGATCATGCCATTGCTTCTGGAGCTCTTGGCTGGCCTGAAGGTTTTTACTGGCCTTTTTCATGTACTCAGCCATCCTTGATCTGAGGCCAAGTACATAATCCACAATATCCTGCTTAGGAGCTTTTAAAGGTTGTTCCCAACCCTCCTTTACAAGTGTGAGTGGACCCCTAACAGGGTGTCCAAAAAGAAGTTCAAAGGGGCTGAAGCCCACTCCTTTCTGGGGTATCTCCCTGTAGGCAAAAAGGAGGCATGGTAGAAGGATATCCCATCTCCTGCGGAGTTTTTCAGGGAGACCCATAATCATGCCTTTGAGAGTTTTATTAAATCTCTCCACCAGTCCATTTGTTTGTGGATGATAGGGTGTTGTGAACTTGTACGTTACACCACACTCCTTCCACATGGCCTTTAAGTATGCAGACATGAAATTGCCTCCTCTGTCTGATACTACTTCCTTTGGGAAGCCCACCCTGGAAAATATTCCCAGGAGGGCCTTTGCCACTGCAGGAGCTGTAGTGGTCCTTAAAGGAATAGCTTCAGGATATCTTGTGGCATGGTCCACTACCACCAAGATAAACCTATTGCCTGAAGCAGTAGGAGGGTCAAGGGGGCCAACTATGTCAACCCCTACCCTTTCAAAGGGAACCCCAACCACAGGCAGTGGGATAAGGGGTGCCTTTGGGGTGCCACCTGTCTTGCCACTGGCTTGACAGGTTTCACAGGACTTACAAAATTCCTTTGTGTCCTCAGACATTCTAGGCCAATGAAACAGGGGAACAAGCCTGTCCCAAGTTTTCATTTGTCCTAGATGCCCAGCTAAGGGAATGTCATGTGCCAGTGTTAGGAGGAACTTTCTGTACTCCTGAGGAATCACTAATCTCCTGGCAGCTCCAGGTTTAGGATCCCTATGCTCAGTGTACAAGAGGTTGTCCTCCCAGTAAACTCTGTGAGAGTCACTGACATCCCCATTAGCCTGTTTGACAGCTTGCTGTCTGAGACCCTCTAATGTGGGACAGGTTTGCTGTGCCACACTCAGCTCCTCTCTGGCAGGCCCCCCTTCACCCAAGAGCTCAGCAGTGTCTGCTTCCAGCTCCTCTGGTGTAGGTTCTGCACAGGGAGGGAATTCTTCTTCCTCAGAAGTAGAATCCACTGTAGAGGGAGGGATAGTAGGAAGTGGTTTGCTTCTACTAGCCCTAGCTTTAGGGAGCACTTGGTCCATTGTTCCAGGATCCAAGCTTCCCTGTCCTTTTTGCTTTTTGGCCTGAGCCCTTGTCAAAGCAAAAATATGCCCTGGGATGCCCAGCATTGCTGCATGGGCCTCCAACTCCACATCTGACCAAGCTGATGTCTCCAAATCATTCCCTAATAGACAGTCTACAGGTAATTCTGAAGCTACCACAACTTTCTTTGGACCAGTTACCCCCACCCAGTTGAGATTTACAACAGCCATGGGGTGGCTTTGTGTTATGTTGTGAGCATCGGTTACTTGGTACTGGTGTCCAAGTATGTGTTGTTCAGGGTGTACCAGTTTCTCAATCACCATTGTGACACTGGCACCTGTGTCCATGTAGGCCTGGACCTCAACACCATTTATTAGGGTTAGTTGCTTGTACTTCTCCAAGTTATGGGGGCAAGCAACCAAAGTGGCTAAATCAATAGCCCCTTCAGAGACTAAAGTAGCCTCTGTGGTCTCCCTAATCAGACCAACCCCAACTAAATTACCAAAAGTGAGCCCAGCTACTCCCTTGGATTGGCTATTAGTAGGTTTGCTCCCACCACTACTGCTATTAGTAGGGACACTAGGTGTAGCAGTAGGGGTTGTAGTGGTAGGAGCTGTGGTGCCTTTCTTTGGACAACTGGGATCTGTTGTCCAATGGCCTTTTATTTTACATAAATAGCACCATGGTTTCTTTTCCTTGTTCTGATTAAAGGAGGATTTGGACCCACCACCCCCACCAGAGTGTTTTTGTGGGCCTGATGAAGACTCATTTGTAGATTTGTCCCCACCCTTGTCAGAAGACTTACCATCCTTCTTTTTGTTGCCATCTTTGTCACCCCCTGTATGAACTTTTCTGTTCACTCTTGTTCTGACCCATTTGTCTGCCTTCTTTCCCAATTCTTGGGGAGAGGTCAGATCAGAGTCCACCAAGTACTGGTGCAACAAATCAGACACACAATTATTAAGAATATGCTCTCTCAGGATCAAGTTATACAGGCTGTCATAATCAGTAACTTTACTGCCATGTAACCACCCCCCCAAGGCCTTCACTGAATGGTCAATGAAATCAACCCAGTCTTGTGAAGACTCCTTTTTGGTCTCTCTGAACTTTATCCTGTACTGTTCAGTGCTTAAGCCATAACCATCCAGGAGTGCATTCTTAAGAACTTGGAAATTATTAGCATCATTTTCTTTCACAGTAAGGAGCCTATCCCTACCTTTTCCACTAAATGATAGCCATAGGATAGCAGCCCACTGCCTTTGAGGGACATCCTGTACAACACAGGCCCTCTCAAGTGCAGCAAACCACTTGTTAATGTCATCCCCCTCCTTATAAGGGGGAACTATCTTGTGCAGATTCCTGGAATCATGCTCTTTTGCAGGATGACTATGGAGAATACTGCTGCTGCCACCATGGGTATCTAAACCCAACTTCTGTCTTTCCTTCTCTAATTCAAAAGACTGTCTATCCAAATCCAGCTGTTGCTTTTTAAGCTTCAGTCGGGTTTGTTCCACCCTCAACTTATTGAGTTCCCTCTCTAACATTCTGTCATCAGGGTTGGTGGGAGGGACATTCCTAGAAACAGAGCTATGATGGGAATGAACAGAAGGAGACCTGTCCCTTACAGAAGCCACCCTAACAGCTTGGTTAACAGAAACATTACTACCAGTATGGTGAGAATAAATGCTTTTGCTATGATGTGAGACAACACTATTTATATGGTGTGGCTCATCATCATTACCATCTATGCTAGATTGTCTAGTAATGGGCAGGCTAGGAAGTTTCTTTCCTGAATCTTTTCCTGGGGGAGTCCCTGAATCAGATTGAGAACTATTAGGTACTTTTTCAACAGATGAGGCACCTATGGCCTTATCCTGTTCTCTAAGCATGTTAAGTAACAGTTCCAAGGAAGGATTCTTCCCTACACTCAAACCTCTCTCTATACAGAGACTCCTTGCTCTTTTCCAGCTAAGGTTGTCATATGCAAGTTTGGACAGATCAACACTTTGGCCTGTGCCAGACATTTTTAGAGAGAGTTAAAGTGATAGAAAAAGAGAAAAAAGTTTTCAGAACTTTTTGGAAAGACAGAAAAAAACTTTTTAAACTTTTAAGAACTTTTTTGAAAGTTTAGAGGTACTTTTCAGCACTTAGAAAAGAGTGAAAAGAGGAAATGCAAAACTTTTTGGCTATGTGTATATACACTGACCTTGTTTTGTATATTTTTCTCTTATGAAAAGTACAATGACAAGAGTGGTAAGTAGTCTCAAGCACTTATCCCACCACTGCACAACCAATGTAGGAGGCTGGACTGGCTTGTAGTGAGTACCAAGGGGTACTTGCACCTTGCACCAGGTCCAGTTATCCCTTATTAGTGTATAGGGTGTCTAGCAGCTTAGGCTGATAGATAATGGTAGCTTAGCAGAGCCGCTTAGGCTGAACTAGGAGACGTGTGAAGCTACTACAGTACCACTTAGTGTCATATGCACAATATCATAAGAAAACACAATACACAGTTATACTAAAAATAAAGGTACTTTATTTTTATGACAATATGCCAAAGTATCTTAGAGTGTACCCTCAGTGAGAGGATAGGAAATATACACAAGATATATATACACAATAGCAAAAATATGCAGTATAGTCTTAGAAAACAGTGCAAACAATGTATAGTTACAATAGGATGCAATGGGGAAACATAGGGATAGGGGCAACACAAACCATATACTCCAAAAGTGGAATGCGAACCACGAATGGACCCCAAACCTATGTGACCTTGTAGAGGGTCGCTGGGACTATTAGAAAATAGTGAGAGTTAGAAAAATAACCCTCCCCAAGACCCTGAAAAGTGAGTGCAAAGTGCACTAAAGTTCCCCTAAGGACAACGAAGTCGTGTTAGAGGAATAATGCAGGAAAGACACAAACCAGCAATGCAGCAACGGTGGATTTCCAATCTAGGGTACCTGTGGAACAAGGGGACCAAGTCCAAAAGTCACAAGCAAGTCGGAGATGGGCAGATGCCCAGGAAATGCCAGCTGCGGGTGCAAAGAAGCTTCGACTGGACAGAAGAAGCTGAGGTTTCTGCAGGAACAAAAAGGGCTAGAGACTTCCCCTTTGGTGGACGGATTCATCTTGCTGTGTAGAGTCGTGCAAAAGTATTTTCCCGCCGAAAGGACGCTAACAAGCCTTGCTAGCTGCAAATCGTGCGGTTAGCGTTTTTGGATGCTGCTGGGGCCCAGGAGGGACCAGGAGGTCGCAAATTGGACCTGAAGAGAGAGGGGACGTCGAGCAAGACAAAGAGCCCTCACTAAAGCAGGTAGCACCCGGAGAAGTGCCAGAAACAGGCACTACGAGGATGCGTGAAACGGTGCTCGCCGAAGTTGCAGAAAGGAGTCCCACGTCGCCGGAGACCAACTTAGAAAGTCGTGCAATGCAGGTTAGAGTGCCGTGGACCCAGACTTTGTTGTGCACCAAGGATTTCCGCCGGAAGTGCACAGGGGCCGGAGTAGCTGCAAAGTCGCGGTTCCCAGCAATGCAGCCCAGCAAGGTGAGGCAAGGACTTACCTCCACCAAACTTGGGGGTCACTTGGACAGAGTTGCTGGATTCGAGGGACCTCGCTCGTTGTGCTGAGAGGAGACCCAAGGGACCGGTAATGCAGCTTTTTGGTGCCTGCGGTTGCAGGGGGAAGATTCCGTCGACCCACGGGAGATTTCTTCGGAGCTTCTGGTGCAGAGAGGAGGCAGGCTACCCCCACAGCATGCACAAGCAGGAAAACAGTCGAGAAGGCGGCAGGATCAGCGTTACAGAGTTGCAGTAGTCGTCTTTGCTACTATGTTGCAGGTTTGCAGGCTTCCAGCGCGGTCAGCAGCCGTTTCCTTATCAGAAGGTGAAGAGAGAGATGCAGAGGAACTCGGATGAGCTCTTGCATTCGTTATCTAAAGTTTCTCCAGAGACAGAGACCCTAAATAGCCAGAAAAAAGGGTTTGGCTACCTAGGAGAGAGGATAGGCTACTAACACCTGAAGGAGCCTATCAGCAGGAGTCTCTGACGTCACCTGGTGGCACTGGCCACTCAGAGCAGTCCAGTGTGCCAGCAGCACCTCTGTTTCCAAGATGGCAGAGGTCTGGAGCACACTGGAGGAGCCCTGGACACCTCCCAGGGGAGGTGCAGGTCAGGGGAGTGGTCACTCCCCTTTCCTTTGTCCAGTTTCACGCCAGAGCAGGGGCTAAGGGGTCCCTGAACCGGTGTAGACTGGCTTATGCAGAATTGGGCACATCTGTGCCCAACAAAGCATTTCCAGAGGCTGGGGGAGGCTACTCCTCCCCTGCCTTCACACCATTTTCCAAAGGGAGAGGGTGTCACACCCTCTCTCAGAGGAAGTTCTTTGTTCTGCCATCCTGGGCCAGGCCTGGCTGGACCCCAGGAGGGCAGCTGCCTGTCTGAGGGGTTGGCAGCAGCAGCAGCTGCAGTGAAACCCCAGGAAGGGCAGTTTGGCAGTACCAGGGTCTGTGCTACAGACCACTGGGATCATGGGATTGTGCCAACTATGCCAGGATGACATAGAGGGGGCAATTCCATGATCATAGACATGTTACATGGCCATATTCGGAGTTACCATTGTGAAGCTACATATAGGTAGTGACCTATATGTAGTGCACGCGTGTAATGGTGTCCCCGCACTCACAAAGTTCAGGGAATTGGCTCTGAACAATGTGGGGGCACCTTGGCTAGTGCCAGGGTGCCCTCACACGAAGTAACTTTGCACCTAACCTTTACCAGGTAAAGGTTAGACATATAGGTGACTTATAAGTTACTTAAGTGCAGTGTAAAATGGCTGTGAAATAACGTGGACGTTATTTCACTCAGGCTGCAGTGGCAGGCCTGTGTAAGAATTGTCAGAGCTCCCTATGGGTGGCAAAAGAAATGCTGCAGCCCATAGGGATCTCCTGGAACCCCAATACCCTGGGTACCTCAGTACCATATACTAGGGAATTATAAGGGTGTTCCAGTAAGCCAATGTAAATTGGTAAAAATGGTCACTAGCCTGTTAGTGACAATTTGGAAAGAAATGAGAGAGCATAACCACTGAGGTTCTGATTAGCAGAGCCTCAGTGAGACAGTTAGTCACTACACAGGTAACACATTCAGGCACACTTATGAGCACTGGGGCCCTGGGTTACCAGGGTCCTAGTGACACATACAACTAAAACAACATATATACAGTGAAAAATGGGGGTAACATGCCAGGCAAGATGGTACTTTCCTACACCTCCCCACCCCAACCCACAGCTCCAGATGAATCGATCACCTAGATACCCTCAATAGCACCAGCTATCATCAAATCAACGAAGTCCCTTGGAAACATGTGGGTAAATACCTTACCAGGCAAGCACACATAAGCACATCCACTTGGAGTGAGGTACAATAACTCAACCTAACCAGGAAGGTGATGCCATTAATCCCACCTCCAGATTACTACAATGCAGTACAATCACTCGTCCAGGCTTGTCTATGTTAATTCAACCCTGACAGGTTTAACAAAATCACAGAAAGGGGACCTTTAACACAGGGGCAATACTGATAACATGAACAAGACGTGTTGGCCGTATTACACTCTCTCTCAAGTATCTCCACTGACTCTCTTTTGGAGCCAGAATCCAGATGAAAATTGTGAGACTAATGCACAAAGCTGTGGCTAATGATTCGGGATGTACCCTAAGCAAAACTCACAATCTCACAAGGTAGCTGTTCCTTAAGGAGTTCAAAATACCTACGACTGGAACAGCCGATTTTCAGAACATTCAAGACTTGCCCTGGGCCCTTCTCTGGTTCTGCCCTGAGTATATGGATTTTTCTCCCCCCGAGATTCGAATGAACCCTTTAACCGTAGCTTTCAGGAAAGAGGTTAAAAGGCTGCTACTAAGCAGATTCCTGACACCCTCCTACTGATACGCAGTAGTCTTATGCCTAGCGACTATAAACCTTTTGTCCTTGGACGATGTTTTCAATTTAACAGATGCGGATTTTTCTATGTGCAGCACTGTGATATCCTTGAGTCCTGTTAACGCTTTATAAAACTCTTTACATAAATAAAATAAATAAAAGGCGTTTTACAAAATTAGACCAGTTTTGAATGGTAAATGTAATTAAATTTATTAGCAAACACTGGCAAGGAATGGTTTTGAGTTTTATCGTTAACTTGTAACATTGTTGTAAAATCTCAAGGAAACATAGATCATTTATTTTTAACAAAACGCCTGTATTTTGTACGTCTAATAAAGCGTTCCTTGTTTTAAAATTTAAATATATGGCTGGGGTTGACATTTATTAATTTGGCACATGGTGAAAGTGGTCACATCCTTTTCTCTCATGTTGTTGTTGGGAGATGAAGTGCCTTTGCCTTCCCAGAATAAGAATTTGGCCAGCATTTTCTGAGTGGGCAGCTGGCAAACCCATCTGCAGATTCCTTCATTTAAAAAAAGGCAGTCACGTAATGTAACCTAAATTTGATGTAAGGAGTACAGTACATTTTTGCTCCAGGGAATGCCAGGACAATCTCTTCAGTGTTCAAGTTATAAACAGTTATTGCCAATATACAATTAATTTTACTTCATGGGTGATTTTGCTGTGGAACAATGCTTTGTCTAAATTCATCTGCTCTTCACTTCTCGTTTTTCGAGTTCTACATCCTTCAAACGATGTTTCTTCCCTACATGAGATTCAAGATACCTGCCAAGTTTCACGCAACTCATCTTAAAATCAATAATGGGGGCAGCCTCTTCACTAAGAAGCCGTGCGCCTACTAGTGAAACCTGAAAGCAAAGGCATGTCTCCTTCTAGCCACAGAAAGCACCACAGAGCCTTAGTGGTGTGGGTGCTGACCAGGAGGCCTAATTTACAGATATGTATGGGTAGGATGGTTTAACTGATGTACACAAGATCTGATGTGTATACTGAAATTCCCTCATCCAGATTTGCAGGCAGGTTTGGCAAAAATTGCCACCAGCAGACCAGTACTAAAACAATGTACTGTATGATTAGCAGTAGGGTAGATGGAATTTCTGTAATGCTGAAAGAGAACAACACTGCAAATTTCTGTGAACACCCGGTTGCCCATAATTTAGTAAACATTCCCAAACAATTTGCAGGGCCTTTCTCTGCCTGGAAAGTTACTAAAAACATGTAAAGTTAAGGGCTTTCTAGATTGAAAAGGAAAAATGAACACCTCCATATTTCATGCAGCTATGTATGAAGCACTTGCATAAAGAGAGCAATGTTTTTCCCCTGCATAAAAAAGAATTGTGAGAAATTGGGTTGTTAGTCGAAAGGGGTCGAAGCCGCACTCAGCCAACAAACACAATCCTTGTCAGTGTAAGCCACAAAAAGTCATTAAGTTAAGTTGAACTAAAGCCTTTGGTAGCTTGGGGCTAACATAGAGACATTGTGCAAAGTACTTATGCAGTACACAAAACAGTTGAGAGAGCGTAGCTTATATAATCTATTTTTACATGAAATGTTTATGAATTAATGTGTAATAATGCAACGGGGAGTGGCCACCAATATATATGTGGACTAATAATGATAACTAAAATGTTTATGAATTATTATACTGAATAAGTTTCTACTAATTGTTAATAATTGCATTATTGAATTTGTGCTAAAATCATTGTAGGCCTTAAGTTAGCATGAGCTGAAGCCTAGCTGCTTGGCTCTCATATTAAATGCATTTTCCTATCTTGCAGTGTTCTGACTCACAAAAGGACATGACCTCTTGTTTTCCTCAAACTAGAAGCTGAATGTAACCATAGCAGATCCGTTCTCACAAATTCTTCATTGCTTGTAGGGTGATATTAGACAAAATGCAACAGTGTAGATTAATGTAATATACAAGGTCATTCAAACCGGTGAAGACAATAGAGCTACTGACCAAAAGATGTGCAAAGAATTACAGAAAGATGAAATCATACCGGACGTTCAATCTCTGAAGACATCGAACGGGAGAACCAATGAGAAGCTTGTAAAATAATATGGGGTGAAAGATTAATGACATAATTTGTTTTTCCATTGGGTAAAGATAGTGGGATATAACCACGGACCAATCAAATAATAGGGGAATATACAATGAAAAAGGGATAAAAAGCCATGACACAGGGAGCCATTTAGGTGGGGTAGGGAATGCTATTGATTTTATCCAGAAACTTTGTGACTCTGTTTGGTGACTTACTTTGGTTTACTTAAACCATCCTCGTCCTTTGATTACCCATTTAAACTTTACCTCCTTATGAGGGAAGTGCCCATTTTGCCCCGGAGCTGAGTTCTGACTGATGGCGATTTGACTGATGTCCTGAAGACGAAGACTGAACCTGTACGCTGACCTAAACCTTGGAGGGTAATTATGACAATGCATTTCTGATTTGTCTGATTGCTTTTCCTTTCTAGGTACCAACTGCTTACTTTTGACAGATACCATAGTTAGATGTTTTTCAAATTGGTGTTCTAAATTGTTCTGCATGAAGCCCAACATGCCAATGCTAATCAGTGGTTAGGATAGGGGTTCACTAAACTGACGCAAATAAACAAACAACCAAATCTATGCTTTGTTGAACTGACGCGTTATTGACACTATGCTAAATTGATTTATGTTTACGCCGTGTTATGTTTTGATGTTTGTGATTCTCGCCTTAATTAAATCTTATCAAAATTGCCATGTCGTGACTATGCTATTGTGTTTCTTGGTTTTGAGATTAACACATCTGCTTTTAGAATTGTAAACAATAGGGAATAAAACTCATAAAATTCTACTAAACTGGTGTGGTTATTCATGGCTTCAAGGTCATGGTAGTGTTTTGAATTGATTAATGACTTTGACTAAAGTGAATTGTATCATTATGATAAATATTGATGACATTTTTGACGTATTGATTGACATATTGATTAGCTATCTCGTCCTAAGGTGTCTCTCAACTGGGTCAAAAGATTCATTGGCCTAAAACGA
Organism: Pleurodeles waltl; assembly: GCF_031143425.1. Classification (NCBI taxonomy): domain Eukaryota; kingdom Metazoa; phylum Chordata; class Amphibia; order Caudata; family Salamandridae; genus Pleurodeles; species Pleurodeles waltl. The sequence goes on from NC_090446.1 coordinate 802,533,904, forward strand.
GTCCTGATGTGCAATAAATTATCATAAAGGGACGCATTAACACAGTAATAAAGTGAAAACACAAGAATAAATAAAATTATACCAGAAAACTAAAAATTCAATCAGTAGAAACTGAGACATTGATTTTGAAAGTCCTAAGTAAAAAAAGCACCACAAAGCAGACAGTGCCAACTGTGGTCATCTGTTTGCGATTGACCGGGACAAAGTCACAAGTTCTGGTCGACCACAAAGGAGCGGAGGCCGGGTACCATACTAAGTGTGGCCTGCTGGGAGTTGCACCTTTATGTCCTTGGTGTTGATATGACAGGTTCTGCATTAGTATATGCTGTGCTGCATTGGGGTCAGTGAAGTCACCTCATGAGCTGTGATATGCTGCGATGTAAGGGCCTTTGTGGGTTGCATTGCATTGCATTGATTCAGGTGAATCCCCCGAACAGGAGCTGTGATGAGTTGTGATGTCAAGTCCTGCGTCTGGTTCCCTGAGCAAAGGCAAGCACCAGGGCTCAGGCAGGAAAATGTTAACTTTCCACAAATGCCATTTTCAAAATTATCATTAAAAATTGGACTTTACCATTAAAGTATTTTTTAAATTACAATAACTTTAAATGTAGGCATAATTTATCTGTTTGCTCACAATCTGACGTTAGCACTTATTAACTGAAATACCGTAACCCAATGTTAGCCCATGAGCGAGATAGGCATTACAATGGTGAAAAACGATTTTAGGAGTTTTTCACTGTCAGGGCATATCAAACTTAAGCATACATGCCCTACCTTTTAATTAAACACTACGCAGAAAACTCTAGATATGGTTAGGGCCTAACTTAGGGAGTGACATCTGTTTAAATAAGGAAGGCTTAGGCCTGGCAGAAGATTAATTTTACTAGACCAAAATGTCAGTTTAAAACTACACTACAAGCTGTAGTGGCAGGCCTGATACATGTTTTAAAAGGCTACTTTAGTGGGTAGCACAATACGTGCTGCAGACCACTAGCAGCATTTAATTTCCAGGCCCTGGGTACATGAAGTACCATTTTCTAAGGATGTATAAGTACATTAAATATGCCAATTACAAGTAGGCCAATTTTATCATGTTTAAGGGAGAGAACACATGCATACTTTAGCACTGATTAGCAGGAGTATGGTGTACAGAGTCCTAATGCTAACAAAAATGCTGCAGCCCCTCAATCTGATGCCTCCATTACCTTTGGGTGGGTAAACTATCAAAGGATCCTAATTTTGTTAAACATCTACATGAAACGACTCCCATCCTTTCTGGCTACCCTTCAGATAATATTACATTTTTTATTAAATGTATTTTGGATACAGCCAAAGGTATCGTGCCCACCATTCCTGCCAGAAAATCAACTAAATCATTTAAATCTAACCCCTCAGCTCCTTGGTTCAATTTGACACTGTAAGAGCAGCACTTCGTTGTAAGCAGCTTGAAAGAAAATAGTGTTCAGCTTATGACTTAGAAGATCTGCACTATTTAGATCAGAGCTACAATCTCATCACAAACAAATTAAGGCTGCTAAAAAGGCCTATTTTACCACACTAATTGATCAAAAGGCTATTTTTGTAATGTCTAATGCCTTTGTAAAACCTACAGCATTATCACTGCAGATTCCTTCTTCCCAAGTTTTATGTGACCAGATTCCGTCCTTCTTTTGTGTACAAGGTACAGTCCATTAACAATGATTAAATGGTTTTGATCCCTCCCTCATCTAGTCTCGTAAGAGATCATTTATTGAATAAAGGATGTGATATTTTAGGAACTTTTCACAAAATTTTACTTGTCCAATCTTGCCAGGTGATTTTAATTTGTAAATCTGAATTTCCTAAGGATCCCTGTTCCCCTCACATCCTGCATAAGGTGGTAGACACATAAAATCCACTGATAAACCAAATATTGAATAACTCTCTGAAAACTGCAAAGGTCACATTGGAATGGAAACTGGCGGTGGTTAAACCCCTGAAGAAAAAGCTTTATTTAGATTCCTCCATCTAATCGACCTTATGCATCTCATTGTTACCTGCTTTAGGTATGATAATTGAAAAATTGGTGAATAGCCAACTAATTGCTTTTATAGAAAGTGCAAAAGTGCTGCACCCTGGGCAATCATCATTCTATGGAATCAACCCTAGTGAAAGTCGCTGATACATTAAAACTGACATTGGACGAGAGAGAAAATGCTGTATTGATCTTATTAGGACTGTCTGCAGCATTCAACACCGTCTCTCATGAAACTCATGAAACTATTCTTCAGCGTATCAGAGATTATAAAACTGTTGGATTTGCATTTTCTTGACTAAAGTCATTCCTTACCAACAGAAGAGAGATGGTTAAGCTAGGGCTGTGCTTTTCCTTCATTCATTGTTACACCTGGTGTTCCCCAGGGCTCTTCTTTGAGTCCTGTTTTATTCAATATAGGTATGCCTCCTTTAATTTCCTTAATCTCTTCTTTTGGAATAGACACTGTAATTTATGCCAATGATACCCAGTTGATAAGATCATTGGATAAATCCTCACTGGGTTTAGCGAAGACTCTCAAAAACTATTTAACCGCTACCTTTCACTGGATGCTTACCAACCACCTAAAATGTAATACAGATAAAACTGAGATAATGATTTTCAGCAAATTCAATGATTTTGTGTCCTCACAATGGTGGCCTGATGCCAGGTCTCCCCCTTCCCAATTTTGGAGCAATAATCCGGTGACGACAACACAAGTTGGGAGGAATGCCACAGCAAGGATATCAGGTCTAATAAGAACATAAAATATTATTTTGCACATTTGTACCAAATGCCCTTCAAAGGATTGTCGATCACATAGGTAGTCTGCTGGAGTATGCAAAGAGAGCAAGATATACACAAAAATCTATGGTTTGCATAGATTTAAAAGTGAATTTTTGCTGAGAAGAATGAAACACGAGCCCATTTAGATAAATCATAGACGTACACGTACAATGCAAAAATGTCAATATTTTTTGTGAATCCGGCCACAAATTATGCTCTGAGAGCTTGATACTTATCAAAACAATTAAGCTATAGTTGCACAAAAGACTGTAGCAAAGCAAGCTATCAAGCTTCCAGCTCAGGGCCCACAAGCAATGTCAAATGTGAGTTTTCTTGAGTTCCCCACATACCAGGATACTGGTACATGGAGAGTAATGGAAAGGTGGTCTCCCTGACTTTAACTCAGATACATGACAAAGGGTTAGTTTTGGGGTACAGTACAACATACATATCACAGTGCAAAAAAGTTTGAGATATGCAGCTTGGTTTTGAGTTCTTGTAATGCCTCAAACTGGAATTATATCAGTTAATACAAATATATGTTCATAAAAAAACGAAGGTCTGACAGTCAACAGTTCACAAATAAAATGCACAATAAAATAGGTAGCGCAACCTTGTAGTTCATAAGATGATTATAAACACTGATCTTTTGTGATCACTATAAAGTCTAAATAAAGTTCTCAATACAAGAACTAACGGCCAGATTTAGTAAATTTTGAAGCCCATGCTGTGTCACTTTAGAAATGTAGGGATGCACAGTATTTACTCAAATATGGTGCACCCCTGTGTTTCCCCCTGCACTGGCGCTAAATTTAGCTGCCAGCATCAAGACAGGCATCCCTGCGACGGTGCATTCGATCATGGGTAAAGTACCTGCAAAATGTAAAAAAAAGTCCACTTTTGTAAGCTCAAAAGATAAATGTACTGCAAGCTGTGTTTCCCCATAATGGACCTCAAGATAAACACAGAATTTTCACTATGCTCTTGCCATTTGGGTTGGTTCCCGCATTGGCTAATTGCAACATTTGGGGCATAGTATTTGCAACGCTCTACACTACTGCACATGGTACACCAACACTTGTCAATCTTCCGGAGGTGTTAAAACAAATTCAAGATGGATATGGGTCTACCCAGGCCCTGTATTTGGGGATGCAATTAATGGGCAACTTTGCCACAGTGTCCTCAATAATACTAAGTAACCTCAAAGGTGAAGCAGTAACACTAGTAGTACGCATGCTGCTCCCAGATGTTTCTGTACAGGATCAAGACCGCAAGCCATTAAAAATTATTGCTGAAACCTATTTAAGTATAGGTTGAGATAGTTTTGGAGCCACAGCGAATAGACCACAACTATGGGGTAAATCCAGTAAGGATTCTACCAAAAATGTAACTGAGGGTTCTATAAAATGCTAGGATAAACAAAAATAAACATTTCAAAAGGACATGGGGGAATCACCACATTCGGAGACCCCTGAGAAACGCAATAAACTTGCAATATAGGAATAATATAAAAACTCATGCTAGACATCAATATGCTGATGCACGCTGATCTTGTTCCTTTCAGGACTCACCGCATAAACGTAGTGAGAAAGGTGTGTGATCAGAACAACAAACAGAGTATGTGAAACTGAAAAAAGATTCACAACGTTCAGCTGAAGATTCAATTAAAAAAGAAGAGAAACTTCTACAACAACAACCCCAATTTAAAAAGAAGCAGCTGGCAGTTATTTCTGTGCGCAATCCCACACAAGAAGATAGTTTTTTTGAAAAACAGGAACTAGGCACTGGCCCTGCTAGACAGTGCACCAGAGGTCAAAATAGTTTGCTGGACTCTTCTAGAGAATCTGGAGGTGAAAGCAACTGATGACTTCATTGAAGTGGAGACTGCAGACATGCCAAGAAATGAGACCACCCTGAATGTCATCCTTCTGTCCCACTTTGTCACCCTGTCCATCCTTAAACTGCCCCAGCTCCACTTCCTATGCCCATTTGGGCAATGCACCTGTGAGACTAAAAAACTGGACTCTGCCATGGACATTCCTCCACCATCACCCCTCACCATTTTGCAACCCCCTCCAATATTTTGCGCTTAAATAAACACCCTTGAAGCACAAAACAATCTGGAGTCAGTCTGTGATTTCGGAATAGTGTTTAGCAATTACTGTGGCAAAAGTCTCTTTCAATTGTAATGTCAACATACTTATGTCACAAAGCTCTAGTCCATGAGGAATCAAAGCAGATGTCACACAGTGGGACCCACATCTGTAAAATCGTAAGGGAAAGTGACAACTCAGTGACCATACACTGGGTGAAAACAACAGACAGTAGAGAGGTAGTAGTGTTAAAGTACATGTAGTAGGCAGGTTTGTATTCTTACCTGTGTCTCACTGGAAATATTGCAGGATCACCGAGTCCCTGTTGTTCATGTCCTCTTCTTCTGCCTCCTCGTCTTCACTGTCCACAGGCTCCACAGCTGCAACAACACCGCCATCTGGACCATCCTCCTGCAGAAAAGGCACCTGTCTTCTCAAAGCTAAGTTGTGAAGCATACAGCAGGCCACAATGATCTGGCACACCTTCTTTGGTGAGTAGGATAGGGATCCACCTGTCATATGGAGGCACCTGAACCTGGCCTTCAGGAGGCTGAAGGTCCGCTCGATTATCTGCTGTGTTCGCCCATGGGCCTCATTGTAGCGTTCCTCTGCCCTTGTCCTGGGATTCCTCACTGGGGTCAGTAGCCATGACAGGTTGGGTTAACCAGAGTCACCTGCAAATGGCGAGGGACAACTGTTAGACCCACACTAACCTGTAGGGATAACCCCAGACCCAGACAACCATTCCCACTGTCTTGCTTCCAGGTGCTCACCTAATAGCCACACACAGTGCCTCTGGATTTGACCCATCACATAAGGGATGCTGCTATTCCACAGGATGTAGGCGTCATGCACTGAGCCAGGGAACTTGGCATTCACATGGGAGATGCACTGGTATGGCAAACATACCATCTGCACATTCATCGAATGATAACTCTTCCGGTTTCTGTACACCTATTCACTCCTGTGGGGGGGGGGACCAAAGCCACATGTGTCCGATCAGTGGCACCTATGATGTTGGGGATATGTCCCAGGGCATAGAAATCACCTTTCACTGTAGGCAAAACCTCAACCTGAGGGAAAACGATGTAGCTCTGCATGTGTTTCAGCAGGGCAGACAACACTCTGGACAACACGTTTGAAAGCATAGGCTGGGACATCCCTGATGCTACGGCCACTGTTGTTTGAAATTATCCACTTGCAAGGAAATGGAGCACTGACAGCACCTGCACTTGAGGGGGGATTCTTGTGGGATGGCGGATAGCTGACATCAGGTCTGGCTCCAGCTGGGTACACAGTTCCTGGATTGTGGCACGGTCAAGCCTGTATGTGATGATCACATGTCTTTCCTCCATTGTCAACAGGTCCACCAGAGGTCTGTACACCGGAGGATGCCGCCATCTCCTAACATGTCCCAGCGGACGGTGCCTATGAATGACAACAGCGAGCACAGAGTCAAACAACTCAGAGGTACGTACCTGCAGCTTACACAGAACACAAATCATAATCCGAAAAGTGGCCTGTATGTGTATTGAGTCTAGGCCTAGGTATGTGTGACGCAGTTAAAAATGAAGCCATGTGGGACCCTGAAATGGCGGATGCCTGATCTCTAAAGTGGGACAATGGGATGTGAGGTAACTGCACTGGCGTTGTACACCGTCGCGGTAGGCGGTCGAAGACAGCTGAGCAATGCTGCATTGGTTAACATTGGACCCTATGGGTCCCAGGAGCCAATGACGATGTACGCCGGCGGTGACGGTACGCACCGCCGAGGACATGACCGCCATTTTCTGTCTGTTCAATCACTTGATACCTGATCTTCGACAGGAGAGGACCTACACTGCAAGTGCTGCTGTGATCTCGGTCTGGAAGAGACAATGGCTCGAGTGTCTGGGGAAAGGGCCCCTGCCTTCACATCGGAGGCGTTGGAGAAACTCGTGGACGGGGTCCTCCCCCACTACACACTACTCTACGGTCCTCCAGACAAACAGGTAAGTACACTGGGAGCATGCTGTATGGGCTATGCCTGTGTGGAGTGGATGTAAGGGGGGGGAGATTGCGGCATGCCTGAAACTACGGTGAGTGCATGTGTCACATGGCAAGGGTAGGGATGCGGGCCAATGATTGTGACGGTGCCATTGGTAATATGTTTCTCTTCCACCTGTACAATTCATGTAGGTCAGCGCCCACCAGAAAAAATATATTTGGCGTGCCATCACCAAGGACGTCCGGACCCTGGGGGTCTACCACAGACAGAGCACCCACTGCCGGAAAAGATGGGAGGACATTCGACGCTGGAGCAAGAAAATGGCGGAGGCTCAGCTGGGGATGGCCTCCAAACGTGGGAGGGGTGCCTGTCACACCATGACCCCCTTGATGTTCAGGATCCTGGTGGTGGCGTACCCGGAGTTGGATGGGCGCTTGAGGGCATCACAGCAGCCACAAGGGGTTGAGTACACTCTCATCCTGCTGATTTTGCGTCCAGTGGAGGTGTATGTGTGGGGGAGGTGGGCTGTGGGTTTCCCTAGGCCAGGGCGAGTTTAGTAGGCAAGGTCCCTCCGTAAGGAAGGGCATGTGGCACCCCACCCCACCTCTGTAGAGTGCCAAGTACACCTAGTCATGCCCCTGTGTCATCCATGTGTGCAGATGTCGTCCATAGCCTAGTAGGCCATTTCCCAGGGATTGAACAATGGAACCCAAGAGCGCGGCGTAGTGCAGGGGGCTTCTGTGTCTGTTGTGTCCGCCAACGGTAGCGGTAATGCATGCACTGAACATGTCTTTCTTCTGTCGTCCCCCCCCTTTTTGTGGTCTCCCTGTTCTTGTGTGCATTAGCATCATCAGGCGGAGGAGCAGTGGCATCGAAGCACGAGGGGGCTGCATCCCACATGGCCCTGGAGGGTGACACTACAGACTCGGAGTTCACCAGTGAGACGTAGGGCGAGGGGAGCTCCACGGCGGGGACAGGAGCTGACACCAGCGACACGGACTCGTCCTCTGATGGGAGCTCCCTTGTGGTGGCAGCAACATCTGTGCCCCCGCATCTACAGGTACAGCCGCCACCCCCCCCTACCAGCACCGCCCTCCCAGCAGCCTCTCAGCCTTTTCCCCGCGCCCGCTCACCCAGGAAGGTGGGCATCACCTTCGCCCCAGGCACCTCAGCCCCTGCCCCAGTCACCCCTGCTGCCCTCAGTGAGGAGGCCATTGACCTCCTCAGGTCCCTCACTGTTGGGCAGTCTACCATTTTGAATGCCATCTAGGGTGTCGAAAGGCAGTTGCAACAAACAAATGCATTCCTGGAGGACATTCATTCTGGTCAGGCGGCCCTTCAGCGAGCTTTTCAGACTCTGGCCTCAGCACCGATGGCAGCCATTGTCCCTGTCTCTAGCCTTCCCCCCTCCAACTTCCTCCACACAAACCCAATCCCCTGTACACGAGCCTATCCCAAGCACACCTTCAGACCAGCATGCACACACGTCAACACACAAGGGAAGCTCAGGCAAACATAAGCACCACACATCCCACAGACACTCTCGCAAGCATCACACACATGCAGACACACCAACATCCACTGCCTTCACTTTGTCCCCCTCCTCCTCATCTCCCTCCTCCCTCCCAGTCTCGTCTACACTCACACCTGCATGCCCTACATCGACAGCCACTACTCCCATCACCAGCACACCCACCACCACACCCCGCTCACGTGCAGTCACCACCCCCCTACCATTCACACGTCCCCTGTGTCCTCTCCCAGTGTGTCTGTGACACCACCTTCCAAGATCCACAAACGCAGGCAAACACCCACCCAACAGCCATCCACCTCACGACAGCCTCCAGCGCATGCACCTTCACCCAAAGTCACCAAACGAACACCTCCTACAACCACAACCTCTTCCTCCACTCCCAAACCCCCTCCAGCTACCCGTCGCAGTGTCTCCCAAAAACTTTTCCTGTCCAACCTTGACCTCTTTCCCACAACTCCCCCACCCCATCAGTCTCCTAGGGCCCGACTCTCCAGGTCCCAACCTAGCACCTCAGCCACAACATCTCCGGGACCAGTGGTGCCTGTAGTCACCGGAATCTGGAGTGCACTGGCCACCAGGGCAGCCAGTGTTGCACAGAGCCACAGCACGGACAGTCCCCCACCTGTCAAGAATCAAAAGTTGGCCAGTGCCCGGCGGGAGAGGGGGAAGACTCCAGCCACCAAAGCCGCTCCCAGGGGTCCCGGTGGGAGTGTGGAGTCAGCTGCGACGTCTTCCAAGGTGGGGAAGGGCCACAAGAAAACCGGGAAGTCTGGGAAGAGCAGCACGGCGGAGGAGACCGCCATCATCCCCGCTGCCCAGGAGGCCACCGCCATCATCCCTGCTGCCCAGGAGGCCACCGTCATCATCCCTGCTGCCCAGGAGGCCACCGCCAGCACCTGCCCTGCTGCCCAGGAGGCCACCGCCAGCACAAGCTCCGCTAGGCTAGAGAAGACCGCCAGGACAAGCCCCGCTGGGACAGAGAGGACCTCCAGCACAAAGCCCCGCTGGGACAGAGAGGACTGCCAGCACAACAGAGAGGACCGCCAGCACAAGCCCCGCTGGGACAGAGAAGACTGCCAGCACATGCCCCGCTGGGACAGAGAGGACCGCCAGCACAAGCCCAGCTGGGACAGAGAGGACCGCCAGCACAAGTCCCAATGGGACAGAGAGGTCCACCAGCACAAGCCCTACTGGGACAGAGAGGACCGCCAGCAGCTGAGTCACTGCAAAGGAGCCCGCCGCCTCAAGCACCGCTGAACAGGGCACTGTCGCTCCAAGCACCGCTGAACAGGGCACCGCCGCACCAAGCACCGCTGAACAGGGCACCGCTGCCTCATGCACCGATGAACAGGACACCACTGCCTCGAGCACAGCTGAACAGGGCACCGCCGCTCCAAGCACCACTGAACAGGGCACCGCCGCTACCAGCACCGCTGAACAGGGCGCCGCCACTCCAAGCACCGCTAAACAGGGCACCGCCACTCCAAGCACCGCTGAACAGGGCACCGCCGCTACAAGCACCGCTAAACAGGGCACCGCCGCTCCAAGCACCGCTGAACAGGGCACCGCCGCTACAAGCATCGCTGAACAGGCACCGCCGTCACAAGCACCGCTGAACAGGGCACCGCCACCACAAGCACCGCTGGCCCATGAGCGCCAAGGGCACTGACGCTACTGAGTCCGTCACGAGCAGGATGAAGCACTCTGGGCACAGAGCCCCCTCCAGAACCAGTGGAGAGATACATCCACTACCTCTGTCCTTAGCAGGATGAAGCACTCTGGGCACCATGCCCTCTCCAGAACCAGTGGAGAAATCCATCCACCACCTCTGTCCTTAGCAGGATGAAGCACTCTAGGCACCATGCCCCCTCCAGAACCAGTGGAGAGATACATCCACTACCTCTGTCCTTAGGAGGATGAAGCACTCTGGGCACCATGCCCCCTCCAGAACCAGTGGAGAAATACATCCACTACCTCTGTCCTTAGCAGGATGAAGCACTCTAGGCACCATGCCCCCTCCAGAACCAGTGGAGAGATACATACACTACCTCTGTCCTTAGCAGGATGAAGCACTCTGGGCACAAGGCCCCCTCCAGAACCAGTGGAGAAAGTCATCCACTTGAGATACTGTGGCTTTGCACTCCCCAGGATGGCACAGTGGGCAACCCTCCCACTGGAGAGACTTGAGAGACTGTGGCTTTGTACTCCCCAGGATTGAACAGTGGGCAAACCACCCACTGTAGGGACTTGAGAGACTGTGGCTTTGCACTCCCCAGGATAAAGCAGTGGGCAAACCACCCACTGTAGAGACTTGAGAGACTGTGGCTTTGCACTCCCCAGGATAATGCAGTGGGCAACCCACCCACTGGAGAGACTTGAGAGACTGTGGCTTTGCACTCCCCAGGATAATGCAGTGGGCAACCCACCCACTGGAGAGACTTGAGATACTGTGGCTTTGCACTCCCCAGGATGGAACAGTGGGCAACCCACCCACTGTAGAGACTTGAGAGACTGTGGCTTTGCACTCCCCAGGATGGAACAGTGGGAAACCCACCCACTGTATAGACTTGGGAGACTGTGGCTTTGCACTCCCCAGGATTGAACAGTGGGCATGTGGCCCCCTCGTGGATTTGGCGCTGTGCACTCAACTGGCTGAGGTGCCCCCCCTTTCCCTCCCCCTGAGGTGCCTGTTTTCTTGCTCTCTGATGCCCCTGCAGTGTTCTCTCCATCATGGTCGGGGATCTTGTGTGGGCCTTGCCCATACCGTGTGGGCCCAGTGTTCCACAGACTTCATTGGAGCACTACCTGGACTACTAAGCTTGGTGTATATTTTGTTTATGGTGTATATATATATATATATATATATATATATATATATATATTTTTTTTTGCGTACTTGATTTTAATATATTACAATGGTTACACTCATTTCCATTTGTCTTTGCATTCTTCCGGGGGGTTTGGGGGGTGTAACTATAATGTAAAAATATGTATTAGTGTGTGTGTTGTAGAGGGTGGGGGTGGGGGTGCTGCGTGTGTGTGTCCCTGTTTTTTCCCTCCCCCTCCCCTGTGTCATAGGTGCAGTACTCACTGTTGTCTTCGCCGCCGGCGTTCGTGCTCCTGGTAGAGGAGCAAGAAGATGAGTGCTGGCAGGATGTGCAGCTCGGGTTCCATGGCATCCGGATTCCTCGTGGGGTGTGTAGAGGTGAGCGTTTTCCCTTCGAAGTTCTGTTTCCGCTGTATTTTTGTCCGCAGTGAATCCGCCCCAGAAAAGGTGGCGGATTGGTAGGTTGTGACACTATGGGCGGTAATTTGTCTTCCGCCTGTCTGTTGGCGGTGACCGCCAAGCTGTTTGTCTGTACCGCTGTGGTGGTCGGAGTGTTAAAGTGGCTGTCTTTGTTGGCTGTTTCCGCCACGGTCATAATTCCAATTTGTTTGCTGCCGGACTGTTGGCGGTCTTACCGCCGCTTTAACACCGTCCGCCAGGGTTGTAATGACCCCCTATGTCCTTTGCAAGGACATCTGTCAGTAAATAACAGGGTGCACTATTAAACGCCCACTCCAGACACCCCTCTTAATTTCAAACAAACCACTACAATGTGTGTACCCGGACCATTGTGGTCCCCTGACACCTGATGGTGCATACAAATACATCTTAGTCGCTTTCGACTCATGCTCCATATTTGTATGGCTATGGCCACAATAATCAGCTGACACTCGAACTGTTATTAAAGATTTACATGTCTTTATTGGTACAAATGCAGTTGTGGCTTTCTACTCAGACCAGGGCCCTGCTTTCTCCTCAAGGACATTCAGGGACATTTGTACCAAAGCACACACAATAATACACTGAAAACAATCCAAAATAGACACCACACCAGTTTAGAAAAATAGCCATTATTTATATAAATCAAACAAGACCAAAATGACAGAAATTCAACATACAAAATTCAAGTTATGAATTTTGAACAGAATAGAATCTTACTCCATAGAAAACAATGTAAACACTGTTTTTACACACAGTACCTGTTTTTTGTTGAAAATAAAGCTACACGGGCAAGCTTGCGTCGAAAAAGTCAGTGATGCATAAGTTTTATCTCCCGCCAGGGAGCGATACGTTGATTTCTGGACATTAAATTTGTGTCAGCGCAGGTTCACAGTGGTTTTGACGCCCAGCAATGATGAGTGTGAAATCCAGCCGCACAGTGTTGGAAAACTGCGATACGTGAGGTGTATGTCATTTTCAGCAGCCGCAAGCGGGTGTTGCGACCTTTCTCCAGCCACGATGCAGGTGATGCATCGATTTTCCAGCCACGATGCAGGTGATACATCGATTTCAGCTGTGAGGTGGGTGGCGTGTCATTTTTACAGCTGTGTTGCAGGTGGTGCACCGGCATTTACCCTGCACTGCTTCCTGTGTGTGGATTTCAGTCCTTGTCCTACTAGCTTCACCTTTCCAGGGCCCAGTGACTGGATACAGCACCACATGGCAGGGCAGAAGTCTCAGCAGAGAGTCAAAGTGTTAGCGGAGGAAGTCTTTGATGGCCCTGAGACTTCAAAACAGGAAGCAAGCTCAGTCCAAGCCCTTGGAGATGCTTCACAAGCAGGGATATACCACAAAGTCCAGTCTTTGTACTCTTTCAGGCAGAAGCAGCAACTGCAGGCCAAACCAGCAAAGCATAGTCACCGGCAAAAGGGCTTCTCCTTGGCAAAGGTTCCTCTTAGTTCCAGAAGTAATCTCAAAATCTGGGGGTTTGGGTCGGCTACTTATACCCCTTTCTGGCTTTGAAGTTAGCAAACTTCAAAGGAAAGTCTGTTGTTCACAAGATCCTGCCATGCCCTAAACTGGCCCCACACAAACACCAGGTGGTTGGAGGATTAATTGTTTGAGGGCAGGCACAGCCCATTCAGGTGTAAGTGACTATTCCTCCCTCCACTCTAGCCCAGATGGCCCATCAAGATATGCAGGCTACACCCCACCTCCCTTTGCGCCACTGTCTAGAGTAGATTAACAAACTGCCCAACTGTTAGTCTGACCCAGCCAGGGAATCCACAAGCAGGCAGAGTCACAGAATGGTTTAAGCAAGAAAATGTCTGACATTTTCAGACATTTTCAGACTGACAATCTAAAAACCACCTTTACCAAAAGATGTATTTTTAAATTGTGAGTTTGGAGACCCCAAACTCCATATCTCTATCTGCTCCCAAAGGAAAACTGCAATTAAAAGTTATTTAAAGGCAGCCCTCATGCCTACCTCTCAGAGAGATAGGCCTTGCATTGGTGAAAACCGAATGTGGTAGTATTTCACTGTTGGGACACGTAAACTACATCAGTAAATACAAACAGGTCCCACCTTTAACATTCTCTGCACCCTGCCCATGGGGCTACCAAGGGCCTACCTTAGGGGTGCCATACATGTTCAAAAAGGGAAAGTGTAGGCCTGGCAAGTGGGTACACTTGCCAGGTCGAATTGGTAGCTTGAAACTGCACACTGGAGTTGAGGAGGGGTGTAGTCTGTCTGAGGTGGGACTGTAGGGCATTCCAAGCTGTGGTGGCGAGGTAGGAGAATGAGCGCCCCCCTGTTCTTGTTTCTCTGATGCGGGGTACTTCAGTGAGACAGAGCTGGGCTGAGCATAGGGTCCTGTGGGGTGCATAGAAATTGAGTCATCTGTTCAGGTAGGCTCGTCCGGTGTTGTGGAGGGCTTTGTGTGCGCTGGTGAGGATCTTGAAGGTGATTCTTTTCTATATGGGGAGCCAGTGTAGTCTGTGCAGGTGCTGGGAGATGTGACAGTGTTGAGGTAGGTTGAGAACCAGTCTTGCAGCGGTGTTCTGGATGTTCTGTAGTTTGCGGGTGAGTTTCTTGTTGATTGCGGCATAGAGCACGTTGCCGTAGTCCAGTCTGCTGGTAATGAGGGTGTGGGTGATGGTCTTTCTGTGTTTGAGGGGGATCCATTTGAATACCGGAGGCGGAGGGTGCGGAAGCAGGTGGATGCAACTGAGTTGATTTGGCAGTCCATGTTGAGTTTGGAGTCCAGGATGATTCCAAGGTTGCGGGCTTGGTTAGTGGAGTGGGCGGGTTTCTGAGGGTGGGGGGGGCACCAGGAGTCATTCCACGCATCGGGTTGAGGGCCCATCATGAGTACCTCAGTTTTGTCTGCACTGAGTTGTAGGCAGCTGCTTTTCATTCAGTTGACAACTGCTCCCATGCCTTCACTGAAGTTGCGTCTAGCTATGTTGGGCCTGTTGGATAGGGAGAGGATGAGTTGGGTGTCCTCGGTGTAGGAGACGATGTTGAGTCCATAGTTTCTGACGATGGTGGCTAGCGGGCCATGTAAATGTTAAACAGCGTGGGGCTGAAGGAGTATCCCTGGGGAACTCAGCAGGTGGTAGGTGTGGGGTCTGAGAGGAAGGGGGGAAGTCTTACTCATTGAGTTCTGCCAGAGAGGAAAGATCGGATCTAGTTGAGTGCCTGGTCTCTGATGCCAGCCTCGTGAAGTCTGCATATCAGGGTACGGTGGGAGACTGTGTCGATGGCCACGAGAAGTCGAGCTGGATGAGGGCCACCGTCTCTCCCTTGTCCAGCAGGGAGGGGATGTCGTCCGTTTCGGCTAGGAGGGTTGTTTCGGTGCTGTGTTTTTTTCTGAAGCCAGATTGGGAGGTGTCGAGAATGTTGTGGTCTTCGATGAAAGTGGTGAGTTGGCTGTTGATAGCTTTCTCAATGACTTTCCTGGAAAAGGGAGCAGGGAGATGGGCCTGTAGCTCTTGAGGTCAGTGGAGTCCGGTGAGGGTTTCTTGAGGAGAGTGTTGATCTCAGCGTGTTTCCAGTCATCGGAGGAGGAGGCGTCTGCAAGGGAGCGGTTGATGGTGAGGCAGAGCTTGTCTTCAGTGTATCTTTAGTGGTGAGAGGGGGTCCAGTTGGTGATCGTTGGTTTTTTTGTGTTGGGTTCCGGTGGAAGGAGTTTTGCACACAGGTTGTCCTAGCTGATGTTGTCGTAGATAGTCTTGATTTTGTGGTGGAAGTATGTGTTGAGTTTGTTGCAGAGATCTTGTGCGGGTGGGATGTTTGTTGCTTCGCTGTTGTGTTGGGCAAACTCCTTGATGATGCTGAAGAGTTTCTTGCTGTTCTGTGCATGTGAGGAAATTCTTTCTTGTATCGCTTTTTTTCTGGTGCTTTTGATGAGATGGTGGTGTGCAGTGTTGGCGGCTCTGAAGTTGATTTGGGCTTATGTAGATTTGGTGTTTCTCCAGATTTTCTCCAGACGTCAACATGTGCGTCTCGATTCTTGAAGTTCTGCGGTAAACCAGCTGGCTTTCTTGGCGTGGGTGTTGTTGTTCTTTTTGAGGGGGACTATGGCCTTGGCGCAGTCGGTGATCCATTTGTGAAAGGTGCGGGCTGCGATGTTCGGATCGTCACTGCGTGCAGTGCGGGGGCGGAATTGGCGAGGGTGGTGGTCAGCTGGTCGTCGGTGATTCTTGCCCAGCTTCTAAGAGATGGTTGGTGTTGGGGTCTGAGGATGATGGATGTGTTGAAGGTGAAACGGATGCGGCGATGGTCTGTCCATGGAAGTTCGGAGGTGTGGTTGAAGGTGACTGAGGCTCCTGCTGTGAAGATGGGGTTGAAGGTGTGTCCTGCTGAATGTGTTGGTTCCGTCATGATCTGTCGGAGCCCTATGTTGTGGAAGTTGTCTAGGAGGATGAGGTGTTTGGGTCTTGTAGGTTGTCAAGGTGGAACTTGAGGTGTCCCAGCAGGGTGTAGTTGGAGGCTGTGATGGCTTGCGTGGTGATACTGTCTGTGATGGAGCTCGAGAAAGATGAGCAGGGCCCAGATGGGTGGTAAATGAGGGTTCCCCTGAGGGTGGATGTTGGACTTGTCTGAAGTTTGAAGAGAAGGTGTTCCATCAGGCTTGTGGGGTCTTTGGAGTGTGTAAGCACTCAGATGTTAGACTTGTGGACGATGGCACTTCCCCCCTGGGGTGGCTGGGGCGGTCTTTCCGGGTGATCTTGTATCCTTGGGGAATGTCGATGGCAATGTCCGGGCCATAGGTGGTGTTGGTCCAGGTTTCCATGAGGAATGCAACATCCGGGTGGTGCTGTCAAGGAGGTCCCAGATTTCGGTAGCGTGTTTGTGCAGGGAGAGGATTTGGAGGAGGATGCATTTCAGGATCTTCAGTGTGGGTGTGTTGCTGCAGGTGGGTTGTGCAGGGTTGAAGGTCTTGGTGGTGGTGCAGGATTGGCAGCAGCAGAGGCAGCTGAAGGGTTTGTGGGTGTTGTCCGGTGATGAGGGCTTCCAGTCATTGTTGCGTCCTGGGTTGAGTGCGTGGTGTGCTGCTGGTGTGTAGAGGTGGTGGGTGAGAGGTCCAGGGGTCCTGGCGCTGGTCGCACTCAGGTCGCGGATGGGTGCAGACAGGCTTGCCTTAGGCGCGCCAGTGGCGCGGCCACACAGCGGCCGCCATTAAATAGGGAGAGGGGGAGGTGAGGACAGCTGGGAGGCGGGAGCAAGAAAAACGGCAGGAAAAATGCCGTGGGGGAAGCAGCGGCGGGTAGAGGGAACAGGGAAAGTTGGGAAAAAGCAGGAAAGAGAGAAATGAGAGAGAATGCAGGCAAAATAGGAAAATGAAAGTAAAAAGCTAAGAAAAAGAGGAATGAGATAGGAAAATGCACAGAAAGCGCAAGGGCACAATACAGCAAGCAGAAAAGCAGGAAAGGGGGAAGACAGAGAAAAAGAGGCCGAGGGCCAGTGGGCAGCTTAGCAGAAGAGCAAAGCTCTCCCACTAGACACCAGTAATGAGGCCCAGGCAGGAGCCTGCAGGAGGAGGAGGGCCTTGAACTTCTGACCAGGATCAGAGTTCAACAGACAGGGCTGCACTTACTGGAGGAGCTACACAGAGGCAGAACAGTTCACTGACCATGGCAGTGGGGTTGCTCACATGAGGTGCAGACAGTAATATTCGGAAAAGAGAGAGGCAGTCACTGCTCACTGTTTCCAAGCTGTGTATTCTGTAGTTCATTCATTAACTGGGAATTTTTATAAGCTGAAAGTGTGCACTTTAGACACTGCAAATGCCAGCAACGTTGCTCAGCTATGCCCTGAGCCAGCTTGGCTGTTCGTGATACTGCCCTTGATCTGCTATTTACCATATTTTCACATGCCAATGCAGTCAAACTACGATGTTCCTTCTAGCCAATCTAATTTTTGTTTGCTTTGGTCTTTGCCAAATGTTTCCGAAAAAGGACAGCAAGGTCGATCTCATCCTTAAGAAAAAAAAAATATGCAGAGAGCTTTTATAACTAATGCACTTTACTTTCTGGTGTATCTGGTTCTTAATCAAGACAGGGACAAAATATTGCATAACAATATTGGATTACACAAAATGTATGCTGGTTTGGCTAGAATAGCCCATTTGTGTTTTCCACGTTTTGTGAACGGTATTCATTGCATTTCATTCTCTAAACTGTTTGCAAAAGCTTAGTATTCAAATAAATATGAGGTTTTCAAAGAAGCAGTTTAGTTATTATTAATTTGTCACCTGGAGGAAGCTGGCACAGATAATGCCTTCAATCGGCCTGTTGATATGGGCGCAGCACTTCTTTCAATGGGTTGTTTCTATCTCGTTTGTGATTCCTGTAAATCATCAGATCACACCTCACACATTCTCCTTTTTCAGTTATGAATGATGAATTAAAAGGTGACAGCTGCAGTGTTCGTAACATGATATGTCCTAAGCCCACTGATGCAAAATGCTATGGTTGATAATGCTTAATACATGCGTTCTAAATCAACGTTTTTTCAGATCATGTAAGTGAGGAAGATATGACATCCCAAAATGTAGTCAAGTGAGTCAGGTGATTTCTCTAGGATCACATAGTGTGAACATAGGCACCAGACCACATCTCCTATCTATGCTAAAGGGGTCCTCTTTGATGGGGTGTAGGCATCATAAAAATAGTGAGAGCAAGGGCCATACACTGAATGGTACTTGGGAAGAGATGATGTGCGGTGAACAGAGGTACATCGACTTAGTGTTCTTAAATAGAAAAAATAGCCAGGTTCAAGGAAAACCGTTGTGCCTTAGCCTTATTTTTCAGGTAGAAATCTGATTTAGGGTCTAATTATGATTTTGGCAGTCGGAAAACGTGATCGCCAGACGCATGGTGAGGAGACCTCCCCTCCTGCCCTATTACGAGTTTTCCTTTGTCAAATGTAGTATCACAGGAGGCCCGACCAGCACCATCAGGATTTTCACTGTGTGCTGAGCAGAAAACGTGCATTCTGACGGAGGTGGGGAGGAGGCCCTTTCACTGTCTATGATGATGTGGGCAGTGTGGGGGCTCCCTGTGGCCCCCAGCACTTGCTCTCTGCCAGCCTTTTCATGGTGGTTGAACTGCCATGAAAAGGCTGGTGGAGAACATGGTTGTAATCAGCAGAGTGATGCTGACTTCAGCGTCGCATTGGCTGATCACAGACAAGACTGCCGTCAGCTTGTCAGGATCAGAGATTCTGGTGGAGATGGCTGTGCCCTGGAGGTCTGGCCACCAGGGTCGCATTGTGGCGGTCAGACCACCACAGCTGCAGCGTTGTGACCACCACCGCAAGTCCAGAAGTCTTGAGACACCCAGACTTGTAATCAGGAAACAATAACTCAAAAGAGCTGACATCTACATCTCTCTGTGGCACAAAAAAAAAAAAACAGAAAGATGCAAACTGTCAGTTCTGGATGTTAACCATCCACCATTTCAGGGCCTTTTATACCTCACCGTTCATGCTGTCGGACCTCTTTTCTAAATATATGGGTAATGTAAGTATGCAGAAGATCAAGGCTGGTGCTCAGGCATTCTGGAGTACTTTTCCAGTAGTGCTTATTTAGCTTCAGCTTTACATGCCTGAAAGCTGTAAGGCATAACATTTTATTTTTTTCTTATAAAGTAGTCATCATCGTACCGGGTACAAATAATTTGGACACCGGCCTAATTATTTAGTCTACCTTTATAAAAGAATTCCTGCACTGCAAACGTCACAGCAACCATATGATCCATTCACCATTAAGGGAAAGCACTCCCCATGCGCCATAAAGAGAAGTTTGTGCTTGGAAAGTAAAAGGATAATTAAAGCAAAAAATTACAAGAAATCCCATTAGAAGAGAGCTCAGTTTAATAAATTTACCCACCAAAGAGATCAGCAAAATTCTACAGGCTCATAATTCTCTGACACTCTGTAGACAAACCTGCTAAAATAAAATTGAGGTGTGAAATAGAGAAATTGAGAATTTATTTGAGGGTAGGAGGAACAAAAGACATAAGGGAAGAAAATTAATTAGTCGAAGTGACAGTGAGAGATATCTTATCCTCCACTCCCCTCCTTCTTGTTCTCCAAAAAGTACAAGGGCCACAACAGAATAATAGTAATACTCGCAGGAAAAGAAAAAGGTAAGAGCAACTGCCATCTAAGGAAAATAATTCCAGTATTTTCTGATCAACACCATAATTAAAACTATAAAACAACAAATGACAACCCTCACCTCTAAATTGGAAACATTTAGAAATCAATTTTTGAAATACGATCAACGGGTCTGGGATATAGAAGTTCAGCAGGCTGAAGCACAGAATCAGATTCTCAATACTCTCTCAGAAACCCGGGACTCTGAAACAAAAGGAGGGAGATTGTGAAAAATGAATGATAAGATCAAATTTAATATTTGTAGTGGACCCGGAGAGGAGAAAGAAAGAATAGTTGAAGAATTGATTAAAATATCTTTTCTTTTTCTTTAATTTACTTTATTCGGTGCAAAAAGACCATAAAAGACATAAAATAAATAAATAACATACAGAATTTCCAGTCATAAAAATATCTATTACCAAAGGCAGTAAGGAAGATGCTGCTATTAGGCAGCCAACCAGGTGCCTTTAACATCAGCAAAAACAACTTAGACCCAATGGCAATTTCGGTGAATTTCAACTGAAAATCTTGCAAAAGCGTTTTCACTATTTAGATAATGACATATTTAACCCTATGATTTGTCGTGTGGGCCTCAAACCAAAAGCTGCATTTAAAATGAGGTCTCATACACTGAGTTTCATGAAGATGTGTATTCAGCTTAAAACACTGATAAATGCATTTTTCTCTTTCTTTCCTACGTTCTCTGTCTTGCTCTGACCTGTGTCATGGTAATAAATGTATATCTTTTTACCACAAAAATACATTCTTGAAACAGCAGCCAAGGCTTCTATGCCATAGTTGGCTTCCCACTTCTCTTCGGGACAATGAATAACACATATCTGTAACTTGTGTGGGCCTCCTATTGCTACATCCCACCTGTACTGCAATAGGAAGCAAACATACTCTATCAACGTACAGGGAATAGTGGACCATTTGGGGATGTTTGTCAATGTGCTGGCAAAGTACCCTGGAAGTGCACATAATGCTGACATTTTCGGGCACTCCATTATCAGTGACCGCTTACAGAATGGGAAATATGAGAATGGCCTACTTGTTGGTAAGTATATCTGTAATACATGACAGGCCTAATAACAGTAATTACTGTATGATAAAATATCCATCTTTGTGTTTGGTGACTGAGACAGTGGAAATGTAGGAAGGGTGTGCCTGCTATCTGCACCATACATCATGGCACGTGTGCAATGCAACCCAACAAGTCACACTTGTTAATTCATGCTAAGCCACTGTGTGTGTCTTGCATTCATGGAAAGATCCCCAGCAATGAAACGTTGCAACATTGTGTACAAGGAAGGGTTTCTGTGTCAGTTGTCTGTGCGTCCACATGTAACTCCCATGGAAATGAGGCACATCATTTATCCAATACCATGTAAACCATGAAATCGTTTTCCCTTCCCAGGTCATGTGTACCATGGAAATTTTACCTAAGCCACCCTAAACGCTCTTGCCACCTATGTGTGGCGCATTTCGTGAAACACAGACATACGCTATGAGGTGTACAAGGGTTCATGCTGTGAATGAAGGTAGCCCCTCATGCACAAAGTAATCTCACAGAAAATGCAGCCACACATTCACCATGCTGTAGTTGTGCCTGTCTTGGTGCTACACAGCACATTGTGTGCCAGTGCAGCTTGAAAACTCAGGACTGTGCTGTATGGCATAAAATATGTCCTACACTGCCCTTACTTAGTATATCGGCACTGTACTGATAGTTGAATGGTACAGTGCATGATTTCTAAATTTATGTGCCCTTGTGCCCTGTCAACATAGCTGACCCAATGCACTGCAATGTGTAGACAGTGGTTTACCACATTGACATTCACTTACTAATCAATTAATGGCAGTAGCTACTAAACAAAAGTGACTACTACAGTTGTATCTAAATCTGTGTGAATGAATGAGAACACATCATCTGTAGTAGGTAAATATTTTAAAATAATACTTGTAGTAGGGCAGAAATGCCAAGAATAATCCCAAGTCAACACAATAGAGAAGTGTGAGATAAGTGTCTCCTCAACAGCATACTCACTCTCCATATCACTAAAGAATTACCATGTTTTTGGTATTGCCAATTACAAGTTTTTCAATCAAAAGGAAAGGGCATGTATGCTTTCCAATATCAGTACAGGCCCCGTACTTGTGGAAATGTGTATGAGTCATTTGGTATGCATAACAGATACGTACTTAAATGTGGGTCAATCAATCATCATGATCGTTGACTGTTTTTCTTTTCCTGCCTTTTCAGCTGACCAAGGATATGTTCAGCAGCCATGGGTCATGACCCCATTTGCACATCCCAGACAGAGATATAGCATAACACCAACTAAGCACTGAGCAAGACCAGGGGTATTGTGGAGCAAACTTTCAGAGCCTTCAGATCTCACTTATGTTGCCTGGACATGTTGGGTGGCAGATTGCTATACTCCTCTACTATGGTGAGCAAAGTTTTACTGACATGTTGCATACTACACAATATATGTGAAAAGAATAATGTACTATGGAATGTGCCCCCTGAGAATCCAAAACCAATGGCTAAGGCTGAGAATGAGGTCCGAGGAGAAATTGAACAATCGATTTCTGTGACACGGAGACACAACAACATTGTACTAAATTTGTTTTCATAAATTTCCCGAATTAACTTGATTATGATTTATAGACTGATGTCTGCTAAATGTAAATAAATGTTTAGACCCTACCTTTGTGTTATCAATTCCATGTCTCAATCACTGTAAACATCACAACAGGCACATATCCTCAATTAGATTAAGATATATTCTAAAGGTATCTTGCTGGAAGTTACATTCACCCCATTACAACATCATCTTTAACCAAATCAATGTGCGTATCAGCACCATGCAGCAGACTCATGTATTTGGGGAAGACATACACCAAAAAAGCCTAGCAAAGTGGAACAGTGTGGACATGTTGTGAGTATGTGCGCTGCTATAGTATACGGACCGTTAGACATCCTACCACAATCCCTTTGGATTATACTACCACAATCCAAAGGGAGTATAAATGTAGACCATGTGAAATAACTGTGTGTGTTTTTTGGTACATTTACGTCCCACTGGTATATTCTGAGTCCGTGGTGTGGCCCTCCATGGCCATGTGGGATGCAGCTCCCTCGTGCTCCGGTGCCACTGTACCTCTGCCTGATGATGCTGATGCACATAAGAACAGGGAGACCACAAAAAGGGGGGGGGCGACAGAAGAAAGACAGGTTGAGTGTGCTAACGCGTCCGTCTATGTTAATTTATACACATCAGGACTCGTTTTAGGCCGATGAATCTTTGGGCCCAGTGGTGAGACACCGCAGGACGAGATAACTGATCAAAATATCGATTAATATGTCAATAACATTATCAATAGTTAGTACCAAAATATATCCCACTTTAGACATTAATAAACCTTTGGCGCAACCATGACCTTTCAGTCATGAATAATCACACCTTAATGAAGTTTTATGAGTTTTATTCCCTATTGATTACAATCTGATAGCAAATGCGTCAATCTCAAAATCAAGAAGCAAATAAGCATAATCACAAGATGACAATCATGATAGACTTTCAATATTGCAAAGATCAGAAACATTAACAATCAGTTGGCTATAAGCAGATCGTAATACATAGAACCTTCTAGAGGTACAAGTTCAGCATAGCACCAAGTCAGTCACGTCAGTTTGTCAGTTGAAATGGATGCCTCATCTAACCTCTAATTAGCATTAGCATGTTGGACTTCATGCAAAACAATTTAGAACATCAATTTGGAAAAACATCTAATTAAGGTCTCTAATTAAAAACATACAGCAGTTGGTACCTAGAAAGAAAAGCAAATAAGTAGATTTCATTAGCAACATTTATCATTACCCTCCTCAAGATAGGTCAGCATACAGGATCAGTCTTCGTCTTCAGGACATCAGTTAGATCACCGTCAGTCTATCTAAGTTAAAGGCAAGGGTCACTTTCCTCATAAGGAGAAAAGTGTAATGGGGCAGTCTATGGGCAAGGATGGTTTTATCTAGGTCTCAAATCACCAAATAGAGTGACAGAGTTTCGGGATGCAATCAATAACATTCCCTACCTAATGTCGTTTGTCTCCTGTGTCATGGGTTTTTATCCCTTTTTCGTGATACATTCCCCTAAAATTCTATTGGTCAGTCAATACACCCCACCATTGGTAACCTATCAAATTATACATTAAGTAATGCATTTTGTCATTTCTTGATAATTCCCTAATTTCTAATTGGTCTTCATAATTGACGTATTTTCGTAGGTGGCTCATCCGGGGTTACTTCATCGACTTTGCACATATCAGGTCAAAAGTTCTCTTCTTCTCGCTTCATCGTCCTTGGAAGTGTCCATTAATGTTTCAAAGTATATATCTGTTATGCTAGAAGCTACTAACATGCGGATGGGAGAATTGGAGGATGTTGCAAACTAGTGAAGAAAAGAACAATCGCTGGGTCATGGTCTTTTGCAAGTCAGTACACTGAAGAGACAGAAAAATACGCTTTAATATGAGAGCTACACAGCTTTGCTTGACTCACGCTAACTTAAGATATATGATTCTAACGAATGCAGTCTTATGCGTTTTAATGTGCACAGCTTTGGCAATCTATGAACGATTATTTCTTACAGTTGACATTAGTTTACACACATGAAAATCCTTTACGTCAATGAATATGTTTCAATGAATATTTTATTTAATGCAGCATTGTTAATCATAAGCATTTCACGTCTATAATATGTAATATCAAACTACGCCCTCTCAAGTGCATGGCTTACCGCTACCGTTGGTGGACAATACAGACACAGCACCCCCTGCACTACGTCGCGCTGTTGGGCTCTACAGATGCAAATCCTGGGACATGGCCTACATGGCTATGGTCGACATCTGCACACATAGATGACACAGGGGCATGAATACCTGTACTTGGCACTCTACAGAGGTGGGGTATGTTGCCACAGGGCCATGCATTGCGGAGGGGCCTAGCCTACGGAACTCACCCTGGCCTAGAGAAACCCACAGGCCTCCTCCTCCACCCAGACACCTTTACTGTGCGCCAAGTCCGCTGCATGATGTTGTACTCACCCCCTTGTGTCTGCTGTGATGGCCTCAAGCGCCCATCCAACTCAGGGTAGGCCACCGCCGGGATCCGGAACATCAGGGGGGTCATGGTTCGACGGGCACCCCTCCCACATTGGGAGGCCATCCCCAGCTGAGCCTCCGGCGTCTTCTTGCTCCAGCGGCGAATGTCCTCCCATCTTTTCCGGCAGTGGGTGCTCCGTCTGTGGTGGACCCCCAGGGTCCGGACGTCCTTGGCGATGGCACACCAAATATCCTTCTTCTGATGGGCGCTGACCTACATGACATGTACAGGGGAAGTGGAGAAGTCATTACCAACTGCACCGTCTAAGTGAGTGGCCCACATCCCTACCCTTGCCATGTGGCACATGCATTCACAGTCCTTCATGCACGCAGAACAGTGCCCCCTTCATTCTTACAACCAGCCCTGTCCACACAGGCATAGCCCATACAACGTGCTCCCTGTGTACTTACCTGTTGGTCTGGAGGACCATAGAGTAGCGTGTACTGGGGAAGGACCCCTCGACAAGCTTCTCCAACTCCTCTGCAGTGAAGGGAGGGGCCCTTTCCCCAGACGCACGAGCCATTGTCTCTTCCAGACAGAGGTCACAGCAGCACTTGCAGTGTAGGTCCTCTCCTGTCGAAGATCAGGTATTGAATGATTGAACAGATAGAAAATGGCGGTCACGTCCGTGGCTGTCACGTCCACGGCGGTGCGTACCATCACCGCCGGCGTACATCGTCATTGGCTCCTGGGACCCATAGGGTCCAATGTTAACCAATGCAGCATTGTGCCGCGGTCTTCGACCGCCTACCGCGACGGTGTACAACGCCAGCGCAGTTACTTCACATCCCATGGTCCCAGTTTAGAGGTCAGGCAGCCGCCATTTCAGGGGCCCACATGGCCTAGATAGCAACTGCGTCACACAGACCTAGGCCTTGTCGCACAACACAAATACAGGCCAGATTTTGTGTATGAATGGTGTTCTGTGTAGACTGTGGGTACATACCTCTGAGTTGTTTGACTCTGTGGTCGCTTTTGTCATTCCTAGGCACCGTCCGCTGGGACATGTGAGGAGATGGCGGAATCCTCCGGTGTACCGACCGCTGGTGGAACTGTCGACAATGGAGGAAAGACATTTGATCATCGCCTACAGGTTTGACTGTGCCACAATCCAGGAACTGTGTGCCCAGTTGGAGCCTGACCTGATGTCAGCAATCCACCATCCCACAAGGATCCCCCCTCAAGTGCAAGTGCTATCAGTGCTCCATTTCCTTGCAAGTGGGTCATTTCAAACAACAGTGGCCATGGCATCAGGGATGTCCCAGCCTCTGTTTTCCAACGTGTTGTCCAGAGTGTTGTCTGCCCTGCTGAAACACATGCGGAGCTACATAGTTTTCCCTCAGGTGGAGGATTTGCCTACATTGAAAGGTGACTTCTATGCCCTTGGACATATCCCCAACATCATAGGTGCCATTGATGGGACCCATGTAGCTCTGGTCCCCCCCCTACAGGAGTGAACAGGTGTACAGGAACAGGAAAAGTTATCATTCGATGAATGTACAGATGGTATGTTTGGCAGACCAGTACATCTCCCAGGTAAATGCTATCTTCCCTGGCTCTGTGCATGACGCCTACATCCTGCGGAATAGCAGCATCCCTTATGTGATGGGTCAACTCCAGAGGCACCGGATGTGGCTATTAGGGGACTCTGGTTACCCCAACCTGTCATGGCTACTGACCCCAGTGAGGAATCCCAGGACCAGGGCAGAGGAACGCTACAATGAGGCCCATGGGTGGACTAGGAGGGTGATCGAACGCACCTTCGGCCTCCTGAAGGTCAGGTTCAGGTGCCTGCATATGACAGGAGGTTCCCTATTCTATTCACCAAAGAAGGTGTGCCAGATCATCATGGCCTGCTGTATGCTTCACATTTTGGCTTTGCGACAACAGGTTTTTTTCTGCAGGAGGATGGTCCAGATGACGGTGTTGTGGCAGCTGTGGTCCCTGTGGACAGTGATGAGGAGGAAGCAGAGGAAGAAGACATTGACAACAGGGACTCAGTTATCCAGCAATATTTCCAGTGACACACAGGTGAGAACACATTCCTGCCTACTACAAGTACTTTCACACTTCTACCTCTATCTTGTCTGTCGATTTCAACCAGTATATGGTAACTGAGTTGTACATTTCCCTTACGGTTTTACAGGTGTGGTTTCCAACGTGTGTCATCTGCTTAGATTCCTCATGGACTTGAGATGTGTGACATAGGTATGTTGACATTACATTTGAACACGCATTTTGTCACTGTCATTGCTAATACACATTTTTGAAATCACAGACTGACTCCAGATTGTTTTGTGCTTCAAGGGTGTTTATTAAAGTGCTAAATATTGGAGGGGGGTTGTAAAATGGTGACGGGTGATGGTGGAGGAATGTCCATGGCAGAGTCCAGTCTCTTAGTCTCACAGGTGCATTGCCCATATGGGCATAGGAAGTGGAGCTGGGGTAGTTTCAATATGGACAGGGTGACAAAGTGGGACAGTGGGATGACAATCGGGGTGGTCTCATTTCTTGGCGGGGGTCTTGGCATTGTGCTCTGTCTTGTTCCTGGATCTCAGGGATCGCTGGCGGGGTGGTTCTCCATCTGCAGGGGATGGGGTGCTGGTGTGGTGGTCCTGTGGCGGTGCCTCCTGTCCACCAGTGCCGGCGGAGGTGGTGGGCAGTTCATCGTCCAGGCTAGTGTCAGGGGCCCCTTGTAGTGCCACAGTGTCCCTCCTGGTGTTGAGTAGTTCCTTCAGCACCCCTACGATGGTGCCCAGGGCGGAGCTGATGGTTCTGAGATCCTCAATGAAGCCCAAATACTGTTCCTCCTGCATGCGCTGGGTCTCCTGAAACTTGGCCAGGACCGTTGCCATAATCTCCTGGGAGTGGTGGTGTGCTCCCATGATGGAGGAGAGGGCCTCGTGGAGAGTGGGTTCCCTAGGCCTGTCCGCCCCCTGTCGCACAGCAGCCCTCCCAGTTCCCCTGTGTTCCTGTGCCTCCGTCCCCTGGACCGTGTGCCACTACCACTGCCCCCAGGTCCCTGTTGTTGTTGGGGTGGTGGGTTATCCTGGGTTCCCTGTAGTGGTGGACACACAGCTGATTGACGTGTCCTGGGGACGGAGGTATAGGCCCGCTTGGTGGGTGCTGTGCTGGTGTTACCAGAGGGTGGAAGGTCTGTGGTGGGCTGTGCCTGTGTGAGTGGAACCGACTGTCCTGAGGCCCACGATGGTCCGGGCTGGTCATCTGGATCCAGTAGGACAGAGCTGCTGTCATCACTGTGGGCCTCTTCTGTGGGTGGGGTGGAGATGTCTGGACCCTTCTGTCTGGTGACGTTGGGTAGGGGTCCTGCAGGGGTGTAAAAGCATGATTATTGAATCCGTGTGTGTCATGGTGTTCAATGGGTGGGTGTGCGTGTACCCCAGTGCTAGCATTCCTGTGTGTGGGCTTGTGTGATGATGGTTGAGGGGGGTGTTATGGGTATGTGCAGTGGGCATGCTTTAGTGATGGGTGTCCATGCTTTGTTGTTGCATGCAGGGCTTGGTGGTTTGTGATATTGGTACATTTGTGAGAAGTTGGAGTGATAGGGGTGAGGGTGAGGGTGGGGGTATGTTATAGCATGCAGGTAGGGGCCCTCAGGATGCAGAATCTCCAAGACCTGCTCCTCCCATGTTGTTAGTTGTGGGGGAGGAGGTGGGGGTCCGCCGCCAGTCCGCTGTACCGCAATGTGGTGTCTTGAGACCACGGAACGCACCTTCCCCCGTAGGTCGTTCCACCTCTTCCTGATGTCATCCCGATTTCTTGGGTACTGTCCTACTGCATTGAACCTGTCGACTATTCTTTGCCATAGCTCCATCTTCCTAGCTATGGAGGTGTGCTGCACCTGTGCTCCAAATAGCTGTGGCTCTACCCAGACGATTTCCTCCACCATGACCCTGAGCTCCTCCTCCGAGAACCTGGGGTGTCTTTGCCGCGCCATGGGGTGGTGTAGGTGATGTGTGTGGTGATATGTACTGGTGTGGATATTTTGTGGGTGGAAGTAGTGTGGGTGATGGTGTTGTGTGCCTGTGGATGCTTGGTAGTAGTTTGTAGTGTCTCTCTCTGGCCTTTTCTTGGTAATTTTGTCATAGGGGTTTGTGGGTGATGTGGGTGTGTGCTTTATATTGTATTGGGTGTGTGGGAGTGGAGTGTGTATGTGTATCAGGTGTGTGTATTTCAAATTGTCCAATGTGGTAGTGTTTTGTATATGTGTGTGTACCGCCAATGGAATACCTCGGTTGAGAGACCGCCGCGTGGATTAGTGGGTCGTGATAGCATGGGTGTATTTCTGTTAGCGTGACGGTAGAGGTTTTGGTTTCACCAGTTTATCACTGACCTTTGGTGTGGCGGACTTGTGTGGGTGTCTGAATTTTGTCGGATTTCGAGATGTGGGTCGTGATAGCTGCGGTGTGTTGGTGTTCTTCTGCACGGCAGTAAGCGGCTTTTACCGCCAATGTTGTAATGAGGGCCTTTGTTTTTGTGATATCACTCTAGTAATTATAAAAAATATCATATAAAGGTGTTGTTTGTGAGCTTCCAGGACTGACACAGTCACAATCACAGCAAAAGACTCTCCTACTCCTGGGAGCGGTAAGACCACAATGGCTCATCGACCCTCGCCTGGCTCCAGGGCAAGATCAGTGCACATGGGTGTATGACACGGAGCACCCCATTTATGGGATGTAACCTTGTTAGTTTGGGTGACTGAATATTTGTGCCTTGCCCTGGGTAGGGAATGGGGGGTTCTGGTTGTACAGTTTGTTGAGTCTTGTCCTTTCCATGTCAGATGTCACCTGTCATGCAAAGTGTCATTAACATAATTCAAAATGCGCATTTTTGTGTGAAGTATGTCCCCGTAAAACACTGAGATGGTGAGGATTAAAAAATACATGGAGTGTCTGGGGTATGGACATTTCTGCAGGATGCACATGTCATGGGCAGAGAAGACACCTGCCTTCAGAGGTGCTGGAGGGGATAGGGCGTTTGCACCACATATTCAGGTTTTACACATGGGACCCTAATCTGGATAAAGCCAGGAGTCCCCTTCTACCTTTTGAAGTTAGATAGCGACACAGAGGGCCAATGTGTTTTAGCAGAGGGCCAACTAGATGGGAAGATGGTTCTACTGGGCAATATTTATGCCCCTAACACACCCAGCCAGCCTTTTTATCTCAATAGTCCACAGCTTTAACTAAATGAGCCCACATACCGTGGATACTTAGTGGTGACTTTAATTGTGTGATTGACCCACACATAGGGCCTGATTTAGATCTTGGCAGAGGGGTTCCTCCATCACAGTGGTGATGGATAGCCCGTCCACCGAAATCTAAATAACATTGTTTTCTATGGTATTTAGATTTTGGTGGACAAAATAACCGTCACTGTTGTGATGGAGTAACCCGTCCGCCAAGATCAAAATCAGGGCCTTACACAGGTCACAACTACCACTCCTAAACTACTGAGTAGCCGCAGCAGATCACTTTTCCCAACGGCTACAACATTGGTGCCTTTCATATTGTTGGAGATCGCTGTATCACGCAGCTGCAGAGTTCAACTATTACTCTGGCCCACATGACTTACAGGTCTGACTACTTCGAATATTGTGTGATCCAGCAACTATATTGCACACAACAGATGTAGAATACTTGGGGAAGGCTTGGGGAAGGCTTTGTCTGCTCTGCAACTAGAGTGAGTAGCCCCAAGACCCCAGTCCACACACGGCTACAACATTGGTGCCTTTCATATTGTTGGAGATCGCTGTATCACACAGCTGCAGAGTTCAACCATTACTCTGCCCCACATGACTTACATGTCTGACTACTTCGAATATTGTGTGATCCAGCAACTAGATTGCACAGAACAGATGTAGAATACTTGGGGAAGGCTTGGAGAAGGCTTTGTCTACTCTGCAACTAGAGTGAGTAGCCCCAAGACCCCAGTCCCACATGGAGGTTGTAACCTGCGCTGCTAGAGAAGCAGGCTTTTCAGGAGGCAACGGAGGAGACCCTCTCACACTGCCTATCAGACAACTGGGGCACGTCAACATTTAAACTGTTAAACTGTTAGACTGGGAGGCAATGTAAGTTGCGTTCAGGGAGCATTGCATCCGTGCAGTGGTGGGAATAAGGGCGCCCCTACAAAGAGACTTGTCCCAAAGCGAGGTTTCACTGAGTGCATTAAAGACTGCGTCCAGAAGTGACCATACGACACATGCAGCGCTGAAAGCATCACTTTCCAAACACGCACTTCTGGTAGAGTGATTAATCTGTATAGATTTTCGTGCATACCAGGCCAAAATGCATGCTGAAGGTGACAAATCAAGGTGATTATTGGCCTGGCTTTTACATAGCGCAGATGAATATGCACCTATCACATGGATTAGGGCCTCCCCATCTGTCATTCTGCACCAAATGGACATACATGCAGTGCTCACTACACACTTCTGCACCAAATATGAAAAATCTCTTTGTGAATCCCTGTTAATCTCACTTCTTAAGCCAGGAAAAGACCCAATGGAGCTTGCCTCCTACCGCCCATTATCTATTTTGGGTTCAGACTACAGGTTTTTGAATAAACTTCTGGAGGGTCGATCACACAAGCATGTGACATTTCTAGTGCACCCCAAACAGAACAGGTTCATACCTGGGAGGTCCACCACATTAAATATACGTCAACTACACAGAGTGAGGGAACTCTCTCTCCGGTTCACTGGCCATTTGACGCATACCTGGTGCTGGACCTCGAGAAGGTGTTTAATACAGTGAACTGGGACTATTTATTCTCAACCCTGACTGCTTTTGGTATTGTGGCCTGAATACAGGACTTAGTAGGTCTTCTATCTGCTGAACCAATGGCAAGACTGAAAATCAGACAGTGTGGGGAAAGGCACATAGGGTTGCATTATGTGGACGATGTGCTGATCTATATCCGGGGTAGTGTCTGGGTGTAAATAGGGCAAAGTCGTGCCAATCCCATTAAGGCCAAATTGCCCTCAACAACATATTTATATTTATATATATATATTTTTTTTAAACTTTATTTCAGATTTTCAACACAAAACATTGAAATATAAAAAATGTACAAAACATAAAACAGCCACACAGTGCCATGATAAGGTTTCCTGTGACATAGGAAGGTGCGGTATTAAGAGTTCTGAGCTTTCACTATTAATTTGCAACAGCAATGTCAGTGTGGGCTTTTGCAGCACATCACATATAGCAGTCATTGCAATATAATTTCATACACCAAGTCGCCAAGCTAACATAATGGTTCTAATTGATCAGAGGTACCATTTACTCATTTGGTAGTCTTCTATATTATTCAAAATACAAGTATGTGCGTTCTTCACCCCTCCACATCTGCAAGGGACTCTATCATAGATGTGATGCCTTGGGATTAACATCTATCATGCCACTGAAGATGTGATTGATGGTAACCTTATGAAAGCCATAGCGTCACTACGAACTCAGATGCGTTTTGGAGTACACTGCCGCTGATGGTGCAAGGTAGGGTGTCCATTATTATTTTCATATTCTCCCAAGTCATATCACAAGGACAACCTTTCATGCCTTACACTCTGCATTAAGGAGGTTCATATAGAACAGGGGAAAACGCTGAGTGGCTTGTCAGTAAAGGAGGCCTGGGGGCACAGAATTTTTAGCATCTTAGTTGACAGTGCGATTGCAGTGGTCAGTGCGCTTGCTGGCTGCGCGCACCACATGGATGAACTGGAATTCTCTGCTGAGGCCCGAGCACAAGGCGTGATTCATCAGCTCTTCCCTCCACATGCACCTCTCCCGGGAGGGGCTGGAAGGTTGCTATAAAGAGCCTTTACCGCAGCCTGCAGCTTATGCCACAAGTACCCTCCTACTTGCCTGGAAATTCCTTTATATTCGGTATCCTCATTTGGTGGCATGTTGGGCAAGGCAAAATTGGACGCTTGGAAGGAAGCAGGGGTGGGCACACAGGGCACATTATTTCAGGATGGTGCGCTTATACCCTTTGAAAATTTACAGCAAAAATATGGGCTTCCGGTGGGGCATTTTTTGGCCCACTGACACATATTGGTGGAAATTGGAAGGATCTAGGGCATTACAAACACCGAACTTGATCAACATCCCGATACATACATTGCATTTTATGGCTCCTGGACGGAAACTCATTGCCTGGAATGCCCCTGTACTCACACATACTGTACAAGACCCATTAGCCTCGGTCCTCAGAGAGTGGGAAAGGTACGTGGGCATGGTCCCGTCTAGTAAAGAACAGCACTGTTCTACCTCTGAAAAGCCTCCCGGAACTCGAATGTTCCAGTTTATCCAATATAACATCTTACACAGGGCCTATTTCACATCTGCTTCTCTCTCCCGCATGTTTGGATCATCGGAATGTGCCAGATGCCAACAGCCAGGGGCTGACATGATATGTATGTCCTGAGAGTACGGTGCGGCAATGGCATTGTGGGCTGCAGAGACTGCTGCATCGGAGATGGTGACTGGCCAGGCGAATATGTGTACAAAGAGAGGGCGCTGCTGGATCTGTTCCGATGGTCAAAGGCAGCTAATGCTACAAGCTGCTTCACTGATTTAGCACTACTGATAGCCCATAGTCTAATTGCCATGTACTGGAAAGCCTCGACTTTGCCTGGAACAGCAAACTGGTGCACAGCAACACCTAAATGGGGGCGTGCAGGAGCAGTGTCACTGATAAGGGAAGATGCACACGGCCTGAGTAAATACCCCATAGTGGCAGACTAGGAGGCACTGCTTCTAGATTTGCAAACATTATAAAATGGGGAGGATGGTTGATATTGCCTGCAGGACTACCAAAACCTACTGCTCCATTTACACAAAGCTGCACTGTACTGGTTCTCAACAGGGCTCAGGAGAAAAAGTGAACCCTATTAGGCTCAGAATAGACCCTATCTGGAAGGGATGAATTATAGTGAATTATAGTGTTGATGCTTTATCCACAATGGTAGTAGGCATCGGAAGACTAATTAATTGCAGTTTAACATTATAAATGTTTACTCAAACTGAATCACAGGCTCCTGACTTTTTTCATAGTCCTATATTGCATCTGCTGACTGTGACCAAATACGCTGTAATAGATATGGTGAATGTATTATTACATGAAATGCCAATAAAAATGGTTAAGAAAAATAAGGGTGCTGTTTTTTTTATAAGGCATGCACCAGCATATCTTTTATTTTATTTTTAAATGTCATTGTGGCATGTGGTGTGGATTTTAAGTAGGGGCCTAGATTTTTTTTAGCATTTCATTGATTTTTCATATTTCGTAAAGGACAGTTATTGTACTGCTAAGTACCTTTGCTCCATATATGTTACAGTTGCAATATTAATTTTATTTATTATGTGGATTAGACTTCCAACAGACCATCTAGCCAGTAGGCCCAGTACTAGTTATCAGTGCATGGAAGAAACGTTTCTGTGGCATATGGCTTTCAAACTTCATTTAGGGTAGGGATTGGATTAAATAAAAAATGCTGGCTATTATTTGCATTTCATTTTTTTCTGCAAAAGTGTATATGAGAAGGATGCATGTTGTAAAAAATGTATACCTCAGTTAACGTTAATGTTTTACATTGCTGAATTAATGGTAATGTTTTCTTCAGTGTTACCACCATGCCTTCTTTTTCTGCCAGGAGTGTGTTTGTCATTGGCCACCATTTCACTTTGTTCCCCAGGTCAGGTGCCCAGGGGCCATTTTATGTAGTCTATGTCCATAGGCCTGAATGTGTTCTTTTGTTCCCCATGCCTCCCCAGATATCCTTGCTGTTGTTTGACCATGTGACTGGCATTTTGTGCATCCATTTTGACCATGTGACTGGCATTTTGTGCATCCAGCTGGTGTGCTTTTACCATAGGCTTGCATGTGTTCTTTTCTGTCCATGCTTCCTTGCTCGCTGGTGTTGTTTGACCATGTGGCTTGTGGCTATTTTGTGCATCCAGCTGGTGTGTTTTTGCCATGGTCTTGCATGTGTTCTTTGTTCTCCATGTCTCCTTGCTAGCTGTTGTTGTTTGATGATGTGGCTGGTAGCCATTTTGTGGATCCAGCCAGTGAACTTTTGCCATAGGCTTGCATGTGTTCTGTATTCTCCATGCCTCCTTGCTTCCTGTTCTTGTTTGACATTGTGGCTAGCAGCCATTTTATGCATCCAGACAGTGTGTTTTTGCCATAGGCTTGGATGTATTCTTTGTTCTCCAAGCCTCCTTGCTTGCTGCTGTTGTTTGACTATGTGTAGTGGCAGCCATTTGTGCATCCAGCCTCTGTGACTTTGCCATAGGTTTGCATGTGTTCTTTGTTTCGCCATGCCTCCTTCCTCGCTGCTGTTGTTTGACCATGTGGCTGACAGCCATTTTGTGCATCCAGCTGCTGTGCCTTTGCGAAAGGCTTGCATATGTTCTTTGTTCCCCATGCCCCCTTATTCGCTATTATTGTTTGACCATGTGGCTGGCAGCGATTTTGTACAGCCTACCAGTGTGTTTCTGCTATAGGCTTGCATGTATTTTTTGTTCCCATTGCCACCTTGCTCACTGTTCTTGATTGACCATGTGGCTGGTGACCATTTTTTGCAGCCAGCCAGGGTGCCTTTGTCATAGGCTTACAAGGATGGATGTGATACCAGTTTAGTATTATGCTTGGGGATTATTATAGTATATGTATACTAGGAATATAATTTTGATAAAGAGTGCTTATGTTATCTCATGCGTTTTTGGTATTTTTTGCACCTATTTGCATCACTATTGGTTTCTTTCTTCTTGTTCTCCCACAAAACATTAGCAGCTATTGATCATTTTTTTAATTTTTTCTTTTTTAATCTAAATATTGTAATTTTGTTTATTTAATTTTTATTTTTAATTTCAATTATTATTTCACATTTTCATTATTGTAATTTCTTATTTTTCATTTTATTTTTTTTACGTTTTATTTTAATTTTTTAGGTTTTTTAATTTAATTACATTTTTTTTATTTTTATTTATTCGTTTTATTTTTTTGCATTTTGCCTTGATCCATCCATTCATCCATCCATCCATCCATCCACCACAGGCGCATAGCCAAGCTATAGCCTTCTGTTTCTTTAGGTATAATTGCATT
Organism: Pleurodeles waltl; assembly: GCF_031143425.1. Taxonomy (NCBI): domain Eukaryota; kingdom Metazoa; phylum Chordata; class Amphibia; order Caudata; family Salamandridae; genus Pleurodeles; species Pleurodeles waltl. The sequence goes on from NC_090446.1 coordinate 802,570,059, forward strand.
TCCTCCTGGATATCCTGGCCGTGGTGAACTGCAGACATCTCAGCAGCATCATTCATTTTATTAATTATTATTCCATTTCCCCTGGACCCTCTTGCCTTCCGTATGTTTTTTAAGGATTTTTCCATTTACCCATGCACCTCTCTGAGTACCACAGATATCTCCTTTAGAATAGATGGCGCTAAAGGAAGGAGCTATATCTGTATGCCCTGTTGACTGATTTGAAATTAACTTTTATGGTATGCTGGAGCTCATTTTAGAGTGTTTGGATAAATTGTTATTTATTACGTTAAGTAATCAACTACACTAACATTGCATGTGGCTGTACTATTTCAGCCTGCAACAATGCCATGTTTTACTAACTACCGTTTTTTCTTACGTGGTTGCTTTTAAGTGCACAATAGAAGAAGAGACATCACTCACAATACTGCCAAGCAGAAGGCTTTTACAGTGACTTTAGTCCTCCGATCCCTTCCCCTTGTGCAGCTTAATACCACTGCCAACTGAAAGCTTTACGATGGGCAGGAAAAAACAGTTGCTCCCAAGAAAGTGGTCAGTGAGAAGAAGCAACCTTCCACCAGTGGCATGTCAACCACAACCTTTTTCGAAAGATGCGTGCCTGCTACACCGGCCTCCGGGAAGCCGGAAGGGATATGGGAGCAGCACTTTCACATCAGAAGCACCACCCTAAACTAAGCCCAGGACCATGTCTGTCAGTGAGGCAGCCACTACAATCATGGTGACACCAAGGAGCTGTGATGTAAAATTGGATTTGCTCCTTTCGCACAGTAGTACAAAATAATTTAAGGGAACAGAGCAAAGTGGACAGCAGCCGCAGCCAGCAATATTAGATCTTTCTGAAGTTGGAGCAGAACAGGAGGTTTCTCTTCCTGCTGAGCAAGAACCTCCTCTTCTAGAATCATTGGCTCCCAGATTTCCATCAAGGAAAAGGAAGAATACTGCTCCACTATCTTCTCCAAGCACCACTTCTGATGACGATGCTCGGGATATGAAGTGGACCCTGCCAGAGTCCGGGAGACGCTAGGAGAGGCAAGAGAAAATGAAAGTTCATGAAAGCCTTAGAATCATGGAAGAGGATGATGAGGAAAATGACCACACTGAGCCAATCGTAGTGGAAGCTGGTGAATAGAAGTCTGACATTACTATTCAACCTGCTCCGAGGGATGTAGCACAGGTACCATCACAAGCTCCATATTTGCAAAGCCCCATCTGAGACCTGCACCAACCGCTGCCAAAATAGAAGTATGCACTGCAGAGACATTAGCAGTGGCCCACTAAGACTCACAGTACTGTTCTCCAGTTTGGGACTTTTTTACAAATAGCACACAGGAGGAGAACATATCAAAATGCTCCATTTGCCACGCAAGTGTTCATCGAGTTAAGTCTGGTTCACAGTTTGGTACTCGAGGCCAAATGACCCATATGAAAAAACATCAAGCAAACTGGTGGGAGGAGCACCTTAAAAAAAATTCTGAACGTGCTCATGTTGGTGAAGGTGAGGAGAGCCTGTAAATATCAGCTACAACTCCATTCACAGTGGCTGATGAATAAAAAGAGGGTGACATCCTTACACAAAGCAGTGCTGTTCCCAGCACTGTGGCAGAATAAGCCAACTCAGTGACCTCACAATGGCACAAGAGGACTCAGAGTCAGATAGAGAAACAATAGCATACATTGACCAAACCCCATGATGCACATTGAGTCTATTACCACCTACGTCTGAAAAAAGTCACTGACATCAGTGGCGAAAGAAAAAAAGAAAATTCAGGCTACTATTATGGGCATGTTTAGGCAGGTGGGGCCCTACGACCACAACTACCCAACGGCACGTTTGTACAATGGGAAGCTGGCAAAATGTTTGCACTGGACCTCCTCCCTTATCTCATTTGTGGAAGGAGTAGGATTCTTTTAATTTGCGGCAGCCATCTGCCCAAAATGAAAGGTTCCAAGTCAGAGTTGCCATTCCAGCATTGCACCACGATGTGCTGCAATTGATTGGACACGCTTTGCAGCAAAGTGTTATCCACACTATCCATCTAATGACAGACATGTGGACGAGCTGTCAGGTGACTGATTACATGCACATCACTGCACCCTAGATCTCCTTTGCAGGGGTAAAGTAAAAGCTATCTACTGTTTTGGCCCTGAAGAAAGTTTTAAGAGTGCTCAGCAGCATACAACAATAGCCATGTTAGCCATGGAGAAACCACACACAGCTGCAAACGTCTTGGATGAATTTTACAGCAAGGTGTCTGAATGGCTGCAACCCAGAGGTCTCAGAATTGGATTTGTTGCCACTGACAATGGCAGTAACAGTCAAGGCAATTGCAGATGGTGGCTCATTCAGAGTCCTGTTTTTGGCACATTGCATCAACCTAGTTGTGCAGGAGTTCTCAAAAAAGAAGACACAATCATATAGATACTGACCACCTGCAGACAAATCTGTACTTATTTCAGCCATTATTTTAAAACTCGTAAGCAGTTGAGGATAATTCAGCGTGGTAATAGGGTACCAGCTAAAGCTCTCATACAGGAGGTGCCAACATGTTGGAATACGACCTATTACATGTTACAATGTCTGTTTGAACAGTACAGACAGATTAATGACTATGGGGGTCATTCTGACTTTGGCGGGCGGCGGAGGCCGCCCGCCAAAGTCCCGCCGTCAGAATACCGCTGCGCGGTCAAAAGACCGCCGCGGTAATTCTGAGTTTCCCGCTGGGCTGGCGGGCGACCGCCAGAAGGCCGCCCGCCAGCCCAGCGGGAAACCCCCTTCCATGAGGATGCCGGCTCCGAATGGAGCCGGCGGAGTGGAAGGGGTGCGACGGGTGCAGTTGCACCCGTCGCGATTTTCAGTGTCTGCTTGGCAGACACTGAAAATCTTGATGGGGCCCTGTTAGGGGGCCCCTGCAGTGCCCATGCCATTGGCATGGGCACTGCAGGGGCCCCCAGGGGCCCCACGACACCCCTTACCGCCAGCCAGGTTCTGGCGGTCAAAATCGGAATCCCCATGGCGGCGCTGCTTGCAGCGCCGCCATGGAGGATTCCCTTGGGCAGCGGGAAACCGGCGGGACACCGCCGGTTTCCCGTTTCTGACCGCGGCTGTACCGCCACGGTCAGAATGCCCATGGATGCACCGCCAGCCTGTTGGCGGTGCATCCGCGGTCCCCGGCCCTGGCGGTAGTCAACCGCCAGGGTCGGAATGACCCCCTATGTCATTCAAAGAGGAGATTCAAGTAAAAAAAGCTATGACCATGGAAATGGACGAATTGGGCCTAGTCAAATGCCTGACACAGATGCTACTCCCTTTTGTGGTTTTCACACAGGAAGGTAGCAAGGAAGACAGCATGATGGGCCAAGCGATCCCGATGTTGCACCTGCTACAGGACCAGCTAAAGGAGGTGTCTGAAAGGTTCACACTCTAAGGTGTGAACAGAAACCCAGACGTGCATGCCTTGGTTGAGAGCTTATCTTTCTCTTGGCTTTTAATGCAAGGCTCCAAAATTACATAATTTCATCCAAAGAGTATACATCTGTGCCACACTACTTGAACTATGCTACAAATAAAATCTTTCATTCCTTTTTCTGAAGAGGATAATTCAAAATACAATAGGTGGATGGTTGAGCACAGGAACACAAGGAGGAAGAATAGCTGGAACTTAAGAGTCCCACTCCAAAGTTCTGGGGTGCCGCCTTCAACTTCAAGAGAGGGCAATCTTATCTCATCACAGAAGCCAACACCAACAACAAGGACACCGGCAAAAACAGCAACAGAAGAATCGGAACCAACCTCTGAATTGGATTGCTTTCAAGTATCAGGTCTTAATTTGAGTGCAAATGAGAAGGCAAAAATGGTCGAGCAAGAAGCAGCACCAATGACACTTCAGAGGATGATCCAGGAGTATCTGGATGACCTGAAAGAGGGGTATGTGGATCAAAACCCATTGGTGTGTTGATATGGGAAGATCGCCAATGGCAAGAGATTACCTGAATGGCAATAAAGTATCTGGCTTGTCATGTAGTCTCTGTGTCTGCTGAGCATGTGTTCTGTGCAGCTGGCACAGTTATTACAGTGAGAAGGACCAGTCTCTTGCCTAAAAACTTGGAGAGATTGACCATCATCAAAATGAACCAACATTTTATAACACCTGATTATATTGTTCCTGAATCACCAAAGGAGGGGGAGGAGGATGATTGGTCAGAATCAAGTGCATTAGCTGACCAACATCTGGGTGAACCAGCTGAGTTTGAGGTTGAACTCTACTTTCCAGACTGAGTATGTCAGTGCCAGCATAGAACTTTTTAATTGTTTCTCATTGAACGTCTTTATTTGTAAAACAATAACAGCTAGTGGAGCATTATGCTTGTGTCAGGTTTATGCTGACCCACCATTTTTTAGTCACATATCTGGCCGGATCGGAGTTTGACCAGAGTGCAGTGAAGAAGCTTCCACCTTGTCTTCAGGACATTGGAGACAATGCCTGCCTCTCTCACATGCTATTGCTTATCCTTTTTTGCATCACCTAGTAGAGCTGCCCTATAAGATCATTGATTAAAAGACTGCCAGTAACAATGCAAAATTCTAAGTTGTTGCTTGCATCACAGAGGAGAGACAATTTTGTATCTACCACCCTGCCTCGGTTGGAAGACGTAACTACTATCTATTGCACCAATGAATTATGATATATTGAGTGATTGATGATTGATGATATATGCGGTGGTAGACAGTGAAGGAGGGTGTTCAACAAATGTGTAGACTTGATTTGTTTGGGGGGTGATGGGTGAACATTTTCCCTGAAGGTGGTTGGCCTTTCAAACTTAGGGAAATTTACCTGCAGGGTCCACTCCTTTTTTCTGGTTCTTCAGAAACCACACCAGTCACTTTAGTTAACAAACACAAAACCATACAAAATTCTCCAGTTCTGTTTCTCAATTTATTCTTCAACAGCAGTGTACTACACATGTCTATCTTGCTAAGGTTGCAAGTAGGATGGAGTTACTTGGAATCAGGAAGAAGGGGATGGAGGGATGGAAAGATTCAAGGTGGGATACCCTCAACAGCTAGAAGAAGAACACTTTGAACTTCAAGAGAAACCATGATGATGATAAACACTCTGAGGCCTAGTACTCACTCAGGTCTGTGAACTGGAGAGAGGTGCTTTGATTTGGGAAATGCTGCTGAGTGTGTGTTTGCTGCATTGCTGGCTCAAACGTGAAACTGCTCTTTATGTTATCGCTCTACCTCTGAGTCTTTTTGGTACATTCCTGATTCCTAATGAAGCTTCCTTTGCTTCCTTCTGTCCTTCTCCTTGACTCAACAATACAGTTTCTGTTTTTCAGTACACAGGCCTTCTCCTCTCTTGTACGAATGAAAGCTCAACACTCCAGCTTACTTACCAGACAGGTTCCGCTAGGCATGCAAGAGTGAAAGACATTCAGAGAAGAATACAGATGCACCTGCCCACTTTGACAACACAGTATCATTTTTCATAATTTTTAGAAATGAGTGGGTTAACTTTACTCCTCCATAATTAGTATTTTTCAAACCTAGAACACAAAGCATTTATAGATATACTAGCTTAGGTCTCTCTGGGACTGAAGGATTTATTGTACAAAATCTCAGCACTCCTTCAGCAAAGGAACATGTGTCATATGCCAAACTAATCCGAAAAAAAAGCTGACATCAATTGCGGTTGGAGAGAAGAGAATTCAAGATGCTGCAGAAATATGGTAAGATGAAGTTCCCAAAAGATTAAAACTGATGGGTGAAGAGAATCAAATATTTGATCATTGTAACAACAAGTGCTACAAGTCATATAAAGTTTAAAAAAGCCTTGAAAATATTTATCTGAAAATAGCTGAAACTAGTGAATCACAACAAGAATCCAAGTCTTTTGAGAAAGCAACAAAAACCAATCCAAATGCTCATCCACTAAGAAGATTGATTGCTGCCCCTCATCCACCTCCAACAATTGATCAGAAAGCAGAGGATCTTTAATGTGTTATTTGTGTTTAGCCAGAACAAGGGCCAAAGGGATTGACAAAAGAATAACATTCAGAGTATGTGAGTCTCAAATGGCGAGCTTATGTTTATCTGCAGCTAGTTTCTTCCAAGAGGACATTTTCAGGTGAGTAGCTGATCTAAGTAGTGAGGTGAATGTATTTGCAGCGGATTTTATGCCTACCTGAACTGCTCACTTGCATACATTCAAAAATAAGAATGTACAATGAGCTTCTACCAGTAATGTAACAACTAGCCTTCAGTTAAGTTTGCACTCTTTGAAAAAGCAAATTAAATTTTAAAGCCACTCTTGAATGCTGACTACGGGTTCACACTCCGTGAGATTAGAAAAATAATGTTCAACGTTGATGAACATTGATCCAGAAGAATGTACAGTGACAGAATTTGTTTTTGTCAATTGAACAAGGTGATTTGACTTCTGAAGTTCTTGGTGCCAAAAAAAGATCACAGGCTGCAGCAAAACAAGCAGGAATCATTTTAAGAACACCCTGAAAGATTTAGATTGTGGACTTAATGACCATTTTTTTGATGCCCTAGAGCTCTGAAAATCATGGGAGTCAACAAGAAAACCTGAAGTTATCTTGACATTTGTTGCATCATTGTTCAATATCAGCAAAGTGAAACTGTTACAAACTAAAGTTCTTGAGTTCGGAACAGAAGCTGACAACATTGATGATGGCTTTAAATATATAGGCGAAGAAGTGGAAGACAATCTCATGAACCGACAGGCTTCTGCTGTGCAAATGGACTGTCTTTTTCAAATCATGTTTTATGATTTACATCACGTTAAAAAAAAACTCTGCTACACACAATGACTGCCTACACAATCTATGACATGTGCAAAAGTAGTGAGCTAATCACTCCAATGAATATGATTTGTGCATCAACAAGTTGTAATGGCATAGTACTGAGCAGGAGCTTGCTAGAAGCTCATGCTGTACTATCTTGTGAATCCAACAGCACAAACACTTCCAAGTCACTTTACCAGGAAATGATTTACAATTGCTGCTCTTGATAATTTAGATTCGAAAAGCAACTCTTTTTGTGAGAAACATCCAGCACACATGATACTGCCATGGTGGTTTTTCAAGACTATACCAATGACATAGCTACTGGAAAACAAGCTATTTCAACTGTAGGCATAAACAAACAAAGCTGCAAACTTATAACCCAACTACCTTGCCAATGTGTGCAAAATCACTATAAGCCATCAACATGTCCCAGTCTATCAGAAAGTTTCAAAGTAGCTGAGGACAAGGATCGTCTTCTACCTGATGCTGTGGTCTGCAAAGCTACTTTAACTGAATTGACACATAGCTTATGCAGTGTGAACTGAAGCATGAAGAAAAGCCAGTTCCTCTATGAGCTGGAACTTATGCTCTGATCTCCCAGAATACTGTCCCAGTGAAGAAGGTTGGGTTTCTACCAGTGATACCATCTACGGTAAAAAAAATATGCAACGGTATACTCAGCTCTAAAAAAGTTCCAAAATGTGCGTGCTCAGTTTGAAGACAAGCCTATCCTGACAATTTTCTGCGATAAAGGTGTTCTCCGTATTGTAGCTGACATTTATATGAGCAATCCAGGAGAATGTGATGATCTTTATCCAATACATGACAAAAGTTGTGTTGCAGTGTGCAGGATGTTTTCTCATTGGATGTGGCATAGATGATGCACTTATTTAGGCTGAAATCTTTGGAAGCAAAACTGTCCAGTCAGTATTGAGCAGAACCCATAATGTTTGTTTGTTACAAGGTATGCTCCTCCTATCAAAGGCTATAGAAATATTGTGTCGGAATGCTTTCTGGAACATAATGACAAATTAGGTTTTGCATATCTTACCTCAGAAGTAAATAAGACACAGGGTGCACTTCATTCAAAAGACATAATGCAAAGCCAGGCAATGTTCAATACACTCAGTTCAAAATCAGAAAACATGAAAACCAAGTTTGTAGAGTTTGTCAAAGAATGTGAAGAAAAATCCAAAGTTTGCAAGTACTGGAGAAATGTTTTTCATATGATAGGTCTAGTGTAAAACTTGGTATATGCTGATCGGAAAGGTGAATGGGAGCCGCACATGAAGGCTGTTGAGTCACTGATTACTGTGTTTTGTGAATTTGATTGCATAAACCTCCTGAGATATGGCTCCTTATATTTGGAAAGAGTAAAGAAGCTAGAGGTGGAAAAACCATACCTCTACAGAAATACATCCAAAGACATTTTATGATGAAAGGAAGGTTCAATGCTGGGGCTCCATATATGAAACTGGAGCAGATGGTCCAGAGATCACAGAAAAGCTTAAGGGGAATTGTTGGTCATATAAAAGTGAATATGTTGCTTAATGGCAGCTAGTTTACAATGAAGTCCTTTAAATTTGCAATGTGAGATGACAAATTCAAAATTAATGGACCATCGCAAAACTGTTCCTCAGCAAGAACTTGTGGGAAAGAGAGGGGAACGTTTAATAAACATATTGACAGCCTTTTTCCTTTCATACAGCAGCAAAGAAATCCCTTTGAAATGACTAAGCCTGTGCGACTACACAACTTCGCGACCAAACAATATGTGGAAAACGATACAAAGACATATCTACTAGATGTTCTGGATCATGGATCAAAACTACACGCAGAACTGAGCAGGGGAGATTTGTATTGAAAGAGAAAAATCTATTTGACATATTCACTAAAGCTGAACTTCCGCACTTTCATTGCCATAGTAAGAGGTTCATTCTCCGTAGTGCCCTGTATTATAAATATGGTACATCCCTGGTGTTGTTGGGTGACGGTAGGGGGCTGCAGAAAAAGTGGTCCATCAGCTCTGATGCACTCCTTTTTCTTGAATATGGGAATTCATCCGACTTCATATTCTGTACAAGAAACTTAACCCAGAGTTGGCCAGTCTTCCTATCAAGGCACATAGGCCTGCATTACAACCCTGGCGGTAATACCTCTAACAGGCCGGCGGTAAAAAAAATGGGATCACGACCATGGCAGAAACCGCCAACATAGACAGCCACTTTAACACTCCGACCACAAAGGCGGTAGCAACAAACACTGCGGCGGTCACCGCCAACAGACAGGCGGAAGTTAATGTACCGCCTACCGTATTACAAGGCACAAATCCACCAGCTTTTCTGGGGCTGTACCAACGCCATCAAAAGCACGGCAGAAACTGAGCAACGAAGGGTAACCACTCACCTTGCGAAACTCCATGGAGAACCAGGACGCCATGGATCCCGAATTGCAGATTCTACCCATGTTAGTGTATCTACTAATACACCATGAAGTAGAAAGAAGGCGACGGCGACGGTGGTGAGTACTGCACCTAGCACACAGGGGAGGGGAGGAGGGAAAATAAAGTGACACACACATGCCGCACGCAGAACCCCCACCCTCACCCACAACACCATACACTCAAACATATCCAACAACCTCACAGATACACCCCACCACCCTCTGGAAGAATGCAAGGACAAAAGGAAATTAGTCTAGCCAGTGTTATATTGGAACAATCAGATATATCAAGAGAAAAGCAAATAATCAGTATACACAAATATTTACACAAATATACACAAATATTTACATTAAGATTTGGTGGCTGAGGTGCTGGGCTGTGACCTAGACAACCTGGCCCTAAGGGAAGGATGGGGGGAGGTGTAGGGAAGAGGTTAATGTTAGTTAGGAAAAGTTTTTCAGACACACTGGGACGGGAAGATGGAGAGGGTGTGGGAGTGGAGGAAGAGGTAGTGGTTGTAGGAGGTGTACGTATGCTGAGTTTGGGTGAAGGTGCATGGGCTGGAGGCTGTTGTGAAGTGAAGTGGATGGCTGTTGAGTGGGTGTGTGCCTATGTTTGTGAACTTTGGGAGGAGGGCTCATAGACACACTGGGAGAAGACACAGGGGACATGTGAATGGTTGTGGGGTGGTGATTGCACGTGAGTGGTGTGTTGTGATGGGCGTGCTGGTGATAGAGGCAGTGGTTGATGATGTAGTGCATGCAGGTGTGAGTGGAGACGAGACTGGGAGGGAGGTGGAGGATGTGGAGGAGGGGGACACAGTGGAAGAAGTAGATGTTGGTATGTGTGCGTGGGTATGGTGCTTGTGTGAGTGCCTGTGGGATATGTGGTGCTTATATTTTCCTGAGACACTTTTGTGTGTTGATGTGTATGCATGCTGGTCTGATGGTGTGCTTGGGATAGGCTGAGGTAGAGGTGATTGGGTCTGGGTAGTGAAAGTTGGAGGGGGGAGGATGGACACAGGGACAATGGCTGCCATCAGTGCTGAGGCCAGAGCCTGAAATGCTCTCTGTTGGGCCGCCACGCCAGAATGAATGCCCTCCAGGTATGAATTTGTTTGCTGCAAATGCCTCTCGACACCCTGGATGGCATTCAGAATGGTTGACTGCCCAACAGTGAGGGATCTCAGGAGGTCAATATCCCCCTCATTGAGGGCAGCAGGGCTGACTGGGGCAGGGCCTGAGGTGCCTGGGATGAAGGAGATGCCCACCCTCCTGGGTGAGCGGGCAAGTGAAACTCTCTGAGGGGCTGCTGGGAGGGCGGTGCTGGCAAGGGGGGTCGCGGCTGTACCTGTTATTGGGGTGGGAACAGAAGTGTCTGCCACCGCCAGGGAGCTTCCATCAGATGAGGAGTCGCTGTCGCTGGTATCCCCTCCAGTCCCCATTGTGGAGCTCCCCTCGCCCTCCGTCCCACTGGGGCCTTCACCCTCCATGCATTCACCCTCCTGGGCCATGTGGGATGCAGTTCCCTCCGTCGCCGGTGCCTCTGCTCCTCCACCAGGTGATGCTAATGCACACAAGGATAGGGTGACAAAACAAGAAGGGGGGAAAAGACAGAGGACACACATGGTCAATGCCAGCAACACCACTATCGTTGGCAGACACAACACACAGGGAGCAGCCCAATGCACTAGGCCATGCACTACCAGTTGCTAAGAAAGTCACCAGCCCATGGGGTACAATGCCTAATGCCATTAGCTGCACACCTGAAACCCACAGGACCCTGCCCTGCAGTAGATGCCCACTAACACTATTGGGGGTGGAGAGCTTCGGAGCCTGCCCAACAAGGGACCCACACTGCCATGTTCACCCTGGCCTAGGGGCACCCACAGCCCACATCCCCCACCCAGATTCTTCCTAAACCATGCAGAGTCAGCTTTATGACACTGTACTCACCCCCTTGTGGCTGTTGTGATGCCCTCACGCGCCCATCCAAATCCGGATAGGCCACCACCGGGATGCGGAACATCATTGGGGTCATGGTGCGATGGGCCCCCCTTCCACGTTGGGAGGCCAGCCCCAGCTGGGCCTCCGCTGTCTTCTTGCTCCAGCAGCGCAGGTCCTCCAATCTCTTGAGGCAGTGGGTGCTCCGTCTATGATAGAGCCCCAGGGTCCGCACTTCCTTGGCGATAGCACGCCAAATACCCTTCTTCTGGTGGGCGCTGACCTAGAGGAAAGGTACAGGAGGAAAGGAAATTACTCACCCGACTGGACCGTCAGACTCATTGTCCACCAGTTCCCAACCATGCCCTGATGCACATACACTGACCATCCTCATATGCAGCCCTCAGCGCCCCCCAACATGTGTTTTCCATCCACACCACTCCAAACAGCCATTGCCCACGCATCATGCTCACAGTGTACTCACCTGTTTGTCTGGAGGACCGTAGAGTAGCGTGTACTGGGGGAGGACCCCATCCACCAGTTTGGCCAACTCCTCCGCGGTGAAGGCAGGGGCCCTTTCCCCAGACACTCGAGCCATTGTCGCTTCCAGACTGACATCACAGTAGCACTTTCAGTGTAGGTCCTCTCCTGTTGAAGGTCAGGTATCAAGTGAGTGAACAGATAGAAAATGGCGGTCACATCCGTGGCGGTGAGTACCGTCACCACCGGCGTACATGGCCATTGGCTCCTGGAACCCATAGGACCCAGTGATAACCAATGCTGAGTCGTGCGGCGGTCTTGGACCACCTACCACGACGATGCACAACGCCAGCGCAGTTACCTCATTTCCCCTTGTCCCTCCTCACAAGTCAGGCAGCTGCCATTTCAGGGGGGCACATGGCATGGCATCTAACTGCATCACAGCACATTTTGGCACATATACGGACTAACTACATCACACACGGATTTAGTAACATTACTGCAGAAACACTTGTGCAACCTATGTGGTAAATGACCCTCTGCTCACCGTTCTCCGCTATAACCGCTGGGACAGATAATGAGATGGCGGCATCCTCCGGTGCACTGACCCCTGGTGGACCTGTCGACAATGGAAGACAGACACATCATAATCACATACAGACTTGATCGTGCCACAATCCAAGACCTGTGTGCCCAATTGGAGCCAGACCTAATTTCATCTATCCGCCAGCCCACAGGAGTCCCCTCTCTAGTGCAGGTCCTGTCAGTGCTTCATGTCCTGGCAAGTGGCTCATTCAAACCACAGTGACCATGGCATCAGGGATGTCTCAGCCAATGTTTTCTAATGTGTTGACCACAGTGTTATCTGCCCTGCTAAAACACATGCGCAGCTACATCGTGTTCCCCCAGGTGGAGGATTTGCCCACAGTGAAGGCTGACTTTTATGCCCTGGGACATATTCCCAACATCATTAGTGCCATTGATGGTACACATGTGGCATTTGTCCCCCCCCCACAGAAATGAACAAGTGTACAGAAATAGAAAAAGCTACCATTCGATGAATGTGCAAATGGTGTGTTTGGCGGACCAGTACATCTCCCATGTGAATGGCAAGTATCCTGGCTTTGTGCATGACGCCTACATTTTGAGGAATAGCAGTATCCCTTATGTGATGGAGCAACTTCAGAGGCACTGGGTGTGGCTAATAGGTGAGCCCAAGGTCCCCACACAGTATGAGTAGGTGTCTGGGTATGGGCTATTCCCTAAGGGTTAGTGTGTGTCTAACAGGTATTCCTCGACATTTGCAGGTGACTCTGGTTACCCCAACTTCTCATGGCTACTGACCCCAGTGAGGAATGCCAGGACAAGGGCAGAGGACCTCTACAATGAGGCACATGGCTGAACTAGGCGTATTATTGAGAGGACGTTCGGCCTCCTGAAGGCCAGATTCCAATACCTCCATCTAACAGGTGGCTCCCTATACTACTCACCGAAGAAGGTGTGCCAGATAATCGTGGCATGCTGCATGTTGCACAACCTGGCATTGAGACGCCGGGTGCCTTTTCTGCAGGAGGATGAGCCTGGTGATGGTCTTGTGGCAGTGGTGGAGCCTGTGGACAGTGAGGAAGAGGAAGCAAAGGAAGAAGATATCGACAACAGAACGAACATCATCATGCAGTACTTCCAGTGACACACAGGTAAGAGACTGTTGTTGCGTAGGCTCTCATTATTCTGATGAGACTACTGGATTTTGAGCAGCAAGATCGTCCATGGTGTGGTAGACTGAGTCCGACCCACAGTGGGTGACACCTGTTGCTCCAAATCCAGGTTTTGCTCCGGCTAACTAGCAGTGCCTCATCTCTACCAGAAGATAAGGATGATTGGGCAGCTAAGCGCATGACATATTAGGCTTCTCAGGGAAGTCGTGGTCACTCAGGTCACATCCGGTTTTCTCATTCACAATACAGTCTCATATATAAATGACAGACAGAAGCAGTACATGTTTCAATGATTGGTTTCATAAAACAACTGCATCTTAGATAGCAAAGCGTGAGCTGCAATAACCAGGATGACACAACATGACAGTATTAAAATGGTGACGAGAAGAGTGAAGCATAAGAATAACGCTATCATATTGTCACTATGATCGATGGATTATTTCCTATCTAAGTCATATTCTGAGCACAGCATGTTAATCTCTAATTCTGCCTTTCAGGTTCCCCTGGGAGGACATCAACCCTCATACCTGAGCAAAGGCATGTAGTCTGCGTTAGCATCTGTAGCAAAGCATTCAGCAATCAGCATACAGTCGTGGTTCCCTGGCTGGAATCTCCCTCTTAACGTGTAATGGGACTAGGAAGTGTTTTTATAATAACACAGCTGAAGTTCTAAGAAAATGTCCCTACGTAAGGATGTGTATTTTCCATGATTGTTGGAGACTAAACTTCTACCACATTCACCGGGAATTTACCAAACTGTAGCCTTGACTGAAGAACAGAGTGATCAAGAATGACTTGTTTGAGAACACAGTGTTGAACTAAGCAAAAACAGTTAGATAGATGGAAATATAACAAGAACGTAAAACTGGTTACTGTAAAAATAACAATGCGAAGCCGAATAAAATATATCTAGGTTAAAGTGCACATCCGCTTAATGTGGCAAACTAACGTGCATGGAGCTATTTCTAAAATGGCTACACAACACTTTAACTCCTCTTCACATTTCAAATACTGTAGGACATTGTATCAATCAATCAATGTTACAGCATTCTCGTTTGGAAGCCTGGAGTTCTGTGGTGAACCAGGGGGCGGTCTTGACGGTGCGGGTGTTGGTGTTTGTTTTCAGTGGGGCGAGGGAGTCTGCGCAGGTTGTTAGCCATTGTGTGAGGTTGTGGGCTGCGGTGTTAGAGTTGTTGGTGATGGGAGGTGGAGCTTGTGTGAGGTTGGCGATCAGGTGTTCTTTGGAGATCTTGTTCCTCTTGCGGTAGGGTGTAGTGTGTTGTTGGTGGTGGGTGGGGGGTTTCATGAAGGAGAAGTGGACTCAGTGGTGGTCAGTCCAGTGGAGCTCGGTGGTGTGAGTGAAGGTGATGTGGCTGCTGGAGGTGAAGATGGCGTCAAGCGGGTGTCCCGCTGAGTGAGTGGGTGAGGTGACCAGTTGCATGAGGCTGAGGTTTGTGAGGTTGTCCAGCAGGGCTGTGGAGTTGCAGTCATGGGTGCTTTCCAGGTGAAAGTTGAGGTCACCACGGAGTATGTAGTCTGTGGAGGTGAGGGCGTGGGAGCTGATGGTATCTGCGATGGCGTCGCAGAATGTGGGTGGGGTCCTGGTGGTCTGTAAATGAGGGTTCCTCTAAGGGTGGTGTTGGCGTTGAAATGTATTAGAAAGTGTAGGTGTTCTGCGTTGTCTAGGGTATCATTGGTGTTGGTGAAGATTTTGATTTTTGTGTATTATGGCAATACCTCCTCCTGGTTTGTTTATGCGGTCTCTACGGGTGATTTTGTAACCTTCTAGGATGGCTATGGCTATGTCAGGTTCTGATGAGGGGTTCATCCATGTTTCCGTGAGGAATGCGATGTCAGGAGAGTATGTTGTGAGCAGGTCCCAAAGCTCGATGGCGTGCTTGTGGACGGAGCAGGTGTTAAGGAGGATGCAGTTAAGGCGGTTGCAGGGTTTGGTGTTTTTGCGGTGCGTGTTGGTGTTGCTTGTATTAGTGTGAGTGCAGGAAAAATGGCATGAGTGGCACGTGAATGGTCCATGTGTGTGTTTGGGGTTGGCCTGGGCGCAGGCGTGCTGGCCTGGGTTGAGGGCATGGAGTTCTGTGGAGGAGTAGTGTTGCTTCGGGGGGTCGGATAAGTGTGGACCAGGGGGATGGGCGCTGGGCACGGTCCAGGCTCGGACGGGCACAGACGGGCTTGCCGCTGGTGCACATCTGGCACGTCAGCAGCACAGCCGCGCAGCGCCACCATTAAGAAGGTGAGGTGGGAGGGAGGAGCAGCTGGGAGGCGGGAAGGAAAGACCAATGGGGGTGCGAGAGGGGCGGGCCGCAGGGGATGCAGCGGCTCAGTTGGCAGAACCGGCAAGAGCCAGAAAGAAACAGGAGGTAACACAGAGGGTGAAAACGAGGCGGAATGTAAAAAGGACACAGGTACAGTCAGAAACAGTGCATGCAACGAAAAACGATTTACATAAAATGGAAAATTACATGAAATACAAAGTGTAAATCACACTAGATACGCCTACCACTCGGCACTAGGGATGAGGCGCAGGCGGGTGCCTGCGGGTGATGGAGGGCCTCAAACTTCCTTCCAGCGGCAAACGGCGGGGTCAGGGGCACGGAGGCAGGCTGGTGCAGCCAAAGTGGACTCCTGGCCAAAAGCAGGTCAGCCTCTTAACCTCTGTCTATGAACACTGACTGTTCACTTTGGATTTCCATTTATCAGATCTGGGTACCACATTCTGCTTTCTGCTATATGTACTGCTGCCCAACAACTGTCATACATTGGTATGAGTAAATGAACATTTACATTGCTATTTGTTGCTAATGTGGTCATAATACATTTGTGACAGATCAGACTGACTCCAGATTGGGTTGTGATTAAAGGGTGTTTATTTAGGGGCTAATGAATATAAAGGTATGTGCAAGGGGCTGGGGTGATGGTGGAGAAAGGTCCATAGTAGAGTCCAGTCTCTTGGGATCACAGGTGCATTGTCCAATGGGGCATAGGGAGGGGAGTAATGGCAGTTCAATTTGGACAGGATGACATAGTGGCACAGAAGGGTGACAATCAGGAGAGTCGTATTTCCAGGCGGGGGTCTTGGAAATGTTCTCTGTCTTCTGCCTGGATCGCAGGGACTGTTTGCAGGGTGGTTCTCCTTCTGCAGGGGGTGGGGCGCTGGTGGCCTGTTGTTACTGTGGCGGTGCCTCCTGTCCACTAGCACCGGCTGAGGTGGAGGGCTGTTCCTCGGGTTTGGCTAGTGTCTGGGGCCCTTTGTTGTGCCACTGCCTCCCTCATGGTCTTGCCTATGTCAGCCAGCACCTCTGCTATGGTGACCAGGACGGTGTATATGTTGGTGAGGTCCTCCCTGATCCCCATGTAGTGTCCCTCCTGCAGCCGCTGGGTCTCCTGAAACTTGGCCAGGACCGTGTCCATGGTCTCCTGGGAATGGTGGTATGCTCCCATGATGTTGCTCAGTGTCTTGTGGAGGGTCGGTTCCCTGGGCCTGTCGTCCCCATGTCACACAGGGGTCCTCCCGGCTTCCATGTTGTCCTGTGCCTCTGTCCCCTGAACCGTGTGCCCACTGCCACTGACCCCAGGCCCCTGACTGTCCTGGGTTAGTGGGTTTGCCTGGGGTCCCTGTATTGATGGACACACTGCTGATTAACGTGACCTGGGGACAGTGGCATGGGCCTGCTGGGTGGGTGCTGTGGTGGTGTTTCCTGAGGGGGGAGGTTCTGTGGTGGTTTGGGACTGTGGCAGGGTAACCGACTGTCCAAAGGTCCCTGATGGGCCAGGCTGGTCATCGTGATCCAGGCCTGCAGAGCTGCTGTCATCACTGTGGGCCTCTTCTGTGGGGGGACTGGATATGGCTGGCACCTCCTGTCAGGTGACATTGGGTAGGGGTCCTGTTGGGATGTAAATACATTGTTATTGTATCTGTGTGTGCCATCTTGTGCAATGGGTGTGCTTCCCTGTATTAATGTGCTTGCACTATCGCCTTGGCTTTGTGTGAGTGGTGATTTTGTGGCCTGAGTGAATTTCTCTATTGGGCATTCTGTGGTGATGGGTAACCATGCATTGTTGTTCCATGCAGGGCTTGGTATTGGGATGGGTGAGTTGTGATAGTGGGGTACGTGGGAGTTGGTGGAGTGTTGAGGTGAGGGTAGGGGTAGGAGTTAGTGATGGCATGCAGGTAGGATGGGGGATGTAGTAGTGAAGAGTTAACTTTCCAGAGTCCAGTCCTCCTGCTACTCCCACGAAGCCCTCAGGATGCATGATCGCCAAGCTTTGCTCCTCTCATGTTGTTAGTTGTGTGGGAGGAGGTGGGGGTCCACCACCAGTCCTCTGTACAGCTACCTAGTGTCTTGAAACCACGGAATGCACCTTCTCCCATAGGTTGTTCCACCTCTTCCTGATGTCATTCCTTATTCTGGGGTGCTGCCCCACGGCATTGACTCTGTCCATGGTTCTCCTCCATAGCTCCATCTTCCTTGCAATGGACGTCTGCTGCACCTGTGATCCGAATAGCTGTGGCTCTACCCGGATGATTTCCTCCACCATGACCCTTAGCTCCTCCTCAGAAAACCTGGGGTGTCTTTGGGGTGTAATAGATGTGGTGTGTGTGATATGTGTGAGGATGTGTGGGGTGATGTGTGGGGTGATGTGTTGGGGTGTATGCTGTGAGGTGAGAGGATGGTGTATGGCTGATGGTGTTCTGTGACTCTGATTGAGTGGGTGCTCCTGGCTTGTGTCTCTCTGTGTAGGCAATCTTTTTTTTCATTGGAAGGGTTGTGGATAATGTGGGTGTGTATTTTATAGCGGTATGAGTGTGTGGGTATGGTGTGTGTATGTGTGTCAGGTGTGTATAGTTTGAATTGTCCAATGTGGTGGTGTTTTGGAAATGTGTGTGTATTTTGAGCGCAGCGGTATGTACCGCCAGTGGTTTACCGTGATTGAAAGACCACCGTGGTGATTCGTGGGTCGTGATTCTGTGGGCGTATTCCTGTTGGTGTCCTGGTATGGGTTTGGCTATCACCAGTTTATCACTGACATTTGGTCTGGCGGACTACAAGACCCAGAATACATTATGATCATCTGGCCTGGATCAGCATACCAAGAATGGACCCCATAAATCTAGTAGGCCTCCATTTTCACAAATTGGTTTCCTCACGATTCCTACTAACACCTACTAGTCACATGCATAATGTGTAGCCATTTAGTACTATTTGTAGTGAAGAATGCATGACCCATGCAGGTCTCATGTACCCCTATGATGAAATGTCTCTGTTTCTTGTCTTCCCTAGAGGTTCCTTGGGAGACATATGACATGGAATGGCTGCCACTATCTGGGCAGGTAATGATGTCCTAACACACACCTTGCTCCAAAGATACATCTTGGCCTATTGCAGGTACAAAGACACACTACCCTGCAGGTCTCAGTGAATTAACTCCATTGGCTGTATTCTACAAAGAGCCCCAGGTACACACTGTGAGTGTACACCTGCTCTATGCTCCCCCAAGGCACTTCTGTAGTACAGAAAGGGCAGCAGACACTTGTGCTGCTCTTCCTGCAATATGGATATTGTGCCTGCACTAGCACCAGCTGATGTCCACTCATTAGCATGGCAGAGTATGCCCCATGTAATGATGGAATCCCTTTGCCACTGCAGCCACGCCACAGATTAGATGTGGGTGCAGAGGCAAAGAAGCTATCAGGAGGTGCACTTACAGTGTGCCACATTAAAGATGGGGCAATCTGAGTGCATATCCTGTTGGGAGCCCCATGTATGGGAGAAAGGTGGTCCTATGGACCGCAAAGACTTAACTTTGCAGGTGGGTGTAGTCACTCACTGCACTTGCCTGGAAGTGCATCACTAATACCCTTTAAATGTGTATGAGGGTTCATGTCTTCACAGTGTTACATGGAGCAGCTGCTTTCATACACCTTGTTTTTCCACTCAACTGCGCCACCCCAGGACAGCACAAGTGTGTGTCTGCCCTGGGGGCACTGCATTCAATCTATTGGGGCACACTTTCCTGCTATGCACCTTTTTTAAGCTCCGTCATGGTGGAAACAGAGAAAGTGTGTCTCATGTGTAATGAGGCACTGGTTACAATGTGGACAACAGAATGCATCTATTTCTTTGGCCCCATATAATGCTAGGATTACCTATCAATCACCCCCTCAGTGAGTAGGTTCATATCAGTATCACCGAATGTGTGGGTGCCCCATCCAAAGGTCATTCAGACAAGTTGGATGAGGTGGGTTCAACAGTACAGCAGGATGGCAGACAATCCTGCTTGAAGGTGGGGCTGACACTGAATAACCATTAAATGGAAGTTAGCCCCTCCAAATCTTGAAGGGGTTTTGTAATGCTGCTCACTGCTATTGTTCTAAGAAATGCCAGACCACATACATGAGCCGGACTCACAATGCTCCCCCACACTTGGAAGTCTCATTGTGGACATCAAACCCCTAGAGCAATTACTGAGGGGCCTCTGCCAATAATGCATAGGCTGTATGCAGGGGCATACTGGCCAGGTAAGGAATGTGTCATTTCCCTGGGTGGTTGGACGGGTGGGGCCTGGTTTTGTCAGTTTGCGTTGGATCTGAACTGGTGCCATGAGTAACAATGCAGCACACACTTGTGTTCTTGTCTCTATGTGGGGGCTTGTATGACATACTTGATCATGCTGCTTTGGGTTCCCCCTCTGGTCCTGTGTGAAGCTGGCCCTATGTGTCCAGGGATGAACACCACTACCTGCACCTATTTTGATGATACACTACAGTCTACTCTGATGTAAGTGCCATATGTTGACTACAAGTACTATAATGCAAAGGGCCAAACTGCTGGCCATTAATGTAGTGTATACTCTTTTATTTTTCTATTTAACTTCCTGCCTATTTTACACCTGCTTGTATGTGTTACACTTGTGCGACCTTGTCTACCGCCTATAGTACGGAATCTACGCTCAACATAGGAGCCTATGCTCCGAATGTGTGAAGTACGCCCTAAGTGCCGAGAGTATAATCTGCACTTGAGGCATAGAATCCGAAGATGGGCTGGATCCCAACGAATTTCTACAGGAAATGATACAGAGGAAATGCAAGGCAGGAAGTTTATGACAGGGAGTTGCCAGCAGCCACTTTATTGTCATTCTGAGTCATCCCCACCAACAAATAGCATCCGCTTCCAGCCTGCTGCTCTGTATATACTGACTGCCCTAACATCGCTGAGGGAGTTGATGAGAGGGTACCCCACTTCAGTGAACAAGAATTGGACTTTTTAACTGGTGGATGCTGGACAACTACTCTCAGCTTTATGGGAGCCCCAAGGATCGACTCTCGGCCAACATTGCGCTGCAGTGCAGTGTGTGTGTTCCACTACAGGCCAGGACATGCCGCAAGTGCCTGATTGAGGGCCCAGAGCTATTGGGCCAGTCCTCCCAGTCCCATGTGCACTGGCCTCGCTTTACTCCACTACACAAGGGCTGGCCCTTCATGCCCAGCTGGAGGAGTTGGAGCAGCAGAGACCTGGTAAGTGCATGGGCTACATCATGTGTCTGTCAGTATAATGTGAGTGGTGACTGAGCTGTGCCATCATGTGTCTCATTTCACTCTGTGCACAATCTGAGCAATTGCTGTAGTAGTCATAAAGCCAATGTCTCATTGGAGCCCATTGGATGTAGCTACCAGGGTGCACCCTGGGACTTGTAGTGTTCTGAACACTACTGGGGAAGTGGGGCTCACTTTTGCATTCAGAGGAAGAAATGCAAAAGCAATAACCATGACAGGTGATCCAAGGGCCTTATCGCTGCTGGGTTCAAGGGCAAAGAGATGGGCCAGACAATGTTTAATGTGGAGTGAAGACATTTTTTGGGTGTTGATTGCAGTATCATGCATGCTTTTTTAGTGTCTCTCTTGTCTCCTTTCACATAATCCAAGCAACTGCTGCAGTAGTAATAAGGCCAAAGTCTCTTTGGAGCCCATTGGATGCACATACCAGGTTGCATCCTGGGATTTGCAGTGTTCTGAACACTACTGGGGAAATAGGGCTCACTTGTGTATTTGTATACATTTCATGTATCTTTGAATAAAGGCTTACTTTGAGATACTTGTTTCACACGAAATAGTACCAACATTTCCAAGGGAACCACATGTACTTGTTTCCATACCAGTGGCTCAAATGTTACATGTAATGTCTTGCTAGCTGTACCAACAATGTACATGTGCCAACTGGTTTATAGCACCAACAGGAAGACTTGGAATGCCAAATGTGGCACCTGCCATGTAGACCGGCTGATGTTGTCAGGGATCCTCCAATACATAGACAAAGTGTTGCCGTAGTCCAGTCTGCTGCCTACGAGTGCTTGGGTGACCGTCCTTCTGTTTCAGGTGGGGATCCGTTTGTAGATCTTCCAAAGCATGCGGAGGGTATTAAAGCAGGAGGAAGAGACGGCGTTGACTTGATGGGTCATTGATAGCAATGAGCCCAGGATGAACCCCAGGTTGTGTGCGTGTTGGTGGGTATCGGTGCGGTTCCCATTCTGGCAGGCCACCAGGAGTCATCCTAGGCGGAGGGGGTGGAGCGAGCGGAGGATGAGGACCTCAGTCTTGTCAGAGATCAGTTTCAGGCAGCTGTTCTTCATCCAAAAGGCGATGGCCTTCATTCCTTCGTGGTGGTTGGTTTTGGCGGTGGCAGGGTCCTTGGTGAGGTAAGGGATCAGCTGGGTGTCATCAGTGTATGAGATGATGTTGAGGTTGTGTGATCGAACGATGTTTGCGAGCGGAGCCATGTAAACGTTAAAAAGGGTCGGGCTGACGAGCGACCCCTGGGGTACGCTGCAGATGATCTTGGTGGGTTCAGAGCAGAATGGAGGGAGGCAGACTCTCTGGTTTCTGCTGTAAGGAAGGAGGTGATCAAGTCCAGGACTCTGTCGCAGATCCCTGTGTCATTGAGGCATGTGTGTAGAGTGTGGTGGCAGACGGTGTCAAAGGTGGCCGAGAGGTCCAGGAGGATGAGGGCTGCAGTTTTGCCATTGTCAAGTAGGGTCCTGATGTGGTCGGTGGCAGCGATGAGGACGGTTTTGGTGGTGTGGTTGCTGCGGAATCCAGATTGGGACGCGTCCAGAGTGTGGTTTTCCTTGAGGAAGTGGGTCAGTTGTTTGTTGACAATCTTCTCAATGACTTTTGCCTGGAAGGGGAGCAGGGAGATGGCCTGGAATGTCTTGAGGTTCTTTGGGTCTGCCTTGGGTTTCTTGAGGAGGGCGTTGATCTCGGCATGTTTCCAGCTCTTCGGGAAGTTGGCATCTTGAAGGAGCTGTTGATGATCTTCCGGAGTTGGGGTGCGATGATGGAGCTCGCTTTGTTGAAGATGTGGTGAGGGCAGGGGTCAAATGGTGAGCCGGAGTGGATGGTGTTCATGATTTTGATGGTGTCATCGTGGTTGACATGGGTCCAGGAGAGCAGGAGGTTGGTGTGGCTTGGGGCAGTGAGTCTGTGGTGTCGGTGGTTAACGGGGGGTCTGGGTATTGAAGCTGTCATGGATGTCTGTGATCTTACGGTAGAAGAAGGTGGCTATGGAGACACAGAGGTCATGTGATGGCGGGATGTCGTTGATGTAGGAACTTCGGTTGGAGAGTTGGAGAGTTCCTTCATGATGTTAAAGAGCTCCATATAGCTGTGTGCGTTGTTGTCGATGTATTCTTTGAAGGAGGGTCTTTTGGCGGTTCGGATGAGTTGGTGGAATCGGACCATTCCACACATCATTTGACAAGTGATAATCAGTTTGAAACTGCCCAGTACGCACATTACAGGATGATCAAAGATACATGCTTTGGTGTGAACAGATCCATCCATACTGTGTACCATCTCCACTTGTAGACTGACTTTGGAAGATGACTAGTAGCACAGACAGGAGACACTGGGCCCAATTTACAAATGTAAACTCAGACATTTGGTCTCAGTTTACAACAAGTGTCTTTATTAACCTTTGTGAATTTGGCCTTGGTAGTGCAATAATGCTGAAGGTGAAACTTCGTCACCACAGGAGTGTTTACACCCAACAATTGTGTCAGATGTCAATATGTGAGTAATGTCAGGACATTACAGTGATAGTACACATGCTTTTGGGATCCAACTCACCTTTAATGGGCTAGTGAGATCAAAGGAGAACAAAGTCAGCACTTGCTTCATGTATTTATGTGCTGTGCCTTGATTTCTACACCAACTACATAATGATTCACTTCTATTTCAGTGGACAAGGCTGGTCAGGAAGACCATGGAGAGGACCATGGATTTGCGACTCGCATCGATACGCTAAATTACTTTGTGACCGCGAATGCGGTCGCAAAGCAATTCGCAGTTACTACCAGTGTCACACTGGTGGTAACCCATTCGCAAAAGGGAAGGGGTCCCCATGGGACCCCTTCTCCTTTGTGAATGTTGCCAAAAAGGGGTTTTCAGAGACCACTGCCTACTCTGAAAAACCGAAACCAAATGGTTTCGTTATTTTTTTCATTTTGCAACTCGTTTTCCTTTAAGGAATATGGGCTGCAAAATAAAAAATAAAAACTGCTTTATTTAAAAAGCAGTCACAGACATGGAGGTCTGCTGTCTTCAGCAGGCCACCATCCCTGTGAGTGCAGGGACTCGCTATGGGGTAGCAAAATGCGACCCACCTCATTAACATTAATGAGGTGGGTCTTTGCGACCCCATAGCGACTCGCAGAAGGTGTCTGAGACACCATTCTGCATATGCTTTTGCGATTCAGAAATTGCGAGTCGCACCGACTCGCAATTTCCGAGTCGCAAAAGCAATTCTTGCTACATCTGGCCCTTAGTGTTTTCAGGGCTTCAGAGGTGTAGGTGGGTGTGGTTCCTGTGCAGGGGGGTGCATCCTGGACAGGGGTGGTGGTTCCTATACGGGGGGTGCATCCTGCACAGGGCTAGTGTGTCCTGTGCAAGGGGGCTGCAGCCTGGACAAGGGGTGGTGATTCCTGTTTTGGGGGGGCTGCATCCTGTCAGGGGGTTGTGGTTTCTGGACGGGTGGGGGTGCATCATGGACAAGGGATTGTGGTTCCTGTACAGGGAGGGGTGGTGCATATACAGAGGGAGGACGTGACTATTCAGTAGGGGGGCATGTTCAAGGGTGGTGTTTCCATCGTAGGTTGATGGAGGCCTTCTGCAGGTGTCCTAAGCGGAGGTTGTGGGTGCAGTGATGCAGGTAGATGTGGTTGCTACCCTTCCATGCATTGACTGCCTAGGCTGATTTGGTATCATTTTGAGTATCCCCTCCATCACCTTCATAGCCAATGCATGGTGTCTTGTACTCTCTTCCATCTGTTTGGCCATGATGCCATTCAGCCTCCTCCCCAGGTCTTTCCAGGATGCATCCATCCTCTCCAACACCTGGGTCATTCTGTGTACCAACTGTGGGAGTTGGGACATGTCCTGTAGTGAGGCAGACATGTCAGGCAGTGTAGCCCCTATGTCACAAATGTCCTCCTTCACATCTGACTGTTGTTGGAAGAAATCCTCCTGCCACTCTCTACCATTAATATCTGCCAGCCCTTTATGGCTGAGATGTCCTTGGATGTGACAGGCAAGTCCACCAGCAGGGAGGGTGGTAGCAAGTGGGAGGTTGTGAGGAAGAGAATTTTGCCTAGGGGCTACTTGCTCCTCACCAGGGTTGGCATCTACCTCAGATGTTAGATTAAAGGCCTGGGAGACACTGTTAGAGTAGGAGTATGTAGAGGAACCAACATGTCTGCCCTGGATGTGAGGGCTGTGAGGATGTGATGGTTGCTTTCTGGTGTGTGAAGAATGGGCAATCCTTGGGATGTAGGAGGATGCACCATGCTGACCAGAACAGATAGACCAGAACAGATGTAGGCTTTGATGGTATGCTGCAATGGCCAACAATAGTGCTCAGGGGATTGGCCTCTACATCTGTTGGAATCAGGCCCTGATCTTCATCTTTCTCTACTTCCTCTTCCTATGAAGTTCTGGCAGCTGGAAGATGAGTGGATTCTCCCCTTGGATTGCCCGGCACCCAGCACTGGTAGATGGTCCTTCCTTCAGACTCAAGTCATCGTACTCACTACCTGTGAGACAGAGGTTGCAACAGGCTAAGTACTTGCCTTACAACATCATGTGGTGCAACACAGGGATTGAGTTAGATTATCTTCACACCAAAGGATGTTCCACATGTGACCTGGTTTGTGTACACCTACACGTGGTAGCTCACACTGTAGCATTGAGGTGTTCAATGCAGATGTGAAATGCAAAAGCAGGCTCACCAGTTCCAAATACAACTCTGAGTGGCATTGAGCTCCCCTTTGATGTCAGGTGCTGGGATGGTATCCTTGAGTGTGTTGCAGAAGATATGGTCCTTGATCCAGCAGCTTGTAAAAGAAGTGACACCATAGATAATGTCCTGCATGATCGATTTGTGTAAGTGCACACTTGACAAACACATCACCGATTATGTTGAGTACATTTTACACACCAACTTCAGATGTAATGCTGAAGTGGCAATATCTGTCCATCACCTTCCACAAGGATTTGGTTATTTTACATGGGTAAGGTATCAATAGTCTACAACACTATATGGCACATTTACCTGGTGGACAGATGGCAGTGTTTTTGACCGCTGCAGCCAGGATGTCTCTTATACCCCTGGATGTTGTCATCGGTATCACTGAAGTAGTCCTGGCAGCAGCTGTGATGTAACATACATATCTGTAACTAAGTGGAAAGGATGATGGTGATGATTCTACCTGTACATGCCAGAGGTATGGACCAGTGATCTACAAGTTACAAACAGCACTCATATCAACCAGGTATCATACTTACAGGCAAACATGTATGGAGGTTGCTGGGAGCTACAGTCCGGAAACAACTAGGGTGTCCTGCACTGCCTACCTTTGGAGACACTATCATTTTTAGGGGCATCAGGCATTGTACATATGATGTTTTATCTGCTCATTTGTATAGGAGTCTTTCACAATATGCTGAGCTGGATCATCTTTGCACATCAGATTATGTCAGTGCATTGCAGAGTACAAATTTGATATACACAATTATTAACCAAGGTATTGCTAACAATCATTCTACCCCCATCCCCCAAGACAGGACCACATTGCCCACTGTGAACTGTGAGGTCAGCAATTACTTCTGTGCACTTTTCTTCTGGCCTGTGTCCCAACGTACATGAACAGCATCATGGTATATTTTAACTGACACTGGATACAGTATACATCCTGAAGTCCTGCATTCCAGTTTTTACTCATTTGTGATTATGAGGAAGGGGAGGCAAAGTGAAATAAACATTGGTCTGGTCTCACACAATTTGGTCAACTGGAGAAGCTGAGCTGATCCCCGCCTTACTTGTTTCATGTTGTGCAGTTGTGCAGCTAACCCACTAGAAGTATAGGCTTTAGCTCCTCGAAACCCACCTTGCCAGGCACAACCCCACTCAGCAAATGCAAGTCTGCTGGTATCAGCGCACCCCTCATCCACACCATTACCTTAGCTGTTGGTTCCTTTTTGTCAGCTATTATCCATGTCATTGACTTACAAACAAGCTGTGACTACTCCTTTCTATGAGAGACTTGGGGATATGATTATGAGCCCCTCAAGGCACCGGAGCATCACTCTTTTATGACTCCAGCTGCGCACACTAGTACATCATGTCTATGAGGCTATGAAAAGCCACTTGGCATGATTTGGAATGGCCTCCTAGCTATGGAGTTTGTCAAGGCTGGACATCTCACTGTGTTGCCTTACTCTGTACTTGAGTGAAATTCCATGATGGAAAAGGGGGAGGGATATTCCCACACAACTCCTATGGACTTTGACACTTCCCAAGAGTGAGAGAACCATGTACACCTGGTGAAGCACTAAGCCCTTACACCTCCTGAGGTGAGTAATGATGACTTGTGATACATAGACTTGCTGCAGTGACCTACGCAAAACCCACCTACATAAGGGCCATTGTAAACCCTTAGGTGGGTACTGTACACAAACATTTTGAGTCAAGCTTACATTTGCCAACATGGTAGGATGTGGTATACTCTTATGAGCAATATGTGAGCATATGGAGATGAGTGACAACAGTGATATTTGACACACAACACATGCTGCGGACATTTAAACCACAGTTTAGAAGCATGCACATGTGGGATAGTCATTTTTATGTATCCTTACCAGTGTCTAACATCTTCCCAGTGTGTTGTGCCTGACCAGATGTCACACCCATACATGTTGCAGAGGTCACTGTAGGCTGTGTCTTTTTGGATAACGGCACAGGGCCTACAATGATATGTGTGTTTTCAGCTTACATTCTTGTTGACCCGTGAGATACACAACATTAACTAGTTCACGTTTGGCACAGTTTATAGATTCCATGTAATGTATCTGTGAGTTGACTGATCTCAAAGTAGGAGTTATTGCCCTCTCCTGGCCATATTTACGCACAAGTTTGTGCTGATGTTAGGATTTGATGTGCTCTGGGCCGATCCCTCCCTGATGGTACAGAGACCTCTGCTCCAGTGTGTGACTATACTCTGGCTGTATGTGGCAATAAAAAGGAAAGGTCATCAAACACAACCAAGTTATTTGAATATGTGCAACCTAGCGCATGTGTAATCCATTGCTTCTTCATGCTAGCAGCATTGGTAGTGAATGAGAGACATTATCGATCGCCATTTACCAGTGTTAGTGGATGAGGAAGCAGTGATGAGCCACTGTCTGGGACTGGGGAATTGGAATTTGCAATTGCCATCGCAAAGGATTCTGGGACTTGTAGTGCAATGGACCAGCTGAGACACATGAGGGTCTGATTCACCATGAAGATTGCACATACTTGGGACAACATTCACGGTCTAATTTGTCGAGTATCACTGACATTGCTTATTTGGTATAATTGTTCGTATCATCACATATTACTTGGCACCACATTGAGGTGAACACTCACAGGCAGCCCATGGAGCAAGAGGGTGAGCCTATGGTGGAGAGGACGTCCCTTTTAAGTGGGGTGAGTTTGAGGCAGGCTCCAGTTGATACACCAGGGAGAGCTCTGGCTACCTCTCTCGTGGTATACTTCTCCTTCACCCTCCTCTTCTCATCCTGCCACTTCTTTTTGATTTCAGTCACTGTCCATATGTCCTCCCTCGATGCAGTGACTGACGTGGCCAATTGCGTCATGGAGCTGCCTTCTGTGCAGCACTGCTGCTGTAGAATGGGAGGCCATGCAGTCTCTTGTATTTCCTGAAGATATATTGGAGGATCAGTCTCGCTAAGTGACCTTCCACCAACATCACATTCAGTGCGAGGACACATTAAAAGAGCATTCTACTTGATCAGAAAATGTGTAAATGTTTTAGATCACGCATGCATAGAGAAAGTTCTGTGTGAGCTTGGTTGGGAAGATAGTGAGAATTGTCTCTATCTGTGTCACCCAGTGGTCCAGGCATGTGAGGCGTTGAAGGATGTTGCACTGGAAAATGCAGGCTGACTGTGAGTGGGGCTGCAGTGGTGGGATGCGAATGGGCTCCTGCCAGCTGGCGGCAGTGCTGACAGTTCCCGTGAGAGGCTGGAGGCAATGGAGACTGTTCGGAGGAGCTTGGACCAGTGGGCATATTGGCAGCTGCCTGGGCCATATCCTCCTTCTCCTCCTGAAGAGGCACCAGCCACTGGTATTCTGTGAAGGTAGCCAGTACCCTCTCCCACCACAGCCAGACTACTATCTCCTGGCATGTAGGAGGATGTCCACCAGGAGTAGCTATAGCAATGAAGAAAAAAGAAAATGACAAATGGTAAACAGTGCTCTGTGCAAATCATTGTTTAAAAAACAGAGTAGCATAGTAGCAGTACATTGCTGGTCCCCTAGTGCCACTGGAATTTGATGTGGCTGATTAGAAGTCACAGGGCCTTTTTTACCCACTCACATCTCACTCTAGTAGACAAATGTTGAAGGGGTAAAATTCAAAGTGGCATGAATCCGTTTTGGAAGTCAGGAAAAATAAATCACTTGTACATTAATGTGGCGCTTGCCAAAGGTTGATTTAAAAAAAAAAATGCGTGGCTGAGTCAGGACAGAACTTTGGAAAAAATAAAGGACTGAAGTACTAGAAGGTGACAGAGTGGACACTGGGAGGGAAGGGAAAAACACCTTGTTTTAAGTTTGCAATGCATTGACAACTTTGTAAATGCTGCATTAACTAAAGAGATGCACATTTCACAGACAACACTATTGTACTGCTGAATTGAACCACGGTGCAGTAACATTGGGACAGATGTAGGAAGGTACAATTTTGCGACTCGCAATTTCTGACTCGCAAAATGGGATCCAACAAAAAAAAGTGACATCTATTTGCGACTCGCAAATGATGTCGCACCGCAGATTGCGATTCCGCTGTTAGCGAGGTCGCTTTTTGCGACCTCGCTAAAAGCGAACTCGCAATTTGCGAGTCGGGTATCGCAAATTGCGACTGAGCCGCAAATTGCATGCAGGTGCAGCAAAACAGTTGGAAAAACGCTTCCTGGCTCTTGCTGATGAAATCAGAGCCAGGAAGACATCAAATACACCTGGGAGGAGGAAGGACCACACCCTTTTCAAACTGCTGAGCAACTACCTGGAGGAACAGCTGCTACCATGGAAGACACAGGCAGTGCAGGAAGGAAGAGGAAATTAAAATTCTCAGAGAAAGAACTTGAGGTGCTGACAGAAGAATGCTGCCAGCACCATGACCAGCTTTTTGGAAAGGCAGCCCTGAGTGTCCCAGACACTGAGAAGAGGAGGATCTGGCAGGAAATCCAGGAGAGGATCAATGCCATTGGGGTGAGCCACAGAAGCATTGAAGAAATAAAAAAACTGTGGTACGACCTGCGGTCGAGGACAAAGGAGAGGGTGGCAGAGCGCCTCAGGGAGATGAGGGGCACAGGAGGAGGCCCATCCACCATCCCACCACCCACAGCCATGGAGGAATTGGTGGAGCAGACACTGGAGCCTGAGGCTGTGTCAGGAATGGGAGCATTGGACACGTCAGCCCAAGGGACATCCAAAAGTGAGTACCATGAAACATGCATGTACACCTATAAATGCTGTACCCACACTCACCCAGTACACAGCAGCATGCACAACCAGACTAGCTCCATTCCAGACTAGCAACCACCAGAATGGCGCATTATGGGCAATGTAGTACAGTAGGCAGCATATAGGCAAATGTGTATTATGAGGCATACAACAGATGTTATAGACTGACAGTGTGTTCCCTCTGTCCAACAGGTATCCCACAAGACACCCCCACCAGCCACACCATCCAGGGTGAAGACAGCAGGCCACAGGCAGGGCAGGAGGCTGCAGCAGCCAATACAGGGCCCAGCATGACACTGCCACAGTCCCCTCCAGATGATGTTCTCTGACATGGAGGAAGGAGACACGAAACCTGGTCCCAGCCACACTCTGGAACAGCAAGAGCCAGAAGCACCACTGCGTAGCAGACGCAGAGTCCAGGTCCAGGCGGTGGCCCAGGAGAATATAGGGGAGGCATCCATGTCTGCAGTTGAGGCATCCCTCCTTTCTGGTCAGCACCTGCAAACAAAGCAATTGAGGATTATCTCAGATGCAATGCAGAGAATGGAACACAATTTCACACATGGCCTGGCTGAAGTGAACACACAGTTCACAAGACTGAATGACAATGTCAGTGACCTTACACAATCAATCCGCCAACTGGTGACGGAACTGGTGGCTGAGAGGCAAAGCGCAAGGCGCCGTGAGCGCCAACTAGTTCAGAGATTTCACCGCATGGCAGCGTCCATTGTCCGTCTTACCATGAACACCACAGGCCTGTCACGACGGACCGTCAGTCTGCAGGTGGAACTGGGCCACTTTGCAGGAGATGTGGCGCGGGGATTGGGCCGCATTAGCCCCGCTGTGGACATGTTGGAGGCCAGGCAGGTGGCAAGGGGCATGGGTGAGACCCCTCAGGACAGTGAGGAGGGGTCCACTATCAGCAGTGCATCTGCCACAGACACACGTGTACTGCGGAGTGGCAGTGCACGTCAGGGGTCTGCTGACCCACCTGGCACAAGCCATGCTGGGCGAACCAGGAGGAGGAGTTAGGCACAAACACTGCAGGACTCATGAGGCACATGCAGTTAATGTGTCCTCATTAAGGGTGGACATGTACAGCCCCTTACGGACAGTTATGTTCTTTAGTTATTAGGTTCACTAATTAAAATATTTTGTTTGATCCACTACACAACTGGGGTCTTTGTGCATGACATTGGTGAGTGTGGTGTCTGTTGCCACGTACCTTCCAAAGTATTGGTTTGCAATGTGGTCCCATCTCTGTCTGCCTTGTTTTGCAATGCTTCTATCTCCAGGCTGCCTATGTGATAGCTCTTGCTCGTCATCCTCCGAATCTGGGTCTGCAGGGGTGAGATGTAGCCCACGTCTGGTGGCAATGTTGTACAGTATTGCGCATGCGCCAGCTATCTTGAATGCTGTTATTGGGGCATACTGGAGCGCACCTCCACTTCTGTGGAGGCATCGGAATCTTGCCTTTAACAGTCCAAAGGTCCTCTCTATGACATTTCTGGTCTGCCTTTGTGCACTGTTATATCGCTTCTCATTCTCATTGCTGGGTGTTAGGTACGGGGTTAGTATCCATGGTCGTAGCGCATATGCACTGTCACCTGTTTGGCAAAAATTAACAATGTTAGCAGGGCATGGATGGTTTCTACAGTGACCTGTGTGTATGGCTTCAGGGTGTCTTCAGCAATACCTAATAGATATCCGTCTCCAAACTCCCCACATTCTAGGTGTTGGTGTATCCCACTGTGCCTGAAAATTTAAGAGTCATGTGTACTCCCTGGAAATTTGGCTACCATGTCAGTGATGACATAATGGGCATCACATACCACCTGGATGTTCAGTGAGTGTGTACACTTCTGATTGCAGAACAGATATTCCAGATTTGCAGGAGGGCATATTTGTATATGTGTCCCATCCACACACCCTATTACATGGGGGAAGCTGGCAATTCTGTGGAATTCCAACTTGGTGCTGTTAATTTCTGCCTCATTCCTGGGTAGGTATATGTATCTGGACATGTGTGTGTGAGTATGGCATCTAGGAATGATCTGAAGAATTCTGAGAGTGCACTTTGGGATACCCCACCTGCCACAGCAATCACCCCCTCATAGCTACCCGGGGCCAAGAGGTGCAGTGAGCATAGCAAAATGGTCTTTTTGCGACTAGTCGAAATTTGCGAGTGGCTTTTGCATATGGTTAGCGGCTCACAAATTGCGACTTCCTATTTGCGGGTCGCAAAATCAGGTCGCTATTTTTGCGAGTCATTTGCACTCCGGAAATGGGATTTTTGCATCCCATTTCGGATTTTGCAGGGTCGCAAATTGCGACTCGGCCATTTGCGACTCGCAAATGTTTGCTACATCTGGCCCATTATGTCATAGTAGCATGGGCAGTGAAGTATGCTGATGGGTGGGAGGATTAATTTCTGCTTTATTTAACAACTACAGTTATTTAAGGGAGTACACTGAAACTTAAAATAACCCCCACTTTGAACCAAAGTTTTGATAACCAAGCCAACTAAGCAAAGCAGGTGAACAGACATGTCTCTCTCATCCAAGCACTTATACATTCATATTTTTATTGTTCTTTGCATCCTTTGATAGCCACCATTTAAGCTTTACATTCTCTCTCATCCAGTATTTTACCATACCTATATCCACCCAACCGCCCATACTCTCACTTATCCAGTATCCACCCTTTCAACCATCCTTTTATCCATCTATCCATTTACCCATGCACCCATCCATCCTCTAACCCACCCGAGTATCCTTTTACCCATCCGCCCTTCAGGCACCAAGGAATAATTTCACCCGTATACCCTTTCATCTATCCTTTCACCCACTCTTGCATCCCCTATCACCCACCTACGCATTCTTTTACTCACCCACAAATCCTATCACTCATATCTCATTTCACCCATCCTTTATTTTATACATCCATCCTTCGTTCCTTTTTCCATCAACCCATCATTTGTTGCGTCCATTTATTATGAGCTTTTGTCTCCTGAGTTGCAGACAGAAGTGAAAATTAATTAGTGTAGCTTCTAAGGGTTCACAAGCAACACCCTTCCAGTTGGTATACTAATAACTGTCAATAAGCAAGCAATATAACTTATCAGCACCCGTCCCTGCTGTCGCTGGTTCTCCCCTCTAAACGCAGCCATGTGCTGTGCACTGGTTCTGATGCTGGTCTCTGCATGGCTGGTCAGTGTGGCTGGAAAACATGTTACAAATTTGAGATGCCAGATATGCCTCCCCTTGTTATTTTTAAAGATTGAATTTAACAAAATACATCCACAACATATCACTACAGTTCAATTTTCTATCATGTTTGAAAAGCCAGGTAGTCAAGTCTCCACAAATGTTTCTTAATGGAGGGACAGAGCTATACCACTTAAGCGTAATGAAGGGATGAGATATTTGGTCAATTCTGCAGGACCTATGGTGATTTGGCGAGGTTTTGGTTGGCAAATGCAATGGAACCGTCCTCATGCTACTTTTCAGGCATGCTACATTGTCATTGAAAGTGCTGGTGTGGTGTACTACTAAATAAATGAATAATACATACAGAAAACATGGTTGGGCCAACATGACAATGGCCGCACGCTCGTTTTACTGTTTGAGCATGAGCAACGAAAAGAAAACCTTCACAAACATGCGCAGAAAAGCTGACTTGGGCATACAAACATCTCGGTATAGTACCTGTCCTAATAATCTGTCCTCTTAGTCTTACAGTAGCAGTCTGCAAGATATATAAGGGTAGAAAGGAAAGCTAAACTTACTATTAAAGCAGAAGAAAGCTACATACTAGTAAAGAAAGCAGGGAGTCCGGAAAAAACTTGAAAAATAGAAAAATGCAGGGATAACAAGAACTTACCAAAGTTTAGATCAAACAAAAATAAGTGCAAAAATTGTAAAGAGACACAGCAAAAAAAGAAGAAAAATATAATAAATGAGGGGAGGTGAGAGTTTGGAAATAATATAACAGGAAATATGACTGGGGCCCACAGATGTGCCAGATTCTGCACTGGTGGAGGAACTGGCACCCTCATCTTCCGGATCTGCCTGAGATTGTGTCATTTTCTTCCCCTTGGGTGCAGAGGTAGGAAATAAAGAGGATAACAAATAAATTAGTGGTACACTCCCAAAAAATATGTTGAAAGGCAAAGGCAAACACAGTACACTGTACTTTTCTAAATCAGATCTCCTATAGTATTAATATCGACTCAAGTTGACCTATTAATTCCTATACCTAAGCCCTACTCCAAATTTCCTAAACTTTAATTGCAACTATGTACCACTACTAATGCATTCATATTGCAGCAAATGATCTTTGATTTTCAACCTCCTTTGATGGGCCAACACAGTCTCCCTTTTTTCAATTCATAGATGAAGACTACACATCACTAGAAGATTGCAATTGAGAAGGACTACATAAGCTACATAAAGAAAGGCACAGAGAGGAGACTTGCTGATATCCCTTACTACTACTACTACTATCTTAATCTGGGTGACTGGAGGAGTCAAGGTCTGAATGGATTCTTAAATAACCGGGCCAAATCCGTACCAGCGAGTACAATTAGGAAGCTCTCACTGAGGATAATGCTAGCTCATACTGGATCACATAATATTCATTGCAACATAAACTTAACTTACCTCTAAGAGTCACCACTGACATTAGAAAACAAATTGCATTGTGGAACACACACAACAAATACATAACTATTTACTCACGATCCACCTACACCTCCACACCCAGCAGGTCAAGCAGGTCCTGCTCATGGTCTAGTATGTCCACCCAACAGTGCGTCAACTGCTGCTGGGTGCGCTGAACCCACGTGTGTCGACGTACACACCGGTGTACTCTCCCCCACAGGAGTCAACGCTCCCGAAGGGTGTAACCACTCTGCCTGCTGCAGCATGGAGGGGAGGTTGTGCTGCACAAAGAACAGAAGTGCTGCCACCTCTGCCAGGTCCGTAAGGTAAGAATCTAGAAACCGCATTGGTGCCACCACTACCTCTGCACCCTGCTCTGATATGGATTTGGGTGGAAAAAAGAAAGGGGAAGAAATGGAAGGTAGAAAGGAAGAAAAAATGAAGTAAAAGGAGAAGCAAAAAAACAAAGTAATGAAAAAATTACATAAACAAAAAATACACAAACACAAAGACACACACTGATGAAATAAAGGATAATGACAGGCGGGTAAATTAGAAAAGGGTGGATTAAAGTTAGTCCCAGCACCGTGCACAGAGAGACAGAGAAAGCAAAATGGCATGCACATGCAAATTGCATGGTGTCATTCGCGCAATGTTTTTAATGTGACAACGTGCCTCACGCTCCTGAAAGTGAAAAAGTAAAGCAAACAGGCATGTCGAGAAATTCTGCCCGCTGGTGGAATTCCGTGGAGCTCACAGAGTTTTTTAACCACTTCGCAGAGTGCTGAGTAGTGGAAATCTGTGAGGTCCACCAACCCCACATAGCAATGAGTGATGGTTTCAAAGTTTGTCTGCACTCTGTGCACCTGAAATGTTATTTCCCTGATATTACCCATAAACACTGCAGCATGCTATGTTCATCATTAATCAATATCAACTTTGTTGTATACTACATGCCTAATGTGCCAACTTTAAGAGAAATTTGTGAAGTAAGTGTACAGTGCTTTATATGTGTATAGTGTGCATGTTCTAAATTTACAGAATAATGTACCATGTTTTTGTCTTGTAGGTGGACAAGAACCATACACTGCTGCAGGGGTGGAAACATTCTGGGATCCCATTGCTACCAGTGCGTGTCAGATGCATGTTTACTATGCTCTGTAAGGATTGTGTGTGATTGTCCATAGCAATAATTTACTTGGATTCCCCTCTTAGACCATGTTTATCATGATATGGGGAAAGTGTCATATAGCATCATGGGAACCTGAGCATCCCTCAGATTGCTGCATGTCAGTGACATGTAAGATGGGATGGCAGAGGAGCAACGTCCAATATACCATGACTTTTTAAGGGTGTTTAATGTGAAGTCTATGTGAGCCTGGCTTTGGATGGGTCAACTTCAATTTCCCTGTCTGATGCATGTTGCTAGTGTAGTTGTGCAATGTATGGTCATTTTCAGTGGCAGGTCAGCAGAGGATGTGAGGAGTCCTACCTCAATGGAGACTGAATAGGTCTGACCAGATATGGCATGTCACCAGTCCACACATGGTAATGCAGTTAAAGGCCTGACTCATGCCCTCATATGCCCAATGTCCTAATATCAAAATGTGACCATATCTTTCTAGTATTTTGTGAAGTAAGAGGACAGGGTTAATATTTATGGAATGCACCTCATGCTTTGTTCTGTAATTGCACTGAAAATTTTATGACATGCTAATAAAGAATTCAGGCCTTCATTACAACCCTGGCGGTCGGTGATAAAGTGGCAGTAATACCGCAAACTGGCTAGTGGTAAATACCGCCAACTTATGACCATGGCGGAAAGAGCTCAGACAGCCACTTTATCACAACGACCGCCAGGGCGGAAACAATAGGCACCACGGCAGTAGCCGCCTACAGCCAGGCGGACGTCAATGTTCCGCCTACCATATTAAGACCCTGGAAACCACCACCTTTTCTGGGGGGGTACCAGCGACATCAAAAGCTTGGCAGAAACACTGCACAGAAGGGAAAGAACTCACCTGAGGAGAGACAGGGAAGAACCACACCACCATGGAGCCTGAACTCCATATATTCCAACATTGTTCTATGTCCTGCTCCACCATGAACACCAACGACGGCGAAGATGACCACGGTGAGTACAGCTGCCTAGCATACAAGAAAAGGGGGAGGAAAAGAGAGTGACACACACACACGCACAACACACCCCCCCAAACTCACACACCATACACGAAAGCAGATGCAGTAAGAAAACATATACACCCCCTACTCCTCTTTAAAAATGCAAGGACAACACAAAAAGATAAACGTGAGTGTAATCAGATAAATAAAGTAGTAGTATGTGCATCCAATCTAAAAGTATATACATATCAACAAATCAAGGGACACTTCCCAGTCCTCAATGTTCGTGGGCCACAGGGCCACATTACAAAGTCCAAGGCCCCACTTGGCTCCTGCAACAACACGGAGAGAACACTGCAGGGGTATTAGTTAGAAAATAGGCAGGCACCTCAGAGTGATGGGGAATGGGGGAGCACTACAGCCGGCAGATGGAACAATGCCACTGGTCCTGGCCTGTGTTTGGTCCTGGGGACTGCAAGGCCATAGTCTGTCGAGTGGGGTGAGTGGGTGGCTTACCCACTGGTTCTGGAGGGGGCATCGTGCCCTGTGATCTTCATCCTGTGGAGGATGGGGTGAGTGTATGGCTTCTCCACTGGTTCTGGATCCCCTGCAGTCTCAGATGGCTGCGCCACCATGGTTGGTGGTGAGGGCTCTGGCTGAGTCCCAGCACCAGGCCCGCTTCCTTTCTGCCTCTTTGCTCCTCTTGGCAGCAGCTGGGGATGGCTCCTTGCTCTTCTTGACAGCAGCTGGGGGTGGGACCTTTACCTTCATGGTAGCAGCTGGCGGTGGCACCTTGACCTTCCTGGCGGCACTTGGGGCAGGCACTCATTCGGTGTCGCTGCCTTGTGCCTGGGATCCCTTCCGACGACGAGTGCTGGGGTCACTACTTGGCCTGTGGACTGGGTGGCTGAGGTGCTTTCCTGGGTTTTACACACCCTGACCATACGTGAAGGACATGGGGAGGGGTAGAGAAGAGGTCAGTGGTGGAGAGGAAAAGTTTCTAAGGGACATTGGGGTGGGAAGAGGGAGAAGGTCTGGGAGTGGAGGAAGAGGGAGTGGCTATAGGAGGTGTCTGTCTGCTGTGTTTGGGTGCAGGTGCATGATCTGGATGCTGTTGTGAGGTGGATGGCTGTTGGGTATCTGAGTGCTCGCGTTTGTGTACTTTGGGAGGAGCGGACACAGACACAGTTGTAGAAGGCACAGGGGACATGTGCATGGCTGTTGGACTGGTGACTGCCAGTGATATGTGTTTTCTTATAGGTGTGCTGGTGGTGGAGGTAGTGGATGAGGATGTAGTGCATGCAGGTGTGAGTGTAGACGCAACTGGGAGGGAAGCAGAGGACGAAGAGGAGGGGGCAACAGTGGAGACAGTGGATGTTGGTATGTCTGCATCTGGAGGGTGTTTGTGTGAGTGCCTGTGGGATGATGTGTGGTGCGTGTGTTTGCCTGTGCCACTCTTGTGTGTTGTCTTGTGTGCATGCTTGTCTGCCTGTGTGCTTGGGATAGGTTGGGGTTGAGGGGAATGGGATTGGGTAGAGGAAGTTGGAGGGTGGAAACAGGGACAATGGCTGCCATCACAGAGGAGGCCAGAGCCTTGATTGATCACTGTTGGGCCAGTGTAAATGCCCTCAAGAAATGCATTGGACTGTTGCATTTGGGCTGCCAGCCCCAAGATGAAATTCACAATGGTTGACTGCCCAACAGAGACGGATCGCAGGAGGTGAATAGCCTCCTCACTCAGGGCAGCAGGGCTAACTGGGGCAGGGCCAGAGGTGCCTGGGGAGAAGGAGATGCCCACCCTCCTGGGTGAGTGGGCACAGGCTACTCGCTAAGGGGCTACTGGGAGGGCAGTGCTGGTACAGGAGGTGGCGAATGTACCTGTAGCTGGGGTGGGCACAGAGGTGTCCGCCACCACCAGGGAGCTCCCATCAGAGGAGGTATCCGTGTCCGAACTGTCCCCTCCAGTCTCCGCCGTGGTGCTCCCCTCACCCTCCCTCTCACTGGTGCCCTGACTGTCGGTGAACTCTGCCTCCTGGGTCCTGTGGGATGCAGCTCCCTCCATCGCCGTTGCCTCTGCTCCTGATGCTCCTCTGCCTGATGACCGGATGACAAAAAAAATGGAGGGGGGAGAGACAAAGGATACACTTTGTCAATGGCTGCACCAACACCACCGTTGGCATACACAGCACCCTCACACACAGGGAACAGCCCTACGCACTATGCATGGCACTATCAGTAACAATGCTAGTCACCAGGGCATGGGGAGGGACACATACCACCCACTGCAGCATACTTGGGACCCACCCACCCCTGCCCAGTAGTGGATGCCTACTAGCTAGGTTAGAGGAATACCACATCACGACCCAGCCTAACATGGGATTTACACTGCAATGTCTGCCCTGGCCTAGGGGTACCGACAGGCACACTTACCCCACCCAGATACTACCCCACCAGGCGTAAGTAGTAATGATGGGCACTGTACTCACCCCTTTGTTGCTGCTGTGATGCCCCCAAGTACCCATCCAGCTACAGATAGGCCACCGCCAGTATGAGGGCCAACAGGGGGGGTCAGGGTTCAACAGGCACTCCTTCCTCATTGAGAGGCCATCCCCAGCTGGGCCTTTCTGACAGTGGGAGCTCCGTCTGCCGTAGACCCCCAGGGTCCGCATGTCCTTGACTATTGCACACCATATACCCTTCTTTTGATAGGCGCTGACCTGCAGAGGAAATATACACAGGGAAAGGTATTATTCAGACCATCCTGCCTGTTACACGCATGGCCCACTACAGCCCTCCCATACCCTTATGCACAGACATGCCCCAGCATACATGCTGCACGCTGCCCAGGGCCCATCCACCAACCCCCCTACACTAGGCCTTCACTCACACCACTCCATGCATTCATGCCCCATGAATTGTGATCACAGTGTACACACCTGTTAGTCTGGAGGACCATACAGCAGTCCGTACTGGGGTAGGACCCATCCTCTAGTCTCTCCAACTCCGCAGAGGTGAAGGGAGGGGCCCTTTCCCCAGTCACACAGGTCATGGTAGGTTCCAGTCACAGGTCACAGCAACACATGCAGTGTAGGTCCTCTCCTGTTAAAGGTCAGGTAGCAAGTGAGTGAACAGATAGAAAATGGCTGTCACGTCCACGGTGGTGCATACTATCACCGCTGGCGAAATTGACCATTGGCCACGGTACCCCATAAGGCCCAACAATAACCAATGAGGAGTTGCAAGGCGGTTCCCCGCCTCCTGCAACAGCACACAACATCAGCAGAATTACCTCACTTCCACCTGTCTCTCAATATAGGACAGGTGGACACCATTTCGGGGGGTAGACCATGGATCATAACTGCGTCACAATTGTACATTCAAGACATATGCCACTAATTCATAAAAAAATCACATCATACATTGAAGTGTAGTGACTGTAATGTGCAGATTATGACCGGCTCCTCACTCTTTTGCCCCATAGATTACAACCGCTGTGGATGAATAGGAGATGGAGACATCCCCCGTGTACAGACCCCTGGTGGTCTTGGAAACAATGGAGGACAGGCATATTATCCTCACCTACAGACATGACAGGGCCACAATTACAGAGCTGTGTGCCCAACTGGAGCCTGACCTGATATCTGCTATCAGTGGCCCCACTGGGAACCCTCCTCTTGTGCAAGTTCTATTAGTGCTCCATTTCTTGGCAACTGGTTTTTTTCAAATGACAGTGGGCTTAGCAGCAGGAATGTCACAGCCAATGTTCTCAATAGTGCTGACCAGAGTGTTGTCTGCCCTGATTAAACAAATGTGCAGCTACATTGTTTTCCCCCAAATGGAGGATTTAGCCACAGTGAAGG
Source organism: Pleurodeles waltl (assembly GCF_031143425.1). Classification (NCBI taxonomy): domain Eukaryota; kingdom Metazoa; phylum Chordata; class Amphibia; order Caudata; family Salamandridae; genus Pleurodeles; species Pleurodeles waltl. Next base: position 802,611,212 of record NC_090446.1, read on the forward strand.
CTGACTTCTATGCAATGGGACATATCCCCAACATCATTGGGGCGATTGATGGAACACATATTGCATTTGTCCTCCCTCTGCAAAATGAACAGGTCTTCAGAAATCGAAAAAGTTTTCACTCGATGAATGTGCAGATGGTGTGTTTGGCGGACCAGTACATCACTATGTCAGTGCTAAGTATCCAGGCTTGGTGCAAGTTGCTTTTATCCTGAGGAATAGCAGCATCCCAAATGTGATGGCCCAACTCAAGAGGCACAGGGTGTGGCTAATAGGTAAGCCCTAGTTCCCACTCAGTGGATATTGGTGTATGGGTGTGGTGTGGGCCATATGGCCTTGTGTGTGGCTAACAGTTGTCCCTGAATATTTGCAGGTGACTCTGGTTACCCCAACCTCTCATGGCTACTGACCCCTGCGAGGAATGGCAGGACAATGGCAGAGGAACGTTACAATCTTGGCATGCTGCAAGTTGCATAATCTTGCCTTGAGATGTCATGTGCCATTTTTGCAGGAGGAGGAGGTTGGAGATGGCCGTGTGGCAGCTGTGGACAGTAAAGATGAGGAGGCAGGGGATAAGGACAACAGAACTGCAGCAATACGTCAAAACTTCCAATGACACACAGGTAGGACAGTGTAACTTCACATTTAATTGACAGTTTTGTGTTTGACATTGTCACTGGCAGGCTGTGAATTCCCACTTCTATGCCCACTCACTGTACCCTTTGGCAACTCTTTTTGTAGATGTTGGTGCCACACTATCACTCCTGGTGTGTTCACTGCGGCCAACTACAGGTCTTTCCTATGTATACATTACTGTTCAGTGGAATTGCGATGTTTAAACCTTGTTTAACGAATACATACTTAAATAATTTGACATACACCATACTTGTATTTTTTCAAAGTGTGTTTATCGCAGTTCTCTGAAGAAAAGTGGGAAGTGCAATGGGCTGGGGAACGATGGAGGAAAGTCCAGGGTAGATCCCAGTCTATTGGTAGCACATGTGCATGGTCCAAGAGGGCATAGGCAGGGGAACAACAGCACTTCAAGTTGGACAGGGTGACAGAGTGGGACACAAGGGTGACAATCAGGAGAATCTTATTTCCCGGCGGGGGTCTTGGCAATAGCCTCTGGCTTCTGCCTGGATTGCAGGGAATGTTTGTGGGGTGGTTGTCCTTCTACAGGAGGAGGGGTGCCTGTGGCCTGTTGGTCCTGTGGTGGGGCATCCTGTCCACTAGCGGCAGTGGAGGTGGAAGGTTGTTCAGATGTCTGGCTAGTGGCAGGGGCCCGCTGTTGTGAAGCTGACTCCCTCAAAATGTTGGCCATGTCTGCCAGCACCCCTGCAATGAAGACCAGGGTGGTATTTATGGCCTGCAAGTCCCCCCTGGTACTGTCCCTCCTGCAGCGGCCTGTTCTCCTGCACGTTGGCCAGGATCTGGCCCAGCATATCCTGGGAATGTTGGTATGCTCCCAGGATCTCAGTGAGTGCCTCCTGGAGAGTCGGTTCCCTGGGCCTCTCCTCCAAGTTTCCCTGTTGTCCTGTGCCTCTGTCCCCTGAACGTTGTGCCCACTGACCCCAGGTCCATGATTGTCTTGGGTTTGTGGTGTGCCCTGGGGTCCCTGTAGTGGTGGACACACTGCTGATTGACGTGTCCTGGGGACAAAGGTATGGGCATGCTGGGTGGGTGCTGTTGTGGTGTTTCCTGATGGGGAGGCTCTGAGGTGGTGTGGGACTGTGCCTTGGTAACTGACTGTCCAAAGGTCCCTGATGGGCCAGGTTGCTCATCCAGTTGCAGGCGAGCAGAGTCACTGTCATCACTGTGGGCCTCTTCTGTGGGCATATGCAGGTTAGGCTCTTGAAGGAGGCAGGTTGTGAATGGTAGATGTAAGAGAGGTAGGAAGTGAGTAGGAAGGCGGGAAGGGAAGATGAAGAAGCAAGGTTAGTGAGAATAAAAAACTGAAAATGTGTTTTTTCTTGCAAAGTCTTAAAAGAGAGTATAATTCATAAAACAATTTCTCATTGGTTTTGTCTATGTCATGATAAGATAACACAAAATATGAAAATTACGACTGATGGGTATGTTCAATTATATTGAAATATTGAAATATTGAGATATTAAATAATATTTGTTAATGTGAATAGCTTCAATAATAACAAGAAAAGGAAGGCAGTTCTCTCTTGGGCAAAAGTATTCAAGTTCCCAGTTCTTCTGATTCAAGAGTCACATATATTCAAACAGGGCAAGGGCAAACAAACCTGGCCTGCTTTCAGGTAGGCCAACTACTCTTCTGCTTCTGCTGTGTTTCGATGAGATATTTTAGTTATAGCTATTGCCAAGTATTTTCCTGGGTGTGTTTCAAAAATAATCTGTGATGACTAAAGTTGCTGAGTTGCGATAGTTGTTAAAGTTAGAAAGCATAACTTCACCACTGCCGCCTATTAAGGTATAACAGAAGATGATTCCCTGGTCGCTTCATTCCTTGTTAGAAATTATGGGATGGTTTCCATGTACATTAGTTGTGGGAGGAAACTTGATTTTTTTGCAGTAAGTAACTTCAGATTGCTCAAAAGATACCAATCAGCAGTACAAAGCAGATATAGCAAGTGCAATAGAATAATTTAACAAGTATTTGCAATGCAATGGATCTCGCATTTGCTCGAGTTAGAACTATTAGCGTTGTAAACTCCTAAACTGACTTTTCTTGCCAGATAAACTGATAATGAAAAGTAAAACAGTTTCCCAAATGTGACCCGATGGTCGTCATGAGTGTGAAGGAGACACAGAAAAGGAAACAGAAGTTCGCTCGCAGTGAAACGTATCAGCAAAAGTGCAATTATCCATGTAACTTGCAAAAGTAGAATTTTCCATGTAACCGGCAAAAGTAGAATTATCCATATAACAGGGTCAATGTCATGCAAAGAGCTTGAGTACTGCCCAGGGAGATCACGCTGCGTAGGAAATGAAAAAATAAATAGTTCAGAAGCCATTCAGAAAACATGAGCCTTGTATGTTTTCAGTATTTTACCGGTGCTGTAGAGGAGGGCTAAACACCAGAAAAGGCATGACGTAAGCGTGCCTTTCACTAACGAAATCAAGCAAATTTTAAAAGGCAAGCCCACAAACCAACCAAATTGATGGGCGTGGTTAAAATCCCACAGAGAGATTACAAGAGGGGCAAGAGCTCAGGTGCGAGCTCAACCCTAAAACGGAATTAAGAGTCATTGGCCATTGGGAAGCACAAAATGCTGCCCTCGGACAGTATAGTTATTCTTCAAGGTGTTATCAGATAGCATCTGGATTACACTTATTTTATTTTTTTAGCTTCCAAAACTCTGAGCAAGGCAGCTGTTAGTCACATATTCACTTGTTTTCAGATCACACAGCTACAAGCAAGCTTTTAAAAAACACCAACGACCCCAGGCAGATGAACATTTTATGAAGAATGATTACCAGATAAAGAAGTTCTGGTAAAAATAAAAAGATTGTTCACACTATTTGTTAATGAAAATGAATATTTAACAACTATTGAAAATGTCAGAGGTGTCTTTAAATCCAACAAAATAAATCAGTTCATGTCAGTGCTACATGCACAAATTAAAAAAGGAACACCAAAAATCTCTTCAAACCAGATTAACAGTGGCATAATCCCTTTTTGACATAGGCAATAATGAATTAGATTATAAAAAAGAAGGGCAGGACTATTACAATTATCGTATAAGCCATTATATAGGAAGAGAAATCTTAAGCTCCTAGGTGACCAGACAATAAATGTATGAGAAAGGAGATTGTGTTGGGAAAGTATAGGCATCGAGAGAAGATGGCTTCGATCATCAAGTGCCCTCAAACTTCATGTCAACAATCTTGTTTTAGTCCTCTCTGCAGAAGGGTTGAATATAAAATCAACATTTGCCACAATTGAAGGGTACAGAGCTGAATGGGTACAAAGAGAAAACTACAACCACTGAAGTCCTACTTTTTAACGCGGATCTACAGGTTCTTCCAGATTCACTCAACAGTACTCCAAAAGTACCCTATTAGATACTTAGGGGTCTGGGTATCTGAAAGTTGCAATGAACTCCATGAACTAAATATTGGCCCTATAATAAAAAAGGTAAAATGTGTTCTGGAAAGATGGAACTCTCTTCCACTTTCAATAATATGTAGAATCTCATGCATAAAAATAAACAAACGTCCCCTGCTGGTATTTTAGTTCTCTGCTGCATCATATATTTAGCATGATATGTTTTTTTAAAAGACATTTGAGATATTATATATTGGTTTTCTCTGAGGAGAGAGGTAAGCAAGAATTACCAGAAACAAAAAAAACATTGCTATTAGAAATTGGAGTTTTAGTTGAGTGGGGTGAGAAACCACCTCAAACGGTAACCACAAACCTTGTCAGGATGTATCACTAAAGTCACTAAATAAACTTGGTCTCATCCCCCTGGTAGCTATGGCACAGAGCAGGAAAGCTTAACTTAAAGGCAACCTGTAAAGTATTTATGCAGTACTCAAACAGTAACAAAGTGAAAACACAACACAAGGAAAATCCCAAACCTATTTAGAAAAATCGAAAATATTTTAGTAAAAGGAATGACACCCAAATGATAAAAATTGAACTTTCATTTCATGGAGATCAAAATTCTTTAGCGGGTTCGGGAGGAGAGCAGGATCAAACGAGGGGCCTCAACGATGCTTGGGAGTTGTGGCACAAGAACTGGGCATCAATTGGAGGATGCTTGCTGTAGATCAGATGCTGCTCAGTGTCCAGTCTGATGAATCAGTCAATTTGGTGCTGCACCTGGGAATCTCAATTGATCACTCTTAGAGATTTTTGCCCACCTGAAGGGGCACCTAGACTCTGCAGAGGAGTGCCTCAGTTACACTGAAGAAGCCTCAGTTACACTGAAGAAGCCCAAGATTAGGAGCTGCACCAGCATCATGTCTAGAGCTCGTGCTCAGTCATTGTTAGGCCTTTTTACCCTGGATAAGCCTAAGGCCCTCTGCTGGCTATCAGGGACTTTGTCAGGGGCTGAAGGGGTGTGTCATGCTGTTGCCTGAGGTGACGACTTGGGGCAGCTCCCTGACACACCTGGAGCTTTTGCAACTGTTACATGGCCCCCCTGACCTCCCATGGGACTCCCATGAGAGTCATTGGAGCCTCACTGGCTCCCACACTCGCCATGCACAGTGTTGTTGTCAATGACATCAGCCCAGTTATCATCAATAATGTCATCAATTATGTTACGGAACATATCATGAGTGTTGCTATATGTGAGGTCATAAGCAGTGCATGGTGAGGTTGCAAGTTATTGTTACTTGCAATAGCTATACCTGCTGGATTTCATTGTGTTTATTTACTTTAAAATATTGTGTTTAAACTGACATTTTCACCTGACTGTAACGTCAATTTACCCTTTATTTTTTTCAGTTAATCTCCATGCCACTGCACTCTACATCACTGTACTTTACTCTGCATCACTGCAGTCTATGCCACTGCACACTTCACAACTATACTCTAGTCTGCAGCACTGTACTCTATGCCACTGCACTCTGGACTGTACAATACACCACTCCCACCCTGTGCCAATCTATTGTATGCCACTGCACTCTGTGGTACTGCACTCTATGTCACTCTGCTGTTCTCTCCACCATTGCGCTGTACACCACTGCACTCTAAGTCACTGAACTCAAATCTAGCCAGCTGCCTTCTATAGCACTGCACTCTTTGCCACTCTACTATAATCTGTACGGCTGTATTCTATGCCATTGCACACTATATCACTGCATGCCACTGAACTGTATGCTACTTGTTCTATGCCACTGCACTGTCACCAAAGTACTGTACCACACTCTACCTTGCACCACTCTACTGTAAACCACTGGAATCTATGCCACTGTACTCTAGTCTGCACCACTCTGTTGTACACCACTGCAATCAACAACACTGTACCTTACATTACTGCACTCTACCTTTCACCATTGCACTCCATGCCACTCAACTCTACTCTGCACCATTGCATTCTATGCAACGGAACTCTACACAGCTGCAGTCTATGTCACTCTACTCTTCATCACTCCACTGTCAGCCACTGCACTGTACGCTTCTGCACTCTACATCCACGACTTCACTCTACTCTGCACCACTCCTCTCTTAGCCACTGCACTGAATGCCACTGCACTCTGTACCATTGCACTCTACTCTACATCAGTCCATTCTATTTTGCAGTGCCCACTCTATGACACTGCCCACTATGGCACTGCACTTTTTAACAAGTCACTGTACAGCACTCCACTCTATGCCGCTGCACTGTACATCACTTTACAGTATTCTACACCTTTGAACTGTGTGCAACTGTGCTCGACATCACTGCACTCTGTGCCACTCTAATCTACACCACTCTACACCACTGAACTGTACAACATTGTACTCTACTGTATGCCACTTTACTCTATGCTTCTGCACTCTACTTTGTGCCACTGTACTCTACACCACACTGCTCTACTCTGCACATTTTACTCAATGCCATTGTACTCTAGGCCACTGCACTTTATATGACTGTACTATGTGACTGTACTCTGCACCACTTTACTCTATACCTCTATGCTATTCTCCACTGCACTTAATAGCATTGTACTCTATGATATGTCACTGCACTGCACACCACTCTACTCTACTTTGCACCACTCTATGCTATGCCACTGCATTCTATACCACTGCTTTACACATCATTATATCTCACACCAGTCTATTCTATGCCACTAAACTTTACACTACTTTACACTACTCTTCTCCACTGTACTGTACCACAGTGTACTCTACACCAGCCAACTCTACTATACACCACTCTACTCAATGCCAATGCACTCTACTCTATGCCACTGCACTCAATGCAACTGCACTTTATGCCACCCCACCCCATTGTACTTTACAGTATGTCACTCAATTCTACTCTATGCCAATCCATGCACCTCTATGCCACTCCTTTCTATGCCATTCCTCTACTTGCCACTCTACTGCATGCCATGTTATTCTAATCCACATAGTACCACTCCACTCCGCACAGTACCACTCTACTCTACGGCACTGTACTCTAAAGCATTCTAGTGTATCTCACTCTACGCCACTCTACTGTCCCCCACTTCACTCTGCCCCACTTCACTCTATGCCACTCTAATGTTCTCTATAGCATTCCACTTTACAGCACTGAACTCTACACCACTGCACTCTGTGTCAGTGCCCTTTACTACAGTGCACTCTGTGTGATGGAACTCTATGCCACTGAACTCTAAATGACTGAACTCTGTGGCACAGTACTCTGCTCCACTGTACGCTATGCCAAAGCATTGTATGCACTGTACTCAATGCCACTTTAATCTACTTTGCACTACTCCATTCTACTCCCCTCTACTCTACTCTGCGCAATTGCACTGCAAGCCACTACTTTCTGTCACTGCACTCTACATGACTGCACTCTGGGATACTCTACTTTTCACCACTCTACTCTATGCTACAACACTGTATGCCATTCCACTCAATGCTATTGCACGTTACTGTATGCCACTGCACTTCATGCCCCTCTACTTTGCACCAACCACTCTACTCTATGCCACTGCACTCTATGGAACTGCTCTCTATGCCACTACACTGTACCCCAGTCTATTCTATACCATTGTACTATACACCACTCTACTGTGCACCACTCTACTCCACTTTATTGTACTTCAGAGCACTATACTCCACTCTCTTGTATTCTGCAGGAGTCTATGGTGCAACACTATACACCACTGCACTCTGCTACTCTACTCTGTTATACACCATTCTACTCCACTGCACTGTACTCCAGAGCAATATACTCCACTCTCCTGTATTCAGCAGAAATCTATGGTGAAACACTATACATCACTGCACTCTACTACTCTACTCTGCTATACACTCTACTCAACGCCACTGTTCTCTGTGCCACTCCACTCACCTCTGTACCACTCAATACTATGCCAATGCACTCTGTGCCATTCTACTATACAGCACTCATCTCTACTCTATGCCACTCCACTCCACAACAATCTATGTTACTCCACTTTGTGCAGCCCCACTGTACGCCAGTTTGCTATACACCCTCAGGACACCACTTTCAACTCTCACTGACCCAATCACAGCAACAGCCTCCCCAAAACCAGTTGGTACATGGAGGAACTCAGACTGATGAAACACAACTGCAACCAACTGGAGTGCAAATGGAGAGTGAGCCAGGACAATGTAGACAGGAGCATGTTAAAATTGAGATACTTCCACCAAATGATCCAGACCACAATATGCACTGCTCTGGCAGACCACATAAATGCCAGCACCAACAGAAGCAAATAAATATTTGCCTTTGCAAAGGATGTCATCTCACCAACATCTGCCTCCAACTTAATCACTCCTCACAGAACTTCTGCAACAATCTCTCTCAATTCTTCAGCAACACAATCTCACCATTTACAGCAACTTCACCCCTCAACCAGACCCAAAAACCCTTGCCAAATGCCCCTGATCTTACTCAGAGAACAAATGCTAACAACATGGCCCTTCATCACCCCAGAAGAAACCGCTGCCAACATAAAGTCCATCTACTGAGGGGCCCCATTGGACTCCTGCCCCCACCATGCCTCAACCTCTTCTGTGACATTCCCAGATGCCTGGGAACACACAACTGTCCTCACATTGCTGAAGAAACCCTCTACAGACCCTTTATTGCCTGCCAGCTATGGACGATCATTCTGCTACCTTTCCCGGCCAAGGTCATATAGAAATTTATCAGCAGATGCCTCACTGAATATTTCAATTACCACCAACCGCAAAACAGCACTCAGTCTGGATTCACACTCAAACCCACCATGGAAATTGCCCTCATTGCCACCATGAATGACATCTGCGTGGCTCTGGACAGAGGAGTCATGTCGGCCCTCATACTCCTAGACCTCACTGCTGCGTTTGACAATGCCTCATCCTCATCCAACACCTACATGACATCGGACTCCAAGGACATGTACTCCGATCGGCCTGCTCTTTCCTGACTAGAAGGACCAATTCAGTATGCCTGGTACTGTACATCTTGTTCACCTGCAACATGATCTGCCGGGTTCTGCAAGGATCCTCCCTGAGCCTGTCCCTTTACAACACATACATGATCCATCAGAGCATCATCTGTTCTCATAACATTAACATCCTCTCTTACACCAACAACACACAACTCATTCTCTCCCTTACAAACAAGACACAGTACCCATGTCAAAGTCAATATGTGCATGACTTAAAACACCCGATGGATGAAGACCAACTGTCTGAAGCTAAACACCAATAAGAATGAAATCGTGATCTTTGAGGAGAGCACTTCAATGTTGTTCTCTATCTAGAAGCCTACAGCTTTAGGACCAAAACCTACCCTTATTACCATTGTAAAGAATCATGGGATTCTCACTGACAGAAAACTTGACATGACCACCCTATCACTGCATCATGCCTACATACCTTGATGATGCTGAGTAAAATCTTCAAATGCCTCCCAATCAATACCCAGAAATTCATCAAGCTTTCCCTGGTCACAAGCAACCTAGAATATGGAAACACCCTCTTTGCCAGGATCATAAAAAAACTCACCAGAAGACTGCAGACCATTCAGTCCTCTGCAACCAGAATCACTCTCAACCTTTCATAACACACTCAAATCACACCAAACCTGAAGAAGCTCCACTGTCTCCCCATACACAAACAAGTACAATTCAAACTCCTCACCAGCACTTTCAAGGCACTACATAATACTGACCCATTGTACCTCATCAATCGCATCTGTTTTCACAATCATTTCAAACAGTTCCAATCGCCCAGACTCCTACTTGCAACTATTCCCATGCATTTAGAAAACCAGACCCTGCAGTCAAGTCTTTTCCTACATCACTACTAAAGTATGGAATGCCCTATAATTACAAATAAGAGTCTCCTCCTCACTTTTTTATTTCTGCAAGAAGCTGAAGATCTGGCTGTTCGAGTTGTCTCATTATGCCCTAGGTTTGGCTAGGCTCATACCTGCTCAGTACCAGGATATTCCCCTGGGTGATAGTGCGGTCTACAAATCTGCATAACATAGCATACTATAAACCTCTCTACCATTTGGCTAGCTTCCTTGTCTTGAACCACTCTTCACACCACTCTGAATGCCCATCATTTGTGATCAACTAAAACTTTTTTCATGGTCCAAATGTATTAATGGTGAAAGGAGTCACTTTCCAACTCAGCTTGCTCAAGGAAATCTTTGCTACCTTGCACATTTGGGGCTGAACCTAACCGTCAGGATTCCTAATTTTGAGTAGATTAATAATACAATATGATGCCAATGAAAGCTTGATAAATATGATGAGACTAAATGGGCACTGCAAACTCTTCACAGGTTTCAAGGGAAGTGAAGTAATTGTGCATAATCTTAAGGGCCTACTAGAACAAAGGCCCTGCATACCTAAGAATACAACCCTTCAAATGCATCCCATCATCCTATCAAGGAACCTTTGGTTAGCTGCTTCATATTTGACTCCTTACTGCTCATAAATCACAAATTATATTACATTTCTTACTAGTGCTCAATCAAAATCAATGCTCAGAGCTGAACTTATCTAGCATTGCTGCACAATACCAAGCTTTTTCAAGAAAGGATGCATAATTCAAGAATTTTGATAGTATGATTCCAATCACTCCCCAGCACTATCTGTGTACTGTGTCTATTCTACCTGGTTGCTATTTATCTCAAGTAACAAGAACGTGTGCCTTAAGGTAACTATAACTTGTGCTCTCACCATGCACAGTTTTTTGTCAAAACTTTTAATGCAAATATTACATTGATATTATGAATGATGTTATCAAACATGCCATAAGTGCTGTAATTTGTAGGGTAATTATTAGTTCATGGCGAAGGAGTGAGTTATAGTTACCATAGGGAACGAGTTATAGTTACTTGAGAGAACTATAACAGGTGAATTTCTTTGGTTTTGTACATTTAAAATGTGAGCCTAACTATAACGGGTCTATGTGGGTGTGAGAGTAGGTGTAAGAGGGAATCTCGGATTGAGAGTGGGTGTGAGTGTATCTCTGTGAGTGGGTGTGTGAGTGTTTGTGTGGATATGTGAGTGGGTGTGTGAGAGTCTGAGTGGGTCTATGAGTGGGTGTGTGAAAGTCTGAGTGGGTCTGTGAGTGGGTGCATGAGTGCCTAAATGATATGTGTGAGTGAGTGTGTGAATCTCTGAGTTGGTGCATAAGCCTCTGAGTGGGTCTGTAAGTGAGTGCGTGAGGCTTTGAGTGGGTATGTGAGTGAGTGTGTGAGCATCTACTGGGCCTGTGAATGGGTGCATGAGTGTATGAGTGCATCTGTGAGTGAGTACATTAGTCTCTGAGTGCATCTGTGAGTAAGTGTATGAGTTTCTGAGTGGGTCTGTGAGTGAGTACATGAGTGTCTGAGTACGTATGTGAGTGCATGAGTTTCTGAGTGGGTCTGTGAGTGAGTGCATGAGTCTCTGAGTGGGTCTGTGAATGGATGCGTGAGCCTGAGTGGGTCTGTGACTGTCTGTGTCGGTGTGTCAGTAGCTGTGTGAGTGACTTGGCCACAAATGAACTGCACCTGTCCATTTAACCAACAAGAATCAACAGTTTTGTGCAAAATGTCTACCCAGCTGAAGTGCTTCCTACTGGTTGTTTGTAAGTGCTAACTTGTTGGGTAAATGTCCAGTGTGTTTTCAACACTACAGCTGTGTAATGAACCACAAGGAAATGTCTCCAGATGACCTTGTGTGCATTTAGTAATGTGATCATTCTTCATGTGTCTTTCTCTGGAATTCTGTGATAACATGAATCCTGCTAAACAGAGGCCAACGAGACTACAAAAACCAGGGTACCCCTCTCAACTATTTGAGTTAAATGCTTCTTTGTTTTGTGGAGCAGTCCTCATATTCCTTGGCAACAGGAACGCACCACTAAAATTGGCAGAAAACTCACTGGAGGGCCTATTGGTAAGCAGTACATCATCCTGCTCAAAGGCAGGAAGACCATTGCATACTACCAAGTTGGAAATTGCAATGCCAAGCGGGCATAGGTTTCAGGTGATGTGCACATTTGCATCCCAGTAGCAATTTTTAAGGGTGATTCATGAACTCTAGGAGAGGTCTAGGGGACCTGTGGACCCCATCCCCAGCCATAAATACCTGGAGGAAGTGGGATGGCAACCCCATCACCCAGGACCTGGCCTTGATGTAGCAGTAGAAGGGGGCCATGCAGCCCCTCTCCCAGGTCTAATGTTTTGGCCCTGGAACCCCCTAACCCCTGGGGTGCAGTCTTCTCTAAATAAACCCTCTCCAGGTCGATCTCTGCCCCAGGAACCCCATCCACAGGGGCCCAGCCGGCTTCCTGCCTCCTGCAGAAGCCAGTATTGCTTTTGCACACAGGGAGCTGTAAAAACATGCAGCAGCAGCTCCCTGTCTGCAAAATAAATCTTTTCACCTCTTTCCCTACCCACAACTCTGCGGAGAGGGAAAGAGATGAAACCTCTGCTTCCAGCAGGTGAGAGCACTTTGACAACTCTCACCCGCTGGAAGCAGAGTGTTTGCTCTGACTTGACAGGAGCTGTGAAAGCTCCTGCCAAGTCAAAGTAAACAGCTATATCCTCGAGCTGGGCATCCCGGGACATAGCAGGAGCTGGTCCTGGGGGGGTGACAATCCCCAGGGCCATTATTGGCTCCAATATTTGACTTAGACCTCAGGAGGTGGTGTCCCCGGGGCTGTGGAGGGGCCTCCCTCATTTTAAGTTGCAATTTTGCTCCAGGGAGGTGGTGGTCCCCGGGCTGCGGAGGGGCCCATGTGGGCCTCCCATGTTTTAAGTAAAGATTTTGCCCCAGGGAGGTGGTGGTCCCTGTGCCTGTGGGGGAGACTGTATGGGCCTCCACATTTCAAATAAAGATTTTGCCCTGGAGAGGTGGTGGTCCCTGGGGCACAGGAGGCCACAGTGACCCCCTGCACATTTTGACATAATAGCCCTAGGGAGGTGATGGTCTCCGGTAGTAAATTAAGCCCTAGGAGAGGGGCCCGTGCACCTCCTCCTTCTTCAATACCCCAATGCCCTCGGGACCTGACCCACCCGGGGGCAAATTAAAAAAAAGGGCAGGAGACCACCCTCTTTTTTTTAAATCTCAGAAAAATCTGTGAAAATGGATCCACAGACTTTCCCGAGATTTTAATAATGCTTTTTAGCCCTGGCATGGCCCATGAGGGTCTCCTGGACCAAGGTTAGGGGCTTAGGGTAACACTACCCTGGCCCCATTTCTTTATTTAAACTTTTTTTGTGGTACTCTGCTAAAGCTGTGTCCCAAGATTGCTGTCAACACTTCCTTGTTGAAGTGTTGGCAGCCAATCAAATATCCGCATGGGACAGTTGGAACCGCAGAGGATCCTCGTCACTAGAATCTACGTTTTTTGGTCTATAATACCTCAAAAAACTATTGAACAGATTTACACCAAATCACAAAAGCATTCTGCCAAATTTGGCGTAATTTGTGCAGCAGTTCGGGCTGTAGTCGCGTTCAAAATCCATTTGGGAAAATGCATGGGGAAAATGTGTTTTGGGACCCCCTTTTTCTCGGTTCCCGCTTGACGGATCACCCCGAAAACTTCAAGACAGCAGCTGATCCCACCAAAGTATACATTTTGAGTATTCTGTGAACATTCGTCAATTTGGGCCACAGTTATTGGCAAAATAAAAATGCTATTCCTATGAAAACTAGGTTCTAGCTATATCTACCTACTGGCAACTACCAGTAGGTAATAGGTAATAGGTATTATATATATATATATATATATATATATATATAGATATATATATACATATTATATATTTGTGTGTGTATATATATATCTATATATAAATATATATATACACAAAATCCTTTCATAAATTATCCTAAAAAGAATAGAAAACTCTTTACATTTGCAAGTTTAGGTGGAGAGCGGCTCCAGTAAGGAGCACCTTGCAACACCAGTGACTCTCAGATTTGCTCACCTCAAATGTGTGAGTTTACTAGCAAATTTTTTAAGCAAGGGATAAAGGCCCTCATTACAACCCTGGCGAACGGTAGAAAAAGGGCGGTAAGACCGCAAACAGGCCGGCGGTCATTACCACCCCATTATGACATTGGCGGTTTGGCATATGCCAAACCGCCAATGTACTGCACCGTCCGCCATGGCGGTATCGACCGCCATGCTGGAGACAAGGGTCTCCAGCCCGGCGGACGGCACTAGACCGCAGGCGGTATCAGGACCCCGCATACCGCCATGGATTTCATGGGGTTTTCTACCGCCACGAAATGCATGGCAAAATGCACTGTCAGTGCCAGGGAATTTGTTCCCTGGCAATAATTGGGGTTTCCCCCTCCCCTGAGTCCTCCTTCGACACCCAAGACCCCCCTACCACCCCCCAAAGGTAGTAGGACCCCCTCCCCACCCCCACCCCCATTGAAAACCCCACACATATCCCCCACACACGCTCACACCACTCACACACATACACGCGCACATACATGCACACATGCACACATACATACCGTTACATTTCCCTTACACACATTACACCCCCACATGCATACACACACTCACACAACACCCCTACACACTCACACCCCCATTCATGCACACACCACACAACACCCCCCACCCCCTCCCCTAACGGACGATCACCTTACCTGTTCCGGTGATCCTCTGGGAGGGAACAGGATCCATGGGCGCTGCTCCACCACCAGCACCCGTCACCAGAACACCACCACGCCGAATACTGGGTCACATTACGGTGGGCGGTGTTCTGATGATGTGGCAGTGATGGTGGAGCAGTGCTCCACTTCACCGTCGACCCCCAGTATGGCTGCCAGCGGCTCTCCGTCCAATAAAGGGCAGAGGGTTGCCAGCAGCCGTAATATGGTTGGCGGAAGACCACCAACACTGGCGGACTTTAGCCCGGCGGTACCTCGGTGGTTTCTGGATGAGACCGCTGAGGTTGAAATGAGGGCCAAAGTCTTTTGCCATGTGCACAGCAAAATCTTTAAGCATAGAATTGGCACAGTGCCGTCCTCGCTGAGCTGTAATGTAACAAAAGCCTTTCAATACTCCAGGCACAGCATTATAGCTTTAGATTGATACATTACCATCCGAGTCAAACTGGAGTGAGCAAAAGCAACCCCGACATGTGTTTCGCTGTCATTATAGCTTATCAGAGAGGTCTAGCTTTATCCAGGCACAATGGAGCACACAGTATAAGTCAAAACAAAACCCTTTCAGTGTTACAGTTTAGGTGAAGAGTAGCTACAGTAAATAACACCTTGCAACACCAGCAACACTCTAGATTTGTTCACTTGAAATGTTTTTTTTCTAGCTCCCACCAAGTCAAAGCAAACACTCTGGTTCCAGCCAGTGAGAGCGGTCAAACAGATCTCTCTAACCTGTAAGTGGATGTTTCCTTTATTCCCCTGCCTGCAGAGATGCAGGCAGGTGAACAAAGGAAAAGATTACTCTCTCAGGTAGGGAGCTGTATCTTCAGCAGCTTCCTCTCTGTGACAGCAATGCCAGCTCTCAGAGGAGGTTGGGAGGTGGCTGGGACAGTGGGAGGCCTTAAGGCTCCCACCATGGTCTCCACCCATTTTGACTGGATGCCCTGGGAGGATGGGATCCACGGGGTCAAAGTCGCTGTGGAGAGGGTGGCCCCTTCCCCAAAAAATAAATATTTCCCATGCCCTGAGGGATGGGGTCCCCAGAGCCGAGATTGGTCAGAGGGGTGGGCCATGTAGCCCTCTTCCACATAAAAAATAAAATGTTTGGACCGGGTCCTTGGACCCCATCCACGGGGCTGAGATTGGCCCGGGAAGGGGGACACACGCCCCGTCCCAAAAAGAAATACATGTATTAATGCTGGGCCCTGGGTATGGGGTCCCCGTGGCCAAAATTGGCCAAGGGGCCTCACGAAGGTTCAGCCAACTCCTGCTGCGCACGGCCAATGGCATAGGCTAGGGTAATTAGGGAGCTTGGACGCAGGTTCTGGCTGCAGATCAGACCCTGCGGCCAACTCCACCATGCACAGCCAAAGTCTGTGCATGAGGCAAGTTTGGGTGGTTAGAAGGGGTTTGCTGCAGAGCATGGCCAAAGGTCAGGCCCAGTGGCCAACCACCACCACGCAAGGGCAAAGGCCATGTGTGGCGGTGGTTGGAATAATGTATAGCAATGAAAGTTACTTCACATTAAAAAAACATAGAAATTTCTCCAAAAAAATAAAGGTTACAGGGATGTTATAGTTAGGAAATAGAATGAAAAACAACATAGAAATTCACTTAAAAAACAAAGTTTATATAGGCATGGAAATGACGCAAGTTATACTTACTTTAGGGCACGAGTTACTTGAAGTAACTTTAACTATAACTGCTGAATTTCAATGGTTTTGTACAAGTAAATTCAGAATCTAACTATAACTTCCTGTAACCTTTGCTTTTTTCAGTAAATTTCCATGTTTTTTTAATTCTATTTTTTTAAAATCTATTTCTAACTATAACGTCCCTGTAACCTTTGTCTTTTTCAGTAAAAAAAAAAATATATATATATATGTGTGTGCGCGTATATGTGTATATATATATGTATATATATACACATATATGTTTATGTTTATATTTATATATATATATATATATATATATATATATATATATATATATATATATATTACCAACACTCCTCCTGTTTCATACAGAGAGTTCCCGGACACCAAATGGAGGTCCAAAAACTTTATTCACCAATGCCTCCTCCCAGAACAACGCGTTTCAGCCGTAGCCTTGATCACGTTACGTTGCGTTGTTCTGGGAGGAAGCATTGGTGAATAAAGTTTTTGGACCTCCATTTGGTGTCCGGGAACTCTCTTTATGAAACAGGAGGATTGTTGGTAATAATATGTGGATGGCTAGGTCCACGCCTGGACCGCTACTGTAATAGCAGCCTCGGATGTCTGGCAACGTTGGTATTTTATATATATATATATATATATATATATATATATATATATATATCTTGTGGTTTGGTGTTGCGTGAGTGGTGCTGGTGAAGTAATAAACCATATGGCTGAAGCCTCAGTGTTGAATAAATGTCACCAGAACATTGAGATAGGAATATAGAACCATATTCCACGTTATCCACTATATATTTTTTTATATTACATGTTTCATTTGCAGTGTTTAACTTGATTTTTTCTTCAAAGTTAAGTTAGCAACTCTCACTGATTGAAATTAGGATGTTTAGGTTTATCGTTCTTGAATGCATTCCTGATAAACAGAGAGAGAAAGAAGGGATTAGCACCAGAAGAGGTTCACTGAACACTGACATGAGGCTGTAATGCTAGAGAAGAAGTGGGTCATGAACTGTAGTAAAATGAAGAGGAAGGGTGGTACAAGAAAAGTAGCATATAGATGTGGTGATTAATTTGGAGAAAATACAAGTTCAGGGCCCAAATGTTTTCCCAATAGCCTTCTGCTCACCCTGCCAAATTCGAGGGTTGCCAAATACCATGGTCCAGATTTACTAATAGCTCATGCAACACAGCGCAGTAAGACAAGTTGTGTTCCGTTGAGTGAAGGGAAAAACTGAAGTGTGTCATACTTAAAAAGATACAATGCTAATCCTTCACTAGTGCATTTGTGACAGCTTAGCACCAACACAGGCACCTTTGTGTCATGGTACGGGGTGTCTGCATTGTAAGCAGAACTGTTTTTGTTCAGTAAGCAATGCCTATCTGCACAAGAACAATCATTAGATGCTTATTCCTCTTTGTATGTGTGGTTCGAAATGTAGCACACATGCAAAGATGAAGTAGCAAGGAGAAATAGAGATATTCCTCCTCTTTCAGCCAAGGTCCGGTAGGCGTGTCATTTTTGGGACAAATCCATGTTTACTTACTTTAATAAATCGAGGTTTGCATTAAACATCCATGCTCCACCCATGTAACATTTCCTGACACAGGTAATGCAAAGCGGTGCAAGGTACTTCAATGCGTTACTTAGCGGGTGAAAAGTGGTGCAAGGCCATGCAAGTATTTATTTGGGTGGCTTTGTAAATGACACTCAAGAACTTGTGTTGCCTTGAGTTAACTTGCATGACACAAGGACAGCACAAGTGCTTCGTAAATCTAGGCCCGGGTCTTCCTAATCTTGATTGCACCTGATGCCCCTTTTTACTCCACACTATTATACTCTCTCTTGTCGGTTTTTACTCCTGTTTTCTTCCTTACTGTTTTCTATCTACTTCCTTTCTCCCAATTTAGGCCCAGATTCTGAAAGGTCTCGCAGAACGCAGCCAAAAATACTGCGCTTCATTGTGTGACAGGGAGAGAGCAGGAGAGGGCCATATTCACAAAGATATGGTTCTCTCCTCCCCTCTACCTAGCGCTGGCGCTGATTTTATCTGGTGAGCGCCACACACACCTTAGCGCCATAGTGCTAGGATGTGTTTGTGTGTGAGTCCAGCATAGGTTTTTTTGCAGGAAGGGTACTCTTGCTGTACAAAATACTATGCCTAGACAATTTAAAAACTGTTCCTACTTTGTATGTGTTTTGCACAGTGCAGCGCACAAGCAAAGTCAGAAAATCTTGCAAAAATTGAAACATTTCTCCATTTAACACCTACTTTCAAAAGGCTTTAATGTTTGGCACTGAACCCTGCCTACTAATGTTAGTGAATACGGTTTAGCGTCAAAAGTCATGGGTGGTTGCACCAATATGCCCATGTTCAACCCATGTAACAAGCCATTGACACAAAGTAATGCAAAGCAGTGTTTTGTGCTGCTTTGCATTAGTTTTCCATACAACCAATGCAAATAAAAATTTGCGTTGGTTTGTTAATCCCCAAAAAGCCTTAACGTTGGATTAGCGTTAAGAAAGTAATGCTAAACCTTTGTAAATCTGGCCTTTGGTCTTTTGCTTTGGGTCAAAATCTGGTGTTGTAAAAAAACTTCTGGTCCCCAAAAACAAGAGCCGGTCCGGTCCTCACCACAGGAACCACCGCCACAAATTAAGCAATGCATGGACATCAAGGATACAGGGTGCATGCATTGTGTCTTAGACTGGGTGGTGTGTATGTACTTTGCATGAGCCTTGGGCAATAGAGAGGCCAAATGAGGGAAGATCACAAATACAGAGCGTCATAATGGTTGAGACTTTGTGCTAACTTCACTGAGACAAAAGTGCTTCATACTGTTAAATGAAAAAAGGGCTGCTGGTTAGGTGAAAATCACCACCATGCCATATTGCCAGTTAACAGCAAAATGTCTGCTGTTGGTTGATTGTGTGGACGTGCAAAATTATGTCATTTTGTTCCAGAAAATGAATAAAATGTCAGAAACATTAGGTGAAATTACACGTAAATTGCACTAAATGTAATTAGGGTTATCTTAAGTCAAAACTATGGGCCAGATGTAGGAAGAAAGCAAATTGCGACTTGCAATTTGCGAGTCCGAGCGACTTGCAAATTGCAAGTCGCAATTTGCTATGCAGAAAGGTGCCTCAGACATGGGACCACTGCCTGCTCGGAAAAAATATTTTTGTGTTCATTCACAAAGTGGAAGGGGTCCCCTGGGGACCCCTTCCCGTTTGCGAATGAGTTACCATCTACTTCAAATGGATGGTAACTGCAAGTTCATTTGCGACCGCTTTTGCGGTCGCAAATGAACTTGCATAGTGTTGCGAGTCGCAAATAGGAAGGGAACACCCCTTCCTATTTGCGAGTCGGAAACGCATTTTGCGAGTCGGTTCCGACTCGCAAAATGCGTTTCTGCATCGCGTAGAGGCTTTTGCGCCTCGCAAACGGCATTTTTTCACCATTTGCGAGTCGCAAAACCCTTGCTACATCTGGCCCTATATGTGTTAATTCCAGACTAGTTCGCTACAACTTTTCTGCTTGAAACTTTGCCCCATATTTAAGAAACAGTGGCGAATCAGAGCTGAGACTCCACTTTTTCTGTACCCCTCTCAGGGCACCTAACGACACCATGGTTGCACCATATTTATAACATGGTGCACCATGGTTGTCCTTTGCACAATATTGTCAAACTTTTTTACGCTATTGTGGCGCTTTGCTAAACTAGCATCAAAAAGTTTGACGCTAGTGTAGCAAAGTGCAAGGAGGCACATTGGTTTCTATGGGAGATCATTTTAACGCCTGCTCTGAGCAGGCGTCAAAACTGACAGCAAAAATGGGCAGTGAAATCTGTTAAATTTCACTGCGCCATTTTTGCGGGCCTCATAATGCTGGAAAGCCTCCTTGCATACATTATGAATATTGCAGGCATAATGTGGCGCAAGGGATCACAAAGTGGCGCAATACATGCATTGCGCCACTTTACCAATATGGTGCATTGAAAAATCCACTTTAGCACCACCTTAGCATAAAAAAATGGCACTATGGCGGTGCTAAGGTGGCCTAGGTCCACTTAAATATGCCCCCTTGTTTCTCAAGATATTACAACCAGTCATCTTAAAAAGAGACAATGCTCAATTTCCGAAATTATGCATGGTTTGTAATGCAAATTTACACCAATCGCGCACATCATGTAAATGTAACAGAAACGTTTGCATGAGTCTAGTTGAATGAATATCAAAAAATATAATTAGATATTGTATGCTATTTGATAATATAAAGAACTTTTTGAAAAGCAAAAAAATAAACACATTTCCACCAAGATGGACAAAATAACAAATAGGATAAGGTGGACACCTTCTAAGTGTGTCGAGAAGTCACCAGTGAAACGAAATTACTTAAGTTACCTTATCGCAAAGTTTTATTTAAGGGAGAAATGAGGCCATGCTGTACACTGCACTCTGGGAAAGATGCAGTAATCAGTAGTTAACATGACTGCCAAGTCGATGTCATTTTTGGTATGTTAAGCCGCACCTGCCTTTTAAACCAGCCGCACTTTGCATTCTGAAACTTGAAATTTTGCTTTTATCGTTTGAGCAATACATGGTCTTCAAAATCTATGCATACAAATGCTATAGGCTAAAAGGCCCGGTCTTGATAAATATCCAAAAACAACACTGAGCCTTTTGCAGCTATAAATATTGTATTAATGAAGTCCACTGGTCAGGATACATTTCTGAGCCCGTTCACTCTTGTGAAATATGGAATACGGAATATGTCTAAGGGGAAGAGGCAAGCTGCCACAGAGCTTCCATAGAGTAAAATGAAAGAGGCCAAAAGATGAGGTATTGAAGATGATGGAGTCAGTTTAATACTGAACTAGATCATTATTCAGAATGTTGTGAGGGTAGGATGGCAATTGAGAGCGACTTTCCACATTTATTAAGGCAGATGTGCTTGTATTGTATCATTTTTTTTAGTTTAGATAGAGCTTCATGACTTAGGCGAGGTGGCAAAGTGCATTAGCGCATGGTTACCGTGCCACATCAGAAGGATTACTTGCTTGGAAAAATGTTGACCTTTAGTGTTTGGTAATTACCAGAACTGGATTTAGCTCGTTTAGCCCTGAGACTTACGGTCACAGGCATAGCAAAGTTTTCATCTCATCACTCCAAAATCGCACTCCATTGAAGTGTCAGCAAGAAATCAAGCATGAGTTTGATTATTTGATTTTTCTTTCGCTAATGTGGTGAAGGGGAGATGTTTTGTAAGCATATTGGGCATTTATTTCAGTAGGCCTTTTACATAATGCAGAGTGCCTTTCATTTGGTCTTGGCATCCACTGGAAGCCGCAGAGTTCTGTCACAGCTGGTTTGACATAATCACATTTTCCTAGCTTGTGGCAGCATGATTTGGGGAACTTTGTGGTTAAATAATCAAGCCTGGTAATCCTGTTTAGATCATTTTGCAGGGAGCAATCCGTTCCTACACGACACACTTCATCAGAGGAATTTGCTGAGGGGCTTGGAGGAGAGGAGGATTTTGTGAAGCAAAGGAGAGTAGTAAATCGACCTGCTTGACCACAGAGTTGATTTGCAAAGATTCGAAAGTTGAAGTCGAAGATGGCGGTGATGTATATTTGTATACCAGAATCAGAATGCACCTGGAAGTGGTTAGTGCACCCAAACATATCTCATAGCAAGATACAACCACAACATCAAACACACAACACATATGCTTAAAACAAGCCAGACCGGCTGGCTTTCTTCAGTGTTCATTTATTAGGAGGATCAATGAACTTTCAAGATGGTCCATGTCAGTGAAAGTAGCTCATCTGGTGCTGTTTGTAACTAGGCATTCTGCTACCTCTTGTCCTGTGTTTCCAAATAGAAAAACAGAACTTCAAGTACTAGACTACAAGGAAATACACAAAAATGGAAAGCTAGCCATGCCTGACATGGGACAGCTGGAAGAATTTATGTTTTCTCTACCAAATCTTAAAGGCCAAGGTGCTGGGACGTGCAGAGATTAGATTCAGTTTCACATGTCATCCACTATATCACGAAGACACGAGGACTACCCTTTGCTACCCTGGCAAAACCATACTTTCCGAATCCATCTCTAGTGCTGGCAGCCACTAGCAAAGGCTCCTGTGGCCCTAAAATTGTGTAAAACATGTGACTGGAGGAGGGCAATGGCATAAGAGCTATTGGTGCTTGCCAGGCCTGCCAAGTTTCCGAGGTCGGTGCATGATGTCCTGCTCTATTCCATGTTTTTTTTTTCTTTCACTTCTGGGACTTGTAAATTTTTTTGCATTATAGGACAGAACTACAAGTCCCAGGATTCAAATAAATACAGAACTCTGCTCAAAGAATGTCGGCCTTGAAAACATGGGGTATTTTGTCAAATTGTAAATCTCCATGGGGGCATGGCATACGGGACGCCATCTGGCACAGGGCTGATCCATACACCAATCCCATCTGCACTAACTAGAGTTCTTCATGTGAAACACTTTTTCTCCCCTCCAATTGGAAGATACATTAAAACACCCATGATGTCATGCTAATGGGACCCTCCATCAGAAAGCAGCAAAAAGAGATCCTTTTTCAAGTGAACACTATGCTGCCTTTCCCCATACCACAGTGCTCCTGCGACCTTCCAGCAGTGTCACAGTGAGCAACAGGTGACAAGGGGCGGCTCACACTCCAAGATCAGCCCTTGTGAATGGGGAAGTAGAACCCTGTACCCAAAAATTCAGAACAACCCAAAATTTAAAGCAACTAAAAATTACCTCTGGCAGATCTGCTCCTGATTTTATCTTGTGTTAAAAGGCACCTTCCCCAGCAACAGGCCCAACATAAATTTAGCAGAGTAGAGATGGGGCTACTCAAAAACTTCTATTACAGGGAAAAGTTCAAGAATTTTATTACAATTAGTAAAAATTTGGTGATTAATTAATAAAGTTGAATGCCATGAATAATATGGATAGAGTCCCTAGTAGAAAAGTAAAGTCTTCTGGCTCACTTCCAAAACTAAGGGGTACTTATACAGAATTTGTGAATAGGAGATGAGAGAAAACTTCTTTCATCATGGCATAACTAGAAGTAACCAATACTGACCAAATCAGAGTGTATAGCATTTTCTATCAAGTTTATACCACTATCCCATTTTAAGAAAGTGTCCAGCATCTTCAGCATCACATTGTCATAGGAAGGTCAGCTAATATGCTACATTTCAAATCAATGGAGTATCCATCAGTGAAAGAGTGCTAACCCGGCATCAGAACTGCAGCGGAAAAGACCTTGAGTACTTTGCAACATTAGGATCACTAGAAAGTCTATTCACAACACATGCATATTTAGTAAAAATACTAGATTATGGGCCTGATTTAGAGTTTGATGGATGGGTAACTCCATCACAAACATGACGGATATCCCATCCTCATATTACGATCTCCTTAGGCTATAATGGAATTGTAATATGGTTGATGGTATATCTGTCACTTTTGTGATGGAGTAACCTAATCTGCCAAACTCTAAATCAGGCTCCATGTCATTCTGGCTTTAATCAAGGAAGCCTGTGGATAGCGAAGAAATGCATCGGGCCCAACTAAAATACCTTAAAAACACACACATCTACACATTATTTTGAACGTGTTTCAAGTGTGTTCACTTTAGTTGTATTTTATCATTTTGAATCCACGCAAAGTGCCCATGGAGCATCTTGGAAAGCAGCAGTCTGTGTAAGGATAGGAGTGAGGATTAGTGAGAGGAGGACATACAGAGCCTGCCCACGTACATTGCAAATTCTAAAGTGAACACCCACTTATACAGCATCACTCATACATGGCAGTACCATGGAACTCCTATTGTTTGCCCCCAGCCCCTTGGAAAAGCCTTATTTTTAGACATATATGCATGCATTTCCATTAACTCTATAAGTGCAGCCGTCAGTCAATGGCCAGCCGACAGCTCCACTACCTCAGTGTGTCTGTTGGCCATTGACTGACGCTGGGGAACTACTTAAAGACACCTCTGGTTCTCTGGGAAAGTGTTTTTTTTTTTTATTAGATATTAGCGGTGAAGGGGCTTCACACCACGGGCATGGCCAATCCCCACTTCAATTAAATGGGACATCTTTCCTTTTGTCCCTGGGGGCTGATGGGGTAATTACCCCTGAAATGCTCCCCCCCCCCCCAGAGTGGGGGTGGGGGGCAGAAAGCTACTAGACCTCAGGGAAAGCATTTTCTTTTTACAAAATAAAGGTGTGCGGGCTGTCTACCATTGGTATGGCCGTATCTCATCCCATTTAAATGGTGCATCAGTCTTTTTGACCCCTGGGGAGCAGATGAGGGTAATTAACCCTGATATGCCCCCCTGAGGGGCAGAAAGCCCACTAGATGGCAGGGAAAGTGTTTTTATATAGATGTAGGGGCTGCCCATTATGAGCATAATCATGACCCCATCCCAAATAAATAGGGCACCCTCCTCAATCTGCCTCCTCAAGCTGCAGTAAGCCCACTAGACACCAAGGCTTTAAAAAACAAAAATGAGATGTAGGGCTGGGGGTTTCCCACCATGGGCATGGCCATGACCCGAAACCAGGGCAGACAGTCTCTCCACTCCCGGGGATGGATGGTGGTGATTAGCCCTCATTTTCTCTGCCTTGGACCAGAAAACCTACTAGGTACTGCATTCAGGCAATTTTTGGGGGGCATGCTCTTTTTTAAAGGCCCTGTTGGAAAATGGGTTATTGGTAAGGGCAGGTAAGTACCTACACTTAGAAATAGGCCACTAACCTCCACTTAGGTCCAGTTAGGTCTCAGTAAATTAAACCCAGCTTAACCCTTGGTAGCTTGGTAACGAGCGACAAGGCTTAACTTAGGAGACAGAGTGTAAAGCATTCAAATATCACAAAACAGTAATTAAATAAAACACAGGAAACAGTTTAAAAATACAAAACCAATTTATAAAAATAGATTGTATTTTTATCTTTAAAATGACACAAAAACAAATAAAATCGGATAAGGGGAACCGGAGATATGAATTTTTAAAGAATTATTGACTTCTAGCGCCTAGAAACAAAAAGCGCCAATCTGGTCATCTGGTCACACCTCGGCTGTGGCAAAGTGAAAGTTTAAGGCCGACCATGATGGAGCCCGGCTCGGCTACAGCCCCCGGGAGGCCTCGGTCAAAAGGTTACCTTCGCACTTAGTTGTTTTTCTGAAGATTTTCTTCAGAGTGACGAACCTGCCAGTCCAATCCGACCTCCTGGAACTCTTCTCCGGATACGTGTTGCGGGCGCCCTCGGTGGAGATTTTTACCTTCGGACTTAGTCGTTTTTTCGAGGTGAAAATCTTTCGACTGGGGAAAACCTGGATCTTGATCCAACGTCCTTGGAGCCCTCCTCGGATACGCTGGCTGGGAGTTCCCGGTCAACTTCCTACGTTAGTACTTAGTCTCTTTTTTGGAGATTTTCTTCACTGGGACGAACCAGAAAATCAGGCCGGGTCGCGGTTGAGGCAAGCCGGCTGGAGTTGCAGCGGCGGGTCAGTCCCTCTATGGAGCTTTTTTTCAAAAGTTCTACAAACTCCTCTAAACTTCTGGATCTTCTCCCAGATGTTCTTTTAAGGTTCTTTTGGGGTCCGCAGCTCACCCCAAGGTTCCAGAAGCTCTGAGATGATCCTTGGGGGAGTGGACTACAACTCCCCGAATGCACCTTGTGCAAACTCCTTTTTGGCCACTGGACAGTTGTCAGCAGGTCGGTTTCTTCCGGAGTTGGTGAAGGGGACCCTGGTTAGCAATTTTTCATCTGTAGCAAACAGGGAGTGCTTCCTTCAACCAGTTGAAGCAAGGCAAAGTCCTTTTTGTGGTGAAGCCCAAGTGTGAAGCTGGTGCAGTCCCTTAGAGTGCAGTGTCCAGGTGCAGGTCAGGGGTCCAGCAGGGCAGGCCTTCTTCTTCTGTAGTTCTTCCTGGTAGGGATCTGGTAGGGAACTGAGGTGAGGGTGCAGGTCTGCCAGTTTTATCCCCGCTCCTGGGTGAAAAACAGGGGGGTCCTGGTTCTCCAATCAGGTGCAGGGTCCTTCCCCCTGTGATGACCACTTCCTGGGAAGTGTGGCAAAAATCAATCCCAGGGAGCAACATTCCTCAAAAATCCATCATGGCTTAAAGTGATTTTTGGAGGTTACATCTGGCTGAACCCACCCACTGGTGTGGCTAAAAATCATAAACACACCCCTCTCCTGCCCTCTCCTAATCTAATCAAGGGGCACCAAGTTGTCTCAGGTTGCAGGATGTGGGGTGTTGCTGGGTTGCTCCAAATGTCCTTCTCTGCCTTTGAACACCAGTTTGGCAGCCCTCACCCCTTCCTGCTTCACCATCTGCTGAGGGGAGATCTCCTCCCACAGGCACATCTCTTTGTGTGAAGCCAGGCCAGTTCACACCTCATCAAGGCAGCCTGGCCAATCAGAGCACAGCAGCAAAAACAATGCAGGGCTGAAGTTGGCAACTTGTCAGGTAAAGTTTAAAACTCTTTACCTGAACAGGTTATATTAAATTAAACTGGAAGTTGTGGGATTTATTATAACAATTAATTTGATACAAAACTCTTTGTATCTGTCACTTAAGGGGATTTTTTACAATTAAAATAAAGTCTCCCCATTCTAGCCTATGGAGGCCATTCACTACAATGAGGGAAAAACACATTTGGCTGTTTTACCTCACCAGGGCTTATAAAACTATTTTTATAAGGTACCTGCTTACAGTTACATGGCACCCAGCCCTAGGGGCACATAGGGCACTCCTTAGGGGTGACGTATATGTAAAAATAAGGTAGTTTAAGAGTTTGGAACTACTTTTAATTCCAAAGTCGAATTTGCATATAATTTTAATTTAAAAGCAGCCAGCAAGGCAGGCCTGCCTTTAAAATGACTCTGGGCACCTCAGCTGTGGTCCCTAAACCTACATGCCCTACCATATACTAGGAACTTATAGCCAATTATAACTAGCCTAATTTGCATGGTGATTTTACATAGAGCATAGGGCGCCATCAGAGTCAGGAAAACACCAGCAAAAAGTGGAAAATGGGGGCAAAAAGTTAGGGGTCCTCTGCAATCAGCCCTGTTCTCTTAGAGGCCCAAAATACTGTTTGCCCTTCCTGGCATGGTGGATAGAGTATTCACTCCCAATCTGCCTCCCCACCCCTAGGTGGGCAGAAAGCCTACAAGACACTGGGGATTTTAAAAAGGTGCCAAAACAAACAAAAGGATGAGACAACCTATCTTGGCATCGAGCCATATCCCTGTCCTAGTGGGGTCAATAGTTTCTTTCTCCCCTCCCTCGGGGCAGAGGGAAGACTTGTCACATTTGGGGAGGTTACCCTAAATTTGACCCGGGTTAATAGAAAATCCACCTGACACCAGGGATTTTTCCTTTGCAGCAAAACAAAGTGCTGTGGCTGTTGCAATCTGGCATTGGCCATGTCCCACCTCAAAAGGAACAAGCAAGTCTTCTTTCCCCCCAGGAGCAGACAGGATGTGTGCCCCAAATTTGCCCTGGGGAGGCAGAAAGCCCACTGTATAGCAGGAATATATAATTAATTATTATTTCAATTAAATAATGTGGTGGGTTTGGCTTAGTATAACATCAGGCACTCCCCTACCTTTTAAAGCCTCAACAGTCTTTCTGTACCCCTGCAGACTAAAGCATCCTATTCCAATGACAAGGAAGAGGATAATTGATCCTTTTGGAGTTATTTTTACATATGGTCCAGGAGAGTGTGGCTGACTTCCAAAATGGTGAATGGTTGCACTTTTTGGGCTTGGTAGGCTGCTACCTGCAAATACTTACCAGACCCAAACAGTTATGAA
Organism: Pleurodeles waltl; assembly: GCF_031143425.1. Taxonomy (NCBI): domain Eukaryota; kingdom Metazoa; phylum Chordata; class Amphibia; order Caudata; family Salamandridae; genus Pleurodeles; species Pleurodeles waltl. The sequence goes on from NC_090446.1 coordinate 802,639,525, forward strand.
AGCTAGACATCTGGTGAAGTCCAGGGTGGTGTGCTTTGCAGGGATCCAACCAGGATCATTGCATGGATCAAACCGGGAAAACCTCATAGGCTCCAAATAACAGATACCACGCTTTAATCCTCTTATTTTCTAGTTTTCAAAATTGTCTGTGGTTTGTGGGGATGCATGGGTAGCACCAGGGCACTACCCCAAATATTGTACTACCCATATTGCTTCTCTATCAACAAAGCACTGCAGTGCCTTTTGTGTTGTGGTCTCGTGGGCCACCCACATACAAGTGGAGTTCTGTTCTTATCAGGGAACACATGGGAACTTATTGTAGATCCCAGCAGATTACAGAGCTTTTAGACACAGAACTGTGAGGAAAATGTGTGCTGTTCACTAAAGTTTTATGTTTGCAAGGGATTCTGGGTAAAAACCTGGTGCGAGCTGTCACAAACCCTTCTTGTGCCCTCTGTTTTGTGGCATTTGCAGATAGGACTCATGCTGTTTTTCCCTATTGGCATCTCATGGCCTCTTGCAAACCCTTGTTTCCCTCCAAGAGCTGTTCACCCCCTTAAACCTCCTGTACCATTACTTTCCCTGGTAACCTGCCTGTAAAAGTATCATGTGTTTCCTCATTATTACTCCATCCACCGTTACCTATTACATATAACCATTAGGCATATTTTTCCACTTCTTTGGTTATTGATGCCAACTGGCTTGACCTATTGACTCCTGGTTCTGGCAGTTGGTTAATTGATTTCTGTGAGAAGTCATCCTTTTAGCATGTTAACACCCATTTTTTCTGACCGATACTGGTGGTAACTGACCCTGACTATGCCCTGGAGTCTAGTGACCAGGCCCAGGGCAAGTGCTCAGATTAAAAAGGTATTCATGCACAATTACAATTGGCAATGACAGACCCCTATAAGTCCCTAGTATATAATAGGGCAGGGGGGATTCAAACTACCTATAAGTCCCTAGTATATAATGGGGCAGTGAGGGTTAGATGGCCAGTAGATTTCCTGCAATGGAGTGTGCACTGCTGTGTTTCCTGTTGTATTTTTTAAGGCAGCCCTGCTTTCCATACTGTTTTTAAATGTATGCAACTTCGACTTTGGAATTACAGGTATTTCCACAGTGGTAAACCTTATTTTTACATATCGGACGCACATAAGGTCTCCCCTAGGTGCCCAGTTGTGGGGTGCAATTCAGCTATAAGCAAGGACCTTATAAAATATGTTTTATATCCTCTGGTAAGGGAAAAACTCCCCCTTTCATTTTTCCCTGTTATAGATACGTAGCTCCATAGGCTAATATTAAAATATTTCATATAAGTATAAATATTGCTAGAGAGGAGCTAAATGTGTCATCCAAAGAGTCAAAAGATTGGTAATGATAAATCCAATGATTTGCCACTGTTGAATTGTTCATAACTAATACAGAAAATAAGTTATAGGACTTTGTATTCTGTGATCCAAAGTCCAGCATGCTAGTTTCCTCTGTGGTTAGCCTTAACAGGATTAGCCAGGCTGCTTTGATGAGGTGATACATGACCTGCATAGAGCAGAGGTTATCTGGTGGGAAGAGCTCTGCAGCTGCAGAGGCCAGGCCAGGAAGGGGGCTGCAAAAAGCAAACTGGGCTTCAAAGAGAACAGGACAGAAAGGAATGACAGTCGGGCCTACCCTCTCATCCTGTACCCCACAGACAGATAGCAGGCTCCCAAATTTGCAGATTGTCTGGAGGGAGGGGGGTATTAATGGAAATGAGCCCCACCAGCAGGTTGGTTTAGCCAGGTCTTGCTCCTCTGGAGAGAAATCCACCATCTTGGATTTTCAAAGTGCAGTGCTTTGTGGGCTAAGAATATACCACACTTTGGAGGAAGTTATCATGCCCTTGGTTGGCACCCTGCATCTCATTGGACTGGGTGATCCTGCTCACTCCCTAAGACCATTGAATACAATTGTGAAAGCTGCATGGCAACTCAGATCTGCTGCCTGAAACCACAAGAAGAAGAAGCACTTCCCTGCTGGAACCCTGATCAGCACCAAAGGACTGCTCTCTATAGGACTGCTCCTGCTGCACACTGGGAACTACAGCCCTGAGGACTGTGCCTTGCTTCCAAAAGGATTAAGGAGATGGCTCCCTAAAAGCAATGGTTTAAAAGAGCCTCCCAGCATCATCTCCTCAAGAAGCCCCCAGTCCGGAGTGCATCCGGTGGACCTTTAAGGCTTTGGCCAGGTGCATTGTGGGAATTGTAGTCCTAAACTTCTGAGGGCCATCTCAAAGCTTTTAGACCCATGGATTTGTGTTTTGGACACTTTTAACCCAGAGGTTTGGAGCCATTTGGAGCAACTTTGGGAAACGTTCTATAAGTGGACCGACCAGACATCGTGAGCCAAGCCGACTACCATTTAACCGCAACCCTGCTTGAATTTCTGGTTCATCCCGCTGAAAGTTCTGGGGCACCAGACTTTCAGGATTTGACTGGTGTTTCACTCAAAAAGAATCCGATGACGTCACATCGAAATCGGCCTGCTGGAGAGGAGTGCACGTTGTCGAGGAAGAAAAGCTCCAGAAAGGTTTCTAAGTCCGAAGGTAAAATTTTGACCGAGGCCTCCCGCTCAGTGTATCCAAGCAACGATCCACTGTAGTCAGCCTCAAACTTTGACTTTTTCACGATCAAACATGATCAGATGTCCCCAGTTGGCACTATTGGCTTTTAGCCAATAGAAAGTAAATTTTTGCAATTTAATCATTAAAAATTCATATCTTCGGTTACCCATATTGGATCTTTGTTGTTTTGGTGTCACATTAAAGATAAACATATTTCTCATTTTTTATAATTTGGTATGCAATTTTTATTGTGTATTGTGTCTTACTTATTTGCTGTATTGGTGTATTTTGATACTTTACATACCTGTTGCCTAAGTTAAACCTGCTTGCTCATTGCCAGATACCAGGGATTGAGCGAGCCAGGGGCTAATTTATTGAGATCTTGACTTGACCTAGTGTGGGGTTGTGGCCTGTTACTAAGTGTAGGTACCTACCTGTTCTTACTAATAATCCATCCTACAACAATTTCAAATTCTCATCTGCACCTGCACCTACAAGAGATCAGATCTGTGAGTTCTACATATGTTTTCACCCAGATTTCTGTTGGAACTTTCCAGCTCTTCTATGTGAGCTTTGTGCCCTTCTTGAAAAGTCTTCCCATCAGGTATATAAATCCCATCTAGACCCATAATCGGTGCTTGTTTTCATTCCTGTCCTGCTCAGGTATCTTTCCTGCACTCACCGTCTGAGTTGCTCAGAACTTCTAGAGTTCTAGTCTTCCAAGCCTTCCTGTGATCCTGTGATCCTGTTGACACCCCCAGTGTCTTTGTCTTGAACTACAATCAACCTCCTCTTTTAGCTTGTTACTCCTCAGCCTTTGTCATTCCTCTGGATTCCTATTGAAGAATCTGTTTCTTAGATGAGTACTGTTTCTTTGGTTACTGAGCACTAGTCCAAAACTGAACTAATCCATAGTTCTGTTTTGAGAATTTTCTATAACAATTTGAGGAGATTCAACCAGTTCTTGTAATAAGAACTTTATGTGTACCTACTTTTTGAAAGTCGTAGCTCTCCTAACCCTTTTACCTTGTGGGCACTTCGAACTTTATTTGACTCTCATCTAGAGGTCTTTTTGTTTGTATTCTCACCAAGATCAGAGCATTAGGTAAGCAAGAGCACTTTGAGCGCGTGATTGTGATTCTCCAACTTTTGATTTGAACTTTGCTATTTCGGACATTCTGTGTACAGTCACAAAATTCATTTTTTTCCTTTGGAATTTGTGTCTGTTCTCAAGCCTAATTTATGATTAAGGGCCTCATTCCGCCCGCCAAAGTACTGCCGTCAGAATACCTCTGCGCGGTCAAAAGACCGCTGCGGTAATTCTGAGTTTCCCGCTGGGCTGGCGGGCGACCGCCAGAAGGCCACCCGCCAGCCCAGCGGGAAACCCCCTTCCATGAGGATGCCAGCTCCGAATGGAGCCGGCGGAGTGGAAGGGGTGCGACGGGTGCAGTTGCACCCGTCGCGATTTGCAGTGTCTGCTTGGCAGACACTGAAAATCTTAGTGGGGCCCTGTTAGGGGTCCCCTGCAGTGCCCATGCCAGTGGCATGGGCACTGCAGGGGCCCCCAGGGGCCCCGCGACACCTGTTACCGCCAGCCAGGTTCTGGCGGTCAAAACCGCCAGAGCCAGGCTGGCGGTAAGGGGGTCGGAATCCCCATGGCGGCGCTGCCTGCAGCGCCGCCATGGAGGATTCCCCAGGGCAGCGGGAAACCGGCGGTACACCGCCGGTTTTCCGTTTCTGACCGCTGCGGTACCGCCGCAGTCAGAATGCCCATGGATGCACCGCCAGCCTGTTGGCGGTGCATCCGCGGTCGTTGGCCTGGCGGTAGTCTACCGCCAGGGTCAGAATGACCCCCTAAGTCTGTAAGTGTTATTGTTTAAATTACAGTTTAAACACCATATCTTAAGGACTGTTAGCAAACTACTCTTCTCACTTTTTCTAGTGCACCGCACCTGCATCCACACACAAAGGTCCAGGGAGTACAGATCCTCCTGTGCAGTGTCCCAAGGCAGCAGAGCAGATCCTGTATCACAACTCAATTTTTTTATCCCAACACCCCTTCCCTTCGAAGGCAGTGGGTGAATTAAAGTTGTTGTGCTTTGTTTCATTTGCTGCCCAGGTGGCATCAGAGGTCTAGCATCTCTTTGACACGAATCATGCAAGTTATCCTACCTTGGATTCACCCAGGTGTCTAGTTTTTTAAAATGTGCACATTTTCTAGGTTTTTCTGTGTTCTGGCTGAAATAGGGCTCCAAATCCATGCTATACCCTTTGCAAAAAAGGTTCAGTTTTGACTGGAAAAATGTGATGTATCTCTGTTGTGTTAGCGCCATTTCCTGTCACCGGAACTGGGCCTGCCCACACAAGTGAGGTACCATTTTTATCGAGAGACTTCAGAGAAGGGTGAGAGGAAGGAAGTTTGCGCCTCCTGCAGATTCCACAACTTTTCATCACAGAAACATAAGGAAAATATGTTTTAGTCACAGTTTGAGGGTTGCAAAGGATGCTGGGTAAAAATAAAAACTGGTGAGAGCCACGCAGGTCACCCAATCCTAGATTTCTCAAGGTGTCTAGTTTTTAAAACTCTGCAAGTTTTCTAAGTTTCCCTGGGTGCTGGCTGATCTAGGGCCCAAAATCCACAGCTACCCACTTTGCAAAAAAAGGTTAAGTTTTGAGTGGAAAAATGTGATGCATCTGTGTTGTATTTTGGGCTGTTTCCCGTCATGGGCACTAGGCGGATGCACACAAGTGAGGTACCACTTTTATCTGGAGACCTAGAGAAATGCTAGGTGGATGAAAGTTTGAGGCGCCCCGCAGATTCCACAACTTTCCATCACGGAAATGTGTTTTTTTAGTCAAAGTTTGAGGTTTGTATTGGATTCTTGGTAAAAAATCTGGTGATAGCCAGTCAAGTCACCTCACCTTGGATTCTCCTACTTTTCAAGAATGGACACGTTTGCTAGGTTTCCCTAGGTGCCGGATGAACTAGAGCAGAAAAACCTAGGCTACCATCATTGAAAAAAGGGTCAGTTTTCATTGAAAAAATGTAATGGATGGGTGGTGTATTTTGGGCCATTCACAAGTGTGGTAAAATTTTTGTTGGAATTTATATAGGAGCATAGAATAGTAGAGCATTTGTTATTACCAAATGGATTTCACTGCATTTGAGCCTTCCAAATGTGAGTGATTTTGTAAGAAAGAAGAACATTTTGAAAAGTACCTTCTAAATCATATGGTAGTATGGGTATCCACAAATTCAGAGATCGGCAGAATAACCATTGCTACTGCACTCCATATCTTGTGCCCATTTTAGATATACATAGGTTTCCTTGATACCCATTTTTCACTCTACATATTCCACCATATGAATTGGTCTATTCTCTGTACACAATGAAAAACCATTGTACGGTGCAGCTCAGTTGTTTCCTGTGGGTACCTTGGGTTCTTGGTGAATCTACAAACCCTATATATCCCTGTAATAAGAAGGGTCATTCAGACATATTGGTGTATTGCTTTTGTAAATCACAAATCTCAGTTGTTTCCTCCTCATTTTCAATATTTCTATATACAGTTAGTTTATTTGGGAAGTCCTTGAAAGATCCATATGACCTCTTGCTGAATTTGGAATTTTGTCAGAAATCCACAGCTTTACTTCATCACTAATGAGTTTCACATTGGTTTACACCACAAACTGGAAGTAGGTTAGAGCTCAGAAAATAGGAAAAATGGGCTAGCTCTTTGAAAAATGTTACAAATGTGATAAAAAATCTACTTTGTTATTCTGCCCTTCATGCTTCTGAAACCTGGGAAGACTGTGGGCCCAATTCATAAAGGTAAAAGTTAGACGTTTTGCCTAAGTTTAGACCAAAAGTCTAACTTTTCAACTTTTCTGTAGCCAGAAAGGTAAGATAGAAGTCATTTCTTCACCTCTGCCCTCAGGCGGGAATCTTCAAACTCGGGGCAGATCGGGTGGACGTAAAGATATGACCTGTGTCTTACCTTTCTGCATACCCAAAAGTCTTAAAGTTATATTTTTGGCCTAAAGTTAGACTAAAAGTCTAACTTTACCTTTGTGAATTGTCCACTGTGACTTTAGCACAGCGAGACTTTCGTTTATGTTATTTTTAGGGAAAAAATTCACACTTTTATCCAGAACACTTTTTTCCTCTCATTCCCCAAAAAATCCAAATTTAGCTATATGTTGCCTATTTTCCTGGTCCCATCCAGGTGAGTCTACAAACCCTGGGTACCTTTAGAATCCCAAGTATGTTGAAGAAAATGGACAAAATTTTGGCGTGAATACGTTATGTGGAGAAAAAAAAGGTATGGAGCCCTAAGAGTGAACTAACCCAAATAACCAAACAAGGGCTCAGTACAGTGAGTTGAGGGGAAGAGGGGCGGGGGCGAGGCCCTTCACTTAAGGGGCTAAAGGAATCACTCGGGCCTGTGTTCAACACGGAACACTGCGAAGAGATGCAAATATTGTTTCTAAGTGGAGACGCTACATCACAGTGTCTACCATACCTTCCCTCGCTAGTCCTACGGCAAGGTATTTTACTGTAGGTACGGTAAAGCCCCGACTACATCAGGACAAAGAAAACAGACATCACAATAAATACTGACCGCCTTACAGATGTTCGGAAAAAGTTGCTAGACCAGTCCATCCTACTTCAAAGAGGATCCACATCTTGATGCAGGTGACAGAGACCTGACGAGGGAAGCCTGAATTAAGACAGGCATATTGACACAATATTAGTGTTGTAAGCCAATATTTTATAACAGCTCCACCAAAGAATGCCGCGGGCACAGGAGAAGTACGTGACACGTATCAAAACAACGTAAGTTTAAAAGAGATGGAGAGCGTGCTGAGTGACAGGTGCGCATGTGGTAGGGGCAAGTTGTAGAACAAGTCTTTGGATTACTTGTGTAAGACTGGAACTGCATTTCAATGTGACTACTGAGTTGTACGTTTGTACTGAGATACTGCCTTGAACGAATACATAACGAATCACATAAGTGATGGAGGTGACACCCACAGGCCAGTGCTTTATCGAGAATCTGGAAAACTTGTGTAAGGGATGCCATGAGAGATAGTACATCATTTGTTCAAAGCATTAAAATAACAATGTCTTACATGTGCTGTAATACTTTGTACAGCACGTGGTACCGACTAAACTTCTCACACACAACCTCAGGCTTACAGCTGCACGGTCGAAATGAGACAGGGCATAAGCCCACGCACAAAGTATAACTGGCCCTTATTAGTGATTTGGATAACTAAAGACGTGACCCGTGATTATCAACTGGGACAGTTTCGAACTTGTAAGGACACGCTGCATAACCGTTTTTCAAGATATATCAGACTGCATAGATGTGTGCTTGCTGCAGGCAATGTTTGTTTTAATATTAGGAACATCATCAGTAAAAACTGGCCCAGCAGACCACAGAAGAGGCACAAAACAGCCAAAGGCCGGCCCACCCAATGACCTGTCAGACCAGTTCGTCGGGCACTGTCTAGTTGCAATATAGACCAGTCTCACCCTGTTTAACTTTGACATGGCACCATTTCAGTGACCTGGTAAATGTTGTTTGACACGGCTGTGGCTTTCACCCTCACACACAGACGCAAAGTAATGCTTAACTCCCACAGGCATACAAACACAATAAATGGTAAAGCTGTCTGTCGAGCCATTGTTACATATACATGGCTTCTAGATTTCTGTTGCTAGATCTACCTGCTCTTGATAAAAGTTGGTTCAATACAGAACTAAGAGGGTGGAATAGACAAGGAGGCCCGAATCTTGAACTATCATTGTGGGTACGTGATTGAGTAAATGCTAGAATTCCTGATGTGTCTCTGAGTGTCCAAGTGTAGCAGGGGAGTCATGGAGGCTCCTGTGGAACTTGTGGCACAGGTGGAACCCAACCATTCTGGGGCTTCACCCTGCCTGGGGCATCCTTCCAGGCCAAGGCCAATGCATATCTGTGTAATATTGGAGACTCACAGGCCTCGCATCAAATTATTCCGGGGAGGGGGTATCATGTTCCCTTACGTCACTGTTAGAGAGGTCATATCTTCAAAGGAACTGTTCTAAAGCTGCTTACCGAATTAAAATGATAACTAGAAGCTCAACAGATACATAACAATTAAGCTTTTGTATACTTTACTCCTCCATCTCAGGCAGAGGAACATTTTGAACTTTTAGCTGGCTGATATGAATGAATAGTTTCCCATTGCTGAATAAATATTAAGTCTAATTCTAGTCATTGCATTATACCTATGCAATTAAGAAACTGAGTCAATTGTGTTCCGATTGCAAAATTCAGCATATTCATTTAGGTAAGCAACTTTATTTTATGTTTATCAGTTTTATTTTATAGTACATGCATTCTGAGTAGCAAAGCATTAATCTATTACTTAGTATATTGGCAATGTTGTGACACTGGGTAAAGGTGCTCTCGGTAGTCATAACCTATAGCATCGAGACAAGCTCATACTGCATTGTTGTGAAGCAGTCAGCAGGTTGGAGGCATAGCTGTGTCTTGATCCGAAAAAGTATTGCGTTTAAAGTCCCAGAAGCTGAGGGGAATGGTCCTAAACTGTTATCCTAAACCTAGGTTGTGCAAGGTTGGTAGAGAGGTGTAGTAGCTGTCGGACGACTGTAATGATTGATTACTTTTATTTGATGAAAGTCTTTGATTTTAATATAATGCACGTTACAGGTATTCCCAAAGAGGTACTGTAAACGGGGTTGGGAAATGCGATCTTCCTCCAAATTAGATTTTTGAGGATAGTCTAAAGTTGCTTGTGTGAGTGTGTTCTACTGGTGCGATCTGTCATCATGTCAGTGAAGTTGGTTGTAATCATATGTACCTGAGATAGTTGATGTGGTATGGTGGTTGTCTGGTGGCACTGTGTCTTGTGAGATAGAGTTCAGTGAGGTTGAGGGTCGGATGAGGAGAATGTTTATGGTGAATCACGCAAGAGTATGTATTTGAGGAAGTATAGTGTCATGTGGTGAAGGTGTTTATGCTGGATATCATTATTGAGCAGCTCACCATGCGGTGTAGGCGATTATAGTGAATAACAATATTGAGCAGCATGCCTTCCTAAGTGGGAAGGGTATGCCCAGACGTGGGTCCCATGCTCACTATGCCACCTGATTCAAGCTAGCCTGGCTGAAGAGGGGTGATACCCCGAAACCGGTCCCAGGATGCTTGTTTCTGGTCCAGGGAGGACCTGGCCTGGCAGTTCGGGCTGGACTGTTCCTATTGGGAACAGGGTCAAGACTGATTTGCATATGGCTGGGTCCAGTGCTTTAAATGGAAAAATAGAAGTGCAGGTACTCTGTCCCAGAGTACCTGCTTGTTTCCGAGAAGTGCTGGTACTCTCCAATTAAAAGTATTAAGTTTTTCTTGAGATATGCCGGTACTCTCCCTCTCAAAATAAAAAAGTGCCGGTACTCAGTACCGGAGAGTACCGGCCCATTTAAAGCACTGGCTGGGTCCAAACTGGAACGGCATGGTGAGCAAAAAAACTGATGGATTAAACCCAGATCTGTGACTGGGGGTGAATGTTTGATTTGGTCTACATTCCGTCCATCAACTGTTGTTTTTGCATTTGTCACCCTAAGTGGGAAGGGTATGCCCAGACGTGGGTCCCATGCTCACTATGCCACCAGATTCAAGCTAGCCTGGCTGAAGAGGGGTGATACCCCAAAACTGGTCCCAGGATGCTTGTTTCTGGTCCAGGGAGGACCTGGCCTGGCAGTTCGGGCTGGACTGTTCCTATTGGGAACAGGGTCAAGACAGATTTGCATATGGCTGGGTCCAAACTGGAACGGCATGGTGAGCAAAAAAACTGATGGATTAAACCCAGATCTGTGACTGGGGGTGAATGTTTGATTTGGTCTACATTCCGTCCATCAACTGTTGTTTTTGCATTTGTCACCCTAAGTGGGAAGGGTATGCCCAGACGTGGGTCCCATGCTCACTATGCCACCAGATTCAAGCTAGCCTGTCTGAAGAGGGGTGATACCCTGAAACCGGTCCCAGGATGCTTGTTTCTGGTCCAGGGAGGACCTGGCCTGGCAGTTCGGGCTGGACTGTTCCTATTGGGAACAGGGTCAAGACTGATTTGCATATGCCTGGGTCCAAACTGGAACGGCATGGTGAGCAAAAAAACTGATGGATTAAACCCAGATCTGTGACTGGGGGTGAATGTTTGATTTGGTCTACATTCCGTCCATCAACTGTTGTTTTTGCATTTGTCACCCTAAGTGGGAAGGGTATGCCCAGACGTGAGTCCCATGCTCACTATGCCACCAGATTCAAGCTAGCCTGGCTGAAGAGGGGTGATACCCCGAAACCGGTCCCAGGATGCTTGTTTCTGGTCCAGGGAGGACCTGGCCTGGCAGTTCGGGCTGGACTGTTCCTATTGGGAACAGGGTCAAGACTGGTTTGCATATGGCTGGGTCCAAACTGGAACGGCATGGTGAGCAAAAAAACTGATGAATTAAACCCAGATCTGTGACTGGGGGTGAATGTTTGATTTGGTCTACATTCCATCCATCAACTGTTGTTTTTGCATTTGTCACCCTAAGTGGGAAGGGTATGCCCAGACGTGGGTCCCATGCTCACTATGCCACCAGATTCAAGCTAGCCTGGCTGAAGAGGGGTGATACCCCGAAACCGGTCCCAGGATGTTTGTTTCTGGTCCAGGGAGGACCTGGCCTGGCAGTTCGGGCTGGACTGTTCCTATTGGGAACAGGGTCAAGACTGATTTGCATATGGCTGGGTCCAAACTGGAACGGCATGGTGAGCAAAAAAACTGATGGATTAAACCCAGATCTGTGACTGGGGGTGAATGTTTGATTTGGTCTACATTCCGTCCATCAACTGTTGTTTTTGCATGAAGTGGTGTGTGTCATGCATGATGTTGTGTGGGTTGTTTGATGAGTTGTATGAGGTGGTATACTGGAAGGTGGTGCTCTTTAAAATGGGTGTGTGTAGCTTGAGGTGAGGTAGCTCAGTAGTATGCAGTGATTTGTTAAGGAGGAGGTACTGGTGTTAGAAGGACATTGTGGTGGATGAGGGTGTGTGGAGTAGTTGGCTAGTATAATATTATGTAGTGTGAGGGTGAGCATTTGAGTCAGTATGAGGTTGTGTGGGAGGTGTGTCAGAATATGCTGATTGATGGTTTGGTATGGTTGAGCATAGTCGTGTGGTGTTGAGTGATTTAGCAGGCAACTGTATGTAGGAATGTAGGTTTGGTTCAGTGAACAGTTTGGACTGATATTGCATGGAGTTGTATGTTGTGATATCTGGCTGTGCATTGTGGTATGATAAGCCTGTGGAAGGGGAATGGAAGGTGAGAAACAAAGAGAAGAACGAGAATGGGAAGGGGAAAGAGGGAGGAGAAAAGCAAAATGATCTGAGTTAACAAAAGAGAAGACGGGAAAATGGAGGAGTGGGGAAAAAGGAGAAACAATGAAACAAGCGTGTGAAAGGGATCAGTGGTGACGCGTAAACAGAGGTAAGGGAATTCGTTTTTTTTGCTACTTCTGGGTACTTTCCAATTATTAGAATGCTCGCGATATTTATGTAAATTGATGCTGGCCAAGCTTACCTTGGGACATAACATTTTAACAAGTGTGACTTCTAATGCCTGACAGCTTTGAAACGTTATAAACCCTTGAAGAAATTAGAATCAGTTGTTATTCATTTTCAGTGACTCCTATTGTTTCAGTGTCCCTTTAAAAAAAAAAAAAAAACTTTCCCTTACACCTTCATACAAAGATTTACAAGAATGGACCATTAAATAGTTATTAAATAAGCTGACTGATACAGCCCTAAGAGCAAAATATGTCGGATATGTCTCCAAGATGAAGTCATAATACAGAAAATGAGGTGCAAAGGATATAGATTACTCTAGTGCTTCCACTTAGAACTTAGGGTAAAAAATGTATGTAGCTTTCATGTATAGATCATTTAATTGAGAAAGATATTAGAATACAATTGCTTACCCTTTGTGCAATGGTTGAAAATGTTTCAATTAAATGTCCGAACATGTAGTTTCTAGTAAAGTCAGCATCCAACCTGGACTGCAGCTGATTGCTTGAGATTAAAGTGTCAGCCTCGATTTTATTTGCAAAGGTGTTCCATATGCTAACTTCATTTAAGATTTGTATATGTTCTTAATTCTTGAATTATGAACAATAGGGATTGATTACAATCTCAAGCCCCATGAGAGAAGAGGACTCACAGTCTGTTGTTTCATCCACCTATTTATCCATACACCTGGATTTGGACAATTCCGAGAATTGAATGAGGAAGGCTCACTCATGTAATGTGACATACTTCATCATAGCCAACCTCATCCCACCCTGCTAAGATTATACTACCAGTGCAAACTGAACCTCAAGGGGGGGCAGCTGTAAGAGGGGCCTGTTTAGGATTTGTGAGGGCAGCTATCATTAATGAATGTGTGAAGACAGGAGGCATTCACCCTCTACAGACCATGAGGCACAGGACCTTGGGTGATTAGGTTAATTGACCTATGGAGATTATGGGAAGGTAGATCCTTTCCATCAGCACATTAAAAGTAGTTTTGCATGTGGGATGCTCTACAGCCCTGATGAAAGCCCCAGACCTGGATAGGCCTTGAAATGGGCAGAAACACAATAACATAAGTGAGGCACATAAGGGCCTTGTACCCAACATTGTCCTCCTTTTTAAATTTTTTTTAATTTTGTGTTTGTTTAACCATACTGAGGGTACCACTTAATAAAGAGGTATCTTGTGGTTTACCCTGAAGTATTTCTATTAATAGTTATCTGGAGCCCAGTAACTTGTTCAGAATAATAAATATCTAAGAGCTCCTTCAGGTAAGACCCCCAGTAAGGTTGAGTCTGCCCTGATAGTATCATCTTACCAGGGTGGGATGAGGCTAGCTATGGTGATGCATGTGACATTACATAAGTGAGCCTTCCAAATCCAATTCTTGGAATTGTCCAAATCCATGAGTAGGGATAAATAGGTGGATAAAATGAAAGACTGTCAGTGATTTCCTCTCCTCTTGTGGGGCTTGAAATAATTTTTCAAGCACTATTTACAGCGGGTTTTGCACCTATTTTGTGTATGTTAAAGAGTAGGAGGCAGGTGCGTATCTCCGGTAATAGCCAAATCCAAGAATAAATCTTTGAAGGATGTACCCCCCAAACACCCACTGCCCAAACCTAGCCAGAAGTAATTCCACAGGAGTGAGGTGTCCCCATTTGTGGCACCAAGAGTGTGCCTGTTTCCAAGGAGAACGAACCATCTAGTGCGATAGGAGGTCTGGGCAAGGACTGGGAGGACAAATGGTGGGTGTTGATGACGCAGAAAAAGAAGGACCAACATATATTCATATATCATATAACCAAAATCGTATAATGTAGTGTGATTCTAGTAAAGAAAATAATGTACGTGGGAAATTGTGCCCTCGGAGTAGTTCGCCAAAATTATAATCGAGCTTTATTAATCATGAAGAATTGAAAATGGTAGTAATCCGTCATAATTGCAAATGTGTGCCATGATTTCTCATTGAAACTGTTTGTGCTTAGCTTAAATTTAGTAGAGGCTTTGGCCTAGTTGCCTGGTCTCAAATTTTAACTGCGTGGCTTTTCCTTGAACTAATAAAATGAATATTTTTCTTTAAAGTTCTATTTTTCCAGTAGGGATGACTAACATACTTATCTCCAAGGTTTCGTGCTAGGCAAGTTTCATCCCCTTTGAAGCAAGGTCAGTCTCTGCAGGTGCGGACAATAAGAGCACTGATATCGAAGTAATTGGCAAACCATGTTGCAACTTGTGTTCCAAGGCTCCAAGGACAATGTATGCATAAATGAGTACTAGGAGAAAGACACTTTCCATTGGTCAAATTGAAGCCATCCTATGAACCCTCCAATGGAAGAGCCTGCAGAATTTGGAATGTTTCTTACTTAAACCCACTGGACAAAGAGAAGTCAGCCATTTTTCCTTGATGCCATCTTTGAAGCCAAATGCCAGACGCCATCTTAGACGACATCTTGATGCCCTTTTTTCTATCACAGAGAAAGAGACTTTGAGAATTCTCACCCTAGAGACTATAACTTTAAATTGCCCTGTCTTGCCCATGCAGTAACTTTGCCCCATTCTCCTTGCTGCTGCCAGGAAACTTACCCTTAACTTTGCCCCTTTGAAATTCTGCCCCATGCTGATCGAACCGGTACCTGAAGGACGAAGACTTTCTTGAATGCTGATTGTAATTGGTAATTATGAAAGGATAATTGTATTATGCATTGTGTTTTTCCTTTTAGGTACCAACTGCTATTTTTATAGGGCCCAAGCTAGAAGTTTTCTAAATTTGTGTTGACTAAATTCGTTTTGCATGAAGCCCCACATGCCAATGCTAATTAGAGGTTAGTCGAGGTATGCACTTGACGCACCATGTTGAATTGAAATCTTGTCATGCTGACCGATGTATGCAATTAGTCAAATTCCATTACTTATATTAGTGATTTGTATTGCTATAACTGAATGCATTATTATTCAGATTTTGCGTAGATTGTGTTTCTTCCGCCGCTATGGACAGCTAGTAATGTTCGTATACATATATCATTTGGTCTTGAGACTCATATACATTGTGCTAGCTTTGTTAATATAGGGAAATAAATTCACTAACTTTTAATAAACTGGTGTTATTCATGACTGAAAGGTCATGATGCGTCAAAATACCAACTGTTATTGATTTCTAATGTGTTATTCTGATCTATTAATTGAGTATTGGCTAACGATTACAATAGTTATTGTTTATTGGTTTAAGTGACCCGACTATTCAAGGTTGAGGAGAGCCCAATTCGGCTAAAAGGTTCACCGACCTCCAGCGTGTCCAGGTACAGGTAATTTATAAGGGCTGGATGCGTTATCAGTAGATGGTAGCAGAGATTGATGGTTTCGCCCTTTGGGACCCCATCCGAGCAATAGACGGAGTTAAGGTAGAATTTTCTTTGATAAAACAAGTTGGAGAGATGACGATGCCCTAAGTCCCCAATGACTTTCCCGGGATCTCGGAGCTTGCAAATGGAGGACATGAAGGTGTGAGAATGTTTTCGGCGTTTCTAGTGACGGTATAAGTGAAGTTAGGATTTTGCGCTTGCACAGCTTATTTCCGCAGATGAATTGAGAGGTTTGTGAGGATTTTAGGGGGGTTACGAACTCCAGTTGAAGTTTTAGAGGAGTGTGACTCCAAAGTGTGAGAGTAGGGAAGTCGTCGAACTTCACATGTGTGTAGCGCTTTGTGCAGAAAAAAATTGTCCACGTGGTTGTTGATGTTGAAACGTGCCCTGCGAGGTCAAGAGGCTCCGGAGTATGTTGAAAAGTGTATGAGACACTTGATTGATGTTGTAATCTGTTCGGTTTAGTAGGTTGATTGGGCGTGGTCAACAAGTTGGTATGAATATTGAGGCATGAAAGAAAATTTTCGACTTTGAGATTTGACGAATTCTAAGGCGCGCTAGAATAGTTCATTGATCAGTTGAGAGTAAAGTTTGACGGTAAAATTTTGCTTGCGAAAGTGGGAAACCGAGAAAGATGGAATAACTGCAGAGGCTAGTGAAAAATCCCTAAGGTTTCTGAAGCGATTGTGTTACCCTTCCTGTAGTAAACCAACAGATTTGTTTTCTTCTTTTGGTTAGTGCTCGCGATATACTGCAGAAATTAGTTTTGAGTGAAGCTGAATGAAGGAGGACAAGCAGCGAGACTTTGTCAGCCGCAGTGTGTGAGTGTGACATCACTAGGAGCCGCGCTGGGATAGGTTGGTTGGTGAGAAAGGTCGCGCACGGTTTGGATGCAGTCCGTGAAGCGCAATTGGTGGGGAAAGGCAAGCGAAGAGTATTCCGGGAATTAAAATCACTTATTGATTGCATATTTTACAAAAATAAAAGACGGAACAATGACATTTTTCAAAGCATTTAAGAGTGCCATGAGGTGAGATGTTTATATTAAAGCAAATGTAGGAGAAGAAACACTGCCTGAGGGTACACCAGCTTATATCGTGATTGAAGAAAAGGGAGTAGCACCATGTCTTTGGCTAAAGCAATGGTGCAAATTAACGGAGAAGCATGGAAGTGTAGCGTTCCCTATCCATGGGTCGTTTAATCTAAGACTCTTGGAGAATTTAAGATTCGCGCTATATGACATGAAAGTACCCCCAAGGCCAGCACAGTTTGAGGCACTAGCAATCTGGGAGCTAATAGCTAGAAACCAACAACAAAATAAATTTGAGACAAGAATAAGAAATGTAGAAATGACACTAGCGGATGCTAGATGGGATAGCACACAAAAGGTTTGAAGATCAGACGTACTGCAGGGAATTAAATTGTTTCCAGCAATCACTCATGAAGCAGAGACGGAAGGAAGGAAAGCTACCTATAAAACAAACAGGAGTCAGTCCAGAGATAGAGAGAACAACAGAAACAAGAAAAGGTCAGACGAGTCAGACGATGAGGAGTTCATTATACAATTGCTGAATGATCGCCCACCACCATATGTGGAAAGCGAAAAAGGCTCAAGCATTAGTACTGCCCCTCCAGAACCAACACAGGGTAATGTAACACCGAATTTGAGAATATCAAAAAGGCAGAACGGTTCCGAAATGCCTTTTTCACCACAAATACCACAAGTTCAGAGAATATATCCTGACGTGCCTAAATTGAAACCTGTCAATACTTATCAGCCGCAGGTTCAAAGGCACTGCTGTGATGAGCATAACTTGGGAATGACTTCTGATTTAGTGGCCCAGGGAGGACAGAGTTATCAAAGACCGACATTGATTCAAGCCGAACCGACACAATTTTTGATGCCTCAAAAGCAGGTACAAGAAGTGCCGAGGTACACTCGAGTAACAGAGGGCCAGTTAGGTATGCCACCAAAAATGAACCATAATGTGGGGATTAACATGCCACAGAATTCGGGGAACAGACAGAATCCAGATGCAATATCTCTGCCTATCACCGTGGGTCCGCCAGTACCATTATATATACAGGGAAACTCAAATGTATGCGACCAAGGGGTAATGACACAAAGTGAGATAGGGAGAAGATGCATAGAAAACACTCCAGAAACGACTCCGACAGCAACACTGCCAAATGGATCTGGGTCCTTGTCGGGATTTAGTCCAATTCCAATTTGTGCTACTTCGACTGTGGTAAGGTCAAATCCACCACTATTAGTACCGTTAACTTCAAAGACTGAAACGTTACAGCAACCATCAGTAGCAGTTGATGTAAGTGCTACATTGATGGGACTGAACGCAAACAACTAACACAATGGTTCAACAGTCTGAACTCCCCACAGAGTACATCCAGCGGGAAGGGAGAAGAATACCTGAATAAAATAAGATTGGGCATGGAGGCAGATGAACTGGAAGAGGGAACAATGGGTCTAAACAGGTTAGAATCATACACAGAAGAAGAGCTGAGGTACGTGTGCCCTAGGATTACAAGAGAAGTGAGCAGCATACATAAGAAGCTACAAGAAATTGCAGACAGAAATTAGATTGATATAGGTAAAACTAAACATTTGAGGAGAAGTTACAGGCTAGACTTTGAGACAAAAGATTTTGAACACATGAGATCGGCAGGGATGAAAACGCACCTTAAGGAGATACTGCAGAGCGCACAGATCTGGAGATGTCTAGATAAGTGGGAAAGCAGGTGGGTTAAGAAAAAGGACAAAAAGAAGGAAAGTACCCCAGATTGGAACGAAAAAGCACAACAAAATGACGATCTGATAACCATGTTGCCAATGAGAGAGACAGCAGGGGGAAAACTTGTACATGTACCATGGCTCAGGTGCGATATTCAATCCTTCATGGATGATTTCCCTAAATTAAGAGAGAAACCGATCGAATGGTATCAACAAAAAGATAGATTTGTGAAACTCGCAAAATGTCTCTGGGAAGACCTGAATACCTTATTTGAAATTGTGGTTCCGGCAGATTTATGGGAAGACTGTTAAAGGGCTGTAGGTTGGCCAGAAAGGTGAACCAGAAAGAGATAGGGACACAGGTGCACCATCGCCTACGGTAATGAGTTTATACCATAAGGTGATTGAGCACTTGAAAACCAAGGTTGCGTCGAAAAATGTGGATTGGCAGAGGATTGACAGAACAGCACAAGAGGCTAAAGAGTCGATACATGCGTACTATGAGAGATTGTTGAAAGCGTTAAACAATTACAGTGGCATGGAAACGATTGAAGCAAAGGACATGCTCCATTTCGTGTTCAGATTTGTGGAATGGTTGAGACCCGAGGTCAGTCAGATGATTAAAATGCATTTGATTTGTTGGCAGTCAAAATCGATTGATGAAGTGTTGAACTATGCAAAATACTGCAGTGATGAGATTGAGACAAAACAGAAAAGGTTGAAAGAAAAGGTGATGGTGATGCAGCTTAGAGCAGCTCAGACAGGTTTGCAAGGTTTGCAAGGTTTTCAACAACAGATGCCGCAGCAGCAACAGCAGGGAAATGCTATGTTTCAGCCGCAGATGAGAGGCAGAGGTCGAGGAGGTTTTGTGAGTAATGGTCCTGACATAAATACTGTTATGATTCCAAATGGTATACAGGCAATGAAGAAGGTGATGCCATGTCACACGTGCGGAATCGTCGGGCATTGGAAACGGGAGTGCCCAATTATGGTGGAGGAAGGTGTAGGTCAGCAAAACAATGATGTCAATGCATTTCAGAATATGAGAGGACCGAAATTGAGAGGTCCAAACCCAAATTTTCAGAATAATGTAAATCAGATGCAGGGTTTGCAACCCATACAACTGCAGCAGGTGCAAATGAACCGTGCGCAAATGGCACAGTTGCAGCCAATGCAACAGCAGTTTCCCATGGTACCTAATCAGCAAATGCAAATACCCTTAGCACCAATGAATCAGCAACAAGTAATGCTTCCTCAACAGGTCACGGGTCAAGGAATGAACCAAAATGACACAGTACACCAATTCCCATTACACAGTGAGAATGGAATAAACGATGTATGGGAGAGTGAAAGTTCAGATGAGGAGGGAAATTGTATGCTTGCAGCATCTTTGGAAGTTGATCAAAAGGGTCCGTATGTGGAAGGAAGAGTTATGGGTCATCGCGTTTCATTCTTGGTTGACACGGGAGCTACACGCTCTACTGTTAGGAGCATTGAAGTACCAAATTTGCCACTTTCAGGGAGAACAGTTCAAGTAGTGGGAGTAGCAAATAGGTACCTAACGAACCCAATCACAGATCCAGTGCAAGTCAGGATTGGTAACTATCAAGGGTCACATAAATTTGTGGTGTGTGACTCAAGCCCGATATCACTATTAGGGAGAGATTTATTGTGTAAATTGGGATGCTCGATTATGTGTTCTATTGATGGAATTAAAATTCAGACCAACAGTGATGGGGAAGAAGAGGACGGTGTAGGAGGGGACGAAGTGGAAACTGTCGATGAAGAATATCCCCTGATTACTCTTTATCCAATGCTCTCTGAAGCAGATATTCCTGCTGAGTTACAGGAAACAGTCGGAAAGGAAGTCTGGGATATGACAGGGAAAGAAGTAGGATTGGTCAAAGGAGTAGAACCAGTGAAAGTGACTGTAAAACCCAATGTAACTTTTCCCCAGACACCAAAATACCATATGGCGCAAGACACCCTCATGAAAGTCGCCTAACTCATTGATGAGTTTGTAAAACAGGGAGTACTAAAAGAAGTGTTAAGTAGTCCATGTAATTCACCAATTATGGGGCTGATAAAACCGAGTGGAAAGGTCTGGATTGTTCAGGATTTGAGGAAGATAAATGACATAATAGTCAAATGTTGTCCCGTAGTACCAAATCCAGCTGTGATAATGTTTCAAGTTCCCTGTGATGCTGAGCGGTTCTCAGTCATCGACCTATCACAAGCATTCTTTTCTGTGCCTCTTCATGAGGACAGCCAATTTCTCTTTTGTTTCAAATTCCTAGACAGGGTCTACAGTTGGTGTCGAATTCCTCAAGGGTTTTCGGAGTCACCATCAATTTTCAATCAGATTCTAAAGAAAGGTTTGGAATCGTTGGAATTACCATTTGAATCAACCCTGGTACAGTACATTGATGATTTGCTAATCACATCCAAGACAGAAAGTGACTGTACAGCTGATACAATTGCCCTATTGAACCATTTGGGAAGGAACGGACACAAAGTGTCCCCTTCGAAATTACAATTTTGCCAGAAGAAAGTGAAATATTTGGGTCACCAAATAGAGAAAGGGTCATGAAGAATCATGAAAGAAAGAATAACAAGTGTACTTCAAATGAGTCCACCAAAGACGAGAAGAGAGGTGAGAAATTTTTTGGGAATGGTGAGCTATTGTCGCCAATGGATTCCCAATTTCTCAACTCTAGCAAAACCTTTACTGAAACTGACCCAGAAAGATGTGCAGGATGAAATAGAGCTGAAAGGAGATGAGATGGATGCTTTTATTGAATTAAAGGAATGCATGTGCAGGGCTCCAGCTTTAGGTATGCCTGATTACACAAAGCCTTTTACATTGTTTTGTCATGAACTTGATGCATGTTCCTTGTCTGTCTTGACTCAAGCCCATGGTGGCGTAAACAGACCAGTAGCATATTTTTCAGCTACTTTGGATCCGGTTGCAGCAGCACTGCCAGGGTGCTTGCGTGCCGTAGCAGCAGTTGGTATCATCTTAAATCAGAGTAAAGGAATAGTGATGGGACATCCTTTAACAGTCATGGTCCCTCACTCAGTTGAGATACTTTTGACACGTTCCCGAACACAGCACATGACTGGTGCTAGGCTTACAAGGTACGAGACAATAATTCTGGGATCACCTAATGTGCAGCTGAAAAGGTGCACTACGTTGAATCCAGCAACCTTGTTTCCCAGTGAAAATGACGAAATTGAGAGCGCTGAAGACATCGAGCACGACTGTCTTCAGGTGACTGAATTTTGTACAAAACCAAGACCTGATATCAAAGACAACCGATTGGAAGAAAATGATTGAGTTATTTTTGTTGATGGTTCATGTTTAAGAGATGCACTAGGAATATTGAAAGCAGGATATGCTGTATGTACAATAACAGGTGTTCTGGAAGCATCTTGGCTTCAAGGAGTTTACTCTGCACAGGTAGCGGAACTGGTAGCGCTTACTAGAGCTTGCCAACTTTCCGCATTGATGAAAGTCGCCATTTACACTGACAGTCAGTACGGATTTGGAATAGTGCATGATTTTGGACAGTTGTGGTCACAGAGAGGCTTCATGACCTCTTCAGGATTACCAGTGAAAAATGGTGAAAGAATAAGAGAATTGTTACATGCCATCCAGTTACCCGGAGAAGTAGCAGTGGTAAAATGCAGTGCACATTCAAAATCACAGGATTACATTTCTTTGGGAAATGGATATGCAGATCAAGTTGCAAGGTTTTGAGCATTGAACTGTATATTGCTCAGAGATGAATGGAACTTGATAAATGAGCCAGAACTTGAACCAAGTGAAGCTTTTGCTCTAAAGGTTGTAGATACAATGGATGCATTGAAGTTCTTACAGAACGATGTTAGTGAAGATGAGAAACTCTCATGGACCAAATTGCAATGCGTAAAGAAACTAGATGATTTGTGGGTTTCAAGTGAAGGGAAATTGGTTCTGCCAAACAGTCTGTTGACGCAGTTGGCCAGATTCTACCATGGACAAGCCCATCTTGGAAGGAACGCCATGGTTAGACTATTCAAAACTGATTGGTTTAACCCCAAATTCTGTCAAGTTGCTGAAGCAGTTTGCCATCGTTGCGTCATTTGTCAACAAATGAACGCAGGGAAAGGAACAGTAGTAAGCCTGAGCCACATTGGGAGGGCAGGAGGTCCATTCAGCAGGATGCAAATGGATTTTATTGAAATGCCTGTGCATGGAGGCTTGAAGTATGTGTTGGTGATTGTGTGTATTTTTAGTCACTGGATTGAAGCATACCCTTCACGCAGAAATGACAGTCTCACAGTTGCAAAACTACTCTTGAGAGAACTAATATCACGTTTCGGATTCCCGATCTCCTTAGAATCAGATTGGGGAAGTCACTTCAATAACGAAGTGATAAAATTACTTTGTGCAGCTCTGAACATTGAGCAGAAGTTGCATTGTAGCTACCGCCCTGAAGCCTCAGGTTTAGTGGAGCAAATGAATGGCACTTTGAAATCGAGGATGGCGAAAATATGTGCTTCAACAAACTTAACATGGCCTGACGCATTGCCCTTGGTGTTAATGTCAATGGGAAACACCCCTGATAGAAAGACTTGGCTGTCCCCGTACGAGATCCTCATGGGCAGAGCCATGAGACTTCCAGCAGTTCCTGCAAATGCTCTTTTGAATATTACAGATGATAGGGTGTTGGACTACTGCAAAGGTCTAGCTGATGTGGTGCACTCTTTTTCTCACCAGGTGGAGGCAACCACCTTGCCACCGATCCAAGGTCCAGGACACACCCTGAAAGCAGGTGACTGGGTCGTGATAAAGAAGCACGTGAGGAAGTCGTGTCTGGAACCCCGTTGGAAAGGACCTTTCCAAGTGATTCTGACAACTACTACCGCTGTGAAGTGTGCGGGAGTTCCCAACTGGATTCACGCCATTCACACGGAAAGGGTGACGTGCCCCACAGAAGAGGAAGTTGAGGCGCTGAAATCGCCAGTGTCTGACAAGAGAGTACCAGGCACCGAGACAGAACAAAGAGAACCTGGAGGCGAACAGGTAGAAATAGAGGAAGGAGAGATATTTTCTGAGGAAGAAACAACCAATCCATTTGAGGAGGCCCAAGGAGAAGCCTCAGGAAGTGACGAAGGTCCTGAAGGCGATAAAGAGCCTGAGACAGGTGAAGGAGACAAAAGGCCTGAGACAGGTGAAGGAGCAGGAGAGCCTGTTCAGAGGAGGGCTTTCCCAGAAGAAGACGAAACAAGAAAAGAAAAGGAAAACCTGATTGACCTCCTAGAGAGAGAAAACAAGACAGGACTGGGTGAAACTGTTCAAACCATTCCAGAAGTAGTTGCCGGTGCTTCAGGCGAAAATAGTGCAAAACGAAGACAAAGTATATCGCCAGTGAAGTTAAGGATCAGAGAAATATTAAACGAAAGTGAAGGACCAAAGTTGAAAGAGAAAAGAAAAGAAGCGTTTGTCGAAACAGCAGCATCAAATGAAGAGAAAGACTCAGCCAAGGAAGAAAGCACTGGCGAGAGAGAGTCAAAGGGAGATGCAAAATTGAAAAGGAAAAGAATACCGAGCAGAAGGTATTGTGGTCCGGAGTGTGCATACATAGCCGCTAACGATTGGCCAGACGAATTCGTATCTCTCAGTCTTGAGAACGAAGAGGCAGATCTTCACTTTGGCACTTGAGGAGTGAAGTTCCATGAACTTTACCGAATAAGACATTGATAACCTGATTGACTTTTAAACCGGCTAAGACATTGCTAAACTTGATTGACTTTGAAACTGATTTTGAGACAAAGCTGCTAAACCGATTTTGAGACAAAGCTGCTAAACCGATAAAAGACGAAGCTGCTAAAGAAAACCGTGTGAACATTGAACTCGTTCAGCTTTGTATATATCAGCAAATCCGAATTGAGAAAGTGTCTTCAACTTTCTGATTCTATATAGATCATGACAGGCTACACTACACAGGGGCATAAAATGAAGTGTTGTAAATACGTGTGTATAGGTCTAATAACTGCATGTGTACTAATCATTGTAGCAATAGTTCTTGGAATGCATGGAAAGGATGAGAAAGAGATGAATGACGCTTCTACTTCTAGACCTACTACTGCTGAACTAACACCTTTAAAGAAACTCAAACAAGACGAAAGACATCTGCATGATAAAAAGGAAATTTTGTCCAATGTTTTCTATCGCTTGCCGAGTGAGTATGTTGAGACCATGGATGCGAAAGATTGTTATGTATGCACACAAATACCTACCTCAGTAAAAGAAGGAGTAACATATCATAGCATGCCTCTTACTTATAGAATTTCCTGTAGTTTATTAATGACCAGAGTGTATGGCCAGGAGTATATTCCCTACTTTTATTCTAATTATGACGTTACATTTGCATATATCCCCATAATAGAGCTCCTGAGTAAAACAGCAAGAGATTATTATATAAAGTTAGTTAGGGGTTTCTTTGAACCATTGTCACCTTTTCACACAGCTCACGCTCACAGAGAAAACCTTACATGCTTGCTCTCACGGGTAGAGAAAAGTTTCCTAGATCATACTGATGATAGGAGGAAAGAGGAAAAGGAGAGATTAGAAAGGGAATTGCACAAGAGGACATCTGTAGATAATTATGCTTTTGCCGCAATAAAAACGCAGGGGAAAATAGCTTTAGATACATTACATGTAGGGAGGCTCTGTGTACATAGACATAAATCATATTATGACACCGTCTTTGTGGGAACGAGTGAATGTAAACACACGTTTTTGTTTCAACCTAAATGGACGTTCATGCTGAATGGACAAGACCCAGTTATTCCAGGGATATATTATATTTGTGGACTTAATGCCTATTATCGTCTTCCTAAGGGATGGTATGGGAGATGTTATTTGGGAATAGTATTCCCAAAGGTTTATCAACTGGACGATTTAAAGAAATTCCCACAGCTGTCTGAATCACATCATGTTCAGAAGAGGGAGACAGCGTCTGGTGTGGTAGGAGATATATTTGGAGCCTTGATTCCTTCAGTGGGAGTCATATTGAATTCAATTAAAATACGAAAGTTGTCTACTATTGTGGATAACATGCTGACAAAATTCTCAGGAGCTATAATCCTGATGGATGCTGAACTTGCTGCAGAAAGAGCTATGACTCTTCAAAATGGGCTTGCCTTAGACATTCTTTTAGCAAAGGATGGCCGCGTTTGCAAAATGCTTGGTACACGTCACTGTTGTACATATATACCGGACAGCAGTGGGCAAATTAGAAAGATGCTTACAAACTTAACTAACGAAAGTACAGATTTGAAAGAATTGATAGAACCAGGAGTATGGGAGAAGGTTGGAAAAGGATTTGCTTCTGTGGGAAATTGGCTCAGCAGCGTTTAGAACGGATTGTTACTGAAAATAGTAAAAGGAATATTAATAATATTAATTTGTTTATTAGGTATTTGGGGAATACGGAAAGCTATTAAAATATTGAAAACAAGGAACAAAAGGAAAAGAGAAGAGAAAATAGAGAACAAAATAGTAGAAATATACAGAGAAAAATCAAAGGGAACAAAAGGGAAGAGGGAATTGACTGAAATTACAAATTACTAAAACAGAATTTTAATGGAATAAAATTTGTGGGTAGATTTGATGTGATGACATAATTAGTCATCAGAGGAGGGATTGATGACGCAGAAAAAGAAGGACCAACATATATTCATATATCATGTAACCAAAATCGTATATTGTAGTGTGATTTTAGTAAAGATATTAATGTATGTGGGAAATTGTGCCCTCGGAGTAGTTCGCCAATATTATAAACGAGCTTTATTAATCATGAAGAATTGAAAATTATAGTAATCTGTCATAATTGCAAATGTGTGCCATGATTTCTCATTGAAACTGTTTGTGCTTAGCTTAAATTTAGTAGAGGCTTTGGCCTAGTTGCCTGGTCTCAAATTTTAACTGCATGGCTTTTCCTTCAACTAATAAAATGAATATTTACTTTAAAGTTGTAGTTTTCCAGTAGGGATGACTAACATACTTATCTCCAAGGTTTCGTGCTAGGCAAGTTTCATCCCCTTTGAAGCAAGGTCAGTCTCTGCAGGTGCGGACAATAAGATATCGAAGTAATTGGCAAACGATGTTGCAACTTGTGTTCCAAGGCTCCAAGGACAATGTATGCATAAATGAGTACTAGGAGAAAGACACTTTCCATTGGTCAAATTGAAGCCATCCTATGAACCCTCCAATGGAAGAGCCTGCAGAATTTGGAATGTTTCTTACGTAAACCCACTGGACAAAGAGAAGTCAGCCATTTTTCCTTGATGCCATCTTTGAAGCCAAATGCCAGACGCCATCTTAGACGACATCCTGATGCCCTTTTCTCTATCACAGAGAAAGAGACTTTGAGAATTCTCACCCTAGAGACTATGGCCCTCATTCTGACCCTGGCGGTTTGAAACCGCCAGGGCAGAGGGCAGAGGAAGCACCGCCAACAGGCTGGCGGTGCTTCTTGGGCCATTCTGACCGCGGCGGTAAAGCCGCGGTCAGAAAAGGGGAACCAGCGTTTTTTCCGCCGGTTTACCCCTGGCCCAGGGAATCCTCCATGGCGGTGCTGCTTGCAGCGCCGCCATGGGGATTCCGACCCCCTTCCCGCCATCCTGTTCCTGGCGGTTTTTACCACCAGGAACAGGATGGCGGGAACGGGTTTCGTGGGGCCCCTGGGGGCCCCTGCACTGCCCATGCCACAGGCATGGGCAGTGCAGGGGCCCCCTAACAGAGCCCCATAATGATTTTCAGTGTCTGCGTTGCAGACACTGAAAATTGCGATG
This sequence comes from Pleurodeles waltl, assembly GCF_031143425.1. Taxonomy (NCBI): domain Eukaryota; kingdom Metazoa; phylum Chordata; class Amphibia; order Caudata; family Salamandridae; genus Pleurodeles; species Pleurodeles waltl. The sequence continues at coordinate 802,666,694 of NC_090446.1, forward strand.
GGTGCCACTGCACCCGTCGCACCCCTACAACTCCGCCGGCTCCATTCGGAGCCGGCTTCATTGTTGAGGGGGGTTTCCCGCTGGGCCGGCAGGCGGCCTTCTGGCGGTCGCCCGCCGGCCCAGCGGGAAAGCCAGAATGGCCGCCGCGGTCTTTTGACCGCGGTGCGGTCATTCAGCGGTTCCCTCCAGGCGGGCGGCTCCCGCCGCCCGCCGGGGTCAGAATGACCCCCTATAACTTTAAATTGCCCTGTCTTGCCCATGCAGTAACTTTGCCCCATTCTCCTTGCTGCTGCAAGGAAATGTACCCTTAACTTTGCCCCTTTGAAATTCTGCCCCATGCTGATCGAACCAGTACCTGAAGGACGAAGACTTTCTTGAATGCTGATTGTAATTGGTAATTATGAAAGGATAATTGTATTATGCATTGTGTTTTTCCTTTTAGGTACCAACTGCTATTTTTATAGGGCCCAAGCTAGAAGTTTTCTAAATTTGTGATGACTAAATTTGTTTTGCATGAAGCCCCACATGCCAATGCTAATTAGAGGTTTGTCGAGGTATGCACTTGACACACCATGTTGAATTGAAATCTTGTCATGCTGACCGATGTATGCAATTAGTCAAATTCAATTACTTATATTAGTGATTTGTATTGCTATAACTGAATGCATTATTATTCAGATTTTGCATAGATTGCGTTTCTTCCACCGCTATGGACAGCTAGTAATGTTCGTATACATATATCATTTGGTCTTGAGACTCATATACATTGTGGTAGCTTTGTTAATATAGGGAAAAAAATTCACTAACTTTTAATAAACTGGTGTGGTTATTCATGACTGAAAGGTCATGATGCGTCGAAATACCAACTGTTATTGATTTCTAATGTGTTATTCTGATCTATTAATTGAGTATTGGCTATCGATTACAATAGTTATTGATTATTGGTTTAAGTGACCCGACTATTCAAGGATGAGGAGAGCCCAATTCGGCTAAAAGGTTCACCGACCTCCAGCGTGTCGAGGTACAGGTAATTTATAAGGGCTGGACGCGTTATCAGTGTCAACATCAGGACAGTGCGCGGTCTACGGGCAACGTGATGCAATAAATTAACTCTTATGAAATGTAATAATCCATGCATTATGTATTAATGCAGTATGTTAACATTTTGCATTGCAGAGATTCATGTTGAAACATCATTGATGCTGTTTGCAATGTATTGCACATTTTCAAGGCTTTGCTGCAGTATTACAGGGTGTGGTTACGGTGTGGTCCATATTCTAAGCCTTTCTAGAATCCCTTCCTGCAGCCTGGCTGGGTGTGGCACGTGGACGGGGCCTGGGTCTATTTAAGGGACCCAGCCCAGCTCCACGTGCTCACTATTCAGAGGTCCCGCTGCAGAGCAGCAGCATTTTCCTGAGCTCCTGTTCCGAAGGCCTACCTAGGATTTCCAGGCCCTGTCTTCATTTCCTTTGGTAATCTTTAAGCAGGGCGGTAAGGCGGAAGTCAGGTTAGGCCCCTGACTCTGTTTTCAGAAATACTCGAGTTTTGGGCCTTTTGGTTACATCGCGTGTGCAATGGTTTTCTTGGCATTTAACTCTTGCAGTTCGGATCGGCAGTGTGCGCGATCGTATTTTGGCATTTAAACTTTGATGGTTGAATTGGCAACAGAGTGCTCGATTCATTCTTGCCATTTAACTCTTGCAGTTCAGATCGGCAGTGTGCGCGATCGTATTTTGGCATTTAAACCTTGATGGTTGAATTGGCAACAGAGTGCTCGATTCATTTTTGGCATTTAACTTTCACAGTTCGGATCGGCAGAGTGCGCAATCGTATCCTGGTACCTTGGTGGTTGAATCGGCAGCACTGTGCGCGATTCATTCTTGGCATTTAACTTTCAAAGTTTGGATCGGCAGAGTGCGCGATTGTAAACTGGCATTTAAACCTTGGTGGTTGAATCGGCAGCAGTGTACGCAATTCATTCCTGGCATTTAACCTTCACAGTTCGGATCGGTAGAGTGCGCAATCGTATCCTGGTATTTAAACCTTGGTGGTTGAATTGGCAGCAGTGTGCGCAATTCATTCTTGGCATTTAACGCTTGTAGTTCAGATCAGCAGAAAGCACGATCATTTCTAGACATTGAAATCTTGATGTACAGTTTTGATATTTAAAGTGTATAATAATTCTTAAGCAATTGAATCTTGAAGATCTAGACAAAGTGTGTCCTTGCAGTATCATTCATGAGCTTATCACAGTTTACTCCTAAAAATCAATGCGTTCATTGATTACTGTTATATTGTGCCTTTGCAGTATCATTCATGAACCTAACGCATATTATTTCTGAAAACTAATGTCTTTATTGATCACTGTTATTAAGTAGTTTCTATTCAAAGAATAACTTGAATTAGTTCAAGGTTCAGAGCCTCAGATTGGATTCCAAAGAAACGCTCATATGAAAGCTTGCATAATCCTTATTTATTTTCCAGGTACTCAGAGCTAATACGGTTATGATATATAAAGGCTCTTGATCATTCATGTTATTAGTCTATAGTTATCCTGAGCAAAGCTTATGAAAGTCAAAGTGTATCATTTGAATATTGTGTTCTTAACTTTTCCTTCCACAGGTCTCCTTCCACGCTGTTCCCAACCTAAAAATTCTTCCCCCACTTGGCCATTCTTTAACTCTGTGCTATACTGGCAAATAGAGTTTGGAGCTGCCAAGAGGTGGACATATTGGGAACAGGCACAAACCCTGAGGATCCGGACTCCCTGACAGAATAGTGAGACCACAAATTTTTAATACTCCTGGTTTGCGCTAGGTTGTCAATATGACCACATTGGATGAGCTTGTCAAAGTAATAACGCAGCTCCAATCGGATGTAGTAGCATCTAAAGATATAGCAACTAGTCTAGCTGAGAGAGTGAGTCAGTTGCAAGACAGAGTAGAAAAGAAGGAACAAGGTCCTCTGGGTGTGGGTTGGTTCAGTCCTCCTACTCAAGGTTCAGGAGGAAGTCCTCCAACTAACATTTCCCTCACAGTTCACTCAGCCATCCCTTTGGCTCCTCCATTAAGATTTTCAGGTGATCCTCAGAAAGCACAATCTTTTTTGACTCAAGTAGAATTGCATTTCACCTGCCGACCAAACACCTTCCCTGATGCCCAGTCCCTGGTGGCCTTCCTGCTATCCTATTTGACTGGAGATGCGGCCACTTGGGCAATTCCTCTTGTGCGTAAAGACAGTCCACTGCTTTATAATTGGAGAAACTTTGTCCGGGAATTCGAAAGAGTGTTTGATCAAAGAACTGTCACTTTATCCGCAGACACAGAACTGCTAGAATTGCGACAAGGCAATAAAGACTTGGTTTCGCACTTGGCTAGCTTTAATCGTCTGATAGCAGAAACATCTTTGCCTGAAGAAAAAACAAGCAGCCCTGTTTTATCAAGGACTCAAAGATGAGTTAAAAGACATTCTTGCTCAGATTGATGCTCAACCAATGGATTGTCAAGACTTGATAAATCTTGTTTTAAGACTAGACCATCGTCTTTCTGAATGATAAGGAACACGCAAAAAGACTGAGCAACATTCCTGCTGTGTTAATGAACGCAGAGAATCACAAGTTCAGAAAGAGCATAATCATGAACCAATGGAAATTGGAACCATCAGGCCACCCTTGACGAAAGAAGAAAAAGATCTACGTAGAAAGAACGGTCAATGCCTATACTGTGGTAGAAAGGGTCATCTCATCAAATAATGTACAATAAAACCAAAAGGCAAACAAATCTCCACCAAGAAAGTGGCAGCTAACGTACAAATGGAGCTGGAAAACTGAAACACCCAAGGTGTAAAGAAGGGTTTCTCTTGGGTGTAACTATGGACCCTTCACAGTCAAGACATCTCAAACTAGACTTAGAAGTGCTAGTAAAAAAGAAGTGTTATCTAAAGAAACCTTAGTTGACTCAGGGGCTACTGGCAACTTTATCGATGCACAATTGGTTCAAACACGAGGGATCCCATGTAAGAAAAAGAAAACAACAGAAATAGTAGAAGCCGTAGATGGAAAGCTCCTAGATGGAGGTCCAGTGACTCTACAGACCCTCCCCTTATCTATGATCTGCAAAGGGGGTAATCAAGGTACCAAACATGTAGAAAAACTAATCTTTGACATCATCCATGCTCCTCAGTATGGGATCATCCTTGGCATGCCATGGTTAAGTCACCATAACCCTGTGATAGACTGGCAAGAGAGAGAAATCATGTTTTCTTCACTCATGTGTAAAGAAAAGTGTCTACAGACAGCAAGAGTCACAGTTCCTCACAAAACTCACATAGCCACAGCCGCTGGAAAAAAATTAACGTTACCCAGGCAGTATTCATCTTTCTTAGATGTCTTTGATGAAAAAGAAGCAGAAACCTTGCCATGTCATAGACCCGATGACTGTCAAATTGATCTGACTCCTGGTGCTATACTCCCTAGTTGTCGTGTGTACGCCCTGTCAGAACACGAGAACCAATACCTGAGATAATACTTAGGCCAATTTCTAGCTAATGGATTCATTCGTCCCTCTAAGTCTCCTGCAGCATCTCCTCTTTTTTTTGTCCCAAAGGCTACTGGGGATCTTCCAACCTGAATCGACTACAGAGGATTGAATAAAATCACAGCAAAAACAAATACCCATTACCCTTGATTCCTGTCTTGTTGGATCAAGTTAAAAAGGCCAAAATCTACACCAAATTAGACCTAAGAGGTGCTTACCACTTAGTCAGAATGAGAAAAGGAGACAAATGGAAGACTGCTTTTAAAACTCAATATGGTCTATTTGAATACAGTCATGCCCTTTGGACTTTGTAATGCACAAGCAGCGTTCCAATTTTTTTGAATGATGTCCTCAGAGAATTTCTAGATATATTTGCAATAATCTTTATTGATGATATTCTAATCTATTCAGAAGCCGAGCATGTACAACATGTCAAGAAGATTCACACTGTTCTTCGAAAACATAATCTATATTGCAAATTAACTAATTGTGAATTTTGTGTTACCACCGTTGAATTTTTAGGGGTCATTCTTACCCCTAAAGGCATGGTCATGGAAGAAAGAAAAGTACAAGCAGTATCTGATTGGCCAATTCCAAAGACTGTTTGAGATGTTCAATGCTTCCTAGGCTTTGCCAAATTCTATTGCGGGGTCATAGATCATTTCTCACAGACAGTGGCACCTATCACCAAACTATTACGAAAGAAAGAACCATTTGTATGGTCTCCAGAAGCTGACAAAGCTTTTTCCACCTTAAAGGAAGCTTTCTCTACTGCCCCAGTCTTGACTCACCCAGACACTGAGCGTCCATTCATAGTGGAAGCAGATGCTTCAGATGGGCAATTGGCGCAGTGTTATCACAACGCAGTAAAGATACTGGTCATCTACACCCCGTAGCCTACATGTCTCAAAAACTAAACGATGCTGAACTAAACTATGTCATCGCTGAGAAAGAGCTTTTAGCAATCCGTGATGCCTTCAAAGAGAGGAGACACTATTTGCTAGGTGCCAAGTACACTATCACAGTATACACAAATCATCGCAATCTTCAGTTCAGGAGCTCAGCTAGACTTTTGACTCCTCGACAATTGCTTTGGATGTTGTTTTTTGCTGAGTTTGATTTTGTGGTAACCTTCCGTCCCGGTAAAGACAATCGCAAAGTGGATGCCTTGTCCAGACAAGATTCCACCATGTTACCCACAATCCAGCCTCCACAAGCTATCATTGCCCCAGACAAAATCCTCTGTATCATCAAAACAGAAGACTTTTTTGAAGAGATTCGTAACTCTTTCACCATTGAGAAATGGCAGAACTGGGCTCAAGCGGATCCCAAAAGATCAATCAAACAAGGCCTACCCTTTCATTATGCATGTTTATTTGTTCCAACTACCAAGTTACGCAAACTAGTGTTTCACTGGTTACATGTTATACCTACGGCAGGTCATCCAGGTATTCCTAAGACTACTTTGACAAAAGACATCAAACAAGTGTTAGATAATTGCAAAGTTTGTGCTTGCATAGAGACAAGTCACTCAAAATAAAAGGGTTGTTACATTCTCTCCCAACTCCACTCCGACCTTGGGAACACATATCTTTAGACTTTATTACAGAACTGCCAGTTGTCCAATCTCACTCAGTGATCCTGGTGGTAGTAGATAGTCTCACTAAGTATGCACATTTCATTGCTTGCAGAAAATTGCCTACCTCCAGTGAATTTGCAACAATACTTTTAAATCAAGTGGTCCGTTATCACGGATTACCAAAAGTGATCCTCTCCGATCGAGGATCACAATTTGCCTCTAACTTCTGGAAGACGTAGTGCAAAACACTACAAGTTACATCTACAATATCTACTAGTCATGATCCTCAAACAGATGGCCAAACTGAGAGACTCAATTAGACATTGAAACAATATCTGCATGCTTACGCTGAGAAAGTACTTCATTCTTGGAAATCAATGCTTTGGTTAGCCAAACTGTCCTACAACAACTCGTATCATACTTCCACTGGTGCAACACCCTTTTTTGGTCTATTTGGCTACCATCCTGCTACTTTGCCAATACCAATTCCAAAAGAAAGCTCACTTACACCAGCGGTGTCAGAAACAATACGACAACTCCATCAAACCCAGAAACAAAACTATCAACACCTAGATAAAGCAAAACAAACGTATAAAAAATATTATGACAAAAAAACATTGTAAAGGACCACAATATAAGCCAGGAGACAGAGTGTGGCTTTCTACATGCCCTATTGATTTCAAGAAAAAACATATGTTTAATCCTAAATATATAGGTCCTTACACAGTCATTCAGCAGACCAATCCAGTAACATATAAACTGCAGTTACCAAAAGCACTACGTATTAATCCAGTATTTCATACTTCTCTCCTGAAAATAGCAGTCCAAAAAACCCACTCACAACCTGCTCCAGTTCTAGTACAGGGAGAATTGGAATACAAAGTAAAACAGGTTCTGGATTCAAAACTTAGAGGTCGTAATATCTGGTATTTAATATATTGGAAAGGTTACGGTCCCGAAGACAATTCATGGGTCGCTGCATCTGACGTTTATGCTCGACGACTAGTGCAACTTTTTCATCACCTAAACCCAGACAAACCAGGCCCTAGAGCGCGTTCGGGAGGGGGGAGTACTGTCAACATCAGGACAGTGCGCGCTCTACGGGCAATGTAATGCAATAAACTAACTCTTATGAAATGTAATAATCCATGCATTATGTATTAATGCAGCATGTTAACCTTTTGCATTGCAAAGATTCATGTTGAAACATCATTGATGCTGTTTGCAATGTATTGCACATTTTCAAGGCTTTGCTGCAGTATTACAGGGTGTGGTTAGGGTGTGGTCCCTATTCTAAGCCTTTCTAGAATCCCTTCCTGCCGCCTGGCTGGGTGTGGCACGTGGACGGGGCCTGGGTCTATTTAAGGGACCCAGCCCAGCTCCACGTGCTCACTATTCAGAGGTCCCAGTGCAGAGCAGCAACATTTTCCTGAGCTCCTGTTCCGAAGGCCTACCTAGGATTTCCAGGCCCTGTCTTCATTTCCTTTGGTGATCTTCAAGGAAGGTGGCAAGGCGGAGGTCGGGTTAGGCCCCGACTCCATTTTCAGAAATACTCGAGTTTTGGGCCTTTTGGTTACATTGCGTGTGCAATGGTTTTCTTGGCATTTAACTCTTGCAGTTCGGATCGGCAGTGTGTGCAATTGTATTTTGGCATTTAAACCTTGATGGTTGAATCGGCAACAGAGTGCTCGATTCGTTCTTGGCATTTAACTTTCACAGTTCGGATCCGGACAGTGGGTGCCAAGGAGGGAAGGGAAGTGGATGGGGAGGTCAGCTCAGAAAGGCCTGCAGTGTTGAGGTTTGATGATCTTACATTGAAGCTGCCCCCAGAGGCCTGTCTGTATGTGGCCGTACAGTCTAACGTTCAGTGCGTTGCAGAAGGTATATGGACAGCCCAAAAACAAACTGTTGCACTGGCTATGTTCCCATGCTGGTTTCTCCTATGCAAATGCACAGCAAATGTTGATGGTCAGGAGAGTTTTTTGGGTAGGCCCCCTGCCCAAGTCCCACAGAAATGATTGTGTTATTCTGAATTTATGGACCGAGTGATTGTTCGCAGTCTATTCACCCTCAGTGCATAAACAAATCAGGTAGGATCCCACATAGTTCTGCAACCCCTGGGCTTTTTAATCTGAATTTGAGTGAGAGGATTGGTCTAGTCTCACAGCCACCTAGAATAGTCCAGTCCAGTAGATTCTAGGGGCACACCCTGGGCCACATAGCAATTTTGTTCCACCTAATCCTTCTTCTCCTCTAGCAGAGGCCGATTGACTCCCTCCCAAACTGGATGGTCCTATAATTAATTGGAGGGTGGGTTTACAAACCACAAAAAGGTTGTCCAGTCCAGCTAGGCTGGTGTGTTCTGCTCAGGAGCAGGGAGGGCACCTATGCATGACTAATCCTGGTGCAGCTAGTCTGCAATGTCTCCGACACACATAGAAAACCTCAGGAGAATCCCTAGCACTACATCTCCTGGATAGTGTACTAGGAGAGTATGTAAGTACACATTGAGTGATCGTAGCTGGGGATTAAAACTTTACGTTTGAGCCAAGTAATATGGCTGCTAAACTGACTAGAGTTGACAACCTGGTGTGGGGTATCCCAGAGTAAGCCCCCCCAAAGCGAGACCTCTCTCAAGAGCAGCGCCCCAAGCTGTGGACCTCACTATTGTCCATAGGAACAGGGCATGTATTGGTCGCTCTCTCTCAGATCAATGCCGGGCCCGACCTTCAGAAGGAGGGCTTATTAGAGTACAACCAATTACATCCTTTTAGATGTTAGAATGTGGAGTACACTGGGTGATATGGCCATAATTGAGAGAGATGAGAGAGATTAGAGCAATCACAACCCATCGTCGCTAAGGTTAAAAGTCTCAATGACTCCTTCCAGCTCCACTGGCACAGACACGGGTCAGGGACAGCTTGTTGTCATGAATAATAGAAGACACATGAACTGGTAAGCAGCAACCTCCTCGCATGACCGAGTCATGGCCCTGTATTCAATTTTGGCTGTCCAAGAGAATGTGTGCATATTAGGAGAATAATGACCTGCTTCTGGATGAGCACCTCATAGATTTTGAAAATGTTCTAACCATAGAGAGGTGGGATGTCCCAAACCACGAAAGGGATGGTTCAATGACCATTGTTAAAAGGCCAAGGTAGACATTCTGCAAACAATAAATGGAGGCGACACTCAAGCCATTAGGGTGCGTAGGGCAATTTACTGGGCAAACCTGAAAGCAACCAAAGCAGAATTTGATGAGGACATGTGGGCGTATCTATTGGATGCTGTGGTAAAAAATGACCAGAAAACATTTTGGTCCTTAGCAGGAGTGAAGGAAATTTGGGTAACCCTGCAGAAACTTCAATTCTTCCCAGTGAGTGGGTTGCACACTTTAAGGGGTTGTATTCCCCCATTGCGGTAGATGAGAGCCAGCTTGAGGGTGGTAGTTCCCCCAGTAGAATGAAACAGATAAAGCACCCAGTAACTTTCTTCCTTGAGGAAACAGAATGTGCAGTGGCCTCATTCACATCTGCGAAAGCCCCGGGCCTAGATTGAATTCCGGCTGATGTTTTCAAGTCCGATCTTAAGGTACGGTTACCTTAAATTAATGTGGTCTGAAATGCCATTGCTGCAGCGTGGGTAACACGCCACTCCTGGTAAGGGGCGGAGATCATCCCAATTTTTAAAAAGGGGGACCCTAATGTGCCTTCCAATTACCGTCCTATTAATCTGCTAGACAACCTTCAAAATGTTGTTAGATTGGTGTGAGGAGAAACAGATCCTCTCAGATCTCTAGGCAGGCTAGGTAGAAAGTTGGTGTTGTGGGTCAGGTATTTTGATTTATTTTGGTCAAATGGAAGGTGGTGGATTTGTCTAAGGGTGACCTTTATGTGGTGTTTATTGATCTGCACACTCTTTTCACCTGGTCCCCTAAGGAAAGCTCTGTGAAGTCCTCCAGGAAATGGGTACCCCACCTGATGTCCACCACTTGATCAGACTGCTCCACGAGGGGAACTTTGCAAAAGTAAGCTGTGAGTGAACGGAGAGTTAACTGATGTCTTTCTTGTTAACCACGGTGTATGGCAGGGTCGTGTTCTTGTCCCAACCGTTTTCCTTTTATATATCAACAATTGTATTACCTACCTACTTCAGTGTGTGAATGATTCCCCTTCCCTGGAAGGGGTAAAAATACTAGCACTACTCTTCACAGACAACACGTTGTTGTCCAAAACAGGGACGGGCCTTCAAAATTTGGTTGATAGCTTCAATCAATTTTGCAGTGATTTTGGCCTTGAGATTAACTATCACATCCAAGACCAAATATGTGGTCTACTCCAAGAAAGGTAGGGTGAAACGGGTCGTCAAGGTGGGCCCTGAGGTATTGGAATGGGTACAGGAATTTGACCACTTGGGCATCAAGCTAAAAAAGACAGGATCATGGAACCTGCTGATCTTAAAATGTGCCGTAATTGTGAAACTTCGGGTGGATGCCATACAAATAGTTGCAAAAAATTGGTTTAGTCTCCTGTTCCCCCCGCAGTAGAAAAATATATACGGTGCAAGCAAGAGGGACAGGACTCCATGGGGCAGGACTATGGTGCCATTGGAATGCCAGTCCCTTACCCATAGCAGAAAATAACTTCCTTAGAGGACCCTTGGGCCTAGGGAAGGGCACGCCATTGGTCCCCCTCCATTTAGATTAGGAATCAACGAAATAACGACAGTGTTTGTGTTAATATCTTTTCTATACTGGATTCGAGTTTGAAGCACTGAAGTACTGTGCCATCTCAAGAAACGTTTGAGGGATGTCATCGTGGCCAATGGGGAGTTAAGAATTGGTTGGTTGGGGAGCTTAAAAAGAGATGGCTTGATTTGCGTCTCGGGAAGTTTTGGAGCGAGCCCCCGTCCATCCGGAGAGATGATGCTGCTGCAGTGAAAACATTGGTGGAAGAGAAAGCTAGCAGCCTAAGAGACCACACGTACTCGATGGGGGTGTGACAAGAGTGTTTCTCCTCCGTACGTCTGTTCCAAAGGCTGAGGAGTGTTAGGATTTTACACGCCGGGCACAGGCCTGAATCCATTACTAACAATTCAGGTATTGGTGTTTACCTGTAGAAGCCTTTACTGTAAATTGGAGTAAGTCGAACAAGGAATATGACTGCTGCCAATGCTGCACTACTACATGCAAAAGTGATCGACAAACGCTGTTTTTCTGTTCCTTGTGGGTAAAACCAAGGTCCAAATGGATTGCCCCTATGTGCAGATCCCTCTGTCTATTGATGAGGGGAAGGACATACAGAATATGTAAAAGTGATACCACCTCGATTGTGGTTGTTGCTATCTCCAAATTCCTGCATTCACCATGGATAATTAGAAGTAAAGTCCTAACTGTCTTGCAAGATAGGCACTGAATGGTCCTCCTGTGATTATAATTGATTGATGGATTACAGCACATGTTTTTTAATGATATGCATAGTTGCTTCTATCTGTTTTACTACTTCATTTAAGTATTTTTAATAAATGTAATTTTGATCATGAAACAAATATTTCGAAATGTCAATATACGATACAATACCAAAACAGATCCTTGAAAAATACAAACAAACATGGACTTGTTATTGTTGTAGGTTGCCAATTGCCTATCAAAGCATATAAAAGAACCATTTGAATATGAAATAAAAGCCTTATAATTCCTTTAAGGGGTTATAGTACAACTGCCATATTTGCAAAAAAATCCATCCTTCTTACGTTGGTGGCCATGAAGATCTTATAACTCAGTTAGGGGATTTCACACCATTCATTCATTGCAATTGTCAGCCTAGACTCTTTGCCAAATTTATCAAAATAACCAGATGAAAAAAGAGACGTTTGTTATGTTGTAAACCTTTGTATTAGCAGCCACGATAGCTCAAATAATACTTAACAAGCATTATCAAGATGTTATTTGCATCCTCAGCAATCATGGACTGGGACTGCTGGAATACTTGTTTGATATTTCAGAGCCTGAATCATAGCCCACCACAATCATTACAATCTGAAATCTGCAACTGATCCCACGATTGTCAAGACAAATTCAACTTGAAATTGGCAACGGTTTTTGAGCCTATATCATGTAATCTCTTTATATCTTTTACAGGTCAAAATAGGCCTAAACCTTTACTATGGTTAACCAATGCAAATTTGTGGCACTCTGCCACATTTTCATTCTAGAAACATTTATATGGAATACTAATTCCTGACTCATTTTATAACATACTTTCTTTGATGTTCTAATAGTTTTTTGAAAAAATGGTAGATCTGATCCTGATTCCTTAATCATTATATAAAGCAAATGATTATCATGGGAGGCCTAGCAGTTAAGGTAATAATAAGATGAGACCGAGGGCCATATTTATACTTTTCGACGCACAACTGCTCCAACGCAGTTGTGCGTCAAAAAATCTAACGCCGGCTAACGCCATTCTGAAGCGGCATGCGGGCGCCGTATTTATTCAATGACGTTAGCCGGCTGCGCTGCCTGGTGTGCGTCAAAAAAAGTGACGTACACCAGGCAGCGCCGGCGTAGGGGAATATGGAGCTTGGGCGCCAAAAAATGGGGCAAGTCAGGCTGAGGCAAAATTATCGCCTCAACCCGATTTGCGCCATTTTTTTAGACTCCCAACCCCCATTGAAATGACTCCTGTCTTAGCAAAGACAGGAGTCATGCCCCCTTGCCCAATGGCCATGCCCAGGGGACTTATGTCCCCTGGGCATGGCCATTGGGCATAGTGGCATGTAGGGGGGCACAAATCAGGCCCCCCTATGCCACAAAAAATAAAATAAAAATACTTACCTGAACTTACCTTATGTTCCCTGGGATGGGTCCCTCCATCCTTAGGCGTCCTCCTGGGGTGGGCAAGGGTGACAGGGGGGGTTCCTGGGGGCATGGGAGGGCACCTCTGGGCTCCTTCCGAGCCCACAGGTCCCTTAACGCCTGCACTGACCAGGCGCTAAAAAACGACGCAAAAGCGGCTGGACGTCATTTCTTTTGACCCGCCCACTCCCGGGCGTGATTTTTGCCCGGGAGTGTAAATACAGCGCACATGCCTCTGAGTCAATTTTTTCGACGGGAACGCCTACCTTGCATATCATTAACGCAAAGTAGGTGTCCACGCTAAAAAGTGACGCAAACTCCATGGACTTTGGCGCTAGACGCGTCTAACGCCAGAGTATAAATATGGAGTTAGTTTTGCGTCGAATTTGCGTAAAAAAAAACGACGCAAATCTGGCGCAAATGGAGTATAAATATGCCCCCCAGTGTCTATTAAGGCTGTCTGATAACACAGTCACAAATTTGGCACCACCAACCCACCATGGCCCATATTTATGGAAGCTTTGTGTTGCCATTTATTTTAGCACTAAAGTAGCACTAACTTTACTCCATATTTATATTTTGACTCTAGACCTGTCTAGCATAAAAATATTGGAGTTAGCGCCATTTTTAGGATGCGCAAACCCACCTTCCGTCAATGAGGTACAAGGTAGGTTTTCCCATCCTAAAAATGAAGTTAGCCCCCCAGTGCCATATTTAACTCCTGGAGCAGAAACAATGCACGGGTGGGACGCAGGCCTAAATAATGACGCTAAGCCCACTTAACCCCATTATTTAACGTCTGGTCAGACCAGGCATTAAAGTGCAGATAGGCCCATTTCCATGGGGAAACACCATGGAATTGGCACAAAGATGCCACCCCAAGCCCTAGCAACACCACCACCCATGCCACAGTGAAACTCACTACAGGAAGTGGGAGCCCATACCAGATAAGTTGCAGGTGAATGTTTGTGTTTGTGTGGGGTGTGCCATTGGGGGCCACTTCCATGGGTCCCTGCCTGGCACTGGGTATGTAGGGCTCGCTCAAGGCACACTGGTCCCCTGTGGTGCTCATTGGGGTGGTGGTAATGTCTCCTATCTATGCTTAGACAGGAGTTATTTTTTGGCTGCTTGTGCGTCTATAAATGTCTCTAGGCTGATTAGCAGCAGACATTTTATCAATAATCAGCCTAACGCCATTTCTGACCCACTAGCAACATTTCCCCTCTAGCCACCCCCACCGGCTAGCATCTTTTTTTTTTGGTGCCCTAGCCATTCCTTTGCGCAGTTGCGCGCCATTTTTCATAAATGTGGGCCCAAATTTTTTATATTTTCAAGCAATTCAACTTGAGACAAGCACAGTGATTATTCCAAATGATATTCTAAAATTGATTTTGATGAGAACAGTGGAGCATAAAAATGTACAAAGCAACAACATTTAACATTTTTATCAAAGTTACTCTCCCAAATATAAATTGGGGTTCATTTCCAATGATTTGACATATTGCAAAACATTGTTAAAGGTGTCTATGTGGTTCAACAGACAACCCTCGCCTGTTACTTGGGAAATCATATTGTTACCAGCTAAAATTGAATTTATTGTGATTGATGTAGAAGCTTTTGAGTGCAGCTTTGTTTATAATGGTGATAAGTTGGTCAAGAAAAGCAAATGTCTATAAAACAGAAAATAATACAGACCAATTCACAGTTTTGAAAGTTTTTTCATCACCAATCATAATTGCTTAAGATTTGTAATTAGTCTGTGAATCATTTTGTATTGCACGTATGAAGTAATTTGTATTTTCCAACATTGATTGGTTTACCAAAAACAATTTGAACTTTGTATATTAAAGGTGATGGCATCGAGTTAAAATGGAATTTAATTTAATTTGGTATTTGTAAAGCGCAACTTTCACTCCAAAGCGAGCATCCTAGTGCTGAGTGAAAAGTACATAGCTTATGGGAGACATGACTAGAGGGATGGAGTCATTAAGTAAATGATTGGCAAAGAACATTGGGGTTGGTAAAAATAACAACTGCAGATTTCCAGTCTACCGGGACCTCAGCTGTAGATAGGGAATTGTTCAGGATCTCATGGATTACCTGATTAATGATATCTACAACTTTCTGAAGGATAAATACATGGCAGGGATCAAAAGGATAATCCGATTTGCGGGACAAAATTGCTTGGCGAGGCTGTGCTAGACTAATTTAAAAAAGATGTTAATAGAGAAGCCTTGGTCAAAGAATTCGGCTTCTCTGAATCAGCTTTTACTAGAAGAGTTGACAATGAATGTTTTGAATGTATTTCTCAAGGAACAAGGAACTTTGATTACATAAAATTTGTGAAGGGGGAATTTCTGTAGTCAGTGCTTTAGGTTGTAGGAACAATTTAGGAATTATAAAAATCTGTTTTGGATCAAATTTAGCTTCCTGTATCTGTTTAGAGAAATAATCCCTTTTTGCCACCTTGATCTGGCCATGATATATTTTAACACCCTTCTGAATTTCTACAGATTAACAAGGTTGCATGCTTTTCACCATTTTTACTCATGTTGCTTCCAGCAAAGATGTTGCTCAGCTAGGGCTTGAGAGTACCAAGGGGCAGAGGGCAGTGAATTTGGTTTCCGTCTTTAAGGAGTTTCTGGGGCTAGTTCATCCATGGCTTGGCTAATCTAATTTTTAAAGTTAAGACATCCTCCACTAAATTACCCAACAGAGTGGGAGCAGAGGTGGATAACTGCTTGGCCAGATTGGGATTAGTTAGCAGTTTACCCCATTTCCATGTCAATTGGGGGATAGACAATGGGCTGTGGGAGATCAATTGACTGTTTGAAGGGGCCCACTGAACAGAATCAGCAAATGGTCGGACCAGGCCTGCCAGATTGGTTCTTTAACTATTTGGGTGGAGTTATTCAAACAGATTCAACCAAGCGTATTACCTGCAGAATGAGTAGGTGGCAGTACCAATTTCTGAAGACCCAGAATATTTAAGGTGTCTGTAAAATTAATTAACGTTGAGTCATTCCAGATGAAAGCTAAAGTCTCCCAGAATGGTGAAGTTTGCAAAACGAAGTACAAAGGGTGCAAGGGCTTCCCATAAAGACGCTAGAAACCTTGAACTCACATCTGGGGGTTGACAGAAAAGCTCACCAACAAAAGACAGGGAGGGGCTAAATCTGAAATAAAATCCAAAAACGTTTTGCTCCTTCCAAAGGGCCTAAGTCAAAGTCTGTGCATTGAAAGGTGTTTTTATAAATAATGGCCAGGCATACCCCCCTCACCCCAGGGACTCAGTTCTGTCTTTCCTGATAACAGTGTAGTTCAGGGGCAATGCTTGGACAACATCAGAGCTATACTACTCCTTGAGCCATGATTCAGTATAAACAGGTCCAGCTTTAGCACTGGTGGCACCCTGTGCGACAGTCTTTTTTGGCACCCTCATCCCATGACCACCTCCGCGGCTTCTCTCACTACCACCTGGTAAATGTGCCCCTCATCACTCCACAGCCTTCAGCCCCACCCTTTTACATACATTCATTTGTTTTAAAGCGATTGTAAAGGCTGGCTTTACTAATCCACATAAAACATTGTTATGTTCTTTACAGCAGGCATATTAACACTCTATGCTACTTTATGGAGAGTCAAAGCTTCCACTAGAAAAAACTCCCATCTGTCTACATAGTAGGAACATTAATCTCAAGAGGTATCTTGACATTTTAACTGCTTCCTGAAGGCTGGACGCACAAGGAACTTTTCAGCAGGTGCTTTTAAATCGCAAGTTTCTAAATTATTGCTAAACACAGTACCCCCCTGAGGTCAGCGCCTCCCAATTCCGGTCAGCACCTGTTGCGACCGCACTACTTGCACCACCCAAAAGCCGTCCCTGAGAATGAAAGGAAGATCCAACTGAAGAGCATGAATATCTTGAACATGTTTGCTCAAGGAGCGAGCATAATTAAGCTACAGAGTAAAGACTTTTCTTCAGATGTTTTCATTAAAATGTTAGGGTGCTCATAGGGGGTGCTATGTGTAAATCTAAAATTCTGTATGCCAGAGGACCTTTTATCTTGGTAGGAGAAAGAGTAAAATTGCAATGCATTGAAGTGTCCATTAAAGGATTTTTAAAAAGTGGCTGTCATGCGGTTACCTGGATGTAAAGGGGAAGAGTGGATGGCACTGAGTGGGATCTGGCCACGGGCGGGTGTAGACAGGCTTGCCTTCGGCGTGTCAGCAGTGCCCCTACTGTGCGCGTTGGCTGCACATCCCCGACATGTGAGCCCTTAACTGCCCAAGCCCTAAAATGACTAGAGCACCAATTGCCCAAAATGGCTGCTCTAAAAGAACTCCTACTGACCAGGAAGAGGCGTTTTTAAAAGTGCAAAGTGCCAATAAACAAATTGACTCACCACAATTTTAATAAAAGTCAATATTTAATAAGCTAACTGACCTATAAGAATTAGGATAATTTGTAAGTTTTCAGCTCTTTAAAACACCAATTACTACTGCCTATAAAAAAAGAGGCCTCACCCCTCCAAACCTGATTTGGTTGAATGGTCTTAGTAACATTTCTTGAAAGTGTGGAAAAAAGTTACATGTCTCTACTGGTATGGGCATCTTCCCAAGTCACTTTTGCATTGGCTGAACCATCCAATACAGTTTTAATTTCTGCAAAAGGAATATGATTTGTCATACTTGCTTGCTCATCTAGAGAAAGTTTAGGAAAATGTATTGTTTTCAAAAATTGAGATCTTGAATTGCTTCCAATTTCCTTTTAAAGTGGGTATATTAATTTATAATAGACATGTTCACTGTTTTCATGATATTTTATTTAAAATTCCTTCACTACACTCAAACTAACATAACCTTTCAGATTTTGTTTAGTCTGGGATAGTTTTGAGATACCTGAAAAAACTCTACCTGCTATAGATAAGCGTGTTGCTGCTGTTCATTCCAAATCTAAGGTTTTATTAAGTGTGCATCTTATATTTGAGGGAAAGGTAAAATCTATCCCTGTCTTTAAAGAGATGATAGTGTGATCAGAAAACCTATTTCAAATAATAGAGGAGCTCTTTCTGAATACTCTTTGAGGTGTCAAAAACTTCTAACCTGGTGGCCGTATTCAATTTGGGAGATCTACACATATATTGCTTATCAAGTGGATGATCTACACGCTATAGATTTAATAAGCTGCCATTCACTTTCAAACTGGAAACCACTTCACAGTTAAGCCTGACTGCTCAGTGCCAAGCTACCAGAGGGTGGGCACAGGATAATTTGGATTGTGTGTGACTTACCCTGACTCGAGTGACGGTCCTTGCTCGGACAGGGGGTAACCTGACTGCCAACCAAAGACCCTATTTCTAACAGTGGTGATCAGCGGTGAGGATAGGACTTGTATTTGTGCAGTGACATACAATATCTAAGTATTCACTACCTAACCACAGTTGAAGGTCAACTTGATTTTTTACCTTTTTCTGCAATTTCATTTTTCTGCCTGACATTTTTTAACTAAAATCCTCATTCAACATTTCTCTGGCTGGGTCTCAAGCTAGAGATGAAGATTTTGACTTAGCCATGCTGGAGACATATAGGGGGTCATTCTGACTCCCGCCGGCGGCGGTAACCGCACGCCCGGCGGGAGCCGCCGAATGACCGCACCACGGTCAAATGACCGCGTCGGCCATTATGGCTTTCCCGCTGGGCTGGCGGGCGACCGCCAGAAGGCCGCCCGCCGGCCCAGCGGGAAAGCGCCTTCAACGAGGAAGCCGGCTCCGAATGGAGCCGGCGGAGTTGAAGGCGTGCGACGGGTGCAGTGGCACCCGTCGCGATTTTCAGTGTCTGCTTGGCAGACACTGAAAATCAATGTGGGGCACTGTTAGGGGGTCCCTGCAGTGCCCATGCCACTGGCATGGGCACTGCAGGGGCCCCCAGGGGCCCCACGACACCCGTCACCCCCATCCTGTTCCCGGCGGTGAAAACCGCCAGGAACAGGATGGCGGTAAGGGGGTCGGAATCCCCATGGCGGCGCTGCAAGCAGCGCCGTCGTGGAGGATTCCCTGGGGCAGCGGGAAACCGGCGGGAAACCAGCGGGACACCGCCGGTTTCCCGTTTCTGACCGCGGCTGTACCGCCGCGGTCAGAATGCCCATGGAAGCACCGCCAGCCTGTTGGCGGTGCTTCCGCGGTCATCATACTGTCAAACAGCTAAAGGGGTTCTGCAGGGATATGGGAGTACCTACTCAAAAGGCCTCCAGAAAGGAGGAATTCTACAAGGCGCTTAAGGCCTGGGCAGAAGCCCATTCTGATGAGAATGTTGAGGATGGCCCCTCAGAGGATTTCTTGCCAGTAGTAGGGGGTGTTCCCCCTGGAATTGTGCCTCCTGTTAAACCAGGGAGCAGTGTCTCTGACCGTGGCCTGACCGTGGAGGAAAGGAGGGAGGAGAGAATATTTCAATTACAACTGGCAAAGTTAAACATAAGGCAGAGGAAAGGAAGCTCAAAAAGCGGCAGAGGAGAGGAGGGATGAGGCTGAAGCTGAAGCTGAAAGAGCAGCCAAATAAGCTGAGGCTGCAGCTGAGAGAACCTTGGCTGAAAATAAACTTTTGTTGGTCCATGAACTGAGTCTCAAGGAGCTGGATCTTAAGGCAAAGCAGTCTGAGTCCAGCAGTAATGGTGGCAGCATACCAGCAGTATTGTATACCCAAAACTGTTGTGCTCAGTTATGTGGTGGGAGATGACATTGATAAGTGTCTGGCTGCGTATGAAGTTGCGCTAAGGGCTAATGGGGTTCCTGAAGAGCAGCCTTGTGATGGTATGTACCAGCTGTGGGGAGGGACACACTTGATGGTGTGATGGTATGTACCAGCTGTGGGGAGGGACACACTTCTTACACTGGATCGCAGGGATTAAAATATATATGCACGCATGAAAGCCGCTTTACTTGACAAGTTTGGGCTGACTCATGAGAAATACCATCAGATGTTCAGGGACAGCACCAAACTCTCCACACAAACTCCAGTAGACTGTTTTGATTTCTCTGGTAAGGCACTGAATGGATGGGTGTGGGACAGCCAAGTAGATGATTGCACAGGGTTATTTAATTTAATTCTGAAAGAGCATATGCTCAGTCTTTGTTCTACAGAGTTTCACCAGCACCTGGTTGACAGTAAGCTGACTGATCCTAGAAAGCTTTCTGAGGAGGTGGACTTCTGGACTGGTACCAGAGTGTCCAAAAACGTACCTGGGAGTGAACCCAAGAAGGGTGGTTCCGGTTCCCTAACAGAGTGAGGGGTAGGTTAGAGATGACCCCGACAAGTCCCAGAGTAAGGGGGGAGGAAAGGGTTCCCATGTCCCATCTGAGAATCAGGGTGGTGGTTCTGGTGGGCGGTGGCCCAAAGCATCCCATTCCCAGCCTCACTGCTTTGAGTGTTCCCAGCTAGGGCACAGGAAAGGGGACTCTGTCTGTCCAAGTAAATCACTCCCTGGTGGGACCTCTACAAGGGTGGCCAATGTGGCCTTAGGACAAAGTAGTCCCCAAGGGCAGGTCATAGACCATACCTTCATCTCCTTCAGTTGGGAGGTGGACACAGAGGGTAAGCTGGTGAGCCCTGAGGGGGGGAGTCATCACTTTCACCAGGTGGGAGTGAATGGGGTCCCAGTCACTGCTCTGAGGGACAAAGGGGCTAGTCTTACCATGATGGTGGAGAGACTAGTTTCACCAAAGCAGTACGCCAGCCAGGTGTGTAGGGTGACTCCAGCCATTGGGGAGGATTTCTTCTGCCCCATGGCCTTGGAGTCCCTAGAGTGGGAGGGGAGGTGGCCCAGAGGTGGGTCATAGTTACTCCCAAGCTGCCCTTGTCCCCTGTTCAGCCTCTGGGTACAGACCCTGGGCTGAGTGACCAGTATCAGGGACCCACCCCTGAACTGGGGAGAATGGAAAAGGGGTGCAAGACCCCTGGAGATACTGCCCCCCATTCTGAGGTGCCTCAGGAGCCTCTTGGGAGTCCCAGGCCAGCCCCCCAGCTGGAGGAGAAGCACATCAAAAAGCCCCACTCAGGGTCTCCACTTAGCAGAGGATGGTCTGTGGCCTGGCTCTTGACACTGACAGTTGTCAGTGGCATCTTTTGGTTAGTGTCCTTGTGGATAGAGGTTTCCCTGGGTTGGGGACAGAAGTCATACCCAAGAATGGAACGGGCCGCATCACTTTGTTGGCCCTGGTGGTACTGTCTACCTACTACTGGGATGCATCTGTGAGCAAATAAAAGTTAGGAGCTTCACAGATGGGGTCCTCAGATGAGGAGAAGGGTTCCCCACGGGTCAGTTCATTGGCCCCAGAAAGTATAGACAGAGGAGCCTCACTGAGTTCAGATAGGCGTAGAACTGGAAAGTGCCCCTGCAGTAGCAGGCCATTGTCCATGTTCTATCCCATTAAGCAGGGAAGTCCATCAGAGTGTTGATTAGTCTACCCTAGCTTTAGGCTGGAAGAAGGATATGTTGGAAATGGCCTTTCTGTAGGGTCACCCCCAAACTTTTTGCCTTCCTCCTTCTCTTTTTCTGACCTCATTTTTGCTGGCTTTATGACTCTGCCCAGTTTACCACTGCTAATCAGTGCTAAAGTGTTGGACTGGCTTGTAGTGAGTACCAAGGGGTACTTGCACCTTGCACCAGGCCCAGTTATCCCTTATTAGTGTATAGGGTGTCTAGCAGCTTAGGCTGATAGATAATGGTAGCTTAGCAGAGCAGCTTAGGCTGAACTAGGAGACGTGTGACGCTACTACAGTACCACTTAGTGTCATATGCACAATATCATAAGAAAACACAATACACAGTTATACTAAAAATAAAGGTACTTTATTTTTATGACAATATGCCAAAGTATCTTAGAGTGTACCCTCAGTGAGAGGATAGGAAATATACACAAGATATATATACACAATAGCAAAAATATGCAGTATAGTCTTAGAAAACAGTGCAAACAATGTGTAGTTACAATAGGATGCAATGGGGAAACATAGGGATAGGGGCAACACAAACCATATACTCCAAAAGTGGAATGCGAACCACGAATGGACCCCAAACCTATGTGACCTTGTAGAGGGTCGCTGGGACTATTAGAAAATAGTGAGAGTTAGAAAAATAACCCTCTCCAAGACCCTGAAAAGTGAGTGCAAAGTGCACTAAAGTTCCCCTAAGGACAAAGAAGTCGTGTTAGAGGAATAATGCAGGAAAGACACAAACCAACAATGCAACAACTGTGGATTTCCAATCTAGGGTACCTGTGGAACAAGGGGACCAAGTCCAAAAGTCACAAGCAAGTCGGAGATGGGCAAATGCCCAGGAAATGCCAGCTGCGGGTGCAAAGAAGCTTCTACTGGACAGAAGAAGCTGAGGTTTCTGCAAGAACGAAAAGGGCTAGAGACTTCCCCTTTGGTAGACGGATTCCTCTCGCCGTGGAGAGTCGTGCAGAAGTGTTTTTCCGCCGAAAGAATGCCAACAAGCCTTGCTAGCTGCAAATCGTGCGGTTAGCGTTTTTGGACGCTGCTGAGGCCCAGGAGGGACCAGGAGATCGCAAATTGGACCAGCAGAGAGAGGGGACGTCGAGCAAGACAAGAAGCCCTCTCTGAAGCAGGTAGCACCCGGAGAAGTGCCAGAAACAGGCACTACGAGGATGCGTGAAATGGTGCTCACCCGAAGTCGCACAAAAGAGTCCCACGTCGCCGGAGACCAACTTAGAAAGTCGTGCAATGCAGGTTAGAGTGCCGTGGACCCAGGCTTGGCTGTGCACAAAGGATTTCCGCCGGAAGTGCACAGGGGCCGGAGTAGCTGCAAAAGTCGCGGTTCCCAGCAATGCAGCCCAGCGAGGTGAGGCAAGGACTTACCTCCACCAAACTTGGACTGAAGAGTCACTGGACTGTGGGGGTCACTTGGACAGAGTCGCTGGATTCGAGGGACCTCGCTCGTCGTGCTGAGAGGAGACCCAAGGGACCGGTAATGCAGCTTTTTGGTGCCTGCGGTTGCAGGGGGAAGATTCCGTCGACCCACGGGAGATTTCTTCGGAGCTTCTGGTGCAGAGAGGAGGCAGACTACCCCCACAGCATGCACAAGCAGGAAAACAGTCGAGAAGGCAGCAGGATCAGCGTTACAGAGTTGCAGTAGTCGTCATTGCTGCTATGTTGCAGGTTTGCAGGCTTCCAGCGCGGTCAGCAGTCGATTCCTTGGCAGAAGGTGAAGAGAGAGATGCAGAGGAACTCGGATGAGCTCTTGCATTCGTTATCTAAAGTTTCCCCAGAGACAGAGACCCTAAATAGCCAGAAAAGAGGGTTTGGCTACTTAGTAGAGAGGATAGGCTACTAACACCTGAAAGAGCCTATCAGAAGGAGTCTCTGACATCACCTGGTGGCACTGGCCACTCAGAGCAGTCCAGTGTGCCAGCAGCACCTCTGTTTCCAAGATGGCAGAGGTCTGGAGCACACTGGAGGAGCTCTGGACACCTCCCAGGGGAGGTGCAGGTCAGGGGAGTGGTCACTCCCCTTTCCTTTGTCCAGTTTCGCGCCAGAGCAGGGCTAAGGGGTCCCCTGAACCGGTGTAGACAGGCTTATGCAGAATTGGGCACCTCTGTGCCCAACAAAGCATTTCCAGAGGCTGGGGGAGGCTACTCCTCCCCTGCCTTCACACCATTTTCCAAAGGGAGAGGGTGTCACACCCTCTCTTAGAGGAAGTTCTTTGTTCTGCCATCCTGGGCCAGGCCTGGCTGGACCCCAGGAGGGCAGATGTCTGTCTGAGGGGTTGGCAGCAGCAGCAGCTGCAGTGAAACCCCAGGAAGGGCAGTTTGGCAGTACCAGGGTCTGTGCTACAGACCACTGGGATCATGGGATTGTGCCAACTATGCCAGGATGGCATAGAGGGGGCAATTCCATGATCATAGACATGTTACATGGCCATATTCGGAGTTACCATTGTGAAGCTACATATAGGTAGTGACCTATATGTAGTGCACGCGTGTAATGGTGTCCCCGCACTCACAAAGTTCAGGGAATTGGCTCTGAACAATGTGGGGGCACCTTGGCTAGTGCCAGGGTGCCCACACACTAAGTAACTTTGCACCTAACCTTTACCAGGTAAAGGTTAGACATATAGGTGACTTATAAGTTACTTAAGTGCAGTGTAAAATGGCTGTGAAATAACGTGGACGTTATTTCACTCAGGCTGCAGTGGCAGGCCTGTGTAAGAATTGTCAGAGCTCCCTATGGGTGGCAAAAGAAATGCTGCAGCCCATAGGGATCTCCTGGAACCCCAATACCCTGGGTACCTCAGTACCATATACTAGGGAATTATAAGGGTGTTCCAGTAAGCCAATGTAAATTGGTAAATTGGTCACTAGCCTGTTAGTGACAATTTGTAAAGAGAGAGCATAACCACTGAGGTTCTGGTTAGCAGAGCCTCAGTGAGACAGTTAGGCATCACACAGGGAACACATACCTATAGGTCACAAACTTATGAGCACTGGGGTCCTGACTAGCAGGGTCCCAGTGACACATAACAAACATACTGAAAACATAGGGTTTTGACTATGAGCACTGGGCCCTGGCTGGCAGGATCCCAGTGAGACAGTGAAAACACCCTGACATACACTCACAAACAGGCCTAAAGTGGGGGTAACAAGGCTAGAAAGAGGCTACTTTCTCACAAAGTGCATATGCTCTCTCCTTAAAACATTTTGACATTCGCTCAGTCCAAGTGGCTTATTTAATTTACTTGTAAGTCCCTAATCAAGTGCACTACATGTCCCCAGGGCCTGTAAATTAAATGCTACTAGTGGGCTGCAGCACTGGTTGTGCCACCCACATAAGTAGCCCCCTAACCATGTCTCAGGCTTGCCTCTGCAGTGCCTGTGTGTGCAGTTTCACTGCCACTTCGACTTGGCATTTAAAAGTATCTGAGTGGTAGATCCTGATCTGAAAGGAGTAGCCAGGTCATATTTAGTATGGCCAGAATGGTAATACAAAATTCTGATGACTAGTGAAGTTGGATTTTATATTACGATTTTAGAGATACTACTTTTAGAAAGTGAGCATTTCTCTACACTTAAATCCTTCTGTGCCTTCCAATCCATGCCTGGTTAGGTTTAGTTGACAGCTCCCTTGTGCATTCACTCAGACAAACCCCAAACACAGGATGCTCAGTCACATTCGCATACATCTGCATATTGAATGGGTCTTCCTGGTCTGGGAGGTTGGAGGGCCTGACACTTACATGTCAAAGGACAGTAGTCTGCCCTCACACAAAGGACTGCCAGACCCCCTACTGGGACCCTGGCAGACAGGATGGAACTGAAAGGGGATCTTGTGCACTTCTAAGCCACTCTTTGAAGTCTCCCCCACTTCAAAGGCACATTTGGATATTTAAGCAGGGTCTTTGACCCTACCAACTGAGACACTTCTTGACAAGACACTCTTGTCACAGACACTTCCTGGAGAGGAGAACCTGAACCAGAACCTGCAACCTGCCAAGAATTTCTGCCTTGCTGCCCAAAGGAGGACTCGCTTGACTGCTTGCTGTGAAGGACTGCTGCCTTGCTGTTGCCCTGCTGCCTTGCTGCTCTCTGGCTGTTCTGAGAAGTGCTCTCCAAGGGCTTGGATAGAGCTTGCCTCCTGTTACCTGAAGTCTCAGGACCAAAAAGACCTCATCACTACAAGAAGACCTCCCTGCGCAGCGAAAATCGATGCTCAGCCTGCTGGAAACGCCGCACAGCCTGCACTGCGGTGAAAATGTAACCGCACGCCAAACCGGAACGATGCAGCCCAACTTCTCAACAAGAAGATCGATGCAGCGCCAGCGTTGTGACTGAAAATTTGACGCACGGCCCACTGGTTCGGCGCACAACTGAACCAGAATGACACAGCCTGACTTCCAGAGAGAAATTCTCGCAGAACCTGTTGTGCGGTAGAAGTTTCCACACAATGCCCACCGGATCAATGCAGCCCCTGTGACTTTGTCATGTCAGCGCAGGATTACAACACATCATCCCAGGGCGTCCGAAAACCCCACAACCTGAAGAAGATCCATGAACGAGCACCAGAAATCGATGCACGGCCATCCTTGCATGGATAAAAAAAAACGGCGCATCGCCGTGTCTGACCTGAGAAATCGACGCACACTTTCCTGTTTTCCACGCATCTCCTCCTCTGCAGTACTTTGCAGAGATTTTGAACACAAACCAGGTACTTTTTGCTTGCAAGAGACATTTATTGCTTTTAAGAGACTAAAGACACTTTGTATCATTTTTACAGTGATATTCCAAAATATACTTATTGCATTTAAATCATTTTGACCTGCATTTATCCAGATAAATATTATATATTTGCCGTTATGTGAAGCATCGATTTCAGGGGTCTGGATAGATTTAAAGTCCTCATGTAAAATTATGGAACCCCCTGATCACAATGCTGCATTATATTATATATTTGAATAATGGCATACTTCATTATGCATTGGACTATAATAGCTTACAAAATGTATGTACGTTGGATTTATTTCCATTGTGACCCATAAATATGTTCCTATTATTTTTTCATTATTTTCCTTCACAATGAAATAAATTAGAGTAAATAGCCACCCTCTTTGAGCCCCATTCAAATGAGCAAATAATGCCTGGGATCCACCATGGAATGAACACCTTTGTTGTTTCTTGCCAAAAATCACATTAGGAGCTAAAGACTTAAACCAAACTAGAGCAGCTAAATATATGCATCTAATAATCATACCATTTATATGACAAATAACATCCAATCACCCTATTAGAAAACAAGCAACAGTTTCTAGTCTTAAAAGCTGTCAAAGACTTGCAACTACTCAATTTTCCTCCATGTCACCACTAGTGTCCTTTCCACATCCCTCAACCCACTCTTGCCCTGACAATCCCTCCCCCCATGCAATTGTTCCCAATACTACTTCTTGCAAGAGACTGAGAGCCCCATCACTCCACCATATTTCACAGTGAAAGTCATTTCTAGGAATATGACATAGAAACCTAGCCAAATATAAAGGCTAATTTGCCAACTGAGCTATAGATCTATGGAAGCTAATAAACTCAATCATAGAAGGATTACCCCTTTCCCGGTTAATGTCATTAGACTTAATCATTTGTAATCCCCATATTACGACATAGTGTGGCTTCACCAGCCATTATACATGAAAAGATTAAATACATAGGGAATTACTCTCCTTCTCCCCCACTCTGTGCCAAACCCACAGGATCAAACCTTTAGTTTTCTAAAGTAAATAAAGAGACAAAAATCTTGAAATCCTTGTAGATCTAGACAGATTCTGTGGCGTACTTAAATTTCTTCTATGTGGTATATACAGGGCAAAAACAGTACGCACACTATTTATTCACATTTTAGACACTACCATGTTAAAACTGCTAACTTTATAGTTGTCTCAGTTCAATTAGTTTCTTGCATGTCATTTTTAGACTTCCTTTAATAAGTCTTGTGCAAGAGGGACGGAAGGAAAGAATCCGAAACTGGCCCTTCTAAAGAACTTTCAGTTTGGACTGTTGGTGAAGCATAACATGCTCCCCAGTATCTTTGAATGCATGAAGCAGATCAGTGCTTAATTTGTGCATTTTGTTTCCAGTGCTGAGCACCATCACTTATTTTTGAGGGCCGGCACTTATTTTTCTGCCTCAAGCATTTACTGCAGTCAAAAGGCACATTTGGGAAAGACAAAGGAAGAGAAAAATGAAAAAGCGTCACAAAGGTAGAAAGCAAAAAGCTGCTAGAGTGAGCTGAAGGGGTAGGGACTGGCTTTAAATGGATTGAAGAGGCCCAAGATGGCTTCAGGATTAGGCTGTCTCAGCATTCTGTGTTCGCACATTTAATTGCAGCAGCTGCATATTTAAGAGGAGAGCTTTGTGCACCAGCACGTTTTTATTTACTAATTAAGCACTTAAGCATATTTCTATACACTCTCCTCCATCAAGCCAAAATCAGTATAGTATCAGAGTATTGTTGGACACAGACATGACCCAATGTGCTAAAAGAGTTTTGCTGAATGTCTTCAGGGAAGATTGTCTCCTGATAAGTTGACTAAGATGGTGAGAGGAAACAGTTTGGTATTACTTGTATGCCTCAGGATTCTATGGGCCCTCATAATTGATAGATCAGAGGAACAGTTTGCTAAAATTGATTTTTTTACACCAATACCCCAGTGAGCAGGCTGGCCAAAGTCCCCTTTTTCTCTAAAGAAATCTAAAATACAGGGAACAGCGAATCTTTTGCAACACATTTTAATGTGAAATGTAAAGGATTGCCGCTCATGAGAGATTTACATTTCTGCACCGACCTGCATGTGGATGTCTCTTCAGTGATCCTGTGCCTACATTAAAATTGTGGATGTACAGGGAGAGGAGTCCCCTTAACCCTTCCTGACAACTATCTCCCTCCAAACATTTTTACTATCATCCCTGCACCTACCTTTCCAGAATGTTTCAGATTGAGTCATCCCGAAACTCACCACATCCAACTCCAAGGAAGTAAGATGGCTCCCATAAAGCCAGCATGCAGCAAAGACTACAGGAGATTAGTCACTGACCGAGGATGCAAACAGTCTGCAATAGTTGCTTCAAGGCATCCCACGCCTGTGGGACAGAGCAAACTCAGGGTAACAGCTCCTGTGCAGAGCAATTGCTAGTGTAAGCAGCTAGAACAAGTCAAGTAATCCAAAATAGAAAGAGGGAATGTTAGAGGACAGATGAGCAAGAAAATAGGTCTCCCCTCTGTGCTGGAAGATAATTGTCCCACCCATTAAAAAAGGATTCATTATATGAAGATGCAATTAGAATGACTGTCAAAGCCAATTTGATGAATATGATTAGAGAAATCATTGTAATGTTAAAATCTTAACGGTGTTAGAGGAATAAGAAGGCTAAGATATCAATCCTTTTTTCTAAGACTCTTCAATAGACACTGGAGACCCAACAGTGATTGACTGAGTGCAAAGAACATTTAGGGGGTCATTATGAACACGGCGGTTAACAGTGCCGTGTTCATGCTGGCTGTCTTTCAATCGACCTCCAGCCCCCCTGGAACCCCACCTGGGCAGGGACATTGCCGCCTTCAATGCCTCTGTGCCGGTCGTGCAGCTGCACCCGTCGCACAGATCACTGCCCGACCTGCACGATGGGGCACTGTACAGGGGCCCCTGCACTGCCCATGCCCAGGGGGACCCCGGTGCACTCCTTCTACCAGCCTATCCCTGGCGGGGAAACCTGCAAGGGAAAGGTTGGAGGAATTAGGATCATTATCCGAGGGGCAACAGCGCTGCATGGCAGCCCAGACCGCCTAGTTCATAATGAGTGCCTAAATCCTTGTTTGGTCCACCAGATGTTATCAAGGCTATTTCTGAGATGCTCTCTGCTCTTCGGTCATTCAACTGCCAACAAGATGCCAGAATGTACAAGGGAGAGACAGAAGAGGGCCTGATTTAGATCAAGGTTGTAACTTACCGTCGTTTTTCCATCTGAAAACCAGTCTGCCGCCATGATGGTCCACCTGCCCTAATTAGATATTTGCGGTAGCATAGATTAAAGACTACCGATGGTCCACCATCACTGCGAAGAATCGCCACCTTCATCTACATTATGCTAAAGCGGCTGGTGGCAGGACTGCAGCACCTTGTTGTGCTGAGCACATCATGATATGCATTCAGGCCGACGCAACTGGGGTAGCTAAACCTCCACATCCAAGTTGTTGGATTGGGAAGGCTAAAGGGATGAAACTCACCTTTTTAAGCTTTCCACATTTCCTGCCACCATGAACCTGGTCATACCAGTCCGGCCAATGCTGCTGCTCCTGGATCATGATGGAAATGTACCCCATCATCACTGAGACTGAAGGTACTATATAGTCGTACCTGTTACCCTCAGAATTGTTGCTTTACAGTAGCACTGACTCATGCATGTGTAAATATTTTTGGCAAACAACATCATAATGATGCACAATGCTTATATGTGTAATGTTGTACTTAGAAAATGCATCAGAACAGCCCTTAAGCTAAAAGTAGCACCCACTAATCTGGTATGCACTGCCTTCATGACAATATACACCTACACAAAAAGTCACAGCAATCACAAAGAGGAATGTGTCCCCATAGGTGTGTGCAATAATTCCCCAATAAAATCAAAAGCATTAACTGATGCAGTATACCCAATAGGAACTAAACAAACTTGTGATAAGGTAGCAATTCTACTACAATCTGCTACAAGTGGCTGTACATGTAATGTACTGTAATGTGTTTGTGTCGTGGTGGGTGTGGTGGCTGTGAGCATGCTTGTGATTATTGTGGGATTGAGGTATGTGATGTCTGCATGTGTGCAAATGTTTGAGTGTCCTTGGGACTGGGCTGGGTGGAGGGATTTGGGATTGGGTAGGGGTGGGAGTTGGGGAATGAGGTTAAGGTGGGTGGGTGGTAGGCTGCAATCAAAGAGGATGCCAGACCCTTGAATGTAGGCCAGACAGGGCACTGTGAATGCCATCTAGGTGTTCCAGCATCTAGGTTTTCTGGCCAGCCAGCCCTTCAAAGGCATTCAGTAATGTGGTCTGGCTTATAGAGTTTGTCCTTAAAAGATCAACAGCCTGCTGATTGAGCACAGCCTGGGATACTGGGGCAGAGGGAGGAGCCTGGAGCAAAGGTGACGCTACCCCTTTCAGGGGAGCAACTACGGCCAACTGGGGGGGAGCAATAGGAAGGGTGGGATAAAAACATGGGTGATGGGCAACAATGGAGGTGTAACAGTCGCTCCAGGGTCCGCCACCACTAGGCACTAGTCTTCACTGGAAGTCTCTGAAGAAGATGTGGAGTCAATTGTGGTCTTCATGCCAGTCCCCTCACACTCCGTGCCACTGGCTTCCTCAGTGTCCGTGGTGTCCACACCGAAGCCACAGTGGCCAGATTCCTCCCCGCCTACATGGCCACTGTCACCTTCGCCTTTCCCAGATGATGCTGAAAAGACAGATACAACAGTTTGAGGGTATCTGTGCAAATACAATTGGACACAAACTTTGATCACACTACATTTGAGCAAAGTCTAGAAATTCCCCATGGTAGCTTCTATATCATGTATGCCTTTGTCTCTTATACACTTGTAGTCCCTTTCATGACCAAGGGCTTCAACAGCAGGAGTAAACTCATAGGCCATGAGACATTGCTAACCCACTACAGTACAGAGCTAAAGTCTATTCACATTTCCAAAAGAGCCATTTGTTGGGCTTGAAATTGACTTCTCAAGATGGGATACCAAAACATCTATGTGTAGCAACCTTCCATCTGCCAATGTCGCTTTAAGCCTCATATTTGCCACCACCATTGATTTATAATCTGGATAGATCTAAGGATACCAAAATGTTGTTTGGGGGGTGAGTAACTATCTAACCAATGTGGACACATTACTATCTTTTGCAATCAATACAGTTTGGCATACAATTTCACTTTCTTTCACACACACTGCCTTACATACACATTTGTGGAGGATGAAGGTTTCATGCCAAACTGCTACTGTCCACATGAACTGAATAGAAACTTACTGTACAAACAGATTTCAAAAATATTCCAAACTAGGAATGATGCCACTGTACATATGTTTCCGGTCCTTTTGGAGCAGATGCTCATTGTCATTGTGTCATAGCGCCAACTTACCATTGTCAAGTCTGATACATCAACTACATTCTAAGTGCACAGTTTGCCATGTCACCATTAACAGGGTCCACTGGCCTACTCAATTCTGTAATTTGTCCCTCATGACATAGAAAAAATGCAGGTACCCCTTTGTTCGCATGCTGCCATGTATCTGCTCAAAAACGTACTTTGCTTGTGATGAGGAATCTAGTAGCAACCTTCAGCACAAAGAAATGCACCAGACACAGCATCAGACACTGTCTGATTAACTTATCCCTCCAGAAATCCTCATGTGTGCTGGATGTGAGTCAACCATCATGTTGATGTGACACAACATTGCTGGAAATTAAAAAGATTAAACAACAAAAATATATCTACAGACAATAACTTATCCCCTTGATGCTTCTGTTGGGCCCTCAACTGCCCATCAAGCTTTGGGTAGGCCACCACAAGGAGCGGGCCATTAGGGGTGTCAGGGTGCGGGACACCTACTTGGATCATTGGGAGGACTGCCTGAACTGGCAATCTGAGGACCTGAACATTGATCATTCTTTCCACCTTTTCCGACAATGCAAGCTCTGCCGCTTATGGATTCCCCTGGGTCTGCACCTTCTTTGCGATGGCCTTCCATATTTCCCACTTTTGATGGGCATTGACCTGTATGGATAACAGAAAAGAACAAGATAAGAGGTTTTGCATGCTATGGTTTGTCTGTAGTGCTGTGAGTCAATTTTCTAGCTTCACTCACATTCATTCACCAAACAGTAACTCCATCTTTTCCTAGAGCATTTAGAGGTTCCTAGGAAATATTGATTTGCAGTGTTCGTTTGAGCACCTTCAACACTGTTTATCTCCTCATGTTATCAGTTCAGGCCCAAACCATCAACTAGGCCAGGGCTATGAAACAGGTCGTTTTGTGAGACCCACTCCGGATTACTCACAATCATTGTGAGCCACTAAAGGATAAACAATATGTACATTCTTTGCACATAACTCCATGCACAGCTACATTGTCTTCAGGCCTAGACTCCTGATGTGGTTTGCATCGCATACAGTGACTGAGAGCAGTGTGTACGGGCAGCTATGTGTCACCATGAGCAGGGATTTGGTGGATTTATCAAGTGTGTCTGGAAATAGAACATACTTGTGTGGATGATTGAGAGCCTGTGGCACTTGAACTAACAGCACAGAAAACATGTTTCCCTATATGTGGCACCATGACATATATGAAATCACACAGAGAATCTATTTCACATTATGGACTGCAACCCCACTTAACAGGACAGCATCAGGTAACTCCACTACTTTAAAACATTTTCTGCCACTTAACATCACTATCATTTTGATATTGGCTGTATGTTGTCTGCCATTTTAGGGTGTGTGAATTTTTCAATTGTTAGTGCATCACCAGCACTCAAAATGGAGGCTTGTGTATTTATAAATGTCAGATACGAACAACACTGTTCTTGGCAAGATATAACACATTGAAATGTGAACCATGATTGTGTTTGACATCAATAGTGTTGTGGGGAAGTAATACCTCCGTAGACGGTATTTTTAAAAAACCTATGTGTAAATAATATATTTCAAATGTATTATTTGCACATAATTAAAAAAGAAAATGAAAAAAAATAGTTTTGAAGTTCCAAACATTTGATAACACTGTGTGTACACATATTACACAATGACATTCCTAATGTTACCAAGACTTAAGATATGTGTTGATCTTCAAAGTATGATGTGAACGTTTAACCTGAAATTTTATTTTCCATACATGCAGACTTTTGAACCCAACATGGATAGGAGATGATGGCTTCAAGTGTTCCGACTCTTTCCAGGCCTTGCCACCATGGAGTAAAGGGATGCAATAAAATAATTTGGCTAATTAGGTAAACTATACTGGATTTATGTCAGCAGTTGAAGCCTGATCTCCTGCCTCACAATAGGAATACAACAGCAATAATACCAATAGTAAAACTCATGGCACTATTTCCTTTTGTGGCCACCGGCTCTTTTCAATACACTGTGGTAGCATCTGGGGGCATGTCTCAACCAACTTTCAGTGGTGTGATACAAGATGTCCTTGCTTCCTTGATGAAACACATCAACAGCTACACCCAGTTCCAACGACCACAAGATTTGGCCACCGTGAGGGGAGAATTTTATGCTTTGAGTGGACTACCACATGTGTTTGGAGAAATTGAGGCCACGCATGTTGCCTTGGTGGCACCACACGTGAGTGAACAGGTCTACCGCAATCAGAGTAACTTCCATTCCATCAGTGTGGAAGTTGTCTACTTACCGGATTTATACATCTCAAGTGTGTCTGCTCACTTTCCTGGGTTAAAATTGATTCATTTGTACTACGGAACAGCACCATACCCCAGCAGATGTTACAACTTGGACCGGAGAGAGCCTGGCTTGTTTGTAAGTACAATATGACTAAAAGATCATTTCTTAAATCCAAATTTAGGAAGGTGTAAAGGCTTGATATGTTAAATAATTTATTGATATGTAGCTTCCATGTAGGAGACTCAGCTTATCCTAACAGACCATGATTGTTAGCTCCGTTGAGGAAACTAGGAACACAAGGGGAAGTCCGTTTCAATAGTCCCATGGAAGAACATGGAGGCCAGTGGATCGGGGTTTCGGTCTCCTGAAAGCCAGAATTATGCTCTGGTGTACTCGTCCTCTGCTCACCCAATAATGTGTGCCAAATCACGGTTGCCTGCTGCATGCTCCACAACATCGCCCCGTGATGAAACATCCCAAAAATCGCAGAAGAGGGAGACCATCAAGAATGTTGAAATTTCCAATGAAGAAAAAGCTGACAAACGTCAAGATGTGATTGACTACTTCTTCACCTGAGTCTAACTGTACCTTTACCTTTACCTTTACATATTGTAACCTCCAATGACAGAACAACTTGTGACATAGGGAACATATCAGTTTGCAATGGTAATTTGGTAGTAATGGTCAATTCAGGAAATTCAAAGGCAAGGATGTTAGTGAATCAGCGTTTCCCTATACTGACTACTGTGATTATTGACATAGATTTCCTGTGCTTGTGATAAGTATGTGTGTACTCCAAACTTGTCATTTGTGTCAAATGTATTATATGAAATCATGATTTATCCCTTATTGTTCTTCCTTATTTGCAGTGATATGTTGCCGTTGGAAAGTACAAAGTGAACATGTGCTGATCGTGGGACAGAAATCCACTTGCCATGAACAGATCTTGTACAGGGACAACTTGTACTCGGATAGAATGGAATTTCAGGAGACTGTATCAGACCTGTTCTCTGTGTGATGGTACTATCAACACAGATTGTGCCACTTTCCGTGCTTAAAGCACATGTGTATGTCAAGCTATAGCTTACTGTTCTCCCTTTGCACTGGCTAAAGTTCAATTTGTGTTCAGTGGAGGTAGCTGTTGATTTGTTTCCTCGTGGTTGATAGAACTTGTTTTAGCACACCACTGAATAGTTGTTGTATCATTGCACTAGATACTGTCACAGTGTCCTATAATGGTCAAATGTCATCACATTTTCTTAGTGCCATGATGTAGACTATTGGTGTTGTTGATGTCTTCCTATTGTGAAGGCAGAATGGATGGCTCCAAGTACGGTCATGCATCAATGATAATTTGCCTATTTGTTTTGATCCCATACAATAGTCCCTTTCTTTGTGCCAATTCATGGAGCGCCCAACCATGAATGGCACAGACTGTGGTTCTGCATAGATTGTGAAACTGAGCTCTGATTTCTTCAAGGACTTGCTACCTATATATGTATGTTCCCAATACATGATCATTTTTTTTTTTATGAAATGGGTAACATATTACCTCTTTGTCATTTCTAATTTTCATTTGCAAATAAATGCTCAAAAGATTTGACAACATGATGGTGGAAGATAGACATGACAAATAAAATGCCAACAAGAGTCTTGTAGTTTGTGGCCATATCATTTATTTGCATGACACAAAAGAACAGAGAGTTGAATCAAAAAATGTGAAAATGAACAAAACAATTCTATCTTGGTGGATGAAAGTATGGTCGTAGAGTCAAAAACAATGTGTAGTCCAACATACAAAATACAACTGTCCTCAGAAAAAGTAAATGTGTCCCGAAATAGTACACAGAGTGAATGGTAGGCACAGCCTGGAGGAAATTAGGATCTGCGTCTTTTGGAGGTGGGTGATGGTGGTATAGCCATCTCTACTGGTAGTCCAAATGACCATCCTCTCTGGGGAGGAGGAAGAGGTACAGGTGCAGGTTCTGGGGTGGGAGTTGCAGCCTCCTTATGTGGCAGGGCCACTGTGCCTGTGAATGTAAGTGGTGTACCTGGGCCAAATGTAGAGGGAACACAGACAGTGACAGATGGAATGGGAAAAGTCCTACTCATGTAGTGGTAGATGTCATAAAGCACCCTTGTCAGAGAGGTCATATTTTCATTGTGGTTTTGTATTTCAAACATGAGCTCCCTCTGCACCTCTTTGATACCCCAGAGTTCAGTTACAACCTAGCACATCATGTCTTGGGACTCTTGTACCGCTTCTAAGAATTTGTCAATGGTGGTCAGGCTACAAAACCTTAAAATCAAAGTGGTTCAACTTAGAACTGAAACTGTCATTGATCATCATATGGACAGTTGTAAGTAAATTGTGTGTGGCTACTACTTATATTCAGCATGCCACATCACATTGTTGGAAATGTTGGATTCAAGAGACTATGAATTATGTGAGCATTTACATCACTTCAATATAGCTAAGAGAATGTATCAACATGCTTGAGATACATAACAAGTGACATTTTGATCCATAGCATGACATGGTGACTGGCAAATGCACAGGTGTTTTAGATGTGTGCAAATATGGAAGTAAAGGAAGATGGAGCCGTATTACATTGCACTATTGTTTTGCAGAACCAAAACCAGGGCAGCATGGTAGTTTTAGTCATCTGTTGACACCATTGACAATAATTGTGTTAATGAGTTACACATGTCTGTTTCAATTACAGTAGTGCAGATGAATACACATTTATAACATGCACACACATGTGGGTATGATGTAATAGATGCAAATACCACTTTCAAACACTAAACCTTCCTGTGCACATGGATGGAGTTGTGGACCTGTTTTTGGGAGATAAACATTGATCAAGCAAGGGGCTAAGCAGATGCAAGGGATAATCCATGGGGGACAACACACAATCTGACTATACATATTGCACATTGTTAAAGAGAGAGATACAACCATGATGCTAATAATCGTTATGAAACAAGATATTTTGTGGAGTCAAGTTTAGTTATATCTGTTTTGCTAAAGTTGTTGAACCATTCTAAAAGTCTAACTTAAACATTTGTGTTTGTTGAGACATTGGAAAGTGCAACTTACCAGATGCCACTCCACCAGGGAGTCCAGTCAAGCCCAGTCAAGCTTTCAGGATGTAGGATCCATAAGACCTACTCCTCCCAGGGAAAGAGTTGTAATGGGTGGGCCGGGAGATCCACTACCAGTCCTCTGGACCTCCAGGTGATACTTGGAGGCCAGTGAAAGGACTCTCCCCTGCAGGATGTTCCTCCCCTTCCTAATCTCCTCCTGTTTGCACATATTGTTAGATTCAGCATTCACTCTGCCAACCATTCTGGACCACATTTGTCTTTTCTGAGATATGGTGTATTTTTTACTCATGCTCAAAACAATTGAGGCTCTACTCTGATTTCATCCACCTTGACAGACAGCTCTCCCTCTATGAAATGTGGATTTTTCCTCCTTGGTGAAGTGAATAATTATGATAAAATCTTGTGCCCAAAAAGATGATGAATAATCCACAAAAATAAAATTAATAAAAAACACAGAGGGAGAGAAGCACAGAGAAAAAACCTGGCTTCTGTGTGACAGTTCCTGCATCCAAATGGTCTACTGCAGTGTGATGACAAAGGATTGTGGTCTGAAATGTAGTGTATTTTATAGTGTATTTTGCAGGTACTCAC
This sequence comes from Pleurodeles waltl, assembly GCF_031143425.1. NCBI lineage: Eukaryota > Metazoa > Chordata > Amphibia > Caudata > Salamandridae > Pleurodeles > Pleurodeles waltl. The sequence continues at coordinate 802,704,331 of NC_090446.1, forward strand.
AATTGTCCAAAGACAACAGGTGTGGGATACTACAGTCCAACTAATGGCCACAGCCATAGTGCTATACTGAATTGGTCCTGCAACAGACTCCAGCCCTCATGGACATGAATACCATCCACTCTGGGACACCCTTGCACCTATGTCCCCACCCCATCTTAAATCAAGCTAGCACCACCATCGCACCCACACCATCAACCGCTCTATAGAGACCGCCACCTTCACGGACACCTGGAGACATGTGAAGATAAACTCCCTACTGAAGAAGTCCTCCATAGACCCAACGGAACAGAAAAACTACAGACCTATCTCACTGCTCCCTTTTCTAGCCAAGGTAATTGAAAAGTGATCAAAGCACAGCTCACCAACTTCATCGAGACCAACCACATCCTCTACCCCTCCCAATCCAGATTCAGAAGCAACCACAGCACCGAAATTGCACTCCTAGCTACCACGGATGACATCCGCACTCTACTGGACCACAGCGAAACAGCAGCCGTCATCCCTCTCAACGTCTCCTCTGCCTTTGACACCACCTCCCACACCACGTTGTGCACCAGACTACACCACGCTGGAATCTGTGGCAAAGCCCTGGAGTGGATCAGCTCTGTCCTTAATGGCCGAACCCAGAGAGCCATGCTCTCAACTTTTACTTCAAAGCCAATGTAAACCAGATGCAGAGTTCCCCAGGGCTCCTCCCTGAGCCCCACCCTCATCAATGTCTACATGACCCCATTTGCCAACCTTTCAGACACCACGGACTCAACATCATCTCCTATGCTGATGACACACAGCTCATTCTCTTCCTCAACTACGAATTATCAACAACTAAAAAGAACTTACACAATGGAATGAAGGAAGTCGCCGACTGAATGAGAGGCAACTGCCTCAAGCTCAACTCGGACAAGATGGAGATTCTTATCCTAGGTACCACCACTGCAGCCTGGGACGACCCCTGGTGGTCCAGTGCCCTAGCAACTACCCCATCTCCTACTGACCATGCACACAACCTAGGTATCATTCTCGGCTTGTCACTGTCCATGACCCACCAAGTCAACGCTATCTCATCTTCATGAATTCACACTCTCCGCCGGTTATGGAAGATCTTTAAGTGGATAACCATTGACCTAAGGACAGTCACCCAGGCGCTCGACAGCAGTAAACTTGACTATTGCAATGCACTCTATGCTGGAATCAACAAGAAACTCCAAACTGGACTCCACCCTACAGGGAACTCCTCTCTGCTCATCTGGCCCTTGCCACCACTCCCAGGATCCGGAAGAACACGGCTGGAGGAAGATCCTTCTCCTACCTCATAGCGCAGACCTGAAACATGATGCCCCCCCACCTCAGGCAGTCGCCCTCCCTGGCTCTGTTCAGGAAGGACTTCAAGACTTGGCTCTTTGACTGACCTGTGTCCACCAGATAGCGCCTTGAGACCCCCAGGTGATAGTCGCACTTTATAAATGCTGATTGATTGACTAATTAACTGATTGATGAGCCCGCTGCTGAAACACTTCCAGCACAACTGTGATCTAATTAGGTTCTGTGGGATCCCAACATCAAGATGGCAATGGAGGGCCTACTCATCAGAATTGGATTCCTCTTCATAGACTGCAGGATGCAGCTTGTGCGATGGAGAGGATACTTAAAGAGTTGGAGTGTGAGGTCCATTATTTATATCCAGTTGTGCCTTTGAAGTGGAGAGAAGCCTCTAGAGACATGCCATTGAAGTGCACAGGTTTCCTGCCTTCCTGGTCTTGGCTCCAGACTCACTGAAAGGGATTTATCCCTCTGAATGGAAGAAGGACATAGCCTATTCAAGTGAAAGTGGGGCTGGACCCAGCTCCTCTCTCTCATCCTACCAGCAATGTCCTTCCCAGTCACATCTAAGCTCCCCATTGCGTGTTATCTTTATAAGAGGAATACAAAAAGCCTGTCAGTTATATCCAGTCATGTGACCCAGAGACAGACAGCAGGCACCAGATAGCTAATGAAGGCTAAAGCCAAATCTAAAAGTGGCATTTTCAAAATTGTTGTCTAAAATCCAACATCACCACATTATCTGATTTCCCATTACAGTTCCAAAGATGCCAAAATGAACCGGGTACCAGTTCAGATTTAAAAACTATGCTTATTAAGTGTCATAAAGTAACTTGAATGCTATCCTATGGAAGAGGTAGGCCTTGCAGTAGTAAAAATGAATTCAAGAGTTTTTCAGTTCCATGACTTGTACATGTTTCAAGTACATTTTCTGCTTTTAGATGCATCGCACTCTGTCCCCTGAAGTGTCCACAGGCTCAAGGAACAGAGTCACTTAGGCATGACGTATTTGTATTCAAAAGGACGGTTTCAAAGGTTGAAATGGCAGTTTAAAACAAAACTGTACACACACACTTGGGCAACATAAGGCCTTAGACATTTTTAAAGGGCTACTTAAGTGGGTGGCACAACCAGTGATACATGCTCACTAGTAGCATTTAATTTACAAGCCATGATCACATGTAGTACCTCCTTAATAGGGACTAGCAAGTAAATCAAATCTGTCAGTTGTGTTTGTCAATTTATCCTTGTTTAAAGGTGAGAGCACAAGCACTTTAGCACTGGTTAGCAGTGATAAAATGCACAGAAACCTAAAAGCAAACAAAAACAGGTTCAGAAAAGAGGAAAGTGAAGGCAAAATGTTTGAGGATGACCCTGTCCAACAAACATCATCATGAAAAGAATTTGAATAAAGCACAAGACCCCCGCAAATTACAAACATTCAAAAACGTCATCAAATATCACCACCAGCTCATTAGGGCCACCAAAAAACTCACCCTGCAACAACGCATCAATAAAAACGCCCACAACAGCAAGGAACTTTTCACCGTCATCAAAGAGTTCACCAACCCCAACTCCAACACCTCGGACATCCCCTGTTGCGATAACCTCACCTCCTACTACCACTGCAAGATAGCAGACATTTATGACAGCTTCACCACCCAGGGCCCCCCCACGACTCTCACCACCAGCCTGTCCCCCGAAGCGTCTCCATGCGCCCACCCTCCTCCACTGGAACAATATCACTGACAATGAGACCTGAAACATCATGGCAACCATCCACTCAGGAGCACCCCCCAACCCCTGCCCTCACCATAGCTTCAACAAAGCCAGCAACATCATTTCACCCAAACTACGGCATACCATCAAACACTCCTTCGAAACTGCCACCTTCCCAGAGAGTTGGAAACACGCCGAGATCAAACCTCTTCTGAAGAAACGCACCGCCGACCCGACAGACCTCAAAAACTACTGACCCATCTCCCTGCTCCCCCTTTCCGGCCAAAGTCATAGAGAAAGCAGTCAACAAACAACTTACCACCTTCCTGGAAGCCAACAACATCCTGGACCCCACTCAGTCAGGATTCAGAAGCAACCATAGCACCGACACCACCCTCCTCGCCGCCACAGACAACATCCGCACCCTCCTCGACTTAGACGAGATCGTTGACCTCATCCTCCTTTCTGCCGCCTTTGACACTAGACATGCTATGCATCAGTCTCCATTAAGCTGTCATCCGAGACTCGGCTCTGCAATGGTTCTCCTTGTTCCTCAATGGCAGAACAAAGAAGGTCGTCACCAAGATCAGCTGCGGCGGCTAAGTCCCACCCTCCTCAACCTTTACATGATCCCGCTGGCCATCATCATCAGAAGCCGCACACTCAACATTGTCTCCTACGCCAAGGAAACCCAACTAATAGTCTCCTACACCAACAACCCAACCACTGCCAAGAACAAGCTCCACAAAGGAGTGAAAGCAGGTGTCGCCTGGATGAAAGACAGTTGCCTCAAACTGAATTCGGACAAAACAAAAGTCCTCATCCTCGGCTCCACACCCTCCACCTGGAACAATCCTGGTGGCCCTCCGCCATCGGAAACGCCCCCACCCTCAACAACCTCGCCTGCAACCTCGGCGTCATCTTAGACTCATCTCTCTCAATGGACCAACAGGTGAGCATCGTCTCATTGGGTTGCCTCCACACCCTGCTCATGCTTTGAAAAATGTACAAGTGGATCCCTACCGCAGCAAGAAGGACAGTCACCCAGGCCCTCATCAACAGCCACCTCAACTACGGCAATGCACTCTATGCCGAACCACGCCAAGACCCCAAAAAGACTACAACGCATCCAGAACTCCTCTGCCCGTCTCATCAAGAAAGCCCCACGACACAGCCACATCTCTGTCCTTCTGAGAGACCTACACTGGCTGCCTACCGACAAGAGAATCATCTTCAAGCTCCTGACCCATGCCTACAAGGCCTTACACGACGCTGGACCAGCCTTCCTCAACCACAGACTCTACTTCTACACTCCCGCCAGACAACTCTGCTCTGCTGACCAGGCCCATGCCAACGTCCCCCGCATCTGGAAAACCAAAGCTGGAGGAAGATCCTTCTCCCACATCACCTCCAAGACCTGGAACACCCTCCCCATCCACCTCAGGCAATCCCCCACCCTGTCACAGTTCAGGAAGGGCCTCAAGACCTGGCTTTTCGACTGGTACTCAGCAGCCCTCCCACCCTCCCCCAGCGCCTTGAGGCCCTCATGGGTGACTGCTGAGCTTTACAAATCCCTGATTGATTGATTGATTGAATAACTACCAAACCCAATTTTACAGGCACGAAAAACTGGCAATCAAAATCATTTTAGGCCTTAAAAGTCACAGCAGCTAGGCTACCCTGGGGGGTTGGTGAGGAAGGCTGATAAAAGGGCTTGGTTCTGTCATCGTGAGTTCTTACTTGAACCTAAAAGTTGCACTGATAATGATAGTAACAGGATGATATGTGTTACCACTTTCTGTACAAGAAGCACGGAAATTAAAAAGATTATTAATCATCATTGGATTCTAATTGCAGATGAACTTGAAGTCAATGATCCCCCTATGTATGCTTTTAAAAGGGCTAAGAATATCCAAGATTGGGTGGAGAGCTCATTTTTGACAGAAGCAATCGGACCATCATTAACTATGATGTTGAATTTACCAGAGATTGTTGGACATTTTAAATGTGGGTCATGTAAGGTGTGTGTACAATGCATATAAATGAAAATATTCAAATATAAACATCTGTCTGTAACATTGAAGGAACACATAAATTACAATAGCTACAATGTGATTTATGTGATTAAATGTCCATGTGATCTGTTATATGTTGGACGAACAAAACAGAAAGTGAATGTGCGGAGTATGCAACATTGTAGTCGAATTCAATGTAAAACCCAAGGGGCTCCTTTTGTTGATCATTTTACCACATTGAATTTTTCAGTTTAATCATTTAGGTGGTTTGTATTCGAAAAAATTAAGGTGAATAGGCGAGGTGGGAATCTATCTGACAACCTTAACCTAAGGGAATACAAAGGGATCCATGATTTGGATTCGGTTTCACATGGCCTAAATGAATATGCGGACATAGCAAGACAAACAGCTAGTTTAACGACTGGTTAAAACACATGATGTGAAATATTCGGTTTGAGAAGACCCCCGATAGGTTGCTGTGGCTCCCAAAAATCTTTATCTGAGTATGATCTATATTTCTTCATTGGAAAGAGCTCGTAGATTAGGAAAGTGTGCTTCGTACTGGTATGCAGATTATAAACAATTTGACAGATTATGATCTTTCCAATATAGAGTGTTTCTACTGATTGAATTATTTGTTTAGATATATGGATGTATTTTCATATTTTCTATACAAGGGATGATTGAGGATGACATGAGTATAATTTATAGAGGTGTCTATGAATTTGAAAGGTGATGACGAAGAAAAAGAAGGACCAACATATATTCATATATCATGTAATCAAAAATGGTGTAATGTAGTGTGATTTTAGTAAAGAAAATAATGTACGAGGGAAATTGTGCCCTCGGAGTAGTTAGCCATTATCATAAACGAGCTTAATTAATCATGTAGAATTGAAAATTGTAGTAATCCGTCATAATTGCAAATGTGTGCTATGATTTTCTTGTTGAAACTGTTTTATGCTTAGCTTAAATTTAGTAGAGGCTTTGGCCTAGTCGCTTGGCCTCCAATTCAACTGCGTGGGTTTTACTTTTAAAAGAACATTATTCTGTATTTTTCCAGTAGAGATGACTAATACACTTATCTCCAAGGTTTCGTGCTAAGCCGGTTTTTATCCCCTTTGATACAACGTCAGTTTCAGCAGATGCGGAAAATAAAGTACTGATACCAAAATAATTGTCAAACTTTGTTGCAACTTGTGTTCCAAGGCTCCAAGGACAATGTATGCATAAATGAGTACTAGGAGAAATACACTATTGGTCAAATTGAAGCCACCCTATGAACCCTCCAATGGAAGACCCTGCTGAATTTGGAATGTTTCTTACTTAAACCCACCGGACAAAGAGAAGTCAGCCAATTTTTCCTTGATGCCATCTTTGAAGCCAAATGTCAGACGCCATCTTGGACGACATCTTGATGCCCTTTTCTCTATCCCAGAGAAAGAGACTTTGAGAATTCTCACCCTAGAGACTTTGGGGGTCATTCTGACCCTGGCGGCCGGTGACCGCCAGGGTCACCGACCACGGGAGCACCGCCAACAGGCTGGCGGTGCTCCCTCGAGCATTCTGACCGCGGCGGTTCAGCCGCGGTCAGAAGCGGAAAGTCGGCGGTCTCCCGCCGACTTTCCGCTGCTCGGGGGAATCCTCCATGGCGGCGGAGCGCGCTCCGCCGCCATGGGGATTCTGACACCCCCTACCACCATCCTGTTCCTGGCGGGAGACAGATGGCGGTAGGGGGTGCCGCGGGGCCCCTGGGGGCCCCTGCAGTCCCCATGCCAATGGCATGGGCACTGCATAGGCCCCCGTAAGAGGGCCCGCATAGTATTTCAGTGTCTGCAAAGCAGACACTGAAATACGCGACGGGTGCAGCTGCACCCGTCGCACCCCTGCAACTCCGCCGGCTCCATTCGGAGCCGCCATCCTCGTTGCAGGGGCATTTCCGCTGGGCCGGCGGGCGCTCTTTTGGAGAGCGCCCGCCGGCCCAGCGGAAATGTGAGAATGGCCGCCGCGGTCTTTTGACCGCGGTTCGGTCATTTGTCGGCGGGACTGTGGCGGGCGGCCTCCGCCGCCCGCCACAGTCAGAATCAGCCCCTTTAACTTTAATCTGCCCGGTCTTGCCCATGCAGTAACTTTGCCCCATTCTCCTTGTTGCTGCAAGGAAACTTGCCCTTTACTTTGCCCCTTTAAATCTGCCCCATGCTGATCGAACCGGTACCTGAAGGACGAAGACTCTCTTGAATGCTGATTGTATTTGGTAATTATGAAGGGATAATTGTGTTTTTTCCTTTTAGGTACCAACTGCTATTTTGATAGGGCCCAAGCTAGAAGTTTTCCAAATTTGTGCTGACTAAATTCGTTTTGCATGAAGCCCCACATGCCAATGCTAATTAGAGGCTAGTCAAGGTATTCATCTGATATACCATGCTAAATTGAAATCTTGTTATGCTGACCGATGTATGAAATTAGTTAAATTCAGTTGCTTATATTAGTGATTTGTATTGCTATAACTGAGTGCATTATAATTCAGATTTTGCGTAGATTGTGTTTCTTCCGCCGCTATGGACAGCTAGTAATGTTCGTATACATATATCATTTGGTTTTGAGACTTATATACATTGTGCTAGCTTTGTTAATATAGGGAAATAAATTCAATAACTTTTAATAAACTGGTGTGGTTATTCATGACTGAAAGGTCATGGTGCGTTGAAATACCAACGGTTATTGATTCCTAATGTGTTATTTTGATCTATTAATTGAGTATTGGCTATCGATTACAATAGTCATTGATTATTGGTTTAAGTGATCCGACTATTCTAGGATGAGGAGAGCCCAACTCGGCTAAAAGGTTCACCGACCTCCAACGTGTCCAGGTACAGGGAAATTTATAACGGCTGGAAGCGTTATCAGTAGATGGTAGCAGAGATTGATGGTTTGGCCCTTTGGGACCCCATCCGAACAATAGACGGAGTTAAGTTAGAATTTTCTTTGATAAAACAAGTTGGAGAGATGATGATGGCCTAAATCCCCAATGACTTTCCCGGAATCTCGGAGCTTGCGAATGGAGGAAATGGAGGTGTGAAAATGTTTCCGGCGTTTCTAGTGACGGTATGAGAGAAGTTAGGGTTTTGCGCTTGCACAGCTTATTGCCGGAGATTAATTGAGAAGTTTGTGAGGATTTTAGGGGGTTACGAACTCCAATTAAGAGATTTTAGAGGAGTGTTACTCCAAAGTGTGAGAGTAGGGAAGTCGTCGAACTTCACATGTGTGTAGCACTTTGTGCAGGAAAAAATTGTCCACGTGGTTGTTGATGTTGAGACGGGCCCTGCGAGGTCAATAGACTCCGGAGTATGTTGAAAAGTGTATGAGACAATTGATTGATGTTGTAATCCGTTCGGTTTAATAGGTTGATTGGGCGTGGTCAACAAGTCTGTTTGAATATTGAGGAATAAAAGAACATTTTCAACTTTGAGATTTGACAAATTCTAAGGTGCACTAGAATAGTTCATTGATCAGTTGAGAGTAAAGTTTGCGGGTTAAATTGTTTCCAGCAATTACTGGTGAAGCAGAAACGGAAGGAAGGAAAGCTACCTATAAAACAAATAGGAGTCAGTCCAGAGATAGAGAAAACAACAGAAATTCGAAAAGATCAGACGAGTCAGACGATGAGGAGTTCATTATACAATTGCTAAATGATCGCCCGCCACCATATGTGAAAAGCGAAAAAGGCTCAAGCATTAGTACTGCCCCTCCAGAGCCAATACAAGGTAATGTGACACCGAATTTGAGAATATCACAGAGGCAGAGCAGTTCCGATATGCCCTTTGCACCACAAATACCACAAATTCAGAGAATATATCCTGATGTGCCTAAATTGAATCCTGTCAATACTTATCAGCCGCAGGTTCAAAGGCACTGCTGTGATGAGCATAATCTGGGAATGACTTCCGATTTAATGGCGCAAGGAGGACAGAATTATCAAAGACCGACATTGATTCAAGCCGAATCAACACAAATTTTGATGCCTCAAAAGCAGGTACAAGAAATGCCGAGGTACACTCGAGTAACAGAGAGCCAGTTAGGTATGCCTGCAATGATGAACCATAATGTGGGGATTAACATGCCACAGAATTCGGGGAACAGACAGAATCCAGATGCAACATCTCTGCTTATCACTGTAGGTCCACCAGTGCCATTGTATATACAGGCAAACCCAAACGTATGCGATCAGGGGGTAATGACACAAAGTGAGACAGGGAGAAGATGCATAGAAAACACTCCAGGAACGACTCCGGTAGGAACACTGCCAAATGGATCTGGGTCTTTGTCGGAATTTAGTCCAATTCCAATTTGCGCTCTGTCAACTGTGGTAAGGTCAAATCCACCACTGATTGTACCGTTAACTTCAAAAACTGAAAATTTGCAGCAACCATCAGTAGCAGTTGATGTAAGTGCTACACTGATGAGACTGAACGCACAACAGCTAACACAATGGTTCAACAGTCTGAACTCCCCACAGAGTACATCCAGCGGGAAGGGAGAAGAATACCGGAATAAAATAAGATTGGGCATGGAAACAGATGAACTAGTAGAGGGAACGATGGGTCTAAACAGGTTAGAATCATACACAGAAGAAGAGCTGAGATACATGTGCCCTAGGATTACAAGAGAAGTGAGCAGCATACATAAGAAGTTACAAGAAATTGCAGACAGAAACGAGATATAGGTAAGACTAAACACTTGAGCAGAAGTTACAGGCTAGACTTTGAGACAAAAGACTTTGAACACATGAGCTCTGCATTTATGAAAACACACCTTAAGGAGATACTGCAGAGCGCGCAGGTCTGGAGATGTTTAGACAAGTGGGAAAGTAGATGGGTTAAGAAAAAGGACAAAAAGAAAGAAAGTACCCCAGATCGGAATGAAAAGGCACAACAGAATGACGACCTGATAACCATGTTGCCGATGAGAGAAACAGCAGGGGGAAAACTTGTACACGTACCGTGGCACAGGTGCGATATTCAATCCTTTACGGATGATTTCCCTAAATTAAGAGAGAAACTGATCGAATGGTATCAACAAACAGATAGATTTGTGAAACTCGCAAAATGTCTTTGGGAAGACCTGAATACTTTATTTGAAATTGTGGTTCCGGCAGATTTGTGGGAAGATTGTAAGAGGGCTGTAGGTTGGCCAACAAGTGAACCAGAAAGGTACAGGGACACAGGTGCACCATCACCTATGGTAATGAGTTTATACCATAAGGTGATTGAGCACTTGAAAACAAAGGTTGCGTCGAAAAATGTGGATTGGCAGAGGATTGACAGAACAGCACAAGAGGTTAAAGAGTCGATACATGCGTACTATGAGAGATTGCTGAAAGCATTTAAAAATTACAGTGGTACGGAAACGATTGAGGCAAAGGACATGTTCCATTTTGTATTCACATTTGTGGAAGGGTTGAGACCCGAGATCAGTCAAATGATTAAAATGCATTTGATTTGTTGGCAGTCAAAATCGATCGATGAAGTGTTGAACTACGCACAATACTGCAGTGATGAGATAGAGACAAAGCAGAAAAGGTTGAAAGAAAAAGTGATGGTGATGCAGCTTAGGGCAGCTCAGACAGGTTTGCAAGGTTTGCAAGGTTTTCAACAACAGTTGCCGCAGCAGCAACAGCAGGGAAATGCTATGTTTCAGCCACAAATGAGAGGCAGAGGCCGAGGAGGTTTTGTGAATAATGGTCCTGATTTAAATACTGTTATGATTCCGAATGGTATACAGTCAATGAAGAAGGTGATGCCATGTCACACGTGCGGAATCGTCGGGCATTGGAAACGGGAGTGCCCAATGATGGTGCAGGAAGGTGTAGGTCAGCAAAACAATGATGTCAATGCATTTCAGAATATGAGAGGACCGAAATTGAGAGGTCCAAATCCAAATTTTCAAAATAATGTAAATCAAATGAAGGGTTTACAACCCATACAACCGCAGCAGGTGCAAATGCCCTGTGCACAAAATGGCACAGTTGCAGCCAATGCAACAGCAGTTTCCTATGGTACCTAATCAGCAAATGCAAATACCCTTAGCACCAATGAATCAGCAACAAGTAATGCTTCCTCAACAGGTCGTGGGTCAAGGAATGAACCAAAATGACACAGTACACCAATTCCCGTTACACAGTGAGAATGGAATAAACGATTATGGGAGAGTGAAAGTTCAGATGAGGAGGTAAATTGTATGCTTGCAGCATCCTTGGAAGTTGATCAAAAGGGTCCGTATGTGGAAGGTAAAGTTATGGGTCACCGCGTTTCGTTCTTGGTTGACACCGGAGCTACACACTCTACAGTCAGAAGCATCGAAGTACCACATTTGCCACTTTAAGGGAGAACGGTTCAAGTAGTGGGAGTAGCCAATAGGTACCTGACAAACCCAATCACAGATCCAGTGCAAGTCAGAATTGGTAACTATCAAGGGTCACGTAAATTAGTGGTGTGTGACTCAAGCCCGATATCATTATTAGGGAGAGACTTATTGTGTAAATTGGGATGCTCGATTATGTGTTCAAATGATGGAATTAAAATCCAGACAAACAGTGATGAGGAAGAAGAGCACAGTTTAGGAGGAGACGAAGTGGAAACTGTTGATGAAGAGTATCCACTGATTACTCTTTATCCAATGCTCACTGAAGCAGATATTCCTGCTGAATTACAGGAAACAGTTGGAAAGGAAGTGTGGGATATGACAGGGAAAGAAGTAGGATTGGTCAAAGGAGTAGAACCAGTGAAAGTGACTGTGAAACCCAATGTAAATTTTCCTCGGGCCCCCCACAATACCATATGGCGCAAGACACCCTCATGAAAGTCGCCCAACTCATTGATGAGTTTGTAAAACAGGGAGTACTGAAAGAAGTGTTAAGCAGTCCATGTAATTCACCAATCATGGGACTAATAAAACTGAGTGGAAAGGTCCGGATTGTTCAGGATTTGAGGAAAATTAATGACATAATAGTCAAATGTTGTCCCGTAGTACCAAATCCAGCTGTGATAATGTTTCAAGTTCCCTGTGATGCTGAGTGGTTTTCAGTCATCGACTTGTCACAAGCATTCTTTTATGTACCTCTTCATGAGGACAGCCAATTTCTCTTTTGTTTCAAATTCCTAGACAGAGTCTACAGTTGGTGTCAAATTCCTCAAGGGTTTTCGGAGTCACCATAAATTTTCAATCAGATTCTAAAGAAAGATTTGGAATCATTGGAATTACCATTTGAATCTACCTTGGTACAGTACATTGACGATTTGCTGATCGCATCTAAGACAGAAAATGACTGTACAGCTGACACCATTGCCCTATTGAACCATTTGGGAAGGAACGGACACAAAATGTCCCCTTCAAAATTACAGTTCTGCCAGAAGAAAGTGAAATATTTGGGTCACCAAATAGAGAAAGGGTTGAGAAGAATTATGAAAGAGAGAATAACAAGCGTACTTCAAATGAGTTCACCGAAGACGAGAAGAGAGGTGAGAAAGTTTTTTGGGAATGGTGAGCTACTGTCGCCAATGGATTCCCAATTTCTCAACTCAAGCAAAACCATTACTGAAACTGACCCAGAAAGATGCGCTGGATGAAATAGAGCTGAAAGCAGATGAGATGGATGCTTTTATTGAATTAAAGGAATGCATGTGCAGGGCTCCAGACTTAGGTATGCCTGATTACACAAAGGGGGTCATTCTGACCCCGGCGGGCGGCGGGAGCCGCCCGCCTGGAGGGAACCGCCAGAAGACCGTACCGCGGTCAAAAGACCGCGGCGGTCATTCTGGGTTTCCCACTGGTCTGCCGGGCGACCGCCAAAAGGCCGCCCGCCAGCCCAGTGGGAAACAGCCCTCCATGAGGAGGCCGGCTCCGAATGGAGGGTGTGCGACGGGTGCAGTGGCACCCGTCGCGTATTTCAGTGTCTGCAATGCAGACACTGAAATACAAAGTGGGGCCCTCTTACGGTGGCCCCACGACACCCCTCACCGCCATCCTGTTCCTGGCGGGCGGAACCGCCAGGAACAGGATGGCAGTGAGGTGGTCGGAATCCCCCATGGCGGCGCAGCTAGCTGCGCCGGCATGGGGGATTCCCAGGGCAGCGGAAAACCGGCGGGAGACTGCCGGTTTTCCTCTTCTGACCGCGGCCGAACCGCCGCGGTCAGAATGCCCAAGGGAGCACCGCCAGCCTGTTGGCGGTGCTCCCGCGGTCCCCGGCCCTGGCGGTATTTACCGCCAGGGTCGGAATGACCCCCAAAGCCTTTTACATTGTTTTGTCATGAACGTGATGCATGTTCCTTGTCTGTCTTGACTCAGGTCCATGGTGGCGTAAACAGACCAGTAGCATATTTTTCAGCTACTTTGGATCCGGTCGCAGCACCACTGCCAGGGTGCTTGCGTGCCGTAGCAGCAGTTGGTATCAGAGTGAAGGAATAGTGATGGGACATCCTTTAACAGTCATGGTCCCTCACTTAGTCGAGATACTTTTGACACGTTCCCGAACCCAGCACATGACCGGTGCTAGGCTTACAAGGTACGAGACAATAATTTTGGGTTCACCTAATGTGCAGCTGAAAAGGTGCACTACGTTAAATCCAGCAACCTTGTTTCCCAGTGAAAATGTCGAAATTGAGAACACTGAAGACATCGAGCACGACTGTCTTCAGGTGACTGTATTTTGTACAAAACCAAGACCTGATATCAAAGACACCCGATTGGAAGAAAACGATCAAGTTATTTTTGTTGATGGTTCATGTTTAAGAGATGCACTAGGAATATTGAAAGCAGGATATGCTGTATGTACAATAACAGGTGTTCTGGAAGCATCTTGGCTTCAAGGAGTTTACTCTGCACAAGTAGCGGAACTGGTAGCACTTACTAGAGCTTGCCAACTTTCTGCGTTAATGAAAATCACCATTTACACTGACAGTCAGTACGGATTTGGAATAGTGCATGACTTTGGACAGTTGTGGTCACAAAGAGGCTTCATGACCTCTTCAGGATCACCAGTGAAAAATGGCGAAAGAATAAGAGAATTGTTACATGCCATCCAGTTACCAGTGGAAGTAGCAGTGGTAAAATGCAGTGCACGCTCAAAATCACAAGACTATGTTTCTTTGGAAAACAGGTATGCAGATCAAGTCGCAAGGTTTTGCGCATTGAACTGTATATTGCTCAGAGACTAATGGAACTTGATAAATGAGCCAGAACTTGAACCAAGCAAAGCCTTTGCTCTAAAGGTTGTAGATACAATTGATGAATTGAAATCCCTACAGAATGATGTTAGTGAAGATGAGAAACTCTCATGGAGCAAATTACAATGTGTAAAGAAACCAGATGATTTGTGGGTTTCAAGTGAAGGGAGATTGGTTCTGCCAAACAGTCTTTTGATGCAGTTGGCCAGATTGTACCATGGACAAGCCCATCTTGGAAGGGATGCCATGGTTAGACTTTTCAAAATTGATTGGTTTAATCCCAAATTCCGTCAAGTTGCTGAAGCAGTTTGCCATCGTTTCATCATTTGCCAACAAATGAACGTAGGAAAGGGGACAGTAGTGAATTTGAGTCACATTGGAAGAGCAGGTGGTCCATTCAGCAGAATGCAAATGGATTTTATTGAGATGCCTGTGCATGGAGGCTTGAAGTATGTGTTGGTGATTGTGTGTATTTTTAGACACTGGATTGAAGCATACCCTACACGCAGAAATGACAGCCTTACAGTTGCAAAACTACTCTTGAGAGAACTAATACCACGTTTCGGATTCCCGATCACCTTAGAATCAGATAGGGGAAGTCACTTTAATAACAAAGTAATAAAATTACTGTGTGCAGCGCTGAACATTGAGCAAAAGTTGCATTGTAGCTACCGCCCTGACGACTACTACCGATGTGAAGTCTGCGGGAGTTCCCAACTGGATTCACGCCAGTCACACGAAAAGGGTGACGTGCCCCACAGAAGAGGAAGTTGAAGCGCTGAAATCACCAGTGACTGACAAGAGAGTACCAGGCACTGAGACAGAACAAAGAGAACCTGGAGACGAACAAGCAGAAATAGAGGAGGGAGAGATATTTTCTGAAGAAGAAATAGCTGATCCATTTGAGGAGAACGGAGGAGAAACATCAGAAAGTGACGAAGATCCTGAGGTTGACAAACAGCCTGCAACAGGTGAAGGAGCAGGAGAGCCTGATCAGAGGAGGGCTTTCCCTGAAACAGACGATACAGGAAAAGAAAAGTAAAACCTGATTGACCTCCTAGAGGGAGAAGACAAGACAAGACAGAGTGAAACTGTTGAAACACTTCCAGAACCGGTTGCAGGTCCCTCAGGTGAAAACAGTGCGAAACGGAGGCAGAGCATATCGCCAGTGAAACTAAGGACTAAAGAAATATCAAATGAAAATGAAGGGCCAAAGTTGAAAGAGAAAAGAAAAGAAGTGTCTGTCGCAATAGGAACACTAAGTGAAGAAAAAGACCCGGCCAAGGAAGAAAGTACCAGTGAGAGAGAATCAAAAGGAGATGCAAAATTAAAAAGGAAAAGAATACCGAGCAGAAGATATTCTGGTCCAGAGTGGGCATACATAGCCACTAACGATTGGTCAGATGAATTCCTATCTCTCAATCTTGAGAACGAAGAAGCGGAACTTCACTTTGGCACTTGAGAAGTGAAATCCCATGAACATTACCGAAAAATACATTAACAACCTGATTGACCTTTGAACCGGCTAAGACATTGCTAACTTGATTGACTTTGAAACCGATTTTGAGACAAAGCTGCTAACCGATAAGAGACTAAGCTGCTAAAGAAAACAGTGTGAACATTGAACTCGTTCAACTTTATACATATCTGCAAATCTGATTTGATAAAGTGTCTTCAACTTTCTGATTCTATATAGATCATGACAGGCTACACTACACAGGGACATAAAATGAAGTATTGTAAATACATGTGTATAGGTCTAATAACTGCATGTGTACTAATCATTGTAGCAATATTTCTTGGAATGCATGGAAAGAATGAGAGAGAGACGAATGATGCTTCTACTTCTAAACCTATTACTGAACTAACCCCTTTAAAGAAACTCGAACAAGACGAAAGACATTTGCATGATAAAAAGGAACTTTCGTCCAATGTTTTCTATCGCTTGCTGAGTGAGTATGCTGAGACAATGGATGCAAAAGATTGTTATGTATGCATACAAATACCTACCTCAGTAGTGGAAGGGGTGACATATCATAGCATGCCTCTTACGTACGGAATTACATGTAGTTTGATAATGACCAGATTTTATGGCCAGGAGTATATTCACTACTTTTATTCCAATCAGGATGTTACATTTGCATATATTCCCATAATACAGTTTCTGAGTAAAGTAGCAAGAGATTATTATATAAAATTGATGAGGGGTTTCTTTGAACCATTGTCACCTTTTCACACAGCTTACGCGCACAGAGAAAACCTTACATGCTTGCTTTCACCAATGGAGATAAGCTTTTTAGATCACACTGATGATAGGAGGAAAGCAGGGAAGGAGAAATTAGAAAGGGAATTACACAAAAGGACATCTTTATATAACTATGCTTTTGCCGCGATAAAAACGCAAGGGAAAATAGCTTTAGATACATTACACGTAGGGAGATTCTGTGTACATAGACATAAATCATATTATGACACAGTCATTGTGAGAACGAGTGAATGTAAACATACGTTTTTGTTTCAACCCTAAATGGACGTTCTTGCTGAATGGACAAGACCCAGTTATTCCAGGGGTATATTATATTTGTGGACTTAACGCCTATTATCATCTTCCTAAAGGATGGTATGGGAGATATTAATTGGGAATAGTATTCCCAAAGGTTTATCAATTGGACGACTTAAAGAAATTCCCAAAGCTGTCTGAATCACATCATGTCCAGAAAAGGGAGACAGCTTCTGGTGTGGTAGGAGATATATTTGGAGCAATGATTCCTTCAGTGGGAGTCATAATGAATTTGATTAAAATACGGAAGTTGTCTACTATTGTGGATAACATGCTGACAAAATTCTCAGGAGCTATAATCCTGATGGATGCTGAACTTGCTGCAGAAAGAACTATGACTCTTCAAAATCGGCTTGCCTTAGACATTCTTTTAGCAAAGGATGGTGGCGTTTGCAAAATGCTTGGTACACGTCACTGTTTGACAACTGCGGGCAAATTAGAAAAATGCTTACCAATTTAACTAACGAAAGTACGGATTTGAAAGAATTGAAAGAACCAGGAGTATGGGTGAAGGTTGGAAAGGGATTTGCTTCTGTGGGAAATTGGCTCAGCAACATTTGGAACAGGATATTACTGAAAATAGTAAAAGGAATATTAATAATATTAATTTGTTTATTAGGCATTTGGGGAATATGGAAAGCTATTAAAATATTGAAAACAAGAAACAAAAGGAGAACAGAAGAGAAAGAACAAACCAAAATGGTAGAAATATACAGAGAAAAATCTAAAGGAACCAAAAGAAAGAGGGAATTGACTGAAGTGCCAAATTACTAAAACAGAATTTTAATGGGATAAAATTTGTGGGTAGATTTGATGTGATGACATAATTAGTCATCAGAGGAGGGATTGATGGCGCAGAAAAAGAAGGACCAACATATATTCATATATCATATAATCAAAAATCGTATAATGTAGTGTGATTTTAGTAAAGAAAATAATGTACGAGGGAAATTGTGCCCTCGGAGTAGTTCGCCATTATCATAAACGAGCTTAATTAATCATGAAGAATTGAAAATTGTAGTAATCCTTCATAATTGCAAATGTGTGCTATGATTTTCTTGTTGAAACTGTTTTATGCTTAGCTTAAATTTAGTAGAGGCTTTGGCCTAGTCGCTTGGCCTCAAATTCAACTACGTGGCTTTTACTTTTAAAAGAACATTATTCTGTATTTTTCCAGTAGAGATGACTAATACACTTATCTCCAAGGTTTCGTGCTAGGCCGGTTTCATCCCCTTTGATACAAGGTCAGTTTCTGCAGGTGCGGACAATAAAGTACTGATACCGAAATAATTGGCAAACTTTGTTGCAACTTGTGTTCCAAGGCACCAAGGACAATGTATGCATAAATGAGTACTAGGAGAAAGACACTATTTATTGGTCAAATTGAAGCCACCCTATGAACCCTCCAATGGAAGACCCTGCTGAATTTTGGAATGTTTCTTACTTAAACCCACCGGACAAAGAGAAGTCAGCCATTTTTCCTTGATGCCATCTTTGAAGCCAAATGCCAGACGCCATCTTGGATGACATCTTGATGCCCTTTTCTCTTTCCCAGAGAAAGAGACTCACCCTAGAGACTTTAACTTTAATCTGCCTCGTCTTGCCCATGCAGTAACTTTGCCCCATTCTCCTTGCTGCTGCAAGGAAACTTGCCCTTTACTTTGCCCCTTTAAATCTGCCAGATGCTGATCGAACCGGTACCTGAAGGACGAAGACTCTCTTGAATGCTGATTGTATTTGGTAATTATGAAAGGATAATTGTATTATGCATTATGTTTTTTCCTTTTAGGTACCAACTGCTATTTTGGTAGGGCCCAAGC
The DNA here is from genome assembly GCF_031143425.1 of Pleurodeles waltl. Taxonomy (NCBI): domain Eukaryota; kingdom Metazoa; phylum Chordata; class Amphibia; order Caudata; family Salamandridae; genus Pleurodeles; species Pleurodeles waltl. The sequence continues at coordinate 802,722,986 of NC_090446.1, forward strand.
TAGAAGTTTTCCAAATTTGTGTTGACTAAATTTGTTTTGCATGAAGCCCCACATGCCAATGCTAATTAGAGGCTAGTCAAGGTATTCATCTGATGTACCATGCTAAATTGAAATCTTGTTATGCTGACCAATGTATGAAATTAGTCAAATTCAGTTGCTTATATTAGTGATTTGTATTGCTGTAACTGAGTGCATTATAATTCAGATTTTGCGTAGATTGCGTTTCTTCCGCCGCTATGGACAGCTAGTAATGTTCGTATACATATATCATTTGGTTTTGAGACTTATATACATTGTGCTAGCTTTGTTAATATAGGCAAATAAATTCAATAACTTTTAATAAACTGGTGTGGTTATTCATGACTGAAAGGTCATGGTGCGTCGAAATACCAACTGTTATTGATTCCTAATGTGTTATTTTGATCTATTAATTGAGTATTGGCTATCGATTACAATAGTCATTGATTATTGGTTTAAGTGATCCGACTATTCTAGGATGAGGAGAGCCCAACTCGGCTAAAAGGTTCACCGACCTCCAACGTGTCCAGGTACCGGGAAATTTATAAGGGCTGGACGCGTTATCAAAGGTTTCCGGGTGAAAAACGATATAATGATTGAAGGGAATGGAGAGTACTACTGTGCGATTATAGTGTGGAAAGATGTAGGGCACCGTAAGTGAAAGACCTCATGTGGTTAATGTGCAATCATGATTTTATAGCACGGATGCGCTTGTAGTGGTGATATTGATTTTTTCTTTGTGATAGGAGAAAGAAGCTAGATGTATGATGGATATTTCCGCATTCCTGAAAATGTTGGCTCAGCATAAGGCGCGCATGCACCTGTCTGACACATATTAGGGATATATGGCTGTCCACTTTTAGGACTTTGGGAATTCCCTGGACAATGTATGTGCTGGCGCATATGTATGCACGCACATAATGTCTCCTTGCTGTAGAAAGAAGATGCAGTATGAATAATTCAGCTTTTTTTTAAATCTTGGTTTAACACGAGGCGCGCATGCGCCTGACTGAGACGCATGAGGAATATACGAGGACTTCCGCAATTCAATTGTTAACCCCTTCCCCGCCACGGACGTAATGGTTACGTCCATGGCAGCGCCCGTGTGGCGCCATGGACGTAACCATTACGTCCTGGGACTGGCAGTCGAGGGCCGCCCCCCAACACCCCCAGGCCAGGGCTAAAAGGGGAATCCCTTCCCCTTTCACGCCCACCCCCCCCACCCCCCCCCCCCATGACGACAGCGCGCGATCGCGCGCTGATTTCAGGGAAAGGGGGAAAGACGCGCTGGAAGCCATTTGCTTCCAGCGCGTCTAAGGGAGAAGGTGAGTTTTTCACCTTCGTGCGGGGTGGGGGTGCTCTCAGAGAGGCATCGAGGGAAAGGAAAGGGTTTTCCTTTCCCTCGATGTCTCTTTGAGCATTCCTGCTGCCCGATCGCGATGCGATCGGGCAGCAGGAATGCCCACTAGACACCAGGGATTTCAGTATGTGTGTGTGTGCTTATTAGTGTAGGGGAGCGACCCCTTGGGCAAGGGTCGCTCCCCTTTGGGGGCACATGTATTTTACGTCGTTTCTGACCCCCCTGGGGGCAGATTGGCCCTATTTTTAGGCCGATCTGCCCCCAAGGGGGGCAGAAAGCCACTAGACACCAGGGATTTTATTGTTGCTTTGTATTTTTTGTGTTGGGGGGCGGCCCCTTGGGCAAGGGTCGCTCCCCTTTGGGGGCACATGTATTTTACGTCGTTTCTGCCCCCCCTGGGGGCAGATTGGCCCTATTTTTAGGCCGATCTGCCCCCAAGGGGGGCAGAAAGCCACTAGACACCAGGGATTTTATTGTTGATGTGTATTTTTTGTGTTGGGGGGCGGCCCCTTGGGCAAGGGTCGCCCCCAGGGGCCCTCATGTATTTTTGGGCAGTTCTGCCTCCCTTGGGGGCAGAGAGGCCTATTTTTTTTAGGCCTATTTTTTTTAGGCCTTTCTGCCCCCAAGGGGGGCAGAATCCCAATAGCGCCAGAAATAGTATGTATGTATGTGTGCTTTGTGTTGGGGGGTGGCCCCTTGGGCAAGGGTCGCTCCCCCCAGGGGCGCAATGTATTTATTGTCGTTTCTGGCCCTATTTTTAGGCCGATCTGCCACCAAGGGGGGCAGAAAGCCACTAGACACCAGGGATTTTATTGTTGATTTTTATTTTTTGTGTTGGGGGGTGGCCCCTTGGGCAAGGGTTGCCCCCATGGGCCCACATGTATTTTTGGGCAGTTTTGCCTCCCTTGGGGGCAGAGAGGCCTATTTCTTTTAGGCCTTTCTGCCCCCAAGGGGGGCAGAATCCCAATAGCGCCAGAAAGATATGTTTGTATGTGTGCTTTGTGTTGGGGGGTGGCCCCTTGGGCAAGGGTCGCTCCCCCCGGGGGCGCAATGTATTTATCGTCGTTTCTGCCCCCCTTGGGGGCAGATTGGCCCTATTTTTACGCCGATCTTCCCCCAAGGGGGGCAGAAAGCCACTAGACACCAGGGATTTTATTGTTGGTTTTTATTTTTTGTGTTGGGGGGCGGCCCCTTGGGCAAGGGTCGCCCCCAGGGGCCCACATGTATTTTTGGGCAGTTCTGCCCCCCTAGGGGGCAGATATGCCTATTTTTTAGGCCTTTCTGTCCCCAAGGGGGGCAGAATCCCCATAGCGCCAGGGATACTATGTGTGTGTGTGTGCTTTGTGTGGGGGTGTGGCCCCTTGGGCAAGGGTCGCCCCCCCCCAAAGGGTGCAATGTAATCTGGGCGATTTCTGCCCCCTCCCCTTGGGGGTAGATTGGCCTATTTTTTTTTAGGCCCATCTTCCCCCAAGCAGAGAAGATTAGACACTGGGGAAAATGAAAAAATGGTTAGTGGCGGAGTGTTTGTCAACTGGCGAAGTATTTGCTTTTATGATAATAACAGTTTTTCTCCTTTTTGTTTTAGTTCAAAGCTTTTGCTGACTTTGCTGTGGCTTGTTGCAGTTTTGGCAGTAGTTGTCCTGCGGTTTGCGTAGTTGCATGTTTTAGGTAAGTAAATAAATTTACTCCAAGTGAGTATTGTTGCAATGCATGAATGACATGTTTGTAGGTGGTGTACTGAATGCAGGATTGTGTGTGAAATTGTCCTTAGAGTTATGCACAATGATTATTGTGTTGTCTTATGTCTAATTTGCTTTTTTTTTTCTCTTTTTAGTGGGATATCGTTGGTGATTGCTGTGGCTGTGCAGAGTAGTTGCTGGTGAGTCAAGCTTTTTCAGGCAAGTGAGCAGTATAGTTTTTGAGTTTATAATTCTTAGTGATAAACCTATACTTTGTTACTTATCTTACACAGTGCTGGTTGTTGGTGGTGTATTTGTCCAGTTAATTTTAGTAGGAAGGATCATGGCCAGCCGTAGGATGACCGCTCAGCAGGTTGTTAGTGTGCTTTTTGAGTCATCTTCTGACCATGAATATGAGACTGACTCTGCATCTGAGGCAGAGGAGGAAGTGCAGGATTCTGGAAGTGAATTTTCTGTCAGAGATGAATCATCTGATGATGAAGCCACTCTCAGTGCTGATGAAGGGCCTGTTTTAGAGGAGGACAGTGATGTGCCAATGGTGCAGGAGCCAGCGGCTGAAAGGCTTCCCATTGGAAGACCTGACGCATGGGTTGCACCAAACATGGAGCAGCCACAGTTGCCTGCGTTTACTGGTTTTCCAGGGTGTCGAGTTAATACGGAAAACTTTTTGCCCGTCAACTTTTTTGAGTTGTTTATGGACGATATATTTTTGGAAGAGATTGTTGAGCAGACTAATTTGTATGCAGAGCAGTTTTTGAGGGACAACGCTGCCAGACTTAGGCCACACTCTAGAGCTAGCCGGTGGATTCCCACAAATCTGGAAGAGTTGAAAAAGTTCTTGGGTTTAACTTTTTTGATGGGGCTGATAAGGAAGCCGTCGCTGTCTTCATATTGGTCTACTAGTCCCTTGATGGCAACTGCTATATTTCCTGCCATCATGAGTCGTAACCGGTATGAGCTTCTTCTTCGGATGTTGCATTTTGTAGATAATGCTTTAGCCTTGCCACGAGATCATCCAGATTCTGACCGTCTTTTTAAGATTAGACCTGTCCTTGATCATTTGGTAGATCGGTTTTCAGAGATCTATGTTCCAGGGAAAGAAATATCTGTAGATGAGTCTTTGGTCCTGTTCAAGGGTCGTTTGGTTTTTAGGCAGTACATTCCTAGCAAGAGGGCACGGTATGGAATTAAATTGTATATGCTGTCAGAAAGTAGTACAGGATATGTTTATAATTTCCGGGTCTACACTGGTAGGGATTCCAATATTGACCCCCCTGGTTGTCCTCCCACTTTTGGAGTTAGTGAGAAAATTGTGTGGGAACTTGGTAGACGACTGTTTAACAAAGGTCACCATTTATATGTAGATAACTTCTACACTGGAGTTCGGTTGTTCAAGGAGTTGTTCAGAGTGGACACTGTTGCTTGTGGCACAATCCGCTCTAATCGGAAAGGCTATCCAAAAGAGCTTGTCTGTAAAAAACTTGAGAAGGGACAGTGCAGTGCCTTGCGGAATGATGAGCTGCTAGCTCTGAAATTTGTAGACAAGAGGGATGTATACATGCTAAGCACCATCCATGATGAGAGTACTTCACCTGTGGCTGTTTGGGGTCAGGTTGCCGAAGTGCGCAAACCTGTGTGCATCTTAGACTATAATAAGCACATGGGTGGTGTTGATAGAGTAGATCAGAGGTTAGAACCTTACACTGCTGCTCGTAAGTCTTATGTGTGGTATAAGAAATTAGCGCTTCACTTGTTCCACTTGGCAACTTTTAATGCTTTTGTTGTGTTTAAGGATAGTTCTCCAGAGTCAAGGATGACATTTGTGAAATTTCAGGAGTCTATCATAGATAGCCTTGTTGTGCTGGAACAGGCAAGAATTCCTAGAGAAGCAGTGGTGGAGGATGTGGCTAGATTGAAAGATCGTCACTTTGCTGAGCACATTCCTCCCACGGCCAAAAAAAACTTTCCTGCTAAGAGATGTAGAGTCTGTGCTCGAAGAGGTATCAGGAAGGAGACTAGGATGTACTGCCCTGATTGTCCTTCAAAGCCTGGGCTGTGTGTGGGTGGCTGTTTCAGAAGCTACCACACACAGAAGAATTATTGGGAAATTCCGTGAGCGTAAACTGGTGTTTTATATTTTTATATGTTCGGTTTCACGGTTGGCATTAGTCATGTATTCAGTTAGAGCTTTTGTGTTTGTAGTTTTGTACTAATTTATGATTAGTGGTTTCTTTGTTTAAAAAAAAAAAAAAGGGGATGGCATGTGTAGAGTGGCGCTTGGCTGGCGGCGTGGGTGTGGTGGCGCTTGGCTGGCGGTGTGTGTGGGGTGGCGCTTGGCTGGCGGTGTGTGTGGGGTGGCGCTTGGCTGGCGGTGTGTGTGGGGTGGAACTTGGCTGGCGGTGTGTGTGGGGTGGCGCTGGGCTGGCGGTGTGTGTGGGGTGGCGCTTGGCTGGTGGTGTGGGTGGGGTGGCGCTTGGCTGGTGGTGTGGCGCTTGGCTGGCAGTGCCGGCCAAACGCCAGTCCACACACTCATCAGCTGGTGTGATTGCTGTATCAGGCATGTGGGCGTATGAAAGTGATGGGCCCTTGACTGGCGCTGTCTGTGGATGCGAGTCTTGTAATGTGCTGGGCGCGTGGCTGGCGGCGTGAATGGTCTAGTGCATGTCATGTATGAAAGGTGTGTGAATGGACTGTAAAGCGGTTGGTGCCTTGTCGTGGCTTTACAGCTCACGAGCTGTGAGTCATTGGTTCAGTTTTTTTGCCTTTCAGTTATTACCAGTGCATTTCACTTTTGTGAAATCTCTTGTTAATAAAATTTGATCTACTGAACCATCACTCACCCTCGTGCCAAATCCAACCAGTATGTGTGGTACAAATGACAAAACCTGCTCCGCTGTAATCAGGCGTCGCAGCACACTTGAGACACGCTAGGTGCCTCAGGTGGGACCCCGATGATGAAGCATGCCACCAACTTGGTTGGTGGGTGAGGGGTCTTCTTCACATAACCTAAGTGTGTTTCTTTTCACAATTTTAGTGTTTGGCACATCACGGACGTATGTGCACACATCAAAGTGATATATTCCAAAAATACCTGTATTTGGGGGGGAGGGCCCACCTATGTTTTTGGTCCTGGGTGCGGCCGTCATGTAGGGAAACCTACAAAATCCAGAAACTTTTTAAAACTAGGCACCCCAAGGAGTCTAGGGAGGTGTGGCTTGTGTGGCTCCCCCAACATTTTCTTACCCAGACTCCTCTGTAAACCTCACAATTTGCATAAAAAAGCATATTTTCCTGATTTTTCTTAGTAGGATCACCGCTCCAGCACAAAATTCCTACTCCCCAGTTTTCCCCTCAGTCTCCCAAGTAAAATGACACCTCACTTATGTGGGTCCCCAAAGCAGAGTCCGTCTAAAGATGTATAAAAGAATATGCCCTTATAAACTTGCTGTGCTATCCCTTCTATCCCTTCAGGTTTTGGGCCTTATTATGTTGCAGGCACCTGGGCCACCCACACAAGTGAGGTATCATTTTTATCGGGAGACTTGGGGGAACGCTGGGTGGAAGGAAATTTGTGGCTCCTATCAGATTCCAGAACTTTCTGCCACAGAAATGTGAGGAACATGTGTTTTTTTAGCCAAATTTTGAGGTTTGCAAAGGATTCTGGGTAACAGAACCTGGTCCGAGCCCCGCAAGTCACCCCTCCTTGGATTCCCCTAGGTCTCTAGTTTTCAGAAATGCACAGGTTTGGTAGGTTTCCCTAGGCGCCGGGTGAGCTACAGGCCAAAATCCACAGGTAGGCACTGTTTTCTCCCAAAATTGTGGATGTGTCCACGTTGCGCTTTGGGGTGTTTCCTGTCGCAGGCGCTAGGCCTACCCACGCAAGTGAGGTATCATTTTTATCGGGAGACTTGGAGGAACGCTGGGTGGAAGGAAATTTGTAGCTCCTCTCAGATTCCAGAACTTTCTGCCACAGAAATGTGAGGAACATGTGTTTTTTTAGCCAAATTTTGAGGTTTGCAAAGGATTCTGGGTAACAGAACCTGGTCCGAGCCCCGCAAGTCACCCCTCCTTGGATTCCCCTAGGTCTCTAGTTTTCAGAAATGTACAGGTTTGGTAGGTTTCCCTAGGTGGCGGCTGAGCTAGAGGCCAAAATCTACAGGTAGGCACTTCGCAAAAAACACCTCTGTTTTTTTCCAAAATTTAGGATGTGTCCACGTTGCGCTTTGGGGTGTTTCCTGTCGCCGGCGCTAGGCCTACCCACGCAAGTGAGGTATCATTTTTATCGGGAGACTTGGGGGAACGCTGGGTGGAAGGAAATTTGTAGCTCTTCTCAGATTCCGGAACTTTCTGCCACAGAAATGTGAGGAACATGTGTTTTTTTAGCCAAATTTTGAGGTTTGCAAAGGATTCTGGGTAACAGAACCTGGTCCGAGCCCCGCAAGTCACCCCTCCTTGGATTCCCCTAGGTCTCTAGTTTTCAGAAATGCACAGGTTTGGTAGGTTTCCCTAGGTGCCGGCTGAGCTAGAGGCCAAAATCTACAGGTAGGCACTTCGCAAAAAACACCTCTGTTTTTTTCCAAAATTTAGGATGTGTCCACGTTGCGCTTTGGGGTGTTTCCTGTCGCCGGCGCTAGGCCTACCCACGCAAGGGAGGTATCATTTTTATCGGGAGACTTGGGGGAACGCTGGGTGGAAGGAAATTTGTAGCTCCTCTCAGATTCCAGAACTTTCTGCCACAGAAATGTGAGGAACATGTGTTTTTTTAGCCAAATTTTGAGGTTTGCAAAGGATTCTGGGTAACAGAACCTGGTCCGAGCCCCGCAAGTCACCCCTCCTTGGATTCCCCTAGGTCTCTAGTTTTAAGAAATGCACAGGTTTGGTAGGTTTCCCTAGGTGCCGGCTGAGCTAGAGGCCAAAATCTACAGGTAGGCACTTCGCAAAAAACACCTCTGTTTTTTTCCAAAATTTAGGATGTGTCCACGTTGCGCTTTGGGGTGTTTCCTGTCGCCGGCGCTAGGCCTACCCACTCAAGTGAGGTATTATTTTTATCGGGAGACTTGGGGGAACGCTGGGTGGAAGGAAATGTGTAGCTCCTCTCAGATTCCAGAACTTTCTGCCACAGAAATGTGAGGAACATGTGTTTTTTTAGCCAAATTTTGAGGTTTGCAAAGGATTCTGGGTAACAGAACCTGGTCCGAGCCCCGCAAGTCACCCCTCCTTGGATTCCCCTAGGTCTCTAGTTTTCAGAAATGCACAGGTTTGGTAGGTTTCCCTAGGTGCCGGCTGAGCTAGAGGCCAAAATCTACAGGTAGGCACTTCGCAAAAAACACCTCTGTTTTTTTCCAAAATTTAGGATGTGTCCACGTTGCGCTTTGGGGTGTTTCCTGTCGCCGGCGCTAGGCCTACCCACGCAAGTGAGGTATCATTTTTATCAGGAGACTTGGGGGAACGCTGGGTGGAAGGAAATTTGTAGCTCCTCTCAGATTCCAGAACTTTCTGCCACAGAAATGTGAGGGACATGTGTTTTTTTAGCCAAATTTTGAGGTTTGCAAAGGATTCTGGGTAACAGAACCTGGTCCGAGCCCCGCAAGTCACCCCTCCTTGGATTCCCCTAGGTCTCTAGTTTTCAGAAATGCACAGGTTTGGTAGGTTTCCCTAGGTGCCGGCTAAGCTAGAGGCCAAAATCTACAGGTAGGCACTTCGCAAAAAACACCTCTGTTTTTTTCCAAAATTTAGGATGTGTCCACGTTGCGCTTTGGGGTGTTTCCTGTCGCCGGCGCTAGGCCTACCCACGCAAGTGAGGTATCATTTTTATTGGGAGACTTGGGGGAACGCTGGGTGGAAGGAAATTTGTAGCTCCTCTCAGATTCCAGAACTTTCTGCCACAGAAATGTGAGGGACATGTGTTTTTTTAGCCAAATTTTGAGGTTTGCAAAGGATTCTGGGTAACAGAACCTGGTCCGAGCCCCGCAAGTCACCCCTCCTTGGATTCCCCTAGGTCTCTAGTTTTCAGAAATGCACAGGTTTGGTAGGTTTCCCTAGGTGGCGGCTGAGCTAGAGGCCAAAATCTACAGGTAGTCACTTTGCTAAAAACAGCTCTGTTTTTTTCCAAAATTTAGGATGTGTCCACGTTGCGCTTTGGGGTGTTTCCTGTCGCCGGCGCTAGGCCTACCCACGCAAGTGAGGTATCATTTTTATTGGGAGACTTGGGGGAACGCTGGGTGGAAGGAAATTTGTAGCTCCTCTCAGATTCCAGAACTTTCTGCCACAGAAATGTGAGGAACATGTGTTTTTTTAGCCAAATTTTGAGGTTTGCAAAGGATTCTGGGTAACAGAACCTGGTCCGAGCCACACAAGTCACCCCTCCTTGGATTCCCCTAGGTCTCTAGTTTTCAGAAATGCATAGGTTTGGTAGGTTTCCCTAGGTGGCGGCTGAGCTAGAGGCCAAAATCTACAGGTAGTCACTTTGCTAAAAACAGCTCTGTTTTCTGTGATATGTCCACATTGTGTTTTGGGGCATATCCTGTCGCGGGCGCTAGGCCTACCCACACAAGTGAGGTATCATTTTTATCGGGAGACGTGGGGGAACGCTGGGTGGAAGGAAATTTGTGGCTCCTCTCAGATTCCAGAACTTTCTGCCACAGAAATGTGAGGAACATGTGTTTTTTTAGCCAAATTTTGAGGTTTGCAAAGGATTCTGGGTAACAGAACCTGGTCCGAGCCCCGCAAGTCACCCCTCCTTGGATTCCCCTAGGTCTCTAGTTTTCAGAAATGCACAGGTTTGGTAGGTTTCCCTAGGTGCCGGCTGAGCTAGAGGCCAAAATCTACAGGTAGGCACTTCGCAAAAAACACCTCTGTTTTTTTCCAAAATTTAGGATGTGTCCACGTTGCGCTTTGGGGTGTTTCCTGTCGCCGGCGCTAGGCCTACCCACGCAAGTGAGGTATCATTTTTATCGGGAGACTTGGGGGAACGCTAGGTGGAAGGAAATTTGTAGCTCCTCTCAGATTCCAGAACTTTCTGCCACAGAAATGTGAGGGACATGTGTTTTTTTAGCCAAATTTTGAGGTTTGCAAAGGATTCTGGGTAACAGAACCTGGTCCGAGCCCCGCAAGTCACCCCTCCTTGGATTCCCCTAGGTCTCTAGTTTTCAGAAATGCACAGGTTTGGTAGGTTTCCCTAGGTGCCGGCTGAGCTAGAGGCCAAAATCTACAGGTAAGCACTTCGCAAAAAACACCTCTGTTTTTTTCCAAAATTTAGGATGTGTCCACGTTGCGCTTTGGGGTGTTTCCTGTCGCCGGCGCTAGGCCTACCCACGCAAGTGAGGTATCATTTTTATTGGGAGACTTGGGGGAACGCTGGGTGGAGGGAAATTTGTAGCTCCTCTCAGATTCCAGAACTTTCTGCCACAGAAATGTGAGGGACATGTGTTTTTTTAGCCACATTTTGAGGTTTGCAAAGGATTCTGGGTAACAGAACCTGGTCCGAGCCACACAAGTCACCCCTCCTTGGATTTCCCTAGGTCTCTAGTTTTCAGAAATGCATAGGTTTGGTAGGTTTCCCTAGGTGGCGGCTGAGCTAGAGGCCAAAATCTACAGGTAGTCACTTTGCTAAAAACAGCTCTGTTTTCTGTGATATGTCCACGTTGTGTTTTGGGGCATATCCTGTCGCGGGCGCTAGGCCTACCCACACAAGTGAGGTATCATTTTTATCGGGAGACGTGGGGGAACGCTGGGTGGAAGGAAATTTGTGGCTCCTCTCAGATTCCAGAACTTTCTGCCACAGAAATGTGAGGAACATGTGTTTTTTTAGCCAAATTTTGAGGTTTGCAAAGGATTCTGGGTAACAGAACCTGGTCCAAGCCCCGCAAGTCACCCCTCCTTGGATCCCCCTAGGTCTCTAGTTTTCAGAAATGCACAGGTTTGGTAGGTTTCCCTAGGTGGCGGCTGAGCTAGAGGCCAAAATCTACAGGTAGTCACTTTGCTAAAAACAGCTCTGTTTTCTGTGATATGTCCATGTTGTGTTTTGGGGCATATCCTGTCGCGGGCGCTAGGCCTACCCACACAAGTGAGGTATCATTTTTATCGGGAGATGTGGGGGAACGCTAGGTGGAAGGAAATTTGTGGCTCCTCTCAGATTCCAGAACTTTCTGCCACAGAAATGTGAGGAACATGTGTTTTTTTAGCCAAATTTTGAGGTTTGCAAAGGATTCTGGGTAACCGAACCTGGTCCGAGCCACACAAGTCACCCCTCCTTTGATTCCCCTAGGTCTCTAGTTTTCAGAAATGCACAGGTTTGGTAGGTTTCCCTAGGTGGCGGCTGAGCTAGAGGCCAAAATCTACAGGTAGTCACTTTGCTAAAAACAGCTCTGTTTTCTGTGATGTGTCCACGTTGTGTTTTGGGGCATATCCTGTCGCGGGCGCTAGGCCTACCCAAACAAGTGAGGTATCATTTTTATCGGGAGACTTGGGGGAACATAGAATAGCAAAACAAGTGTTATTGCCCCTTGTCTTTCTCTACATTTATTCCTTCCAAATATAGGGGTGTGTGTAAAAAAGACATCTATTTGAGAAATTCCATGTAATTCACGTGCTACTATGGTCACCCCGGAATTCAGAGATGTGCAAATAACCACTGCTCCTCAACACCTTATCTTGTGCCCTTTTTGGAAATGCAAAGGTTTTCTTGATAGCTATTTTTTACTCCTTATATTTCAGCAAATGAATTACTGTATACCCGGTATAGAATGAAAACGCACTGCAGGGTGCAGCTCATTTATTGGCTCTGGGTTCCTCGGGTTCTTGATGAACCTACAAACCCTACATATCCCCGCAACCAGAGGAGTCCAGCAGACGTAACGGTATATTGCTTTCGATAATCTGACATTGCAGGGAAAAGTTACAGAGTAAAAAGTAGAGAAAAATTGATGTTTTTTTCACCTCAATTTCAATATTTTTCTTTTTCAGCTGTTATTTTCTGTAGGAAACCCTTGTAGGATCTACACAAATGACCCCTTGCTGAATTCAGAATTTTGTCTACTTTTCAGAAATGTTTAGGTTTCTGGGATCCAGCATTGGTTTCATGACCATTCCGGTCACTGACTGGAAGGAGGCTGAAAGCACAAAAAATTGCACAAATGGGGTATGCCCCAGTAAAATGCCAAAATTGTGTTGAAAAATTGGGTTTTCGGATTCAAGTCTGCCTGTTCCTGAAAGCTGGGAAGCTGCTGAGTTTAGCACCGCAAACCCTTTGTTGATGCCATTTTCAGGGGAAAAACCACAAGCCTTCTTCTGCAGCCCCTTTTTCCAATTTTTTTGAAAAAAACGAAATTTTCAATGTATTTTGGCCAATTTCTTGGCCTCCTTCAGGGGAACCCACAAAGTCTGGGTACTTTTAGAATCCCTAGGATGTTGGAAAAAAAGGACGCAAATTTGGCTTGGTTAGCTTATGTGGACAAAAAGTTATGAGGGCCTAAGCGCGAACTGCCCCAAATAGGCAAAAAAAGGCCTGGCACAGGAGGGGGAAAAGGCCTGGCAGCGAAGTGGTTAAGGAACACACTGATGTACACTTATACGCATACGAAAGAGTTTTACCGCGTTTTGGTTGTTTGACGAAGGATTTGATGTGAAAAAGAGGCTGCCAAGTAAAAGGTATGACTTTGCTCTGGCTGGCTTTTGAGATATTATGATTGTAGAGGGCTACGGTGCACAGATTGAATAGGGTTCAAGGTCCCTGGGACAGATTGTATTTGTGTCTAGGGGACTTATGGGCTCATAACAAAGATGGAAATGAGTTACATGATAGCTTAATATGGAATAAAAAGGAGATTGAAGAGAAGGTTTGAGGACATAGTGAGACCATTAGTGTATTGTAGTGATTGATAGAAATTTGGTATGGAATTTTTAAAAACTATATCAATTATTTTGTTTTGTTTAAGGCAGTGAGATGGGCATAGGATTGGCACTGGTTGGAAGTTTTTAAAGGGCTTCAAATTCGTGGAGTAAAGAAGGGCCTCTGTACTTTTGTGAGTCAAGGTAAGAATATATAGGTAGGTTTGTATATGTATGTTAGTGGAGATTGTGATGTAAAATTAAATGGAGGTTTCTTGTGTTTTAGATTGACGGATGCTTGAAGGGCTATGGATGAAGAAGGGTATTCAATTTAGTGTGGTTTCATATGGCGAGTATGGAGAATATGTAGGATGTCGTGCATTACCCAGGATATAAAGTTAATGATGTGTTGGTTGATTGATTTAATTTGGTTAATTGGTGGATCCCCTATCTATCAGTCCTGATGAAGACCCGTGTGGAGCCGATAGTTGGCCCAAGAGCGTGAGGGGGTTGAAACGACGACGATATTGCTTCAAGCCTGGATTTGGTTTACTATTTTGTTAAGAGAATTTGAATGGGGGATATAATCCTATTTGAAGAAATAATACTGTGATACAATGTGGTTCAAGGATGAACCACCAGGCTGTCTTTTCTATGTTTCTTATGAGGATGGTTTCTAGAATGGTTTTAGGGAAATCTATAATTTCTCATTTATTTCTAATAAACACGAGCACTTTATTCTTATTGCACTTGATTCTCTTCTACTTTCTCTTGCTGTGATATGATGGGGGATGTTATAAATTATGTGTAAAGAAATGTATATTTGGTATCTGTAATAAATCATTATGTAATAAATGTAGGGTAATGATGTGCATGTATGGATGGGGTTTGAATGGTTTGGAGTTTTAAAATTTTCTCTGAGGGGTTTCTGTTGTTTTAGTAATTAAGTTTTACCCAGACCCCTTTGGGGCTTTGTTTGGGTTACCCTCTGTGGTTGGTAAAATACTTAAAATTACAGGACATAATAAAAGTTTAAGTTTGATTGATAACAAGACCCACTGACACCATAAAAGTAACAAAAAGAAAAAATTAACACCATTGGGGGTTCTAGAGAGTAAAACTGCATCATCTGCATACAATAAAACTGGAACCGTTTTCCTGCCAATTGAGGGGGTGTCTCAAAATTTATTAATCAGGGCTCTGCCTAAGCCATTAATATATACAACAGTGGGGCTACGTCACAGCCCTGGTGCACCCCTCTCCCCAGAATAAAGTTATCTGTACGCTCACCTGAAGGACAATATCTTACTGAGGTAAACAAATCATAATGCAGTGCTTTCAGGAACAGGTTACTATCCATCCCTGAATTAAGCAGAATAACCCACAATTTGAACCTCATCACACTGTTGAATGCTCAGGACAGAGCCATAATTGCCAGGCAGATGGAGCCCTGCTTTACAAGACTATGGGGCTCATTATGGACCCGGCGGTTCAGACCGCAATGCCGGCGGGGCAGAAAATACCACCACAGGCATGGAGGTCTGAACCGCCACATATTTTTAATATTGGAGGGCCGCCAAAGGTGGCCCTCTGCTGCCAGGCTACCGCCGACAGGCAGCCTGACGATGGCGGATATCATTATCCGACAGGGCAGTGCTTCAGCCTTTCCCTGGTGGGGAAAGGCTGGTGGAAGGGGAGCTCTGGGGCCCATGCAGTGCCTCGTCGCGCAGGTCACTGCCTGAATTACGGGCAGTGATCTGCACCCGCCGTACAGCGGCATTGACGCAGCTCCATGTAGAGCTGTTGTCAATGTCCCGGCCCAGCAGAATGTCCATTTTGCGGCCGGTGGGGTCTCAAGGGGGCTGGCGGTCTATGAAAAGACCGCCAGCATCAACACGGCAGGGTTTCCCACCATGTTCATAATGAGCCCCTATATTTGCTGATCAGCAAGTGCAAATTTAGGCATTACTACACCATGCTAAGCACCTCACAAAACCCATACTGCAACTCTGATAGCATGTATGACTCTCAAATCCAGCTTGAGAGGCACTCCAAAACAAATCTCCCCACCAACCTGAAATTTCAAAAAGGATATTGGCCGATAACACCCTGGGGATTGAGGATTGTCATTTTTGAAGATGATTGAGGGATACCCGACTTGCTAATGGCAATGACGAAATTGCACAACAGGGAAGCCCACATTTCCAGAGTTGATTTATAAAGATTTATGAGCACCTCATCCAGCCCTTGGGCCTTATTTGAGGGGATTTTATTAATCACCTCCCTTACCTTATCAAGAATAAATTCCAGGGCTAAAGTGAAAGCCACCTCCTCCTCATCTAATTGGTTGGGATGTTAGACCCATAGGCTTCTTTAAAATGATTTACCCAGGCTTCTGGGCTGATGATGGTTATTACAATGTTGGATTTTATACTCACAGTTTTGATGTAAACAGCCACGGCCCAGAAGGCCCTAGTGTATATCATCCTGCAAGTCTCAAACAGCTTTCCCCAGGATTCATTTTGAAGCTCTTTACATCTAAACTATTGTGCTGCTTTGTATTCTGGTCTGCATGATTGGACTTCACCAATGCCCCTGGGTATTTCCTTCAGTGCCTCATATAAGTGCATCAAGGCCTTTCTACAGGGTTGGTCGAACCATTTAACCTTGTGGACCCTTGGTCTACTAGGATTCAAGAGCAGACTACTTACCGCTGAACTCAGCTTAACAAACTGGACAAAGTTCAATGATTGTCAGTAAGAGTAAGACAATTAAAAACCAATATGAGATGATTCAAACAAAGGTTTGACAAAAGAGTCTTCAGATCAGCATTTTTCCACATCAGGTGCAGGTCTTGGGTCTTAACCATTAAGGATTGGGAGTCCACACTTTTATTGCTGCCTCCCCCCCATTCCTGGACATACATAAACTGAGGGTTAGAGTAATATGGTCACTTCAAGGGCTTTCAATGATGGCTGCCCTAGGAACCCTGGCCAGCAAATCACAGTTAGCAAAGATATAATCGATGACAGAGCAGCACTCACCCCTTCTAAAAGTGACCTTGGTAGAATAGAATGGGTTGCAGAGTTCATTAACGTAAAAAAGATCAAACATTTTAATAATTTGAAAAACAGCATGACCTCTTTTGGCCATAGGCTGAGTACGACACGCTGAACTAAAGCAATCAAACATAGTACACTCGTTTTCCTCCTGGGTTAACCCTAGTTTAACATTTAAATCCCCACCTAAGATAATTTGATACTCTTTGTGCAAAAAAGCAAGTTGTACTTCAAGGCCAAGAATAAAATCAGAATGGAATTTGCAATATGGTCAGGCTAAAAAAAAACATTATAAAAATGAACTAAGACAATATTCAATCCATTAGGCCACGTAGATAAAAACACAAATTGCTACTGGAGAGGATCAGAGTGATATTTCACTTCAGGGTCACTTTAACAAGGTCATTATTCCAGCCCTTGCCCTCCCCTATGAAGATGGCACTGCTGAAACCATGTGGGAGAAATAATTCATACTGCTAGCCTCTGTGGCCCATGTCTTTTGGAAAGACATTATGTTGTATTTACGTATGAAGTGGCCCCACTCTTCAAAACCCACTTTACTGGCAAGTCCAACAATATTCCTAAAGAGAACGTTAGCCACATTAACAGGATTCACAGGGATGGCTGAGTTCACCCCACTGGGTAACAGAGATAGCTCTTGGTGGTCAGCAACAGTCAAGTTCCAATTGTTTGCCAACACATAAGGTATGTAGTACCGAACAGCGGGAGGCCCCACTCAACAACTAGCATCCTGAACAGAATGCAGCTCAATCACATTGCAAACACTAAGGCCCTCATTACGAGGCTGGCATTTGTGAGACCACCAGCCTCGCCGTAGTGGTCCTTCCGCCGCGGAGCCAGGGGTAAGGACTGCCACATTACGAGTTGTAGGGCTTGGCAGACACCAAGCCTTCACAACTCCGCCTGGCCCACAAGTGAGGTTGCACCGTCGCAGCTTGCAGTGAGCACCTCCAACACGGTGGCAGGCCTCAGCCTGTCTGCCGGATTATGAGGCTGCAAACCACCAGTCTTCCCTTGGCAGTCACCCCGCCACGAAAACACTGGCGGTCACGCACCCTGTGACAGGAATCTCCATTACTGTCACCAGCACACACATGCACACATCCCCCAACCCATCCACACACTCACAAACACCCCCACACCTTCACACATGCATGCATTCACATATACACCCATTCAGCATACTCATACAACCACACAGACACCCCTCTCACTCGCAAACATACACTCAGACACCCCTACTCACTTGCATTCATCCGCACAGACACGCCCATACAAGCGCACATACACGCACACACACATTTACATTCACTTGCATACATGCACACATTCACCTCCCCCTCTACAGACATGCACACACACACACAGACACCCTCCCCCCCTTTTGGATGCCCACTTACCTTCTCCGTCGAGGAGAATGTCCGAGAGGGGATAAGTCCTGGGGGTCTTGCATCACTAGCACCACAATGCCAGCAAGACTCCGCCGAGCCGTATAAAGGGCCTGTAGTACGGCAGGCGGAATCCTGCTGCCGTGGCGGTGCTGGAACTTCGGAGTCATACTTCCACCCAGAAATGGGTGGAAGTCCTCCAAGGACTCCTATTATGGCTTTTTTTTGCCTGCAATGGCTTCCGAGGTCCTGGAAAAAGACTGCTGAAGTCGTAATTAGGGCCTAAGTCAGTGAGTTTCAAACTATTCACCCAGAGGGGTAAATCGATTATCAGAGGACATATTATGAGTGGAAATATTGTAAGAAAATGGCTTTGGTGGCATGGGACAGGGAAAACACCCCAGTGCTTGAGGGTTTTTGGCCGAGTCGCTATAAAATAGGCAAGGGGCAAGACATTGACATTAGATCACTTGCAACAAAGGAACTTCTCAAAGTAACAATAAGAGAACCCCTCATGAATTCTTTGTGCATCTTTCTGACCCATCCCACACTTCTCATAATTTGATTCTCAGTGAACAAGCTGCCTTGACATCTAATATTCCAGGTGATCCAATGAGTAGCTTTGTTAATTAACTCCACAGTAGACTTGCTCGCTTCAGACATTTGCCATGACTATGACAAAGGGACAGGCAGCTAGTGGGGTATCACATCATGAAACACATCCACTGGGCCAACCAGACATGCTAGGAGGGTAATTTGGAGTTTCACGTGGTCCCAAGGACCCCAGCTTGTATACCGACCTCCTCAGGTTCCCTCATGTGCAAGGGAATAGATGTGGCTGAACCAGGCAGAGGGAATCCACCAGGCGAGCAGGTAGACAACTACCCTCTCACCTCATCCAGGGGCCAAGACTCCAAGACAGAACTTAAAGGCCTCTGCCCACTTGAAGTGTCACCCCCTCCAACTACACATAGTACCAGCCTGGAATCCAGTTAAGTTAGTTTAGCCTCAATGCGTCCCAGGCCTTCATGCAGCGTCGACAATTGGAGTCAAGACTGTCAGCGACGTCTTTACTGAAGTGCACAAATAATCTCACAATGGCTTACTTAGTATTGAGGAAGGCATCAGGCTTTATGTTCTCAGGGGCATGTGGGCTTAACTGAGTGGACTCTTTGTTTATGAGTAGTCCCTCATCACCTTTTAGTGCATAGCCGTGAGGTTTGTTTAACAGCCTGCACATTAGAAGGAGGGATGCAGTTGTCGAAAAGGTCACACACCCCCATTCCTGACCAGGTGAACTAATTAGGGCTTCACTGTTATTAGGCAGAGTGGCTTATGATAGCCATTTTGAGCAAGAAGAATTTCTTTGTCAATGGCCCCACTGCCTTTTCAATATGCAAATCCATGGTACCAAACTTCATTGAGCTGCCCACTCAAAATTGGGGACTAATTTCTGCTTAGCCATCCTGCAAAGTTGTGCAACAAGCAATAGTCAATGAGAGAGATGGATGGTGGCTATGGGGAAAAACTGCCCTATACTGAAAAACAAAATGAGTTCATAGTTTTTTTAGCGCTGCATTTGTGCCATTTATTGACGTAAAAGCGGCACAAACTTACAAAATATAATTGTATTTTGTAAGTTTGCACCGCTTTTGCGTAAAAAAATGACACAAATGCGGTGTTAAAAAAGTATAAATATGGGCCTAAAGGAGCGGACAAAACAGTGATGCACAGTACCTTTTGGTAGCAAAACCGGAGGGGGTGGCCCAGCCCATTCTCCTAAGGGCTCCAACAGGCATGGACAGGACCAGGCATGGCCTGTGTGAACCCTGCATTGCGGGAGGCAGAATCTCCTTTTAAAGCTCCAGTCTAGGGCTTGCTAGAATGCAGCTGTGGCTCCCTGCCACTTTGCCTTCTGGATTGTGAAGTTGTCTGTGCCCTGCAGGTGTAGTAACTGTCGGAGGACGAAGTAGCAACTGCAGGGCAATTGAGAATTCTTTAATGTAACACAACAATCATAGACAGACTGTCAGACCTGCCCTTCTGGCACCCCAGATTACCACATAGGTCAGTCCATCCCGGGAGTCTGTCCCAGCAGACCACATTCCCAGAGACAATGAGTACACCATAGACACGTCCCTCTCCATGGCACGTGATCATATGATGTGGCACAACAGTAGACTGTTGTGAAGTTTGCCTAAATAGAGCAATGCAAAATTACAAATATTGCACTAAATATTCTAGCATAATGCAAATTTTACCTATGCCAAGCCTCAATCCCCAGCCTTGCCTGATCGCCACTTCTGGCACCAGGAGAGCATGAAATGCTCACTCCTGCCAGGGCCCCTGTTCTTCTAACCTTCCTTACCCTCCACAACATCCCTACTTCAACCACCACCCTGCACAGACATCCTTGCTTCTATTTACGAGCTGATTAGAGCAGAAAACAAATGAGCGTGTTAAACCACACAGAATTGGGAATTCTGTCCTGTGTTTCCCCATGGTAAAACCAGGTGTGCACAGTTGTTCACCTTCCATGCAGTTTAACTCATAATTGCATGATGTTGGCAAGGTCTTAGAGCATTGTTGGAAATGGCCCTCTCTGCAAAGTCACCCCCAAACTTTTTTGCCTTTTTCCCTCCACCTTTTGAGTAATTTGTTTTTGTTTGCCTTAGAACTCTGTGCACTTTACAACTGCGAACCAGTACTAAAGTGCTTGTGCTCTTCCCCTAAAACATAGTTTTACTGGCATGTACCCTATTGATATATTTAATTTACCTGTAAGTCAATAGTAAAGTGCACTACATATGCATAGATCGCGTAAATTAAATGCTACTAGTAGGCCTGCAGCACTGCTTGTGCCACTCACTTAAGTAACATGCTAAAACATGTCCCAGGCCTGCCATTGAAGCCTGAATGTTACACTGCCAGGTCCAATTGGTATGTAAAACCCTTGCCAATTCTTAAACTCCCCTTTTCCTACATATAAGTCACCCCTAAGGTAGGCAATAACTAGAGCGATGTGCTGTGAAATTAAAAGGAAGGACACGCGCTTTTAAGTTTTACATGTTCTGGAAGTGAAAAACTCCCAAATTTGTTTTTCACTATTATGAGGCTCACCCATCTCACAGGATTACATTGGGGATGCCTCGCTGAATTTAATAAGCTGTATTTCCTGATTGGGAAGAGGTAGATCTGCCATGTTTAGTACCTATGGAACTGTAATGATAAATGCTCTTTAGTGGTCTGATTTATAGTCACACTTTTAAAAATGCAGCTCCTAGAAAGTTGCCATTTTCCTGCTCTTAGCCCTGGGTGCCTGTAGCCTATCTCTAATACAGGTCTGGAGAAGGCTTTGTGCATTCCCTTTTGACAACCACACACAAAGAGAGCTTAGATGTGACTGATGGGCCATCAGCATACAAATAGGCCCTCCTAGGCAGGTTGGGAGGAAGGAGATAGTCACAGCCTCACACTTACATCTGAATAGGCTATGTCTTGTCTCCAAACAAAGGACTGCTTAACCACCCCTGTGGTGAGTCTGGAGTCAGGGCCGGAAGGGCCAGAAGGGAGGACTGCTAAGCACTTCAAATCCCTTCTTTGAAGTCTCCCCCACTTCAAAAGCACAACTGGGTACACAAACTGGACATCTGACCCTACCAACTCAATACACTTCTGGACCTGTTGCTAATCAGCAAGGAAGAAGGACTGCTGTGCTGCTACAAGGATTGCTACTTTGCTGGACTGCAACTCTGGAAAAACTGCTTTATTTCTGTGTTGACCTGCTGCCCTTCTTATCTGGGTGAGAAGGGCTGGACCCACAACACTTGAGCCCAGAACCATAGTGACTCCAAGGGCTTGTTGGCTTGCCTCCTGTTCTTCTGAGCTCCCAGGGACACAAAAGACTTCAAACTCACCACCTAGAGTACCTGGACTCTTACGTCTGTGAGTCTTACCCTGTCAAATGGTGCCAACCCAGTCTTGGGACTTTGAAGTGGGTATAAAGTGCTGCTCCAGTCCAAAATCCACACATCAACATCATTGTGCCACTTGGAACGGGCACATCTCTATTGATGCTGACACATTGCTGTGAGGATTGGGGACACTGTATCGCCAATGATGCTGGTGCATCACTGCTTCTACAAGTATCAGTAACATCACATTGCCGACTGTGTGGTGCATCAGCTTCATTCCCGACACATCTCCGACTTTGAACAGCTTGGAGCCAAAGCATCACCAACATCCATGGGATGGACACCAATACATTGCCCCCTTTCTCCTTGCATCTTGCTGTCAACACTGGGACAAATTTGAACCAAGGTACTGCTTCAGCGGGCCAAGGCTTGTCCCTGCATACAGCCCTTGCTCCATTGCGGTCGGCCTGACTTTTCAAATATCACCCAGTCTAGAGTGACCAGGTAGCCAGGGATGGGGATTTATGCTTTTAAGCATTACAAAGAAGTTTATCATTTGAAAATTAATATCTCTGGTTCTACTTATTGAATTTGTGTCATTTTTGTCTTGTTTATTGATTAAATTGAGTTATTTTTTTCCAACGAAGTGTGGAATCTTTTTGTGTGTGTTTTCTACCATTTTAGTATTTGAAGAGTTAGACAAATACTTAACACATCTTAAGTTTCACCTGAGCTACCAGGGGTTGCATACAGATTAATTTAGGGCGTGTTTGTGGCTTACCCTGACTAAGATTGTGGTTGCTGCTTGGACAGGGTGCATACCACTCCCAACCAGAAACCTAATTTCTAACAAGCAGGCAACCAGTAATTACAGCTAATTAAATATTCTGATTTGTTATAAGCCAATCTAACCTGTTTTAAGGAAATAGCACAAGCACGTTTGCACTGGTTAACAGTGGCAAAGTATGCAGAGTCAAAACGCCAGAAAAAAGAAAAAAAAAGTCAGCGGAACAGGAGGTCTGAAGGAAAAAAGCTAGGAGGAAAACCATGCCAAGCATGCCAGGTCTAACAAAACAGTGTTTAATAATATACGGTTTTTATGTCTTGTTTTGAACCCCACAGACAGTGTGGTAGCTCTGAGAGGCTTTGCCTCCTTCGGCTAAAACCACATAGGCCCTCGTCTTTTGAAGTGGGGTGCTAATCCAGCACAGATAAATACTTTTTCCGTATAAATTAGGGTGTCAAAAAAATTAATTCCTTTGGATCGAGTTTCCAGTTTGCTGGTATGCCGTTTTGATGGGAATTTTGCATAATGGTTGTCTGTATGCAAAGAACGGATTAAAGCTGCTAAAATGAAGAATCACCTGAAATAGTAGAGAGCTTTTAAGAATCATCTCTTGAACAAGGCATTTGACTCGTCCCTCTCACCTGCCCTCATAACCAGAGTCCAGGCATGTTTTTAGCATGTGTACAGACACATCAATCACTCCATCAGTTGTCAGTTACAGTCTATCCTTTAATCACTCCATCAGTTGTCAGTTTCAAGCCTATCGTTTAAGCTCATTTCTTTACCTGTGTGGTGTTAGATGTTGTCAGAAACTAAGACTTAATCGTAGTACACGAAAACCAACTGTCATAAATTCATACACTCGCAACATGTCACGCAACCCCTAACAGTAAAGCGTGTTTGCTTTTTCAAGCACATGCACTTGAATATTGCTACATAAACCTAGACACTACCATGGGGTTATTTGAATGTGTTGTTTGAGGTGTTCGCCCTGAAGCTCATTTCTTTTATGAGCCCACTGACATTCTGAGTTACAGTCAGCTGTAACAACTGGTCACCGCCACCTGTGTTTATGTGAAGTAAATCCCTCATGTAAAATGACAATACAAAGGTGACTAGAGCGAGGTCTACCATGGTGCGAATGAGGTGTAAAAAAAATCTGCATAAAAATCGCCAGCAGCAAAATGAATAACTTAAAAAAACTGCCTGGCCAGTCATGCCAATATTGTTTTGACATGTCTTTGACCTTTATGGTAATGTGTACACCGCCAGTGCAATAATCGCCAGACAATACACAGTTAAATTGCCAGTGACTTAAATCAATAAAGGGCACGGAGTGCACTTGGAGTCTGTCAACAAAACGTATCTATAGCATAAAAAGAGTAGGGTCTGGAGTCTGTCAACAAAACTTATCTACAGCATAAAAAGAGTAGGGTCTGGACGTACGCTATTTGCAAACCTTCCAAAAGGTGTGCCGGACAGAAACAGGGAAAGTGCGGCCTGTTACGCAAAATGAGCTGTCTCCAGGGCAGCTGCATACGCCCTCTGACCCAGGGGCAGCGCTTACGAGTGACATAGGGAAGGGGTGTTTCAAAACTGTTCTGTGTTTTACAGTGTAGACAGCATGATGTGCACTTTTAAGAGGGGAGAGAGATCTCCTTGCAGACGGGGGCAGTGAGTGACTGCACCCACCTGCAGGTGAATGTCTGGGGGATCCAGGCGGATCCATGGGATTCCCTTTCTCCCCATCAGAGAGCTGCCTTTAAGAGCCACACTGAAAGTGAGCCACCTTTTTGTGGCACACGTTCAGTGCACCTCCTAAAAGCATGTTTGCTTCTGCACCCATGTAGGTAATATGGCATGGATGCAGAGGCAAAGTGATTCCCTCCTTTGCAGGCGGCCATGCTTACATGCAAATGAGGGAAACTCCTCTCATGATAGCTCTGGTGTTACATGTGCAACAGTGCTATTAGTGTTACAGAAGATGATGCACAAGTGTCTGTAGCTCCTTCTTTAGTACCATTGTGCCCCGGGGGCACATAAAGCAAGCGCTCGTTCCTGTTGGCCCACAGGGCACAATGTAGTATACAACCCCTGTACTTCAATGGCAGGATGGTCCAAGTTAGAAGAGGGGGCATGTGGGTCAGGATTTAACATCCATGTGCTACTGTTCCAAGTCCATGTTAACAAAACCTAGAAGCAAGTGTTCACGTATAAGAGAGCAGTTTCTGGTCTGTATCTATTGCCAGACACCACAGCCCCCCCAATAAGTAAAGACCCTAGTCAATGGTGACATTTTCTGGAGCCATCCTAGAGGAAGGTAATGACATTCCTGCTTGATCTGATTTAGGACATTTAACAGAAGCAGCCAATATCTGCACAAAATTCATGCTTCATTGAGGAACTTGCCCTAACACTGGAAGACTACTTAGACGCTTTCATTGATATTCTACTAGAACTGACTACAACTGGTTGGTCGAGCTGCGGACGATGGATGGAAGAGAATGGAGTAATGGGTCTTTTGTATTTATGCATTGATCACACCTATGTCCTAATTTAAAATTGTTATGCTAGTCTTCCCCAAGCACAATTATTGTATACTCCAGTTTCTCTGGTACAAACACCAAGTTTTCAGGTTCATCCAGTACATCATATTCATACACTCTCTTTCTAAGAAAGTTTCCCATCTTTAAATACTCTCCAACCAACATTGTGTAGACTTGCCATCAAAGATCAGCAACCACAGCAAATACCATGAAGGCAAATGCATACACTATTAAGCAAACACCTTGCAGTTTTAAAAACATATAGATGTATACACATTTATTTGTACATATTTTTAGATATATATGTTTAAACATATACATCTCTTTCTCTCTCTCTCTCTCTCTATATATATATATATATATTTGTTCACATCCGTCCCATCTCCATGGTCACCGCACCGCAGACACCGTCTTTAGTTTGCCAATATAATTTATTTGTTTTTATATTTCTTTGTCCGTGCTTTCATAAAGTGCAAACAGTGCAAATGAAAGGGGGAATTGGGGTCGACGCATTTCGCCATTATGCCTTCAACTGGACCACAGAGTCCTACATTACTGATAGTCCATTCACCATATCCATTAGAGGGCTTGAGAGTATATCTTCCTTTCCACTTCGTCATGATTCCAGCACCATGTTTCTTGTAATTTCTGTAAAGTACAATGGAAGCAAACACATTCCTTTTGAACATGCCATTTCATATTCTTATAACATTTTATACTTTATTTCAGTTTTGAGTATCTCCTGGCAAAAATTACATCATATAAAATGGACATTAAACATTAATCATAAAACCTTCTTTCTAATGTCTTTTTATGACCAAGCACATGACAAACAGGGATCATATTAATTGTTATTATCCTTTTGAAATGCGATAAAGTGCCTAGTGCATTGTACAAATTCATAATTAAGAAATAAAATAAATATTGCTATTTTTCATATATATAAAAAGTGCAACTGTTTTCATTTCTTAAAAAAGTTTTTTAAAGGTCAAATGTTCAAAGTGCAAATATTCTCCTATTTAAGGAAATCATGATTCCCGGAATATCTCCATGATTTAAATATCTGAATACACCATACAATCAAATAATTTCTTTTTAAATTAAAAAATTCAGAAGTACAGTGTGTGCAAACCTCACAAGTACAGTGTAAAGATTTTTAAATTTATCCAATCCAATACAACTATTTGTCATTTCTATTGGTGATTTCCTAATTCTTTTTTGATAATTTTCCAATAGTTTTATCAAACATTTTTCCAAAACCCCAATTGATTTTGATCCAAAGTAGAAATTTACATGCTTAAAGTGTATTCATAATTCAATCCATAATTGATTATTTTTCCAGAGAATTCAATATTGTTACAATTTGTCAGATGAAGTGAAAAATCAATAATCGCTACCATAAATTGCATTTGCTGTATATTTAGGGCATGAAAAAATAGATTTGTCTTCCTAATTTCATGTCCTTTACTATTGTGCTACCCAGCTGCATATATTTGCTGCCTACCATTGCATAAATTGTAAACTATCAGCACCTTATGACCCAAAGTTCTTATTCTACGTTTTTTTATATGCATCTCACAAATGCACATGTAGTTCGGCATCTGAATTATGTATATGTGGAGTCTCTGTCCCTAACAGTATTATCAAGCTTGACTCCATTCTTCTTAAGGTCGATTGTCTATCTCCTCCACGTTCCTCAGTTTTAATGTATTTTATTCCAAAATATTTGAATTCTCTGATGTCACCACCATGTTTTTTTGGAAATGCTCAGCAAGTAGGTAGGAGAAATCTGTATTCCTTATAGCACATAAGTGTTGTAAAATTCACAGTTTAAAATTTTTCTTTGTGCTACCCACATATTGTTTTTAGCAAGGGCATTCCAAGACATAGATGATGAGCTTGGATTCACAAGTAATATGTACCAGAATCTTTTCATTTCTTCCATCATACAGTTTCTATGTTGACATGTTGATCCCATATTCACACGCTTTACATTTCTTGCATCGCCAAAATCCAGGAGTGTTCAACCAATGTGTAGACACAACTTTTTTTGGTTGAAAAATTGCTTTGAGTAATGAGTTTCATTTGTTGGTGCTGATGCGGCCCCGCCATTGAAGGAAGATTCAATGGCATTTGGGGTCAGGATGAAAACATTAATTATTGTGTTAAGAACTGTGCATGGCTGGTAGTTTAAATCACGCTACAAACGATAAACGAAGTAGTAATAAATTAAATAACCTCTGAGTCTGGGGAACAATGTGAATAATATTTGCAAAGGCACGAAGCACCATAAACAATGAACACTAAGAAATACTGATTTACTTTCTACTGAATGAAAGAGCAAGAATTGTGCCAAAACGCTAAAATGAAGTCAGCAGGCTCAGGTGTGAATCAGTGACTTAACTACCAATCCCAGAATCCAGTATAAAAGCCCTTATTGTAAAGATGGTGGGCTAACAGCAGACAAAACCACTTGAAAAAGGCAGATTGTTGAAACGAGTCATGGAGTCCAATGGAATTCTAAAATTGCACGTCATTAAAGAAGGTGGATGACTAAGCCTCCGGGAGTGCAGTGCTTTTTTGTTGTTTGATATTTTAAGGGTTGTGGTCTTAACCCTCTATCTGCACCAGCAGCCAGAGTGCGTCACTGTTGAAGACCATTGGAGTTGCAAATAAATTACAGTGGCAGCACCCAGCATGGACAGGATTGTTTTACATCATATGAGGAGTTTGAAATGGGCGAGGAGATACTAATCGCCAGCGTGTGCACTTAGTATTTGAAGACTTGAAATAATGGATATTTTCACTTCAATCACGCCTGGCGCAACCTCAAACAGAGTGGAACAACCTCAGCAATAAACATTGGTGAGTGTTTGTTAGTGAAAAATGTTGGTGCCGATGCAGCCCCGCCATTGAAGGAAGATTCAGTGGCATTTGGGGTCTGGATGCGAACATTAATTATTTTGTTAAGAACTGTGCATGGCTGGTAGTTTAAATCATGCTACAAATGAAAAACGAATTAGTAATAAATTAAATAACCTCTGAGTCTGGGGAACCATGTGAATAATATTTGCAAAGGCACGAAGCACCATAAATAATGAACACTAAGAAATACTAATTTACTTTCTACTGAATGAAAGAGCAAGAATTGTGCCAAAACGCTAAAATGAAGTCAGCAGGCTCAGATGGGAATCAATGATTTTACTACCAATCCCAGAATCCAGTATAAAAGCCCTTAACGTGAAAATGGTGGGCTAACAGCAGACAAAACCACTTGAAAAAGACAGTTTGTCGAAATGCGTCGTGGAGTCTGATGGAATTCTAAAATTGCACGTCATTAAAGAAGTTGGATGACTAAGCCTCTGGGAGTGCAGTGCTTTTTTGTTGTTCGATATATATATATATATATATATATATACATAGATATATATAGATATGTATATATACTGAAAAAAATAAATGTTACATAGACCTTATAGTTAGGCTCAGGTTTCGCTCAAACAAAACCATTGAAATCCAGCAGTTATAGTTACCTGACCTAACTATCACTTACGGCCCAGCAATCCTCTACTTATGACCTCACATATTACATCAGTCATTACATGGTCAGTGACATCACTGATGGTATTTCAAATGACATCACTGATTACATCATTCACTGATTGTAAGTGTTTAAAAAATGTCCCTGAGAGTTAAAGATAGATACTAAGCTACTACATATGTTAAATTACTATTCTTTCTGTACTACTAATGATATTCTATTTCTAACATGTCATCTGAGTGGCTGTGTCAGTGTCTGAATCCGTGTGTGATTGACTGACCCAGGAGCTGTATGGGTGGAAGAGGAAGTGTGTGATTGGCTGTATGGGTGAATATATGGGTGTGTGATATGGCTGTATGGGGGAGTTAGTGAATGTGTGAGCGGCTGTATTGGTAGGTGAGTGGGTGTATGAGTGGCTGTATGGGTGGGTGAGTGGCTGTGGGAGTGATATATAGATGGGTGTGTGAGTGGCTGAATCAGTGACTGAGTGGCTGTGAGTGGCTCTATGTGTGGGTGAGTGGGTGTGTGAGTGGCTATATGGGTGGGTGAGTGTGTGTATGAGAGGCTGTATGCATGACTGTCTGAGTGGGTGTTTGGCTACATGAGTTGGTGTGTGAGTGGCTGTGTTAGAGAGTGATGTTTGTGTGAATATCTGTATGGGTGAGTAAGCAGATGCGTAATTGATTGTATGGATGTGTGAATGTGTATGTAAGTGGTTGTGTGAGTGGTTTTATGGGTGAGTGTATGGCTGTGTTCTGAGGTTGTGTAGGTGAGTGCAGAGCTGTGTGAGTGGTAGTGTGTTTGAAGAAATGGGCGTGTAAGTAGCTGTATAAGTGACCAATAGGTAGGTTTCATTTTGCGAGTTGCAAATTGCGAGTACTAGCGACTCGCAATTTGCAACTCGCAAAATGAAATGCAGAAAGGTGTCTCAGACACCTTCTGCGACTCGCTATGGGGTCGCAAAGACCCACCTCATGAATATTAATGAGGTGGGTCGCAGTTTGTGACCCCATAGCGAGTCTAGGCACTCACAGGGATGGTGGCCTGCTGGAGACAGCAAACCACCATGTCCGTAACTGCCTTTTGAATAAAGCAGTTTTATTTTCTTTTTGCAGCCCGTTTTCCTTAAAGGAAAACGAGCTGCAAAAAGAAAAAATTCCGAAACCATTTGGTTTCATTTTTTTCAGAGCAGGCAGTGGTTCATAGGACCACTGCCTGCTCTGAAAAAACATTTTTAGTGACATTCACAAAGGGGAAGGGGTCCCATGGGGACCCCTTCCCTTTTGCGAATAAGTTACCATTCAATTCAAGTGGATGGTAACTGCGAGTTGGTTTGCGACTGCATTCGCGGTCCCAAAGCAACTCTGCATGGCGATGCGGTCGCAAATAGGAAGGGAATACCCCTTCCTATTTGCGAGTCGCAGCCTCAAATTGCGAGTCGGTACCGACTCGCAATTTGAGGTTGTGCATCGATTTAAGCCTTTTGCGCCTCACAAACTGCATTTTTAGCAGTTTGCGAGGCGCAAAAGGCTTCCTACATCTGGCCCCGAGTGACTGTGTGAGTGCCTGTATAGGTGAGTGAGTGGGTATATGAGTGGCTCTATGGTTGTTTGAGTGGCTGTGTGAGTGGTTGTATAGATCTGTGAATGGGTATGTGAGTGGTTGTGTGGGTGTGTTAGTGGGTGTACAAGAGGTCACATGGGGGTGTGAGTGGGTGTGAGCGGTTCTGTCAATTATGCCATTGGTGATATCCTTTGTGATGTCATCTGTGATATCATCAATACTCACGCTGACCATGGCATGAGTGATGTAATATGTGAGGCCATAAGTAGTGCATTGTGGGTGCATAAGTTATAGTTAGGTCAGGTAACTATAACTGATGAATTTCAATGGTTTTGTTCGAGTGAAATATGAGCTGAACTATAACGTCCATGTAATCTTTGTTTTTTTCAGTAAATTTTAAAGATTTTTTACATTCTGTTACCTAACTAAAATGTCCCTGTAACCTTTGTTTCTTTCAGCAAATGTATAAGGTTTTTTTATGTTATTTTCAAACTGTAAAGCCTCTGTAACATTTGTTTTTTAATTTCAAAGGTTTTTTTTACATTTTATTAGATACTCCTGTTTTTGCACCATAACTCATTCCCTGGGTTTGTTGGTACAGCTGCTTGAAGTTTACAGGATTATCTTTGTTGTTTTGTTAAAAATACATAAAAAAATGATAATTGCGAATCCTTCTTAAACTGTCCCAACACGTTGATTCCAGTACTGTGGAAAATTTGTGAAGTTGTATGCCTCAGTGTAAACATCACTGTGTGCCTGGGTATGTCCGTATTTGCATGAGTGCATGTCTGGGTGTTTCAGTGTATGTATGATTCTCTGCCTGGGTGTGTTATTGTATTCGTTAGTATCTGCCTGGATGTTTCAGCGTATGTATCAGCGTGTGCCTGGGTGGGCCAGTTTATGCACCAAAGTCAGCGTAGGTGTTTTATTGGATGCATTATAAATGGGCTTAGATGTAATTAATCACTTACATTACTACCATAAATTGTTCCATTCGTCTGTGTAAAAGGAGAGAAAGCATACGTTTGAGTTACTTTTACACTATAAATTTGCACAATAAAGTTAAAGCTTCTGAAATGCAAAACACCGTGTTATTAGTAAAGCACTTCATATTTGTAATGCTGTAACACAGTCAAACATGTAATTTAAACATTTTATTTTCCTTGTTTACTGTTCTCTGTTTCCATACCTTTACACCATAAATTATGTTATGTAAAGAATCATCATTGGACAATGGGGAAAGAACAATCACATTGATTGTAGAAAAGAAATTTACATGCCCAGCATGCCACTGTAAATTAGAAATACATATTGCATTCACTACAAATAATTAACTGATTGTTTTAGCTTTACTTACTGAACTGACATAAATAAACATTTGGTAAAGGTAAGTGATGGTTTATTAAGAGTGTTACAATAGAATTAATTTCTTTGAATGACACTAGCATATGGATGGCCTTTTAAAGACATCATATTTGGTAGGCTGCATGATGTCATATAAATAGGAAATAGATAAACTATAAGTAGACTATTTCACTTTTCCAGTTGTAATCTTTGTAACTTGGTATGTCATATTCAAATATATGTTTGATTACTATGTTCTTCTCATTACATTGTGTCCATCCTGGTTTAGTTTTTTAATACAAAATGCAGTATCCTGAGGTAATAGTAACTCCTTTATAAAATATAATAACCTTAATAGAATTTTTTTCTCCACAAAATAGTATTATATCCTGGTTTTTAGTTTGTAATCACTGTTTCCAATTTACTGCCACTTGCATTATATTATTCAACGAGTAAACGCATATCACCATTTCAATTTCCTTATATAGACATCAACCCTGCTAGGCTGTATAATGTCATAAATAGTTGTATTAGATGAGCAACAAGTATATTATTTAATTTTCCCACTCTTAGTTTTCCATTAAATGTAGGTTCAAGAAGCAGAAGGTAGTTTAAAAGGCAGTTTTTCCTGTACGTAAGGTTGCTGTTGTTATATTCCATCATCCAGTTGCCATTTTTAAATAGATGGTGTAGTGTCCAGATGTAATTGTTATTCTTTCATGAAAAATAATAGCCATAGTGGTATATGCTTTTCCAGAAATAGATATTTGTCCTGGTTTAAAATTTGTAGTTTGCTTTTCCTATTTACTTCCTCCTGTGCACTTTGCTGTAGCATTAGGATAAGATAGTTGCCCCTTCTTCGTATAAGCAAAGTTGATAGAAGATCTGATTGACAATTTGTGCAGGTATTATTCTGTGAAGCTTCTTTAAACAAAATGTCAAAATTATCAGTCTTGCAGTCTGGTAGAGTTAATTAAATAAATTTCCCTGAATCTATTTGCGTTTTTGATGAGAAAGAACAATTTTCATACTCAAGGTCACATGGGTAGGTAAGGGCCTGATTTATATGTTGACTATATTACAGCCGAGAACTCCATCAAGTCGATGGACATCCGACCGCCGTATTTAGATGTATTGCGGCTGTACCTCAGAGAGCCTCAACGTAGTGGTCTTCCTAGCCGTCATGCCATAGGACTCCTGCCTACTTTATTTAGATGCTTCAGTCCTGCAGGCATTGTTCTGGCGGAAGACTGATGATGGAGTGAGATAGTCGCAGGAGCCGATATACATTGTACAATGGCAATGGCCAGGTCAACAAGGCAAGTAACACTCACCCCATGGAAACACACAACACACTATATGCACACCATGATCCATTGCCATTCCACTTCAGCACAACATGTACATGCAGAAAACACACAATGCCATACATCCTAAAACACAACATACACAACATACACACACTATTGATATGACATGCAGATACAACACAACCTCCATAATCAACATAATGGCACACTCATCTACACACTCACACAAAAGCACATCTACACACATCAGAGCAACAACCACAACACAACACAACAAAAACACTCACCTGAATGTTACACACAGCTGCACAACACAAAAGCAAACATACACAACGAATATCAGACCCATTCGCAAGTGGCACACATACAGACACAACCACATCACCCACTCTAGCTCCCTCTGCCTCAACCAGCCAATCTACGCACACAAACACATGCACGTACTGACTTACATACACAACTGGAAAAACAATATGACACTTGCAGTTCCCATTGCAAAGTGCACACATTGACATAGTTTACAATTGCAATGTTATTTTTATTTTGGTACAAGCATTCATTTGGTAATGAATACTTACACTAAAATAAAATTGTGTATGTCATTGATTTGTGACATATACAGGTGTGTCCCCATTAATGTCTGACATAGATGTACTACAGACATCTGCATGTCACAAGTGTTTTTTTAAAAATATTCTTGTGACATATATATATTTCTGCAGTGGTCTAGAGCTAATGTGAAATGACCAACCAACGTACACAAGTAATACGGAATGCTTACCTTAAAGTCCGGCGACAACAAGTTCTCCTTGGTTCAGTTGCATCAGTAAGGGCAGGTCTCTTCTAGTCTTGTGCAGTTGAAAACAGAAGTGGAAATGGGAAAAATGTTATGTTTTTACCTCATTTTCACCGCCTTTTCCTGCCAACTCAGTTATGGAGGTAACACCACCACAGCTGGCTTCGTGGGAAGGCACATCATGATTGGTTCAGCCGTTACAGTGGCTGGAGTCCCGCCGCCAGCCACCATTTCCAATGGCGTCATTGACGGGGTTGGAAGTTCCTGACAGAGTTGGCGGGACTCGGTCATTCATCTATGATTCCACCAACATCTAAATAGGGTGGGCAGACTACCAAGGCAATAGGTACAATCTCTTCTTCTAAGATACCAAAGATTACCATCAAGAATTCTTGTACGTCTTCTTGAGTCTTTTCAGTAAAGTGCACAGATTCAGTGCACAAATCTACAAGGTCTTGAATATGAGATGTAGTTACTGTTTTCATTCCATTACTGCACAGGCGTCCAAACAAAGCAAAGAGTGAAAAGCATACCATTCTGTCTTTTCTATGTACAACTTCATAAACAACAAGAGGTAAAGAGAACAGAGCATTGAGAACCACATTGGCATAGGAGTTGACACCAGAGAGGTAATCAACAATATCACCGGCATTGTCAGTAATGTTTTTCCTAAAAAGTTTCTTGTTGTCTTTCTTACACTTCTTCTCAACAACATCACTATGATGTTTCAAAAGCTTTCCCTTTGGGCAGATGGTAGATTTTTCATAAACCGGATACTGTCCTAAATGAGGAGCGTAACAATTCTCAATCGGTTGTACTCTTTGATCAACGTGAATCAGCATTTATTTTACTGTTGTCTAAGTCTACCAAATGTAAACCAGACAGTGTTGCAACGCGTGATAAGGCTACACATAACATACCATCCTTAAATACAGCAGAAAAATATTAATGAATGCCTTGAGATTTATGAATTGTTACAGCATAATCTAGAGACACTAGTAACTGCTTCATCGGAACATACAAGTCTTTTACAAGCAAAAAATGCAAAACAGACCTTTCAATCTGTTTTACACCATCAACTTGATCAAAATTAATCACTAGGTATTCAACCTTGTTCCTGTAAAGAAACTAAATGAAATCAATTACTGTACTCATGGCACCATTGACCAATCCTTTCTCAATATTAAAATTATACCAAAAATTACCCTGCTGGTTTTGCAAACATTTAAACGCTTTTCTAATCTCCCAGTTCTGGAAACAGATTTCTCCAATGAATCAATTTGGCTTGTAGTTTATCACTTAGCAGTACTTTTACGCTCTGGTGTTCCATGTTGGTGATCGTCGTATGATCCAATAATTCTTCTTTCTTCAGTTTTAGTAATTGTTCATTAAAAGAGGAGCACTCCTGAAGTGTAGGCATTAGGCAGACAATGGATTTCCCTTCTTCAATGAAATTGAACATTGGCTGTGCTCTGTCTTGTTTGTAAGAAATAGTTATTTTATAAGTCGACTTTCTAAGCAACATTTTCCCTCTTTTTGGGAGAACTCCTAATTTAATATCCTTCCGATTATTTTGATATTCCACATCAGATGCTTGGCACATATTTCTAAGTGGTCTCTTCTATTGGCAGGTCAAATGCTTGACGCTTATTCCCAAGTAGTTTCTTGTATTGGAAGTAGAGCCAAATGTTCACATTTCTAATACTTTCCAAAAAACCTTTGTGTTTCCTAATGGAGAAATGTCCTGAACACAGGCTGTTCTTTGACTGGGCTAAGTTGTAGTAGATCGCCAAACACAATTAAGTGCTTTCCTCAAAACAGTACATCATAGTCTGTCTTCAGAATCTGTTGCATTCTCAAGTGTACAAAGGTAAGCATTACGTTTGAGACCATGTTCACCTCATTGATGATTAAAAGTTTCAATTTCTTCTGTACTCCTGAGATTTCATGGATAACTTTTGGTACTACTGTTGTCATGTTCCTCGGGTAGTTGATGTAAAGAGTATTCCTTTAATGTTATGTGCAGCTAACCCAGTTGGTGCGGTTACCACACATGACAAATTTGAGTCTGTAGTCCTCTGTAGATAAGTGGTAAAAAATTACATTGAAAAAAACAGTTCCTGGTGCCCGCTTGACCAATGATGTATAATAGTATTGGCTTACATGATAAACATTTACATTCATTCTTCTCATGAGGAATCCATGCTCTATTTTTTCTTTTACCTCCATACATATTTCTTTCTGCTCGTTGTTCAGTTGTCCAACTAACTGCTCCAAATGCATACTTTCTTGTTTTGCTTGTTGCATTTCTATCTCCACCTCGTTCATGGCTATAGCAACTTCACTTTGAATAACTGATTGTCAAAGAGGATCTTGACTTAATGGTCCTGATCAATGGCTACTTTGTGAACTGTTTTTAGCTGTCTCAGCAGCAGTAGTTTCCTCCTGTTCAATCTCAACCTTTAACATTGTTGGGAAACACCGAACACTGAATGCTGTTTTCCACAGCATTGAAAGAATCTTCGTAGTAGTCTAATTGTCTGAGTAACTCCAATTCAGTACACCAAGGTTTCAACAGTTGTTGAAGTGCTAAATGGAAAAACTCCCTTTTACCAGGAGTTTGGCAACTTAGGACATGATTTAGGGTTTGGCAGAGGGGGTTACTCTATCACAAACGTGAGGGATATCCGTCCGCTATATCACAGTTCCAAACTTGTAACATGGCAGACAAGATATCCGTCCCATTTGTGACAGAGTAACCCTTCTGCCAAACTCTATATCAGATCCTTACTTTTCTGTGGTTTATTAAACTTCCTTTTGTGTGTCGAACCAATCAACCATCTGCTGTATATTTCCCTTTAACTAAATTTTCTGTTACATTGTTTCTGTATCTATACTGTTGAAGTATTTCATAAAGACAGACATTTTCCAGATGTGTACTCCTTCTTGGATAGTAAGTATCCAACATGTTTCTGTTTGCAATATGTGTATTTTCCGAGTCAAACTCTGCTAGGTACTGAATTTCAGGAAAATACTTCAAGATTCTGTTTCACATGCTTGCAAGGTCTAGGCTGACCCAAACAATTCCCTTTGACTACAAACTGTATGACCTCAACCAGTCAGAGCATTCATAGGATCCTATTTCCGTATGCAAAACCATTTTCAAGCTCAAGCTGTACACTTTCTTGATTAGAGACTTTTCTGCAGACATCTCCTCCAACATCTCCTTCATCTTTATCTTCTCTGATTTTGTAATGTATGAAGTGACATAACAAGCAACAGCGATGGAGTTGTCTGCAACAAACTGTACATCCATGTTCACATTCCAAATTTTCATAATCACTGGATTATAGTCATTAATATACTTGGAGGCCTCTGTTCTTTGGTTGTGTGTGTTTGTTGGTCATTTTCGTGTCAGTGTACGTCAGATTGCAGATAAAAAGCCATTCACTCTTCCTTTGGAAATTGCAGGTCTTGGAAATCCAAATCGGCACCTTGTATAACATTTTCCTATACATCTGTAGGTAGATAGTACTTGCCATTTCTATGTGTTTGAAAGCGCAGAACTGATATTTGAGGCATTTTTCATCATTGTCTTTCAGTGAAGGCATGGAACATTCTATTCTATAAAAGACAGTACAGAGTCTTCGCTGTATGTTTTAGATTTTAGTGCATTTTTTATCCATAACAGCATGTGAATATGAGTAGTGCTTCTTGCTTGGTACTCTTAACGCCAAAAGAAATCAGTACCGTCACCAAGAGGAGGATTTGTTTTGTGGCAGATGACTTGAAATCTAAGGTTTAAATATCTACAAACACCAGCAGGCTCAAAAGAGCAAAGTTCTCTTTAAATCTTCATATTGATCCTCTTAATGTCTGAGTTTGCTTCTCTTAAAAAGTCAAGTAAGCCATCCCACGCGTACTCTGCACAACTGAGTGTGACAAACCTAATAGGTACACCTAAGTTCTGCGACATACATTTTTAGTTCTCCATGATGACGATACTAATACTCATTGGTCCCACGTTGGCATGCCATAAAGTTAATCAAATTATATTCCTACTTTTCATCCTTACCTTGAACTTTGTCAAAACATGACCTTTCAGAAAGATTTTCTTGATTAACTCCCGCCTTCAATATGTGGTTTACAGCATATCATAGTCCAGACAAGTCACTCTCGATAATAGATGGAATATCTATGGAATACACATACAAAATCTAGGATCTTCGGAATATAATCTAGTTGACCTATCCTCAGCTGCTGCCATTTGTATGGGGTGGCCATCATAATGCCCACCTACTTCTGTTGGGAATAGTTGTGGAAAACAGCGAGCCTATTAACCTTTCTCCCACACACTCATTGGAGCTCCTATTGCTTGTTTCATTTGACAGAGATGAATAGCATCACCAATAAGTTCTTTGGAATGGAGTGGATGGATACTATAGTGTTCATATATTTCTTCTGACTTGGATCTCAAAATTTGTTCAATCTATCCACTTGATGGTAAATGTTCATCATCCATACAAGCTACATCTCCATCAACACCAACATTTTTGTAAAAAATAATATTACATCCACTAACTTTTACCAGATTGCTTTGTTTATGGTAGGCACAATGTTCTTTAGAATGATAAGTGGTTCATCAATATTTCTGTCTGCACCCACAGTTTCAATATTTCTTTGAAAATGTAAAGGTAAGTAGACAACTCTTCCTTTAAGGCCTTTCTGCATCTCTGTTGGTGGTAGTTTTCCAGTTTTTTTGGCCTGATTACAACCTTAGCTGAGAGGATTACTCTATCACAAACATTACACATATCCCGCCCACTGTATTACAAGTTCCATTATATCCTATGAAACTTGTAATACCGCTGATGGATTTCCATCATGTTTGTGATGGAGTAATTCCCTCCGCCAAGGTCGTAATCAGGCACTTTGGTTCCATACGAACTATTGCTTGAAAAGGGTGTAATGAGATTTGACTCATAAACATTTAATTCTTCAGGTTCTTCAGGAATTAAAATCAGTTCTAACAAGTTATGTATTGCCTTGGCAGACATTTAAACTCTAACTTATCACAGCAATACTTACATATAATTTATTGGGTTGACAAGTCAAAGCGTTCCTCTACAAATAAATATACAGCAAATTCTTGTCACATATCTCTGTTCTCCTATTCAATTTTTGAGAACACAACAATATTGTGAATTTGGCTTTCACAATGAATGCATCGACAACAAATACAAACACAGTTTGTTTTCTCTGAAGAAACTGTGTTAAACTGTGCAACCTCTTGAGCAAAGTTTTCAAAACTAATACCTGTGCACCGTTCCTGTTCATGAATCACCTGGAAGCTTTCAACACAGCAGCTGAAATGAGTGCTGTACTAATTAAAAGTTTTTTTTTTTTAAGATTCCTGAAATGGGGCCAAAGTGATTGACAATACAACAAATGCTTTTCCTATGGAAATTATAACTACCTACTGGTGACCGCCAGCAGTATATATATATATATATATATATATATATATATACATATAAATATATATATATATATATACATATATATATATATATATATATATATATATATATATATTTTAACAACTTTGCCCAGAAGATGGAGATGCACTCTCATTCAGGCATATTTATTAAAATTAAAATGAGAGCAACTCCAATTCTTTCATAGCACTTCATTTACTCCTGCTGCTGTAATCACCTCTTTGCTTCTGCTGCTTTCACCACCTAACACGCTTCAAACTTCCAGAGTCCTTGTTCACAGGTAACTGGGAGGCAAACTAACAACATTATTGCAAATTACTAATTATATTTACTCTTCCCTCTAGTGGGCTTTAAATTGTTTTACAGGAACTGTTCAAATAAACTCCTTTACCACTCTAGCATTCCGTTGTGGGGGTATCAAATTCCAAGCCCAAGGACCCATCTGCTTCCTTACTGTGGTACAGTCTCCACAGCAGGGCTACCGTTTTACATTTCTCCACAACCTTTCCCAGAAGACGGAGACACACTCTTGCTCAGGCACAATTATTAATTTAAAATGAGAGCAACTCCAGTGCTTTCATAGCACTTAATTTACTCCTGCTGCTGTCACCAGCTCTTTTTTGCTTCTGCTGCTTTCACCACCTAACGCATTTCGGACTTATTCATACGTAACTGGGAGGCAAACCAACAACACTATTGCAAATTGCAAATTAAATTTACTCCGTCCTCTAGTGGGCTCCCAAGTGGGCTACTAATTTTGATACATACTGGATTTTGTAGTGCCTCTTACAATTCTTACCCTTCAATAGGTTGAGTTACAGCAGTCCTCACACGTCCATGGGCTTTTTATTATGCAGCAGTCCTCACCCTGCAGTTGGCTTTAATTTATTATACAGGAATTGTTCACATAAACTCCTTTAACACAGCCTGAGCATTCTGTTGTGGCTGTTTCAAATTCCAAGCCCAGGGACCCATCTGTTTCTTTACAGGTGGTGCAGTCTCCACAGCAGGGCTGACGTTTTACATTTCTCCACAACTTTGCCCAGAAGACGGAGATGGGCTCTCATTCAGGCACATTTCTTAATTTAAAATGAGAATAATTCTGATGCGTTCATGGCACTTAATTTACTCCTGTATCTGTCACCACCTCTTTCTTTGCTTCTGCTGCTTTCACCACCTTACGCGTTTCGGACTTCCAGAGTCTTTATTCACAAGTAACTGGAAGGCAAACTAACAAAGCTATTGCAAATTACTAATTATATTTTCTCCACCCTCTACAGGGCTTCCAAGTGAGCTACTAATTTTGATGCATGCTGGATTTTGTAGAGTCTCTTAACAATTCTTACCCTTCAATGGGTCGATGTACAGCAGTTCTCGCCCTTCAGTGGCCTTTAAATTGTTGTCAAGGAATTATGCTGCAGTTCTTGCTCTCCAGTGGGCTTTAAATTATTATACAGGAATTTTTCAAATAAACTCCTTTCACACAGCCTGAGTGTTCTGTTGTGGTTCTGTTGTGGTTGTATCATATTCCAAGCCCACTGACCCATCTGCTTCCTTACTGGTTGTGCAGTCTCTACAATAGGGCTGCCGTTTTACATTTCTCCACAACTTTGCCCAGAAGACGGAGATGCACTCTTGTTCAGGCACATTTATTCATTTAAAATGAGAACAACTTCAATGCTTTCATAGCACTTCATTGTCATTAAAGAATTGGAGTTGTTCTCATCTTAAATTAATAAATGTGCCTGAACAAGAGTGCGTCTCCGTCTTCTGGGCAAATATAAGAATCTTGTCGAGGTCGGTGAGCTTCTTCTCACCAAGAGCAGCCGCACCACAGCAACAGTTCACAGCGCCACTTTTTTCACAGAAAGACAACCGAGCAGCACAAGATCAATTTTATTTCTTGCTTCACCCATATAAAAATATTAATATGTTTCAGCTTAGCGCTATCCACTGGACAATCCTACATACACAGTCAACTTCCCTATATAAGCCTGTTGTCCATTGTTTCTTTTTACACTCATTCACTACCTTGTTTGATGTCTTTTTTCCAAGGACATTGTGTGTGCCATCTTTGAGAGTTAAATTGCTGCAATCATGTCCATCCATTTAAAGTACAATGCGTGAAAGACAACTTCACTACTCCAAATCTCATTTTGATTCTCTCTTAGTCCAATCATTCATCTAATATGTGCATC
Organism: Pleurodeles waltl; assembly: GCF_031143425.1. NCBI lineage: Eukaryota > Metazoa > Chordata > Amphibia > Caudata > Salamandridae > Pleurodeles > Pleurodeles waltl. Next base: position 802,763,857 of record NC_090446.1, read on the forward strand.
TTTGTTCAGCACTGGATAATTTACATAACATGATGTTATTCACAGAGCCATAAAGTCTATTAAGAGCACACTTCTGTCCTGCTGTTGAGTGTCAAATACCAATGTTCTAGTCTCAACCATTCACGTGAACGCTTAAAATTCATGATCAAACACAGATGTAAATATTTAGCATATTGCACAATAAAATAAACGCCAACTTTGACATTCAAAGTGCGTCACATAATAGACATATTCTTTCGCTAACCAGCTGCCATCTAGCTGGTATCTCTCAATGATGATCAGTTGTATAACTTTATAGTCGCAATTGGCATAGTGTATAGGTAACAAGCACCCTAACAGTGCTTAATAGCCCATGTGGCCTATGTTGTACAGTATATAAGGTTGCCAGATAGCCATGGAATTTACATGTGCTATACAGAGTAGTTTTACTCTGCAAATTATCGATGTCTCTTGATTGGCACAAATACAGAGCCACAAATTTAAGTAAGCACCATCCAACTTGTATTGTTGTCAATGCACATACCCTGCTCATAGATAAAATATTAAGATATAAAGAGACAAATGCTGTGCATGATTTCCATTGTTGTGCAAATCATTAATATTTTTCGATAGACCAACATCCATATCAGATATGGAAAGAGCCACATGCTATGGAAAATAAAGTGCAATGCAACTCATCAATATCTATTTCTGACATCAATCCAGGCCCGAGGTTAAAATGATTTATGCCATACAAACTACAGTACTGGATATGAAATTACACACCATCTGGCATGTATTGAACAATAAGTTCCAATACTCTATTGGCAAATTTCAAGGTGATATTGTCTGTACAAAACTCAATTTCTATGCAATTTGTTCATATCCATCAGCTAGTTATGTCCTATAGGATGTGTTAAAAAGGGCCTGCGATACCAGGTAGAGTACTGTTCAGCTAGTCAAAATCTCTATATGATACCTATATGCTACATGATGTAAAGTAACATATGATGTGCAAACTGCAATATTGTACAAATAACCATGCCCCATTGTCTGTTAGATAAAGTTCCAAGTGCTGTGCAATATGCATCCCAAAATGCTGCACATGGTACTGTACAAATTCTTAATAGCTCTAGATGGCATAGTCCAATACCAAGGAAATTCCCTATACTTGGCCATTAAATAAGGTATAGGATGTGATAGTATCCAAGGACAACTACTTTTAAAATACTACCAGCAAAGAGCAAAAATTCAACACATTACATGTGAGAAGGCCTCATTGCACCACTAACCTTTACTACTTCTCCATATATACATTTCATTTCACATTGTCATTGCACCAAAATGACACCCCTCACTTTCATATTTCAAAGAGGGTGTCACTGATGATGACGGTTAGACAGGTATTACAAGTTATTACACATGGAGAGCAAGTTTTTCAAAAGATTGGTTGTAACTTAATAAGTAGTCCTCCAGATGGAAAACTCTATATCCAGTCATCACATCCTGATTCAGTACTAATAAGTTCCCATTGTGTCCCCTATATGTGCACATGTAGTTCTGCTTCTAAATTGTGCCCCCATGGGTCACTGTACCCAATGACAGAATCATCCTGGGCTCCATTCTTCTTACTCCCAGTGCTCTATCCCATTCCTAGGGTTTGCATGCTTAATACTTTAAAATGTCAGACACTTCAATCCCATTTGTGAACATTCTAAAAATGTTTAGCCATTGTATATGATCTATCTTGTTTTTTGATGGCTCTGCGAGATTGCAAGGATCTGACCTTAGGTTTATGAATGGCACTTGTTAGACTTTTCATCCTTGGCGTGGTCTCCCTTAACTTTTTGCCTCTGTTTCCCAGGTTGTTGATGTGCACTGGACTCTGATTTTGCTGTTTGTGTTACTCTGGGCACTTTACCACTGCTAACCAGTGCTAAAATGCAAGTGCTCCTTTACCAAATATGTATGTAATTGGCTTATCCATGATTGGCATTTTTGATTTATTAGTAAATCCTTAGTACAGTGCACTAGAGGTACCCAGGGCCTGTAAATCAAATGCTACTAGTGGGCCTGCAGCTCTGTTTGTGCCACCCACCTAAGTAGCTCTGTAATCATGTCTCAGACCTGCCACTGCAGTGTCAGTGTGTGGAGTTTTATCTGTAAATTCAACTTGGCAAGTGTACCCACTTGCCAGGCCTAACCCTTCCATTTTCTTACATGTAAGGCACCCCTAAGGTAGGCCCTAGATAGCCTCAAGGGCAGGGTGCAGTGTATGGTTAAGGTAGGACATATAGTAATGTGTTTTATATGTCCTCAAATATTGCTAAATTTGTTTTTCACTGTTGCAAGGCCTGTCCCTCTCATAGGTTAACATGGGGGCTACCTTTAAATCTGATTAAAATGTAGATTCCCTTTGGGAGCGGATGAACATGTGGAGATTGGAGTCTCTAAGCTCACAATTTAAAAATACATCTTTTAGTAAAGTTGACTTTGAGATAGTGTGTTTGAAAATGCCACTTTTAGAAAGTAAGCATTTTCTTGCTTACACCATTTCTGTGACTCTGCCTGTTTGTGGATTCCTTTTCTGGGTCAGTTTGACAGTTAGGCTGGTTGCACTTCACAGTAGACAGTGACACAAATTGAGCTGGGGTGTAGTCTGCATTTCCTGATGAACAATCTGTGCTAGAAGGGAGGGGAGGAGTAGTCACTCACACCTGAAAGGGCTGTGCCTGCCCTCACACAATGCAGTCTCCAACCCCCTGGTGAGTGTCTGGGGCCTGGCCTGGGCAAGGCAGGATTTCACATTCAAGAGAGACTTTACTTTGAAGTAGGCCTACTTCAAAGGAGAAATTGGGTAGAAGAAGGGCACCCAAAACCACAGACTTTAGAACACTTCTGGAAACCAAGAAGAACCTCTGCCTGGAGAAGAGCTGCCCTGCCTGTGACTGTGCTTTGTGGAGCTATCCTGCAGTTGCTGCTTCTGCCAGAGTAAGAGGGCAAAGACTGGACTTTGTGTGCCTTCCATCTTGTGAAGATCTCCAAGGGCTCGATTTAGAGCTTGACTCCTGTTGTTTGAAGTATCAGGGACAGCAATGACTTCACTCTGCTAGCATCTGGAGTCTCTGGAGAGACTCCTATTCTGCCAAGTGGTGCCCATCCATTTCCTGGGACCCTGAAAGGAGAAGCTGGCAGCCTAAGAGGAAAAAATCCATCCACAGAACGCTGTGCGGGAAAAGATTGACGCAACTCCGATCTAAGGCTGGGAAATTGACACGCCCTCAGCTTCGTGGTTGAAAATCGATGCTCGCCTGCAACGTGACTGAAGAATTGACGCACGGAGCTGGAGAAACGACGCGCAGCATCGCTGATGGAGGCTGGAAGAGCTGAGGTTGATTCTCTTTTACCTTGACCAGAGTGTGGGTCCTTGCTTGGACTGGGGGTAACCTGACAGCCAGCCAAAGACGCCATTTCTAACAGGCCTTCTTTGTGCGGGCATTACAAAATGCAGTAAAAATGGCATAAAGAAATCTTTTAGATTTCTTTGCTCCATTTTTCTGTCCCCCCCTAATAAGGGAATGCCCCCCTTGCATATATTTTGCCTGGTGCAATTCATGCATTGCATCACTTTGCAAATCTGCTACTGCAATTTTGGCCTTGTTGGGCCACATTAGTGTCAAAGAAATGACACTAATGTGGTGCAAGAAGGCGCCAGACCCTCCTAAATATGGGCCTTTGTTTTTTGTTTTTTAAGAAAACAGGAAAAATGTGCTGTGCAAAAAAGCATATGATCATTTTCTATATCTTACATCAATGAATGGTTCGCTGTGCTAGGATCATCATCCTCTCATCCTTCATTAACAAGCAGAGTTGTACCAAAAATACATTTTTACCATATTTTTAACATTTGTCTGAAAGATAGTAAATTTTTCAAATTTTTTATGATTTTAACCTACTTACAGTTTGTGGTGGAAGCAGGTGTGAAACCTATGGCTGTTCCGGGAAAGCTCTGAATTCAGGAATATATTTATGTAGATCCCTCAGGGTTTTCTTGCATAAATTAAATTTTCAAATTTTAGAATGAGAAAGTGCTAAAAATGAGTAGGAACAAGTAGCCAGTTGTGACATGTTCATCTGTAATTTTTTGTCACAATGGCCATATTACGAAAGTAATACCAAAGTAATATAACATTACGTCTGATAGATTCTTCTAGGTTATATTATAAGGTTTGTAGATTCTCAAAAACTATTTCAGTTTCAACATACCAACAATTAAGCTGCAGCTTTTAATGACTTTTTGTGTACTGACATTACAGCAATTCATATGGTAAAAAAATGGATAAAAAAGGAGTATGAAGAAAACCCACATATTTCTGAAATTTACACAAAATTCTGAGTCTAGGAGCAGTGATTATTTGTACACCTCTTAATCTGGGGTTACCTATACTATGCTGTGATTCAGAGCAAATTTTGCAAAATGTCTTCTTTCATGCACATTGGTTTACTTTTGAAAGTCACAAAGACAGAGAAATTCAATTGGTGGTAAAAAATCTTCTACTATTCTGTGTTCTCACATGTCACTGGGCCTTGTTCCTGTGACAGTAAACACCCCAAAATGTTCCCTAGAGTAATCCTATTTCACCCTGCAATCCCCATGTATTTTACAAGGTGGGCAGGTGCAGAATTTAGGCCCTACCTCAGCTGCCACCCAGGGAAACTTACCTAACCCAGAGGCCATTTCAGGCCTCTTGTGCACTAGCCCCGTGTGCAGTGCACACGGGACAGGCCGGTGCACAAGAGGCCTAGAAGCATTTGCTGCATGCAGCCCTGGCCTGAATTCACACCAGGGCCGTCTGCAGCAAAATAAAGCTCCTATTTCAGGCTTCTTGTGCACTGGTCTGTACCGTACAAGAACAGGTGACCAGGACAGGCCTGTGCACAAGAGGCCTGAAACGGCAGCTTTCATTGCCTACGGCCCCCTCCTGAATGCGCCCGTTGTCAGAAGTGCTAAGCAGGGTTGAGTCTGGCTAACCAGGTCCAAACCTGCTTAGCTTTTCCAAGACCTGGTGCATTCAGGACTCCACGGGTCACGGAACTCTGCCTCCACAGAATTCCACTGCATTTGTATTCAAATCCGTGGAATTCCACAGAGTCGGACTCCATGAACTCTGCCCAGGCCTAATTATAATGGTAAACACCATAGTGTCAACATCAACATTTTAAATTTAAAACAGGTGGGTCATATTTGTTTTCATTCACTATGATTACACTGCCACAGCAGTCACAGGACATACCATAAGGGATCTCAGCACTCCAGAGCCCAAGTGTAACATTTCCAGCTTTGGGAGTGCTTAAATTATAGGCAAACCTCTCCAGGGACCATAAGTGTGTGCCCCAGGAGACTTGGGTTCAAAAAACACCTTTAGGTGGCTATTGCGCTCCTTGGAGCCCCCATGTCCATTCCCAGTTAAGGTGCAGCACACAGGAGCTTACAGATCTTCTGTTCCTCCCATGGCAGGAGCAGATCTGTCTTTTGTTCAGGCCTGCAGCAGTAGTGGCAATGTGCTGGGCACAGGAAGACAGCAATGCTCCAAGACAAGGCGTCCCTGTCCCACGGAAGGGGATGCATAAGCCCCTGTGGAGATAAAGGCCCCGGGGACATAACTGATTCACACTAGGGGGAATGTTTTACTCCAGCTTGGTGCCTCGTTAGACCCTTTAGGCCTAAGTGAAGCAAAACTGTCCTATGGTGCATAATTCCCCTATAATGTATACACAGTTTAAGCAACACAGATCTTCTATAAGTACCATAGATGTTCACTATGAATGACTTCTAAAACTAGAAGACCTAGCCTAGGGCAGCACCAATCCTTGAAGAGGCCCTTCTGTGACAGGCTACATTGCACAGATACAGGGTTGCTCATGATGGTAGTCTCACACATGTGTGCACATGCATGTGCACACATGTCATGTGTAACCAGCCTCGCACCTCTTACCCTAGCTGAGCAGTAGCAGCGGCGTTACTTCACAAGGCATATGTTGGGTGTTAACACACTGAGGTGCTGATTACGAGTCTGGCAGCCCTGCGGCTGCCAGACTCACAGTGGCAGTTGAAACACCACCAAAGCAGCGGTCCGGCCTCCACATTATGACCCTGGCGGAGGTTTCCACGGTCCGACTTCTGGCACCGCCATGTTGCCGCCAGTTGACAGCCTGGCGGTGCCGGTGGTCTTAATCCGCTAGGGCAGCGCTGCTCTGGGGATTACGACTCCCCTCTCTGCTGGCTTTTGCATGGCAGTCCCAATGCCATGCAAAGGCTGGCAGAGATGGGGTGCCAGGTGCCCCATGGGGGCCTCTGCACTGCCCATGCATGGGCCCATGCAGGGCACTCATTGACAGCCCTGTCGCACTTTTCACTGCCCAACTTACTAGCAATGAAAAGCGCGATGGATGCTGTTGTATCCCAAGCACTGCAACATTGCAGCCGGCTCATTACGAGCCAACGTCAATGTTTTGGTGAGTTTCCCGCTGGGCCAGTGGACGGAAACGCTGTGTCCGCCCGCTGGCCCAGCGGGAAACTCATCATGGGGCCAGCAAGCGAAAAACCGGAGTGACGGTTTTCTGACTCAAAGAGTTTGGTGGCCGGCCTCTTAATAAGGGCCTGAGTGCAATTACTGTGAATTTACAGTGAGATGAACTCAGGCAGTTACGCTCACTCAATGTAAAAATAGGTAGTCTAAAGTAAAAAATTCTGGTGGATTAAATGGGCATATGCTCACTTGTTCAAGTGTAACCAGCCTAAAGCCTCACACCCTAACTCTGCAGAAGTAGCCTTATCATAAAAGGCAAAAACGTTCAGTTAGCAAGCTTAGTCCTATTACCATGAACTTACTGTGGGTGAGACTCAGGTACTGAGACTCACTCACAATAAAAGTTCAAAAACCAGGTAGTCAAAAGCACTATGGGGGTCATTCTGACCCCGGTGGGCGGGAACCGCCATTTGGCCGCACCGCAGTCAAAAGACCGCTGGTGCCATTCCAACTTTCCCGCTGGGCCGGCGGGCGCTACCTAAGGTAGCGCCCGCCGGCCCAGCGGGAAGGAGGCCTGCAACACTGAAGCCGGCTCCGAATGGCAGTGAAAGCATGCTGGGGCCCTGTTAGGGGGCCCCTAGACACCCGTTACCGCCAGCCTCTTCCTGGCGGTGACAACAGGCTGGCGGTAAGGGGGTCAGAATCCCGGGGGTAAACCGGTGGGAAACCGCAGAGGTAAGAATGGGCAAGGAAGCACCGCCAGCCTGTTGGCGGTACTTCCGTCATTCGCGGCCCTGGCGGTCTTTGACCGCCAGGGTCGGAATGACCCCCTATATTTGCAGAAAACATTTGCTTCAAATATGATAATCAAGCCTGCTTGAATATATGTACAATATTTATTCTGGAAATGCTATTATGTTTGTATTAATAATTAGTAAGCTGACACTGTGTGTCATGCTTATTGTTATTGTTCAAGGGAATACAGTATTACAAAGTGAAAATAGGCAAATGGGCATCATGCCATTTTCCCTTAATTATTTATCTGAAAAAATTCAACAAGGACTATATAATGTTATATAAGCTAAACACAAGGTAAAAGGATTAAAGGGAAGCTTTGTGCCAGGTGACACAAATGAGACAGGCTGCTTAGAATGGCATAACCCACTTTGACTGAAGACTAACAGGAAGGAATTCAACATTGGGACACAAGATCAGAATAGCTGGCTCTGCTATTATATTGAAACTATACCTTATTATTCAACACCTATGGGTGCATGAATCACCTCTGAAGCTTGAATTAGGCTTGCCTTTCAGAGCTAATTGTAGGTTAATAATAAAAAGAAGAATTAGGATGGGAATGTGTTAGAAATGGGGTCTCTATTTGGCAGAGGTATACACCCTTGTCCAAATACGGATCACAATCCTAGTCACGTTAAGTCACACACAGTCCAAATTATCCTGTGCCCACCCTCTTGTAGCTTGGCACTGAGCAGTAGGCTTAACTTAGAAGGCAATGTGTAAAGGATCTGAGAAATAAATCATACAGTAACACAGTGAAAACTCCACAAAAATACACCACACAGGTTTGGAAAATATAGATATTTATCTGGTTAAATTAAGGTCAAAACGATAAAGACCCAATAAGCACAAGTTGAGATATAATTTTTGCAAGATTAAAAAGAGTTTTAGATCTTAAAGTCAACCATTGTCTCTTGGTTTCTAAGTACCTGGTTTGCGTAAAAAATAACATGCATGGAGACCACAGAGGAGGAGATGTGTAGAAGAATAGGGTGTGCGTCATTTCTTTCCACGCTGCAAGGGACTTTGCGTCGAATTCTGCCACACAATCTTGGTTCATCACTGCGATGCAGGGATCTTTTTCATGCCCAGGGATGATGTGTGGAAATCCTGGGTGTGCAGGAAGAAGTCACAGGGTTGTGTCGATCCGGTATGGCGATGCATCTAATTTTCTGTTGCACAGCAGGTGCTGTGTCAATTTTTCCCTCGGGAAGTCAGGTTGTGTCATTCCGGTTCGGCTGTGCATTGATCCGGTAGGGCTGTGCTTTGAATTTCTGCCCACAAGGCAGGTGCAGAGTAAATTCTTCACTCGGGAAGGCGAGCTGTGTTGCTCCAGTTTGGCTGTGCGGTGTTTTTCTCGTCGCAAGGCAGGCTGTGCATCGTTTCCAGCAGGCTGTGCATCCATTTTGGCGCACTAGGGGTATCCTGAAGAGATGAAGTCTTTATGGCCCTGAGAGTTTAGAAAATGTGAGGCAAGTTCAATCCAGGCCCTTGTAGAGGACTTCTCAACAAAGTCAGAAGGCAGCAAGGTAGCAGGGCAACAGCAGGTCATTAGTCCTTCACAGCAAAGCAGTCCAGATGAGGTATTTGGGCAGCCAGATAGTTCCTCTTGACAGGTTGCAGGTTCAGGTCCAGAAGTGTCTGATTTGGTGGGGTCAGAGACCCAGTTTACATACCCCAAAATGCCTTTAAAGTGGGGGAGACTTCAAATAGTGGTTTTGAAGTGCACAAGTTCCCCTTTCAGTACAGGCCTGTCTGCCAGGGTCCCAGTAGGAGGTTTTGCAGTCCATTGTGTGAGGGCAGGCCACTATCCTTTGAAATGTAAGTGTCGGGCCCTCCACCCTTCCAGTCCAGGAAAACCTGTTCAGAATGCAGATGAGTGCAGGTGTGACTGAGTGGACTTGTTTGTGGTTGTCTGGGTGAAATGCACAAGGAAGCTGTCAACCAAACCAGTCCAGAAGTTCATTGTAGACAGGCTGTAAGGCACAGATGGATTTTAAGGGCAGAGAAATGCTCACTTTCTAAAAGTGGCATTTCTAAAATAGTAATATAAAAGCCACCTTCACTAACAAGCAGGGTTTCCTATTACCATTCCGGTTTTACTAAATATGACCTGGTTATCCCTTCCTGATCAGTATCTACCACTCAAGCAATATGTGAGGGTAGCCATAATGCTATCCTATGAAAGGAGCAAGCATCACAGTAGTGGAAAAATAATTTAGGCGTTTTCCCCTACCAGGACATTTAAAACACACATGTATATGTCCTGCCTTTTACCTACATAGCACCCTGCCCTATGGGTTACCTAGGCCCTAACTTAGGGGTGACCTATATGTAGAAAATGGGGAGTTTAAGGCTAGGCAAGTACCAAGTTGAAGTGGCAGTGAAACTGCACACACAGGCCTTGCAATGACAAGCCTGAGACATGGTTAAGGGGATACTTCTGTGCGTGGCACAATCAGTGCTGCAGGCTCACTTGTAGCATTTAATTTACAGGCCCTGGGCACATGTAATGCACTTTACTAGGGACATACAAGTAAACTAAATATGCCAATTGTGTAGGAGCCAATGTCACCATGGTTTTAGGGAGAGAGCACATGCACTTTAGCACTGGATAGAAGTGGTAAAGTGTCCAGAGTCATAAAGGCAGCAAAAATGAGGAGGAAGGCAAAAAGTTTTGGGGTGAGACTTCAGAGAAGCCATTTCCAACAGAATGGGATAAAGTTAAACAGCAAATATAATACCATCTGTGCTGTTATTTATTTTAGTAAACATTACGAGTATGATTCTGTTGATCATTTTCATAGTAACAATTCATCACATGTGCACTAGGATTGAATTTTGATAGTAAAAATAAATCTTTAAAATGTATACACCTTCTCCTAGAGTTCTTCAATATGTGCTTAATTAAGGAAAGAGGGTTAGGCGTTCCACTGTCTCAGTTTGGCACATTGAATAAGTCTTTAGTATCCCACGATCTAGAAAAACAAATTCTAGGCCTCATTTCAAAGGATGATCATTTGGCTCCCAACGCAGGGGGTGAATCTTTCTAAATTCTTGTCTAGTTCTGGATGGTACATTCAAGAAATGAAGTATAACAACTAGTGGAGAATCTGGTTGTAAAATTTTGTACCTCCTTCAACCGATAGAATGCATCCCACTATTGTAGATTCATTAGATGCTTGACTTTCTTATGAAGGTTTTCCTCCATGTTGATCTCTGATGCTTCACCTTCATGTTTTTGGAATCTGTCAAAAATGATTAAAGGTCCTGCTCCTATAGGGATGCATTTCAGGGCACCAGCCAGACAACATCTTCTTGCTAGGGGCGTCACTAACATGAGCATGGAGTTACTTTCTTTGTAAATTCACATGCTGCATACCCTATTGAAGCATTATTCTCATGGGTGGATTTCAATCCTGTAGACCCTAGTACTGGGAAATGGCACTCATACAGAGCTGCAGCACTGGAAGCTCTGTCAGGATATCAAGACCATAAAACATTGGAGGTCAGTAACTCATGTAGCACAACACATTAGAAGTGGCCCATAAGTAATAAAGGGGCCAACTGGCCCATATTGGCTAGGTATATACCATGTCCTGACACAAGATATTTGACAGAAGTAAGGCAGTTGCTAAATCAGGTAGTGCCTCTTTAACAGAGAATGTGACAGTGTGTCCTGCAAAAGACTGCTATATGAGCCTTTTGTGAAAAAAGAGAGGGGCCCTGGTTATTTTGGCAATACATTCATCTGTGTAGAGCGTCCTCCCTATCTGACATCCTTCTATAAACAGTATCTAAAAACCTGTAGGTGTACAGGAGAAAGGTGGTTAGTCAAATCCTAGGCAAGAACTCTTAGATAAGCTAGAGAAGGCCAAGAAAAAGCATGTGATAACTCGCTTTCATGCTTGTATGTTAACTGAGTACCTTAAGGCCAGGATACTACAAGTCAGAAACATCCCTGGCATCTTTGAGGCAGATTCAGTCACATCTCAACCACATGCTCTCACCATTGGATCCTGTTACGGGTGGAGACAGCACATGAACATGCCCAAGAAGAGCTTAAAAAGATAGAGGCTCTGGAGAAAGAGTTTCAAGGCGGTGACGGGTTAGCAGAGGGTAAACAATTGTTAATTTAAATAAGACAATTGATGACTTCAGTGGATTTGAATTAAAAAAGAAGGCTGATTAAGTCATGAAAGACATCTAGAATTTTTCAAAGCGAAAAGCATGCCCTTATTTAAAGGATGACTACTACACTAACGCATCCCCACAAGACAGACAATACACCTGGGGGAGATATAAGAACAAACAGTCTGTTACTTTCTCTGATTCCTCTGCAGGTCCGATGGCCAAAAAGGCCCCAGCAACACCAGCACACACCCAGGGCAACCTTTTTTAAGACTGTGGTCACAGAGGCAGGGACAGAAGAAGATCACTGCACCAATACCCAGGAGAGTGTCAGACCAGGAGGAAACTGTACAGGTGGGGTCTGAAGGGACCCTCGGTATACTGACACAAACTGGCCTGAGTGATAACAATGAATTCCTATTTGTAATCTTTCACACCACACCTGCTCTTCCACAGAGCTATGAATCCTCAGTAGAGATCTCTCTTACATTATCACAGAGAACAAGTTTCTTTACCCTGAAAACTGAGATCTTGCTAATCTTTCTCAAGATTAGACTGAGGCTTTTCTTTATGGACAGGAATGATGATGTCTTGGATTATGCTACAGGACTCAGGCCCCCTTCTACTTTTTACCCTCCGAATTCTCTTATGCCACCAGAACTTCTTACCTTTGAAAGATTGGGTCTTTAGGGTCTGGAAGCTAAGAAGAATACAAAAAACTTTATTCTCTACAATATCTCTGTTGCCAAAAGGCACTCCTTTGTAGTGCTGAATGTATCATAGTCAAATGAGCAGACAAAGAGGGTGGGATTGTCCTTCACAACCATACTAGTTATGACACAGAAGTAAGAAGACAAATTACAGGCACTAGATGCTTTGAAAGACTTGTTTCCAATTCTCTAGAGAGGATCAGAGAAGAAATACTGAGGGTGGCTACACATGGCAAGGAACACAGATTTTACATCAGACAAAGAGTTTGATTTCCTCAACTCTGAGAATCCACATATCCATCTGTTGTTCACCTTACCGAAGGTTCACAAAAACATTACTCATCCCCTAGGTAGGCCTATTTTGTCAGGGTGTGAGTCTATTTTGGAACCCCTTGGTGAATACATCAATAACTTTATCAAAGACTTTGGCTCTCATTACAACATTGGCAATAACTACCGTCTGCTGCCACGGTGACGGCCGCCAACATACCGCCACCGTGTTTACCAGCCATCTACGCGTATCATGACCGCCGCCATGCCAGCAAAACACCGCCGATCGTATCATGACCAATGATATGACCTGGCGGTGTTTTGCTGGTGGACACTGCTGCTGATAGCAGTGCTGAGAACCGTCTCCAGCCAGAAGACACCCTGCAAGCAGGTAAGTCAGGTTCTCTGACCGGAGAAGGGGGTGTGTGTGTGTATGTTTTGGAATGCGTGCATATGGGTGTGAGTCACGTTGAATGCATGTGTGAATGAGTGATTGTGAGTGTTGTGTGTTGTGAATGCATGTGTGTGACAAGGTATGTTGGTGTGTGCTGCGGTGTGTGGGTATGTATGTGTGCATGCGTGGGTGGTGGTGGGTATGCATGTGTGTATATGGGTACGCGTGTGGGTGTGTATGTGTGCGGGGAGCAGGAGAGGGAGGGGGAGGGTGGGGGAAGTCTCTGGGGAGGGTGGGGAGACCCCACCCAGGGCCACTATCAGTGCCAGGGAAGGGGATCCCTGGCACTGATAGTGCCTACCGCCATGGTTTTCATGGTGCTCAGTTTGGCACGAAAACCATGGCAGTAGGCCGGGTCATAATCCCAAGTGTGAGATTGTGACGGCCGCCAGGCTGGAGAATGAAGTCTCCAGCCCAGTGGCCATTACCACCCTGACAAAATCCAATTTTTTTTACCGACTGCCTGTTGGTGGTATTAACGCCAATTTAACACCGACCGCCAGGGTTGTAATGAGGGCCTTTGTCCCGATTCAAAATACATATGGTAGGGCTAGCACCTATGTGGTTACCTGGGTTGTAGCGATGCAATTTGATGATCCAACTGACCCCTGGCCACCCTAGACATTCCACCTCCATACAAAACATCACACAGGAGGTGAGCATCAATATTATAGCATGCCTACTTGACACATGAGAGCAGCCCAGACAAGTCCCCACAGATTTTATCATATCATACTTGAGGATTTCCCTGAAGTATAATTATTTTAAATGTGACAACCACTTTTACAAACAGTGTTTCGATACATCGATGGGAGCAGTTTTTGCTCCCAATTTGGCCAATATATATATATGCAGATGACCTGGAACACAAGTTTGTGCTCCGGATACCAACCCATATCGAACCAACATTACTTGTTGGAAGCGGTACATAGATGATATTTTCATGATTTGGTCTGGCCATGAACCTCTTTTCTATGAGTTTGTTACATATCTTAACAACATTCACAAACATCTTACATTCACAAGCTCTGCACATGCGACAGAGGTTGCATTTCTTGACCTCACTATGAAGCAAGAGAATGGTAGACTTTACACAAACCTCTTTAGGAAACCCACTGAGAGAAACACCCTCCTTGCATATGATAGTTACCACCCAAGGGCACTGTGAGATGGCTTACCTTTTTAGCAATCCCTATGACTCTACAGAAATTGTACGTATAAGGATAACTTTTTTAGAGAGGCACGAGTGCTACAAGATAGGCTTCTATCTAGGGTTCTCTGGAAGAAAATTGTTAAGACAGCAGGGAAATGAGCATGGTATTGCCCTAGAGAAGGGTTACTTCTCACCAAAGAAAAGGCACTACTAAACAAACTAGTGTGTGCCATAACATTTTGCCACCTTACAAATAGGATACACAATCTGATCACCAAGAATTGGCATGTCATAGAGAGCATAGATTCTTCTCTGTAATGTCCCATGTTTTCCTTCAAAAGGGGTAGGAACATTAAAGACCATTTGGTTCATTCTGCAGGCAGAAACATGACCTTCCCTGCTAAAGGAACTTTTGAATCAGCCTGGGGTCTACATCCGGTGACAGGTCACTACTGCTGTGGCTTTTGCATTGCATGTTATTAGACATGTAATGCTAAAATGTTTAATGATGGCTCTGTTAAAGTAGAACTGAGATTTTTTTTAAATTGCAACTTCAGAAATGTTATCTATTGCATATGGTGCTCCTGTAAATTGTTATACATGGGACAAACGTCTCAACCAGTTAAGGCACTAATACGTCAACATCGTAGCAGGATCCGATGTGAAGTGGCTAATGCACCCAAGGTGTTGCTGTTGGAAATGGCCTTTCTGCAGGGTCATCCCCCAGTCTTTTTGCCTTCTTCCTTCTCTTCTTTTGACCTAATTGTTGCTGGCTTTAAGACTCTGCACACTTTCCCACTGTTAATCAGTGCTAAAGTGCATATGCTCGCTCCTTAAAACATGGTGACATTGCCTCATACCCAACTGGCTTATTTAATGTACTTGTAAGTCCCTAGTCAAGTGCCCAGGGCCTGTAAATTAAATGCTACTAGTGGGCTGCAGCACTGGTTGTGCCACCCACATAAGTAGCCCCCTAACCATGTCTCAGGCTTGCCTCTGCAAGGCCTGTGTGTGCAGTTTCACTGCCAATTCGATTTGGCATTTAAAATACTTGCCAAGCATAGAACTCCCCTTTTTCTACATATGTCACCCCTAAGGTATGCCCTAGGTAACCCATAGGGCAGGGTGCTGTGTAGGCAAAAAGGCAGGACATGTATCTGTGTAGTTTACGTGTCCTGGTAGTGTAAAACTCCTAAATTCATATAGGATAACATTGGGGCTGCCCTCATACATTGTTTCAGTGGTAGCTGCTGATCTGAAAGGAGTAGGAAGGTCATATTTAGTTTGGCCAGAACGGTGAAGTTAGATTTAATATTACTATTTTAAAAATGCCACTTTTAGAAAGTGGGCATTTCTCTGCACTTAAATCTTTCTGTGCCTTACAATCCACGTCTGGCTAGGTTAAGTTGACAGCTCTTCTTGTGCATTCATTCAGACACACCCCAAACACAGGATACTCAGCCTCACTTGCATACACCTGCATTTTGAATGGGTCTTCCTGGGCTGGGAGGGTGGAGGGCCTGATACTTGCATGTCAAAGGACAGTAGCCTGCCCTCACACAAAGGACTGCCACACTCCATACTGGGAACCTGGCAGACAGGATTAAACTGAAAGGGGACCTTTTGCACTTCTAAGCCACTCTTTGAAGTCTCCCCCATTTCAAAGGCACATTTGGGTATTTAAACAGGGCCTCTGTCCCTACTAACTCAGATATTTCCTGGAGAAGAGAATCAGAACCTGCATCCTGCCAAGAAGACCTGCCTGGCTGTTCAAAGGACTCACCTGTCTGCTTTCTGTGAAGGGCTGCTGTCTTGCTGTTGCCCTGCTACCTTGCTGCTCTCTGGCTGTGGTGAACAAGTGTTCTCTAAGGGCTTGGATAGAGCTTGCCTCCTGTTCTCTGAAGTCTCAGGACCAACAAGACTTCCTCTCTACAAGAAGGAATCCTTGTGTGGCGAAATTTGATGGACAGCCTGCCAGAAATGATGTACAGCCTACATCACGGTGAAAATTTCACTGCACGCCAAACCAGAATGACGCAGCCTGACTTCGCATCGAGAAGATCGATGCAGCGCTAACGTAGTGACCGTAAATTCGATGCACGGCCCACCGGATAGACACACAGCCGAGTCAGAACGATGCAGCCCGACTTACAGAGAAGAATTGACGCAGCACCTGCTGTGTGGTAGAAAATTTGACACAATGCCCACCGAATCGACGCAGCTCCTGTGACTTAATCCTGCTAGTTGTGGGACATCCACACATTGTCCCCGGGGCATCTGAATTCCCCGCAACCCGAAGAGGATCCACGACCGAGTGCTGGAAATTGACACACAGCCGTCCCTGTGTGAAAACTAAGTGACGCATCGCCGTGTGCGGCCCGAGAAACGCCCATTTGATTCCACGCATCTCCTTCTCTGGGGTTCTTTGCAGAGATTTTTCACGCAAACCGGGTACTTTGTGCTTGAAAGAGACTTTGTTGGCTTTTAAAAGACTTAAGACACTTTTGATCACTTTGACAGTGATATCTGAACATATACTTATTGCATTTTAATCATTTTGACCTGAATTTTATCAGATTAATATTACATATTTTTCTTAACACTGTGTGGTGTATTTTTGTGGTGCTATATGGTGTTATTGTATGATTTATTACACAAATACTTCACACATTGCCTTCTAAATTAAGCCTGAGTGCTCAGTGCCGAGCTACCAGAGGGTGAGCACAGGATAATTTGGATTGTGTGTGACTTACCTTGACTAGAGTGAGGGTCCTTGCTTGGACAGGGGGTAACCTGACTGCCAACCAAATACTCCATTTCTAACTGTTGCATTTTTACAAAGAGAATTACACATCCGAGAACCTTACATGGCAAGTGATCTACACAGCTTGCATTTCGGAAAGAGGAGGAGACCTTACTTGCATTCTCCATAAATTGGAATGCAAATGGATCTCTACTGCAATTCTATAAACTAAGGACTCAGTACTTCCAAGGAGTGGCAAGCTTCTATCACTGAAATGAATAATTGACTTTGTATGTTGAGTTCAATGACTTCATGCTGTTTACTTATTTGATGCTCCTCTTGCTATCCTTCCTTGACTTTGTGCATTGTATACTGCCACTGGTACTGGATTTTTCCTCTACTGTGGGATAGGTGTGATTGAAAACTTACCTTTATATTTAGACATGATTCTACAGTGTTTTTATTGATTGTGTTTCAAAGATTGCTTTTCCACCAGGGCCACTTGTGGCCTTTTTTATTTGTGCATCAAGGCGCGGTAGACTCCTTCTTCATCATGCAATTAATGGGATTATTTCACTCTACATCTCCTGCATTACAATTGCTCTCGGGGTGGCAACCCAGCTTTTATTTTGCTTTTTATATTTTTTTTATTATATCTTTTAGTGTCTCTACATGCACATTTTTGCCACCTTCCATTGTCTCTCTATTCCTCTGGGTCACAAATTGAGAGGCCTTAATAATTATTGTTTTGTCCCTCTTTTTCATATTGTAAACTGTTTTTCCTATTTATTTTGAGGGTTGGTTTTGACCTCATTTTTACTTGTACTGCGATCCTTTAAAATTGTTTTGTGGCTTAAAATATATATTTTTCTGCTTCTACTTACAAGGCCTCGGCGATTGTGTTGTCGTAGCAACCCCGTTACCAAGCCCACCGTGTTCCAAACTCCCGTCGGTATATTAGGGCTGAACTCTGGGGAATCTTCCTAATAATACTGACTTCTCTATACATCGGGGAATTTCACCCGCTCACACAGCATACAAACATTATCGATTGCTCCTGTTTTCTGCCCCATTGTGGCATCTTATTTTGAGCACTTATAGAATCCATTTCAGTGTCATACAGCCCTTACTTTTTGGGGCCAAATTATCATAAGTGGGGATAAGTAGATTTACTTTTTTTCTCTTACCTACATGTATAATTGGCAACTTCGTACTTGGCTCATTTATATCCTTTATGGAGTGCCCCAAATAAGTATTCTTTCATTTCCACTCTCATGGTCGGTGTTCAGACTGTTTGGATTTTGATTCCAGGCACCACTAGATATTAAGTCAATTATTATTATTTTTGACATGTCATTGTAGCCCTTGATTATGGAGTAGTCCTTGTGGTTTTGCTTAATCCCTGGGTGCCCGTACAATTCCTCGGTCATGATGAGACCTCACATCATATAGGGGGTCAAAACGTCGTCGACTGTACAAACAAACCATATATCCAATCCCTTTGATTTGCACAAGGGCTCATCTCATTTGTTAATAATTTTTCAATGTGGTTGTTTTGGTTTATGGAAACGTGCAATTATTTTGGGTAATGTCTGTATGTAGGTGTTTTCTTTCGTTGTGTTCCTTTGTTCATATGGGATACCGAGCACATCTCATTTTATGCATTTATGACAATGCAGTGATTTGTTAACAGGATTGCTTGACTTTTTCCCTCTTGGTGACAGTTCCTTTTAAGTCTACTTGTCCTAAATGTTTTGCCGTTGCTTATATATATATAAAAATGTATATATATATATATATATATATATATATATATGTATATCTATATATACACTTAAAAAAACAAAGGTTACAGGGAAATTATAGATAGGTTCTGAATTAACTTGCACACAATCTTAGAAATTCAGAAGTTAGAGTTAGAGTTATTTCAAATAACTATAACTTGCGCCCTAAAGTAACTATAACTTGTGTCCCTGCCATGCACAGTTTTTGATTCAATAATTTGACAACTAATGTTTCATTGATATTTTATTGATGGTATAAAAGTTGTCATGAGTGCTGTAATATCTGGGTTCATTAGCAGTGCATGGTAAAGGCGCGAGTTATGCTTACCTTAGGGCGCAAGTTATAATTACCCTTTCTAAGGGTCTGTGCCAGTAAATTTAAAACTTACCTATAAAGTCCCTCTTAACTTTGTTTTTTTAAGTGAATTTCTAAGTTTTTTTAATTCTGTTTCCAAACTATTACGTCCCTGTAACCTTTGTTTTTTTCTGTGAATTTCTATGTTTTTTTTAACATAAAGTAATTTTGAGTACAACACCTTAATCCAACCACTGCCACGCACAGCCCAAGGGCTTGGCCTGGGGCCACTTCTTGAGGACAAGCCCCCTACCCAACAAAACCACTTTGCACATGGCCTTTGGCTATGCACAGCAGGGGTTGGCCGCAGGGTCTGGCTTGTGGCCAGCCATTGAGGCTAACCCCCTATAACCACCCAACCATGCGCTGCACACTCCTTTCGGCCATGCATGGCAGGGGTTGCCCCAAAAGGCCTGGCCGGTGGCCATGCTTTGCAGCCAACTCTCTATAACCACCCAGAGAGTTTTTCTAGACTTTGATAAATTACATATTTAGAATTATATATTTTAGGACAAATTGAAAAGAAAAATGTATTTGTCAAGTAAAGAGTGTGATTACATTTCAGTATACATCTTCAATATTTGCATTTGAAAAGTAAATAAATTAGGAATATGACTGCTGACACACCTAGATTGAAACCCTCAACCTTCAGGGTAAGAGCCTGAGACCTTACCCTCTAGGACAACAGGAAATACATTGACTTTCTGATGGGCAAAAGACATAAATGTTTCATCAGTAGGAATGTTGAACAGTCAAAACACAGTAAATAAACAGACATACCGCATGAGATACCAGGACTTGAACCTTCAACCTACTGAGTAATAGTCCAAGAGCCTTACCAGTAAGTCACAAGACACTATCTTCTGCTGTACCTCAAAGCATAACTATGACATTTGCAACCAAACATCTTGCTTATGTGCCGCTTTAAAGTCATTCTACGGACTGACTATAGTTATTGCAATGATCACTCCATGGAATAACTTAAAAGTGGCATACAAGCAAGATGCTTGTGGGCCAACTGAGGGCCACGGGAGAGCCTGAAGTCCTGTGTGGTCCTGGGCGGCTCCCCGCATCCTGCAGGAGCCAGCATTGATTCTGCAAGCAGAGAGCTGCTTTACAGAGCAGTTCCCTTGTTGTGGGAGCAATGTTTTCATTTGTTTCCCTGCACTCATATTTGCATGCAGGGAACCAATGGAAACTCCGCTTTCTGCCAGCAGGAGTTGTTGGAAAGCTCCCCCTTGCAGGAAGCAGAGTTATGATTTCCTCTGCATGGTGGGAGCTATCAGCTCCCACCAACCAAAAGCAGAGAGCTATGTCCTGGGGGCAGGAAGTCCCCAGGCCCCAGGGCCATGTATGTCTCTAATGCTGTATTTGCTCTGGGGAGGTGGTGGTCCCCAGGACCGAGGGTCCGAAATTGAACCCTATCTTCTTTTATTTGAGCCCTTGGGAGGTGGCAGTCCCTTCTTCTTTATTTGAGCCCTTGGGAGGTGGCAGTCCCTGGGGCTGCGGAGGGCCATGTGCCCCCCTTAATTTACAGGAATAGCCCCAGAGAGGTGGTAGCCCCTGGGGTGGGGAGTCCGCAATGGACTCCCTTCATTCTTTCATTTTAGCCCTGGGAGGTGGCAATCCCTGGGCTGCCAGGGGGGCATGCACCCCCCCCCATAATTTATAGTAATAGCCCTGGGGAGGTGATGGTCCATGGGGGTCTGCAACAAAACCTCTTTATTCTTTTATTTTAGTCCCAGGAAGGTGACCTCCGGCATGCAGATTTCATTCAGCCCTAGGGAGGTAGTGATCCCGGGGCATATGGGGCTGCATCCCCCGCAATTTTTTACTCTGATTGATCTGGGGGGGAGGGGGGGTGGCAGTCCTTGGGCCTAATACAAGCCTTGGGAGGGAGGCCCCAGGTGCCCCCCTCCTTTCTAAATATCCAATGCCCCCAGGACCTGGCCCACCTGGCAAAATAAAAAAAAGCACAAGCCGTCCCTTTTTTTAAATGTTGGGAAAATCTGGGGGATATGGATTTGCAGATTTTACTGAAATTGTGAACAAAATGCTTTTTAGCCTTGGCGGCATCCATGACCGGACCCCTAGACCAAGGCAAGGGGATCAGGATGACTCTACCCTGGCCCACTAGATCTAGACTCTCTGATTGTGCTTTTTGTGATTTGGTGTAGATCTGTTCAGTAGTTTTGGAGATAATAATAGTAAAAAACATAGACAACTATGCATGCGGAGGATCCTCGGATCCAACTACCTCCGTGCTGCCAACAAGGAAGTGGTGGCAGCTATATTGGAATTCGGCTTCAGCAGAGACCCACAAAAAAACACACAAAAAAGTATAGGGGCCAGGGTAGCTATACCTTTAGCCCATACCCTTGGTCTAGGGATCCTCCTGGGAACCTGCTGGGCTGAAAAGCATTTTTTTTTTAAATACCGGAAAAATCCACAGATGGATCAACAGATTTTTCCAAGAAACAAAAACAGTTATTCCATGTTCTTCTTTTATTGTGCCTTAGGTGGACCAGTTTCTGGGGTATTGGGGGCTGAGAAAAGAAGGGGGCACACTTGGCCCCTCTTAGGGATTACTGACACCCCAGGACTGCCACTTCCCAGGGGCAAAAGGTGTTAGAGTGATGTGGAGGGGCCCAGTGGGCCGCAACCACCCCAGAGCAAAGTGCTATGTAATGTGGGGGGACCACATTCCCCTCTGACCTCTGGGAAAAGCCACCTTACTACATCAAAGTGTAATATAGTGTTAGGGGGCTGTGCAGTACCCCCGGACCATGGGGACTGCCATCACACTGTGGCAAACTCTAATAATGTATGCAGGGGGCAGTGCAGCCTCTCAGCCCCCAACACCTCCCTGTGGCAAATGCTTTAAAAACAATGCAGGTGGCCCGTGAATCCCCCTTGAGCCTCAGGAACCATCACATCCCTGGGGCTGAATTATAAAGATGGAGGGGGTCCACTTGGCCCTCCTCAAGCAGCCTTAGATGGCGCTGGAGGCTGCCACCCAACCAGGGTCGGCTCCTGCTGCCTCCTAAGATGCCCACCCTCAGCAGGTAGCCGAGCTGTTTGCATCTGCATGCAAGAAAACAGATGAAAACTTTGCTTCTACAAGCAGGGAGCTGCAATTGAAAGCAGCTCTCTGGTGTTAGGAGCAATGTCAACCCTGCAGGAGTCAGAAGCTGGTTTGGAATGTGGGGGTCCTAATAGGCTAATATGGGTACCCTTGGCGCCATTGGAAATATGGCTCGGCACTGAAGGATGGGGTCCCAGGGGCTGAAATTGGCCTAGGGAGGTGGACAATGTCACCCCCCTCCCTTTTGGATGAAGTAATTGTCCCTTGGGAGGTGCTGGCCATCGGAGCCCAGAGAGGTCTTGTGACACCCCCTTATAAATACTTTTAATAGTTGCTCTGGTAAGGTGGTGGTCCCCAGGACTGAGGAGGTCCATGTATCCAGCCCACATAATTGTAAAACATAGGCCCAGGGAGGTAGTGGTCCCAGAGGGAAGGGGGGCCTCGCAAGCTTCCCATATATTTTTAAATGTTGTCTCAAGGAGGTTGTGGTCCATGCAATACAAGGGGGTTCTTTCATGGCCACCGTAATTTTTTAAATGTGAAGCTCCTGAGAGGTGTTGGTCCCCAGGCCCGGGAGGGTTGTGTGGCCCCCTAAAATATTTTTTTACTTTTGTCCCAGGGAGGTGGCGATCCCAGGGACTGGGGGGTGATCTGTGCAGCCCCACCCCTTAGATTTATTTATTATGTAGCCCCGGGGATGTGGTGCTCCACGGATCCTGGAGGCGCCCATGTGGCCCCCCTAAATATATATATATTTAATGTTGCCCCCTTTTAGCTCCAAACCCCTTCAGCCGTGTGTGGTGGGTTTGGAGCTTATGGTCAGCCCCTGCTACATATATATATTTTTTTTCAGGTAAAAAAGCAAATGTTACAGGGATGATTTATATATATTCACTGAGAAAACCAAAAGTTACAGAAATTCAGCTGTTATAGTTATTTCAAGTAACTAGCTCGTGCCCTAAGGTAACTAAATCTCATGCCCTCGGCATGCACTGCTATTTACTTCACTTATGACAGCAAGCATGACATCCTTGCTATCATCATTGATAATGTAATATTTGCAGTAAAATTGTTGAGGACAAAACTGTGCATGGTGGGAGCACGAGTTATAGTTACCTTAGGGCACCTAACTATAACGTCCTTGAAAAATACATATATATATTTATATATATACATATATATATCTTAAGTAAGAGTAAGGCAATCAGTTTGCACTCTGTCCAAGTAGGGGGGACCCTCATTCAAGTCAGGGAAATGGAGATACACACTTAGGATAACCCCTGCTCACACCCTTGGCAGCTTGGCACAAGCAGTCAGGATTATCCCAAAGGCAATGTGTGAAGTATTTGTAATACAGTGAAAACACTACAAAATGGACGCCATACTACTTTAGAAAAATATCCAATATTTATCTAAATCAAAGAAGACCAAAACAACAAGAATCCAAAATACACAAATAAATTTATGAATTTTTCAAATAATAGAATCTTATTCCATAGAAAACAATGGAAACGTTGTTGTATCACTAAGTACCTGAATTTTCATCAAAAATAAAGCCACATAGGTGAAGTCAGAGATGTGTAAATTCCTAACTAGCAAGTGAGGCCGTGCATCATTTCTTCTCCGGTCAGGTAGGCGATGCATCGTTTTTCTATCCTGCCAGAGAGCGATGTGTCGATTTCCAGACGGAGCAGCTCGGATCCGCGCAGGTTCATGTTGATTTTGATGCCCAGCGATGATGCATGCGAAATCGGGCCGCACGGTGATGGAAAACTGCACTGCGCTGGGTTGCGTCGTTCTTAGCAGCCACAAGCGGATGTTGCGTTGTTTCTCCAGCCACGATGCAGGTGATGTGTCGATTTCTCGGCTGCGTGGTGCACCATTTTTACAACCGCGTTGCAGGTGGTGCGTCAAATTTTCCCTGCACAGCTTCTGTGCCTGGTTTTCCATCTTGGTTCTACCAGCTTCACCTTTCAAGGGCGCAGGAACTGGATAGGGCACCACTTGGCAGGGAAGGAGTCTCAGCAGAGTTCAAGTGCTGGCTGAGGAAGTCTTTGATGGCCCTGAAACTTCAAAACTGGAGGCAAGCTCAAACCAAGCCCTTGTAGACACTTCACAAGCAGGAATATACCACAAAGTCTAGTCTTTATTCTCTTTCAGGGAGAAGCAGCAACTGCAGGCCAACCCAATAAAGCACGGTCACAGACAAAATGGCAGTACTCCTCCTCCAGCTCTTCTCCTTGGCATATATTCCTCTTGAGTCAGAAGTAATCTAAAAATCTGGGGTTTTGGGTCCACTACTTATACCCCTTTCTTCCTTTGAAGACTTCAAAGAAAGGTCTCTGTTGTTCACAAGATCCTGCCTTGCCCAGGCCTGGCCCCAAACAAACACCAGGGGGTTGGAGACTGCATTATGTGGGGACAGGCACAGTCCATTCAGGTGTAAGTGTCAGCTCCTGCCTCGCCATTGTAGCCCAGGAGACTATTCCGGATATGCAGGCTAGGCCCCAGCTTCCTAGAGAGAATTCACACCAGGCCAACCGTCAGTCTGACTGAGACAAAGAATCCACAAACAGGCAGAATCATAGAATGGTTTAAGCAAGAAAATGCCCACTTTATAAAAGTTGCATTTTCAAACTAACAATCTAAAAACCACCTTCACTAAAAGATGTATTTTTATATTGTGAGTTCAGAGACCCCAAACACTAACTCTCTATCTGTTCTCAACAGGAAACTGCACTTAAAAGATATTTAAAGGCAGCCCCAATGTTAACCTATGAGAGAGACAGGCCTTGCAAACAATGAAACTGACTTTGGCAGTATTTCACTGTCAGGACAGGTAAAACACAACAGCACATTTCCTACCTTTAACATACACTGCAGCCTGACCCTGGGGCTACCTAGGGTCTACTTTAGGGATGCCTTACATGTATAAAAAGGGAAGGTTTGGGCCTATCAAGTGTAAATCTGGGAATGTGCCAAACCCCATGGGTATTGCATGGGAAAACTAATTGCAATTCCCAGGGAACGCCTCCCTGATGCAGAGTAAGGCAATACAGTGACTTGATTTGCCTTGCTTTGCTCCTTTTCTATGAGGCCATGAAAAGCCATGCAAAGTGGCTTTGCATGGCCTGGTAGATATGTGCTTGTAGGGTGAACCACTGGTGAGTCCAAAAAAGTGACGCACCAGTGGTGCAAGGGCTTGTAAATATGCCCCCTTGTGCATACAAGTAGATTTACCATCTATTATTGTCAGGCTATAGGGCAAATTCAGGGGAACATTGGCCTCTTGATGAAACTGTGGAGTTACCCAATAAAGCTTGCTATACGTTAAATGCATCTATGATGCATTTTATCATGCACTGATACATGTGATTATGCTTACTGTATGCATTGGTGCACTTTTTATGTTTTATTCATTAGAGTTTAGATTTTTTACACACTGTACTACTCATGCCTTTGGAACATGTCTGGACATACTCCTTGTCCATAGAACAGCATTTGCTCAATTTTCTACGCTCTATTGAGCTGTTATATACCAAGAGGTAATGACCAATTGTACTGAGCCACAATACTATGATTGATTTTGGACAATTATAATAGGAATGTTAATTTATAGCTCTCTGCAACAAGCTGACACAAAGTATTGCAAGTAACTTCATCCAATATGTTTTTATAGTATGTTGTTGTTCTTCATGAATCATAATTGCATTTCTAGAGGAAATTCGGCACATTATGTTTACTTTGAAAAATGCTTCTGTGAAGCCGAAAGGCATCAGTACTGAACACTATTAAAGGGTGCTAAAACCTTCCTGAGTGTACCATGCTTTGTTTTCCTGGATTGTGAGGATGACAGTGGTTCATATATTTTGGATGGGAATCGATGTCCGTCGCTTGCACTGGTAATGCCAGGCCACAATTTTCAGCATGGTCTCCTGCGCTTGCTTTTCATTTTGTCCACAGGTGGGCCAGGTCCCAGAGGCATAATATTTTCAGGAGTGGGCACACAAGACCCCTGCCTAGGGTATACTGAAGCCCAGGGGACTGCCACCTCCCTGGGGCTTTGCATTTAAATTATGTGGCAGGACCGCATGGCCCCCCATGCCCGGGACCACAACCTCCCTGGTGCAAAGTTGTAAATAAATATATGATGGGGTGCTATGGACCCCCTGGACCCTGGAGACCACCACCTCCCTGGGGCTATGAAGATAAAGTGTAGAGGTGGACTGTGCAGCCCCCATGCCCAGGGACCACCACCTCCCTGGGGTAAGGAATAGACCATTAAAGGGGGGTCCTCACGGACCCTCCCAGCCCTTGGGGACCACCATCTCCACAGGGCAACAATTGTTTTGAGAGTGGGGGTTATACGCGGCCCCGCAGTCCTGGAGTCCGCTAAAACCCTGGGGCAATAAACATAGTGTATGGGGGGGTCACACAGCCCCTCTGCAGTCCCAGGGACTGGTGCCTCCCTGGGGCTCAAATAAGTTAATGTAGGGGGTCCATCGCAGACCCCCAGTCCCGGGGACCACCACCTCCGTGACACTAAATTAAACAAGGCAGGGGTGCTGCGCAGCCCCTCTCATGGAGCCATAGATGACCCTGGGGGACCACCATGCCTCCTGCTACCTCCCGAGATGCCCACCCTCAGGAGGTAGCTTTTTGCTTTTGTTTGTTGGGAGCTGTCAGCTCCCACCAAACAAAAACAAACATAACTCTGCTTTCAGGAAGTGGGAGCTGTCAAACAGCCCGCCCCCTTGCTGAAAGCAGAGTTTTCATCTCTTTCCCTGCATGCCAATATGAGTGCAGGGAAAGTGATGAAAACATTGCTCCTGCAAGCAGGTAGCTGCTATTTAATGCAGCTCCCTGCTTGTGAGAGCAATGCCGGCTCCCGCAAGAGACGGGAGCCAGCTGGGACTGCGGAGGCCTTGAGACTCCTCCCACAGTCCCCTAAAAAAAAGTTTTTTTAATTGAAAAGTTAATTTCAAGGTGGAAATGCAGATCTGCAAGTTCCACTTTGAATATTATCTGATGAACATGCTTCAGGAACAATCAGATTGGCAGAGTTACACAGGAGTAGTGTAGGAGATGCCCTATATATTTACCCAATGAGGTAGCACTTACTAATTAGCCAGCAGAAAGTACTCAAGTTGGGTATACATTTTGCAACAAAATTGTGGCCTCTTCTTGGATAAATTCTCAGGGCAGGATTTAGTCTGGCACTATGCTCATCTCACAGAAATGAAACACCAGCAGGAAGCACTCACACATATAAACAAAGCAGGTGTTTTTCTGTAAAGTACTAATCATCCTGACGTTGCACTCACAGCCAAGAAAAACCTCTACGTTTCCACCTTGAAACATTAACTGTAACCTTTGATGGAGGTGTTTGCATCCTTGCCTTTTTGTAGTGCAATGTCTGGTAGTGACTGTGATGAGTGGGTTCTTGTCAACTGGTGCTGAGACCCAATCCCGCTGCGCATGGCCTTTGACCTTGCATGCCAAGGATGGGTCTCAGCACTAGTTGACAAGAACCCCCTCATCACAGTAACTACATGAGACACACGAGGATGAGTGATTATAGGGGGTTGGCTGCAAGGAATGGCCGGCAGAAGGCCATGAGCAGCGGTGGTTGAATTAGTGTATAGTTATTGAAATTGCATCCCAAAAAAATAGCAATTCACTGAAAAAATAAAAGTTACAGGGATGTTATAGTTAGTAAATAGAATAAAAAAGATTATTGAAATTCACTTAAAAAAACAAAGGTTACTGAGTTGTGATAGTTAGTCACATTTTAAATGTACAAAACCAGAGAAATTCACCTATGGCTATAGTTATAGTTATCCCAAATAACTATAAAGCATGCCCTAAGGTAACTATAACTCACGCCCTCGCCATGCACTGCTAATTACTCCAGATATTACAGCACTCATGACATCTTTTATTGATAATATCACTGCAACGTTTAATGTAAAAGTATTGATGAGAAAACTGTGCATGGTGGAGGTGCAAGTTATAATTCCCTTAGGGCACGATAATTACCCAATAATATGCAATAACATATAAATAAACCAATAAATGAAACACTATGGGCCCAATTCACAAAGATAAACTTAGACCACAAGTCTAAATTTAGACCTAAAGTCTAATTTTACTAGTAGTAATGTTAAACTTTTGGTCTACGTTTAGACCAAAACTCTTACTTTACTAGTAGTAAATTTAGACATTTGGGACCACATTACGAATTTGGCAGTCGGACCACCAGGCCGCCATGGTGGTGGTCTTGAAAAGACCACCAAAGACCACCATGCTGGTGATCTGTCAGACCGCCCTATTACAAGTTAGGCAGGCAGGACCACCAAACAAAAAAGGTAGACCACCAGCAGTGCGGTGGCCTGGAAATAGGCGGTCTGACCTCCAGCGCCGACAGCACCGTGGCCAACCACCGAGCATATTACAAGGACATAGTTGCCATGGCGGACCCTTGATGGTAGTCAGCCAATGGCAGTCAGAACCAAGGTGATTTGCGGTCATCAAAGCAACAGATAACTGCATATTGGATGAATTTGAAAACAACACAGCTGACACATTGCCAGTGGACACACCTGCAAAGGACACTATAAAAGACACCCCTTCACAGACCACAATTCTTTGCATTTTCAAGGCAAAACACAGTGGTTAGAGCACCTTATTTCAAAACACTTTATAGATTAGGCACCCTTTTTTCACTATCCCATAGAACACCCATCACACACTATTTTCCATTCACACCCTTTTTCTCTTCTCCTATTTAGTAAATCACTGTCACCTATTTTTATTTTGTTCCACCATGTCAGGGTCAAAAAATACCTGTTTTTCCAAAGATGAGTTAAGAGTAATGGTGGATGAAATGATAAGAGTAGAGCCACAATGGTTTTGGAGCACAAGTCCAGCAAACCACTTTCGGTAGGAAAATGGAAATGTGGGTCAGGATAGTCGACAAAGTCAATGCTGTAGGCACCACCCTGAGCACAAAGGAGGACATCAGGAAGAGGTGGAACAGGATCATAGGAGAGTTCCATTTCCTGGTCTCCACTCACCAGCTACAGGCCAAAAAGACTGGTGATGGCCCTCCCATTGCCCCATTAATACTCTTTAAATCAATCAGCAATTTGTTTAGCACAGCTTATCACCCATGGGGTCTCCAGGCACAGTTGAAGGGGAGCTGGTCAAACATAGAGCCAGGTCTTGTGCTCTTTCTTGAACTGATTGAGTGAGGGGGCCTGCCTAAGGTGAGTAGGTAGCATGTTACAGGTCTGTGCTGCAAGGTAGGAGAAGGATTTTCCTCCCACTGTGCTCTTCCTATTCTAGGGGTGTTAGCGAGGGCAAGTTGAGAGATCAGAGTTGTCTGACCGGGGTGTAGAAAGATAAGCAGTGGTTGCGGTAGGCTGGTCCAATGTTGTGCAGAGCCTTGTAGGTATGAGTCGGGAGCTTAAAGGTGATACATTTGTTAATGGGGAGCCAGTACAGGTCTCTAAGGTGGGCAGAGATGTGGTTGTGGTGGGGGATGTCTAGGATGAGTCTGGCTTCTGTGTTCTGAATTCCCTAGAGTCTTGTTTGAAGCTTCTTTGTTGTTTCAGCATAGAGAGCGTTGCAGTAATTGAGCTTGCTGCTGAAGAATGCGTGGGTGACCCTCCTTCTTGCCTTGGTGGGGATCCACTTGAAGGTCTTCCAGAGAAGGCGAAGAGTGTGGAAGCATGACAGTGAGACGGCATTGACTTGACGGGACATGGTCAGATTGATGTCCAGGATGATGCCCAGGTTGTGTGCGTGGTCAGTGGATAGGGGGGGCGCTCCAGGGATAGTGGGACCCAGGAAGAGGAGCCCAGTCTTGTCTGAGTTGAGCTTGAGGCAGCTATTTTTCATCCAGCAGGTGACTGCTCTCATTCCTTTGTGGAAGTTGTTTGTGGCTGTTGATGGTTTGTCTGTGCAGGAGAGAATTAGTTATGTATTGTTGGTTTAGGGGACTATGTTGAGGCCGTGCTGTCTGACGATTTTAGCAAGCAGAGCCATGTAGATATTGAAGAGTACTGGGCTCAGAGAGGAGAGTTGGGATACTCCACAGTGGGTTTCTGTTAGTTCCAAGATGAACGGCAGGAGTCTGAACCTCTGAGTCCTTCCTGTGAGGAAGGAGCAGATCAATACGATGGCCTCACCGCGAATGCTGGCATCGTGAAGTCTAGCACATAGAATGGTGTGGGATATGGTGTTGAAGGTGGCAGAGAGGTCGAGGAGGATGAGGGCAGCCATGTCTTCGTGGTCCAGTATGGTGCGGATGTCATCCATGTCAACGAGGAGGGTGGTTTCGGTGCTGTGGTAGCTGCTGAAACCATTTTAGGAGGGGTCCAGGATGTGGTTTGCCTCAAGGAATTCCATGAGCTGCAGGTGGTGACCTTTTTGATTACCGTCACTGGGAAGGGGAGAAGAGAGGTGGGTCTGTAGTTTTTTTTATCTCTAGGATCGGCTGTGTTTTTTTTTCAGTAATGGGTTATTCTCGGCATACTCTGTCCCTGGGAGAAGGCCTACTCTTTCCCTGGGAGGAGAGGGTATTGGCCATCCCGCATCCTGAGAGCATGGCAGGGATACCTGGGGAAGTGCAGTCTGGTAAGTTACAGCGCTAAAATGTCACCAAAATGGAATGTCATGCATGCTCACAGCTCACCTTTTGCCACTGTCTTGTTCATGTACCTCACCCACATTCAATACCCAGAGTATCTGAGTCTAAACACTGTCAATCTTCATTGTTGTACCGAACTGTACAGCTACCCATGCCCATCACATGCCATAAGTTGAAATGGGGCCTCTAAGTCTTTCAATATCCAAAATAATACCAGGACTCAAGTTATGTTCCAACAGGTAAATGCATGCCCAAACCCAAATGCAGTCTGCATACAGATATGTAATGCACAACATTTGTACAGTGTCTGTAGTACAGAGAGCTACGTGACTACAACTCCCAGGAGGCACTGCCTCTATAACTCCAAACGCTAGACCAGTGGTCATTTGTCCAAAGACACCTGTCTGGCAAATCACAAATGAACTTCACTCACCTGGGAGGATACTATTTGTCAATTGTGGGAAGTAGAGCAAGTGACCTGACTGCAACTACCAGGAGGCATGGTTTCAGCAACTTCAAACACCAGACCAGTGTTCACTTGTACACATACCCATTTGGTAACTCTCACTTGAAGTGTACTCAGTTTAGAGGATACTATTTGCCAAGTGTGGGAAGCAGAGGGAGTGACATGACTGCAACTCCCAGGAGGCCCTGTGTCCATTACTTCACTCACCAGCCCAGTGTTCTCTTTATTAAATAGCCCTGTTTGGTAACTCTCAAATGAAGTGTACTAACCTAGGAGGATAATATTTGGAGTGTGTGTACTAGAGAGAGTGACCAGACTGCAACTCCCAGTAGGCACTGTTTCACTAACTCTAAACACCAGCCCAGTGATCACTTGCCCAAATACATCTGTTAGTGAACTTTTAAATGAAGTTTAATCACTGGAGAGGATAACATTTGTCAAGTGTGTGTAGTAGAGAGAATGACCTGACTGCAACTCCCAGGAGGCACTGTTTCATCAACTCCAAACACCAGACTTGTGTTAAGTTGTACACACACCCTGTTTGGTAACTCTCACTTGAAGTGTACTCACCAGGAAGGATACTATTTGCAAAGTGTGGGAAATAGAGGGAGTTACAGGACTGCAACCCTCAGGAGGCCCTGTGTCCATTAGTTCACTCACCAGCCTAGTGTTCTCTTGTCCAAATACTATTGTTTGGTAAACCACAAATGAAGTGTACTCACTCTTGTCCAAATACTATTGTTTGGTAAACCACAAATGAACCTGGGGAGATCACATTTGCATAGTGTATGTAGTGTAGGGAGTGACATGACTGGTGAGGTAAGGAGGCTCTGTTACTGTTACTCTACTCACCAGCCCAGTGTTCTCTTGTCTGAATACTACTGTTTGGCAAACCACAAATGAAGTGTACTCACCTGGGAGAATAACATTTGCCAAGCGTGTGAAGTAGAGGGAATGACCTGACTGCAACTCCCATGTAGCACTGTTTCTCTGACTCAAAACACTAGACCAGTGTTCACTTGTCCACATGCCTCAGTTTGGCAGCCCTCTATGGAAGTGTACTCATTGGGGAGGATACCATTTGCTAAGTGTTGGGAAGTAGAGGGACTGACATGACTGCAAAGACCAATATGCCCTGTAAGTATAATTCCAAACACCAGCACAGTTGCCACTTGTCCAAATGCCCTTGTATGTCAACTCTCAAATGAAGTATGCTCACCTGGGACTGATCAAACACAGATCATGCACAAATCACAGAAGCATCTGTACTAGCAGCAGACACATTCACACTGTACTAGGCACATGATGATTACAGTCACATAAACAACAAGATCCTGGGTGTGCCTGCATCACACTCCACTAGGCCTTCTAATGGTTAAAGCCATATCTTGCCTAGCCACTGTTTTGCCTGCAAGGGTGGCAAGATGTAATTTTAAGGCCATCCTCCCAAGTGCTACTGATATGCATGCACATTTCAGCAGCAGCTTGAGTCAAAATATATTGGCATGCTTCACACATGGCATGTCAATACACCCAATACCAAGGTCACTTGCCGCAATAGGATTAACTGCAATTTAACTTTGTGCCAGGTTTCTGCTTACTGTAACACGAAATCGTTGGAGGTAGATGTCAAAATACAACCAGTAACATTGTTCTTTTTACATCAACATGTGGAGCTGCCAGTGGTCAAATATAGGCCACAGAACAGTCTGCCACTACCTCCCTTGATGAAGCTCTCAGTGAAGAAGACACTCCTGGATGTCTGGACCTGGAGGACAGTTCTGGTCAATCTGGGCAAGCTGGTCAGACGGCAACAGTGAGTCTCACTGTGGCTATTACCTCACCTCCCAGCCCGGTTGCCTCAACATCACATCAACCAATTGCCCCCCCCCAATCTGTATCCCGAGCACAGTTTCTACCATCTCATGTCCCTCAGTCCTGAATCCTGAGTTGCAGTGCAGCATTTTGACTTTGAGGGTCCGGGAACAAGTTTGAAGAGTGGCAAGGGCACAGGTACATGGTGGTAGGGTGCATGGGAGGGATGCTGTCGTCCAGTGGGGTTGGCCACTGGGGCTGATCTTGGCCATGAAACCGTCAGCCACATCTTGTGGGTCTATCAGGAGACCCAAGGCATGAATGGCCAGGTCTTAACTGAATTCTGTGAATTCAAGCAGCTATAGAGGGGCATGCAGAGAGACATGCAGGAACAGATGGAGGCCCACAATACCAACATTGCCTCCCTAACAGGGGTGCTGAGGGACATTCACACCACCCTGAGCAGGGCTCCTCAACAATAGTCTACCCTCAAACCAAAACCTTTAATCACCTGTACAGCACAAGGCTGTCAATATGTCCGGACTCTTAGGAACAAGAATGTGTAACTCATACAGAGCTACAGTACATATTTCAAGATAGAGACCCCCTAGCCTACAGAAGGAAGGGCTTTGTCAGATATTGTCCTGTAGAATATGCAAACATTTAAAGCTGCTGATGTCAGCAGCGTGAGCCTTATCACATACCACACCAAAGTAATCCAACATCAAAAAATCCAAGCTACAGACAGATGGCAGTACAACAGTCCCTAATCACAGGCCCATTATAAATCAATTCCCATGCATCTGGTGGTATGACACAAACATATGTTAGTGTTGTGGCACAGGCACTGTGGCCTGCAGTGATGAAACACATCTACAGCTATGTACAGATCATACAAAAAGAGTGCTTAGCCAATGTGAAGGAAAAATGACTTGATTAAAAGCTAGCACTACATATTTTCAGACCACATGATGACACAAATGATGCATCAGGCCCACCACAAGACACAAGACAAGTGCATAGTGCACTTCTGTACCTCCACCCAAACATTGTGCAAACTGTTTTGGTACAGGTCTCATACATCCATACTCCAAGCAGCTTACATTACCTGGAACAGTCCATAGCCACTTTGTATATCAGAAGAACCTCAGATACCTGCCAATGTTACTACTCTGAAATGGTTGCATGAAGATGCAATAGTGAAGGTACCTGTAAAAAGAACAAAACAAGGAGAATAGGTGTGAAGCCAAACCTATGACAGAAGTCACAAAGCAAGCCAATGGAAAACAAACTACATTGCAAGGAAACTGACATATACAAAGCAACATCATCAAAGTGGGGATGTGTCAAAAGATATGTTATCAAGCAGCTTTTGGCTCAATATTGCAGAGTATCATCTCCTTAGCTGTTTCTAAAACATTAAACTCCACACATTCTCACAACTACAGTTCATCGTACAGTCACATTCATGACATCACATGACATACTTACACTCATGAAAATTAGCTGTTGAGGAGATCTTCCCGCACGTAAGCTGCTTCCCGTTCACCAGTGTTGCATTTCAGGATTCTCATCCGGTGGTGCTGCAGGCTCCCCCTCCTCTGGAATGTATGGGATATTTCTCCACAGGGCGATGTTGTGGATCATGAAGCATGCAGCAGTGATCTGACACACTTTCCAGGGTGAGTAGAGGAGGGCTTCACCAGTTCAGTCCACACAACCGAATCTGGCCTTCAGGAGCCCAAAAGCCTGCTCCACAGGCTGTTGTGTTCTTCCATGGGCTTCACTGAAGTGGACATCCCCTGATGCAGTTGGATTCCTCAGTGGCATCAACAACCAGGGACGGTTTGGATATGTGGAGTCTCCTGTCAAGGAAATGGACATAAGTGCAACAATGGGTCACTCACTTCATGATTGTAGAAACTGACATTGCACACACAATCAGGACAGATGTGACTTACTAACCAGCCAGACCCTTCTGGGTGAAGTTGTGACATCAGCTGGGCTATGGTACTGTTCCACATTATGAAGGAATCATGGGCTGAACCTGAATAACAGGCACATACATGTGAGACGTAGAGATCCGCCAAACAGACGACTTGCACATTGATAGAATGGAAGTTCCTTTTGTTACTATAAACTTGTTCGTTGGCCTGAGGTGGCACCAAGCCAACATGTATGCCATCAATAGCCACCACCACAAAAGTCAGTCTTAACAATTGCTAAATCCTCACATCTGGGGAACATGACATAGCTCTCAATTTGTTTCACCATTGCTGAGAGAAAATCCTTCAACACCAGACTGAACATAGGTTGGAACACACCAGCTGATAAGGCCACTGTATATTTAAAGGACCCTGTGGCTAGGAAGTGCAATACTGGCATGACTTGTACAATATGTAGTATACTGCTTGGATAACTAAGAGCTGGCATCAAATCTGGCTCTAACTGATGGAATAAGTCCACTATTGTTTGCCTATTCAGACGGTACCACTGTGTGAAATGGCATTCTTCCATGGTCTGAAGGTCTGGCAGTGGACAGTAGACAGGAGGTTGTCGCATCCTCCCTCTCCCAGGGTACCCATGTTTGACAACACATGATTTGTAACATTAGTAAGTGTGCACACAGCAACATACATGATGCATGCCAACAATATCATGTGACAAAGCGTTTATGATTGGATAGATATAATACTCAGTACACAACCCACCTTGCAACTATACTAGGGTCACATGTAACCCCATGGTTTTCAAGAAATGTGTCCACAACATGGATTTGGAAAAAACTCAAAGATATGCTACACAATTGCCTCCTGAAATGTGCCTGTATATTCTGACGTCGGCAGTAGTGGACTGTCAGCAGTAGTAGACCATACACCACTGTTAAATGCCATCTGTGCCTTGCAACAAACTAAAATGGTGGTTCAGAAAAAAGACCTACATGACAAGACAAAATAAGGATGTTTGTGATGCAACTGAACATATTTTGTAGGTGTGACACAGTTTATAAAGCCAAATGCAGCATTTCAGGCTTTCAAAATGATGAATGCCTGACCTGCTCTACTGGATATTAGCAACCACCCGTGACCGCCGTGGACATCGTCAGGACGGTTGCAACTACAGCGGACACAGCCGTATGCTAACGTTGATGCCTGTGGTGGTCACAGCCCAATGCCTGTGTCCAGCAGCGGTGAGGACCGACTACATGACAGAAGTGACTGCCATATTGTGCACATGCACTCCATTGAGTCCTGACACTGCTGCCAGCAACACCTCAACGGCCTGAGCTACTGTGTGCCGCCTCTGGGAGCACTCATGTCACATCCAGCCGGTGATAGGGCTCCTGCCTTTTCTCCACAGGAGCTGCAGAGGCTAGTTGATGATGTCCTACCCTTGTATGAACATCTCTGTGGTTCACCAGAGGAGCAGGTAAGAATCTCATAGGCATAGTTGATACTGTCACCATTGATTATTGGCTCACATATACCCTCAGTCATCATTGCATGTCATTTGGCACGCACAACTGTAGTAGCAATGAAGGACAAGATGTATATGACTAGATTTTTTAGCCACATTGTGCATTTCCAGGACATTCATGTGACATCATGTAGCAAAGTGCACTGCGTATGTGTAATGGGGAAGGCTTTTTTACCTGACTGTTCTCATGCATTATGGAATGTCTTGCAGTTATGTTGAAATCACATGTATTTGGGTACAATGATTCATCCACCGACATCTGGATTTGCAGGACCAAAATGGAGACAGTGATGTAGCTTCCCATTGGGCAACATGGTGAAGACCTTCTACATGTACTTGCAAATCATTATGGGGGTCATTCTGACCCTGGCGGTCTAAGACCGCCAGGGCCACGAATGACGGAAGCACCGCCAACAGGCTGGCGGTGCTTCCAAGCCCATGCTGACCGCGGCGGTAAAGCCGCGGTCAGAAAACCGGGGCCGGCGGTTTCCCGCCATTTTTGCCCCGGCTGGGCGAATCCACCAGGGCAGCGCTGCGCTGGGGATTCTGACCCCCTTACCGCCAGCCTGTTTCTGGTGGTTTTCACTGCCAGGAAGAGGCTGGCGGTAAGGGGTGTCCTGGGCCCCTGGGGGCCCCTGCACTGCCCATGCCACTGGCATGGGCAGTGCAGGGGCCCCCTAACAGGGCCCCATGAAGCTTTTCACTGTCTGCCTAGCAGACAGTGAAAAGCGCGATGGGTGCAACTGCACCCGTCGCACCGCCGCAACACCGCCGGCTCCATTCGGAGCCGGCTCCTGTGTTGCGGCCCCCATTCCCGCTGGGCCGGCTGGCGCTAACTTGGTTAGCGCCCGCCGGCCCAGCGGGAATGTCGGAATGAGGGAAGCGGTATTTTGGCCGCATGGCGGCCAAATGCCGGTTCCCGCCTGGTGGGCGGCTACTGCCGCCCGCCAGGGTTGGAATCAGGGCCTATGTCTCTCCAGCATACAAAAGATTAATGACTTCTACTGATGCAATCCGAGTATGCAATGGTAAGTGGTGCTAGACATTAGTGGTAATTTCCTTGGGACTTGCTGATGCATTGTGTTGCGGATTTTACAGACATATCTCACAGAAAAATTGCACATAATTTCTACAGTGTACCTTTCTATGCCGAATGTGTGGCCTATCAGAACAACATAATTTCTTATTGTTGTGTTATTGTCTATGTGACAAATAAATGTCTCCATTACCTTGTGTGGGATCTTTAGGAATGCAGTTGATATTGGCCTACAATTGAATGACAACAGGTAAGTGAGGCATACTCCATGAGGCAAAGCATTAGAGGTGATGTAGGGGGTCATTCTGACCCTGGCGGTAAAAGGCAGTTACCGCCGGTCAGAAGACCGCCATAACACCGCCGCGGCCTCGGTATTCCGCCAGGGTCATTCTGACCCACAACTGCCAAACCGCTAAAAACCCGACCTCCACTGAAGGCCGCCACATCAGCGGTCAGCAATAAACTGGAGATGACCAAACCTCCACCGTCACGCCAACAGAAATACGCCCATGCCATTACGACCCACGAATCTACGCGGCGGTCTTTCAACCGCGGTATCCCATTGGCGGTACACACCGCTGCACTCAAAATACACACACATCTACAAAACACTGCCACATTGGACAATTACAAATACACACACCTGATACACATACAAACACCACTCCCACACAATCAATACGATATAAAACACACACCCACATCACCCACAAACCCCCACAAATCGAAATTCAGAGACAAGGCGCAATACACCGAGAGAGAGCACAGGGAACGCAAACCACAACACACACAGGAACCCAACATCATCCCCCACACTACATCTACGCACAAAACACCACACACCACTACACTCATCACCACAAACACCACCCCACACCTCATCCACACCACCCCATGGCACCCCAAAGACACCCCAGGTTCTTGGACCAAGAACTCAGGGTCATGGTGGAGGAAATAATTAGGGTAGAGCCCCAGCTCATCGGCACACAGGTGCAGCACACCACAATAGCCAGGAAGGCGGAGCTATGGCAAAGGATCGTCGACAGGGTCAACGCTGTGGGACAGCATCCCAGAAATCGGGAAGACATCCGAAAGCGCTGGAACGACCTACGGGGGAAGGTGCGGACGATGGTGTCAAGACACAACATCGCTGTGCAGAAGACTGGCAGCGGACCCCCACCCACTCCACCCGAATTCACAGCATGGGAGCAAGAGGTCTTGAACATCCTGCATCCGGAGGGCCTCGCTGGAGTAGGCGGAGGAATGGACTCTGGTAAGTCTAATCTCAACTACTTCACCCCCCCCAACCACCAGCATGCCAACCCACACCCCCACCCTCACCCCCAACCCCCCAGCACATATCCTCCCTGCTAATGTCTCACCAGCACAACCCACCCAAACCAACACCAACCCCTGAATGCCAACACAAACCATGGACACCCATCACCTAAGCATGACCACTGCACATACCCATCCCCCCCAAACCACCCTCACAACTTCTCCCACAAGGGAATGCCAGCACTGGGGGACAAGGGCACCCACAAATCGCACACCATGGCACACACAGAAGCAATAACCATACTCTTTTACCCCTGCAGGGCCCTAACGCCACCACACAGGCCCGGAGGGTCCAGAAATGTCCATCCCACCCCCAGAACAGGCCCCCAGTGATGACAGCAGCTCTGTCAACCTAGAACCTGATGACCAGCCCGGACCATCGGGGACCTCTAGACAGTCGGTTCCCCTCAGGCAGCCACAGGCCACAGCAGACCTACCCCCCTCTGGAAACCCCAGCACAGCACCCACCCAGCGGGCCCATGCCTCTGTCTCCAGGACAGGTCAAGCAGCGGTGTGTCTACCACTACAGGGCACCCAGGGCAACCCACCACCCCAACAACAACAGAGACCTGGGGGCAGTGGTAGTGGGCACACCATCCAGGGGACAGAGGCCCAGGAACAAAGGGGAACTGGGAGGGCTGCTGTGCGACAGAGGGAGGACAGGCCTAGGGAACCCACTGTCCAAGAGGCCCTCACCACCATCATGGGAGCGTACCACCACTCCCAAGAGACGATGGCGACGGTCCTGGCCAGGTTCCAGGAGATCCAGGCCATGCAGGAGGGCCAGTACATGGGGTTCCGGGAAGAACTGCGCAGCATCAGTTCCGCAATGGGTACAATCGTGGTGGCACTCAACCAGATTGTCACCACATTGCGGGACCATGTGGCCCCCCAAAGGGCCCCTGCCACAAGCATGGAGGAAGAACAGCCCACCACCTCCGCCGGCGCTAGTGGTCAGGAGGCCCGACACAACAGCAACGGGCCACCCGGACCCCACCCCCTGCAGAACATGAACCATCCCGCAAGAAAGGCCTGAGATCTAGGAAGAAGACAGAGTAGGATGTCAAGACCCCCACCATGCACGGATCCCCCCGGATGTCATCCCACTGTCCCACTTGTTCACCCTGTCCAACCTTGAACTGCCCCTGCTCCACCTTCCACAGGCATATGGACAATGCACCTGTGCGAACGAGAGTCTGGACTCTGCCATTGACATGCCTCCACCATCACCCATCACCCTTTTTGAACTATACACCAATTTTTGCACTTCAATAAACACAATTATTGCACAAAAACCATCTGGAGTCTGCTATTTATTTTTTTAAACCAAATGTATTCGATATAACCAACCAAAAATGTCCAATTACATTGTGATGACAACATACCAGTGTCACACAGCGGTAGTCCATGGGGAAATAAACCAGAGGGCACTCCGTGGGGACCAGATCACTGAAATAGGAAGGCAAATTCACAACTAAGTTACCATACATTGGGGTGAAAGGTCAGACAGTAGAGAGCCAGTACTGTTACAGATATAATAAAATGCAGGAGTAGATTCTTACCTGTGTGTTACTGGAAATACTGCAGTATCACTCTGTCCCTGTTGTCTGTGTCGTCCTCTTCGTCTTCCTCCTCTTCACTCTCCGCAGGCTCCACAGCGGCCACAACACCACCATCTGGACCATCCTCCTGCAGGAAAGGCACCTGGTGTCGCAAAGCCAGGTTGTGAAGCATGCAGCAGGCACGATGATATGACACACCTTCTTTGGTGAGTACATTAGGGATCCACCTGTCATATGCAGGCACCTAAACCTGGCCTTCAGGAGGCCGAAGGTCCGCTCGATCACCCTCCTAGTACGCCCATGGGCCTCATTGTACCGTTCCTCTGCCCTTGTCCTGGGATTCCTCACTGGGGTCAATAGCTAAGGCAGGTTGGGGTAACCAGAGTCACCAATTAGCCACACACGCTGTCTCTGTAGCTGTTCCATCACATAAGGGATGCTGCTATTTCGCATGACGTACGCGTCATGCACTGACCGTGGGAACTTGGCATTTAAATGGGAGATGTACTGGTCAGCCAAACAGACCACCTGGACATTCATCGAATGATAACTTTTTCGGTTCCTGTACACCTGTTCATTTTCTTTTGGGGGGACCAAAGCCACATGGGTACCATCAATGACACCAATGATATTGGGAATGTGTCCAAGGGCATAGAAATCACCCTTCACTGTAGGCAAGTCACCCACCTCAGGGAAAATGATGTAGCTCCGCATGTATTTCATCAGGGCAGACAACACTCTGGACAATACCCTTGAAAACATAGGCTGAGACATCCCAGATGAAATGGCCACTGTAGTTTGAAATGATCCACTAGCCAAAAAATGGAGTACTGACAGCACCCGCACTAGAGGCGGAATCCCTGTGGGTTGGCGGATGGGTGACATCAGGTCTGGCTCCAGCTGGGCACACAGTTCTTGTATAGTGGCACTGTTGAGTCTGTAGGTGAGTATGACATGTCGTTCTTCCATTGTCGACAGGTCCACCAGCGGTCTGTACACGGGAACATTCCTCCGTCTCCTCGCAAGTCCCAGCGGACGGTGCCTAGGAAGGACAACATGGAGCACAGAGTCAATCAACCCACAGGTAAGTTCCCACAGCCTGCACAGTACACAAATCTCTCTGGATTGAATGGCTTGTATGAGTGTCGATGCAAGGCCTAGCCATGTGTGACGCAGTAGGAATTAAGCCATGTGGGCCCTTGAAATGGCGGCTGCCTGACCTGTGAAGTGTGACAATGTGAAGTGAGGTCATTGCGCTGGCGTGGCACGCCGTGGCGGTAGGCGATCGAAGACCGCGGCGCAAAGCAGCATTGGTTAACATTGAACCCTATGGGTTTCAGGAGCCAATGACGATGTGCGCCGGCGGTCGCGGTACGCACCGCCGCGGTACGCACCGCAGTGGGCGTGACCGCCATTTTCTCTCTGCTTAATCACACGAGACCTGAGCATCCACAGGAGAGGACCTATACTGCAAGTGCTGCTGAGACCTCGGTCTGGAAGTGACAATGGCTGCTGCGACTGGGGAAAGGGACCCCGCCTTCAGTTCCGAAGAGTTGGAGAAGCTCGTGGATGGGGTCCTCCCCCAGTATGCGCTACTCTACGGTCCTCCAGACCAACAGGTGAGTACACGGGGGCCAATGCATAGTGGGCAATGCCTGTGATGAGTGGGGTGGATGTACGATGGAGGGGAGGGGAGCGAATTACGAATGCATGGCACGACAGATGAGAGCATGTGCCACATGGCAAGTTTGGGGAGGAGGGGCCACTCACATCGAGCATGCAGAAAAGTGATGATGTTTCTTTTCCCCCCCTGTACATGTCACATAGGTCAGCGCCCATCAGAAGATCGATATTTGGCGTGCCATCGCCAACGACGTCCGGGCCCTGGGGGTCCACAACAGACGGGGCACCCACTGCCGCAAGAGGTGGGAGGACATCCGCCGCGGGAGCAGGAAGACCGCCGAGGCTCTGCTGGGGATGGCCTCCCAACCTAGGAGGGGTGCCAGTCGTACCTTGACCCCCCTGATGTCCCGGATCCTGGCGGTGGCCTACCCCGATCTAGATGGGCACTTGAGGACATCACAGCAGACACAAGGGGTTGAGTACCAGCACATTCAGCTATATTTGCGCGCACTGGAGGTGCCTGGGTGGGGGAGGAGGGCTGTGGGTATCCCTAGGCCAGGGCGATTACTGTAGGCTAGGCCCCTCTGTGAGGTATGGTCCTGTGCCCCCGCCCCCCACCTCTGTAGGGTGCCTAGTAACGCTATTCATGGACCTGTGTATTCTGTGTGGGCAGTTGTCGCCCATAGGCTTGTAGGGCATGTCCCAGTGAATGAGTAGTGTACCCCAAGTGCGTAGCGTAGTGCAGGGGGCTTCTGTGTCTATCCTCTCCGCCAACGGTGTCCCCAATGCATGCACTCAACTTGTCTTTATTTCTCCACCCCCCCCATTTTCTTTGTTTTTCTGTGAATGTGTGCATTAGCATCATCAGGCGGAGGAGAAGTGGCATCGGCGCAAGAGGGAGCTGCATCTCACATGGCCCCGGAGGGCCATGCAATGGACTCCGACATGACCAGTGAGACGGAGGGCGAGGGGGGCTCCACCACGGGGACCCGTGCAGACGTCAGTGACACCGACACATCCTCGGATGGGAGCTCCCTTGCGGTGGCGGCAACATCCGTGCCCACCGATACTACAGGTACAGCCGCCACCCAGCGCACCAGCTCTGCCCTCCCAGCAGCCCCTCGGCCTTCGGCCCGTGCCCGCACGGCCGGGAAGGCGGCCATCTCCTTCGCCCCAGGCACCTCAGGCCCTGCCCCAGTCACCCCTACTGCCCTCAGTGAGGAGGTCATTGACCTCCTGAGGACCATCATTGTTGGGCAGTCTACCCTTTTGAATGCCATCCAGGGTGTGGAGAGGGAGGTGCATCAAAGCAATGCATACCTGGAGGGCCTTCATTCGGGTCAGGCTGCCCATCAGCGATCGTTCAACACTCTGGCCTCAGCACTGACGGCAGCGATTGTCCCTGTCTCCAGCCTCCCTCTTCTAGCTCCCTCCACCCAGTCCCACTCCCCTGTTCCTCTGCCTATCCCATCCACACCTACAGACCAGCCTGCACACACCTAAACACCCAAGGGAAGCTCATCTAGACATAAGCACCACAGAACACACAAGCATTCACACAAGCAACATACAGATGCAGACATGCCAACAGCCACTACCTCCTCTGTGTCCCCCACCTCCTCGTCTCCCTCCTCCCTCCCTGTGATGTCTACACTCACACCTGCATGCACACCACCATCAGCCAGTACACCCATCACCAGCACACCCTCTAGACCAGTCCGCACACGTGCAGTCACCACCCCCACTGCCATGTACACGTCCCCTGTATCCTCTCCCAGTGTGTCTGTCACCCCCGCTTCCAAACCACACAAACGCAGGCAGGCACCCAACCAACAGCCATCCACCTCATGTCAGCCTCCAGCCCAAGCACCTGCACCCAAAGACACCAGACTTGACTCTCCTACAACCACATCCTCTTCCTCCACTCCCATACCCACTCCAGCTACCCTTCCCATTGCTCCTAAAAAACTATTCCTCTCTAAACTGGACCTCTTTTCCTCACCTGACCCACCCCCTCCATCTCGTAAGAGTTCCAAAAACACCTCAGCCACCACCAGCCCAGCAACTCCCAAGAACGTCGTGCCTGGTTTTTGGAGTCCGCCCTTTCCTTGGGCAGGGACATCGGCCAGCAGCAAAGGCACAGCCAGCCCCCCCCCCCTGGGAAGAGGAGCAAAAAACTGAAGGGCAGGCGCGACAGGCCTGATACACCTGCCCCCAAGGAGGGTAGCCTTGCACCATCACCTGCCACATCGGGTAAGGGAG
Organism: Pleurodeles waltl; assembly: GCF_031143425.1. Classification (NCBI taxonomy): domain Eukaryota; kingdom Metazoa; phylum Chordata; class Amphibia; order Caudata; family Salamandridae; genus Pleurodeles; species Pleurodeles waltl. The sequence goes on from NC_090446.1 coordinate 802,808,081, forward strand.
CCAAGGGCCACGGAGAGTCTTCCAAGGAGGGCAAGGGCAGCAAAGCGCAAAAGGCAGGGAGCAGCCGACCTGGCCATGAGGGCCCCACCAGCCCCATTCCGGGGGTATCGGAGGAGACCCAGGGCCCCAGGACTCCATCACAGGAGGGCCCCGCAACGGAAAGGTCCGATGCTGACTGAGCGGGAAGTATTGGCCAGGTGTGGTTCACTCGAAACACAAGACAGGCACCGCTGAACAGGGCCCCGCCGTGAGGAGCACCGCTGAACAGGGCCCCGCCGTGAGAAGCACCGCTGAACAGGGCCCCGCCAAGACAGGCACCGCTGAACAGGGCCCCGCCGTGAGGAGCACCGCTGAACAGGGCCCCGCCGTGAGAAGCACCGCTGAACAGGGCCCCGCCAAGACAGGCACTGCTGAACAGGGCCCTCCTGTCAAGCACCGCTCTGCTGGGCCCTCATCTCAAGCACCGCTCCGCTGGGCCCTCCTGTCAAGCACCGCTCCGCTGGGCCCTCCTGTCAAGCACCGCTCCGCTGGGCCCTCATCTCAAGCACCGCTCCGCTGGGCCCTCCTGTCAAGCACCGCTCTGCTGGGCCCTCCTGTCAAGCACTGCTGGCCCTTTGGCAGGCCCGGTTCTGTGTCGGGCAGGGCTTCACGAGGCACTCTGCCCACCATGCCTCCTCCATGACCAGTGGACTCTGTAATCCACCTGATGGACTGTGGCTTTGCACCCCCCAGGATGGCACAGTGGGCAATCCACCCACTGTAGTGACTTGAGAGACTGTGGCTTTGCACTCCCCAGGATGGCACAGTGGGCAATCCACCCACTGTAGAGACTTGAGAGACTGTGGCTTTGCACTCCCCAGGATGGCACAGTGGGCAATCCACCCACTGTAGAGACTTGAGAGACTGTGGCTTTGCACTCCCCAGGATGGCACAGTGGGCAATCCACCCACTGTAGAGACTTGAGAGACTGTGGCTGTGCACTCCCCAGGATGGCACAGTGGGCATGGAGGCCATTCGTGGATCTGGCGTCGTGGACTCATGTGGCTGAGGTGCCCCCCTTCCCTTCCCCCTGAGGTGCCAGTATTTTATTTTTGTGATGCCCCAGCAGTGTTCTCTCCAATGGACTCGATCTCGTGTGTGGGCTTTGCCCATGTGTTGCTGCACATTGGCCCACGGACATTTGAACTTTGCAAAACTGTGCCGGACTTTTGCTACTTGTATATATATAGTTCTAGATGTGTAATAATTCTTTATATATTGCTAAGTTCGCTATACTTAATTATTGCTATAATATAGTTCTATTTTTACAATCATTGCCTTTTGTCTTTGCATTTTTGTTTTGGGGGTTTGGGGGTGTCACTCTGACTTTTTAATCTGCATTGGTGTGTAGGTATTTCGGTGGGGGTGAGGGTGGGGGTGGGTGTGTGGCGTATGTGTGTGCCCGTAACCTTTCCTCCTCCCCCCTCCCCTGTGTCGTAGGTGCAGTACTCACCGTTGTCGTCTGCGGCGACGTTCGTGATCCTGGAAGAAGAACAGGAAGGCAATGGCTGGGAGGATGTGGAGTTCCGGTTCCATGCTGTCCCGATTCCGCGTGGAGTGTGTCGAGGTGAGCGTTTTCCATTGGAAATGTCTGTTTCCGCCGTGTTTTTATCGGCGAGGCTGCCGCCCCGGAAAAGGTGGCGGATTGGTGAGTCGTGATAGGGTGGGCGGTACATTGTCTGCCGCCTGGCTGTTGGCGGTGACCGCCGCGCTGTTTGTTTGTGCCGCCGTGGCGGTCGGAGTGTTAAAGCGGCGGCCTGTGTTGGCGGTTCCCGCCAGGGTCAGAATTCCATTTTTTGGACCGCCAGCCTGCTGGCGGGTTGGCCACCGCTTTAACACTGACCGCCAGGGTCAGAATGACCCCCGTAGTCTCTTACTTGTTAAATGGTTACTGCGAGTGCACAACTTCAGACATGCAATTGTAGTTGTCTGAGATCCTGATTTACCTTTGCGCAAATGTTGACAGTTCAGATGGCTGCATGCATATGGTATGGAACATGTAAGGGCCACTTTGGTGGGGTTTGTTGTTGGGGCCTACTTGACATCATGGTAGTGTTTGCATGTCAGAGATGTTGCTTATGTGTGATCAGGGACATGTGGTGACCCTAATTTTTCTTTGTATTTGCTGCATCAGCCCAGGCAAGTGAATGAGATGGGCACAGCCAAGTGGTGCAGCATCTGGTTGTGTGTTTCACCCTGCTTGCTGATCCATTTGGTGTTATTTCCAATATCTGACTTTGTAGGCAGTGTTGGTGTCATCCAAGATAAAGGCAGATATTGACTCTAAAGATATGTGGGTGTTAATGCAATTGGTGTGTCATTGCATTGTGTTATGTTTGGTTTGGTAAATTTTTCAGCTTTTGCTGTCCAACATCAGCATGTGTGGTGTTAGGCTTGTCCCCCTGATATGTATTGTATATTCATCTCATTTGTGGGAGCTTGAGTTTTGTTTGTCCAGACATGGAGGGTGTTCAATTGTGCTAGCTTTCTTTGCATTTGACTGGGCATGTGCAAAGTGATACGTGTCCCAGTGCAGCATCCTTTCATGAGTGCTCCTGATGCCCCCATCCCTATTGTGCAGGTATTGTTTGCATAGTAAGCTTGGGATAATTGTCTCACTGACTATTGTGCGACCCATTGCCCTTCCTTTGTGTTGCAATGTGGGTGATGTGTGGGTCCATTGCAGGACTATTCAATGGGAGTGGTGTTTGTGTTCCATGACACATCCATACGTATGTGTTGAATCTGACAGTAGTCCATGGCATGTGTGCAATGTGAGGGTGTCAGTTGTATTTGTAGATGTGATTTTGCTGTGTTGTTGGTGTTGTGTCACACAATGTTGTGTACACTTCACTCTCTCTTTGCCTAATATGTACAGAGGTGTGTTTTTGTTTAGTGCTGTGATGTATTGTGTGTGACTGGCATTTAATGGCTTTGGATGTACCCTTCTTTGTGAATGCCTTCGACTGTGTACACGATGACAAGTGTACTTGGTGCCTGTAGTGTGACCCGTATCTTATGTCAATGACAGTGCGACAATCTGTTGTTGAGTGTAATGACACAAGTAGGTGTGTGTACTTACGGTCGGTTGCGTCCAGGCAGTGTGGATTTTGTGCTCCATTGATGAACAGCAGCAGCGGCAGGACATGTGTGATGGGCTCTCTGGTGACACAGAACGTGTAGTACTGCCTCCAGGTGAGTTGTTCCCTTTATACTCTTCGTTTCCACCTGCTGAGATGTGGTGGTTGGAGCAGCATGGTCACATTGGCGGTGGGCAACATCATGATGAGTCCGATGGAAACACTGTCTCCCCTGGCCGGTTAGTGCTTACTCGTGACTGCTGAGGTCTGGGCTGCCTTGCGGTGCTGATAGAACCACAGCGGTCTTTGCTCCATAGGCCTGCATGATTCATAATACAGTGGTCCAACTGTAAAGTTGATGGTGGTCGGACCGCCGCCATGGCAATGCACGGACCACCAAATTGGTAATCAGGCCCTTGGTATAAGTTTAGACTTTTGGTCCAAACAGAGACAAAAGTCTCACTTTACTGCTAGTTAAGTTAGACTTCAGGTCGGAACTTCAACTTTTGGTCTCAGTTTACCTTTGTGAACCAGGACCTTTCCATGTGTATGTATGTGTGTGTATATATGTAGAGCACCCCATCAATCCCTTGTATCCAGTTTATTGACACTCATTTTATCGGTTTATTGTATTTTACTGCATATTATTGGGTATTTACTCTGTAAATATGTTGGTGTAAATTTAAAAAGACTTAAAAATAGGAATATATGCTATATTTTATTTATAGTTTTATATCATTGTTAAATATTTTTATATATAAGAATTACTGTGAAAAGAATGATTACTTTAACAAAATAAAGTATGAGGGGTTCAATTTAAGGGATAAAGTGGTTTTAGGTGGGAGTGTATTACTGCTCAGTTATTAATTAATTATTATATCTGCGCATTTATTTTTTTTACAATATTTTATAGGCTTTTTATTGCTAAAATTATTAGTGTTTAAAATATTGCAAATCTAGACATTTTCCATTGGGGCAAGATGTAAGGGATATATGGGTATTAGATGGGAAAGTGTATTAATACCCAGGTATTAACGTTAATACGGAAGTTGTAATTTTTAAAATATGAATTTAAAGACTTTTGAATTATAATTTTAGTTTTATAAAATATTTCAAAAACTAGAAAAATAACAAATAGGGACGAGAAGTGTATTAATGCCCAGGTATTGTTTTTAATACCTGAATATTATATTTTTAAATATTTTACTAAGTTATTAATGCTTAAGTATTTTTTAAAAATAATTTAAAGATAGGAAAATAACAGGGACATATTGTAAGGGATTTATGGGTAATGGGTGGGGAAGTGTAGAAACATTCAGGAATTCATTTTAATATCTGGTTACTAATTTTAAACCCAACATAGTGCACATTTGATATCATACATAAATAAACTAAAGGTAGCGGGGAGTCATGCAAATTAAAAAAGCAAACAATACCAGAATTTGTTTTTAAAATTATAAAAATATTATTTAGTTATATTTATTGTAGAAGATAAAAAATTGCACCACATTTTTGACAATTTTTAAAAATCTGAGAAAATGTTCATGAATAGTAACAAATGTATCTTATTTTATAAAACAACAAAATGACAAATACTTTAAAAGTTCATAACATATTTTTTCAACATTTTCAAATCATGTTCCCATGGTGTCCGATAGACTTTAAAGGGAGAAATTGTCCTTTTTTGCTGTTTACCTTTTTGCTTGACATAAACAGTTTTGCGTCTGTTTCTACAGTCTGTGGAGCATTGCGGTCAAGATCGGATCCAAGGAAGAGCTGCAGTTAGGTAAGAAAAAATCACTTTACTTTTTTAAACATATTGATGGTTGTTTATTATATGGAGGAGGGATGGGGGAGGTAGATAGATAGTATATAGTAAGGAAATGTTTTATATTCTTGTTTTAACTACTTTTACATCCCCATGCACGTTGTGTTCGTATGCACACATGGGGCAGTTGCTTTTTTTCCCACGTTGGTTCAAAAAAGTTGGGAAAAATGAAAGAATACAACTTTTTAAAAACTATTGGGAACAAAAGCAACATTTTAGAAATGTTTGTGTTGTGTTTTTTCATGTGTTTGCCACTTAGGAAGATAAAAAACACTCGGGATTCGTGGATGGATTGCAGCTGGATTTTTAATTTGGAAATATTGTTTCAGGATTTGGATGTTTTTTACACTTCTTTATCCTCTTGATATTGTTGGGGGGAATTTGACTTTTGGATTTGTTTTTGCTTTTTTGTGAAGTTCTGAAAAATGGAATGTGGGAGAGGGTATTTTTTATAAAGAGCCAGTGTAGGCCTTTCCGTGGATTTGGGTTTTATTCTTTGGAATATTGGATTGCTCATGGCTCTGGGTGACAGGTTTTTATCAAATTTCACCAAGAATCAAAGGAAGAAGACAACTACAAGTAAGAACAAACATTATTGTTAAAATCTGGTACAAATAAATTAAAAAATGTCAATTGATTTGGAAAATGTTGTTAAAACAGATGAGTAATTTTAGAGGATATTGATAAATGTTAGTAGTGTAAAATGTAAAAAATATTGTGTAGGTAGTCTAAAGCTCCCATCGAAAGAATTTGATGGATTTTTTCTAATAGTCTTTCAGACATTTCTTTGCTGTTTTGGATGTACAATGGTTCAGACTACCTGACAATGATTGCTCCATTCATATTTTTTGGACAAGCCAACCTCCAAACTCACAGGAATAAGACAGCCGTTACCCCGATCACACCTGTTGTAGTACGATGTTCCTGTTGGGCTGACCGGCGGGAATATCATATTACAACGTTCCCACTGGTAAGCCCGGCAGGAACAGTGCTACAGGATTGGCCTCTGCTCCCTGTGCAGACAGAGTGCATTCCGAGGATGCTGGACAGGGGGGTGTCTGCACTGCCCACAACATTGTCGTGGGCAGGGACCCCTCTGTGGCCCAAGCACAGCTTTTCCACCAGCCTTTCCATGGCAGTTGAACCATCATGGAAAGGCTGGCAGGAAGGGTACTTGTGCACAGCACAGTGGTGCTGAACTCAGCACTGCAATGGCTGAGCATGAATCAGACTGCCGTCAGTCCTTCGGGAACCATGTTCCTTATGGGGACAGTGGTCCCCTGACAGTCCGACTGCCAGGGTCATAATGTGGAGGTCGGACTTCCTGGAGTAAGGCAATCCAACAGCCACTGCGGCATTGGTGGTCCTTGGACCGCCAATGTTGTAAGAAAACCCCTTGTTTATTTCTCCAAAAGTTCCTGGAAAATACTTTGCTTATAGTGAGATTTACCTTTGAAATTGTTGGAACTGAAGGAATTATGCCACCCCTCTATAGCATTGTTTGTTTTTGCACCTCCCTCTAAGATGGTCAACTACCAGTTCCACCAGTCAGTGAGGAACCTTTTCTTCCTCAAAAACAACAGGGTGATTGATGGAATGCTTGAATTAATCTCAGACACTGGCGATCGCTTGGGCCACATCCCAATCCACTGTATTTTTGCCCACCATGTTACCTCATTTTGGACCCAGCCATATGCAAATCATTCTTGTCACTGCTCCTCATGGGAACCCTCCAGTCCGAACTGCAAGGCCAGGTCCTCCCTGAACTGGAACAAAAGCCATGTAGGACCAGTATTGCCCTAATTTGGGCTCTTTAGCCAGGTTTAGCTTGGTTCCAGTGGCACAGTGAGCTTGGGACCCACGCCTGGGCATACCTGGTGCACTTAGGCTGGCAAACACAAAAAACAACAGGGTGATTGACGGAATGCCTAAATTACTCTCAGCCACTGGTGAATGCTCAGGCTGCAACCCAATCTCGGCTTTTCACTCACCATGGCACCTCATTTTGGACCCAACCATGTGCAAATCAATCTTACCATGCTCCTCAAGGGAACAATCCAGCCCGAACTGCCAGGCCAGATTCTCCCTGAACCAGAGCACAAGCTCCCTAGGACTTGTATCGCCCTAGTTAGTGCTCCTCCTTGGTTTCCTCTTGTGGCCCGATCTGCTTAGGTGGCCAATTCAAGTGTCTTCAAAGTAATTTAGTAGTGGAGCCAATTTTTCATCATTTTTGTGAAAAGTATTCTGATTGTAAAAGTGATGTGTAGAAGTCATCCACACACTCAGGAGGCATAAAACACAAAACAGTTCATTTTTTAGCTCATTTTGCAGTTTACTGTCCTCAGCTGAAGATTTTTTTAAAAAAAATATTTCATCAATATGCCTGGAAAAAGTGGGAAAAAAAACATAGAATTTTGTATCAGGGTAAATTTTAGTAACAGTATTATTCATCTGTCATTTAAAATCAATGATACTTTTTCTAGGACTTTTGTTCAAACGTTTGAAATGTATTACTGATACAAATTCAGTGTAAGTTGAGGATTGCTTGTCAAGGAGTAAGATGTAGACTAATGAATGCAAGTGTTGTTAGTGGATGCACTAATAATTTAAATGTGGGTGAATGGATGAGGAGCTGACTTAAAGGTTTGATCCATCACCCACATTTCACTACTCTCCAGGGTTGCCAATTTATGCATATTATCAAATATTAGGGTGCGTTTGAGGGGGTTCTCATAATCATGCAGTAGGAAAGGTTCATTAACAAAAGTAACTTTAAGTTCAGGGGAGATGTTCATATCCAAGTAAGATTGAGGTGCTATTCTTTGAGGATTACTCGTCTGTTTTTGTCTCTGACCCATTTTGCTTAAATTGGTAATGCGGGCCTACTACTAGACACATATGTTTGGATGTTTTGGACTACCTCCCTCTAATATGAGCCACAGAGGCCATTTGAGGTGGATGGTAGCATTGTTAATTGTTGGATGTTCTCCCTAACGTCAATCTCAATTACAAAGGCAGAGTGGCTAGGCTCTGTGGTCCTTTCCACAGTGTCATTCAGAGTAACTGCTCTGCCTTTGCAGTGGGATGAAAAATGCATGCATCCAATGATTCCTGCGCTCAGGAGGTGTGTCAGTACTATAGATTTTGTGGACAAACGTGTGGATATGTGTAGCTCAATGTTGATGTGACAGACAGATCACCACCACCAGAAGTGTCAGGTGCCTCCATCAGTATCTGCACATGTCCACACATGGAGAGGCTTGCCTCTTTGTGTCCTCTACATGTCACTCACTTCAATGTGGTTGAGGCACAATAGGTCTGTATGTGTCAGGATACTTCAATTCGATTTCCTCAGAAGCAGAAGATAACTCCTCAGTCCCGACCCGAGCTACTCACAACGAATATTAATCCTTCGTGCTGAGTACCCCGGAGGGGGAAAGGGGAATGGGATGGTAGAGACATTGCCACAGAGATGATGAACGCCAGTACTCAGTCTGCCTCTTCACATCTAAGATTGGATACAGCACCTGCAAGAGTCACAGTCGCAATTACTAGGGACATACAACATCAGTTTTTCACTTTCTACTCTCAACACTTAATTCTCTTTAATTCTATTATTTCTTCACTCACCCTGAGTTCTCTGTAGCCTTGCTTCTCTCTGTAAATGATAGCTCTTCTTAAAAAAATGCTTATTACTGATTCTGGAAGAACTTCTCAACCTTTGTTAGAGATTGGTTTTATGTTGCTATATATATATATATAGTTGGTGATAACGCATTCTTCAAATCAGCTGATGTTATTTAATTTCTCCTGTCTTATTGTGACTTCTGTCAATACTTGTATTTGTAAATGCTTGTTTATTAAAGTTAGTTTCTCCTTTCTTACTTCGACATTTGTTGATAACTTGTATTTGTAAATGCTTGTTTATTACAGTTAGTTTCTCCTTCTTTACTTCGACATCTGTCGATAACTTGTAGTTGTAAATGCTTGTTTATTTAAGTTTGTTTCTCTTTTAAACTCTATTTTGGTTTATTACCATTGAATTTGTAAATGCTTATTTGTTAACAGTTCGTTTCTCCTTTAAACTTGGCCTTCGTTTATAACCTTGACATTTGTAGATACTTGCTCTTTTAAAGTTCGTTTTTTCTTTGACTTTAATATCTTAATCAAGAACCTTGTAAACATAAGGTTAATTCAAACATTAACTCTGTAGCCTTGCCGACTTCCACGGGAACGGTCTACTATCAAACTCTTCAAATAAACCTTGACAATATTTATCCGTTTTCTGTAATATAATCTTCAAATGTAATTTTACCTCACAGGAGTTTCTGTTCTGAAGCGCGCTCTCTCTCCACACAGCTGATTCCTGTCAGACCTCAGTTGAAGTGCAAGGCTTCCAGCTGGAGAGCTCGTAACCTAGCAACCAACCGATTGCAAGACTAGAACTGTAACTAACCTTCAGGACTCACAGCGGCCATCTTGGATCTTCTCTTCTTGATTCTTCCTTTGAAATAAGCGCAAGATTACTCTGCAAACCTTCTTCCAGTTTGGGCTTTGCTGTCTCCACTGAGGATATCTCTTTGCTTTTCCCATGCACTTCTTTGATTTGACTTGGCAAGTTTGTGTGGTCATGACAGTATGTTCGCTTGCTGTGACATGTTTGGACTGTATGCAGCGGGTAACATTTAGTGGTAGTGGATTTTTTAGTGCACTGTTTGCAGTCTGTTTTAGCAGTCAACTGTACTTTGTGGATCTGTTCCATTATTTTCCTGGTCAATATCATGTGATTAGCTCATGTTCCACCAAAGTCACGCTTTACTTCCTGGTCAGTGACTTGGGGAGTTTGTACTGTGCACCCTAATGGGGAGTGTTTGTAGTCAGGGCCCTGGGTCCAATGCTTGCTACATGCCACCGGTGGACAGGATGGTCAGGACAGGATGTAATTTAGTAGGTGCACTGACATGTATGTGGCACTGCCAGTTTGTATGGGATTTTTGGACATATTAGTATGTGTTGTCATTTGCATCCATGCAGGTAAACGCCCATCAAGAAAGGGATCTGGTGTGCCATTGACAAGAAAGTGTGCACCCTAGGGGTCCACAGTCGGCGGAGTGCCCACTGTCAGAAGAAGTGAGAGGACCTGAGGCGCTGGGCCCGGAAGACCGCAGAGGCCCAGTTGGGAATGTCCTCCCAACGAGGACCAGGTGCCCATCAGACCATGGCCCCCCCCAATGGGCTGCATTTCGGCAGTGGCCCATCCAGCCTTGGATGGGAGTTTGAGACCAGCAGAGCAGCCACAAGGGGGTGAGTACTTATAGCATCATTATTTAACTTTTAGCAGGTGATTGAGTGGGGGACATTGAAAGGAGGGAGTAGAAGCACACTGCCTCATATCCATGCCCCATTACCCCTTAGCATGCTGGTTGTCATAGTGAAAATATTCAGCAGTCATTACTGCATCTTTTAAGCACACTGGTTTCAAAGATCAAAATATTCACCTCGTTTGGTGCAGTCATTGCTGTATCTCTAGACACATGTGTTTCTGGATTATTCTGTCATCAGTAGAGAACATTCTGGGGTTGCTTGGACATGCTGCCATTAATTCCTCAGGTTTCAATACCGCTACCGGCGTGCAGGTGTTCCCAAGCTTGTCAGCTTATCGGCTCGCAGGACCTTTTTAACAGTGAAAGGAGGGGATAGGAGCACACTTCCTCATATCCATGCGTCATTACCCCTTAACATGGTGGTTATCGTAGTGCAAATATTCAGCAGTCATTACTGTATCTTTTAAGCACACTGGTTTCAAAGTTCATCAAAATATTCAATAGATTTGGTGCTGTCATTGCTGTATCTCTAGACACGTGTTTCTGGATTAATCTGTCATCAGTAGAGAATATTCTGGGGTTGCTTGGTCATGCTGCCATTAATTCCTTGGGATTCAATACCGCTACCAGCATGCAGGCGCTGCCAAGCTCGTCTGCTTATCAACTTGTAGGAGCCTTTTAACAGTGAAAGGAGGGGGTAGGAGCACACTGCCTCATATCCATGCGCCATTACCCCTTAGCATGCTGGTTAACGTATTGAAAATATTCAGCAGTCATTACTGTATCTTTTAAGCACACTGGTTTCAAAGTTCATCAAAATATTTACCTTATTTGGTGCAGTTGAGTGAGGGACAGCCTGCTTCCCTTGACAATGTAGCATGTGTCATGTGTCATATAACCTCTGGGAACAAATTGGTGTAGACAGGACATGTACTTCCAACTGGTGTGCTCATCATTTTAGTTCTGGGACCTAGGACTAAACTGTGCAGAACCCTCAGTCAAAATGCCCTGCATGGATCTGAAATGGCTGTGTTTGGTGTTCAGATATCCTGGTTTGACCGGTCTGGTGGTTGTTAGTTTTATAACAACAGATCACTCCTGACAAATGTTCCAGTCCAAAGGTAAATAGGATGTGAGTCACTGTCCCCTGTCAATTGTCTGGGGATGTGTAGGTTGACATCTGCTAACCGGGTGAAAATGTCCTTCATTTAATATTGGGTGCTGGTGCATCACAGCAGTCTGTGATGCATGGGTGTCCATCATACATGTGACATGACAGGATTAAATCCTGGCAGCTGTATCATACTACTTTCCCTTAGTAAGTGGGGAATGTGCATTATCATGGGTGATGTGTTATCAGTAGAGTAAACATGCTTTGTGCCAACATGCCTGCATGTTCTCCATTCCCACTAGGATACATATATATGGAGAAGATGTACGGCATGTGCTAGCCATCTAAATAGGATGATGTTGTAAAAACTTTTACATATATGTTCATGGGGTCTTGTTGTAATTATGATACACCTGCAATGGTGTTCACCTATTGTGATGCTCGAGACAAGACTGTGTCACCATCATATGTGGTCCGACAGAAACAGTCATGCCTCATAGTCTTAAGTAATGTGTACCTGCAGTTGCCAGGATGTACATGACAGGTAGGGGCTGGGTGTTGAGCCACTTGATGAAGATTTGTACCCTTTATGTGGTATGATGGTTGTAGGTCCACCACACCTGTTTGTTGTTTGGGAATTGTGGCCTGACTGTATGGATGCATCATGGATTGACTTGCAGTGATGTTTGCATGACATGTGTTTGGGGTCATGGATTCATCCACAGACAAATAACATGTCTGTTATGTGTGATAAGTGGGTAGTGATGGTGAATCTCATTGTAAAACAATTTGCTATCCTCCTGTTAGTGATTGCTAGGTTTGTGCCCTGCCATCATGCACAGTACAGTTGTCTACAACAAACACACTCAGAAGTGTACCTGGAGATAGGTATTAGACATTTTTGGGGGACATCCAGGGCCTATTAGGGCCATTCATGTGTTTATTCTGGAGAGATCTCTCCATGAGGTTTGGGACCTGACTTCATTGTTGTTCCATGCCAAACCACATGTAGTGGACATCTGGGTGACCTTGCTACTACCTCCTTGACTCATTTTGGAAAGGTGTGACTTGTGGAGCTGTACATTTTTGTGAGTTATCCATTGTGACATGGATGTTTCCATGTCACCTAATCTAGGTATGGCATGTTTGAACCAGTGTTGTCTGCCTTACATTACCAACATCACTTATTGTAGAGACATCATGTTGGTGCAAGCTAGATGTGTTCATAGGCTTGTGTGAGTGTAATTGGTAGGGTACCTTACAATGGTGTCTGCTTCTTGGCTATTAGTTCCATGTGGTGGACTCCATGTGGCACAAGTTTGCTATAGAATGGTCAGCAAGTTGGGTTATGGTTAGTCTGTTAGCTTTACTTGATCCTTGGTATTTTAGTTATCTGAGACCAAAATTTGCTCATGTGTTTCCTTAGTGATTCCATATGGCATGCATAGTTTTGTATTGGAACATGATGGTGACACTTTGCTGTCACTTTATGCGGTGAGCCACTTGACCTGATGGAATGTTTTGACTCTCAGAGTTGGGATTGATGTGTCATCATGTACATATTATGACCTTAATTCACTTTCTGTTTTGCAGCATCAGCATTGGAAGGTGAAGGGAACCGGGCCAAGCCAAGAGGGGAACCATCTGGCTACGGGACCTCAGGTCCCAAGACCACTGGCAGCGAGTGACCCAGTGGCCTGGAGGACACAGAGAGTGCCACGGGGAGACTGGGTCTGGCTCGAAATCATTCGAGTTCTCCTCCAGTGAACACTCCCTAGTGGTGGTGGACCCATTGGGGACAACCCCAGCACCATCTTTGTCCATCACCACCGATTCTATCATTGCCCTCCCTGTTGCTCCCTACCCAGTTGGCCGTGCCTGCTCACCCAAGAGGGTGGGCATCTCCTTTGCCACAGGCAATTCAGCCCAAGCCCGTTTTACCTCCTGCTCTCAGTGAGAAGGCTATTGACCTCCTGAGGTCGATCTCTGTAGCTCAGACGACCATCGTGATTGCCATCCAGGGACTGACAAGCCAGATCCACCAAAGCAATGTGTTCCTGGAGGGCATTCATGGTGCAGTCTCTGGCCTACAGCGATCCTTTCAGGCTCTGGCCTCCACACTGACAGCAGCCAGTCACCCCTTGTCTTCCATACCCCTCCACCTTCCTCTTCTCATTCCAAATCCCCCCTTCCCCAACCCACCCAAAGTACACAGACAGACTTGCATGCATCCACCTCAAACAGACACAGCTCGCACTACAAGACACACCACCGGCATGTACACAAACAACATCTACTTACAGACACATCGACAGCCACGACTTCCCCTAACATCTCCCCCCATTATCAGACACATGACATCTGGCACACCTACAGACACTGTTCCAGAGGGTAGGTCCACGGCTGAGGACCATTAACCAATGTTGTTATTTTGAGTCCTTGGAACGTGCCTCCCAAGGAGCCTGATTCTGACTTTGGGATGGGCGACCTGACTTTGACTTAGCCAGTTTACTTAAATATAAGTGACTGTTTTTTTCTAACCGTAAATTACGTTTTTTTTTCTGTATTTGGAGAAGAGTTGATTAAATCCTTTATTTCTGGTCCTGATGAAACGTCAATGGATCCGGCTGGACCGTAAGACGCGAAACATGTCGACCCTGGTTTAGAGGTTCTATAACAATTATAGTCCTCTGTGGTTTGCTGCTCTTTGAGAGTAATTGAGCATTATAACTCATTTTGTTACTTTCCTTCCTGTTTTTAATCTTGGTCTTCATCCTTTTGTACTGATTAAAATTATGATGTGTATTGCGAGATGAATAACCAATTTTAAGTATATTTTTCTATTCTCTCCTATGTGTGCTGGTGCCTGAGTGCAGGTATCCTCTGTCTGTATAGTTTGAACCCACCAGTCACTATCAGAACAGTATGGCTTAGAGCCCCCCTTTCGGGGATCCCGTCAGGCGTTGCAGTGCTGGCCTGGTGAGGAGCATTTCCAGATGATGATGCTAGTCATCCATTGTGATGCTTGAGGGCTCTTGCTCCTGAGAGTTTAGTCTCCTAGGTCGTTAGAGCATTTTGGAACAGTGTACCTTTATTTATATTACTATAGCTGGGAGACTGTACACTGGACCATATAACCTCCCGGTCCCTTCCCCCTCTTGTATTTAGACACCTACAGACACTGCATCACCAGTCACTGATCTAGCCAACACTTCTATCATACCCATAGACACAAGACCAGCGGACCGTCAGACATCCATCCCAGTCACCACACCCACAGACACCACAACCATAGACACACCTACATGCAGCACATCCACCATATCTGCAGTCACCACCTCAACAGACACCCACCCACACACCACGGCATCCTCCTGCACCTCCATCTACCTTACACATAAACCCACCCAACAGACACCCACCACACACAAGCACACCTCCCACAAACATGCACCCAAAACATCAACACCAATACATCAGAAAGCCACACCTTTAACCTCCAAATCCTGGCCCCCTTCTGATGAACATCCATGTGTGTCTATGAAGTTTTTACTCTGTGGTCTTGACTTGACTTGACTTGACTTGACTTGACTTGTACTTCTCCCCTGTACCACCCCCAAAAGGTCAGTTTCCCTCCCCAAGGCCATCCCTTCTACCTCCAAGGCCTCCCATGCACACCCTGGAAGCACCCATGCCCCTCCCCTGCCAAGAAGAACCTGATCCTCCCAAGAAGGTTCCCTCCTACCAAAACCACCCCCCTCCCAAGCCCAGACCCAAAACCCAAACCCCTCACCTACTCCTCTAATCCCGGAATTCCTTGCTTGCCCCATTGATGCCCCTACCTATGGAGGTTACATGGCAGTCAGGAGTCAAGTATGGGCCAAAAACAGTACCTTTTGGGCAAACCTGTTTGGACCAGCTTATGGCCTTGGACTGATTTTCATTTTCATTAATAAACCCAACCAGTTGTTGGTTTTGTTTACACCTTTGTTCTGCATTTCCTATCCTAGCTTTCTTTTAAGCAGGCTGACATTGGCTGTGTGTCTGTATCTGTGTGTGTGTTTGGCCTCCTTACGCTTCATGTGGTGTTGCTTTTGGCTCCAGAAGACAGCGGCGAACTGTGCAGTCTGGCGGAGGCGGCGGACCACTGGCGGTCTCCTATTTCCTCAACCGACAAACTCATAATGCGGTGGTCCACCCCGCCAGACTGTTGGCGCTCGTACCGCCACCACCAACATGGCGGTCATGGGACAGTCAAATTCAAAACGAGGCCCACATTTTTCTTAACGAAAATAAAGCACACTTTTAGAACATTGCACTCATGGATTTTTCCTCTTTTAACCAACAGAACATTCTGAAATGAAAAACCAAAATCAAGCAAGCTACATCCAAAGTAGAAGAGGAAACAGGCTGCTAAAGTGTGGTGGCTACATTTGTTATAGGGAAAGATTAACACCTTTCCTATGGAAACTATTTCCTAACAATAACTACCTACTGGTGACCACCATATATATATATATATATATATATATATATATATATATATATATATATATATATATAATCTCTACCTGCTAGTGGTCCCCAGTAGGTAGTTATTGTTAGGAAATAGTTTCCATAGGAAAGGTGGTTTTTTTTTACCATAACTTTAGTACTGTTTGCCTAATTTTCACTCAAAAGTAGTTTGCCACTCACTTCAGTTGCTGATTTGAAAGTTTCAGGATGATCTGTCACATGGGGGCCGAGAAAAAGGGTGGATACTAAAACTCATTTTCCCCATACATTTTCACATGGGGTCTTAGACAAGACTACTGCCAAAACTGCTGACCGGAATTACACCAAATTTGTCAGGAAGCTAGATGCTGGTGCGCAGATCGTGCTTTTTGTTATTTGATGTAAATCTTTTCAGTAGGTATTGAGATATTAAAGGGAAAAGAAATATGGATATCTGGATAGTTGGTGTTCAGATATGCTTTGATTGGCCAATTTACAGGAGACTAGTCAGTTATTGGTTGGTGATAACCAAAACAATTTGTTTTGGCAGCAATTACAAGACTCAGGGACTTGGCACCTGTGTCCTGAAAATGAACTTTAAAATATGTAAATTGGGAGGGTAAGCACACACAGACCACAAATAGCATACTGGCGGTCTCAAATGTAGCCCCATCTTTATTGCCTGGCCACAATATGGACAACATGTTGTGGCAGCACTTACAGGACTCTGACATAGTGCCCATCAAAATGCATTGTAGTGAATGGCAGGTCTTGAGGGTCACAAAAAGGAGAACGTATAAAGGTTGATAACAGATTTTAGTTACAATATTGTTGATGGTACCATACTCATTTTAGGAATTGTGTTCTAAGGTAATTTTACCCTGTGAAAAGCCTTCTACTAGGATTTCATGAATCATATTTGGGAGAAAACTGTTTTCTCATGATTTTCCCATAGAGGTTAAGGAAGGTGCTCCAGAAGCTAAAATGAAAGCATATGTTCTGTAAATTGACACTATCTTTCTCAGCCATATAAGAATGAAGTCTGACTTTCTCAGTACAATATGGACTTTCATTAGGAGCACCCTGTCAGTTGATTTCATTGTGTTCTACTGTATCCCCTGTCATATTATAATGTTTCCAGTGGGCTGACCAATGGAAACATTGTAATACGACATTTCAACTGGTCAGTCTGGTGGAAACAGTGCTGTCACACAATAACACCCTCAGAATGTGTATTGTCTGCAGACGGTGCTGGCAAGGGGCTCCCCTGCACTGCCCATTTCATGGAGATGATGAGTGCAGGCCCCCCGTGGTTCCTAGCACTGGCTTTTCTCCAGCCTTTCCAGGGAAGTGAGACCACCATGGAAAGGCTAGCGGAAAGTGGACTCGTGATCAGCACGTGGTGCTGCCATGGACACCACTGTGGCTGACTATGACCCCAACCCCCACCACACTGTCGGGATCTGTGATCCTGGCAGAGGCGGTGGAAACTCTCAGTCTAGACTGCCAGGAGTGTGACAGTCTGACCGCCACCATGTGTTTTGCAGTCTTAAGACCGTCAAACTCATAATGAGGCCCAAAATGAGACGTTTCATTATGTCATAGAAATGGTTAGTGCTGTAGAAAGACAAATCATGACACATTTTAAGTGAGTTTTCAAATATCTTCCTTTTCTATTTCATTGAAATATTCTGACATGCAGACTGAAACATGCGCTTTCAATACGAGCAGCACACAGCCAGTTAACTCCCTGGTAATTAGCAGCTTTATTACAGTGTTCTAATGAGCAACTAGAATGTTAACCTTCTGAATGTATGCCAAAAGTGTGGCACATTTGAACACCAACTTGATGGCATTGAAGTGAAAAACTGAAAGCATTTTCTACTGAGGATACTGCAGTAAATGAGAACATTTAGGAGCTTTAAACAAATAAGTCTCCCAAGATGGTCACCAGAGAAAAAAGAATGTCAAAAGTGTGCAAAACACTTAATTTATTTGTTTGTTTTTTTGCAGTTTTATATAGTGAAGACTTGATCCAAAGGTACTGGAGTGCTTTACATGAGGATCAGTTACATTACACAAGGACACATTCATTTTGGTTTTAGGCATGAGGAGATTAAGGGCCTCATTTTGAGTTTGGCAGATGGGAAAGCCAGTATGCCAAACTCCTGAAAGGGTAGCTGCCGCTGTACTGGCAACCACCCTGCTGGACCTTTTAGGTGTTTCCCTCTAGGCTGACAGGCAAAAACCTTGGTTTCCACCTGTCAGGCTATTGGGAAATAGGCGGCAGCCTTGTCTCCAGTTCGTAACCAAGCTGGCAGCAATGCTGTCACTGCAGGATGCACCGGCTCCTTTGCAATGTTCACTGTCTGTGCAGCAGACAGTGAACATTGCGATGGTGCTAAGCAGGGGGACCCCTGAACTGCCCATGCCGAGGGCAGGGACCCCCCTGTGGCCCCTGCACCTGTTCTCCACTAGCCTTTTCATGGTGGTACAAC
This sequence comes from Pleurodeles waltl, assembly GCF_031143425.1. Lineage (NCBI taxonomy): Eukaryota > Metazoa > Chordata > Amphibia > Caudata > Salamandridae > Pleurodeles > Pleurodeles waltl. Next base: position 802,826,455 of record NC_090446.1, read on the forward strand.
CGCCAGGAAAAGGCTGGTGGAGAACAAGTCCGTAATCAGCAGGGTGCAGCTCCAGCACCCGAAGGCCATCGGGACCATGGATTCCAGATGTACCGGCGGTACCCTGCCAGTCTTTTTTAAATGAGGCCCTAAGTGATTTGCCCAGAATGTTGACCTAATGCCAAAACTCAAACCTGGTTACTCAGTTGTAAAGCCTGTAACTCTGGCCATAACGCCACATCCTCTCCCATAAATGTAACAAATAATCAAGTGATCAACTGGATAAAAAAAATCAGTATATCAAATAAGAGGGCTTTGTCGCTATTTGAGAAAATATGTCCTCCTTTTAGTTTTTTTGGGCACTAACCATATTTCTATGGGAATAAGACCATCTAATTTTTATAATCTCTAAAGGAAATGATTTAGGAATTGCAGTTTTGAATACATCAAGGTGACGCGAGCCATGCTACACTTTTGTAATAAATATAGAATGTTAGCAATCTAATTGTTAATTAGAATACTGTAATGAGGCAGGTGTCAGGGGCCTCTGACTCGGTTAATTGAGGGCAGGGAGGAGGGTGCAGAAGGGCCAAGTTGACCACAGTGGGCAAACAGAAGGGGCAGTGGCAGCACAATGGACCTTGGAAGGCAGGGGAAAGGGGGCAGGGGCAGCAAACCAACCATCCAGGACAGGCAGTAAAGGCTGTGGCAAAATATAACAGACCATTGAGGGCAGAAGGAAAATGCAGTGGCAGTACAGCCATAAATGCCAACAGACTCAATTGAGGCAGGAGACTCCTGATGTTTTAAAGCCCAAAAGGGCTTTACGTTATATGTTTCCTGCCTAAAATACCCTCTTTTTCAATGTAAGTCAATGAGGAAAATCAATTGCCCAGATTTGTTTTTAAATTTCTCTCTTACCAAGTTCAAAATGTTGGCAAGTATGGTACATTGGATATTGGAAGGTAGGGGAAATGGGGAAGGGGCATGGACTCAAATACCCAAAGCAGGAGGGAGATGGGCAGGTGCACCAAACTGTCCTTACAGTGGAGGCACCAGGGCCACCACAATACAACACACAAGGCAAGCGGGAGAGCAGTGTAGCACAACAGACCATGGCAAGCAACAGGAAGGGGACAGAGCCATGCACATGGAAAACAGAGAGCAGAGGGGAAAGATGCAAGGGCAGAACACTGAACATTCTGGACATACAGGAGGGACAGTTGGAGCATAATGGACCATGAAGGGTAGGAAGTAGGGGCATGACAGCAGACCAGAGAAGGCAGGAGGGAGGGAATAGGGGCCTACACATGGACAATGGAGGGAAAGGGGGCAGGGCAGGAGCAGCAAGCTGACCATGAAGGGCAGGTTGGATGGGCACTGGAAGCACAACTTACTATGTAGGCAACAGGGAGACTATAATGGCATATATACACATCCCTGAGTGTTGCATTGGCTCAGGGACTTCTTTGACCATTGCATACAAAATGTCTGTCTTGGCTCTTTCAAGTCAAGAACGACATATACTAACCAGGGGGGTCCCTCAAGGATCACGCTTGAGCCCCACTTTGTTCAATTTGTATATAACATTGCTAGCTCAGACTGTGAGAGTTTGCAGTGTGGAGATATTGTTATATGCAGATATCACCCAACTCCTCAACTCCTTTGGCCCTGACCCTGAAAAGGGGAAGGACACATTTCCCTGCTGCGTGAAAGAAATAGCTGGTTGGATGAATAAGAACTATCTCCAAGTAAACAATGAGAAGACAAAGATCAAGCTATTTGGCAAAGCAATACATTTATTGCCAGAGGTCTGGTGGCCTCTAGAACTTGGCACACACCCTGTACCCAATCAGGTGGTGAAAAATTTTGGAGTAAAACCAGACCAGTCCTTGTCCATAAAAAACATGCAGCTCCTGTTATGATACAGTGAGGCTTTTTAAAAAAGTTTGCCCTTGGCTCCCGTACACCTTTGGGAAAACACTTGCCCAGGCTCTCATAGTCAGTCACTTAGACTATCGGAATTCCTTATTGGTAGCAGCAAATGACACCCCTGCTGTGTGGTTGTCAGCAGTGGGAAAGTGCCCAGAGTCCTAAAGACAGCAACAACAAGGTCAGAAGGCAAAAGGTTTAGAGGGAACCACACCAAGGATGCTAGCTGTCATAGTTCTACCATCCCATGGTTATCAGGGGATCAGGTCTAGATTTAGGTCATTAGAAATTTGCCAAACAAAAGGCTCTGTGTGGTTGACACTGCCTAATTGTCTCTTAAACCCATATACCATGTCAGAGAAGCAGATGAAGCTGCTGCACAAGTAAACTCTCAGTTCGACAGACAGGTCTCCCTAGCCTCTTTCTACCCATGTCCCTATCACAGTGACTGCTCTGTGTGCGAGGATGTAAACAAAGCAAAACACTGCCAGGTCAGTACCAGAATAGAATATGGTCCCCAGCTGATGACTGTTGCCTTATCGGCATGCATGGCTGTTCTGGTTCAATGCTCTACAGACAAGGTTTTCCTAACAGGAGCAGGTGGTGTCGGATTAGGTCAGAAAATAGGCCCAGACAACAAAATGAAAATGTCCCCAATTAGCGAATCAGATAGCTAAACAAGATCCCATATTTGCAAGGTAAGGTGCATTTCTGTCCTTTCCCCCTGTGCTGGTGCACAAATTGCTGCCTAACACCAATTCAAACACCTTTGCATGTGTGTCTGCTTTGTCAGCAGAATTGTCCTTGTGCATGAAGGGGCACCTTCCTGCTCAAAAACAATCCTGGGAGGCATTTTCCTCTTTCTATGTGTGCCGCAGAATGCCATCTGCGATGCCCATTGAACACCACCATGATGCAGTATAAGGCAAAGTAGCGATTTGAGCTACAATGCCTTACAAAAAGAAGAACTGCCTCTCTTAAGAATTAAAACTCACTAGGATATGCTTAATTTTGCTTTCATGCCAACTTTTATAAACTAAGGCCAAGCGGCTGCGGCGTATGCTTATCAGTTTTTCCTTTTTGACTGGACTGCTTCTAGCCCCCAGATCCTCTTCAGATTGGCTCCCACAGGGTCAGTGAGATTTCTGGACTCACAAGCGTAGTACACCTTGTTTCTCCCTTGACCTGTTACATCAATAGGAGTACCTACGTAGTTTGGGTTATCAGCCCTGGTGTCCTGCCCTTATTTTAACTGTTACTCCCTGAGGAAGGATGTTGCCGCCTGCAGCAGCATTCCACCAAAACACGCATTGGTGCATGTTTTGGACTGCAGTTTATAACATATCTCATCTGTATGGATGGATTTCATTAACTTGTTTTGCAAGATTGACTTACCACCACTGTGAAATATAATAGACTTCATTACATCTTGTGTGGACATGATCTAAATGCTACATTATCGATGTAATGCAGAACTTCTCTGTTAAATTATTATGTTATCTTTGAATTATCATGGATTTTGATTGGATCTTAATCAATGTTTAAATTTCAATATGGGCAGTCCTTTTGATGTATATATGCATATATGATATTTCTTTTTAATGTTGTTTGTGTTTGATTGGGCATGTTGTTATGGAAGGTGTGATGTAAGTTTGAGATTGGTGGCATGAGATACCTAGGTTTAATTAGGTCAAAAATTCAAAATTATTTCTAAGTTTGAGGATCATAGTTGTGAGCCTTGAATTTGCTTGTATGTAAAATATCAATATGTGCTCAATTCAGTATTTGCAATAAATATATTGTGTTGATATATTTTTCTGATTATTTATTTTGGCTCCTTGCCTTACAAAAGTTGCCATCCAAGCAAAATTAAGCATGTCCCTCTGAGTTTTAATTCTTAAGAGAGGCAGTTTTGTACTTCTTTTTGTAATGTTTGCATTCCCCTGGAACATGCTCTCTCTACACGTTACAGGGGCCCTCTTTGTCTCGGGGTGTATTGCCTTACACCAGTGTTTCTCAACCTTTTGGCATCTGTGGATTCCCGCCTTATCATTACTGAAACCCGTAAACCCTCACTGAATGATTATTGGAATCCGGGGACCCCCACTGAGTCATTACTGGAAGCCAGGCACCCCAGCCTAAACACTGTCAATTATGTGAAGCGCAAAGTAGTACACAAAAAATACAGAAACAAGCATTCAAACACATACACAAATGTTAACCCATTTTATTTAATTTGCAAATAGAAATAATATTTTTTTTTATTTTAACAGGAAGGTTGGAGCTTTTTTACATTCATCTGAAGGCATACATTGTCCATACTATATTATGCTTGATGCACCTTCTCTGCTCCCACAAATCAATCTCAGAAAACAAATTTTAATTACTAACCTCCAATTTCATATTCCTTGACATTTACAGTGTGTTTTAAAATTATCAATTGTACATTTAGACACTTTATTCATAGACACTTTATTAAACTGTTATTATTTAATTTTCTAAGCATTCATGGACCCCCTGAGGAGGCTTCGCAGACCCCTAGAGGTCCCAGGACCACAGGTTGGGAATCACTCCCATATCTACAAGGCTGTGAAAAACCATGCAAAGTAGCTTTGTGTGGTCTTGTAGATATGGGCCTGCACTATGCGCCGCTGGTGCATCACAAAAAGTGACACATCGTATGCGCACGGGCCTTGTAACTATGCCCCATAGTTCTTATTGGTACGCCTTTCTTGGGGAAGCGTATCTTTTTTACTCATTCCCAGGTTTACAAGTTGTTGTGAATCTGGTTATGTGCTAGATTCCATGGATGTGCATGGGAACAACCATGCAACACCCATGGATATGCCTCTCCGGTGCAAATGAATGTAATGCAGCCATTTGTTCTGCATTACATTACTTGAGGGGGCATATTTATAAGCCCCTTGTACCACCATTGCGTGTGACACCACAGCAGCACAAACCTTGAACTCATAACTATGAGTCCATGCAAAGCCACTCTGCATTGCTTTGAATGGCCTCATAGATATGGAGTAAGGCAAAGCAGTGCATATTGCTGTGTTGCCTTACTCTGCACAAGGGAAGCGTTCCATGGGCATGGCAGTGGGTATTCCCATACAACACCCATGGATTTTGGCACATCCCCACATTTACAAGACCTTGTAAACCTGGGGATGGGGCAAAACCTTAAGCCTCCCAAAGGAACGTACAACAAGAGGAAATATCTTTTTTTTTTCTCCTCATTTTTTCCTCTTTCTATGTGTGTTGCATTCTGCAGCACACATAGAAAGAGAAAAAAGCCTCCTAGGATTGGTTTTGTGCAGGAAGGTGCCTCCTCCTGCACAAAAACGATCCTGCATGAAACAAGGATACCCTTGCACCATGGTGCCAGGGGGCCTGTGTTGGCGGTAGGCAGCATATTTTTGGGCCAGCGCAGAGGAAAGGACAGGAATCAGCGGTATGCTATAGATACTGCCCTTTTACTTTAATGCAGGGTAGCGTAGCAAGGTGATTTGTTGTGCTGCCCTGCGCCAAAGCCTCATAAATATGCCCAGTGATGTCAAGAGGGGGTTTGCACATAAAGGTATTATGCCTTTAGAAGGCTCTGAACAGGGTTCTACTTTTGTGGAAAGCTGGAGATTCCTGACATTGATGTTGGCTATTTGCGGCCTACGTAATTATTTTTTTATTTTGTGAAGAACATCTTTTTTAAACTCGTGCTCGTAGTAATCTCAATCAGCAGCCAGGTACAGCCCAAAGCTAAAGAAGTATGAATAATTTCAGCCCAGTGTTAGTATGATTTTTCTTAACCAGGCTCTGACCAGAGATTAGTGTTTTGGCTAGTTGGTTATTTAACTGCTTTTATGGAGCCGAGCGTTGTGTGATCTCCGCGTGTTTTGGCTATCAGGGACTCTACGTTTACTGAGCTGGGATAACCTCATTACCTCCTGATTATGAACTACACCTCTCTTAAATCCTGTTGATATTTTTCAAGAGTCACAAATTCACTGACCTTTTGTTTCACCTGCGGACATCGGTCTTCAACCCTTCCGCCTTTAGCTCATCTCACCTGAACTTTCTTCCTCCTTATTCCCTTTTTTTGTTTTGTCTTCCTTTCTCTTCTTCATTCTCTTGACTTCCATTTTGAGAAGGTCGACTCCCCAGAAGTAGCCCAGCCAGAGGCAAAATTGTATTGTGCCACATATACAACCAGCCACACAAGAAACGATCGTGTGTTTCCATGTTTCAACTTGCGCTCTGTAAACTAAGGCACTTCTAGGGCGAGCCTCACTACAATAGCATAAGTCAACATCTCCATTTTTCATTACAATGACCTGAATTGAAGCCACAAGCTTCAAATCCCTCTAGACTAGCTGTGTATTTAAGAAACGTGGTCGCTATATTGACTTTGAACAGTCAGCGACGGAATAGAGGAGCGTGTATATCTAACACCAACAGTCTTTACCTCTGAATACAAATATATACTAATTTTCTAAACCAGGATTTAAGGGTACTTGAAAAGTGTGTTTTTAGGTTGTCTGTGGTTAAGAAATGTTTTAATGATAAATAGCAATAGCACACACTGAAAAAACAGGTGCCTAATGTGTACCTTAGAGGTCTGCGACATGAATAACAGCCCTTTCTACTGTTTAAGTGGTATCGGAGAACATGTCTTAAAACGTAATGTAAAGAAAAAAGAAAAGACTGTAGAAAATATTAATGGGTAATGAGGGCCAGGACCAGGGATCCACTTGGGGCCTCGCATTCCTCTTTAAGTGACCACCATTAGATTTTGTCACAGGTGGGCGGAAGGGGCGAGGAAACAATCTGCTGTGTGTCTATGCCTAACAATGTTACAGAGCTCACTGATGCTTTTAGGAGTATATGGGGCAGTTCTTTGGTTTTCCTGTTGCGAGTAGAAGATATACAAAGGGGGGGACATTGCTAATTGGATTAAGGCAAAGAAGCTCCTCCCTAAATTACTGAGGAAATATAGTATTGCGTCATCATTAGAATATGATACCATTTAGATATTTTCTTTCCTCATAAACATATAGTATGACCTCGCTTTCAAGACCTCCCTTACTTGTTTCTTAGATGTTTTAGGATTCTGACTGTAGTGCTATCAGTGTTGCCATGTGATCAGTACCTCTGCAAAGGTATCAGTTTGTAAATCATGTCATTTAATACCTAAGCAACATAAAGCTTTCACAACGAGATCCTGAGCTTTATGTGTTGCTTTGAAATATGAGTTTTCATTGAGTACTACAGTTCGGGTTAGGGGGAGGGGAGATACTTCTAAAATGCCACTGACATCAATGTCCATAATCTCTTTAGGAATTAGGAATATCAGAGCCTGATGCACTACTGTTTCATTTGCAAAAACTAACCGCAAACTGTGCACCCACGTTTTGGAAATGAAATTGGATTTTGTAAACCCACCTATGTGCCTCTAGGTCGGGTCACAAAATATCAAATCACAAGGGTTGGCAGAATGACCTGCCCAACTAATATTTTATAGGCAGGTCGCAATTTGTGACTTCCTGTGATTGGCTGCTATCACACTGACGGTGGCATAGAAGGGACACCAGACCACCATAACTGTGATTGCATTTCAGAATGGAAACTTATAAAAAGGAAAAGAAATAGCAAACCGTGTTTCTCTAAGGAACCAGTGCTGTTTTTAAAACTGAGAGGTTTATTTATGAAAGGCTTGTGCCACAGTAGCATCACTTTTCTGGTGCTTCGGCAGCGCAAACCTCTCACCTGTATCTATGAGGCCAGGCAAAGCCACTTCATGTGGCTTTGAATTGCCTCATAGATATTGAGTAAGACAAAGCAGCGCAAGTCGCTGCGTTGCCTAACTTTGCGCCAGGGAGGTGTTCCAGGGGCGTTGCAGTGGGTTTTGCAGTGGGTTTTGACGTTGCCCCAGTTTTACTTAATCACATGAACTTGGGTAAGCTCCAAAACCTTACACCTCCCAGAGAATGCATAACGATAAAAGATATTTTTTATTTCTACTCATTTGTTTCTCTTTCCTTGTGGAAAACACCTCTCTGGATTATTTTTATGCAGGAAGGTGTCACTTCCTCCACAAAAGCAATCTTGCATGCAACACAGACACCCACCTGCATTGACGCTAGGCATTCAATTGAGAGCATGCGAAGAGGGAAAGGACAGGACTGCACCATATTGTACAAATACGGTGGATTCCTGCCCTTTCACAGTGACAGAGGTCAGCACAGCAAGAAGACTTGGGATGCTGCCCTACGCTAATTCCACATAAATAGGCTCCTGAGTTTTTAATGCAGGAAAGCATTATAGGGAGTAGATAGTGGTCTTCTTCATCACTATTTACTCTCCGTGAGGCTACTAGTCCAAATAAGAGACCTAACCCAATGCAACACCTTGTACTTTGTGAATATGTTACCACCTCCAATGAGGAGTCAGTAACTGGTCTCTGGTGTGCATCCTAAAGTGCATTTGCAAACCATTTAAACATTCAAAACTGAATTGCAATTTGGAAGGAACGCCCCTTTCACAGGTCTTCCAGCAAGGTGGTAAATGTTTTACAACTCGCAAAATGGGTGATGTACATTAAGAATTGCGCTTTTGTGGTTACAAACTCTGTGTTTTAATGACTCAGATACTGAGGGCCATAAAAAACATAGCACATCTTGCTTTTTGTCCTAATTTTCAAAGTAGAAAAATGTATGCCTAGAAAGTTACTTGCTTGTATGGGTGTAGATGTACTCAGTCTTAGCATTCACAATATTTTGCTAGATTACACCCAGCAACCCCTGACAGTTGAAGGTGTCCATAAGTACTCATGCAAAACATTTGTAAATTCAGTTTTTACATGTGCAATGGTTTATGGTGCATTTGCACATGTGAAAACCTGTTCAACAAATGTCCCTGCTAACATGTTTCTCATTTTCCTTTAAGGGGGAAGCAATTGTCCTTTTGGAGAATCCCTTACCTTTGAGTATCACTGTTCACTTCTGACCCTGACAAGAGATTTGATTCTGCTTTATAAAGGGTGGTACGAGATCATAAAACAGTTAGTGAATATCCAAAAGTGTAATCTTTGTGGGTACGCATAAAGTCACAGGGCATTGTCACTGTGTATCATCCAACACCCAGTGACCTCCTGACTCTATGGGTGGATTTAATCACATGGATGTCTTTGAGGGAGTACATCTTTTACAAGTGCAAAATCAACTTTTGTAAACATCAGAAGACATTTTACACACATGCAAATGTCTGTGTCCACATGTTAAACAAACTTATATATTCAAATAATTTGGGTATCCAGTACTCTTGGACATGCCCATTCTTAGGGGATTTCCCTGAAACTTTTAGATTTTTCCTCACAGTTTTTGCTGACTCACTTTGTATGGCCTTAGGACTCTGAGCACTTTCCCACTGAACTGCAGTGGGAAAGTGCGTGCGCCCTTCCTACCCATGCCAGGAAAGGGTTCTTACATGATTGGTTGCGGTGCCATTCCCAGGAGTGCCCTGTAAAAGGTACACCACATACCTGGGACAGGTATGGCCTTGGCGACTAGTGGGACACTGCACTGAATGTGCCACCCAGAAAAGTAGCCTGACCAATATGTATTAGGCCTGATAGTGCAGGCCTGTGGAGGTACAGGTGCACCTGTGCTCAGGGTGGCATCTCCCCCATGTTAGCCAACCCTGACTAGGCTTTCCGCTACCCCTAGCGCACCCCTTGGAGAGCGGAGCAGGTGGAAGGGAAAAGGCAGGACAGGTACACAAGGGTGTCCCATGTCCTAGAAGGGAAGAGTCGCCACATGGGTTTTCCTACCTTGGAGGTTGGCGTTTCCCTGAGGTTTTGCTGATCCTTAGGGCCTTAGAGCCCTGGATGCTTTACCACTGTAAGTACAGTATGAAAGTGTGTGTGCCCCACCTACATACGTTAGGAAGTGGCACCTGCCAGGTTTTGCACCCTTGCACACTGGTGTTTTAATGTATATACTAAGTCTGCATAGCTTACCAAAATGTGCACACTTACAAAATGGTGGATTTATACATACTGAGCCTAGCACAGCTTGCCAGCATGTGCATGTTTGCACGATTGTGTTTTCATCTAGATACCGAGCCTGGCACAGATGGCCAGTATGTGCAGCTCTGCACAGTGATGTTTACATATATACTGAGCTCATCTCAGCAGGCCTGTATAGGTGCACTTGTACCTTTGTGATTTTCTTAAAGCTTGTGTCCAGCCTGCCCCTGCAGGGTTGTGTGTGCACCAGGGCACATGTGCCCAGGGAGTGAAGAATGCTGATGTGTATTTTCACTATAATTGAGAGCTGTTTTGCCCATAGGTTAATGTGGGGGAAAGTTTACAATTAATCCTAGCTGCAATAGTGGATTACAGGGAGCAGCCATATTATGTTTACTATCATTTGATTCACAATGACGGACCCTTTCCAATGTTAAAGGTGGCTTTGTCAGTAATGTCTTGGAAGTGTCACTTCTAGAAATTGGGCATTTCTATGTTCTCAAACCCCTTCTGTGTGCCTTTTTAATTAAGCTTTATTCCTCTGCAGGCTGGGGGAAACAGATCTGTGCATGCCCAGTGACAGCTATAAAATGTAGGCAAATGGAATGACAGACATCTGCCATTTGTGTGCCTGGCTGGATAGAATGAAGGGAGAGGTTTTGACACATGGCCTCATGGAACCAGATCATGGCCCCACTAAAGATTAACATCTGCATTCTATGGCCCCTTGACAGGCAGGACTGAAATTTAGGGGATACATCTGTGGTTCAAAGGGGAAGCCTTTGAACCAACCCCAACTTCAAAGGCACACTTCAGTAAAACTTGGGGTACCACACGTCAGCAACTTAAAGATACATTTGCAAGAACAAGGGGCGGAGACACTGAACTGCATGGTGCACACTGCCAGAGGCATCTTGTGCATATGAGTTACTGCCCTGAGAAGGGACCGGGCACCCTTTCTGCATCATGGCTGGCCTGGACAAACTGCTTTGCTGCAGTGTGGCACTCTGAAGTGTGTTCACTAATGGCTTGTTGGTTTGCCCCCTCTTCTTTGCGGAGGTCTCAGGGATATTAAAGATCTCCTGCAAGGGACTTACACCTTCTACCTGTGTCATCTGGAGAGTGGTGCCCTCCTAAGCGTCTATGTCATCTGCTGGATTCCACCTGGTAGCAGCAGTGTGAGCGTAGAACTAAGTATTGCACCTGGAGACCATATTTGTCTGGTGCGGAGCCTTCAAAGTACTGCCCACATTCAAAGAGTCTTACGCTCCATCATGGGGCTATGATGCACATAAGCATCTGGATGGTAGTGAGGGGATTCACCAGTTGCGGGCCCTAGCCTGGCCCGCTATTGTCGAGTATGCCGAATTTTGTGCATGCAACACCTGACAGCATGCTCATTGTGTGCAGTGTCCATGTCACTGGTTGTGACCCTCAGAGGTGGGGGCATACCTGGCGCCATGCCACATTCTACCTTGTGCGGCACCACTGAACTTGCATTTCTGTGTGCATGAATGGATGTGTCTGGTGCGACTCAAGTCATCCCTCATCAGACCATGTGCTTCATTCCAAGGAGGCACTGCATTGGTCCCTTTGTGTGTGAAATCAGTATCATCTGGTGTGTCTCAGGCCATTGCACAACACACATTGTGCCCATAGCAGGATGGCACAAAAGTTGGTAACTCTTTGAGTGACCGGGACACCTGGGGTGGCCCAAGTCATTGCACCCCAGAGGTGGTGTCTTCGCTCCTAGGAGGTGCAGAATTGGTAACTATTTGTGGATTGGAGTGTCTGGCTTGGCTAGGCACTACTGGAAATAGCATGTGTCCCAAAGTGACCTTACCTCTGTGCTGTGCAGACCAGGGCCTGCACTGGAAGACCAGTGTGGAGACCTTTGACTGAACTTCCGGAGTTCTGAACAAACCTCGATTTGTCTACTGTTGCCTGGTCAGCCATTCTCTCTTTCTTCCCCTTTCTTTTTCCCCTGGATCCTGAATAAGTATTACCACTGGTCACGAGTGGTCTGGTATCTGGGGAGGGGTTACTACATCTCTAGCTCTTGGGAGTGGGAATTAGTTGGCGGGTGGAGGAAGGTTTGGGTCCAAGAGGGGTCTACAAACTCATTTACAACTCACCTGCCAAATATCAGAGCACTGCATTAGGGTGCTGGAAGCAAGTGTGTGTGAGTGCGTGGATACTAGCCTGCCTGATATCCGTGGCACTGCGTAGTGGTGTGGAGTGAGTGTGTAGGAGTGATTGCCTGGGGATGACTACCCCACAGTTTACCTGTGCGGCCTAGGCCGTGGAGCTATCTTAAATGTGCTGAGATTCTCTGTATGTACACATTTCTGCTATCGTTGGGAACCGGGATGCAACCTATAACTGTTTGATATTGAATTGGGGTGATCACTGGGGTGGGTCTTGTGCTGCCAATGTGTTTGCACAGCATGAGGGTGCTAGGAGGGAAAGTATTATTTTTTCTCACGTGTACATGCTGCTAAAGTCGTATTAACACAGTTGGGACTAGTTATATTTTTAAATGTGATTGATGCCCAGGTTTACATGATGTTCATGTTGTGTTATTAATGAGTGTGATAAATACAAACTTTATTTACATACACCTCATGTGAAGTCTCTTTTGTGGTGCTCAGTATAATTGTTATTGGATAGGCTGTACCAATGCTTTACACATTGCCCCTGTGATAAGCATGACTGCTCAGTGCCAAGCTACCCAAGGATGAGTGCCGTTATACAGTGAGTGTAAGCACCAATCTATGATGGGAGTGGTAGGTTCTGCCAGCTAGGGCCTCCCCTCAGCCAACCAGAACATGCCGCCTAAAACAAGTACTTTGCCCATTCTCATTGACCACAGGATGTTTTTGGACTTGTCCCACTCTGCAGGGTCACCCCAAAACATTTGGCCTTCACCTCTCCTATATTTATGAATTTGTTTTTGTTGGTTATATGATTCTGTGCATTTTACCACTGCTAACAAGTGCTAAAGTGCTTGTTCTCTCTTCTTTAAAAATTGTAAAGTTGGTGCACACCCAATTGACACATTTAATTTACGTGTAAATCCCTAGTAAAGAGGAACAACTTGTACCCAGGATCTATAAATGAAATGGTACTAGTGGGTCTGCAAAAAGATCAAGTGATGAACGGAATGGTGAACAATTTCAAACCTTCACCCTAGAACAAAGATCTGGGACTGAATCCATTGTTATTTTGCTATCCCTACCATTTTAGTTTGGACCCAGACATATGGAAATCAGTATTTACCCTGTTCCCCAAATCTTTGTAACTGGGGGGTGAATGTTTGCATTGTTCAGCATTCCGTCCATTATCTGTTCTTTTTTCTAGTGGCTCTGTAGCACTAATTCTGACACCCACTTACATAGCCTCTTAAAGATGCCTCAGATCTGCCATTGTAGCCTGTGTATGCAGTTTTAAACTGCTATTTCAACTTGAAAGAATAAACCTTTTTCCAGGCTTGAAACTCCCTTTTTATTACATATAAGTCACCCTTAAGTTAGGTTCTAAACATCCCACAGGGCAATATACATTGTATTTAAAATGTTGGACATGTACTTTCAAGTTTTACAAATCTAGGTAGTGAAAATTGCATTAATTTGTTTTTCATAAATGAAAGGTCTATCTGTCTCCTATGGATAACATTAGGTTACTGTACTATATTTAATAAGTGACACTTTTCGATCGGGAGCAGATACGAATACCATGTTTACACTCAAATTAATTGTGATTGAAAACAGTCTTTAGTGGTAGAGTTGGATTCTAAGTCGCAATTCTGAAAATGCCACATTTGGAAAGTTGGCATTTTCTTGTCCCAACCATTTGGTGCTCCACCCTGCATCCTGAGTCACATTACTAGATGTAGCTATTGGTCTTTGTTTATTACTCAGAGACAGTGAGACAGAGGGGTAATAGGTGTTAGCAGGTTGGGCCATCTGTGACTTGATAGAGAGACAGAGCTGTCACCAACCGCATTTACACATCACAATGGTTCTGTCTCTGCACAGTCACAAAGGGTTTCACACTAGTCTTTTGTACCCCAGTCAAGCTTTGACCGGACAAGGAAGCAGAAATTTCAAATACCTTTGGGGGTGGAAACCTCCAGGACCTTCTCCTTCTTCAAAGCTAGCATCAAGTATAAATATTGGATCATCAGACCCAACTCTTCAGTACATCTCTGGAACTGAGGAAGACTCAGAAGGACTGCTGTGCTGCTCTTCTGCAAGAAGGACTGTTAGCCTACTGCTCTGGTGTTTTGCTGCCCTGTTGCCTGAGTTAAAATGACTGGACCCGCCTATGAACCAAAGACAACCAGAGTTATTCCAAGAGCTAGTTGGCTGGTCTCATGAACAGAAAAGGCTCCCACTTCCTTTAATCCAGCACTTGGACTCTGTCTACTGTGAGTCTTGCCCCCCAAGTTGTGTCACCCCAGTCCTGGACCCTTGGAAGTGAGTCTAAACGTCCTCAACAAGCCCAGCAGTGGTCTCTTGGGCAGAACTAATGCAACATGATGCATCTCCTCACAGTTCCTCATTGAAACCTCCACTGCACAACTTAACTCCAACACAGGATCTCACAAGGCAGCCTGTAGCTCCTTTGAACCCCAGCTGCATGATGCATCTTCGAGGCAAGACATTGCAACACAAATTTCTATCAATAGTATCCTAAACAACAATGGAGCACCTCAAACTGCATGCCTCATTGTTAGACTTTTCATCCTTGGCGTTGTCTCCCTTAACTTTTTGCCTCTGTTTCCCAGGTTGTTAATGTGTGCTGTACTCATTTTTTGCTGTTTTTGTTACTCTGGGTACTTTACCACTGCTAACCAGTGCTAAAGTGCAAGTGCTCCTATACAAAATGTGTATGTAATTGGCTTATCCATGATTGGCATATTTTATTTACTAGTAAGTCCCTGGTAAAGTGCACTAGAGGTGCCCAGGGCATGTACATCAAATGCTACTAGTGGGCCTGCAGCACTGGTTGTGCCACCCAGATAAGTAGCTTTGTAATCATGTCTCAGACCTGCCTCTGCAGTGTCTGTGTGTGCCGTTTTCACTGTAAATTCGACTTGCCAAGGGTACCCACTTGCCAGGCCTAAACCTTCCCTTTTCTTACATGTAAGACACCCCTAAGGTAAGCCCTATGTAGCCCCCAGGGCAGGGTGCAGTGTATGGTTAAGGTAGGACATATAGGGGGTCATTCTGACCCCCGCGGGCGGCGGTCGCCGCCCGCCTGGAGGGAGCCGCCATATGGCCGCTCCGCGGTCGAAAGACCGCGGAGGCCATTCTGGCTTTCCCGCTGGGCTGGCGGGCGACCGCCAGAAGGCCGCCCGCCAGCCCAGCGGGAAACCCCTCCCCACGAGGAAGCCGGCTCCGAATGGAGCCGGCGGAGTGGGTATGTGCGACGGGTGCAGTGGCACCCGTCGCGTATTTCAGTGTCTGCAAAGCAGACACTGAAATACAAAGTGGGGCCCTCTTACGGGGGCCCCTGCAGTGCCCATGCCATTGGCATGGGCACTGCAGGGGCCCCCAGGGGCCCCACAACACCCCATACCGCCATCCTGTTCCTGGCGGGCGACCCGCCAGGAACAGGATGGCGGTATGGGGTGTCAGAATCCCCATGGCGGCGCAGCAAGCTGCGCTGCCATGGGGGATTCTGCAGGACAGCGGAAAACCGGCGGGAAACCGCCGGTTTTCCTGTTCTGACCACGGCTGAACCGCCGCGGTCAGAATGTCCTGAGGAGCACCGCCAGCCTGTTGGCGGTGCTCCCGCAACCCCGGCCCGCCGGGGTCGGAATGACCCCCATAGTAATGTGTTTTATATGTCCTGACAGTGAAATATTGCTAAATTCATTTTTCACTGTTGCAAGGCCTGTCCCTCTCATAGGCTAACATGAGGGGGGCTACCTTTAAATCTGATTAAAGTGTAGATTATCTTTGGGAGCGGATGGACATGTGGAGTTTGGGGTCTCTGAGCTCACAACTTAAGAATACATCTTTTAGTAAAGTTGATTTTAAGACTGTGTGTTTGAAAATGCTACTTTTAGAAAGTGAGCATTTTCTTGCTTAAACCATTTCTGTGACTCTGCCTGTTTGTGGATTCCCTGTCTGGGTCATTTTGACAGTTGGGCTGGTTGCACCTCACACTACACAGTGACACAAAGGGAGCTGGGGTGTAGTCTGCATTTCCTGATGAGCCATCTGTGCTAGGAGGGAGGGGAGGAGTGGTCACTCACACCTGAAAGGGCTGTGCAGTCTCCAACCCCCTGGTGTGTGTCTGGGGCCTGGCCTGGGCAAGGCAGGATTTCACAAACAAGAAAGACTTTCCTTTGAAGTAAGCCTACTTCAAAGGGCAAAATGGGTAGAAGAAGGGCACCCAAAACCACAGACTTTAGAACACTTCTGGAACCCAAGAGGAACCTCTGCCTGGAGAAGAGCTGAAGAGCTGCCATGCCTGTGCTTTGTAGATCTATCCTGCAGTTGCTGCTTCTGCCTGTGCTAGAGGACAAAAACTGGGCTTTGTGCTGCATTCCTTCTTGTGAAGAACTCTCCAAGGGCTTGATTTAGAGCTTGCCTCCTGTTGTTTGAAGTCTCAGGGAACGCAAAGACTTCTCTCTGCCAGCACCTGGAGTCTTTGGAGAGACTCCTACTCTGCAAGTGGTGCCCATCCAGTTCCTGGGACCCTGAGAAGAGAAGCTGGCAGCCCAAGAGTGAGAAATCCACGCACAGACCACAGTGTGGGGAAAAGATCGAAGCGATTATGATCTGCAGCTGAAAAATCGACGCTCGTCTGCAACGCTACCGGAAGATCAATGCCCGCAGCTGGAGAAACAACACGCAGCATTGCTGATGGAGGCTGGTGAGATCACAACCCACTCTAAGTGGTTTTCAGACCATCGTGGGGCTGAATTTCTGATGCAAACACCGCTGGGGGGGTGAAAACGATTCAAGGCCTGCCCAGATCCTCGAGTGCTGACTGGATCGACGCATCGCTCTCCCGTGGAGAGAAGAAACGACAGACACCGACCCAACTAATGGAGAAACAACACAAGGTCTTGCTCGTGAGTGAAATTGACTCATAACAAGCCATTTTTGATGCACACTCGCCCGTTTGGGCTTATTTTTGACACACCCAAGGTACATTTTCACGCTAACAGCGTTAGTATGTGTTTAAAATTACATGAAGACTCTTTTTGCATTTTTTGTGATAACTTTACTTGTATATTGTGGATTTTTTTCGTTTTGGTCTTGTTTTGTTCAGATAAATATTTTCTATTTTTCATTTAGTAGTGTTTTAATTACGTTACTGTGTGTGTTGGTACAAATACTTTACGCCTAGCACTCTGAAGTTAAGCCTACTGCTCGTGCCAAGCTACCAAGGGGGTGAGCGGGGATTACCTAAGGGTGATTCTCTCTTACCCTGACTAGAGTGAGGGTCCTTGCTTGGAGAGGGGGTAACCTGACTGCCAACCAAAGACCCTATTTCTAACACTCATCGATTAATTCATCAAACCACTCCTACGTAACACATTGAGACATAGGATCTTGTATCACAGCCCACAACTTCTTCAGAACAGCTGCTGTGTGATGCATCCGTGATGCAGGATCTCACTATGCTCTACAACCAGGATTTACACTTCTTTGTGGGCCTAACTTGGTCCTTATACTGAGCCCATTCTCCATCATGGGTGACCTGAATTTGTGACTTTCTCCTGGTCAGGCGTGACTAATGGCTCTTAAGAACTTTTTTTATTTAAATCTTTGAAATTGCATATCTACTGATTGGATTTTTGTTGTTTCAATATCAAATAATTTATGAAATTGTACTCTATTTTTCTAAATTGATGTGGAATTTTTCTTGTGTTGTGTTCTCTCTTTATTGCTGTTTGGGTGCTGCATAAATACGTCACACTTTGCCTCTGAGTTAAGCCTGACTGCTTTGTGCCAGTTTACTAGAGGGATGAGCATAGGTTAATTTTGGGTTTGCTTGTGATTTCATTCAGGATTTGTGCTTGGTGCTTGAGCTCAACCAGTAACCCAATTTCATACAAACCATATCTATTAAGGATTGCCTCTTGTTGTAATTGTCTGAATTGCTTGTCTTATTAAGCTACATTGTGTGATACGCATCCTTGCACCATGGTCAGAGGTGAATGTGTGTGGCCTAGTATACATTTTGTACTAGAAGCATAGCCTAAGGGGCAGATTTATGGAAAGTGGTGCTGCACCAAGTGCAGCGCTACTTTCCCTGCGCCCCTTTGCACCCCCCTACCGCCACCATGTGTGGACTGTATTTAAAATAAAACGCACCATGGCTTATTGTGTAGACATAAGTGAGATTAAGAACCTAAGAGATATTTATGTATCTCTGAATGCAATAGCCAGATGGCATACGTATTTAGTAAATTGCAGGTCCCTTGCCAAGAATAGACTAGATCTATTTACTTCTAAAGACAAAAATCAGCCAATAGCTGTATTTCTAACAGAAACATGGCTTAATGAAGCTGGTGTGGTAGAGGTCTTGCCTCCAGGATATGTAATGGCAAGGTGGAACCAGGGTGAATAGAAAGCAGGGGGAATCACCATCATTTTGAAAAAGGTGTTTGAATGCACATTTAAGGCAGTCAAAGTCCCTGGTAGTGGAAGTCAGGCTTTTTCCATGATGCTTTCTCATAATTTTATTTTTTTCAGTGGTTCTGATTTACTGACCACCAGTGGCCGGCAGCAGAATTCATCAACCAGGCACCAAATATATTAGCAAGAAT
The DNA here is from genome assembly GCF_031143425.1 of Pleurodeles waltl. Classification (NCBI taxonomy): domain Eukaryota; kingdom Metazoa; phylum Chordata; class Amphibia; order Caudata; family Salamandridae; genus Pleurodeles; species Pleurodeles waltl. The sequence goes on from NC_090446.1 coordinate 802,845,186, forward strand.
GAGCCTCCTAAAAGCCACTTTTATGGTTCTAGGAAATCTAACTATCCATATGGAGAAGTTGGAGTGTGCACAGATGGTACATTTTGTTCAGGATTTATCAGTTATCCCTTTGCCTCAATTAGTGAAACATCCAACCCATGAGAAAGGGCACACCCTAGATCCTATCTTTTTAAAAATATCAGAAATGACAGTTGAGATGTCCCTACTAATAGCTTGGTCACATAATTATCTAATCCCCTTCTCGATTCCCATGATAGCAAAGCAGGCCCTTAGTTTTAAATATGCTAAAAGCCTGCAACAATGGACTGAGTTAGATAAAGATAGCTGGGAGCAGACATTTGCTGAGGCAAGCCCGAGCAACACCAAAGATGAAGATATTTATTTTCTGTATAAGAGGTTCAAAGAGTAGGTCATAAAGATCTCAGATGAGCTAGTTCCCTTGCAGTGAATAAAAAAATATCAGCTCGGAAGAAGAACTCTTGGTTCTCACTGGATTTAAGACAACCAAAAAAAAGATTGTAAAAAGTTTAAGAGGAAATGGAGAGCTGGGTATGATGAAACAAATAAACAAAGGTATAAGGCAGCCCTGAAAAAATAGTACCATCAAATCCGGAAGGCTCGGGCAAGTGACCTCTCAGGAAGGATACAATCAGGGAACTCCTCCAACGAGTTATATAAAATTGTAAATGCTTTTCTTGGAACATGAAGCTCCAAGATCTGGGCCCACAGCATCAGTGGAATGATGTGAAGCTCTAGCACATCCATTTCGTGGGAAAGTGAGCTACATCTATGATGCTCTGGCAGGTTCAATAGAGGAGAAGGTCAGCATAGATCATAAAAGAAAAGCAGATTACAACAGATCAATATTATCTACTTTTGCCTCACTTACTAAAGAGGATATTATGACTGTAGGCCCCTTAGTAAAGTCAGGATCTCTAGTTGACCCAGCCCCAATCTACATTTTATTAAAAGAGGGTGAGACGATGGCTGGAATGCTGGCTGATATGTACAATCTCTCTCTAGAAAAATGCAGAGTTCCAAAGGAATGGAAGCACACCACCATTCGTCTGCTGCTGAAAAAAACTCATCTAGATTCGGAGGTAGTGGGAAACTATAGACCTGTCTCCTTACAGCCAGGAGTTAGCAAACTTCTAGAGAAAATAATCAATAAAAAGATTACAGATTATCTGGAAGTTAAATGTATTCTACACCTGACCCAAATGTTTTTTTTGGCAGGATTTAGCACAGAGATAGCTCTTTAAAGGGCCAAAGAGGACCTCAAAATGACTATGCATTATGGTGGATCAGCAGCAGTAATCCTTTTAGATTTAAGGTTGCCTTTGACACAGTCGCATACCCCATCCTCCTCTATCGGCTGGATAGGGTAGGAATTACAGGAAAGGCCTGAAGGTAGCTTACTTAATTTTTGAAAAATCATACCTTTCAGGTCAATGAAGGAGCTCAACTTTCATTTAATAATCAGCTCAAGGTCAGCTTATGGAAGGGCTCTTTCATAAGCTCTACCCTTTTTAATATCTATATTCGCCCACTAGGAAACATCATACACAACGCCAGCATCACAACAAAGCCTTAGAGTGCATCCGCTCCTTCCTCACTGGCCGAACCCAGAGAGTCAGGCTTCCACCGTTCTCATCCAAGCCGACAGATATCTGCTGCAGAGTTCCTCTGAGCTCCTCCCTGAGTCCCACCCTCTTCAACATCTACACAGCCCAACTTGCGAACATCTTCAGACACCAAAGATCTAACATTGTCTCCTATACTGACGGCATCCAGCTGATCCTTTCCTGCACTGACCATCCCTCAACCACCAAAAGCAACTTCCACAATAAAATGAAGGCAGTCACCACCTGGATGAAGGACAGCTGTCTGAGACTCAACTCTGACAAAACAGAGGTCCTCATCCTAGACTCCACCCTCTCTGCCTGGGATGACTCCTGGTATTCCTCAGCAATCTGAACCACCACCAGCACACCCACCGACCACACACACAACTTTGGCATCAGCCTTGACTCCTCACTCACACTGAACTGCCAAATCAACACCATCTCATCCTCCTGTTTCCACACGCTCTGCCTTCTCCAAAAGATTTTTTAATTAATACCAATTGAGTCCTGTAGAACAGTCACCCAGGCGCTCGTCAGCAGCAAGTTACACTATGGCAACACACTCTATGCCGGCACCACCCAAAAGATCTAAAAGAAACTGTGGAGAATCCAGACTGCCTCAGCCAGACTCATCCTGGGCATCCTTCGCCACAGTAACACCACTGATCACCTGAGAGACCTTCACTGTTTCCTGATCAAGAAAATAATCACCTTCAAGCTCCTCATGCATGCCTACAAGGCTTTCCACAACATTGGACCATCATAACTCAACCACTGCCTGTCCTTCTACACGCCCACCATACACCTCCGCTCCACCCAACTGCCCTCGCCACAACCCCAAGGATCTGCAAGAACTCAGTTGGAGGAAGATCTTTCTTTTACCTTGCTGCTCAGACCTGGATCGCTCTTCCAGTACACCTCAGGCAATCACCCTCACTACCTCAATTCAAGAAGAACCTCAAAACCTGGCTCTTTAACTGAACTGCTAGTACCCCACTTAGCACCTCGAGAACCTTACAGGTGATTAGCCGTTCTTTACAAGAGCCTGATTGATTAATCTGTTCATTTGGATTTAGGATGGTATTCTACACAGATGATACCCAGCTAGTTGTTAGGCTATCACCAGATATTGATTCATTCTCTTCAAGATTGAACTGTAGCCTGGAAAGGGTGTATATAAGGGTGAAAGCCAGCTATCTAAGGCTTAATGGGGAGAAAACAGAGGTTTTGCGACAAGATCTTATGGCTAACCTCCATGGGGGAACGTCCATCTCTTAAGGAAGAAGTTGAGTCCAGGAATTCCTCTGGATAAATATCTATGTCCTCACAAGTGAAGAAAGTGTCAATCTGTTACTTTGGCCTTTTGAGAGCACTTAGGAAGGTGTTAAAGTGTCTCCCAGTGGAATCACGTAGAGCGGTGATCCAAAGGGAGATCCTTACACACCTAGACTATGGGAATGCTCTCTATTTAGGCAGCCCTAACGCAGTTATGAACAGGCTACAGATTATTCAGAATTCTGCGGCTCATATATTGCTAGGAATCCCGAAAGTGCAATTGGCAACCACTGCACTTAAAACACTTTATTGGCTACCAATAAGGTGCAAGTACAATTTAAGGCACTCTGAATTCTGCATCAGCAAAGCATAGAGTAGGTCCTGTCATGCTGCAACATCTAGTGGCACCCTGTAATGCAAAAATGGATCTGAGGTCCAACAACCAGGAGCTGTTGGTCGTTCCCAAAATCCAAAAAGAAAGAAGTGGTGGGAGGTGGTTCACATATTTGGCACCCAGAATATGGAATAGGTTACCCAGAAATTAGTGACGGGACAACAACCACCCAAGTTTTGGAAAAAAAAATAAAGACCTTCCTTTTTCCCGAATTTTCTGGCTAGGCTTTTACTCCATCATGTCGGACAGCGCTGGGAAACCCGAAATGTGGGTAGCCGTGCGCTTTACAAATGGTCTGGAATCTGGAATTAGTGTCTGAAATGCTAATCATTTTTCTTTAACTTCTAAACCATGGAGGACAAGAGTACATATTCTTTATTAAATATGCCTAATTTCTGTACTACCTCATAGGATCGTAGGGCCATGGTATTTGGGTGCAAGAAAACGACCTCGAAAAATGTCAATATATCAGTATGCATTTCTTCTCTCGTGCTGTTGTTATTGTAAACATTTGGCGCTCTGAATTTTGCAGTGGGCCATGGAGTGATAATGCCGCACGTTTTCTATCTAGGCATGTCATATGAACGTCATGGCTTTTTTTAGTCATAGCATGTGATGTCAATGTTATGGCAAAACAGTACCAGGCGCAATTTGTGCACAGAAATAAAGCGGGTGTGTAACAAATTACCGCATCATTGGAAATCAGAATCACATTCCAGACTTCTTTTTTGTGTCCTGCGCTCAGAATGAGGGTCATAATGCACTTTAGAGGTTTTTGCTTCTAACTGCACAAATGCATAGAGTGGAGTAGAAGCGTCCTGATTTGGGCATACAGTTGCCTATGAATTTCCTTACACTGTTTTGCCGTTTATCCGTGCTCCAAAGCTTTCTTAAGTTTAAGAAGGTTTTGTCTCTGAAAGTATTTAAGATGCGATTCGATTACTCCACTCTGGACTACGGAAAGAATATTGAATGGCTCACTGTAAGGCTGCCACGTGCTCATTTACATTCTCTCTTTTCTAACGTGGACTGGACCACAGCTCGAGGCCTAAAGGAGAAAGAGCCCGGCTCCATACAGGCTGCCCTAGAAATCCATCCCTTTCAACCTGGACGCTAAGAGCACGCAATGCCTATCAGCAAGTGGCGAGAGCAATTACATCGTCATCCCTTAGTCTGGGCTTTAATGGGGTAATTAGCAAGACACACGTACAGGGATGGGCACTACAGACGGAGATAGCCTATCTAACTCTGAATTGGAATCGTCGTGCGGCCGAGAACGTGTTTTTTGTTTCTGACAATACCTCCTTTGTGGGGGTCTATTGTTTAACAACATGTAACGTCTTTTCTTTTCTGAGGCGTTCTTGTCTCCAGACACCAGCCAGCGTGCCTGTGGAACCGACAATGTCAATTTGACTATTCTAATTCACTTTGTACAATAAAAGACAACATTTGTTCATTGCGCAATGAGAACTAGCGACGGCATCGAATTATGCCCAAATAACTTTTGGTGGGGAAAAAAAATTCTGATATAGTGACCTCCACGTCCTATAAACCAAAGGGACGTACCGCCCCACCAGCTTGCGCAGCCACACACAAGTACCTACACTGAAAACCATCAGGTCCAGTTTACAGTGCGTTTATTGAATGGCATAGAAAGAAGCCGAGGACAGGGTCTGAAAGGATCGATTTTTGGAACTGAAACGGCAGCCTATGTTGTTAATTGTAGCTTACTCACTGCATTTTAAAAGGCACGCCAGATGTCATGCCACAGCCAGAAACAATATTTCAGTAACAGCATACGGGACTCTGAAGTGGTATCCAGGGGGTAGCAGATCCTACCCAAAGAGTGCTGTCCAGGTGCCAGAGAAGAAAGCATATTTGCGCCACCGGTCCGTCACTTTTTCCTCTCATGTAAAAAGTGACCCAAAGACGGCCAAGAGGCTATTAAAAAAGCCCCATGGTTCTGTAAATGGCCTCTCTATCCCTTATTATTGTTGAGGGACTGATGGTGTAACACTTCTCCCTCATGCAAGGGCATTGAAATAACAGCAAGCAGTGAGGAGCATATTCATGAGAACAGATACAACGCTGCGTTGCACCAGCGATGCATCAAATAAACTTGCGCGGTGAATTGCCATTTACTTGCGACATAGATGCGCTGTATTTACGGATCAAAGCACCACTTCGCAAGCTCTGAAGCTGCATCAAAAATGTCGACAGATCTAAAAAGATTATCTAATGTGTTGTAAAGCAACTGGTCCCTACCTGATGCAAAGCTGGGATTTGCTTGCAATAAAGCAGTGCCGCAAATCAGCATTGCGTTACTTAAGACTATGTTGCCTAGTTGGATGCATAAAAAAAAAAAATGCTGCATCTCAAAAAATTGAATAGCAGGAAGAACAGCAGCACAAAAAGGGCAATATGTATGAAAGCTTTTTCCCATAGACACAGAATGGGTAAAATCCTTTGGTACATCTGGCCCAAAATAACTTAAGGAATGGAGAGAACACCGTCCACCATCTTCGTTAGTATAGTGGACTTTAATACTTCAAGACACCCCACAGTGGTTGTCCCTGAGAGTAGCACAATAATTTTTAACCCTACCCTGTATAATCTCATGATTAAAGGAATTATCCTGGGCTCATAGAGGTAGATTTACTGACCTATATCTGGAACACTACAATTATCAGAGCATACTTTATTCTGAGCTCCACTGTCCCCGAAAGTTTTTTGGGGGTCAAGGTTGAGACTGCTGGGTTAGTACTATCTTAACCCAACAGGGGATACTGGCCAAGGAGGAAGCATGCCACAATAGTGTGGGTAAGACTTTTCCGTCCATAAACAACAGATGTCTTTGGAATTAAAGAAGATAATTGGATGAGCATTATTTTATGATTCAATGATTAGATGTGTTGATCACGGTTTTTGCCCTACGCTGGGGAGTCAAAACCATCCACCGGTCAGGATGGCAACAACCCAAGCAGAGATGATTTGGCAATCCATCCTACATAAAGTCAACAGTGTAGAGCAGTGATACTCAAAGTACAGGCTGGGAGCAGCATGCAGCACTCCTGACCTTTACATGTGGCCCCTTAGGCAATAGTAGCACTGGATTGACTCAGCAGGAACATTAAAAAAGATGTTAAATAAACAGACAAGCATTTATTTAAAGGTTAATTTAAGTTAAAGAAACAGCTTGCATTTTGAAATACCTTTAGTTTTTTAATACATCTTGTAGCAAAAGACAAAAAATATGATAAAGTCTGTAAGAGGCAAGTAAGTTGTTATGTGCACTAATGGGTAACCTGGGTTTATATTATACAATGAATAACATTATGGTTTATTAAATCAAACACATGAGAAGGTTTTGTACAGCACACATCATGAAGTCATGTATTTCAAAATCCACAAATGTCATAATAAACAAAGGAGGGAAAGTGAAATTAAACAATTGCCTACAATCACACAATTTAATTGAGTGGAGAAGCTGGGATTAATCTCAAGTTTTTGGTTTCACATTGCGCAGTTCAGACACTAGATGTGTATATACCATGCTTTACATACAGCCATCTTACCCCATCAAACTCTGACTGCCACCCTGCTTGCGTCAATACAGCCCTCTGTCACATTGGTGACCAAACCTAGTGGCTCCTAGGAACATGTTTGCGAGTACCCATAGTGTAGAGTAAACAAAGAGGACAGGGCTGGAGTTGAAGAAGAGGTGGCATGACTATAAGCGCAGCACCAAAGAAAAGTCGGCCACAGGCCCTAGGGCAGTCAGGAAGACTGGCTGACCATGTGTCCAGAAGGATTTCGACCTTGGGAGGAGGAGGTGGCACCACTCATCGTAACAGAGTAGGTGGCAGGTGTTCCAGGAGAAGAGAGTTCTGCAGTGAAGGTCCAGGAAGAACTACAGGGTAAGTGACAACAAGGGACCATAATGAGATTTGTATTGCAATGCAGCGCAGCAAGTCACTTTGCTGTGCTGCACTGTGTGTATGTGAAAGGTCAGGAATTTTTCCCATGTGAATTCATGCATTGCATAACTCTGAAACAATTGCCCTGTCACAAATGTTTATCTCCAACCCTGTAAGTTTCACTGATCTATGCGTGATGTATTGGTCCAGTCCAGGTTGGTCAATTAATCCTGGGACTTGTGGTCTAATCTACAACATGATAGATTTCAACTACAAATTCCACAATACAAAGCAAAAAACTGCGACTGGAGCAGTACATCATGCATGGTTATTGGAAACTGTGCCGATATGTCAGTTTTAATGCCAGCTCCCTTGCACAATGTAGCAGGTGTGTTTGTCTTGGTACTACGCAGCCAAAAGTGGAATGTGATGGAATGATTAGTAATATGCTTTGCCAGAGAGCTAACTTCTCATCCAAGAGGGTATTCAGATGCTGAGTTTGTGCCAGCTCACTAAGTAGGATCACCTGAAGAGCTAGGTGTACAGTGATTTGAACTAAGCCATTTTGCACTCAGCTGTCCTGATGTGCAGGATTAGTTTTTTTAGGTATTGTCTGCCATGTAAGACGCCATTTTACCCCCAGTCTTGCTCATATGGATATTGGGGCTGGGGGTTAATGCAAGTGATGCACAGCAGAGGTCTATGACTGCTTGGTGGAAGTATATATTGTGTGTGAGCTAAGAGGGGCCTAGATAGAGTAGTGTATTGTAGGTGTGGCTGATCAGAGTGAACTGGCTGTTTCTCTGAATGGGGAGGCATTATTGTATCTCCGAGAGGCGAGGGGTGATGTGTGTGCCACAAGATAAGCTGAGCAATAGTCAGGCACTGCTGTGTATGAGAGTTTAACTCTTGTGTTGCAGCTGTGCAGAGATGCTGTGGTAGAGAGCATTGGTGTTCTACAGTCTACATGTGAATATGGCCTGAGGGTTGGTGTCAAGAGGGAGCCAGAAGAAGAGAAGTCTGACTATCAATCAATCAATCAATCAATCGGTAAATGAAACAGGATTTGTAAAATGTGACTAATCACAGTTGAGGGTATCCAGGCACTTGCAGGTCTCAGTGGCTCATCCAAATGGCCAGTTCTTGATGGTTCTATTGAATTCCAGATGAGAGGTGATGGTCCACAGATGCATGGGGAGGCTGTTCCAGGTTTTTGCCAATATGCGAGAGAAGACAGATCCTCTAATCCTGCTTCAGTGGATGCATAGAGTGTGGGCAAGCGATAGGAAAGCGGAGCCTAGTCTTCTTGACAGTTGGTGGAAATTTACGTGGTGGTTAGTGTATGTGGGTCTTTGTTTATGTAGAGCTGCGTATGCATGGGTCAGAAGCTTTAAAATGCACCTCATCTGCAGGGGGAGCCAGTGGAGTTGCCTGAGATGTGGTGTGATGGGGGATTGTCGGGGAAGGTCAAGTATGAGTCTGGCTGTGGCAATCAGTATAGTCTAGAGTCTTTGTAGGAGTTGCAAGGCAATTCCTACATCGAGGTTTGACATAGCCTAGTTGACTGGTGATGAAGTGACTGTGTAATGGTGCATCTCGTGAGCAGGGGTAACTACTTGAAGATCTTATGTAGCATGCACAGAAGAAGAAGGCTGAGCAGACAATGTTAACCTGTGATTCCATGGTGAGTCTGTTGTCAGTGATGATTCTGAGGATTCTGGTATGTTTGGAGGGAGTGGGTGACGGGTCCTAGCTCTGAAGGCCACCAGGAGACGTTCCATGCATTGCTGCTCTTGCCAAAGATCAGAACTTCAGTCTTGTCTTTGTTTAGCTGCAGGAAGTTTTCTTACATCTAGTGTGTGCCGCTTGTCATGCATCTGTTGAATTTGGTTTTGGTGGTGGTGGGGTCATTGGTGAGCAAGATGATGAGTTCTGTGTCATCTACGTAGGAGATTATGTTGCGGCCGTAGGATCTGACAATGTTGACTAGTGGGGTCATATATGTGGTTAAAAGCATGGGACTGAGGGATGATCCTTAGGGGACTCTGCAGGTAATGTCTTTTGGTTTGGAGGTGAAAGGAAGGCACATTTTCTGGGTTCTTCCAGTGAGGAAGGAGGTGATCGATCTGAGTGCATTCCCTTGGACGCCGATGTAGTGGAGTCTTTTGATCAGGGTGTGGGGGGTATGGTTTCAAAGGCTGTCAAGAGGTCAAGGATGATCAGGGCACCTACATTTATGTTTAGTGAGCCATTCATAAGTCTAACTTACCAGTCTCCATTCCACCAGGGATTCCTGTCAAGCCTTCAGGATGTAGGATCTGCAAGACCTTCTCCCCCTAGGGAAATAGTTTTAATGGGGGGCTGGGAAAACCACCACCGGTCCTCTGCACTGCCTGGTGATGCTTGGAGGCCAGGCAACACACTCTCCCCGCAGGTCATTCCAGGTTGTTTGCTACATCATTCATTCTGAGAATTATTCTGGCCCACATTTGCCTTTTCTGAGTTTTGGTTGTATTTTGTACTTGTTCTGTCAAACAATTGTGGCTTTACTTTGATAACTTCATCCATGACTGAAAATTCTCCCTCTGTAAACTGTGGATTCATCCTCTCTGCCATAGTGAGCAACTGGAAATAAATAAAATAGTGTCCCACAAGGTGATAAAAAAAATTACCTGACTTATGAGTGACAACTTCAGCAGCAAAATGGTGTTCTGCAATAGAATGGCAAATGACCATGGTCTGCAATGGAATCTGTTTTAAAATGTAGTTTACAGATGTTCACTATTGGCTAATATAGATCTGGTGTGTGCAGCTAGCATCCATTCAATAGCCACAACCATTGTACAATGTTGAGTGGGTTCCGCAACAGACTCCCGCCGTCAGGTATCCGCCACCAGACCAACTCCAGCATGGCTATGAAACCTAAATATGCTTGGCACAATCCCGTCACCCTGATGGCAACGGAGTACTGTTAGCCAGCATTGGAGTCTGCCACATCTGCAGCAGTAGACCACTTACACTGTGGACTCCACTCTGTCAACATGGACGGAGGTTCAACGGCCATAGATCCAAACATGGTGGTTGGAGGTTCGTCAGCTTGACGGAGTACTTGGGACTGCCACCATAGCGGGTTCATGGGACTCCCATAAAGATCTAAATCAGGTAGTCTCCCCATCCTCTTGTATGTTGAATGCCCTTGCCACAGGCCTAATGTGGCCGCAGCGCTTCAGCCTGATGATGTGGTGTTTCTCCTCATCTGCTGTCATGTTGTCTAGTGGAGATAAAGGAAATAACTATAAGCAAAAGCTGAGCTTGTGCATGATGTCAGCAATAATAGGCTCAAAAGTTCTGAACATCACATATGGCATGTTCACCCAAAAACAAATTTTGGGAAAGAGAAATTAACAATATTCCTTTCTAAAAATACACTTCTCCTAATGTAACAAGGCAAACACACTCAAGTACTGTCAGTGTAGGTTTACCAACTGGTAGCTTCCACACAGATGAATGTATAATCATATCAGTCCAGAGCCTAAGTTGGTAGCATGATGGGATGTACACATAGAATTGAGGACTCCCTGGTCTTTGTTATGCAGCATGGAACAGGGTATATTTTGTGGTCAATAACCTATGTGAAAGGAATTATGTCACGCAAGCACAGGTAGTATGCTTCAGCATTGGTAGTTAACTCTATGGCACATACACAAGGCCACACACATTGTTGCATTGACTCACTCTGTTCCAGGTGCTTAAAACATAGATGGAGGGTGGGTAGCTACCTCCCATAAATATACCTATTGGATACTTCACCAACATTGACCCAGGGACATACCAGGGGCACTAATGCATAGCTTATGGTAGACAGTTCAGGCAATACCATGGTGACCTTTACATATTCTAGTGTCTGCCCACACATGTCAGCAAGACTGTTTTCCTTGATGTACATTAACAAAAAGCAAATCAATGTAATGAGTGTGTTCTTGTGTGATGCAGATATCATGTTTACAAGTACTTTGTGCTCTGTCGAGGAGGCAATCTTCCACCATGAGCCAAGGATGACAGGTTTGTTGCTAGCTATCAGGAGGAATGCCAGTAGTAGGGGAGCAGTGTAATGGGCTATATGCTGACAACACAGTGCAGACCTGCATGTGGTCCTTTTCACACTGCATCAAAAATTGAAAAACTCCCTGCAAAGGTATGATTATCTTTACAGATTAGGACATTGGGTATATGAGGCCAAGAGTTAGGCATTTAACTGCATTTCCATGTGTGGTGTGGTTACATGTGACACATGTACCCCTACCTATTCTGTCTGTTCTGAGGTAGTCTTCCTCACATTCTGCCAGGACCTGCCAGGCCATATATCCATACCTTGCCATGTGGACAACTACAGTAGCAATGTGCTTAAGAAAGTCAGTCTGAAGATGAACAGTCAAATAGAGTTTCTCTGCTACATCCTTACATCCCCCATGGCATCTTGGTAAATGTTCCTCTGTCGCCCTATCCTGCATGTTAATGGAAAGAGTACTGCGAGGGATGCTCAGGTACCACTGAAGCCGAATTACAGTTGCCAGACCCCAGGATAATTCAGAACTAAGTGGTGAAAATAAATAAATGATTCCTACCGACAATATAATTACACCCTCTCAGCAATACACAGTAGTTTGGCACCTGCCCACTGTGATTACTCTGATTAATGATTATGAAAATATTTGTCCCTTCACAACTACATATACAGCATTTATCATAGGAAAGGAATGTTGTTTTGGGATGCCTTGCAACAGAAGTTTATTTGATTCTAACGTTTGGTTACACACGTAGCTCCTGGTACATGTATGGATCAAAAAACATTTTAGTTGTACAACAGTATGAATGTCTGATCATGCCTACAGTCTTTCACAATGTACTCATTTTGGTAGCGGGGATAAACATATTCAGCATGTACGAGCAAAGTATGAGGCTAAACAACAATAGTCAAAATAATATTTTGGAAAATATGTTCACTGTATATAGTATTCCATAACATTGGCAATGTTGACAATTGATAATGTTGTCTGAAATATGTGTTACACCGCACCTCACTGGTTTCATGCCCATATACGGACATAGGCAAACATACCATGTCCAGACAAACTCATCCTATCTCATGCCCGTTAGATTTAACATATTTCAGAAAAATATTTTTTTCTGCTTGTGCGATGGTATGGGTGTGGGACATTTGCACTTCTGACCATCTGTAGATAATGTGAGTCGGAGGTGATCAATGTATCATAAGCATCCAAACTGGAGCTGGTCAAACATCACCACAGCAGATAATATGCCTTCAATCAGGTGGGCCTGCGTACATTGCCACCACATGCACACTGAGATTTGTCCTTATCAATTGCACATGTTACTGTGTGCTTTTTCATTTGTGAATTAAGATGTACTATAAATTGGTTACAGGTGAATAATGCTACCCCATACACATTCCAGTGTTAGAAATATCATAGATCACACACAAACCTTACAGAGCTAAAAACATATTTTATTGACTCTCACTGATAGCATTGGGATCCCTGAAGGACTTCACCTCAGCCCGGACTATGGTGCAGGACCATCTACAGGACAAAAACATGGCACATTGGTTTGTGAATGTTGCACATATACACTATGTATATATGAAGCATATTGCAATGACATCACAAATATCTGGTATATTCTTTCATGTTGGTCATGTAGCACATAGCAAAGTTGATATGGATTAATAATGGGAAGCTACATGCCATATGTAAGTGTTTAAGGACAATATCTGACTAATTATGTCAATGGAGTACAGAGTAGGTGCAAAACATTCCTTCCTTGCTACATGGTGCAAGGGTTCATGCTTTTGATCGCTATATCACCATCCAATCTAGGAAGTGCCATCAGCTGGAAGTTATTACATTAGCAGGGTCTTGCCCAACTCTATACGTATGCTGACCAATGCAACACACATCAGCTGGTCAACAAGATAAGTAACTTTTCATAACTTTGCTCCTTACATGTCACATGTCCAGGGTATTTCAACATTAAGGATTCCTATGCTGTACAGACTTGGATTTGAATTGAGGTCATCTACACAAATACATGTGTGTAAAATTATTTGGTATGGCGTTAAAACTATGTCCAGCCACTGGCATGACAAAATGTGAGGGGGGTCTGCAACATACATGGCCTCATGCTCAGAACCCAGCCATAAGCTCTCAGGTCAAGGGCACACACTTCCTACACAATGTAGAATGGGCCTCCCTGGTCCTCTGGTCTCCCCCGCACTGTGGGGTATGCAGGAGCAATACTTTCACCACTGTGAGTAGCCCCCTGGGGCACGGTGTTACCATTTGACAGATTTAGCCTAAATTGTGGTATACTAGCCCTAAACAAATCTGCCCCTTACTGTTGAAAAATAGATCACCTAATTTTTAGATATGCACAAAACTACAAGCAGATGATATATATGTACTTACTAATGGGGTAACCAATGTCCATGCAGAGGTGATCAAGTAGATGACCCTAATGGCTCACCACATCCACCCATCGGTATTTCAGCTGGTGTACAGTGTGGTCTACACCAAAGACCTTTCTCATGTCCCATTGCACTTTCTTCCACCACCTCTTGCATTCCTTGGCTGACCATACCCCCATAGCTATCATGTTGGGCACATAATGGGGGTCATTCCAACCCTGGCGGTCAATGACCGCCGGGTTGGAGGACCGCGGGAGCACCGCGACAGGCCGGCGGTGCTCCCAAGGGCATTCCGACCGCGGCGGTAAAGCCACGGTCGGACCGGCAACACTGGCGGTCTCCCTCCAGTGTACCGCCGCCCTTTGGAATCCTCCAAGGCGGCGCAGCTAGCTGCGCCGCCGAGGGGATTCCGACCCCCCCTACCGCCATCCAGTTCCCGGCGGTCCGCCCGCCGGGAACCGGATGGCGGTAGGGGGGGTCGCGGGGCCCCTGGGGGCCCCCGCAGTGCCCATGCCACTGGCATGGGCACTGCGGGGGCCCCCGTAAGAGGGCCCCTACAAGTATTTCACTGTCTGCTTGGCAGACAGTGAAATACGCGACGGGTGCAACAGCACCCGTCGCACCTTCCCACTCCGCCGGCTCGATTACGAGCCGGCATCCTCGTGGGAAGGGAGTTTTTCCCTGGGCTGGCGGGCGGTCTTTTGGCGACCGCCCGCCAGCCCAGGGAAAAACTTAGAATACCCTCCGCGGTCTTTCCACCGCGGAGCGGTATTTCGGAGGGGGGAACTCTGGCGGGCGGCCTCCGCCACCCGTCAGGGTCAGAATGACCCCCAATGTGTCAGCAGCCAAAATAGGTATTCAAACTGTCTCTCCAACAGGTTCTTTGCTCTCCTCTTCCTTGACATGGCCCTACCTGCACTCTACTCCTTCAGCTCTATGTAAAATACCCCTTAACCTTGACCCTACCCCTAAAACTACAAAACCCCTAAATAAACTAACACTCAACAATACAGTGATAGTATCAATACAAGTAACAAATATACAATTAACAAAATTGGCACACACAGGGACAGCCAAGTCACGAGCAAGACCAAAATACTCCAAAATCACCTAGAGAAACCACAAAACACCTCCTACAACCAGCACAGAAAAAAGACTAATGGCCTGATTTAGATCTCGGCGGACGGGTTACTCCGTCACAAGGGTGACAGATATCCCATCCGCTAAACTATAAATCTCATAGGATACAATGTGATTTATATATTGCTGGATGGGATATCAGTCACCATTGTGATGGAAATCCAAAGTCTATGTAAAGATGAGAACTCACTTTCATAAATTTTTATATGTCCAGATAGTCTTTATTTAGAAAATCACAGATCCATATCATGGTACAGTAAGTAAAGGTTAGACAAACATAATTGCATGGGTGTTATCCATACTTGGACTGTGTGTCCGTCAAATATCACAGTCCGATGGTTAGGATATAGTTGTGATAGCCAACACGTGTTTCGCCCCCTGCGGTAATTTTACCTGGGGCTTTCTCAAGGCTACAAAATAATACAGAATAAGTAGATTAAGGTCACTGAGAGACCTCTTTTAAATAATCTGGTGATCACTTTACATAGACTTTGGATTTACTCACAAGGGGGTTTTTGGTCCATACCCCTGAATTTTGAGTACCCACTCAATTCTACTTTATTGTGGCATTCTAAGGGAAGGGAGCCTTGGACCTCTCTACATGTGATAATACCATTGTGATGGAGTAACCCATCCACTGAGATCTAGATCAGGCCCTAAGTGAAAGTAACTTCACACTTCCTAGTTTGCAGCCATTGCACCATTTCCTGCATGTATCCCACCAGTTTTTAAAAAAATGTGTCATTTTTTATGACGCATTGGTACAGAAATAGCCAATGTGTGATTAATGCACAGTGCATGCTTATTCACAATGCAATGTTTTTGACGTATTGGTGTTGATGCGTGGCTTCTGACCAATGCTTCGGGTGCAATGTGTAGTGTAAATGGGTAAATGCATGGGTTCTGACCCATGCAACTGGCTTATTGTGTTTGATACAGTGTAGTGAATTGTGCAATGCAAGTAAACCCACCTTGGGCTCACGTTCCTTGCTTCTCTTTTCTCACCTGACAGGCGTGTTAACTTATTATGGGGGTCATTCTGACCCCGGCGGTCATGGACCGCCGGGGCCAGGGTTGGCGGGAGCACCGCCAACAGGCTGGCGGTGCCCCGCAGGGCATTCTGACCGCAGCGGTTTTGCCGCGGTCAGATGCGGAAAACCGGCGGTCTCCCGTCGGTTTTCCGCTGCCCTTTAGAATCCTCCATGGCGGCGCAGCTCGCTGCACCGCCATGGGGATTCAGACAGCCCATACCGCCATCCTGTTCCTGGCGGTTCTCCCGCCAGGAACAGGATGGCGGTATGGGTTGTCGTGGGGCCCCTGGGGGCCCCTGCAGTGCCCATGCCAATGGCATGGGCACTGCAGGGGCCCCCGTAAGAGGGCCCCACTTTGTATTTCAGTGTCTGCTTTGCAGACACTGAAATACGCGACGGGTGCCACTGCACCCGTCGCACCTTCCCAGTCCTCGTGGGAAGGCTCTTTTGCACTGGGCTGGCGGGTGGCCTTTTGGCGGCCGCCCGCCAGCCCAGTGCAAAAGCCAGAATACCCTCAGCGGTCTCACGACCGCAGAGCGGTATTTTGGAGGGGGGAACTCTGGCGGGCGGCCTCCGCCGCCCGCCAGGGTGAGAATCACCCCCTATGTGTTGAATATCCTTGGTAAAAGTGTGCCTATGTGTGAGTCATTTCGTTCATCATGCTGGCATTATTAGTGACAGTATATTTATGTGAAGAACACATACATATTGTGATGTGTAGAGACATTCAAAATCTCTTGTTGGTCTTATGCCCTGTAGTACGCTTGGGTGAACTTACGTAGCTGTGAAGTAGGCATCTTTTTGTTCAAATGTATTGCAGTGCTATGCAAATGACATACACCATTGTATTCACAATCATGCACAAAGTCTAAATTCAAACAATTTGTGTGTATTCCTACCATAGAATGTGTTACAAATCTATTACACACCCAGAAAACAACAGACATTGACGACTTCAGGCAGTCTACAGTGTGTATGGCATCCAGCTCATGATTAACTGGATAGATATGAAAGGTATGGTTTAAGGCCGTGATGACACCTGTCATTGTTGTGCAGATATCATTTAGCAGACTAAAATAGCCAACGACCACCATGGAATGTTGTGGTACAGACACATCTACTATTTGGTCTTTGTGTCTGGAACAATATGTGTAGCACATGCACAATGCACCTGGGTAAAAGTGTTAGCAAAATCTGTTTGCCTATAGTTTGATCCTCACAAGTCCAGCTTGAGTAGGCTAGACAAGTGTGATGAATCCCAAGTCCCACTATGTATCGCAGTTCACTGTATCACATTATTCTGCACCGGAGAGGGGATCCTTGAGCTTTGAATGTGTTCGCCATTAACACCAGAATCTCATACATGCATTAACTGACAGATGACAACCTCCCCCAGTCACTCAGCCTCCCCCACCGGATGGTCCCTCTGTCATCACGTTGGTGGGGGGGAGTTGGTACGCAGGCCACACCATGCTAAAAATAGGTGAATGCGGCTTAGCTGCTCCAATTCACATCTGGGCAGCCTTAAAGGTTGGCTCCACCGCCAGGTTGTTTTTTATTATGTAGTTTACTTGTGTATAATATGTTTGACAGCATATTATTTGATTTTGTGACTTTTACATTCATGAGCCTGCAATGCAGAAAATGTAGCCAACTTGCCCAACAAAACTGCTCATCTATCACATTGATGTAGTATGTCAATGTGGGTTGATTACTATGGAACTCATTATGACATTGTCAGTAAATTCCGATATCCGCCACGGTAACTGCCACCATTATACCGCCGCAGAGGCGAACATCCGTCCGCTAGATAATGACACATACACACAACACTGACAGAAAACAGCCACAACCACAAATCCGCCAGACCCACTGAATGTGATAAACTGATGGAACCACCACTCATACTGTTACATCACCAAAACAATGCCCTCCAAAAAATGACCCACCAATCACCACAGCGGACATTCAACAATGGTAAACCATTGGCAGTGAACACCGCCGAGGCAGATATAGCCACACAAATACAAAACAAGACAATATTGGCCAGAACAACAAACACACACCTGCACAAATACACACAGCCCACAGACCCACCAACATCACTGTAAAACACCCCCCTACATCACCCACAAACAAACACAACAAGACGGCTACACTTTGCGAGGACAATCCAAAAGGGAACTGCACACCCATCACAACTACCAATTCAGCCAACACGCACCACACACCATACACCCCACCATATCACGCATCACTCCTGCACAACCTACACACACCACACCAAACAACACCCATGTCCCCTCAAAGGCACCCCAGTTTCATTGATGAGTAGTTGTGGGTCATGGTTGAGGAAATAGTCAAGGTGGAGCCACAGCTGTTTGAGCACAGGTACAGCAGATATCCATTGCCAGGAAGATGGAGTTATGGCAGAGGATCGTGGACAGGGTGAACGCCGTGGGACTACATCCACACACAAGGGACGACATAAGAACGAGGTAGAACGACCTACGGGGGAAGGTGCGTTCCATTGCAGCAAGGCACCAGCTCGCTATCCAGTGGACTGGCGGTGGACCCCCACCTCCTCCCCCAAAGTAGACAGCATGGGAGGAGCAAGCCTAGGCAATTCTGCATCCTGAGGGACTCACTGGAGTTGCCAGAGGACTGGACACTGGTGAGTCAGCATTTACTACCTATCACCCCCCATAGATGCATGCCATCTCGACCCCAACCCTGACTCCCATCACCCCACTTCATCACACCACCACAATCAATAAACCTAAATGCCAAGCCCTGCATGGCATACCCACTGAATACACACCCTTCCAGCCCTGCATGTACACCCACCACCAATACATGCACAGTATGGAGAACTAACAATCCCACAATTCAGCACTATACACAAACAAAGGTGGCAGGGCAACAGCAATAATATAGGGAAGCTAGGGATGCAGAGTATATCACAGAAACATAGCATAATACACTACTTACATCCCCACAGGTGCCCCAGCCAATCTCATCAGTGAGGAGGTACCATGACTACCCAGTCCCCCACCAGATGATGCTCCCAGTGTTGACAGCAGCTCTGGAGTCCTGGATCTGGATGAGCTCCCAGGCCCATCAGGGACCACTGGTCAGTCGGCTACCCCAGCCCACTCCCAGTCCACCACAGAGCCTCCCTGTCAGATGGAGGCACCTGAACCTAGCCTTCAGGAGCTCGAAGGTCCTTTTCACAATCCTCCTGGTATGCCCATGAGCACCATTGTACCTATTTTAGCCCATGTTCTCAGATTTCTAACAGGGGTCAGGAGCCAGGACAGGTTTGGGTAGTTGGAATCACCTGCGAGAAGTAAGGGGCACATATTAGCCTTGCACAATGGCATGGGCAACTACGCCTGAAGGCATACACTGACAAACATTGGGTGGAAACTCAGCCACACTCTGTGCATCTGTAGTTGTACCATCAGCTGTGGGACACTGCTATTCCTCAGGACACAGGCATCATGCACCAACCCTGGATACTTGTCAGTGACGTGGGAGATGTACTGGTCAGCAAGGCACACCATCTGGACAGAGAGTGAGTGGAAACTCTTCCAATTCCTGTACACTTGTTCATTAGCCCTGAGGGGGACTAAGGCAATATGGGTCCCACCAATGGCCCCAATTACATGTGATATATGTCTCATTGCATAGATTCCAGCCTTTACAGCGGGTACATCGTCTACTTTGGGGAATGCGATGTAGCTGAACATGTGTTTGAGCAAGGCTGCCAAAACCCTTGCAAGCACAATTGAGAACATTGGCTGTGACATTCCTGCAGCCAAGCTCACTGTCGCCTGGAAATAGCTGGTTGCCAGGAAATGAATCACTGAAAGTACCTGCACAAGAGGGGGCATTACTGTGATGTAACAGATAGCAGGTCAGGCTCCAATTGTGCACCCAGAACTGTGATTGTGGCCCTATCCAGGCGATTGGTGAGTATGATGTGCCTGTCCTCCAGTGTAACCACAAGGGGTCTGTACACGTGTGCTTGCCTCCTCCTCCTATTCCTCTGCCGTGGTTGGTACCTAGGAGACCGAAAAGTAAGGAGGGAGTGACTACAGGAAACATGAGCACACTATAGCAGTGTACACAGAGCATGCTTGTATGTTGGACTGGAGTTGTATTGGAGAGAACATTCAACTATAATGAGACACTTACTAATCTGTACATGTGTACCAGCATTAAAAAATGGCACCCGCCTGTCCTGTATTCAGGGACAGGTGGAAGTGACCTAACTCCGCTGGTGTTCGCTTCATGACGGAGGCGGTCTGCACCGCCGTGCAATTCCTCATTGGCTAACATAGCCCTCTGTGGAGTATAGTAACCAATGATGATCAACGCCAGTGATGACGATGTTCACCGCCTTGGACGAGACCGCCATTTTATTCTTACCATTTATCTTGATTCCTGACTTTCCACAGGACCACATCTCCACTGTGTGTGCTGCTGTGACCTGTGTCTGTAACCTGCCATGGCTCGTGCAACAGGGGAAAGGGCCCCAGCCTTCATGTCAGAGGAGTTGGAGAAGCTCATGGATGGGGTCCTACTCCTGTATGGGCAGTTGTATGGGCCGAAAGACCAACAGGTGAGTACACCATGGGGACGTTGCATGCGACATGTCTGGATAGAGATGTATGTTTGTGCTGGCAGTGTGTCATATGGGAAGGTAAGGGTGATGGCAGCTCTAACGCAGGGATATGGGTCATGTGCGTGCTTAATGAAGGGATGATGTATTTTGTAGACTGTATGTGTAACAGGCTGGATTGCCTGGTTAATGTTGTCCCACTATTTGTGTTTTTCTTCTGCAGGTCAGCGCCCATCAGAAGAAGGGGTTGTGGCGTGCCATTGCCAAGGACGTGCGGACCCTGGGTGTCTATAGCAGGTGGAACACCCACTGCAGGAAACAGTGGGAGGACCTGAAACACTGGGCCAAGAAGACTGCGGAAGCCCAGCTGGGGATGGCCTCCCAATAAGGGAGGGGTGCCTGTCGGAACCTGACCCCCCTGATATCCTGCATACCGGCAGTGGCCTACCCAGAGCTGGATGGGCGCTTGGGGGCATCACAGCAGCCAAAAGGGGGTAAGTACATTGTGTTTGACAACCGTTCCTGTTGCCTGCCATGGGATTTGGGTGCAGGGTACTAGTAAGTGAATGCCCCAATATGCCAGTTTAGACATTGCTGAGTGGTCCAGCTTAGGTTAATGGGGTGAAATGCATGTTTTTTGATAGATAGCTAACAGGCTTCCCATGTCAGACAGGGCTTAGCTGGTCCCAGTTGGTGTGTAGCTGGCAGTGTTTGGCTCCTACCTGCTGTGGTACTTAGCCAATGGTATGCTGGTGTGGGCCATACTGAACATTCTCAGTCTCAGTGTGAGACAGTGATGTGTATGCCATTTGTGCTCTTGGTGCTGTGATTGACCCTGTGCTCCCTTTCTTTCTTCCCCCCTCTCTCCTATTGTCATCCTGGTCATGTGTGCATTAGCATCATCTGGTGAAGGAGCAAGGGCACCTGTGAGTGAGGGAGCTTCACCCCATGGAACCCAGGAGGCAGAGTCCACCGATGCCGAGGGGACCAGTGGAATGGAGGGCGAGGGGAGCACCACGGCGGAGACAGGAGCTGACACCACTGACTCTGATTTCTCCTCTGATGGGAGCTCCCTGCTGGTGGTGGACCCCACTTGGACCACCCAAGCTACAGATTCTACTGCCATCCCCGTACCAGCACCACCCTCACAGTAGCCCCCCACCGAGTTGCCTGTGCCCACTCACCCAGGATTGTGAGCATCTCCTTCGCCCCAGGCACCTCAGGACCTGCCACAGTCAGCCTTGCTGTCCTCAGTGAGGAGGCTATTGACCTCCTGAGATCCATCTCTGTAGGGAAGTCAACAACAGTGAATACCATCTAGGGGATGGCATCCCAGATGCAGCAATGCAGTGCCTTCCTGGAGGGCATTCAAGGTGACTTGGCAGCCTTACAGAGATTGTTTCAGGCTCTGGCCTCTTCACTGACGGCAGCCAGTGTCTCTGTTTCATCTGTCCCCCCTCCAACTACCACTTCTCAGTCCCAGTCTCCTCACCCCCAACCCATCCCACGCACAAATTCTGTCAAGCATGCACCTAAAACAACACACAAGACTCGCACAGACAAACACAAGCAACACACTTCAGTCCACATGCACTCACACAGCCAACACCCAGATGCACACACAAAACCATCCACGGACTCTACTGTCTCCCTCTTATCCTCCTTTCTCACAGTAACATCCTCACTCACACCTGTATGCACTGCATCAATATTCCAAGAACATGCCACCTGCTCAGCCTTGCCCACAGTCACCACAACAGCAGACCCACAGACATGCACCCCACACACCACATGTGCAGTCACCACCACCACCATCACCACATCATGCAGCACACCCACCTCACTGGCAGACACCACCACAACATCCATCCACACATCATGTTTGTCCTCCCCAACCTGTCTGACCCCCCCCCACAGACACACAAATGCTCGCACTCGGACCCCCACCAGCCATCCACCTCACATGTGCACACTGTCCATTCACCTGCACCCAAGTCCAGCACACCTCCTCCTATAACAACCCCCACCCCCTCCCACACCCCACCCTATTGGCCGTAAGAAGATTTTCTTTGCCCGTCTTGACTTCTTCTCTCCCCCCTGTCCTTAAGAGGAAGGTGGCACCCCCACAGCCCAGTACCTCAAGCACCCAGTCTGACACTGCTCCACCCCCAAAGTCTCCAGCTGCCACTAAGGGGCATATGAGTGTGATGCTGGCCTCCCACACCAAGGACACTCCTCCCCCTCCAAAAATGGAGGGCTAAAGTGCCGCCCCATTCCAAACAGACTACCAAGACCATGGAGCCACCTCCAAAACCTAGGGACAAGGATGCCCCAGCCAGATTCAAAGCCAAGGAGGCCCCACCCAAACCCAAGGCCAAGGAGGCCCCACCTAAATCCAAGGCCAAGGAGGCCCCACCCAAATCCAAGCCGAAGGAGGCCCCACCCAAATCCAAGGAGGCCCCACCGAAAACCAAGGACAAGGAGGCCCCACCCAAATCCAAGCCGAAGGAGGCCCCACCTGAATCCAAGGCCAAGGAGGCCCCAGCCAAACCCAAGGACAAGGAGGCCCCTCACAAAACTGTGCCCAAGGAGCCCCACCCCGAACCAGAAGCCAAGGAGCCCTCTCCAGAAACAGTGGGCAAGGAGCCCCCTCCAGAACCAGTGGGCAGGGATACCCCTCAGATACCACTGGGCGAGGAGCCCCATCACTGACCAGTGGGCAGGGAGCCCCCTTCAGAACCAGTGGGCCAGGAGCCCCCCCTCATTGACCAGTGGGCAAGGAGCCCCCTCCAAAACCAGTGGGCAAAGAGCCCCCTCCCAATGATATACCCCCAATCTTCCCTCCCCCCCCCCAAGGTGCCTGTCCATTTCCAACATGATGGCCCTGAACAGTGGTGTCCCGATGTTGTCATGAATCAAGTTGGGGCTTGAACTTTGCCCTGTGGTCATTTTGACTTTGGACTGGCCTTTGGGCCTGCATGTATGTATATAAGCAGTTGTGTGTGTTTTTGCATTTTGAATATTCATACAACAGGAATACAGTGGTTGGAACAGAGTATTTGTTCTGACTTTCTTTGCTCTGGGGTTCTGTTACTGTTGTTTTACTCTGCAGCTGGTTCTGGGTGTGTGGTGTGTGTGTGTATGGTGTGTGTTGTGTGTGTGTGTGTGTGTGTCCCTCATCACTCTCCCCACCCTCTCTCCCTCCCTTCTGTGCTAAGCAGCTGAACTCACCGTCATCGTCTTCATCTGCGTTGGTGCTCCAGGATGGCCATGGCATGGTACAGCATCCGGAATTCATGCAGTTCGGGTTCCATGGCGGCCGCTGACTCCTGTGTGTCCCTGAAGGTGAGTGTCTGCTTTTATATGATGTGTTTCCACCAGGCGTTTGATGTTGCTATCACCCCGGAAATCCTGGCGGTGTGCTATGTCATAATATGGGGGGTGGATCCTTGTCTTTCGCTTGCTTGTAGGTGGCTAACGCTGTGTTCCGTGGTCATACCGCACTGGTGGTTGGTGTGGTACATTGGCTGTTTATGGGAGGGTTCACCGCCATGGTCATTATGTGGCGGTCATTGCTGCCAACCTGTTGGCGGTGATACCTCCACGTTAACCCTGGCAGTCAGAAGACCTCCAGGGTCATAATGACCACCTATATGTATGTTTGGGCTTAGACTGTATGAATGGCTGATACATATGTGCACTTTGTACTGTTGGTTTCAAACATGTTCCTGGAATTGACATTTACACATGAATTGGGCCTACATCTATAGTGCATGACACAAATGGAATTTACAACTGCTTCTTCCATTAGTGCTCCTAATACTTCAGTCAGTAGACACATTTACTGACATAAGTGACGCATTTACTTAAGAGCACACGATTTGATCCAAAACCATTATTTTAGTGTAACTGTGTCTAACACCTAGACTACCCACATCCATTAAACATACATTCATCTCACACTTAAGTAATATTTATCCTGTGTAGTCATATTGACTTTGCTTGTGTACCACATGATTTGTGTATTAATCTGTTAACTGGTGCAGAATATGTGGTTATGTCCACTCACGTAGTGTGAGATGAGACAATACTTCACACAGTTGTTATTTTGATAATAACATTGCAGTTTTGCAGAATTGGTGAGGGGATAATACAACTGAACTTCATTGTCTGCATGTTTGTTAAAGTTATTCCTACTAGGTGCATGTGGCACAAACTCCACATGAAAACACATAAATGGCTGTTGTTGGAAATGGCCTTTCTGCAGGGTCACCCCCAAACCTTTTACCTTCTTTCTTTCTGACCTCATTTTTGCTGGCTTTAGGACTCTGCACACTTTACCACTACTAATCAGAGCTAAAGTGCATATGCTCTCTCCTTAAAACATGGTGTCATTGGCTCATACCCAATTGGCTTATTTGATTAACTTGTTAGTCCCTGGTCAAGTGCACTGCATGTCTCCAGGGCCTGTAAATTAAATGCTACTAGTGGGCTGCAGCACTGGTTGTGCCACCAACATAAGTAGCCCCCTAACCATGTCTCAGGCCCTGCAGGCCTGTGTGTGCAGTTTCACTGCCACTTCGACTTGGCATTTAAAAATAATTGCCAAGGCTTAAACTCCCCTTTTTCTACATATAAGTCACCCTTGAGGTAGGCCATAGGTAGCCCATAGGGCAGGGTGCTATGTAGGTAAAAGGCAAGACATGGACGTGTGTGTTCTATATGTCCAGGTAGTGTAAAACCCCTAAATTCATTTTACACTGCTGTAATGCTGCTCCTTTCTTAGAATAGCATTAGGGCTACGCTCATACACTGTTTGAGTGGTAGATTCTGATCTGAAAGGAGTAGCCAGGTCAGATTTAGTATGGCCAGAATGGTAATAGAAAATCCTGCTTATTGGTGAAGTTGGATTTAATATTGCTATTCTAGAAATGCCACTTTTAGAAAGTGAGCATTTCTCTACACTTAAATCCTTCTGTGCCTTCCAATCAACGTCTGGCTATGTTAGTTGATAGCTCCCTTGTGCATTTCACTCAGACAACCCCAAACACAGGATACTCAGTCACACCTGCACACATCTGCATACTGAATAGGTCTTCCTGGGCTGGGAGCGTGGAGGGCCTGACACTTACATGTCAAAGGACAGTAGCCTGCCCTCACAAAATGGACTGCCACACCCTCTACTGGGACCCTGGCAGACAGGATGGAACTGAAAGGGGATCTTGTGCACTTCTAAACCACTCTTTGAAGTTTCCCCCACTTTAAAGGCACATTTGGGTATTTAAGCAGGATCTCTGACCCCACCAACTCAGACACTTCTGGACAAGATACCACTGGGGAAGAACCCCTGAACCAGATCCTACAACCTACCAAGAGGAACTGCCTGGCTGCTCAAAGGACTCACCTGACTGCTTTTCTGCAAAGGACTGCTGCCCTGCTGTTGCCCTGCTGCCCTCTGGCTCTGCTGAGAAATGCTCTCCAAGGGCTCGGATAGAGCTTAACTCCTGTTCCTTGAAGTCTCAGGACCAAAAAGACTTCATCCTGCAAAAGAACTCCTTGTGCGGTAAAAGTTCAATGCAGAGCCTGCATTGTGGTGAGAAAATCACTGCATGCTGAACTGGAACGACACAGCCCGGCTCACCGAGAGGAGATCGATGCAGCGCTAGCATTGCGACCGGAACTTCGACGCATGGCCCACTAGATCGACACAAAGCCAAACCGAAATGACCCAGCCTGACTTCCTGTGAAAAGAATCGATGCAGCGCCTGCCGTGCTACAGAAATTTCCATGCATCACCCACTGGATCGATGCAGCCCCTGTGACCTCGTCCTGCATGCCCAGGATTTCTCTGCATCATCCCCGGGGTGTCCAAAACCCCGCAACCTGAAGAGGATCCCAGTCTACGTGCCGGAAATCGACACAAAACCTGCGTTGCGTGAAAACTCAACGGGGCATTGTCTACGTGCACTAGAAAAATCGACGCACACCTCTTGTGGGGAATTTGAACGCAACGCAGGTACTTGTGCCTGCAAGAGACATTTGTTGCTTTTTACAGACTAAAGACTTCTTTTATAATTTCCTACAGTGATAATTCAAAGTGTACTTATCAAATCTTAATTGTTTTGACCTGCATTTAACCAGATAAATATTATATATTTTTCTTAACACTGTGCGGTGTATTTTTGTGGTGTTAAACTGTGTTATTGCATGATTTATTGCATACATACTTCACACATTGCCTTCTAGGTTAAGCCTGACAGCTCAGTGTCAAGCTACCAGAGGGTGGGCACAGGATAATTTGTATTGTGTGTGACTTACCCTGACTAGATTGAGGGTCCTTGCTTGGACAGGGGGTAACCTGACTGCCAACCAAAGACCCCATTTCTTATAGCTGTCATACATTTCAAATTCACAGTTAGTATGTTACATATTTGAGCTTTGCCTACCAATAAGCAGGCCATTCCCATTCTCCCATTTTGAAACCACTCATTTATAATGCTGTTGTGGAAGATGAAGGCATCATGTGAACTTCCTGGATATTTGGCCAACACATTGATAAACGTTCCCAGATGATTCACTGTGGCCTGGACATTGACTGAATATGTGTGCTTCCAGTTTCAGAAGAGGTGGGATTTTGCAGCAGGGCACACCTATTGCAAATGTGTTCAATCAATTGTACCAAGGGAATGTGGGAATCCAGCAATGGCATAGAATCCTTAATTGGTGTCCTGTTATTGTTGAGTTTTGGGGAAGAGAAGGTTCTTGGTGTGATCTGGATGATGGGATCCAAGACAGAGTGGGAAAATGCAGAAAATGCTCCCTGTGAAATTCCTACTGGCTGTTGTGACCTGGAAAAAAACGGATGCCAGCATGTGGAGCACAGCCATAAGTTTCTCATGTAGGGGGATGCTAGTGGGCCTAGCAGTTGGTGGCTGGAGATTCGGCCCAATTTTCTGCAGTTATTCAATGATAGACTCCCTTCTGAGTCTGTAGAATCTGATGACCTCTTCCTCCCTGACGTCAATGAGGGATATGCGCTGCCAGAACACACTCTCCCACCTTCTTCACTGCCTGCGTGGTGGTGGTCTCCTGGCTACTCCTACTTGCAGAATGACAACCTCCATGGCATAATTGAACTTTCAAAGTGTTTTGTGATGTTCAGGTTTTATACCACAGCCACTGTGTCATTTCTTATGCCACGTTTGCCAATGCTCGGCTATTCTGGTGCATTTCAGGTTCTGTGTTGCACTTTCCGGAGATCCATGATGCAGTAGGAAGCCCATTACTACCACTGGGTTACATTTGCATTGGAATTTGTGGGGAAACACCTATATTACATATGTTAAGTATTGCATGATGCCGCTGCTTTCAGTGCACCTTTTCCCCCATGCAACACTTAAAAAACAATGCATTTTGACAAACGTATTGTTATATAGTTATGACTATAGGCCTGCACCACCATTGCATCACAATTAATGGTGCAACACTGGCGCAAGCCTCTCATACGTATGGCCTTGAGTCTCAAAGAGGAGCACCATCGTCAAGTCTGAATTTGGCTGACACAACAAATGCACCTGCACTAGCAAATGGTAAGCACAGTTGCAGGGACACCTGTAAGCGCCATCACAGGGGCAAGAATAAGAAGCAGAGGACATTTCTTTCTCAGCAAGGAAGTAGCCAGAAAACTGAAATAACCCCAACTTTTAATCAGAACTCCTATGGCATCAACCAAACAAAGCTAATCATTACAACACTCCCCAGAAGACCTCTTTTGTCTCTTCCATCTAAACATCTGTCCATTCATCCTTTCATCCTTCCATCCATCTGTTGATATTCACCATTTCAACTTTACATTCTGTCATTAATTTATTATTTCATTCATCATTCAGTCTTTCACCATTCCATCCAACTGTCCAGCCATATCAAAACCTAAACTTTCATCTTCAAACCTATCCATCCAACTCATCCATCCATCCTTTCACACATCCATTTCTCCAGCCACCCACTCACTCACTCAACCATCGATTCATCCATCCTTCCTTCCTTCCTTCCTTCCTTCCTTCCTTCCTTCCTTCCTTCCTTCCTTCCTTCCTTCCTTCTTTCCTTCCTTCTTTTTTCCTTCCTACCTTCTGTCTATCCATCTTTTGTTCATTCCCCCTTTCACTCAATTCATGCACCCTTTAACTCATCCATCTATCCATCCATCCATCCTCTCTTTCATGGATCCACCATTTCACTCAACCACCCATCCTTTCACTCATCAATTCATCCTTCCACCCATTCTTCCACTCATTTGTTCATCCAGTCACCATTTCATTTATCCATCCTTTAGCTCACTCATCCATTCAATCTTTCATGTATCTGTTCCTCCATTCACCACCTCTTTCACCCATCCAGCCATTCTTTCACTTATTCATGCACCATTTCATCTATCCAGCCACCCTCCCTTTCACTCATCCATCTATTCTTTCACTCATCCATCCTTTCACATACCCATCCATCCTTTCTCTCATAGTTCATATATCCTTTCACTCATCCATCCATCACTCCATCCACCTATTCATGCATTCATCCACCTCCCCTTTCAGTCATTCATTCAATCTTTCACTCATGCATCTATCCAGCCTTCAATCATCAATCCATCCTCCCTTTCACTCATCCATCCATTCTTTCACTCATCCACTGGTTCTCACATCCATCCATTCTTTCCCTCATCCTTCCACCCAGCCTTTCTCTCATCATCCATCCATCCATCCATCCATTCATCCATCTGCCCTTCCTCCCATTCATCCATCCATCCATCCAAACTTTCATTCACTCATCGCCCTTTCATGTTTTCTTTGAGGCTTTTTCTGCTGAGTTGCAGTTAGAAGAAATTCATCAAGAACTCACCCCCAATGTAGCTGCTAAAGTGGGGGGGTTCACACTGATCCTATGTCAGTCTCCTGGAGTTTTCTGATGAGAGTGTTTTGGAAGACACTATCAAAAGCCACAGAGAAGTCCAGCAGGATGAGGGCCGCTGTTTCTCCCTGGTCCAGGATGGTCCGGATTTCACTGGTGGCAATGATGAGTGCTGTTTCAGTGCTATAGTTCTTTCTGAAACCTGATGAGGTGGATCTCAAAGTAGGTTGAGAGTTGTTTGCTGATAGTCTTTTCAATCACTTTGACTGGGTAGAGGAGAAGGGAGATTGGTTGAAAGTTGCTCAGTTGGTTTGGGTCAACTGATGCATTCTGAGGAGGGGGTTGACTTCTGCATGTTTCCAGTCATATGAGAATATGGTGGACATGAATGAGGTGTTGATGATGTGGGTGAGGTCAATTCTAATTGGTGGTGTTCCAAGGTTGTAGACATGACGGGAGCATGGGTCCGTAGCAGCTCCTGAGTGGATGGTCCACATGATGGGTTGGCGATGCGTTCTCTAGAGTCAGGTAAGTGTGTGAAGCTGCTGTAGATGTTTGTGATTTTTCTCTGGAAGACGTTTGATAGGTCATCCCATTGTTTTTTACAAGGATGTGATGTTGGCAGAGTCTGAGGGTGTGGTGAAGTCCTTGACGATCAAGAAGATCTCCTTGCAGCTGTTGGAGCAACCTTTGATGCAATAAGCTAGCGCTCTTTTCATAGATGCTGATGGTAGTGTCTGAGTACAGCCTTCTAGGTGGTACTACTGATTTTTTTTGGATGACTTTCCACTTCCTCTCCAGCAGTTTACAGTGGCATTTGGTGCCTCAAATGTCCTGTGAACTAGCTGGCCTGCTTGTTACATCTTCTTTGGTTGTTAGTTTTGATGGATGTGAGGGAGTCTTCACAGTTCTTAATCCATCTATTGAAGTTGGTGATGTCCTTTTTAAGGTTGTCTGTAAGGTTAGGTTGATCCGTGCTGAACCAATATGTTTCAGATAATTTCTCCCAGCTGCAGCTTGGTAGGCTGATACTGGTGGGTGAGTTGACTTGTGGTGTATTGACTTGGAAGTGAATGATGGAGTGGTTGGTTCATGTGAGCGGCGGGGTGGAGTTGTATTTGATGCTGTCACTGGTGTGGAAGATGGGGTCCAGTATGTGTCCGGCAGTGTGTGTTGGTTCTGAGACAAGCTTGGTAAGTCTAATGCTGCCCAGGCTTTCTAGAAGTGCTGTGAAGCAGGGGTCGGTTCTGTCTTCTATGTGGAAGTTGAATTGCTGATGAGTATTTAGGATCTAGAGTCAATGGTGAGCGGGGCGATGAAGTCAGTGTTGAGGCTGGTAAAGGTGGCTCTCGCTTTGGGTGGTTAGTAGGTGAGGGTTCCGTTTAGGGTGAAGTTTTATTTGATTTGTAGATTGAAGTGCAGACATTACTAGGATTTGGTGATATTCTCTGTGGATGCTGAGCATTTGATGGATTCCTTGTGGATGATTCTGAGTCCTTCTCCTGGCTTGTGGGTTTGCTTCTGTCATGTGATCTTGTAGCCTGCTGGAATTGCTGTGGCGATGTCAGATGCTGATGTGGAGTTAAGCCAGGTTTCTATGAGGAAGAGGAGGTCAGGTTCGTCATAGCTCACCAGGTGCCAGACTTCGGTCTTCTGTGTGAGCAAAGGTTGTGTGTTGACTAACATGCATTCAAGTGAGTGTTGTCATTCACATTTGCTGTGGCATGTGGTGTTGAGTGGCTGTATTGATAGCATTGCTGATGTTTACTTGTAGTGTGTGGCTAGGTAGCTGCAGGAAAATGGGCAGTGGGTTCAGGTGAAGGCTTCTACTGTGGTGTGTGGTGTGGCATGCTAGCAACAGGATGAGAGGTGTCCCACCTTGAGCGATTGATGGAGCACCTTCAAGTATTTCTGGGGGTTGATCAGACCTAGGTTCCTGGTGCGGGTTGCAGTCCAGGAGAAGAGTCTTAGACAGGCTTGCTTATGGCATGCCTTCAGCATGGCCACATAGGACCTGACATGGGGGTGAGAAGGCCCAGCAGTGTGAGAAAACACACAAAAGCTCAGAAGAGCACAAAATAGCACAAAAAAGAGAAGCACAAAGCTCACTGGCACCAATGGTGAAAAGAGAGAGCAGAGAAAGAGAGGGAGCTGAAAGGATTGATGTGAGAACCTCAATGCAATGGAGCAGGGTCAAAAAGGGCCTTTCGTTGTTGGAGGACCAGTCTAGGCAAGTGAGGGGCTGTGCCTAGGCCTAACTGGGGGAGCTGTGCTTAGGTTTAACTTTCTTTAGTATATGTTGAAGGAAAATAAACCAATGGCATTTAAAGTTAAATGCTATGTGTGGACTGCAGCAGATATTGTGGAAACTTATTAATTAGTTTATAACATTTGTGAGGCATTTTTGTCACCAAAACTGGTATCCAGGCACTAGCGGACATTAAAGACTGACTTGTTGAGAGAAAAAATCACATGCACCGTTTAAAGCCGTGGCCAAGGTCACTTCGGGAAGAGCCACAGTGTCAAGGCCTTTCTTAATTGTAGCAACTCCATTAAGGCCCTTAGTGAGTGAAGTAGTTCATTCAACATCTGAGCTGCCTTAACTGAGAAGCCCCCCCCTTGTCTTGACCTCTGTTTAGTGTGGAAACAGACAAGATTTGCAGTACTGGACCAGAGGTGCCTGACTGGGATATATTTTTTAAATCTGTATTGCAGTGGCACCAGGCCTGTCTGTTGTAAGGCCTTAAACATGATGTACATGGCTTTAAACATGATCCTCTGCTTCATGGGAAACTAGTGCAGTTCCTTCAAGGTATCCTGAGCCAAGGACCCGTGGAGTCTGTTAAGTGCTAACTTTGCCGCTGCAACTTCCAGTCTGACCAGACGCATAATCAAATATTCACGTGCTCAGAGTAGTAACGCATTGCAGTAATCTAACCTAGTGAGTATGACACTACTCACAACTAGGGGTTTGCAGAGCGAAGGTAGCAGTGGGAGCACTTTCCTCAGTCCACGAAGTTGTGCAAAAAGCATGTGATTGCCACTTTTGTCACATGGCTTTTCCAGAGACACTTTATTGTCAAATGCAACCCCAAGATTACAAACTGCATCTGATGGCGGGGGTGCCTCTGTTGAGAGGGGCCAAAGCTTTGGGAAGGGTCATAGTGATCCGGCCTGTTGAACAGACTAGAAACTCAGAGCCTCATCTACAAGGAAATAGTGCAAGCAATCTTGCTGTGCCTCAGGTTTATGATGTCTCATAAATCTGAGGAGGTGTCAAAAAGCAATGGGTACGCAAACAGCAACACCCATTGCACGCCCCTTAGACACAGAGAACTGCATTGAGGCAGCCATTTCTAAAAGGCTGCGTTAAGCCAGGAAAAGTGACTTAACGCCACCTTGTATATATGATGCACTGCACAGCTCCAACAAAGCATCACAAAAATGTATGCTCCCGTGGTACTAGGGCCTCGTAAATGAGGACGTCAGTTTTATCCTTGTTTAGTTTTAAGGAGGTTATATTCATCCACTCACAGATTTCTACCACGGCTTTGTGAAAAGCCATGAGTGTCTCATGATGGTTAGTAAGGGGCAGTATCAGTTTCATATTGTCAGCATAGTTTACTAGTTTCAAGCTTTATGAGTGTTATAAGGGTCTGTATGAAGACGTTCAACAGCACAGGGCTGAGTGCCGATGCCTGTGGGACTCCCTGATCCAGGTGCTTATATTCAGATCTGTAAGGCAGTAGAGCAATGGCCTGACTTAATTCCTCCTGATATGATTCTATCCATTTCAGAACTGCACCCCCCCACTCTGATTGCCCCTAATCTACCCAGGAAGACTGAATGGCTGGCTGTGTTGAAGGCAGACAAGTCAAGCATAATCAATTCTGTCCACTGACCTCCGTCCATCCTTATCCAATACAGTGATTAGAGACGACTCGATGCTGTGTCCTGGTCGGAACACAAACTGTTCATCCTGTAGGGGGGAATGGGTCTTTAGGAAGTGAGATAACTTTCGCTCAGATATCGCTCTGTACTTTTCACAGTGAAAGGAAGGGGCGAAATTGGTCTATAGTTACTGAGGATCAGAGGATCTGCTGATTATTTCTTTAAGAGGAGTAACTATTGCTTTCTTCCAAACAGATGGTATGATCCCGGACTCCAAGGACTGATTACACAATTGCAGGGTTGGATGGGCCAACTCATGTTTCCATCTCTTTCCATACTTTAGGAGGTAGGGAATCGAGGGGTGATTCAGAGGTGGTAGAGCTTGCAATAGGTCAAAAATGCTCCATTGAAAAGAGATCAAACAAATTATCTTCCAATATCTTTTTGTCAAAGAACTCTGCCAGATTATCACACAACTCCTATGAAGGACTAACTGCCTTTCTAATGCAGTCAGGGTTTGACAATTCCTGAATGATCTCAAAGACCTTTTTTGTGCCATTTGAGGCTACCAGAATTTTGCTTGCAAAATGTTCTGCTTTAGTTTTACTGACTTCTCTTTGTAATTGTCTAGGGAGGTCTTAAAGCACTGACCAACATTTGGCCATACCTTTCCCACTTAGGCACTTAAGCAACAAAAGCAAAAAGAACACATGATGTACGGAATGCTGAACAGTGAAAACATTCACCCCCAGTCACAGATCTAGGTTTAATCCATTGTTTTTTTGCTTACCATGCCACCCAGGTTTGGATCCAACATTACCATCTTTACCATGAGCATCACAACCGCAATTACCATTACCACCAGAAATATAACAACTATTACCACCACCATAATTACATATTGCACTACTAACATTATAACTACAACTACTCCATGACTCCCATTACCCACATCAAAACTGGCATTACCCCCACCATTACTACTCCCACACCATCCACACCACCTCTATTACCACCAATACCTTCACCGTTACTTTCACCATTGCTGCCATAATCACCGCATTACCACTATTGTCAACACCACAATGACTACCATTATTAACAAACAACCATTACCATTTTGGTCATTACCCTCACCACCACCACCATTATTACTTGACTACATCCATTAGCACTACAACAAAAGCTACACCCACCATTGCTTCCACCACTCTACCATTATCAACACCATTACTACCACTAACTCTTCTGCAGCCATTTCCACCACCACCATAATCACTACTATTACAATTGCCATTAACACCCTTATCATCCTGTTCCATTGCCACAGTTAGTACAAGCACCAATACAATTAATACCACAATTACCAATGCCACAACTGCCATCATTATCTCTGTCATACTACTATTGCCACATTCACCATCACCAGTACTACCTCCGATCCACCCCGTTGCAGCACATTTATTACCACCACTCCAAAACACCAAACTCACTGCCACAATTACCTTACAACCACCATGACCAATAGCGTCAATATTAGCACCACACCACCATTACCATTATCACCATTACAATACCAGCTTCACCATTACACCCCTAATACCACCCCCACCCTCACTACCATCAGTACCATGACCAGTATTACCAGCACCAAAACTGCCCCATGACCACCATCATCATAACTAACACAACCCCCAACATTACCACCACCATCACCTTATCCTACCACCACATTACCAACATCACCAGCACCATTACCACTGCTACTCTTACTACCATACCCACAACAATTATCACCATAAACACTACAATTATCATTAAAATTACCATCACAGCCACTTTCACTGCTGGTACTGGAATGTTCCCTATATAATATATGGGGTTTCCCCTCTGCCTTTAGTGCCCAACTGCAAGTATATTTGTTACCCTGACTTTTATTGGCCCTGATGATATGCAACTTTAGCATGTGTACAGGGGTCTTGGCCTGGCTCCACCTTTGTGAGGTCCTTGCCCTGTTTTGAGACCTGGCGGAGCACACCAAATGTGCCATCATTGTGGGCAGTGGTCTACTGTCCCTGTCCTGGGTACCTGAGTATAGCACAGAAAGTGGTGGTGGAATCATACTTAGCTTTTTCATACTTAGTTTGTTTTTGTTTGGAGGTTAGTAATGTGACCAGACTATTTTATCTTTGGCACTGGTAGTGAGCCCTGATGGCCCAATTGTGTACATTTCTACTATTATCTGTATGTCCCTAATCTTGTGCTGATGTCCTGCTTGTGTATCCTATGTATATATCTGTGTAGTGTGTGTAATACATTTGTGGTTATCAAGTGTGTGTTTGACCGAGCCTAAATAATGGAGGTCAGTAGGATCAATTTTAAATACACTTGGTCTGGCATAGCACAAGAGGAAGGGTAAGGACGGAGGTACCCGACAGTAGACGTGTATTGGCTGCATCCTTGTAGCTGGAAGTATGAGATCAAGCCACTGACTTGAGGACGATAGAGGAAGGCCTACCTTTAAGAATTCTGTTATGCCTTTTGTTAGTGAGAAGATTCTACTTAGTCTTCCTGAGCACTGCCATTTGGTGGATGGTAGGGCTGAGGAATGAGCCTGTAGTCTCTGCTGTCAGAGGTGAGGAAGTTGCAAGGTGATGCCTACCCTTTTGTCTGTCCCTGATTGCCGCTTCATTTGGGCTGATGACAGGCAGAAGCAGAAACTTCACACCTCTGTTATGGGTGCCCTATGTGGGACATAGACTCAGGGCCTCATTTACGAGGTTTTGGTGCAGGGCAGCGTCACAAGGAATCCTAATGCACTGCCCTGCATTAAAAGAAAAGGCCAGGAATGTGTTGTATCTGTAAGATACAGCGCATTCCTGTCCTTTCCCTCTGCTCTGGCACACAATGGTGCAAGGGTGTCTGCGTTGTAGGCATGATAGATTTTGTGCAGAAAGAGACACCTTCTAGTATGAAAACAATCACAAGAAGCATGTTCTTTTTCCTATGTGTGATGCAGAATGCAGTAGTTGGACCTGGCCCTTTTTGCAGGGTCATCACCAAACTTTTTTCCTTCCTCCTCTTATTTTTCTGACCCTCATTTAGTTGGCTTAAGGACTCTGGGCACATTATAACTGCTGATCAGTACTAAAGTACATGTGCTCTCCCTTCTAAGCTTGGGCCCAGATTTATATTTGTATATGCTCAAACCCAGTTTTGCGGCAAAAAGTATAGAGCCAGCTTACGCCATTCCACAGCGGTGCAATATTAAAGGAATGGTCTGTGCTATGCAGGGAGCCTCAAGTTAGGGCCTTCGATGGCATTTTAAAAAAAATGTAAAACATAATTACCTATACTCACCCTACTAACCTGGGATGGGGTCCCCCATCCACTGGTGTCTTTCTGATGTGGGAGGTGATGTTCCTGAGGCTTGAGGAGGGCACCTGTGGACCCATTCCATGGTGTTTAACCATGAAAATTGGTCCACAGATCCCCTAGCCCCTGGTCTGACCCAGACATTAAATAATGGTGCAAAGCAAGATTTGCACAATTATTTAGCCCATCCTCCCACCCATGCATCAATTTAGCACGGGGAGATAAATATGGGACTATGGGGATAGCACAATTTTTTTGCTGGGAATGCCTTCCTTGCATCTCATTGACACAAGGTAGGTGCATGCATCCAAAAAATGGTGCAAACTCCTATATTTTGACGCTAGACATGTCTTACATCAAAATATAAATATGGAGTTAGCTTTGCATTGAATTTGAGTAAAAAATAAATGACACAAATTCAGCACATTTGAAGTGTATA
Organism: Pleurodeles waltl; assembly: GCF_031143425.1. NCBI lineage: Eukaryota > Metazoa > Chordata > Amphibia > Caudata > Salamandridae > Pleurodeles > Pleurodeles waltl. The sequence continues at coordinate 802,882,285 of NC_090446.1, forward strand.
TTTGGGCCTTGGTGTGACTGGCTTACACCTTTTGCTTATTTAATTTACCTGTAAGTCCCTTGTAAAGTGGGCTACCACATATCCTGGGCCTGTAAAAGAAATGCTACTAATGAGCCTGCGATGCAGATTGCGCCACCTACAGAAGTAGCCCTTCAAACCTGTCTCAGGCCTGCCGCTGCAGGGCCTGCACGCACAGTTTACTGCCACAGAGACCTGGCATCTAAATTTACTTGCCAGGTCCAGAACTCTCCTTTTACTACATACAAGTCATCCCTAAGGTAGGTCCTAGGTAGCCCTTTGGCCGGGATACTGAGTAGGTAAGAGGTAAAACATGTGCCTGATTGTGTGGTCTGTCCTTGTAGTGACAAACAGCCTATTTGGTTTCTCACTGTCATGAGTGGTGCCTCTCTCATTGGATTGTATTGGAAATGCCCTTTCGTGTGGCTAAGTGGTACTGTCTGATCTCTGAGGGCACGTTTGGTATGGTTGGAATGATAGTGGGAAATGTTGCTTACTGGTGTAGATGGATTTTTATTACCATTGTAGAAATGCCACTTTTAGAAAGTGGGCATTTATCTGTGCTTATACCTCTAGCGATTTTGCAGCTTGACTCCAATTCACATCTGGGGTAGAGTGACATCTGAGATTTATATATAATTTCCAGACAGCCATCACAAAGGGATGGCAGAGGTGTAACAGGAGTACATCTGCATACTGAAGGGTCTTCCTGGCATAGTAGAGGTAGAGACGGGGCACAGAAGCATCTGTAAAGGATGTACCCTGGACCCACACAAAGGGCTTGTTTACTCCTTACTGATGTCTGGAGCCAGTGTTGGAGAAGAAGAGGACATTCCTGGAACTGGTCACAACTGGTTGGAACCCCCTCCACCTTTGTAGAAGCTGTGCAAAATGAGTATAAGTTTAGGGGGTTGCCCCCCCATTTTTAGACACTTCATGGACCTGGAACCAGATGCTGCACCTGAGGACGTTGGTATTAGGAAGGAACCACTATCTGGACTGCTGGACTTGTGGCCCTGGACTTCTGCCTGTACTTGTTGATCTGCTGAGGGAACTACCATTCTGAATGGCTGCCTTATGTGCTGGCCTACTGCTTTGCATGTGTCTGATGATCAATAGCTGTCTCCAGGCACTGGGTGGTGTATCACCCTGCTACCCTGTTTCCGACAGTGCACGAAGAGCGATTTATTCCTGTTGGCACTGGGAGTGTGAAGAGCGCTCCATTCTGGTTCTTTACAGAACGTGAAGAGCGCTCCACTCTTTTTCTGTACAGAGTGAGAAGAGCACTTTTGCTTTACTCCTTGCTGGCTTGGGTGCGAGGAAGTGATCGCGTCACCTTGTGTGCACCGCACCTTCTCTCTGATGTGGGAGAGGTCCCGAGGAACAATGTACATCGCACGGGTGAGCACGCTCCCTGTGGTGCCCCAAGGGCACAAGCTGGAACTTATTTCTGCTGCTGGAGTCCAAAGGACACGGCGCTTCAAGCAGCTGTTGTGCCCGGTGTGTGTTGGGGGAGACAGATGATCAACACAGCCCGACCCGCAGCACAAAGGGATCCGTCTCACCCGGAGACACTGAGAGCTGGGAGAGTGAAGAGTCTTACCGGCTGGGTGGAAAGATGAGGAGTCCTGCTGACCGGGCGGGAGTGCGGGGGTTCAGGGCCCAGAGCAAGGAGACTCACAGTGATTACCATAGCTCCCCTGGTAGGAGAGCTGGAAGCAGCCATTGTGGGTGTTGGTACCCATAGGGGACCCTGAGAGGTCGTTGCACTGTTGTGGACTGTCGATGTGTCCCCCACCCACACTGCCTGCAGAGGTATACCTGATTGGTTTTGTGGACCTTTGAGGACATTTCCAATACAGCTCACATGATTGCATTGTTTTCAGTGGCAGCTGCCACTGAATGAGGGTAGCGGGGCAGGATGGGGCATGCTTTCTAGGGGAGACGTGTTCATCTCCCATCCGTCCTTTTCCTCTTCCTGGCTGCTCTGCACGCAGGCTCCCAGCCAATCACGACACTGTTGTCACCAGCATGACAGCAGCAGCGTGATAGGTCTGAGTGGCTTGCTTCGCTGCTCATACAGGTAGTGGGAGCCTGTGCATGTTCTCCACTTGGCTGTCCAACACGGCTGGCCAAACAGACATGCACACATTGTGCTGCAAGACCCCTCCTTTGGCCCCCTCCCTAGAGCCCTGCCCTGCCCCTTACTCCCAGTAAAAATAAAATAATAATAATGTAACGTATGTTATTATTTTATTTTTACTTTTTTTTAATCCAGAAGCGCGACACTCCTCTGCCTTAGTGAAGGGGCCCCCACTGATTTTTCTTTTCTTTGAGACCTGCTCCAAGATACATGTTGTGCTTGCCATGGTGGGTGGGGACATGCAAATTTTCAGGGTCTACCTTGTAAGGAATGGGTGGGTAATATTCTAGCACACATGCAATAGGTGAATGTTCTCTTTTATGTGCATTAATATTGATGTCTTGCCATTCATGTGCATTCTTAGTGATAAGGATGACCTGACTATTGCTTGTTTTGCAGAATACTAGAAACCTATGTGTTTACCTGACTGCTGCTTGCTTTTGCAGAGTACTAGTTACCTGTGTGATGTTCTGACAACTGCTTGTGTAGCAGGGTATTACTGATACATTTTATGTTTGTTCTGATAATGTTTTGTGCAATACAGTCTATTTTTACATACCTTGTTGTGGAGCTTTATTTTTGGTGTCTTTATTTTGTCACTAATTTTGTGTGTGTTATGCAAACGCTTTACGCGTTGCATCTGGGATAAGCCTGGCTGGGCATGCGAAGCTACCAAGGGAGTGAGCAGGGGTTATCTTGGGTGTGTAGCTCCCTTGCCCTGACTACAGTGTTGGTCCTTGCCTGGCTGAGGTTCCTTCCCTAGCCAACCAGAAACCCCATTTCCAAAAGCAGCACAAATAGAAAGAGAGGAAAATTAGGAGAAATAACATTTTTTTTCTACTTGTTCCTTCTCCCTTACACTTCCCCTAGGATGGCACAGGTTTTTGATGCATTCCCAGGTTTACAAAACCTTGTAAATCTGGGAATGTGTCAAATGCCATGGGTGTTACTTGGGAACACCCACTGTAACACCCATGGCACTCCTCCCTGTCACAGAGTAAGGTAATGTGGTGACTTGCGCTGTTTAGCCTCAGTCCATAATTACAAGGACATGAAAAGCCATGCAAGGTGGCTTTAGTGTCCTTTTAAATATGGCCCTGCAGTGTGCACAGCCGGAACATCTCTAAAAGTGAATCTCCTCTGGCACAGAGGGGCTTGTAAGTAAGTTCCTGAGTGTTTTCTGCCTTAAAAAGCATCACTGACTACAAAGGCTATGTATGGAGGGCTGCCTGAGGAGGACACTTGAAAGGAGAACCACTTCAAACTTGTTCTATATTTTGAGACAGTGGATCCACATCTCCTATCTAGATGTTGTGTATAACAGTGGAGCCTAAACCACCTCACGTTGTTATAGGTCTAAGTCCTTTATGACCAGGGAAGGGAGTGCTCAAAGGAGCACTTTGAGGACTGCTGTGCATCCAAGGCTGGTGTACTTCTTGACAGCCAGGCTCCCAGGGATGAGGACGCATTTCTTAAAGTCTGCATTTTCTGTAGGAGATGCTGTGAATCTGCCTTGAAGCACCTAAAAGCATGTCTGGCTGTAAGAGGGGCATCATCTGCTTGGCTCTGCAAGAGGAACGACTATCTAGGAGGGGAAAGGCCCAGCATGTGCCTAGTGATTGCTGAGCTTTCAGAAACACCTGACTGCACAGGAGAGAGGTAGGGAGAACCCACATGCCCTCAGCCCCCTACTCCAACAGCCTATGGTATTCATCCTAGTTCCTAGTTGGAATGTCTCTTCTGCCTGAGCATCTTAGGACCAGCTGCGACTGCAGCTGTGTGAGTACCAAAGGCCTGGAAAAGGCAGAAACTGTGGGATTGTGTAGGTCACAGTGAGGGATATTACAACTGTGGAGATTGATATTGGCCCAGACAGCAGCTCCTGTTGCCATGAAAGAAATATGCCTGAATGGACACTGTGATTACTGTGATCACCATAGGCTTGGGTCATGACAACACCTGTCTGACAGGGCAGTACCTACCTCCAATCTGAAAGGGATTGCAACTGCTGTGACCAGCCGTGGCCCAGGCCGGGCCATATCACCACTTCCTCAGGAAACCAACACATTCAGATTTGTACCTGCAGGAAACCAGAGACTCCAGACTCTGAGACTAACAGTACAACCCCCATCAATACTCTAACCACCATCATTACCATATCCACTAACGCCACCATCTCCACCAACACCACTACCACCAACCTCATTACTTCCACTATCATCCCCATACCTATCACCTTAACTACCACTATATCACCATTATTATCCTTATCATCACTAGCACCACCACTATCACTACTGCCATTAACAGACAACTACAATCACCATCAACAGTACGACTAACATCACTATCTATGCCAGTCACCACCATAAATACTACTGCCATCTTCATCATTACTACCACTCGAGTGTGACCACTACTATCCAATAACCATTACTAACACCACTGTCATTATCGCCACAGTTATCTCCACAATCACCACTGTTATAACTAGTGCCATTACAATCATCACCATCTCTCACTCTACCACCATAACGTACACCATGAACACCACAATCATTATCACCACAAGCCTACTACTTTAAGTACTACCCTCTCCACTACAACCACTGTTACCAGTACAACCACCATTACCGATGTGACTACCATCATCACTGCAATCCATCTCCAATAGCACACTGCTTCTACCAAAACTGCCACCATCACCACTGCTGCCGCCATCATAACCACTACTAGCACCAGCACTCCTACCACCATCATCACTTTAACCAACTCCATCTAGTTGGTGTGTTTATGTTTGTATCATTGTGTGTTTACAGTGTTGCATGGATGTATAAATCAGCATTTTAATATACCAAAGAGTATTGTGGGTAATATCCAAGATGGTTAGTTATGTGGAAAGGCAGAGTTCCAGGCTTTGAAACCGGCAAGTTTTGCCCTCTTCATGCCTTAGGCCAGAATTTTGTCATCTTCACTGTATGCTTTTAACAACCTTTTTTGTTCTTGGTTTAGTGCAGATCAGAAAATAATCTTGTGTTTAGAATTACACTGCAATCAGAGAATGAATTGCTGATGACCATAAGTTCCATTATGTTGCATTTGGTACCTTTCACAGATCCCATTAAAGTAGTTATTGTATGAGATCCTTTATGTAAAAAGCAAAAACATATCAGAGGAGCACGATAAATGAAGATATTGAAAGTGTTACTAAAGAGACACATTTTTGTTTAGTATGTGGGGCACTGAAAAAGCAGAGAAAATATATAATGTATCAAAGAAAAATCGATGTTATATTTTCATAGAGAATGAATCTATGTATTTAAAGTCCCATAAAGAGGAGAGGATTTTGTTTTCCATCTGTCGATGTGTGCAGCTCCCAGTAGGTCCATGTCATAGAGGTTTGCTTTTCTGCAGTATAATGATTTTATTTTACCATTAAAAGTATAGATCTAAATGTCCTGGACTGCAAAAATGCACTCAGCCAACACAAACCACGAATGGCCTTTTCTTGCACATATGATCACCTCATTGTTCTGCGCCCTCCACAACACACACAGTTCTGTCCCCCTGAACTGTTTATCAAGCAGTGGTGGCATGAGGCAACGGAACGTCTTCTCACTTGATGCACATGACTCAATGCTCCTCTGAGATGCATCAGTTGTCCACTATGTACACTTGAGAGTGGTTGTCCCTAAAGCACTGTGCGCTTCTGCTGCACATCATCCTGTACTCTGCTAATCCACATCACCCTGCTGCACAAGGCAATGGCTGACAGTTGTCTGTGTTGATTGGTGCAAGTGTGGCTGTTGTTCTTAGTGCATCATGAGTGAGTGCTTGCATGTTTCATTGACTTTATGAGAATGACAGTGTGTATTTCTATGTAATAATGCACGAGCAGTCATTTTTGTGGCCTGGGTCTCATTTTTCATCATCAAACTTGGATCCAAGAGAAAAAGGTAGAATAGGGAGAAAGGAGGCGGAGAGAAAGATGGGAAAAAGGTGACAAGTGAAGAAGGAAGGGATGAAAAAGGATCTGGACGAGTGAGAGTGTGAGACAATAAGTGTAGACTGGTGGAAGGAGATTGGCATGTGGAGAGTACAAGGTTTGGCAACTGTGGTATACATCAGCAGCATCAACCTCAAGTTCCTAAGAAACACGTCTTGTCCCAGCATTTATTTTTTTAATAATTAAGAACAACGTGCACTATAAAACATACCAACCCTGTTGGCTTTGTCGGTGCTAGCTTGAATAAAGTGTGCTTGTTTAATGAGCCTCTGTCTCAAGACTACAGTGAGTTTGTTGCTGGGGCCGGAGTGGCGTGCAACCACATATGCGCACTCCTACACTGTTCCCACGAGAAGCAAGAAACGGCAGCACAATAGAAGCGGAGCTCAAATTTTACGTTTCACTGTACTCATTGCGGACAGTTCTTTTTAATTATATTAACCCCTCCTGGGCAGTGAGCTGTACAGGAACCATGCGAGGGAAGTGCATTCCACGCGTTTTCTTCAGTTTTAGGAAACAGGTCTACTCGCGAGTGTACTTGTTCCACGTGCAATCAGAGAGAAGAGTGCAAACACAGCTCGAGAATCTGGTGAGTGCGGCCCCTTCTCAATGCACACTGCATTTTTACGAGTATTTGCTTTACTCTAAAATTAATATAAGTGCCAATTTCACCTCATTCAACATTTCTTGTTTGACCTGAACTGTACTCTTGGGCCTCACCCAACAGCCGAGCTGCAGGAAAGGAGCCAGGGAAGTCGATGACTGGCAGATACGATAGTTAAAATACTAAGAAGCGAGGATAGTTATATACAAATACTTTTATTAGTACAAAAATACTCCCAGCTTTGACCCACGGCGTAATTATTTCATAAAAAAATGCAAACAGTGTTTAGGTTGTCGCAATAGTGTACTAGCATATGCAAATTCACCAACTGGGAAACGCTCATCATAATTGCTGCTCATTTGCGGAAATTACTCTGTACAGTTCATGTGATGTGCACCCACTATTACAGGAGGCAAACGTGAGTTCTGCTTTGCATTAAATAGAACAATACATATGATGTGAAAAGACGCCGACAGGCAGATTATCACAAAAGTCTTGTAAGAACACAATTTGAAGGCGCTCGTTGAAGCCCTCTCCTTAATGTGAGTAGAGAGGAAAATGAGGTTTCACATCCTATTTGCATACCTCGCGCAAGTTCATGAGAAATGTGTAGGTTTTTTAAATGAACATTATTACATTTCTTAATAATAAAGATTATTCGCTTCTGTGATTTCTAAGTAAAAGTGTCTCAAGCAAAACGATGCACAGTACAGGCACAGTTCATACTAATACAAAATGTAACGTGACTTCTTTATACAATCTCTGTCTAACATGTCGGGCAGTATTTGCAAAATATACACTTATTCGCTCTTTACAAAGCAGCAGAAGTAAATTGGTCATGGTGGATTTGGGATTCTGAACTGTCCAGGGGCCGGGATCCAGCGAAACCCTCAAAATGAGGAAAGGTGGAAGCTTCCCTGCCCCTTCTTCTCTGTTCACCTCTTCTCCATGGAAGTCCATCCATGTAAATTCCCGGAATAATGGGAAAGCTCAACCGGGGTCGCCTGATCTTAATGCCCATTGTCATTTTTATAGTTGGGCCAAATGTATGTTGGCGACCAGGGTGGTACCCTCAAACTCAGTGAAGGGCGGCTTGTGCGTGAAAAGTCAGAGTCTTGGCTTTCCAGTGGCTGGCTTGCTTATCTTATTTCTGTGAGCCTTGGTGGCAGCGGCCCACGACTACACCTCAGTTCCCTCCCTGGGGTACATGGCGCTGTTTGAGCTAAGGCTGTTGTAGAAATGAGAATTGAACTGGTTCAGCACTGAACTGCCGTAGTAGGGGCTGGAGGATACTGAATTTGACCACTCGGAGCCACCGTGGCTTGGGATGGTGGTGAGCGGCGAGTAGGAGTTGAAGCCCCCCATGCTCTGTCCCATTTTGTCAGGAGTGTCACTGGTGAGTCCGAGGGTCACGGGACGGTTCCCCGAGCTGGCGCCGTTCACGTACGCCGCCGTCATGCTGGAGAGGAAGCTGTTGAGGCACGGGCTGGGAGGAGAGGACCTCTTTTCCGGTGAGTTCTCGCTTCCAGGCGGTGACAGCTCCAGGATGTCTTGGTGCTCGCCGCTCTTCGGGCTGCCGCTTAGGGGACTGTCCTCTGGTTTGTCCGAGGCCAGAGCTCCTGTGCTGGAGCTCATGTCAGACTTCCTCTTCCTCTTCCTACGGAAGTTACCATTGTCGAACATCTTCTCACAGTTAGGGTCCAATGTCCAGTAGTTACCTTTGCCTGTGAAACGAAAAGACAGGTTACTTGGAGGTCCAGCGGCTGCATGCACACGTGCGTCACTGCGCTTCTAATCTAGACAAGAGGACTAAAGTGCTTGATTTACACTGAATAGAAATGGTGCCTTTTAAAGTTATTGCATGAGACAAGCGCTATTGTGCTCTGACACAATAGCCCTTTTCTCATCACTAATGGAAGGCATTGCCCAGCTGCGATTAACCCCTAATTACTGAGACGGAACTCTGGCACACAAAGGGCAAGCGCTAAAAAGAAGGAATCCGTGGTCAGGCAGTCTCTAAGACAACACCTTGAGACAAAACTGCTAATGTAGCGTGGGGGCTACATTCCATGTTTCACATGAAGTCAGAAGCAATAACAATTTACTCAGAAACAGATTAAATAGCACCCCCCATTTCATTTTCTCTTCTGCCATTTGTAAGCTACGCCTGAACTGCAGAGATGCTGTCATGAACAGCTTGGTCGTCCTTTCTGCAAGATGTTAATAAGCAGTCTTTGAAAACGTGACCGTCTTACTTAATGGTGCACTTTCACTTCATTACCCGCAGATCTTACTTGGGCTAACCCCTCCTCACTCCATGCTTCCTGCCTCCCCCAGCACACACAGACACAATCATAAAACACAGGCACATTGTTGTGTTTCACCACTAATAATAATAGCGTGCAATCTGAAACGTGCGCACTGAAGGAAAAAAAAGACAGACAATACTTGTGGGGAACAAGACTGAAGAGGCAAATCTTCGTTTTCTTCGGAATATTCTCCAGTCCGTCTATTTTTGTAAAACCCACACAAACGCTTCAGCAATGGTGATTATGCAAAGCAGTGACTGATTTCAGCATGCAAGAAATTAACAGGTTAACAGTTGCCTGGCCATTTGCTGCCTCACATCAGTCAAATCAAACAAAGCTTTTAAGGCAGCCTGAAACCCAACATTTATGTTTGCAAGACAGCAAAAATACAATTTGGTCATTTGGATCTGAAAAAGTGAACTGGGTTACCTGGGTCATCCTCGTCCCTGGGAACTTTCTTGAAACAGTCGTTGAGAGACAGGTTGTGCCGGATGGAGTTCTGCCAGCCAGCTTTGCTCTTGTTGTAGAATGGAAAGTTGTCAGCCACATACTGGTAGATCTGGCTCAGTGTCAGCCGCCTGTCTGGGGCCCCATGGATGGCCATAGCGATGAGTGCGGAGTAGGAGTAAGGTGGCCTCACCAGCTTCATCAGCTCCTCTTGCGATGGCATGGGCAGCCAGCTCAGGTCGGCGCCCCCCAGACCGTGCATGCTGGGAAGCAGCTGCCGCTGCATCCCATAGGACTGGGGCATGAAGGGGCCAGTGTTGGATCCCTGCAGGTAAGGCGGTGGCGTCATGGAGGGCCCGTTGAGCCAGAGGTAAGGGTTGGCGGTTGCGCTGTAGTCGCTGGTGTCAAAGTTCGAAGGGCGCTGAGGGCTAGGCATGTTCTGAGGATGGAAGAAGTTCTCACAGTAGATGTTCATCTCTGGAGGCTCTTGGCCAATATTTGGAAACTGTGGGCTGCAGCGAGGTGGGGAGTGTGGCTGTGGATCAAATGAGCTCATGCTCTAAGTGCAGGAAGCCTCCAGCGTCGAATACACCTGTGTTATTATTTTCAGGTGAAGCAGGTGCACCACCTGTGCCCCAGCCCTAGTATTTATACACCTGTTCGTGTTTAGGTTTCTCTGCTTGCTCCACCCAGGCCTGCCTGAGTGGCTGGAGATCAGACAGATATGCGCCGTGGAATGCTGGTTCCTCCACACCGGCCTGTCACAGCAGCCGCATCACAATCCATCAATCAGTCACAGTGTATTTAGCCAGCACCGAAAAGAAGCCCATTATGAAACGCGTGGGTGTTTATCATTTACATGAATGGAGGAATTTTCCATGACTGCTGAAATAATAAAAAAAAGAAAAGAAAAAAAAAACTACCATGAAGCAGCACCGATCTGCCAGGTAATCAGAGTGCAATGGATCAACTTTTAAACGAGCATACATATAACAATACCTATAAAAAACAAACACCTGGTGTACTTGCCAGGTTTTCAAACGGCAGCGTCTCAAATTGTGCTGAAGCAGAATTATTGTTTTATTTGGTAACTTTATTGTAGATTATAGGATATCATTGCTGTGTGCTTTGGGTACTTTATAGGGAAAAAAAACACAGTTCGGTGTATTTGTGTGGTTTCCTACGCACATCCACACATTCTTAGGTTATTACACTAGCATTTCTCTCTAAATCAAGTAATTATTTTTATGCATACGCCCTCATTCTCTTCAGTTTTTATTTCAAATTGCACAAGAGAGCTCTGATTTGAAATAAATTGTTTTCTTTCGACCTCCCACACCCGCCGCGCCTTTACCGAGCAGGGGATGCATTGGCAGATTTGCGAAAGGTACATGTGAAACGTCTGCCTCGTTGCACCGAAGCTACACGTTCAAACACTTCAGCATTCACATTCTCTGGTGCAGCAATTATGGCGGATGCCCGGCTGGCAGCCGTAACTACCGACCAGTGTGAAAGAGGACACCGAGAAAGCCGGGTGAGCACACTGAACAACGGAAAGGAATTAGGTAACCAACTCCCCTTGCTTCCAGTATATTTCCCAGTCCACCCCAAAGCAGTGATCACTGGCAGCAGGAGTTGGAAATAAAGAATGCAAAGATGTAGGGCTCGATTTACAATTGTTTTCCTGTAAGTAGTTGTATGTCACTCCCTGTGCGATTCTCTCCTAAATTTTGAAAAGTAAAATTCACTTACACGCAAAAAAAAGTTTTATAGAAGGGGCAAAAGAATGCGGAGATTTTGGAGATATCGCCCCACTGTCCTAATTTTCAACTTTTGATTTTGACCTGGAAGTAATGAGTTTCAAAACAGACACACCCAATTTAGGCCCACATTTAAGAGGTTCTAGGGCCTCCTTGTGCCACATTATCGTCATTTTTTATAACGCTAATATGTCTCAAGGAAGCCAAATTCACTGCACCAGATTTACAAAGTGGCACACTGGATGCATTGCAACACTTTGTAGCCTCTTGCACCACGTTATGCCTGTGGCAGGTATAATGCATGCAAGGGGGACGTGCCCCCATAAGGGGGATCGCAAAAATGATGCAGTGAAATCCATGAGATTCCACTGTGCCATTTTTAGCAGCTATTTTTAAAGCCTGCACAGAGCAGGGGTTAAAAGGGGGCACCCCATTATTTATAATGGGCCCCTATGTACCTTGCAGGATTAGCTCCAACATTTTTGGTGCTAATCCTGCAATGTACTACAATAGCGCCAACATTTTTGACACTATTGTCCCAACCTGCGCCATGGTGCGCCGTATGTTTAATACAGCGCACACATGGTGGTGTTAGGTGGGTGCTGATGGGTGGAAGAAAAGTGGTGCTGCATATAATGCAGTACCACTTTCCTTAAATTTTGGCTTTAGGGTCAGATGTACAAAGAAGTGGCGCAATGTAGCGCAGCAAGCAAAGTTGCTGTGCTGTGTTTTGCCATCTGGAGAGAGCAGAACTGTGTCACATCTTCAAGGAAATTGTGCACTTATGCTTTCTCCATGCACTGGCAAACTTTGTGCTGCATAGCACAAACACAAGCACTTTTGTACCATAGTGCCAGGGTGCCTGTGTTGTAGTCATGATAGTTTTTGTGTAGGGAGGAGTACTTTCCTGCACAAAAAATATCCTTTGTGGCTATTTCCTCATTTCACGTGTGCTGCTATTTTGGCTCAAATCCTTGTCCCCAAATCTTTGTAGTTATGGGTTTGTGCCAAAATCCATGGGTGGATGCACAGGAACGCCCATGCACCACTCATGGAAGCCTCCAGGCAAAGTTTAACACAAGGCCTCGCAATCCTCAGCATTGAGTTACAAGTTTTTATAAAGTAACAAAATCAACATTTGATTTGTTAATCCCAAAATGCATTTTACATCGGGTCTGCGTAAAAAAAGAGAGGCAAAGCTGATGCAAAATATTTGTAAATTTGGTCATTAGCATCATTGTGTTGTCCTGGTCAAATCAGTAAGGGCTGATTTGAGATTGAGCCTGTCACTCCTGTTACGAGTCCCTAAGGCATTCGGATTAGAGTATTATTTGCCAACAATCAGTGCTTATCAGTAACTGATCAGAGCAAGTGAAAAGAAAATGTAGTGTTCCTCTGATAAATTAATGCATCAAAACTCATGACCAGCTAAAGCAGTCTCACCTCCAGAATTATAAAACATGCAGAGCTTGTGGGCATGACATTTTGTGTGAGCAACAGTCATTTTTCCTACACTAAGATCTGAGTGAGAGATCAGATTGCAAAGAGCTTTCCCTCCAGCCATGTGCTTTCCCCCCCCCCAAAAAAAAACGAACATCGCTCACAAATGCTTAGTAATCACTATCTCCTTTCCTGCATGTTCCAAATGTAATGCCAAGAAGAAAGGAAATCTTGTATGACCCCTAGTGATGGGTTAGTGCAACTGAGGCAGAGATCTGAGAGTCTTAAGGTGGAGGAACAATTAAGGAAGAGAAAATGGTCTTAATATTGCAAGTTTTAGAGTGGAAGTATTTCGAGAAACCAGTGACTGAAGTTTGGAATGGGTGATTGTGCAGGGAGGGAGTGAAGTAGTGACTTGATGAATGTGAATACATATTTTGGGTGAGGTCTGAGAGACTTGTTTCGGTCCTGGATATCATTTAGTTTTTTTTTGTTAAGCAGGGCAATTAGGGTGTTAAACACCTATTTGTAGTTTTCTAGATCATCAAACATCTGTGACTACCTTCAGTGGTGAAGGTGGAAATGATGTATTTAAAAGGCGACTGATCTCACTGCTTTTGTGGAGTGAAAGGGCGAGTGTGTGAAAATGTGATTACTGGGGTTGAGGGAAGCAGATATTGTAGAGCCTTTTAGATCAACACAATTGCCAGTGATTATACTAAAAGAATATGACATTTGAAATAGCAATGAACGATGTTTAAGGAAGAGCGTTCTTGCCTTCTTAAAAAAAGGCAGTAGAACCAGTTCTGCTGCTGCACTGTATGGCCCTTTGAAACAGCAGCAGTGGTCTCCATTGGTGCAATGAGTTGCTGAAAAATCACAAAGCTAGCAAGGTTTTTTAAAATTAAATCTCCCTAAAGAGATGATACCTCTTTGATGTGTTAGAAGTAATGTAGTTATGGTCTGGGTGGCGAGGAAGCAATGAGAGTTCAGTAGAGGAGCAGAGAAGCAGGACCCTAGGGGCTAATGATGCAGGGAGGGGTCTAGGCAACGCATAAAGATCTTAGAAGGGGTGAAGACATTATAAATAAGTCTAGCTGTGGGTCAGCAAAAAAAATGAAATGGCAACGTTATTTCTGGTATAGATTACATACCTGTTACCATCAAGGTTTTATTCTTTAATAGCCGTGCTGGTAAGAGTCATATTTTAGAAATTAATGTCTGAGTACAAATGAGTTTAAATGTGGACTGAGACTGCATTGCCAGATGACTCAATTTCTTTGTGGTCACCTTGAAGCCTTGCTTAGTCTCTCTTTTTGCATACAATGGACACTTGGGCAATTAGCCTAACTATTTAATTAAAAAATGCTATGATTTTAACTCACAAAATACACATCGTGTGATATGAATGCCTTACAGTGGATATGTGATGTCCCCAATATGGTAGGATTCTGGGCTTACTCAGTCAAGTGGGAAATTCTAGCATAAGTGGGCCCGAGTTCAAAGGCTGATTTTCTAACTTAATCACACTGTGGGATCCTGGATAACAGATGGGGGACCCACAGTTAGATTGGTCATATCTCAACCAGACAGACATTTACTTATTCAACATATGGCTGTTTTGCAGAAGGACCCAATGCCAGCCAATTTCTTGTGTTACAGAATATAACATTCTCTGGCTCTATTAATTACAAATTATAAACATGACAAATGTTTTGTTTTCACATAAAGTCACAATATGTACAGTACAGCATAGTGATTATCACATGGGCACATCTAATACATGAAATTTCCTAGCAAATATTCCATAGCTAATACATGAGTACATGAAATTCCATAGCAAATAAGGAGTCATGATTGACCACACCTCAGACCCTTGTGGCACTGACTGTTTCAATTGACTTGGACCCAGGACAAAACCGTGCTGGTCCCTCCATAAGTTGTCCTCTACAAGGCAAACTCACCTGCCCCCTCAAGAAAGAGGGAGCTTGGGCCAGCATAGCAGGTAGACTATGCCAGAACCACCCAATATAGGGATTTCTATTGGCACCCATTGGGAGGTGGCCCTTGGCAACCGAGCCATACCTTGGACCCCATACCAGCCCAGTATCCCCAGGCCTAGCAACCCTGGCTGGCTATGGACAATCGCTGTAGCGATCCTGGAAAAAATCAATGTATCTACTTATGTCTCCGATACCTTATCTACCAAAAAATTGGAAGCACTTGGAACTTATTTGTATGCTGATGTTCAGCTTGATGCAGATAATAGCAGCTCCTCTTGTAACACATAGGCACAGCTTGTTTCGTGAATGTTCTACAGACCTCTATGATACTATGATACTGCATGCACCGCCCCAGCCCAACACAAAAGAGAACAAGCATTGGCAAAGGCAAATGATCTGACTTAAATATGTCAAAACATGAAAACAGGGCATGAACAAATGCACACAGACTGTTAGATTGTCATTTTTTGTTATTTTGGTATTCCCTTACTGAAATGAATGTTGATATTAATAACTTAAAACGTAGAAAAACATAAAAAGCTCATTCCTTCCCTTTTTACAAGTTCACATTTTGCCAGTCTTTTACAAACAACAGTTCTACTATCTTTGAAAATTCAGCGTTATAAACGCATGTGGGATCTTTGCAAAGATTTTGATTGAACAGGCCTGAGGAGAGCCATAGGCATCCTCTATCCTTGTCTTCAGTTTTAACCACGACTGACTCAGGGGTTGCTTTTCCAGATGGTGAATACAAGGAGCTGCCATTCAGCCTGGATGGTGAGATGAAAAACAAGACATGCTGAAGAAAGAAAGTTATACACTAACGGAGCAAAGGGAACACAGACATAGTAATAACAAGGATACAATCGAGATTGGTAGGGCCGATCCTGACAGAAGTTTCTGTATCGGAAGCTGAGAGATTACCCACCCTCCGAGTTTGAGTATGACGCAGCTCTTCACCTGGAGTTTAGGGCAGTTTTAGGGTTTTAGCTTGGCTGCCTATTTCAATCCCAGGTGTCTCTTCGTGTTACAGACTTGAATATCAATACACCTTTCCCCTCAGTAGCTCAAGGCACAGGGCTTTGTCTCCTAAATAATTGGTGTTACTATTTAGCAAATGAATGGTAGTCTTACCATCCTTGGCACTTCAGTCAACACACACTGGCCTTCTCTGCTGGGGCTCCAAGCCTCCTAAGGCGGGGCCGTCCCTGCAGCACCCCCTGCCCTTTCTACAGCTGACTGGACTTGATATCCCAGTGAGGGGCTCCTCTTCA
The DNA here is from genome assembly GCF_031143425.1 of Pleurodeles waltl. NCBI lineage: Eukaryota > Metazoa > Chordata > Amphibia > Caudata > Salamandridae > Pleurodeles > Pleurodeles waltl. Next base: position 802,898,289 of record NC_090446.1, read on the forward strand.
TCCCGCCCACCACCCACCTCTGCCCGTTGCCCAGCCGTGCTAATGCTTTCCTCTCTGGTTTCGAGTCGCAATCGAGCGAGGAAAGAGAGCACAATAGGTTAATGTCCATGTTGCACTGATCGCTATTGCAACCTCTAGGGAGGAGGTGCGAATTCGAATGCGGTCACTCAGCTGGTGTGTGCCGGCACTGCAGAGAGCTATCTAAAAATCGCAGCTCACATGCTTCAAGCCTGTCAGCACCATCTCATCGTTTCACCCATTCACAGTTGATTTACTCAGGACCAGCCAAATGGGTGTCAGTAAAATCTGCCGCGCAAATTAGATGAAAATTGTAAATGAACGGCAGGGACTATCGTGACAAAGTCCCAGGTGTTACTAAACGTTGTTGCTATTTTTCTATTTAATTATAGCCCTTCTACCTGCCGAGGGAACTCTATTGGGCCAGTCTTTCTGCACGGATATGAACCTGTGCTCCCACAGAGCAGAGTAAAGCAACGTCTATGTGTTAAATAAATGACCACTACACCCAATGTTACAATTTTGCCAATGATTGTTATGTAGACATGAGACTTCCGCTCAAGGTATCAGTCATCCCAGTCAATACGATGGTGTGCACAGGATTGCATGTACGCGTTACAGTGCGTGTCTCTTTGCATGTTTACACCGTTGTGTAGCTGCGTGTTCTTATGACTATGGGCGAGTGTGTTCGCTTTGAAAGGCACAGCCTCGTTGCCGTAAACTCGAGAACACTCGGAGGCAGGTTGAATGTGACTTTTAACTTTCTAGTGCCTTAAAGCCCAGCCTCGCCAGGTGCCTCTGGTTGAGTGCTGACCTGGACTGCAGGAGCGCTCTGTGCTCAGTACAGAGAACGGCCTTGGAAGTCCCTCTGGACGGCTACTGTGTCTGTACTTGTTCACGGATAGGTGGAGAAGTGTGGACGGTGGAGAAGTGTGGCTCAATGGTTAGAGCGGCAGACCCTGAAGCAGAGATCTGGCTCAAGACCAGGGTTCAAGTCCCGCTTCGGCAGGTCTTGTGCTCAATTCCCCTTGACCAGATAATTCTCGCCTCGGTGCCTAATCTAATTCATGGGTCCCACTCTGCAACTCTGGGCAATAGCTTGCTTAATCTCCACAACGGCCCCAACAGCGCTTGGATGCCTGGCTTCACCCTCAGGAGTTGGCACCTCATAGGGAAAAAGCCAGGAGGGGTTCCATAGCGGTATGAGTACAGCGCCTTGAGACCCTAACGGGTGAGTAGTGCGCTATACAAGTGCTAATTTACATTTACGGATATGAAACTGCGTGAGTGAATGTTAACTGTACTCCTGCTTACACGGATGTGTCTTTCAGTGTGGCTTTGCCTCTCGATATTTGTGCACCAGGATGCGAGTGCGCGTTTTCAGTGAATGCGTGAACAGCGTATGCATGGGACAAGTAATGTTTCATCCTGTAAAAAACACAACACAACAAACTAAGGCCTGTGTAAATGGCTCTCCCATTCACTATCAGACAGTCCCTGCCCATTTATCTCAATCCTGCAGGTTCTTTCTTTCTCCCTTTACTAATTTTTTTCTTCTCCTTTTTCTCCCTACTTTTTTCCCCTTAGTGTGTTTTTCCCTTTCTTGCTCCTACTCAATATCTGACGAGGAAACTTAAGTGCCGGTCCCCAAAACGTAGTGCTGATGGGCCCCACCGGCAACCACCGGCTCATTTTAAGCACTGGCTTCCGTGTGCTGCTCAGGAGGCGGAACTGCCTGGGAACGATGAGAAAATCACATTCCTCATTTCAGTATGACCACCAGACATGCTCAAATCATTTCAGGGAGGTCACAAACAAAAAGTATCTTGGTGGAAGTGTTGGAATGAATGTATAAAATGTTACATAAAACGCACAAAGTGAACAATACCACAAGGCATAGTGACAAGGAATGCCTGATGAGCAGAAGTGGCCACCGATCAGTCTTTCACTGTCTAGCCATGAACTGTGCGATAATGCGTGGGCTAGCACAATCAGTGTTGGGACTGTGAAGCAGTTGTGGTGGTTGCAGACCTTTGGCATCAGTCAGCATTCTAAAACACAAATGTCCATAATATGTCAATGAGGACTGCATTTCCCAACAAGTGGTGGGAGCTGAGCAGCCCAGTGGATGAATGGGGTTGAGACTGGCCTCAGTTGCCATCCAATCATAGGATGTATGATGGAACAACGCATGTGTATATCATGCATGCCTTTACAACGCATTCTCTACAATGACCATGTCTTTACCACACATTCCTTTACCACGCATGCCTTTACAACAAATTTCGTTGTAAAAGCATGTTTGGTAAAGGAACATGCATGATAACTTCAGCCCGCCCCTACATCTGACACCATAACCCACACGCCCCAAGCCCTAAAAACTACTCCATCCACCCCCAGCCCTGAGCCCTAACCCCCCTACCCTACCCTTCTCAGTCCTAAAACTTATCCCACCTGTCCTCAAAACTACCCCAAACCCCCACCCGCCCTAAACCCTAAAACCTACCCTGTTCTGAAAACGACACCACCTTGTCCTAAAAACTACCCTGACTCCTCGCTCTAAACCCTAAAAGCTACCCTGCCCTGTCCTGAAACCTATCCGTCACTTTCCTAAAAACTACCCCTACCCCACGCCCTAAACTGTAAATCCTACCCTGTACTAAAAACTACCCCTCTCTGTCCTAAAAACTACCACAAACTTCCACCCTGAAACCTAAAACCTACCCCGCCCTGTCCTAAAAACTATGCGACCCCTGCCCTAAACCCTAAGAGCTACCCTAGCCCGTTCTAAAACCTACCCCATCTTGTCCTAAAAACTACCCTAACCCCCACCCCGCCCTAAACCTTAAAACCTACCCTGTCCTAAAAGCTACACCACCCTGTTCTCAAAACTACCCGACCCCCCACCTTAAACCCTAAAATCTATCTTGCCCTGTCCTAAACACTACCCCAGCCCCATCCCCACCCTAAACCCTAAAAGCTACCCTGCCCTGTCCTAAAACCTACCCTGCCCTGTCCTACAAACTACCTTGACCCCCGCTCTAAGCCACAAAATCTACCCTTCCTTAAAAGCTACTCCTCCATGTCCTAAAAACTACCCAGCCCGTGCCCAGAGACCTAAAACCTACTCCGCCCTGTCCTAAAAGCTACCCAGCCCCAGCCCTAAACCCTAAAAGCTGCCCTGCCCTAGCCTAAAACCTACCCCGCCTCATCCTAAAAACTTCCTGACCCCCTACCTTAAACCTTAAGAGCTACCCTGCCCTGTCCTGAAACCTACCCTGCCCCTACCCTAAAAATATCCTGACCCCCACCCTCAACCTTAAAGCTACTCGCCCTGTCCTAAAACCTACCCCCATCCTAAAAACGACCCCACCCCGGCCTAAACCCTAAAACCTACCCTGTCCTAAAAACTACCCCAACCCCCATCCTAAACCCTAAATCCTACCCTGTCCTAAAGACTGCCCCAACCTGTCACCACCCTAAACCCTAAAAGGCCCTAAACTGTCCTAAAAGCTACCCCACCACATCCTAAAAGCTACCCTAAACCATAAAAACTACCCTCTCCTAAAAACTACCCCTCCCTGTCTTAAAAACTACCCCTACCCCACGCCCTAAACTGTAAATCATACCCTGTACTAAAAAGTACCCCTCCCTGTCCTGAAAACTACCACAAACCTCCACCCTATCCTACAAACTACCCAGCCCCCACCCTAAACCCTAAAAGCTGCCCTGCCCTAGCCTAAAACCTACCCCGCCTCATCCTAAATACTTCCCTGACCCCCTACCCTAAACCCTAAGAGCTACCCTGCCCTGTCCTAAAACCTACCCCTGCCTGTCCCAAAAAATATCCTGACCCCCACCCTCAACCTTAAAAGCTACCCTACCCTGTCCTAAAACCTACCCCAACCCCCATCCTAAACCCTAAATCCTACCCTGTCCTAAAAACTGCCCCAACCCGTCCCCACCCTAAACCCTAAAATGCACCCTGCCCTGTCCTAAAACCTACCCCACCACATCCTAAAAACTACCCTGACCCCACCCTAAACCATAAAAACAACCCTCTCCTAAAAACTACCCCTCCCTGTCCTCAAAACTACCCCAACCTCTATCCTGAAACCTAAAACCTACCCCTGTCCTAAAAACTACCGACCACTCGCCCTAAACCCTAAAGGCTACCCTGCCCTCTCCTACAACCTACCTCGTCCTGTCCTAAAAACTACCCCAACCCCATGCCCAAAACCATAACTGTTCCCTTGCCCGGTCCTAAAACCTACCCGGACCCCACGCCCTAAACTCTAAAATATACCCTGTCCTAAAGCCTACGCTTCTCTGCCCTAAAAATTACCTTGACCCCCCCCCCACGCAGACCCTAAACCCTAAAACATTCCCCTATCGTAACAACTACCCCTCCCCCACCCTAAACCCTAAAAGCTAATCTGCCCTGTTATAAAACCTATCCGCCCTGTTCTAAAAACTAGCCCGACATCCTGCCCTAAACTCTAAACCCTACCCTGGCCTAAAACTACCCCACCCTCTCCTAAAAACTACCCGACCCCCCACCCTAACCTCTAAAACCTACCCTGCCCTGTACTAAAAAGAACCGTGACCACCTGCCCCTCCCTAAGCTCTAAAAGCTACCTTGCCCTGGCCTAAAACTACCCCATCCTATTCCAAAAACTACCTGTCCCCCTGCTTTAAACTCTAAAACCTACCCTGCCCTGTCCTAAAAAGTACCGCTAACCACCACCCCAACCCTATACCCCAAAAGCTACCCTGCCCTATCCTAAAACCTACCCAGCCCTGTACTAAAAACTATCCCATCCTGTCCACTAAACTACCCAGAACCCTTGCAACTACCCTGAACTGTAAAACATACCCCGTCCTGTCCTAAAAACTACCCTGACCCTATTATCACCCTAAACTCTACAAGCTACACTGCCCTGTCCTAAAACCTACCCTACCCACTCCTAAAAACAACTTTGACCCCCAGCTCCTGCCCTAAAATCTACCCCACCCTTTCTTAAAAACTATCACGCCCCCTTAAACCCTACCATGCCCTGTCCTAAAAAATAGCCTGCCCTCCACCCTAAACCCTAAAAGCTACCCTGCCCTGTCCTGAAACCTACCCTGTCCTGTCCTCAAAACTACCCCAACTCCCCACCCTAAACCCTAAAATCTACAGAGCCCTAAAACCAACTCTGCCCTGTCCTAAAAGCTACCCGACCCCCTTGCACCCCCCTAAACCCTAAACGCTACCCTGCCCTGTCCTAAAACCTATCCCGCCCTGTCCTAAAAACTTCCTCAACCCCCCACCTTAAACCCTAAAACCTACCCTGTCCTAAAAACAACCCCATCATTTCCAAAAGCTACCCTGACCCCCGCCCCCAACCTGAACCCTAAAACCTATCCTTCCCTGTCCTAAAAAGTACCCCGACCAGGCCTTCGCCCTAAACCCTACAAGCTACCCTGCCCTGTCCTTAAACCTACCCCACCCTGTCCTAAAAACAACCCCGATACCCCACCCCACCCTAAAACCTACCCTGTCCTAAACCCTGCCCTGTCCTAAAAACTACACCACACTGACCCTAAACCCTAAAAGCTACCCTGCCCTGTCCTGAAACCTACCCCACCCTGCCCTAAAAACTACTCTGACCCCACCCCACCCTAAAACCTACCCAGTCATAAAAACAACACTGACCCCGACCCCACACCCTGAACCCTAAAGCTTTCCCCATCCTGTCCAAAAAACTACCCCAACGTCACGACTCTGCCCTAAAAACTAACCCAACCTCCTCCCACAAACCCGGCCCCACTTACCTCTACTTCCTCTGGTTGTTGCTCCTTCCTGTTCCACTCGGTCTGCTCTCCCTTCCATTAACACGTATATGCATGGTAAAGGCATGCATGCTAAACGCATGCGTAGTAAACGCATATGCATGGCAATGGCGGGGAGGTTAATGCATAGCGTTGCATTGACCGTGTTGTTAGTGATGTTTCCCCAAGTCATAAAAGAATGTCCAAAGGGATTCTGCCTGGTGCTTTGATGCTCGCTGCGGCACCACTCATTTCAAATAGAAGCCCACCCGTGCTTGAAGAGCAGTCACCTATATATTCCTAAACTGAGAGTTTCTACAGAAACACCATGATTCAACGTGAGGGAGGCAGTCAGTTCCGACTCCTGCAAGCAGTTGTGCAATATTTGAGCGAGAAATAACTCTAGAATTCCTGGCTTTTTTCGGCATTTACAGCTTTCTACTCCTTCATATAATAATACTTTTTGGAAGAAGGAATACTTGAATATTGGAAGTCAAATCAATTGATGGTAAGACAGGACAGGCTATTGTGGCGATCGGATCATTTATTTTTTAGAACTAGATATAATGGCCAAAGCACTCCTTTTGATTGATCATTTTGAGAAACTGGTTCTTTCATCATGGTGTTTGAAAACCAGTATGTTCCCCGTGGTAAGCAAGCATAGCAGGGGTGATACCCACAAACCGGTCCCAGGATGCTAGTTTCCAGCCCTGGGAGGACCTGGCTTGGCATTTCTGTCTGGACTGTTCCCATGGGGTCAGGGTCAAGACTGTTCTGCATATGGCTGGGTCCCAACTGGGGTGACGCAACAAGCAAAACAATGATGGATTGAACCCAGATCTGTGACTGGGGGTGAGTGTTTGAAAAGTTTCACACTCCATCCATCATTTTAGTTTGTTGTTTTGCTAAGTAAGCCTAGCATCCCAGGTACTGAATGGTTTGTGCTGATCTTCTGCTCAGTATACATTATATATATCACTACGCTCAGTCACTAAGTTGTTGGTAGACCCTATCATTATGCGTGCAGTCATGCATGATACTAGTAATATAGGGAGATGAGAAGGTATTGTTTTAGCTTTGCATGTCTCTTTGGGAGATGGAATTTATGCATTGGCAATGTGTGATGGCAGCTCCCTTTTTCCCAAGAAGGTGAAAAAAGCTTGCATTTTTTTGGTACTTGTCATGTCCCAAGCCAGAATAAGTCTCAGTAAATGAGTGTATGTATTTATAAAAATTTGATTAATAAATCATTTTTATTTGTTCCATAGGTATGTGTTTTTTGTCTTTCTTTTGTCCCGAGGAGGCCACGATTCTATATAGCAGAAACACGTCAATCCTTATAAGTGAAGAAATCTATGTGTAAACAATTGACTATGGACTGATTAAGGCCCATATTTATACTTTTTGACGCACAACTGCGCCAACGCAGTTGTGCGTCAAAAATGTTAACGCCGGCTAACGCCATTCCAAAGCGCCATGCGGGCGCCTTATTTATTGGATGACGTTAGCCGGCGCTGCGGACTGGTGTGCGTCAAAAAAAATGACTCACACCAGGTAGCGCCGGCGTAGGGGAAAATGGAGCTTGGGCGTCAAAAAATGGGGCAAGTCAGGTCTGAGGCAAAATTTTGGCCTCAACCCAATTTGCGCCATTTTTTTTGACGCCCAACCCCCATTGAAATGACTCATGTCTTAGCAAAGACAGGAGTCATGCCCCCTTGCCCAATGGCCATGCCCAGGGGACGTATGTCCCCTGGGCATGGTCATTGGGCATAGTGGCATGTAGGTGGGCATAAATCAGGCCCCCATGCCACAAAAAAAATACAAAAAAAAATACTTACCTGAACTTACCTTAACTTCCCTGGGATGGGTCCCTCCATCCTTGGGTGTCCTCCTGGGGTGGGCAAGGGTGGCAGGGGGTGTCCCTGGGGGCATGGGAGGGCACCTCTGGGCTCCTTCTGAGCCCACAGGTCCCTTAACGCCTGCCCTGACCCAGGCGTTAAAAAACGGCGCCCATCAGGCTGGGCGCCGTTTTTTAAGGCCTGCCCCCTCCTGTGCGTCAAAATGACGTCACAGTATAAATATGGGGCACAGGCCTTAAAGTCATTTTTGGAAGGGAACGCCTACCTTGCATATAATTAACGCAAGGCTGGTTCCCCCTTCTAAAAAATGACGCACATGGTGGAACTTTGACGCCTCCGGGGTCGGACGTCAAAGTATAAATATGGGGCAGTGTTTGCTCCGAATGTGCGTCAAAAATTTGATGCACATTCGGCGCAAACAGAGTATAAATATGCCCCTAAGTTTCTCTGCTAAGAGCAAATAATTGGCGGAGGGTTCTGCATTTGACTCCTTGCCATTGTGACTATTTTCAGGTGGATTATGATCTAAATTGTTAGATAAACACCTATATAGTGCAGGCTAACAGTGAGGGACAGGGAAGAAATGCCTTCTCATGGTGGATATCTGTGATATATATGTGAATTTCTGTTTGTATAATTTCCGGACACTTTGAAGCATAAAAGAACATTTTAGCAATATTATCGTTTGACACTTCAAATAAATTATGTTGACTAGCAGACATATGCCCTCATTACAACATTGGTGGCCGGCAACTGCCGGCCGCCAAGTTGTATCCGCTGTGCGGCCGCACTCCCCCCGGTGGCCATTAAGACATCCCCGCTGGGCCGGCGGGCGGAAACCAAGTTTCCGCCCACCGGCCCAGCAGAGATGTCGGCCGCAACATGGGAGCCGGCTCCAAATGGAGCCGGCGGTGTTGCGGCGGTGCAACGGGTGCATAGCAGACACGGAAAAGCTCCATGGGGCCGTGGCAGGGGGCCCTGCGGCTCCCCTTTCCGCCAGCCTTTTCATGGTGGTTCCTACCGCCAAGAAAAGGCTGGCGGGAGGGGGACTCGTAATCCCCTGGGCAGTGCTGCAAGCAGCACTGCCCTGGGGGATTACAACCGCCGGGACCAATGTGGCGGGAAAGCGCCGGTCTCGGCGGTGCGACCGCGGCTGTTCCGCCACGGTCGTAATCCCCGAGTTTGTACTGCCAGCCTGTTGGCGGTACAAACTTCAGAACAGCCCTGGCGGTCTTTGACCGCCAGGGTTGTAATGAGGGCCAAAGTCTGATGAAGTCATGTTTCTAATGAAAAGGAATCATTTCTTTGTAGAAAACATTACTACAGGTTATAATTGATCCCCATTATATACTGTTTTCACTTTTGATACATACTTCTCCATTTATTTGGGGTCATTGGGACAAACCCATTTCTTTTGTAACAGTGTACTCTGATGATTGCATGCCCGCCCAATGGCAGATGCAAAGAAGAGACTACTTTGATGCCCCAACCACCACTGCAAAATGTATTGGTAAACGATGTAACTATCCCTGAAATGCCATGTAAAGATCCAAAATGTGATAGACAGCCCATCCAGGAAACGTGCTTGAAGTGACTTACCCCAACTAGCCAATGGGGTGAAGCGGGCTGACCAAAAGTTTCTTTCTCTGTCTGCATATTGAATGTTGTGCACTCAATTTTATGTAGGGTGTACATTCGTGACATGAGGTCTTTCCAAATAGCCCAGACCTACAAATGAGATCTTGTGTTTCCATAATATCTTCGCTTGAATAAACCAAGCCTTAATCTTCATCTTGATCTCTCTGTGCAACTTCATTAATAGCATCAACTGATGAATCATTGAAAGATGTATGAACGTAATTACACATCATTTTTACTATAGGCAGGAGCTGTGTCTCCTGCATTGAATCTACCTACTGTAAACTTCAACTTGCATTGCTTTTTCAAGCTAGAAATCTGCCAAGGTGGAGTATTCTTTCGATCAGCTGACCTCGAATATTTTTTCACTGTGCTGTCTGACTTTCAGTAGACTGGTCTACAAGTCTTCTGTGCAGTGTACAGCAACATAGGGGTGTCCATAGACGTTTAATCGCAACCTGGAGGCAGGAAGCTTACACAACAAACCTCCAGCTATGGTCTAACCAGTTCTGAGAATAGTTCCAGTCCTCTGTTTTTGAATTCAGCTTACGTTTAAACAAATGATGTTGTGCCTGCTGTCATTCAGCGTTGAAGAATCCGAGTCATGAGTTTTCATTTTATTCACTCATTGTGAAAATGGTTGCATTAACAACTAACAAAGGGGGTCATTCTGACCCCGGCCGGCGGCGGAAGCCGCCGGCCTGGCTGGGACCGCCAGAAGACCGTCCCGCGGTCAAAAGACCGCGGCGGTCATTCTGGGTTTCCCACGGGGCTGGTGGGCGACCGCCAAAAGGCCGCCCGCCAGCCCAGTGGGAAACACCCTTCTACGAGGAAGCCGGCTCCAAATGGAGCCGGCGGAGTGGAAGGTGTGCGATGGGTGCAGTAGCACCCGTCGCGAATTTCAGTGTCTGCTAAGCAGACACTGAAATTCAAAGTGGGGCCCTCTTACGGGGGCCCCTGCAGTGCCCATGCCATTGGCATGGGCACTGCTGGGGCCCCCAGGGGCCCCACGACATCCCTCACCGCCATCCTGTTCCTGGCGGTCGAAACCGCCAGGAACAGGATGGCGATGAGGGGGTCGGAATCCCCCATGGCGGCGCAGCAAGCTGCGCCGCCATGGAGGATTCCTCAGGGCAGCGGAAAACCGGCGGGACACCGCCGGTTTTCCGGTTCTGACCGCGGCTATACCGCCGCGGTCAGAATGCCCTCAGGAACCCCTGCCAGCCTATCGGCGGTGCTCCCACCGACCCCGGCCCCGGCGGTCAAGGCCCGCTGGGGTCTGAATGACCCCCAAAGTGTAAGAAAATGGAAACAACAAGCACCATTCCAACTGATTTGGTTGAGAGTAGTTTCTGAACGGTCCTATTTGGCAGGCGCAGCTCCTCCACTAGGGCAGAGGAGCTTTGCCCCTCCCACCAGCAGCAGCAGATGCCAAACTTCTACAATAAAACGATAATAAACCATGTTTATTATCGTTTTATTGTAGAAGGGGCGGGGCCACGGGCTGTGACAAGCACAGAAGGGGAGTGCTCAGTTGAGCATTCCCCCTCAGTGCGCATGTATGTTTGGCCAGCCATCTCAGGCCGGGCAAACATACATGTGCACTAAGCTCTGTCCAACCTGGCACTGTGTTGCCGGGTTGGAGAGAGCAGGCAGATGCTCCAAGTCTGCCTTGGAGCGTCCTGGCTGGGCGCTCCGACCAATCCGAACTCTCCTCTTATGCTGCCATTAGCATGACAGAAGCATTCAGATAGTCTGCAGGGCAGGCTGGTAGCTTTTGCATGCAGCCTGCGGTGAGGGATAGAGAAGCGGCATGGTGGTGGTGACTCAGGTAAGTTTGAATTTTTTTTTATTAATTTATCTTTCCTATAACCAATTGCCGCCCCGCCACCGCCATACGCCACGAGCCGCTCCTGCTATTTGGTGATATTTCCTTATGGTTTGCAGCACTGGAATGGGTGTTACCTTCAGCCTTTTGTGCCTCATTAGCCAACAACATATTGCATTCTGGGACTTGAAGTTTTATTTTTCCTCTTGTTAATATGGTCCTCCAAGTTTAGGCCAGCTACCTGCTGTCAATTAAAAACCCAACACTATTTATAAATGCAACAGCAAGGACAGGGTCACTTGGAAGTTCACTACTTTCAAAGGCATCGTACAGAACAACTGCAACTGTATCTGAGCTTCGTTGTGCATCTATTTCAGAACTATCTGTGCTTAATGGAAAGACTGGAAGTTGGCCTGCTAGTTTCCTTTTGGATTATTGAGATGTGGCCTCTCGGGATGAGACCTTAATGATTCAACACTAAGCACTGACGACATATCCAATACTTTAAATGGGAATATAGAAGTGCAACTGCTCACTCCATAGACTATCTCTTTGCACCTATGAAGTTCTGGTACTCTCCCTGGAAATGCATTGCAGCAGTGCTGAGAAATGCAGGTACTCTCCCTTTCAAATTAATGAAGTGCACGTACTCCATACTGGAAATCTCCTGCCCATTTAAAGCACTGTATATACTGCAGGCACACCTTCCTGCACATACACAATCATGCCCATCAACGCAGACACCCTTGCACTATGGTGGCGCTAGTAATGCACAACTAAGGGAGAATACTTTTATTCCTGTTCATTTTTTGCTGTTTCCAAAACTACCACCACCCCAGGGGAGATGTTAGCAATGCTCAATGAGAAGGAATACTTTTGTTCCTCTTTGTTGTTTGCTTTTTCCATGCAGCACACTTAGAAGAAGCGAAATGCCATTGATGAATGCAAAATGGGACAGCTTCCGCGCACATAAACAATCACACCCCTCAACGCAGACACCCTTGCACTATGGTGCAAGGATACCTGCATTGGTGCAGGCTGCTTAATTTAGCGCAATTTAGCGCTAGCACAGGGGGAAACGCAGGTGTGTGCCATATTCTTATAAATACGGCGCATCCCTGCTTTTCAAAGCTGGCACAGCATGGCGCTGCTTGTTTGGTGCAGCACTGCGCTGCACCAATTTCTTGTAAATCTGCTCCCATGTTTATCAAGAAAGGAAGGCAACATCATCTGAGGAACGATACAAGGCAAAGACGGCACTCCGTTGTGTCTTCTGAAATGCCATACTTTTTGCTCCCCGCCATTTGTAAGTCACTTTTATAAAACGTAAAATAAAACGGATAGTGATAATAGAACCAGTCGGAACACACTTTTAGACGCATTAAAACGAATATATATATATATATATTTTAAACAACAAGACTAACACCTGGGAGAGACTACATCTCTCCTGTCACCCTTACCCCTCATCCTTGACTCTGTGCGTTAGGGGCAGTTACTTAGCTGAAATTTTACAGGAAAGACAAGGTTTGTGCCTTAAAATAACCCCGCCCCCCCCCCCCCCCCCCCCCCCGTTAGCTTTCCCGAGGGAGTGGCTCATTAGAGGGTTTGAAAAACCCATCACTCGAAGTGGTGTAATCAAGCAAGTTTCCTACATTTTTAGTGCAATGGCTTCTTCAAGATCTATAAAGCGAGCACGCCTGCTCAAAGCCAGGTGGACGGGCAAGCCCTTGGAAGGGCACTACAAAGGTCATTGTCCGTTAAGACCCCGGAGTCAAACACTTGTGGCCAATGCATCGCAGGCCTGACGCGAGGGGCACGCGTCTATTATCTGCATTTGATTCTGCCACTGACTATAAAGCTCAAAGGGCTAATCCTCCATGTTTGTCTGTTTGTTTTTAGTAAAAAATGCAGCGCAAGAACAGCTCGGGCTTTGATGAGCAGTTTCTGATCGCTTTTGCCCTTTAGCAATGTGTACATGTTTGTAGTAAAAATATGTCAGATGGATGTTTAGCTTAGGTGTGTGGCAGTGGGGAGAAGCCCAAACGAAGGCAGGCGGGTGAGTCAGCTCAACATTGAGCAGCACAAGTTGCTTGCTAGAGGTTTCTCGTGGTGATGACCCGTTTTACTGGATGTTGAAGAGTGAAGAGCATTGGAACTGTCACCTGCTTCTTACATAAAATGATGTACATTGTTGTGAAATAGAGCGACGCCATCATTTAGGTTGCTTACGTGATAAAGAACTGTGTAAGTTGATCTAGCCACATGCTTACCTCCATCTTATTTTTTCCACAGTGGAGCAAAATGAGGGCCATATTTACAAGGCCCATTGTTCCCCTGGAATGTCACTTTTACGGACGGTCCAGCAGCGCACACTTCAGGGTCATAAATACATGGCCATGCAAGCAAGTTGCTGCGTTGCCTCTCCCTGTGACAGGGAGGAGTGCCATGGGTGTTACAGTAGGTGCTCCCATGCACTGGCATTTGACACATTCCCAGATTTACAAGGTTTTGGGAACCTGTGAATGCATCAAAAGCCTACGCTACTCCCGGGGTGGTGTAAGGGATACGCAACGAGGAGAAATAACATTATTTCTCCTTGTTTTTTCCTCTTTCTATTTGTGCAGCATTCTGCAGCACACATAAAAAGAGGAAAATGCCTCTCGTGATTATTTTTGTGCAGAAAGGTGTCCCTTCATGCACAAAAATAATCATCCTGGCAATGCAGACACCCTTGCACCACATTGGCACATGGCAGCCAATTATGCCGCAGCACAGGGGAAAAGGACATGAATGCACTCTATCTTGCCCTTTTGTTTTGACACAAGGTAGCACTGCAAGAAAGCGTGAAGTGCTGCCCTGTGTTTGTAAGTATGGCCCCAAGTTTGCACCATATCTTGCTTTACAAGAAAATAGTGCAAAATCATCATACTCCATTTATTTTCTGACAGGGGCAACATTTTGTGCGATATGACCCACATTAGAGGAAGACCTTTTTTGATCTAGTCTTCGTTATACATTGTGATAATCGGGTCTAAAGTGAACCAGCATTTTTTTTTTTTTTTTTTTGTACAAGTGCAATTTTTCTTTAAAAAAAAAAAGCAATAGATTCCTAAGGACCTAAACTGTCCTCACAGATTTACTCGTACATGAGAGTGTAGATTTATGAATTTGTGGAATTCACAAATATTTTCAGTAACACACATGTAAGGTTGTTCAAAGCACAGGTTTCCCATACATATTCCCAGAAAGGTAATGTGGCAATCCTAGAGGAATCTTATTCCCCAACAGTGGAGATTTCAATAGCGGAAAACTCAGCAAAGGGTAAAGCAGATGCACTGTGCATAAACACATTTTTTTTCCGGAGGAGAAACCACTTCCCCTGCACCAACAGCAAATATGGCAATCGTTACCCTTCCCACGCTGGAAGTGGAATTACACCATTCCTTGGCTGGAGTAAATCTTCCACCTTTTCCATGATGGAAAGAAACAAGAGATGAGTTTCTGAATGTCAACAAATGGCTACGCATATACTGCTCTCTTCTCAGTCGTGAGTAGGATGTACCGGAAAATCCAACTTTGCGCTTATGGCAGAGATCTCTGAACACTTGAATAGGCTGAGGCCTGTCAGGAATTCCTTTGTGAATTCTTGGCTGGCAAAAGTAAGTAAAATTCACTTGTGTTTATGACCAAATTTGCCTTTGTTCATCGGCTCCTGAGTCCTTAAGCTTTGGCACGATGTGCAAGTGGGTAACTCTGTTTTACATTTTCTGCCTTGTTTATTAGAATAGGTCAGACAGGTTTTACTTCAAACGTAGGCTAGATCATCTTACTTACAGTTTGTAGACAAGGTGGAACAATAAACCCAACTAGAATTGCTCCATCTTTGCTGTCTTTGCACTATTACCAATAGCAAATACGTTTCGGAAAATTTGAAATATGGACAATGAAAATAACGCTGAGACAAAACTATGCTTCTCCATTTCCTATTAGGTATGCAGCTAAAATTGCATGAAATTCCTTTGGTACATTCTCATTTGCATGGAGCAAGTACAATTCAAAATGCATTTGCCTCAATTTTGTGCAACTGCAAATTCACATAATACAACCTTGTGCTGTTTGAATCAGAAACATAAATCGAAAAATGAAGATTTGAGCTCTACAAGCAATCCAAACGTGTTATTTCTTCAGCCATAGCTAAACATCCCATAGGCCGAAGACTATGGAAGCTGTGCCCAGTCCCACCACACTGAAGTGGCCTAATGAACAAAGACCCTTTGCTGTGGCAAACTCTGTGATTAGCAACATCACAGGATTTGAGACTGCAAAATGGCTTTTTATGGCACTTTAAAGGCATTTTATTAGTCAGAAAAGGCTTACTGACAGAGTATTTGCCACCCTTTTTGGATTACAAATAGTATGCCTTTAAATTGTTAGCCCCTCTTATTTACGAAGGCTGTCTAAAATGTTTGTGACTGCAAATATGGTTGCAAATGAGACTGTACTACTGAATATTGACCCACAGAGTTTCATGGTACAAGAATATTGAGGACAGAATATTGAGGGACAAAATATGGAAAGATAAGTGTGTATAGGGAAGTATAGATTTACATTTCCTAACACCTATCTACGTACCTTGAAGATATATGTACCTATGTGGAGTTAGGTATAGAAAATCTAGAGTTACTTGCCTGTCACTATTCTTTTTCGATATTTTGTTCTCACTATTTTGTCCCGGCTATATTCTGTGGTAAATATTCAGGGTACATACCTAAAAACGATAACGTTGTTACCAAACCCCTCACTGGGGTAGTCCCTGTGGGACAGCTGCTCCTTTGGCAATCGAGTGAGGTGGACTAAGAAGGAGCTAGCAGTGGTCCAGAGTAACAGTGCCTGCCTACCTTTCATATCTTCCCTAATGGGAAACATTTAAAAACAAAACAGCACCTGTGACTTAAATGCACATCAGCTGTGTTAAATAAGTGTTTACTATTCGGGAAACCAAGTGCAGAGGTGGTGGCCTGCTTTCCCTTGTTGGCCTCCATCCTAGCATTCACAGTCAACCCAAGGGGGATCTCAAATTGCGATTAGCCTAATCAATGTTCACTGGGAAGGTTGCATTATGCCCTTCTTCAAATGGGCAATTTGTCATATGACCTAATATTACACAGTGGTAATTGCAAGTTGTATTCCCATTCACCAAACAGTTTGAGTGAAAATTGTGCATACCTGACTTGAAAATTGGTAGTGATCCAACATACTTACGGGTTCGTTCTGAGAGCGATATAAACCCTAATTCAGGGACAAACCTAGGGTTGTACCACAGCAGGAATTATGAGTTGTTTTACAAGTGCACACTAGGCGTTTTTCCACTCAAGAGTCTATGTTTTCCATCTAAGTATTTTGTAACTATCTATTAACACAGCATGAATAATTGTGAAACTCAGATAGGAGTGGTAATTTTAACGTAGGGAAAATAAAAGATCTAGGGCCAGATGTATCATCACGGACCTTTGCGAGTCGGAAATAGCAATTTTTAAGAAATCGCTATTTCCGACTCGCAAAGTGCCATGTATCACATTTGCGATTCGGTAATAGCGATTTCTTAAAAATCACAAATGCTATTACCGAATCGCAAATTGCGATACCGGCCCCATTCACACCTATAGGCCTGTTGGCCCATAGCTGCAAATTTTTTGCATTTCCAGAAATTGCAATTTTGGAAATGCAAAAGCCCAGGGTGCTGAGGGCTCAAGGCCCCCTCTGCTGCACCCAAAAAATGTCTTGGGGGACATTGAAGGTGCACACATGCCAAAAGGGCATGTGTGCTTTACATGTTCAATTTAAAAATGCATTTTAAATGCATTTTTAGATTTTGCACCAGGTTACCACCTGGTTTCTTTTCATGGTATTTTGCAGCATCTCCTTGTGATTTGGATTTTGCGAATCGCAAATTGCGACTCGCAAAACCAGGTTGCAACGCAAGAAATCGCAATTTTTGCGATTTCTTAATTGTGGTCTGCGAATGCCTTTCATGCATCGCAGACCACTTTTTTGCACTCTCAAACGGCCGAATTTTGCGATTCGCACCGTTTGCGAGTGCAAAAAAATTTCAAGCATCTGGCCCCTAGTAGAATAAGTACATTTCTGCAGCGAAATTAAAGACTTGGAAAGACTGCTTTTATTTTAAAGAGGTAATAGAATTCACAGAAAGGACAAAATAGAATTAGTAGTGTAATCACAAAGACCATGGCAATAGAAATTAATAAATAAGCTAACCAAAGGATTGAAAACATTATTCAACAAAAATTTACGCGAATAACCATTTTAAATATCTACGTAATGCATTGATTAAACGAATGCAAAAATGACTCATAGAACTACCTGGGCCTTCATCTTCAAACAGATTAAATCTTCCAGAAGATACCGCTATGTTTATGTTATTGCTCATGACCTGGTCGGAAAGGCATATGCCCTCTTGTAAAACATTTGCTCACAGTTCAGGATATGCTCCGAACACCTCTACTGCTCTGAACTGATATAGTCATTCCTACATTCCAGTTTCATCATGAAGGTGTGTTTTGTGGTATTTGAATACCATGCAGCAAGGGGAAAGGTAGTGGGATTCTGTACATGGTCAAAAATAAACATAAAGTCACTGAGTGAATAAAGGGGTATGTTCTCAGAGCAGGGTTCTAAGATCGGAAGTGGAATGTTCCTGCATTATCTATAGTTCTTTAAAGTGGTGGGCCTTCAGATCTTTCCTAAATTTTGAACTGGGGATGGCCTGTTCTGCTGGATACAGGGAAGTCTAGTATTGAACGTCGTGTCCCACATTCTTCTGGATATCATGCATACAAGTTACTGAGCCATCATTGGAATCAGTTTCACAAGCAAGGCGATCTCAGCTGCAGAATTTCTCATACTCTTATGCTGGTTACCCATTCCTCTCAAGGTAAAATATTAATTAATTCTGTGGCAATAAGGCCACCGTTAAGAATATGAAGGCCACTATGACACAACTGTCGAACACTAACACCTCAAAAGTTACCCTCTTTTTCACCACCGTCACACCTACCTAGGAAGCAACGTGTTTCACAAAAGGACAATCCTTGGGCACAAATGTCTGGGAGGTACCGAAGTAACTAAAGCAAGAAAACACCTCAAGGGAAAGGTACAAAAATAAAATTGTGTGTGAAGTGTCTCATCAGTTGAAGCCTAATAGCATATACAACAGGACATCCATTTACCTGTCTTCTGAAACTGGGCATCCACAGAACTGACACTTAGCTGGCATCTGCTGCTCTGCAAGAATAGAATAAAGGAAGAAGATGTGGTCAAATGAGTCCAAACCCAGAACTGCTGAATTGCTTCCATCATTCAATGTGTGCTAATATTTATGCATGCAGCAGCAGATACACTCATTTCTCTAAATGTTTTTGTACAAACAGAGATTTCGGCTTGGCTAGGGTTGAATTCTGCATGCCATGAACTTAAAAGATGGTTCAGCCTCATGTTGCACGTTTGGTTGTGGGCCCATAATTTGTTTCTCTTATTATCTGGTCATTGACTATAAACACAACATCACTTGTTCAGGAGATGAACTCTGCTAACTGTAGCAAGAATAGAATGGCCATGAAGAACGCATGCTATGACCTTTTTCACAGGATGCAAGAATTTCGTAAGAGCAAAACAACTCCTGTGATTTTAGCTAATTTTGACACACAGCACAATTTGAAAACTCGGTCATTTTGTAAATATGATGGGCTGCATATTAAAATATTTCAGCAGTGCAAGGCATTAGACTCTGTACTCTCATAGGCAGATAGCTATCAGAGGAGGTGCAGCTGAAGCCATTGGTCTGTGTGAATAAATTCAAATTTTGGGGCTGTTGAAGTACTTTCCTCTTTTTGCACATTCACCGGGCCAAGATTTCTACCTTTCGATATAGGCTACTTTTTGGAGCTCAAAATCTTCCAGCAGGGCAAACCTGGAAGCTGCATATATCCATTAGTTTCTCTTTGGCTCTTCTTAGGCTCCCAGTATCTCAGGAGCAGCACTTAGAGGCCAAGACTCACTCTAGCACAGACCAAAAGCAGAGTCCAGATCAGCTGCTACTGGTCGAGGGTGACACCAGGATAAAGGCCTCTTGCAGCTTGTGTCATTGTAGCCATGAAGGAGCTGAACCAACTGACCCATGGGTGTCCACTTCTCAGTCAATTGATACAAGTAGGAGCAGGCCCAGCCCCCAGTTCTTTATACAGGTCACAGACAGCAGTCCTCTTCTGTTCTTTTACAGGGCAAGAAGTGTTCTGATGACTGTGGTGGAGGTGCAGTATCTATAGGATTCACTAGTAAGTTGGTCAGTGGGTTGCCTGGACACTCCCTAAAAAATAAAAATAAATGTTACCAGGGGAAACCCTTCCCACCTTTACAGCACATTGTGTTTGTCTTACTGTGAACTATACCACTGTGCATTGTTCTGAGGCAAATTCAATATGGCAGCCCTTCAGCCCCTGCAGGGTTCCGGTGAGCTAGCCAGGGGTGTGCTTAGGAAAATGAGAAATTCCATCTTCTGCAAGTACATTGAATTGTTCCTCCCTCTGGGCTGGTGCCAAGCTGGCTACAGATGGCCCAGGGAACAAAACGTTTGCTTTCCCAGGTATACCTTTACACTTATCTATGAACAGGCATCCTTATTCCTTTCAAGTTAATGAAGCTGCCCTTCCTGAGTTGAGAGAAGTCACGTACCTTACACCCAGGTCTCCCTGCCAAAAGGCTTAAGCCATTCTTTCTGCTCTTGAGCATTTTCGCTCATTAAGTGGAACCTTTGACAGGGGCCAGCGGCTGGCAGGCTAATGCTAACTATCCTACTGGAAGTTCACTTTTTTTAAAGTTACTTTCCTTAAATATTTATGAAAATCTGACCAGCGGATTTGACTTTTAATAAACATTAGCACCATGGCTGAATTATTTTTGCTCCATATCTCAAACCAAAGACAGAAGGATTATTATTATGTTTAAACTTTAGTTTTTCTAACAGGAATGGCTACAGCCCTTTTCAGTGAAAACAGTGTTTGGTGGGCAATCACTGTAGGTACATATCAACACTAAGGGCCTGATTACGACCCTGGCGGTCTTCAGACTGTCTGGTCACGAGAAGCGGTATTCCACCTACTTTGGCGGAGGTCTGACTGCCACATTATGACTGTTGTGGTCATGCCTCGGTGGGACCCCCAGCAGCACCTGTTCTCTTCCATAGGAGGGACTGGCGGTCCTAATCTGGCAGCGCAACGCTGCAAGCAGGGCCACCTTTAGGGTTACGACCCCCCCTCTCTACCAGATATTTCATCGTGGTAGCACCGCTATGTAAAGGCTGGCGGAGACAGGATGCAGGAGCCCCCCTGGCCAGCCCCGTTGCGATGTTCACTGTCTGCTTTGCAGACAGTGAACATCAGAAGGGGTGCTTATAAACACAACACACTATAGCATGGCCCCCAGCTCTATCATGAGTTTGCACCAATTTTGTAGGCCTATTTCCGCCCGCTGACCCAGTGGGGAACTCTTGATGGGGCCCGTGGGAAGGCTGCCGCACTGGCGGCAACCTAACTGTCGGGACTTTGGTGGACGGTGTAAACCGTCCACCAAAGTCATAATGACCCCCTAAATTCTTAAAAGTACCACTTTCTTGTACTAGACACCCTGCCTTTGGGCTAAAAAGCCTACTTGGGTGATGTATTTGATATTTAAAAGTAGAGTTCTTTCCTTTCAAAAAGTGTTGTTTTGAACTTTAGCCTGCATTTTGAAGAGCTGAAGATAGCATTCAGACTACACAGGTGATTCTGAAGCCCTGTTTTCATTATCAGCCTAGTGAGTGCCACACCCTGGGCTGCTATCCAAAAGTGACGTTCAATTAGCCAGGCCATTGAGGTATTTTCTTCTACTATATGCTGTGGGGTACTAGAAGTTTAAGTATTCAAATTGGGGATTAGCCATGTGTTAAAGGTCACAACATAGTACTAGAGCTCTGGGGTCAGGAATGACTCTACCATGGCCCCTTTTCTTATTTGTTACTTTATGGGGGGAGTCAGCTGAAGCAAACTTGTTATTATTTGCAAAGTCATTGCAGTCACAGATTTATTAACTTTGATTTCCTTTAATTTCTCAACAACTACTGACCAGGTTTACACCAAATAACAAAAAGAACAATCTGCATACCAAAAGCTACCTTGCTGCCAAATATGGTGTAATGTAGTGGTTTGGGCTGTTGTTGTGTTCAAAACTCCTATGGGAATTAAAGTGAGAAATGCATGTTTTTGACCTCCCCTTTTTCTCACCCCTTCTTGACAGATCTCCCAGAAGCATCTCATGCCTAGCAAGAATCACAAGCACACTTAAAAAAAAGAAATTGTGAAGATTCATCAAACTGTGCCAAAGATATAGACAAGTGATTTTTAAACACACAAGGGACAACCCACAGGTACGAAGGGACCGGGGGGCAAGTATTTGATGAAGGACTATAGATTTAAATACCACATAGAATCACAATGAAGTCTACAGAATACATTGAACAAATCAGTATATTTATTCCAAATGAAAGTAAGAAAACAGTGTAGTGGGAAAACAAAAACATCTCGGAAGTAATAAGTGCTCAGGCATACCCCATATGTCAGAAAGCACAGTTAAAGTTGCAGTTTTAAAGTACTCTTGCTCATGCCAGCATGCAAGGCAAAGAATGCCTGGTGCCCAAAGCAGACATGCATAGCAAGCCCAGAGGTTATAAACCAGGATGTGCATTTAAGTTAGAGTGGCGGCCATTTTGAAGAAAATTGAATGCAAATTTGGAGAAAGCATGGCAGGCATCTTAGAATGGAGTGTTTCTTCATGTCAGGAAATAGCATACATATGAGTAAATAGTGAACTAACAATTTCTTAGAACCCCAGTAATAGAGTAGGACGACATAGTCCATGCAGGACATTTCAAAGCAAAAAATGCTAAAATTACAAAGGAATGGCGACTACATTGAATGGAAATAGCATAAGTGATTAGAAAGTAAAACAGTGAATAGCGTGTTTGATATCTTACAGATCTAATACCGTTACAGGCAGCTATAACCAAAAAGAAGTCCCAATAGTATATGCATAAAGAGATGCTTTGGGCACCAGTCATTCTTTTCCCTTGCATGCCAGCACATGGGTACACTTGTATATTTTTTTATGAGAAATACCGTTGTTATTATTTAGATATCTAACGCCGATTCCACTACAATTAGTAACTGGTTTCACCCGGTATAGAGGAAACTTCATTTCCAAGATGGACACCACATTTTCTTAACTTTTTAATCCCATTCTCCTCAATATGGCCACCTTTCTTCCTTAAAGGCATTCCCTGGCCTACAAACAATGGGAGTGTGACATGTGATTGCTTTTGGCTCCAGGCATTCTTTGCCAATAATTCGCTTGCATGCTGGCACATGTATACACCTTAAGCTGTTGATATAGCTAGTAACATGGGTTATAAAATGCCAATTCTATTGCATGTAATAATTGGTTTGCCCACTATTTCCTAGACCTTTAGACACTGTTGGTTCCGATGAGGACATCCAGTAACTTGTTTTGTCCTAAGGTCAGTTGGTAACTCACATGCTACATAATTGGTTTTATTACTGATAATTTGGTAGTAATATCATTTTTGGGGGTTCCAGTAATTACTGCTGATTTTCCATTGAGGACCTTGATTGAGGATCATAACTATGTTCAATTTATTGAGGACTTCTTAATTGACAGATGTCCCTACAAAGGTGTATTCTGGTAGGTTGTACTATTAGAACCCTTCTGATGCGCCACTCACTGAGTGATTAGTTTGCTTAAGCATGGAATGACTTCACAGCTTCATGGCACATTACCTTGAATTGGTGTACCCACAGAACAAAAAATGATTGGTTTGTGTAAACAGTGATTGGGCTCACTATTTTTGTGACACCGGAGACTATGTACATTGATCCTGATTCTAGGTTCTAGGACACCTTCAGTGGTTTACTAGGTTCAATTATCATCCTGATCCAAGGGTTGGTACAGCTTCAGACCCTGCATTACGAATCTCTCCTGCACATGATGCATGGTGTGGCAGCACATTTATATTATATTTTTGACATATAGCAATATCTAATCTATTCCTTTTTTCTTTCTCTTCACCTTTTTTCTTTTCTCCTTTCTTTCTATCTTGCTTTTAACAGGTCTTGGTTGTATAGTCATTGACTACTTATGTGCATCTCAGGCATAGTTTTCATGTCCTGATGATGATCCCAACAATCAAATAAGGGATTGGAATGTCGTTGACATTTAGTTCTTGCACTCTGTATAATAATGTAGGTTTTGACATGAGCAAGAATACTGTAAAATTATGACTTTGTGCTATCTGTCACATGGGGTATGCATGAGCAATTATGATATATGGTTTCCAAGACTATTTTGTTTTCCCACTACACTGTTTTCTTGCTTTTGTTTGGAATAAATACACTGATTTATTGCATGTTTCCCATAGACTTCATTGTGATTGTATGTGGTATTTAAATCTACAGTCCCCTTGTTTATTAAAAAAAAAAAAAAATGGTATAGGAAAGTCAAAAAAGCTTTTCTATAGAAACATGGTCCTAACTATATATATATATATATATATATATATATATATATATCCAACAGTACTCCATCCAGGGAGCACCAACCCTACAGGGTGGCCTCAGCTAAATGGGGTCGGAGATCCCTTTAAAACATGTAAAAATAAAAGAACGCCGAGGCCCGACTGCTGAGGCATCTCACGTTAATGTATTTTCAATGTCAATTAGCAGCATGCTAGGTCTCCTGATGCGTTTCGGCTTCCACAATATGCGTCAGGAGACCTAACATGCTGCTAATTGATATTGAAAATAAATTAACTTGAGATGGCGAAGGCGTGAGTTATAGTTACCCTAGGCCATGAGTTATAGTTACTAACTATAATGTCCATGTAACCTTTGTTTTTTTCAGTGAATTTCTAATTTGTTTAATGTAAAGCAATTTTGATTACAATACGTTATTCCAGCCCCCACCACGCACGCCTTTTGCCCATAGCCATGCCTCACAGAAAAGCCCTTATAACCACCCAACGCCATGCCACCACGTCCTTAGGTTAGGGGCAGAGCAGGGTGGCCACATGGCCTGTCTCTGTCAGTGGCTCTATTACACCCCTGGGGTCAGGGTACCTTCACCCTGACCCCTTATGCCACTTTAAATTTGACTTGTCACTTCCAGGGCCCTGTCCTGTGAAATAAAATGGTGGCTGCAACTTTCTATTCAGGTTGTGGTCAGCCAATTGTAATGCTTCTTTTTGCATGCGTATTCGTGGAAAATCCGTGAATTTTGTGAATTATCCACAAAATATTTGCAAAGTCATCATGGCCAGGGATATACAAATGTATTTTCCCTTTAATATTTCAAAAAGATTTACAACAAGTAAGCAAAAGTGTGATCTGTGTACTGAAAGCTAGCTCTCTGGCACATTTGGTGTAATTCTGTCCAGTGTTTGGAGTTGTAGACGTGTCTAAAGGTCGTATGGAAATTAACATGGGAAACACAACTTTTGCCACTCGCATTTTTCTCTGCTCCCGCTTGAGGGATCACCCCCAAACTTTCTGTGCATAACAAGAATCACTGTGACAATTTGTCTTTAGAAATGTTTGTGAAGATTTGTCCAGCGGTGGCAAAAATATAGGCAAGTCAAAGTAAAAAAATGCGTTTTCTATGGAAACATGGTCCTAACTATAACTACCTAGTGGTGACCGATATACAGTATATATACATATATTTATTACACAAACGCTTACACACAAAACCATAGAAATTAGGATATCTATCTATTTATCTATCTATCTATCTATCTATCTATCTATCTATCTATCTATCTATCTATCTATCTATCTACATCTTAAACGTGAGAGACAGAATCAGAAGTTGATGTTAGAGAGGTGAAATGTAAAATAGAGTGTGATCAATATTACATTAGCAGGTGGCCTTTGTAAGGTAAGGGCCTGGGCATTTGCCCACTTTGCCCATGCCTTAAAACGTCTATGATTTTGAAGCGCTGTTAGGTCCTCATTCAGATGGAAGGCAGAAACTCAACTAATTAGCCAAAGCTGTAGCCCTCACTCCCCTAATGGAGGACTCTCTTGTGCAATATCTAATCTTTTGTGGTAGTTGTTCAGCAGACTGAAGACTAAGCCAAGCAGGCACCTCGTTTGTTTCACTCGTCTGGCAAACTTTTTTTTTTCACGAATAAACTCACAAGTTGGTAATTTTTCTTCAAAGACAAAAAAATCTATGTCCCTGAATCACAGGGAGATTTTCCCTCGCATATATTCCTGCCTTAACCGTATGCAATGGAATGATTTTCAACCCACTCTTAATATCGAAGGGTCACTATGATCTTGTAGACCAGCGGTAGAGGGGCCATTAGGTCAAGCAAATCTGAATCTAGAGCCAACATTTGGTCCACTGCTGGAAACCATGTGATTCACCACCACTATATAGGGTGGTGATATACAGAGATTGGTGTGTGATTCATCACTGTATTTTTGGTGAATGCCATGAATCATCCAAAATCTAAATGATGCTCATAGTCTTCTTGGATAGAGTGGAAGAACATGGAAAGCATGAGAACAACGTTCTCACACACTTAGGAAAGTACTCATTGTGCACAACAGCTGAACACTGCATTTCTAAAACCTCTACAGTCACATTCCTGAGTTTTTGCATTTCTATTTAAGGCTAGCACTCCGAGTCCAAATAAGGTTATGGTAGTAAATGTAGTAAATGAATGGCATACCCAGCCAGCATCAAACACATCCAGCAATTCCTTATGTTTGCTAATTTATATAGGCATTTAGCCAAAGAAACAACTGATGTAGTAATGCCCATCACCAGATTGACCATTAGAGAGGTACTGTTTTATTGTGGCCTTGAATGGGAGTGTTTCTTTTTAACTTTGATAGATGCATATACTACATTAGTTATACTGAGGCATCCATACTGCAGGAGACAATTCATTGTGATGCCTCCTCCTTTGCAATAGGCACTACGGCCTTCATTATGACTTTGGCGGTCTTTTCAGCAGACCGTCAAAGCCACGGGCACCAGAAGACCACCAGTGCTGGCGGTCTTCCAACCACCATATCAAGAGTACTGAAGGATTTCTGCCACAATTTGTGTGGAAATCCTCCAGTAGCCATGCTGGTGGTCGGAGGCGCATGGGAGGTTCCACCACCAGCCCCACCCTGCCAAAAGGACTCCACCAGCCGTATTACAACCTGTAATGCAGCCTGGCAGTATCCTGATGGCGGGGTGCTGCCAGCAGTGGAAGCGCCTGATTCCCTTCCCTGCCGGACGACCTCCTCGCTGGACAAGGTAGTCGATCGTCTGACAGTTAAGGGGGGCGGTGTTGTGTGTGCTTGTGTGAGTGGGTGTTGTCTGCATGTGTGAATGTAAGTGTGTATGTTTGTGTGTAGGGAAGTTTGAATGTGTGTTCGAATGCATGTGCGAATGCGTGTGTGTATGCGTGTGTGTATGGGTGTTTGAATGCATGTATGATTGCTGAAGTGAGTGCATGTTGGTATGTGTGTGTGAATGCGTGTATGTCTGTGTGAATGTGTGTCTGGATGCGTGTGAGTGAATGCGTGTATGTCAGTCTTTTGAATGAGTGCATGTGGGATGTGGGGTGCGTGTGGGCGTGTGTGTGTATGTTTGTGTATGCGGGGAGGGGAGTCTGGTATGGAAGGGGGTGGGAGTTCTGGTATGGAAGGGGTGGTGGTGGGGGGTGGCAGGATTGCAGGGGTGTGGGGCAGTCGTCTACCGGTGACAGGAAATACATTTCCTGTCACTGGTAGCCTTACCGCCAGGGTTTTCGTGGCAGTGCTACTGCCACGGAATCCCTGGTGGAAAGGCAACTCTTGGTACCGCTGGCAGTCTTCATTTGACCGCCAGGTAAGAGATGCTAATCTCCGGCCTAGCTGCCCAATCGCCCTGGCGATACAGACGGGGTTGTGGCAGGTTAGCAGAGGCCAACCCGCCACACTCACAATGTGGCGGTCTTCACCGCCGGCCTGTTGGCAGTAAAACCGCCACCGTGGCCCTGGCTCATAATTAGGGCCTTGCTTTTCCTAGAGACATCTGGTCAATAATATCCAACAATCCAGTGGTTTATTTTTCTAACACATTATGTAAAACAGAAGGAAATTGTACCTTCTATGACAACTAATTGCTTGCTATCAAGGTGGTATATGACCACTGGATTTAAAACCTTGAAGGAGCGCATCAGCACACAATGTAAATGTGGGTTCTTAAAGTAGATGAAATGCCTCACTGCTTGGCATGCCCATTCAACACTTTTTCTCAAGATTCAAATATATAATTTCTTATCATTTTAGAAAACACCATGGGAAAATAAATGAGTTTTCATGTCAAACAGAATAACACTAAAGACCCTTACATAGTGGCTGTACAGTGAGTGCAGCAACAAGAGGCTGTGTCTTTTCTCACACAAATGATAGAACAAAATAGGATGAATATAAAGGAAATGTGTTTAGCCATCCCTAGAGTCTGATGTGATTGTGACTAGATGCTTCCCCATCAACATAGATTTGTGGTGCCAAATCAAAAATACAAAAAAAATGAATACAGTAATTTTGTGATGCTCCAACAACTGGTTAAACCCTGGAATAAGAAAGACATTTGAGCTGATATCTACACGTTTTTGGAATCGAAAGAGAAAAGATCATCCACAGAAATACATGAAGGACTGTGAAAACTGTGAACAGGCCCCAGTATAGCTTTTGAAAATAGCAGGTTTCTCACACACTCTAGTGATACCATGGGCTAATCTCTCTATGGCAGTGGTCTTCAAACTTTTTTATGCTGCGCCCCCCAGTTGAAAAATAAAAATCAATGGGCCCCCTTCAGAATTTTTCACAAATATTTTATAAAAATGGAAATGTTTAAATATGTGTAGATGCGTTTAAACATTGCAATTAAGTACTGCTGCCATTTTAAAATTGCAAAACAAAACACTGTTATCTGTGAAATGCTTCTTTTGGCCAGAGCCTGGCACTCCCCCTGGGATCACTTGAGGCCCCCCTGCGGGGCCCGCCCCCCAGTTTGAAGACCCCTGCTCTATGGACTTTATTATTGAATTACCCAGGTCTCAACAGTTGACAGTTTTTTTTGGTGATGGTTGACCATTTCATCCAGTTTTATAGATTGCTGTCTGCTCAAGACCTAGACATGATTTTCCTG
Source organism: Pleurodeles waltl (assembly GCF_031143425.1). Classification (NCBI taxonomy): domain Eukaryota; kingdom Metazoa; phylum Chordata; class Amphibia; order Caudata; family Salamandridae; genus Pleurodeles; species Pleurodeles waltl. The sequence continues at coordinate 802,926,768 of NC_090446.1, forward strand.
AAAGAAATTGTTAATTTGCTCAGCTTCCCTATTGTTTTAAACACAGACACAGTGATGCAATTTAGCACAATTTTTTTAAAGAACTCCACCATCTTGTTGCCTTCAACAGTGAGAGCCTGATTATGACCTTAGCAGATGTGATACTTCATCACAAATGTGACCAATATCCCATCTGCCATAGTACAAGTTTCATTATATCCTATGGAACTTGTAATAGGGCGGATGCGATATCTGTCACATGTGTGACCGAGTATCCGTCCAACAAGATCTTAATCAGGCCCTGAGTCTGTTGTGAATCAGCCTTCTACAGATAATCAAACTCAGAGATTAAGTATAGCCACAAACAATATCCCTAATGCCTTTTAATAGAACATCAGGAATATTTGGCTGACTGAATTTCTACAGTTAAATATGTGTTCAATACCATATTGAGCAGCTTTTTCAGTTGCTCACATTTTTCTTTTGATATGGGTTCCAACCACTATTTTGACCAGCAAGCCTAGTCTCCAACACAATTTTATCAGTGCACGTTCTGTTTTGTCACAATATACCCCAATGACCTGAAGCAAATTATACAAAAATCACAGATCCAGGCCCCCAGTTATAACATTTGAGATTTAGTTTGGATTTCTACTTATCTCCTGTTGACTCTGGGGTTACATTCTCTGTTATGAAGTCCCTAAGACAGTAGTTCTGTCTGTGTGGTACCGCAACTCAGGATATGAATCTGCATCCAATATTAAAAGATCCAGAAGCACTTCTCTATCTGCTATTAAGCAAAATTCACTGCATTGTGTGACGAAACCTTGGTATAAAGAATGTATCCTGTCAAGGAGTCATAGCTAGAGTGTGGAGTATAAGGAAGTACCCCATTAGGGTGATGTCGCGCCTTACTGTGAGTGGTAAAGCTGAAGGTTTCACCAACAGTGTATATAATGCCAACTACAGCCCACTAGGAAATATCAAAATTGTGTCTCCACACCCTGCGTCAAGTAGAAGAGGTTGGAAACTTGATATGATTCATAAAAGACCATATGTAAATGGAGTAATTGAAGTATCAGTCAATATTATGTCGGAGACCTTAGTAAGCTCCTCTCAAAGATGAGGCCTCAGTACGGCATGGCTGCACCTAGATCTACTGTCTTAGAGACTTCATATGTAACCGTTCTTGGACTAATATATCAGGATTGATATAGCATCCTGATACCATTTCCTATTGGGTTTATTCTTGATGTATTACCACACATGGGATCTGCTATCATGGGAGCCTTCACTTCAACTATTTATTCTACCTAGTATCTAGCCTTGAAAAAGTTACTTTGTGACAAAACACGTCAGCTGTTGTTCATTTGCCAATTATTATTCCAGAAGTCATCTATTCTCAATAAAAACTTTAACTGAAACATCCGTACTTTATGGACTCTTACATTTGTTTGGACTCCCTACTGAGTTCTGTGGTATCTTGTTGCTGTTCAACGCTAATCCTTTCTGAGCATGACTAGAAGAGCATTGAAGGATATGGCAGATAGAATAGTGCCAGTTGGAGAGAGCCTGACAGTGGACTTGGGTGTGTCCGATACATGTTGAAAACTGCACTTCTCAGTCACCTTCATCTGAGAAAATGAAATAATATTTGGATTCTATGACTCTGAGAACAATTTCAGTTGCTAAGACTATTCTGCGTCAACGGGATCAAATTGAGGTGCCACCCCTATACATTATTGATTTCCACTGCTAGTGCCTTACTAGGGATTTTAGATAGTTTTTAGCTTGACATTTGCACACAGCTTGTGTTTCTGTAACTATGTACCTTAACTTAATGTAGGTGCCTAGGGTGTTCACCAAGTCACCTCAAGGGAATATATCCAGGCCTTCGTAAGGGTAGTTGCAGAGCTATGAAAAGTCAACAAGCCATTTATTTGGAACTTAAAGTACAGTATTGCGGAACTGGCTTCTGTTCTTTAATGCCCTATTTTTATATATCATTCAGTGGCAGGAAAACCCAATATGCTTTTATGAGTTAACTCATGGCTTGCTACAAATGTCCAGAACAACTAAGGAAATCCAGAACTAAGAGAAAAGGTGGTGTGGAAGAGATAGAGGCACCCATGCCAGCAAACTGGTTGATGTAATATCTAGACTGGACTCTCAGATTAAAAGCAGCTTATTGTCAGACATTTGCAGCACTGTAATTGTAGGAAAACAAGGTAAGTATAGCACCAGATGTAAAATCAATGTACATTAACTCCAGGGAGACAGGACATAAATGCTTATATCATGAGGAAAGGAGTTTCTCTGTAACTTGAACTCAGCAAACCTAAAACCTCCAGTGAGAACACGTAATGATCAAACTCCACAACTTAGGAAAATGATGAGTGGTGCTCAAATGGCAAGCACCATTGCAGGAGATGATATCAGACAAGGCACAAATCAAAGCAGAACTGGAAGAAATTAACAGAGTCAATGGGGGAATTTAACAGGAAGAATTGAAAATATGAATGAACAAGATCATGTGCAAACAGATACGAAATCAAGAGCGAGTTGAAACAACTGCTGCTACCAGACAAATCCTCATTCAACCAATAAGTATTTATAGAGCACTACTTAGTTTGGCATAGAAGTGTCAGTATGGCCTACCGGCCGTTTGGTAATTGAGGCAGTTTGCAGTTCAAAAAACCCTAGAAGTATTTGTCCTGCATGAGGGTAGTTTTTCTCTGCGTCACCTTCTATCTTTTTCATGCGTGATGTTTGCTGGAGCTCTTCTGCTGATCTATTTTTTGAGATCTAACGAGAATGGCTGAAAAATCCCAAAACGTGCTGCCTCTCTGGGATTTAGATGTAGGGGAACCAAGACTGAGACGTTAGGCCCGGAATGATCCCCCTCTGCTATTTATAATCTGCCTCATACTTTTCAAGTACACAAGAGAGTTACCTCAAGTGGGTAAAAAGCAACCAGATTCAATTATATGTGAAAATCTGAAAATCAAGATATCGGACGACTTAGCAAACTAACGAAATGGCAAGTAAAAGGATTTTTTTAACCCATGTGTTGCCCTTCATAGGTGGAGTTTGAATTTCATCACACTGCTACCATCTCACCTGATCGTTACCAAGGAGAACGCCAAATTAGACTGTATCATACGTTTGCCAAATACTCGAGGTGGGGCATGGGAAATTTAATAGGTTACATGTTCACCATCCCAGCTTCCTGGATTGTTGTTCACTCGGGATGAACCTTGAGAATTTAAGGGGCAGATTTACAAGGCCCTAGCGCCTCTGGAGCATCACTTTATGTGAGGCTGTGCAGTGCGTCACATTTACAAGTCGGAGCTAAGCCACTTTTTGTGGCCAAACGTCACCTTGTAAATATAGGCCCCTCCAATGCGGTGTTCTGCATCAGAAGGGCATGCAATAGGTCTTGCTGTAGGCATTCCACCGCAACACCCATTGCTTTCGATGCTGCCCCAGATTTACAAGAAGGTGTAAATCTGTGGCAGCGCCAAAAACTAATGCCACCCCAGTCACGTTAGCATGGCGCAATGGGGGCACTCTGCAGCACACTTAGAAAGAGCAAAAGGCTCTGAATGATTGTTTATGTGCAGTAAGGTGTCCCTTCCTGCACATAATCATTCAAAATTGACGATCTGGTACATCTAGGAGTGCTGCATTATGCAGTACACATAGAAGTGCCAAATCGCCCTTGTAGATTGTTTGGCCCAGATTTAAGAGAACCTAACACATTCTTTTGCCACATGAGCATAATTTATTTGTGCGCTAATGTGGCCCAACAAGGCCAGAATCTCAGCACCAGATTTCCAAAGTGGATGCATACTGCAGACCTGGCGGTAAAGACCACCACACCACAAAATGGCACAAAGAAATCTAAGAGATTTTGTTGCGTTATTTTTTTGGCACTTTTAACAACACCTGACCACAACTGCCCGCATATATGTATATATATATATATATATATATTTATATATATATATATATATATATATATAAATCAAGATACTCTCTCTTCCAAACTATTGATCCACCCACCAACATACTGCTCCAAGAGTCGAGAATACAGACCAACAAATGTTAGCCACTGGACTGCCCACCAACACTCTTTAGAGTGGGCAATTAGATGCGTTTTTTTTTTTTGCTGTTCGTCACCGTCAGGTAAAACCTAGCAGTGAGAGACAGTAAAAAAAAATATATATAGTGAGCCCCATACCAGGGAAGAAAGCTTCCATGATGGGAAGCAATTTGTTTTACAAAATGAAAACCTTTGAAAAAGTGCTAATAGAGGGCTGCCATGTTTGACAGAGCCATCTGTTAAACTTTGGCATCTTTGACAGGAACCAAAATGACCGCATTTCCTATCTGTGGTAAGAATTTTCTGTGGAACTAATGGATAACTGTAGATTTATCAAGCGGGGTTCAGTAGCTTAGCAAATATGCCATAGGCCCAGGTGGAGGCAAAAGGAAATGTTCTCTTTGACTACTTTTAGAGTAGTGAAATACAGTAATTATCAGGGTTCAATGGGCTCTTAGGGCTCTGGGCCCGAGTGCCTATTCACGTGCTGCACCAGTATTAGATACTCTTCTAGTAGAGGTCCCTCAGGGTGACAGGGGAAACGGAGTGACTTCCGTGTGCCATACTTCAAATCAGCTCCTGTAGGGTGCTCACTTTACAAACTTTGGAGCATTTACAGCTGATTCAGTCTTGCCATGGGTTTTAAACTTGTGATCCACAGCAGGGTTTTTTCAAAGGACTGCTTTAGCATATCGATAATCATGACTGAAGTTTCATATCTTGAAACATTCCAAACATTTTAAAATGTAAACAATTAAAAGATACCATAAACCTCATTTTAAGACCGAGGCTGACATTTAACACTTCATCCCAAATGCGCAGATGTGTGTATGTAAGCAACCTTTCAAAAACGTGAAGGCATGCAATCGAAAAACATTGCAAAAACTCAAAAGTCATAACATTGGGCAATTAATATAGCTATGCTCATTTTACTCCCTCCAGTACACTTTTTATACTCTCCACCTCTTGACGGCATATACTACTTCACAAATTGTATCAGTGAATGAGTCCGTGGAGGCATCATTTTAACACCTTTAAGGCATCATTGATTAATCTGACTACAACACTTTTTAAAAAATGGTCCAAAGTGACTTCTGAAAGTACCTTTTGAGTTAGTGAGAGATGATATTTACATGGTATGCAAATGCCCATATCGCCCAATCTTGACGTTGCAGCATCTTTTGAACCTATGAAAGTGTTACACTGTCATGTGCTCACGGTATAAAGCAACTGTCTAAGTCACGTAAATGTAATTCCTTATTCAATGGCGACTTCTGTCTTTCGTACCACACAAAAAACAAAGCATTAAGCTTGGGACTGTATAAAACACTGTAAAAATTACACCTACTCACTAATTAAATATTTCAGCTATCAAACAGTCCACAGAAATGATAACGTGACTTCTACGTCTGTTTCTTTTCTCAGGGAGTCCTCTAGAGGAGACACTTAAGAGCCAGTGTTTCTGATAGTTTTATAATAAACTATAAGCGAACAGAATACATCTTGCATATCTGATCATTTTCGCGGACAAGTTCACTAGCTTGGGCAATTAAATTACCAATGCTTCTCATAGTATAAACAATAAAAATACTACTGGAATAAGTATTAAACAGATTTAGTGCCAGATTTACTAAAAAAGTGGGCAGTGCGGTGCTGTGGCAAAATTTGCAGTGCCATGCTGTGTCACTTCAGAAACACAGGGATCCGCCGTATTTACTGAAATATAGTTAACCCCTGTGTTTCCCCCCTGCGCCAGCACTAAATGTAGCTGCCAGTGCCAAGGTGGGTATCCTTGCACTGTAGTGCAAAGGTGTCTGCATTGGGGGAATTGATTGTTTGACGCATAATTAAGAAATGTGGTGCTGCACACAGTGCAGTGCCACTTTTCTTGTTCCCCTTAGTGCCCCCTATCACCACAGACATACAAATATTTATAGATGGATAGTGCCTTTTGCTAATGTTAGTTACAGTTAGGATCATGTTTCCAAAGGAAATGTATTTTCTGGTTTGCTTTTAACTTTGGCAACATTTGATGAATCTTGCAAAACATTTCAAAAAAGATCTCACCCACCTCATGTCTTTCCTGTAAAGTTTTGGGGTGATTCGTCATACGGGGTCTTAGAACAAGGGATAGTCCCAAAATGCACTTTCCCAAAGTATTTTTCAGTAAGAAAATCGAGCCTGCTCTATTGTTGCCTCCTGGTGAGCCCTACATCTCGGACACTGTTTCCTTGCCTGCATGGGCACCAAAAATAATGTTGACTCTCACTCGTAGGAGCTGAAAAAGTACTTATGCTGAATGGGAGCACATATGTTTTCCCTGCCAGTTGGGAGCAAACCTGGCTCCTGCTGCCCATATGATGGAAGCATGCAGGGGAGTGAGGAGGGCCACAAGGGCACTGGGGCTCCCCTCCACAGTGCCCAACATTTTTCATTGTGGGTGCTGTGGGTGAGCACCAAGGCACCCACCTTAGACCCTGGATGGTGGGGTCCCTGGGGCTTTTAAAGGCTTGGGGAAGGGGCCACACAACCCCCTTCCTTAAAAAAAGAATATGGCCCCAGGAGATGGGTTCCATGAGGATTGCAGAGGCTCATGGAGCAGGGCCATATGCCCCCTCTCCATTTAAGTTAATTTCATCCCTGAGGGATGGGGCCTCTTGGGCCAGTATTGGCTTGGGGATGGGCCACACACCCTCCTCCCCAATAATATTTGTTAAAGAAAGAAAATAATTGCCACCTTTGACCCCTCATGGGATGGGCGCTGACAGGGGAGCCGGCGGGGCCATTGGGACTTTAGAGCTTTCCTTGCAGCCCTCAACATAAAATAAAGGTATGCATGTCCTGAGTGGGCTTCAGGACAACCAAAATCTAAATTAAAAATTAGAATTAAAAATGAGCAACAGGAGCCCCTTATTAATGATTCACTGCTCTGTGCAATGAGCACTCCAAAATGCTTTGCAAGGTCTTTTTAAACATATTTTTCAGCCTGGCGGTGCAGGAGGGCTGCAAAGAGTGCAGTAGCTCCTTAGTAATATTTTAAAAGAAAGGCCCATATTTATACTTTTTTAGCACCGCATTTGCGTCATTTTTTTACGCTTAAGCGGCACAAACTTGCAAAATAGAATTGTATTTTGTAAGTTTGCACCACTTTTGCGTCAAAAACTGCACAAATGCAGCGCTAAAAACGTATAAATATGGGCCTAAGTCTCTTAGATAATTAAATCCATGATTCCAATAGAGTTTACCATACTTTTAAAGCACTTTTGTTTGGAGTTCTATGCTTTTCAGCTGCAGTGCAGAGCATCCTTGTGTTTGTTCCATTGCTGCTTTTTTGTAGTTGGAAAAATGTTTAAAAAAGACTCAAAGACGTGTAAAAAATTTCAAATAAAGTTTTATTACATTTTTATTGCCAATCACTTTTATTAAACAGTGAACTGTGTCAATTAATGAAATATACATTTCATAACGACAATCCATATGCTTTATGAACGTTGATATTCTGACCCCTTTATAAAGTTAATAGACCCACATTTTTATAATTTGATATTCTGAACCTTTGACTAATTCAATAGCTCTGAGTGACTTACAATTAATGCATGGAATTGAAGAATTTTGGGGACTCCCCATTAATCTTGTAACATGGAGTTCTTGCCAAAATCCACCAACACGATGACAACAGGAACAATGTGAGGCTTCAGAATAAGAGCTAGCGGACGTGTGGGATTTGGTGTGCCTAGTGTGATTTCCAGTTGTTAGGACAACTTTGTGAATGTGGGTAGTCAAAGAACTGCTTCCCAAGTAGATTTTCTACTCAAGCGGCAGCAAAATCAACTCAAATGTGCAGTCTGGATAAAATAAAATTGCTGTGCACTTGCACACCACTTTATGACATTCAGACTGATGTTTCAGAGCAGAGTGCGCTAACAGCACTAAAATTGGAGCGTGAACAGTGCAACATGCATTTTCCACATGTTGGCAGAGCACTGTAGATTCTGTGGAGTGAAATTCCACAAGTTCTGCCCTGGTTTACCCAAAATGCCACCCCTTATATTTAGCACACTGGAGTTTAAATTATATTCTGCATGTCGTTTCTATGGTATGCATCATAATATTTTTTAAGTATATTTGTTTTAAAAATGTTATTTAACCAAACCAGGATTAAAGGGATTAAATGTGCTTAGTAAGGTACAATCACAATCAAGAGGCCTCCTAACAGTTAGGACACATGTTTTCATGTGTACAGTAATAAGAACATGCAATCTAGGAGGCTGTAAAAAGAGAGTTTCATTTAAGAGATGTTGGCAGCACACTGTGTCACTGGAGCATCATTTTTTTAATCCTCTGGTGGAGCAGTGTGCCAACCCATATTTACAAGCCTTGCAAAGCCACCTTGCATGACTTTTCATGGCCTTGTAACTATGGAACTCTTTCACGCATCACACTGCATGAAAGGGGCATTTGCAACATCCATGGTACCCAAAGGAATCTGACATATTCCCAGATTTACAAGTCTGAGAATGCATCAGATTCATATGCTGCCTCGGGATGGTGTAAGAATGAAGCAACAGGGAGAAATATGTGAATTTCTTCCCTTTTGTCCACACACAGGAAGAAGAAAACACCTCTTTTGATTATTTTTGTGCAGGATGGTGTCCCTTTTAGCACAAAAACAACCATCCCCACAATGCAGGTATCCTTGCACCCTGGTGCAAGGATGCTTGCATTGGTTCTAGGCAGCAATTTGTGCACCAGTGATGGAGGAGAGGACAGAAATGTGCTGTATCTTGTAGAAACAGTGCATTTCTGCCTTGCACCACAGGCCTCGTAAAATAGGCCCAGAGTTTCTCTGATGGCAATTTTGCTGTAGTAGGGTAGTAAATACAAATCTGACATTTGCACTGTAGTAAGTAATGTGTGAGAATGAGGTTCTGGGGCATATATTTTTTAATAAGGGTTTAAGCATATTTCCAGCCCTTCAGCTCAAAAGAATACATGGTTTATCACTGTTATGTTCTAATGAATCCTGGTCTAAACCTGCATAGTGTCAATCATCTTGCTTCTTCATATAATGGATGAGCTGGATAAGAAGGCAACTCGAAGGTTTTTAAAAAGGATTTAGTCCATTCTTATTTTGATGATTTGCTCCATAGTCCTAGAATACCTTGCAGTTTACTCATATGATATTTCAGTAGTGCTCATTTCTGGGTCATCTGTTATCAAAATAAATTATGGAACCAAGTCAGGTTCTAGAATTTTTTGGGGGCCTCATCAGTGTAATTCATGTCTGAAACGTTCATCCTTTCCCATAATCAAGATCGTCTTATAGTTCTTGTAGCAGAGGTGTCCCCAGGATGCCACACATCGGTGGTGTCTCATCCAGAAAAAATAGCAGTTTGCCAATTATGATTCCTGGCACTGGACAGCATTAGAAGCCCGATGTTAGCCATATACTTTGTCCCTGCTTCCTGGACTCACTGAATTCTGAGAAGTAAATTGATATGCCTGGCACTTTGCTTCAACGTGACTGACCACTACACAAATATCAAAGGAGAGTACCAGGAATGTCCAGCACAGCCGTGGTCATAAATAATAAAACAAGCAGATCTTTATGGTCCTTTTAGAATAATTTTAAACAAAAGGTTTTCAGAAAAATACTATGCTGCAGAGCACGATCAATGGCTTTAAATGATCCATGAATTTTGCTCCAGTTCCGAGGGGCTAGCAGTTGTGGTGCATGAAATGAGTGAATCTAGCACATCATCTCAATTTGTGTGCGAAAGTTCATTTCCTATCACCGAAGGCCTCCTTCCTTTAAAAGTGAAAAAGGTATGGGCATACATTGTCAATTACTGTTACCCCTCTGTAGGGAATCTGATGGTTACGCATTTAGGGAGAGGCCCCTACCTACATGTAGTTAGTGATTGAGCTCGGTCAATGCCCAAATAATTTAATGATACCTAATTCTAAAAATTAAAATAGTTTCTGTGAGAAAAATCTGGCTCCCGTTTGTACCGTATCTCAACTAGCAATTCATCAGCATATGGTGTGAGTGTTGCAACACTAAAAATAACGAAACGATAATGCAGTTCATTCATAATGCATTCACATGAGTTATGTCTTTTCACCTATGTAGTTGTTAAAGTATAATACATGTATAATAAACGGACACTACATTTGCTCATGAACAGTTTGAATATAATTCTCTCTCTAGACCATTGAGTTCATCCCTTGTTAATCTCCTAAATTTACTAAAACCAGGCGGGAAGTCATAGCGTATTGATAAATGCTGCCTGACAATGGAATGCTCTTCCGGACGTCCTAGGATCCATTGTCTGTTTTAGTAAATTCAAACACAAACTACAGATTTAGCTTTTCAGCGCATGATATCAATTGGTTTGCTATTTTTATCACTGTAGGTTGTCCATTTCTTGCTTTCTTTTTATAGTTGCTCCCGCTCTTTTAGATTATGTCGAAGCAACCCTCAATGGATGAGTGTTCTATAAATAACTGCACCATTGCTCATTAATTATGCGTGTAAATTGAGATTTTTAACAGCACTCACTAATTCTCAGAACATACACATATTTGCTCAACAAAAACACCACATTTGCATACATTCCAATGAACCATTTTCATATGTAAGTGATAAAGTGATTATGCAAGTGACTCTCCCTTCCACCTATATTTCCCTAACGGTGACTATTTCAATCTGCTCCTTCCTACTTAAGACTGGAGCAGGACAAATGGTAGTCCCAAAGGTCATTATGGAACCTGTAATACGGCGGACAGGGTATTCTTCACGGTTATGATGGAGTAATCCCCGCCATAAAACTCGTAATGAGGCCCTAAATATTCTTTGGAATTTAGCAGAGAGGTTGCAGTATTGCACATCGTTGCTAGAGGTCCTTCTGAAGTAGAGGTGGGCGAGCTAACAGATTTACATGGAAAGCTGAGGCAGAGTCGAGCCGTCCAAGGGTCTGGCTCAGATCTTAGAGCCTGTGCACGAGCCGAGCCGTGAAAACGTTTGCTGTGTAAACCACAAAACAAACATCATGTAAAATGTGACAAAGCCTCTTCAAAATTCAAGAAGGAGTATTTCCCTTAACATGTGAACCTTTAACGTAAATAAATCGCATTGCAGCACTGCCCCGAGAAGTGATAGTTTTTCAACATGAACCACTGGTGTATTAAGATGCAAGGCAAATGTCATGGAAATACTGTACATGACCCAGATGACTATTGAGCAACATTACAATCTATGTACTCATCAAGCAACATAAGTTTTGCACAACTGGTACTCACATAGTTGTAAGGGCTTTCATACGTGTTAAGGAAATGAGCGAGTTTTGGTGAAATAACATTTTTGCCCATGATCACACCATTTAAGGAGGAAGTTGTGATTTATTCAGGTCGTCTGGTTTTGTACGGAGCAGCCAGGAAATGGGTATCTATTTGTCTTTCCTTATGTTAAGGCTTTATTTTCACCTCTGTGCATTTTCCTGCAGTTTTTATATAGAAAGAACTTGGCCAGAAGGTATTGGAGTGCTTCACGTGAGCTCATTAGTTACGTTCCACTTTCATATTCTTTGTTTGACACCAGCACTTGGTAGAGGGAGCCAGGCAGGCCGAAGTCACATGAAAACGTGGATCCTTATGGGCCTGAGGTTTCCACAGGTCCTCAAGCTGAGCCAGAGCCAAGCTTCAGCCTTGAGCCTGGCTCAAGGTTATAGTGGCTCGCTGACCTCTATTCTGAAGTCAGCAGAAGGGTGAAGTTAGGGGCCGCATGCACTTAGGTGCCTTCCTCATCCTACATCAGGAAGAATACTGTGATTTATTTTCCCATCATACTGTATAATGTTTACAGTGGCGCTGTGCCCAAAATCAAATAATGAACCAAAATAGCGCCATGCTGTTCCGTGTGTCAAAGCTTCCCGAAATCACGAGCAGCGGATCATTGTTTCATGCACTTTCTGGAAAGCAGGCATACCAGAGTTCATTGCCCATGATGCCCTGGGGTTAGATCATGCTATGTATTATTTTCTTCACGTCCACAGTCATTTATCCTCACAAATGAATTATTTCACATAAGAAAGTTTCCAGCACAAGGGTCGTGGTATATGGGACATCTGTTCTCAATGCTACCAATCTGGTAGTAGAGCTTTAAATACCAGAATTGTCAGTCTCTATCTAGATTTATTTTACATATTTCAGATGGAAGAGAGTGATTCTTTCTCTAATCCCCAATGTAAAATGTCCACTGTCTTCTGCCACCCAGAGATACAGCACAGGATGCAGAATCTGCTGCTTTTCCTGCCTGAGCCCAAGCTCTGGACTCCTGTTGTTTTTGTTCTCCCCGCGCAAAGACTTGTGGCAATCGTAAACCGCTTACTGCTTCCATCGTTGGTTTGCTTGTGCCCCCTGCGATTTAACCTTGTGTCTCGGAGTGTGTAGGAAGGTGACACCGGTATAGTGTACCCACAATGAGATTTGCACCCAATGTAAACTCTTCAACTCTGTCTCCCCACACTCCACCCTTGGCATAGTGGCAGAAAGCCGGTGAGGTTCCAAGGGCAAGCATGGCTGAGGAAGCTGAGGGAAACATTGTGCCTGGGGTCTAGGGTGGAAGGAAAAGAACAACAAGAAAGTGTGAGATGAGTAAACCAAATAAACTGGATTGAATAACAGGTTCAATAGCACATTCTGCAGCCTGAATTTGCTGAAAGGATACTGCTGCTCTACAGCATGAAGGGAAGACCTTCTTTTTGCCCTGGTCACCCCAAAACATTTTGGACAGTTACTGGTGGTTACTGACTCTTGGCTGTGCCCTGGGTACTACTACCCAGTCCCAGGGCCAGTGCTCTCTGTAAAGTGGAAATGCAAATTAAGTTAATTATAATTGGCAGCATCAACCTACCTATAAGTCCCTAGTCTAGAGTAGGGCATGTAGATTTAGGGACCCTCAGCATAAGCTAGTGCACTAAATGGGTGCACTGCTGAAGTGCCCAGTGTCATTTTCAAGGCAGGCCTGCCTTGCTGGCTGATTCTAAATTACATTTACCCTCAAATTCCACTTTGGAATTAAAAGTACTTTCAAAGTCTTAAACTAACTTTTTTTCACATATACGTCACCCCTAAGGTGCGACCTAGGTACCCCCAGTGTTGGGGACAGTGTAGCTATAATCAGGGACCTTATAAAAGATGTTTTATAAGCCCTTGTGAGGAAAAATAGCCACATTGGCTTTTCCTGCATTGTTATGAATGGTTCCATAGGGTAAAATGAGGAGACTTTAGCCCTCATTACAACCCTGGCGGTCGGGTTTAAAGCAGTGGTAATACCCCCAACAGGCCAGTGGAAAGAAAATGGAATCACGACCATGGCGGAAACCGCTAACATAGACAGCCATTTTAACACTCCGACTGCCACGGCGGTAGAAACAAACACCGCGGCGGTAACCTCCAACAGACAGGCGGAACACAAGGTTCCGCCCACTGTATTACAACACGCCTATCCGCCACCTTTTCTGGGGCGGTACCAATGCTATCAAAAGCATGGTGGAAACAGGACTTGGAACGGAAACCACTCACCTCTCGACACCGAACGAGGAACCAGTACGCCAAGGAGCCCAAACTACAGGTCCTGCCCATGCTGGTCTACTTCCTCTTGTATCAAGAGCAAGAAAGACGCCGGCGATGACCACGGTGAGTACTGCACCTAGCACACAGTGGGGGGGAGGGAAAAGAGAGTGACACACACACGCAACACCCCCACCCACAACACCATACACACAAATACATGCACCAACATTACATATACACCCGTCACCCCCTGGAAGAACGCAAGGACAAAAGAAAATGATTGTAACAAGTGTAATCTCTTAAATATCAGATAGGGCAAATTACAAAATTAGTATATACAAATATGTACACCAACTGCACAAGTCCAGATATAAATTAAATCATTGTCCATGGATCAGTGTCCCAAAATGCATGGGCGAAGCCCACACAAGATACCTGACTTGAAATGGAGATGAACACTGCAGATGCATCAGATGGAAAATATACAGGCACCTCAGGGGGAGGGGGGCACCTCAGCCAGATGAACGGATGACGGCACTGCTCCACGAGGGGGATCCATGCCTACTGCTGTATCCTGGGGAGTGCAAAGCCACAGTCTCTCAAGTATTTCCAGTGGGTGGTTTGCCCACTGCTTTTTCCTGGGCCTGGGGAGTGTAAAGCCACAGTCTCTCAAGTCTTTCCAGTGGGTGGTTTGCCCACTGCTTTATCCTGGGGAGTGCAAAGCCACAGTCTCTCAAGTGGATAATAGTCTCCACTGGTTCTGGAGTGGGCATTGTGCCCAGAGTGCTTCATCCTGCCATGGACTGAGGTAGTGGATGTGATTCTCCACTGGTTCGGGGGGGGCATTATGCCCAGAGTGCTTCACATGCAGTGTGGCAGGTCCCATTCCTTCGCCTGGGTGTGTGTGCCATGAGATTGCCTGGGAACCGGTAGCATGATACTCCATGGAGGGAGAGACACACTCCACCCTGCTGCGACTTCGTCTGCCACCTGCAGGTACAAACAGTGCTGGGAGTCATGCCTCATGTACGCTGTGCAGGGTCCAGGACTTTTCCTGCAGCCTCATACGGCTGCCCACTGGGGAAGATTGCCATGTCAGCTGCGGTGGCACTGTCTGTGCACGTCGCGGGGCTTGTGGGAGGCTTGCGGGGGTGTCTGTGGCGGAGGTGCTGGCGGTGGTGCATGTGTCTGCACCTGTTGAGGGACACAGCAGGACGTCTCCTGCAGCTTCGGACGGCTTCCCACTGGGGATGATGCTGGGGACTGTTGCTGAGGCAGCAGACGTGCAGGTGGCGGTGTTGGTGGCGGTGCAGGTGGTGGTGTCCACCGCCATACAGGTTGATGTTGTGGTTGACAGAAGGGGTGACTGGTCCCTCATCCAGAGCCACCATGCCCTGTCCTGACCTGCTCTTCGGCTTGTGTCACTTCCCCACCTTTGATGTCGCTGCTGGTGCCTTGCCAATGTCCCCTTTTGGCTTGGAGGAGCCCTTGCTTGCTGGTAGGTGCGGCTTCTCCCTCTGGCACGTAGGAACCTTCTTCACCTTGGCAGGTGGTGGAATGACCTGCTCCTTGGCCTCGCTAGGTGGCACACTGGCAGCCCTGATGGGTGGCGCCCGTGATGAGACCGGAGTTTCTGGGACCACTGTGCTTGAGGATTTGGTGGCTGAGGTGCTGGGCTGGGACCTAGACATCCTGGCCTTAGGGGAAGGATGGGGGAGGTGGAGGGAAGAGATCAAAGTTTGCGAGGAAGAGTTTCTTAGACACACTGCGACGGGAAGATGGAGGGGTTTGGGAGTGGAGGAAAAGGTAGTGGTTGTAGGAGGTGTACGTTTGCTGAATTTGGGTGAAGGTGCATGGGCCAGAGGCTGTTGTGAGGGGGATGGCTGTTGGGTGGGTGTGTGCCTGCATTTGTGTAGTTTGGGAGGAGGGCTCACAGACACACTGGGAGAGGACATAGGGGATGTGTGAATGGTAGTGGGGGTGGTGATTGCACGTGAGCGTTGTGGTGATGAGCGTGCTGGTGATGGAGGTAGTGGCTGAGGATGTAGTCCATGCAGGTGTGAGTGAAGACAAGACATGGAGGGAGGAGGAGGACGTGGAGGAGGGGGACACAGTGGAGGCAGTGGATGTTGGTGTGTCTGCATGGGGATGGTGCTTGTGTGAGTGCCGGTGGAAAGTGTGGTTCTTATGTTTGCCATGTCCATCTTGTGTGTTGATGAGTGTGCATGCTGGTCTGATGGTGTGCTTGGGATAGGCTGAGGTACAGGGGATTGGGTCTGGGTGGAGGAAGTTGGAGGGGGAGGTTGGACACAGTGACAATGGCTGCCATCAGTGCTGAGGCCAGAGCTTGAAATGCTCTCTGTTAGGGCCGCCTGCCCAGAATGAATGCCTTCCAGGTATGCATTTGTTTGCTGCAAATGCCTCTCAAAACCATGGGTGGCATTCAAAATGGTAGAATTCCCAACAGTGAGGGATCTCAAGAGGTCAATAGCCTCCTCACTGAGGGCAGCAGGGCTGACTGGGGTGAAGGAGATGCCCACCCTCCTGGGTGAGCGTGCACGGGAAACACGCTGAGGGGCCACTGGGAGGGCAGTACTGGTGGGGGGGTGGCGACTGTACCTGTTGATGCGGTGGGCACAAAGGTGCCCGCCACCGCAAGGGAGCTCCCATCAGAGGAGGTGTCGCTGTCGCTGGTGTATGCTCCTGTCCCCATTGTGGAGCTCCCCTCGCCCTCCGTCCAACTGGTGCCTTCAGATTCCATTACTTCACCCTCTAGGGCCATGTGGGATGCTGCTCCCTCCTGCTCCGGTGCCACTGCTCCTCCGCCAGATGATGCTAATGCACGCAAGAACAGGGTGACAAAACAAAAAGAGGGGGAAACACAGAAGAGACACATGGTCAATGCATGCAACACCACTACCGTTGGCAGACACAACACACAGGGAGCAGCCCTATGCACTAAGCCATGCACTAACAGTGCAGGGGAAAACCACATGCCCAAGGGGGACTCTGTCTAGACCCATCTCATGCACAGCTGGAACCCATGGGAGCCTGACTTGGTGTAGAGGGCAAATACCACCTTTGGGGTTGGAGTGGGAATGAGCCTGCAAATCAATGGCTCTACCTTTGCGCATCTGCCCTGGCCTAGAGGAACCCACAGCCCACTTCCCCCACCCAGACACCTCGTCAAGCGCGCAGAGTCAGCTGAATGAGAGTGTACTCACCCCCTTGTGGCTGCCGTGATGCCCTCAAGTGCCCATCCAACTCCGGATATGCCACCGCCAGGATCTGGTACATCAGGGGGGTCATGGTGCAACGGGCACCCCTTCCACATTGGGAGGCCATCCCCAGCTGGGCCTCGCCGTCTTCTTGCTCCAGCGACACAGGTCCTCCCATCTTTTCCGGCAGTGGGTGCTCCGTCTATGGTAGACCCCCAGGGTCCACACTCCCTTGGCGATGGCACGCCAAATACCCTTCTTCTGTTGGGCGCTGACCTAGAGGAAAAGTGAAGTTAGAATGGATGTTACTCTCCCGTACAGTCCTCCTCACACATTGCCCACAAACCTCCCGCCTTGGCCCAGACATTCATGCACACACCATCCTCACATGCTGGCCTGCCCCCCCCCCTTTCATCCACAACACTCCATACAATCATGTGCCATCCACCATGCTCACAGTGCACTCACCTGTTTGTCTGGAGGACCGTACAGTTGCTTGTACACGGGGAGGACCCCATCCACCAGTTTCTCCAACTCCTCCGAAGTGAAGGCAGGGGCCCTTTCCCCAGACACTGTAGCCATTGTCGCTACCAGACACAGGTCACAGCAGCACTTGCAGTGTAGGGCCTCTCCTGTTGAAGGTCAGGTATCAAGTGAGGGAACTGATAGAAAATGGCGGTCACGTCCACGGAGGTACGTGCCATCACCGCCGGCGTACATCGTCATTGGCTCCTGGAACCCATAGTGCCCAATGATAACCAATGCTGAATTGCGCAACGGCCTTCAACCGCCTACCGCGACGGTGTACAACGCCAGCGCAGTTACCTCATTTCCACTTGTCCCACCTTACAGGTCAGGCAGCCGCCATTTCAGGGGGCCACATGCCAGACCAAATAACTGTGTCACACCTATTTAGTCCAGGAATACAGACAGACAAAGGCACATAGAGAAAATGTAACGTTTTTGCTAAACAGCCTTGTGATACCTAAGTGTTGTATGACCTTCTGCTCACCGTTCTTCTCCATAGGGCATGTCTGCTGGGGCAGGTGATGAGATGGCGTCATCCTCCGGTGTACAGACGCCTGGTGGACCTGTTGACAATGGAAGACAGACACATAATTATCACTTACAGACTTGAGCGTGCAACAATCCAGGAACTGTGTGCCCAGTTGGAGCCAGACCTGATGTCAGCTATCCGCCATCCCACAGGAATACCCCCTCTAGTGCAGGTCCTGTCTGTACTCCATTTCCTGGCCAGTGGGTCTTTTCAAACAACAGTAGCCATGGCATCAGGGGTGTCCCAGCCAATGTTCACTAACGTGTTGTCCAGAGTGCTGCTCTTCCCAAAAACATGCGCAGCTACTTCATTTTCCCTCAAGTGGAGGATTTGCCCTCTGTGAAAGGTGTCTTCTATGCCCTGAGACATATCCCCAACGTCATTGGTGCCATTGATGGTACACATGTGGCATTTGTCACCCCCGCAGGAATGAACAGGTGTACAGAAACCAGAAAAGCTACCATTCTATGAATGTGCAGATGTTGTGTTTGGCAGACCAGTACATCTCCCATGTGAATGCCAAGTATCCTGGCTCAGTGCATGATGCTTACATTTTGAGGAATAGGAGCAGCCCTAATGTGATGGGGCAACTCCAGAGGCACCGTGTGTGGCTAATAGGTGAGCCTAAGGTCCCCACACAGTTTCATTTGCTGTCTGGGTATGGGAGATTCACTAATGTTTGGAGTATGTCTAACAGTTGTCCCTCGATATTTGCAGGTGACTCTGGTTACCCCAACCTGTCATGGCTACTGACCCCAGTGAGGAACCCCTGGACAAGGGTAGAGGAACGCTACAATGAGGCACATGGGTGAATTAGGAGGATAATAGAGTGCACCTTTGGCCTCCTGAAGGCCAGATTCCGTTGCCTCAATCTGACAGGTGGCTACTGAAGAAGGTGTACCAACAGACAGCACCTCACACGTTACCCACACCACTTAATGGCACCTCAAAGACACCCCAGGTTTTCAGAGGAGGAGCTCAGGGTCATGGTGGAGGAAGTCCTCTGGGTAGAGCCACAGCTTTTCGGATCACAGGTGCAGCACACCTCCATTGTGAGGAAGATGGAGCTATGGTGGAGAATCGTCGACAGGGTCAACGCAATGGGACAGCATCCAAGAACACAGGATGACCTCAGGAAGAGGTGGAATGACCTATGGGGGAAGGTGCGTTCCGTGGTTTCAAGACACCACATTGCTGTACAGAGGACTGGGGGTGGACATCCACCTCCTCCCCCACAACTAACAACATGGGAGGAGCAAGTCTTGGCAATACTGCATCCTGAGGGCCTCGCAGGAGTAGCAGGAGGACTGGACTCTGGTAAGTCAAATCTTTACTACCATATCTCCCACACCCCACCTGCATGCCATCACATATCCCCACCCTTACCCTCAATCCCATCACTCCATCATCTCACATATGTCCCACTATCACAACCCACACATCTCAATACCAAGGCCCTGCATGCAACACCTATGCATGGCCCACAGTCACCAAAGCATGTTAAGTATAGATATCCACACAGACCCCAAACCAACTATCACAAAAGGGCAAACACAATGATGCAAGCACAGGAGTAGAGGGTACCTCACCCAATGCACAAGATTGCACACACAGATACTAAAACTATGCAAAATTCTTCATCAAAGTCTCCTGCGACACGTAGCTGAAGAGAGTTCCAAGGAGGTTGGATCCAATCTGCGACTTTGTCCGGGTGAGAAAAATCTTCAAGAAAAAGACTAAGGGCCTGAATTAAGTGGCCAAAGAGCCACTTTAGCGCTGCCATAGTGGCTTTTTACACACGCCATATTTACAAGGTGGTGTAATGCATTCAAGGGGGGCATTCCCTGGTTAGGGGGGTCGAAAAAATGGGGCAGGGAAATCCAAGAGATTTCCTTGTGCCATTTTTTCAGGACTTTTTATACCTGCTCAAAGCAGGCGTTAAAATGGGGCACACCATTGTTTACAATGGGCCAGTATGTACTCTGCAGGAGTATTTTGGTGCTACTTCTGCAAAGTACGTCAATAGGGTCAGGAATTCTGACACTATTGCCCCTTACCCTGCACCATGGTGCACTGTACTTTAAATACGGTGCAGACATGGTGGCAGTAGAGGGGCGCTAAGGAGTGCAAGGAAAGTGGAGCTGAAGTCCGAAGGTAAAATTTTGCGCGAGGCCTGCTGCTTGCTGGAGCCGAGCAGGTCTCCATTGCGGTCAGCCTCAAACTTTGACTTTGCCCCGGTTGAGGTGCGACCAGATATCCCGAGTGGCACTTTTACTTTCTATACGCATTCATTTTTGAAAAATTCATATCTCCGGTTCCCCTTTTCTGACGTTATTTGTTTTGGTGTCAATTAAAAATAAAAATATTCCCTCCTATTTTTATGAATTGGTTTTGGATTTTTAAACTGTTTCCTGTGTTTTATTTTATTACTGTTTTGTGATATTTGAATGATTTTCACACGTAGGGGGTCTCTACGAGTTTGGCGGTCTCAGTACCGCCATGTTGGCTGTGGTGGTCATACCGCCAACAGGCTGCCGGAGAAGACCACCAAATAATGACCATGGCGGCATTCCGAACAGAATACAGCCAAACCACTGCCAGCCCTGCCAGTGAAGTCAGGCCGCCACGGTCGAAGGTAGCCACCTGCAAGCCAGTGGAAACCATGTTCCCATCAGACATATTACACGTCAGCACACTGCCAAGGTTTCCATTGTGGTCACACCACCACGGAAACTTTGGCAGAAACCAACAGTTTAAAAGGAGACACTCACCTTCAGGAAGCCAAATCCGTCCGGAGCCGCCATGGAACCAGAACTAAACTTCTTCCTGCTGCTTGTGCTCGCCCAACAACTTCGGAACCATCAATGCTGACAGCAACTGTGAGTACACACAGTCACCTGTCACTGTTGTAAAATGTCAAAGTAGCTATGCACACACAACATACCATCTGGAAGAGGTGGCGAGGGCGACACACACATGTCACCCCACACCAACATGCACATGCACACACAGCCACATACCCACACACACATACATAGTACTCACACTACAGCCAACACACACACACATGGCTGAAACACACAAACCTCCAGATACACAGCACTGGTACAGTCACACACAACACCACCAAAAGACACAACTACACCACAACTGCAACACCACCAAAGTATCATCAAGCACCCAAAATAGACGCCACCACTTGACAAATCATACATTCAACATACCAACACCAGAGAAAGAACGCACACAATCACATATCCAAACAACACATTGTATGTCATACCCCACAATACACATCACAATGGATCTGGCATACCAATCTCCACACACAGTAGAACCACACAAAGGCACACAACACTGCAAATAACACATGCCAACACAAAAACCATACAATACTAACACAACAACATGTCCCCAACATGCACATGCCCATCACACAATACACACCCACCACTGTGAGACAAATACTATGCACACAACCACACATGCTGCCCAGACACAACTGGTAACACAACCACCACTCATGCAAAACATACTCACACACACAGTAAAGCAGCTAAGACCAAAACTGCCCTAAGAAAATAAAAGCAGAACAAAGATGTAACCTTTGAACCAACAATAGGTTGGCCCTGATATATATTAAATGTAAAAATAAATATATAAATATACATGCAGAGATGAAGGCCATAGGCCAGTTCAAAATCGACAAGTGCAACATGAACATAGTGCCACTAACTTCCATGTAACCCCCAGAGGTAGGGGCATCAAGGGGACTGCAGGCACCTTAGGGATTGAGGGGCAGATGGGCATTTGGGTTTGGGAGGCGGATCTTTGGGTTTGGGACGGGGGTGCTTAGGTCGAGGCTTAGGGGAGGATTGGGAACACCTGGGAAGGGTAGACTTCTCGGCAGGGAAGGGGCAAGAGTACTTGCAGGGGGCAGGAGAGGTAGTGGACGTCGAAGGGTTGGACTTGGTGGAAGGACACAGAGTGTTTCAGGGTCTCACTGGGTGGGAGAGGGATAGGGAAAAAGTTTAACTCCAAGAGGTATGTGTGTGGGTGCTGAGTGTATGTTGGGTGGGTGAGTGTGGGCGTTATGTGTCTTTGGAGGAGGGGGTGTGGAGGTGCTGGGAGATGGCATGATGGATCAGTGACTGTCGGTTGGGATGGAGTGACCACAGGTATGGTGGATGTGCTGCATGTAGGCATGTCTGTGGTGCTCGTGCCTGCAGATGTGGTGACTGGGATGGATGTCTGAGGGTCTGCTATTGTGCTGATTGTGGGTAGGATAGGTGTTGTGGCTGGATCAGTGAATATTGGTGTGGTAACTGTGGGTGTGTCAGGTGTTGTGTGCATTATGCTGGTACGGTGGGGGTGTCAGGGCAGGTAGTGACTGTTGATGTGTCTGCAGGTGGATGTTGCTTGTATGTATGCCTGTTGTAGGTCCTGTGGTACTTGTGTTTGTCGGTGCTACCCTTGGATGTTGAGTTGGATGCATGCTTGTCTGTTTGTGTGCTGTGTCTGGGTCAGGCGAAGAGGGGTTTGGTACCAGGAAGAGGAAGGTGAAGGGGGACAGAAGACAAAGAGTGATTGTAGAGGCCAGAGCCAGGAACACATTACTCTGTTAGACCTGAGTTTCCAGTCCATAGATGGCATTCACAATGGTCGACTGACAGACAGAGATCAACCTGAGGAGATCAATATCCTCCTCACTAAGGGCAGCAGGGCTGACAGGGGCAGGGTCAGAGGTGCCTGTGGCAAAAGAGACTCCCGCCCTAATGGGTAAGCGGGCACAGCCAACTGGGTGGGGAGCTACAGGGAGGGGGATGGTAGAAAGGGGGTGGCAGACAAAGATGGGGCTGGGGTGGTCCTAGATGGGTCTGCCACCAGCAGGGAGTGTCCACTGGAGGAGGATTCTGAAGATGATGTGCTGGATCCAGTCTCCTCCGTGGCACTCCTTTCCCCGCGCACTGGGTCCCTCGCTGTCAGTGGTATTAGCACTCTGGATCCTGTGGCCAGCAACATCCCCATTGGCCTGTGCCCTGTCTCCTTCGCCTGCCAACTCTGATGCACACAAACAGAGAGAGAGGGAGGGAGAGATAGAGAGGGAGAAAGAGTGTCATCACATTCTTCACATGCACACATTACAACATGCACAACTGTAGGTATACATCTCCTGGCAAGGTAATCCTATATTGAAACTCACAGGTCCAACATCATGTCAAAACATGTTACTTCTACCTACCCCATTTGTCATCTCTCTCACCGATATCATAATCCATGTCAGGGAGCACAGCTGGAGCATCCCATCTAATGATCTGTAACTCAAAGTCAGCATGCTCATCATGAACCTGCCTAAAGCTGATATATCATCCTATTCCAGCTCATAACTTTCCATATTCTTATCACTTTAAGGAAATGCAGTTGACTGATAAAATCATATCATGCCTAGTCCGAATCTACACCTGCCCAGTCCATGAACATAAGTCATGTTTCATGCAAGTAAAGACAGCTCTCTTCCCAAATGGCACAGCACCTGCCATTCCAATCACATGCCTAGCTGATCCCCTTGCACATATATGACACAATGACAACAATCTCTGATGAAGACACAACATGTGGCAGTCCCATACAGTTGCCATCACATTTTTGCATTCCATGTCTGGAGAACAGCTATGTCAACATATCTACCAAATCTTAGAGGAATAGCACAGATATTCCATATTACACCATACATGCATGTACTGCTACTGTGGCCTACCTAGTACACATGAGGCATCCACTGACAATCACAGGGGGCATAGTTACAACTACTAAACAAAGGACACCCTACTAATTCCTAGGAGGGCACATTACATTCCACCTGGCATGCAGATTCAGAGCCACAACTTTATAACATGAGTACACCATCACTCACAGCATTCTTGACATGTGATTTCCACTAGCTAAGTCCAGACAACACAAATATCCCACTGAAAAGACATCTACATCTGATGTAGACATGGACCTACATGACTCCCATTGCACTGATAACATACCCCGCAACAACAACATCTGTATGAGAAATAGTAGTACAGCTAAACCATTACATCTTGAAATATGAGGTGAGCCAATACCAATTCCTATCCCACATAAGCTAGGTTAAGGGTAGCAATGACTGAACCACTCTACAATATCTGCTCTCAAGTAACTATTGAGACATGGTGAAGGCAGCTAATACCATAGGTTGCACTCTTATTGGTAAGGCATTGGCACATCTAGCACGGACATTGCACATTGTCAAAGTGTAGGACAGACTAGCTACGTACCTCCTGGCATTGGGATAAAAGTGATTTGTCCACATGTCAATGACATGGAAATGCATGGTAAGGACAAATAGAGAAAATCAGACACCCATAGTTGGATGTCCTTCCATTACAACCTTTACATACTCCATACTCTGAATATGAAGGGACAATGGGGACACCTCCACAAACCCATTTGAACAGTCCAATACTGGCCATACCTATTGACTGAATGAGATGCCAGCCACACATGGAGTCAATACCTGTACCAGGAGACAAGGAAACTAGGTCCTGTACCTAAGATGTCAGGCTCTTTGTAGTACATACAGCTGATCTTTACAAATGGGAGTGGTCTGACCCCTTAGAGCTACATTATTATATAATTTGATTAATGGATCTAGAAATACTAGATGGGTAAGATGATACAGCAGCTTATAGACATATATATGGCTGTGTGGAGTCACACATGTGGAACTGTCAAATGTGCATCTCCACATGCAGTCACAGATATTCCTTGACACAGGTGACCTAAACATCCACATGCACAACTCTAAGGCCAGATCTCCATCTTTGTTCAGGGAACTTGACTACTATGTATTCCCAGTAGTCAGCATACATATAGCATTTACTACAGTGTCACAGCTGCCAAAGTGTGACAGCAAGCACCAAATTACCAGAAGAAAGTACATGGAGTCAGTCTGTACTTGCCCCCTTGTGGCTTCTGTGCTGCCCTCAAATGCCCAGCCACCTCAGGGTAGGCCCCACCAAAATGCGGGCCAATAGTGTGGTCGGGGTCTGGTGGGCACCCCTCCTTCATTGGAAGGACATCTCCGCTGGGCCTCAGCGGTCTTCCGGGTCCAGCGTCTCAGGTCCTCCCACCTCGTTCTGCAATGGGTGCTCCACCGGCTGTGAATCCCCAGGGTCCGCACTTGCTTGGTGATGGCATGCCAAATCCTCTTCTTCTGATGGGTGTTGACCTGCATGGATGACACAGACAAAAAGGAGAAACTCATGTACACATCCGCCATACCAGTAGGATTGTTCAGTACACATCAGTCGCAGCCGGTAGGCACACATACCCATTGTCACTGCACACAAGCCTTCTCATTATGCCATCTGCATGCATCTACACCTTCACAAGTTCACATGCCTGGTGCAATGTCACACAGAACACCTACCACACCTAGGTAGGACATTGGACTCCCCGGCTCCACTGGTGCCCTATATAGCTGTCCATAGAGGGGTAGGACCTCCTCCACTAGCCTTTCAAGCTGTTCTGGCATGAAGGCAGGGGCCCTTTCACCTGCAAGACGTGGCAAGATGGCTCCCAGAGGCAGAACACAGCAGCTCACCTTGTGGAGGTCTTGTTGGCAACAGTGTCATGAGTCAAGTGAGCAACAGTGCAGCAGATGGCAATCACAGCCGCCACGTACATGACCATCACTGCCAGCGGACATCGCTATTGGCGCAAGTCCACCAAAGGCAGAAATCTTTTCAAATGGCAAGTTTCTTGGCAGTTGTGACTGCCTACCACCATCATGACTTCTGCCAGCAGACTTAGGTCACTTCCACCTGTCTAATACAGTAGGTCAGATGCCTGGTTTTACTAATCTGCGTCATTCACTTACTCCCCTAAAGTGCTGTAAAAACTATTTGTAGTGCCATCATGTTTGGGTCAGATATTGAGGCTATGTGAAGTAAAAGCTGTGTTGAGTGAGAAAATGTGGTGATAGCTATGTACAGCTACTCAATGGTTCTTAGTCCACGGAAAAAATATAGATTGATTCAAACAATATGTGTGAATAGTGCAGGACAGCTAAGTCTTACACAGATATACTCTAACAGTAATATCATATATACGATCCCACTGTCATAGTTGGCAATGTGTACCATAGAGGCTGTAATCAGATGCATATCTATGGGTTTTATTGTATATTTCAGATGTGCTAGGCGTCCTCTACAGATGAGCAAATAAACAAAATATACATGATGTGCGCATACTGCATAACGCATACTATTTTCACTGCTCCTCACATAGATATCCTGCCATGAGAAGAGTGAGACAACCACCAGTGTACCATCCACTAGTAGACCTGGACACCATGGAGGAAAGGCATGTCATCCAGTTATATTGTCTTAATTGTCATAACATCATGGATCTTTGTACTCAGTTGGAGCCAGATCTGATTCCTGCCAATCGCAATCCCTATGGCATCCCTCCCATCGTTCAAGTCTTGTCAGTGCTACACTTCCCGGCCACAGGCTCCTTTCAGAATACAGTGGCTTTAACAACAGGGATATCTCGGCCCATGTTCAGTCTGGTTTTGAAGGGTGTACTATGTGCATTGTTTAGATACATGGACAGCTGCATCAGGTTTCCCCACCGAGTGGATTTGGCCTATGGTAGGCAAACTTGTATGTGATGGGGCACATTCCTCACGTGGTAGGAGCCATTGATGGCACCAATGTAGCCTTGGTCCCTCCCAATGCCAACGAACAGGTGTTTAGGGACAAGAAAAACTACCACTCAATTAACATTCAGGTGGTGTGTGTCTTGCAGAGTAGTACATCTCACAAGTCAAAGTCAAGTATCCAGGTTCTGTGCATGATTCCTACATCATGTGGAACAGCAATGCCCCACAGCTAATGACACGACTCCACACAGAGATGGCCTGGCTGGTTGGTAAGTTTCCATTCTAGTGTGTGGTTATGATTTATGTCTTCTGTCATCACAATATAGCAAGTCCCACATGCATGTTTGTAGTGTTCAAGCCTTGTGTTCACAGATGACTCAGGCTATCCAAACCATCCTTAGCTGTTGACACCAGTGAGGTACCCAACCACGCCAGGGAACTCTGTTACAATGAGGCCCTCTTGAGGACAAGGCGTGGAATAAAGCAAACATTTGAGCTCCTGAAGGCAAGATTTAGGCGCCTGGACCTATCTGGAAGAGCCCACCTCTACTCCACAATCTAGCCCTGAGACGTCAAATACCATTGATAGCAGATGAGGAGGAGGCAGCTGCACCTGTGGCTGGAAATGCTGATATGGCAAGTGATGAAGAGCCAGAAGAAGGATCAGGTGCCTCTAGGGCAGATCTCATCAATCAGTACTTCCACTGACATACAGGTATGTGAAGTGGAGCTTTTGTTGTGATGAATGAGTACAACCAGAATTAGGTGGCTGCCATTACACCTCCTTTCATGCTTCATCTGTGAGGGTGTACTGAGCTGCAATGCCTATGTGTGAGTTCTGGATGCCGACTGATAGATTGTAATGTGTACAGGGCAGATTGTAATGCCTTTTTATCTATTGTTACAGCAGATGCTAACATACACTTCTGGTAAAGACTTCTCATGTGTAAGGTATGTTTCGTGCAATCTTGAATCCTCTTTTCTTTCCACCCACTGATTCAGCTAGATCCTGTTTGGCTCTGCAGCCTAGGCTTGAGGCATTCTGTGTCAGTTGCGAATGAGAATTGCTGACAGACACCTGGTAAAATGAGATTAGTTCAGTGGGGTGGTAGCTTGATAGTTTATCCTTCATAAAAGTGGGGTGGTAAATGCTTAGTCCTTTTCTTTTACCTGTGGAGTTGAGGAGGATGTAAAATGGTGTATACCATGTCAGTTGAGGTTTCTGACACATGTGTGAAGGTTGGATCATGGCCTCTCGCTTCACAGTGGGTGGAGTACTTAGTGATGGCCATGGACCTATCTGTTTTTGTGTTCTAACTTTGGAGTCCAAGGTGCATGTAACTGTATACTGACATTGGTGAGTAACAATCCTAGCAGTATAAGGCAATGTGATTACATGTTTTCAGTACTGGGTTCCTCTGATTTAGTAGCTATGGTATGGGTATGTGTAGAGCCTATACATGGGGATAGAGAGGACCAATCTGTGTGACCCAGCTTTGTGGATAGCCTACCATGTGCCTGACTTCTGTAAACTGTGTTTGTGCTTTTTGTTACACCATAGCTTACATCCAGATGGTACTCTCTGTCATGCTCTGTTTCCGGAATGCAATACTGACTATTCAATAACGTAAACATGGATTTCAACCTCTTACACATCTGTCCTCTGACATTTCTGTATTAATGTGTCTCCTGCTGAGGGAGCCTCCGTATGATGAGCATTACACTGGCTGTTCGATGCAGGGGGCATGACCAGACAACAGTTGGCAAGCATGGCTATTGTACATGGACTGTAAAGGACACATACACAGTTGCTGTGTTCAAGTGTGATAAATTAACATAAAAGTTATGGGTGAAGTCATGTGGTGGATTTCATCAGGGTAGCTGCTACACCAGTTAGTTACACAAGTCCAGGCTCCTTGTAACATTAAAAAATAGAGCTGAGTTTCAGAACAGTCAACAGAGTGTATCTGTGGCATACAAGGGTGACAAATCAGGAGAGGTTCACTTCCTGGCAGTGGATTTGGTCTTGGCATCTGCTCCTGCTGGATGTCTGGATGGACGTTTAAGTTTGCAAGGGGTTCTTCAACTACAGAGGGACAGGTGTCTGAGGCATGGCCTTCCCCTGGCAGGACCTCCAGCCCTCTAGCTGCTGCAGATGTAGAAGGGGCAGATGTAACTTTGCGAGTGGAAGGGGCCTGCTGTTGTGTGGAGAAGTTAAATAGGGTGGTTTTGAAGTTCCTCAGCGCCCCTGCAATGGTAACCATGTGTGCACTTTGTACCTGCCACTGCTGTGTGACTTACTGGTGGTGTTCCCCCAACAGGATGATTTGGCTCATCCTGTCTTGGGAATTTTGGTAAGGTCCCAAGACTTGGGAGATGGTTTCTTAGACAGTTGTATCCTTTTGACGCCCCAACCTCTGGCCCACAGCATCTCTCCCCGCACCCTAGCCCCATCTGCCTGTGCCCCTGGCACAGTGTGCCCACTTCCAGTGGTTGCAGTTCCTTCATTTTCAGGGGTGACAAGGTTAGAATCAGGTCCCTGTACTGTGGGGCACACACTAGATTGAAGAGTCCATGGAACACAGGTTTAGGGGCAAATGGTTGCCTGTGAAGTTGATGCAACAATGTCGAGAGGTGTTGATGTAGGCAGGTTGAGGCTGAGAGTCATTGACTGACCAAGTGTCCCAGATGGGCTAGGTTGTTCTTCAGTGTCCAGACATCCATGGGTGTTATCCGCACTGGGGCCTTCATCCTGAGGGGGACTGACGGTCTCAGGTATCCTCTCCATGGTGGCAATGGCAAGGGTCCCCGTGGCGGGAGTGAGACACTAAGTTCAGGTTAGTAGATATGTTTGATTGCTTTTGTGTGAGACACAGACACTGGCTTGACATGAATCCCTGCAATGACATTGACATCTGCTGCACAGCATACCTTAGTTGTACATACAGGTCTGTGACTTGTTTCCCTTACTCCATGTTGGGAGCAGTCATACTAATTGGGTACACATTTTAGTGCAGTTGCAATCTGATGATGTCTGATATGTGACATGACTGTTCAGCTATGTTACCTAGTTTAGAGGCAGGCTTGCTAGATGTCACCCATGAAAGCTGCAAAATGCACAATGTTTTCACAATGATGCATTCTAGGAGTCGTAGTGATATGATCAGCCTGTAGTTAATGTGCCATTTCCAAGGGCTGTGAAGGCAGGTGGGCTGAGTGGAGAGGTGGCATGCAAGAGAGGGGCATTAGGTGAGTAGGTGAGAGGTGTAGTGGCTAAATTAGTTAACTAGGGAGGATTGGGGTGGTGAGGAAGCATGCAGGACTAATCAATTCTGTACATGAATGTTGAGGGTACTTACCAGACTCCAGTCCCCGTGGTATTCCGGTCAGGCCCTCAGGATACAGTATGTCCAAGACCTTCTCCTCCAAAGATGTGAGCTGTGAGGGAGAAGGGGGGCCCACTGCCAGTCTTCTACCCGGCTGTCTGGTGCCTGGATGCCAGGGACACACCTTTCCTTGTAGGTTGTTCCACCGCTTCCTGATGTCCTCTCTTGTGCATGGATGACTGCCTACAGAACTGACCCTGTCAACTATCCTTTGCAAGAACTCCATTTTCCTGGCAATAGATGTTCATGGGATCTGTGCTATGAATAATTGTGTGGCTCTTCCCTGATGATTTCATCCACCATGACCCTCAACTCGTCATCAGTGAACTGTGGGTGTTTTTATGGGGAAATGGTAGTGGTACCAATAACTTTGCTTTTAACCCCTCGAAAGGACGCAGAAATAATCTGCAACTTAGAGTCACTCTGGAATAGTTACATCATTGCAACGTCTGGAGGCAGCCACATGCACCTTCTGCAGCACTCCTTGTTTTATTATCTAATATCTAACTTAAGACCTGCTAAGGGACCCTTGTCCCCATCCGAAAGAGTGGATAGTTCAATGTTTGGACCTCTAATTTAAATGACATCTTGTTTTCAACTAAAGGAGTTTTGATGGGTTAGCCCAGAACCTCATAACTCTGGCACCAATCTGATAGTTACTGGTAGCTAACAGCATTAGGGGGTGCCCCTCTGGCCCTCTTCTATAAAAACTGGTTTGGTGTCAAAGGAAAAGCAAAAGGGTCCAACACAGACCTCAGAAGGCTTTAGTAGACTTTGGAAGATTTTAGATGGATTTAGAGGGATTCGAAGGATACAACCAGTTCATCCTGAGAACGGGGTGCAAAAGGGAGCTGCATATATTGACAAGAAGGAAGAAAAGGCTTCAACCTCTACCAATAGCAAACAGTGTGAAGGCTAAACTATTAAGTGAAAATCAGGCATTAATCTCACAGGCAGTCTGCATGCATGAGAGACCATTACAAATTTCACTAACATTTTACTTTCTAAAAGACCCAGGTGGAGTAATTCTTTCAATGCCATTTGACTTTAACTCTCTCCCAGATCCTATTTTACCAACAAAAAACAGCAGCCTAGCGCAAACTCCCAAAATTAATTCAGAGACTCAGGAACGGCCACTGGTTGTTAAATCGAAGTGGGACCTTTGGGATAAAAAGGAGTCTGCATGGTGATTTGGAGCTTCTTTCGTTATTATCTCTGTCTCCACGATCTCCCTCTGAACAAAAGCTATCACACTCATCTCCTAGACCTCTATTAATGAGTGGAGTTCCACTCCTAATAGAAGTAATAGTGTTACCATTATCTCCCCCTGAACAAAAGCTACCACACGCGTCCTCTAGACCGCTATTAGTGAATGGAGAGCCACTCCCAATTGAAGTAATAGTGGGTGTTAACAAAGTAAAAAATACAATGGGTCCAAATTCAGTAGTCCACAATGGACACGGTCTAGTGGAACTCTATCAAGTGAACTGGGGACCCGAATAGGATTATTAGCCAATTTTCCAAAATAGTCAGAAAGAGCAGGGGGCTGCACCTTTAAAACATCCCAGCTGACTCTCAACACTTTAACATATCAGTCAAACAAAATGGATGTGCAAGTTGATCCATTGAATGTAATGGCCACCTTAAAAACAGAAATCGACCAGAAAATGGCTGAACTAAATAATCTGATTATCTGTGCATAAACATATGTGGCATCAACCACCATAGACTGTGCATGCAACGGGGGGTAAACAAACTTGTGATAATTCTGAGGTATTGTCCACACTGATAGAAAACCTAAAATGAAATTTAAAGCCACCCTGGTATATTAAAGACCCACAACTGGGTACACAGCAACCTCCTGCAACTGGTGGCTGTAGAACCCCTAATGAAATGACTGGATGTGTTGTACCAAAAAAGAAGGACGGGTTGCCAAGAGACAAACCGCCATCTCAAACTGCAGTCTCTATGGAAGCCAAAGCCTTTCCCGCTTCGGCCACAGCCATTCAATGCGAAGAGAATGTCAGTGATTCTCTAATTGTCCATCCATTACCTCCGGAGCCCATAATGATGAAAAAACAGAAGAAGAAATTATGCAAAGCAAGGAACAAAGAACAAGTATAGTAATGGCGCAGGAGTGACTACAAAGTAGAGGAACAATGAAACTATTATTACACATGAGGCAAAATCAACTGAGAATAACAACAACAGCCCGGCAGAAACCATTAGAATTTTCCCTCTTTTTAGTAATACAAAAGAAACCCTAACTGGGCTAATAACCAAAGTAGTAACAGCTAGCTCTGTTGTTGTTCTGGCCATATCTCCCCTACAGAAAGATGCATGCATTATAATTGAACAACCTAGGAAAGAAATGGAGCACAGGGAGATAGAGGAATGACGTCCCACTGACATGGGTACATAGGAGCTTGCAAGACTTAATAACAGTGATGCCCACTGTAGTCTTAACAATGGCCTAATAAATACAAACTCAGGAGAATTATGACATACAACAGACTGTTGTATTGGAGGGAGAATTAGAACCTTATTAGGTTCGAGAATGCGGGGCGCGAGGAAAAGAGAGTGACGGTTGTGTCAGGAGAGGAGGTTGGGATTTCTTACTGATGAAAACTTGAAACTGAAAAAAGAAGAATAAAGGGATTATTACTTTACATTATCGGTGTCCCATATATCTTTCACACTGGCGACGAAGGTGGTCAACTCTGCGTGTTGACATCCTAACTCCGAGGTTCAGCGGCGCTTCGGTTCGTCTGCTTGCTTCGAGAACCGTTCAAGACTGAAATCAAACCATACTATCGATCGGGAGGTGGAAACGACAAGAATACTTCTGGCTGTCATCGTCCAAGGAGGTCGGGAGTATAATTTCTTCGTGGATTATTGAAACGCATTTTATCAAGGACTGCGTGTGCTGTTTCCTAGCAACGCGTACACACCGTCAACCCGGCATTTTTTGTTTTTAAGGATCGCGTGTGCTGTCTCCTAGCAACGCGCACACACTGTCAACCCGGCGTGGTTCTAGTTATCCAGACGTCATTGTGCCGCTCGAAACGAGAAGAGTTCTCTCAGCTGTTTTCATCCAATTGACTTTTGTCCATCGACTTTGGTGTGTTTGTGAAGGCACATTTTGTGTTTTGCTTCTAATCTTTCAGACCGCACCGCTTTGTCTTCGCAGACCTTTGTTTTCTCTTAGCAACCAAAAGACGCTTTTCTGTGATTCATCTGCAACTAAAAACGCTTGTTCACATATTATTGGGAAACCATTTTAGACTTTTACATTTTAAACATTTTAAACCATTAAGAATTTGTTTCAGCTTTTATGT
This sequence comes from Pleurodeles waltl, assembly GCF_031143425.1. Lineage (NCBI taxonomy): Eukaryota > Metazoa > Chordata > Amphibia > Caudata > Salamandridae > Pleurodeles > Pleurodeles waltl. Next base: position 802,960,122 of record NC_090446.1, read on the forward strand.
TTTGTTTTACTAAGGTTAGCTTTTATATAAGTTTAAATATATCTATCTGTTATGGCATAGTTTAGATACATTATTAATTAATTTTATTTATTCTTTCTACAAATATGCAGAATGTTTCTTCTCCTCCGTTCTTTCTTTCCACTCCTGGTGAACCCCCAATTAAGTGGGCTAAATGGAAGAAAGTTTTTGAGAGGTACTCCAGGGTGTGTGGTACTTCGTTGAGTAATGAGAGGAGGACTGCTTTACTTCTTCATTGTTTAGGAACAGAGGGTCAGGAGATTTTTGATCATCTTCCTGATCTTCCTGACAGTGAAGCCATCAATTTGAGTGAGTATGAAATATGTATTAGAAAGCTAGATGTGCATTATCTTCCTAAGGTTAGCACAATTCTTGAGAGGTATTATTTTGGGAAACGATTTCAATTGGAGGGTGAATCTATGGAGAATTATATCACTGATTTGAGACGTTTAGCTTCATCATATAAATTTGGGTCCGCAATAGATGAGAGAATTCGTGACCAATTCATGTTGGGATGTAATGTTGAAAAAGTACGGAGTGAACTATGGCTTTTAGATGATCCTCAGATTGATCAAGTAATTTCTTTAGCTAAAAGAATTGAACATTCTCTTGAGTGTGTTGATGCTGTGAAACACTGTGATACCAAAGAGGTTCATGTAGTTGGTGATACTAAACCCAAAATAGTCAAACCTTTTGATAAAGAATTTTCCTCCAGTATTGCTAGCAAGAAATGTTTTAGGTGTGGAAGAGTGGGACATCTTGCTAATAGTAAGCTTTGTCCAGCTCTTAATAATTTTTGTTTGTTTTGCAAAAAGAAGGGTCATTTTTCGGTGGTGTGTAATCTGAAAAGAACAAAACAGCATGTGAGAGTGGTTGATAATGATTCTGATAAGGCTGAATCTGATCTTGCCTGTGGTCAAATTGTACTTCAAGTTGGGAACAAGTTGTCTGGCCCTCTTGATTATATTACTGTTGAGGGTAAAAGAACTAAAGTACTTTTTGACTCAGGGGCGAAAATTTCCATTGTGTCTAATAAGTTTTATCAAAATGAGTTGAAGGGTAAGGTTAATCTGTTGAAACCTGATATTAAACCTTGTGGTTATGGTGGTGAGCCCATTGATTTACATGGTTATTTTGTCGGGTTGATAGAGTATGATCAACGATTCACCTCTGGAAAAGTCTATGTTTCAAAAAAGGGGGATAGCATCATAAGTTGGTGGCATCAGAAAGATCTTGGAGTGATGCTTGATCCCAATAGTTCGCCTCCTATTATAGTGAAACAAGTAAGGGATATGGGTGATGCGGATGCAATTTCTACGACTGATCTCACTGAGAACTTGTGTAAGGAATTTCCGAATGTTTTCAGTGACAGAATAGGTTGCATGAAGGGATATTCTCATAGAATTAAGTTGCTTCCTGATGCTAAACCGTGTTGTAGTAAAGTGCGAAATGTTCCTTTTGCGGTTAGGGATGAGTTACAAACAGAGCTCAAAAAATTAGAAGATCAAGGGATAATTGAAGAGGTGGAGGGAACTAACTGGTTGTCCTCCATAGTGGTGGCTAAGAAATCTAATGGTAAAATTAGGCTTTGTGTGGATCTTCGCAAGCTTAATAGATGTATAATGGTGGACAGATATCCTCTTCCCAACATTTCTGTGTTATTAACTATGGTTTCTGGTGCTAAGGTTTTCTCTACAATTGATTTAACTTCAGCTTATCATCAAATCATCTTAGATGAATCTTCAAGAGATTTAACAGCTTTTGTCACACCTTTTGGTACGTTCAGATTTATTCGATTGCCTTTCGGTTTAATTTCGGCTGCGTCTGTTTTTCGAAGGGCAATGGAACGCATTTTAAAAGGAATTGATGGTGTGTGTGTATATCAGGATGACATTCTGATTTATGGGGGGAACATTTGTACCCATGATGAAATTCTCAGGAGGGTGTTAATGAAAATTTCTGAATATGGTTTAACCATTAAGGTGGAAAAATGTAAATTTGCAGTGGGGAACATTGACTACCTGGGACATACTATAACTGGTGATGGTCTATTTCCTAAAAAAGATCTTGTTGACACCATTAAGAATTTGGCTTCTCCTAACTCTAAGGAAGAATTGATGAGATTTTTGGGGATGGCTGAGTATTATAATAAGTTTATTCAAAATTTTGCAAGTTCATGCTTCAACATGAGACAGTTATTAAAGAAAGGTAAAGAATTTCTGTGGGATGAGGAGTGTGAGAAAGAATTCATTAAGTTAAAAAATTGTCTGTGTAATGCTCCCAAACTGAAGAATTTTAATCCTAAACTGCAATCCATAGTGACAACTGATGCCAGTGGTAAAGGGTTGGGTGCTGTTCTGCAACAAGTATGTCGCAGTGCAGAGAATACCATAGCATTCATCTCCAGGAGTCTGAAAGATACTGAGACAAACTACTCTGTTATTGAGAGAGAGGCTCTTGCGGTTTATTGGGCAGTAAAGAAATTAAAAAAGTTTTTGTGGGGAAGATCTTTTGTTGTAAAAACGGATCACAAACCATTGGTTGAAATTTTTAAGTCCAAAGGTGTTGATGCAATCTCAAGCAGAATTACCAAATGGATCATAGCTTTGCAAGAGTATGATTTTCAAGTTGAGTATGTTCCTGGGACTGATAATTACTCTGCGGATGTGTTATCAAGATTGGTATCTCCTAAAATGTCAGATTTTGAAGATGTAGAAGATGTTGAGCAATTTGATAGTGTTTGTGTGTTGGATTTAGAGGTGATTCCTGAAGATAAGTGGCGTGAAGATACTAAGTCTGACAAAGTTTTACAAGAAGTACTCAAGTTAATTTGTTCTGGTTGGGAGAGAAAAAATCAAGGCAGTGTAGAGTGCAGAGAGTTTTGGAATGTAAGAGATCAGTTAAGTGTTGATCGAGATTTATTACTTAGAGGGATGAGGTTGATTCCACCATCTAGTGTAAGAAGTTTACTGATTAGTCAAGCACATGACAGTCACATGGGAATATCTAAAACGAAGGAGAGGTTGAGATCATCCTATTGGTGGCCTGGGATGGATACTCATGTAGAGAGAGTTGTTTGTGACTATGCAGTGTGCTCTTAATGAGAAGACGATGAAGTTTAGGATTCAACCGATGATAGTTAGAGACAAATCGAAGGGACCTTGGGAGGATATTTCGCTAGACATTTTGGGTCCCATATATGGTGATGGTGCTGTTGATTATGTTATTGTGGTCATGGATATGTATTCTAGATGGCCTGAGTTATTTTTCACCAGAGGGATTGATACGTGGATAGTAATAGAGAATCTTAAAATTCTCTTTACTAGGGAAGGCATTCCTTCCACCTTACTTACTGATAATGGGGTACAATTGACTTCGAGAGAGATGGAAGAGTTTCTTAAGAAATGTGGAATAAAGCATAAGTTATGTGCATTATATCATCCTGAGTGCAATGGTTTGGTCGAGAGGTTCAACCGAGTGTTAAAAGAAACTATATCTTTGGCTAAAGATAATCATCTTAACTGGAAAAAAGAGATAATTAATAAAGTTGCGGTATATAGACATACTCCACATTCTACGACAGGACAGACTCCTTTTGCTTTGTTTCGAGGAAGACGAGGGAATACCATACTGGAGCCACATTGGGTCAATGAATTTTTGAGGGAGAAAGGAAGAAAGTGTGTTAATGAGGATTGGAAATTCAGGGAACAAGAGAAATCTTTTATGAGTAAAAGTTATTTTGATAAAAGGAATGCGGTGAAGAAGACTTTTGTAAGTGTTGGTGATTGGGTTATGGTCAAGAGTCCGGTGTTGAAGACTAGTAGTAAGAGACTTTGTTTTCCTTTAAAGGTTGTAAAAATTTTCACTAATGCTGTTAAACTGAGTGATGGCCGAATTTGGAACTTAAATAGAATAAGTAAATTTAATGCTGATGCTACGGGTTTGGATACATTAAGGTGTCAACAGGAGAAGAACACCTATCCGGCTGACGATATGGAAACAAGGAAGTCCGAAAGGAACATAAAGACTCCTTCACACCTAAAAGACTACATCTTGAATTGACGGAGAGACTATATTCATAATGCGGCGGATGAAAGGCCAAAAAGAAGTATCAGAACTCCTTACCATCTCAAGAATTTTGTGATGAATTAATGTATATCTTTGTAATATTTAATGTTTGTTTCTTATTTTAGTTTTGTTACATAGGAGGGAGGTGTGTTGTATTGGAGGGAGAATTAGAACCTTATTAGGTTCGAGAATGCGGGGCGCGAGGAAAAGAGAGTGACGGTTGTGTCAGGAGAGGAGGTTGGGATTTCTTACTGATGAAAACTTGAAACTGAAAAAAGAAGAATAAAGGGATTATTACTTTACATTATCGGTGTCCCATATATCTTTTACACAGACACTTCCAGTAGCTGGACCTCAAGATCCGGTGAAATGGGGGACATCAAAATAGCTTGGCTGCCATCCGAATACACTTTTCATTTTTCTAGTGCCTCCTGCAAAACAATATTTACTCAGATATATCAATTGAGAGGTAGGAATGACATCCTCAACCAAATAAATATCATAAAACTATTACTCGTGGTTTCATCGCCTGCGAAGATAACAAAGGAAAGTAAGGAATCAATCGAATTTCCAGGCTCAACAGACATCAAGGTTCAAGAATCCACTCTTGTGACCTGGACAGGAAACTCAGCCGCAAAGATGGTCCTCCAGCAAAAAGATTGTTTCCTGGTTTTGAGGCATGAAAATCACTATGTCCCCCCGTAGCTTGCTCAGTACTGTTTGTCTCACCAAAATCGGAACTAACTTCAAGAACCTAAGAAGATGTCAAACAAATATATTCAATTCCGAAATATCCACTTTGGAAAACACTCATAACACTATTTCCATCTCAAAGCACCATGGCCCTGTCTGACCAAAATGGGAGGGTGAAGTTAAATATAGGTCTGCTTACTGCAGCCCTGTAGGGCAATAAGTGCTCATGACACCATAAGGATTATGAAATAAAAAAAACCTCAAGCACCAAATCAAATGGAAAGTTTAAACATTCGTTCATGGAACTTTAACAATGCCCAAACCAAAACTCAGGAAAAAACCTCAGACCGTTTGAAAGGAAATAATATGCCTGTAAGAGACCTGGGCACTACATCCATTCTCAGTAAATGACTTTGCTGGTTTCTCCAACTATGTGGTTAAACAAAAAATTTTGGAGGCCCACAAGGAGGTTTTGCTTTTTTTCTAGTGGTAGCCCTGCAGTCTGAAATTGAACAGGTAGAGTCAGACTACAGAAACATCTTAATAATCAAACTCACAAAATGGCGTAAACAAAGTGAGAACCCACTCCTACTTATAAACCTCTATATACCCCCAAAATCAGTAATGAGGTCCTCAAGTATATCCAGTCAGTTTGCAAGAACAACTATCTCATGATATTTGTGTTACTGGGAACTTTAACATGAATCTTATGCTAGACAATCAAATAAGCTATGATGTCCCTGGTCAGTCCATGAGGGGCCCAAGTAGAAGACTATGAGATGCCAAGGTGATTACATTAATAAGATACCTAGAATCCCTAGGCCTAGGAGTACTGATTAGCAGATAACAGCAAGACACTTCACTGGAGTGGTCCTATTATTCCACCAACTCAACTCCATGTTAAATTACACTGCTGCTACTATCCCGCTACGCCACCTAGTTACATCTTTTCAAGATAGTGAGAGTAAAAAGCTAACAGTGATCATGGGCAACAAAAAATAGAAATTAATGCCCAAACTAGCTCCATCCTAAGTCATCCTTTTAACCAGGAGAACTTGGCACAGCTAAATATCAGAAGCTCCACTGGTCTGAAATCACAAGAGAATGTATTAAGGGTACAGCCTTAACCATAGCACATTATCTATTGAGTGCAATTCAGTCTTTTCACTGAAAAACGAATGGACAATCTGACTCTCTAGGTGCCCATTGCCAATGCAGAATAAAGAATATGTAGACGATCAAAGAAGAATCAAAGTATCTGATTACTGTTGTGCAGTCAAGAAGTAGCACAACCGAGCTCGGAGATTGGAAAAAAATATGCAGGGAACCCAGAAATACGCAGCTTGCTTAACAGTTTAAAAACAACTTACTGGAAAACAATATGAGATGAAAAAACAAGTGTAAACGAAAACCTTTGGTAAAGGTATTATATCTGTCTAAAAAGAAAAATTCATGGGATTTCTGGAAACTAGTCAATGGGCTGAACTGAGCACCTGTCCCAGTTAACAGCTTTAATTTAATGGAAGTCACTTGGGTCAAGTTCTTGATGGAGCATTTTTAATTCTTTCCTGCCATAATTACATCTCACCCTCTTACACAGGCTTATGTTACAAGATTGTTCCTACTCACCCAGTAAGTCACTCCGCATATTTTTTCGTATAAACAAACAATCAATGTTATCCAAAGGTGCAGGCAGGATGGGGCCCCTGGTCCAAATGGTCTTCCGCAAGCACTGTTTAAATCAAGCCCAGTGTTCTCGACTGCTACTTTAACAACCGTTTTTAACTGTGCATTGCAACAACAGATTATTCCAGATTCATGGAAGGGATCTTTAATTAACCTAATTTTCAAGAACAGCAATCGGCACCAACTCAGTCAGTCAGTCAGTCAAAGTACTTTATTTCGATAAATAAATATCATAAAAAGACATAAAAACAGTACAATCAAATATTACAGGCAATCAACAATTCATATTATCTACAATGTTTAAAAAGGGGGGTCAGTAAAATAAAACATCCTAAAAACATCATTTAATGTGAAACATTAATATTCTCCCAGATTCGCAAAAATTACCTTTCCTATAAAAAGTTAATTAATCACTCAATTCATTACAATAAAATAATCGAATTGATGGCGAACTTCTTTTTATTAACCCTAACAGCTCCCACTAAAAAACTAGCAACATGGAACATAATCCTAGGGGTCTGCAATAACTGTAAGAACAAGAGGGCAGGTTTGGCCTGTATAAACCCCTCCTCCTTTAAAATTGGGAACAAATATTTCTTTCTTAAGGCCGCGTAATGGTCACAAAATAACAAAAAATGCATTGTATTCAGGATCGAAAAATTATCACAATTACACAGCGTTCCTTTTTCCGGAGGAGACCAGGTTTGAAAGTGGCCAAGAGTTAGATGGATCAGGTTAAACCGAAAACGTGTAAGTAGAAACCGGTGGAAGGGTTGATTTACAATAGACAAATATAATTCAGGTCCCACATAAGTACTCAAAATGATACTGGCCCGCACCGATGGTTTCTCATATTCAGCTTGTTCTCTTTCTAAACATAACAGATCTTTCATCATGCTTTTAATCAGTCCAATATCTTTAACAGTTATTGATTCCGGGGAGTAAAAAAGATCCGATCTCCCTAATCTAACAAAACAATTTTTTATATAAACTAGCCACGCTATTTTATTTACTTTATCCAGCTGCAGGCAATCTTTTAAAATAGAGTGGTTGAGCGGAATTTCTTGATTCAGCCAGATCTTTAGCCAGGCTAGAACGGGGGCCAGTTTGATCAAGTCTGAAATGTAGCCCACAACCAATTCAGTATGGACAATGTGTGTGGAAGTAGACTGGGGAAGAGAGAGAACCGATCTTAAAAATTTATTTTCCGTGATCTGTATACTTTCCATAGAGCAATAGCCCCATATCGCACTTCCATGCGTTGCTATTGCAAGGCATTTTGCTTCATAAATTTTTAGCAAACTAACAATTGGCCTCGCCCCGAGTTTATTCATAAAACCCCGAAGAGCAGAAGACGACTTTACAAGGGCAACATTTCTATTTTTTATCTGGGGGCCCCAGGAACCTTTCTCATCGAAAGTGATCCCTAAGTATGGAAATATTGCTACTCTACACAGTTCTTGCCTCCCACAAGTAAGAGTTTATTTTTATTACCCTTACCCATGATCATAATCTGGGACTTTTTAACGTTGATCTTTAAATCCAGGGAAGTCATAAAAACCTCAAAGGCGTCCAATAATCGTTGAAGACCAACACCAGTACGAGAAAGCAGGACAGCATCGTCCGCGTATAGGAGAACCGGAATGCCGAGTTCTCCTATCCGTCGGGTGTCCTGGGTAGCATCTTTTAGTGTGGATTCCAAGGCATTGATATAAATAGTAAAAAGGAGGGGAGCCAAAATGCACCCCTGCCTGACTCCCCTTTCTGAGTTAAAGTGGCTAGTGCATCGCCCCGCAGTAGTAACTCTAACAGAAGCTGTTAGGTCAGTATGTAAATCTACTAAGAGGTTAACAAGAGCCTTGTCTAGTCCCATGTCAAGTAAGATTTTCCATAATTTAGATCGATTTACAAGATCAAAGGCTAACGAGAGGTCCATGAACCCCAGATACATGGAACCCTCCTTCGCCTTCGTGTATTTCTCTATTAATAAATACAAATTCAGGCCTTGATCTATAGTACTCCTTTTAGGTCTAAAACCATACTGCATATCTGCTAGGACCCCTTTCTCTGTTAACCAATCGTTCAGTTTATTTAGAATAACTCGACCTAAAATTTTCACTGAGGAATCAATCAGTGAAATCGGCATGTAACAAGATGGGTCTTGCCTATTACCCTTTTTAAACACTGGTATAATTATAGATTTCTTCCAGGAAGACGGGATTTTATCAAATGCAAGATTATTAAAAACCTTGCATAATACCTTAGACCAAAATTTCGGAAAACTTTTAAAAATGTCCCCAGGTACCCCATCTGGGCCCGGGGCTTTGTTTTTTGTGATTAGGTCTATAGCCCTTTCAACCTCTGCAACTGCAAAAATAACTGCATCCTTGTCAGGGGAGATTTCCCCAACTTCATCTGCTAAAATTCCACCAGGAGGACCAATATTAGAGTATATCTGACTAAAGTGTTTTATCCAGCCCTCATCTGGAATGTTTGCCTCTAAAGGAGTATTAGTTTCATCAGAAAAAAAGGGCTGATTTATTATTTTCCAGAATAAACCACTGTTTTTTAGGGTATCTGGATCCAAGAGTTGAGCCAAGGCGTTATCTTTCAGAGTCCTTTTCCTCTCTAGAATAGTTATTTTATACACTTTCCTAGCATTTACTATTTTTGATCGATCTTTAGGAATAGTTTTTAATGCCTTTAGTAGTACACCATGTGCTTTAGAGCATTCCTTATCAAACCATCTATTGCCCTCTAGCGCCTTCTGGCTAGATTTAGCCTGGAGACTACAATTAATTTCCAAGCAAATCTGATCAAATGCTACTATAACCTCCTTAGGATCTGGATTTTCCGCTAGACATATAGAGATTTCATCCTCCACTTTAGATAAAACCTCCTGAAAAAAGGTTTCAGGGACTATTTTTGTCCACTTCAACCTACGATTCTGGTCTTTGACTTTAAGGTTCAAGCCCCCACTCTCTGCGACTAATTTGAGAGAAATCAGTTCAGTGTTCTTAAAAACAAGTACAACAGGATTATGATCCCTAAAAACTGACACCTCAGTACAATAATTTACAACACTATTTAACAAAAAAGAAGACAAATAAATATAATCTATAATAGTACCATTTTCTTTGCCCTTAAACGTAGGGGACCTACTATTCCCGTCTCCACAGCCAGACTCATATAAATTCCATTTAGCGAGGAAAAACTCAAGATAATCCCCCTGCCTAGTATGTTCTGGATGAGCAGTTGAGGAAAAGGGAGGGCCTTCCTCATCCCTCCTAATACATGGTAGGGTACATGGATGTATGTTAAAGTCCCCTAGTAATATTAACTCAAAAGTATTAACATTTATACTATAGACTGACAAAAATGTATCCAAGTCATCCAGGTTTTGACTGGTACAATCATTAGCATGCGAATTATAAAAATTTATAAAAAGGATCTTACCCTTATCCTGGGTGGAAAGCTCAACAATTAGACAATTTACTGAACCCGAGGGGCATTGAGTTAAGGTGCCTTTCATATCCAGTTTAAAAAGGCTTAATAGTCCCCCCTTAGGTCTTCCTGCCACACTGTTTGTAGCTGGAATGCAAAAATGACAAAAGCCATCTAAAGAAAAGCTATTCGTTTGATCCCAGGTCTCTTGTAAAGCAATGACATCAAAAGATTTTAATATCCTTTCCCATTCGGCTATCCCAGACTTACTCTTTAAACCAGCTATGTTCCATGTAGCAATCTTGATGGACGATGCTGAAGACTGGGAAGAATTTCCAAGACATTTGGCAGTCAATCATTTTCCTCCATAGAAGATAAGGCAGCATACCGATTGTGAAGAGGTAAAGTGTTAACGGTCTGCCTGTAAGTCAGCTGATGACGACTTGACTCCCCCCTAATTTGAGACCGGGACATATTTACAAATACATTCGGGGTACAGGCATCCATACCTCTTCCGTTCTCATTTGAACATTGCCCTTGCACATACAACGAACGACATTGAGTATTGGCCCCATGATTATAAAAAAAGCCAAGAGGTCTAGCTAGAACCGCATTTTCTAGAGTTGGCAAAATTGCAGCTCTCAGAAGCACTGTTGCCACGTGTTGTGGGTGTTTAAAATTTATAATAATACAGTCTCCACCTCTATTGTTAGGGCCATTGCCAATCCAGCTAACTCTGCGGATAAATAAAATGTCATTTGCAAGGGCACAAGGAAATCCACAGTTCTTATTCAACCAAGCAAGCGTCTTGTTTTTAAGAGCAGGATACGTTTCTATCCCAGAACCATTCAAGCACAAGTCAACCTCTGGGACATTTGTTAGAACCACAGTATATGGTGCACAATCTGGCGGGAGATTAATAGAATTATGTCGCCTAGTTATACTTCTTCTATCAATGACTGTCCCTCCTATAGTGTCCTGAGTACTCCTTTGTATTGATCGTGGTCGACTAAAAGTATTTTGTGCACTAGCCGACCCTACTGGCGATGTAGACGAGGATGAGGCAGTCGGCACACTTACAGTCGGTGGGGCCTGAACAGTAGCCCCCAAGCCCTCCACCCTATTACTGACTATAGAGTGTGTAACTGAACCCACTGGGTGGTTATCCATAGAGCCTATTGAGTCTAAGTGAGTACTCAGTGGAACAGTGGACCGAGTCAGACAAGATTCTACAAGGCCTTCCAATCTAGTAACCCTAAGAAGCACTAATTCTACCTTGGCCACCAGGGGACTGATCAGTACTTCCAATTTAGATTCAAAAATTGTAACCAGAAGATCAATTTGACTTGAGTGCAGACTAGTCCCCTCAATAATATTGGTGGGCTCAGGGACATTTCCCCTATTGGTAGCTGTTGGGCCAGCTTTTTTTGGCTTCCGACACCCTGCTTTCTTGACAGGCCCCTTCCTACAGGCATGTACCGCTCTCCTAGTGGGAGATTGAGTAAGAGGAGACCTTAATGGTAATGTCCGATCCTGTACTTGAATAGGTTCGGAACAACAAACCTGCTCTACCACAGAAACATCAATATTTAAATCGTTCTCATTGTTGGAAATAGTCGAGACCCTCTGAGACATTGATGTAGGGGGTAAACACTGCCTTATGGGAGATGTTTCTGGACTAACCCTACTTAATGATGATCTCCTATCTTTGTTAATTTTACTAACTACTTTAAAAAGATAGTTATCCAAGGTCTTTGAGTCATTATTTGTAGCCATTTTAGAAGACCTCAGTTTGGACATGATGGGAGCAGCGAAGTCATCGATTATCTAGTGGAAATATTCCTCAATGAATTGACTGATTGCCTATTTATCAAAATGCCCCCACAACAATACACGTCAGCCGGTTATATCGTACATAAAAACCACATTAATGTTATTAGCTGCTTACGTTACTGTCAGCCCAAGGACCAGGGTACTCTATGTCAAAAGACCTCGACAATAGTCCATGGCCCTGCCCTGCCTCCTCCTGCCCCAGACGGCCCGCCCTTTGCCCGGGCTTCGCCCGGCGCGTCCCGCGAAGCGGGCCTCTGGGCGATTTGTAGGCGCCTCCTGGCGCTGGCGCCGCGTCAGAGCCGCGCGCCGCCGCTGAGGCTACCGGGAGTTGAAGTCCCGGGGCGGCGACGCGGGAGATGGTACTTGATGGCGCGGTAATGGCAGCCCTGGACTCTTGACGGTAGCGGTGGCAGTAATGACAGGGGTGGCGTGGTTCAGGTGAGTTCAAAGCAGCTTCCCCCCCGCTCCACCGGCCTCTGGCCGATTTGTAGGCACCTCCTGGCGCTGGCGCCGCGTCAGAGCCGCGCGCCGCCGCTGAGGCTACCGGGAGTTGAAGTCCCGGGGCGGCGACGCAGGAGATGGTACTTGCTGGCGCGGTAATGGCAGCCCTGGACTCTTGGCGGTAGCGGTGGCAGTGATGACAGGGGTGGCGTGGTTCAGGTGAGTTCAAAGCAGCTTCCCCCCCGCTCCGCCGGCCTCTGGGCGATTTGTAGGCGCCTCCTGGCGCTGGCGCCGCGTCAGAGCCGCGCGCCGCAGATGAGGCTACCGGGAGTTGAAGTCCCAGGGCGGCGACGCGGGAGATGGTACTTGCTGGCGCGGTAATGGCAGCCCTGGACTCTTGGCGGTAGCGGTGGCAGTGATGACAGGGGTGGCGTGGTTCAGGTGAGTTCAAAGCAGCTTCGGCACCAACTCAATAATTGCCATTCGAGTACCCACCAAGATATCGAGGCAAAACATTTTGCTAGTCTGTTACTTACAGCTCTGCTGAGGTGGACGGAAGACAATAAAAATGCATCCTCAAAGCAAACAGGATTCTCCCAAGGGGCCGATACAGCCACCAACATTTTGACATTATCATTAATAATGGACAAACTTAAGAGAAAAAGGCAACCACTCTACCTTTGTTACGTTGATTATAAGGCTGCATTTGATTGTGTGCAGCATAACCTTCCTTGCCAAAAGTTCTCACACTAAGGGTTTCCCGGCTCATCTTTAAAAGCCATACAGTTGCATTATATGGACACTTGAGTAAGGGTGCAATCGGAGATGGCTCCAATTTATCCAGGAAAATACACATCTTACCAGGCCTAAAGCAAGGTTATGTTTGGCGCCACATTTGTTTAATCTGTATTTAGCCAATCTATCACCCGAGCTGAATGCAGGAAACTTGCATACCCCTAAAATTAGTTTTATGTACATTTCAAATTTATTATTTGTGAATGATGTGATCTTGCTCAGCCAGACAAAAATGGGATGCAACGACTTATAGATAAAATGTTCTTATTCTCTCCAACTAATGGCATGATGGTGAATCTTAAGAAAACAAAGATTCTGGATGTTAGCTGCAGGATAAAGAAAAGTTACAAATGGTTCTTACTTGGTGAACAACTCGAGCTGAGAATAACCTATAGATGTTCAGTATTTTTTGATTATAGAGACTCCTTTACACAGCGCTGGAAAGATTTTATCAGGAGAGGTAGCGCTTTGATCCTGGCCTTTACCTTAATCCTGGTCTTCGGTGACTTAGAAAGAGCACTAGATGCACCAAGCGTTTTACCATTGCTGAAAGTAATAGTGGCAAAACTTATTCCTAGTGTCATATATGGAAGTGAAGCACTTCGGAGCAGAGATGCAGCACTCATAAACTCAATCTCATCTAAAGCATTCAGATTGCTGTTTCGCTTTCCTCCAAATGCTTTCCTAGCCCAGATAACCCTGGAGCGTGGTCTATTAAATCAAGTAATAGCAAAGAAAGGGGACTATGTAAACATCTAGGTCCTCCTCAGGAAGTCAATTGTGTCAAGTTCTTTGGCAGGAACTGCACATGAATGAATCTGCTCCTGCCCTCTGTTATCTTGACCTAGCCATTAAGATCTTGGGAATCTAACTATATGGGAAAAAACACCTTTAAAAAATTGATCAATGTTATTATGAAAGAAGCATCTGTGCTCAAAGACAAAGATATGTTATCACGTAGATGGCACACCTAGTCAGTTCCTAAAGAATATAAGATTCTCAAGTGCCAATCCTACTTAGAGGATAGGTTGTCAAGACATTTAAAGTTTGATTCCATGCATTATTGCTCTGGCCTTCATCTAGGATAAATTAATGGAAAATCATGAAAGAAGGTGATTGTAAAGGGGTGTTGCAGATTGTGTATATCTGGGGAAGAAAATATCATACACATTACTTGTTTGTGCCCAGCCTTATTACAAGAAAGAAGTCTAGTACTCAAAGCACCCTTTAATCAGCGGGATCGGACCTAAGGGCAGGCAGTAATTGCAAGTTTAAAATCCAGGGACTCCATGTTGAATTGTCGGTACACAAAATGTTTAAGAATAAATGGAAAAAAATAATTGCCATCAATGCTTTGCAGTCTTAAATTGAATCTGCTTCCCTGTCTAGTTTTAAGTAATAGTTATGAAATTCATATACTATTGGTATTATATGATCTTAAAGGGAAAGTTCTGCATTTGCCCTTTCATACAATATATTCTTCTGATGGATAATGTAAACAATATATATTATGCACATTTGTTAGATGTATCTTTCCTCAACTCATAGGGCTATATAAAGGGATGCAGCACTGGATAATGTAATGTGTCAGAAATAGGCTTGGACAAACACCTGCCTTTTATATTAATTTGTTTTGTTTATAATTTTTACAAATTGCTATTAACATTTTTATCTCTATTGAATGATTTTTAAAGGTATTTTTTTTAAAGTTTATTTTAATGAATTAATTGTGAAGATTGTAATTAACTGTGCAATAAATAATTTTATTTGATTTGAGGAGAAAATATATGTGCTGAAACTTTCTTTGTACATGAGACGTACCAAGCACCAGAAACATGAGTGATCATATTGACCTAATAACACTAAATCTCGGAAATGGGATCAGGATGAGGATCAGGGCAGAGGCTGGAGAACAGGAATATAAGTGGTGTATAATGAGAACAACTGAATGCAAGAATTCATCAAATGGAATCTAGAAAGAAAAGCATGAATTGCTGATAGTATGCATGGTCTTATTTTATATGAATGAGAGAAATGAAGAAGGTAGCATGCAGAATCTTGTAGTAAATATAGTTATTTTGTGTGAAGCAGTTACTTGTTCAACCGTCTCTTTCAAAATCATAGTACAGATGTATGAATTTCACCTGAGTTTCAGGGTCTCAACTTTTTGCCAATCAATTTAATTGCTCCTTATGAGGAAATAGGGGTGATGTTTGTTAAACAGGGACATGTAGGTGTCATCTAACTGCAAGGTTTGAACTATTGTAGCATAGGTAATGAGGAGAAAGTACAGATGAAAATAAGGGTTCTCAGTGATCTGTGTAACACCTTTCAGCCCTTTTTCTTTCTTTGTACCTCAGACCTCTGGTTAAGGGTTGCCTGGCATTTTCACATCTCATTAGTTTATTAACTTCAATCATCTTACCATTTGTTAGACTTGGCATCCTTGGCGTAGTCTCCCCTAACTTTTTGCCTCTATTTGCCAGGTTGTTGATGTGTGCTGGGCTCTGTTTTTCCTGTTTTTGTTACTCTGGGCACTTTACCACTGGTATCCAGTTCTAAAGTGCAAGTGCTCCTAAATAAAATGTGTGTGTAATTGGCTTTCCATGCTTGGCATTTTTGATTTACTGGTAAGTCCCTAGTACAGTGCTAGAGGTGCCCAGGGCCTGTAAATCAAATGCTACTAATGGGTCTGGAGCACTGGTTGTGCCACCCACATTAGTGGCCCTGTAAACGTGGCTCAGACCTGCCACTGTAGTGTCTGTGTGTATAGTTTTAACCTGCCAATTCGACTGTGCAAGTGTACCCACTTACCAGGCCTAAACCTTTCCTTTTCGTACATGTAAGGCACTCCTAAGGTAGGCCCTAGGTAGCCCCATGGACAGGGTGCAGTGTATGTTTAAGGTCGCACATATACTAATGTGTTTTGTATGTCCTGACAGTGAAATACTGCCAAATTCAGTTTTCACTGTGAAAGGCCTATCCCTCTATTACAGTGGTCTCCAAGCATTTTAATGTCGCGGCCCCCCAGTTGAAGAATAAAAGTCATATGCCCCCCCTCAGAATTGTTTCTCAAATATTTATTAAGATGGCAATGTTTAAATAAGTCTAGATGTATTTTAACATTACAGTTAAGTACTGTTACCTTTTTAATAAATGCAATAACATGTTTCTGCTTAAAACAAAACACTGTTGAAGAGCTGAGGAGAAGTGCTGCCCTGCCTGTGACTGTGCTTTGTGTCACTATCCTGCAGTTGATGCTTCTGCCTGTGAAAGGTGATAAAGACTGGACTTTGTTGTGCATTCCTGCTTGTGAAGAATCTCCAAGGGCCTGAACTGTGCTTGCCTCCTGTTGTTGAAGTCTCAGGGCCATCAAAGACTTCCCTTGCCAGCACCTGGACTCTCTGCTGAGATTCCTGCCCTGCCAAATGTGCCCTATCCAATTCCTGGGCCCTTGAAAGGTGAAGCAGGCATACAAAGACTGAACTTCCATGCACAGACCCAGGGCGGCAAAATTTTCAATGCACCTTCCTGAAAACGACGTGCCACCAGCTTTGCGGCTGAAATCAACGCTCCACCTGCATCGCGGCTGGAAGATCAAAGGAACGTGGCTGGAGAAATGATGCGCAACACCCGCTAACAGAGGCTGATCACAACGCAAACCACTCGCAGAACAGTTTTGTGATACCGTGCAGCTGAATTTTCAATGCAACATCGCTGGGCATGGAAAATTAACGGAAGGCCTTGTAGTGAATCCTAGTTTGTTTTAACGGGATAACAGGAGTTAGCTTAGCCGTAGGCTTGTAAACTTGTGCCCCCGTCACCCAGTGATTTTTAACCTACTTAGCTTGCTCTGTCTTAGTCCATTTAATTATTTATTTCCTTTAAAATGGCGGCCTTGTTTATAGTTAGGCCACTTGTTATGAGTTCTATTATCAGTGTCACTGCGCCAAGGCGTCAAGATCAAGCGCAAAAGACAAACATACAGTAGGCATTCACACTTAGGGATTTTTCCTCTCTATACTTTCGAGGGATTGTTGATATTAATTGCCGTCCCAAGCATGCCTGTTATCTATTGTTATGAATAACACTTATGTCAGGGGACCTTGTAAATCTGTATAAATACAACACACTTTTAGACAGATAATCAGAGGGATTCCGACCAGAGGGCATCGCCACCATCGCTGATACTGATGTTGCAGTCATCTTGACGCTGACCCAGTCTTCGTGTCCCTGCGGCGTCTGAGATAGAGACCTCATTCCAAGGTAACGAGGGTTGGGGGCTCCTCTCATGGACACGGCTTTGGCAGATTAGGTTTAACAAACCCAGCTCTCCTTTTTTAGGTAGGAGGTTAGACTTACTGTCCTTAGGGTATTAGGGCTTATTCCATTATATTCATATACATATATTTCTTTTTATATATTGCATAATGGTGGGGGTCTTTATAACAATGACTCTCCTCTTCACAATATTGTTGCTTGGTATATTCATTATCCTAATCATTGCAGTTTATGCAACTTATCACAAATTGCAGTTATGTTGAATAAAAACTATTATAACTTCAGTGCATCTGTGTAATTGCCTTTGTTTGTATGAGACATAATAAATCTGTGAAAAAAGGGTAATTTCCGTTTAACCACAACAACCCGGAGAAATCTTACTTTGAGTCCATGCGTAAGCGACTGCTACAAATCACCTTTTACTATTATGTTTCAGGTGAGGTACTGCTAGTAAGACGGTAAGGTTTGGACAACAGTTACAACTAGTTGTAGGAAGGAACTTAGTCACCTACAAACAAAAGTACTGTCATCCTGAGAATAGCAGTCTTGCTCAGAGCAAGAGTCCAAACTATGACATGGCACCAACAACAATGGTGTTTAGGCACTAATTTACGGATTCCCTGACTATCACTGTCTCACAGACAACAGGTACCCTCAGTACCATTATACCGAGACGTCCGTGGTCTTTGGGAGAATCCTCCTCAGTCGAACAGGTAACTCCTAATTAGGCTGTAGGTTGTTCGAGCTCGAACTCACAAAAGGAAAAACTTCCCTTATTTTTTGGTGTTCCGTTTCTCTAAACAACTATGGCTAATACCATAGACATTCCTGCAAATGCTAGACATGCACTTACACAACATTTATTAGCGCATGGCCTTACGGAAGAGGGCGGGGAGGTTACTTTGATTATAGAAGCGACTGAAGCATACCAAACTGAGACATTTTACTGTTGGGTTGCCTTTCCTGAGGCTGACCAACGGACGCACACATTTCACACATATGACATTGCGGACATACCAGTACGATACGAAGCATACCAGTATCATGAAATATCGCTCACATATCAAGAGCATCAGAACTGGTTTGAAGGCGCCCTACCACATGTACTACGACGGGTGAGGCTAGGGCCCTTAAGTAATGAAGGGCCTACTTGGCCTATGTTTGCCACATATACACCTCATCCAGGCATACAGACTATGCCGGTTGTAGATTTAAGGATATTATATAATGAATTAGTGGCATTATATAGACGATTGGTTCAGTTCGTAATGCGGACATTGAACACTACACCAACGCGTCCAGCACCACCAGTTGCTGGTGGATATCAATTGGCTACTGGGATTAATCCACAAACGGTGCATACCATTATGGGTAAAGTGCCCTCGGATCGAGAAAAAATACCGTTCTGGATTGCTCAGAAAACAAATCAGCTGGAAGCTGTGTTCCCCCATACGGGACCACAGGAGAAACATAGATTGCTCACTATGGGGGTCATTCTAACATTGGCGGGCGGCGGAGGCCGCCCGCCAATGTTCCCCCGTCAAAATACCGCTCTGCGGTCACAAGACCGCTGAGGGTATTTTGAGATTTGCCCTGGGCTGGCAGGCGGCCGCCAAAAGGCCGCCCGCCAGCCCAGGGCAAATCTACCTTCCCACGAGGACGCCGGCTCCGAATGGAGCCGGCGTAGTGGGAAGGTGCGACGGGTGCAGTTGCACCCGTCACGTATTTCAGTGTCTGCTTTGCAGACACTGAAATACTTTGTGGGGCCCTCTTACGGGGGCCCCTGCAGTGCCCATGCCATTGGCATGGGCACTGCAGGGGCCCCCAGGGGCCCCGCGGCACCCCCTACCGCCATCCTGTTCCTGGCGGGAGACCCGCCAGGAACAGGATGGCGGTAGGGGGTGTCAGAATCCCCATGGCGGCGGAGCGCGCTCCGCCGCCATGGAGGATTCACAAGGGCAGTGGTAAACCGGCGGGAGACCGCCGGTTTACCCTTTCTGGCCGCGGCTGAACCGCCGCGGTCAGAATGCCCTTGGGAGCACCGCCAGCCTGTTGGCGGTGCTCCCGTGGTCGGTGACCCTGGCGGTCACCGGTCGCCAGGGTCAGAATGACCCCCTATGTGCTTGCCGTTTGGGATGGTTCCCTCAGTGGATGTGCCACTTGGGGTACAGTCTTCGCTGCCGTTTATACTACCACACATGGTACCCCTACACTTGCCAATTTACTGGAAGTATTGAAACAGATACAAAATGAGCATGGGGCTGCACCGGCCCTAGATCTGGGGATGAAATTGATGCGTAACTTTGACGCCGTCTCCTCGATAATATTAAGTAATATTAAAGGGGAAGCAGTGGCACTGGCGATACGCCAGCGTCTCTGGGAAACTCCACATGTGGAACAGGAGAGACAGCTACCGAAAATAATATCTGATACCTATACTAGTATAGGACGGGATGGGCTGGGAGTCAAACCTAAAAAATTGGACGTTCTAAGTACCACCCATAAGGAAGGTACAAAGCAAGCACAAGAGGGCTCTAAAAAGCGCTGGGACAAAAAAAAAGATTTCAAAGATAGGAGAAATAAAAGAGCTGATTCTCCACATCCGGAGCACTCCGAAAGGAGGTATAATCTCAGGAATAGGGATAACATCAGAGCTCCAGACAGATATACTGATTCACGTCCTTCTCGTTCCTTTCAGGACCCACCGGATAGACGTAGCGAGAGAGGGGGCCGTCAAGATCGACGTCCGGAATACGTGAAAGAAAAAAAAGACTTGCCGCAGTCTACCATTAAAAAAGAAGAAAAGACTACTCAGCAAAAGCCACAATTTAAAAAGAAGAAAGTGGCAGCACTGACCGTTAAAAATGCCAGTAGTATTGAGAACGCTGTTGAGGAACAATAGGTGGGCAGTGACTCTGTTGGACAGCGCGGCAGAGGTCACGATATGTCGCCAGTGTCTGAAAGATCATCTGGATGCGACAGCAACTAGCGATTACATCACAGTTGAAACGGCGGATGGCCGCGTTCTCCCACCCGATAGAGTTTATGATTTAACAATTCAGATAGAGGGAGACGTGGAACGCATTATTAGTGTAATATTCTGGGATGAACTCACTAGTGATATCCTGTTGGCCGAGAGGGATTGGCCACCTGAACATGTCCCCAAGCTCCCGCATGGTGAAGATGTAATTTTGCCTTCTTTCTCCGATCTTGTTCCGGAAGCAGACAAAAAAGCATATGCTGCTGAATGGGCTTTAGCACAGGCACCTGCATTATACCGTAATCATGTAGGTTGGGACAAGGACTCTCCTTGTCATGTTATTCCCGTTCGGTCTACACCGCACCCGCAGCCACAATACCCTGTTAAACATGAAGCAAAAGCTCCAGTGGCGGCGGTACTGTCACAACTTGAATACCAGGGAGTAATTGAGCCCTGTACATCGGCAATGAATAATCCGCTATTTCCCGTGGCGAAACCTGATCATTCATATAGAATAGTGGTTGATTATAGGCACTTGAATAGTCATGCACGCACTTATGCTATACAAAATTCACACAGCACAGCGCTGATTAATAATATAGTGCGTAAAAAATACAAAACCAAATTGGATATATCTAATGGATTTTTCTGCCAGAATTTAGCACATGAAAGTAGAGACCTAAGTGAATTTTCCTTTGGCTTACAGAAGCGCTTTTGTCATTTACCACAAGGCTATAAAAACAGCCCAGGGCTGTTTTCGGCCCGTGTAACATCAATTTTACATGAGCTGGATACCGAGGCATTATCATATGTGGATGATATATATCTCACTGATGACACCCTTGACATTCATCTTGCAAGGGTCGATCGGATAATTTTGGGGTTTGCCGCCTTCGGATATAAATTTAATTTTAAGAAGAGCAAGATAGCATTTCTTAGTGTATTGTTCCTAGGATATAAGCTATCGAACGAGGGGAAGAGCCTGGCCCCGCACTTCCTAGAAAAATGTGCTCAGCTACAGCCTCCAAACACGCTTAAGAAATTACAGTCATTACTGGGTTTCTTTAATTTTGGCAGAACATACATTCCAGAATATGCTGAACGCATTAAACCACTATATGACTTAATACAGCCCAATTTTTCTAGCAGATGATGGACAATTGAACACACACACATCCTTAGGGATATACAACAAGACATGCTGGAAGCTAGACACTTGTACACACGAGACAATAAAAAGAACTTGGTCATCAGGATAAATGCTGGTGCCCTTGGGTTTACATATGTCACCTTTAATGAGGGTGACACGATGCCAATAGCTTACAAATCACATTTATACTCCAATGCAGAAAAACGTTTTGCTCCTACTGAAAAAATTCTGACAGCAGTTCAGATGGCCGTCATAAAGGAGAGGCCACTTGCCCAAGGGAAGCGCATTATTGCTGTCTCCCCGGTGCCGGCCTTAGAGGCTGTGACTAAAGCAAGTGTTCCTAACGCTAAAGCATTACATCCACGCTGGATTCAATGGGCAACGTCTCTGACCGCCACTGATGTTGATTATGTGTTTGATCCAAGACTTCAGACACAAGAATTTCTCCAGTATGAGCAGGAGTACCCAGCTCCCTTACACATATTGCCAATAGACAGTTATGATACCATCATTTATACTGACGGATCGGCACAACCGGCTGTGGGTACTAAACATCAATACTCGGCAGCTTGTGCAGCCGTGTACGGGATAATGGAAGACGGAGTTTTCCATCCTCATAATACCTACACTCAGACCTTAGGGGACTGCCAGCCCAGTTGGCCGAGCTTAAGGCTCTTCTTCTAGCGCTCGAACATTCAGAGCCAGGAACACGGATTTTGATTGTCTGTGATTCATATTACTGCGTCCAGTCATACAATGAATACCTCAATCATTGGAAACTGAACGGGTTTAGAGATTCTAAAGGGAACACCATTAAACACAAAATGTTGTGGGGAAGGGTGGCTGATCTTAAGGATAAGCTGCCATGTGTCCATGTAGTTCATACATTAGGGCACCAACGTGTAGGAATAGATGTTGCCGGTAATACATTGGCTGACGAAGCAGCCAAAGCATCAGTAGCTACGGCTTCTGTGGCTGCAGTGACTCGTTCTCGGACGAGGTTGGATAATGAAATACTGATTGCCGTTAAAGCTTCGGCTGCAGGCAAGAGCCTTCCGAAAGGATACCCTACAAACTATACATATCATATCAGTGCACAGAATGTTGCTTTTGCAACAATTCCTGATGTTGGTGATCGAGTGATCCCGAATGACGACCAAAGATTGGAGCTGATTGCAGCTGCACATGAGGGTGTTGCTTCTGCACATGCTGGTATACAGGCCACTATCACCATTTTACAACAACGTTACTGGTGGCCTGGTCTATGCAGACAGACTAAACAATATGCCCTTTGCTGTGACATTTGTCAGCAGATTAAGGGCTCAAATATCAAACGCCCTCCGCAGACATCGCTCTTAGTGTCAGACAAGCCACTCCGTTGTGTGTACCTGGACCACTGTGGTCCCTTACAACCTGATGTTGCATACAAATACATTTTAGTGGCTGTAGATTCCTGTTCTAGATTCCTGTGGGTATGGCCACAGCGGTCGGCTGACGCCCGGACTGTTATAAAAGATTTGCTGATCTTTATCGGTACATATGCGGTTGCAGCATTCCATTCGGACCAGGGCCCTGCATTTGCCTCTAAGGCTTTCAGGACACCATGAGGACGATGGGTGTTGAACTCCATTACTCCTCACCATACCATCCCGAGGGAAATTCGGTCGTGGAGAGGTGGAATCGTGATCTAAAGCAGTCCTTAACAGCTCGAGTATTAAGTTCAGGCCGCAGTTGGTTACATCACCTATATGGGGTCCAGAGAGCACTGAATAATCTGCCAAGACGGTCCTTGGGGGGAAAGTCTCCATATGAGGTTCTCTTTGGCACACCTATGTATGTCCCCGATCTTGATGCCCCTGGTATGGTGGCAGCAGAAACACCATTTGACATAAAAGAACGTCTCGCTGTTTTACAGGAGCTTCAACAATTTCGTGATGATAAATCATCTGCCAGTGCTGCCACGTTGGGAATAAGGGACTTGGCGAAAACTTCGACTGGCTGGATTCCTAACGTTGGGGATCTGGTTCATGAGAAGATCGCTGTGAAGAAAGAGTTTGGTCCATCATACAGAGCACCTGTACCAGTCTTGGGAATAAAAGGCACCAGGACTGTCATCCTTCCACCTTTGTCTGGTTCCAAATCTAACAGGTTCATCTCCATTGATGACATCAAATTACACCATGTGGCCGATTCTTCACAGTAGACCAGGAGGTCCCTTGGGTAGTTCCCGATCCCCTCTCACTACCCAACAGGACATTCCGCTACATAATAGGATGACCATTACTACTACTGACCATGCACCTATGTCAGCTGTTGTTCCAGACACTTCCTCAACCATGGGGAGGGCTGAAAATGAACTTTTGTTGGTTCCAGTAACATCTTCAGAGAGCGCCCTGCTACAGAATTTGGCTGTATTTTACACGAACACTTCCACGACTGGTAACGTGGTCTATCAAGAACTTCCACGACCAGTGGATGAGAATTCGATGGGTCCTGTGTTTGTGGAAAATTCCTCTGGCTATTTTGTAGACATTGATGATTTTTCTTCAGATTCATCCTCAACTGACACTAACAAACTTTCCGGGAGTAGCAGATTCTAGCGATGGCTTAAAACTAACTATTTTATATATCCATGGAACTATCTCTGGTTCTGTATGACTTTTATTGCATTATTTTTATGGATTGGTTTTGTGACTGTTTTCTTTTTATTAATTAATGGTCACTATATTGCTGATCGCTCCTCAGTGGAGCCTGTTGATGTAATTTTAACACCACATCATTCATCACATAAGGTCCGACGTGATTTGTCCCCTGTCAATATTAGGGCTATTCCAATTCCTGATGGGATTGTTTGGGACAAGGTTCCATTCGATATATACGGGCCTACAGAGATAATTCAAATACCATACGTGTTCAAGATTTCTATGTCTGATGTTATTACACCTAATGTTGTCTCTGATGATTGGGATGTCCAGACAGTTGATTCCATGCTAACTGAAATGAAGGACTACTCTGCCTTTGGAAGTGATGATGTATATGATTATACAATGAATTATGGGGAAATGTTCTGCTATAACAATTGGGGACATCACTACCTGCACCGTGCAACTAGATATAGGCCTCTCTTTAACTACACACAATGGGAAGACTGTTCGACACCAGGGGTGGGGAGTCCAAGGTATTACAGTGACAAATTCACATACTTTTCTGGGCATGATACAAAGAAAGCTGACTCATATTATTTTAAATTGCCTACAACACAATTTAGAAAACAATTGCTAACAGACACGAAGCTGATTTATTCGGATCACTTTGTTTCCTGACTCTCGATTGAGGGTTATGAATATTGGAAGAACACTGTCGATTTGAATAGTGTATGGGGGACACAAGATTGGCAAATCCAGGGTAGGGAGGCTTTGTTTCGAGCTTGCTTAATTCCTGTGCAAATGATTTTTTTGAATGACACTGTTGAGCAGACATCATGTCTAGGGTTAGCGAAAATTAAAGATCTAAACATGCCCAATATTCCTACACCAACAAAATTTAGAGATTGGCAACAGTTTCTTAATGTTTCAGAGGACAGGCTAGATGCATTGGTTCAGGCTGATGCTTATAATTATTCACTTTCCCGTCCCGGGGGATGGTTGGTGTGGCCCACCGACACTGATGAGTGTCAAAGGTGTTTTTTGAACTCTTCGGGGGGGTTTTCCATTCATAGACCAGACCCTCGTTTTCTATCTGGTCAACATACTGGTATAATTACAACATACAGTGTGGGTAAGCTGTACCAGCAATGGTTACAGACGAACACTTTAACAGCGGTAAAACAACACCTGAACACTCTTTCTGACAATATAGACTTACAAGATTTCCTATTAGGGCCAAGGAAACGGCGCTCGAAACGGTTTTTATATGCAATGTATAATGACATTTGGAAACTTTCTCAGATTGAGGCTGCTGCACGTTTACGGCAACTTGATAAGGAGTATTTGGAAAAAATGTTGGCTGTCGACAATGGCATGAACACGCTATATTCACTGTCGAATATAGTGTCATCTGCTATTGATATTACTCAGACTGATTTGTCCTGGTTATATCATGGGCAAACACAGCTACGTTCCATCATGCAGCTGGGTTGGGCATTACAGACACTGAGAAGGGGCCACATTCCATGGAAATATATTAATGGTAGTGAACTATTCGCTGCTTTTAATTTTTCCAGGGAACAAGAGACAATGGCTAAAAGAGAGGCTTGTTTCACCTTGCTTCAAGTGGAAAAATTAGATAAGTTGCCCTTCACGGTAGGAGAAAGTCCTTCAACTATTTGGCTCTTACACGGCATAATTAATTTACAGTTTTCGACCTTTCGTTTCTCGAATTGCCTGAAACATCTTGCAGTGGGACGTTATGAGCGGCTGGGAGATAGCTTTATTAAGGAAGATTGGGAGTTGCCCTTTGAGTATCGATGTCTGAACGGCGAACAGGAGGTCTTTCTTAGCAGAAGTGAATGTGAGACTACTGTTCGTCATTCCATGATATGCAAACAGGTGTCTCTTCACGGTCTTTGCAATGCGGGGGTCACGAATTTGGCCTGTTTTCTGAAGGGTACTCCCGTCCCTTTGATTCGTTCAGTGTTTCATGTACTTTCTATGGGAGTTATGTTCTACTGAGCGATGACAGCTGTTGCGGCTTGCGACCTGGAATTGCCTACGCGATCTCAGTCACGAAGGTCGTTACGTGTTGTAGACATGTTTTGTTTCCCCCCACACGAGAGATACAAGTATCTGAAATGTGGCCCCACATTGATACTATTAATGTGAACTATGACAAGTTGAGCAGACTGAAGGCGCTATTGTTTCAAAAACAGGTCGCCTTGACATCCGCAAAAGAGACGTATGCTCTCCAGATTGCGAGATCATCAGCCGAGATACAATCCCTTTTAAATACCGATTTCCCCAAACACTTTGGAGAGTTGGTATCGAGAATATTCAATGCTTTAAGCACAACTGGGATTGTTCATTTCTTTAAGGCTGTCGGGTCTGGTTTTGTGTCCATCTTCCAGACTGTCTTTGGAGTCATCCCATCAGCCATCCATTCTCTCTTTTCCAGTGTGTTTGGTGGCTTTCCAATTATTTTGGCTTTAATTGGCGGACTACTACTGCTATTTTTTCTGATTCGCGGTGGTTGTTTTTTTCCAGCAACACAGAGCAATGGAGCCACTCCCGTCAAAACCGTTGTGCCGTGAACGCATGGTTCGGATCTTCGGTACACCATTGCTGGTGGAACTGGAATTTGACTGGTCATTGTCATTTCGGCCTCTACTATGGTGTGTACAACCGGTATTCCGCTGCATATGGTCTCTCTTTGAACATCTGCCTATGGTCTGTCTTGCTGTTGCACCTACATCTCCTGTGGACCACGAACTGCTGATGTCCCCGTGAGGGTTCATACACGGTCATGCCCCTTGAGACTACGGTTGCTCCGCGAGGCCACCTATGAGCCTTCTGTTATACAATCTAACATGGATGAGGACGCTGCAGCGAGTGTCGATACACCGATGAATGTGGCTCACTTCTGCTCTGTGGATCCGTTTGTCCGTCCAGCTCTCAATTTCACATCAGATGATGTTGACTCTTTTTTAAGATCCTTGAATGGTGACTTCGATGACATTCTTCAAGATCCTGCGTATAGCACATAATTTGATAAAATTTGCTTACCAGTTCCCGGTTCTAAAAATATGCAATTATATTAAACGTTTGATTTACTTGTCATGGTTGATATTAAAATCTCTGTATGTTTTTTGGACACATTTTTACACACAGAGATTATTTTAGTTTTTGTTGTTTGGCTCTTTAGTTCAGTAGCAGCTTTTTTAGCATTTTGGATTTCTTTCCCTTCATCATACCTGTTACGGCAATGGGGAGGGTGTAGTGAATCCTAGTTTGTTTTAACGGGATAACAGGAGTTAGCTTAGCCGTAGGCTTGTAAACTCATGCCCCCGTCACCCAGTGACTTTTAACCTACTTAGCTTGCTCTGTCTTAGTCCATTTAATAATTTATTTCCTTTAAAATGGCGGCCTTGTTTATAATTAGGCCACTTGTTATGGGTTCTATTATCAGTGTCACTGCGCCAAGGCGTCAAGATCAAGCACAAAAGACAAACATACAGTAGGCATTCACACTTAGGGATTTTCCCTCTCTATACTTTCGAGGGATTGTTGATATTAATTGCCGTCCCAAGCATGCCTGTTATCTATTGTTATGAATAACACTTATTTCAGGGGACCTTGTAAATCTATATAAATACAACACACTTTTAGACAGATAATCAGAGGGATTCCGACCAGAGGGCATCGCCACCATCGCTGATACCGATGTTGCAGTCATCTTGATGCTGACCCAGTCTTCGTGTCCCTGCGGAGTCTGAGATAGAGACCTCATTCCAAGGTAACGAGGGTTGGGGGCTCCTCTCATGGACACGGCTTTGGCAGATTAGGTTTAACAAACCCAGCTCTCCTTTTTTAGGTAGGAGGTTAGACTTACTGTCCTTAGGGTATTAGGGCTTATTCCATTATATTCATATACATATATTTCTTTTATATATTGCATAATGGTGGGGGTCTTTATAACAATGACTCTCCTCTTCACAATACTGTTGCTTGGTATATTCATTATCCTAATCATTGCAGTTCATGCAACTTATCACAAATTGCAGTTATGTTGAATAAAAATATTATAACTTCACTGCATCTGTGTTATTGCCTTTGTTTGTATGAGTCATAAAAAATCTGTGAAAAAAGGGTAATTTCCATTTAACCACGACAACCCTGAGAAATCTTACTTTGAGTCCATGAGTAAGCGACTGCTACAAATCACCTTTTACTATTATGTTTCAGGTGAGGTACTGCTAGTAAGCTTGTAAGGTTTGGACAACAGTTACAACTAGTTGTAAGAAGGAACTTAGTCACCTACAAACAAAAGTACTGTCATCCTGAGAATAGCAGTCTTGCTCAGAGCAAGAGTCCAAACTACGACAGGCTGCCTGGACCTGAGGTGCCTGTACAGATCTTGTGGGAGAGGAAAAACGACGCACGCCAACCCGACCAGAGGAAGAACGATGCACGGTCTCGCTTGTGAGTGAGAAATCTACACATCACTGGCCTTTTCCGATGCCCACTTGCCCCTGTGGTGTTATTGTGACGCTACCCAGGTACTTTTGCACACTGACAATATTCTCACTGTTTTCTAAAGGATTTAGGGGCCAGATGTAGGAAACTCCTGCATTGTGACTCGCAAATTGCGAGTCACAATGCAGGATGCAGGATGGTGTCCCTGACACCATCTGCGAGTCGCAAGGGGGTCGCAAAGGCCCACCTCATTAATATTAATGAGGTGGTTTGCAGTTTGCGACCCTCTTGTGACTCGCAACACTCACAGGGATGGTGGCTGCTGGAGACAGCAGACCACCATGTCTGTGACTGCTTTTAAATAAAGCAGTTTTTTTTTTTGTAATGCAGCCCGTTTTCCTTAAAGGAAAATGAGATGCATTACAAAATGAAAAAAATAAAACGTTTTAGTTTCATTTTTTAAGAGCAGGCAGTGGCCCTTTTGCGAATGGGTGGTGGTAACTGCGATTGCTTTGTGACCGCGTTCGCAGTCACAAAGCAATCCTGCATCGCGCTGCGACTCGCAAATAGGAAGAGGAACACCCCTTCCTATTTGCAACTCGCAGTCCCGTTTTGCGAGTCGGTAACCAGGTTACCGACTCGCAAAAAGGGAATGGGCATCGCAAAGTGGGTTTTGCGCGTCGCAAACATCGATTTTCACTGTTTGTGATGCGGAAAACCCTTTCTACATCTGGCCCTAAGACTCTTATTCTTTGAAAATTCATAACTTGACTTGTGTATGTTGGTCTTATTTTGTTTAGATAAACAATCTCAATGTTTCTAAACCTGTGTTGTGTCATTTTGTAATGTTTTCACTGAATTAATGTGTGTGTGGGTACTAATACTTTACACATTGCTTCTGAAGGTAAGCCTGCCTGCTCATGCCAAGCTGTAAAGGCAGTGATGGGGGGTTAACTGAGATTGATTCTCCTTTACCCTGATTAGAGTGAGGGTCCTTGTTTGGACAGGTGGTAACCTAACTGCCAACCAAAGACCCCATTTCTAACACCATTCACTTTCCTTATATTACCCTCTCGAGTTTGCATGGCCTCGCTTAATTTTGTTTTAGTTTTTTTTTTTTTTTTTTTTTTATGGTGCCAGTACTTCATTGCTTTCACAACTTGATTTTAATTATATATATATATATATATATATATAGATCTATATATATCTATATATATCTACAAGACAGACAAACATTTTCTGGCACCTTTGTCACCCCAGACCACCAGTCAGGGCACAGCAACCCCACTATCATCTACCTCCCCCCGCCACCTCCAGGAGCAGATGTGCATTAAAACTACATGAAACAAGCACATTCTACATGTCAAATCACAAAACAAAATTTTGGACATGGTCAACGTTTGCTCTCTGGACTGGGCTCAATTATTCTTAAAACCCTGACTTTGCAGAGGAAATCTCTCCCAGCTACAAGATCTAGAGACTAGATTGAACTGTTAAAACCAGCAGAATAATTGCCATACTATTTCTTTTGAATATCTTGTGCATAATCATTGATGCCGGCACATAACATGCTGGAAAACATGTTCTTTAAACTAAATATTGAATACTCAGTTCACTGTATGTGGCGCTCTTATCTGTAAGGCCCTGGGCCACAAAAAGGACTTCAGTATTTGTAATACTGGGAGATGTTAACTTTCCATTATCTCCAATATTAAATTATTCATTTTACTTGATAACTTCAAAGTGGTAAGCCTCCTCAAATAGTTACAGGTCCTATCTGCCAAGCAGGACACATTTGGACTTTTACAAGTAAAACAGGTCTTAGGAGAGTCACCCCCTTTCCATGACCTGGTTCAACCACTATCTCATTATTTGCAATATTTAATTTCCCCAGGAGCCTCACAAAGCAAACAGTCAGAGCCTCTACCCTAGTTAAACCTTGTTCATGCAAACAGATCACTACAGATAAACTTGAACAGGCACACAATTGCTCTTCTTTAGTCAATTATATTGACATCTCCCTAGCAGCTGGAGGTTTTAATCAGTGGTTTACAAATTATCTTGGTCCTATTGCCCTATGACAGAGTGCGCCCATGCACACAACTTCTTCTGCCCGATGGGACACAAGCAATTTGAGAGATATCTAACTCCATTGCAAGCACCTGGAATGCTCCTATAGAAGCTCCCACTTAGAAGCAGATAAAGACATCTAGATAGCAGCATTAAGAAACTATCTTAGACTGATATGACAAACGCAGTGGGATTTCCCTGTAAAACACATCCTTGAGAGAAATCTTTTTGTACCCTTAAGGAATTCTTAACACCTACTGCTTGCTCCTAGTCCATCACCTCATCTCAGGGCCTCTTTTCTGCACTCATACGGTTTTTTCATGATACTATTAAAAATATTTATTCTCAATCTGTTCCTCAACCCTTTAATCAAACGTCTTCCATTTATTAATCTTCCAATGTTTATCAACCATGGGATCTCCCTGTCCAACTTCTTGACTGGAACAAATACAGTCTGCAGAACCATGTGCTTCATCAATTCAGGATCTTTAGATGATCCATGTGTTTACTACGTCAGCTCCATCTGCCTAGATCAGTTTAGTTCCTCACTGACGTACTTCTTTGTTAAACCCGGCATCCTTGGCTTGGTCTCCCCTAATTTTTTGCCTCTGCTTCACAGGTTGTTGCTGTGTGCTGGACTCCGTTTTTGCTGTGCTCCCTGGGTGGAATTGTATGTTTAAATTGATTTTCCATGATTGGCATATTTGATTTACTAGTAAGTCCCTAGTAAAGTGCACTAGAGTTGACAAAGGCAGTATTTGTAAATCAAATACTACTTGTGGTCCTGCAGCACTGATAGTGCAACCCACATGAGTAGCTCTGCAAACATGGCACACACCTGCCACTGCACTGTCTGTGTGTGCAGTTTTAAACTGCCATTTAGACTTGGCAAGTGTACCCACTTGCCAGGCCCAAACCTTCCCTTTTTATACATGTAAGGCACCCCCAGGTAGCCAAATGGACAAAATGCCTTGTATGTTAGAGGTGGGACATGTAGTGATGTGTTTTGCATATCCTAACAGTGAAATACTGTCAAATTTGCTTTTTACTGTGAAAGGCCTATTTCTTTCATAGGATAACCTTAGGGCTGCCTTTAAATGTGCAGATTCCCTTTGAGAGCAGATAGAGATACAGAGCTTGGGGTCTCTGAACTCACAATTTAAAAATTCATCTTTTAGTGAAGTTGGTTTTAACATTGTTAGTTAGAAAATACCACTTTTAGAAAGTAGGCATTTTCTTGCTTTATTCATTGTGTTACTCTGCCTGTTTGTGGATTCCCTGTCTGGGTCAGACTGACAGTTGGGCTGTTTGTGAATCTCCTCTAGACAGTGACACAAAGGGAGCTGAGGTGTAGCCTGCATATCCTGCTGAGCTGAGGTCACTTACATCTGAATGGTCTGTGCCTGCCCTCTCACAATGCAGTCGCCAACCCCTGGTGTTTGTCTGGTGCCTGTCCTGGGCAAGACAGGATCTTGTGAACAACAGCGACCTTCCTTTGAAGTTTGCCTACTTCAAAGGCAGAAATGGATATAAGAAGTGGACCCAAAACCCCAGACTTTAGATCACTTCTGGATTCAAGAGGAACCTCTGCCAAAGAGAGGAGCTGAAGAGCTAAGGAGAAGTGCTGCCCTGCCTGTGACTGTGCTTTGTTGGGCTATCCTGCAGTTGCTGCTTCTGCCTGTGAAAGCGGACAAAGATTAGACTTTGTTGTGCATACCTGTTTGAGAAGAATCTCCCAGGGCTTAGACTGAGCTTGCCTCCTGTTTTGAAGTCTCAGTACCATCAAAGACTTCCTCTACAAGCACCTGGACTCTCTGCTGAGACACTTGTCCTGCCAAGTGGTGCCCCAACCAGTCCCTGGGCCCTTGAAAGGTGAATTTGGCAGAGCAAGGACTGAAATCCACTCACAGAACACCGTGCAGGGAAATTTTTGCCGCATCACTTACAACGCGGCTGAAAAATTATGTGCCACCCACTTCATGGCCAGAATCGATTCTCCATCTGCATGCCAGCTGGGAGATTGATGCATCGTGGCTGGAGTAACGATGAAACACCCGCTTGTAGCTGCTGATAATGATGCAAACCCCCACGCAGTGTTGTTTTCTGACACTGTGCGACCGGATTTCTCATGCATCGCTGCTGGGCGTCAAAGTCATTGCGAACCTGTGTGGATCTGAGGTGTCCTGTCTGCAAATGGAGGCATTACTGTCTTGTGAGAGAGAAAAACAATGCATTGTCTACCCGACCAGAGAAAAAATTATGCACTGCCTCACCTTTCCGCGGCAAGCTCTCCTGTGCAGCTTTATTGTTGACTCAAACCAGGTACTTTGTGTAAAATCAACATTTCCATTGTTTTCTATGGAATAAGACTCTTTTACTTTGAAAATTCAAATCTTGGCTTGTGTATGTTGGATGTTTGTTGTTCCTATCTTGTTAGATTTAGATAAATATTACCTATTTTTCTAAACTGGTGAGGTGTCCATTTTGTAGTGTTTTCACTGTATTACTGTGTGTGTTGGTATAAATACTTTACACATTGCCTTGGAGAGAAGCCTGACTGCTTATGCCAAGCTGCCAAGGGTGTGAGCAGAGGTTGTTTTAGGAGTGTAACTCCCTTACCCTGACCAGAGTTAGGGTCCCTGATTGGACAGAGTGCAAACTGACTGCCAGTCAGAGACCCCATTTCTATCATTCTTCAACATCTCAATTATTACTAATTGAATTGCCACCCTGATGGGACATGTAAACATACAGCTGCTCCACAGATAATGGCCAACTACTGAATTATATATTTGCTGTCTTCTCCTTCAAAAGTGCTGAACAAGATTATTACTATGCACCTCTCTGACTATCAGGAGACCTAGCATTTTCCAGACCCTTTGTGAGCTGGTTTAATAACCGCCAACAATGCAGAGCCAGCTTTATTAGCAGCAACCAAATATATCTGTAATGTCTCTGATCAAAACACTTCCATCGCCTTGATTTATCTCATTCTCTACATGTAATTCTACATCGTCCCTCATGCAGTCCAGCTCAAATGTATGCATGAAGTGGGCATCTGCAGAGACTCCTTCAATTGATTTAAATATCTGTTGTCCAATAGATCCAAGACATCTTACTCCCTCCCACCCTCAAAACATCATAGAACAACAAATGTTCAACACTTAATAATATAAATATGACTTGCCTCTCTGAGGTATTTAAATTGCATGGTTTCAAAACAGTCTCATAAACAGATGACACCCAGCTGCTCATCTCCATTTCAGATAATCTTCACAAAACCCAAGGCAATTTAAATTATTAAATGTCCCAAATTGTCATTTGGATGAAGTCTAACTGCCTCAAACTAAATGTCAGGAGAAAAAGAGAATCCCCAGGGGCCATAAATCAAATATAGTTTTTACAGGGACATTACACAAAGAACATGAATCATGTGTAACAAAGAAATGGATTCTTAAGATTTTGTATTATCTCCTAATTATTGTCATAAAGTAAAACATTGAATATAAAAGCATAGTCCACAAGATATACCTAGACAAATCAAAGGATAATCATATCCACTATAAATCTAAACACATGAATGCCAGTGATGAAATAAATAAATCAGAAGCAAAACAAATAGACAAAGACAAATGAACACAAGTGAAACAAAAATATAAATAATACATCTGTCACTTAGAGGTTATTTTTAAATTCAAATCAAGGCCCAG
The DNA here is from genome assembly GCF_031143425.1 of Pleurodeles waltl. Taxonomy (NCBI): domain Eukaryota; kingdom Metazoa; phylum Chordata; class Amphibia; order Caudata; family Salamandridae; genus Pleurodeles; species Pleurodeles waltl. The sequence continues at coordinate 802,994,421 of NC_090446.1, forward strand.
AAGTTATAGGCACAACAAGATAAGGTAAGATAAGGTAAGGCAATATTTTATTGTTTAGTTACTTAAAACCATAACAGAAAAATAAAAAATAGATAAGCACTGTATAAAAAGGTTAAAAAAAAGAAAAAATAGGAACATTTCTAATATTACTAAGCATCTATCAAATAATTACATACATTGTCCAGACATTTCGATTCGCGCTCCATAGGAGCTCATTTTAAAAGATGGTTGAGTATTGCTACTTAAGATTTTGCATTGCTCCAGTGTGAGTAGAGCATTGCCTGATGCCATTGTAGTCCATTGTCAGGCATTGGGCTGTGGGCTAACCTCCTGTGGTTCAAAACGGGGGCAGTGCTGCTTGTTTAAATCCTGCTTTTGTGACACATGTAATAGAAACTTTACCAAAGCTCAATTCAACTGTAGATCACCAGGTGCAAAGCATGCCATTACTGCTTCTCTCCGTATCAGTATGCGTTTTTCATTAAATTTGCTCTTCAGTAGGGCTTTTTGTTCTAGTGCAAAATGATTGCATGAACAGAGGAAATGGAGGAGATCTTCTGTGTCCTCACCGCACAGGCGGCAGATAGAGTTGGTTATGTCCCTCAACCGGGGGGGCGCATTTAAAGCGAGGGGTAGGAGACCAAGTCAGTACTTTTAGAACCTGTCCTTTGTGCATTTTGAGAAGCCCTGGCCTAGGAATGGCTGTGGTGTCAAAGACGTGTAGGTGTGCAGGGTCATCCAGGCGTGGGACCTCTGTGAGAAGGCTGCTTTATCCTCCAGTAGTGACTGGAGCCTAAGTGATTTCCCAGCTGCTTTCTTAAAGGCATTGTGTGGGATTGGGTTCCTCCACAAGTCCGTTAGCCCGGCCTTCTTAAGTGAGTCATTTAAGTGGATTCTGAACGGGGAGGTGTTCTTACGTTCAAGCTCTTGCCACATATGGTAGTTGAGGGTGCCCAGGGAGGCACTGCGGGCTTTGCTCCAAAAGTTTATGTAGGTGACGCGTCGAGCCAGGGATTGGTTCAGCAGACCAAACTCCAATCTCAGTTGGGCAGGAGAGGTGAATCTGGGGATGTTGAAGATCGTCACTGCATGGTTTAAGATATCAGAGTCCCTGCCTCTTTATACTTTACTCCCGTATGTTATAGTGGGGAGGAGCTTGGCTTTTTGCACTTTTAAGAGGGGGTTGTATGAGGGCCTGTTCAGAAGGGTTTTTAGTCTTTTTAGAGAGAGAGTGCTATGGTTCGACTTCTTCCCATTAGGCTTTTCCTTTGATGCACAAAGTTCCCTGATTTGTCAACAGTGACTCCAAGATATTTGTACTTATCTGTTTGGGCCAGTCGTGTCTCACCCCAAAACCAGGCTCTCGAGGGTGTCTTTGATCTAATTGGCAGTATACCTGTTTTGCCAAAGTTTGCTGTCAAGGCATTCGTAGCTGTGTAGTGCTGAGTGGCGTTGAGTAGACTCTGAAGGCCTATTTCCGTGTGGCTGAGTAGTACGAGATCGTCAGCGTACATGAGGCATGGTAGCTCAAGGTCCTCAATTTTTGGAGGGTGCGAGTTTGTGAGGGTGAGTGCATCCTCAAAGTCTGCTAGATATAGATTGAACAGTGTGGGGGCCAGAACTCAGCCTGTTTTAGGCCTTTGATAGTAGGGATCCACCTTGAGAGATGAGTGCCTGTGCCCAATTTTATCTGGACTCATGTGTCCGTGTGAAGGGCTATTATTAGGTGCAGAATTGGATGTGGGAGCCCCCAGGTTTCAAGCTTCTTCCACAGCAGGTTCCTGTCCACATGGTCAAATGCAGCCTTGAAGTCAACAAAGCATAGATGGAGCTGACGTTTTAGTGTTTTTGCTTTGTCGGTTAAGAGGGCAATGGCCATGATGTTCGTGATGGTGCCAGTATGTTTGGAGATTCCTGTTTGAATCGTAGGGATTATTCCCTTTTCAGTTGCTGTCAATTAAGGCAATCAGGCTATAGTTATCGGGGAGTAACCTGTCCCCTGCTTTAAAGATGGGGGAGATTATGGACCCCTTCCAGGAATGTGGTATTGTTCCTGTCAGACCTATTTCCAGGTAGAGGGGTTTAAGAATCTTTTCCCAGAAGGGTCTATTGTGCTTGAAAACTGCGGCAGGAGGCCATTTGGTCCTGGGGTGCCCTCTCGCCAGCCCTTGGCTAACTGATTATGTATAGTGACCGAATCGGTGGGTAATGAGTGCATAGTCTTTGGTGAGGGCCTGTTTAGAGGAAGACTTCCTGTTGAGGTCATGCTTTGTGTGACCATGCTAACTGATATTGGCCCATTGAAGTGAAGTCCAAGATATTTGGCTCAGGCGGCTTCTGGTATATGCAATGTAATGGCACCATGGTATGGTTGTGTGAGGTTGCATATTGTGCACCAGAAGGTGCACTGTTATTACTCCTAGCATCCGAATATAGCCTGTCCCACAAGTCTTCGTTGCAGCACCTTTTGATTGCCCATTTTATCTTCTTCAGTACCTGTTTGTGGTGCCTTAGGATTGTCAGAAGGTCTGGATTACCCGGGCTGCCACGGAGTCGCCTTATACTTGAGTTGATTTTTCTCTTTGCATCTCGTAGTGCTGTCCTATGGGCTTGCGCCAGGTGAGTTGCTGCTGCAGGAGGTAGCAATCATCTGTTGGTGATTGGTACCGCATACATTCCGCTAAGCCTGGTTGTGAGTTGTTCCCATTTCTGCACTCCGCCATCATTAGTTGTTTCTAGTTTGAGTGCGAGATCCATTGTTGCTTTGATGAGTTGATCAATGTGTGATTGCCCACATTTGACACGCATGCAATTTGTGGTAAAAGTGGTGATATGTGCGATGTTCGTTTTCTCCATTTTGTCCAAGTCAATTGTGGTGGATGCTGTTGTTGAAAAATATGATGCTGCCGGAGGCAAGCCCTCAGTACATCTGCCATTCAGGGCTCTTAGATGTAACAGTTCTAAGCCATTGAGCAGAGTCCTGCTGATCTTTGTCGGACTGCCATGTTTGTTGGCCCCTTCTGTGGGGAGGACCCAGGGGATTGAAAGGGTAGTTGTGGTTTCATCTGTTGAGGATCCTAGTAGGTGCAGATTAAAGTCACCTGAGATGATGATGTCGGCCGCGTCTGCCATGACGCCGCTGCTTGTGTAGTTCTCAAATAGAGCCACAAAATTATTGGCATCACTGAGTTTGAGTTTGGAGTGAAGGTAGGTGTATACAAGAAATATCTCTACTGCGGAAGCACTCGTTGTGGCGGCAATTGACACAGTATTGATGGAGGGGCAGGTGTGTGGTTCTAAAAATTCTGGACCCATGTAATTTACTTTGCCACAGCAGTACGATTTTAGTATCAAAAGACCGATAATGACTAGTACACTAAGCATGAGCATTTTCGCACAATTCCAGCAGCGTTTTCACCTCGAAATCGCCATTTTCGTCCTGCACTCGTGGCTCCCATTTTATACACGGCAGCCATTTTTCATAGTTGCCCTCACATAGGCTTATAATACAGTCAGATTTGATTCCAAGGACACGTACACCGTGATTGACTTTTCTCTGACCTGGGCAAGCTGGAACCATTGCCTCAGGCCAAACCTGTTTGGTCAGTCCCTCTCCCAGTGGCCGAATCAGATAGCATCAAGGCACACCATGCCATAAAACCCTTTTTATCGCTCACACACCCTGCCTAATCTTGCTCACACCTGCACCTGCTCTTTTCTTCTTCTTACTTTACGAGGGGGAGTTGCCCGTTTTTATTGGGGGTCCACACTTATCTGATGTAAAATACTAGGCCTTGCCGGGTAATTTATTATGGGTTGGATGACATGAAATATGAGGTTTCATCATGACACTGTTTTTTCCTTTGTAGTGAAAACATGTGAATGACCAACCAAAATGTCAAGAATGTTTGCCTGAAGCTTAAAAAACTGTATATAAGGAAACCTGACTTTGCATTGAAACACAGTCTCCTGAGAACATACAAACCGTGCTGTTGTACTTCTAGGACGCTTGTTACTTGGCTGCAGCCAATAAATTCGATCTTTGACTTCACCTAGAAGACTCTGAGTTTCTGTGGTCTGAATCAGGAAAGTACCCGAGGTCTTTGGGTGTACCCTGGCACCGCTGGGTTACCGGATCAGTACCGGTTCTGAAAAACCCAGTACCTCAGTTGGCGCCCATCTTGGGGCGATACCAGCGGTACCGGTCCAAGCCTGAGGTCCGTGGGGAGCTTTGTGTGAAAATTCTGGAGGAAGGCCGCCACTTCATCGACCCCTGCATGTCGACGTGGCCCGAAAGTCTTTGCTGCGAGGTTCCCCGCTTCCCGATGGCTACGAAGGACTGCTGCCCTGGCTATCGCCCTGATTTGGACCCTTGATGTTTGGTAGAGCGAAACGATAAGATGAGTTTTCTGGTGACGTCATCGATATTTTCAGTTAAGTATAAGTGGAGCGTCTCCCAGTCCTTAGTTGGACACTTGGTTTGGTCCTTAGTTGGACATTTGGTTTGGTATCCCTTCGGGATCACTTTGATTTGGAACTTGCAAGTACCAAAGCCGAAGGACTCGTGTATTCACGAGACTATCGTAAACGATAATCCTTTGAAGTTTGAAGCTAGACTAGTGAGCGAAGATGCCTGGTCTTAGCAGACTTGGAAATTTGTTTTGTCTTGGTTGTAAAAGGGACTCCCGGTTGGAGGACTCATGTCCGGTTCCTCCGATTGGAACTCCAACCTATGAACTATATGTGAAGCACGGAGTGGGCCCCATCACGTTTAATAAAGTATGGGTCCGCTATTCTTGGAAATAAATGTCTGTGAGGCTGTTTTTGCAGTTTTTTGGAACACTATTGAGAAAAGTTTTCTTTTCTCTTGTAAATATGACTTACAACTAGGATCTGCAAACAGTTCTGTAAGTAAATTGTGACGGCGCTATTTATGAAAATTGGCTAAAGCGTGCTGTATTGTGTGTCCTGAGTGTTTTCTGTTTATATCTGAAATGAGCTCAATGTGTGTTTGTGGGTCTTCTTGATGTTTTCAGTTTGTTAAGTAAAATGTTGGTTAATTAATATTAAGTAGAAACTTTAAAAAAATCCAGAAATGAACCATGTGATGTGCTAACATAGCTATATGTTGCTCTTTAATTTATAGAATGAGCAATTGTGCACATATACAAAACTGCCGTTAAATGCTTAATAAATTAGAAAACACATTCAATAGATATAAATAGGGCCCCAAAAAAAAAAAAAAATTATCTATTTTTGCAAAAAAATAAATACATTTACAGCATTTTTCTTAGATGCATTGTATTAGATGTTCACAGGCAAACTTTTCAGCTGCAGTATATTTGATAGGAATGTTCAATTCAGCCAGCACTTTCCCAGTTAAACACGGGTGGAATTTTGCATAACCTTCCTTTTAAATGAAAGTGGCGCAAAAATGTGACGCATTTCAAGTTAGGCTTATGCGCTTAGGCTTGTGAGTTAATGTATCCCAAATAATAGGCAAGGGATGCAGCTTGCTTTTATATGTGGAATTATCACCAAAAAAAGAATAATTGGTTTTAAAAAAAAAAAAAGAAAATGATTAATTATGGAAAAATTATTTAAAAAATAAATGCCTTTCAAAATCGTTTTTTAATATTTATAAAGCTTAATACCTATACTATGACCTCCTAGCATTAAAATTTAATTTAAGTTATGTTGCACCGCTAAAATGACATTTGTATGTGCAATTTTCCCTTGGCGCAAGAGCAAACAAGCTCATTTCTATAAAGTATAAGTTAATATTTTCAATGGCTGACTCATGGATTGTGTAATAGACATTCTGGTAATGCATATTATGCAAGAAAATTGTAGGATATTGATTTTTAATGCCTAAAATATCAAAGTCGATTTTGGGCAAAAGCACTGTTTAAACTGCATCTTCTTTCATTCAGAGTACTTTTTAAAGTGTCTCAGGCTTCAGTAAATGCATACATTTAGGTTTGATATATATTTGCAGGTTGTGCCTTCTTGTGATTCAATGAGTCAATGTGCCAGTACAAAGGCTTGTTTTAATATCAAGGTTGAAGGTTCTAACTTCAGCTGGGCCTACTGAGACGTTCATTCATTCGAGGTTGATGAAATATGTACCATTGCATGGGATTGCAACAAGCATTTATTCTAACAACTGGTATGTGTGTTATTAAGGTTTGTGAATTATTCACAGTAAATGTAGTTTAATAAACTGGAAATAGAGATAAAAAAATGTTAGCGCCTAAAAAGGAAAATTATTTTTTTAAAAAATAGAGTGAATTATTGCAGGTTAGAAGGAAAACAGGAAGGCCTACTGTCTTTGACAGATTCAGAGTGGCAGAAGCTAGGAGAGCTACAGAGGCTGGCTCAAGTCACGCTGCTGAGATGCTATCTTTAGTTTTCCCATAAACAATGGAGGAGGCTGTCATGTTGACACTTGTGACCTTTTAAATTAGGGCCTTGTCTCTGTGAAATGCAGAATGACCCTACTGGCCTCTAAAAGTGGGATTTCTGGTTTCTCCAGAAGAACATCAATACAATTAAAGAACTTAATTCCAAAGGGAAAATATAAAAAAAAGGGGTTTCTTCGAAAGTCCCAACATCATGTTAATTGCTCTGCAGAACTGATACATTTGTGTCTCCGCTCTAAAAAAATAAAATGATGCCTGCTAGTTGCTTTTATTTGACAGAAAACGAAGTGTTGCATTAAGTCTTAGACAGAAAATAAGATGCAGCCCTTTTCTAAAATTTTGAAGGCTACATGCCTTAATGAGAACGATTTACCAATTAAGACTTATTTTTCACAGTGGAAATTGTAGGTGCCAAATTAATATGGAGTGTCAGTGTAACAATTTTTACTTTTAGAAAGGTAAAACTAAGGTGGCTTGATGTTGCGAAGTAACTGACAAGAGGGTAACAGTTAAGTAATGGAAATTTATTTTCATGTATTTGGTCCTATCATGAATTGTTCTTGCTGGTCCTGTATGTTAGAAGAGAAACAGTAAAGTTATATTTGACAGCAGATTTCTATTGCCTGGTGATCTACTGTCAAAAGGAGGGTAAGGATTTTAAACCTGACAAATTAAACAGGCCCAAATATTGGGTTTTGGGCTGCAGGTTTACAGTGTATAATGTACATGGCATGGTGTTGTGTGTCACCACTTATTCACACATGCTATTGTTTTGTCTATGCTTTTTGTGCTTGATACACAGCAAGTATATCTGATAGCTTGACGTTTTGTGCGTTTTTATTATTTTTTATTTGTTTTTTTTTGCATGTTTGTTGCTGCTTTTGATACTATTACAAGCTCCCCTGTGTTGTGAGGGGATGGTCATGACGATGCCCATCGCTACGCAACAGTTGGTTGAACTTGTTCTGGTTACTAAATTCCACAGATAATGATATTTCATGCTGTGAACATAAAAGACAACACTTCACCAGTGCATGTCTATTTGGCTATAATGGTATTGAAGGAAAATAAAAAGAGATATACAGGATCAAAGTGTGTCACCTGCAGTTAGTCACGTTACTGCCCCTTCCCTTAAAGGAACAGGCAGCCCTACATTTATGTAGCCTTGATTGGACCTAAGGATGAAATTATAGATCTGTGACTCAAGGTGGCCTAATTTCTATATTACATTAGTTAATGATGTTCTGTTTCCTAAGTAGCATATGGCTTTCGTTCCTTAAAAGAAAACCAGGTTTTAATTTTTTCCTGAAGAAGGAACTGAAACATTAGCTAGGAGTACCGTATATGGTGTAGTCGCCAACGGTAGAGTTAAAATTTGTGTAACTTTGGCCTTTGTGTATCACCCGTACTCTCGGTGTTGTGTCACATGCCTGACTATCACCCAAATAATTTTTTTTGTTCTTCCTATAGATTTTTTTCTTTTGTTACTTCCCCTGACCAATGTCGCATCATGCTTAGTTATTGAGATTTTAGCTATGTCCTAGTCCCATTTCTCTTTTTCAAATTCCTTTCACCAGTCAGACCTTTTATTATTATTGATGTATTGTTCAGGTTCACATTTCCAGACTGCAGTGATGTACCAGGGACCCCCATGTTATGTATAATTCCCTTTGGTATGACCAGACTGGTTTTCAAGAATTTGCCTTAGGCCTGCTTCAATGTTTTCCAGCCTGACTGTCAGGGTAGCGATAGACTGGTTAACTGACTCAATATTATAGTAAGACAAGTTTTCCATCTCAATAGGAGATATCTTATGTTTACCTTTTTGAACATGACGAATTTTCAATGTCTATTTTAATTTGGTTTTCGGTTCCCTTCTGTTCCTGCTACTTTAATTTTTGGTGGGATCAGATGTGTCCTAATCATGCAAATATCAGGACCCTCTAGTTCTTGTCTTTTTGTTTGCACATTTGACTATTAGCCTGTGTATTGCATAGTGCACCTGATGCACAGTTTTTAAAGGAAGGTTTCTACATGTCCCTGATAATCGGTATCATGTGATTTCTCTATTGAGATGTTCTAAGGTAAGGAGGAACACCTAGACTTAATCATTGAGGAAAATATGTGTTTACCCCATTAGACAATGCCACTGTGTGAGGAAACCCATTCAGATAGAATTCTCATGTAGCTATAGATGGCAGAGAATAATGGAGAGAACCCAATTAAAGATGCTAGAGACCCTGTTTTGCCCTTCTGCCTTTGTCTTTGTATTTTATGCCCATGGTGTATGGCTACTCCTTTGAAGATTGCAGACCACCTGCTTGCAGTCCCCGTGTTAAAAACCATGAACTGTTTTTTTTAACTAAATTGAAGGAAACTAACAACTGTGGCACATTTCCTACGTCACTAGATTCTGCGGGCATCAAGTCATAATAACCTGCAGGACATTGATTTAAGCCTAATTCCCATCAGTGACAGCTACAGATGAAAGACGGACGTTTTGGCCCTACAGTCTCAGCACCCAGAAAGTAGCAAAGCTGGACAGCGATCGCCAGCGCATGGTATCGTACTTGCTCCATCAGACGGCGTTGGACATCACAAAACCAAAGTTTCAGTGTAAAAGAGCTAAAGAGAAGGATTCCTGTTGTTGATAGCAGAGCTGTTTTGAGGTTTCATTTCTCTACCTGTCATGTGCTGGTAAAATCTGACAGTGTGCAATCCCTTGAGCCCCTTGGCCTGAGTTTTGGCCACACACCCCCTTTTCTTTGCTCCAACGGAAGAAGGGCAGTGCACCGGAGATTTCAAGTTTGGAAAAAGGCACTATATTGTGGTGCCCATGAAAGAGCAGCTTGAGCGTCCTCTGACACTAAATAATGAGTGTTGGAGTCTGAAAGTGCTGCTGAGCTTGAGCTATTTCCCAATTAATGGTGCTTGGGTCTGCACGAGATGATTTGTGCCCTTGATCAATGAAGAGCACATTGTTTGTAGTGTCTGCCACAGAGGAGAGACACTGGTGCATTGCTTTAAGACATTGAGACTTTCGAGTGAGCTGTGGGTGTTTGCCAGGAGGGCACTCCAACTAAGCAGGACTTTTCTCACGAAGAGGCCTGAATTGAGAGGCCCATGCGAAAGAAAACAACAAAAGAAAATTTGATGGACAATAGAAGCATGCCAGAGAGGCTTTTTGAACGGACTCTGGGCATAGTTGGTTTCACAAGAGGTTTCCGTGTGATTGTATAGACTAGGTGTTAGGAGACTGATTGTTTTGCTGGCATTGTTTTAAAGCACTATTCTGTTTAGTAAAAGCAGAATAAAGTCCATTTTCTGTGGAAAGAGTACCCCCTTTTCACCTTAGAGCATTGATGAGAGTCACCACTGTTCCACCTGAACATACCAAAATTACTGAAATGCAGAGGAGTCCTAAAAATGTTACTAGATAATTTTAGGATTTGCTTTTTGGTTAGGATTGTGAAAAAATATTATTTCATTTGTAATAGTGGTCACTACTTTCTCCCGTTGGCTATATGTTCTTAATAACGTGTTTTCTAGTGTCTTTTAAACATGACGTTGTCATTTATGGGTGGGATTGTTTTTCTCTACTCAATTGACTTCTGCACCCACTTCCCAACCTATGTCTTTTCCTACTATTGTTTCTGTGCACTCTTTTCACCCTTTTCCTGAACATGAGCAGGTTAGAAGATCAGAATTCGTAAGCAATTCTTTTGTACAGCTTCTGCATCAACACTAGTTAGTAGTGATCATCACTAATTGTTGAGTGTGTGATCTTATGCCACCTACTGCAGATAGAGGTATTCCTTACTTTGTCCTGCTATATGTGGCCTCTGTGTTACATCATGCATAAGGAAACCTGCACCAAGAGATGAGCTAAATACTAGGATGATGTTACAGCAACATCTCAACGACTTTAGAAACATAGACCTGGACTCAGATTAGCATGAGAATAGGTTTATTGCCTATGTAAGGGCAAAAGGAGGGTTTGTGGTTCTAAAAATTCTGGACCCATGTAATTTACTTTGCCACAGCAGTACGATTTTAGTATCAAAAGACCGATAATGACTAGTACACTAGTATGAGCATTTTCGCACAATTCCAGCAGCATTTTCACCTCGAAATCGCCATTTTCGTCCTGCACTCGTGGCTCCCATTTTATACACGGCAGCCATTTTTCATAGTTGCCCTCACATAGGCTTATAATACAGTCAGATTTGATTCCAAGGACACGTACACCTTGATTGACTTTTCTCTGACCTGGGCAAGCTGGAACCATTGCCTCAGGCCAAACCTGTTTGGTCAGTCCCTCTCCCAGTGGCCGAATCAGATAGCATCAAGGCACACCATGCCATAAAACCCTTATTATCGCTCACACACCCTGCCTAATCTTGCTCACACCTGCACCTGCTCTTTTCTTCTTCTTACTTTACGAGGGGGAGGTGCCCGTTTTTATTGGGGGTCCACACTTATCTGATGTAAAATACTAGGCCTTGCCGGGTAATTTATTATGGGTTGGATGACATGAAATATGAGGTTTCATCATGACACTGTTTTTTCCTTTGTAGTGAAAACATGTGAATGACCAACCAAAATGTCAAGAATGTTTGCCTGAAGCTTAAAAAACTGTATATAAGGAAACCTGACTTTGCATTGAAACACAGTCTCCTGAGAACATACAAACCGTGCTGTTGTACTTCTAGGATGCTTGTTACTTGGCTGCAGCCAATAAATTTGATCTTTGACTTCACCTAGAAGACTCTGAGTTTCTGTGGTCTGAATCAGGAAAGTACCCGAGGTCTTTGGGTGTACCCTGGCACTGCTGGGTTACCGGATCAGTACCGGTTCTGAAAAACCCAGTACCTCAGGTGTGACTCTGGCCAATAGTGCTAAGGAGACGTAGGTGGCCAGGCCACCTTACGGATGCCCATACTTCGCTATCCTGGATGCTGGGGGTAATGAAACACATATAGCCCTACAAGTGAAATGGTTCCTCCAGCCAGGTTTCCTGCATTACTATGCTGTCAAAGGTGCTGATGTATTGGATGAAATCGGAGTCCTGAACTTTGTAGAGGAGGCCGTTAACGTTCCATGAGCACATATGGAGGGTCTCCTTTATAGATGGAGAGCCCATCTTTTTATCTGAGGTTTGTCACCCTTGCCTGTTGCAGTTGTTGATTGTTTTTTAAAACCACTTTAAGTCATCATTGTTTGAGAAGAGGTTGACTGAGGTGATAGATTTTTGGGGCCGAGATTCCGCCCTGGCAGTCCTGGAGGAACTTGAGTTTCCCAGAGAGCAGCCAGAGCTCTCCTGAGTACGAAGCGTTTTTCCCGGCACTGGGGGCCTGGTTCTAAAGCGGGATCCGGTGATAGCAGGGGAGTTGGGTAGCCAACCTCACAGTACGTGGTAATGCTGATACCCCAGTGTTCGAAGGTTGTATTTTCTCCTAGGATTGTTTGAGTGATTAGGCTTGTCTTCCACGTGGCTTTAGTGGGTTCGGGAGCAGTGGTGTAAGTTAGGTGGAGAAATTCAACTGCTGGAAGATCAGTTGAGTTGAGGCCGCTTGAGGAGGGAATATGTGAGAGTAGCTGAAGAATGCTCCCTGTTCACGATGTCACCAGATCCTTGGATTTATAATGAGGATGAAAAAGTAGTGAGTTGATGGTTGCAGAATCTGGTGGGGTCTTGAATTTCTGCAGTGGATGCCGAAGGGACCCGGGGAGGGGTCTTCTCCCTGATTCAAGAAATTGTTAGGCCTGCCGGTTGTGGAGTTTTCCGCTTGTGCGTGATAGGTTGGCTAGGAGGTGTAATAGTTGCTCTCAGGGCCTGTGGAGGAGGAGCCGTTAGCTGGGCCTTGGAGGGGTTGGGGGTAGTTACTTATGAGGATTGACCGTGACTTCCAGAAGCTGCAGTTCAGAGTTCCCTGGTGTTGCCCGCCCCTTCTACAGACCAGGGGTGGTCGCTTTTGGCAGCGTTCTTCTGAGTTGTGGCCAAACCCAAGGATGAGAGCATAGAGACTGTTGTTGGGGCAGGTGAACCGGGGGACATAACTTCATTGGAGGCCCAGATGTTGTTAGTTTGGGTTCTGTGTCTGGGATTACTCCGTTCCCTGCGATTCGCTTCTTGTGGCCTTTCCTCCGCTGAGTACGTCTCTGCTTGGCGTTGAGTTTCACCATGGCGTTGCTGTCCCCAGGACTGCCAGATAAGAGTATGTCCCTTGAAGGTCACGGTACGGTTACTGTTGGAGTCGGATTGCAAGAGTTTGCGATTGCTGGAGTCTCCTGGAAGGGGCCACTTGCTCTGTCATCGCTTTTTGTTCCCAGGCCGTTGGTTGTGGTCTCGAGTGAGTCAGTGTGAGTCTTTCCCAGAAGTTGTGTGGAAAGGCCAGTAGAGGGATGCAAGTGTGGGTGCTGGTTGGAGGCTCTCGTCTTTAGAGATGCACAGAGGTTGGTTAGCATCAAAGGTAGCGTGGCTAGTTTGTCAATAATGGGGCCACATAGGCAGCTTGTGGGAAAGTTCATGGAGTTTTCTTGTGGGTGTATAAAGAGGGATTTGAGGTCGCCTAATTTCTTGTCAATGCCTGCTACGAATACTGCCAAGGTGTTGAGTAGGGTTACCTGAACGTCCATTTTGTCCAATTGGTGGTGAAGTGCTTCGACTAGGGGCTGCATGGTGTTGACAGGGAAGCCCAGGTGCCATCCGTCTGCGGATTGAGATGGTTTGAGGCAGGGTCCTGTCCAGTTGTTAATGTGGCGCTAGTGTCCATGCTTGCTCTGATCCTTGCACCGTCATTGGGAGATGGTTGTCTAAGAAGTGGAGTGGCCACGTTGTCCCTTGGTTCGTCATCTGGAGATTGCTGGCTAGGCTCTAAGATGAATCTAGTGCCAGAAGGGGAGAATTGAGAACATGCAACAAGCATATCTTTCCACTCCTGTGTGTTCAGGTAAGATAGGGTTTCTGCATCCACTGCTGTCTGGAGGCACTCTGAAATCATATTTACTGATAAAGGGGAAGGGGAGGGGGCCGGAGGGCCATATTTTGATGTGCTTTCAGACAGCCATCATCAGTGGCCATCAGAGGTAATGCCAAAACATCTGAGGGCAGCTGTCCCACCTCACTGACAAAATCGGGCTGCGCTGCTTTCAGTCCACTTAGCACCAGGTGGATTTGATGGGCCGCACTTTGTTGGGGGGAAGTCCACCATGACTTCGCTGAAGTCCGTCTGGGCTCCTCATGCACCTATGCCCTGGCAAATTTGGCATATTGCCCTAGAGGTGTTGAGATTGTGCTAGCTGCGGGAGGTTGAGCAGAGATTGGGCTTGTAGAAGCCCCAGTTGTGGCAGAGTTCTTTCTGATGGGAAGCTTTCTGCTGTATGAGTGAAGATCGATGCAATTAGTGGTGACTGTAGCCCCTGTGTGTTGTTGCTATTGGAGACGAGGACAGGCCTACTGTTTTTTAGAAATGAGAACTTGGTGTGGATTTTCAGTTGGGAATTGGTGATCAGCGTTTTTTGTATTGTATCTCTGTTCCAGACTGTGCTAAGCATGAGGTCTGGAGATGGGTTGCTCTTCTGGACCTCCTTGGAGTGGGTCTGACTCAATTTCAATAATGTGTGAGGCATTCTGGGCCTCATGATGGCAGTCCTGAGCTTGTGGTCTCCTCTTTCTTTTTCCCATAGCGATTTTGTTGAGGGCTCTCTTCCTTGTTTTACCTGACTGCATGGTCATGTGATTTCTTCCCAGCACTTCCTTCCCCTTCTTTGCCTGCTATGACGCCCGTGTTTTACCACTAGTGGGGGGATTGTGGTAATGGAAGTGGAAGTGGAGGTGTGGGGAAGTTGACGGTCGGCTGTAATGCTGTCAGTCTTGAGAGCACTGGGCTCCGCTGAGGTAACGTCAGATGGAGGCTGAAGGATATGGAGATCTCTATGCAGGTGCTGCTGCTGCTGATGTTGCTGATGTTGCTGACTGGCAAGTGGGGCTCACTAGCCATCTGCAAGCCGCACCCACCCTAGGAAGACCGCTTCCGCAGATGCTGGGGCACACCCTTTGCGGTGACTGGGTACAGTCACCACACTTACCTGGTACTGCACACAGAGGGGCCCGACCAGCCCTCCTCCCTCTGCCTAGCCCTGCCTGCTTGTTGGCTCTGCCAGGAGCCTGACCGTGGAGGAGGGGACTCAGTAGGATCTCTGATCTCTGTGCAGCTATAGTAGCAAATGGCAGGAATCTCCCCATGGAACATACATACCTAAATTAGGGGGTGAGGATGACATCTGCAACTATTTATAGAAATAAGACAAGGGCACCAGTACACTCAAATGCCAATGCCCATACTTGACACATACATAAGCCAAAGTAAACAGCAATAGGAGCCACACAGCACTAAGGACACACACATGCTGCATACGTCAGGGTCCCTCACATGCCTGGCTAACAAGGCAACATCACTAATGTCATACTGCTCAGACAACAACATTGAGGAGGGGACACATGCAACTGGTCACTGAAATACACCTGCACAGTCGGACAACCAAATAGGACTTTGATACGATAAACAGGGCAAACCAATTAAACACACATTACCCAACATCATCTCGAAACATCAACAATGTTTACATCAATACCACATCCTAACATTGCCATGCATAGGATATGCCACATTACATGTACATTTCGGTCAATGTGAATTAAAAGTGTTTGGGGCAGGTCCTGAGAGGCAAGTGTGCTGCGAGGGCATTCACAACACCCACAGCCAGTCAAAGTGTAGTGTGGTAAGTTGTACGTATACTTTGCGCATTAGCTTCAGGCTTTAGGCCTTTGTGCACCTTGCCCTGAATGTACTTTTACTCATTTGCTTACATCTAAGAGCCTCTGAGCACTTTGCACTAAATGCTTTTTATTAGGCTTCATATCAGTTAATTTTGAAAATATCCAGTTCTACGGTGTTGTTTTTTAGGCAAATCACACTGTTTTGCCTTCTTCAGCACTGGAGTTCGCCAGAACATATTCACTCTGTGCCCCAGTCAAGGATACAGTTTGGTACATTGCCGATAGACGTGGTAGGGGTTAAGATTTGGCAGTCCTGCGTAGGGACACTTTGTCATCACGATGACATGTTACTTATAAAATCACTTCCTTGTCCCAAGACACGCAAGAGGGAGTTTCCGAACAGAGAACCACAACTAGACGCTGCATGCCTTGCTGTAGATGCTGAACCAGATCACAGGCCATTGCTCTGATATGAGGGCTGATGTCTCACCAGTGATTCAGACAGGCAAGCTCGAAGCTTAACATGCTGTGCTCTAAATAGAACAAGCAGAGGGAGAGTAGAAACAGTTAGGCACCATGATAGCTTTGTTCAAATGTTTAACTCTCCTGCTGACTATTTCAATTCTACCATGTTGTATTGTTTGGCTTATTGTGGCTCACACCTAAATATCTACAAGTCAGTAGTTCAATGAAATCATCA
This sequence comes from Pleurodeles waltl, assembly GCF_031143425.1. Classification (NCBI taxonomy): domain Eukaryota; kingdom Metazoa; phylum Chordata; class Amphibia; order Caudata; family Salamandridae; genus Pleurodeles; species Pleurodeles waltl. The sequence continues at coordinate 803,010,325 of NC_090446.1, forward strand.
TATAAAACAAATACTGTCTTTGTCATTTGTGTATGAGATCATACTGGAAAAGAGAGAATTGGTTTGGATCTGAGTGACCACGACTTCCCTGAGAAGTTCCAAAGATGTCATGCGCTCGGATGTCTAATCATTTCTTTGCCATGGGAGACATGAGGCACTGCTAGTTAGCCAGAGCAAAAAGAAAGAATCAGGGTGACAGAGTTATTTACAAGTGGGTCAGACTCAGTCCCCCACACCATTAGCTATCCTGCTGCCTAGAAAGCCAGTAATCTCATGGAGGATAATGAGAGCCCACGCAACAATATGTCTCTCCATAAGAATAGATATACACGGAGGGACGAGTAGGACAAAAAGATGGCTATTCCTAAATTGGTACAAAGCAACACCTAGAGGCAATTAGGCAGACAAGTCTGATAACTTTATATCATACATGTGACACACAGGTGGGCCATAGGCCTATAACAATGCCCATATGAAGGACAGCAGATACCGAGACAAAAACAAAGCACAAAGTTAAGGCATCCAAAGGCTTGCATCTGATTGCAAAATTGTCACAACACAACACAGACACACTAATTGTACCCTGTTTCTTTGCAGAGGAACATGGATCTCCTGCCGATATGCCTGTCCCTGATTTCCCTGATGACATGGATGACGAGCCCATAAACATTCCACAGGAGACCATTCAAAAGGTCCTTGAAAGCCTCCAAACCCCACCTTCAGTCACAAGGAGGAGCACAGAAGAAGCAGCCACCACAGTAGAACCACCCGCCACCCCAATTGTAAGACCTGCCAGCTCCAACACAGCTGAGGACTCTGACGACACTGGCACCAGCTTTGAAAGAACCGTAGTTGGGGTACAGCGGGAGCTGGCCAAGGAGGTGCGGGTGGGGATGCAAAATATGGCAGCCAGCCTTGAGGGGGTGCGTTCGTGCATGATGTCTTCTGCAGATCAGGCAGCTGCTATGCAAGCCCTAACATCTCTCTTGCAGGAACTTGCCAAAACACAGAAGGAAATCAGCACAGCTGTCATCCAGTTGACACAACATCTACATCTGCAATCCAGTCAACGTGTGCACGAATGCAACATTGAACCCCTCAGGGCCGACCTGGCTGCCGACCATCGTGATGTGGCTGCCATTCTCAAAAACCAGCAGGCCCTCCTTGCTGAAGTACTGCCCTTAATAACTCCACAGGGAGCAGCCCCCGGGATGTCTGCCTCCATGTCTTCTAACACTGAGGTGTGTGTTGCCCCTTCACAACCAACAACAACAAGGACAAACCAGGCAACACACACATCAGAAGAAGAAGACATGGAACAGATCACATTCTCACGGAAGAGTACCCGGAAGCACTAGTCCCTGCATCATGGCCTACTTTGACCAAGGTCCTACGTTTTGGTAAATGCCAGTCTCACTACAACTACACTCAATGACTGTTCTGCAATCCACTGTCTGACTTGTCACCATTGCCAGTGAATGTCTCTCTCCTACTATTTGCCAATTCCTGTCCCTCTGCACTGTCTGTGACATTACCCCAGCATGTCAGGAGCCTCATCCATACCCCTTCTGTAGGATCACCATGTAAGAATGCACCAGAACGGACCCTGCAAACATGGACAATGGACATTTTGCACTTCAGCACCTATAAATAAATAGCACTTGCACACCTATTATGTCTCTGTGTTATTTCACACTTCAACTGTGCAGTACATAACTCCAAAGTGCCTGTGTGGCAACCATGTAGATTGTCAATACAACTGTCCTGACATCATGTAGTCTGAAACATCTGTGCAGTGGCCAGGATTGCATCATAGCCTTACCATACTGAGGAGAATAACTGAGGAAGGGACTAACCACACACAATCATGCTGTGTTGGACAGAATGATGCACCATCTATAGCAATTCTAGTCAACTAATGGTGGCTGAGAAATGTAGGCACCATGCAATACTAAAACATGAAAATATGCTGCTAAATGTGAGGAAACATTAACAAAGACCACTGCATCAATCACCCTTTCTGAGTATACTTCCATGAAGGAAAGTCATGCTGAATTAGTACACACATGATGTAGGTCAGCAATGAAGGCAACAAGACAAGAGTGTTAACAACTCCTCATCTACAAAGATCTCCCTGAACTTCACACTGCAGTCCGACCTATTAAATTACCCATAATAACAAGTCTGGAAGCACACTTTGTGAATTAGAATACATACTCACCAACACAAAACCTTGGTGATCGATGCAAACTACCAATGGTGGGTCTCCCAAATGGTGGATACTTACCAAGTTATCACACGGGTAGCTGGCATGTTAAACCTCCATTTCCTGGGGATGGCGAGCATAGGACACAAATGTCATACAAAAACATTCACCTACACTGATGTCAAGGCCATGATAAAGCAGCACCTAACGCATCATGTAAAGGGTTTACTATATATTTATTACTATTTATTAACACAAGAGGCAACTAAGGGAAAAGTAATACCTACACTAATCTAACCTGACTACTACTAACCCACAACTGTCCCTAACTAACCTAAGCTAAACTTACTCTACACATGTAACGAAACGATCTAAACATCAACCCCCCACCCACCATTATGAGACAGGACACATGCAGGACAACACTTACTAACCTACACACATACTATACTATCCTAAACAAACATATATATATATATATTTTTTTTAAACTAACAGGAATCCCAACATTGCCCCCCACCCACCCACCCACACAAAAAATAAAGATATAAAGAATAAGGACCCCCCACCCCCTTCACTAACACTAACTAAGCTAATTACCTATACTAACCTAAAACTAATCCCCAAAACCCAACTATCATTAGAAAACAGGAAAGAGGAGAGAGGGGAGGGGTAAAAGTTCTACACAGCAAATGTCCTAGAGGTTTGCCCTCCGTAGGGTCCGCCTGATGGAGCGAACCCTTTTTTTTATATAGGCCACATCCTGGCTCAGCTTGTCCACCTTATTGAACACCTTGTCCAATTTACGGCTCAATGCCAGGAATGCGGCTGGGTCCACAGGAGGGGCTGATGCAGTTTGTGTGCCGGCCGAGGTGAAGCTTGTGCCAGCAGTTGACTGCCCACTGGACTGTCCCGGTTGTAGAACATAGCTGGGTCCAGGTCTTGAGGATGAGCCAGGGTCTACTGTTCCCGACGTTGCTGGGGCCACTTGGGGAGACCTGGTGGATGTGGTGTTGGTGGCTGTTGTGGGCAATGTAGGCCGACCCTGTGTTGAGGCCCACCATGCCCCAGAGGCCCGATCAGATTGATATTTGCGGGCCATCCTCTGGTACCCAGACTGCACCTGCAGGATGTGCCGGTATCGCATAGCCCGCCTCTCAAATTGGTGTCTATCTGCGGCACTCATGTTTGCAGCTGTGAAGAGAAATGGCAAATATTTACCTTTGGAATTGCATTGGGTGGAATAGCACAATGGGTTATTTGAACATAACTAGTAATGTATTTGTTGCAGCAATTGTCACAACATAGTTCACTTAAAGGCTCAGAGGAAGTACATGTGAAGCCTGCATACATAAGGGCATCTCACACCTAGCATATCCATGTCTCTACATGATGGATGACATCACCCTAAACAACTCATCCAAATTATGCCTAAGGCATCTGACATTATGGCTGCACCTCTTCCGCATACTGACTTCACTACATATGTCCCTCTATGTGCTAACTATCTCAACCCTCACTCAATGCCATTTGTAATTTGTTGTTTGCTAATATTGAACCCATGGGCCATAACCGAATGTGTACCTTAGGGGCCAGATGTAGGAAGATGGAAAATTTCAACTTGCAATTTGCTATGCAGAACGGTGTCTCCCACACCGTCTGCGAGTCGCTATGGGGTTGCAAAGACCAACCTCATTAACATCAATGAGGTGGGTCCCAATTTGTGCCCCCTTAGCGACTATGGGCACTCACGGGGATGGAGGCCTGCTGGGAACAGCAGACCTCCATGTCCGTGACTGCTTTTAAATGAAGCAGGTTTTTTTTTCACAAGTGTAGCCCGTTTACCTTAAAGGAAAACGAGCTACACTTAGAAAAAAAACAAAAAAACTTTAGTGTTGGATTTTTTCAGGGCAGGTACTGGTCCCTTGGACCACTGCCTGCTCGGAAAAAATATTTTTGGGTCCACTCACAAAGGCGAAGGGTTCCTATGTGGACCCCTTCCAGTTTGCGAGTGGGTTAGCATCCACTTCAAGTGGATGGTAACTGCGACTCCCTTTGCGACCACGTACTCGGTCGCAAATGGAATTGCATACCACTGCGAGTCGCAAATAGGAAGGTAACACCCCTTCCTATGTGCAAGTCGGAAATGCATTTTGCGAGTATGTTCCGAATCACAAAATACATTTCTGCATAGCAAACAGACGTTTGTGTCTCACAAAGGGCAATTTATGCCGTTTGCAACTTGAAAACTGTTTGCTACATCTGGCCCTAGGTTCTAAACAAAGTTGCAAAAGGTCACAAGTACGTGTAACGTACTTGTTGCTACAGTCCTAGGTACCCTGTTTCCCATTAACATGGCAGTCTTTGAGGGTGGGGTGGGAATAATAACCAACAATCCCATGTTCAATGCACACCCAGGAGTGTATAGAAAGGTCAACAAGTATGTGCCTTCACACACAACACCTATGAAGGGCTAGCAACACGTTGGAGTCAGCCAAACATTGTCATATCCAAGGTCCACACATGTCAAAATGCTCTGACTTAGGCCAACATCACATACTATCAGTGAGGCATGTTTTACAACACACACAGAGGAGCAAGAACACCCATGATCATGAGTCGAATGAACACCTAGGCCATTGCACTCTAGTCACACACACTTCTAATTCAACTAGTGGAAGTACATGCCCCCGGAAGATCCAACCTACAGTGTACACAGTGCATCCTCAACTAGGAAGCTGCACATTTCATCAAAGCCATTTGCCAAAGCCATCTGGGAGAATGTCAGTCTGATATGCAGACTCAGTTCAAGCCAAGTCCCAGAGCAACTCTTACATTAACCAGTGTATTCCACATGACTCATCCCATTCCCCATAGCGGCCCAACTGGAATGACCTACAGCCCCTAAATCTGAGAGATGGATAAGTATTGGTCTACAGAAACAGAAGTGATATTTGAAATCCCACTAAAGCAACAATGCCAATGAACGGGCAGTGCATCAAATCATGAATTCTGTTGAACACACAGTAGTCCATCATGCATCACTAGCAAACAACAAATATAGCACTCAGGCCACACTCACTGTAGGTATCGGGGTCCTCAAAATGTGCCACCTCTCCCACGGTGTACGGTGCTGGTCCACCTGTAAAGCATGAAAGGAAGAATATACTCAGACTCGGTGTTCTGACAAATAATTGCAGTTACTATGACACTGTGTGAATATGACATGGTAATTATACACTTTCCCACATGCTCATACTGCATGGATGAATTTTTAAACAACATTAACATTGGAAGACTCTCCTGCTACAGTTACAGACCCTACTACACACATGCACTGGCCAGGACAGTCAGGTGTTGTCAAAGATACCCCTCCATTAGTATGCCCCAACAATAATGGCTTGCATACATCTCATCATGTGCATCCCAGAGAGACATCCAAAAACTGGTTACTTGAGGACTGCATGACCCCTCACAATCAAACAGGCTAGGTGGACATTTTCAACACACAGCAACCAGACACACATGTGACATATGTGTGGACAACATAGCTGACTTCATGTGATGTGAAGTCACCACGCATTTATAGCATCATCTTGGGTATACAATTTTCTGTCTAGCTATGGCGTCAACATATGTAGGTATGTTGTTTCTACATGACTTTCTCACTGGCCAATATGACCTGTAGGTTTAAGATAGAGGCATTAACGTGTCGCTTGTCTGACACAAAGGCAACACTACATTACATACAGCTACAGGCATCCGGTATGTGTTGAAAACATGAGCCATCTGACTGCTAGCATTGGTCTTCCTACACATTGTGCAACAAATACACATTAGGTTTCCCTAGCATTATACACAGTCAGCTACTTATCTATCAGATTGGGTAACAATCATCACATGTCCCCACACAGATTTCATTTATTCACATGTAATTGATTTGTACTCACCAACATGGCCACCAATCCTGATTCCCAGGTGGTCCAGCAGGTCCTGCTCCCTGGATATGAGATCAGCCCAGAGGTGCTTCAGTTGATACTCATTCCTCAAGCTCCTGTACACCCGGACCAGGTGATGGCGCACCTTCCCCCAGCGGACTTTCCGTGCCTCTGTGTGATACCCCTGTATCACACGGCCCCCAGCCTCCAGCATGAGTGGGAGGAAATGGCAAATGAGCCAAATGAAGCCCCCCAATTCCTCCTCACCCATCCTGGCAAGCCGAGGCCTACCTGACATATTTACTAATTTTAAGTAGAAAAATTAGATAGACAAGTAAAAGTGGCAAATGGGGAAAGGTAGAGTAGTGAAGGAAAAATAAAACTTAAGAAAAATAGCCCAACTAACCCCAAAGTTAAACTACCCACAACAGACTCCCACAGACAATACAAACAAAAACAGGATTGGACAAAAGTACACTAAACAGACTAAGACAATATTAGACAACAAGACTATGATCACAAAAAGACAAAATACAAGGTACACAGGACACAAAAGCAGTTAAACACAGGACTACACTTTTGACACAACCACACAGTCTAGATCAATCTGAGACTGCAAAGTGAAAGTGAAAGTTAACTCACAGTACAGATTTTGTAAACAGGATATCCTATTACATCACTTACTGCATAAAATGGCCGCCGTTTTTATTTTCCCGTTAGGCGTCATATTTTCACACATACACATTGTGCGTCATATTTTTTGACGCATAACATTGCACATAATGCAGAGTCAAAATTAATTTCTTCATTGTTCCCTTACATTAGTGTGAGGCTGAGTTTACAGTTCTAGTGTAGAAATAATAAATTAATAAGGTACATGACATGTCCACCATATTGTCCATGTAGCGTAAAATTTCCACGAATACAGCATGGGCGTCATAATTTTTTCACCTACAGGAGTGCACAGGATGCAGAGTCAAATATATATTTTCAAATGTTTCTCCTATTTTGCCATGAAATCATAATTTTTCATATCATATTTTTTGACTCTGCATTCTGTGCACTCCTGTACGTGAAAAAATTATGACGCCCATGCTGTATGCGTGGAAATTTGACGCTACATGGACAATATGGTGGACATTTCATGTACCTTATTAATTTATGAATTTTCATATCATATTTTTTGACTCTGCATTCTGTGCACTCCTGTACGTGAAAAAATGATGACGCCCATGCTGTATGCATGGAAATTTGACGCTACATGGACAATATGGTGGACATTTCATGTACCTTATTAATTTATGAATTTTCATATCATATTTTTTGACTCTGCATTCTGTGCACTCCTGTACGTGAAAAAATTCTGATGCCCATGCTGTATGCGTGGAAATTTGACGCTACATGGACAATATGGTGGACATTTCATGTACCTTATTAATTTATGAATTTTCATATCATATTTTTTGACTCTGCATTCTGTGCACTCCTGTACGTGAAAAAATTATGACGCCCATGCTGTATGCGTGGAAAATTGACGCATTTTTAAATGATGTCTTCATTTTTTAAAGTTGGGGAAGGAAATTTGTCATGGCCAAACGGTCCTATGTGATACACATTTGTGGTTAGCTATGACACATGTCCCTTATTGGATGTATAGAAGGCATTCACAATGTAATAATTATGATACCTTCCAAAAATGTATTAACTGTATTAGTACACATATTTTGGGTAATTGCTGATGTCTATTTTGAAATGATGAATGGGATACAATGATGTATTCCTTCTCTAAAATGTGCCCACAATTATCATGGTAATGGATTTATCTATATTCCAAACAGGGAGTGCAATAGTCACTTACATTTTTTATGGGGCTAACCATGTCCTATTATGATTTTGTGTATCTGATTTGTGTTTGACTTTTGACATGTAGGCCACACATGCGCCTTATGCATGTGTTTAGTTCACAAGTACATGATTCTTGTATATTTGGGGGGCGGTAGAGGTGGACTTAGGCCCCCAGCACCCTAGGCATTGCCCTTCCAGATTTGCTGATTTATCCATGGCTTTCATTTATTGTGTTATGCAAAACCTGCAGCTGCAGGCTAATGTAAGGCCATAGGGTATGAATCACTGTTAGCCATTCATTCATCTCATTTGCCCATTTGACGTTTGCACTATTGTTGATTTGGAGCAATCTGACATACCATTTTGCAATGACTATGTTAGCAAAATCTCAGCGTTCCTCATGTGCTGATGACAAATAGGTTGTTGATGTATGTGGCCCTTTATGCATTACCTGGTTTAGTGGCATGTTAAATTTTGCCTGCTAGGTTCGAACTGGGACACTACTGTGATGGGCAGCTTGCAAATATTTGGTTGATTGGATGACATATGTTTATATGTGTGTGCGAATGTGGATCCACTATCACCTGTCTGGGTGTATGTTGTCACTGTAACTTCAAGGTCTCCTCGTGAGTTAGTGGCAGCTAATGTTGTTCCAATTGGGTATTGTTTATATCAAAAACTTGAGAGAAGCCATTGAGGACATGGTCACGTACACATGGATGGTCCCACCCTGTCACTGAACACATGTAATGAGACTTTCAAATGATCTCCATTTTTGGTCTGAGTGAGAGACTGTCTCATGTGTAATTGGCACATTTGTACTCCTGTTGGCCTCGGTGGATGGTAATGTATCATGTAACATCCTACCCTCTGTGCAGACATTTGTGATGTTTTCTTTTTTGTGTGATGAGTGTTATGTCATTATTGCTCAATGAGACGACATTCTTCTTCAGCAATTTCAAACTAAAGGTGGTCAGAAATGAATAGGCCAAAGCATGATGTGGTGTTTGTTATCTGTGTTTATTTACAATAGTGCAATGATTGTTGATAGAAGAATTATGAAAAAAAATTATTGACAAGCTGTTGGCGCCTACGCACTCCTGCTACCGTGTTTTATTGTTCCCCCTCCTGTTGCAGGCCAGCATCCTCCTCTTCGTCATCTTCAGGCATGTCTGGGTTTGGTTCAAGGAGGGGAATGTTCCTTTTTACACAAATGTTGTGCAATATGGCACAAGTGAGTATGATCTTACAGACCATCTCTGGGGAATAGAGTAGGCTCCCGCCAGTGATGTCAAGGCAGCGGAACCTTGACTTTAGGATCCCAAAGGTCCGCTCAACAATGCTGCATGTCCTCTTATGGGCGTCGTTGTATGCCCGCTCTGCAGCAGTAGTGGGGTTCCCAAATGGTGTCATTAACCAAGGCTGGATGCCATACCCCTGATCAGCTGAAATAGAAACACAGAATGGGATTAATTGGATGCAGAAAGCACTCTTGTACAGACCTTTGATTGCAGTAGTTGTCTTGTGTTGTCTGTGACTCTTTTGTGTACTAATGTGACAACCTATACTTGTAGGGTAAACGTTTTTCATTGGGTTTTTTCCTTGGCTGAGCAAGTGTTTGTTAGCTAGCCTTTTGTCAGCAGTCTGTATTTTTTTTTAATAACAGTGTGCCCTCCCTTGCATTGTGACTTGTGATACAGGTGTCCGTGTGTCTTCACTGGGGGTGAGATGATAGTTCCATGCAGAGTTAAAACTTGAAAGTGTAGTTGAAACGTTCATATGAAAGTACCCTGGACATCCCATACCTTGAGACTTATGCAATGTGTTAATGTACAGGTTATTGTGACACTTCCAATTTGCAAGGTGACATTTAGGCAATCACACTCATTAATGTCTTCACATTAAGCTGTGGAGTACATTCCAATGTGCGACAGGTTCAATGGTGACTTCTGACACATGGCTAGTGATGTGAGTACCTCAGTGTGTTCCTGGCTAGGTGTTGCTAATGTGGTGTATGTGTTGTTTGTCCTAGAGGGTTGCTGTGCAGTGTGTATATGAGTTAGATTTTTGTCCTTACCAACAAGTAGTCCATTGCCATACCGTCCATCCTGGAAGTGTAGGTTGATGGTGCTGTGACGGAAGATGAATGCGTCATGTACACTCCCAGGATATTTAGCCACGATGTTGCTGATCAATCCCTGGTGATCGACTATGGCCTCCACGTTGATTGAATGTGTATGCTTCCTGTTGTGGTAGAGGTGTTCAGTCGCAGCAGGTGGCACAAGGCGTACGTGTGTGAAGTCGATTGCACCAAGGACGTGTGGGAAGCCACTGATGGCATAGAACCCCTGTTTAGTTTCCTGCTGCTTCTGCAGTGTGTTAGGGAAGCAGATGTGGCGGGGTGTCAGGCGAATGATGGCATCCAGTACTTTTGGCAGGAATGCAGAGAATGATGGTTGGGATAGTCCACCAACCAGGGCACCAGTTGTCTGAAAAGAGCCACTTGCCAGCAGGTGAAGTACGGCAAGCAGCTTTGTTTCTGTTGGTATGGTGCGGGGTGTCACCAAAGTGGGGGCCAACTGCTGTTCGATATTTCTTAGCAGCTGCTGAATGGCCTGCCAGTTCAACCGGTACCTCTGGATGATGTCGTGTTCCCTGAGACCATGCAGGGTTGTTCTTGGGCGGAATATCCTCTCCTGCCTTCTGCGCTGTCTTTGGGGTCCCTGCTGTTGTTATAGTGGCTGCTGTTGTTGCTGCAGGGCTCTGCGTCTACGTGCACGTTGAAGTAAAATCACCTCCATGTCTCCCTGTTGCTGCTCTGCTGCTCTGCTGCTCTGCTGCTCTGCTGTTTGTTCTGTGTGTTCTGATTAAATAGAGGTGTGTTTGCCCCATTTTGACGCCTGCCCTGACCCAGGCGTTAAATTTTGACGCACATCGGGTTTTGCGACATTTTTTTGCTCCACCTACCGGCCGGGAGTCGTTTTTGCCCGGAAGCATAAATAAGACGCGCGGCCGTGTGCGTCGTTTTTTGGACGGGAACGTCTACCCTGCATGTCATTAACGCAGGGCGGGGTGCCGCTTCCAGAAAATGGCGCACACTGCAGATTTTTCTTGTGCGCGGCCTCGGGCGTCATGGTTTAAATATGGGGCAACGTTTGCGCTGATTGTGCGTCAAAAGTTTTGACGCACATTCGGCGCAAACGGAGTATAAATATGCCCCTAAGTCTCTCACCATGTTTGTAAAAGTAGCACAGACTACATTTAGCCCTCCTGTAGTAGGTATATCTCCTCTGGCAGAAGGAAGCCTCCAGCTGGCAGTCCTCTCAGATGCTGCATAGCAGCTGACCATGTAGCGTGTTGCTTAGTTGGTTGCAGCAGTAACAGAGGCTTCTAAGGGGGGTCCACTTCTGGGAGGTGGGAGGTAGAACACAGCTCACTCTTAAACTCTGGTGGGTATTTGACTCATGACGCAGTTCACTCTGACACTCCAGTGAGTACTTGGTGGTTCTTCTTGAAAGTGATGGTCACATACTTGCAGAAGTCACATTTTTCGCATGGCCGAAGCCAGGCACCATGTTCAGTATACAGTGGCATGAGGTGATGACTGCATTTCTTCACAAGGTGCCCTAAAGGCACCCTCAGGTCACTTATTCTTCTGGCCTGGCTATGACCCCACAACACACTTGGTAGTGCTGCGGTCTTGCAGTCCACCTCTTGCGCACACTGCCACTAATAGGCACTTATCCCAACTTCAGTTGGGCCTGCCAGCATTGATATGGCTAAATGATGAAGGTGGCACTGTCTGATGCAACAGTAAGATAATCCTTTGGTGCATTTGATTAGTGTGTGTCTGCTGGATGGACCCAATGCCAGGGTCAACTTCAGAAGTTCCTCCTACCATCTGCTCCACCTGCAGGGTTGGCGATTCCTTCCCTTGTGCAGACATGAAATTGTGGCACCCAGGACAATCAAATAATTACTCCTTCAGATCAGAGTACATATGATGTTACTTCGCTTTGGGGAGCCAGGTGTCAATGTTGTAGGAAAGTTCCCTCTTTTTGGCATGGCTACCCCAACCTTTTGCATGCTATCAGTGTGCTTAGACTGTTTTCTCTGGGATCCTGCTAATCAGGACCCCAGTGATTGTGCTTTCTCCCTCTAAATTTGGTTGCCTACGACCTTTGCACACCCCACAATTGTCATACTGCTGCCCATATAAGACCCTAGTATATGGTACTTAGGTACCCAGGGCAGTGTTGCACCAGGGGTCCCCCTGGGCTGCAGCATGTATTATGCCACCCAAGGGAGCCCATACAAAATGTCTCTGCAGGCTTACTATTAGAGCCTGGGCGAAAAGGTGCTTGCACCCTTTCACCACAGGTCACTGCACCAGCTCACTGTAAGTCACCCCTGTGGTAGGACCTCCTAGCCCAGAGGGAAGGGTGCAGGTCCTTGTGTGTGAGGGCACCCCTGCATGAGCAGAGGTGCCCAAACAAACTCCAGTTCCATTACATTGGACTTCAAAAGTGCGGGGAAGCCATTTTACCCATATGCTGGACACAGGTCACTCACTACCTGTGTCCAGGAACATAATGGTAACTCTGAACCTCGGCATGTTTGGTATCAAACATGTTGGAAGCATACCCTGATACTGTTGCCATTATTGGTTGTATGATTCCATGCTCTTTGGGGGACCCTTAGACAGGTTTTTGCCCACCTGCTCAGGCAGGGGAAGACAGAACAAAGGATTTCCTGAGGGAGAGGGAAGTACATCCTCCCCCTTAGAAATAGGTGTTACAAGGCTTGGGAGGGGTAGCCGGTTTACTTTGAAGGGACATTTGGTGCCCTCCTTGCATAAACTGCTTTGTACCAGACCAGTAACCCACAATCTCTGCTCTGGCACAAAATTAGACAAAGGAAATGGGAGTGACTGCCCCCCTGTGCATTACTACCCCATGGGTGGTACCCAGAGCCCCTCCAGGTGGCCACCTGAGTCGGCCATCTTGAATTCAAGATGTGCAGAGGCCCCATGGTAGCACCTGAGTGGCCAGGTTAGGCGGGTGACATCACAGCCCTTCCCTTATAGGTGGTCACCTTACTATGTGACCAAACCCCCTTTTAGGGTTATTTAGGGACGCCCTTGAAGGTGGGTCCCCAGATTTAACATGCAAGATTCCAGAAGGACTCCTCTGCATTGTTGTCTTCATCTTCTGGCCACTGGAACTGCAACTGGTCTCTTCATGAATTGACACTCTGCAACTCCAGTTATGACTCAGCTTTGCAACATTGTTTCTCCTGCTCCTTCCAGCAACTGCAACATTTCCCCAGCTGTGCATCTGCTGAGGTCAGTGAGATTTCAGCCAGCACCACAAAGAAAGAAGGAATCTTACTTGGAGTGGAGGAGTCACTCCCCTGCACCTGCAGGCACTAACTGCAATGGTGACTCTACAGAATTGCAAGGATTCTACATCACAGGTGGTAGTATGGAATGGTCCCCTTGGTCCTTTCTGCCAGCTGTTCAACTTGGAAGATGGTAAACCATTGCCTCTCCTTGTAGGACAGTATCCCTGTGCACTGCGACTCTTGCAGCTACCAAGGCTTGCTTGCTCCTACTCCAAGTGATCTTCAGGCTCCATGTAGCTCCAGCCCCCAGCACTTCTTCCTGCCAAGCACAGTCTCCTCTGTGCTGTTCCAGCGACTTGGGATTCTTTTTCAGGTGTGCTGACTGGGCCTCACTGTGATTTACTGTTCCTGCTGCCAGTGGGTTGCCTGTGTTGGCTGCAGCTGCTTCTGTTGGCTCTCCCGACTGCTGAGGGTCACCTTGGACTGCTCTCCCTGAGTCGAGTCCCTGGGCTATGCTGATCCTCTTCAGCCTTACAACTCCTCTTCTGCTTCTCTTGCATTTCACAAGGCTTGTTGGTGGTTCTTCTGCACCACTTACCATCTGACACCCAACAATCGATGTGGGACACCCTTTGCACTGCTCCAAGGACTCCTCTTCAGCTGTTGGGCTCCACAGCTGGTCTTCTTCCTTCCTTGTCGACCTGGTTCTGCCTACACAGAAGGGTGGGTCGTGGCTCCTGCTCCCACTGGACACTCCACCATGGACTGGGCTCTGTCTACTTATTTTGCAGGTCCTCTTCTACCAGAAACCACCTTTGAATTCCTCCTGTCTGGTCCTGTTCTCATACAATCCTTTTTCTATGTCTTCCTGTTAGTCCATGGGAAAACCAGGTACTTACCTCTGTTCTTCTGATCTCCGGAGGTTCCTCTCGTACTCACCTCTTGGGGTTCCTAGTTCCTCCAGCTCCCCTCTAACAACTCCACATCCTTGGGTAGAGAAACTGTATCTCGCATTCCACTTTCTTAGTATATGGTTTGGCCCTTCCCTTGGGTCCTTTCTATTTTTCTAAGTATTGCCAATGCCTGTTGCTTTTATGCTATTTTACTGATTTCTATTGTGTATATAATTAGGGTGTATTTACCTCCAGTTGGGGGGAACTGAATATAAGTATTCTAGTGTTGTGTTACTATAATAAAGTACCTTTAGTTTTGGAACACTGTGTTTTCTTTCATGTGTTATAAGTTGCTGTGTGACGATAGTGGCATTGCATAAGCTTTGCATGTCTCCTAGAAAAGTCTTGGCTGCTCATCCACAGCTACCTCTAGAGAGCCCGGACTTCCTAGACACTGCCTACACTTCACTAATAGGGGATTACTGAACCTGGTATAAGGTGATAACACCATAGGTGTCCACCACACACCAGGCCACCTTCCTACAAGTGTTACCCCAATCCCTTGGCTGCACTGTAGTCCCTGAATACTCTGTAAAGTACCCCCTCCTCAGGAAAAGAAATTACAACAAACAATGATGGTCTTGTGCTCCCATCTTTACTCCAATTTCACAGATGAAAAGTGTATATTAAAAGTCGGCTTCCTTGGAACTGATTTGGGTTGGGTCCTCTTCATGTGTCCTAGTAAGTCCACCTCCCAGAGCTGACCTCTGGCTGCAAGGATGCTCTGCCAAGCAGGGCAGTCTCCAGGTGGAGTGCTCACCACAGCATTATAAATAGGTGAAAGCAGGCTGAACCCAACTATTTATAACAACGCCTTGCAGGGATTAAAAAGAGAGAGAAGAATATGTGTTCCTTCAATGGTCTAATCTATCATTAACAGATACCACAGGACTAACAGTGCACCACCTGCCATCTACCTAATAACAGCTGCATTAGTGTAATTTATAGCCCAATGTGTCAGGAAGTGCTCT
The DNA here is from genome assembly GCF_031143425.1 of Pleurodeles waltl. NCBI lineage: Eukaryota > Metazoa > Chordata > Amphibia > Caudata > Salamandridae > Pleurodeles > Pleurodeles waltl. Next base: position 803,025,581 of record NC_090446.1, read on the forward strand.
GGTACTTGTAAGGAAAGCTTGTCTCCTCTTCACTCATCATATCGTCTGCTGCTCCCGCTCTCACCCAGGAAATGCCAGACAGCAATACACATGTATTGTCTAAAGAAAGCATCTTCTCTTCTGTCTTAAATTCTGGCCTTGGCTGTGGACTTCCAAAATGGAATGGCACACTATTATGTCTAAAACACACATGCGCACATACAACACACAGAATGTCACATTCACATTCAGGATTCTGGGTTCACCATGAGCAGCATAACATTAGATAAATGGACCTTTAAACATGCATTCATGTCTCACAGATAAAAGCCTGTCATGAGAATTCACTAACAAGGTATGCTGCCACCACTGTGCTCCATGCATGAAACTCGCAACAGGGACGGTAGCCCCGTCTTTATGAAGGTGTACATAGTACACACTTCCTAGTTTAGAAATAGCTCCACAACCTATCACTGTCAAAAGATTGGGCCTAGGTGACTACGCGCACACAGGATTAGTGTATGGCATGACCAAAGAACAAAAGAACAAGATCAAACTATGCAGTTTGGGCTCGCAGGACAGTGGACACAGCTGTGCATCATGCAGGGGACATTCCTGCCCAGCAGGGAGGTAAAGAACAACTTTCTGATGAGAAGCTGTTGGATGGTGAAATTGATAGAGGATCAAATTGTCAATAGGAAAAGTATTGCAACTGTGACATTTAAAAGGCACTTTCAGGTTGAATTTCACAAATGTCTAGTACACTTGACCCATAATGGAAGTATAATTTACATATTTGTAAAATGTTTACTAAAAACCCAACCTGGCTATTGACTGAGTGGTACACTGTCACACATAAGACTGCATGAAAGAGGCATTCGATGGGTCTTGCTGTGGGTGTTTCTACACAACACCCATAGAATTTGACGCATTCCCAGATTTACAAGGCTGGGAAAGCATCAGATTCCTATGCCAGCTCAGGGGTGGTGTCAAAGTGGCACAGAAGGGAGAAATTACATTCTTTTTTCCCGCTTTTTGCTCTTTCTATGTGGGTTGCATTGTACAGCACATATAGAAAATGGTAAACACTATTACCCTTCCTGTACATAAATAATCATCCCTGCAATGCAGACACCTTTGTAGAATTGAGCAAGGGTGCCTGTGTTGGTGCTAGACAGCAATGTGTGCACCCGCTCAGAAAACAAGGACAAGAATGAGCCTTATCTTATAGATGCAGCTCATTCTTGGCTTTTTGTGTTGATGCAGGGTAGCGCAGAAAAAATAATTGCAGCCTTGCCCTGCTCCAGAACTTACTAAATGAGGCCCTATGGGCACAAAACATCTATAGGCAAATGAGATCCAAATAATCAATCACAAAGCATGTGTACTTACCAGCAGTTTCACAAACTTAATTCCTGTGGTAGGCCATTAGGTCACGTTCCTGGCTTTTTAAATCTGCCCAACAATGCTTTAGTTGGTGGGTTGTCCGTTTTGCCTCGAACAACCTCAGCATATAGAAGCCAACCTTCTACCACCAGAGCGTCCCTGCCTCAGTCTTGTAACCCTAGATGACTCTGCCTCCCATGGCCACCATTTTGGGAAGGTAGTGGGTTACCAACCACAGCAACCCACCAAACTCCTTCACATTCACTGTCTTGACCCTTCCCTTGCCAAACATGTCCCTCCCCAAACACACTCTGCACAACCCAAAACCCCAAAATATCAATACTGCCCACAACTACCCCTAACAACAATAATTCCCAAAAGACATACACCTGACAAAACACAGTAGAATACAATGCAAAATACAAATGTAAAGGATAATGTAACTGTTAGGTACACTACAGGGACAGCAAGCAGCACAACAAACTCCAACAACACCACTCTTCTCTCTAGCAACACCACAACACAACCTCCCCTAAGCACAGACAAATAGCCTGTGAGTTAAGGAGAAACTGAAAGTAACTTCACATTTCCCGATTTGCAGTATGGTTGATCCATTGCATCACTTCCTCAGTGGATGCATTACATTTTAAGCAGATGAGTCAATTTTTTTGACGCTTCAAGTCAATGCATAGATTTTACACAAGGCCTGTCAAAGCACCATGCGGTAATTCCGATGCGTTGGATGAGATGCAGCATCTTCAGCTAAGGTGATACATGAAAAAAATGCATTGGGCACATGGATCAGTGTTGCAAATGTGTGTTTTTAAGTATAGTGTGATGTGCAATGCATGTAAACAGTTGCAGGGAGTGCCATGTTGCCTGTAAATAGTAGTGGTTACCTACTTACTGTCTTTGCATGTGTATAATGTGTGTGTTGACAGAGCACATATGTGAGAGGGTAGGCATTATTAGGATCATATTAGGCATAGGGACCAATCCCTCTGTTTGTGCAATGACACACCTTATAATAGTTGCTCCATGTGCCAGCTATGCCTTGGCACCTGATTAACTTGCTTGACATACACACAGGGATGCCACCTACTTGCTTGGGGAGGGGTGTCAACACACCCACATCTTAGACAGCACAGCCTTCTGCCAATCTGTGCTGTGTCCCAAGGTGAAGGCAGCCAGGCAACTTCAGGGGGGGGGGGTACAATCTCCCTAGCAGGCAAGTGCTGGGATTGCCTGGACACACATGGAAAGGGGTATATGACCCTGTTCCTACCTGCAGGGGTCTCACATGAGGGCCTGCAATGGAAGTGCACTTTGGGAGATTGACTTTGCCCCTAGCCCCACATCTTGCATACAGCATACAGTCCAAATCAGAGTGATAATCACATCAGTGTGGGACCAGGCACCCCTGCACAAGAGGATGCACCCTCTGTTGTTGTCACAGCCACTATAAGTATCCCTTTGCCCCAGCTTTGTCATGAATGTCAGCACAAGCAAGTGCAATATTTTCAGGCATTTCCAGGGACCCCGGGACACTACAAAGTACGTGCAAAAGGCCCTTATGCACCTGCGGTACTTATACCAATCAGTATTTGCTGTTAGTACTGTGGCACTTAAGTAGCCATTTTCAAATAGGGTAGCATGTGAAGGTGCTCTGAATAGTCAAATTTACATTATTAGTAATACACATGATTCTCACTCATGCTGATGGTGCAATGCTATACCACCATGCATGCTTTTGTGTGACCTCTGGCATACCGAGGACAGCAAGGTATCATACATCACACAATATCTAGACTGTGCTTCAAGGTGGTATTGCTTGTGCATAGCAGTGGGTTTCACATGCAATACCCATGTAATTTGACACTATGACAGGTAATGAGACTCACGTTGACCAGGCTCACTCTGACACTTGTCAGACATCCCCAGTAGAGCCTGAACAAGGATGTATCAATTCATGCGTCCTTGGCTCATCTGTTTCAATGTGCCCTGCATTCAGTTGTTCCCATTGCATGCAGGACTGTTCCATGAATGGATTATGAGGGTCATTATGACCCTGGCGGGCGGCGGAGGCCGCCCGCCAGGATCCTGCCCTCCAAATTACCGCGCCGCGGTCAAAAGACCGCGGCGGGTATTACGAGTTTTCCCCTGGGCTGGCGGGCGGTTCCAGTAAAACCGCCCGCCAGCCCAGGGGAAATTGACCTTCCCACGAGGATGCCGGCTCGTAATCGAGCCGGCGGAGTGGGAAGGTGCGACGGGTGCAGTGGCACCCGTCGCGTATTTCAGTGTCTGCAAGGCAGACACTGAAATACTTTTCGGGGCCCTCTTACGGGGGCCCCTGCCGTGCCCATGCCATTGGCATGGGCACGGCAGGGGCCCTCAGGGGCCCCGCGACCCCCCCTACCGCCATCCTGTTCATGGTGGCTTTCCCGCCATGAACTGGATGGCGGTAGGGGGGGTCAGAATCCTCATGGCTGCGGAGCGTGCTCCGCAGCCATGGAGGATTCCAAAGAGCAGCGGAAAGTCAGCGGGAGACCGCTGACTTTCCGCTTCTGACCGCGGCTGAACCGCCGCGGTCAGAATGCTCATTGGAGCACCGCCAGCCTGTTGGCGGTGCTCCCGTGGTCGGTGGCCCTGGCGGCCACCGGCCGCCAGGTTCAGAATGACCCTCTATGTGTATAAAGTGCTGAGAGAACTATAATGCAAATTGACAGCAGATTGGTTTGAGTTGTGGGTCTTTTTTTAAAGCACCATATTGACATCCACATGTTAACATTAGTCAAGAGCTTATCCGTTGGGTTTGTCCAGCAATAATGCACCAACAAGTTTCCTGCAAAAAAACAATTACACTGAGTAACACTTGTGAGTCTTTTGAGATGTGTTCATTTACTCCAGAGATGATCCACATGGGTAGACTTTGCATGGCCTCAAGGATATTCTTGAGAGGCTTGTGCCACCAGTTGGGCCAGGAGTGGGATGACACTAGCATCACTGCCCTGTGTTATCTAAGCTCATATCTGTATAACTTGCCATCTTAGGATGCATTGTGGTTGCTGTGTACCCACTCAGAGAGTGACCAACATTGTATGTCTCAACCACTCCATAGTGTAAGTGGCATGCTAGTGACAAATTAACTCCCTACATTTTCTATGTATGTGTGGTTGCATTAATGACCGGTGTTGATACGTGCATACCAACTGTTACCAGAGAGACTTCAGAAACACATACCATAACATGTTGTACCACACAAGCATCAGCTGTATGGCCTTGTGTTTTGGAGCATGTGTGTTGTACATTCACATTGCAACAGCTTATTCTCATTTCCCACAGGCTTACTTTAAAAATTGTGGATCACAACTCAACGTGTCCAGCCACAACTAGTCCGGTGGAGTCCAACTACATAAATGGTTACCAATGACACCCATCACAAAATATATATATAATATGTGATCACTTGAATTTGAGTAATGGGTATGCATTCAGACACGAAATTCACCTGCAAAGTTACAGCCACATCAAGACAAGATATCTTGGGATACATCAGTGCCTGGCACCTTGGGTAGATGAACCTTGCTTTTTGTGATGTGTAATGGACAATTATTTCCTACTCAGAATCTTGTTCTGTCTTCATGTTTGCACTAAGACTGTACTCATGGGAGTGAAGCAATTGTTTGTATCTGAGTGCAACACACAAACATGGTAGCATATATCACTGCTGTTTCCATTGGCCTGGTGGCCTAGTGGGGCAAATGTGAGAACATTTGGTACAAGGGAGATACTATTTCACTGGCAAAGTTTATTATTTAGCATTTGTTTGTGTGATATGAGATCTCCTAAATGATATGATATGTGGTTGCAGATTTATATGTTACATAGGTTGACTGCAGGGGTTGGACTGTGTTTCCATTCACGTATTATGTGGATCACTTTATAGTCATCATACTGTGAGTGTACTCTATTATCCTCCACAAGTATGAGGCCATACAAATGGCTAGCTGTACAAGACACACACACAGTAATTGCACATTATGGGGGTCATTCTGACTCCCGCCGGCCGCGGTAACCGCAGGGCCGGCGGGAGCCGCCAGAATACCGCTGCGCGGTCAGAAGACCGCCACGGTTATTCTGAGTTTCCCGCTGGGCGGGCGGGCGACCGCCAGAAGGCCGCCCACCAGCCCAGCGGGAAACCCCCTTCCACGAGGATGCCGGCTCCGAATGGAGCCGGCGGAGTGGAAAGGGTGCGACGGGTGCAGTTGCACCCGTCGCGATTTTCAGTGTCTGCATGGCAGACACTGAAAATCTTGGTGGGGCCCTGTTACTGGGGCCCCTGCAGTGCCACTGCCATTGGCATGGGCACTGCAGGGGCCCCCAGGGGCCCCACGACACCCCTTACCGCCATCCTGTTCCTGGCGGCCAAAACCGCCAGGAACAGGATGGCAGTAAGGGGGTCGGAATCCCCATGGCGGCGCAGCAAGCTGCACCGCCGTGGAGGATTCCCCAGGGCAGCGGGAAACCGGCGGTACACCGCCAGTTTCCCGTTTCTGACCGCGGCTGTACCGCCGCGGTCAGAATGCCCAGGGATGCACCGCCAGTCTGTTGGCAGTGCATCCGCGGTCCCCGGCCCTGACGGATTTTACCGCCAGGGTCGGAATGACCCCCTATCTGTGTTAGCACACCATGTTCATTGTGTTTGGCAATTGAGGACCATTTGGTACAGGTTATTGCCATGCATACTATTTTAAATGTACCAGATGTTATACAGTGCTTTTTATCACACACAGTTGCATACATTTTCTTGTGTGCCAATTAGTAGCAGATGTGATGTGAGTGTTCAGATGTTTGCTGAGACTATGAAGTTAACTTGCTTACACACACTTAGGGCCTGATTACAACTTTGGAGGATGGTGTTAAACCGTCCCAAAAGTGGCGGATATACCACCTACCGTATTACGAGTTCCATAGGATATAATGGACTCGTAATACGGTAGGTGGTATGTCCGCCACTTTTGGGACGGTTTAACACCGTCCTCCAAAGTTGTAATCAGGCCCTTAGTGTTTATATGTATATTTTCACATAGCTACACTGATTCATTTAATCATACGTTTGTGACATTGTGAAAATCATTCACGCATTTGTGACAAAAAACTTTTAGTATATGGTTCCTCGACTGTATTGCTGCTAATGATGGACATTTTGTTCTTGCTTCTCATCTTCCTCATCGTCTGGAACTTCCTGCTCCTCATTGTCATTGGGCAATAGGACATTTGTCCGTACACAAATGTTATGCAGAAAGAAGCACGCTAGCATATTTCTGCAAACCATGGGTGAAGAGTGGTGGAATTGCGCCCCAGACATATTCTGGCACTTGAAGTGTTACTTGAGGACTCTGAAAGTCCTCTCTACGATGGACAGTGTCTTGCTTAGGGCATGATGAAAGCTCCACTAGACTTTCATATCGGGGTGTTAATGAGTATTCATCATCCACAGCTGAAGATAATAGCCTGTGTCAACTGCACAGAAAGTAGGGGTGAAATTAGAAGAGAGTCGTGAAAGAGGATGGCCCCACATTCGCATACTGTCTGTTATGTGTCCTTATTGATTCATACACTTTGATAACAGTATGAGACATGCTATGACATTGGCATTCACACCAGTTGATTTCAGATTTGACTTACACTGTACCACACATACAGTTGTACTGTCCTCTGTCATACATGTACTATTTGTCATACATGTGAGTGTGAATGCCATAAATGTGGTGATTTGTCACCAGTAATTGGGGTTCATTTGCCAATAATGAGTCACATTTATCACACTGATCCTTTTTCTGGGTTTATGAGTACTATTTGCATACTAAAGCATCACGTTTGGGCCTAAAGCATAATATTTTTTTTTTTTACTTGAGCAACAGGATTACAGAGATGGTGTCACCTTTCATACAAATACATCTCATGTGTGCCAAAATAATCATGATGACATCTAAATGTGTCTGAATCCTTCATGTTCAGCCACACATTTGGCTGATATGTGTGTTTTGAGTACAACATGATTGTTCAATGGGCAATGCACACATTACACACATCTCTTTACAAACTCAATGCATTGTGTCTTGCACTTTGAAGATGATGTTGGCATTCAAACCTAATGGACAACTGTTGTGGTCTACTTATAGTTTCCATTATGTAGGTGAGTTGTAGTTTTCTTGAATTCTGACAGAAACACAAAAATAAATTATGATTTTGATTATTTATTATAATGTGAAAGCACTGTTACACATGTTTTAGTGATGCATTCACAGAAGTGGTTTAAGAAACAAATGTTGGACAATGTGTGTGCATCTGCGAGTGCCTGCAGCAGAGTTCTGGATGTCTCCATGCTGAGCTACCCCCTCCTCCTCCATTGTGTCTTCCTGTGGTCGATCCTCCTCCCAGGGGACATTCATCGGCACACAGATGTGTGCAGAATTGCATACACCACTATAATTTTGCAGACCGCGGGGGATAGAGCAATATACCCCCAGAAACATCCAAGCAGGGGAATGTGCCCTTGAGCAGGCCAAAGGTCCACTCCACCACATTATGGGGGTCATTCTGACCCTGGCCGGCGGCGGAAGCCGCCGGCCTGGCTGGAACCGCCAGAATACCGCTGCGCGGTCAAAAGACCGCCGCGGGTATTCTGGGTTTTCCGCTGGGCTGGCGGGCGACCGCCAGAAGGCCGCCCACCAGCCCAGCGGGAAACACCATTCCATGAGGATGCCGGCTCCGAATGGAGCCGGCGGAGTGGAAGGGTTGCGACGGGTGCAGTTGTACCCGTCGCGATTTTCAGTGTCTGCATGGCAGACACTGAAAATCATGGTGGGGCCCTGTTACGGGGGCCCCTGCAGTGCCCATGCCACTGGCATGGGCACTGCAGGGGCCCCCAGGGGCCCCACGACACCCCATACCGCCATCCTGTTCCTGGCGGCCAAAACCGGCAGGAACAGGATGGCGGTATGGGGGTCGGAATCCCCATGGCGGTGCAGCAAGCTGCGCCGCCATGGAGGATTCCCCAGGGCAGCGGAAACCGGCGGTACACCGCCGGTTTTCCGTTTCTGACCGCGGCTGTACCGCCGCGGTCAGAATGCCCAAGGGAGCACCACCAGCCTGTTGGCGGTGCTCCCACGGTCGTTGGCCCTGGCGGATTTTACCGCCAGGGTCAGAATGACCCCCTATGTTTCCTTATATGTTCCTGGTTCTATGTTTTTTCGGCTCTGTCTCTGGGTTGGCATATGGGGTCACTACCCACTGTGGTATCCCATAGCCTTGATCAGCTGAAATAGAAAAAGTAAGACTGTCCTTGTTTAGTGTAACTGCATTTAGTACATTCCTGCCCATGTGTGTTATGTGTAGTGTTATTGTCTTGCACTTCTCCAGTATACTGAGGTTTACAGGGGACTCATCAATCAATCTATAAGATGTCAAATGCAGTGCAGGAACAGATGCATCATAAAAATCTACACCCAGACTGTTCTCTTAACGCAGCAGAATTCAGTGGTGGCTATTTGCCACCGCTCCAGTCCACTCAATGTTTATTTATTGTTTTACACAAACTTTATCGCATTTTCAGTAAAGTGCAACAGTGCAATCCAGCATTTTCCTTCCGGCAGTATGCTTATATTAGCATATTATCACAGTAAATGCAGCTATATTGCAGACAACACAATGTGGCATATTAAAGCATCATCTAAACATTGTGGGGGTCATTCTGACCCTGGCGGTCATTGACCGCCAGGGCCAACGACCGCGGGAGCACCGCCAACAGGCTGGCGGTGCTCCCAAGGGCATTCTGACGGGTCAGAAACGGAAAACCGGCGGTGTACCGCCGGTTTTCCGCTGCCCTGGGGAATCCTCCATGGCGGCGCAGCTTGCTGCGCCGCCATGGGGATTCCGACCCCCATACCGCCATCCTGTTCCTGGCGGTTTTGGCCGCCAGGAACAGGATGGCGGTATGGGGTGTCGTGGGGCCCCTGGGGGCCCCTGCAGTGCCCATGCCAATGGCATGGGCACTGCAGGGGCCCCCGTAACAGGGCCCCACCTTGATTTTCAGTGTCTGCCATGCAGACACTGAAAATCGCGACGGGTGCAACTGCACCCGTCGCACCCCTTCCACTCCGCCGGCTCCATTCGGAGCCGGCATCCTCATGGAAGGGTGTTTCCCGCTGGGCTGGCGGGCGGCCTTCTGCCGGTCGCCCACCAGCCCAGCGGGAAACCCAGAATCCCGGCGGTGGTCTTTTGACCGCGCAGCGGTATTCTGGCGGCTCCCGCCGGCCCTGCGGTTACCGCGGCCGGCGGGAGTCAGAATGACCCCCTGTGTGTACTAAACCCAATCCCTCCAAACCCTCCTCCCATCACCCTCCACGCGTCACCTGGTGTGGGGTAGGCAGTGTTATTATTGGTGGGATTGGGTGTAGCATGAGTTTCTTAAGTGCAGGGTGCATATCGGAGGTGGGGGTACTGTGGGGGATCTCTAGTATTCCCATCAGAGTGTGCGCTGACTCTCCTTCATCAGAAGCAGTTCCTACTACCCACCTTGTGGTTGCAGTGTATCCGCTGCCTCAAAGCTTTCCAGTATAGCATCCCATTTGAGCGCAATGGCCTTTTTGTGTTATCCTCTGTATTACTCTCTGCGGATAACCTCGCTTCTGGCCTTTCCCCGGCATTCCACTTCCGCTTGCCAATATTCGACCTTAGGGAGCCTAGGGGAATTCCAGTATGAGCCTATTGCAGGGAAGAACCATAGCATATGCAGGAGATTTGAATCTTCCTTACATCTAGGACATATTCAAGAGGCGGTGGAAAAGGTGACACTAAGCCTGTGGGATGTTAAATATGCCCTATGTAGTAGCATTGTGAATTTTATGAGCTTAGACCTCGTGTTGCAAGGGACTTTTCTGGGGTATTCTAACATGTGGGCCCAGTCCTTGTCAAATGAGTTACAGATCAAGTCCATTTTCAATTTAAGTTTGAGAGGGACAAGGGAGACCCTAAGGTGCACCCTGGCTCCACAATAAAGCCAACATACAAGGTGTCTACCATGTTGCAAGGTATGGAATGCTTGACATAATATGTGTGGATGGCTCTGTCCCATCAGCCGACCAATGTTGATGGACATAATGAAGTAAACAAGCATGGTTAAGAAACAAGGTCTCAGGAAAGCCATGGGCATGAATAAAATCAGTGTGGGGCAGAAGAGTTCCATCATGGAAAAGTGAGCTGATCATCAGTTTCTCATTCTGTTCCAATATGTTCAACCGCCCTGCTGTCAAGGCACCTGAAGGAGTGGAAAGACCAAGAAGTAGGATGTTCAGTGCACACATTAGAACAGGAGCAGTAAATCTCACCGCTAGTCTCCAATGGTCAAGCGCCAGTTGCAAAAGAAGCAATGTGGCCGGTGGTGGTGTTACACCAAGGCAAATTGGTTTGTGTAGTTGGCTCTGGCTCACCTGTGCTGTAGTAAATCCTATCTCTATCAGATTGAGTTAGGTCAACCAATAGGTTAGGCACTGCTGTTGTCCCGCCGGACAGTAAGCTTCGAGGTCCAGAGCCCCCATACCTCCAACATTTGCGAGAATCTGCAACTTAGCAATACTCATTCTGTGGAAGCCTGGTCCCCAGGTCACTTCCACCAGCAGGCTGTTTATTAGCCAGAACACCCACGTAAGGACCACCACCAGGAAATCAACAAAATAGTATAAGAGCCACAGTAACATAACTTATTACCAGGGAGAGACAGCATGCTACAGACAAGGGCAACGTAACCCAGACGTCAATTTGCCCTTTGAGGAAAAGTATTGTTCATAAAAGGCTGCCCGCAAGAAAATCCTCAGTTTTGCAGTAAATATTGACACTTACATAGGGAAAGGTATGTGGAGCGACCTGTACAGCCGTGTCTCCAAACTACAGGGTAGGGCCCACTGTTACTGACATGAAAGGGAATGCGCATGATTTGCCCACATTTATCAAGAGACCAGAAACTGATCCAAAGCTGGTTATTGCCCTCATTATGTCTCCTAAATCTATTCAAAGGTGTTTCGAATACCTTACCTTATCATTGGTGTATGATGAGATTGAATGAAGAGCACAATGTATGGGAATCTCCTACTCTTGAGAGTCTTTTCGCATGTACTGCACTAGGGGTTCTATTACTAGTATGAATAAGATACAGGACAGCCTTGTGTTCCATGCAACACTTGATATGACCTCAAAATGTGGTGGCCTGTCCAGTCCCTGGCCGTGGATGATGAGCATGACAGTTTACCTCATTTAATGAAGGTTGGAAGAATTCCAAAATGGGCTAGTGCTGCCAACATTAATTCCTTCCCCAGAATATCAAAGGCCTGGTGCACATTCAGAGATATACAGTCAGCAAATGGATAATAATCCCAACCTGCCTCCATTACACTAAAATTACAACAGATATTTAAGGAGGTTCCGTATCACAGGATAAACCAGTCTGAATCAGGATGGATCAATTGAAGCATCAGAGAGAATAGTCAACAGGCTAGAATTGTATTCAGTATTTTATACTGTGAGTTTAGAATTGGCAACTGTCTATGTGGAGTAAGTTCAGTGGGCGCCTTTCCAGGATTTAAGAGAGAGCTCACTAATTCTTCCCTAGTGGTAGACAGGAGTCCACTTTCTTTTATGGAAGAGTTATATAACTTCTCCAATTGAGGGAATGAATGGGTTAGTCCATTCAATGTTATGCATTCACACTACATGTGTGGAGGGGCGGAATGTGGATGAGACTTTTTTCTCGGAGGTCCACCTTAGGTAGATGGTAACATACCAGAAATAACTTACACAGGCACATGCAAGGGTCTATGATCATCCACTTATGTTGGTGGTGGCCTCCATTCCATTAGCAGAGGCCTTTGAGTGTCAAATATTATCCATGGCAGTTGATGTGATACCATCCACGCAGTATGCACTCACACACACCAACTGAGTGACAAGATGTCACAACTGCCATTGCCTGATCCATGAGTGCATGTCACTGTGGGGGAACATTGTGTACATGTGTGTCCGCATTGTACACAACAAGTGGATCCTGAAGAATTGGTAGTGGTTCTTTGTAGTCCAGCTACACAACATCCTGCATTGCATGATGTCTCTGGGAAGAGAAATTAGTCCTGCACTTTAATATTCCTTCCGAATAGACTTGCACACAAGTTACCTGGCAGATGCACATTCACACTTGCATCAGCGGATGTAGGGTCTTCATTGCATGCAGGATTGTATTAATGTGTTCAAGAGCACCTTCCATCCAAGGCTACTGCCTCAGAGGCATGCTGAGTAATAAATGTGTGTCGCATTACACAGCACACATAGGGCATGTCAGTGATTGATGATTACATTTAATTTGGACAGTTACACACCACCTGCCCATGAGCCGTGGTTTGTCACCTTGAACCTATTTGCTGGTGTGGGATCCATGACGTGCCTGATGGACCACAGAAGTCGCATGGGGAAACTCCCCACAATGGACTTGAAACATCTCCCTTGCACGCAGTAATGATGGCTATAATTCCTGCCTGTCTGTAAATGTAAATTAGCACTTGTAGAGCGCACTACTCACCCGTTAGGGTCTCAAGGCGAGGTACTCATACCGCTATGGAACCCCTCCTGGCTTTTCCCTGTGAGGCGCTCACTCCTGAGCACCCCCAGGGTGAAGCCAGGCATCCAAGCGCTGTTGGGGCCGTTGTGGAGATTAAGCAAGCTATTGCCCAGAGTTGCAGAGTGGGACCCATGAATTAGATTAGGCACCGAGGCGAGAATTATCTGGTCAAGGGGAATTGAGCCCAAGACCTGCCGAAGCGGGACTTGAACCCTGGTCTTGAGCCAGATCTCTGCTTCAGGGTCTGCCGCTCTAACCATTGAGCCACACTTCTCCACTGTCTGCATTGCTTTGTTATTTTCCACCATGCAGCATCTGCAAAACTGGCTTCAGATGAATTCACAAGTATGACTGGGGGTTTGCATTGCATATGTAATAGATGCATGGTGCGTGTATCTGGTGCAACCCTCACACTGCAGTCCCTATTTGTGTTGGCAGACACTGAGATATATTGTGTCATCCATTTAAAATAGTCAGTGGGTCTGTTAGGTACTAGAGTTTTGCTTAACTACAAATAGGCCATTTCCATATTGTCCATCCTGGGATCGTTTGTCATGATTGAGTGCCTGAATATGTATGCATCATATACTCTTCTGGGGTATTTGGCAGCACATTTGTAAATAGCCCAACATGGTTCACAATGGCATGGACATTGATGGAGTTTGTGTGTTTCCTGTTGCGTTACAGATGGACATGTGAAGCAGGAGGAACCAATTGCACATGCGTGCAGTTCATGGAAACACAGCAATAGCATAAAATCCTTGTTTGATCTCCTGCTGCAGTTGCTGGGTGCGGGGAAAGAGAATTTAACGGGGTATCAAACGGATACGATTCCGCCCACTTAGGCTGCTGTTGTCTGGAAGGACCTAAAGGTGAGCATGTGGAGTACAGCCAGGAGTTCTGTCTGTGGAGGGATGTTGGTAACCCTGTCCACTGTAGCCTGTAGTCTTAGCACAATCTGGTATACCAGCTGTACTATGGACTCCCTCCTCAGAAAGTAATGGGTATTTACCTCTTCTTCCCTGAGTACAATTAGCGTTGTATGCTGTCGATCGAAGCACCCTCTTTCTCCTGCGTCTGACTCCGTGGTGCAGGTGGTGGTGATATTGGTGGTGATGGTGGAGGTGATGAATGTGATGGTGGTGGTGATCTTCTAGGGGTTCCAAGCTGCAATAGGAGTAGATCCATGGTGTCCTAGAGTTTGCTTGAATGATTTGGGTATGCTCTCCTTGTGTTACCAATGCGTTATTTTTACACCTGGTGTGACGAGGCGTAAATTTTTTGATGCACTATGCAACTTTTTCCACGGGAGCGTCATTTTTCAGAATTCTTGTAAATACGGCTGCCCCAGTTCTGCGTGGTATTTTAGAAGGGAACGCCCACCTTGCATATCCTGTTGTTATCTGACACAGCCAGAACGGGCGCTAAGAAAAATTGAAGCACAAGAGAGAAAAGTGACACAAGAGGCCTATATATGGAGCTAAGAATCTGCCACTGCTGGTTCAAAAAAATAAATAATGCAAGTTCCTTTTAAATAAGCTTTCTAGTATTCGTGAAAGGGATTCTGCTTCTTTTCTTAAAGTGGCTGAGAATACTTGTTTGTTCTGGTACCTGCAATGCTTGGCTGCTCATCTTTCACTTACTTGTTACAGTATTTGGGTGTTAAACTGGTACTAGTGAAGTGAACCCTTTGTCCATAGAGCTTTAACATGTGTTAAAATGACAAAATAATGAACTGAGGGGGCTGATTTAAGAGCCCCTAGTGACATTTTGAGCCACATTAGTGTCATTTTTTTTACGCTAATGTGGCCCATCGAGGCCAAACTTGCAGCCCAAATTTACAAAGTGGCGCAATGCATGCGTTGTGCACTTTGTAACTCTTTGCGCCACATTATGCCTTCACCAGGCATAATGTATGCAAAATGGTCATGCCCCCGTTGGGCTGGGGGGGGTGGGCGGACGAAAAAGCAGTGCAAAGAAATCTAAAAGATTTCTTTGCGTCATTTTTTTGGCACATTTAACGCTTGCCCAGTGCAGGCGTTAAAAGAAGGAACACCATTGCTTATAACGGGTCTCAATGGGCTTTGTGGGATTAGCGTCAACATTTTTGATGCTAGTCCTGCAAAGCTCCGAACTAGCGTCAACATTTTACATACTAGTTTCCCTAACTGCCCCCGTGGTGTGCCATATCGTAGATACAGTACACACGTAGTAGTGTTGGGGGGGCGCTAAGGGCCGCAAACGCCACTTTTCTTAAATCAGGGCCTGATACTATCACAAAAATGCCCCATTATGATGCATAATTTGCATTTTCTTGCTGCATAATTTAAGAATGCCCTGTCACATATTTTCGTCCTCCCTTGCCACATAATTCCAGTGGCCAGACCTTTGCTGCAGGTGAAGAAATTGTTTTATCCTTATAAACTGATTTGGTAATGAAAGAACGCCATAACTGAAGTGCAGAGGACAAGTCTAACTCCTGGATCCCAGTGCACCTTCTGTGCTATTGATAGCTAGGCCCTAACGGGTAGACCCCTAACTAGTACTTGTGCAGAGGCCGTTAACGAGCACTTGTGCAGCGGCCCACTTCATTTTCTGGTCACAACAGAAGCTGGAGTCTTATGTCTAGTGTTGTATGTAGAAATAAATAATAAAGAAAAATATTACGCTATCACTTGAGGATTTTGTTTCCGAATAAGTGCATATCATGGTTAATAGAAAAAAAGTGTAGCTCGTGCCAAAAATATATCACCACTTATATTTTTGCCACTACGGGGATACATGTAGAAAACACGTTTCCCTTTTGAATTTCATGATGCCATCATAAATAGTCGTCTGCTACGATTTCGAGTGATTCATCTCACTCCGGTTCTACAATCCGAAAAAGAAAAGATTTTAGAAAATATTTGATCCCGGAGGTGACTGTAAAATATCAAAGTAACTTCGTGTTAAATGTATGGCACTTCATGAAAAACAAAAACATGTTACCTATTTATAGACACTTACTTTTGCAAGTATACTCCTATGGTATTCATAATTTAGAACCTTCATGAAAAATCAACAGGAAGGTGCTGCCACTAAGTGGTTAAATCTAGAATTACTCTCGTGAGAAGTAAATCCGATTCAATTGATATTTAAGGGCATATTTGAAAGAAAGTGGTGCATCAGCTCTGATGCGCCACTTTTTTTGCGTCGCCCTATGCTCCCTAACGTCACCATGGTAGCGCTGTATTTACTATACAGTACACCATGGAACATGTTAGCACAACAGCGTCATAATTTATGACGCTATTGTGGCGCCTTCCTGGATTTTCAAGCAAAGCACAAGGAGGCCCATAGTTTACTGTGGGGAAGTCAGTTTGACGCCTGCCCTGAGCAGGAATTAAAAATGACAGAAAAAATGGTGCAGTGAAACTTTGTAAATTTCACTGCACCATTTTTTTGGCCTCTGTGCGTGGGAACTCCACACTTGCACACATTTGACCTGGTGCAGGTATAATGTGGCTCAGAGGGTTACAAAGTGGTGCAATGCATGCATTGCACCACTTTGTAAATAAGGGGCATGGTGGGGGGCTCCATAGCGTAAAACAAAGGTCCATGTTTATAGTTTTTGACGCAAGCCTGTGCCAAAAAGTATAGCGCCATTCCAGGATGCCAGACTGGCACCATATATAAGGAATGGCGCAAACCGGCGCTCAGGCCCGGTTAGAATCAAAATGCATGATGCCAACCGGGTAGGGGAGGCATAGGGAAAACTGGAGGTTGTGCGTGAAAGAATGGCGCTAGTCAGGTTAGAGTCAAAATAATTACTCTAACCTGACTAGCGCCATTGTTAGACGCACAACCCCCATTGACATGACTCCTGTCTCAGTAAAGACAGGAGTCATGCCCCCCAGGCCCAATGGCCATGCCGAGGCATGGCCTCTGGGCACAGTGCCATGTAGGGGGGGCCAGGTTAGGGCCCCCTATGGCACTTTAGAATAAAAAATAATTTACTTACCTGTACTTACCTCTCCTTACCTGGGATGGGGTCCCCTATCCTCCGTTGTCCCTCTGGTGTGGGTGGGGGTGTCCTGGGGCCTGGGAAGGGCACCTCTGGGCTTATTCCATGGTGTTTCACCATGGAAATAGGCCCATAGGTCCCCTAACGCCTGCCTTGACCCAGGCGTTAAATAATGGCACTAAGCAAGCTTAGCACCATTATTTAGGACTGCCTCCCTCCCATGCGTGATTTTTGCACAGGAGGATAAATAAGGCGCCTTGGCCATTGAGTCATTTTTTGCCTTTGAACGCTTACCTTGCATCTCATTGATGCAAGGTAGTTTTCCGCAGACAAAAAATGACTTTAACTCCAATATCTTGTGCTAGACATGTCTAGCGCCAAAATATAAAATATGGAGTTAAGTTTGTGCCGGATTTGCATAAAAAAAAGAGCTAAATCCGGGACAAACAGAGTATAAATATGCCCCAAAGTAACACTAGGGTGGCACAAGGGACTTGTGAATATGCCCCATAATTTTAAAGTGATGAAGTGGTCAGATTTATTTTGCATCAAGTTCAATTAAAGATTCATGAATATACTAAGCTTTGTGAAGACTTAGCTGTCAGCAATGCAGCAGGTGATGTGACTTCGGGTCAGAGGTTCAAGGGCCCTAGTAGACTCCAGTTATGAGTTTTTTATTATGCTAGCACCCTTGCTAGTCCACCGGGGCTTTCAGCCATTGATTCTAGCCTCCAGTTTAAGGTCTTATATACAGCCATTACAAATAACACCATTCAGCAACATCTTTTGAACGGATGAATGAGGTGAATGTAATACTAAGCAACACGAGACTTCAATATTCATTCACTTTCAAAAGTCATCAATGAGCTTAAATCACTTTCAAGGGGAATATTGACCTCTTGTTCATAGTATTGCTTCTGTCACTTAATTAAAATGTAAAAGCTCCATTCATTAACAACTGGATTTTATATACCATACTTGTTGCTAAATATTGTAACTAATGTTAAATGACCTGGGTTACAAAAAATAATTCATACTTTTCTTTTAAAGTACTCAGGGGCATAGTTATACTTTTTGATGCTAAACTGCACTAATGCAGTTTTGCATAAAAAAGTTTAGCACCGGCTTGCACCATTCCTGAGCGCCAGCTGGGCACCATATTTATGGAATGGCACAAGCCGGTACAAAGGATGGGCTAGCGTAAAGAAAAATGACGTTAGGCGTGTGGGAGTGGTGGTATAGAAGAAGGGGGTTTTGCACCAATAATGACGTTAGGCGGGTTAAAGGCAAAAAAATGCTTCTAACCAGCCTATTGTCATTTTCTGACATAAAACCATCCATACTACATGGCTCCTTTCTTAGAAAAGACAGGAGTCATGCCCACCACCCCAATGGCCAGTACAGGGGAGGGGACCAGTGTCCCCGGGGCATGATCATTGCACCCTGTTCCATACAGGGGACCCCAAATTGGGCCCCCAATGGCACTTTAATTTATAAAAATACTTACCTCTACTTACCCTAACTACCTGGGATGGGGTCCCCATCCTCCGTTGTCCCTCTGGTGTGGGTGGGGGTGTTCATGGGGCTTGAGAAGGGCACCTGTTGGCCCATTCCATGGTATTTAACCATGGAAATGAGTCCACAGGTCCCCTAATGCCTTGTCTGACCCAGGGTTAAATAATGGTGCAAAGCAAGAACCTCCTACCACCTGTGTGTCATTTTAGCACGCAGGGATAAATATGGAGACATGGGGTTACCACCATCTAATTGGCGCAAGGTAGGTTCACACATCTAAAAAATGGTGCTAACGTGTCTAACATCAAAATATAAATATGGAGTTAGTTTTGCACCTAATTTGGTTAAAAATAAAAAGACGTAAATTCGGAAAAAATGGAGTACAAAATATGCCCCCTAGTGTCCTATTTCATTCTGATAATAAACATTTGAATAAATGCTTAAAAACTGGATTGCGTAGAAATTCACAGTTCTTGAAATAGGTCAACCACTATGAATTATAATGAAAAAAAATATTTAGTGGAACTAATTTAAAAGATAAATTTGCTACTGCAATAACATATTTTATTAGTGTCAACACATGAACAGCATACATTTAGGTCCATATTTATGGGGAATTGGAACAGGGCAGCACTGCTGCTCTACACTAATTTGAAAGAGCATGAATGCACAATATTTATGAAATGTGGTGCATTCCTGTTTTTTCTCCCTGCGCTGCAGCAACAATTGGCTACTTAGTGTCAAAGTAAGCACTCTTGCACATGGTACAAGGGTGCTTGCATTGCATGCAGGATTGGTTTTGTGCACGAAGGGGCACCTTCCTGCAGAAAAACAATCCTGAGAGGCATTGCCCTCATCCTAGGTGTGCTGAAGAATGCAATACACATAAAAAGAGAAAATAACGGTGAGCAATGAAAATATTTTTCCTCATTACGCCTGCTCTGGGGAGGTGTAAGGTTTTGCTACTGCCCCATGTTTACCTGAATAAATAATTATGGGCCAGTGTCAAAATCCTTGGGTGTTGTATAGGAAAACCCACTGCACTGCCCATTGAATGCCTCCATGGTGCAGAGTTTGGCAACTCAGCAACTTGCGTTGCTTTGTCTTGCTCCATATCTGTGAGGCCATGCAAAGCCATGCAAAATGGTTTGTGTGGCCTCATAGATACGGTTGAGAGGCCTGGCTGCCGGAGTATCAAAAAAGTGACGCTCCGGCAGTGCAAGCCTCTCATAAATATGCCCCCAGTTTATTTGTATATGAGGAACATATCATGCATATTTGAATGCACAGACGTGATGACAAACGCTCACTCACTGTGTACTCATTGTGTCCAGTTTAAGTGCAAACATGACTACGCATAATTCTAGAGTTTAAATTACTTTGGGAATCATTGTGATACTCGTTATATGCTATCTGTCAATATTCAAGGTAGACATTTCCAGATCAACGTTTCTTGAGACTGACAGCTTGCAAATAGAATTGATGAGATGACAGAGAGGACCACTGAGCTATGCTGAACGTGTATCCCAACAAGATTTGCACAATCAGTATGGACACAACCCCAACAACCCCAACAGAAAACGCAACTCTGAACACACCTAATACAGTAAAAAGGCAGACACTCATATAATAAATGTACACATAGTACCAAACAGCTCTTGCCTTTCTTTAACCCCTTCGCTGCCAGGACTTTTCCCCCTCAAGTGCCAGGCCTTTTTTTGCCTATTTGAGGCAGTTCGCGCTAAGGCCCTCATAACTTTTTGTCCACATAAGCTAGCCAAGACAAATTTGCGTCCTTTTTTTCCAACATCCTAGGGATTTCAGAGGTACCTAGACTTTGTGGGTTCCCCTGAAGGAGGCCAAGAAATTCGCCAAAATACAGGGAAAATTTCGTTTTTTCTAAAAAATGGGAAAAAGTGGCTACCGAAGAAGGCTTGTGTTTTTTCCCCTGAAAATGGCATCAACAAAGGGTTTGCGGTGCTAAAATCACCAGCTTCCCAGCATTCAGGAACAGGCAGACTTGAATCAGAAAACCCAATTTTCCAACACAAAGTTGGCATTTTACTGAGACATGCCCCATTTTTACGATTTTTTCTGCTTTCAGCCTCTTTCTAGTCAGTGACAGAAATGGGCATGAAACCAATGCTGTATCCCAGAAACCAAAACATTTCCACAAAGTAGACAAAATTCTGCATTCAGCAAAAGGTCATTTGTGTAGATCCTACAAGGGTTTCCTACAGAAAATAACAACTGAAAAAGAAAAATATTGAAATTGAAGTGAAAAAAACAGCAATTTTTCTCTACGTTTTACTCTGGAACGTTTTCCTGCAATGTCAGATTTTGTAAAGCAATATACCGTTACGTCTGCTGGACTCTTCTAGTTGCGGGGATTGTAGGTTCATCAAGAACCCTAGGTAGCCAGAGCCAATAAATGAGCTGCACCCTGCAGTGCATTTTAATTCTATACCGGGTATACAGCAATTAATTTGCTGAAATATAAAGAGTAAAAAATAGCTATCAAGAAAACCTTTGTATTTCCAAAATAGGCACAAGATAAGGTGTTGAGGAGCAGTGGTTATTTGCACATCTCTGAATTCTGGGGTGACCATACTAGCATGTGAATTACAGGGCATTTCTCAAATAGACATCTTTTTTACACACTCTCTTATATTTGGAAGGAAAAAATGTAGAGAAAGACAGGGGCAATAACACTTATTTTGCTAATCCATATTCCCCCAAGTCTCCCGATAAAAATGATACCTCACTTGTGTGGGTAGGCCTAGCGCCCGTGACAGGAAATGCCCCAAAACACAACGTGGACACATCACAATTTTTGAAAGAAAACAGGGGTGTTTTTTGCAAAGTGCCTACCTGTAGATTATGGCCTCTAGCTCAGCCGGCAACTAGGTAAACCTACCAAACCTGTGCATTTTTGAAAAGTAGAGACCTAGGGAAATCCAAGATGGAGTGACTTGTGGGGCTCTGACCAGGTTCTATTACCCAGAATCCTTTGCAAACCTCAAAATTTGGCTAAAATAACACATTTTCCTCACCTTTTGGTGACAGAAAGTTCTGGAATCAGAGAGGAGCCACAAATTTCCTTCCACCCAGCGTTCCCCCAAGTCTCCTGATAAAAATGATACCTCACTTGTCTGGGTAGGCCTAGCGCCTGCGACAGGAAATGCCCCAAAACGCAACGTGGACACATCACATTTTTTGAAAGAAAACAGAGGTGTTTTTTGCAAAGTGCCTACCTGTAGATTTTGGCCTCTAGCTCAGCCGGCACCTAGGGAAACCTACCAAACCTGTGTATTTTTTAAAACTAGAGACCTAGGGGAATCCAAGATAGGGTGACTTGTGGGGCTCTGACCAGGTTCTGTTACCCAGAATCCTTTGCAAACCTGAAAATTTGGCTAAATGAAACACGTTTTCCTCACATTTTGGTGACAGAAAGTTCTGGAATCTGAGAGGAGCCACAAATTCCCTTCCACGCAGCGTTCCCCCACGTCTCCCGATAGAAATGATACCTCACTTGTGTGGGTAGGCCTAGCGCCCGCAACAGGAAATGCCCCAAAACGCAACGTGGACACATCACATTTTTTTAAAGAAAACAGAGGTGTTTTTTGCAAAGTGCCTACCTGTAGATGTTGGCCTCTAGCTCAGCCGGCACTTAGGGAAACCTACCACACCTGTGTATTTTTGAAAACTAGAGACCTAGGGGACACCTACCACACCTGTGCATTTTTGAAAACTAGAGACCTAGGGGAATCCAAGGTGGGGTGACTTGTGGGGCTCTGACCAGGTTCTGTTATCCAGAATCCTTTTCAAACCTCAAACTTTGGCTAAAAAAACACATTTTCCTCACATTTTGGTGACAGAAAGCTCTGGAATCTGAGAGGAGCCACAAATTTCCTTCCACCCAGCGTTCCCCCAAGTCTCCTGATAAAAATGATACCTCACTTGTGTGGGTAGGCCTAGTGCCCGCAACAGGAAATGCCCCAAAGCGCAACATGGACACATCACATTTTTTTAAAGAAAACAGAGGTATTTTTTGCAAAGTGCCTACCTGTAGATTTTGGCCTCTAGCTCAGCCGGCACCTAGGGAAACCTACCAAACCTGTGCATTTTTTAAAACTAGAGACCTAGGAGAATCCAAGAGGGGGTTACTTGTTGGGCTCTGACCAGGTTCTGTTACCCAGAATCCTTTGCAAACCTCAAAATGTGGCTAAAAAAACACGTTTTCCTCATATTTTGGTGACAGAAAGTTCTGGAATCAGAGAGGAGCCACACATTTCCTTCCACGCAGCGTTCCCTCATGTCTCCCGGTAAAAATGATACCTCACTTGTGTGGGTAGGCCTAGCGCCCGCAACAGGAAATGCCCCAAAACGCAACGTGGACAATTCACATTTTTTTCAAGAAAACAGAGGTGTTTTTTGCAAAGTGCCTTCCTGTAAATTTTGGCCTCTAGCTCAGCCGGCACTTAGGGAAACCTACCACACCTGTGCATTTTTGAAAACTAGAGACCTAGGGGAATCCAAGATGGGGTGACTTGTGGGGCTCTGTCCAGGTTCTGTTACCCAGAATCCTTTGCAAACCTCAAAATTTGGCTAAAATAACACATTTTCCTCACCTTTTGGTGACAGAAAGTTCTGGAATCAGAGAGGAAACACAAATTTCCTTCCACCCAGCGTTCCCCCAAGTCTCTCGATAAAAATGATACCTCACTTGTGTGGGTAGGCCTAGTGCCCACGACAGGAAATGCCCCAAAACGCAACGTGGACACATCAAATTTTTTTAAAGAAAACAGAGGTGTTTTTTGCAAAGTGCCTACCTGTAGATTTTGGCCTCTAGCTCAGCCGGCAACTAGGGAAACCTACCAAACCTGTGCATTCTTGAAAACGAGAGACCTAGGGGAATCCAAGATGGGGTGACTTGGAGGGCTCTGACCAGGTTCTATCACCCAGAATCCTTTGCAAACCTAAAAATTTGGCTAAAGAAACACATTTTCCTCAAATTCTGGTGACAGAAAGTTCTGGAATCAGAGAGGAAACACAAATTTCCTTCCACCCAGCGTTCCCCCAAGTCTTTCGACAAAAATGATACCTCACTTGTGTGGGTAGGCTTTGTGCCCATGACAGGAAATGCCCCAAAACGCAACGTGGACACATCACATTTTTTTAAAGAAAACAGAATTGTTTTTTGCAAAGTGCCTACCTGTAGATTTTGGCCTCTAGCTCAGCCGGCACGTAGGGAAACCTACCAAACCTGTGCATTTTTGAAAACTAGAGACCTAGGGGAATACAAGATGGGGTGACTTGTGGGGCTCTGATCAGGTTCTGTTACCCAGAATCCTTTGCAAACCTCAAAATTTGGCTAAAATAACACATTTTCCTCACCTTTTGGTGACAGAAAGTTCTGGAATCAGAGAGGAGCCACAAATTTCCTTCCACCCAGCGTTCCCCCAAGTCTCCCGATAAAAATGATACCTCACTTGTCTGGGTAGGCCGAGCGCCTGCGACAGACAATGCCTCAAAACGCAACGTGGACACATCACATTTTTTTAAAGAAAACAGAGGTGTTTTTTGCAAATGCCTACCTGTAGATTTTGGCCTCTTAGCCGGCACCTAGGGAAACCTACCAAACCTGTGCATTTTTTAAAACTAGAGACCTAGGGGAATCCAAGATGGGGTGACTTGTGGGGCTCTGACCAGGTTCTGTTACCCAGAATCCTTTGCAAACCTCAAAATTTGGCTAAATGAAACACGTTTTCCTCAAATTTTGGTGACAGAAAGTTCTGGAATCTGAGAGGAGCCACAAATTTCCTTCCACGCAGCGTTCCCCCACGTCTCCCGATAGAAATTATACCTCACTTGTGTGGGTAGGCCTAGCGCCTGCAACAGGAAATGCCCCAAAACACAACGTGGACACATCACATTTTTTGAAAGAAAACAGAGGTGTTTTTTGTAAAGTGCCTACCTGTAGATTTTGGCCCCTAGCTCAGCCGGCACTTAGGGAAACCTACCACACCTGTGTATTTTTTAAAACTAGAGACCTAGGGGAAACCTACCACACCTGTGCATTTTTGAAAACTAGAGACCTAGGGGAATCCAAGGTGGGGTGACTTGTGGGGCTCTGACCAGGTTCTGTTACCCAGAATCCTTTGCAAACCTCAAAATTTGGCTAAAAAAACACGTTTTCCTCATATTTTGGTGACAGAAAGCTCTGGAATCTGAGAGGAGCCACAAATTTCCTTCCACCCAGCGTTCCCCTAAGTCTCCTGATAAAAATGATACCTCACTTGTGTGGGTAGGCCTAGCGCCCGCAACAGGAAATGCCCCAAAGCGCAACATGGACACATTACATTTTTTTAAAGAAAACAGAGGTATTTTTTGCAAAGTGCCTACCTGTAGATTTTGGCCTCTAGCTCAGCCGGCACTTAGGGAAACCTACCAAACCTGTGCATTTTTGAAAACTAGAGACCTAGGGGAATACAAGATGGGGTGACTTGTGGGGCTCTGATCAGGTTCTGTTACCCAGAATCCTTTGCAAACCTCAAAATTTGGCTAAAATAACACATTTTCCTCACCTTTTGGTGACAGAAAGTTCTGGAATCAGAGAGGAGCCACAAATTTCCTTCCACCCAGCGTTCCCCCAAGTCTCCCGATAAAAATGATACCTCACTTGTCTGGGTAGGCCGAGCGCCTGCGACAGACAATGCCTCAAAACGCAACGTGGACACATCACATTTTTTTAAAGAAAACAGAGGTGTTTTTTGCAAATGCCTACCTGTAGATTTTGGCCTCTCAGCCGGCACCTAGGGAAACCTACCAAACCTGTGCATTTTTTAAAACTAGAGACCTAGGGGAATCCAAGATGGGGTGACTTGTGGGGCTCTGACCAGGTTCTGTTACCCAGAATCCTTTGCAAACCTCAAAATTTGGCTAAATGAAACACGTTTTCCTCAAATTTTGGTGACAGAAAGTTCTGGAATCTGAGAGGAGCCACAAATTTCCTTCCACGCAGCGTTCCCCCACGTCTCCCGATAGAAATGATACCTCACTTGTGTGGGTAGGCCTAGCGCCTGCAACAGGAAATGCCCCAAAACACAACGTGGACACATCACATTTTTTGAAAGAAAACAGAGGTGTTTTTTGTAAAGTGCCTACCTGTAGATTTTGGCCCCTAGCTCAGCCGGCACTTAGGGAAACCTACCACACCTGTGTATTTTTTAAAACTAGAGACCTAGGGGAAACCTACCACACCTGTGCATTTTTGAAAACTAGAGACCTAGGGGAATCCAAGGTGGGGTGACTTGTGGGGCTCTGACCAGGTTCTGTTACCCAGAATCCTTTGCAAACCTCAAAATTTGGCTAAAAAAACACGTTTTCCTCATATTTTGGTGACAGAAAGCTCTGGAATCTGAGAGGAGCCACAAATTTCCTTCCACCCAGCGTTCCCCTAAGTCTCCTGATAAAAATGATACCTCACTTGTGTGGGTAGGCCTAGCGCCCGCAACAGGAAATGCCCCAAAGCGCAACATGGACACATTACATTTTTTTAAAGAAAACAGAGGTATTTTTTGCAAAGTGCCTACCTGTAGATTTTGGCCTCTAGCTCAGCCGGCACTTAGGGAAACCTACCAAACCTGTGCATTTTTGAAAACTAGAGACCTAGGGGAATCCAAGATGGGGTTACTTGTGGGGCTCTGACCAGGTTCTGTTACCCAGAATCCTTTGCAAACCTCCAAATTTGGCTAAAAAACAAATTTTCCTCACATTTTGGTGACAGAAGGTTCTGGAATCAGAGAGGAGCCACATATTTCGTTCTACCCAGCGTTCCCCCTAGTCTCCAGATAAAAATGATACCTCACTTGTGTGGGTGGGCCAGGTGCCTGCAACAGAATAAGGCTAAACACTTGTAGAGATAGAGGGGATAG
Organism: Pleurodeles waltl; assembly: GCF_031143425.1. Lineage (NCBI taxonomy): Eukaryota > Metazoa > Chordata > Amphibia > Caudata > Salamandridae > Pleurodeles > Pleurodeles waltl. Next base: position 803,052,069 of record NC_090446.1, read on the forward strand.
CACAGCGAGTTGATAAGGACATATTCTTCTTTTATACATCTTTAGGCTGACTCTGCTTTGGGGACCCACACAATTGAGGTGTCATTTTACTTGGGAGACTGAGGGGAACGCTGGGGAGTAGGAATTTTGTGCCTGAGCGGTGATCATACAAACGAAAGTGAGGAAAATATGTTTTTTTAAGTAAAGTTTGAGGTTTGCAGAGGCGCCTGGGTAAGAAAATATTGGGGGATCCACGCAAGCCACATCTCCCTGCATTCCTTGGGGTGTCTAGTTTTAAAAAATCTCAGGGTTTGGTAGGTTTCCCTAGATGAAGGCTGCACCCAGGACCAAAAACATAGGTGGCCCCTCCCCCCCAAACACAGGTAGTTTTGTAATATATAATTTTCCACATACGTCAGTGATGTGCCAAACACTAACATTGTGAAAAGAAACGCACTTAGGTTATGTGAAAAAGACCCCTCACCCACCAACCAAGTAGGTGGCATGCTTCATCATCGGGGTCCCACCTGAGACAACTAGCGTGTCTCAAGTGTGCTGCGACGCCTGATTACAGCGTAGCAGGTTTTGTCATTTGTATGACACATACTGGTTGGATTTGGCACGAGAGTGAGTGATGGTTCAGTAGATCAAATTTTATTAACAAGAGATTTCACAAAAGTGAAATGCACTGGTAATAACTGAAAGGCCAAAAAACGGAACCAATGACTCACAGCTCGTGAGCTGTAAAGCCACGGCAAGGCACCAACCGCTTTACAGTCCATTCACACACCTTTCATACATGACATGCACAAGACCATTAACGCCGCCAGCCACGGGCCCAGAACATTACAACACTCGCATCGACAGACAGCGCCAGTCAAGGGCCCATCACTTTCATACGCCCACATGCCTGATACAGCAATCACACCAGCTGATGAGTGTGTGTACTGGCATTTGGCTGGCACCGCTAGCCAAGCGCCACCCCAAACACACCGCCAGCCAAGCGCCACCCCAAGCACCCCGCCAGCCAAGCGCCACCCCAGCCACACAGCCAGCCAAGCACCACCCCAAGCACACCGCAAGCCAAGTGCCACCCCACCCACACTGCCAGCCAAGCACCACCCCACCCATACCACCAGCCAAGCGCCACCCCTAGCACACCGCCAGCTAAGCGCCACCCCACGCACACCGCCATCACTTTATTTTGTTGATAAACAACAAAGAAACCACTAACTAATTATAAAATAAGTACAAAACTACAAACACAAAAGCTCTAACTAAATACATGACAATGATGCCAACCGTAAAACTCAACATATGAAAATATAAAACAGACAGTTTACGCTCACTGTATTTCCCAAAAGTTTTTCCTTGTGTGGTAACTTCTAAAACAGCCTGGCACACACAGCCCAGGCTTTGAAGGGCATTCAGGGCAGTACATCAGGCTCTCCCTCCGGATTAATCTCCGGGCACATACTCTACATTTCTTTGTGGGCAAGTCTTTTTTGGGAGTGAGAGGAATGTGATCTGGAAAGTGCCAATCTTTCAATCTAGCCACATCCTGCATCACTTCTACTCTAGGAACTCTTGCCTGTTCCACCACAATAAGGCTTTCTATCACTGACTCCTGAAATTTAACAAATGTCATCCTTGACTCAGGTGAACAATCCTTGAATACAATAAAAGCATTAAAAGTTGTCAAATGAAATAAATGTAGGGCCAACTTTTTATACCACACGTAAGACTTACGAAGAGCAGTGTAAGGTTCCAACCTCTGATCTACTCTATCAACACCACCCATGTGCCTATTGTAGTCCAAAATGCACGCAGGTTTGTGCACTTCCGCAACCTGGACCCAAACAGTCACAGGGGAAGTACTCTCATCATGGATGGTAGACAGCATGTACACATCCTTCCTGTCTGAAAATTTAAGAGCTAGCAGCTCATTATTCCGCAAGGCACTGCTCTGTTCCCTCTCAAGTTTTTTACAGACAAGCTCCCTTGGATAGCCTTTCCGGTTAGAACGGATTGTGCCACAAGCAACAGTGTCCACTCTAAACAACTCCTTGAATGCACTCCAGTGTAGAAATTATCTACATACAAATGGTGACCTTTGTTAAAAAGTCATCTACCAAGTTCCCAAACAATTTTTTGGCTAACTCCAAAAGTGGCCGGACAACCAGGAGGGTCAATACTGGAATCCCTACCAGTGTAGACCCAGAAATTATACACATATCCTGTACTGCTTTCTGACAGCATATACAATTTAATCCCATACCGTGCCCTCTTACTAGGAATGTACTGCTTAAAAACTAAACGCCCCTTGAAAAGGACCAAAGACTCGTCCACACTTATCTCTTTGCCTGGAACATAGACCTCTGAAACCCAATCTACAAAATGATCAAGGACAGGCCTAATCTTAAAAAGACGGTCACAATCAGGGTGATCTCGTGGCAAGGCTAAAGCATTGTCTACAAAATGTAGCATACGAAGAAGAAGAAAATAGCGATTACGTGTCATAGTTGCAGGAAATATAGCCGTTGCCATCAAGGGACTAGTAGACCAATAAGAAGCCAGTGACGGCTTCCTGATCAACCCCATCAAAAAAGTCAAACCTAAAACTTTTTCATCTCTTCCAGATATGTGGGAACCCACTGAGTAGCTCTAGACTGAGGCTTAAGTCTGGCAGCGTTGTCCCTCAAATACTGCTCTGCATACAAATTAGTCTGCTCCACAATCTCTTCCAAAAATACATCGTCCATAAACAAGTGAAAGAAATGGACAGGCAAAAAGTTTTCCGTATTGACTCTACACCCTGGGAGACCAGTAAACGCAGGTAACTGTGGCTGCTCCATGTTTGGGGCAATCCAGGTGTCACGTCTTCTAATGGGAAACCCTTCAGCCCCAGGCTGCTGCACTCTTGGCACATCAATGTCCTCCTCTACAACAGGCCCTTCATCTGCACTGAGAGTAGCTTCCTCATCAGAAGAATACTCTCGGACAGAAAACTCACTGCCAGAATCTCTCACTTCCTCCTCTGCCTCAGATGCCGAGTCATTCTCGTAATCATGGTCTGAAGACTACTCAAAGATCATGCCAACAACCTTCTGAGTGGTCACTCTGCGACTAGCCATGATCCTCACTAACAACAAATGGATTGCCAACAACAACTAGCACTAAAATAAGTAATAAACAAAGTGTAGCTTTATCACAAAGAGTTATGTACTAAAAAACTATACCACTCACTTGCCTGAAAAAGCTACTCACCAAGCAACTACTCTGCACAGACACAGCAATCACCAATGATATCCCACTAAAAAGAAAAAAGAAAAAAGCAAATTAGACATATGACAACACAAATATCATTGTGCTCAAATCTAAGGACAATTTCACACACAATACTGCATTTAGCACACCACCTACAAACATGTCATTCATGCATGTCAACAATACTCCTTTGCAGTAAATTGCTTTCACTTACCAAAAACAAGCAACTATGAGAACCGCAGGACAACTACTGCCAAAACTGCAATGATCCATAGCAAAGGAAGCAAACGCTTTGAACTAGAACAAAAAGAAGAACTAAATTGTTATAATCACAAATACAAATACTTTGCCAGTTGCCAAACCCACCCTCCACCACCAAGAACTTAGGAATTGTCCCTGGTACCTAAGTGGATTCTGCCCCCGTTAGGGGCAGATCGGCGTAAAAAAAATTGGCCGATCTGCCCCCAAAGGGGCACCCCCAGCACAAAACAAAAAAAGGGGAAAATCCCTGGGGTATTGGTGGTTTATGCCCTCCTTGGGGGCAGATGGGCCTACAAAATAGGTCCATCTGCCCCCAAAGGGGGCAGAGATGGCCAATATGAACTTTCCCCACTTTGGGGGGGTGACCCTTGCCCAAGGGGTTCCCCCAAACACACACCACACACACCACACAATCCCTGGGGCCTAGTATGCTTTGACCCTCCTGGGGGCCAGATCGTCCAAAAACATGGCTGATCTGCCCTCGGGGGGGGGGCCGAAACAGAAAAAAAAATAGCCCTCCAGGGGACCGACCCTTGCCCAAGGGGTCACTCCCAAAATAAACATAATAAAGTAAATCCCTGGTGTCTAGTGGGTTTCGCCCCCCCCCCCCCCCGGGGGCAGATCAGCCAAAAAATCGTCCGATCTTCCCCCGGGGGGGTGCGAAATACTAAATAAAATAGCCCCCCAGGGGAGCGACCCTTGCCCAAGGGGTCGCTCCCAAAATAAACATTCAAAACGAAATCCCTGGTGACTAGTGGATTTTGCCCCCCCCCCCCCTCCCGGGGGCAGATCGGCCGAAAAATCGGCGATCTGCCCCCAGGGGGAGGGGACGAAATACTAAAGAAAAATAGCCCCCCTGGTGGGCGACCCTTGCCCAAGGGGTCGCCCCCAAAATAAACATACAAAAAAAATCCCTGGTGTCTAGTGGAGATTCCCGTGGAGCAGGAATCCAGTGAAAACAGGCACAGGGGGAAAGGAAAAACCCTTTCCTTTCCCCCCGTGTCGGTCCCCTCCCCAAAACCCCCAAAAAGGGAAGAACTTACCCAAGGAAGTCCTCTTCCCTCGACGCGCTGGAAACACATGGCTTCCAGTGCGTCCCAGCAATACTTGATGATGTTGGCGCCCTGTGCGCGCGCTGATGTCATCAGATTGCCGGGGGGACGGGGTGGAAGGGGAAGGGCTTCCCCTTCCATCCCTGCCTTGGGGGGGTGGGTGGGGTGCACATGGGGGAGCGCTAGCGCTCCCCCTAGTTTCCGGGTGTAGGACGAGGTGACCTCGTCCAAGGCACCCTAGGGGTTAAGAACACATTGGTGACTCATGGGGGGGGCAAAACAGGAGTAAAATGATCAAAATATATTAAGCAACTACACAGATAGAAATATGACCTGATAATGACATAAGATGGCAGGAACAAGAAAATGAGACAAATAAAGAGCAAAGGCTTTGCACTTTTTAGCTGCCTGTTCTCTTTTTCTCTTCTTAAGAGAAGCCTGCAGAACAGCCAACTGCTCAGTGAGAAATTCCATCCGCTGCCCATCCATGGCAATTATACTGTGCTCCAACCTAGTTTTCAAAGACCTAAGGGTTGAGCTAAAGTGGGTCTCCTCCACAATAGCAAACCTCTGCAGATAGGTAGAAAACTTCTGTATCTGCCCCCGTCATCAGCAAATGTTGATATTATAACCAAAACAACAAACTCAGTTACAGTGTGCATGAGCTACACTCCTCCATCATAGTGAGGTCAGAAATTGTGTATGTTTTTGCCATATGCCAAGCAAGAAACAACTTACTGCAAACACTATGGGACCCAAAGTGTTAGCTTTCAGGATTCTCACAGTTACTCAATTGTGCAAAATTATTATATTTAGGCAGATCTGCCGTAACCATTTGCGATGCAGCACACATTATTCAGGGCAGACGATCAAGAAATGTTCTCCTATTTCAGGAGCCGAAGGTCAAGCAGGGCACACATCAGAGAATAGATCTTTCTTCCATTTTGAACTAAAAGCGATAAAAGGTAGACAATTCCAATAAAATCACTCATATAGGCTTTATGATAAAGGAGAGGTAATAATATCCAGGTAAACCTCAAACCGGGGGTTTAACTTAAACCCTAGGACTTGAATAGAAAAATGACCATGAGTGCCATTGAGGATTTGCCTTTCATGGACATACGCCGAATAAAATAATTGTTTGATAGCAACATCCGTTTTCCTAATATTATTGGATTCCTCCTAGAATCTAGCCAACCAAAGCTTCCTGAGCCAACTGGACACAAACCTCACCAAGGGGATTCGTATGGCACCACTTCTTTTCAATAATTCACCTTGGCAGTCTCTGTACTCAGCTAGCTCTTGTGTAACCCAAATCCACATCCAGTAGGTCAGTAGCTTTAGTTGCACCAGATCAGCGATCCACTTAATTCCCTGGTCAAAAAACAGTGATAAAAGAGGTGTGCTGACTGGGACTGAGATAAGTGATCTAACAAATGAATTCTCATCCATAGCCAGTTTCTGAGTGTTAGAAATGGGGTCTTTGGCTGGCAGTCAGGTTACCCCCTGTCCAAGCAAAGACCCTTACACTAGTCAGGATAAAGGAGAACCACAGTCAGTTAACCCCCGCTCACTCTGTTGGTAGCTTGGCACGAGCAGGCAGGCTTAATTTCAGAAGCAATGTGTAAAGTATTTGTACCAAAACACACAGTAAGCCAGTGAACCACTATAAAATGACACAACACAGGTTTGGAAAAATAGGTAATATTTATCTAAATAAAATGAGACCAAAATGTTAAAAATCTAACATACACAGGTCAAGATATACATTTTCAAAAGAATGAGGTGGTCATTATGACCCTGATGGTCTTCCAACCGCCAGGGTTAATGTGGCGGTATCACTGCCAACAGGCTGGTGGTGAGGACCGCCACATTTTGAGTGTGGAGGGTTGGCCAATGCCAACCCACCACATCTCCACCCATACACCATGGCGGTATGAACCGCTGGGTCGGAGATGTTCATCTCCGACCCGGCGGTCCACAGAGGACCACCAGCGGTATTAGGAGCCGGCCCACCACCATGGTTTCTGCGGCAGAAGCACCACCACAAAAACTATGGAGGTAGGGCTACCAGTGACAGGGAATTCCTTCCATGTCATCAGTATGCGGCTCCCCTCAGCAAGCACCTGACCACCCCTGCAGTCACAGCACCCCCCACTCACATAGTGCCCCCACAGCCCCTACTCACACAGTGCCCTTCACCCCCTACTCACCTAGCACCCCCCTACTCACATACTGCATAGATGCACAGACATCCACATGCACCACACATACACCCGCTCTCCTACACTTCCATACATACATTCACTCACACTCATCCATCAATGTATTCACTTACACATACTCACATGCATTCAGACATACATACACACAAACATCCAAACATGCAACCTCACATGCATAGGCACTGACATGCACTCACTTCAACATTCATAAATGTATTCACTCACACGCATACAACCATGTGTACACCACAACACTCATAATCACATTCACACATGCACACACACATGCATACACACACGCAGACACCACACACTCAGACATGCACCCACAACACCTCCTGCCCTTCCATCCCCCTCCCCTGTCAGATGCCTGACTTACCTTGTCCGGCGAGGAGGTCGCCCTGCAGGTAATGGGAAGGGGTGATGCCACCGCCGGCAGCGAACCACCAGCAGGACACCGCCAGGCCATATTAATGGTCCTAATACTGCTGGCTGTGTCCTTCTGGCGGGGCTGTGCAGGTCGTAGTAACACCAGTGCACCACTGCCCGTCAGCATGGCTACTGCTGGATATCTGCCCAAAGTGTGGCGGAAATCCGGCAGTACCCATTATATGATGGACAGAAGACCGCCAGAACTGGCAGTCTTCTGGCGCCCGTGGCTTTGCCGGTCTCGCTCATAGACCGCCAAAGTCATAATGAGGGAATAAGGGCCATATCTCTACTTTTTGACGCAAAACTGCGCTGGCGCAGTTTTGCATCAAAAATGATACCGCCGGCTAACGCCATTTTGGTGCGCCGTGTGGGTGTCAAATTTATACTTTGACGCACAGCGGCGCAAACCACAGGTGGGAGTCATTTGTTTTGACGCACACCGCAGCGTCAAGTCGTAAAGCAAAACAACGTTAACGCGACAGAAATGACTGTGGGTCGATTTACGACCCCGCTAACTGGATATGCGCCGTTTTTTTACGCAATAGCGTCACAAAAACCCCGCGAACACTGCCATTTCACCAGAGGAGAGCCAAAATGGATCCCAGATGCCACTACAGACCCGAGGAAGATGACAACAGACTAGGAACCAGCCAGGAGGAGCCACACAAGAACCAGGACACTTATAAGTAGAAAAGAAAGTGTCGCTTCAGTGCAGAGGAGCAGGAAATTCTGGTTAAAGGGGTGCAGTAGGAGAGAGGCTATATGGCAACAAATTGTTGACAAGATCAACAGTGTGGCAGAAGTATGCAGAACAGTCATCGAGTGCAAGAAACGCTGGCATGACTGCAAGTGCAGGCCCAATGAAAAGTTGGCCAGGAACAGGAAGGCAGCACTGCAGACTGGAGGTGGGAGTCCAGCACACCAGGAGGCCCTGAACACATGGAGGAGATGGTTGCAGCCGTCATACCTGAGGAGATCGTCACAGGGATTCAAGGACAGGACATCGCAGACTACCAGGAGACAACGCACATGCAGGGTAAGTCGTATGGGGAATTATAATGCACTGATGTGAACTGCAACCGGGGGCGGATACCTATTACACATTGCATGTAAGTCATCATATACATGGAGTGGCAGGGTAAAGGGGCATGGCATGGGGGCATGGACTGCACAGACAGAAGTTGGGGCACACCATTACACTACACCAACAACAGTCCCATGTGAGCATGCTTCCATGCCAATGATGGAGCAAAGGGAAAACCACACCATGAGGGAAGGGCACAACATCAAAATGACATCCCAGCACACGTCAGCCACCATACCCACCACATTAACTAGGGCCCTATTAACAACCTTTAGCCATACCGACAACTGGAATGTAACTGCAATAACAGTTGCCACTACCACCTCCGCTCTGTGTGAAGCTCAAGTAGCCAATGGCAGTAACCTCCCCATGGATCATACACACCTAAATTAGAGGGTTGAGGTGACAACTTCAACAATCCCCTGAAAAAAGACAAAGGCCTCAGTACTGTCAAATGTCAATGCCCATAGTTGTTGCAAACATCAGCCAATGTCAACAACAATAGGAGCTATACAGCACTAAGGACATACCAATGTTGCATATGTCAGGGTCCATCTTGTGCCTGGGTCACAATGTAAAATCCCAAATGTCATACTGCTCAGACAACAGCATTGAGGGGGAGGACACATGTAACTGATCACTGACATACACCTGCACAGTCAGAGGATGAAATAGGACACTGATACGACTAACAGGGCAATCCAATGTACCACACATTCCCCTACATCAGCTGTACACATTACCAATGCTGACATCCATAACGTGCCATAACAATGCTATGCATAGTATACGCTACATTTCAACTACATATAAGTGGATGTGAAAGATCAGAGCATGGGGCAGGTCCAGATTGTTAAGTGTGCTGCTAGTGCCATCAGAGCACCCACAGCCAGTGAAAGGTCACACCATGAGAATGGATGTAGACGGACGCCTGAGTAGGTCAAGAAGGTGGCAATTCACTATTTGGCCAAAACCAACACCTAGAAGAGATGATGCCGACAAGTCTAATAACTTAATAACATACATGTGACATGCAGGTGGGCCATAGTCCTGGGAGAATGCCCATCTGAAAGACTGGAGCAATAAACACAAAACAAGATCACAATGTGAATTCATCAAAAGGCAGGCATGTCACATCACTAATGCCACAACACAGACACACTAATTGTACCCCGTTTCATTGCAGAGGACAATGGATCTCCTGCGGATATGCCTGTCCCAGATTACCGTGATCACATGGATGATGAGCTGATAAACATTCCCCAGGAAACCATCCAAAAGGTCCTTGAAACCCTCCAGACCCCACCTTCAGTCACAAGGAGGAGCACAGAATAAGCAGCCATCGCATAGGATCCACCCACCACCCCAATTGTAAGACCTGCCAGCTCCAATACAGCTGAGGACTTAGACGACACAGGCACCAGCTTTGAGAGAACTGTAGTTGGGGTACAGTGGGAGCTGGCCAAGGATGTGCGGGTGGGGATGCAAACTATGGCAGCCAGCCTAGAGGGGGTGCATTCGTGCATGACGTCATCTGCAGATCAGGCAGCAGCTATGCAAGGGCTAGCATCCATCTTGCAGGAACAGCAAAAAAGCCTGATGGAAATCAGCACAGCTGTAATACAGTTGACCCAACACCTACAACAGCAATCCTGTCAACGCATGCACGAATGCAACAGTGAACCCCTCAGGGCCGTCCTGGCTGCCTACCATCGTGATGTGGCTGCTATTCTTAAGAATAAGAAGATCCTCCTTGCTGCAGTACTGCCCTTAAGACCTTCACAGGTAGCAGCGACAGGGATGTCTGACCCCACGTCTTCTAACACTGAGGTGTGTGTTGCCCCTTCACAACCACCACCACCAAGAACAGAGGAGGCAACACACACGTCAGAAGAAGAAGACATGGAACAGATCACCTTCACACTGAAAAGTAACCAGAAGCACTAGTCCCTGCCACATGGCCAACGATTACCAAGGTCCTGCGCTTTGTAACATGGCAGTCTTACAACTCTACTTAATGACTGTTCTGCTTACCACTGTATATCTTGTGAGCCTGCTCAGTGATTGTCTCTCTCTTACTCATTGGAAAATCCTGTCCCTCTGCACTGTCTGAAACATCACCCCAGCATGTCAAAAGCATTTCCGTAACCCCTTGTGTAGGATCACAATGTAAGATGTCACTCTAATGGACTCACAATCATGGACAATGTACATATAGCGCTACAGCACATTTCAATAAATAGCACTTACACACCAAATCTGTCTCTGGGTAATGTGACATATCAACTGTGCAGTAAATAACTAAAATGTGCCTACTGTCAAATTACGTAGCTTGTCAATACAACTGTCCTGATATTATGTAGTCAGATAATTCTGCACAGTGCCCATGATTGCATCATAATCTGCCCATACTGAGGGACATATCTGATGAAGTGAGAAACCATACACCATCATGCTGTGTTGGACAGAATAATGCTTCCTCAAGGGATATCTAAGTCATCAAATATTGGCAGCAAAATGTTGTCACCATGCAATAGTAACACATATAACAGTGCACACAAATCTAAGCAAACACTACAAAAACTGCATTAATGAATCTGTCTGTTTACATACAAATAAGTACTCATGCTGAACTGTGTCACAAATGACGTATGTGAGTCATGAAGACAAGAATACAAGAGTGCCTACGAGAATTCATCTTATAAGAGTGTCCTTGATCATCACACTGCAGTCAGACCTAAAACTGTTCCCCCAATACCAAGTCTGGAAGCACTGTCTGTGATGTAGAAAACACACCTATCAACAGAAACACATTGTGATCCATATTAACTGTGATTGGTGGTTGCAACGAATGGTGGAAACTTTGAAAGGTAGCTCTGGGGTAGCTGCCAATCTAACAGCTCAGTTGGGAATTGTTTGTAGCATAGGACACAAATGTAATAGAACAACATTCATGTACACTGATTCCAAGCCAAGGATCAAGTAGCATTTAACACATACTGTTAAGGGTTAACTATATATGTATTAAATGCTAATCACAGAAGAGGAAACTGAGAGAAAAGTCTTACCTACCCTAATCTACCTTGACTACTCATTACCCACAACTGTCCCTAACTAACCTAAGCTAAACATACTTATCACATGTAAGGAAACGTTCTAAACATCCACCCCCCTTATGAGATTGGACACATGGAGGGCAACACATACTAACCTAAACACATACTATCCTATTCTAAACAAATATATATTTTTTTGTATTTTTTTTAATATATATATTTTTTTAAACACACAAGGACCCCAACATCGCTCATCACCCACCCACCCACACACGTAATAAGTAAAAATAGAAAGAATCAGGACCCCCCACCCACTAACACTAACTAAACTAACAGCCTATACTAACCTAACACTAAGCCCCCTAAGCCCACTAAGTATAAGAACAAGGAAAGAGGAGGGAGTGGAGGGAATCATGTCCATATCAAAAAAGTCTAGAGGTTGGCCCTCCGGAGGGTCCTCTTGATGGACTTCACACGCAGGTTAATGTGGCGAACATCCCAGCTCAGATGGCTTAACTTGCGCAACACACGGTCCATCTTCCGTTCCATGTTGTTGAATGCTGCAGGGTCAACAGATGGAGCTGGGGCAGTCTGGGTACCGTGGAGGAGGTCTGTGCATTTGTAGAGCCAAGGCCAGTGGGCTGTCCTGCACCTGTAGCAATGCTGGGGCCTGGAAGTCCAGCAGATGTAGGGACAACAGTCCCAGCTGTGGGTGGGGCCACCTGGCTTAAAGTGGTGGTTGTGCTGGTGGTGGCTGTGGTGGGCAAAGTAGGGCCACCCTGTGGGAAGGCCCTCCATGTCCCAGAGGCCCGTTCATGGCGATATCGACGGGCCATCCTCCTGAACCCCGACTCCACCAGCAGGATGTGCTGGTATCTCATGGCCCGCCGCAAGAACTCACAGACCTGGTCTGGAGTCATGTTTGCAGCTGTGAAGACAAATGCAAATAATCTACATTAGGAACTGCATTGTGTGAAATGGCACAATATGTCAATCAGACAATACATCTACTGTACTTGTAACAGCTCATATCACAATACAGATCATTGAATGTCCCTGAGGAAGTACATGGCAGGCCCGCCTACAAATGTCACATCACACATAGCACATCCAAAACCTACAAGATGGGTAACAAATGGCATTGACTTGCCATCTGGGTTCTGCCAGTTATCAGCTAACAATCATGCTGCATATCCTCCGCCAATACCTGGGCTACAAATGTCAGTGTACAGAATGCAAAACTAAAGCCACATGGTCTGCAAGTTGTAACAGGACTTGCCAGTATATTACCCATGTGCCAAACCTGAGTGTGCATACTAGGTTCCAACCAACAGTCACTTTTTCACATGTATGTGTAACATACTGGTAGCATCAGTCCTAGGCACCCTATTCACAAACTCATTCCTGTGTTTGAGGGTGGGGGGGTGGCTAACCAACTATCAATTCCAAACATCATGGACACCGAGGAGTGTATAGAAAACTCCACACGTGTTTGGCTCTACACACACACCACAGGTAAGGTCTATCAACAATTAGGAGTCTGCAAACCCTTGACCAATCATAGCGCCACACATGTCAGGAAATGCAGAGCTTGGTACTGTTATGCTGCGGCGCTCGCCGCGGCCGCGGGCTCAGGTTGCCGTGGCGCGGCACGTTAGTTTCGCCGCGGCCGGCGCCCCATGGAGGCTCCTAGGAGCCGGTCTAAGGGTCGCAGCACTCGCCGCTTCCCTTATTTCAAGTTCTGCCATAAAGGCAGACGCGGCAGGGCCTGAGACCCCGAGGGGGTTTCGGGCATGGCCGCATACATCGCATTATGCGCTTAACGTTTATTTGCTTGCATGTACATTACCTGCCCACCACTTACCGATATCCTTAGAACAAAACCGAACCCTTGCACTTGGTGTACTTTATACTTGCCTTCTTTCTTCCCAGCATGCTGACCACTTCCTCTCTGCCCAGCATGCATTGTTAGACGCACATACCTGATTCACTATTGTTTTCTTTTCCCCAATCCAAGATGGTGGTATTTCTACTTCCTGTTTCCTACTTCCTGTCTAGGGGTATATAAGGGGATCTCAACTGCTTGTCCATTGCGTTGCAACACTCCTTGGTGGTAGTCACGCTCTGATTGATTTCCTCCTGCGAATCCTGTGTGTTCTTGACCTGCCTTGTTTTCCAGTCTTCCTGATCTTCGGTCCTAACGCCCTGGTGTCCTCCTTTCGTTTCAGGGAGTTCCTGTGGAGGTTTTTTACCCTACTGGGGTTTTTCCTCTGGGACTCCTTCTGGAGGGCACGGACTGTAGTGGTTCGCTCATACCAATCAGCACCGTGGCTACCGGAAGGGGTCGCCCCTACCTCGGCCAGAGCAGAACCCGCCGGAACAAGGGCCGTTCCCCTACGCCTCTCAGCTTCGACGGTAAGACCATTGAAAACCGTGACAGATTGCAACGCCCAAAACTCCAGTTGCAGCCTGGTACTATGGATAATCCAGTGGCAAGCACGGAACCTACTAACCAGGACCTGCTGGTGAGGATACAACAACAGGCACAAGAACTCCAGCAGTTACGTACTGAAAATACTGTTTATCGACAAGCCTTTGCCTCCAGGACCACAGATGTCCCTGCAGTAGCTGCCACTACACCTCGTTTTTCCGGGGATCCTACCAAATTAAAAGAATTCCTGGATGCCTTGACGGTGTATTTTGCCTTTCGCCCCTCGCAATTTGTACAAGATAAGACCAAGGTGGGGTATTTGATTAGTGCCTTATCAGGGCCAGCCTTGGCTTGGGCCACACCTCTAGTAACCAGAAACGATCCCTGTCTATCTAATTATTCCACCTTTATCACTACTTTTAAACAGATGTTTGAACGCCCTGGACTCGAGGCTTCAGCAGAAGAGGCTCTTTGCGAAGTCCAACAAGGGAGTCAAGATGTATTACAATGCATCACCTGTTTCAGACAATTAGCAGCAGAAACAACCTGGGTGGAACGTACCTTGGTGACACTCTTCCGTAGAGGTCTCAGAGAGGACATTAAAGATGAACTAGTGCACTCTGCTAGAATAGAAAACCTCAAAGGATTAATGGACCAGGCACTGATGATAGAATATCGGTTGAATGAACGAAGAATGGAGAAAAAGAAGAGTCGTTTGCCATCTCACTCAGTACCATCTCGCTCCTTCTCTCATCGTACCGAGGAAGTCCGTCCTGAACCCAAAGGGAATACCGATGAAGAGCCCATGCAGATTGACACGGCTCGAGGACCTTTATCCGCCAGTGAAAGGGAACATAGACGAAGGAAGGGGCTTTGTCTATATTGTGGTGCAGCTGGTCACCTAATTCGCGCTTGCCCCATTCGTCCAACCAAGCCCTTGGGAAACGCCAACTCCCGTTCTCAGTAAGAAGGGTGAGGACGGGATATCGTGATATACCTTCTATTTGCTCTTCCAGGGAGGAAGGAACTGCTCTTTTTCTCTTACCAGTTATCCTCCATTTAACTGATGGTCGGGAAGAAATAACCTTGGCCTTATTAGACTGCGGAGCCAGTGGCCTCTATTTAGATGAAACCTGGGCCAAAGAACGACAGATAACACAAATACCCAAGGAAGTACCAGAACAGGTACATACCGTAGAAGGGTCACTCCTGGCCTCTGGACCGGTACAATATACCACCCCTACCTTCTGTTTACAGTTTGGAAAACACCAAGAACATCTTTCGTTTGACTTAATTTCATCACCACACCACGTCATGATCCTGGGAATTCCATGGCTTACACAGCACAATCCTTACATCAACTGGGAAACAAAAACCATTTAGTTGTCCTCCCATTTTTGTCAACACCACTGCTATTCCGCCGGGGATTATTGGTCCCCAAAAAGTCTCTCAACAGCACCTTCTCAGGTGGGAGGATCCATTAATGTCCTACAGGGAGTTCCCAGACATTACCAGGATTATGCCGATGTGTTCCAGAAGCCAGAAAAGCCTGAACTGCCACCCCACAGAAAATACGACTGTGCCATCCCTTTAGAACCAGACACAGTGGTTCCTTTTGGGCGGATGTACTCTCTCACAGAACCAGAGAAACAGGTTTTGAAGGAGTACCTAGATGAGAACCTACAAAGTGGGCTGATTACTCCCTCCTCTTCACCCGCCGGGGCTCCTCTTTTCTTTGTACCAAAGAAAACCAAAGATTTGCGTCCTTGTATCGATTTCAGAGGATTAAAGAGGATCACTATTAAAGACCGGTATCCGTTACCCCTCATAAAGGACATCTTAGAAGCAGTCAGAGGAGCCAAGAGATTCACCAAGCTGGATCTCCGAGGAGCCTATCATCTACTAAGAATAAGAGAAGGTGATGAGTGGAAGACTGCCTTTAGAACCCCTTTTGGTCACTACGAATATAGAGTAATGCCATTCGGACTCACTAATGCCCCGTCCATCTTTCAAAGATTCATGGATTCTATCTTTTCTGATCTTTTGCAACAAACAGTGGTGGTGTATCTGGACGATATCCTAATCTATTCGGCTCATCCAGAAGAACATTCCAAGCACGTTCGCCAAGTCTTAGAGAGACTCCGACAACATCATTTGTTCTGCAAACCTGAAAAATGCGAGTTTGATCAGTTAGAAGTAAAATACTTGGGATACTGCATAAACCAAACCGGAGTTGCCATGGACTCAGGCAAGGTACAGGCTATATTGAATTGGCCATCTCCTTCTTCCATCAAGGAGACTCAATGTTTTCTGGGACTAGCCAACTTCTACCGACAGTTCATAGCAGACTTTGCCCAGAGAACCAGCTACATTACTCAAACCCTTAAAAAAGAACATTTAAAGAAAGTTTTTTGTTGGACACCAGGCGCAGAGTCAGCCTTTCAGGAATTAAAGAAAGCCTTTATTCAAGCCCCTATTCTCCGACACCCAGACACCAGCAAACAATTCATTGTTGTCACAGACGCCTCAGAAAGAGCCATTGGGGCTGCCTTGTTGCAAAAACAAGACGATGATGATCTAGAACACCCTGTATTTTATCTATCACACATTCTATCTGATTCTGAGCAAAACTATTCCGTGCTAGAACGCGAATTACTCGCCTTAAAAGTCGCGTGCACAGAATGGAGACACTTTTTGATGGGATCAAAGGAACCCTTTGAAGCCCGGACCGATCACAGAAATCTACAGTGCTTAAGAAACTTTCAGTGTCAAAATAGCCGGCAGGCTCGATGGGCCTTCTTCTTCAGCCAATATGACTTCTATATCACCTACATCCCTGGTTCTCAGAACATCCTGGCGGATGCCTTGTCCCGACGTTATCCTGAGTGCGGTGATTCCACTGTTCAAAACTTATTTGACAACAATAAGATCACAGGAGTAGCACAGACTTTTTTAGATCAAGTCAAGTCCGAATATGCCCGTCTACACGAAACAGAACTAAATAAGTTACGTCCGCAGCTGCACACAGATCATGACTATTATTATCATGATAAGGCCCTGTTTTTACCCACTAAAGCAGTGCAAACCAAAGCCTTACGTATGTGCCATGATTCCCCTATCGCAGGTCATCGAGGAATGAAAGCCACTCAAGATCTTTTGCTTCGCTCCTTCTGGTGGCCTACTCTCAAGGCGGACACTGAGGCATATGTGTTATCCTGTCCTACATGTGCTGAAGCCAAGACACCCCGAACCAGACCTGTGGGATTACTTCGCCCATTACCTGTTCCCCCAGGCCCATGGCATACCATATCCACCGATTTTATGTGCGCATTACCTTCCTCTATGGGAAACCACGTCATAATGGTAACTGTGGACTCCTTCACCAAGATGGCCCACTTCACGGCCTTAAGAAAGTTACCAACGGCAAAAGAATTAGGTCAGATCTTTACTCAAGAAATCTTCAGGCTACATGGGTTACCCCAAATCATTATATCGGACAGGGATCCTCAATATATCTCCCGATTCTGGAATCAATTCTGTAAGACCTTGGGGATCAAGGTGGCCTTATCATCCGGGTTCCACCCTCAAACCAATGGACAAATGGAACGACTCAATTAGGGTCTCGAACAGTACTTACGTAGCTTCTGCAATGCTACACAAACTAATTGGGCTCCCTACTTACCGCTTGCAGAATTCTCCTATAACAATTCCCTACACAGTGCCTCAAAGGTCTCTCCTTTCTATGGCTCCTACGGTTTCCATCCCAGGGCTTTCCCAACTCCCCTGAGAGATAACTCCAATCTTCCTGCCATCTCCTCCTACGTTCGACAGCTACGGGGTATACAACAAATTATCCATTCCAACCTTGTGTCCACCAAGTCCCGCATGAAGAAAATAGCAGATAGGAGACGCTGTGCGGCTCCTCCATATCAGGTCCATGATAAAGTCTGGCTCTCTTCTAGATTCCTACCTCTCCGACTCACTCAAAACAAATTCAAACCCCGCTTTTATGGTCCCTTTCTAATTCTCAAGAAAATCAACCCAGTGTCTGTGCGTCTTCGCCTACCTCGGACGTGGAAGATCCACCCGGTATTCCATGTCTCGCAACTGAAACCTTATCGTCCTGATCCTTTTCATAGGCAGTTACCCTGTCCCCCTCCTCTGTTGGTTGACAATGTGCCTGAGTACGAAGTTCAGGAGATCTGTGACTCTCGTTTTTTTCATGGGCGCCTCCAATATCTTATTCATTGGAAGGGATACCCTATGAGTGAGTGTTCCTGGGAGGATGCCTCTTCAGTTCATGCTCCTCTTTTGATCCGCCGCTTTTTTCGGCTCTTCCCTCATAAACCCGGGGCCTCGGGGGGGGGGCATACTGTTATGCCGCGGCGCTCTCCGCGGCGCTCGCCGCGGCCGCGGGCTCAGGTTGCCGCGGTGCGGCACGTTAGTTTCGCCGCGGCCGGCGCCCGCGTCGCGGAGAGCGCCGCGGCCGGCGCTCGGGTCGCGGTAAACGCCGCGGCCGACACTCGGGTCACGGGGGATGCCGCGGCTCGAGCGAGAGCCATGGAGGCGCCTAGGAGCCGGTCTAAGGGTCGCGGCACTCGCCGCTTCCCTTATTTCAAGTTCTGCCATAAAGGCTGACGCGGCAGGGCCTGAGACCCCGAGGGGGTTTCGGGCATGGCCGCATACAGCGCATTATGCGCTTAACGTTTATTTGCTTGCATGTACATTACCTGCCCACCACTTACCGATATCCTTAGAACAAAACCGAACCCTTGCACTTGGTGTACTTTATACTTGCGTCCTTTCTTCCCAGCATGCTGACCACTTCCTCTCTGCCCAGCATGCATTGTTAGACGCACATACCTGATTCACTATTGTTTTCTTTTCCCCAATCCAAGATGGTGGTATTTCTACTTCCTGTTTCCTACTTCCTGTCTAGGGGTATATAAGGGGATCTCAACTGCTTGTCCATTGCGTTGCAACACTCCTTGGTGGTAGTCACGCTCTGATTGATTTCCTCCTGCGAATCCTGTGTGTTCTTGACCTGCCTTGTTTTCCAGTCTTCCTGATCTTCGGTCCTAACGCCCTGGTGTCCTCCTTTCGTTTCAGGGAGTTCCTGTGGAGGTTTTTTACCCTACTGGGGTTTTTCCTCTGGGACTCCTTCTGGAGGGCACGGACTGTAGTGGTTCGCTCATACCAAACAGCACCGTGGCTACTGGAAGGGGTCGCCCCTACCTCGGCCAGAGCAGAACCCGCCGGAACAAGAGCCGTTCCCCTACGCCTCTCAGCTTCGACGGTAAGACCATTGAAAACCGTGACAGGTACACAACAAATACTTCCAGTAAGGCATGACTTACATCAGACACAGAGTTGCAAGATCACCCATGATCATGATTAGCATGCACACCTAGGCCATTGCACTCAAGTTCCACATACTTGTAGCACTACATGTGGAAGTACATGCTGCTAGGAGGTTCTACCTACAGTTTAATAAGTACCTTGGTAAATGGGGAAGCAGAAGTCTTTTGCAAAGCAATTTGCTGTACCAATCTTGGAAAATGTGGGTCTGAGAGGCTGACTAAATCTGAGCTGACTTCCAGTGCGACTCTTGTTGATACAAGTGTCATCCACTTGACTCACCCCAGTTTTCACTGTGGTGCCTACAGGAATGGCCTACAATCCCTAGATAATACAATGGGATACGCATTGGCCAACTTAAAACATTCGCGAACCTGAAATCCCACTCACGGAACAAGACAAATGATTGCCCAACGCATCACACCTTGCTATGCGTTCAACACACAGGAGTCCATAACCAGCAAACACAACACATAACTGACATATCAACACTTACTGGAGTGGTCGGGGTCCTCAAATGTAGCCATCTCTCCCATAGTGTAGGATGCCAGTCCACCTGTAAGGCATGGAAGGAAGAAATGTGATCAAAATCTGTCCACTGACCAACAATTTCATAAACATATACAATGTGTAGGCTGAATAAGGAAATGGCAGCCATTCAGACATGATGATACTGCATCAGATATATCACGGCCTACTTGTATATAGCATGGGTCTCCTGTGACAGTTACACACATATCTGCACACATGCAGTGGCCCTAACTATCATGTGGTGGCAAACATGCCCCGTCATTAGTGACCAAAAAAAATATGGAGTGTAATCGTCTCATCATGTTCATCCAAGAGAGACATCCAAAGCCTGGTTACTTGGGAACTGCATTACCAGTCAAACAGCCTATGTGGCCATGACACATTTATTACACATAGGTACAATGTACAGAGGGACAGGGACTTTTGTAAGCCCTCATGTTGTTAGTTTTTTCATTTGATGTGGCCCAGCTATGGTGATTTGCACCAACCATGGAGATGTGAACCCATGTGAATACCATTGGACTGCCATCCCTAATTGGAATGTGGCACAACTAACTCCAACAACCATTCTAAGATGTTAGCTGAGGGCACCTTACACCTCTTCACAATGTTTTCAAATCCACATCTGACATGTATCCAAAAAGATAAAGGACCACGATAATCCCTAACATTCATAGAACCTCTGTGAATGCTTTCCTTCCACACTCACCAGACTCACATGAGACATATGTCTGGGCCACTTTGCTATCATCAATTGACGTGAAGCCAGCACTCATTTTCTGCATCATGTAGTGATTCTAAAGTCAGTCTAGCTATTGCGTCAACAAAGTTAGCCAATATGTTGGTACATCTTTACTTCTCCGGCAAATGTGGCCTATATCGACATGATTGGCTCCTATTTTGTTTGGTTGTCTGACACAAAGGCAGCACCAATTTACTTCACGGAAAAGTATCCTGTAAGTTTGCTTAGCACGTGCTACCTGACAGCTAGCAATTGTGATCCTTCCCATAGTGCATCAATTATCCCAATATGTTTCCCCAGCATTACACACAGTCAGCAACTTAGCTGGCAGACATTGTACAAATCATCTGCTGTCACTACAGAGCATTTAATCATGCACATTTACATGATTATTACTCACCAACAGGGCCACCAATCACAATGCCCAGGTGATCCAGGAGATCCTGCCCCCTGGTGATGAGATCAGCCCACCGGTGCTTCAGCTGGTGGTCACTCCTCTGGCTGGCATACACACGCTGCAGGTGATGCAGCACCTTTCCCCACCGGATTCTGCGCGCCTCAGTGTGATACCCCTGTATCACCCTGCCTCGATCATCAGTGGCAAGAAATGGCACACAAGCTATATGAAGCCCCCCAACTCCTCTTCACCCATCTTGCCAAGACGTGGCCTACAGACATTGTAGAAATGTGAAAGGGAATAGGGGTTAAAGAAATAGAAAGGGGAAAAGGGGGAAAGTAGGGGTACAAATACAGAAGAAAAGTAAACTTAACCACTAAAAGAGCCCAACTATCCCCAAACTACCACTACCCACAACAGACTCCCACAAACAACAAAAACACTAGATAAATGGACAAATGGACACAAAACACTGTAGGACAGTATACAGCAACAATGTTTATTTCACAAATTGACAATAGAGACGGCACACAGGACACAAAAGTACAAAATCAATGGACACCACTCTCTACACAGCCACACAGTCTAGAAGAATCATAGACTGCAAAGTGAAAGTGAAAGTACACCCGCTGTACATGAACTGTAAACAGGATATCCTATTACATCACTTCCTGAATAAAATGTCCGCCCTTTTTCGCGTTATGCGTCATCATTTTTTCACGCATACAGTTTGTGCGTCATTTTTTTTGACGCACAGGATTGAAAATTAGCCCACATCCAAATAATAGTAAATAGCCTGTACAATTATCTGGATGCGGCCTAATTTTTACTCCTGTGCGTCCAAAAAAATGACGCAAATTCTGTATTGGTGTACAAAAAATGACGCATAACGCTAGCAACATCAAAATTTCAGTGCATGAACTGGTTTGGGGCTTTTTTTCTGTTTTTATGTTATGTTACATTTGGGACACATCAGAGATAGCCTGATGGCACCCACTATGGTGTTGATGGTGTATGTTCACATGTGTGACATCATACTGCAGCGGACCATGATCCGCTACTTCCTTCACAGTATTTTGATGGTTGGCGGACGCACTAGATGGCCATATGTGTGGCCTACATATATGTATTGCACAAATTGGACATGTTTGGCATCAGGAGAGGATAGCAATGTGACACACATATGTACAATACCGAAATGCCTTTGGCTCAATGTGTGTGCTGTGGCAACAAATGTATTTGTTGACCAAGTGTGTGTGTGTATCACATTATGCATTATTGCACATATGCTTGTATGAATGTGACGTCCATGTGTCCAAACCTTAGATGCAAGTCATTGTGGAAATGAGAGAGGACATGTGTTAGTCATACATGTAGCAACATCCGTAATGTAGACTTCCAAGATTTAGGGTAACGTAGACACCACATATGACAAAGCATGTACCAGATAGATGGCAGACGCTTGTTCATGAAATGGTCCACATTTTCAACATCCTATGTCCTAGAGGTTTGGTAACAGCTTCCTAGGCACTAGTTGGTGAATCCCACAGTGAGTCATACACATGCATTGAGGAAGTGGGTACCATGTTGTTTGCCCAGACAGACAAAGGTGAATCACAAATGTATGATGACACCACAGTTGAGGTCATATAACTGTGCCACAACTCTCAAGTGGCTGTGATGGACCAGCAGACGAGGCAGCACGTGTCCACATATTTCCAGTGATCAATTGCACATAGGTGTCTTCTTCACGTGTGTGGTCCAATGTTGATCCTGTATATTTTTGGGGGTGTAATTTGTCACAGTTCGGTCCTGGACTCATCATGAGTCAGTGGCAGCTATTCCTGTATCTACTGAGTATCCTTTGTTGATCAATGTGAGTAAAGTGGATGTGGACATGAGAACCTACATGGGGATGGTCCCACCCTGTCACTAAAGATGTGTAATGAGACAGTCAACTGGGCAACCTTGGTGTGCTGAGTGAGATAATGTCTCAGGTGTCATGTTCCAGCAGGTGTTATTACAACATTTGTACACAGGTTAGCCTCTGCAATTACCACTGCATCTGGGAACATCATAGCCTCTGTGCTGATTATTCTCGCAGCTATTCACCACACACGGCCCATCAATATGTTGTGAGCAACGTAATTCTGTGTGTGAACTGTCAGGGTCCTGACATGTGTGGATTTTTCATGGACATTATCAGAGGTTGCTGGTTCTGCTGAACGCCCCTTACCCAATCCCTGCATACGGCCCTGGGACACTGTCACACTTTGTCATTCATGCATAAATGAGACCCAGACAAGGGATGGGCCATGAATTCTGTTTTTCATAGAGGATTTAACTCATATGGTACAGTTAAAAGGCAGATGATGCTATACAATGTATTTGGGTATGCATTGAGGAAGCACATGCCCAAATACCCACTGATGAATGAGAGGTTTGCTAACGCAATTGTGGTACATATGTAGACACAGGGATACTTTAGTGTGACGCACAGACAGATGCCAGTCAGGCTGACAGAATGCAGGGTGAATCAGGATCCAGCAATTTGACAAGTTACATAATCAGTGGTCTGACTAAGACTGTTTGGAGGACGAACTAGACAGCTGACGTGTCAAACTGTGTATGTCCTGTGTTTTTGAAGGTGACAAATGAACCCAAGGGCTGTGTTACAAGGCTTAATTAGTATTAATGCTTATCGGTGCATTTGACAAAATGGCAACTCCTATGCTGTTCCAGGCTTCAGCAGGGGCAGTGCTTGTTGAAATGGGTGGTGTGCATGGAGGTGATCACAGGTGTGGGCTGCATCTGTTTCTCACAAGTCCTGTAAGTGAGATTTGCATTCTACTGGCCAACATACATTTTCACACAGGAAGCAATCTACAGGTGCTAACAGGGCTTGGAAACTAGAAGCCAGTGTATTAATTGACCTGACGTCCATGCAGTCAGATGTTCTATGACAATGGCATAACATAGGAAAGGGTGTAGCTCACTGGATTGCTATTGACAAGCTGTGTGTGTAGAGGAGGGAATATCAGGGTACACATCTTAGTATTCCAGGGACCTCTTCAGACAGGTTGGTTGTGACCAGGTGTATGGGTGTGTCAGGAGTTAGGAAATGGGCTGACATGTACATGGAATGTCATGTGCGCAATGCTGCTCATATGTGTGTCACTTGTGCTGTCTATGTACTGCTTCTATGGAACTCTGGTCACAGATAGTCCTTGCAAATATTGGATGCAGTTGGACTTACTGCTGTCAAGGGTCTGGTCAGACATTCCTGTTATTGATGCAAAAGCACATCAACTGCCTCATGTATGAGGCTTGTTTCCCCTTTTTGGTTGATGGTGTCTTAGTTGTGTGCCATATGCTGCGTTGGACCTTGATTTCAATATGTATGTGTGAAATAGGTGTGGTCCCCTGCTATTGGCCTTCACAGGAGAAATGTACATGATATATGTAATTTACAGTGTGTGTGTATGTGAGCATTGTATGTTACGCATCACATTAGCTCTGGGATTTTCAGTGTCCTAATCGGTATATCGGCAATGCTCCATGAGGCAACACTCTTATTCTGATAGTTAGAGATGAAGGTGTGCAAAAATGAATAGCCAAACGATGATATGGTGATTATTATAGGTGTTTATTTAAATTAGTTCATAAAGTGGTGATGGTGATTATATTTAAAAGAAATTGTTCACAATATGTTGCCGCCTGCTTAAACCAGCGGCCGTGTTCTGTAGTTCCCCCTCATGTTGCAGGCCACCATCCTCCTCTTCCTCCTTTTCAGGCATGTGTGGCTCGGGTTCCAGGAGGGGAATGTTCCTTTTTATGCAAATGTTGTGCAGAATAGCACATGTTAGGATGATCTTACAGACCATCTCCGGGGAATATAGGAGGCTACCACCATTGATGTTGAGGCACCGGAACCTTGACTTAAGGATGCCGAAGGTCCTCTCGACTATGATGCGTGTCCTCCTATGTGCGTCATTGTAGGCACGCTCTGCTGCAATACTCGGGTTGCCAATAGGTGTCATTATCCATGGCTGGATGCCATACCCCTGATCAGCTGCAAGAGAAAATGAAGGAGATCATGTTGATGTAGCTAGCCCTATTGAAATGACCTTTCATGGCAGTAGTTGTCTTGTGTTGTCTGTGACTCTTTTGTGTTATTATGTTGCATCCTAGGCTTGTAGGATGTACCATCTGCATTGTGTATTTTCCTTTTGTTGAACGAGTGTTTGGCCGCTGACCGGCTGTCAGCAGTATGTTTTGGGATTTGCAGTACAGTGTGCCCTCCCTAGCATGGTGATTTGTAATACAGGTGTCCGTGTGCCTTCACTGTGTTGTGTGTCCTAGAGGGTTGCTGTGCAGTGTGTATATAGGTAGGTCTTTGTACTTACCAACAAGTAGTCCATTGCCATACCGTCCATCCTGGAACTGTTCATTGATGGTGCAGTGACAGAAGATGAATGAGTCATGGACACTCCCAGGATATTTAGCCACAATGTTGGTGATCAATTCTTGGTGATCGACAATGGCCTGCACATTGATGGAATGTGTGTGCTTCCTGTTGTGGTAGAGGTGTTCAGTTGCAGCAGGTGGCAATGTGCATGTGTGCAGTCGATTGCACCAAGGACTAATGAGGTAGAACCCCTGTTTTGTTTCCTGCTGCTTCTGCAGTGTGTTAGGGAAGCAGATGTGGCGGGGTGTAAGTCCAATGATGGCATACAGTACTTTGGGCAAAAAGGCAGAGAATGATGGTTGTGATATTCCGGCAACCAGGGCACCAGTTGTTTGAAAAGAGCCACTTGCCAGCATGTGAAGTATGGCAAGCAGCTTGGTTTCTGTTGGGATGGTGCGGGGTGTCAGCAAAGTGGGTGCCAACTGCGGCTCAATGTTTCGCAGCAGCTGCTGAATGGCCTTCTGGTTCATCCTGTACCTCTGGATGATGTTTTGTTCCCTGAGGCCATGAAGGGTTGTTCTGGGGCGGAATATCCTCTCCTGCCTTCTGCGCTGCCTTTGGGGCCCCTGCTGGTGTTGTGGTAGCTGCTGGGCTCTGCGTCTGTGTGCATGCTGGATAAGAATCACCTCCATGTCTCCCTTTTGCTGCTCTGCTGCTCTGCTGTTGCTTCTGTGTGTTCTGATTAAATACAGGTGTGTTTGCCCCATTTTAACGCCTGCCCTGACTCAGGCATTACATTTTTACGCAAATTGGGCTGTGCGTCATTTTGAGGCTCCGCCTCCGGGGCGTGCGTCATTTTTGCCCGAAAGCATAAATACAACGCACAACCGTTTAAGTCATTTTTTGGACGGGAACGCCTACTTTGCATATCAATTCAATTTCAGCTTTATTTCGGTAAAACAATACCATAAAAGCATACCGACACAATTCATACATTTCTAAAAGAAAACAAAAGCGATTTGGTTAAAACAGTAAAACCAGACCCATCATAAGATTAAAAAAAATAAAATCCAGGACTCCCCCAAGGTCATACAGTACAGTTAGATGAAAGAAAAGAATAAGCAAATGATCGATTAAAACACTGTAGAAATACACAGTACACATCACTTTACAAAACACCAAGAATATTATAGAATAACCATAAATACAATCTGTGTGCACAAAACAAATGGGATTGATATCTGACTGTTAATAGCAATGGCTGTGTACTGGCAAGAAAGTTCACTTGGTCTCTAGAACTATAAGTAAGCACAAAAAATGATAGAATTTCGTGCTTGTTTTGTAAGACATTTGTCCCTAGCATACCAAAGTGCCTCTAAGAATCTTGGGAATGTGCCTACCACCATCACATGTGGTCTTGATTTGCTAGTTTTTAAGAGCTGAGTGAAAATCTCTAATGCCCAACGATTTCTTTTTCCCATACATGCCTATATTCGGCTGAAGGCCAAAAAAGGCAGACAATCAAGTATTACAAAAGACACATTATTCCAACAACAATTAATATTCATTTAGCTACTAAAACCGACTGTCTGGATAGAAGCAAATATTAATCTTAAAAGCTATAAATAAGAATCAATTACAGTATTACATTTTTATAAAGCCCTTAGATTTTGCCTCCAGTGCCATCAGGCACTTATTTTGTTTTGGTAGTGGAGGACTATTTAAAATAAAATGAATAAATAACTGAATCCTAGAGCCTTAGGCCCGCCTTGTCTCTAATAAATGAAATTGCTAGTAAAAACCGGCTTAAACCAAAAACAACGTATGGTATCGTACTAGATCTCAAGAATCTTGCTGCTTCATTATGGTTCCTGATTCCAACGTTCCTGCAAATAGGTCGAAGCCATTTCCTCCTTGGTTTATCATAGGCATTGCAGTTTAAAAGGACATGGTCCGCCGTTTCAGGAGTCTCCATATTACACAGCCCACAATTCACCTCTTGTCTTCTCCCATTGGAGGGACCCCATTTAGAAGTAAAAGCCTTAACCTGGAGAGTCCCATATCGAAGCTTCATAAATAAAACTTTTGCTCGTCTAGGTTGGATAGTATCTATCCATTCCTCAGCATACGGTAATGGTTTGATATCCAGGAAACTTAAAGTAAGTCTGCCTAGATCCTTGCTGTAGAGAGGGCTGTTAAGGGTAAAGTCCCAAAATACTTGTTTTAGTTGAATCTTAGATTGTTTTGTTAGTGTATGTGGTTCTTCCCAGTAAAATTTTAGGCCAAGAGTGTAAAAGCATTGTCTTATATAATGGAGCCACGGGAGGGAAATTGCCTTGTCCAAGTCTATAATCTCAATTAGCGCTTGCCTATAATGGATTAATTCAGGGGTAGACCAGAGTCTACACCAGTAAAGCAAGGGCCTCAAGGCTGCCAATTTACCTATTTGTTTCATGTTAATATCATAGGTTAAAGGAATCAGTGGAGTAGATGGAGGGAGACCCAGTACCCCCCTTATAAAATTATTTTCCTGGGTAACCAATGGGGTTAGATTTATGAATCCCCAGAGTTCAGCACCATATAGGGCAGCAACCTGTGCTTTGCACCTATAGATCTCAAATACTGGTGAAACAATACTAGACCTTGAACATTTATAATTTTTGCTAATTGCCATGGAGCTATGCGCTAAGGAAATAGCAGCTTTGTTAACATGCGGTGCCCATGACAATTTAGCATCAAGGAGTATCCCTAGATAGTTGAAATTTGTTACTCGTTCCAATGCCTGCCCTCTAATCCGAATGTTTCTCTTGAGTGCTTTATGAGGGTTAACAGTCAGGTATTTGGTCTTGTTCGTATTGATTTCTAATCCCTTCCGGCTGCAGTACTCGCTAAATTTATCTAATAAAGTTTGCAAGCCCATGGGAGTTTGAGATAATAGGATGGTATCATCTGCAAAGAGGAGGGTGGGGACAGAATCACCGTTCAATCTTGGTGAGTCATGGTTGCTTTGCTTCAGATAGTGAACCAGATCATTAATGTATAGTGAGAAGAGGGTTGGGGCAAGCACACAACCCTGTCTCACCCCCCTCTTAATAGGTATTGGGTCTGTCAACTCACCCTTTGGCCCCCACCGAACCTTTGCAAATGTATTTTCATGTAGTCTCTCTAGCTGGCTCAAGAGGTTCCCTGGCATACCCTGTTTCCCTAGTGCAGCCCATAAGGAGGCTCTTGGCACTAGATCAAAGGCAGCGCGCAGATCCACAAATGCGATATAGAGATGGCCTTTCGTTAGTCTAGTACATTTCCACATTATCGTCAATAGCCTAAAGGCCTGATCGACTGTGCTCGTCTGCTGTCTAAAGCCAGCTTGGTATATAGTCAGTATGCTGTTTCCATCTATCCAGCTGTTAATCCTATTCAGCAGCTGTCTAGCATATACTTTTTGCGTGACATCTAAGAGGCTAATAGGTCTATAGTTCCCTGGTTCATCCCTGGAACCTTTTTTGAAGACTGGGATTATTTCTGCCCCTTTCCATGTCTCGGGCACAAGACCTCCTCTTAATATAGCGTTACTTAAAAGATTTAGATAAGGTGCCCAAATTTCTAAACTATGTTTGAACAGGTCCCCCGGGATCTTGTCCAAACCGGGGGCTTTCCCCAGCTTGATTGCTTCAATGGCGTTCACCGTCTCCTCCAGGCTAAATTGTAACTCGGGTAAGATGTCCTGAGTGGCTAATGTTTTATGTCTTGAGGGATAGAAATCAAGGCTGGGGGGATCAGAATAAAGGTGTGTAAAATAGTTAACCCATGTATTGGGATCTATATGATGATCAGTAGAAATTTTCCCCTCTTTGCTACCATGGGTAGCTATTTTCCAGAAGATCCTAGCATCACTGGTTTTTGCTGCTTCCAGGAGATCTTGCCATTTTTGATCCTCCCAGTTACTTTTGGCAGTTGCCAGTGTTTTCTTATAACTGGCCCTTGCCTGCTGTATGGCCAATTGGTTCTTTTGCTTTAGAGCCTCTATCAGCTCCCTTTTCCTCTCCCTACATTTGGTAGTGTACCATGGGCTGCTTGGGGTGATCTGCACAATCTCCTTTTTGGGCTTGTACCGTGGCTGTTTGGTCAGGAAGGGTCTTAGTGCAATACTCATTGATTGGTGGATGGCCGTGATGGGGATATCAGTAAGTTCATTTTCAACATAAGGCTCTAGGAGATTAGAATATGTATGGTAAATATTTGTCATAGTCTCCAGATTGCCTATTATTGCAGGCCATTTTATATCCCGTCTGTTGTTACTGAGGAAGGGTTGTAACTCCACCTTATTATGTTCTACATATTCCAAATCCAAATCTAGGAGGTGGGCGCTAAGTTCAATTATTAACGGGAAGTGATCGCTTTCCCTTCTTTTATCTATTTTAAAAGTCATTAATCTTCCCCATGTACTTATACTATGTAAAATATAATCTATTTTCGAGGTAGAGTTGCCTCTCTGGAAGGTATCCAAGTTAAGGCCTCCTTCACCCACCCTACCATTACATGCCCTCAGTCCATGTTTTAATGTAAGGCCCATAAGTTGCAATGCAGCCACTGTGCCTGGGACAGTTTTTTCTATTGTTAGATAAGGAATTGCTCTGGCTCGATCTTCTTCTTCTGCTAAATGTTCAAATCCAGTTATGGGTTCATAATTGCAATTAAGGTCACCCCCTATCATAATTGTCTCTCCTCCTGGGATCTTTTTAAGCAGGTCGTCTAATAGAGTTATTTCAGGCGACTCCAAGTTTGTCCTTCTAGGTCTTATATATACATTGAACAAGTGGGATATTATCTTATTTTTTCCCCCCATTATCAACCATAAAATGTCATCTGACTCTGTGGCTTGCATACGTATCTCAACATTTAGTGAGATTTTCACCCAAACAACCAGTCCCCCCGACGGTCTCCCTGTAGCAGCTGAAATTGCACTAATAAAGTAGGTTTTATATCCTAGCTTATACGGCGGGTCTTTAAGCCAAGTCTCTTGGAAGAGACAGACATGGTATTGATCAATATAGTCCTGCCATTCCGGGTCTGTAAGCTTATTTTTTAAGCCTGCTACATTCCAGGAGATCATAGTGATAGGACCCCTCCCGTTTGGGGTTGTAACATTAGAAGTAGGGCTCAAATATGCTGTCGAGTCTTTCCTACGGGGCAAAGACTCCACTATATTCCCTGCCCCTGTAACATGAGGATCAGGCCCTATGAGGGGCTCACCTACTGTTGGGTCCCCAATTAGTCCCACTTGTGCCTGATCAATCTGGAGTAGTCAATCTACTCTTTCAAGATTGGAATCACAGCTTCTCTTTTGCGATCCCTCCATGACATTATACTTAGGCCTCGGGACTAGGGGTTTGGTAATGTAAGGATCCGAACTGAACCTCATGGCATTGATCGTGGGGGCGGCGGTTCTTTGTTCCATGTCAATCAGGCCTCTGGATAAGCTTCCATCCTTAAATGTTAATGCAATAACATCATGTTGCCCCATCCCTCCTGAGATTCTTTCTGCCCTCTTTATATCTGAATGAATTATGGATAGACAGTGTCTTTTAGTCCTAATCCAATGTGCAAGCTTATTCTTTAGAGAATCTTCGTCTTCACTACTATCTAAGGCCAATTTTGGGACATTTAGCAGATAAACAACATTGGTCCTAATGGGAAACCTATCCCCCACAGAATGTCGATTCCATGTAGTATAATGGTTACGGTCATGAGATGCTTTGCATATCATTAACGCAAGGCGGGTTGCCGCATCTAAAAAATGACTCACACAGCAGACTTTTGTCGTCCGCGGGCTAGGGCGTCAAAGTTTAAATACGGGGCAACGTTTGCGCGGAATGTGCGTCAAAATGTTTTATGCACATTTGGCGCAGACGGAGTATAAATATGCCCCTAAGGGCCTGATTCTAACTTTGGAGGACGGTGTTAAACCGTCCCAAAAGTGGCGGATATACCACCTACCGTATTACGAGTTCCATAGGATATAATGGACTCGTAATACGGTAGGTGGTATATCCGCCACTTTTGGGACGGTTTAACACCGTCCTCCAAAGTTAGAATCAGGCCCTAAGGCGGTCATTCTGACCTTGGCGGGCGGCGGAGGCCGCCCGCCAAAGTCCCGCCGTCAGGTTACCGTTCCGCGGTCGAAAGACCGCGGCGGTAATTCTGACTTTCCCGCTGGGCTGGCGGGCGGTCGCCTTCAGACCGCCCGCCAGCCCAGCGGGAAAGAGGCTTCCACGATGAAGCCGGCTCGGAATCGAGCCGGCGGAGTGGAAGCTGTGCGACGGGTGCAGTTGCACCCGTCGCGTATTTCACTGTCTGCGCAGCAGACAGTGAAATACATGTAGGGGCCCTCTTACGGGGGCCCCTGCAATGCCCATGCCAGTGGCATGGGCACTGCAGGGGCCCCCAGGGGCCCCGCGACCCCCCCTACCGCCATCCGGATCCCGGCGGTCGGACCGCCAGGATCTGGATGGCGGTAGGGGGGGTCGGAATCCCCGCGGCGGTGCAGCAAGCTGCGCCGCCGTGGAGGATTCAATGGGGCGGCGGTACACTGGCGGGAGCCCGCCAGTGGTGCCGGTCCGACCGCGGCTTTACCGCCGCGGTCGGAATCCCCATTGGAGCACCGCCGGCCTGTCGGCGGTGCTCCCGCGGTCCTCCGCCCTGGCGGTCTTTGACCGCCAGGGTCAGAATGACCCCCTAAGTGTCTTAATCCGCAGAAAACAGTGAGAATACTGTTGTTACACAAGGTACCTGGTTAGCTTAAAAAATAATCCTGCACGAGCGAGCGTGCATCAGAAAAGGGTAGCAATGCATCAGTTCTTTACTTGCAAGTGAGACTGTGCATCATTTCCTTCTCTGGTTGGGTCGGCGTTTTTCTCCCTTGCAAGAAAGAGATGCATTGATTTCTGGACGAGGCAACTCGATTTGCGCAGAGTCAGGTTGACTTGGATGCCCAGGGCCGATGCTTGGAAAATCCAGTCACACAGTGTTAGAAAACCGCGCTGCATGGGGTTTGCGTCGTTATTAGCCTATGTAAAAGGGTGTTGTGCGTCATTTCTCCAGCCAAGTTGCGTTAAATTCCCAGAGGCAATACGGGTGGAGAATCGATTTCAGCCATGAAGCCGACAGCGCGTCGTTTATCAGGCGTGTCATGGAAGGTGCATCGTAAGTTTCCCTGCACGGCGTTCTGTGTGTGGATTTTCAGTTCTTGTCTGCCAGCTTCACCTTTCAAGGGCCCAGTGACTGGATAGGGTACCACTTTGCAGGGCAGGAGATTCAGCAGAGAGTCCAGGTGCTGGCAAGGGAAGTCTCTGAGGGCCCTGAGACTTCAACAACAGGAGACAAGCTCAGTTCAAGCCCTTGGAGATTCTTCTCAAGCAGGAATGCAAAACAAAGTCCAGTCTTTGTCCCCTTTCACAGGCAGAAGTAGCCACTGCAGGATAGCCCAACGAGGCACAGGCAGGGGTAGCAGTTCTCCTCAACTCTTAAGATCTTCTTCTTGGCAGAGGTTCCTCTTGATTACAGTAGTGATCTAATTTTCAGGGGTTTTGGGTCCACTACTTATACTCCTTTCTGCCTTTGAAGTAGGCAAACTTCAAAGGAAAGTCTCTCTTGTTTGTAAGATCCAGGCGCCAGACACACACCAGTGGGTTGGACACTGCATTGTGTCAAGGCAGGTACAGCCCTTTCAGGTGTTAATGACCACTCAGGATGTGCAAGCTACACCCCAGCTCCCTTTGTGTCACTGTCTAGGGAGAGGTGCAAACAGCCCAACTGTTAAACTGACCCAGACAGGGAATCCACAACCAGGCAGAGTCACAGAAATGTATAAGCAAGAAAATGCCTACTTTCTAAAAGTGGCATTTTCAAACACGCAATCTAAAAACAAACTTTACTAAAAGATGTAATTTTATATTGTGAGTTCAAATACCCTAAACTCCATGGGCCATATATACGAACACATTTTCCCATAGACATAGTATTGGGAAAACCCTTTGATACATCTGGCCCCATATTTCTATTTGCTCCCAAAGGGAATCTGCACTTAAATAATATTTAGAGGCAGCCCCCATGTTAAACTATGAGAGGGATCGGCCTTGTAATGTGAAAACCAAATTTGGCAGTATTTCACTGTCAGGACATATAAAAAAATTTAGTATAGTATATGGTCCATCTTAAACATACACTGCACTCTGACCATGGGGCTACCTAGGACTTATCTTAGGGGTGTCTTACATGTAAGAAAAGGTAAGGTTTAGGTCCGGCAAGTGGGTACACTTGCCAAGTCGAATTGACAGTTTAAAACTGCACACACAGACACTGCAGTGGCAGATCTGAGACAAGTTTACAGGGCTACTCATGTGGTTGACACAATCAGTGCTGGAGGCCCACTAGTAGCATTTGATTTTGAGGCCGTGGGTACCTCTAGTGAACTGTATTATGGACTTACTAGTAAATCAAATATGCCAACCATGGAAAGCCAAATACATGTATATTTTACTTAGTAGCACCTACACTTTAGCACTGGATAGCAGTGGTAAAGTACCCAGAGTATCAAAAACAGCAAAAACAGAGTCCAGCACACATCAACAATCTGGGAAACAGAGGCAAAAAGTTAGGGAAGACCACGCCAAGGATGCAAAGTCTAACACTGAGCATCAGCATGTTCCCAGATTTCAGCTCTGAAAAGGGTTGCACTTTGGGCCTTGCCTCCATAAACCTCAAGAGCAGGGGAAGTTGGTCGAAAATAGGATCACTTATCCAGATGACAAATAGCTTTAGATTTATGTGCTACTATCAAAGAACTGAATGATTTGAGACTCTAAGGTTAATTTGCCTGTGAGACTTACTCATAAACAATCAAAACTAAAAGCCCTTTCAAGGGGCACCTTCCCTATATTTATGACACAATTCTTTGTTGTTTCTTTCCAATATAACATTAATTTAGTTTTTTTGCGTTCAACTCAAGGTCCTGATAATCTAAAAAATTCACAAGTTTGTCCATAAAAATCTGTAAGCCCATTGGGTCTTCGAAATAAGTAAAGAGTCATCAGCAAAGAGCAGAATAGGAACCTTTTTGCCATTCAAAGTAGGAGAATTGTTATAATAAGCCAAAAGCTCCTCAACCCCCCCATTAATATACCGTGAAAATAACATGGGGGAAAGAACACATCTTTGCCATACACCCCAGGAAATAAGAATGCCGATAGTCAATGCCCCTCTGCTACCCCAGCAATCCTGCACATAATTTCCTTTGTGTAGTCTAGCAATAAGATTAATAAGAGTAGCAGGTGCCCCCCATTGTAGCAAGTACTTCGCATAAGCTGTTGTGTGGAACCAGGTCAAATGCTGCACGCAAATCTAGAAAGGCAACATATGATGTTTAGCTAGTTAGCAGAGCATACTTCCAGCACAAAAGTGCAAATCTGAAGACCTGGTCAGAAGTGCAAATTTTTGCCTGAAACGCAGCTTATAAAGGGGATAGAATAATCTCATGATCAAGCTATCTTTGTAGCTTATCAAGTATCTATCTTGCAAAGATTTGTTTTGTAAGTTATCAATTAAGCTTATAGGCCTACAATTTGAAGGGTTGCTGGTGTCTCCTTTCGTAATACAGGAATCATTTTTGGAATGGCACCCCTTGCCACAATCACATGTGATAGAGAATTCATATAGCTAGCCCACACCTGAGGTTCCGATTTAAATAAATCATCCGCAATCCAATCAGGGCCCAGGGCTTTGGCAGATTTTAGCCAGAAAATTGCAGATTGAGTATCACCTAAACTAAAAAAGGGCTCACTGACAATCAGTGAAATAGAACTATTAAAAAGCCCATTAGCGTTATTAGATCTTTCAAGAGTAGACAATATACAGGGGATATTTTGGGCATACAGCCTGGGGAAGTGATCCTCCCATCTCTCTGGTTGAATAGAGTGGCAGTTTATGTTGGAAGGGTCAGAACTCCCATCAGAGATTATTTCACCAAATTGATCTATTGTCATTCATTTTGACAGCACACAGCAAATCCTGCCACATTTGTTTGCCCCAGTCTCATTTAGCTATTTCCTGTACTGCTTTACACATGCTTTGGGCCTCAACTATTTTTATATGATCCCCTACTATAACAGCTACCTTAAGAATTTTGTTTGCAGATTTACATGCAGAGTTGAAACATTTTGGATCAGGCAGGATAATGTGCTTCTTGCACATTATCCTGCCATTGTAAAAAATGTTTTGTAACTTATTAAAAAGTCTATTATGAACATCGAGGAAAGCATTGGGTGATTCAGGATTATCTTCAATTTCTGACACAAAAAGCACTTACCAATAATAGAACTCAGCATGCAATTTCGGGTTAGCCATTACCCTGGGCGAAGAGACTCTCCTATGGTTATTGTCAATAATGGGTACTGGTACCCTAGTAAAACACAGAGTAGTGAACCTTCTAAGAGTTTCTCCTTTTAAGCTACTTATCAAAGGATTATGATCACTATCTGAGTTGGAAACCACTACCATGCCAGTGTGCATTTGTCAAAGCCTAATGTCAACAAAAGTATAGTCAATGACTCTTAAGTAGGATCCCCTTTTAAAGTAGGTGTTCTCGCAGGGTCAGAGCGAGTATGCCCATTGCAAGCCCTAATACTCCAACCAACCACCAAGAATGCTAATTGGAGAGTAGCACTGGAAGAGTAGGCCTTGGCAAAGTTCACATAGCCCTGCTACGCGGAACTCTGCAAAGTCGTAAAAAAACTCTGTTGCCTGCACGGAGTTCTGCTAGCGGGTGGAGTTTCTTGCCACTCCAGTTTGCATAACGTTTAAAGTCACTGGCAACATGAAGTACAGCCTCACGTTGGAATTATCAGGTGCATGGCACCACACCGTTCACAGGGGCGTGGCCATCTTGTTTTTTTTTGCTTGTTATGGTGCTGGCGCCTAGTTATACCCTCTGTGTATCTCTGCCATCCCCACTTTTAAAACCTGTTTTCCCGAGTTTCTTTTTATTGTATTGCCTTTTTGCTTTCTCTTTTTATATTTTAACTTTTCTCCAAATTTTTCTGTGATTTTTTGCATCTTTTTTACTTTTCCATTTTTTTGCTTTATTTTTTCCTCCTTCCTTCTTCCTAATCCTTCCTTATCTCTCCCCCAGAAGTCCCCATTACCATGGCCAGGCCCCCAAGTGCTAGTGTCAGACTCCTTCCTCGTGGGCGGTGGTGGTGTGAAAGGGGTGCAGCCTCACCTCATTTTTTCTGAGGTGGAGGTGGCTACCTTGGTGTTCTATGTGGAGCACCACCTCCCGCAGCTCTGGGGTCTGGCACAGCCAGCAACATCTGCCGGTGGGCCGGCATCCTAGATTAGGAGACGGACCTGCTTGACCTACTTGGCATCGAGGTTGCGGGGCTCGTGAGCAATAATTATTAGTTGTCTTCTATGCTAACAGTTTCTTCCCAAATAGCAAGCATGCTCCTCACATGCAGGTAAGTTAACTTTATGTTACAAATTTAACATTATGTGATCATCATCTAGACAAGTGCTCAGTACTACCTAATTGTACTTGTTTTTGGTGCTTGCTGGTGCTGATTAAGAAGTAATGCAGAGACGTCTCCTATGCCCTTTCTAAGTTAGTCATCGTTAATATTAGTATTAGTGAGTTTGCATGTTCTCTCACTTCTCTGTGCGTTAATGGTTTTTTTGTAGCTTGTACAGTGCCAACTGCAATTTTCTAGTGATGTGTAGTAGTTTTGCATGCATCCAATCTATGCATTGAGAGATTCAGAATGAGATGAGAACTGTGGAAATCAGTCATTCCAATTTATTGGTAATTTCAAAATGCAGTTTGGGAAATTTGGAAAAGAGTTAGGAAATTTGGAATAGGATGGTCCAAGACACTTGTATTATTGTTATTATACAGGCACTCTGAACCTCTGATGTAGAAGTGGTACTGTGTTTGCCTTTTCCTTTACAAAATTTACCCCTGGGGTGCCTTGGACAAGATCACCTCTTCCTGCACCCGGGAACTGGGGGGAGCGCTAGCGCTCCCCCCATGTGCTCAAAAGGCAGGGATGGAAGGGGAAGCCCTTCCCCTTCCACCTCCGACCCCCCCACCTCCCTTGTGACGTCAGCGCTCCCCTAGGGGGCAAATTATATTTAGGCCATTTCTGCCCCGCTTGGGGGCAGATTGGCCTATTTTTATGAGGCCAATCTGCCCCCAAGTAGGACAGCAACCACTAGACACCAGGGAGGTTTTTTTTTTAACGTGAATTTCATGCAAGGGGAGCGACCCCTTAGGCAAGGGTCGCTCCCCTGGGTGGAAAATTTATTTTAGGCCATTGCTGCCCCCCTGGGGGGCAGATCAGCCTATTTTGATTAGGCCGATCTGCCCCCAAGGGGGGCAGAAACCACTAGGCACCAGGGATTTTTTTTTTTTTACAGATGGGGAGCGACCCCTTGGACAAGGGTCGCTCCCCTGGAGGGGAAAATTGTATTTAGGCCATTTCTGCCAGGGGGCAGAAACCACTAGACACCGGTGATTTTTTTTTGCGCCAATGTCACGCAGGGGGAGCGACCCCGTAGGCAAGGGTCGCTCCCGGGGAGGGGATTTGGGGGCAAATTTATTTTAGGCCATTTCTGCCCCCCCTGGGGGCAGATCGGCCTATTGTTATTAGGCCAATCTGCCCCTGGGGGGGGCAGAAACCTCTAGGCGCCAGGGCAAATTTTTTTCTTGTATTTTTTTTTTTGTTTGTTTTTTTAGAGATGGTGAGCGACCCATTAGGCAAGGGTCGCTCCCCTGGGGGGCAAATTGCATTTAGACAATTTCTGTCCCCCTTGGGGGCAGATCAGCCGATTTTAGGTCAATCTGCCCCCAAGGGGGCGGAAACCACTAGGCACCGGGGATTTTTTTTTTGCGCCAATGTCACGCAAGGGGAGCGACCCCGTAGGCAAGGGTTTCTCCCTGGGGGGGGCTGGGGGGTTAGGGGGACCAATTTATTTTAGGCCATTTCTGCCTCCCGTGGGCAGATCAGCCTTTTATTAGGCCGATCTGCCCCCAGGGGGGCAGAAACCTCTAGGCGACAGGGCAATTTTTTTTGTTTGTTTGTTTTTTTAGAGATGGGGACCGACCCATTAGGCAATGGTTGCTCCCCTAGGGAGGGCAAATTGTATTTAGAACATTTCTGCCCCCCTTGGGTGCAGAACGGCCGATTTTAGGTCAATCTGCCCCCAAGGGGGCAGACACCACTAGGCACCGGGGATTTTTCTTTTTTTGCGCCAATGTCACGCAGGGGGAGCGACCCCGTAGGCAAGGGTCGCTCCCGGGGAGGGGCGGGTTAGGGGGGTTGGAGGGGAAATGTATTTTAGGCCATTTCTGCCCCCCCCCCGGGTGCAGTACGGCCTAGTGTTATTAGGCCGATCTGCCTCCAGGGGGAGTAGAAACCTCTTGGCGCCAGGGCAATTTTTTTTCTTGTGTTTTTTTTTGTTTGTTTGGTTTTTTAGAGATGGGGAGCGACCCATTAGGGAAGGGTCGCTCCCCTGGGGGGGCAAATTGTGTTTAGACCATTTCTGCCCCCCTTGGGGACAGATTGGCCGATTTTAGGTCAATCTGCCCCCAAGGGGGTGGAAACCACTAGGCACCGGGGATTTTTTTTTGGCGTCAATGTCACGCAGGGGGAGCGACCCCGTAGGCAAGGGTCGCTCCCGGGGAGGGGTTCGGGGGGTAAATTTATTTTAGGCCATTTCTGCCCCCCCTGGGGCGGCTGAGCTAGAGGCCAAAACCCACAGGTAGGCACTTTGCAAAAAACACCTCTGTTTTCTATGAAAAAATGTGATGTGTCCACATTGTGTTTTGGGCCATTTCCTTTAGTTGGCGCTAGGCCTACTCACACAAGTAAGGTACCATTTTTATCGGGAGACGTGGGGGAACGGTGGGTGGAAGGAAATTTGTGGCTCCTCTCAGATTCCAGAACTTTCTGTCACCGAAATGAGTGGAAAACGTGTTTTTTTAGCCACATTTTGAGGTTTGCAAAGGATTCTGGGTAATAGAACCTGGTCAGAGCCCCACAAGTCACCCCATCTTGGATTCCCCTACGTCTCTAGTTTTCAGAAATGCACAGGTTTGGTAGGTTTCCCTAGGTGCTGGCTGAGCTAGAGGCCAAAATCTACAGGTAGGCACTTTTCAAAAAACACCTCTGTTTTCTGTCAAAAATTGTGATGTGTCCACGTTGTGTTTTGGGGCATTTCCTGTCGCGGGCACTAGGCCTACCCACACAAGTGAGGTATCATTTTTATCGGGAGACTTGGGGGGACGCTGGGTGGAAGGAAATTTGTGGCTCCTCTCAGATTCCAGAACTTTCTGTCACCAAAATTTGAGGAAAATTTGTTTTTTTAGCCAGATTTTGAGGTTTGCAAAGGATTCTGGGTAACAGAACCTGGTCAGAGCCCCCCGAGTCACCCCATCTTAAATTCCCCTACGTCTCTAGTTTTAAAAAATGCACAGGTTTGGTAGGTTTAACTAGGTGCCGGCTGAGCTAGAGGCCAAAAACTACAGGTAGGCACTTTGCAAAAAAACACCTCTGTTTTCTGTCAAAAATTGTGATGTGTCCACGTTGTGTTTTGGGGCATTTCCTGTCACGGGCGCTAGGCCTACCCACACAAGTGAGGTATCATTTTTATCAGGAGACTTGGGGGAATGCTGGGTGGAAGGAAAGTTGTGGCTCCTCCCAGATTCCAGAACTTTTTGTCACCGAAATGTTAGGAAAATGTGTTTTTTTTAGCAAAATTTTGAGGTTTGCAAAGGATTCTGGGTAACAGAACCTGGTCAGAGCCCCACAAGTCACCCCATCATGGATTCTCCTAGGTCTCTACTTTTCAAAAATGCACAGGTTTGGTTGGTTTCCCTAGGTGCCGGCTGAGCTAGAGGCCAAAATCTAAGGGTAGGCACTTTGCAAAAAACACCTCTGTTTTCTGTCAAAAAATGTGATTTGTCCATGTTGAGTTTTGGGGCATTTCATGTCACGGGCGCTAGGCCAACCCACACAAGTGAGGTATCATTATTATCGGGAGACTTGGGGGAATGCTGGGTGGAAGGACATTTGTGGCTCCTCTCAGATTCGAGAACTTTCTGTCACCGAAATGTGAGGAAAACCTGTTTTTTTAGCCAAATTTTGAAGTTTACAAAGGATTCTGGGTAACAGAACCTGGTCAGATCCCCACAAGTCACCCCATCTTGGATTCCCCTTTGTCTCTAGTTTTAAAAAATGCACAGGTTTGGTAGGTTTCCCTAGGGGCCGGCTGTGCTATAGGCCAAAATCTACAGGTAGGCACTTTGCAAAAAACACCTCTGTTTTCTGTCAAAAATTGTGATGTGTCCACGTTGTGTTTTGGGGCATTTCGTATTGAGGGCGCTAGGCCTACCCACACAGGTGAGGTATCATTTTTATCGGGAGACTTGGGGGGAATGCTGGGTGGAAATGCCCTGTAATTCACATGCTCGTATGGTCACCCCGTAATTCAGAGATGTGCAAATAACCACTGCACCTCAACACCTTATCTTGTGCCCCTTTTGGAAATACAAAGGTTTTCTTGATAGCTATTTTTCACTCTTTGGATTTCAGCAAATGAATTGCTGTATACCCGGTATTGAATGAAAACGCACTGCAGGTTGCAGCTCATTTATTGGCTTTGGGTACCTAGGGTTCTTGATGAACCTACAAGCCCTATATATCCCCGCAACCAGAAGAGTCCAGCAGACGTAACGGTATATTGCTTTAAAAAAATCGGACATTGCAGGAAAAAGTTACAGAGTAAAATGTAGAGAAAAATTGCTGTTTTTTTACCTCAATTTCAATATTTTTCTTTTTCAGTTGTTATTTTCTCCTTGTAGGATTTACACAAATGACCCCTTGCTGAATTCAGAATGTTGTCTACTTTTCAGAAATGTTTAGGTTTCTGGGATCCAGCATTGGTTTCACGCCCATTTCTGTCACTGACTAGAAGGAGGCTGAAAGCACAAAAAAATCGTAAAAATGGGGTATGTCCCAGTAAAATGCCAAATTTGTGTTGAAAAATTGGGTATTCTGATTCAAGTCTGCCTGTTCCTGAAAGCTGGGAAGCTGGTGATTTTAGCACCACAAACCCTTTGATGCCATTTGCAGGGAAAAAACCACAAGCCTTCTTCCGCAGCCACTTTTTCCATTTTTAAAAAAAAAAACGAATTTTTCACTGTATTTTGGCTAATTTCTTGGCCTCCTTCAGGGGAACCCACAACGTCTGGGTACCTCTAGAATCCCTAGGATGTTGGAAAAAAGGACGCACATTTGGCTTGGCTAGCTTATGTGGACAAAAGGTTATGAGGGCCTAAGCGCAAAGTGCCCCAAATAGCCAAATAAAAGGCCTGGCACAGGAGGGGGAAAAGGCTTGGCAGCAAAAGGGGTTAATATTCTTGGAGAGATTATTTATTAACAGTACCACTAATCATTTAAAAAAATACTTCTTACATTATCTATCATCTAGGGGCAGGAGGAGGGCTGGTGGTGGCAAGGCATGCGAGGCAGCTAAAGGTGGCTCCTTCACAAGTGCCAGGGCAAATGGCTCTGCTGGCCCCAGTAATTCCTCCTGTTGTTGTTAATATTAATATTCAACTCCCTAACTTTTACCGCTACATACACAGAATTATTTTCTACCTTTTTCTGTGCCTGTCTTCTATTTTTTTTACCAACTCCACTTTGATTTACCTGTTTCGTAAATTCTTCTTATCCCTGAATTATCCTATATACTTATTTTCTACATTTCAATTTTCTTTACTTCAAACTGTCTGGCTGTAATTGTCTGACTGTAGCTTCCTTTCTTCTGTTTTGTCTGTGAGATTTCCCTCTACCCTTATCTTGTGGAGTGATGGTAAGGATCAGAGAACACATGTACTGAAGATTGCATGCCCAAGTAAGTTATTCCATATATGTTTTGTGAGAAGGCTTTGTTTTTCTATTGCTGCAGCTCAATCACTAAAAAAAGGGAAAAAATGTTTTTGAACATGGTCATGTAAATGTTCATACCCTCCAATGTTGTGTATGTATTATTAGTATACTAGCAGTTGATGACAGAGCACTATGGGTGGAAGTATGAGAACGATGGCCCCATTGCATTAGCCATCCAAGACCATGGGGGTCATTCTGACCCTGGCGGTCAAAGACCGCCAGGGCGGAGGACCGCGGGAGCACCGCCGACAGGCCGGCGGTGCTCCAATGGGGATTCCGACCGCGGCGGTAAAGCCGCGGTCGGACCGGCACCACTGGCGGGCTCCCGCCAGTGTACCGCCGCCCCATTGAATCCTCCACGGCGGCGCAGCTTGCTGCACCGCCGCGGGGATTCCGACCCCCCCTACCGCCATCCAGATCCCGGCGGTCCGACCGCCGGGATCCGGATGGCGGTAGGGGGGGTCGCGGGGCCCCTGGGGGCCCCTGCAGTGCCCATGCCACTGGCATGGGCATTGCAGGGGCCCCCGTAAGAGGGCCCCTACATGTATTTCACTGTCTGCTGCGCAGACAGTGAAATACGCGACGGGTGCAACTGCACCCGTCGCACAGCTTCCACTCCGCCGGCTCGATTCCGAGCCGGCTTCATCGTGGAAGCCTCTTTCCCGCTGGGCTGGCGGGCGGTCTGAAGGCGACCGCCCGCCAGCCCAGCGGGAAAGTCAGAATTACCGCCGCGGTCTTTCGACCGCGGAACGGTAACCTGACGGCGGGACTTTGGCGGGCGGCCTCCGCCGCCCGCCAAGGTCAGAATGACCGCCCATATGTCTTTCATTGACCAATTTTGCACCCTTTATTCCTTTGAAAAAGTCAGATTCATCAATAGCTAGTTCTGCCCTCCATTACCACATAATTTTATTTACTTGACTACCTGTCCTTTACAAAATTGGCAACCAACAAAATGCCCATCTGATAAATTAATACAAGAGAAGTCTGTAACCGAAATATAGTGATGTATTGTGGTTGATTTTGTTATTACAAAAACCACAGAGGGAGGCGTATGTGGCATTAAAAATGTTTGATGTGTTTTAGCTGCACTGACAACCAGTGCCGGGTCCAGCAGCGATATCGCTGGCATAGACATGGGTGGGGGAGTGGATAAGAAGGGAGTCTTTGTGGCGGCAGTGGCGGGTGGTGGTAAGTCCTATTGCTTGGTTTTTGACAATCAGTTAAATAGTCACTACAAGGGTGTACTAGTGTTGTTGGTGACTCACTCATCAACACCCTACTTTAGCAGATGCAGCAGAAGTTAAGTAAATATTGCGGGCCTCTTCTTTCTGCAACTCAGCAGGCTAAGGTTCATAAAATGAACTTGAACTATGATGTGTTTTGGAAAATTGAAAGAAGTATGGAATTAGAATGGATGGATTAAATATAATATGAGTGAAAGGATGTGTGTGGATGAAAGGGTGCATGTTAATCATATAGGTGGGTGATGAGGAGGATGAAAGGATACATGGGTGGATGAAGGATGGATGAAAGGGTATACAGGTGAAAGAATGTAAGCCCAGGTGGGTAAAAGGGTATGGGTGAAAGGATTCCATACCTGGATGGGTAAACGGACTCCTCCAGTGGGTTAGATCTCTTGGATGGGTGAATAGGTAAAAGGATGCATGGGTGGTTATTGGGTAAATGGATGTTGGTGAAAAGTTAGTAGAGAGTCATGTTTGGAATTTGGATGGTTTTAAATAGCAAAGGTCTGGATGAGTGAATGTAAAGTTCAGCTTAAATGGTGTGGATCAAAGCCAAGGTTGAAGAATAAGAGAACTAGAAGAATACATTTGCAATTATGTATAGATAAATGCTTCGAATGAAGAAAAAAGGAAGCTCTTCTGGATAGAGGCATTCTTCTCACCTACTTTACTTGCTTGGAATGTTTTTTTATCAAAGGTTTGATACAAAGGTCTGGATGGTATTTCAGAATATTCCCTTGACTCAAAGTATTTTTCAAGTGAGGCAGGTAATATGAATCCGAGGCCAGCATTCATTTACCATCTCCCTCTTTGCCATGTTGTGGCCTTTTACCAGTGCCATCCATGGTAACCTAACAGCTGCATGGTTCAATTCGGCAGAATCAGCAATGCAATGTTGGCTGTGCAATGTGCGTCTGTCAGCTTAAGTTAAGTTTATGTCAAACACTTTTCAATGCATGGTAAAAAAACA
Organism: Pleurodeles waltl; assembly: GCF_031143425.1. Taxonomy (NCBI): domain Eukaryota; kingdom Metazoa; phylum Chordata; class Amphibia; order Caudata; family Salamandridae; genus Pleurodeles; species Pleurodeles waltl. The sequence continues at coordinate 803,096,512 of NC_090446.1, forward strand.
AGGTGTGTTTCACTTTCCTCCCAGTGCCCACTATGTAATTCCCTTCGTAGTGCTTCACTCCATTAATCTTTCTTAAGTTCTGTCCCAGATGTCTGAATAATTTAAAAAATGTAGTCTTTGCTTGCACCACATTTTTCAAGCCAAGTGATAGAAATAATTCACTACGGCCTCCATAACGGATTTACTTCTGTTCTAATTTTTCCCTTTCAACATTTACCAACCAGAGTGAGTCACACTACTAGCCAAACCTCAAGCACATGATGATGAGTAATTGATTGATCAGTAACGTGTGTACTTTACCTACCCATCCTAATCCCCTTTACCTTTCCCTGCAGTTGAGTATGTTAAGAATATTTCTTTCCTTTGCAAAGCAAATGTATTGTTTTTGAAAAAAGTAGTAATGACAAAGTGCGGTAGAGGAGGGGCATGAGGACAGTGATTAAAGTGCCCCATAAGTAAGTGCCTTATGTTTCCTAAGTGGAATAGTCTGTGATGATGCAAATGCACCAAACACAATCTATATCCTATTTCTGGATCCTTTCCCTGTATTGCAGTGCATCACTTTTCCCACCGCCTACTTATGGCAGACAGGATACCTGCATGATTGATTATATTATACTACATGGCATGTTTCATTCTTAGTATTCATCAGCCTTGTAGCGTTGGAACAAAGAAGATTAGGGCCATTGGAATAAAACAATTTTCTAGTACAGCTGCACCAACTACAGACAGTAATGGGTATGACTTGGATATCAGCTGAGCTAGCAGTGCCACCATTAATTTAGAAGAACAGGAGAGGAAATACTTGTTCTCCATAGTGCACATTATGACTGTGACCTGTTATCACATTAAAATTAAATTTCCTGAGGTGACCTCTAAATGTACTGCTACTGTTCCTCTACACTACATGATTTTAAACAAGTGTTTTGCTCAGAGCATTGTTTACAATTTCTCTTTTTTTCTTGATATAGCTATTACTGCTGTTCCACCATCACAGCAGGAAATAACAGCCAGGTTGTGGCGGACAAAGTTGAAGGCGATATGGGTCAAGTACCCGTGGCTGGTGATCCTTGAGAAAGAAGAGGAGGAGGCAGCAGCAGGTGCTGGCAGCACTCAGGGTCCCAGCCAGGCCCCAATGCCTCCAGCTCAGCAACACCTATGTCGCTGAGCCAGGGAAGCCACTCGCCGTCACCTCATCCTTGCTGCCCCCCCCGGACACCGTGTTCCAATGCCACATCATTTGGAGGCTGGCGCTGTTCGCGGCTCATCAGGCACATACAGAGAGGCTCCTCAGAAGAATTCTGGCTAGCCTTTAGGCAAGTGCCCTCATCTTGCCCCTTTTTTAACCTTTTATTTTGAGAGGTGGTGCTTGTTGTGGGTGGAGAGGGTACAAATGGGTTTTTGCTGGACTTTTCTTGTTTTGTTTTTATTCACCATGGACACATGGGCAGTTTCTTTTTTTTTTTTTTTAACATTGATAGGGGAAAGGGACATTTGTTTGAGGATAGGGATGGGCCAGTTGTGGGTGGAAGGGCTGGGTATTTATTCATTTTGTTTGAGATGGGGAAAATAAATACATATTTACAGTTCTTTATGCCTAAAATCTTTTTTGGTGTGTTTACCTTCGTACTCCAGCCTTTACGCAGCGTCTTTTTCAAATCTGCTGATAGTGTATTCCTTTTAAAATGGCATGTTTTACAAATCTGATGACAGTGTATAACAATTATTTATGCAGTTAGGTATGGCTCACCTAATGCTCTTCTAGTCTCTGCAGTGCATTCTGCAAAATTTGACCCATAGGAGTGGGGCAGAGAGATTTGCCATTGCCAATTATATTGCCTAAACTAAAAGTACAGCAATGTTCCATAATTCTGAAAGAATGAAGCAAGGGTTGCGTGGTTTCTCAAGGTACAATAGTGGTGTAGTATTATGATAATGCACTGAAGGCATCGGAAGTGAGCTCACACTCCATGTAGGTGAACTCAAATTAAGTTACTCCACACTGAGTTAAGGTTGCTTCCATCGCCCCCCCCCCACCAACTGGGTGCTTACTCAGTGTTGTAATTGATTAATTTCCTCAATAGATTACACAGCCCGGGGGAAGTGAGTTAGGGATTTCATGAATAGATGGGAAAGGGATTTTGGGAAAGGTGTGACAAAAAGACAAATACTACACAAACACAATATTCATTTGGGAAAGGATGATCAGCAGCCTGTTGTGGAAGGAATAGAAAAACATGAATATTTATGACACAGAGATAACTTTTACATTCTGTCAGGCCCAGTGAGACCCAAGCAGTATATATAGCTAAAAATGTTCGGTCATCTACGTTTGCAACATGGTACATAAAATGAATCTTGTCATAAAGCTAACACAGATAATTATAAAAAAATAATATGGAAAGAAAAATGATACAAGTCTGTCTTGCCAAATTGGGTGGTGCATCTGCAATCTTCTTGGATTGGCCCATCAATCTTCTTGGGTGCCTGCCTGAAGCAGTCCAATAAGGTAAGCATGAGTGTTATTGTTCAGAGGAAGAGAAGGTCTGTGGATTGGAAAACAGAAATGATTATTATTATGTAGTAGAATTAAGAAGGATTGAAATGGAAGGTACGTTTCATGAGGAGTAGTGTACCAAGACGATTCCGATGTGGTAGAGCAAAAGCAAAGACCTTTGCAATCACTGATTTTATGACTGATGTGCGATAAATTAAGTGAGAGCAATTACAACAACCAACAATCACTGACAAGTGGCAGTCTGTAGAGGGATTATCAAACTTGCAACGGTCATGATCATCCTAAATAACATTTAGGCTAGGGCACGTGCATATTGTGACATTATCATTCATCACATGTCTGTCTCTTCCAGTTTCCTACAGCAGGCCTCCCACCCAACCACCACACAGTTTCAAGTTTGAGTCAGCCAGCGGACACACACGGCAGCATTGCACTTTCCAAATCAAGTAATCAACGCACCTCTCACCACCTGTCCTCAGACTGGATTAGGCCTCTTAGACTCATCCTTGTATCATCCATGTTGATTTCAATGAAGTTAATAACTTCCTTCTTCTGGCAGTTGTTTAAGTCGTCAAATCTTGCTCTGACTCCTTCCATCATCCTCCAGACTCTGATTAAAGATTACTATGTCCAACTCAATACCAACTGCTCCTGAGAGTCAAAGTCTCCTAATCCAATTGCGATACAGTGACAACAAGAGAAAAATTGAGTATTTTTTTTCTGGACTAGAATTTTGTTTGTTAGCTTTATGGACTGGTCGGGTCTTCTTTGCCAAATGTGAACCAGAAAATAAAGCACCAGAAAACAAAGGAGTGTGAAAATGCCAGCAAACACATTTCGCTAAGTGTCAAAGAGGAAGGGAAAATAAATACATTCAGGAGAAAAAAAAATAACACAGATTATTATGCTGCCACCAACTTTGTAAACTGATTATGACACAAACACAAGCCAGCATAATAATATAGATAAACAATATAAATTAATCACCCATTCTCACTATCTGCCACAACTAGAGATGAGTCACACAAACCATCTTAACATTGAAATAAGTATCCCTCATATCAATTGTTGAGGCATATAGCATTACTACTTGCCTGTTCCAATCAAGCATAGTGGCACATTGCTGATCCTCTTTGATTCAGGAAACAAAATACACATTGGCCAATAAGTTGTGAATCAAATATCTGAGGCAGTCCTGCCAGGAGACAAAAGAATGGATAGGCACAGAATGGAGGCAGACATTGTCTCTCAAATATCCTTGAAGTGATTTTGGGGGGTTTGGGGCTTCTTCAACTATAATTCTGCCATACATGTGCCTGAAACAGCTGTGGTTCGTAAGTCATTTGGACACAAACAAACAATATAAATTAATAAGGTTCTCCTAGCTATCTATTTGTTTTCTCAAAGTAGTTCATAGTAGAAAGTAGAAACTTCTATGGTGCCCCAAGTCTAGTCAGGGAAGTAGAGTTCGTCCTCAGACTCAGGTGTTTCACCCAGAAGTTGGTCAGCTAACACACTACCAAGACCTGAGTCGGACCAATCATCACCCTCACCAATTTCCCGCTGTACTTCAGGTATTCTGTAAATTGGTGGTATAAAGTGCTGATTCATTTTGATCATGGTCAATCTCTTGATGTTTTGGAGCATGGACTGGTCCCAACTGCACCAGAGGCACTGAACACACGCTTAGCAGACACACTGGCTACAGGGCACGCCAGCTAGTTTATTGCCAGCCTTCTGTGCACTGGCCATTGACACCTCTCCCATACCAATACACCAATGGGGCCTGATCCAGATTGACCTCCGTTGGTTCATCCAGGTAGGACTCAGCCATCCTCTCAATAGCCATTGGTGCTTCACCTTGCTCGAGCCTTTTTGCCTTCACCTTTGCAGTAGACTTAAGCTCTGCCTTTAGAAACCAATCAAAAGCTGATTTTGGGGCTGCTGCTCCTGTTCCTGTTGTTGTTGCTGGTGTTGATTTTGGCTGCTGTGAGCCAACAGCACTGTCTGCAGGCTCTATGGAAGGTGTAGTCTGCAGCCCAGAAGTTCCGTCCGCGAATGGGCCTCTAATTTCCGGCCATTCTTTTTTTAGGTCTATGGCTTCCTCCGCAATCCATGTCTTGTAATTTGTAACATCCCCATTGAAAAAGTAATGAAAGTGGCCAGTAATTGCTTCTACTGTGGGTCAAGAATTGTGGCACAGATTCAATTTATGGATGACACAATGGCCCTCATTATGAACACAGCAGTTTTCACCACCGTGTTCAGGCCGGTGGTCATTCTACTGACCGACAGCTCCCCTGGGACCCTGCCTGCCGTATAATAAACAATCTGCTGGGCCGGCGGACAGAAACATTGTTTCCGCCTGCCGGCCCAGCAGAATGCCTGGCCGGGACATTGCCGCCGTCAATGCCTCTGTGAGACAGGTGCAGCAGTACCCATCGCGCAGATCACTGCCTGTAAATCGGGCAGTGACCTGCGCGACGGGGAACTGCACAGGGGCCGGTGCACTGCCCATGCCAAGTGCATGGGCCCCCAGGGGGGCCCCAGAGCACCCCTTCTGACAGCCTTTCCCTGGTGGGGAAACCCTCCAGAGAAAGGCTGGAGGAAATGGGATCATTATCTGAGGGGCAGCAACGCTGCCCTGTCGGATAATGATGCCGTCCTCCATCAGGCTGCCTGTCGGAGGCAGCCTGGTGGTGGTGAGGGCCACCTATGGCAGCTCTCACGCTGTTCATTATATGGCGGTTCAGCCCGCCATGCCGGTGATGGGCTTTTCAGCCGCCACCGGCATGGCAGGCTGAACCCCCGGGGTTCGTAATGACCTCCTATGTCTCTTTGAAGCCTTGTATTAACAGATTAGTGAAAATTAAGCTCTCTGCCAACTCCTGTACATCTGTTTTTTCATCCACACCTGCATACGTTACAGACACGTCCTTTAGTTATTTCTGCAGCATATGAACAAATGAGATAGCTTGGCCCATGGTACAGTCCTCCTTGCTGACTTCCCATGTGAAAATTTAAAAAGGAAGCAGCATCTCTGTCAGGCATTTGATCAGACCCCATTTATCCTTCTCAATGGTCATGCCTTTCACAGTTGCATCCCCTCTCTGCATGATGAATTCATTGATTGGTCCGTACTTCTCAAGCAGATGTTGTAACATATAATAAGTAGAATTTTAATGTGTTGGCACCTCCTGTATGAGGGCTTTAACTGGCATTCTATTATCATGCTGGATAATCCTCAACAGCTTGATGGCTTTAAAGGAATGGCTAATATGAGTGTAGATTATTCTGAAAATGTACAGTAAGGGCCTGATTTATACTATTTTTAGCACCGCATTTGCGTCATTTATTTACACAAAAGCGGCTCAAACTTTAAATATTCAATTATATTTTTTAAGTTTGCGCTTCTTTGCGCTGAAAAATGACGCAAATGAGGTGCTAAAAAGCATAGATCAGGCCCTAAGTTACAGACTCGCACCAAACAAGGGACAGTGAAATAGCCACCATCTGACCTGGCCTTGACTATATTACTGCCATTGTCAGTGGAACAAATCCAATGTTAAGCCCTCTGGGGCATAGCCATTCAAAGACCTTGTTGTTGAAGTATTCTAAGATGTTTGCAGTTGCATTGAATTTCTCCATGGTGAACTAAGCTACTGTTGCATGCTTCAGAGCACCATTAAAAATTTCAGCTGTGTCAACACCTGCAGATATAATTTCTCTAACACCCACAAAAGAGATCCAGTGTGCAGTGATGCACATGTAATCAGTGGCTTGGCAACTGGGCGGGCGTCAGGTGGATTGTGTGACAGAACTCTGCTGCAAAGGTTGTCTAACCAATTCCATCACATCGTGATGTAGTGCTGGAACAGCCATTCTGGCGAAATGGGTCTGGCCAGAGAACCTTCCATTTTGGGCAGACAGCCACCACAAATTCTACAAAACCCACTCCTTCCACAAAAGAAAAAGGGATGAGGTCCAACACCAACATTTTTGGCAGCTTTGCATTGTACAAATGGGCCATTGGGTGGTTGTGTTTGTACTGCCCCTTCTGACTAAACATGGCAGTAAAAATAGCCTGGATTTGTTTCTTTGCTGGTGACACTGCTGCTGGCGTCTTAGTAGGTGGTGGTAGGCTTAATGTGCATCTCAGGGGGGCAGCCACTGTAGGTTCTTGCCTTGGTGCTGCGACCTGACTCTACTACACTGCTGGGGACAAGGCTGATTTGTGTAACAAAAATGTCATCCTCTTCTTCATCTTTATCTTCACCTTCCACCATGATCGGATTAGATTCCCTGCTTTCAACACCTTCACTAACTCCACTTGCAGGCTATTCCTTTTGGCCGCTAAGGTGCGCCTCCCAGCAGATTGTGTGGTGTTCTCTCCAATGGGGTGTTTGGCCTCCGGTTCCACAGTTTGTATAAAGCTTACCCCAACTAACACTTGCTTGCCAAATGAAGCACATGGCAATGTTTAGTTCCTTTTCACTAACTGTAAAGAAGTCCCAAACTGGGGAGGTCATATTTCTAACACTGGTGCCACTGCCAATATCCAAAGAAGTGGTGGTAGGTGGATGTTGTTTTGATGATGTTTGCCTCTCTGCAGTGCCTTCTTCTACTGAGGTGGCTGTGGATGTAGGTTACACACGGGGCCTTGTAATTATGGAGCTGGTGGAGGTGGTAATGTTGGTACCACATCTCTCAGAGAAGGTTGAGAAAATGGGGTACTGTTTGACTCCTCTGGGGCTGGGCTAACATCAATGATGACTGGCTCATCATCAGACTCATTACCCTCCTCTTTTTCATCAATAACTCTAAGGCTTTCAGGAACCTTCCTTTTCAATCCCTGCCTCTCTGGCATGTCTCAGACTGAGGTGGGATCCAAGTGGAGTTTTGATCATCAGAATGGGGCTTGAAAAAGAAGATTGCGGAGATCTAAAAGCCAGTGGAACTTGTGAAAGAGGGGCTTCTTCGGGTTCCTCTGGATCCTGATGTGCTCCTTTTTCGTGAGGAACTGCTATTACTGGTTGCGACTGTTATTCACTGGCCTGAGTTTCTAGCAACGATTGGGTACTACTTTGAGAAAGAGATAAGTCCAATTCAATGTCACTACTCGTCGGCGTTCCTGTGATTAGAGAAGGTGCCTCTGTGCCAAACATAGGCTAGGGCGTAGTTTGGAATGGGGCTGCTGCTGTAGAGTGGTGCTCCCAGCTTGCTCCCCAGAGGGTGGTGTGGCAGGCACTCGTCTTTGCCCAAAAATGGTCTGAGGCAACATATGAGTAGTGGGAAGCTCCTTCTTATCACTGGTCGCTTTCTGGGTAGCAGTTTTCTTTGGGGCCATCTTGAAGCTGTCAGTTGGCAGTAGTACTTAGCTTCACAAGCTGTAGAGATGTCTGTGTGGTCATGAGTGTAGTCATGCGTCACATCATGCACAGGCCTTTGGTCTGGCAGTACTGTCAATGATGTATCTTTCTCTTTGTGCACCTAAAAGCAAACATGCAAAAAGGATCAGTGAAATGTGGCATTGTTGTTGAGGCTGCATTAGTAGTAGAAACAAACAATATCATGTAATGGTTACTTAAATAAACTTAAAAATAATTAGGAAATACAGTAAATCCATTCGTAAAAACAACACACCAACGTTAAGTTTCATTATCACGTACAGTCATGAAGGATCAGAAAGAGCAACAACTACAACATACAGAATGCAACTGTTAGCTTTATCTGTCTGCATCAAGTTGGCATGTGACATTCATCGAGGTGCTGGTGACAAATGAAATAATAATCCTTGAATAATGCAATGTTATATGATGTAGTGCAACTGTACGCCTATGGCAGATATGGGGCTAATGGAAAAAATAGGGAAAAACAATTGTCAAAAATCGAAAAGCAAGAAAAAAAGTAAGAACAAATATTTACATTTATGATTATTAAACTGGAAATATACATTTAAATAAAATAAAGGTTGTGAAAAAAGTTGAAAAAAGGATAAAAGTTTTTTTTAAAAATTGATTTCAGTTCCTGATGTACTAGGGAAAGGGGACCAGCATGAAAAACCACAGGGATTTGAAAGGCAAGGAGTGGTTGAGGGGAAAAATGTTTAAAAAAAGTATATAATACAATATAAAAAACTGCTCATACAGTACATTTAGTAATAAGCATTGACCTACTAGGCCACTAGCCATGTGGTCAAACAACAACCAGCAAGTGTCAGATCAAACCAAGATACGAAGTGAAGTCTCTAGTAACCAGGAAAGTATAATAATTTAGAATGACAAATGGTGACTGACATTAAATAAACTTACTAACCATTTTCCATTGGACAAAAATATCAGGCGAAGAAATAACATCCCATTACAAAAACATCAGCTATCACAATTGCATAAAATGTTAGCTTTGAGATCGCTGATTCACTTCTGTTACATTTATGTAATTCAGACTTTTACTAAATGTATCTTGTATCTTCCGAGTGCGATCTGTGGGCTCTTTGTTTGGTACATTCCAAATATGGTGCAAGACAGTTGTTACAAAAAACTCAGGTGGTCATTACAACCCTGTCGGACGGTGTTAAAGCGGCGGTAAAACCGCAAACAGGCCGGCGGTAAAAAAATTGGAATTATGACCGTGGCGGAAACCGCCAACAAAGACAGCCACTTTAACACTCAGACCGCCACGGTGGTACAGACAAACAGCGTGGCGGTCACCACCAACAGACAGGTGGAGGACAATGTACCGCCCACAGTATCACAACCTACCAATCCGCCACCTTTTCTTTGGCGGATTCACCGCTGATAAAAACACGGCGGAAAAAGCCATTTCAAATGGAAAACGCTCACCTCTACACACTCCACGAGGAACGAGGGCACCATGGAGCTGGATCTCCATATACTCCCTGCGATAGTCTTCCTGCTCCTATACGAGGATCATCAATGCCGGCGGGGAAGACCACGTGAGTACTGCACCTACGACATAGGGGAGGGGGGAGTCAAAAACACAGGGACACACACAACCAACATCCCAACCCCCACCCCCACCTTCACTCACTACAACACACACACCAATGCATATCTATACATTTCAGTAACAACCCTCAACCCCCCCAGAAGAATGCAAAGACAAAAGGAAATGATTTGAACCATTTTAATATATCAAAATACAGTAAGCAAATATATATATATATATATATATATATATATATATATATATATATATACACCTTAAACAAAATATACACCACGATTAGTAGTGCAGGTATTGCACCATTCATTGTCCGTGGACCACTGGGCCCAAATTGCATGGGCGAGGCCCACACAAGATACCCGATCAAAATGGAGAGAACACTGCTGGGGCATCAGATAGAAATACAACAGGCACCTCAGGGGGAATGGAAGGGGGGGCACCTCAGCCGGATGAGTGCACGACGCCAGATCCACGAGGGGGCTCCATGCCCACTGCTTTATCCTGTGGAGTGCAAAGCCACAGTCTCTCAAGTCTCTGCAGTGGGTGGGTTGCCCACTGTACCATCCTGTGGAGTGCAAAACCACAGTCTCTCAAGTCTCTGCAGTGGGTGGGTTGCCCACTGTACCATCCTGGGGAGTGCAAAGCCACAGTTTCTCAAGTCTCTGCAGTGGGTGGGTTACCCACTGTACCATCCTGGGGAGTGCAAAGCCACAGTCTCTCAAGTCTCTGCAGTGGGTGGGCTGCCTACTGTACCATCCTGGGGAGTGCAAAGCCACAGTCTCTCAAGTCTCACAAGTGGGTGGGTTGCCCACTGTACCATCCTGGGGAGTGCAAAGCCACAGTCTCTCAAGTCTCTGCAGTGGGTGGGTTGCCCACTGTACCATCCTGGGGAGTGCAAAGCCACAGTCGCTCAAGTGGATAACAGTCTCCACTGGTTCTGGAGGGGGCTTTGTGCCCAGAGTGCTTCATCCTGCCAAGGACTGAGGTAGTGGATGCAAGTCTCCACTGGTTCTGTAGGGGGCTTTGTGCCCAGAGTGCTTCATCCTGTCAAGGACTGAGGTAGTGGATGCAAGTCTCCACTGGTTCTGGAGGGGGCTTTGTGCCCAGAGTGCTTCATCCTGTGCAGGACAGACGGAGTGGATGCAAGTCTCCACTGGTTCTGGAGGGGGACTGGTGCCCAGAGTGCAGCACACACCCGTGACAGTCCCAGTTGCATCACTGCCCATGCTGCAAATGGGCTAGCGGTGCATTCCATGGTGGTCTTAGCCCTGTTCAGCGGTCCCTGGCCTGTTCAGCGGTGCTTGAGTTGCCAGTGTCAGACCTGTTCAGCAGTGCATTCCATGGCGGTCTTTGCCCTGTTCAGCGGTCCCTGGCCTGTTCAGCGGTGCTTGAGTTGCCAGTGTCAGACATGTTCAGCAGTGCATTCCATGGCGGTCTTTGCCCTGTTCAGCGGTCCCTGGCCTGTTCAGCGATGCTTGGGTTGCCAATGTCAGACATGTTCAGCGGTCCATTCCATGGCGGTCTTTGCCCTGTTCAGCAGTCTCTGGCCTGTTCAGCGGTGCTTGCCAAGGCAGCCCTTCATTGCCCAGCAGGGCTGTGGCTGGCGGTCCTTCATGGGTCAGCTGGGCTGTGGCTGGCGGTGGCCTCCTGGCCAGTGTCGATGGGGCTGGCCTCCTGGGCAGTGACTCTGGTGGTGGCCTCCTGGCCAGTGATGATGGGGCTAGCCTCCTGGGCAGTGACTCTGGCGTTGGCCTCCTGGCCAGTGACAATGGGGCTGGCCTCCTGGGCAGTGATTCTGGCTGTGGCCTCCTGGCCAGTGACGATGTGGCTGGCGGTGGCCGCCTGGGCAGAGGGGATGATGCCGGTCTTCTCCGCCGTGCTGCTCCTCCCAGACTTTGGAGATTTCTTCTGCCCCTTCCCCACCTTGGGAGAAGTCACAGCTGAGTCCACACTCCCCCCAGGACCCTTGTGAGCGGCTTTGCTGGCTGGAGTCTTCGCCCTCTCCTGCCGGGCACTGTCCAACTTCTGGTGCTTCACAGGGGGTGGACTGGCTGTGCTGTGGCTCCGTAACACACTGGCTGTCCTGGTGGCCGGTGCACTCCATATACCTGTAACAACAGGCACCACTGGTCCTGGAGATTTTTTGGCTGAGGTGCTAGTACGGGACCTATGAGTTGGAAGGGGGGGGTGGTGGGAAATAGGTTAAGGGGGGACAGGAAAAGTTGTTTGGAGACACTGGTACGAGTAGATGGAGGGGATTTGGGAGTGGAGGAAGAGGTGGTGGCTGTAGGAGGTGTAACTTTTGTCGATTTGGGTGCAGGTGCATGGGTTGGGGGCTGTCGTGAGGTGGATGGCTGTTGGGTGGGTGTGTGCCTGCATTTGTGTATCTTCAGAGGGGGCATCACAGACACACTGGGAGAGGACACAAGGGACATGTAAATGGTAGTGGGGGTGGTGAGTGCACGTTAGCGGGGTGTGGTGGTGGGTGTGCTGGTGCAGGACGTTGTGGCTGTAGTGGTAGTGCATGCAGGTGTGAGTGTAGACGAGACTGGGAGGGAGGAGGGAGACGAAGAGGAGGGGGACACAGTGGAGGCAGTGGATGTTGGTGTGTCTGTATGTGGGTGATGCTTGCATGAGTGCCTGTGGGATGTGTGCTGCTTATGTTTGCCTGACCTTACCTTGTGTGGTGAGGTGTGTGCAGGCTGGTCTGATGGTGTGCTTGGGGTAGGCTGGGGTACAGGGTCTTGGGTCTGGGTGGAGGAAGTTGGAGGGGGGAGGATAAATACAGGGACAATGGCTGCCATGAGTGCTGAGGCCAGAGTTTGCAGGGTTCAATGAAGGGTAGCCTGACCAGAATGAATGCCCTCCAGGAATGCATTTGTGTGTTGCAATTCCCTTTCTACACCCTGGATGGCATTCAAAATGGTAGACTGCCCAACAGTGAGGGACCTGAGTAGGTCAATGGCCTCCTCACTGCGGGCAGCAGAGGGGTGACTGGGGCAAGGGCTGAGGTGCCTGGGGCTAAGGTGATGCCCACCCTCCTGGGTGAGCGGGCACGGGACACACGCTGTGGGGCTGCAGGGAGGACGGTGCTGGTAGGGGGGTGGCGGCTGCACCTGTAGAAGTGGGGGCACAGATTTTGCCGCCACCACAAGGGAGCTCCCATCGCAGGACGAGTCCGTGTCGCTGGTTGCAGGTCCTGTGACCGCCGTGGTGCTCCCCTCGCCCTCCGTCCCACTGGTGTATTCTGAGTCCATGGTGTGGCCCTCCATGGCCATGTGGGATGCAGCTCCCTCGTGCTCCGGTGCCACTGTACTTCCGCCTGATGATGCTGATGCACACAAGAACAGGGAGACCACAAAAAGAGGGGGGGGACAGAAGAAAGACAGATTGAGTACATGGCTTACTGCTACCGTTGGCAGACAATACATACACAGCAGCCCCCTGCACTACGTCGCGCTGTTGGGCTCTACAGATGCAATTCCTGGGATATGGCCTACATGGCTATGGATGACATCTGCACACATAGATGACACAGGGGCATGAATACCTGTACTTGGCACTCTACAGAGTTGGGGTGGGGTGCCACATGGCCTGCATTACGGAGGGGCCAAGCCTACGGAACTCGCCCTGGCCTAGAGAAACCCACAGACCTCCTCCCCCACCCAGACACCTTCACTGCGCGCAAAGTCCGCTGAAAGATGTTGTACTCACCCCCTTGTGTCTGCTGTGATGCCCTCAAGCGCCCATCCAACTCAGGTTCGGCCACCGCCAGGATCCGGAACATCAGTGGGGTCATGGTTCGACGGGCACCCCTCCCACGTTGGGAGGCCATCCCCAGCTGAGCCTCCGCCGTCTTCTTGCTCCAGCGGCGAATGTCCTCCCATCTTTTCCGGCAGTGGGTGCTCCGTCTGTGGTGGACCCCCAGGGTCCGGACGTCCTTGGCGAAGGCATGCCAAATATCCTTCTTCTGGTGGGCGCTGACCTACATGACATGTACAGGGGAAGAGGAGTAGTCATTAACAACTGCACCGTCTGAGTGGCCCACATCCCTACCCTTGCCAGGTGGCACATGCATTCACAGTCCTTCATGCACGCAGAACTGTGCCCCCTTCATTCTTACAACCAGCCCTCTCCACACAGGCATAGCCCATACAACGTGCTCCCTGTGTACTTACCTGTTGGTCTGGAGGACCGTAGAGTAGCGTGTACTGGGGGAGGACCCCGTCCACGAGCTTCTCCAACTCCTCTGCAGTGAAGGCAGGGGCCCTTTCCCCAGATGCACGAGCCATTGTCTCTTCCAGACCGAGGTCACAGCAGCACTTGCAGTGTAGGTCCTCTCCTGTCGAAGATCAGGTATCAAGTGATTGAACAAATAGAAAATGGCAGTCACGTCCGCGGAGGTCACATCCGCGGTGGTGCGTACCAACACCACCGGCGTACATCGTCATTGGCTCCTGGGACCCATAGGATCCGATGTTAACCAATGCAGCATTGCGCTGCGGTCTTCGACTGCCTACTGCGACGGTGTACAACGCCAGCGCAGTTACCTCACATCCCATTGTCCCACTTTAGAGGTCAGACATCCACCATTTCAGGGGCCCACATGGCCTAATTTCCAACTGCGTCACACATACCTAGGCCTTGTCTCACAACACAAATACAGGCCACATTTTTTGTATGAATGGTGTTCTGTGTAGACTGTTAGTACATACCTCTGAGTTGTTTGACTCTGTGGTTGCTGTTGTCCTTCCTAGGCACCGTCCGCTGGGACATGTGAGGAGATGGCTGAATCCTTTCGGTCTACCGACCGCTGGTGGACCTGTTGACGATGGAGGAAAGAAGTTTGATCATCACCTACAGGTTTGACCGTGCCACAATCCAAGAACTGTGTGCCCAGTTGTAGCCAGACCTGATGTCAGCCATCCGCCATCCCACAGGAATTGCCCCTCAAGTGCAGGTGCTACCAATGCTCCATTTCCTTGCAAGTGGGTCATTTCAAACTACAGTGGCCATGGCATCAGGGATGTCCCAGCCTATGTTTTCCAACGTGTTGTCCAGAGTGTTGTCTGCCCTGCTGAAACACATGCGGAGCTACATCGTTTTCCCTCAGGTGGAGGATTTGCCTACAGTTAAAGGTGACTTCTATGCCCTTGGACATAGCCCCAACATCATAGGTGCCATTGATGGGACCCATGTGTCTCTGCCCCCCCCCCCACAGGAGTGAACAGGTGTACAGGAACCGGAAGAGTTATCATTCCATGAATGTAAAGATGGTATGTTTGGCAGACCAGTACATCTCCCAGGTAAATGCTATGTTACCTGGCTCTGTGCATGATGCCTACATCCTGCGGAATAGCAGCATCCCTTATGTGATGGGTCAACTCCAGAGGCACCAGTGGCTATTAGGGGACTCTGGTTACCCAAACCTGTCATGGCTACTGACCCCAGTGAGGAATCCCAGGACCAGGGCAGAGGAACGCTACAATGAGGCCCATGGGCAGACTAGGAGGGTGATCGAACGCACCTTCGGCCTCCTGAAGGCCAGGTTCAGGTGCCTCCATATGACAGGTGGTTCCCTATTCTACTCACCAAAGAAGGTGTGCCAGATCATCGTGACCTGCTGTATGCTTCACAACTTGGCTTTGCGACGACAGGTGCCTTTTCTGCAGGAGGATGGTCCAGATGACGGTGTTGTGGCAGCTGTGGAGCCTGTGGACAGAGATGAGGAGGAAGCAGAGGAAGAACACATTGACAACGGGGACTCAGTTATCCAGCAATATTTCCAGTGACACACAGGTGAGAAAACATTCCTGCCTACTACAAGTACTTTCACACTTCTACCTCTATCCTGTCTGTCGATTTCAACCTGTATATGGTCACTGAGTTGTACATTTCCCTTACGGTTTCACAGGTGTTGTTTCCAACGTGTGCCATCTGCTTAGATTCCTCATGGACTTGAGATGTGTGACATGGGTATGTTGACATTACATTTGAAAACACATTTTGTCACTGTCATTGCTAATACACATTTTCAAAATCACAGACTGACTCCAGATTGTTTTGTGCTTCAAGGGTGTTTCTTGAAGTGCTAGATATTGGAGGGCGTTGTAAAATGGTGAGGGGTGATGGTGGAGGAATGTCCATGGCAGAGTCCAGTCTATTAGTCTCACAGGTGCATTGCCCATATGGGCATAGGAAGTGGAGCTGGGTCAGTTCCAATATGGACAGGATTACAAAGTGGGACAGTAGGATAACAATCAGGGTGGTCTCATTTCTTGGCGGGGGTCTTGGCATCGTGCTGTCTTGATCCTGGATCTCAGGGACCACTTGCAGGGTGGTTCTCCGTCTGCAGGGGGTGGGGTGCTGGTGTGGTGGTCCTGTGGCGGTGCCTCCTGTCCACTATCGCCGGCTGAGGTGGTGGGCAGTTCATTGTCCATGCTAGTGTCAGGGACCCCTTGGAGTGCCACAGTGTCCCTCCTGGTGTTAAGTATTTCCTTCAGCACCCCTACGATGTTGCCCAGGGTGGAGCTGATGGTTCTGAGTTCCTCCCTGAACCCCAAATACTGTTCCTCCTGCAGGCGCTGGGTCTCCTGAAACTTGGCCAGGACCGTTGCCATCATCTCCTGGGAGTCGTGGTAGACCCCCATGATGGAGGAGAGCGACTCGTGGAGAGTGGGTTCCCTGGGCCTGGCCGCCCCCTGTCGCACAGCAGCCCTCCCAGTTCCCCTGTGTTCCTGTGCCTCCGTCCCCTGGACCGTGTGCCCACTGTCACTGCCCCCAGGTCCCTGTTGTTGTTGGGGTGGTGGGTTATCCTGGGTTCCCTGTAGTGGTGGACACACAGCTGATTGACGTGTCCTGGGCACGGAGGTATGGGTCCACTGGGTGGGTGCTACACTATTGCAAAGGGTAGGCTAGTGTAAAAAAAAGAATGACGTTAGTTGGGTGGGGCTGGTGGTATGGAAGAAGGTTTTTTGCACCAAAAAATGATGTTAGGCAGGTTAGAATTAAAAAAAAAGACTCTAACCTGCCTCGAGTCATTTTCTGATGCAAAACCATTCATACCACATGACTCCTGTCTTATAAAAGACAAGAGTCATGCCCACCACCCCAATCGCCAGCACAGGGGACCAAAGCCCCCTGGGCATGGCCATTGCACCCTGTGCCATGAATGGGGGCCCATTTCAGGGCCCCCATGGCACTTTAAGAAATAAAATACCTGTACTTACCTGGGATGGGGTTCCCCCATACTCCGCTGTCCCTCTGGTGTGGGTGTCCCTGGGGCCTGGGGAGGGCACTTCTGGGCTTATTCCATGGTGTTCCACCATGGAAATAGGCCCATAGGTCCCAAAACGCCTGCCCTGACCCAGGCATGAACAATTGGGACAAAGCAAGCTTTTCACAATTTTTTGACCCCTCCTCCCTCCCATTCACCATTTTTGCATGGGAGTATAAACATGGCGTTAAGGCCAAAGAGTCATCTTTTGCACAGGAATGCCTACCTTGCATCTCATTAAGGCAAGGTAGGTTTCCATGTCCAAAAAAATACTTTAACTCCATAAATTTGGTGCTAGACGGGTCTAGAGCCAAAGTATAAATATGGAGCTAGATTTGCACCGAATTCGAGAAACAAATGACACTAATTCGGTGCAAACAGAGTATAAATATGCCCCTATGTCTCTAATAATGCTAGAAACTGGTTATCGCTTTTGTCTCTTTGGTTATAATTCGGTCATTTTAGGAACTTTGCTCAAGTCATCAAGTTGGTACATCTTAGGGAAGACTATTCGCAAATAACATTTTCCATACCATCCTCTAGGAAGACAGTAATATGCATTTTTCCCGCAGAATTCATAGACACCAGGCACTGGTGGATCTTGACCATTTAACATTAAAGTCCACCTATTCTCAAACAAAATAACGTCTGCATTCACTCGTTCCCACAAATATTTGATCTACCCTAGATAGTGGCTGTTATATACAAACCGCTCCTACGTGTTGCACATTCAAGGTTTGTTTTCCTTGTTTGGTAATTTCAGTGTATGCATAGTCAATCCCAGGACTATGTGAAACTAATCCCTCATCGATTGCACTTCTCCTATCTTCTGTGTAGTTTAAAAGCTCTTTTCTAAGGATGAAAGTAAACAAATTAGGTTGTTTCGGTGGGCAAAAGCAGTCCCAAATGTTAGTGTAGGTTCAAAGAAACCCTTCACTATTTCTAATTATCCATAGCTATCTTATTGAGATCCCTAATGATAGGTACAAAAGAAAACACTACATCAACATTAGATGAGAAATATTGCATATACTCTTGGTTAAAGAATCATGTTAGTAAAATACTAAAACGTATGCCATATATTAAAG
Source organism: Pleurodeles waltl (assembly GCF_031143425.1). Lineage (NCBI taxonomy): Eukaryota > Metazoa > Chordata > Amphibia > Caudata > Salamandridae > Pleurodeles > Pleurodeles waltl. Next base: position 803,114,360 of record NC_090446.1, read on the forward strand.
GCAAACAGTGATAGGCAATTCCCTCCTCAACAGAGGCTGGACTCTCTGTACAAACATAACAATCTCTCGCATCCACTATATCAACATATTCACACAATAAGCAATAGAAGACACTAGAAGAAAGTTCCCCCTGTGTATGCAAATATTTCTCATCTATTTTCAATCTATCTATTGCTGAATGAGTAGGCACTAATTCTGAAGAGCTATGGTGTGGTTGGTCCCATTCTTATCAAGGACAATCACACCCACAATCAATACCAAACATACCATTGCACAAACAATCACCAAACCAATACCCATATATTTACAACATCTATTTTTAGAGTTCTACTGGTTTTGGTTACCCATGGTCTGGAAAGAATCAGAAAGTAAAAGGAAATACAAAAATATAGCTATGAAGCAAAAATCAAAGCTTAAAAAAAACAAAACAAAAACAAAAAGTTTCCAAGTTTTCAAGTCTTCAATTTTCAGTGTTCAATTTCAATCCCTCCTCCTTTTTTTCGTTTTCCAATAATAATCACAGCTTCTTTCACACTGAACCCTTTTTTTGTAAAAAATCGGCAAAGTTGTGAAAATCAGTTTAGCAGCTTGTCAACATTAAGTTACCAAAGTCTCTCAAAAATCTTTTTTCAGCAAAGTCTCTTTCATTTAGTTTTCACATTTTCATTTTTACCATCAAATCTTCATCAGTGTTCTTCATGTGCCAAAATATAGACCTGGAATGTCTCTATCAAAACAAAAATTAAAAAATTCTTCTTGCCATTCTTGAGTAGCTACAATTTGGACCTGAGAATCTTCAATTGGCAATTCTCTTCCATTTTAATCTTTGACCTTCATCATATTCACTGTCACTTAGATCTTCATTTCAGGAAGAATCTACTTCTTATTGAATTGGTGGCACCACATTTGTCTTCTTTGACTTTGAACTTGTTTCTGGCCAATTATCACCTTTCAGAGTTTTTCTTGTTAATGGTCTTTTTAGTATTGGACACAAATTCTTCTCCTTTGACTTTCACACAACCGGTTCAGGAGGAGTCAATTCCTTTTGGCTAAGACTTATTTAAACTCCTTTCCCGCTAGGGGAAGTCACTTGTTCAGTCTGGTTTGTCGGATCATCTGCTTCTGAGGACACCTTCCTCTGAGCAGGTTCTCTCTGGAGCGGGTCTCTTACTGTTTCATTTGAGGATATTGAGGATGTTTCATCCTCCTCTTCCAGGATTCCGTCCTCTTTGTCTGTCACAGGAGTTGGAAAATTAACTGGGGTATGTTCAGGCTCAGACTTCAGCTCACTTCTTTCTCTGTCTTGCCCTGGAAAGCATTTAGGTGGAGGTAATCCCAACACCCCTTGTTCTTGTTCTGTTCGATTATTCACTTTCTGAGTATGACTTGCGTGGATCCACTTCGGAAGTCCTGCACACTTCACAGCCGTGGTAGTAATCAATGCCACCTGGTAAGGACCCTTCCACATAGGCTCCAAACACGATTTTCTCACATGTTTTCAGATCACAACCAAGTCACCTACCTTCAGGTTGTGTCCTTGCTCTTGGGACTGTTGCAGTCTGGTAGCTTCCACCTGATGAGAGAAAGAGCAAACTACATACGCTAAGCCTTTGCAGTAGTCCAATACCATATCATCTCTACTGTTCACAAGAGCATTTGCAGTCACAGCTGGCAATCTCATGGCCCTTCCCATGAGGATTTCATGGGGCGACAGTCCTGTTTTCTTGTCAGGAGTGCTTCTCATTGACATTAGAACCAACAGCAAACCATCTGGCCATTTTAGATTTGTGGATGCACACATTTTCACCAATCTCGACTTCAGAGTACCATTCATCTGTTCTACAAGTTCTGAGGCTTCTGGACAGTAGCTTCAATGAAGCTTCTGCTCACTATTTAAACATAGCAATTCAATCACCTCATTGTTGAAGTGGCTTCCTCTATCTGATTCTAAAGAGACCGGAAAACTAAAACGTGAAATTAACTCCCTAAGCAGTGATTTTGCTACTGTAAGACTGTCATTTCTCCCTTTAGTATAAGCCTTAATCCGATTGAAAATGCAGACAATCACCAACACATATTTCAAATACCACATGCAGTCATATCAATGAAATCCATTTGCATTCTGCTGAATGGTCCTCCAGCCATGCCTATATGTCCCATATTGACGACTGTTCCTTTGCCCACATTCATCTGCTGGAAGATGGCGCATCTGTGGCAAACTGCTTCGGCAACCTGCGTAAACTTTGGATTGAACTAAAATTGCTTAAATAACCTGACCATGCATCTCTTCCCACATGTGCCTGTCCATGATCGTATCTGGCCATCTGAGTTAGTAGACTGTTGGTCAGTACTACTTTCCCTTCTCCCGATTTCTTTGCACACATTTCAACTTTAACAAATCCCTGCACTCCTCTTTCCGACCCTATCTTGGAGAGTTTTCAACTCTTCTATATTATCAATAACATGCATTACATACTTTGCATAGATTTCATCATTTTCAGCTAACGATTCCCATTCTCCTTTGAAGGATGTGCCATTCAAGGCAAAACACTTTGCGACTTGGTCCGCATATGCATTTTGTAATGACACGTAGGTGGTCATTACAACCCTGGCGGACGGTGTTAAAGCTGCGGTAATACCGCAAACAGGCCGACGAAAAAAAAAGGGAATTATGACCGTGGCGGAAACCGCCAACATAGACAGCCACTTTAACACTCCGACCGCCACAGCGGTACAGACAAGCAGCACGGTGGTCACCGCCAACAGACAGGCGGAAGACAATGTACCGCCCACAGTATCACAACCCGCCAATCCGCCACCTTTTCCGGGGCGGATTCACCGTGGATAAAAACACGGCGGAAATAGCTTTTGCAATGGGAAAACGCTCACCTTAACACACTCCACGAGGAAGGAGGCCACCATGGAGCCCGAACTACAAATACTCCCTGCGCTTGTCTTTCTGCTCCTCTACGATCACCATCTACGTAGGCGCCGAAGACAACGGTGAGTACTGCACCTATGACATAGGGGAGGGGGGAGGCAAAAGTCAGGGGGACACACACGCAACACCCCCACCCCCAACCCGACCCTCACCCACTAGAACACACCAATGCATGTCCAAACAGCACAGTAACAACCCCCCCCCCGGAAGAATGATGCAAAGACAAAAGGAAATCAGTTCAAACATTGTAATGTATCAAAATACAGTAAGCTAATATATACAGATATATATACACATTCCAGAATTGATACATTATGATTAGTAGAGCAGGTATGCACATATCAATGTCCGTACACCACTGGGCCCAAAATGCATGGGCGAGGCCCAAACTAGATACCTGTCCACAAATGGAGAGAATACTGCAGGGGCATCAGATAGAAATAAAACAGGCACCTCAGGGGGAAGGGAAGGGGGGGCACCTCAGCAGGATTACAGCACCACCCCAGATCCACGACGGGGCTCCATGCCCATTGATGTATCCTGGGGAGTGCAAAGCCACAGTCTCTCAAGTCTCTACAGTGGGTGGGTTGCCCACTGTACCATCCTGGGGAGTGCAAAGCCACAGTCTACCAAGTCTCTACAGTGGGTGGGCTGCCCACTGCATGATCCTGGGGAGTGCAAAGCCACAGTCTCTCAAGTCTCTACAGTGGGTGGGTTGCCCACTGTACCATCCTGGGGAGTGCAAAGCCACAGTCTCTCAAGTCTCTACAGTGGGTGGGTTGCCCACTGGACCATCCTCGAGAGGGCAAAGCCACAGTCTCTCAAGTCTCTACAGTGGGTGGGTTGCCCACTGCATGATCCTGGGGAGTGCAAAGCCACAGTCTCTCAAGTCTCTACAGTGGGTGGGTTGCCCACTGCATGATCCTGGGGAGTGCAAAGCCACAGTCTCTCAAGTCTCTACAGTGGGTGGGTTGCCCACTGGACCATCCTGGGGAGTGCAAAGCCACAGTCTCTCAAGTCTCTACAGTGGGTGGGTTGCCCACTGTTCCATCCTGGGGAGTGCAAAGCCACAGTCTCTCAAGTCTCTACAGTGGGTGGGTTGCCCACTGTTCCATCCTGGGGAGTGCAAAGCCACAGTCTCTCAAGTGGATAACAGTCTCCACTGGTTCTGGAGGGGGACTGGTGCCCAGACTGCATCAGGCTCCCCGTGACGGTTCCTGTTCCGTCACTGTCCCAGCTGCACATGGGCTAACGATGCTTGATTTGGCGGTCTTTTCCCTGTTCAGTGGTGCTTTGCCATGTCGGTCTTTGCCCTGTTCAGCGGTGTTTTGCCCTGTTCAGCAGTCTTCACCATGGCGGTCTCTTCCCTGTTCAGCGGTGCTTTGCCATGGCGGTCTGTGCCTTGTTCAGCGGTGCTTGACTTTGCAGTTTCTGACCTGTTCAGCGGTGCTTTGCCCTGTTCAGCGGTCTTCACCATGGCAGTCTTATCCCTGTTCAGCGGTGCTTTGCCCTGTTCAGCGGTCTTCACCATGGCGGTCTCTGACCTGTTCAGCGGTGCTTGCCTTTGCAGTCTGACCTGTGCATTGGTGTGTGGCATGACGGTCCCTCATTGCCCAACGGGCTGTGGCTGCTGGGGCCCTCCAGGGCACTGACGCTGGCGGTGCTCTCCGGCCCAGTGACGATTGTGCTGCCGTCCAGGGCACTGACTCTGGCGGTGGTCTCCGGACCAGTGACGATTGTGCTGCCCTCCAGGGCACACACTCTGGCGGTGGTCTCAGGACCAGTGACGATTGTGCTGCCCTCCCTGGCAATGACTCTGGCGGTGGTCTCTGGACCAGTGACGATTGTGCTGTCCTCCTGGGCAATGACTCTGGCGGTGGTCTCCAGAGCAGTGACGATTGTGCTGCCCTCCTGGGCAATGACTCTGGCAGTGGTCTCCGGACCAGTGACGACAGTGCTGGCGGTGGCGTCCCGGGGCCGGGGAGGATGGCGCCCATCTCTGCCGTGCTGCTCTTCCCAGACTGTGCAGACTTCTTCTGGCCCTTCACCACCTTTGGAGGAGTCACAGCTGACTCGGCACTCCCCCTGGGACCCTTGTGAGCAGTTTTGCCACCAGGAGTCTTCACTCTGTCCTGTTGGCCACTTTCCAAATTAAGGTGCTTTACAGAGGGTGGACTGGCAGTGCTTTGGCTCCATGTCACACTGGCTGCCCTGGTGGCAGGTGCACTCCACACACCTTTAACACGCACCACTGGTACTGGACTTTTTTTGGCTGAGGTGCTACTACGTACCTATGAATTGGAGGGGTGGGGGTGGTGGCAAAGAGGTCAACGTTGCTGAGGAAGAGTTGCTGATGAAGATTGGGACTGGTAGCTGGAGGGGGTCGGGGAGTGGAGGAAGAGGAGGTGGTTGCAGGAGGTGTAACTTTAGGTGATTTGGGTTCAGGTGCAGGTACTGGAGGCTGTCGTGAGGTGGATGGTTGTTGGGTGTGTGGGTGCCCGGGTTTGTGTACTTTGGGAGGGGGCGTCACAGACACACTGGGAGTGGACACAGGGGACGTGTAAATGGTAGTGGGGGTGGTGAGTGCAGGTGAGTGGGGTGATGTGCTGGGTGTTCTGGTGCGAGTTCTAGTGCCTGTAGATGTAGTGCATGCAGGTGACGACGAGGAGGGGGGCACAGTGGAGGCTGTGGATGTTGTTGTGTCTGTATGTGGGTGATGCTTGTTTGAGTGCCTGTGGGTTGTGTGGTGCTTATGTTTGCCTGAGCTACTTTTATGTGTTGAGATGTATGCATGCTTGTCTGATGGTGTGCTTGGGATAGGCTGGGGTACAGGGGACTGGGTCTGGGTGGAGGGAGTTGGAGGGGGGAGGCTAGACAAAGGGACAATGGCTGCCATCAGTGCTGAGGCCTGAGATTGCAGGGTTCGATAGGCAGCCTGACCAGAATGAATGCCCTCCAGGAATGCATTACCGTGTTGCAACTCCCTTTCTACACCCTGGATGGCATTCATAATGGTAGACTGCCCAACAGTGAGTGACCTGAGGAGGTCAATGGCCTCCTCACTGAGGGCAGCAGGGGTGACAGGGACAGGGGCTGAGGTGCCTGGGGCGAAGGTGATGCCCACCCTCCTGGGTGAGCGGGCACGGGGCGAAGGCTGAGGGGCTGCTGGGAGGGCGGTGCTGGTAGGGGAGGTGGCAGCTGTACCTGTAGAAGTGGGGGGCACAGATGGTGCCGCCACCACAAGGGAGCTCCCATCGGCGGACGAGTCTGTGTTGCGGTTTGGTGATCCGGTGACCGACGTGAAGCTCCCCTCGCCCTCCGTCCCACTGATGTATTCAGAGTCTGTGGTGTGGCCCTCCATGGCCATGTGGGATGCAGCTCCCTCGTGCACAGGTTGAGTGCATGGCTTACCGCTACCGTTGGCGGACAATACAGACACAGCAGCCCCCTGCACTATGCCGTGCTCTTGGCCTCTACAGATGCAATTCCTGGGATCTGCCCTACATGGCTATGGTGGTCATCTGCACACATAGATGACACAGGGGCATGTATACCTGTACTTGGCACTCTACAGAGGTGGGGTGGAGTGCCACATGGCCTTCATTACGGAGGGGCCTAGCCTACGGAACTCGCCCTGGCCTAGGGAAACCCACAGCCCTCCTTCCCCACCCAGACCCCTCCACTGCGCGCAAATTCCACAGAATGAGAGTGTACTCACCCCCTTGTGTCTGCTGTGATGCCCTCAAGCACCCATCCAACTCAGGGTAGGCCACCGCCAGTATCCGGAACATCAGGGGGGTCATGGTTCGACGGGCACCCCTCCCACGTTGGGAGGCCATCCCCAGCTGAGCCTCCGCCGTCTTCTTGCTCCAGCGGCGAATGTCCTCCCATATTTTCCGGCAGTGGGTGCCCCATCTCTGGTGGACCCCCAGGGTCCGGACGTCCTTGGCGATGGCACGTCAAATGTCCTTCTTCTGGTGGGTGCTGACCTACATGACATGTACAGGGGAAGAAGAGAAGTCATTAACAACAGCACCGTCGAAGTGGGAGGCCCCCATCCCTACCCTTGCCATGTGGCACATGCATTCGCAGTCCTTCATGTTCCCTGACCTCTGCCCCCTTCCTACTGACATCCAGCCCTCTCCACCCAGGCATAGCCCATACAACGTACTCCCTGTGTACTTACCTGTTGGTCTGGAGGACCGTAGAGTAGCGTGTACTGGGGGAGGACTCCGTCCACGAGCTTCTCCAACTCCTGAGCAGTGAAGGCAGGGGCCCTTTCCCCACACGCAACAGCCATTGTCTCTTCCACACCGAGAACGCAGCAGCACTTGCAGTGTAGGTCCTCTCTTGTTGAAGATCAGGTATCGAGTGATTGAACAGATAGAAAATGGCGGTCACGTCCGCAGTGGTGACGTCCGCGGCGGTGCGTCTCATCACCGCCGGCGCACTTCATCATTGGCTCCTGGGACCCATAGGGTCCAATGTTAACCAATGCAGCATTGCGACGTGGTCTACGACCGACTACTGCGACGGTGTACAACGCCAGCGCAGATACCTCACATCCCATTGTCCCACTTTAAAGGTCAGGCAGCCACCATCTCAGGGGCCCACTTGGCTTCATTTACTACTGCATCACACATACCTAGGCCTACTTTGAAAAAAACACAGGAAGAGTTTTGTATTTGGTGTCGTGTTCTGTGTAGCTGTGGGTACATACCTGGGAATTTGTTGACTCTGTGGTCGCTGTTGTCCTTCCTAGACACCGTCAGCTGGGACATGTGAGGAGATGGCGGAATCCTCCGGTGTACCGACCGCTGGTGGACCTGTTGTCAATGGAGGAGCGATATTTAATCATCACATATAGGTTTGACCGTGCCACAATCCAGGAACTGTGTACCCAGTTGGAGCCAGACATGATGTCATCAATCCGCCATCCCACAGAAATCCCCCCTCAAGTGCAGGTGCTATCAGTGCTCCATTTCCTTGCAAGTGGGTCTTTTCAGACAACAGTGGCCATGGCATCAGGGATGTCCCGGCCTAGGTTTTCCAACGTATTGTCTAGAGTGTTGTCTGCCCTGCTGAAACACGTAAGGAGCTAAATAGTTTTCCCTCAGGTGGAGGATTTGGCTACAGTGAAAAGTGACTTCTATGCCCTTGGACATATCCCCAACATCATAGGTGCTATTGATGGGACCCATGTAGCTCTGGTCCCCCCGCAGGAGTGAACAGGTGTACAGGAACCGGAAGAGTTATCATTCCATGAATGCACAGATGGTATGTTTGGCAGACTAGTACATCTCCCAGGTAAATGCTATGTTCCCTGGCTCAGTGCATGACGCCTACATCCTGCGGAATAGCAGTATCCCGTATGTGATGGGTCAACTCCAGAGGCACCGTGTGTGGCTATTAGGGACTCTGGTTACCCCAACCTGTCATGGCTATTGACCCTAGTGAGGAATCCCAGGACCAGGGCAGAGGAACGCTACAATGAGGCCCAGTGGCGGACTAGGGGGGTGATCGAACGCACCTTCGGCCTCCTGAAGGCCAGGTTCAGGTGCCTCCATTTGACAGGTGGTTCCCTATTTTACTCACCAAAGAAGGTGTGCCAGATGATCATCGCCTGCTCGATGCTTCACAATCTTGCTTTGCGACGCCAGGTGCCTTTTCTGCAGGAGGATGGTCCAGATGGCAGTGTTGTGGCAGCTGTGGAGCCTGTGGAGCCTGTGGACAGTGATGAGGAGGAAGCTGAGGAAGAAGACATAGACAACAGGGAGTCAGTCATCCAGCAATATTTCCAGTGACACACAGGTGAAAACATTTTTTTTACTATTACATTCACTTTCACACTTCTACCTCTATCCTGTCTGTCATTTAATAGCAGTATTTGGTAACTGAGTTGTACCTTTCCATTACGGTTTCACAGGTGTGGTTACCAACGTGTGTCATCTGCTTGCATCCTTCATGGACTTGTGATGTGTGACATAGGTATGTTGGCATTACAATAGAAACAACATTTTGACACTGTCATTGATAATACAAATTTACCAAATCACAGACTGACTCCAGATTGTTTTGTGCTTCAAGGGTGTTTATTTAAGTGCTCAAAAACGGAGAGGGGTTGTAAAATGGTGATGGGGGATGGTGGAGGAATGTCCATGGCAGAGTCCAGTCTATTTGTCTCACAGGTGCTTTGCCCATATGGGCATAGGAAGTGGAGCTGGGGCAGTTCCAATATGGAAAGGGTAACAAAGTGGGATGACAATCAGGGTGGTCTCATTTCCTGGCAGGGGTCTTGCCATCTTGCTCTGTCCTGTTCCTGGATCTCAGGGACCGCTTTCGGAGTGGTTCTCTGTCTGCAGGGGGTGGGGTGCTGGTGTGGTGGTCCTGTGGCGGGGCGTCCTGTCCACTAGCGCTGGCGGAGGTGGTGGGCAGTTCATCATCCATGCTAGTGTCAGGGGCCCCTTGGAGTGCCACGGTGTCCCTCATGGTCTTTTGTATGTCCTTCAGCACCCCTACAATGGTGCCCAGGGCGGAGCTGATGGTTCTGAGCACCTCCCTGAACCCCAAATACTGCTCCTCCTGCAGGCACTGGGTCTCCTGAAACTTGGCCAGCACCGTCACCATCGTCTCCTGGGAGTCGTGGTATGCTCCCATGATGGAGAAGAGCGTCTCGTGGAGGGTGGGTTCCCTTGGCCTGTCCGCCCCCTGTCGCACAGCAGCCCTCCCAGTTCCCCTGTGTTCCTGTGCCTCCATCCCCTGGACTGTGTGCCCCCTACAACTGCCCCCAGGTCCCTGTTGTTGTTGGGGTGGTGGGTTATCCTGGGTTCCCTGTAGTGGTGGACACACCGCTGATTGACGTGTCCTGGGTACGGAGGTATGGGCCCGATGGGTGGGTGCTGTGCTGGTGTTACCAGAGGGTGGAAGGTCAGTGTTGGGCTGTGCCTGTGCAAGGGAAACCGACTGTCCCGAGGCCCACGATGGTCCGGGCTGGTCATCTGGATCCAGTTGGCCAGAGCTGCTGTCGTCACTGTGGGCCTCTTCTGTGGGTGGAGTGGAGATGTCTGGACCCTCCTGTGTGGTGACGTTCCGTAGGGGTCCTGTAGGGGTATAAGAGCATGATTATTGCATGTGTGTATGTCATGGTGTGCAATGGGTTGCTGTGCGTGTAACCCAGTGCAAGCAATCCTGTGTGGGGGTTTGTGTCATGATGGTTAGGGGGTTGTTATGGGTATGTGCAGTGAGCATGCTTTAGTGAGGGGTGACCATGCTTAGTTGTGTCATGCAGGGCTTGGTGTTGGGATGGGTGGTTTGTGTTATTAGTACATTAGGGAGGAGTTGGAGTGATAGGGGAGGGGGTGAGGGTTGGGGTGTGTGATAGCATGCAGGTACGGTGGGGGATATGATAGTTAAGATTTGACTTACCAGTGTCCATTCCTCCACCGACTCCTCCGAGGCCCTCTGGATGCATGATGGTCAAGACTTGCTCCTCCCATGTTGTTAGTTGTGGGGGAGGAGGTGGGGGTCCGCCACCAGTCCGCTGTACCGCGATGTTGCGCCTACAGACCACAGAATGCACCTTCCCCCATAGGTCGTTCCACCTCTTCCTGATGTCCTCCCGATTTCTTGGATGCTGTCCCACAGCCTTGACCCTGTCCACGATTCTGCGCCATAGCTCCATCTTCCTGGCTATGGATGTGTGCTGCACCTGTGAGCCAAATAGCTGTGGCTCTACCCAGAGGATTTCCTCCACCATGACCCTGAGCTCCTCCTTGGAAAACCTGGGGTGTCTTTGGCGTGACATGGGGTGGTGTGGGTGATGTGTGGGGTGGTGTATGTGTTGATGTGTGTGGTGATTTGTAGTGGTGTGTGGTGTTTTGTGCATGGACTGTTGTATGGGTGATGGTGTTGTGTGCCTCTGTGTGGTGGGGTTCTCAATTGCTGTGCTCTCTGTCTCTCGGCTTCCTCAAAATTTCTGGTTGTTGGGGTTTGTGGGTGATGTGGGTATGTGTTTTATATTGTGTTGGGTGTGTGGGAGTGGTGTTTGTATGTGTATCAGGTGTCTGTATTTTGAATTGTCCAATGTGGCGGTGTTTTGGAGATGTGTGTGTATTTTGAGCGCGGCGGTGTGTACCGCCAATGGAATACCGCGGTTGAAAGACCGCCGCATGGATTCGTGGGTCGTGATAGCATGGGCGTGTTTCTGTTGGCGTGATGGTAGAGGAATTATTTTCACCAGTTTATCACTGACCTTTGGTGTGGCGGAGTTGTGTGGGTGTCTGAATTTCGGCGGATTCCGAGATGTGTGTCATAATAGCCGTGGCGGAATTCCGCGGCCGCGGCGGTGTATTGGCGGTCTTCTGCACGGCGGTAAGCGGCTTTTACCGCCAATGTTGTAATGACCCCGTAATCTTGTGATCTCTGATGTGCACTACATTTCACCACAGAAATCTTTTCAGGCATTTGAATCACTTTTAACAACTCATGAGTTCTTTCACCATTTCTTATTGGTGCACCAGAAGAGGTCAGGAAACCTCTCTGTGACCACAATTAGTCAAAGTCATGCACAATGCCGAATCCACATTAACTGTCTGTGTGAATAGTGACTTTCAATTGAGTTGAGATGTGGAATGCTCTAGTAAGAGCCACTAGTTCTGCCACCTGTGCAGAAAACACACCTTGAAGCCATGAAGCTTTCAGTATGCCAGTGATAGTACACACTGCATATCCTGCTCTTAACGTGCGTACATTATCTCTCAGGCAGGAACTGCCAACAAAGGTAATTTGGTCATTCTGTTCCAGGCAAGTATCTCTAATATCAACTATGAGTTTTGTGCATAATTCTGTAATTTTCAGACAATCGTGTTCAATATCATCCAATTTATCAATGTTTGCTTCCTCATTTGGAAGTAAAGTTGCTGGGCTAAGCACTGTACATCTCTTAATGCTTACATTTGGAGACCCCTAGATTTCTGTCAAAGTCTTAAACCTGGTAAGCAAAATCTCAATTAAATGAGGTACCATTATAGTGAGGGGATACTCCATTACCATATTTTCGCTCTGAGCGATTCTCTGCTCAACTGCTGCAACAGACCGCAAACAACCTGGTAAAGCTGCTGTGACAGTATCCAAAGTGGCTGAAAAATATGCCACTGGACCATTCACACCACCATGAGTCTGAGTCCAAACATACAAAGAACATGAATGTTAGACTTGGCATCCTTGTTGTGGTCTCCCCTAACTTTTTGCCTCTTTTTCCCAGGTTGCTGATGGGTGCTGGACTCTGTTTTTGATGTTTTTGTTACTCTGGGCACTTTACCACTGCTATTCAGTGCTAAAGTACAAGTGTTCCTATACAAAATGTGTATGTAATTTACTGGTACGTCCCTAGCACAGTACACTAGACGTGCCCAGGGACTGTAAATCAAATGCTACTAGTGGGCCTGCAGCACTGGTTTCGCCACCCACATAAGTAGCTCTGTAAAGATGGCTCAGACCTGCCACTGCAGTGTCTGTGTGTGCAGTTTTTAAACTGCTAATTCGACTTGGCAACTGTACCCACTTACCAGGCCTAAGCCTTGCTTTTCTTACATGTAAGACACCCCTAAGGTAGGCCCCTGGTAGCCCCATGGGCAAGGTTCAAGGTAGGACATATACTAATGTGTTTTATATATCCTAACAGTGAAATACTACTACATTTGGTTCTCTGAGCTCACAATTTAAAAATACATATTTTAGTAAAGGTGATTTTGAGATTGTGTGTTCGAAAATGCCACTTTTAGAAAGCTTAAACAATTCTGTGACTCTGCCTGTTTGTGGATTCCATGTCTGGGTCAGTTTGACAGTTGGGCTGTTTGCACCTCTCTCTAGACAGTGACACAAAGGGAGCTGGGGTAGAGCCTGCATATCCTGATGAGCCATCTGTGCTAGGAGAGAGGGGAGGAGTTGTCACTCACACGTGAAAGGACTGTGCCTGCCCTCACACAATGCAGTCTCCAACCCCCTGGTGTGTGTCTGGGGCCTGGCCTGGGCAAGGCAGGATTCCAAAAACAAGAGAGACTTTTCTTTGAAGTATGCCTACTTCAAAGGGCAAAATGGGTATACGAAGGGCACCCAAAACCACAGATTTTAGATCACTTCTGGAAATCAAGAGGAACCACTGCCTGGAGAAGAGCTGAAGAGCTGAGGAAGAAGAGCTGCCCTGTCTGTGACTGTGCTTTGTGGAGCTATCCTGCAGTGGCTAATTCTGCCTGATGAAAGGGGACAAAGACTGAACTTTTGTTGTGCATTCCTGCTTGTGAAAAAATCTCCAAGCGCTTGTCCTGAGCTTGCCTCCTGTTGTTGTCTCAGGACCATCAAAGACTTCCCCTGAGGGCACCTGGACTCTCTGCTGAGACTCCTACCCTGCAAAGTGATGCCCTATTCAGTTCCTGGAGTCTTGACAGGTGAAGCTGGCAGACCAAGCCTGAAAATCCACGCACAGACCGCTGTGTGGGTACATTTCTGACGCAACCTCCAAGAGAGGCTGAAGAAATGACGCGCCGCCAGCTCAGTGGCTGAAATTGACGCATCGCTTGCAGCGTGTCTGGGAAATTGACGCACGGGGCTGGAGAAAAGACGCGCTGCATCGCTGACAGATGCTGGTATCTTGACTTGTGCATGGTGCATTTTGGTCTTGTTTTGTTTAGATTAATCATTTTGATTTTTCTAAACCTGTGTTGTGTCATTTTGTAGTGTTTTCATTAAGTTACTGTGTGTGTTGGTACAAATACTTTACACCTAGTACTCTGAAGTTAAGCCTGCCTGCTCATGCCAAGCTAACAAGGGGGTGGGCGGGGATTAGCTGAGGGTGATTCTCTTTTACCCTCACTAGAGTGAGGGTCCTTGCTTGGACAGGGGATAACCTGTCTGCCAACCAAAGACCCCATTTCTAATATTGGCGATCATCAGTTGGGACTGGACTTGCATTTGTACTTGACATACAGTGATTACGTGTACACTACTGTTTTCAGTGCAGACCACTACGTGACCACATACTACTTATCTTGTGATTTTTGCTTTTCTCTTTGGGACTTCTTTTTGTTCTACTTCTTGCTGATTCCTTGATTGACCTTTTTTTTTTTTAACTTCATTTGGGAACTTGTTTTTCTGCCTTTGGAACTTTGCACTTTTAACTCTTCATCATGTCTCAATCTAGAGATGCATCAGTTGGAGCTGCTTTTGAGCTAGAGAAATTGGAGAGCTATACAGTGGCTCAGTTGAAGCAGCTCTGTAAAGATTTTGCCTGTGCCATTAATAGCTCATCCAAAAAGGAGGAGCTGCAAAAGGCACTGAGGGCCTGGGTGACAGCCAAAGAAGCTGAGGGGCACACAAAGGAAGAGCAAGAAGGGAGGAGGGAGTGCAAGTCACTCACAATGATGTAGTGGGTGGGCCTGTTAAATCCAAGGAGAGAGTCTTCAGCGCAGGTAGCAGTGTGTCCTCCAAGGGTCTGACACCTGAAGAGTTACAGGACAGACAGGCAGATAGAGAATACCAATTGGAGCTGAAGAAGCTCAGTCTAGAGATGGAAGAGAGAAGGATGGCCATTGAGGAAAGGAAGACGATACTGGCTCGTGAGCTTAGCTTGAAGGAGTTAGATCACAGAAGCCAGTCCAATAGAGATGGTGGCAGCAACAGCACAGAGAGAAGGGTACACATTCCAAAAGACCTAGTGATGGACTACAAAAGGGAGGATGACATATACTTGTGGTTCAAGGGGTATGAGTATGCTCTCCACATGAATCTGGTCCCTGAAGCTCATTGGGGGGGTGGGTCTGTGGAAGCACTTTGAGGTAGAGGAGAGGGATACTCTGACATCCTTAGGGGATTCTCAGGGGCCCACTTACTCTATTGTGAAGGATGCCCTACTCACAAGATATGGGCTCACCCCTGAGCAGTATAAGGACAAATGTATGTCCTATAAGAAGAAGGAATCCCAAACATGTTAGAGTTAGAGTGTGTTGATTCATCCTGCAGGTCACTGGATGGTTGGGTGAATGGCAGTAAGGTAACAACGTATGAGGGGCTTTACAATTTGATTGCTTGGTAGCACTTGTACAGTTTATGCTTTCCAGAGCTGCACCAGCACCTAATTTCAGCAAGCTGACTGATCCCAGGAAGCTTGCACAGGAAGAGGACTGCTTGGAGAGCACCAGGGTCCTCAAGAGGTATGGAGGAGACCACGCCAAGGGTGGTCAGGGTCCCTCTCAGAACAAAGGAGGGGTAAGGGTAAACAGGGGGAGCTCTCTAAAGGGCCCTGAACTGATTCCAGGGTAAAGATTCCCAGCCCCCCAGTGAGAAGAATCCATGGTTCTCTAAAGGGAAGCAAGTGGCAGGGGGGCCACGCAAGTAATATGCATGCGACCAAGTCAGTCATGTGATGGTGCACCCCAAAGGCCCTAAGAGTACACCGGCACCCACTGGTGCGCAGTCCCATAGTTTGGCTAGTGTAGCGCTTGGGGTAGAGTTGGTTCCGAGTGGGTGGGAGCCAGCTAAGATGACCCTTGTCTCACTAGGGGACAGTGAGACCCCTAGAACCCTAAGAAGTACAGGCAGTGGGTGACCATCAATAGACAGAGGGTGGAGGCTCTGAGAGACACAGGAGCCAGTGTGACTACAGTGAGGAGTCACCTGTTCTCTGAATAGCAGATTGATCCCCGTGCACTTCACCAAGTAGTCGCAGTGGACAACTCAGAACACCTGTGTAGAGTGGTGCAGGTTCCCTTTGAATGGGGGGAATCTCAGGTTCCTTGAAGGTAGCTGTGAGTCCAACCAGGCCTGTAGATTGCTTGCTTGGCAATGACTTGGAGAATTCCCCTTGGAAGGAGGTGGAACACAGGTCACACTTGTAGGTGTTGGGTCAGCCTGGGTGGGTATCCGTATCCACCCAGTCAATGGCAGCCCGTCAGGGTGATCAAGATCCCCTGGAGCCTGAAACAGTGGCCCAGGGGCCTGCCAAAAAGAGGAAGGGCAGGGGGTGTGGGAAACCTGCCCCAGAAGTTCTCATGGTCCGGGAGGAGGTGGAGCCTAAGGGTGACGCTCCGGAGCCTATAGGGGAACAGGTGGCTGAACTGGGGGAAGTCCCAGAGCTATCAAAGTTGCAGCAAAAGGAGGGGGGGGGCATCAGGGAAGCTTTCTGTCATGCCCCACTCTGGAGGGTTTGCGGCAGCAGGCTGCCGACCAGGTGGCTGGCAAGGAGCCAAGATCTCACCTGATCTACTGAGACAACGACCTCCTGTATAGTGAGCCTAAGGTTCCTTAGACTGGGTCACCCCGTGTGCTGGTGGTACCCCAGTGCTTCAGGGCCTTCCTACTGTGGTTGGCTCAAGATGTACCTTTAGCTGGACATTAGGGGCGGGACAAGAACTTTGAGAGGCTTGTCACCCACTTTCACAGGCTCCTAATGTGCAGGCACTCAGACGCACATTGCAGGTCTTGCCAAACTTGTCAGGCAAGTGGCAAGAGAGGGGAAAATGTAAGGCTCCCCTCCAACCTTTTCCTGTTGTTAGTAGCCTATTTGAAAGGGTTGGCATTGATATTGTGGGGCATTGGGATCCCAAGACAGCCATGGGCAACAGGTTCATCCTGGTCTTGGCGGACCATGCCACCCAGTACCCAGAAGCCATTCCTCATAGGTCAATCACTTCCCCTGTGGTGGGTCGTGCTTTGATGGGGGTTTTTACCCGGATGGGGTGCCCCAAGGAAGTGCTATCTGATAGGGATACCAACTTCATATCTACCTATATGAAGTCTCTGTGGAAGGAGTGTGGGGTAACCTATAAGTGTGCCACCCCTTACCACCCCCAAAGTAATGGTCTGGTTGAGATATTCAACCGCACCTTGAAAGGCATGATTATGGGCCTGTCAGAGCCCTTGAGGCGGAAGTGAGACATCCTCTTGCCATGCCTTCTGTTCGCTTACAGGGAGGTGCCTCAAAAGGGACTTGGGCTTAGTCCCTTTGAGCTGATATATGGCCACCCTGTGAGGGGACCTTTAAGTCTGCTGAAGGAGGCTTTGGAAAAAGCTCATAGTAAACCCTCCAGGATGTATTTAGCTGCATGCTGGGTCTGAGAAACCACATGGCCCACTTCAGGAGTTTCGCACAGGAGAACCTAGAAGCAAGCCAGGAGGATATGAAACAGTGTTATGACCAGAATGCCACTCTGGTCGGGTTTCAACCTCATCAGAAAGTGTGGGTGATGGCACCAGTGGAGCCTATGGCACTCCAACACAAGTGGACTGGGACTTTTGAGGTGGTGGAGTGCAAGAGTGAAGTCACCTATCTGGTGGACTTGCAGACTCCCAGGAACCCTTCAAGGGTCATGCATGTTAACCGCCTCAAACCACACTTTGAGCGGACTGAACTGTGCATGCTCCTTGCAACAGATGATGGGGTGAAGAAGGAGAGTGACCCTCTTCCTGTCCTCCTGTCTGCAGGAGAAAAAGACAAGTCTGTGGGGGGAGTGGTCCTCTCCCCATCCCTGACTGCAAAACAGCAGAGGGACTGTCGCCAGGTGTTGGGACAGTTTTCCTCACTGTTTTCCCTGATCCCAGGGGTCACGCACTTGTGCACACCTGATGTGGACAATGGGGACAGTCCACCCATTAACCAGAAGGTTTACAGGGTGACTGACAGGGTCAGGGCTAGCATTAAGGATGAGGTATTCAAGATGGTAACCCTAGGGGTCATTGAGCATTCCAGCAGTCCTTGGCCCAGCCCAGTGGTATTGGTCCCAAACGCCGCTGCACCTGGTGCCACTCCAGAACTCAGGTTCTGTGTGGGCTACCGGGGACTCAATGCCATCAGCAAGACTGACACACACCCCATCCCCCAAGCTGATAAGGTCATAGATCGGCTGGGAGCTGCCACCTATCTCAGCATGTTTGACTTAGCGTCTGGGTACTGGCAGATTACCTTGACTGAGGGGGCCAGGGAGAGGTCCGCATTTTCTACCTAAGATGGGCACTTTCAATTTAAAGTGATGCCTTTTGGTATGAAAAATGCCCTTGCCACCTTTCAGAGGTTGGTCAACTAGGTGTTGGCTGGGATGGATGAGTTCAGTGCCGCCTACCTGGATGACATTGCTGTTTTTAGTTCCACGTGGGAAGAACATCTGCAACACCTCTGCAGAGTGTTGGAGGCCCTGCAGAAGGCAGGCCTCACTATTAAGGCAAGCAAATTCCAAATTGGGCAGGGTTCTGTGGCGTACTTGGGACACCAGGTAGGGAGTGGCCAGGTGGCACCCCTATAGCCAAAAACTGACACCATTCTGGCTTGGGATCCTCCCAAAAGCCGGACTAAGGTGAGAGCCTTTTTAGGCCTCACTGGCTACTACAGGAGGTTTTCCAAGGGGTATGGTACCATTGTTACCCCCCGTGACTGAGTTGAGTTCGAAGAAGCAGCCAAAAAAGGTGATCTGGACAGAGGCTTGCCAGACCGCTTTTGATGCCCTGAAGGCCACCATGTGCACAGCACCTGTGCTGAAGACATCTGACTACTGCAAGGAGTTTGTTGTGCAAACAGACGCCTCAGAGTATGGTATTCGAGCAGTACTCTCATAGCTTAATGAAGAGGGCCTAGATCAACCCATAGCCTTCATTAGCAGGAGGTTACTTCCCAGGGAACGTAGGTGGTGTGCCATAGAACGTGAAGCTTTTGCTGTGGTCTGGGTTCCGAAGAAGCTAAGACCCTACTTGTTTGGGACTCACTTTCGGGTTCAGACCGACCACAGGCCCCTCAGATGGTTAATGCAGATGTGGGGTGAGAATCCAAAACTGTTGAGGTGGTCCATTTCCCTACAGGGGATGGACTTTACGGTGGAACACCGCCCTGGTACAGAACCCCCAATGCTCATGGTCTGTCCAGATTCTTCTGCCTTAGTGATGAGAACTCCCATGAGGTTGGGTAGTTGCTCCCCACTTTTAGCTGGAGGGACACGTGTTAGACTTGGCATCCTTTGCGTGGTCTCCCCTAACTTTGTGCCTCTGTTTCCCAGGTTGTTGATGTGTGCTGGACTCTGTTTTACCTGTTTTTGTTACTCTGGGCACTTTACCACTGCTATCCAGTGCTAATGTGCAAGTGCTTCTACACAAAATGTGTATGTAATTGGTTCATCCATGATTGACATATTTGATTTACTAGTAAGTGCCTAGTACAGGGCCCTAGATGTGCCCAGGGCCTGTCAGATGCTACCAGTGGGCCTTCAGCACTGGTTGTGCCACCCACATTAGTAGCTCTGTAAACATGGCTCAGACCTGCCACTGCCGTGTCTGTGTGTGCAGTTTTTAAACTGCAGATTCGACTTGGCAACTGGGTAGCCCCATGGTCAGGGTGCAGTGTATGTTTAAGGTATTACATATACTAATGAGTTTTATATGTCCTAACAGTGAAATACTGATAAATTAGGTTTTCACTGTTCCAAGGCCTATCCCCCACATATGTTAACATGGGTGCTGCCTTTAAAAATGATTAAAGAGTAGATTCCCTTTGGGAGCGGATAGACATGGAGTTTGGGGCCTGTGAGCTCACAATTTAAAAAAACATCTTTGAGTAAAGTTGATTTTGAGATTGTGTGTTTGAAAATGCCACTTTTAGAATGTGAGCATTTTCTTGCTTAAATCATTCTGTGACTCTGCCTGTTTCTGGATTCCCTGTCTGGGTAAGTTTGTCAGTTGGGCTGTTTGCACCTCCCTCTAGACAGTGACACAAAGGGAGCTGGGGTGTGCCTACATATCCTGATGAGCCATCTGTGCTGGGAGGGAGGGGACGAGTGGTCACTCACACCTGAAAGGGCTGTACCTGCCCTGACACAATGCAGTCTCCTACCCCCTCGTGTGTCTGGGGCCTGGCCTGGGCAAGGCAGGATCTGACAAACAAGAGATACTTTTCTTTGAAGTAAGCCTACTTCAAAGGGCAAAATTGTTATAAGAAGGGCACCCAAAACCACAGACTTTAGATCACTTCTTGAAATCAAGAGAAACCTCTGCCTGGAGAAGAGCTGAAGAGCCGAGGAACAAGAGCTGCCCTGCCTGAGACTGTGCTTTGTGGAGCTATCCTGCAGTTCCTGCTTCTGTCTGGTGAAAGGGGACAAAGACTGGACTTTGTTGTGCATTCCTGCTTGTGAAGAAATCTCCAAGGGATTGTCTTGAGCTTTCCTCCTGTTGTTGAAATCTCAGGGCCATCAAAGACTTCCCCTGCCAGCACCTGGACCCTCTGCTGAGTCTTCTGCCCCGTCAAGTGGTGCCCTATCCAGTTCCTGGGGCATTGGCAAGTGAAGCTGACAGACCAAGCCTGATAATCCACGCACAGACCACCGTGCGGGGAAATTTCCGACGCAACCTCTGAGAGAGGCTGAAGAAATAACGTGCAGCCGGCTCCACAGCTGAAATCGACGCATCGCTGACAGAGTGGCTGGGAGATCCACGCATGCGGCTGGAGAAACAACACACTGCATTGCTGACGGAGACTGCTATCGTCGCAACCCACACAGCGCAGTTTTGCCATCACCGTGCAGCAGGATTTTTGACACAAACCCTGCTGGGTGTGGAAAAATGACGGAACAACTGCCCAGACCCGAGTGCTGCCTATATCGACACATCGCTCCCCTGTGGGGAGGAAAAACGATGCACGCCGGTCTGACCGGAGAAGAAAAAATTACGCATAAGCTCACTTGCGGGTCAGAAATCGACACACTGCTTACCTTTTTCGACACACACTCACCCTTACATGTTATTTTAATGAGACCCAGGTACTTTTCAACACTAACAGTGTTTTATCTGTTTACCAAAGGGTTTAAGACTCTTTTTGCTTTTTAATTAATAACTTGACCTTTGTATGGTGGATTTTTGTCGTTTTGGTCTTGTTTTGTTTAGATAAATACTTTCTATTTTTCTAAACCTGTGTTGTGTCATTTTGTATTGTTTTCATTAAGTTACTATGCCCCTCATTCCAACTCTGGCGGGCGGCGGTCGCCGCCCGCCAGGCGGGAACCGCCATTTGGCCGCTCCACGGTCAAAAGACCGCTGGGGCCATTATGACTTTCCCGCAGGGCCGGCGGGCGCCCGCCAAGGGAGCGCCTGCCGGCCCAGCGGGAACGAGGCCTGCAACACTGAAGCCGGCTTCGAATGGAGCCGGCGGTGTTGCAGGTGTGCTACGGGTGCAGTTGCACCCGTCGCGCTTTTCACTGTCTGCTAGGCAGACAGTGAAAAGCAGGCTGGGGCCCTGTTAGGGGGCCCCTGGACACCCGTTACCGCCAGCCTGTTCCTGGTGGTAAAAACCGCCAGAAACAGGCTGGCGGGAAGGGGGTCAGAATGCCCTTGGGAGCACCGCCAGCCTGTTGGCGGTGCTCCCGCGGTCGTTGACCCTGGCGGTCAATGACCGCCAGGGTCAGAATGACCCCCTTTATGTCCACTGTCTCCCAGGAAATTCGACAAAGCAATTGTATCATATATATATCCTTCCCTTGTTTTGGACACAATTAACAAATCATCAATGTGTTGCACCAATGTTGACTCATAAGGCATCACTAGTGACTCCAAATTATTTTTCAACATCTGGTTGAAAACCGGTAGTGATTTTGAAAACCTTTGTGGAATTCTACACCAACAGTAGACTTCGTTTAAGAACTTAAGTAAAAGAGATATCTGCTGACGACATGAAGAGGCATGGAAAAGAATGCTTGACATCGGTCCACCACAGTGAACCATTCAGCATTGCATGGGATCTGAAACATAATCCCTGCTGGATTTGGCACAACTGGGCAACACTTTACCACTATGTCATTTGTTTTTCTCAAGTCTTGTACAAGTCAGATTTTCCCACAAGGTTTGCGCAGACCCATTGCTAGTGAATTACTTGGGCTGCTCAACACTTGTTTTAAAATACCTTTCTCCACAAACTCACCTAGCAACGGTTTCACACCCTTGAGTACATCTTTTGCCATCGGGTATTATGGAGTCTGAGGAAAAACTACATTGGGCTTAACTGCGACTTTAACTGTCTCTGCTCCTTTTATCAATCCAGTTTCCTTTCCTGAAAGATCCTAAACTTGAGTCTTAACACTTTTCTGTAAATCAGAAGGAAAATCTTTTATTTCAAAAACTGGAAAGAAACTAATCAAAGGAGCTTCCTCATTCACTGGCTCATCGAAACTGATTAAAGAAAATTCTTCAGACACTGACTCATTGTTAACAGTAAGTGTCAAGTCTTCCCCATCATTACTGTTTGTTTGACTTGTCAATGCCCTCATCTGAGCATATAATTAAACATCTTGTTTTGCACAATAAATCCCTTCCCAGTGAGGATCCGGGACTTGAATCACAAACAACAAACTTGTTCAAACTCTTAAAATTACCAATTTTAACCAAGACTGGTTCTGTGATTGGGTTTGTCAAAATTGATTTGTAGCGCCCACAGTCTGAACTGCCTTCCCTGACAAGGGCAGGTCTGGAATTTCTGCAGATCTTACTGTGGAGCATGTAGCTCCAGTGTCAACCAAAAATGAAACTTTGTGACCATTCACCTTTCCTTTAACATAAGGACCTTTCTAATCCACTTCTGAAGAAGCCTCAATCACATATTCCTCTTCATCCGAACTCTCAGACATCCAAACATCATTTATTCCATCCTCACTGTCAAGTGGAAATTGGTGTATAGTATTATGATTATGATTCACATTTGGACCTGTCGCTATCTGAGAAAGCATCACCTGCTGCTGATTCATAGGGGCTTGAGTTATCTGAATTTGTTGTCTAGGCATTTGAATTTGTTGTGCAGGCATCACTTGCTCCTGTGGCTGCATCTGCTGTAACTGGGGCATTCACATTTGCAAGGGTGGCACATTTTGCATGGGCTGCATAGGTTGGAAACCCTGCATCGAGTTTACATTGTTCTGGAAATTCAGAATTTGACCTCTCATTCTTCGTCCCCTTACATTTTGAAATTAATTGACATCATTCACTTGCTGAACCATACCTCCCTGATTTATCATCGGACACTCCCGTTTTCAATGCCCAATTCCCCCACAAGTGTGGTAAGGGAACAATCTCTGCCCTTGTGACTCTCCTTGTATCATTACTGTATTCAAATCTGGACCACGATTAACATTTTCCCTACTACCACGACCTCTACCTCTGCCTTTATTCTGAAACGTACCTTGATCCTGAAACATGCCATCTTCCTGCTGCTGCTGAAGCTGAAAACTTCCCTGAATCCCAGTCAGTGCAGCCGTGATCTTCATCACCGTCTCTTTCTCCTTCAAATTTTTCTGCTTCAATTCATTCTCATCAAATGTCTCTTAATCATCTGACTAATTTCTAGTCTGAGTCCTTCAACAAATCTTAACACAAAGTAAATCATGTCTTTCAGCTCAATTGCTTCTGTACCACTATAATGTTTAAATGCTTTTAGAAGCCTATCATAGTATGCATGAATTGATTCTTTCACTTCCTGAGCTGTCCTGTCTATGCGCTGCCCATTAATGTTTTTGGGAGAAATTCTCGTTTTCAGAAACTCAATAACTTTATAGTAATATTTCATTAATTCAGGAGATGGTGCACCTGTTGGTGGATCTCTCTGCGTCTCACTTGTTGGCCAACCTACACTCCTCTTGCATTCAATCATGAATCTTCTGGAACAGCTATCTCTAAAAGAGTGTTCAAATCCTCTCACAGGCATTTTGCAAGTTTCACAAACCTATATGTCTGCTGGTACCATTTTACTGGTTTCTCCCTCAATCAATGGTAATCATTTGTAAATGTCAAAATATCACTTCTTCTCCAAGGGACATGTACAAAATTCCCTCCTAGAATTTCTTCCATTGGTAAAACGTTTACTACTTCCCTATTTTGTGGTGCTTCTGCAGAAAAATTACCAGGACCTTTGTTCGGCTTGTCGCTTTTCTTCACCCATCTGCCTTCCCATTTGTCTAATGCTCTCCATATCTGGATACCTTGAAGCATTTCCATCCCTGCAGATCACATGTGTTCGAAGTCTTCTGCCTCAGAATCGAACCTGTAACTTTTCAAACATTTCACTTTCGAAAGGTCAATTCCATATTTGGCTGCTACATCTGCTAACCGTTGATGTATCTCACCTCCTTCTTTAGTGATCTTTGGACACAAATATCTCAATTATACTTCAGTGTAGGACTCTAATATATTTAGACCCATTGTTCCTTCTACAAGCACACTTGCTTCCATTGAAGCCTAGTGTAGGTAATATAATTCCCTCCACTAGAAACATCTTGTGAAGTATTCAGCTTTTCTAACCACTGGGTTAATTGCTGAGCTGTCAAACACTGTAATTAGATGTTATTAACTGTTAACTGTTGTGCAGTTAGGGTCGGAGGTTGAGGTGTCAGTAACCTCATGTTGGTGCCAATGTGCGACCCTGTTTCAGTATTCAAAGGAGCTCTAATAGGACTATTAATGACCCTGTCCTATCAAAAGTCTGTCTCATTGGAGAAACTATTCCGGCATTATCATTATGTCCTTCTTCCACTTTGACCCACTCAGACTTTTGACTTAGGATTCCCTATCCATTTGTTCCATCATTTCCCTGTGCATACAATGGTATAATTGGACCAATTTTAATAGGTACAGATACTGCATCTGGATTTCGTCTGACAGTTACGTTTTAAGACTGCACTACCCCTGTGTTCTGCATTTGAGGCAGTAACATTGGAGTTGGTTCTGTCTCTGAAACATTGGTTTCTGGTAAACTTGTCCTAATGGCATTATTAGATTAGATGTTGTATTTACAACAGGCACACCTGGGTATGCCCTCAGAACACTAGGTTGTGACAACTGTACAGTGTCAGTTGACAGATTGAAGCTGCTCTGCATTGGTATTTGTACAAATGAACAAGTCTGTACTGAGTTCTGGTTCACATTATGATTAACCCGTACGGAACTCTCTCTCATGTTATGGTTACTCTGTACTGGACTTTGTGTCATGTTAACCGGTGTCCCTGCAGTGGGATTCACACTAGTACTAGGGCCTTCTTGTGGAGCATACAGGGGTGGATGATTTCTCAACAACTGTAAAGTTAACTCATCATCATCTGCTTCCTCATTAGGAGTTAGAGATAAAGTAGTCTCTTTCGATTTCTGATTTTCATCTGATGCCGAATCCCCTTTCGATTTCTTAGAAGCCTTCTTCGCTTCTTTCTCACTGTCTTCTGAAATAACAGGAAACATCCTTATACCATGTAAGGTGCTGAGTCTCCACGGTCTCTGGCCATTGTCCACCTAGTGTCTGCTAGTGACTTCCCTGCTCTTCTCATTTTTCTCTCAAATTGCAATGCTTGTCGTTACCTTGCTACTAGTTCATAGATCGCTAATGCTTCAAACTGAGCTGGTCTTGGAGTAGGTTTCAAACCATACATCACTTGTCTCAGATTCTCTAAATTTTGCAAATTAAATGTCCCATTTTCAGGAAATGCTAAGTTCCCTTCTTTTCCTGTGATTTTGCACCAATGCTTTACCCAAAGACATGCTCGAGTACCTTTCTCTTCAATTATGATATATGCCGGAGTGCCTTCTGGCGGACAAATTTCTCCTACCCTAGCTGGAATATATTCATCTCCTCCAAAACCACTTTTTAAAGCTTTGAAAATCTACATTCTCACAAATTTATGTCAAAAAGCAATAATCAGGAAGTGACTTTTAACTCCACAATCCTCTGCGTCTTCCTTCTTGACCAATTGCGCTTCACAGCTGTCCATCAATCCATGCGCAACCCTTCTCACTATCCAACCTATCCTAGCCCGACACATAATGACGTCACACTTACACGCAGCAGCTTGTCCTCCTAATCACAAAAACATTCAAAACAAATGCGATATTATTTGCAAGCACTTCATCAAAATGAATTTAAAAACAAAAATATGTTTCTTTGCTACTGGTAGGGTAAATCACAATCGCTTGAGGAACCTTATGGATTTTCACTGACGGCTTTTGGCTATTGCAACTATTCTATCTTTCTCAATTCCTCAGATTCGCAAGCAAAATTTTACCCGCAAATTTTACTCTCAACTGATCAATGGATACTTCCCTGGTGCACATAGGACTCGCCAAATCTCAGTTGAAAAGACCATACACTCAACATGACTCACAAACTCGACTTGCCAACCATGCCCGATCAGCCCTCTAAACAGACAAATTACAACAAAAAAAACAAGTGTCTGAATACACTTTAATATACTCTGGAGTCTTAGGCCAATGCAGGGTCCGTATACCAACAACCACATGGACAATATTTGAGCACCAAGTGCCGCACACATGTGAAGCTCGCCGACTTCCCTACTCTCAAATTTCAGAGTATGCATACCCCTTCTACAACATCATTTGGAGTATGCAAACCCCTCCTTCAACAACATTTGGAGTACGCCAACTCCCCTAAAATTGTGCAAACAACAAAATCATCTGCAAATTAGCTGAAGCTGTGCAAGGGCATAATCAACTTAATTGAACCTGACAATAGAACACTGAGAACACTCCCCACCAACATAGGCAGACTCCAAGGAAGGGGGAAAGTCACCTAGGGTGTTTAGGGACACATTTTTTTCAATTTTCAGCATCAATTTCAAATCAATAAATCTCAACTCAAAAACATCTTGTTATTAAAATGTAAAGAGATGTAACCATCCTCTACTACCAAAATTGTTAGCGCGCCCTTGGCTTATCTATTTCATCATAGTAAGTGGTCAGACGCAGCTATAAAGTCAATGAATTTTTTGACTCATTTAAATTATATTAGATGTCAGAACACAAAAGTATTAAAAATGAATAACCATCATAAAAGAATTAGCAAACGAGGCACCATGACCCATTTAGCCACGAATAACCACACCTTTAATATCAATTAAAATGTTAATTTCCCTATATTAACAATGCTAAGGTCACGAAAAATATTATCAACACTAAATGGTACAAATGAAGAAACATCACAGGCTGTGGGATTGGCCTGAAAAATCTTAGTTTAAGCAAAGCAATAAAAATGATAATTTAAACAGTGAAAACCATCATTAATAGCAGCAATATTTGAGAAAGAGATATATAATACATTTAATTCAGTAATAGAACAATGGCAAGTTGTATGTATAGAGAAAAGACCTCACTAACTTCTCATTAGCATGTTGGGCTTCATGGAAAGGTTTTAGTAACACTGTAAACTTCACACTACTCACCTGTTAGGCTCTCAAGGACCTGTATGCGTACTGCTGTGGAACCCCTCATGGCTTTTCCCTGTGAGGCACCAACAGGATAAAGCCAGGATCCAAGCACTGTGAGGGCCATTGTGGAGATTAAGCAAGCTATTGCCCAGAGTGGGACCCATTAATTAGATTAGTCACCAAGGTGAGAATTAACTGGTCAAAGGGAATTGAGCCCAAGACTCGCCGTGGTGGGAATTGAACCCTGGTCCCAGACCAGATCCCTGCATCAGGATATGCCGCTTTAACCATTGTGCCACACTTCTCCACACTAATTTAGAAAACATCTAGCTAAGGTGCTATCAAAATAGCAGCAGTATTAAAAAAGTCTTAGTTGGTACCTGGAAAACAAAAGACAAATAACAATGCACAAATCTCTCATAGTTACCTATCCCTAAGGTAATCGGCAACAACTTCTACTTCATCAGGACCAGCATCAGGACAGGAACAGGGAAAGGGGGATGGTTTAGAACTTGCACTATACGATTACTAACCATTGGATCGTTAGTTCAGTATTGAACAGGCATAGCGAACTCTGAAAATAATAAAGCACCAGAATGTTAGTAGACTAACTGGCAAAGCATGAAGTGTCAAAGTGACAGATCACACCAAGATACAAGGTGAAGTCTCTGGTAACCAGGAAGAATAATCTAGAATGACAAATGGTGACGGAGAAGAAAGAACATCCAGTTACAAAAACATTGGATATCACAATTGCATAAAATGTTAGCTTTTAGACTGTTGATTCACTTCTGTTCCGTTTACGTAATTCAGAATTATACTAAATGTATGTTGAAACTTTCTCTTCTGACTGTGATCTGTGGGCTCTTTGTTTAGTACATTCCAAATATGCTGCGAGACAGTTGTTACAGAAAACTCAGTATAGTTGAGAGAAAAACATGAGCTAGAAACATAACTACATACAAATATGCAAATTCAATGAATAGAGTCTGTTAAACAATGGACGTGAAAGCATATAAATGTTATCATTGGTAGGTACACCAGGGGTTAGATAACTTCTCACTCTGGCCTTGTCTGCTTGAGGCCCAGCAGAAAACAAGAAATACTTGTATTATTTCAGCATTTATTTAAGCAGAGAACATGTTCTTAAAGAGACAGAATATTTTTGCATTACAACATTAGTAGAGTATTATAAAAGATGAGCAGACCTTACATTTAATGGTGGCCAATTAAAGCCACATTCAGTGTTAACATAAATTTTATGGTTAAACCATTTTATACAGTTAGTACATAAGTATGATTACGTAAAAGATCATTGTTCATGGTAGATTTCAGCTCTCACACCGTGAGCATCAAGACCTCCAGCCAGGCAGCAGCTTCCCCAAAAGATAGGTAAGTAAGGAGGCAGTGGCCTTAACAATCCATTACAACCTGTGGGGGCCTGGAGACTGGCCACATCTAACCACGAGCCACCATCTTCCTCCCAATCAAATAAGTTTAGAGAGTTGAGCCAAGCAACTGTTAAGCTTAGAAAACAGCAAAGAGACGGGCCGGTTGCATTCCTTCCGGGTCAAGGATAGTGCTATAATGAATATCAGTAAATTCTGCAAGCATCAGAGATGTCTTCCAGTGGTTTTCTCACGACCGCTCTGAGAGGATAGTTTTGCCTCTACTGACGATTTGCATCAATTTGTTGGGTGGCATTTCCACCACAAGCTAAAAATGTCAGCTGTCTAGATTAGAAGAACCATAACTTTGACTGAAGTAGAAGCTGCTATCAGCTTTCTCGCTAAGGACAAGGCTTCTGGACCTATTCAAATTTCTCTAGAGTTCTATGGGGCTTTTTTGCATATTCCACACCTGTCCTCTGGGCACTTTTTAATTCTTTGAATGTGCTTGATCATGTCCCAGGTTCTTGGGGAGAGACCAACATTCGTATCTTTCCTAAAAAAAGGGAAGGGCCTCACCCTACAAGGCTCATGCCAATCTCTTTAATTAATGGCAACTTTAAGATTTACACCTGTGTCCTGGCTAACCAGGTATAAGAGATGATCTCAGGACTGGTTGATTTGAATTGCAAGGGTTCATTCCTGGACATGATACAACTTCACATATTAGTAGGGATATTACAGCTCTAGAGACTGCCTCCGCAGATGGAGGATTAGTTCGTATGGTCATGCTTGATGTGGAGAAGTACTTTGATTGGGTCTCCTGGCCATTCCTTTGGGAAGTCATGAAGTCAGCAGGAAGGTACATTTCACTCAATCAGAGACCTGGTATAAAACATGAACATCTAAAGAGAAAGATTTCACACTCACATTGTGTGTACAACATATACATGAGTAGTGCATCACAGCCAGTACAGGTACAGCTGGGACATTAGCAGTGTAAGTTTTCCTCTTTCACAGAGCAGATGCAGAATGGGCATCAGTAGTGCGTTCTTCCCTCTCTCATTAAACAAGTACAGAATGGACATTCAATGTGCAAGCTTCGCTTCTTAATGGAACAGAGACAACACAGCATCAGCTTTACAAGATGACCTTCCTCACAAAAAAAAGGCACATCATGTCATTAGTAGTGTAGGCTTGCCTCAGTCACAGAACAAGTACACCATGGATGATTAGCCCTGATCCTAACTGAGCTCATTGGATCCCTTGCTAGATTACCCTATCTTCAAAACCGGCTGCACCACTTACAAAGTAATCATGACCGGCACCCTGCTTATTTTGAAGACAGAGTTTCTGTCTCCACCTCTAATCCCTCTTGTCACATCCGCAGCCAACATACCATCAGACTAGAGACTAATAAATGTAAAAAAGTAAAAACAATGAGAAGCAGGCCTTTTCCATCTATTAACTCAGGGTCTGGAACAACATCTCTGTATCCATCTGGATTGCCCCAATGCTGCTCCAATTTAGGAAAGGTTTGAAGACCCACATCTATAATGAGTACTACATCTCAATACAGAAACAATCCAGAAACTACCTACCTCCCCCATAACATGCATGCATTTGACCTTATGTAGTGCTCTGCTGCCTTTTGGCTAGTTTTGCGCTATCAAATACCATATACATATATGCAAGTTTCTCTCCAGCAGAGAACAGGTATATCACGGGGATCAGCAGTTCAAGCTTCCCTAACACAGATGAAACTGCTACCATATCAGCATTAGCAGAGCAAGCAACCCTCCCTCATAGAACAGTTACAGTAAACAGAAGGGTGCTCTCCTGCCTAGGCAAGGTATGGATTTCCACAAAGAACATACGTTTTGACAACTGAAAAAAACAGACTTTGCTTTATCATTTTATTGGAGCTCATATTAAAACAAGTACATGTTGTTGCAATTGTCCCAGTATACATAGGATCTAGCAACGTTTTCATGTTTTACCCAAGAACTTAATCCCACAACCATATGATGAGTGGTACCAGGTTCATATTCAACCAGCATTGATCAAGGCCTGCAGAATGATGTCCACTGCCAAGAGAGCCTATGAAGACCTGACAGATTTCTAACACTAACATGCTCCTGGGTACAGTGCTATTAATGATTTAAAAATATTGATCAGAAATAACTTTCGTAGAAAATAAATTGGGTTGGTTGATAGTCAACTATATTTATAACTTGCTGCTACATCAAAACAGGACATTTCCACAGACCAGCCTTTATCCTTGTTCTGTGTAGAAGGAACATTTCTGCATCTATTGGTTACCATTATGACATCAAGGGGTGGGTGTGTGTGTGTGCGTGTGTGTGTGTGTGTGTGTGTGTGTAATACACGTATCTGTAATTAAACTTAAATCTATAATCAGGGCCTCTGGAATTATGTGATTCTGAGGCCACATGCATTTTATGCACTGGCCACATAATCAATCACCTGCTACATAATTTGCTGAATTTAATTAAAAGAAAATCTATTCCAAACAGATCAAAATTTACATTTGCAGTGGCAGGCATTTGCAACAATTGCAAAAGTTAACTGGTCACACTTTATATCCTGCTTGCTGTTTTTAGCACTGATGCTAGCATGGCGAAACCACTGCAAAGACATTGTAACATGGCTGTAAAGACTGTAAAAACACTGAGTGGTGTCCTTCGTGCAATGACCATAAATAAGCATTGCCAAACCCAGTAGGTTTGGCCTTGACAAGCAAGTGGTTTGGTTATTTCTAGGTTTGTATTTTTTTATTGCAAACTTATGCCATAAACTTTAAAGAAGAAAAAAAGAAATCATGCTGGTCTCAACCTGGCATCCATGTGTTAGTAAAAATAATTCTATATTTTTTAAAAAATCAACCATTCCATGAAATATTATTAAAATCACAGTGGGGATGCTTTCTAACATGCAATCTTACTTTGAATAGGAATCCTTTTTTAGTTTTGCATGTACCAGGAAATTATGATTCTTGTTGGTTCAAATCAAATGTACTAATTGCTTCCAATTACTGTAATATGAAGACATAGTTAAAACACATGGGGTTAAGTAAAAAAGAGGAGGAGGAAAAAAACCTGTACTGAAATGCACTTCTATTTCTGTTTATTTGCACATGATCAGGCAAATGCTATCTATAACTTCCACTACAAATGAGCCAGGGACTGAAATGGATTGCACCACTCTCCCACAGTATTTGCTAAAGTGGGCAGAAAAAAATATGAATGACAAGCTGACTGATGAATAAAGAGGACTAATCCAAAGCTCCTGTATCCATGTACACACGCTTGCAATTATGAATTATGTATGAATTATGTTGATTATTTAAGGTATTATAACAGCTTAAATCAGTGGTTCCCAATCTTTTGAGTTCTGTGGACCCCCACTTTATCATTACTGGAACCCGGGGACCCCAGCTGAATCACTATTGGAATCCGGGGACCCCCTACTGAGTCATTACTGAAAACTGGGAGCCTAATCTCTTTATAATATTTAATTTTCTAAGCATTTACGAACCCCCTAAGGAGGCTTTGTGGACCACCAGGGGTCCCCAGACCACAGGTTGGGAGCCACTGGCTTAAGTTACCTGTAGACCAGAGATCAAAAGGCCAGTATAAGTCAAAATTAGGGAAAGTTTCCTGCAAATGTGTCAGATTACATGCCCCTCTAGTCCTTGTTGCAATGAGTAAATAGTGAATCTGATGCAGGGAGGCCTGAAAAAATAGTGAGAGAGCGTAGTTAAATATTATATACATTAGATGTGAAATGCTTATACTTAACAAATGCCGCAACAATAATCATGAAATATTATTCGTCTGACTGTATTTTTAAAACATATTTTTAAGTGTGAAGTTATTATCGTACACATATACTAATGTCGACTATAAGAAATAATTGATTGTATTATGGTTAATTGAATATGTTAACATTTACAAAGATTGCATTATTAGAATCCATAAGTCTTAAGTTAGCGTGAGTTAAAAACTTAGCTGTGTAACACGCATATTAAAGCATATTTTTCTGTTTCTCCAGTGTGCTGATTCGCAAAAGGCCATGACCCAGCATGTGTTCTTTTCTTTGTTTTATGTTGCAAGTGAGGATCTTTCTCACTCGCATGCCAATTGTTTTAGTATAAGTTTTATACGTTTTTGTAACATTAGTTGAAACATCCAAGGACATTCGACCATGGAAAAGGGAACTTTTGAACCGAAGAACGTGCCAGAAAATGAAGTAACCCCGGATGGGCCACCTACGAAGACGTCAATTATGAAGACCAATCAAAGTGTTATAAATTATCATGGGGTGACAAGTCCATTACTTAATGTATAATTTGATAGGTTAAAGATGGTGGGGTGTAGCGACTATCCAATAGAATTTTGGGGGAAGGTATTACGAAAAAGGGATAAAAACTCATGACACAGAAGACTCGAGAGAACTAGGTAGGAAATTATATTGACTGCATCCAGAAACTCTGTCACTTTGTTTGGTGATTTGAGACTTAGAACCATCCTCATCCATAGACAGCCCCATTACACTTTCCTCCTTATGAGGGAAGTGTCCCCTGTCCCTTAGACGAAATAGATTGACGGCGATCTAACTGATGTCCTGAAGACGAAGACTGATCCTGTACGCTGACTCATTCCGAGGAGGGTAATTATGACAATTGCTATTGTAATACGTCTATATGCTTTTTCTTTCTAGGTACCAACTGCTGTATTTTTGGTTAGAGACCCTAGTTAGATGTTTTCCAAATTTGTGTTCTAAATTGTTTTGCATGAAGTCCAATATGCTGATGCCAATTAGTGGTTAGATTAGGCATTCACCTTGACTGACGTAATCGACGCGACTGACATTGTGCTATGTTGAACTAAGGCGTATATGATGTTCTATGCATCCTGATCTGTGTGTCTCTTATATTGGTGTCTTTGTGTTTGTGATCTTTGCGTTGTCAAAATCTTATCACAGTTGCCATATCGTGACTATGCTCTTTTGCTTTATGGTTTTGAGATTAATACTCTTGTTATTAGATTGTAATCAATAGGGAATAAAATTCACAAAACTCCCATAAAGGTGTGGTTATTCATGACTGAAAGGTCATGGTTGCGTCTGCAGTTTAACCAATGTCTAAAGTGAAGTATATTGTGGTGATATATGTTGATAATATCATTGATATATTGCTTGACATATTTATCAGTTATCTCGTTCTACGGTGTCTCACCACTGGGTCAAAAGATTCATCGGCCTAAAACCAGTCCTAATGTGTATAAATTGACATAGAGGGACGCGTTACCAGTTCTGGTAGCAGAGCGACGGTTTGGCCCTTGGGGGCCCTAGGACGGAGATTCATTGTTTAATTTATTTTTCTGTGATAATGCAATTCGGAGGTATGATGGGTTTCTAAGTTCGCCATGGCTTTCCCGGGATCTCGGAGCCTTCCTAAATGAGTTGGGAATGTTCTCGGTGCCATAGTGTGTGTGGTTTGGGTCTTCGCGCTTGCCTAAGCTTATGCATCTTGCAGGTGGTTGTGAAATTTGGGTGTATTTAAGCCAAATTAAGTGTTGTTTAGCAGGAGTGGGTGTACTCCACAGTATGAGAGTAGGGAAGTCGGCGTACTTCATGTGAATGTAGCGCTTGTTGCTCAAAATTATCCACGTGGTTGGTTGTTGTATACGGACCTGTTGAGGTCTAAGACTCCGGAGTATAAAGATAAATGTGGTCAATGTTGTAATCTGTGCGTTTTAATAGGTCAATCGGGCGTGATTGACAAGTCAAGTCCGAGTTATAAGGTGTGTATTAAACCTTCGATGGAGAATTGACAAATTCTAAAGTGCACTAGAAGGAGTCATTGACAAGTCGAGAGTAGAATTTGCGGGCCGAATTCTGCTTGCGTATGCGGGAACTGAAAAGGAGAGAGTAGCGGCTGAGGCTTCAAGTGAAATCTCTGTAAAGTTCTGAAGCAAATGTGTTACCCTTCCCGTAGTAAACCGACAGATTTGTGTTGTCATTTTAAGGTGCTCGCAATAATTTGCATTAGTTTGTGTGAGTTGTAGGGGTTAGTGAGGAGCGGACAAGCCGCAAGACTTTGTCAGCTGCAGTGTGTGTGAGTGTGACGTCAGTGGTGCCGCGCTGAGATAGGTCAGATGTCAAGAGGGGTCGCGTACGGATTGGCTACTGTCCGTGAGAGACAATAGATTGAGAAAGGCAGGTGAAGAGTGTCCTGGGAACTAAGCCATTTTTGATTGAATACAAAATAAGAGAATCGCAAAAATGAATTTTGTCAAAGCATTTAAGAGCGCTCTAAAGGGAGATGTATATATTGTCGCAACCGATGGGGAACCTACACCACCTGAGGGTACTCCAGCTTATACGGTTATGGAAGAGAAAGGTGTTGCACCTTGTTTATGGATGAAACAGTGGCACAAATTAACAGAGAAAGAAGGGTGTCTAGCATTCCCAGAACATGGGACGTTTAATCCAAAGGTACTAGAAAATCTAAGGTGGATGTTAAGTACGCAGAAACCACCTCCGAGACCGGCACAATATGAGGCTTTGCCAATCTGGGACTTGATGGCTCTTAAACATAGACAAAAAAAGGTTTCAGAGAAGACTGAGAAGGGCAGAGAAATCCTATGCAGAGGCTAGATGGGCAAATGAGAGCAAAATGTGGAGACGGGTAATTGTAGACGGGTTGAAGTTGTTCCCAGCAATAACCCAGGGAGAAGAAACGCAGGGAAAGAAAGCCTCTGGTAAAACCGACAAAGATTCAGGCAAATCTAAAGAAAATAAAAGATCCTGGGAAGAGGAAGATGATTCAGACGATGAGGAATTTATGGATAGATTGCTACATGATCGTCCGCCACCATATGCTGTGAGCGACAGTGCTCCAAGTACTAGCTTGGACCCTGGGAACCAGACGAAGGAAAAGGGAGTTACTGATACAGTACAGACTAGTGATACAGCTTTGATACAGAATGGTGTCAGTGTACCCACTGCACCAGACTTGCCGGTACAGTTGCAGCCTCCACCGCAGATAATGAGAATCTACCCTGATGTTCCAGTGCTTGAGACTACTACAAACTTGATAGTGCGGCCAGACCCGATATACACAAAGCCAAAACTAATACAGATCGAATAGACTCCAAAATTGATGTCCCAACCACCACCACAGCTGATACCAGGGTATAACCCTGTAGCGGGACCACCATTAGTACCTGTTCCGGGAACAGACCTATGGTGTTGAGGCTCCAAGAAGTTTGGGTCCAGGTCAGACACCTGCCGCTATATTGTTACCCATTACCGTTGGTCCCCCCGTACCATTGTATGCACAGGGTAAAACAAGGGTGTGTGATCAGGGAGTGATGACACAGGAAGCGATAAGAGGAGGGCTTATGGGAACTCCACAGATAATGGCCCCTGGAGAACACGTAAATGAACCAACCAGACCCTTAATGGACCTTAGTCCGGTAGGGGCACCTCTCGAAGCAATGCGTCAAGCAGGGTTGGGAGTTTTAACTCCGCAGACCATGAGTACGAATACCTCACATTCTCCAATGATACATGCAGGGAATATTTCACTGCAGGGTTTTATAGTACAGCAGTTAAATGAATGGTTGGAGAAAACGTATACTTCACAAAAGACTGCAGTGACTACAGTTGAACTTGAGAAAGAAAAACACAACGAATACCTGAACTTTGTACGACTAGGGGCAGAAGCTGCCGAATTAGTGGAAGGGACAATGTGGGTAAATAGATTGGAATCATACACAGAAGCAGAACTAAGATACTTGTGTCCCAAGATTACCAAAGAAGTAGGCAAAGTACATCAGAGATTAGCGAACTTAGCAGACAAATACAATATAGATATTGGGAACACTAAGCATTTGAAAAGGAGTACAGACTAGATTTTGACTCAAAAGATTTTGAACATATGAGATCCGCAGGCATGAAGGCACATCTGAGAGAACTATTGCAGAGCGCGCAGATTTGGGGTGCATTAGAGAAATGGGAAGGCCGATGGGCAAAGAAAAGGGATAAGGGAAAGGGTGATAGCCCAGGATCTAATCAAGTTAGGACATCACCTGATCTGGAATCGGTAAAAATATTGCCTATGAGAGAGACAGCTGGCGGTGTTTTAATACATGTGCCATGGACTAGAGGAGACATTTTATCTTTTACAAATGATTATCCCAGACTGAGAGAGAAGCCGATCGAGTGGTATCAATAAACGGACAGGTTTGTGAAACTTGCAAAATGTCTCTGGGAAGACTTGAATTGAATACTTTGTTTGAGATCATTGTTCCGCCTGATTTGTGGCTCGAGTGCAAGAGAGGAGTAGATTGGCTGACAAAGGAGTCGGCAAGACATAAGGTGACCGGAGCACCTTCAGAAGAGGTGATGAAATATTATCATAAAGTGATAGAGTTTTTGAAACAAAAGGTGTCACCGAAGGTGACCGATTGGCAGAAAATCGACCGGACCTCTCAAGATGTTAAGGAGTCAATACATGCTTATTATGAGAGATTGTTAAAAGCGTTTAAACATTACAGTGGTACTGAGACTATCGAGCCGAAGGATATGAATCACCTTGTGTTTAGATTCGTCGAAGGATTGAGACCAGAGGTTAGCCAAATGATTAAGAATCATTTGATTTGTTGGCAAGCTAAACCGATTTATGAGGTATTGCAGTATGCAAAGTACTGTAGTGATGAGATCGAGATGAAGCAGAAAAAGTTAAACGAAAAGGTGATGGTGATGCAGATAAAGGCTGCACAGGCTGGAATACAGGGAAATGGAGCTCAACAGATGATACAGCTGAAACCGCAAATGAATGGTGTGTTTCAGACTCAACCGAGAGGCTGAGGTCGAGGGTTTGTGAACCGTGGTTCGGACATGAATAATGTTGTTGTCCAGAATGATGTTCAAGGGGTGAAAAAGATGTCACCATGTCACGCGTGCGGGGGCGTGGGGCACTGGAAACGGGAGTGCCCGAATATGGTACAAGATGGTGCAGTTCAGCAGAGCACTAATGTTGTTACATTACAGAATAAACGAGGTCCGAAAGTGAGAAATCAAAACCCGAATTTTCAGAATAATTTGGTACAAATGCAAGGGGTACAGCCCATGCAGCAAATGCAAATGCCGCATTTTCAGTCAATACAAATGCAACCAGTGCAAAAGCAGATTCCTATGGTGCCTAGACAGCAAATACAATTACCAATGGCTCTGATGGGACAGCAGCAGGTGATGCTTCCTCAGCAGGTCACAGGTCAGGTAACAAATCAAAACAATACTGTACAACAATTCCCATTACAAAGTGAAAATGGCATGAATGAGGATTGGTCAGATGATAGCTCAGACAGTGAGGAGTGCAGGCTTGCAGCATCCCTAGAGGTGGATCAGAGAGGCCCATATGTAGAAGGGAAGGTGATGGGCTATAAGGTTTCATTCCTGGTTGACACAGGAGCTACGCGCTCCACAGTTAGAAGTGCAGAAGTTCCAAGATTACCTCTCTCAGGTTGTACTATACGAGTGGTTGGAGTAGCAAATCAGTACCTGACTAAACCGATTACAGATCCAGTACAAGTTGAAATTGGCAACTTCCAAGGGCTACATAGATTTGTAGTATGTGATTCAAGTCCAGTATCCCTACTGGGAAGGGACTTACTCTGTAAGACAAAATGTTCAATTACCTGTTTCAACGATGGAATTGAAGTACAGACAAATAGCGATGATGAGGGAGATGAAAGTCAATTTATAGAGGAAGAAGCAGGGACAAATGAAGACTATCCTTTGATTACTTTATTCCCAATGCATACTTTGATTGACCTGCCTGTCGAATTGCAAGGAACAGTAACAGAGAAAGTGTGGGATTTGACTGGGAAAGAAGTAGGATTGATAAAAGGAGTAGAACCAGTCAAAGTTCAGATAAAGCTGAATGCAGTGTTCCTACAGGTGTCACAATATCACATGACCCAAGACGTCCTCATTGAGGTGTCACAAATAATTGCAGATTTTCTCAGACAGGGAGTCCTGAAAGAAGTCTTGAGCAGTCCAAGTAACTCTCCCATAATGGGTTTAAAGAAGCCCTGTGGGAAAGTTCGAATTGTGCAAGATTTGCGAAAAATAAATGAAATTGTGATAAAATGCTGCCCTGTGGTACCTAACCCAGCAGTAATAATGTTCCAAGTTCCCTGTGATGCTGAATGGTTTACTGTAGTAGACCTATCACAAGCCTTCTTTTCGATACCTCTTCATGAGGACAGCCAATTTTTGTTCAGTTTCAAATTCGTGGACAAGGTGTACAGTTGGTGCAGAATTCCTCAAGGGTTCTCAGAGTCACCATCCATCTTCAATCAGATATTGAAAAAGGATTTGGAACCTCTTGTGCTGCCTTTTAATTCAACACTTGTGCAGTACATCGATGATTTGCTAATTGCATCCAAAACCAGAGACAGTTGTAAATACGATACCATTGCATTACTAAATCATCTGGGAAAGAATGGACACAAGGTGTCACCCAGAAAGTTACAATATTGTCAGAAGGAAGTGAAATACTTGGGACATTTGATTGAGAAAGGATCCAGAAGAATATCAAAAGAAAGGATAACATCAGTTTTGCAAATGAATTCACCGACAACAAAAAGAGATGTCAGGATGTTTTTTGGAATGGTGGGTTACTGTCGCCAGTGGATACCCAACTTCTCAATCATCTCAAAGCCATTAATAAAATTGACAGGAAAGGAAGTCAAGGATGAGCCATATACTATAACTTTGTTAAGAGAGGAGCTTGAATCATTTGTAGAATTAAAGGAATGCATGTGCAGGGCACCAGCATTGGGAATGCCAGACTACGAGAAACCTTTTCTGTTGTTTTGTCATGAACATGATGCTTGTTCTTTGTCTGTCTTAACACAGGTCCTCGGAGATGCAAATCGCCCTGTAGCATATTTTTTAGCTACCTTGGACCCTGTCGCAGCAGCCTTACCGGGTTGTTTGCGTGCAGTTGCAGCAGTTGGTCAGAGCCTTTTACAATGTGAAGGCATAGTCATGGGATACCCTCTGACAGTAATGGTTCTACATTCAGTTGAAATTCTGTTGACACGAACTAAGACTCAGCACATGACAAATGCACGTCTCACTAGGTATGAGACGATCATACTGGGGTCGCCGAATGTCACTCTTAAAAGATGCACTGTACTGAACCCGGCAACTTTACTTCCTAATGAAAATGCTGAAATCAAAGATGGGGAAGAATTTGAACATGATTGTCTTGAAGTGACTGAACTGTGTACCAAACCTCGCCCAGACATACAAAATTACCCAGTTAAAAGAAAATGATTGTATTATGTTTGTCGATGGGTCCTGTCTAAGAGATTCTGCAGGAACATTGAGAGCCGGTTATGCGGTATGTACCATAACTGGCATTGTCGAAGCCTCCTGGCTCGAGAGAGTGTTTTCTTCACAAGTGGCAGAATGAATCGCCCTTACTAAGGCATGCCACGCAGCCGTAAATTTGAAAGTCACTATATATACTGATAGCAGATACGGATTCGGAATTGTGCATGATTTTTGCCAAATCTGGCCACAGAGGGGTTTTATGACCTCCTCTGGTTCCCCTGTGAAAAGCGGTGAACAAATAAGAGATTTGTTACACGCGATTCAGTTACGTCTCGAAATTGCCGTGGTGAAGTGCAGTGCTCACGTCAGATCACAATATTTTGTGTCTATGGGAAACGGCTATGCAGATCCAGTCGCAAGATTTTGTGCATTGAACTGTATATCATTTAAGGAGCAATGGGAATTGTTACCACAAACTGAAAACGACACATGCTTAAATCTAGCATTATGGGTGGTTGATACATTAGATGAACTAAAAATATTACAAGGTTGTGCTAGCAAGGAAGAGAAACGCTCCTGGCAAAGAATGCAATGTGTACAAAGAGCTGATGATCTATGGGTTTCAGAGGAGGGAAAGTTGGTCTTGCCAGATAGCCTCTTGTCACAGTTTGCCCACTCTACCATGGGCAGGCACATCAAGGAAGAGATGCCATGATCAGGTCCTTTAAGATTGATTGGTTCAATCCTAAATTCAGACATGCCGCAGAAATCCCTTGCCACAGGTGCGTCATCTGTCAACAGATGAATGCTGGAAAAGGAACTGTGGTAACTTTGAGCCACATTGGGAGAGCTGGAGGTCCATTCAACAAAATGCAAATGGATTTTATCTAAATGCCTGTTTGTGGAGGATTGAAGTACGTGTTGGTGATTGTGTGTGTTTTCAGTCATTGGATTGAGGCATATCCCACACGTAGGAATGACAGTCTTACATTTGCAAAACTACTACTTAGGGAACTGATACCAAGATTCGGGTTTCCGGTTTCTGTAGAATCAGATAGGGGGAGACACTTCGACAATGAGGTGATTAAACTTCTGTGTGCCGCACTCAACATTGAACAAAAGCTGCATTGTAGCTATCTCCCTGAAGCATCAGGATTGGTAGAGCAGATGAATGGTACTTTGAAATCAAGGATGGCAAAAATGTGCGCAGCAACTAATATGAAGTGGCCAGATGCCTTACCTCTAGTGCTGATGTCAATGAGAAACACACCAGACAAGAAAACAGGACTGTCCCCCCATGAAATCCTCATGGGCAGAGCTATGAGATTACCAGCAGTACCTGCAAATGCACTAGTGAATCTTACAGATGATATGGTGTTGGATTACTGCAAAGGTTTGGCTGACGTGATTCGCTCTTTTTCTCACCAGGTGGAAGCTAACACATTGCAACCGATTGGCGATCCAGGCCACACTCTACAAGCCGGCGATTGGGTGGTTGTCAAGAAGCACGTGAGAAAATTGTGTCTAGAACCACGTTGGAAAGGGCCATATCAAGTAATATTGTCGACTGCTACTGCTCTGAAGTGTGCCGGAGTTCCCAACTGGATACATGCCACTCATACAAAAAAGGTAATGTGTCCTGTTGAAGAGGAACTTGAAGTTTCCGGCACAGCGAATTCAGGAAGAGAAGTCTCAGGGTCAGAGAACAGTCAAGAAGGAACTGACACTACCGGAGAGCCCACTGAGAACAGCCTTATCCCTCAAACTATCAATGAGTTCGAGAGAGGTGACAGAGTGCCCATCTCAGTAGAGGCAGCAGGAGAACTAAGCCAAGGAGAGGTTCTCCCAGAAGTAGACGAATACGGGTTAGAATCTGAACCCATCATAGAACCAGAAGAAGAAAGAGAAGGAGAGACCGTAAATACAAATCAAAACGTGTCAGAGTTTCCCGAACCAGTTGCAGGTCCGTCAAGAGAAAACACCATATCACAAGAGGAGGGTGCTGTCCAATGTCCTGAAGGAAAACATCGAACCAAGACACATAGAGGTGACAATTGGTCAGACAAGCCACACCCTAAGATAAGAGAGGTATCAAATGACACAATAATAGAAGAGAGTGATACTTCACAAGCAGATGATCTGAGTGAGGGAGAACAACAAGGTGAACGAAGATTAAAAGGAAAAAGAATTGCAAACAGAAGATATACAGGTCCTGAATGGGCATACGCTACAACCTCTGAATGGCAACAGGAATTCCTAGCATTCTGTTTTGATCGAGAAGTACCAGGCCAATACTACTGCACCTGAATGAGTTCGATAAAATCTTTTTGGCTAAATTGAAAACTGGAAAGAAAGAGAGACTTTAGAAACTACCGGAAGTGACACTAGAAAACCGAATTTGACTTTTAAAGAAACCTGATTACGACAAGCTGCTAACCTGAATTGACGAAAAGCGTCCTGGAGTGAGTGAAGATGCTGTAATATACGCAGAAAAGAGAAAAAAAAAGAAAAAGGGGGTTTATCCTCGAGTTGATTGTTGATCTGCTATTCTGATTCTATACAAACATGACTTACAATAGAAATAGTAGCAAAGGGAGTAAGGTGTGTGGTTGGTTAGGTCTTATAATAGGTGTTGTGTGTGCAGTGATGATAGTGGGAGTGATTGTGGGAATGCCATGGAGAGAGAAAGAAACTATTAACACAACTTCAAAACCTGAAACTACTACTGCACTAACACCGTGGGAGAGATTTGAGCAGGATGCAAGACATATGCATGAAGGGACTAATGCAAAGGGAGAACTATCTAGTAATGTCTTCTATCGCTTACTAAATGAGTATGTGGAAACAATGGATGCGAAAGATTG
The DNA here is from genome assembly GCF_031143425.1 of Pleurodeles waltl. Taxonomy (NCBI): domain Eukaryota; kingdom Metazoa; phylum Chordata; class Amphibia; order Caudata; family Salamandridae; genus Pleurodeles; species Pleurodeles waltl. The sequence continues at coordinate 803,157,144 of NC_090446.1, forward strand.
TTATGTATGTACCAACATTTCCTTCGTCTGTGCAGGAGGGAGTTACCTATCATAGTCTCCCTCTTACTTATGGAATTAGTTGCAGCTTACTACTAACAAGATTTTATAACCAAGAGCTTGTGCAATACTTTTATTCGAACTTGGATGTTGTGTTTTCCTTTGTGCCTGTGATTGAATTCTTAAATAAATTAGCTAAAGAGCACGATATAAAAATAGTTCGAGGATTCTTTGAGCCAACACTTAAATTTGGGACTGCTTATGCACATCACAACAATTTGACTTGCTTATTGTCGCCTGTAGAGAAGAGCTTTTTAGATCACACAGATGATAGACGCAAAGTACTGAAAGAAAGGTTAGAAAAAGGATTAGAGAAACGTACCTATGCAAATGATTATGCCTATACTGCAATCAAGACTCAAGGCAAATTAGCTATAGATGCATTACACGTAGGTAGGCTCTGTGTATACATGCCAAAATCTGATCAAGACAATTTGTTTGTAGGCACGAGTGAGTGTAGGCATGTGTTTTTGTTTCAGAGTAAATGGACCTTTATGTTGAATGGACAAGATCCAGTGATCCCTGGAATCTATTACATCTATGGGCTAAATGCTTATTACCGTCTCCCTAAGGGATGGTATGGGACATGTTATTTGGGGATAGTATTCCCAAAGATATACCAGATTGATGACTTAAAACAAATACCTAAAACGTCTGAATTCCAACATCCTAGACAAAAACGAGAATCAGTGGCGGATGTCATTGGTGATATATTTGGAGCCATAATCCCATCAGTAGGGGTTATCTTGAATTACATGAAAATTCAAAAGTTGTCTACTATAGTGGATAACATGTTGACAAAATTTTACAGGGGCTATACTCCTGATGGATACTGAACTTGCTGCAGAAAGAGCTATGACTCTTCAAAATCGGCTTGCTTTAGACATTCTTTTAGCTAAGAGTGGAGGGGTCTGCAAAATGCTTAATGAGCGTCATTGTTGCTCATTTATACCTGATAACAGGAAGAAAATTAGAAGCATGCTTACTAACCTTACTAGAGATAGTACAGATTTGAAGGATCTGAAAGAAATTGGTGTTTGGGAGAAATTTGGAAAGGGAATTGCCCGAGTCGGAAGCTGGTTTACCAATATTTGGAATGGGGTACTTGCAAAAATTCTCATGGGTTTACTAATTGTTTTGGTTTGTCTATTAGGACTATGGGGGGGCATGTAAAATGAATGACAAAGTAAAAAGAAATTGGACCAAAAGAGCCAGAAGAAATGAAGAAAGTGAAAGAGAGAAAATGTTCAATGAGAATGGGAAAGCTCTCATAAAGGGCAAGATGTTGAAATGCGTATTATGCGCAAGGTGAAAAATTAAAACAAAGAAAGATTGTGTGATGACAAGCGTCATCAGAGAAGGGACTGAGAGAGCGTAGTTAAATATTATATACATCAGATGTGAAATGCTTATACTTAACAAATGCCGCAACAATAATCATGAAATATTATTCGTCTGAATGTATTTTTAAAACATATTTTTAAGTGTGAAGTTATTATCGTACACATATACTAATGTCGACTATAAGAAATAATTGCTTGTATTATGGTTAATTGAATATGTTAACATTTACAAAGATTGCATTATTAGAATCCATAAGTCTTAAGTTAGCGTGAGTTGAAAACTTAGCTGTGTAACTCGCATATTAAAGCATATTTTTCTGTTTCTCCAGTGTGCTGATTCGCAAAATGCCATGACCCAGCATGTGTTCTTTTCTTTGTTTTATGTTGCAAGTGAGGATCTTTCTCACTCGCATGCCAGTTGTTTTAGTATAAGTTTTATACGTTTTTGTAACATTAGTTGAAACATCCAAGGACATTCGACCATGGAAAAGGGAACTTTTGACCCGAAGAACGTGCCAGAAAATGAAGTAACCCCGGATGTGCCAACTACGAAGACGTCAATTATGAAGACCAATCAAAGTGTTATAAATTATCGTGGGGTGACAAGTCCATTACTTAATGTATAATCTGATAGGTTACAGATAGTGGGGTGTAGCGACTATCCAATAGAATTTTGGGGGAAGGTATTACGAAAAAAGGATAAAAACTCATGACACAGAAGACTCGAGAGAACTAGGTAGGGAATGATATTGATTGCATCCAGAAACTCTGTCACTTTGTTTGGTGATTTGAGACTTAGAACCATCCTCATCCATAGACAGCCCCATTACACTTTCCTCCTTATGAGGGAAGTGTCCCCTGTCCCTTAGACGAAATAGATTGACGGCGATCTAACTGATGTCCTGAAGACGAAGACTGATCCTGTAGGCTGACTCATTCCCAGGAGTGTAATCATGACAATTGCTATTGTAATTTGTCTATATGCTTTTTCTTTCTAGGTACCAACTGCTGTATTTTTGGTTAGAGACCCTAGTTAGATGTTTTCCAAATTCGTGTTCTAAATTGTTTTGCATGAAGTCCAACATGCTGATGCCAATTAGTGGTTAGATTAGGCATTCACCTTGACTGACGTAATCGACGCGACTGACATTGTGCTATGTTGAACTAAGGCGTATATGATGTTCTATGCATCCTGAGCTGTGTGTCTCTTATATTGGTGTCTTTATGTTTGTGATCTTTGCGTTGTCAAAATCTTATCACAGTTGCCATATCGTGACTATGCTCTTTTGCTTTATGGTTTTGAGATTAATACTCTTGCTATTAGATTGTAATTAATAGGGAATAAAATTCACAAAACTCCCATAAAGGTATGGTTATTCATGACTGAAAGGTCATGGTTGCGTCGGCAGTTTAACCAATGTCTAAAGTGAAGTATATTGTGGTGATATATGTTGATAATATCATTCTTATATTTCTTGACATATTTATCAGTTATCTCGTTCTACGGTGTCTCACCACTGGGTCAAAAGATTCATCGGCCTAAAATGAGTCCTAATGTGTATAAATTGACATACAGGGACGCGTTACCAATATCACAGTGAAATTTACAACATTTCACTGCACCATTTTTTTCAATCATTTTTAATGGCTTCTCAGAGCAGGCATTAAAATGATGCACCCATTTTATTCAACAGGCCTCACTGTGCTTTGTTGCACTAGTGGGGAAGAGCCATTCCACTGTGAAAGGGAAAAACTATTAGGAAGAAAACTAAGCAGTGTGGAAAATAACGCAAGATTACAAACAACTAGAACCACAACAATGAAATGATTAAGAGAAGTAACGTCCGCCATGCTAAAGGGAAGGCATAAACAAAACAACCCAATGGAGCACGTACATAAGAAAACTGCAGCATAAGAAAAAGGTTGAAGTGTGGCAAAGTACATAGCAATGTAGTTGTTTATTTTCTATTTTTTATTATTTCCAAGGGTATGGGATGAATATTTTTTCTTCTAACCAGCTCAGTGAGCAAACAGAAAAATTTGTAAACGATATTTCCCTTAGTCTGAAAGTGCTTAACAAGTCAATAATACATTCTGGTAATTATTTTCTTGTTGTCATGTGTAGGGGTTGCTAGTGCATTTCTGAATTCTTATCCTGATCTGGAATGTAGATACAAAGAAAGGTGGATGATTCTTATGCTGGAATAATACACCCTACCACGCACCTCTTCAGTGAACCGTTTTTCTCTCTTTCGTTTTTAAGTCCACTCTGTTGTAGTGACTCATAAAATGAGATGAGAAAGAAAAAATGTAATGCACAAATAATTCATTTCTTCTGCTGACAATTCTTTCAAACTCTTTGACAGTAGTGCCACCGAGTTGTTAACAATGCAACCAGGAAGCTTGAAAAGTTGGGCACCTTTTCAGCATTGATTGCTGGTGTCTCTGCAAGCTTCACTACACACACATTTCCCAAGTCACGGGCGAGGCGCTTTCCAACGGAAACTAAAACAAATATATTAACAAAATAATAAAGCCAAGATTGTCCTTGCAATGAAATGGACTCTTGTTTTGAGAATAATGAAATGGTGCTCGGCTTAAAGGCTGTCATTGACACAGAGGGGAGCCAGTAGCTGAAGTGGGCTGACCCCTCGGCCCATGCTGTAAACTGTGGTGCAAAGAGGCTAAAGGACAGTTGACTATTTGGTAAAGAGAGCCATCCGAAATACCCCTGTATATGTAGGCGATTTTAAAGATTACTTTTTTAAAAACCAAAAAAAAATCTGGCCACCTTCAATTCCCTGGTAAAGAGATAAAAATGTAATCGCCTAAAGATTTTCTCTGTTAGAGACAGGTAGGAAGAAGGGACCCTGGAGCCAGTGATGGTGCTGCCCAGCAAGAAAAGGTAAACAAACGTGAGAGGCAGACCTGTGAAAGTGACGCGGGAAAAAGTAAAGAACACAGGAAAAAAAGACACTTCAGACAAGATTATTTTTGTGCAGGAATGGAATAATTCCTGCACAAAATAATCCTCAGAATGTAGCACACATAGAAAGAGGAAAAACAATTAGAAATACATTTTTTCTCCTCATTATGATTAACCTGAGGAGCCATGGCATTTGACACATTCCAAGGTCTACCAGTAATGGTAAATCTGGGAATCGGGAAAATCCACATGTGGATATGTGAGAACACCCAAACTCCACCCATGGAACACTTCTCCGGGGCAAAGTAAAGCAATGCAGCGATTTGAGTTGGGTTTGTTAGAAATGGATTTATCAAGCCTGCAGGGCCATGAAAGGTGGCCTTGCATGGCTTGATATGTCCAATTTAGGTTATGCTTCGCCCTTGCGCCCCACACAAAACCTACATAAATATGCGCCCTAGTTTCATACCAAGACAATACCCTGGCAATGCAAAATAGTAGTCTTATGCAATTCTGCTGGTATGAGGAGCAGTCTCTGGTACAGAAACCTCAAATCCTACTCACATGGGTCGCTGTGGCCTCCAAATGGCTAGAGCTCCCACCTACAATGCAAAAAAGCAGTCTATTCGAAAAACAATCCCAATTGAAGTTGTAAGTCTGGACCACACAATATTATTAAGAAAAAGCAAAATCAATCATTAAAAATGGAACTATGTTTTTTCTGGGACATTCAGTTTCAGTATTTTCATGCTACTTCAGTTGAAGAGTTAATAAGCATTTTAAATGATAAATCTGTCCAGCATGTGGCAGTGAGAAATAAATGTGCACTGCTTGATGGACATAGAGAAATGTAATACATTAGGGCAGTGGTTCCCAACCTTTTGACTTTTGTGGATCCCCACTTTATCATTACTTAAACCCGGGGACCCCCACAGAATCATTATTGGAATCTGAGGACCCCCCCACTTAGTCGTTAGTGGAGCTGGGGACCGAATCTGTTAATATTATTTCATTTTCAAGGCAGTCGCGGACCCCCTGAGGGAGCTTCGCGGACCCCCAGGGGTCCCTGGCCCACAGGTTGGGAACCACTGCATTAGGGTAACTCCTGCTGTGGAGTGCTTTCCATGCCATGAACAATACTTTGGCTTTGTAGTGCTACATGCCATTACTCCAAAACACTACTACATAACAAGCTTCGGGAAGGTCAATAGTGCTTGCCTATAAGACCTATTGGCTTTGCCAACACTTTTGTAGCCATAACATACAACATTCCTGCTGCTATACAGCATGGCTATAAAAAATATATATGCAATGATGTAGCAGCTGGATCATTTTGTAGGCATGTGCATGCATTCGATACACGTGCACATATAGAATTGAAATGCTTTTTTCTTTATTTACTGATCCCAAACGGTTCGATAAATGTAAAAAATAATATGGCGCTTATAAAAATTAAATGGATGAGTGGGTTAGGGATGGAAATGAAGCAATACTGCGGGTGGGGTGAGAAGCAACAAGCCCGGTGCGGGAAGCAGCAACACCAGAGTGTGAACAAGGAAGAAAGAGAGCAACGTAGAAGAGGATGGGGACACACAAGTTAGAGCAAGCAACATGAGTGAAGGTGGGTGGAGAGAAGCACATGGGCGAGAGAGAGTAATGTACGGAGGAGAAAAGCACACAAAGGAGACAATTGGAAGGCACATACACTCTCATAGAGTGGGTAAAGAAAAAAAATAGTTCTCTAAAAGCAAGCGGAAGAAACATACAAGCCAGACAATCAAAGACACTATGGGCCTGATTTATGCAAAATGACAAAATATAATAATATTTTGTAAGTTTGCGTTGCTTTTGCATCCAAAAATAAGATGGCGCTAACTTTTCATAAATCAGGCCCTATGTACCGTAAGACAGACAAACACGAGAAAGAGATGCTGATACAAGGTAAACCATCCAATGAAAAGCAAGCAAATAAAAGTGAGAGGCGTGCCAGTAAATGGTAAACAATGGGCAGGCTGTAAGCACCTTTATGTTCTCTTGCGCTCTTTCTTGTAGGTTCGACCTAAACAAAAAAGGTCTTTTAGAATTGGTGTAACAGGGACCCACACAGTGCCTGAAATTCTGAAAGAGTTTTCAGTTTACATGGGCCATAACCAGGCTGTCATTCTCTTCCTTATCTTAAATAATGTTAAGTTTGCATAAAATGTGACATTAACTATCCCTTAATGGAAGTCGACATCGCCTTTACCCATAATGTGCCATCAACCTGTGAGGCAAAAATAACAGATTATGGGCAGAATACTGAACAAATTGAATATTCATCCCCCAGTCAAAGATCTAGGTTTAGTCTATTGCTTTTTTGCTCATCACGCCACCCCAGTCTGACCATATACAAATCCATCTTGACCCTCCAGACAGTCCAGCCCCCATTGCCAGGCAAGGTCTTCCCTGGACCCAAAACAGATATTCTGGAAGCAGTTTCAGGGTGTCAACTCTCTATTCCAGGCTAGCTTGAATCCAGAGGTACAGTGAGCATGGTACCCATGTCTGGGCATACCCTTGCCACTTACGGCGACAAAAGAAAAAAAAAAAACTGATGATGGATGGAATACTGAACAAATCAAACTTTCACCCAGAGTCACAGATCTGGGAATAATTAATTATTTTTTGTTCACCATGCAATCTCAGTTTGGACCCAGCAATATGCAAATCAGTCTTGACCCTTCTCCCCATGGGAACAGCCCTTCCTGATCTGTGAGGCCACAAAGAATAGCCCTTCTGCAATTTTGGAATGGATTAAAACATATTCTGGCAAACAATGACTGTGGTATACAGTGTTAGGTTAAAAATAGTTCCACTTTATTAAACTACTATGTTATACTGTACAATACTATACTATACTATACTATACTATACTATATTATACTATACTATACTACCCTATACTATATTATTCTATACACAAAAAGCATCTCCCTGACATCTAGGCGATTTGTTGTTGCCACTCTCTAGATAGAATAAACACTTCACCAGTCCACCAACATTAATCTTCTGTTAAGCATCATAACTGTCCCTTGTAAACCATTTTTCTTCTGCTACTACTTGCAAAGAAAACAAACTGAGATAAATGTGTCATAGTCACACACAATTTCAAACAGATATTTAGCAAGATTGTGACAGGGGAACATTAAACAATGAGCTAACAACAAAACAGTTAGAGACCCCACATAGGGCATCACTACAAGGAACTGGTACATTAGCTCCGAATATGGTGCACTAAAAAATGTTGACGCAATTGTGGTGCTTTGCTGGACTAGCATTAAAAGCTTTGATGCTAGTCCAGCAAAGCTTGGGGAGGCCCATTGAAAATAGCATAGTGTCAGTTTAATGCCTGCCTTAGGCGGGCATTAAAAATGATGCTAGAATTGCACCATTTTTTGGACCTCCCTGCGCGGGAATGCCTCCTTTGCATTACATGGTGACATTGCGCCAGTTTGCAAATAAGGCGCGGGGTAGGGGACTGTTTTGCATGACTGTAGCATCACAAATAATAACGCTACAGCAGCGGAAGATGCTTGATAATGAGCCCCATAGACTGTGTAACCACTGCTGTCTTTATAAGGGACACCTTCCCGCACATAAACAATAATTTCTGGCTTTTTGCTTTTTCTATGTGTGCGGCAGAATGCAGTACACATAGAAAAAGCAAAAACTGAGGAGGAATAAAAGTATTGCTCTTCATTGTGCCCTGCTAATGCCACCCCTTGGGGTGGCTAGAATTTGGAGCTGCCTCAGGTTTACAAAATTTCATAAATCTGAGGCAGCATCAAAATGCAATGGGTGTTGCTGTGGCACGCCCACAGCAACACGCATTGCACTCTCTGCCCACGCACAGTGTTGTATGGGAAGGGGTCATATTTATAAGGGGGCGTTAAGCCACAAAAAGTGGCTTAAATCCCACCTCGTAAATATGGTGCTGTGCTTAGCGCCACAGGAGCGTCACAAAAAGTGAAGCTCTTGTGGCGCTAGGGGTCTATAAACGGCCCTTGGTGCCCAAAGTGAAGGAGGGGGTTAACATACACCTGAGGTGGATTGGGGAACTGCCGTTGGGCGTCATATTCCTAGTAGTGGGAGGGACACTCTACTGGCTCTAGGTGAGAGTGACAGGGAGATGGGTTCCCCCAGGTAGAGTTCCTGGTTGTGAAGTGTAGAAACACCACAGAAGAGTATGGCCCTCATTCTGACCTTGGCGGGCGGCGGAGGCCGACCGCCAAAGTCCCGCCGTCAGGTTACCGTTCCGCGGTCGAAAGACCGCGGCGGTAATTCTGACTTTCCCGCTGGGCTGGCGGGCGGTCGCCTTCAGACCGCCAGCCAGCCCAGCGGGAAAGAGGCTTCCACGATGAAGCCGGCTCGGAATCGAGCCGGCGGAGTGGAAGCTGTGCGACGGGTGCAGTTGCACCCGTCGCGTATTTCACTGTCTGCGCAGCAGACAGTGAAATACATTTAGGGGCCCTCTTACGGGGGCCCCTGCAATGCCCATGCCAGTGGCATGGGCACTGCAGGGGCCCCCAGGGGCCCCGCGACCCCCCCTACCGCCATCCGGATCTCGGCGGTCCGACCGCCGGGATCTGGATGGCGGTAGGGGGGGTCGGAATCCCCGCGGCGGTGCAGCAAGCTGCGCCGCCGCGGAGGATTCAATGGGGCCGCGGTACACTGGCGGGACCCCGCCAGTGGTGCCGGTCCGACCGCGGCTTTACCGCCGCGGTCGGAATCCCCATTGGAGCACCGCCGGCCTGTCGGCGGTGCTCCCGCGGTCCTCCGCCCTGGCGGTCAAAGACCGCCAGGGTCAGAATGACCACCTATGTGTTTAGTATCAGGGACATTCAGGTACTGTCTCACCAGTCACAGGAGGATGATGTGGGGTACTTTTTCAAGTTTGAAGCACTGGATGGTTGGATGAAGGGTAGTTTGGTTAACACATGTGAGAGGCCTTATGATGTGATTGCTGGAGAGTATATTTCCAGTCCTTGTTTTCCAGAGCTATGCCATCACCAGGTGGAGTGTGAGTTCTCTGACCCCAGGAAACTTGCACAGGAGGTAGACCTCTGGCTGAGTACAGGATGGCCTGAAGAGGCTTTTGGGGGTACTCCTGAAGGCGGTGTTCTAGGTATTTCCTAACCAGGTGATGTGGGAAAGACTTGAAGTGTCCCAGGTAGGTCCCAGTGTAGTGGGATGGGTGAGGGATCTCCAGTCCAGTCTCAGAGGAGAAGGAATGGGGATAGCTGAGTCCCAGAGTGCCTGAGATCCTGTCCCAGGTCCCGGAGGGTTCCTTGAGTGAACGCCAAGAGGGGAGCCTAGCCTGTACTGTAGGACCATCTGCTGAGGAAGGGAGACCCCATAGTGTCAGGAGAACCTAACGGGGGTGGCTGTAGTCAGTGTCCCACCATTTCTGGTGTCTAGCTGTACCACCCCCTAGTGAGGGGGTGCAGAAGTCCAGACAGGGGGTTGGAAGGGGGTTGCAGGCCACAGTGGAGAACCTGGAGGGTAAGAGGTTAGCTCTGAGGACAGAGCTCCACAGGAATTACCTTGGTGATACCATTTCTGGGCTGGGGATACAGGCTCTGCCAGGTGAGCAGAGGTCAGGGGACCAGCGCTAGCCAGACTCCCCAGGAAGTACTGTCTCATCAGGCAGTGCTCCAGCCTGAGGGTGGTGACTCTGGATTGGATGGTCAGGTTCAGGGCGTAAGCTCTGACCTGATGGGGGTAGGTTTGCCCCCAGGAAGTCCTGGATTACAAGGCAGTGGTCCAGGCTGAGGGTACAGATGCAAGGCTGAAGGACCAGGTACATGGGGTAAACTCTGACCTGATGGGGGGCGGTTTGCCGAATCACCCTACCTGGTGTGACGGACTTCTAGGGGTACTCTCCATGCTGGGGGTGTGCAGATCCCTGGGATTAGGGGCAGGGGAGGGAGAGAATCACCCGTGACCCCTGTTCAATTCAAGTTTACAGACCCTGGATTGAAGGGCCAGGTTCAGGGTGTCCCCCTGATCTGGAGGGGGGCTACTGCTAACAGTGCCCCTACCATGTTGGATTCTGGGGGGCACTCCTAGTTGGGGGTGCAGGGTCCCATAAGGAAGGGTAGGGGGAGAAAAGCCTCACCCCTATCCTGTGTCCAACCAGAGGGTACAGACCCAAGCTTGGAAGACCAGTTGCAGATTAACATCCCTGCACTGGTGGGAGAATTGTACAGGTCTGCCTCCTTAAGCACACCCACAATTCTGGATTCTGGGGAGGGGGGCACTCCTAGTTGGGAGTGTGCAGGACTCCAGAAGGAAGGGTAGGGGAAGGGAAGCCTCAATACCTAACCCTGGTCCATCCTGAGGGTTCAGCCCCCAGGTTGGAAGACCAGTTGCAGGTTAACATCCCTGCACTGGTGGGAGAATGGTGCAGGACTGCTTCCTCAAGCACCCTGACAATTCTGGATTCTGGGGGGGTCACTCCTAGTGGAGGGGGTGCAGGACCCCAGAAGGTGGGATGGGGGGAAAGCCCAACCTCTGACCCTGGTCCAACCAGAGGGTACAGACCCAGGGTTTGAAGACCAGTTGCAGGTTAACATCCCTGCACTGGTGAGCGAATTGTGCAGGACTTCTTCCACAAGCAGCCTGATAATTCTGGGGAGGTCATTCCTAGTGGAGGGGGTGCAGGACCCCAGAAGGCAGGGTGGGGGGGGAGCCTCACCCCTGACCCTGGTACATCCAGAGGGTACCGACCCCAGGTTGGAAGACCAGTTGCAGGTTAACATCCCTGCACTGGTGGGAGAATTGTGCAGGACGGCTTCCTCAAGCAGCCTGACAATTCTGGATTCTGGGCAGGGTCACTCCTAGTGGAGGGGGTGCAGAACCCCAGAAGGCAGGGTGGGGGGAAGCCTCACCCTGACCCTGGTCCAACCAGAGGGTACAGATCCCAGGTTCGAAGACCAGTTGCAGGTTAACATCCCTACATTGGTGGGAGAATTGTACAGGTCTGCCTCCTTAAGCACACTGACAATTCTGGATTATTGGGGGGCACTCCTTGTGGGGCGGAGTGCAGGACTCTAGAAGGAAGGGTAGGGGAAGGGAACCCTCAATCCCTAACCCTGGTCCAACCTTAGGGTACAGCCCCCTGGTTGAAAGACCAGTTGCAGGTTAACATCCCTGCACTGGTTTGAGAATTGTGCAGGGCTGCTTCCTTAAGCACCCTGACAATTCTGGATTCTCGGGGGAGGAGGGTAACTCCTAGTGGAGGGGTGCAAGACCCCAGAAGGTGGGGTGGGGGGGCTCACCCCTGACCCTGGTCCAACCAGAGGGTACAGACCCCATGTTGAAAGGCCAGTTGCAGGTTAACATCCCTGCACTGGTGGGAGAATTGTGCAGGTGTGCTTCCACAAGCAGCCTGACAATTCTGAACTCTGTGGGTACTGCTCCTATGGGGGGGGTACAGAGCCCCAGAGGGGAGGACCAGTGTCAGGCTGTCATCCCTGACTTGGTGGGAGAGAAAGTGGTCAAAGGGTGCCAGGCACCTGGGGCTACTGCCCCCCACTCTCCATAGTCACAGTTGTTGCAGAGCCTTGAAAGGCCTGGGGCCTGGCCTCATCCCTGATAGCCGTCAGTGGCCACTGTGGCTTGCTGTCCTGGTGGACAGAGTTGCCTCTGGAGGGGCAGGAGTCACACCCCAGGGATGGAGAGGGCACACCACTGTGTTGGCCATGATGGCACAGTCTGCCCCCTAGGATACATCTGTGAGCAAAGTAAGGTTAGGTGCTGCACAGATGGTATCTGCAGATGAGGAGAAGGGTTTCCTGTTGGTTAGCTTAGTGGGCCCTGAGAGTATGGACTGAGGGATCCAACTGGAGTCAGGAAGGCGTAGAACTGGAACATTCCACTGCTGTTGTGGGCCTGGGTCCCTGTTCTAGCACCCCAATTAGGGAAGTCCATCAAGGTATTGATTGGTCTCCCTTGGCTTTAGGCTGGTGAGGGTTGTGTTGGACCAGGATCTTTTTGCAGGGACATCCCCAATCTTTTTGCCTCCTTCCTCCTATTTTTTCTGACCAGTTTTTGTTGGCTTTAGGACTCTGGTCTCTTTACCACTGCTAACCAGTGCTAAAGTGCATATGTTCTGTGTAAATTGTATTTGTGATTGGCTTATCGAAGATTGGCCTATTTGATTTACTAGTAAGTCCTTAGTAAAGTGCACTAGAGGGGCCCAGGGCCTGTAAATCAAATGCTACTAATGGGGCTAAAGCACTGGTTGTGCCACCCACATTAGTAGTGCTGTACACATGGCTCAGACCTCCCACTGCAGAGTATGTGTGTTCCGCTTTACCAGCCAATTCAGCCTGGTGAGTGTAACCAGTTGCCAGGCCCAAATGTTCCCTTCTTATACATGTAAGGCACCCCTAAGGTAATCTCTAGGTAGCAACATGGGCAGGGTGCAGTGTATGTTAAAGGTGGGACATGTGTTTTTACAAGTCCTAAAAGTAAAACACACCAGAATTCTGTTTTCACCTTTGCAAGTCTCATCTCTTTCATAGGTTAACATGGGGGCTGCCTTTAAATAACTTTAAAGTGCAATTTCCCTTTGGGAGCAGATAGAAATGTGGAGTTTGGTGTAGCTGAATTCACAATTTAAAAATACATCTTTTAGTGAAGTTGGTTTTTAAACTGTTAGTTTGAAAATGCAACTTTTAGAAAGTGGGCATTTTCTTGCTTGAACCATTCTGTGACTCTGCCTGTTTGAGGTTTCCCTGTCTGGGTCAGAGTGATGGGCTCTAGACAGTGACACACAGGGAGCTGGAGTATAGCCTGCATATCCTGATGAGCCATCTGTGCTAGAGTGAAGGGAGGAGTGGTCACTGACACCTGAATAGTCTGTGCCTGCCCTCTTACAATGCAGTGTCCATCCCTTTGGTGTATGTCTGGGGCCTGACATGGACAAGAAAGGATTTTGTGAACAACAGAGACTTTCCTTTGAGGTTTGCCTTCTTCAAAGGCAGAAAGGGGTATAAGTAGTGAACCTAAAACAACAGACTTTAGATTTCTTCAAGATCGCTTTTGGATTCAAGAGGAATCTCTGTCAAGGAGAAGAGCTGAAGGGCTGAGGAGGAGTGTTGCCCCTGCTTTGTTGGGCTATCCTGCAGTTGCTGCTTCTGCCTGTGAAATGGGACAAAGACTGGACTTTGTTGTGCATTTCTGCTTGAGAAGAATCTTGAAGGGCTAGAACTGAGCTTGCCTCCTGTTTTGAAGCCTCACGGCCATCAAAGACTTCCTCTGCCAGCACCTGGACTCTCTGCTGAGACTCCTGCCCTGATAAATGGTGTCCTAACCAGTACCTGGGCCCTTGAAAGGTGAAGTTGCCAGAACAAGACCTGAAATCCAAGCACAGAATGCTGTGTGGGGACATTTTTGATGCACCATCTGCAACACAGCTGATAAACGATGCACTACTGGCTTCGCGGCTCAAATCAACGCTCCACTTGCATTGCGGCTGGGAGACTGACGCATTGTGGCTGGAGAAACGACAAGCAACACCTGTGTGCGGCTGCTGATAACGTCGCAAACCCCAAGCAGCAGGGTTTTCTAACACCGTGCAACAGGATTTCTCACACAGCGTCCCTGACAATCAAAACCATCCCGATCCTGCATGAATCCGAGGTGGCCTGTCCGGAAAATGATGCATTGCTCTCTTGTGAAGGAGAAAAATGACGTATTGCCAACCCGACCCGAGAAGAAACAACACACAGCCTCACTTGCAAGTTTGGAATCAACGCATAACTGACTTTTCCAACACACGCTGGTGTAAAATCAATGTTTCTATTGTTTTCTATGGAGTAAGACTCATTCTTTTGAAAATTCATATCTTGACTTCTGTTTGTTGGATTTTTGTTGTTTTTGTCTTGTTTAATCTATATAAATATTACCTATTTTTCGAAACTGTTGTGGTGTGCATTTTGTAGCGTTTTCACTGTATTACTGTGCATGTTGGTACAAATACTTTACACATTGCTTCTGAGTTAAGCCTGCCTGCTCATGCAAGCTACCAAAGGGGTGAGTGGGGGTTAATCAGGTGTGTTTCTCCTTTGCCCTGACTAGAGTGAGGGTTCTTGTTTGGACAGGGGGTAACCTGACTGCAAACCAAAGACCTAATCTCTAACATATATACATATATATATATATATATATATATATATATATATATATATATATATGTATATATATATATATATTATCCAAATTGCCAGAGTCATTTTCTTAAAGGCTCACCTGCCGGTGCCTTTAACAAAGGAGACGACCCTCAAAAGATATTTTGTGTCCAAAAAGTAATTTACCACACTCCAAAGTTCCTTTACGCAGATTTATTGATAAGAATAGCAACCACCAACGCGTTTTAACTCCACCTGTGGGTACTCCAGCATATCATATGATTGTAGAAGAAGTGTTACATACATGTGTTTGGCTTCGTCAATGGTGCAAGATCACTGAAAAAGAAGGAGTATTGATTTTTCCTAGATGGAAACCATTTAATTTGGGAATCATAATCATAGTACAAGAAACATTGCATGAAATGAAGCTATCTCCTAAATCGACACAATTTGAAGTACTTAGTGCATGGTAGAAGATGATGAATGAAGGATAGAGAGATATCTCAAAAACAAACTGAGAGAGCAATGAGAAATTATAAAGATGCACTTTGGGATGATCAAGCTTAGAGATGGGGAAAGAGTGCAGTAGAGGGTTCTAGATTGTATCACACACTTACAATACAGAAAATCACAAAGGTTAGAGATTATGAAAAACCAAAAAAGGAAAAAAGATTAAAGCGGATAAATAAACAAAGGATTAAATAAAATCTGACACAAATACTGATTCAGGTAATGACATATTAGAAGAACTTCTGGCTACACATCTTTCACCTTATGTGTGTCCTGTACATTATGATGGAGCTCAATTGATAAATAGTGTGACCATAGCTACAGCTCCTATTGATCTAGGTGTTCATTAAGTCATAAGTCTGAAGCAAGCAGTACCACCTGCAAATGCATAACACATATTGTTGCACTGGAGATGTTAACACTTACAGATGCTACAACTTTTGTGATTATTACACCAGCACAAACTACTTAATTGATTACAATGCAGACATTTTCTGCACAGTTTGTTCGTACACCAACTACAGCAGTCCAGGAGACAAGTGGAGGTATGCCAGTAAATGGGTTTTTCCCAACGTCACAAAATTCACAGATTGTATTATGGACATCGCCATAAACCATTGAAGCATTAGAAGAAAGAAAATAATTTGTCTTCACAACACAAACTGTAACAGGAGAAAATAATTTGTTAAAAGGTGGTCTACTTCCTCCTTGGTTTGAAGAGTCTGCTAGAAATTGAGTGAAAATCAAGGATGCTGAAAGACCGAATACCAGTTAAAGTTCAAATGCTAGTCTAATCACAGAAAAAGAGAGACCACTAAATGTGCCTAAATTTAAAATAGAATTGAAAGCAATTATAAGAGGTTGTTTAGATCTTGATCACATAAATTAAAATCAAGAAAAATAATCAATTTACTTGTGTAAAGAAATTACGAGAAAGGCTGCAACTGTTCAAGATAAATTAACTGAATTGGCAAACAAATATTAGGTTGATATTTCTAAAAACATATCATTACAAAGATGTTTTAAGGTGCAATTAGATGACAATTCAATTAACAATGTGCATTCTTCAGGAATGCAAATTTACCTAATTGAATTGGTAATATTGGAATAGTCGATGAACATAACAATGCATTCCCATGTAAGAATGAAGTTGCATCACCACTATGAGATTCCCCTGTTGGGAACTCTCCATCAACCATGGCACAAATATACATGGTCAGGCAGGCTCTGAGACCTAGGCCTGAGGTCACTGACTGACAGGTCACAGATGGGGTAGCATGTAGCCGGCAGACAAATGTGCAAGCAAGAAATGTAGATCAGATCCCACAGATAGGGTCAGTGACACCACAATGGTCGCAGGAGATTGGCCCCAATAAAACACACATGGCCAAAGTGGTGCGTACATTCCCAAAATCACCCTAAAGCTAGATGCCACATGTAGTTAAGAAAATATAACCAATCAGAACATAGCACACACAGCAACACGCAGTGACAGTGCCCCTCAGGCCAGACATCTGGACGCATACTCGATGGCCCACATTGTGTCCTGCAGGGTCGAGGTGCAAATGTATTTGCTATCAGGACCTTCTTCATGGTCCCATGTCAACTGTTGGCATTCTTAGCTAAGAAAGGTATGTTTTAATTATTTTATGGCACTCCACATCAAACTGAGGTACATTGAGGGACACTCCTCAGACCCCGTTTCTGTAACTGCTCTCCTGGCCGTAATGTTTAATTAAATGAACTGTTCTTGTATTGCAAAACCCCTCTTGTCTTCTGATTTTTTTAAGGTAAATTCACATTTGAGCAACATGTTGGCGAGCCAGTTAGGAGCTGATTGGTTCCTTGGACCTGACTGAGATTGAAGGAAAGGGACCCCACCTAGAGATTTACATTTGTCCAACAAGAAAGATGAGGAGATGCCGCAATTGATTTAAAGTTCTGCTGAATCCATTGGGCGGAGCTCTGTCCTGAAGCAGTTGTCAGAAGGGTAGGAGACTACATATGAGCCTTAGTCTAGCATTTGGCATATGGCAAACTAGAAAAAATGTAAACCCACGCAAGTCACTTGGCCCTGAATGTTTTATAGGGTTGCGGCCTCAATGCTTGGACTACTGAGTGTGACACAGATGGTATGCATAGGCCATAGGTGTGATATAGAGTCTGCACCTCATCTTCCATGTAGTCTAAAAGGCTTTTTCAGTACCATCAGTTTCCTAACATTGTTGGGCCCAGATTCAGGAGGGCCATAGAGTCATTCTAATAACACAGTGTGTCATTTTTTTATGCTGCTGTGGCATTAGAAGGCCAAAAACACTGCACCATATTTACAAAGTGGTGCAATGCATGCTTTGCACCACTTTGAAACCTTTTTTGCTACATTATGCCTGCGCCAGGCATAATATATGCAAATGGGGCATTCCACCATTGGGGGGCCCAAAAAATGGTGCAAAAAAATGTAGCAGATTTCTTTGCATCATTTTTTTCAGCACTTTTAACGTCTGCTCAGAGCAGGCATTAAAAGGAGGCACATCATTGATTACAATGGGCCTCAATGATCTTTGCAGGATTAGCGTCAACATTTTTACACTAATCCTGCAAAGCTCTGGACTAGCATCCAAAATTCTCACACTAGTCCCCTAACTACCTCCATGGTGCACCATATTTTAAATACATTGTACACATGGTGGAATCAGGGGGTGCTAAGGGGCACAAGTGCCACAATCACCACCTTTCTCTTATATGCCCCTTGGTATCTGAAAGAAGAGAGAGGTGTTGTTGTTCGCTTAAACCGCTGGGTGTGACACAGATGGTACGCATAACCCCTGGATGTGACATAGGGTGTAATATGGACATTAGGGAAGATACATTATTGGTATCCAGGGGCCTGGGCACAGCTTGTGTTTGGCCAAGAAGGGCCTCTGGTTGTTGAAATTCTCTCTTTTTTCTCTACAGAATCTGTTATTATCTTCACACAATTATCAGGTTCACTTAGTGGGTTATTACAACTTTGGAGGAGGTGTTAATCCGTCCCAAAAGTGACGGTAAAGTGGCGGATATACCACCAGCCGTATTACGAGTCCATTATATCCTATGGAACTCGTAATACGGATGGTGGTATATCCGTCACTTTACCGTCACTTTTGGGACAGATTAACACCTCCTCCAAAGTTGTAATAAACCCCTTAGTGCCAAGTAATGTGCTGACGTTCCCCTGGTCACAGGAAAACATGTGCAAAGAGCGGACTAAGATATTTTTAACAAAGTCACCACTTGGTGCTTTGTCAGTTTTTTGTTAAGCCTGTTAAAATGGTGTCCCTTTGATATTGTGGCACTGGTAAATTAATGTAACTGTGTTTTGTTGAGTATTGTGTTTTGTCAATGATTTAGGGGGTCATTCTGACCCCGGCCAGCGGCGGTAGCCGCCGGCCTGGCTGGGACCGCCAGAAGACCGTACCGCGGTCAAAAGACCGCAGCGGTCATTCTGGGTTTCCCACTGGGCTGGCGGGCGACCGCCAAAAGGCCGCCCGCCAGCCCAGTGGGAAACGGCCTTCCACGATGAAGCCGGCTCCAAATGGAGCCGGCGGAGTGGAAGGTGTGCGACGGGTGCAGTGGCACCCATCGCGAATTTCAGTGTCTGCTGAGCAGACACTGAAATTCAAAGTGGGGCCCTCTTACGGGGGCCCCTGCAGTGCCCATGCCATTGGCATGGGCACTGCAGGGGCCCCCAGGGGCCCTACGACACCCCTCACCGCCATCCTGTTCCTGGCGGTCGAACCCGCCAGGAACAGGATGGCGGTGAGGGGGTCGGAATCCCCATGGCGGCGCAGGAGGATTCAGCAGGGCAGCGGAAAACCGGCGGGACACCGCCGGTTTTCCTGTTCTGACCACGGCCATACCGCCGCGGTCAGAATGCCCTGCGGAGCACCGCCAGCCTGTTGGCGGTGCTCCCGCCGACCCGGGGTCAGAACCACCCCCTTAATGTGCTATGAAGACATTGCTAATTCTCACAAACTGCTATTTGATACCAAAGTAAAGCTCACTGTTTTGATCCAAAATTTCATAAGTCTGAATTAACAACTTCACTTTCTTCTCGGTTGTGACCCTCCATGCTCATTGTTATTTGTTTTTGTTAGATGTTTATTTTGATGCATCTGTAAATAATGCTGAGCTCCTTAGGTCTAGTAATACCCGTGTATGCATATTGCCCCACTACTAGTAAGAACTAGTAATCCCAATGTATATATTTTCCCACTATTAGAGTAAAAGCTAAAAATTCCCTAAAAGCAGAGAAGCTAGATGCATTAACTTAAGATCCCCTGAAGTCATAAAAGCTAGAAGAGTAATTGTCCCCTAAAAGGGGAAGAAGAAAGAAAAACTACCCAAATTTAGCATGGAATCACCAATAAAGCATATGCAAACCAGGTTCCCTACACAGGCTAAAAGAATTGACAAGTTCTGCAATGAATGGCACACTCACACCAAGGCACACGTATTGCCCTGGCCAAAGGAGGGAACCTTTGACAAAAATACAATTGAACACACAAGAAAGAACAAAATACACAGGGCTAACGAAGGACAAAAGATAAGAATTGCTAGAATTATGGGTCATCTTACAGTCAGCAAGCAAGGCATCCACACCTCTCCCGCCACATGCGGTATGGAGGGGCTCTCGCTGATGCCTGCTATCCCTGCATTAGGTTGCACCAATCCACTAGTAAAGGGAGCCCAAGGGGCTCCTTCTGAACAACAAGCTGTTAGGGCTAGACATGACAGACTAACAGGCCGACAATCCCAGGCAATCCTAACACCACCCCAGTCCAGCAGTAACGCTCCCTGAAGTTCGACCCTCCACCCAACCCGGTGCGTTCAGGACACTGAACCTAGGCGGCAGGGAGAACATGTGCTCCCAGTGGTTCCAGGGAACACACTCCAGTGAAATGGATATCCAAAGCTTTTGACAGTGGGACACCTGGCTGAGGTGTGGAAAGGGATCCCCATCTTCTGGGACCCAACAACAACAATGAGTACTGCCGGCCCGAGCAAACCCCAAGGGAGATAGTAGCTAGAGACAAAGGGGAATTATTCACGCCATGTTCTGCGACTTGCTGGCAGACTGAACTAGGAAGTACAGTTTCCCATTAGGAGCAGATAGGGATATAGAGTTTGGGGTATCTGAACTCACAATTTAAAAATACATCTTTTGGTAAAGTTGGTTTTTAGATTGTCAGTTTGAAAGTGCCACTTTTATACAGTGGGTATTTTCTTGCTTAACAATTCTGTGCCTCTGCTTGGCTGCTGAATACGTGTCTGGGTCAGACTGACTGTTGGCCTGTTTGTGAATTCACTCTAGACAGTGACAAAAAGGGAGCTGAGGTGTGTCCTGCATATTCTGATGAGTCTTTGGGGCTGGAGTGGGAGAGATGAGCTGTCACCTGCACTTGAAAGGGCTGTGCCTGCCCTCACACAATACAGACTTTGACCCCCTGGTGTGTGCCTGGGCAGGGCAAGATAGAGACAGGGTCTTGTGCTCCACAAAGACTTTCCTTTGAAGGTTGCCTACTTCAAAGGCAGAAATAAGTATAAGTATTGCTTACCCCACAACTTCAGATTACTTCTGGATCAAGAGGAACCTCTGCCAAGGAGAAGAGCTTGATGCTCGAGGAGGACCTGCCCCTCTGCCTGTTGCTTTGCAGTGCTGGCCTGTTGCTGCCGCTTCTGCCTTAAGAGGGAAAGGACTGGACTTTGCTTTCTGAAAACCTGCTTGAGAAGTCTCTCCAAGGGCTTGGATTGATCTTGCCCCCTGTTCTGAAGTCTCAGGGACATCAAAGACTTCATCTGCCAGTGCCTGGGCTCTTCTTCTGAGAGCCTTTGCTAAGTTGTACCAAATCCGGTCCCTGGGCCCTTAAAAGTGGAAGTTGGTAATCTGCGGGGGAAAATCTATGCACTGCTGTGTGCGCATCAGAAAAATTGATGCATCGTCTGTCCCACAGCTGAAAATTCGACACAGCGCCTGCCTTGCAGCTGGACAATCAAGGCAGCACCTGTTCTCAACATGGAACCTGCGCACTTCGCATCAGAATCTTCTATGCATCGAACCTGAGCGTCAAAATCTTCAACATCACTGCTCAGACCTGAGGCTGCTTGTCTGGAAATCGACGCATCCTTTCCCTGCGTAGAACAAATCAATGCATCACTTACCCCGCGGAGAAAGAATTGACACCCGGCCTGACTTGCGAGTAAAGAATCGACGCATCACTTGTTTTTCTGAATAACGCTCCCCGTGCAACTTTATTTTTTGACCCATACCAGTACTTTATGCTTAAACAGCGCATCCATTGATTTTGATTTTTGTCATTTTGGTCTTGTTTGATTTCAGTAAATATTGTGGAGTCCTTCTGCAGTGTTTTCACTGTGCTACTGTGTGTGTTGGTACAAATACTTTACATATTGTCTTTGACATAGGCCTGACTGCTTGAGCCAAGCTACCAACGGGGTGAGCAGGGGTTATCTTAGATGTGTATCTCCCTTACCCTAACTAGAGTGATGATCCCTACCTGGACAGGGTGTAAGCTGACTGCCAACTAGAGACCCAAATTGTAACACACACACACACTTTCACATGTCCTGTACTGTCAGAGACTCGCGGTCTGATGAGGATCCTACTGTGACAGTGCCATTAATGGCATACCTTATTGCTTCCTAATTGACACAGGGGCAAGAAAATCATGTGTAAAAGAAGGGACTGTGCCCTTTCCCAAAAACTCAGGACACGCAGGGGTTCTCAGGCACAGCTATGAGGGTCTGCTTAACAAAACCCCTGGAATTAGAAGCAGGAGTCAGCTGTGTGAAGGGATGGCTGGTATATCAACCTTCATGCCTGACTAATCTCCAAGGAAGAGAGTTAGGGGCTCATTTACAAGAAACTGGTGCTTCATGATCTATGCACTAGTTTTCTTGCGCCACCATGCGCCACCCTAATGACGCCATGATAGAGCTGAATTTACAATACAGTGCTCCATGGTGCAGAATTACGATGAAGTTGTGGTGTTAAACCTTAACCTTGCTGGAGTAGCATCAAAGTTTTGATGCTAGTCCAGCAATTCTAATGGGGCCCCATAGAAAACAGCACAGCATCACTTTTAACACCTGCCCTGGGCAGGCGCTTAAAAAATGATGCTGTGACGACTCAGCATAGCGCAGTGAAATCTTGTAGATTTCACTGCTCTATTGCTGCTGCCTTTTTTTGCAGGGGAACACCTCCCTTGCATACATTATACCTGACGCAGGTATAATGTGGTGCAAGGGTTTACAAATTGGCACAATGGTGACACTGGGCTAGTTTGCAAATATGGCGAAGGGTGGGGGGCTGTTTTGCATTGCCTTGACGTAAGTCAAATGACAGTACCACAGTGCAAGTGTCATGTAAATGAGCCCCTTAATGGTTAAGCTAAACTTGAACATTTATTTCTTGGAAGATAGGACAATGACCTGTTCAGCCACTAGGGTTGCCCCATCAAGACTCATGTTTTTAACCCACTGACACTGCACTGATCGGCCAATAAGAGTGCCACCCGCCAACCTGACGGCCTTCACTAACGCCATTCTCACAATCATAGCCAATGCACCGGGATTGCTGGGTCATAGTCTACAACTGCACCACAAATTTGTGTTCTGACGGGAAGGTCACCATGATGTGAAATCCCAAGAGGAGGTGTTGGCTTGTTTGGAAGCCATTGAGGTGCGGCCCGAATACAGGGTCCAGCTAGCGACCAACCAAGCAGATGCAATGTGGGTATGTATAATCTTCGTTACACTTGGTTTCAGTATATGGGTGATGATCAGCTGCTCAGCAAGTACCCCAGTGCCTCAGAGACTGTCTTTGCCGCTTCCGTTAAGGATAGGTTAGTACACGGAACTGGGCTCTATTGCCTATGGCGGTATTGACAACAGGGCAGGAACAAGATCTGACAGTGGTACCACCACAGATATGGGCGAAGGGTTCTTATAACATGAGGCTCAGCAATACCACCAAAACAGTAAGGAAAATAGTACAAGCAGGGGCCATCCTACCCCTGGTGCATCAGTACCCTCTCTCCAATGAAGCTGATGAGAGTATAGCACCCACAATCCACTTACTAGTTGATAAGGGGCCCTCCACGTGGGGGTCTCTCCCTGCAGTACACCAATCTTCTCAGTAAAAAGAGTGAGGGAGGGACCTGGAGCCTGATGCAGGACCTGCACCCTCCCAATGACATTGGGGTCCAAGAATCCCCCATGGTGCTAGAACCCTCCATCATACTTAAGTGCATATTTAAACTTTTTAATGCAAAATTGCACTATCGCAGTTTGGCATCAAAAAGTTTAGCGCCGGCTTTTGCCATTCTACAGAGCCACCGGGGAGCCATATTTAAGGCATAGCTCAAGCCGGCGCTAAGCTTGGGCTAACGTAAAAATAAAAGACACTAGCTGGGTGGGGGTGGCAGTAAGGGAAAAATAGGTTGTGCTACAGAAAATGATGGTAGTCTGGTGAGAAGCAAAAATAATGCTGCTAACCAGCCTAGCGTAATTTTGTGATGCATAACCACCCAAAGACACGAGTCATGCCCACCACCCCAATGGCTCAATGGCCAGCACTGGGGACTAGTGTCCCCTGTGCATGGCCATTACACCCATTGCCAGGCAGGGGGCCCCATGTAAGGGCCCCCAATGGCACTTAAAATAAAATATAAAAAATACTTACCATTCTGATCTGGGATGGGGTCCTCATCCTCTGGTGTCGGTGTCGGTGGTCCTGGGGGGTGGGGGTGGCAGTATGGGAAAAAGAGGTTGTGCTACAGAAAATTATGGTAGTCTGGTGAGCAGCAAAAATAATGCTGCTAACCAGCCTAAGACACAAGTCATGCCCACCACCCCAATGGCTCAATGGCAGCACTGGGGACTAGCGTCCCCTGTGCATGGCCATTACACCCATTGCCAGGCAGGGGGCCCCATGTAAGGGCCCCCAATGGCACTTAAAATAAAATATAAAAAATACTTACCATTCTGATCTGGGATGGGGTCCTCATCCTCTGGTGTCGGTGGTCCTGGGGATTGAGGTGGGCACCTGTGGGCCCATTCCATGGTGTTTGGCCATGAAAATGGGTCCACAGGTACCGTAACACCTGGTCTGACCCGAGCATTAAATAATGAAGCTAAGCAAGCTTAACGTCATTATTTGGGGGGATACATATGGCGCTAAGGCGATAGCGTAATGTTTTGGATGGGAACGCTTACTTTGCATCTTATTGACACAAGGTGGGTTCAAGCACCCAAAAAATGACTGAAACTCCAATATTTTTATGCTAGATGGGTCTAGCGTCAAAATATAAATATGGAGTTAAGTTTGCACCGTTTTAGCGTAAAAAAATAACGTTAACATAGTACAAACAAAGTCTAAATATGCCCCTAAGTGCCATACCCGCAGAAGCCCACTATTTCTCTGTGATAGACATCAAGAACACCTTCATTAGCATCTTGCTGCACCCCATCAGTCATTATCTGACCGCATTCACTTTCCAAGAGATTCAGCTGCTATACTTCAGACTACTGCAAGGGTACTGTGAGTCTCCCAGTATCTGAAATTGAGTACTGAGGAAGGATCTCACTAATTTATGATTGGGTACTACCTTCATACAGTATGCTGATGACATCTCAATATGCCGTCCCTCCAAGGACCTACGCCATCAGGAAACAATAGCCCTCCTGACTGCACTTGCCAAGAGAGACTATAATGTAGAGAAGGGGAAGATGCAGTATGTACAACAGGTGGTCAGCTTCCTGGGTCAGCTATCAGCGGCGGGTCAGCTGATCATGCCAGAACGTGCAGATTCTATCAGGGCTATGCCACGACAAAAACAAAATAGGGCCAGCAAATGTTTTTAGGGCTATACAACTACGTCTGGCAATGGGCCTTTGACTACAGCACGCTCGTTGTCTCCTTTCTCAAGGCTAAAAAAGGCAAAAGCTGACCTTGAGGAACTAGTCTGGATGCCTGAAATGCACTATGCCTTCTGCAAGCTGAAAACAGAGATGAGGTATTCCTTCATATTAGGAATGCCCGACTATAAGAAGGAATTCTTCTTATTTAGTCACAGCGACGGGCAAGTCATGTCAACAGTCCTGACACAAAAGTATCACCTAGGGCACGAACCTCTTACGTACTAGAGTGGGCTCTTAGACTCAGTGATACAAAGTAATTTCCAATGTGAGCCAGCACTGACAGCAGCGACCTTTGCTATCAACAAAATCACCTCCATTGTAATGGGGGCACTGTGTCACTGTATGCAGAACATTCAGTATTTGCAGTTATCCAAAAAAGCAAGAACACACTGACTATATAACAGGTTTGGGGTTATGAACCAATTCTCCCCAGGTCATCTCTTAAAGTAGTATGTTGCCTCCTAGTAAACCCAGCCACCTTCCTATTTCACGAGGTTCAAGAGGAGGCCCATGACTGCTCAACATACACCTTGAGGGGATCAGCCAAACACAGGAGGATCCCATCCTAGATAGTGAGGCACTGTTCATCAAGACTCCTCAATGATATATCAAGAGACTGGGGTAAGGCACATGGGGTGGGGTTGTAATGGCCTGTAACCGCATGCCCTCAAAGAAACTGGAGGTAACTGCAGCTAACTTTCCTCCCCCACCTTGAGTACCTCACCTTAAGCTCGATAAAGACAGTAACCATTTACGCAAGATTTAACCAAAGTCACCACCACAGTGCACTCCAGCATAAAAAGGTGGGAAAGGCAAGGTTTTCTGAAATCAGTTGGAACACCCATCATATATCAGGACCTCTTGGAATTACTGATCGAAGAGCTGACCCTACCTAAATGCTTGACCATGGCAAAATACCTCACTCATACCCATGGCAAGGATTTCATATCCTGGGGAAATGCATTAGCTTACAAATCTGTAAAAAGGGCAGCTTATGGTATGGTTGAGGGGGCACATATACTTCCCTTACAACAGACATCAGAGGCGGAACCCCCTCAAGACAAACCTTAAATGGAAATGGCAGGGTTATACCTGAGGGAGTTGCAGGAAACAGCACTGCCTGAAGAAAAGGAGCGATGCAAGCCAGGGACTGCGCGCAGACTGCACACAACCTCTCACACGGACACACCCACAGGAAAATCTGTCATGCCACAGAGCTTAGTCAACATAGCATTGCCCCAGTTACACTTACCAACACACATGGCCAAAGACAACATGATAGAAGAACTTCAGTGTGTCTGGTTCATTCTCAATCTTACCAAAACTGTAACAATGTATTTAAATGAATGCTCCGTCTCCCAATGATACTCACCCAAACCTACTCTCAAGGTCGTGTCAACAGCTGTACCCGCACTGACAGGGCCTTCCAGCGCGATACACATTGACTTCATTGACATGATCGATCAATGTGCTGACTATTGATACCTGATTGTAGTGATCTGCCCATACTCTAGATGGAACAAAGCCAGCCCTTGTGTGCACTGCGACACAATGGCAGCTGCAACGTTTTTTGTCAAATCATTTATACCCAGATGGGGTGTACCAGACGTCATCCAATCAGACAATGGAAAGCACTTTGTCACCTCCACGTTCGATCACATCTGTACCCTTTTAGAAATAACATATCACCTGGTCCCAGTGTACCGCCCGCAAAGCAATGGCATCGTTGAGAAACTCAACAGCCTGTTGAAATAAAAAAAAAGTAAAATTTTCTCACACCTTTATGAGGAGTGGCTCCACTGTTTGCTCCTAGCCATGTTTGCACTAAGAAACACACCCAGCAGCAATCACCACCTCACACCACACCAGATTGCAACTGGTAGACTGATGAGGACATTCATCCCAAAAACGCGGACCAAAGTAAGCACTGAGGCTAGCTCTCAAACACTAGGGGATGAATTACATGTGTATCTCTCTGAACTAACCAATCCAGCTAAGTTCCGATCCAAACAGGTCAGCCATCAGAACTCCAAGTGCACCACCACCAAGGTACCATATCAAACAGCACAACCTGGTCAAGAGGTCTACATTCAACATTTTGCAAGGAAATGGAGGCAAGCCAAATTTGAAGGGCCCTACAGAGTAATTTTCAACACCCTTACTGCCCTCAAAGTGGAAGAGAGAGTTGCATGGATCTACTTTTCCAACATATGGAAGAAACCTTCCATAGCAAATGTAGGAATGTCACTCTTTTTGGCATGGTTACCCTTACTTTTTGCCTGTTTATCTCTGTGTTTAGACTGTTTTCATTGAGATCCTGCTAACCAGGACCCCAGTGATTGTATCAAACTTGTTACATTCATACCCCAATACTAATGCCAATATTGGTGGCATGATTCCATGCACTTTGGGGGCTCTCAAGGGGACCACGCAGTATTGCTCCTACCAGTCTTCCAGGGTTTGCATGCAGACCAGGCTGCTGCAGCCCCTCAGACAGTGTTCTGCCCTCCTGCTGCTTGACCAGATCAAGCCAGGGAAGGCAGAACAAAGGAGTTCCTGTGGGAGAGAGGAGGCAACACCCTCTCCCTAGGAATTAGGTGTTACAAGGCTGGGGAGGAGTAGCCTCCCCAAGCCACTGGCTTGCTTCAAAGGGCACATTTGGTACCATCCTTGCATAATCTGGATTGCACCAGTCCAGGGACTTCTGGTCCATGCTCTGGCATGAAACCACAGAAAGGAAAGGGGAGTGATCACTACCCTGTCCATCTCCTGCCCAGGGGTGGTGTCTAGCTCTCCTTCAGGTGGCCACTTGATTCTGCCATCTTGGAAATAAGATGTGCAGAGCGCCTGGGAGCATCTGGTTGGTCAGGACAAGTGACTAACGTCAGTGACCCCCTATGATAGGTGGTCACTATGCAGAGTGACCAACCCCCTGTTAGGACTCTTTAGGGACTCCCTTGCGGGTCGGTCTCTGGGTTCCCATGGGTGGCATAATACATGTTGCAGCCAATGGGGACCCCTGATATACCAATGCCCTGGGTACATAAGTACCATATACTAGAGACTTATCGGGGTACACCAGTATGCCCATTGTGGGGTGTAAAGGGAACCAAAGCAACCAAATTTGGTAGAGAGAGCACCATCACTGGCGTCCTGGTTAGCAGGATCCTATTGAAAACAGTCTAAATACACTGATAAACAGACAAAAAATGGGGGTAACCATGACAAAAAGAGAGACTTTCCTACAGCAAACTCCTGGTGAACTGCACCACAAACATTTTTGAACTTTCAAACTCCAACTACCTGAGAGGCTACAGACATCTCCCCTGATTCATCCCAAGATGTTCAGAAAGTTAAGTACATTTTCCTATGTATACATTCTTAGTCTAATATGGGTACTGCATTCATTTGTTAAGGAACAGCTTAGTCTAATGGGGTCTATTCTGATATTACCACCCCGCTTGCATATGGACCTTTCCCATATCACCGATAACTACACAGCACCCAACGAACAAGTTACTCACCTGCGGTAACTAATTATCTGGAAGAGACTCTATCTAGCTGCAGGTTCCTTACCTAAGAATTCCATGGCGTCAGCTTCGAATCCGGAATGTTTCTGCTGAGCAGTTCCCTGTGTGTGCCGTTGAGTGGTGTCGTTCAGATCCGTGTGCGTCGTCCGGCTCTGCGTGGCGTCGTCAGCGTCGTTGGAGCCATCTGTGACGTCACAGTCCTCTATATAGCCACCACCCCGGCATGCGCATGTCAGTTCTTTTCCACAACTTCCCACACCAGAAGCATAGAGTCATGGAAAAACCAACAATTGTTTACTTTTCTTTCTTGATTGCATGAGTACAAAAACATGCCTTTGGGAAAGGGAAAAATCATGAAACACAATGTATATATCCACAGAGCGGGAAGGCCTGGGTGGGTGTAAGAAATCTACATCTAGATAGAATCTCTACCAGATAATTTGTTACAGAAGGTAAGTAACTTGTTCACTTGATAGAGACTTCTAGCTGCAGGTTCCTTACCTTAGAATAGATACCCAAGCTATAACTCCTGGTGGTAGGTTCCGAGAATATACTTCACAAGAAGTCCTGTAGGACCGAGAGGGCAAAATGCCCCTCTTCTCACCTGACTATCCAGGCAGTAGTGCCTTGCGAACGTGTGCAAGGAAGCTCACGTTGCCATTTGGCAAATATCAAGCACCAACACGCCTCGAGCCAACTCATTGGTTGTAGCTTTCCCTCTGGTAGACTGAGCACTCAAGCCCTCAGGTGGCTGCTTCTTAGCCAAAGTATAGCAAATTTTAATACAGAGAATGACCCAGTGCGAAAAGGATAATTTCTGGACTGCCCGACCCTTCTTTGCACCAATGTACCCCACAAAGAGTTGGTCGTCCACACGGAACTCTTTTGTGCGGTCAAGGTAGAACGATAACACTCTTTTTGGGTCCAGCCGATGGAGATGACCCTCTTCTTAGAGGGATCTGGTGGAGCAAAGAAGGTGGGCAGGGTGATATTTTGACCCAGATGGAGAGGGGTCACCACCTTGGGGAGGAAAGAGGCACGAGTTCCGAGGACTACTATATCGTGAGAAACGGCGGTTTTGATGATAAAGCCTGCATCTCAATCACTCTCCTGGCAGATGTGATCAGCACTAAGAAAGCTGTTTTGATAATGACCAGCCAAAGAGGACAGTTATGTAAAGGCTCAAAAGGAGCACATACTAAATAAGTAAGTACTAGATTAAGGTCCCACAGGGGCATAACAAAAGGCGTAGGTGGAAACATATGTACAATCCGTTTTAAGAATCTCAGTACAATGGGAGTCTTAATCAAATATGGTTGATCAGGCAAGTGAAGAAAAGCTGATAAGGCAGAAGGATAGCCCTCCGGAGTCCCTAAGGAGGAACACTGTTGGGCAAGTTATAGAATGAACAAAAGGACATTAGACAGAGAAGAAGAAAGCGGATCAATAGACCTCTCTGTACAATATGATACAAAACGTTTCCACCGGCAGGCGTAAATCGACTTAGTAGAGGGATACCTGGCTGCCAGAATGACATCACAGACTTCGGGAGGGAGGCCATAAACCATCAACTGTTACCGCTCAACCTCCACGCATAAAGCCGCAAAGTTAATACGCCCGTCACTACTGTGAGATCTGGTTGGGGAAGGGAGAGGAGTCTGCCTTTGACCCAATCGCAGTTTACTGACCACCACTGCAGATTCTTTGTAGTTCCCTCCAAGATCTGACCCAGGTGGGTAAGATTTCCCTGATGCTGTGCCCTTTGGAACTTCAGGTCCCACTGCAGAGCCCTCAAATGCCATCTGGCATGCTGGACCAATAGGATGCAGGAAGCCATGACTCCCAACAACCTCAGAGTCTGTCTCACCAAAATCCAGGATAGGAAGCCGAAAAATTGTATCATACCCTGAATATCCTGGGCTCACTGCTCGGGAGGATAGGCCTGATACTGCGCGGTGTACAGAACAGCTCCGATGAAAGTGAGCTTCTGAGAGGGAGTCAGGTGTGACTTTGGCACATTTATAATGAACCCCAGTGAATGCAGGAGGTTTGCCATCATCTGGAGGTGGGTGACGAGAGCCTGGGGCGTCGGAGCCTTCAACAGCCAATCGTCTAGGTAGGGGAAGACTGAAATCCCTAACCTGCGCAAATGAGCTGCCACCACCACCATCACTTTTGTGAACAGCCAAGGGGCGCTGGTGAGACCGAAAGGGAGCATGGTAAACTGTAAATGCTTGTGGCCCACCTTGAACCACAAGTAAAGCCTGTGGGTGGGCCGGATGGGAATATGAAAATAAGCATCCTGCAATTCCAATGCAACCATCCAGTGTCCTTGGTATAGGACTGACAAGACCTGAGCAATAGTGAGCATCTTGAATTTCTCCTCCTTGAGGGAGAGATTGACGTCCCTTAAATCCAGGATAGGGCGAAGGCCCTTGTTCTTTTTGGGAATCAGAAAGTAGCGGGAATAACAACCACTGGCTACTTCCGACATCGGGACTCTTTCTATAGGTCCTCGCGGAGCAAAACCAAATGATCCTCCATCAGCTGTTATTTCATCGGAGGGATAGCAGGAGGGAAAGACTGGAAGGGGAGGGAATAGCCCTTCCCTATGGTCTGCAAGACCCATTTGTCCAATGTGATGGATTGCCAGTGAGGGAGATGAAATGTAATCCTCCCTCCAACTGGCCGGACATGGTGTTGCAGATCCACACTAGGAGGGCTTGGGCGCATTGGAGGGGGGCTCCAAGACATCAGCCAGGTCATGTTATGTCTGTTCGCTGATACCTCATGCAGTAGGAGCAAATAAGCTTTACCTGTCCCTAGGTAGCCCCTGAAAAGCAAAATGCTTTCTCTACCTATACCTATGAAAGATTAGGGCTGAAATACAACCTAGTATCACAGAGCCCCACAGGGTATTACTAAATCTGACCCCCTACAAGACCAATCTCACAGCATTGTACCTTTTCACTAAGCCTAGCGATTTCCAAACAGAGCTAGACTGGATGTACAGGAAGGGTATCACAGGGGAGGATGTTGTTTGGCCCCAAAGCTTTCCTGAAAAAACATTCTTGAAAGTAGTAAAACCACCTAACAGTGTACAAACACATCCACTCCTGCTTCCATCTGTGGCCCTTGGTGTGTTTAGGGCTGTCTTTATAAACAACAAGTAGACCCCATGTATGGAGTCTCAGTGGAGGGCCATCCACCCTGATGATACAAAGGGAAATTAGTCTCAAAGAGGAGATTTGAATAGCAGCATAGATAACCTTTGTTAGGAAATCTGGGATTCTGAGATCGATAGGTATACATGGATAGAAGGGAAGTGGTAACCCCTAATTCTACAGAAACTCCTGCTGTATTCTTTATGTTTCAGAGGCAAATGAACCATTCGGCTGGGTACGAATGAAAATTGTGGCTCAATCATGCACATTTCAGACATGCAATGAGGCTCCTCCATGCTGATGGCTATTTACTGGCTGTGCAGAAAGTGTGCCTATACTCAGCTCCTCCCTGGATGGCGTGGCCTCATCACCATACTTACCCCAACCCTGGTCATTCGCTAGGGAAGAAGACAGCTCTGCTGCATCAGGCTTTACAGAAAATAACTATTTTGGCAGGGCTCAGTACAAGGACATTCCAGTTTACACCAATTCACAAGTATCAGCAGAAGAGTCCATAGCCTTCTTCACCTTTCATATAAAAGGGAATGCCTGATGGTTGCAAATAACCATGTGGAAAATGTTCAAATGATGAACAGCACTGACCTTGGCCTGAATGCAATCAAGGATAACTGAGAGCCATCTGCCTGATGTGGATGCAACATCAGTACGTGTTAGACTTGATGACCACAATGGAGGGTGGGATATACATGAAGATCCGTGTATCTTTCTGTACGCTCATACCTGGGAATGATATAGACAATGGAACCCTGGCTCTTGCCATCCAAGCTTTACACTGACTATAAAAAGACATGCGTGAAGAGGGAGGTGCACCTGAGCAGGAGTGGTTCACAAACGGATTCTCCTGGCTTCCCAGTGGCTGACCAGTCTGTGCACATCATTGTTGCCCGTTTTCATTTTATTACTCTTTTTGTGTGGGCTCCGACAAGTGGGGTTTCCTGCTGTAAAATTGCATCCCTCAAATTGGGCACAATGCAAGTAGCTAGGGAAGTAGGATAATAAACCCTCAACAATGTGACTGTCGTAACAAATATGTTAGATGATGCAGTTTAAAATTCAACTGGGGGGGGAATGTTAATATTAGAATAGTCGATGTTGATGCACATAATGATATATTCACATATAAGAGCAAAGTCGCATCACCACTATTAGATTTCCCTGTTGTGAACTCTCCATCAATCCTGGCACGAAGGTATGTGGTCAGGCAGGCTCTGAGACCTAGGCCTGGGGTCACTGACTGACAGGTTACAGATGGGGTGGGGTGTAGCCGACAGACAAATAAGCAAAAAATACATTTAGATAAAATCCCACAGATAGGCACAGTGACACCACAATGATCCCATGAGATTGGCCCCAAGAAAACACACATGGCCAGAATGGTGCGTGCATTCCCAAGAACACCATAAAGTTAAATGCCACATGTAGTTAGGAACACCTAACCAATTAGAACACAGCACACACAGCAACACACAGTGAGAACTCGCCCCTCATGCTGGACATCTGGACACATACTCGCTGGTCCACATTGTGTCCATGCAAGGTCCAGGCCCACCTGCATTTGTTTTCAGGACCTTATTTATGACCCAATGACAACTGTTGGCATTCTTAGCCAAGAAAGGACTGTTCTAATTATTTGATGGCACTCAAAGAAACATATAAAACTCCACTTCAAACTGATGTGCATTGAGAGATACTCCTCAGACGTCCGTTCTGTAACTGCTCTCCCCGCCGTAATCTTTAATTAAACAAATGGTTCCTGTTTTGCCAAACGCATCTTGTCTTCTTTTTTTTAAGATAAATTCACATTCAATCAACAGAATTAGTAAAATGTGTATGCAAATGGGGTAAATTTAACATATTTGAAATGAAATGGTCACAAAAACATGAAAATAAGTAGAAGAGGCTGGGGATAAAAGAAGGCAATCTACACATGCAGGAAAGAAACAGAAAAGTACTGCTTATCCTCTATGAGAGACTCCAGGTAGAGGGTGTGTACATGTCCCTTAGAGTATGGGAAACCTTGCATCATCTGTGAACAATTTTCCACATTTGAGAGAAAGTCTAGTGCAATGGTACACAGAAGTCAATAGATTTGTTAAGATTTCAAAGGTGTGGATTGATTTCAATCATTAGTCAAAATTGTGGTCAGAGTCATTTGTGGCAGGATGTAAGATTGCTATTCAATGGCAAG
The DNA here is from genome assembly GCF_031143425.1 of Pleurodeles waltl. Classification (NCBI taxonomy): domain Eukaryota; kingdom Metazoa; phylum Chordata; class Amphibia; order Caudata; family Salamandridae; genus Pleurodeles; species Pleurodeles waltl. The sequence continues at coordinate 803,191,039 of NC_090446.1, forward strand.
ATGCAGAACCAGCGAGAGATCCTGTCATGAATATGCCTTTGCCTGTGGAAGTGAGTTGACTAAGTATAATCAAGCAATAACATTCTTGAAGGGTAGAGTTCCTCCTAAGGATTTGATTTATTTGAACTTGAATCTTTTGTTGGAAATGGTGGTGTTCAAAATGTGAGTGGAATGTAAAGAGGAGGTTTTCAAGCAGGAATGCAAGGTGTTCAAGGAGGTTTGATGGTGTCTCAAGGTAGAGGAAGTGGTGTGCTGATTGATCCAAGTATAGGTGTTGATGTTGTGATGCTGTAGAAAATGATTCTTTGTCATCTTTGTAATAAGGTGGGGCATTGAAAGCACAAGTGTAGGCTGAGTCCAGATAGAAGTATCAATAATCAGTTATAGGAAGGAAATCAAATGCAGATGTAGTATGCCCCAGTGCAACAGATACAAGTGCTGATGCAAAATCAGGCTCAAATGGTAACTGTGCCTCAAGCACCTGTGGTTCAATCAAATATAAGTAATACAAGATTAAATAAAAATCAGCTGCACAAATTGAATGGAAACGTGATGCAGATTGTTAGAAATGGGGTTTCTAATTGGCTAGGGTATGCACCTCAGCCAGGCAGAACCCACCCACTCTAGTCAGGGCAAGGGAGTTACATGTCCAAGATAGCCCCTGCTCACCCCCTTGGTAGCTTGGCACGGGCAGTCAGGCCTGTCCCACAGGCAATGTGTATAGCATTTGCACAACACACACAACACGTGATGCAATATCCCCACCACAAAGGATACACAACACCAAGTTATATGAAAATATACTGTATTGTACACAACACAACACAATTATTAGATCAAACATCACATATCAGTACTATCCTACAACCAGCAGTTGTCAGAACGTTACACATTAGTTACTCTGCAAGCTAGCAGTAGTCACATATCACACACAGGTTACTCAGTATTCTGCAACATAGGCAGTAGTCAGGAAACACGTTATTACACCAAAGCACTTGTCATAAGAATATCATCAACACCCATAATAGGAACATTATAATCCATATGGCAAGTCATAAAAACATATTAGTATGGTATGCCCATAATAAGAACATTTGCATACATATATAAAACATCGTAAGCAAGTAGGCAAAACGCTTTTAATGCCCTGAAGGCTGCCATGTGCACAGAGTCTGTAGCAAGAACTTAAAATCTATATATTGTCCCTTTAGGGAATACCTGTAAAAGATGAAGGTACCTCCAGTGCCTGGAGAACGGAAAATGTGGCCACCGGTGCTCCTCTGTGCCAAATGGGGGCCTCTGGTATCCTTGAGGCAGAGGAGGGTGGCACACACCTCCTCTGTGCTGTTGACTGGCTCCTCCACGACCCGCGATTACTGGGGCCCTCCGCTGGGCCTCAACTGGCCCTCACAAGGGGAGTGAAAGTCGTCAAGATAGCGTAAGGAGAAAGGCCCCATGCACCCCCTCCGAGTGGTGATGGGCCCCTCCTGGGGCCCACGATGGCTTGGAGTCCCCCCAGGCCTGAACTGGCCCTCTGAGTCTGGGGGGGAAACCACAACACTGGCACCAGCCCACGAGGGGCCAACTAGGGGTCTGTGGCGTGGGCGAGTCTCCGGTGAGGCTGCCACCCCGCCCACAGATCAACAAAGGGCCCTCCGGGGCTCGGCAGGCGAAGGAGAGGCATCCTCCTCTCCTTCCTGCCTCCCGCAGAGTTCCGGCCCAAAGCAGGGCCTTCCAGTGCCCCGGGGGTGCTCTACGGAGCGGTCCTCGCCCCTGGGGCAACAATAGGAGCACGCTTGCTCCGATCAAGGAAGAAGGATTTCCTTTGTGCTCCGGGAGCACTGCATGGCACGCTCCCTTGAGCTTCAGCTAAACAGCCTCCTCAAGCTGCAGCAGAGATTTCTGCCACCACGACGTGCTTTTAAAAGCGCTTGAGCACTCAGTTACGCCGGGTCGCAGCAGTGAATTTCAGGCAACAAGACAGCTGGAAAGAGCCTTTACAAAGCCCTGGAGGAAGGGCAGAGGAAGCATTCCATGTATAAAAAAAATGGACTCAGGAGTCAGAGGCCACAGCACCCTGCCCCTGGTGGACAATGTTCTGGGGAAAGGCCCTCAGGTGGAGGGGCCCGGCAACAGGCCAGCACAAAGAAGATGCAGCAGGTGACAAGTCCTTTTACAGTGACCCAGCAGGTCACAGGTCAGCACAGCAGCAGTCCATGGCGGTCCCTGTTGAGTCCTTCCACCCTTCTGTGTCCAGTTCCAAGATGATTCAAGGAGTCTCCAAATTGTGGGGAAAATTCCTCTGTACTTATTGTCAGTCCTTACATTGTTTTACAATGGTGGGGGAGAGAAGGTTCTGGGAGTGCCCCCTCTCTCCTCCAGCACAGGTTCCAAACATCAGTGGGGGGTAAACAACCCTATTGTGTGAGGCCAGGGCACAGCCTTTACAAATGTAGGTGTGCCCTGCCTCTCTCTTCTCTCAGCCCAGGAAGACTATTCAGTATGCACATGCACCTCTGTGACACCCCCACCCTCCCTGTGTACAGGCTGTCTGAAAAGTAAGCACAAAGCCCCAACTGTCACTCTGCCCAGACATGGATTGGAGTCAAGCTGCAAAACACCAGTCATAAGCACAGAGAAATGCACACTTTCTAGAAGTGGCATTTCTGTAGTAGTAATAAAAAATACACCTACACCAGTAAGCAGCATTTCTTATCACCATCACAACCATACCAAACATGCCTGCACTACCCCTCATAAATCAGACAGTACCCCTTACACATAAGGCAGGGCATTTCTAATGCATTCCTATGAGAAGGCAGCACTCACAGCAGTGAAACACCAAGCTAGGCTGTTTGTCACTACCAGAACAGGCCACGCAACCTGGCACATGCCCTGCCTTCTACTTACATGGCACCCTGCCCATAGGGCTAGCTATGGCGTACCTTAGGGGTGACTTACATGTAGTAAAAGGGGAGTTCTGGGTCTGGCATGTCAATTTAGATGCCAGGTCCCTGTGGCAGAGAACTGTGCACACAGGCCCTGCACTAGCAGGCCTGAAACAGGTTTGAAAGTCTACTTTAGTGGATGGCGCAAGCAGTGCTGCAGGCCCACTAGTAGTATTTAATTTACAAGCCCTGGGTGTAGAGATACCACTGTACTAGGGACTTACAGGTAAATGAAATATGCCAATTAGGTATAAGCCAATCATACCAACTTTAGATGGGAGAGCACCTGACTTTAGCACTGGTCAGCAGTGAAAAAGTGCTCAGAGTCCTAGAGCTAACAGTGAGAGGTCAGAAAAAAGTCCAACACAGATGCAAAATAAAAATGCAACCTTGCAGTTTCCTATGTTTTATATCCTTGAGGTGTTAGACTCAGTCACGTCACAATGACGGTGCCTGAGAGGGGAGGCAGATTGCGTGTTAGGCCCAATTAAGATGCACTACAGTGGACAATGTGTAGAAGTTGAGGTGAATGGCCACCAAGTGCAATTTCTTATTGACACCAGACTGTGAGAACAGCCGAAGTGCCAGATCTACCCCACTTGAGAAAAGAGATCGAACTGTAGGATTTGGAAATAGACACATCACAAACCATGGGCCCGATTTATTCTTTTTTAGCGCCACATTTACGTCATTTTTTGATGAAAAAGTGGCACAAACTTACAAAATGCAATTATGTTTTGTACGTTTGCGCCGCTTTTGCTTCAAAAAATGACGCAAATGTGGCACTAAAAAAGTATAAATCAGGCCCCATATTTCAAAAGTTGTTCCTGTAAAAATAGGATCATTTGAAGAAAATCATCAGTTTGTGGTGTGCAATTCAAGTCCTGTTAACCTTTTGGGTAGAGATTTATTGTGCAAGTTAAATTGCACCACCTATTGCACGGCTCAGGGATTGGAATTTCAAACACATGATGAGGATGTAGATATTAAAATTGCTCAACAAGAAATAATAGGGATCTATCCAGTGCTGACAGTAGAAGACTTACCTTGTCTAAAAGAGACATTTAATCCAGACATGTGGGATTTCACAGGAAAGGAAATCAGATTAATCAAAGGAGTAGAACCAGTCAGAACAAATGTAAAACCGAATGCAGTTTTTGGCAGAACTCCACCTTGTCACATACTTGAAGTAATAGAAGAAATAACTACAAGTATCAATGGTATGCTAGAGAAGGGCATCTTGAGAGAGATAATTTGGAGTCCATGCAACTCAACAATTATGGGATTATGAAAACCCACTGGCAAATTTAGAGTAATCCAGGATTAGATGAACACTTAATGATATTGTAATCCCATGTTCTCCTGTGGTCCCAAATCCTGCTACCATACTTTATCAAATCCCACATACAGCTGAATGGTTTCTGTGATTGACTTCTGTCAGGCTTTCTTTTTGATTCCACCAAACAAAGACAGCCAGTACATGTTCTCTTTTGTGTTCTGAAATAAAGTATTAGCATGGTGTCACGTCCCACAAGGCTATACTGAGAGTCCATTGGTCTTTAATCAGATCTTGAAAAAGAATCTGGGATTATTGATTATGCACTGAAGTTCAGTCCCAGTGAAATACATTGAAGACTTACTCGCAGCATCAGAGACAAAAGAATCTTGGAAAATTAACACCATCACATTATGAAATCATTTGGCATGAGTATGGACATTAAGGCTCTCCTTATGACAATGGCGGTAAATCCCGCTTACCGCCATGGTGATGGGCGCCAAAATACCACTGTGGTGTCAGATATCCGTTCACCATATTATGACACACACAAACAAAACCAACAGAATACAGCCACATATACAAATCCGCCAGCCGAAAGGTCAGTGGTAAACTGTCGGTACCAACACCCATACCGTTACGCCAACAAAACAATGCCCCACATCATGACCCACAAATCACCACGGTGGTAATTCAACAGCAGTAAACCATTGGAGGAACACACCACCGCGCTCAGAATGGACACCCAAATACTAAACTACACAACATTGGCCAATTAAAAAAACACACACCTGACACCCATACACACACCACACCCGCCCACTCACACCACTATAAAACACACACCCACATTACCCACAACCCCTTACGAATACAAATCTTTTCCACCAGACAGACATCAAGACCACTGCGGCAACTACAAACACCAATACATACCTCACTCACTCCACTACACACCCCCATTCACAACACCCAACACACACACTTACACACACCACACAACACCCATGGCCCCACAAAGGCACACCCGTTTCACAGGTGAGGAGTTGCGGGTCATGGTTGAGGAAATAGTCAGGGTAGAGCCACAGCTGTGTGGAGCACAGGTACAGCAGATATCCATTGAAAGGAAGATGGAGCTATGGCAGAGAATCATGGACAGGGTGAACGCCATGGAACAGCGTCCAATAACAAGGGACGACATCAGGAAGAGGTGGAACAGCCTACACGGGAAGGTACGTTCAGTGGCAGCAAGGCACCAGCTCGCCATACAGAGGACTGGCGGTGGATCCCCACCTCCTCCCTCACAGCTCACAGCTCACAGCATGGGAGGAGCAAGTCTTGGCATTACTGCATCTAGAGGGACTCTCTGGAGTAGCCGGACGACTGGACACTGGTAAGTCAACATTTACCACTTATCACCTCATACCTGCATGCCATCTCACACCCTCACCCTTACTTCCATCACTCCACTCCATCCCACACACTGCAACACAGATCACTAGCCTTAATGCCAAGCCCTGCATGCCATACCAATGCATGGACAGCCCTCCCAGCCCTGCATGGACACCCATCACAAAGCATGCACAGCCTAGGAGTACTAACAAACCCACAATACGGTCAACATACACATTCAAAGGTTGCAGGGCAACAGCAATGATAGTGGGGAAGTTAGGGATGTACAATATGTCACAGGCATGAAGCATAATAGCTCACTTACATCCCCACAGGTGCCCCAGCCAATGTCAGCGGGGAGGAGGTGCCATGACTATACAGTCCCCCAACAGAAGATGCCCCCAGTGATGACACTAACTCTGGACTTCAAGATCTGGATCAACAACCTGGCCCATCAGGGGACCACTGGACCGTCCGTCACCCCAGCCTACACACAGTCCACCATAGAGCCTCCCCCATCAGTATCCAACACCACAGCACCCAACCAGTGGCCCCACACCTCTGTCCCAAGGACATGTCAACCAGCAGTGTGCCCACCTGTACAGGGACCCCAGTCCACACCTCACCCCCAAGACAATCAGGGACCTGGGGTCAGTGGCCGTAGGCACACCGTTCAGGGAACAGGGGCACAGGGCAACAGGGACAATGGGAGGACCGCTGTACGCCGGGGGAGGGCAGGCCCAGGGAATCTACTCCCCAGGAGGCACTCACTAAGGTCCTGGGGGCCTACCAACAATCCCAGGACACAATCCCAGGACAGGCCTGATCCTGAACAACATGCAGGAGAACAAGCGGCTGCAGGAGAAACACCATCAGGAGATCAGGAAGGACTTGCAGGCCCTCAACACCACCATGATCTCCATAGCAGGGTTGCTGGCAGACATGGCCAACATCATGAGGGAATGGACTGCACAGCAGTGGGCCCCTACCACTAGCCAGTCTATTGACCAGCCCACCACATCCGCTAGAGATAGTGGACAGGAGGCCCCCTCACAGTACCCACAGGCCACCAACACCCCTCCCCCTGCAGAAGGTGAACCACCCCGCAACCCAAACCGAAACCAGAGACCAAGACCACCGTCAGGAAATGAGACTCTCCTGATTGTCCCCCTTGTGTCAGACCCTGTCACCTTGTCCAGTTTGAACTGCCTTTGCTCCCCTTCCTATGGCCCCTTGGACACTGGACCTGTGCTACAAACAGACTGGAACAATACCCCGGACTTTCCTCCACCATCACCCCACTCCTTTGCACTTTTCAGTCATTTATTTGCACTACAATAAACACCCTTGAACACGATTTGAGTGACACTGTTTTATGTGTTAAAAATGTGCATTGGTGGGAACAGTCAAATCTAGTGCAAATGATCCGAACACTGTGATAGCATACAAATATTGACCTGTAACTGTCTGTAGTGATCATATCAGGACATTGTTGTCATATCAGCAACATCTATAAAATGACAAGCCATAGGTGACAGTAAGTTAGGATGCAAAGGAAGTGAATGCCGTCTCGCTACAGACACACAGCAAACATCAATAGTCAGGGCAATGGTCAGTTCCACTGTCTTACCTGTGTGTCATTGGAGGAATTGACGTATAACTGATGTTCTGTTGACCCCATCCTCATCCTCTGCCTCCTCATCCTCACTGTCCTCAGGGTCAACTGCTGCCACAGGGGCAACTCCAGTCCCCTCCTTTTGCAGAAAAGGCACATGTTGGCTGACAGCCAGGTTGTGCAACATGCAGCATGCCACTATAATCTGGCAGACCTTTCCGTGTGAGTAGCACTGGGATCCACCTGTCAGATGGAGGCACCTTCACCTTGTCTTCAGGAGGCCAAAGGTCTGCTGGATTATTCTTCTGGTTCGCCCATTTGCCTCATTATAATGGTCCTAGGCTCCTGTCCTGGCGTTCCCCACAGGGAGGAGGAGCCACAATAGGTTTGGGTAATCAAAGTCACCTGCAAGTACTGAGGGACAACATTTAGACTTACCCAACCCTATGGGGATAACACCTGAAGGCATACACTGACATACAGTGGGTAGGAGGCTCTGGCTCACCCACTAGGCACACCCTGTGCCTCTGTAGTTGGGCCATCACATTTGGGATGCTGCTATTCCTCAGAGGCAACATGCACCAACCCAGGATACTTGGCAGTGATGTGGGAGATGTGCTGTTCCGACAGGCACACCATTTGCGATTCCTGAACACCTATTTATTCTGGCGGGGGAGGGCGAACGCAACATGTGTACCATCAATCGCCCCAATAAAACTAGGGATATGCCCCATTTCATAGAATCCTGCCTTCACAGTGACCCAATTGTTCCACATGGGGGAAAGCAATGTAGCTGCCCATGTGTTTCACCAGGGCAGAAGAAACACTTGCTAGCACAATTGGAAATATTGTCTGTGATGTTCCATCTGCCAAGCCCACTGTCACTTGGAAAGAACCAGTTGCCAGGAAATGGAGCACTGATAGCAGTTGCACAAGAGGGGGCATCCCAGTGGTATGACGGATAGCTGATATCAGGCCAGGCTCCAATTGGGCACACAGCTTTGTGACTGTGGCCCTGTCCAGTCTATAAGTCAGTATAATGTGCATGTCCTCCAGTGTAGCCAAGTCCACAAGGGGTCTGTACACTGGGGTTCATCTTCTCGACTCATTCATCTGCAGCGGTAGGTATCTAAGGGACACAAGAGTGAGTAGGCTGTCACAATCTGAACAATGGAGCCACCACCTCAGTGTACATAATGCATTTACGTGATGGGATAGCAGGAATGGCAAGGTATGTGCAAATCTAGGCAGAGACGCAGTCAAGGCTAATCTGATTATTGTCCACCCACATGAAATGGCAACCGCCTGTCCTGTAGGGACAGGTAGAAGTGAGGTAACTCCGCCGACATTGGGTGTTGTGGCGGAAGGCACTCTTGCACCGCTGTGTAATTCCTCATTGGATAATATGGGGCTCCATGGAGTACAGTGGCCAATGGGGATCTGGGCCGGCGGTGACGGTGTACACCACAGTGGAAGTGACTGCCATTTTCTATCTGAATCCTCACTTGTTTCCTGACCTTCAATAGGAGAACACCTACTCAGCGTGTGCTGCTGTGACCTGCGTCTGTAACCTACCATGACCCGTGGGACTGGGGAAAGGGTCACTGGCTTCACTGCAGAGGAATTTGAGCGATTGGCGGGTGGGGTCCTACCTCAGTATGGACTGCTTCATGGGCCTCCAGACCAGGAGGTGAGTACTTATTGGGCATGATGCATGTGGGAAGGATGCATGGAGATGTGTTTACAAGCATCTTGTAATTGTTGGGATATCATGTGCTGGTGTACATTGCGTGCGCCGGGTGATGTATCTGCTAATGGTGGTGGAAACGGGATTGGTGGGCCATAAGTGTGACAGGATGGATTGTATGTATAATGGTGTCCTCCCGTCTGTATGGCCTCTGCAGGTCAGCACCCATCAATAGAAGGGATGATGGTATGCCATTGCCAAGGATGTGCAGAGCCTGGGGGTTCATGGTAGACGGAGCACCCCCTGTCGGAATCGGTGGGAGGACCTAAGACGCTGGGCACGGAAGACGGCAGAGGCCCCGGTGGGGATGGCCTCCCAACTACAAAAGGGTGCCTGTAGAAACCTGACCCTCCTAATGGCCTGCATGCTGGCGGTGACCTACCCAGAGCTGGATGGGCGCTTGAGGGAATCACAGCAGCCACAAGGGGGTAAGTACAGTGGCCATTTTAACAATAATTTGTAGGTGGTATGGGATACGGGTGGTCGGTGTCAGTTAGTGGGTGCCTTTTAATACCAGGCCAGATATTGCAGTGTGTTCCAGCTCAAGGATAATGGTTGAAAGGGAAAACAAGTTAACCTAGCTAGGTTGCATTCCATGTCAGGCAAGGCTTAGTGGGTCCCAGAAGGGGTGCAATTGGCAGTGGTTGGCCCTCATCTTACTGTGGCATATAGCCAATTGTTTTGCAGTGCAATGCATAGTGCTAAACCTGATCCCTGTGTGTGACAATTCTGTGCATTCCTTCTGTGGTGTTGGTGCAATAATTGAACTAGTGCTCCCTTTCTCTCTTGCCCCCTTTTTTCTTCTGTCATCCTGTCCATATGTGCATTAGCATCATCTGGCAGAGAAGCAGGGGCACCGGCGAGAGAGGGAGCCACATCCCACAGGACCTAGGAGGCAGAGTGCACCGACGCTGAGGGAACCAGTGGGACAGAGGGTGAGGCGAGCACCACAGCAGAGACAGAAGGTGACAATATTGACTCAGATACCTCCTCTGATGCAAGCTCCTTGGTGGTGGCTGACACCTCTGTGACCACCCCAGCTGCTAGTACAGCTGCCACCCCCGTAGCAGCATTCCCCGTCCAGTAGCCTTTCAGCGTGTTGCCTGTGCCTACTCACCCAGGAGGGTGGGCATCTCCTTTGCCCCAGGCACCTCAGGCCCTGCCCCAGTGAGCCCTGCTGCCCTGAGTGAGGGGGCTATTGACCCCCTAGATCCATCTCTGTAGGGCAGTCAACCATTGTGAATGCCATCCAGGGGAAGGCATCCCAGATGCAGCAATGCAGTGTATTCCTGGAGGGCATCCACGGTGGATTGGCAGCCCAACAGAGATTGATTCAGGATCTGGCCTCCTCTCTGATGGCAGCCATTGTTTCTGTTCCTACCTCCCCCCCACCAACTACCACTTCCCAGTCCCAGTTTCCTCAACCCCAACTCATCCCATGCACACATACAGGCGAGCATGCACACAAGACATCACACAAGAGGAGCACAGTCAAACACAGGCACCACACTTCAGCCTACAAGCACTCACGCAAACACCAAATAGTAGCACACACAACCACACCCACTGCCTCCACTGTCTGCCCCTCCTCTCCCTCCTCCTCCTCCTCTCCCTCCTCCTCCTCCAGACACTCACACCTGCATGCTCTGCATCAACATCCACCACCAGCATCACCACACCAAGCAGCACACACAGCTCACTAGCAGACACGTTCACAACATCCATGCACACGTCCCCTGTGTCCTCTGCCTGTCCCTACTCTGTCTGCCCCCCCTCCTAAAGGACACAAATTCAAGCACTTAGACACCCAGCAGCCATCCACCTCACACATGCACACTGTCCATGCACCTGCACCCAAGTCCAGCAGAAATACACCTCAACAACCACTCCCTCAATCTTCACTCCTATCCCTCCTCCCTCTTCCCACCCCACCGTCCCTAAGAAGATTTTCCTTGCCCAACATGACCTCTTCCCTCCACCCCGTCCTGCCCATAAGAGCAGGGGCCCAACGGTCCAGCCCAGCACCTCAACAAAACAGTCCACGCGGACAGTGGAGGCACCTCCTAGTCATGGAGGCAAGACAGTGATGGATCCTACTCCACCTGCCAGGAAGGGTAAGGATCCCACACCCCCTGCCATGAAGGGCAAGAAGCCCTCAACCCCTGTCATGGAGGGAAAGTAGCCCTCGACTCCTGCCATGAAGGGGAAGGAGGCCGTCCTTCCTGCTGTGAAGGGGAAGACGCCTTCAGGTCCTGCCATGAAGCGGAGGAGCCCGCACCTCCTGCCATGAAGGGGAAGAAGCTCTCGACTTCTTCCATGAAGGGGAAGAAGCCCTCGATTCCAGCAGAGGCTGGCAGGGTGACACCACCACCACCAGTAGTCATGGAGCCCTCACCTCCAACTGGGGCTGAGCAGCCCACTCCTCCTACAGAAGCTGCACCTTCACCTGCTGAGACAGCGCAGTTCTCACCTCTGGCAGAGGCTGCACAGGAGGCACTTTCACCTGCTGACACAGTGCAGCCCTCACCTCCAGTAGAGGCTGACAGGGTGACACCACCACCACCATTGGTCACTAAGCCCTCACTTCTAGCTGAGGCTGTGCAACCCACTCTTCCTGCACAGGCTGTGCCTTCACCTTCTGAGACAGTGCAGCCCTCACTGAGACAGTGCAGCCCTCACCTCCAGCAGAGGCTGCCCGGGAGGCACCGTCACCTGCTGACACAGTGCAGCCCTCACCTCCAAATGACACAGTGCAGCCCTCACCTCTAGCAGAGGGCGTGTAGGCCCCCCTTCTGGGACTGCTGTACAAGGAGCCTCCTCCAGAAGCAGTGGGTAAGTCATCCACCTGAGAGACTGTGACCTTGCACTCCCCAGAACAGAAAAATGGGCCAGGAGCCCCCTCCAGAAGCAGTGGGCAAGTAACCCACCTGGGAGACTGTGACCTTGCACATTACAGCACAGAGAAATGGGCCAGGAGCCCCCTCCAGAAGCAGTGGGCAAGTCGCCCACCACAGAGACTGTGACCTTGCACATTCCAGCACAGAGAAATGGGCCAAGAGCCCCCTCCAGAAGCAGTGGGTAGGTCACCCACCTGAGAGACTGTGACCCTGCACTCCCCAGCACATTAAAATGGGCCAGGAGCCCCCTTCATAACCAGTGGGCAAGTTCCCGACTTCGACTGAGGTGTCTCCCACCCCCTATCCCCCTGAGGTGCTTGCCCACTTGTAAAATGATGCCCCAGCAGAGTTCTGTGTGGATGATGTCAGGAAACAATTTGAGCCTTGGACTGTGCCTTGTGGCCATGTGGGCCCTTTGTACTTTGGACTGGGTATTGGCCCTTTGTGGACATTTCCACATATCTCTTTTTTATCCAATTGGTTAATTTGGTGGCTCTTCCCACTCAATACATTCACATTACTGCCTTCTTGTTGTCCTTGCATTATTATGCCGTGTGTCATGTACCATTTTTTTCTATCTGCATCTGGTTGTGTGTATGTTTGTGTGTGAATGGTGTGTGTCATGCGTGTGTCACTTTTGTTTTCCTCCCTCCCTCCCATGTGTGCTAGGCGTCTAGTACTCACTGTCATCGTCTTCGTCGGCATTGGTGTTCCAGGTGGAGCATGGCGTAGAAGAGCATCGGGAAGACTTGCAGTTCTGGTTCCATGGAGGCTTTGTCCTTCTCTGTGTCTCTGATGGTGAGTCTTTCATCTTCTGTGCAGTGTTTCCGCCATGCTTTTGATGGTGTTGGTTCCGCCCTGGAAATCGTGGCGGTGTACTGTGTTGTGATATGGTGGGTGGTACTTTGTCTGCCGTGGTGCACGGTGTTAACGCCCTGGTGGATGGTGTGGCTGTCTATGGGAATTCTCACATCCATGGTCATAATTTGGTGGTAATTACCGCCGGCCTGTTGGTGGTATTTCTGCTGCTTTATCACTCACCGCCAATGTCACGATGACCACCTAAGTGCCTCCAAATAAACTGCAGTATTGTCAAAAGGACGTCCAATATTTGAGAAACATAATTAAGAAGAGAACAAGGAAATTGTTGAGAGAGAAAGTTGAAGCTATTCTGAGTTTGAGTCCTCCTAAAATGAAGTCAGAATGATTTTGGGAATGGTTGGCTACTATAGACAGAGGCTACCCAACTTTTCTTTGGTAGCAAAACCTTTCCTGAGGTTAACACACAAAGATGTGCCAGATTTAATCCTGTGGGAAAAGGATAGCATTGAAGCATTCCTAGAACTGAAGGAACGTCTCTACCGTTCCCTTGCACTGTGAGCGCTAGATTATTCAAATGATTTCATACTGCTGGACAGTGAGAGGGAGGGATGTGGCTCTTAGTGCTAACACAATTGCATGAGGATGCCAAAAAGCAGGTGCTTACTTTTTAGTGACACTTGATCCCGTACTCGCTGCTTTGTATGGCTGTCTCAAAGTAGTAGCTGCAGTAAGTGCGAGTCTTGAAAAATGTGAAAATATTGTGATGGAACATCCATAAGCAGACATGGGCCCTCATTACAACCCTGGTGGTCGGTGTTAAAGTGGCAGTAATACCGCCAACAGGCCGGCGGTAAAAAAATGGGATTTGGAGAATGGCGGTTACCACCATCCAAAACCACCACTTTAACACACCGACAGTCAGGGTGGTAACGGCCGCTGGGCTGGAGACTTCGGTCTCCAGCCCGGCGGCCGCCACAATCCCACCCTCAGGATTACAACCCAGCCTACCGCCATGGTTTACTCACCACCACCCATGCATGCACCCATACATACCCTCACACCGCAACACACACCAACATACCTTGTCACACACATGCATTCACAACACACAACACTCAAAATCACTCATTTATGCATGCATCCTACCCGACTCACACTCTCATGCACGCATACCACTACAAACACACACACCCCCACATACACACAACACCCCCACCCCCCTCTCCGGTCAGATAACCTGACTTACTTGCTTGCCGTAACCATGCTCCTGATACGTTCAGCTGTGTTTTTCCGCCATGACCGTCGGCGGTGTTCCGCCAGCATTCTGGCAGAATACCGTCGGCAGTCATGATACCAGTAGACAGCTGGTATCCACAGTGGCGGTATTTTGGAGGCTGTCGCTGTGGCGGTAGGCGGTCGATACCGTCAATGTTGAAATGAGGGCCATGGTCCCTTACTCTGTCAAAATTTTGCTTACAAAAATAGACTCAGCACCTTACAAACTCAAGACTAACAGAGTAAGAGCAGCAAATCTTGTTGGGAAAGTAGGTGCTGAGAAGATGTCAAGCACTAAATCCCAGCACATTGTTGCCTATTCCTGATGGAGGTGAATCTGACTGTTTTGGACATGATTGCCTTGATGTCACGGACTTGTGCACCAAGCGCAGACCCAAAATAAAAGACAAGCCATTATTATGCCCATATTTTGTCCTACATGTGGATGGCTCATGTTTAAGAACAAATGAAGTATCTCTTAGAGCAGAGTATGCAGTTTGCAGAATTCAAGACACAATGGGAGCTTCATGGCTTGAAGAAATTTCTTCAGCACAAGTTGCAGAATCGATTGCTCTTACCAGAGCTTGCAGCTCGATGGCCCGAATGAGAGTGACTATATTTACAGTCAATCAGTATGGATTTGGTGTTGTCCATGATTTTGAGCAGTTGTGGCCACAGCAAGTTTTCATGACCTCACCTGGTTCACCCATTAGAAATGGGGTACATATCAGAAACTTATTGGAAGTGCTAAAACTCCCCACTGAATTTGCTGTTGTAAAATGTGAGCACACAGCAGCAGCTATAGTTATGTCACAATTGGCAACAGGTATGCTGTTGAAGTGGTGCACTATTGTGCAATTGTGGCCGTATATTCATTGGATAGTTTACTAATGAAAATTAAGAAGAACATGTTTTTTTCCTTGATGGTGAGAGTTGCTGATACATTGGATGAAGTGAGATGAACGGAAGATTATGATGAATGCAAGATAATGCAAAAGGCACAGAGCAACAGGTGCAGATCAGAGCAGGTTGTGGGATAAATGAATATAATATTTGGATTTCAATCGATGAAAGACCAGTACTGCCTTACTCTCCCCAGTAAAGCCTAACCTTTGCACCGGCTTGCACCATTCCATAAATATGGTGCCCGTCTGGTGCACGGAAATGGTGGAAGCCGGTGCAAAACCTTTTGGTGCAAAACTATGTTTTTTGCTCCAAAAAGTATAAATCAGGGTCTTTGTCTCTATTGTTGATGACTCTAAGAAGTACACCTGGCAGAAATACTGCATTAGATCTTGACGGGCAGAGCAATGAGATTACCTGCAATTCCAGCAAATGTACTTGTGAAAACTACAGATGAGAAGGTAGTCGTTTGGCTTCTGTAGTACATTCTGCTCTCGACATGTGGAAGTTGTTACCGCAAATCCACAAAAGGAGCAGTGCCACGACCTAGTCCTGGTGACTGAGTCTTACTTAGGAAACACGTGAGAAAGTACTGCCTAGCGCTTCACTGGAATTTAAAACTGAATAGATGCTTTACATACTCAGAGAACAAGAGATCCATATGAAGAAATAGTGTTCCTTGAGCCAGCACCGACAACACTGGTGAACGTACCACGACAAGTGGTATGAGATCAGACTCAAAAAAGAAAAGACTGATCAGAAACCATAAGAAGGAGTAAGGAGTAAAACAACTCTAGTAGAACAAAGGTCCAATTGCCCGACATCTCACAGAGTGGCAGCAGAGCTCGTGGCACAGGAGGAGTACAGAGACACCAAGTAGAAGAAATAACTTTTGGATCAGTCCCAGGACAAGCAGAAAATCCTGACAATCCAGGAGTGGGTGGGAGTTCTGGAATATGATCAAGAAGTGATCCAGATAATGCGAGATGGCCAAAACCTTACAATAGAAAGAAATTAAGATTAACTGTGTCAGATGAATCCATAACACTGACAATCAAGGGAAAAGCAGAATCAAGAAGTATAGGTGACACAGAACAAAACACACTCAGGAAGTCAAAGACATCTTGAGTGCCTTGGTAAAGATATTCATCACCTGAATGGACATACTATGTCAGTCGAAATCTGAATGCCTCAATTTCTGTTTTACTGGAGCAAACAACTGCCTGAACTACCTTGAGAAGGTCAAAAAGTGAAAATACTTGATTACAAAGAAATGTTGATATACTATTGTGAGAATTGAGAAATAAAGACTAGACTTGGGCGGGAAACTTGCATCACATTACGTGGAGTACTACGAAGTTCCTGATTTCCACCATCTTGTGCGCATGCAAGATCTGTTTTGGCATTTGCTCGTGAGTGCCACAATATTTTCAGGCCGCTAACAAGCATGAGCAAGATTTTGCACTCACTTGTGCGGCTTCTGGCCGCAAGGGTGCCAATACAGTGAATGGTGCAAATGCCCATCGAATAGATTTTCTAGTCGATAACAGCTAAATCTACTCAAAAAGAGGTTTTTGAGTGTAGTTTCTTCTCCAAAGAACCACTCAAATTGTTTTTTTAGTGTGAGAAATCTTTTTTTTAAAACTTTTTTTCTAACAGGAAGGGAGTGCCACATAGACTCCAACTTCTTACTCCTATCCAGCATGCTCCTCCAGTTTGATTGGTCATCTCCTGTTCACTTTTCACTTGGATTTTGAGATGGTAGGATCATTCTTTTTGCTGCTGGATATATACCTTTGGATTTAAGGTCTTAGGCCCTTATCACAACCCTGGCGGTCTGGAATAAAGCAGCGGTAATACCACCAACAGGCAGGTGGTAAAAAAATGGAATTATGACCACAGCGGAAACCGTCCACACAGACAGCCACTTTAACACACTGACCGCCACGGCAGTAACAACAAACACCTCAGCGGTAACCACCAACAGCCAGACGGAAGACAATGTTCCACCCACTGTATTACAACAGGCCGATCTGCCACCTTTCCCGGGGCGGTACCAATGACATCACAAGCACGGCGGAAACAGTACACAGAAGGCAAAGGACTCACCTCTGGAGACTCAAGGAAGAACCACAATGCCATGGAGCCCGAGTTGCACATTTTCCCAATGCTTGTATACCTCCTAATGCACTACGAACAGCAACTCCGGCGAAGACGACCACGGTGAGTACTGCCGCCTAGCACACAAGAGAGGGAGGAGGAAAAAGAGAGTGACACACACATGCAGCACCCCCAACACCATATACACAAACCGATGCAATAACATCACATATCTACCCCATACCCCTCAGGAATATTGCAAGGTCAAAAGTAATTGATTAACGTGAGTGTAATAGGATAAATTACTAGAAAATCATGCTTCAAAATCAAAACAGTATATACATATATACAAAAGGAGGAACACTGCCCAGTCCTCAATGTCCGTGAGCCACAGGGCCACAACACATAGGCCAAGGCCCCACTTGACTCCTGCAACAACAGGAGAGAACACTGCAGGGGCATCGGGTCGAAAATACACAGGCACCTCAGGGGGACGGGGAATGGCGGGGCACCTCAGTCGGAAGATCGCACCCTGTGCAATGTCCTGGGGAGTGCAAAGCCACAGTCTCTCAAGTGGGTGGTTCGCCCACTGCTTGGTCTTGCCGAGTGCAAAACCACAGTCTCTCTAGTGGGTGGTTTGCCCCCTGCTTGGTCCTGGGGAGTGCAAATCCACAGTCTCTCAAGTGGGTGGTTTGCCCCCTGCTTTGTCCATGGGAGTGCAAAGCCACAGTCTCTCTAGTGGGTGGTTTGCCCACTACTTGGTCCTGCGGAGGGCAAAGCCCCAGTCTCTCTAGTGGGAGGTTTGCCCACTGCTTGGTCCTGGGGTGTACAAAGCCAGTCTCTCTAGTGGGTGGTTTACCCACTGCTTGGCCCTGGGGAGTGCAAAGCCACAGTCTCTCTCGTGGGTGGTTTGCCCACTGGTTCTGGGGGGGCCTTCTGCCCAGTGTGCTTCATCCTGGCAAGGAGGGGGTGAGTGGATGGCTTCTCCACTAGTTCTGGAGGGGGCCTTGTGCCCAGTGTGTTTCATCCTGCAAAGGATGGGGTGGGTGGATAGCTTCTCCACTGGTTCTGGAGGGGCCTTTGTGCCCTGTGAAGCAGCATTTGGAGAGTGCAAGGTCACAGTCTCTCACCTGGGAGTCACACCTACAGGATTTGTAAGGTCCAGGACTCACTACTGCCCATGGAGGCAGGACTACACACTGCCCGTCAGCGGTGACGGCTGCTCAGTAGTGGCAGTGGCGGTGCTGGTGTCGGGGATGCCAGTGGTGGGGGAGGCTCCAGCCCTTCCCCTGCAGCCTCAGATGACTGTCCACTGGGGCTGCTGCCAGTGGTGCTGGTGGTGGTGCAGGTGGCAGTGCTGGTTGCAGTGCTGGTGTCGGGGATGCCAGTCATGGGGGAGGCTCCACCCCTTCCCCTGCAGCCTCGGACAGCTGAACCACCATGGTTGGTGGTGGGGGCTCAGAATCAGTCCCAGCTCTGGCCTCCTGTCCTTCCTGGCTGCAGGCCCTTTGCCCTTCCCCTTGGCAGCTGGAGATGCCTCCTTGCCCTTCCCCTTGGCAGCTGGTGGTGCCTCCTTGCCCTTACCCTTGGCAGCTGGTGGTGTCTCCTTGCCCTTCCCCTTGGCAGCTGGTGCAGGCACACTGTCAGTGCTGATGGCTGGTTCCCTGGAGCCTCTCACACCTGCAGTAGCTGCCAACACTACTGTGGCTGTGGGCTGGGAGGCTGAGGTGCTCGCTTGCATTCTGATCACCCTGGCCCGATGTGAAGGATGTGGGGGAGGGGGAGGGAAGAGGTGAAAGGCAGAGAGAAAAAGCTTCTTAGGGACACTGGGGTGGGAAGAGGGTGAAGGTTTGGGAGTGGAGGAAGAGGGAGTGGTTGTAGGAGGTGTCTGTCTGCTTTGTTTGGGTGCAGGTGCATGGGCTGGATGCTGTTGTGAGGTGGATGGCTGTTAGATGTCTGAGTGCTTGCGTTTGTGTACTTTGGGAGGAGGGGGCACAGACACAGTGGGAGAGGACACAGGGGATGTGTGCATGGATGTAAGGGTGGTGACTGCCAGTGAGGGGTGTGTAGTGATTGGCATGATGGTGATGGGGTAGTGGATGAGGATGTAGTGCATGCAGGTGTGAGTGGAGACGCTAATGGGAGGGTGGTGGAAGACGAGGAGGAGGAGGACGCAGTGGATGTTGGTATGTCTGCATCTGGATGGTGTTTGTGTGAGTACCTGGGGATGAAGTGTGGTGCTTGTGTTGTGTTCGTCTGAGCCACTCCTGTGTGTTGTCCTGGGTGCATGCTGGTCTGAATGTGTTCTTGGGATAGGTTGGGGTTGAGGGGAATGGGACTGGGTAGAGGAAGTTGGAGGGGGAGGCTAGAGGCAGGGACAATGGCTGCCATCAGTGAGGAAGCCAGAGCCTGGATTGAACTATGTTGGGCCGCCATGCCAGAGTGCATTTGTTTGTTGCAAATGGCCTGCCAGCCCCTGGATGGCACTCACTATGGTTGACTGCCCAACAGAGATGGATCGCAGGAGGTCAATAGTCTCCTCACTCAGGGCAGCAGGGCTCACTGGGGCAGGGCCGGAGGTGCCTGGGGCAAAGGAGATGCCCACCCTCCTGGGTGAGCAGGCATGGGAAACTCACTGAGGGGCTGCTGGGAGGGCGGTGCTGGTACGGGGGTGGTGGCTATACCTGCAGTTCGGGTGGGCACAGATGTGTCGGCCACCAGCAGGGAGCTTCCATCAGAGAGGTATCACTGTCAGAACTGGCCCCTCCTGTCTCTGCTGTGCTGCTCTCCTCGCCCTCCGTCCCACTGGTGCCCTCACCGTTGGTGGATTTGGCCTCATGGGATGTGGGATGCAGCTCCCTCCGTCGCCGCTGTCTCTGCTCCTCCGCCAGGTGATGCACATAAGGACAGGGTGACAAAGCAAAAAGGGGGGAAGAGACAAAGGATACACTTGGTCAATGGTAGCAACAACACCACTGTTGGCGTACACGAGACACACACACACACACAGGGAAGAGCCCTACGCACTAGGCAATGCACTACCAGTCACAATGCTAGTCACCAGCCCATGGACAGGAATACATAATGCCAATAGCAGCATACCTGACACTCACGGACCCCTGCCCAGTAGTGGATGCCTATTAGCTTGGTTGGAGGTGGTTCACATCACACCCTGCCCAACATGGGACCTACCCATCAATGTCCGGCCTGGCCTAGGGACACCCACAGGCCCACATCCCCTACCCGGAGACCAACCCACCATGCACAAGTAGTATATTGGGAAACTGTACTCACCTCCTTGTAGTTGCTATGATGTCCTCAAGCACCCATCTAGCTCTGGATAGGCCACCGCCAGTGTGCGGGCCATCAGGTGGGGCAGGGTTCGACGGGCACCCCTTCCTCATTGGGAGACCATCCCCAACTGGGCCTCTGCCGTCTTCCTTGCCCTGCGTCTCAGCTCCTCCTACCATTTCTGACAGTGGGTGCTCCACCTGCCATAGACCCCCAGGGTCCCCATGTACTTGGCAATGGCACGACATATACCCTTTTTCTGATGGGCGCTGACCTGAAGAAAAAGAAACATAGAAAAAGGTATCAGTCATACCGTCCGGCCTGTTACACTCATGGCTCACCATAGCCCTCACATCCCCTTACGCATAGACATTGCCCACCATACATGCAGCACGCTGCCCAGAACCCTTACACCAACCTCCCTACATGAGGCCCTCACACACAGCACACCATGCATCCATGCCCCTTGCATCGTGCTCACAGTGTACTAACTTGTTGGTATGGAGGCCCATACAGCATTTGGTACTGGGGTAGGACCCCATCCACTAGTCTCTTCAACTCCACAGACTCCACCACCGTCCCATGGCCCCTTTCCCCAGTGACACGAGCAATGGTCGGTTCCAGACTCAGGTCCAAGCCTCACTTGCAGTGTAAGTCCTCTCCTGTTGAAGGTCAGGTAGCAAGTGAGGGAAAAGATAGCAAATGGCGGTCACGTCCGCAGCGGTGCATTCCGTCACCGGCGGCATACATCACCATTGTCCACTGTAACCCGTAGGGCCCAATGACAACCAATGAGGAGTTGCACTGCAGTACTCAACCGCCTCCCGTAATGGCGCACAACTTCAGCGGCATTACAACATGTTCACATGTCCATCCACACAGGACAGGCAGATGCCATTTCATGGGGGGCATGGCACCTAACTGCATCACAGTACACATAGGTACCAATTGAGCCTATACAACAACATACTCTTACAGTCACAACATGCAATGCAGTGTAGTGTTTGGAAATGTGGTATACTGACCAGCTGCTCCCCGTTTTGCCCCATAGATTACAATTGCTGCAGATGAATAGGAGATGGAGATATCCCCCATATACAGACCCCTGGTGGACTTGGCAGCAATGGAGGACAGGCACATCATCCTCACCTATAGACTGGACAGGGCCACAATCACAGAGCTGTGTGCCCAATTGGAGCCTGAGCTGATATCTGCTATCCGTCAACCCACCGGGATCCTCCCTCTTGTGTAAGTCCTATCTGTGCTCCATTTCTTAGCAAGTGGCTCCTTCCAAGTGACAGTGGGCTTGGCAGCTGGAATGTCTCAGCCAATGGTCTCAATAGTGCTGACCAAAGTGTCGCCTGCCCTGATTAAACACATGCGCAGCTACATTGTTTTCCACCAGGCAGAGGATTTGGCCACAGTGAAAGCTATGCAATGGGACATATCCCCAACGTTTTTGGGGTTATTGATGGTACACATATTGCATTTGTCCCCCTGCAGAGAAATGAACAGGTGTTCAGAAATCGAAAGAGCTTTCAGTCGATGAATGTGCAGATAGTATGCCTGGTGGACCAGTACATCTCCCATGTCAATGCAAAGTATCCTGGCTCTGTGCATGATGCCTATATCCTGAGGAATAGCAGCATCCCATATGTGATGGCTCAACTCCGGAGGCACCGGGTGTTGCTAATAGGTGAGCCCTGTTTCCCACCAGTGTATGTTGGTGTATGGATATTGTGTGGGCCCTAAAGGTTAGTGTGTGTCTAACAGTTGTCCCTCGATATTTACAGGTGACTCTGGTTACCCTAACCTTTCATGCCTAATGACCCTTGTGAGGAATCCCAGGACAAGGGCAGAGGAACGTTACAATGAGGCACATGGGCGAACAAGGAGAATTATAGAGAGGACATTTGGCCTCCTGAAGGCCAGGTTTCGTTGCCTCCATCTAACAGGTGGATCCCTGTACAACTCACCCAAGAAGGTCTGCCAGATCATCGTGGCATGCTGCATGTTGCACAACCTTGCCTTGAGATGCCAGGTACCTTTTCTGCAGGAGTATGAGGATGGCAATGGGTGTGTGGCAGTAGTGGACCCTGTGGACAGTGAAGATTAGGAGGCAGAGGATGAGGATGAGGACAACAGAACCGCAATTATATGACAGTACTTCCAGTGACACACAGGTAAGTCTCTGTAACTTCACTTTACATTTACAGTTTTGTATTTGACATTGTACATGGCAGGCAGACTCTCCCAATTCTATGGTCACTTAGTGCACCCTTTGGCATCTATATTTTCGGATATCTGTGCCCCACTCTGGCACCTGGTGTGTGGACTGCAGCCAACTATAGGTCATTCCTATGTATACATTACTGTACAGTTGTATTGCAGTGTTTAAACCTTATTAAACAAATACATAGTTGAATCATTTGATATACTCCATACTTGTATTTTTTCAAAGGGTGTTTATTTAAGTGCTAATAAGTAGAGGGGTATGTGCAATGGGCTGGGGTGAACGTGGAGGAAAGTCCAGGATAGAGTCAAGTCTATTTGAATCACAGGTGCATAGGAAGTGGAGCAATGGCAGTTCAAGATGGACAGGGTGACAGAGTGGGATACAAGGGTGATAATCAGGAGAGTTTTATTTCCTGGCGGGGGTCTTGGCAATGTTCTCTGGCTTTTGCCTCGATCGCAGGGACCGTTTGCACGGTGGTTCTCCTTCTGTAGTGGGATGGGTAATAGTGCATTGGTGGTTCATGCAGGGCTTGGTGTTGGGATGGGTGAGTTTTGATGGTGGGGTGTATGTGAGTTGGTGGAGTGATGGGGGTGAGGGTAGGGGTGGGGTATGTGATGGCATGGAGGTAGGAGGGATGATAGTAATAGAGATTTGACTTACCAGAGTCCTATCCTCCTTCTACTCCTGCCAGACCCTGAGGATGCAGTATTGCCAAGACTTTCTCCTCCTATGTTGTTAGTTGTGGGGGAGGAGATGGGGGGTCCACCGCCAGTCCTCTGTACAGTTAACTGGTGTCTTGCAACCATGGAATGTATCTTCCCCGTAGGTCGTTTCACCTCTTCCTGATGTCATCCCTTGTTCTGGGGTGCTGTCCCACGGCGTTGACCCTGGCCAAGGTTCTCTGCCATAGCTCCACCTTCCTAGCAATGGATGTCTGCTGCACCTGTGATCTGAATAGCTGTGGCCCTACCCGGATGATTTCCATCACCATGATCTTTAGCTCCTCCTCTGAGAACCAGGGGTGTCTCTGTGGTGCCATGAGTGTAGTGTGAGTGGTGTGTGTGAGGGTGTTTGGGGTGATGTGTTGAGGTGTTTGCTGTAAGGTTCCTGGATGGTGTATGGGTGATGGTGTTCTGTGCTCTGGTTCTGTGGGTGCTCTTGGTGTCTCTCTCTCTCAGTTGTCAATTTTTTTGAGTAGTAAACTATTGTGGGTAATGTGTGTGTGTGTTTATAGTGGTGTGGGTGTGTGTATGTGTGTCAGGTGTGTCTAGTTTGTATTGTCCAATGTGGTGTTGTTTTGTATGTGTATGGTTTACCACGGTTGAATGTCTGCTGCAGTGATTCGTGGGTCATAATGTGATGGGCGTAGTTCTGTTGGCATAACGGTGTGGGTTTTGCTACCGCCAGTTTATCACTGACCTTTGGGCTGGGGTACTTGTGTGTGTTTCTGTATAGTGACGGTTTGCTATGTGTGGTAATATTATGGGTAGCGGTTAACCGCCGCAGCGGCGGTATGTTGGCAGGAGTCAGCATGGCGGTAAGTAGGATTTACCGCCAATGTCATAATGAGGGCCTTAGTTTTTGTGATATCACACAAGTTCAAAAACTATTGTATAAGCTGTTGTTTGTTTGATAGGGCGTGCAACAGGATTTCTTTGTATTTTTATTTGATTTTTAAACTTTATTTAATAGGCATCTAATTATTTTTTGCTTTTCATTTTTTGTAAAGGAGAAATGTTGTACAGTTCAGTACTTTTTCTCCATTTTTGTTACATTTGCAATATTAATTTATTTTATTATGTGGCCTAGATGTCGCACACGCCATCTAACCTATAGGCCCAGTAACTATATTCATCATTGCATGAAAAATAAATTCTTTGGTATATGCATTTAAAACTTCATTAGGGCAAGGATGGTATTAAATTAAACTAAACATGTTGGCTATTGTTTACATTTCCTTTTTTAGTGCAAAAAGTTTATATGTGAAGTAATATTTGATGCCAAAGGAAGATGTGTGCTATTGTAAAATGTTTACACCTCAGTTAATTTTCATGTTTTGCATTGCTGAATTAATGATAGTATTTTCTTCAGTATTACCACCATGCCTCCTCTTTCTGGAAATTGTCTGTGTGTGTGTGTTTGTCATCGACCACCATGCGTCTTTGTTCTCATGTGACCAGGGGCATTTTGTGTAGTATGTATTCATTCTAAGCCTGCATGTATTTTTTGTTCCCCATGCCTCCTTGCTTACTGTTGGTGTTTTGCCATATGGCTGTCAGCAATTCTGTGCATTCAGCCAGTGCCTTTGCCATAGGCTTGCATGTGTTCTTTGTTCCTCATTCCTCCTTTCTCACTGTTGTAGTTTCACCATGTGGTTGCAGCCATTTTGTGCATCCAGACAGTGTGCCTTTGCCAAAGGCTTGCATGTGTTCTTGGTTCCCACGCCTCCCTGCTCACTGTTGTTGTTTGACCATTTGTCTTTGTTCTCCATGCCATGTCACCAGGGGGCCATTTTGTGTAGTCTATTTCCATACTGTTCACTGTTGTTGTTTGACAATGTGGTTGACAGCCAGTTTGTACACCCAACCAGTGTGCCTTTGCCAAATGCTTGCATGGATAGATGTGATATCAGTTTAATAATATGCTTGAGGATCATTGACACACACACATATAAATATAATATGATTTTGATGAAAGCTGATTCTATTACATGCATTTTTTTTATTTTTCATTTTGTGCCTCCTTACATCACAATAGGTTTCTTCTCATTCTCTAATGCAAACATCTGCAATTGCTATTCTCACTTTAATTGTATTTTTAATTTTGACTGTAATATTTTTATTTTTTATTTTAGATCTTTTATTTTTTTTATTTTAAGTTTTGTCTTTTTATCTTACTTTTTTATTTTTTCTTTGCATTCTGAGGCGATCCATCCATACATCCACCATAGGCACACTGCTGTGCAACAGCTTTTCAGCTTTCAGTTTTTTTTTTTAGGTATGATTGCGTTTCCCCATTTGACACCCTCGCTTAGGGACACTGCAGGCACATCAACATCATTCATTTGTGTCAGGAATAAGGCTGTGCGCGGTCCAGGTCCCGCCCTGCGCGTATTTGCGGCGCTTCATGCACACCATTTGTCATCCCCTCTTGTTCTAGAAGTGGTTATCAGCATCACCTGCCCTGTGGTAAAGATCATGTAGCTGCAGAGTTAGGACATTGGGGAACAAGATGCACTTATCAGTGCTATTCTATGAATGGACTACAATTCCCAGGTTTCTAGAGGCAGCGGCCATCTTGGGGTGTGGCAGGCCTATAAAGCCCAGCCACATCCAAGCACATTGCTCACTATTTTGAGGACTTCGATGCAGTCAGACCTCGTGGGGGTTCCTCTGAGGAAGAGCAGATTTCCTGCATGGCAGATTGACAGCAAATCGGAGTATCCTTGTTTCCATGGTGAATTCAGATACGAGTAGGTCGTACTCATAGCGGTAAGGTCTCGATGAGCCCAATCTTGAAGGGAGTTGTTACTTTCAAAAGTAAAGCACCCATTGGCACAACGAGCAAAGCGTTTTCAGTCCAAAGAGTAAAGCGCTCCTGGCACAATGATAAAAGCGATTCAAGCCAAACGAGTGAAGCGGCCTTGACGCGACGATCAAAGCACTTCAGATCACATGAGTAAAGTCCCCCTTAGCACAACGAGCAAAGCGCTTTGGGCCACACGTGTAAAGCGCCCTTGGCACGATAATCAAAGCACTTCAGTCCACAAGAGTAAAGCACCCTTGGCAAGACAATCAAAAGCGCTTTAGGCCACATGACTAAAGCGCCCTTGGCACAACAATCAAAAGCGTTTCAGGTCACACAAGTAAAGCAACCTTGGCACGACGGTCAAAGTGCTTCTTCCACATGAGTAAAGCGCCCCCTTAGCACAAACGAGAAAAGCGCTTCAGGTCAGAAGAGTAAAGCGCCCTTGGCACGACAATCAAAGCTTTTCAGTCCACATGGGTAAAGCGGTCTTGGCACGAGTATCAAAACGCTTCAGGCCACATGAGTAAAGCGCCCCTTAGCACAACGAGCGTAGCACTTCAGACAAACCAAGTAAAAGCACTCTCTGGCATAATGAACAAAGCGCTTCATGTATGATGATCAAAGCGCTTCATGAACAACAAACAAGACGCTTCTGCCCAACGAACAAAGCGCTTCAAGTTCTATGAGTAAAACTTTCAGGCCTTAGTAGTAAATATGAAAACGTTTTGGAGATAAGCAAATTATAGTTTCATTGTTTTTTGGGAAGCATAAAATGTGAGATACATATTTAAGTGTTTGAGAATTTCTAGGCTGAGATCAAATGTTTATGTTAAGAATGCATAATTGTTACATGATTGATATTCAGAGTATGACCATAGTCCAAAGCTCTTGCCATCTCTAGGTTCAGAGGTTGCAGTTTGTTCTTGTTCCATGATTCAAAGTAGGGGCTACGCCCAATTCACAAAGGGTCTCAATCGGATACCACGGAAACGCCTTTATTCAAGAGTCTATTAATGAGTTTTTACTGTAATGAATGAGTATATGCAGATTTGTTCTAACTGTTTCTTTTCAGCTCTCTCTCCCTGCAGTTCCCTACCCTAATTGCCTTCCCCCCACCTGGCTTCATCATAACTCTGTGCTCTGATAGCTTTCTGAGTTGGTGACGCCAGGAGGTGGGCCTTTTGTTCAGCAGCGTGCAGATCCGGAGGAAAGGGCACTATGACATTTGTTTAATGAATATTTATTCAATTTTTCTTTGGACCACATTGCCTCCCATAGGCACACACTAACCTTGATTTTTCTAAAGATTATTCCATTTACCCATGCACTTCCCTGACTGCCACAGGTGTCTCCTTTAGAATAGATGGACATATGGCAAAGAGCTATATCTGTATTGTGTTATCCTGACTGGAAATTAAATTTTATGGTATGGTGGTGTGGTTTGACTTTATAGTGGTTAATTTATTATTACCTAACAATCCAACCACACTGATATTGACTTTGTCTGTACTAATTCAAACTGCAATAATGCCACACATCACTAAATAGTTTTCTTGCTTGTTTGTATTTAGGGGCATGTACATTGACATCAGTCCTCAGATCTCTTCTGCTTGATGTGTCATTGCAAACTGAAAGCTTTAAGATGGCCCCAAAGAAAGTTGTTCCCAAGAAAGTGGACAGTGAGGAGAAGCAGCTTTCCATCATGCCGACCACAACCTTTTTTGGGAAATGTGTGCCTGCCACACTTGCCTAAATGAAGGAACCTGAGAGCAGCACTCCTTCACTAACAGCACTATCCCAACCAAAGACCAAGACCAGGTCTGTCTGTGAGGTAGCTACTGCAATCATAGTGATCCCAAAGAGCAGGGGCGTTGAATTGGATTTGTCCCTTCCACAAAGTAGTACCTGATGGAAATGGTCCTCTCTGAAAGGTCATCCCCAAATCTTTTGCCTTCCTCTTCCTATCTTCCTGACCCTGTTTCTGTTGGTTTTAGGACTCTGGGCACTTTACCAAATCTACACAGCGCTAGAGTGCATGTGCTTTCTCTTTCAAAACAAGGTATAATTGGGTTACATCTGTTTGATTTACTTAATGTACTTGTAAGTCCCTAATAAAGTGCACTATGGGTGCCCAGGGCCTGTAAAACAAATACTTCTAGTGGGCCTGTGCCGCTGATTATGCCACCTACTAAAGTAGTACTTTAAGCATATCTTAGGCCTGTCACTGCAGAGGCTGTCAGGGGCGGCTCCTTCGCTATGGAAAAATGAAACAATAGTTTAATTAGGTTTTTCAAGCTTGGATGTGTTTAACCACAGTAGCTACCACTACTTTCAGCTCAGTAGGAGTGACCTGAAAGTATTCTGCAAGTAGAGGTGGCTGAAGATGTCTAAAAGATGAACAAGGCAGGACCTTCAGGAAGCCCTGTTTGCTTTTGAGGATCCCTTTAGAATTCTAAAGAAGCCAAAGCCCTGGAATCTCCTGGATCCCAAACTAGAGGGCCAAGAGGGCAAAGGCCCTGAGAAGGATTGGGCGAAGGTGAAAAAAGACTTTGCAGAGGCTCCAGGAGAGAAAGGGGAGCCCACAGTGAAGGAGTCCTCTGCTGGATCCCCTGCAGAAAAACGTATCTCCTCTCACACCCTGTCTCCTGAGGAGCATAAGGACAGACAGGCAGAGAGGCATCTTAGGCTACAGCTGGCCCAACTGGTTACAGAACAGAAAAGAGCTGAAGCTGACAAAGCCCTGGCAGAGGAGAGGATAGAGGAGGCAGAAACAGCCTTCAACATGGAAAAACTTGACATTGAGGCAGCTGAGGCTGTTAGAGCCATGGAAGAAAGGAAGATCTTGCTGGCTTGTGAACTGAATCTGAACGAGCTGGACTTGAAGGCTAAACAACTGTCAGAGTCTAGCAAAAATGTTGGCAGCGTGAGTACCATGTCAAGTGAGGAGGGAAAGGTCCACCCACCAAGTGAATTGGTGCCTGTCTTCAAAAGGGGAAGGAAATGGACAGGTAGTTTGAGGTGTATGAGGTCACTCTAGTAGCACACTGGATCCCTGAGGAGTATTGGGGTGCTATCCTATGGAAGCATATACCCGGTGATAAAAAGGGATGTCCTACTGGCACTAGATGGAAGAGACAGGCTGAGGTATCTCACCGTTAAGGAGACCCTTGTAAAGAGGTATGGCTTCACCCCAGAAGAGTGAAGGTTGAGGTTTAGGGGCAGTAGGAAACTGTCTCAGTAGTCCTGGGGGGATTTTGGTTGGGTAATTTTGCATAGCACCGGTTGGTTGGGTGAAGGGTAGTAGGATAAACACCTTTGAGCGGCGATACATTTTGGGTGCTAGAGAGTACATGTTCAGTCACTGTTTTCCAAAGCTATGCCAGCACCTAGTGGATTTTAAGTTATCTGACCCCAGGGAGCTTGTAATGGAGGCAGACCTCTAGGTGAGTACCGAAGTGTCTGGGGTCGCATTGGGGAGTGATCCTAAGGAAGGTGGCTCAGGTTCTCCCCTTCAGAGTGGGGGGAAGGGTCACAGTGACACAGACTGGTCCCAGAGTACGGGGGGAGTGTTGCACGTTATTTCTGAGAGTAGGAGAAGGGGTAGGGTGGGCAAAGGCCCAGGGTGCCCTATTTCCTGCCCCAGGGCTTCGATTGCTTGCAGGGAGAGCACATGGAGGGGACCCTAGTCTGTACCAGGAGCCCATCCACTGATGGGAAACCCACGGTGTCAGGGGAACTAGGTGGGTGGGTGCCACAAACAACCCACCGGTTCCTGTTTCTATCAGTAACACTCCACAGAGGAGTGTGTGTAAGGCTAGATGGAGGGGTAAGAGGTGGGTACCCAGGGCTTGTAAATTAAATGCTACTAATGGGCCTGTAGTGCTGATTCTTTCACACACTATAGTAGCACTTTAAACATATCTCAGACCTGCCACTGCGGAGCTGGTGTGTTCACTTTTAAATTGCCATTTCGACCTGGCAAGTGCAACTACTTGTGAGGCCCAAACCTTCCTTTTTATTACATGTAAGTCACCCCTAAGGTAGGCCTTAGTTAGCCCCAAGGGCATGGTGCAGTGTGTTTAAAAAGGTGGATGTGAACTTTTAAGTTTAAGATGTCCAGGTAGTCTAAAACTGCAAAATTCATTGTTCACTATTACAAGGCATAGCTCTCCAAACATTAATATTGGGATTACCTTAACCACTTCGCTGCCAGGCCTTTTCCCCTCCTGTGCTGAGCCTTTTTTGGGCTATTTGGGGCAGTTTGCGCTTAGGCCTTCATAACTTTTTGTTCACATAAGCTACACACGCCAAATTTGCGTCAGTTTTTTCAACATCCTAGGGATTCTAAAGGTACCCAGACTTTGTGGGTTCCCCTGAAGGAGACCAAGAAATTTGCCAGAACATAGTGAAAATTTAGTTTTTTTCAAAAAAATGGGAAAAAAGGGCTGCAGAAGGCGGTTTGTGTTTTTTTCCCTGAGAATGGCATCAACAAAAGGTTTGTGGTGGCAAGATCACCATCTTCCCAGCTTTCAGGAAGAGGCGTACTTGAATTAGAAAACCCAATTTTTCAATACAATTTTGACATTTTACTGGGACATACCCCATTTTTACTATTTTTGGTGCTTTCAGCCTCCTTCCAGTTAGTGACCGAAATGGGTGAGAAACTAATGCTGGATCCCAGGCAGCTAAACATTTCTGAAAAGTAAACAAAAATCTGAAGGGGTCATTTGTGGAGATCCTACAAGTGTTTCCTACAGAAATTAACAGCTGAAATAAAAAAATATTGAAATTGAGGTGATGAAACCAGCCATTTTTCTTCACGTTTTACTCTGTAGCTTTTTCCTGCGATGTCAGATTTTTGAAAACAATATACCGTTATGTCCGCTGGACTCTACTGGTTGCGGGGATATATAGGGCTTGAAAGTTCATCAAGAACCCTAGGTACCCAGGCCAATAAATGAGCTGCACCTTGCAATGGGTTTTTATTCCATACCGGGTATAAAGCAATTCATTTGCTGAAATATAATAGGGAAAATTAGGTATCAAGAAAACCTTTGTATTTCTAAAATGGGCACAAGATAAGGTGTTGAGAAGCAGTGGTTATTTGCACATCTCTAAATTCCGGGGTGCCCATACTAGCATGTGAATTACAGGGCATTTCTCAAATAGACGTCTTTTTTACACACTGTCTTACATTTGGAGGGAAAAAATGGAAAGAAAGACAAGGGGCTATAACACTTGTTTTGCTATTCTGTGTTCCCCAACTTCTCCCGATAAAAATGGTACCTCACTTGCGTGGATAGCCTAGCACCCGCAACAAGAAATGCCCCAAAACACAACGTGGACACAACATATTTTCACAAAGAAAACAGAGCTGTTTTTTACAAAGTGCCTAGCTGTGGATTTTGGCCTCTAGCTCAGCTGGCACCTAGGGAAACCGAGCAAACCTGCACAGTTTTGAAAACTAGACACCTAGGGGAATCCCGGATGGGGTGACTTGTGGAGCTCTGACGAGGTTCTGTTACCCAGAATCCTTTGCAAACCTCGAAAGTTGACCAAAAAAACACTTTTTCCTCCCATTCCGGTGACAGAACATTCTGGAATCTGAGAGGAGCCACAAATTTACTTCCACCCAGAGTTCCCCCAAGTCTCCTGATAAAAATGGTACCTCACTTGTGGGGGTAGGCCTAGCGCCCAGAAAGGAAATGGCCCAAAACACAACGTGGACACATCAAATTTTTTCACAGGAAACAGAGGTGTTTTTTACAAAGTGCCTACCTGTGGATTGTGGCCTCTAGCTCATCCGGCTACTGGAGAAACCTAGCAAACCAGTGCATTTTTTCAAACTAGACACCTAGGGGAATCCGAGATGTGGTGGCTTGTGGGGCTCTGACCAGGTTCTGTTACCCAGAATCCTTTGCAAACCTCAAAATGTGGCCAAAAAAACACTTTTTCCTCTCATTTTGGTGACAGAAAGTTCTGGAATCGGAGAGGAGCCACAAATTTCCTTCCACCCAGCGTTCCCCCAAGTCTTCCGATAAAAATGGTACTTCACTTTTGTGGGTGGGACTACTGCCCGCGAAAGGAAATGCCCCAAAACACTATCTGGACACATCAAAATTATCAAATACAAAACTACCTGTTATTGCAGGGGGGCACCTGCGTTTTTGGTCCTGGGCTCAGCAGCCTTCTAGGGAAACCTACCAAACCCAGACATTTCTGAAAACTAGACACCCGAGGGAGTCCAGTGAGGTGTGATTGCGTGGATCCCCCAATGTTTTCTTACCCAGAATCCTCAGCAAACCTCAAATTTAGCAATTTAAAAATCATATTTTTCCCACATTTCTGTGTGGGATCACCACACTGGGACACATTTCATACCACCCAATGTTCCCCTCAGTCTCCCGGTAAAAATTATACCTCATTTGTGTAGGTGGGCCAAGTGCTTGTGAAAGGGAAGAGCCAAAAACATGTCGAAATTGAGGGGGCACAAAGGGGGTCCAAGAGGGCAGTTTGCAAAAAAACATTTTTAGGCTGACAAGTGCAGCAGAATTTTTATCAGTATAGATGAGACAATGCTGGGTGGTAGGAATTTTGTGGATTCCTGAAGATTCCGGAAGGTTCCATCACAAAAACGGGGGAAAACGGTGTGATTTCCAGCAAACTTAGAGGTTTGCAGGGGATTGTGGGTACAAAAATGGTGCAGGGTGCATGTGAAGCACACCACCCTAGAATCACCCTGATGTTTAGTTTTCAGATGTGTCTAGGTCTTGTGGATTTTTCTACATGGCAGCATCCCAAAGTCCATAAAGTGCTGCCCTTTCCATTCCAAGTGGGACGATTTTGAGAGTAAGCCAAGCTCTCATGGCCCAAATGTAAAACTAAAACCCAAAATAATCAAATATCTTCTTGCTTGCTGTGGGATAAGATGTTTTAGAGTGCGGGGAGAGCTGAAAGACTGTTACCCCCTTCAGTTGAGGTGGGGGTGTAACCAGACCCATGCTGGTTGGTAGCCACCACCCCAATATTTTTTGTTTTTTTTTAAATTCCCTGGCATCTAGTAGACTTTCTCACCGCCAGCGTGTGGATCAGGGGTAATTGCCCCATCTTCCCACTGGTGGGCCGAACAACTTGGCCCCATTTATTTGGGGTGGGGTATGGCCATACCCCCACCCTCTTATTTTAAAAAAAAAAAACTTCCCTGGCCTCTGGTAGGCTTCCTGCCCCCCCCTCCTTGGGGGCAGATGGGCCTTCCAAAAATAGCCCCATCTGCCCCCAATGGGGGGCAGATATGGCCTACAGTAATGTGCCCCCATGGGGAGCGACCCTTACCCAAGGGGCTGCCCTCCTAAAGAAAACACACGTATACACACACACCAATCCCTGATGCCTAGGTGGTTTCTGGCACCATGGGGGCAGATTGGCCTAAGAAAAATTGGCCGATCTGCTCCCAAGGGGGGCAGAAGTGGCCTAAATACAATTTGCCCCCCAGGGGAGTGACCCTTGACTAAGGGGTCGCTCCCCACCTCTAAAAAACAAAACAAAAAAAAACATTTTTTTTTATTCCTGGCGCCTAGAGGTTTCTGCCACACCTGGGCAGATCGGCCTAATAATAATAGGCCGATCTGCCCCCAGGGGGGCAGAAAAGGCCTAAAATAAATGTGCCCTCCCCTCCCCCGGGGAGCGACCCTTGCCTAAGGGGTCGTTCCCCACCTCTAAAAAACAAAACAAAACAAAAAAAAATCCCAATTCTTTTTATCCCTGGTGCCTAGAGGCTTCTGCCCCCCCCCCTGGGGGTAGATCGGCCTAATAGCAATAGGCCGATCTTCCCCCGGGGGGGCAGAAACGGCCTAAAATAAATTTGCCCACCCCCTGGGTAGCGACACTTGCCTAAGGGGTCGCTCCCCACCTCTAAAAAACAAAAGCCTAGAGGCTTCTTCCCCCCCCTAGGGACAGATCCGCCTAATAACAATAGGCTGATCTGCCCTCGGGGGCAGAAATGGCCTAAAATATATTTGCTACCCTGCCCATCCACGGGGAGCAACCCTTGCCTACGGGGTCGCTCCCCTTGCGTGACATTGGCTCAAAAAAAAGATCTCCGGTGCCTAGTGGATCTGCCCCCAAGGGGGCCAGAAATTGTCTACATACAATTTGCCCCCAGGGGAGCGACCCTTGCCTAATGGGTCGCTCCCCATCTCTAAAAAAGCAAAAAAAAAAAAAAAAAAAAAAAAATTTTTAGCCCTGGCGCCTAGAGGTTTCTGCCCCCCGGGGGCAGATCGGCCTAATGACAATTAGGGAACAAAAGAAAGGGCCGAAAATATATTTGCCCCCCCAACCCACTGGGGAGCGACCCTTGCCTACAGGGTTGCTCCCCTTGTGTGACATTGGTGCAAAAAAAAGATTCCCGGTGCCTAGTGGTTTCACCTAAAATCGGCCGATCTGCCCCCAAGGGGGGCAGAAATAGTCTAAATACAATTTGCCCCCCAGGGGAGCGACCCTTGCCTAATGGGTTGCTCCCCATCTCTAAAAAAACAAACAAACAAAAATAAACACAAAAATAAAATTTGCCCTGGTGCCTAGAGATTTCGGCCTGCCCCCGGGGGTGGCAGAAATGGCCTAAAATAAATTTGCCCCCCGCCCCCACCCCACCGGGGAGGGACCCTTGCCTATGGGGTCGTTCCCCTTGCGTGACATTGGCGCAAAAAAAAAAAGATCTCCGGTGCCTAGTGGTTTCTGCCCCCCTTGTGGGCAGATTGACCTAAAATCGGCTTCCCCTTCCATCCCTGCGTTGGGGGGGTGGGGGGGAACCCAACAGAGGGAGCGCTAGTGCTCCCTCTGGGCTCTGTGCCCAGGACGTAATGGTTACGTACTGGGCACACG
Source organism: Pleurodeles waltl (assembly GCF_031143425.1). NCBI lineage: Eukaryota > Metazoa > Chordata > Amphibia > Caudata > Salamandridae > Pleurodeles > Pleurodeles waltl. The sequence continues at coordinate 803,225,949 of NC_090446.1, forward strand.
AGCAGTGTGCCGCAGGACGTAACCATTACGTCCTGGACACAGAAGGGGTTAAAACATCTTGTAAGTGTAACTCACAATTGGAAAAAGATAGGAATATGGAGTTTGGTGTCACTGGACACACAATTTAAAATCACAACCTATGGTGAAGTCGATATTTTAAATTGTAAGTCAGAAAATGGCACTTTTAGAAAGTTGGCATTTTCTTATTTTAACCATTCTGTACCTCTGCCTGTCTCTGAATACATAACTGAGGTAGATGATAGCTGGGGTTTGTGCATTCTCTCTTGACAGTCACACAATGGGAGCTTGGGTCCGACTTAACGGGCATTAATGGCACATTAACTGGCTTGATGGAGGAAAGAGCTTAGCACTGCCTCACACCTGAATAGCACTGTGCCTCACTCAACACAAAGGGCTGCATAACCCCTTGTAAAGTGTCTGGAGCAAGGGAGGGCAGGACAGGGACTTTGTGGACTTCAAAGGAAGGCCTAGAAGGTTGTCCCACTTTCAGAACCAGGGCACCAAAGTATAAATACTGGACCCTGAACCCCACCAAATCAGATCTCTACTGGAAACAAGGACATTTTGCCAGGAAGAAGGACTGCTGTGCTGCCAAGATGGACTGCCACTCTGCAATGGCATTGCTGTGTAGGCCTACTGCTGCTGTGTGCTGTGCTGTAGGAGGGACTGCCACTTTGCTGTTTGCTCTTCTCTGTTGGCCTGGAGCTCGCTGCTTCTGTCCTGCAGTGAGAGGGGCTGAACTTGCTCTCTACATCCTTGAATCCAAGAGTCTCCAAAGGCTTGCTGGCTTTGCCCCAGTTCTACTGCAGTCTCAGGGATATCAAAGACTACTGGTGCTGCTGGACTCTGCCATTTGTAAGTCCTACTCTTGCCTGTGGTCCCCCGCTCCAGTCCTGAGTCTCAGCAGTGGTTTCTGCAGGTACAAACTTCAAAAAGTGATGCACCACCCCAAGTGCAGCAGAAATATTGATGCATCATGTCCTTGTCATCAGCGCATTGCTCCAACAAAGGTACTGTTCAGTGGACCCTGTGTGGGTTTGTTGCCAGCCTCCCCTCCATTGCGGTCGACCTGGGGTTTGGACTTGGCCTGATCCCTCACAAACTCAAGTAACCTTTTTACCACTATAGAATTCTGAGCATTGTTTTCACATTTAGGCGCTCATTATTGTACTGGCAGTAAATCCCATTGACCGCCATGTGGAATGCCGCCAACATACTGCCGCCGTCGCGGATATCCGTTCACCATATTATGACACACACACACCAATCCATCACTATTCAGCCACAGACACAAGTCCGCCACATCAAAGGTCAGTGATAAACTGGCGGTATCCACACCCACACAGTTACGCCGACAAAACACCCATCACATTATGACCCATGAATCACCAGGGCGGACATTCAACCGTGGTAAACCATTGGCGGTACAAACCGCTGCACTCAAAATACACACACATACAAAACAACATTGGTCAATTTAAATAACACATACCTGACCCCTATACAGACACCACACCCACACCACTATAAAACACACCCCCACATTACCCAAAACCCTTTATGACTACAAATAATTGCCACCAGAGAGAGACAGCAAGACCACTCACACATCCAGAGCCATATACCACTCACACCTATACACCACTCAGGCACCCCACATCACACATCCCAACACATTACCCCACGCACCCTCACCTACACACCTAACACAACAACCATGACACCACACAGACACCCCGATTCTCAGAGGAGGAGCCCGGGGTCATGGTTGAGGAAATCATCAGGGAAGAGCCTCAGCTATTTAGAGCACAGGTGCAGCAGACATATATAGCTAGGAAGATGGAGCTATGGCGAAGAATAGTGGACAGGGTCAACACCGTGGGACAGCTCTCAAGAACTAGGGATGACATCAGGAAGAGGTGGAACGACCGACAGGGGAAGGCATGTTCCATTGTAGCAAAACACCAGCTCGCTGTACAGAGGACTGGCGGTGGACCCCCACCTCCTCCCCCACAACTAACAACATGGGAGGAGCATGTCTTGGCAATCATGCATCCTGAGGGCCTGGCCGAAGTAGGAGGAGGACTGAACTCTGGTAAGTCAACTCTGTACTACTACTACCCAACTACCTGCATGCCATCACATACCCTCACCCTCACTTCCATCACTACACCACCTCCCACACACCCCACCATCACATCCCGCTGATCCCAATGCCAAGCCCTGCGTGCACTGCCAATGCATGGGCATCACTCACAGCCCTGCATGAACACCTATCACCAAGCATGCACACTAGAGAGAATCAGTTAGCCCACCATATACCAACTTACACAAGTGAAAGCTGCCAAATACTACCAAATAGGGCAACCCAATGATGCACAATATGTCACACACAGAAACAATAACACTTCACTTACATCCCCACAGGTATCCCATCCAATGTCTCTGGAGAGGAGGTGCCAGCACTATCCAGTCCTCCAACTGAAGAGGCCCACAGTGATGACAGCAACTCTGGTCACCTAGATCTGGATGACCAACCTGGCCCATCAGGGACCTCTGGACAGTTGGATACCCAGGTCCAGTCACACACCATCACAGAGCCTCTCCCCCATTTGGAAACACCACCACAGCACCCACCCAATGTACCCACACCTCTGTCCCCAGGACACGTAAATCAGCAGTGTGTCCCCCTCTACAGGGACCCCAGGGCACACCTCATACCCAGGACAATCAGGGACCTGGGGACAGTGGCAGTGGGCACACGGTTCAGGGTATAGAGGCACAGGACAACAGGGAAACTGGGAGGAGTGCTGTGCAGCAGAAGGAGGAGAGGCCCAGAGGACCGACTCTCCAGGAGGCACTCACCGAGATCCTGGGAGCATATCAACATTCCCAGGACACGATGGGCCAGATCCTGGACAACGTGCAGGAGAACTGGCGGCTGCATGAGGGACAGTAGCAGGGGATCAGGGAGGACTTGCAGGCCATCAACAGCACCCTGGTCTCCATTGCAGGGGTGCTGGCAGACATGGCCAACATTATGAGGGAGGCAGTCTCACAACAGAGGGCCCATGCCATTAGCCATCTGAACTGCCTTCCTCCTCCATTGCCGCTAGTGGACAGGAGGTCCCGCCACAGGACTCACAGGCCACCAGCACCCCTCCCCCTGCAGAAGGAGAACCAACCTGCAAACGTTCCCTGCGATCCAGGCAGAAGCCAGAGACTATTGCCAAGACCCCCGCCAGGAAATGAGACTCTCTTGATTATCACCCTTGTGTCCCACTCTGTCACCGTGTCCACCTTGAACTGCCATCGCTCCTCTTCCTATGAACCCTTGGATAATGCACCTGTGCTACAAATAGACTGGAACAATACCCTGGACTTTCCTCCATCATCACCCCATCCCTTTGCACTTGCCTCTTTTCTTCTTAGCACTTCAATAAACACCCTTGGAAAAAAAACATGAATGGAGTATGTTACATGTTTAAAGTATGTAATCGCTTAACCAGGTTCAAACATGCAATTCAACTGTACAGTAATTGTGCACGTAGGAAAGATCTGTATTTGGCTGCAGTGATCACACCAGGAGCGATAGTGGGGCACCAACATCTGTAAAATAAATTGCCAAAGGGTACAGTAAGTGGGCATACAAGTGGGAAATAACAGCATGCCAGTGTCAAAGATATACAAAATATTGACAATGAAATGTGAAGTAACACTGTCTTACCTGTGTGTCATTGGAAGTCTTGTTGTATCACTGCTGTTCTGTTGTCCTCATCCTCATCCTCTGCCTCCTCATCCTCATTGTCCACAGGGTCCACTGCTGCCACACAGCCATCTCCAGCCTCCTTCTCCTGCAGAAAAGGCATATGGCATCCCAAGGCGATGTTGTGCAACATGCAGCATACCAGGATTATCTGGCAGACCTTCTTGGGTGAGTAACACAGGGATACACTTGTTAGATGGAGGTACCTGAACCTGGCCTTCAGGAGTCCAAAGGTTCTTTCGATTATCCTTCTTGTTCGCCCATGCGCCTCATTGTAATGTTCTTCTGCCCTTGTCCTGGCATTCCTCACAGGGGTCAGTAGCCATGATAGGTTGGGGTTACCAGAGTCACCTGCAAATATCGAGGGACAAAATTTAGCCACACACTAATGCATATGGCCCACACCATACCCATATACCAACACCTACTGGGTGGCCGTTCCAGCAATCACCAATTAGCCACACCCTGTGCCTCTGTAGTTGGGCCATCACATTTGGGATGCTGCCAGTCCTCAGAATAAAGGCATCATGCACCGACCCAGGATACTTAGCATTGACATGGGAGATGTATTGGTCCGCCAAGCACACCACCTGTACATTCAGGGAGTGGAAACTCTTAAGATTTCTGAACACCTGTTCATTGTGACAGGAGGGACAAATACAATATGAGTTCCATCAATCGCCCCAATTATGTCGGGGATATGTCCCATTGCATAGAAGTCAGCCTTCACTGTGGCCAAATCCTTCACCTGGGGTAAAACAATGTAGTTGCAGATGCTTAATCAGGGCAGACAACACTCTTGTCAGCACTATTGAGAACATTGGCTGTGACATTCCTGTTGTCAAGCCCACTGTCACTTGGAAAGAACCAGTTGCCAGGAAATGGAGCACTGATAGAACTTTCACAAGAGGGGGGTCCCATTGGGATGACGGATAGCAGATATCAGGTCAGGCTCCAATTGGGCACACAGCTCTGTGATTGTGGCCCTGTCAAGTCTATAGGTGAGGATGATGTGCCTGTCCTCCAGTGTTGCCAAGTCCACCAGGGGTCTGTAGACAGGAGTATGTATCCATCTCATATTCATCTGCAGCTGTAGCAATCTAAGGGACAAAGTAGTGAGGAGCCGGTCACAAACTGAACATTGGAGCCACAAAAGTAAAATGCATGATGTCAATTTGTAATGGGTAAGTGGGATTTGTCCCTTATGTCCAAATTCTAACTGCGACGCAGTTATTAGCCAGGGCCTGCCCCCCTCTTGAAATGGCATCCTCCTGTCCTGTGTGGATTTCACCAGTGACACAGCTATCTTCCAGGGCCTGCCCCCCCCCCGAAATGGAGTCTGCCTGTCCGGTGTGGAGGGACAGCTGAATGTGGTGTAATTCCTCTGACGTTGTGCGCCGTTACGGGAGGTGGTCAGGAACCGCCGTGCAACTCCTCATTGGTTAACATTGGGCCCTATGGGGTACAGTGGCAAATGGTGATCTACGCCAGCAGTGAGGGTATGCACTGCCGTGGATGTGACCGCCATTTTCTATCTGATCACTCACTTGCTGCCTGACATTCAACAGGAGAGGACCTACACTGCATGTGCTGTTGTGACCTGTGCCTGGAACCTACCATGGTCCGTGTGACTGGGGAAAGGTCCCCTGCCTTCACCTCAGCAGAATTGGAGGGACTGGTGGATGGGGTCCTGCCCCAGTGCAGACTGCTGTATGGGTCTCCAGACCAACAGGTGAGTACACTGTGAGCATGATGCATGTGGCATGAATACATGGAGTAGTGTGTGTGAAGGCCTGGTGTAAGTGGGGTGGGTGGATGTCTTCTGGGCAGCGTACAGGTTGTGTGCTGGGCCATTTGTGTGCCAATGGTGATGTGAAGAGGTATGGTGTGCAATAAGTGTAACAGGCAGGACTGTCTGGCTGATACTATTTTCCTGTGTGTATTACCTCTGCCGGTCAGCACGCATCAAAAGAAGGTTATATGGCGTGCCTTCGCCAAGGACGTGAGGACCCAGGGGGTCTACGGCAGGCAGAGCACCCACTGTCGGAAACGGTGGGAGGACCTGAGACTCTGGGCACGGAAGACAGCGGAGGCCCAGCTGGGGATGGCCTCCCAATGAGGAAGGGGTGCCTGTCGAACCCTGACCCCCCTGATTGCCCATATACTGGCCGTGGCCTATCCTGAGCTGGATGGGCGCTTGAGGGCATCACAGCAGCCAAGAGGGGGTGAGTACAGTGCCCATCGTTACTACTTACGCATGGTAGGGTGGAATCTGGGTGGGGGATGTCTGTCAGTGGGTGCCCCTAGCTGAGGACTGACATTGCAGAGTAGGTCCCCTCGTGGCAAGGGTCCTAAAGGGATAATCCTGCTACCTAGCTCATAGGCATGCACAATTGGTCAGGGCTGCGAGGGTCCCAGGTTTGCTGCATTTGGCAGTGTGTGCTCTTCCCCATGCCTTGGTGGCTAGCAAAATAACTGGTAGTGCAATGCATAGTGCGTAGGGCTAATACCTGTGTGTGAGAGTGTTGTGTACGCCAATCTGTGGTGTTGGTGCAGCCATTGACAAGGTGTATCCTTTGTCTCTCCCCCCCCTTTTTGTTTTGTCACCCTGTCCTTATGTGCATTAACATCATCTGGCAGAGGAGCAGAGGCACCGGATACAGAGGGAGCTGCATCCCACAGGACCCAGGAGTCCACCCACGGTGAGTGGAGCACCACGCGGAGACTGGAGGGGACAGTTCAGACACAGATACCTCCTCCGATGGAAGCTCCCTGGTGGTGGCGGACACCTCTGTGACTACCCCAGCTACAGGTATATCTGCCACCCCCTGTACCAGCACCACCCTGCCAGCAGCCCCTCATTGAGTTGCCCATGCCCGCTCACCAGGAGGGTGGGCATCTCCTTCACCCCAGGCACCTCAGGCCCTGTCCCAGTTAGCCCTGCTGCCCTGAGTGAGGAGGCTATTGATTTCCTGAAATCTATCGCCATAGGGCAGTTAACCATTGTGAATGCCATCCAGGGGCTGGCAGCCCAAATGCAACAAACTAATGTATTTCTGGAGGGCATTCACACTGGCTTGGCGGCCCAACAGAGATCGATCCAGGCTCTGGCCTCCTCTCTGATGGTAGCCATTGCACCTGTTTCAACCCTTCCCCCTCCAACTTTCTCTTCCCAATCCCATTCCCCTCAACCCCAACCTATCCGAAGCACACAGGCAGACAAACATGCACACAAGACAACACTCAAGAGTGGCACTGGCAAACACAAACAGTGCCACAGGCACTCACACAAACACCATCCAGATGCAGACATACCAACATCCACAACTTCCACTGTCCCCCCTCCTCCTCCTCCTTAACAGTTGCGTCTACACTCACACCTGCATGCACTACATCCTCATCCACTACCAGCATCACCACCACACCTAGCAAAATATACACCTCACTGGTAGGCACCTCCACAACAGCCATGCACACGTCCCCTGTGTCCTCTCCCACTGTGTCTGTCCCCCCTCTTAAAGTACACAAACGCAAGCACTCAGACACCCAACAGCAATCCACCTCACAACAGCATCCAGCCCATGCACCCGCACCCAAATTTAGCAGACACTTCCAACAACGACTCTTTCTTCTACTCCCAAACCTTCTTCCTCTTTCCGCCCCAATGTCCCTAAGGAGCTTTTCCTTGCCACAATTGACCTCTTCTCTACCCCTCCCCCGTCCTTCACGTCTGGCGAGGGTAGCAAAAACCCAGGCAAGCACCTTAGCCACCCAATCCATGGGCCCAGTAGTCTCCACACCCACTCATGGTGGGAAAGGATCCAGGGCACTTGTGCAGAGGGTGAAGGAGCCTGCACCAGGCAGCCTCAAGAAAAGTGTGCCTGCCCCAGATGCTGCCCAGAAGGGCAATGAGCCAGCCCCAGCTGCTGCCCGGAAGGGAAAGGAGCCAGCCCCAGCTGCTGTCAGGAAGGGCAATCAGCCAGCACCAGCTGCAGCCAGGAAGGGCAAGGAGCCAGCACCAGCTGCAGCCAGGAAGGGCAAGGAGCCAGCACCAGCAGGCACGAAGGGTAAGGAGCCAGCACCAGCTGCAGCCAGGAAGGGCAAGGAGCCAGCACCAGCAGGCACGAAGAACAAGGGGCCTGGGGCAGGAACTCAGACAGAGCACCCACCACCAATCATGGTTGTGCAGCTGTCCGAGGCTGCAGGGGATGGGCTGTAGCCTCTCCCAACCAGCGGCAGCACCACCACCACCACTGGGCAGCCGTCCGAGGCTACAGGGGATGGGCTGGAGCCTTCCCCTAACAGCAGCAGCAGCACCACCCCCACCACTGGACAGCCGTCCGAGGCTGCAGGGGATGGGCTGGAGCCTCCCCCCAACAGCAGCAACAGCACCACCACCAGTGGGCAGCCATCCAAGGCTGCAGGGGATGGGCTGGAGCCTCCCCCGTCCAGCAGCAGCACCACCACTACCACCACTGGACGGTATGTAATCCTACGTCCATGGGCTGCTGTGCGGCCTGCCCCTTGCAAATCCTGTGAGTATGAAACACACCTGAGAGACTGTGACCTTGCACACCCCAGGATCAAGAGCACAGGGCATGATGCTCCCTCCAGAACCAGTGGGTAAGACACCCACCAACCCCAGCCTCCCCAGGATCAAGAGCACAGAGCACAATGCCCCCTCCAGAACCAGTGGGTAGGACACCCACCAACCCCAGCCTCTAAGGATCAAGAGCACAGGGCACGATGCCCCATCCAGAACCAGTGGGTAAGACACCCACCAACCCCAGCCTCCCAGGATCAAGAGCACAGAACACAAAACCCCCTCCAGAACTAGTGGATAAGACACCCACCAACCCCAACCTCCCCAGGATCAAGAGCACAGGACATGTTGCCCCCTCCAGAGCATGTGGGCAAGTCACCCACTTGAGAGACTATGGCCTTGCACTCCCCAGGACAGAGCATGGGGCACGTTGCCCCCTCCAGAGCATGTGGGCAAGTCACCCACTTGAGAGAATGTGGCCTTGCACTTCCCAGGACCAAGCATGGGGCATTTTGCCCCCTCCAGAGCATGTGGGCAAGTCACCCACTTGAGAGACTGTAGCCTTGCACTCCCCAGGACCAAGCAAAGGACATGTTGCTCCCTCCAGAACCAGTGGTCTTGTTCTATCTGCCGGCTTAGGTGCCCCTCGTTTCCCGTCCCACTGAGGTGCCTGCCTATTTTTCAACTGATGCCAGTGCAGTGTTCTCTCCGTGTTGGTGCAGGTGACAAGTGGGGCCTTGTATTCGGCCTGTGGCCCTGTGGCCCACGCACACTGAGGTCTGAGCAGTGTCCCTTGAACTGTACATTTGTATGTACCAGTTACATTTTATATTTCTTATTTCTACTGTGTTGATCTCATTACACTCACTTTAGTAAATTCCTTTTGTCCTTGAATTATTCATCTGAGGTATGGGGTACATTTGTTTTATTACTGCAGCTGATTGTGTGTATGGTGTTGGGGTGGGGGGTGTTGTGCATGTGTGTGCCACTCTCTTTTTCATCCCACCCTCCCTTGTGTGCTAGGTGGGTATACTCACCGTCATTATCTTCGCCATTGATGGTGTTCGTGTTGGAGCAGCACGTTGAAGAGCATGGGGAAGACATGCAGCTCGGGCTCATTGGCGGCGTGGTTGTTCCCTGTGTCTCCAATGGTGAGTCCTTTCACTTCTGTGCAATGTTTCCACCAGGGTTTTGATGTCGTTGGTACCGCCCCGGAAAAGGTGGCGGATTTCAGGGTCTTAATACAGTGGGCGGGACATTGGCTTCCGCCTGGCTGTAGGCAGTTACCACCGTGGTGGCTGTTGTTTCCGCCCTGGCGGTCAGTGAGGTAAAGTGGCTGTCTATCTGAGTCCTCACCGCCATTGGTCATAATTTGCCAGAAATTACCGCCAACCTGTTGGCAGTATTACAGCCACTTTATCACCAACCGCCAGGGTTGTTGTGAGGGCCTCAATCTTTAACCATTTAAATATTGACGTCTCTGGATTGGATTTTTGTCAGTTCTGCCTTGTTTTAATCAGATAAATATCTATTTTTCTAAACTGGTGTTGAGTGATGCACAAATGTCTTTACACATTGCCTTTTTAGTTAAGCCTGACCGTTCTGTGCCAAACTACCAGAGGGTGAGCAAAGGTTAATTTAGGCAGTGTAACTGACTTACCCTGACTAGGATTGTAGTCCCTACTTGGACAGGGGGCAAACCTGTGCCAACTAGAGATCCAATTTTTAACAGTATACAATCATTTCAGGAAACAGAGATAAGTGAACAGCAGCCACAGCCAGCAATAGATATTCTTCCTGAAGCTGGAATAGAACCGGAGGTCGATCTTCCTGCTGAGCAAAAACCTCCTCTGTTAAAATCATTGGCTCCCAGATCTCCGGCAAGGAAAAGGAATAGTACTACTCTACCATCTTTTCCAGACTGGCAGAGTCTGGGAGATGACAGAAAAAGCAAGGGAAAAGAAAAGTAACTGAAAGCCTTAGAATTATGGAGGGGATAACGAGGAGGATGACAATGACAAGCCAGTCATTGAGGAAGCTGTCACAGAGGAGTCCAACCTTACTATCTAACCTACTCTGCAGGGTGTGGCACAGGTAGCACTGCCAGCTCCCACGTTTTAAAGGCCGCAGCTTAGACCTGCATCAACCCCTACCTCAGTAGAAGTATGTACTGCAGAGGGGCAATTGAAGACACTCCCATCAACCATTCTTCTTCAGGCATTGTCAGTGACCTATAAGAAAGTACTCCTCCACAGTTTGAGACTTTTTAACACTTAGCAAACAGGAGGAGAACATCTCAAAATGCTCCTTTTGCCACACAAGTGTTCGTCAAGCTAAGCCTGATTCACACTATGGTACAGGAGGCCAAATGACCCGTATGAAAAAACACCATCCAATCCAGTGGGAGGAGCACCTTAAAACAAATGCTGAAAGTGGTTGTGGTGGTGAGGGTAAGGAGAGCTGGGAAACATCAGCTACAAGCCCAATCATGGTGGGAGGTGATGATGAGGAAGAAGAGGGTGACATTGTCACACAAAGCAGCCGTGTCCTCCACAGTGTGCCAGAATCACCTGCCTCAGCAACCCCATAATGGCACAAGAAGACTCAGGTGGTCATTATGAACTTGACGGTCTGGACCGCCATGCGGGTGGTGGCGGTCATTACCGCCAATGGCATGGAGGTCCAGACCACTATATTCTGAACATAGCAGTGAACTGCCTGCTTTGCAGCCAGTTCACTACTACCCACCGCCAGGCCAGAGTCCACTGCCTGGTTGACTGTGAGCACATTCGACCTGGCGGTGAAGGCAGGACAGGCGGTGGGATTATGATCCCATTTCTACCAGGGATTCCCTGGGGAGTTATTCTGACAGGTAATCTTTGGCGGAAAGCATGTGGGTGACAGGAATTATCATGTGACATGCCTGGCCCCTCCCCCTTTTCACAATCCCTAACCACCACCCAAGTCCCTAGAACAGCCCTCTCCCCCCACCCCCACCCCTGAACCCTGAAAACCAACCCCCCAACCCGCCACCCCCAAAACCCCATGTAGGTCCCCCCACCCCTACATACCCTAACCCCTCACATCCACATTCACCCATTCACGTACATGCACACATGCAGACATGCACTCAGACACACATCCCCCACATACACTCATGCACACCCCCATGCACTCACACACTCAAACACCCCCTCCCCCTTCCCTCTCGGACAGCACTTACCCTTTCCTTCACTCTGCTCCAGGAGGGAACGGGCTCCCTGGATGCTGCTCCGCCGCCATCGCCACCTCTCCATATATCGCCACACCTATAACTGCTTCATTATAGGTGTGACAGTGTAAGGAGTGATGTGGTGGTGAGGATGGAGCAGCATCCACTCCCGCCACCAACCCCCAGCATGGGACATGCAGGGCCTCACCGCCATCAATAGCAGAGAGGCACCATGCGTTATTATTTTGCGGGATGTCAGCCGCCAACGCTGGCGGTCTTTCATTGACTGCCGGCACTGTTGGGGGTGGGGCATCCCTCCAAGAACGTAATGAGGGCCTCAGAGTCAAATGGAGACACCACAACATACAGTGACTGTCCCACAATGCACATTGAGTCCACCACCTATTTCTCGAAAGTTGCCTCGTCAGTGGACCCAAAAAAGAAGAAAGTCCAGATTGTTGTTACAGGCATGTTTAGACAGGAGGGGTCCTACGACCGCAACCAACGAATTACAGATTTGTACAATGGGAACCAGGCAAAAATGTTAGCACTGGACCACCTCCTCTTTCTTTTGTGGAAGGACTGGGATTCTTTGAATTTCTGTAAGCCATCTGCTGGAAATCGAAGTTACCAGGTCGGACCTATTTCGTCAGAGTTTCTGTTCCAGAGCTGCATCACGATGTGCTGCAAATGGTTGGACAAGCTTTGCAGCAAAGTACTGTCCACACTATCCACCTGCGACTGATTACATGTGCATCACTGCACACTGGAGCTCTTTCACAGGGGTAAAACAAAAGCTATCTATAGGTCTTTGCCCTGAAGAAATTTTTAAGAGCGTTCAACGTCATGCAGCAGTAGCCATTTTGCTATGGAGAAATCACATACAGCTGCAAATTTCTTAGATGAATTTAACAGCAAGGTGTCTGAATGGTGTGACCCAGAGGTCTCAGAATTGGATTTATGGCAATAGGATAGACAAGGTCATATCAGACATTTTAGGATCCTATGTATGGTGCACTGCATCAACCTGGTTGTGCAAGACTTTCTTAAAAAAGAAGACAGTCAACAACGTTTTGACCACCAGCAGACAATTCTGCACTTAATTCATCCATTCTTTTAAAGCCCGGAAGCAGCTGCATATTATTCAGTGTGCTAACAGAGTACCAGTTAAAGCCCTGATACAGGAAGTACCAACAAGTTGGAACTCAACATATTACATGTTGTAACATCTGTTTAAGCTGTACAGGCAGATCAATGACTATGTCATTCAAAGGGAAGGTAATGCAATTGGGAAGGCTATGGCCATGGTGCAGTTGTTAGAGTGAGAAGGACCATTCTCTCGCCTCAAAATGTAAAGAGATTGATCATGGCCAAGATGAACCAACATATTATACCACATGATTATACCATTCCTGAAACAGCACATGAGGAGGAGGTGGATCATTGGTCAGAATGAAGTGTGTTAACTGACTAACTTCTGGGTGAACCACCTCAGTTTGAGGACAAATTCTACTTCCTGGACTGATTATGCCAGTGCTACCTTTGAACGTTTTAGGTATTTCTCATTGAACTTCTTTCTTTGCAAGAAAATGTACCTAGTGGAACATTATCTCTGTATCAGATTCATGGTGCTGCACACTGTGCAGTGAAGAAGCCTCCACAACAATTCATTAATTTACAAGAGTGCCAATACCAAATTCAAATTCTTTGCTTGTGTGAAAAATTCAATTGTGTACCCCTACTCGTGCTACAATTATTGCAACATTGAGTGAGTGCTTGTGAGTGATGATTGATGATTTATGTGGTAGCAGACAGTGAGGGATGGTGTTTAATTAATAGTAAACTTGATTTTAGGGAATTGCAATTTTTTATGCCTAATGGGTGATCATTTTTGTTGAAGATGATTGGCCTTTGCAAGCTTACTTAGCAAAAAGTAAGGTCGGCACCTTTTTTCTGGTTCTTCAAAGAACAGACCAGTCACTTTAGTTAACAAACACAATCTGTATAAAATACTGCAATTCTGTTTCAGTACTTTTTGTTTTTTGTTCTACAGCAGTGTACTACGGGTCTATTTAACTCAGGTCAGGACTGGGACATTGTTACTCAAGACTGAGGAGGAGTATGGAAGGGTTCATGGAGGGATGACCTCATCAACAACAGCTAGAAGAAGAAATGTTTGACCTTAAAGGTAAACCATGACTGTGAGGCCTAGTATTCAGCTATATGGAATGGAGACAGTTCCGTTGATGTGGGAAATGCTGCTGAGTGTGTGTGTTGCACTGGTGGCAAAAGTGAAACTCAGAGTCCTTTTGTTTTATGATCTTCTTCTGGGTCTACTTGGATACTCCTCATGAAGCCTACATCCTTCTGTTCTTCTCCTTGACTCTACTGCTAATTGGAATAGTTGATGTTGATGTACACAGCAATACATTCATATACACGAATATAGTCACATCACTATTAATAGATTCTCCCGTTGCGAACTCTCCATCAACCCTGGCACAAAGGTATGAGATCACACAGGTTCTGAGACCTAGGCCTAAGATTACTAACTGACAGGTAACAGGTAGGGTGGCGTGTAGCAGGCAGACAAACATGCAAACAGGAAACTTAGATCAAATCCCACTGATAGGCACAGCTATACCGCAATGATCCCAGGAAATTAGACTCAATAAAACACACATGGCCAGAGTGGTGCATGCAATCCCAAGAACACCATGACGTTAGATGCCACATCTAGTTAGGAACACTTAGCCAATGAGAACACAGCATGTAGAGCAACACGCAGCGACCACGTGCCCTACAGGCCAGGCATCTGGACACGCACTTGCTGGCCCACATGTCCACACAAGGTCGAGGCCCATCTGCATTTGTTATCAGGACCTTTTTTATGACTCTGTTGGAAATGGCTATCTCTATGGGGTCATCCTCAAACATTTTGCCTTCCTCATCCTACTTTTTGCTGGATTTTTGATTGTTGGCTTTGGAATTTTGTGCACCTTACCATTGCTAACCAGTGCTAAAGTGCTTGCACTCTCTCCCTAAAAACATGATTTGATTGACATATACCTGCATGGCATATTTAATTTACATGTAAGTCCCTTGCACAGTGGTATACCAAATACCCAAGTTCTGTACATTAAATACTACCAGTTGGGCCAGCAGCACTTATTGTGGCATACATTCAAGTAGCACCTTAAAATGTGTCACAGGACTGCTATTGCAACCTGTGGGCAGTGTTCTACTGCCGTGTTGACTTGGCATTTAAAACCCATTGCCAAGCCTTAAACTCCTTTTATTACATATGTCACCCCTAAGGTAGGCCCCAGGTATCCCACAGGGCATGAAGCTGTGCAATTAAAAGGTAGGACATGTACTTTTTAGTGTTACAAGTCCTTTTAGTAACAAACCTCCAAATCTGTTTTTCACTACTGAGAGGCCTACCTATCTCATAGAACATCACTGGGAATTCTTATTAGATTTAATAAGTTGTAATTCCTAAACCAGAAGTGGTAGATGTTTGGTATCTTTGACGTTGTAACGAGAAACCCTCTTTAATGGTAAAGTCAAATTTATCATTAAAAAATTGAAAATGCCACTTTTAGAAAGTTGTAATTTTCCTGCCCTTAGCCCTCTGTGCCTGCAGCCTGCTTAGGTCACATGACAGGGTGTAACTGTCTGTTGAGACTTTGTGAGTCCACCCCAGACAGTCACACAATAGTGGGATTAGCAGAGCCAGAATGGGCCTTTATCTTACTTGATGGGGGGTACAGCTAAACAAAGCCCCACTTGCACATGAAAAGGCCGGACTCTGCCACCACACAATAGGCTTAGTGACCCTGTATTGTCAGTGCAGACAGCTAGGAGCCATGGCAGAGGAGGTAGGAAAATCTTGGAACTTTAGAGAACCCTTCTGGAAACTTCTCCCTACTTCTAGGAACAAGGCACCAGGGTATAAAACAAGGGCACTCAGTCCCACTCTTTCGTCACTACTGGACCTGTAGAAGGACTCTCAGAGGACTGCCTGCTGCTGTGACCTGCTGTGCACTCTGCCAGACTGCTGCTGTACCTGGAAGGACTGCTTTGGTGCCTGGAGCCTGCTTGGAACTTGCAGAGGCCAGCCCTGCATCACCACCTGCACCCAGGACTTTAGAAGTGAATCAAATGGCTAGTTTAGCTGGTCTCCTGCACCGAGCCACAGGGACATAACAGGCTCCCACCATCTTAAACCTGCACCTGAACCCAGCCTGAGTGAGCCTTGCACCCCTAAGAGGTCTCCATCCATTCCTGGACATTTGGTTGTGGTGCTAAAGGTGCCCAGGTGGTTGTTTCCCAAGACTTGCTATTTTGAACTTTAAACTTTAAAGTTTCAGATCTCTGGATCTACTAATGGGAGAGTCATGGTTTTGATGTCAAATAATGTATTACAATTTACTCTATTGTTCTAAATTGGTTTGGGATTTTTATTATGTTGTGATGCCACTGTGTTGCTATTTGTCTACTGCATAAATATTTAAGAAATTGCCTATATGTTTAGCCTGACTGCTTTTAGTGCCAGTTTACACTGGATTAAGCATGGGTTAAATTAGTGACCTTTTGTGGTTCACCCTGAAGGGGATTTTGGCTGTTCCTTGACCAGGGCTCACACCCCAGTTAACCAATCATCCAATTTCCCACAGACTCCATGACAACTGTTCACATTCCTCACCTCAAAAGGAATGTTGTATATGCTTTATTGTTCCCAAGAACATGTATATAACACCACGCAGAAGCCATGTGCTATTAGATAGTCCTCAAAACCTGCTCCTGTAACTGTTCTCCCCCTTGTAATATTTCATTAAAGGAACTGTTCCTGTGTTGCTAGATGCCTCTTGTCTTTTGTTTTTTAAAGGTAAATTCACATTCGAGCAACACTACAATAAAGTTTGTTAGACTGTCGCGTGGGCCACTGCCACATTTGCCACTCCAGGATATGGTGTATATGTAGCCAATAAAGGCCAGGTCGGACCATCATTACTCAACGGACCTAACCTTACTGGTGTTACTGAATGTGGGAGGGCGCCATCAAGCCAATTATTGTGTTCTTGATAAGATAAAGGTATTTCTAAGTATGCATAAGCCCTGTATTGTCCAGGGACATTCGCAACAGAATATTCGTGAAAAGTATTTGTACCCCCATCAGCTGCTGGAAATACGACCCAAGAATAAAAAAGTTCTGTTCTATAGGCTGCATGGGCGTCCACCACAAAAGTGACCGGACCCCCCTGGACCGTCAGTCCATGTGCTATCAGATGACCCGTGAGCGGAAATCGCATATTAAGCGGTATATTTACTACAACTGGATTCGCCATTAGTATAACAAAAATAGCTCTAGGACAGAGAAGGCACACCAATATCGGGGTTTTTCCTTTCAAAGTTCAAGCTTGAACAACCAACCACTAAGTAATAGGATGTACCCAACCTGTGGTGGCGGAAACCCTCAGCCCCACGGACGTCTCCGTATACGGAACCGAGGAGTCAAAATATATACGAGACCGAGAGAGTCAGTCGGACCCAAACATTAGAGCCAGACCAAACGTTGGCGGCGCCATGTCGCGTGGGCTCTCATTATCCTAAATGAGACTACTGGATTTCTAGGCAGCAGGATCGATAACGGTGTGGGGGACTGAGTCTGACCCACTTGTAAGGAACTCTGTCACCCCAAATCCGGTTGTTGATCCGGCTAACTACCAGTGCCTCATTTCTCCCCTAGGGAAGAAATGATTGGGCAGCCGAGCGCATGACATCTTTGGAACTTCTCAGGGAAGTCGTGGTCACTCAGATCCAAACCAACTCTCTCATTCACAATATGGTCTCATATACAAATGACAAAGACAGTATAAGTTTTATAAAATGTTTTAATAAAACGACTGTATTTTAGATATTAAAGCGTGAGCCGCAATAACCAGAACAATACAACATAGTAGGATTGATATAGTAACCAGGAGAGTAAAACATAAGAATAACGCTATCATAATTCCTAACCGTTTCTACTCTCCCTCTGCTTCTTCTATTTAGAGCACAGCATGTGAAGCTTCTAGCTTGCCTTTCTGTATCACTAGGGAGACGGACACACTCATACCTGAGCAAAGGCCTGTGATCTGGTTCAGCATCTGCAACGAGGCAGTCAGCGTCTAGTTGTGGTTCCCTGGTCGGAATCTCCCTCTTGCATGTATTGGGACAAGGAAGTGATTTTATAACTAACATGTCATCGTGATCACAAAATGTTCCTACGCAGGAATGGCAAGTCTAGACTCCTACCACGTCTATCGGCAATGTACCAAACTGTATCCTTGACTAAAGCACAGAGTGAATATGTTATGAAGAACTCCAGTGCTGAAGTAGGCAAAACAGTGTGATATGAATAAAAAACAACACCGTAGAACTGGCTATTCTGTAAAATAACAGTACGAAGTCTAATAGAAAGCATTTAGAGTAAAGTGCACAGAGGCTCTAAGCTGTTAGCAAATGAATAAAATATATTTAGGGCAAAGTGCACAGAGGCCTAAGGGCTGAAGCTAATGCGCAAAATATACGTAAAACTGACCACACTACAAGACCTCACAGCCTTAGGGTGGTCACCCCTAACTTATTGCCTGCCTCCCTCCACTTTTTGGACACTGGTTTGCTGGTTTTAGGACTCTCTACACTTTACCACTGCTAACCAGTGCTAAAGTGCATATGCTCTCTCCCTTCAAACATGATGAAATTGGATCATACCCAACTGGGTTATTTAATCTACTTGTAAGTCCCTAATAAAGTGCACTATATGTTTTTAGGGCTTGTAGATTAAACACTACTAGTAGGCCTGGAGCACTGATTGTGCCACCCACTCAAGTAGCCCCTTAACCATGTCTCAGGCCTGCCATTGCAAGGCCCATGTGCAGTTTCACTGCCAATTCGACTTGGCATTTAAAAGTACTTGCCAAGCCTAAACTCCCCTTTTTCTTCATATAGGTCACCTCTAATGTAGGCCCTAGGTAGCCCTAAGGCATGGTGCTGTGTAAACAAAAGGCATGACATGTACTTCTGTAGTTTACATGTCCTGGTAGTGTAAAACTCCTAAATTCATTCTAAACTGCTATGAGGCATCCTCCTTTCATGTGATAACATTAGGGCTGCCCCCACTTACTGTTTGAGTGGTAGCTGCTGATCTGAGAGGAGTAGGAAGGTCATATGCAGTATGGCCAGAATGGTGATACAAAATCCTGTTGACTGGTGAAGTTAGATTTAATATTACTATTTTAGAAATGCCGCTTTTAGAAAGTGAGCATTTCTCTGCACTTAAATTCCTATGTGCCTTACAATCCACATCTGGCTAGGTTCAGTTGACAGCTCCCTTGTGCATGCACTCAGACAAACCACAAACACAGGATGCTCAGCCTCACTTGCATACATCAGCATATTGAAGGGGTCTTCCTGGGCTGGGAGGGTGGAGGGCCTGACAAAGGACAGTAGTCTGCACTCACACAAAAGACTGCCACAACCCCTACTGGGACAGTGGCAGACAGGATTGAACTGAAAGGGGACCTTGTACACTTCTAAGCCACTCTTTGAAGTCTCCCCCACTTCAAAGGAACTTGTGGGTATTTAAACAGGGTCTCTGCCCCTACCAACTCAGACATTTCCCGGAGACGAGAACTAGAACCAGAACCTGCAACCTGCCAAGAAGAACTGCATGGCTGCCCAAAGGACTCACCTGACTACTTTCTGAGAAGGACTGCTGCCTTGCTGCTCTCTGGCTGTGCTGAGAAGTGCTCTCTGAGGACTGGAATAGAGCTTACCTCCTGTTCCCTGAAGTCTCAGGACCAAAAAGACTTCATTTCTGCAAGAAGAACTACCTGTGTGGCAGAAATCTACGCACAGCTGGCAGAAACGACGCATGGCCTGCATCGCGCTAAAAATTTCACTGTACGCTGAATCGGAACAGCGCAGCCCGACTTCGCAAGGAGAAGATAGACGCAGTGCCAGCATTGCAACCGGAAATTCAATGCACGGCCCACCGGATCGACACACAGCCGAGCTGGAACGATGCAGCCGACTTCCTTAGAGGAATTGACGCAGCGTCTACCGTGCGGTACAATTTTCAACGCAACACCCCCCGGATCGATGCAGCCCTCTGACTTCATCCTGCCAGAGCTGGATTTCAACGCATCGCCCCCGGGGCGTCCGAAAACCCTGCAACCTGAAGAGGATCCAGGACTGAGTGCTGGAAATCAACGCAAAGCCTTCCCTGCGTGGAAAATAAATGACATAGCCGTGGGATGCCCAAGAAATGGACGCACACCTCCCTGTTTTCCCTGCATCTCCTCCTCTGCGGTTCCTTGCAGAGATTTTGAACGCAAACCAGATACTTTTTGCTTGCAAAAGACATTTGTTGTTTTCAGGAGACTAAAGACACTTTATATCATTTCTACAGTGATATTTTCAATATATACTTATTGCATCTTAATCGTTTTGACCTGCAATTATCCAGATAAATATTCTATACTTGTCTAAACTCTGTGTGGTGTATTTTTGTGGTGTTCTACTGTGTTATTGCATGATTTATTGCACAAATACTTTACAAATTGTCTTCTAAGTTACGCCTGACTGCTCAGTGCCAAGCTACCAGAGGGTGGGCACAGGATAATTTGGATTGTGTGTGATTTACCCTAACTAGAGTGAGGGTCCTTGCTTAGAGAGGGGCTAACCTGACTGCCAACCAAAGACCCCATTTCTAACACAGTTTATGTTTTACAATCCGCAGGCCTTCTCCTCTTGTGCACGAATGAAAGGTGTAAGCTCAACTCAATACTCCTGCTTACCTACCGGACCGGTTCAGACAGGCACCCAAGAGTGATGGACATTCCAGAGAAGAATGTAGTGCACTACCCAATTTGGCAATACAGTATAATTTTTCTTTTCACAATCATATTTTTAGAATTGGGTGGGTTCAATTCACTCCACCATAATTTGATTTTTTCAAACCTAAATGACTGAACATTTAGTATGAATATCTTAAACTTGGGTCTCTGGGGTAGAAAGAGTGTTTGTAATCTATTTAACTGAGCTGTCATACTCTTTCCATTGTTTCCTTCCACAAAAGATTGATGATGGTGATGTGCTGCTCATGGCCCTAATGAATATTGTTCTGTTTGTTACACTTTTTCCCAAATCCCCTTTCCCATCCATTCATGGAAGCCCTAACCCTCTTCTCCTGGGCTGTGTGATTTTTTTGGAGATGTGTCTTAATATACACCAAATAGATCACTCACTTGGTGGGGCAGTTGCTAAATGCAACACCAACCCACTGTGGAATCTTCCACTACCTGAGCAATGCCCACACCAGCCTCACTTACCCAACCATGCATAAGTAAGAACGTAATTTTCTCAACTTCAACATCATCATTCAGGTCTTTGTTATGCTTAAATAAAATGCTTAACCTTGCTGACTACTGAGTACAAACTTTGAGTAAATTTTTCCTTACTTCATGATTTGTTTGGTTTTCGAATTCCATGCTTTTCATTGCCCAGAATAAGTTACTATTGCTAGCTTTTGTTATAATATGTGATATTCTTTGATGTGTCAAGGTGATAGTAGTCTGTACTTAGTCTTCCTAAAGCTATCATATAAATGTATGTATAACGTACTAAATCCCAATTTAGTTGCTTGTGATCCTTTTGATTAATCCTACAGTTGGAGATCACCTCGGTTGGAGAGGGACCTCGCTGTGGTGCGTTCCCTGTTAGCACACTATTGCTACTAGCATAAGGGAGACACCTTGGGAAACCCTCCAATAAGGTGTTCAAGATTGACAGAGGGAACAGTCACCAGATATCACTTCATCTAATCATGTAGGAGAACTATGGGGTGAAGTGAACTACTTTACTTAGTACGTATTTAACTTCTACTGCAAATGAGAATGAGATAAGTACTTTTTTACCTACTTTTCTGTAAGCAATGTAGGGAATGGCAACATACCCTCCTAACTGGCATACACTTTGAGAAATAGAAAGGCAAGCTGCATTAAATGGCACCAATGCAAAGTTCAAGTAAAACACAAAAAAGTCAGACATAAAGTGGATTATAAAGAGTTCCCCTTTACTAACAGATATAGATAATAGAATATAAAACCCACCCTCTCCACCCTCAACAGGCCCACCCCTCCCTCACATCTTTTCCTATCCCCAACCAATGCCCAAAATAAATAAATAAATGTCCTGCCAAATTCCGACCCTCTCCACCCACAACTCCCTCTCACCAAAACAAAAAATTTAAAAGTGCTAATAGCAGGTATTTTCTATGAGGGTTTCCTGGTGTTGGAGTTGGGCCTCAAGCCGTGTCATCCTATGACCTAAGTGTGCCATCTCGCACAGCAGTCAGCGATGGTGGAGCCAGTCTGAAAGGGGGGCAGCACGAGGATAGGCAACTCCAAGCTGCTAGTGGCGCTTCAGTGGACTGAAAACTGGGGGCGCAGGCGGTTGGCTGGTGGAACTGGGCCAAGGAGCAGAGGCATGTGCCAGGCCCTCCTTGTTAACCAGCCTTCCGGGTCAGTGGTGGATGTCGGAAGCTGGCCTGGTGTTTCATGAGCAGTGTTATCATCTTATACCTGGTCTAGGTATCCCCTATTAGTGAAGTGTAGGCAGTATCTAGGAAGCCAGGGCTCTCTAGAGGTAGCTGTGGATGAGCAGCCAAGACTTTTCTAGGAGACATGTAAAGCTTATGCAATACCACTACAGTCATACAAGACCTATAAACATGAAAGAACTACAGAGTGTTACAAAAATAAAGGTACTTTATTAGGGTAACACAAGTACTAGTGTTCTGAATAGGCAATCCCCCAACTGGAGGTAAGTAAATGCACTATCATCTACACATTAGTAATCGGTAAATAGCATAGAAAGCAGTAGGAATTGATAAAAGCAATAGCAAATAGTGTGGGCACTAGTGGATGGCCAAACCATATACTAAAAAAAGTGGAAGGCGAAAGGCAGTCCCCCAACCAAGGAAGTGTAATCAGTAGAAGGGAGCTGGAGGAACTTGGAACCCCAAAAGGTGAGCACCAGAGTGACCCCCAGCTTCCAGGAGAGCAGAGGTTAGTACCTGGTTTTCCCTAAAATCAACAGGAGGACTTTGAAAAAGGATTGTCCAAGTCCTGGCCAAGACTGGAACAACCTAAAGATGCATCCGAACAGAAGAGGACCTGCAAAAGAAGGGAACCAAATCCAGTTTGAGTTGGAGTGTCCGGTTGTGGCAGGAACCACTACCCACTCTTCTGTGGATACAGGACCAGGTCGACGGTGGACGAAGAAGGTCAGCTTGCAGCACAGGAGCTGAAGAGGAGTCCCAGAAGTGATGCATGTGATATCCCACATTGGCAGTCGTGATGCAGTAGGTAAGTGGTGCTGGAAAACCATCAGCAAGGCTTGGCAAAAGCAATAGATAGAGAAGAAGGTTTGCAAGGCTGAAGAGGACCAGCAAGACCCAGGGGACTTGACCCAAAGAGGGGAGTCCAGGGTGACCCCCAGCAGCTGGGAGAGTCACAAGAAGAGGAGGCAGCACCCACAGGCAACCTACTGACAGCAGGCACAGGAGTCATAATGAGGCCCACTCAACACCCTGAAGAGGATTCCCACGTTGCTGGAGCAGCAGGTAGGAGGCTGTGCTTTGCAGGAAGGAGTGATGGGGGCCGGGGCTACACAGAGCCTGAAGATACCTTGGAGGAGGAGCAAACAAGCCTTGCTAGCTGCAACAGTCATGGTGCACAGGGGTACTGTCCTGCAAGGAGAGGCAACAGCTTACCATCTCCCAAGTTGGACAGCTGGTAGACAAGACCAAGTGGACCACTCCAGAGTACCACCTGTGATGCAGTATCCATGCCATTCCAGAGGAGAGACGATCCATGCAGCTGGTCGTTTATTGCAGTTGGTGCCTGTGGATGCAGGGGAGTGACTCCTTCACTCCCAGGGGGATTCCTTCTTCTTGTGCAGGCTGAAGACTCACTACCCTCAGAGTTGCACAGCTGGGGAAATGTTGCAATTGCCAGAAGAAGTGAGAGGAACAATGTTGCAGAGCGGAGTTGTCGCTAAAGTTGCAGATTGTCGGTTCCTGGAGAGTCCAGTTGCAGTCTCAGTGGCCAGAAGATGAAGTAAACATTACAGAGGAGTCCTGCTGGAATCTTGTATGTCGAATCTGACGACCCACCCAAGAGAGAGACCCCAAATAGCTGAGGAAGAGGGATTGGTCACCTTGCAGGGTGACCACCTATCAGGAGGGGGGTGACATCACCTACCTGATGTGGCCACTCCAATGCTCCCAGTGGCCTCTGCTCACCTTGGATTCAAGATAGCAGAACCAGGTGGCCACCTAGAGGAGCCCCTGGGGTGGTGAAGGACAGGAGAGTGGTCATTCCCCTTTCCTTTGTCCAGTTCTACAACCCAGTAGGTAATGGGGGGTCCCTGAACTGGTGCAAACCAGTTTACGCAAGGAGGGCACCAAATGTGTCCTTCAAAGCATACCAGTGGCTTGGGGATGTTACCCCTCCCAAGCCATGTAAGACCTATTTCCAATGGAGAGGTTGTTACCTCACTCTCCCACAGAACATGCTTTATTCTACCTTCCTCAGCCTGAGCTGGTGAAGCATCAGGAGGGCAGAAGCTTGTCTGAGGGGTGGCAGCTGTTCAAGCTGCCCCGAAAACCCCAGAAGACTGGTAGGAGCAATGCAGTGGGTCTTCGAAGGAGTCCCCAGAGTGCATGGGATCATACAACCAATACTGACAACAGTATTGGGGTATGATTCCGACATGTTTGATGCCCAGGTTCGGAATTACCATTATGTAGCCGGATACAGGTAGTGGACCTGTGTCCTGTACACGGTTAAAATGGCTTCCCTACATTTACGAAGTCCAGGGCAATGGAGCTAAAGTTTGTAGGGGTACCTCTGCTCATGCAGGGGGGCTCTCACACACAGGTACCTGCACCCTATCCTCTGGGCTAGGAGGGCCTACCATGGGGGTGACTTACAGTGACCTGGGGAAATGACTTGTAGTGAAAGGGTGCATGCACCTTTTCAAGTAGGCTGCAATGGCAGGCCTGCAGACACATTTTGCATGGGCTCCCATGGGGGGGCGTAATACATGCTACAGCCAGTGGGGAACCTCTGGTGCCCCAATGCCCTGTGTACCTAAGTACCATATACTAGGGACATATGTGGGGGCACCAGTATGCCAACCGTGGGGTGTGCAAAGCCCTTGGCAACCAAATATAGAGGGAAAGCAGAATCACTGGGGTCCTGGTTTACAGGATCCCAATTAAAACAGTCAAAACATACTGACAGCAGGAAAAAAGTGGAGGTACACCTTTGCTACTCTTTGCAGCCTGCAGCTTGGGAAGGTGCAATGGACAAAACATTATGGCCCGTATTTATACTTTTTGACGCTAAACTGTGCTAACGCAGTTTAGCATCAAAATGTTTTGCGCCTGCTAACGCCATTCTGAAGCGCCGTGCGGGCGCCGTATTTATTGAATGGCGTTAGCCGGCGCTAGCAAACCGGCGCTGCCTGGTGTGCGTGGAAAAAAACCACGTACACCAGGCAGCGCCGGCGTTGGGGAAAATGGCGTTAGGGCGTCTTAAAATGGTGCAAGTCAGGTTGACGCCAAAAAATCGCCTCCACCCGATTTGCGCCATTTTTAACGACGCCCAGACGCCATTTACATGACTCCTGTCTTAGTAAAGACAGGAGTCATGCCCCCTTGCCCAATGGCCATGCCCAGGGGACTTATGTCCCCTGGCCATGGTCATTGGGCATTGAGGCATGTAGGGGGGGCACAAATCAGGCCCCCCTATGCCAAAAAAAAATATAAAAAAAATAAAAAACTATACTTACCTGAACTTACCTGAATGTCCCTGGGATGGGTCCCTCCATCCTTGGGTGTCCTCCTGGGGTGGGCAAGGGTGGCAGGGCGGGTCCCTGGGGGCATGGGAGGGCAGCTGTGGGCTCATTTTGAGCCCACAGGTCCCTTAACGCCTGCCCTGACCCAGGCGCTAAAATCCGGCGCAAATGCGGGGTTTTTTGCCCCGCCCACTCCCGGGCGTGATTTTTGCCCGGGAGTATAAATACGACGCATTTGCGTCGCAGTCATTTTTTTAGACGGGAACGCCTACCTTGCATCTCATTAACGCAAGGAAGGCGTTCACGCAAAAAATGACGCTCTTTCCTCATACTTTGGCGCTAGACGCGTCTAACGCCAAAGTATAAATATGGCGTTAGTTTTGCGCTGAATTTGCGTAAAAAAAAACGACGCAAATTCGCCGCAAACGGAGTATAAATATGCCCCTATATTTGATTCCAATTGCCCTGCTCTTCTCCAAATGCCTTTCAATTCTTCCCTGACTCCAGAGAGGCAGATGATGATTAATATGTCACACATGCTATGTATAACATGTGGATAATAGATTTCCAGTCCGTAAGTAGACAGTGGGAAAAACAGTGCACTGCAGTACAGGGAAAGGAACAGGATATATAGATTGTAATTGTCACACTGATATTACTACTACTATCACTGTACAGCACCACTATCTTACTGACAAGAGGACAGAGGAGCACCCTCCCCCACAGTAGCTGACGATCTCGCTGGTCGTACCAATACCCTGGCTTGCCACCTGCTGCCCGCTGCCTGCATGAAGGGGAGGTGGCGCTGAACAAAAAAGCAAGTGCACCCACCTCCTCATCAATAAAAATGGCATAAGGCTGCACCCCCTGGTAACGTCACCACCCACAAGGTGTCTCCCACATTCGGTCATGACACTGAGTGGAATAAAAAAAAACACAGGAGGAAAAGAAGGAATAGAAAGGGAGCAATTAAGAAGTTAGGGGACAACTAATAAAGGTATAAAAAAGTCACAGAAAATAAAAAAGAGGCAAAAATGTAAAATACACCAACCTAAATACAGGCACTAAGGAATTAAATGTAAAACAGGGGGGAGAAGTTGGTTAAAGTAAGGATGGTTAATATATAGTAGGGGTTAAAAAGTAGGCTCAGTACCATGCACAGAATAGGAAAAACACGATGGCCGCGTGCACAGGCGACTTTGTGGTGTTGTTCGCATTCACATAGTAATGCAATGCAAATCATTAACAAAAAACTAATACAAATATTAAAAGGAGATAAGAAGAGTACCAAGGCATGAGGGAGTAGCCGAAGAGTAGGGATAACATTTCAGAAGAACAAGGAGTAGAATAAAGGATTGTCTATACAAAGACATTACCATTAACAAAGACTGAAAAACTAAAAGAAAAAGATAACAGTAAAGTAAAAGACTAACTCAAGAAGAAAATAAGCTAAAGAAGAAGATTTTATTATTGTTCAAGTTTAACAAAGACAATACAATTGCTGCTACAAATGATATTGGTAGTAGGTCTGTAGAGAATCATGCACACTGCTAGTTGAACTAGATATAAAATATTCTTAGGGTCTTTACTTACACTCATAGTTTTGATAGGAGTAGCAATAGTTTTAGTTATACATTTCACACCTGATACAGAGAAATCTGTAGTAGAATTTATAAATGCAACATCTAGGCCAACTATAGATGAAGATGAGTTGAAAGCATCAATTGTAGATTATATGAATTAAGTTTACTCAATTAATGTTTATTCTAGACTAATAGAGGAATACACTAAAGCTAGTGACGTTAAAAACTCCTACGTTTGTGCTCAAATGCTATCCTCAGCAGATGAATGAGTTTCATATCACGATATTCCACTTTCTTATGCTATTTCTTGTAGCATATTTCTTAGGTTAGTAAATAGACATTTTGAATGCTATTACTCTAACTTTGACATGCTCCTTTCAAAAGTTGGACTAATGACACGTATTAATTCACAACCATAAGCTAAAGATATGGTGACTACTTGTCATTACTTTAGACCCTTTCTTCCTTCTAATACTGGTAAAACAAATGAGATAAACCAAACCTGCTTAATAAACTCAGAAGAAAAAGCTTTTGTTTTAATGTTAGAAGAGAGAAATTAACAATTTTCAAAAAGTGTGTATAAGAAAGAAGATATATAAAAGAATATATGGAGAAAGGAAGAAGATGAGTTTAGGAGAAAAATGTCTGTCCCAAAGATTAAATTAGATAAAAGTCACAAAGTGGAGAAAGATGCCAGTGAGTAAACAGTAATTGTGATCACATGTTTGAATTACTACTACTACTGAACTAGGTTATACCAAATGACAACCAGCACAATCTGTGGACCAACAAATAGCTTCCAGCCAACTTTGATGTAATTCCATTAAGCAGTTTTTGCTGTAGCCCTTTTTAAAGGCGTGTATAAAAATGCATGAGGATGTTGTGCTTTGAGACACACCTTTTTTCTTGCCCCCCCTTTTGGCAGATTCCTCAAAACCTTCTGTGCATAAACTTGTCAAAAAGTAGCACCTTATTGGAAATTTTTCTGGAGATTTGTTAAAACAGGACCAAAGTTCTTAGCAACACAAAAGTCGCTCTTCCTATGAACAGCTGACCTAACGTAACCAAACTGAATTATCATTTCTTTTACATTCTGAAATAATTCTTAATATGATCTCTTACTGTTGGACTAATAATTGCTTCCTTTTCAACAATACATTTTACAGGCAAATCCAGTGAATTTTGATGGACATCTTTTTCATCCAAAACTACTCAAATATATTCATAGGGTGAAGGGATACAGGTGGCCAGTAACATTGTTGATTTTAAGGAGCAAGTGGTGCTCTGGGTTCGATCAATTGAAGTCATCTTTGTAATATGGAAGGGTAATGAAAATTCTTCAATGAAGTTTGTTAAGACCTTGAATGTAAATGGCTGCAACTTGTATTTTACTGGCCACACTAGTAAAGTTAACATATTCAGTTTGATTGTGCAAGTACTTGTGGTTGGGAACAAATTAGAGACTAAGGCCCTCATTACAACCCTGGAGGTTGGTGTTAAAGCGGCGGTAATACCGCCAACAGGCCGGTGGTAACAAAATTTAAATCACGACCAAGGCGGAAACCGCCAACACAGAAAGTCACTTTAACACACCGACTGCCACGGCGGTAGCAAAAAACACTGCGGCGGTCACCGCCAACAGATAGGCGGAAGACAATGTACCGCCCACACTATTACAACCCGCCAATCCGCCAGCTTTTCCGGGGCGGAACCAAAGCCATCAAAAGCATGGGGGAAACAGTATTTGGAAGGGAAAACCCTCACCTTCCAACATTCAACGAAGAATCAGGACGCCATGGAGCCCGAGCTGCAGGTCCTCCCCATGCTGGTCTACCTCCTAATACACAAGGAATATCACAGGAGGCGGTGGCGACCACGACCATGGTGAGTACTGAACCTAGCACACAGGGGAGGGGGGAGGAAAAAGAGAGTGACACACACAGGCAACAGGCAACACCCTCACCCACAACACCATACACACAAACACATGCCTCAACATTACATTTACACCTCGTTACCCCCTGGAAGAATGCAAGGACAAAAAGAATTTAGTTAAATCAGCGATATTTTAGAAATAGGCAGATATACTTAACAAATAGAAAAACACAATATACAAATATTTACAATATGTACAGAACGCTGTACACTGTCCTTTGCAAATGTCTGTGGCCCACTGGGTAAAAAATCATGGGCCAAGCCCACACTCAACTCCTGCCTCAATATGGAGAGAACACTGCAGGGGCATCAGGTCGAAACACACAGGCACCTCAGGGTGACGGGGAAGGGGGAGGCACCTCAGCCTGAAGATGAGACTACGCCACTGCTCCTCGAGGGGGCTACATGTCCACAGAGATGTCCTGAGGAGTGCAAAGCCACAGTCTCTATAGTGGGTGGGTTGCCCACTGCTTGGTCCTGGGGAGTGCAAAGCCACAGTCTCTCAAATCTCTCAAGTGGGTGGGTTGCCCACTGCTTGGTCCTGTGGAGTGCAAAGCCACAGTCTCTCAAGTGGATGGGTTGCCCACTGCTTGGTCCTGGGGAGGGCAAAGCCACAGACTCTCAAGTCTCTCAAGTGGGTGGGTTGCCTACTGCTTGGTCCTGGGGAGTGCAAAGATACAGTCACTCAAGTCTCTCAAGTGGGTGGGTTGCCCACTGCTTGCTCCTGGGGAGTGCAAAGCCACAGTCTCTCAAGGGGGTGGCATCTCCATTGGTTCTGGAGGGGGTTTTGTGCCCAGTGTGCTTCATCCTGCAAAGGATAGGGTGAGTGGATGCATTTCTCGACTGGTTCTGGAGGGGGCTTTGTGCTCAGTGTGCTTCACCCTGCTAAGGATAGGGTGAGTGGATGCCTTCTCCCACTGTATCTGGAGGGGGCTTTGTGCCCAGTGTGCTTCATCCTGCCAAGGATAGGGTGAGTGGATACATTTCTCCAATGGTTCTGGAGGGGGCTTTGTGTCCAGTATGCTTCATCCTGCCAAGGATAGGGTGAGTGGGTGCCATCTTCCACTGGATCTGGAGGGGGCTTTGTGCCCAGTGTGCTTTATCCTGCCAAGGATAGGGTGAGTGGATGCCTTCTTCCACTGGTTCTGGAGGGGGCTTTGTGCCCACTGTGCTTCATCTTGTCAAGGATAGAGTGAGTGGATGCATTTCTCCACTGTTTCTGGAGGGGGCTTTGTGTCCAGTGTGCTTCATCCTGCCAAGGATAGGGTGAGTGGATGCCTTGTTCCACTGGATCTGGAGGGGGCTTTGTGCCCAATGTGCTTCATCCTGCCAGGGATAGGGTGAGTGGATGCATTCCTCTACTGGTTCTGGAGGGAGTTTTGTGGCCCAGTGATGCTGCACTTGGGGTGTGGCAGTTCACATTCCCTCACCTGGGTGTCTGAGGCACAAGATTTGCAGGGAACAAGTAGGATGATACTCCATGGAGGCAGGGCCAAACTCCATTCTGCGACGACTAAGGTTGCATACTGGTGGTAGTGCTGGCGCTGGTGGGGGTGCTTCCAGTGGTGGTGGGAAGCTCCAGGCCGTCTCCTGCAGCCTCGGACAGCTGCCCACTGTGGATGCTGCTGCTGACAGTTGTTGTGGCAGTGGCAGGGCAGTGCAGGTGGCGGGGCCTGCAGTGGGGATGCTGGCGGTGCTGTCTGTGGTGCAGGTGCTGGTAGTAGTGGAGAGAGGCACCAGCCCGTCTCCTGCAGCCTTGGACGGCTGCCCACTGGAGATGCTGCTGCTGACAGTTGTTCTGGCAGCGGCGGGGCAGGTGGCGGTGCAGGTGGTGGTGCTTGCGGTGGCGCTTATGGCGGTGCTTGTGGTGGTGCTTGCCGCAGTAAAGGTGGCGGGGCTGTCGGTTCTGATGGTGGGCACCAGGCCCTCACCTGGAGCCTCCGAGGCGTGAAATGCCTTGCTTTGGCTTTTCTGCCCCTTCCTCACCTTGGCAGATGCTGCTGGGACCTTGGCACTGGCAGCTTGAGTTTTAGAGGAGGCCTTGCTGGGTGGGTCATGCTCCTTGGCCATGCTGCATGCTGGCCCCTTCTTCACCTTGGCAGGTGGCGGAATAGGTTGGTCCTTTGCAGGGGTCGGTGGCACAATGCCTGGCCTGACGGATGCCCCCTTTGATCCTCTGTGAGTTGCAGGTACCACAGCGGACGCCGACTTGGTGGCTGAGGTGCTGGCCTGGGATCTGGACACCCTGGCCCGAGGGGAAGGACGAGGGTATGGAAGAGGTCAACGTTAGCTTGGAAAGGTTTTTAAGATCACACTGGGATGGGAATATGGAGAGTGTTTGGGAGTGGAGGAAGAGGGAGTGGTTGTAGGAGGTGTCTGTCTGCTGAGTTTGGGTGAAGGTGCATGGGCTGGATGCTGTTGTGAGGTGGATGCCTGTTGGGTGGGTGGGTGCTTGTGTTTGTGTACTTTGGGAGGAGAGGTCACAGACACACTGGGAGAGGACACAGGGCATGTGTGCATGGTTGTGGGGGTGGTGACTTCCAGTGAGGGGTGTGTTGTGATGGGCGTGATGGTGATGGAGGTAGTGGATGAGGATGTAGTGCATGCAGGTGTGAGTGGAGACGATACTGGGAGGGAGGTGGACTATGAGGAGGAGGGGGACACTGTGGAGGCAGTGGATGTTGGTGTGTGTGTGCATGGGCATGGTGCTTGTGTGAGTGCCTGTGAGATGAAGTGTGGTGCTTATGTTTGCCTGAGCCACTTTTGTGTGTTGATTTGAGTGAATGCTGGTCTGAAGGTCTGCTTGGGATAGGCTGGGGTTGAGGGGATTGGGACTGGGTAGAGGAAGTTGGAAGGGGGAGGCTAGACACAGGGACAATGGCTGCCATCAGTGCTGAGGCCAGAGCCTGAAATGCTCGCTGTTGAGCTGCCATGCCAAAGTGAATGCCCTCCAGGTATGCATTTGTTTGTTGCAAATGCCTCTCAACACCCTGGATGATGTTCAGAATGGTTGACTGCTCAACAGAGAGGGTTCTCAGGAGGTCAATAGCCTCCTCACTGAGGGAAGCAGGGCTGACTCGGGCAGGACCTGAGGTGCCTGGGGCGAAGGAGATGCCCACCCTCCTGGGTGAGCGGGCACTTGAAACACGCTGAGGGGCTGCTGGGAGGGCGGTGCTGGTAGGAGGGTGGCGGCTGTACCTGTTGTTGAGGTGGGCACAGAGGTGTCTGCCACCACCAGGGAGGTTCCATCAGAGGAGGATTCGCTGTCTGTGGTCTCCCCTCCTGTCCAAGTCGTGGTGCTCCCCTTGTCCTCCGTTCCACTGTTGCCTTCACCCTCTGTGGAGTCGGGCTCCAGGCCCATGTGGGATGCAGCTTCCTCCGTCACCAGTGCCTCTGCTCCTCTGCCAGATGATGCTAATGCACACAAGGACAGGGTGACAAAACAAAAAGGGGGGAGAGACAGAAGATACACTTGGTCAATGCCAGCAGCAACAACACCGTTGGCATACACTACACCCAGGGAGCTGGCCTATGCACTAGGCCATGCACTACCAGTTACACAGCTGGTCACCAGCCCATGAGGTACAATGCCTAACGCTGCATCTGCACACCAGAAACCCACAGGACCCTGCCCAGTAGTAGATGGCCACTTACACTATTGGGATAGGAGTGCTCCAGAGCCTGCCCAACAAGGGACCTACCCTGCCATGTTCTCCCTGGCCTAGGGGCACCCACAGCCCACATTCCCCACCCAGGTAACACCTTAACGTGTGCAAAGTCATGATTCTGAATCTGTACTCACCCCCTTGTGGCTGCTCTGATGCCCTCAAGCGCCCAACCAAATCTGGATAAGCCACCGCCAGGGTGCGGAACATTAGGGGGGTCATGGTGTGACGGGCACCCCTTCCACGTTGGGAGGCCAGCCCCAGCTGGGCCTCCGCCGTCATCTTTGACCAGCGGCTCAGGTCCTCCCATCTCTTGCGGCAGTGGGTGCTCCGCCTGTGAAAGACCCCCAGGGTCCGCACCTCCTTGGCGATGGCACACCAAATACCCTTTTTCTGGTGGGCACTGACCTGGAGGTAAAAGACAGCAGAAGGGGAAATCACTCACCCGCCCGGACTGTCATACTCATTGCCCACCAGTTCCCATCCATGCCCTGACGCACATACACTGACTACCTTACATGCTGCACTCTGGCTAGGACGCTTCAGCACCCCCCAACATGTGGCTTACATCCACAGCACTCCATACATTCATGGCCCAAGCATCATGCTCACAGTGTACTCACCTGTTTGACCGGAGGACCGTAGAGTAAAGTGTTCTGGGGTAGGACCCCATCCACCAGTTTCTCCAACTCCTCCGCAGAGAAGGCAGGGGCCCTTTGCCCAGACACATGAGCCATTGTCCCTTCCAGACACAGATCACAGCAGCACTTGCAGTGTAGGTCGTTTCCTGTTGAAGGTCAGGTAGCAAGTGAGTGAATAGTTAGAAAATGGCGGTCACGTCTGCAACAGTGTGTACCGTCACCGCCGGCGTACATCGCCATTGGCTCCTGGAACCCATAGGGCCCAATAATTACCAATGCAAAGTTGCACGGTGGTCATCGACCGCCTACTGCGACTGCGCACAACGCCAGCGCAATTACCTTATTTCCACATGTCTCTCCTCACAGGTCAGGCAGCCGTCATTTCAGAGGGGCACAGGGCATGGCAGCTAACTGCATCACAGCAGACATTGACACATCAACTGACTCTTGAGTTCACATACAGCTTCTGTAAAGCAAATTATTCAACATTAGTGTGAAAAATGTGGAAATATGACCCTCTGCTCTCTGTTCTCTTCCATAGGCTTCAACCGCTGAGGCAGCATGTGAGATGGTGGCATCCTCTGGTGTACAGACCTCTGGTGGACCTGGCGACAATGGAGGACAGACACATTATCAAAGCATACAGACATAATATTGCCACAATCCAAGAACTGTGTGCCCAATTAGAGCCAGACCTGATGTCAGCTATCCACCAGCCCACAGGAATCCCCCCTCTAGGGCAGGTCCTGTCAGTGCTCCATTTCCTGTCAAGTGGTTCCTTCCAAACAACAGTGGCCATGCCATCAGGGATGTCTCAGCCAATGTTCTCCATCATGTTGACCTGAGTGTTGCCTGCCCTGCTGAAACACATGCGCAGCTACATCGTGTTCCCCCAGGTGGATGATTTGGCCACAGTGAAAGCTGACATTTATGCCCTCTGACATATCCCCAACATCATTGGTGCTATTGATGGTACAAATGTAGCATTTGTCCCCCCCAGGAGCTATCACTCGATGAATGTGCAGATGGTGTGTTTGGCGGACAAGTACATCTCCCATGTGAATGTCAAAAATCCTGGCTCTGTGCATGAAGCCTTTATCTTGAGGAATAGCAGCATCCCATATGTGATGGGTCTACTCCAGAGTCACCAGGTGTGGCTAATAGGTGAGCCAAAGGTATATGTTGATGTCTGGGTTTGGGATTGCCCCTAAGGGTTAGTGTGTGTCTAACAGTTGTCACCCTATATTTACAGGTTACTCTGGTTACCCCAACCTCTCATGGCTACTGACCCCAGTGAGGAATGCCAGGACAAGGGCAGAGGAACATTACAATGAGGCACATGGGCGTACAAGGAGGATTATAGAAAGAACATTTGGCCTTGTGAAGGCCAGGTTCCGGTGCCTCCATCTGACAGGTGGCTCCCTGTACTACTCACCCAAGAAGGTGTGCCAGATCATCGTTGCATGCTGCATGTTGCACAACCTGGCCTTGAGATGCCAGGTGCCTTTTCTGCAGGAGGATGTGCCTGGAGATGGTGTTGTGGCAGCGGTGGAGCCTGTGGACAGTGAGGAAGGGGAGGCAGAGTAAGAAGATGTTTGACAACAGAACAAATATAATACAGCAGTACTTTCAGTGACACACAGGTAAGACACCGTAACTGCACTTAACATTTCAGTAATCTGTTGGACATTGTACAAGGCAGCCTCTTACCCTTTGTCTATGACCACTGACTGTTCCCTTTAATCACTGTTTCAGATCTCTGTGCCCCATTCTGGCTCCTGCTATATGTACTGCTGCCAACCAAAGGTCATCCTGTAGTATATTTTACTGTACATATACTTTGCAATGCTTTGATAATGTTGTACTAATACATTTGTGAATCATTAGACTGACTCCAGATTGATATTTGTTTCAAGGGTGTTTATTTAGGTGCTAATAAGTATAGGTGTATATGCAAGGGGCTGGGGTGATGGTGGAGGAAAGTCCAGGGTAGAGTCCAGTCTCTTGGTATCACAGGTACATTGTCCAATGGGGCATAGGAAGGGGAGCAATGGCAGTTCAAGGTGGACAGGGTAACAGAGTGGGACAGAAGGGTGACTATCAGGAGAGTCTTATTTCATGGCGGCGGTCTTGGCAATGTTCTCTGTCTTCTGCCTGGATCACAGGGACCATTTGTGGGGTGGTTCTCCTTCTGCAAGGGGGGTGCTGGTAGCCTGCTGGTCCTGTAACGGGGCATCCTGTACACTAGCGCCGGCGGAGGTGGAAGGTTGTTCCTCAGTTTGGTTAGTGTCAGGCGCCCTTTGTTGTGCCACTGCCTCCCTCATGGTCTTGCCCATGTCAGCCAGCACAACTGCTATTGTGACCAGGATGGTGTATATTTCTGTTAGGTCAGCTCTGATCCCCAGGTACTGTCCCTCCTGCAGCCGCTGGGTCTCCTAAAACTTGGCCAGTATCTGGCCCATGGTCTCCTGGTAATGGTGGCATGCTCCCAGGATGTTTGAGAGTGCCTCATGGAGAGTCGGTTCCCTGGGCCTGTCCTTCCCCTGTCACACAGCAGTCCTCCCAGCTTCCCTGTTGTCCTGTGCCTCTGTCCCCTGAGCCGTGTGTCCACTGCCACTGACCCCAGGTCCCTGATCGTCCTGTGTTTGTGGGATTGCCTGGGGTACCTGTAGTGGTGGACACACTGCCGATTGACGTGTCCTGGGGTCAGTGGCATAGGCCCGCTGGGTGGGTGCTGTGCTGGTGTTTCCTGAGGGGGAAGGCTCTGTGGTGTGTTGGGAATGTGGCAGGGGAACCGACTGTCCAGAGACCCATGATGGGCCAGGTTGGTCATCCTGCTCCAGGCGTGCAGAGCTGCTGTTGTCACTGTGGGCCTCTTCAGGAGGGTACTGGATGTAGATCGCACCTCCTCTCCAGTGATGTTGAGTAGGGGTCTGTGGGGACTCAAATGCATTGTTAATGTATCTGCGTGGTCCATATTGTGCATGGGTGTGTTTCCATCTATGATTGTGATTTCCCTGTCAGCTTGCCTTGTGTGAGTGGTGATTTTGTGGGCTGGGTGAGTCTCTCTACTGCACATGCTGGGGTGATGGGTCTCCATGCAGGTCTGTGATGGGGGTCTATGCATTGGTGTGGCATGCAGGGCTTGGTATTGGGATGGGTGGGTTGTGATAGTGGGGTATATGTGAGGTGTTGGAGTGATGGGGTGAGGGTAGGGGTAGGAGTTAGTGATGGCATGCAGGTAGGGTGGGGGGATGAAGAAGTTCAGATTTGACTTACCAGAGTCCAGTCGTCCTCCTACTCCTACAAGGCCCTCAGGATGAATGATCGCCAAGACTTGCTCCTCCCATGTTGTTAGTTGTGGGGGAGGAGGTGCGGGCCCGCCGCCAGTCCTCTGTACAGCAATCTGGTGTCTTGCAACCACGGACGCACCTTCCCCCATAGGTCGTTCCACCTCTTCCTGATGTCATCCCTGGTTCTTGTGTGCTGTCCCACGGCGTTGACCCTGTCAACTATTCTCCACCATAGCTCCATCTTCCTAGCAATGAACGTCTGCTGCACCTGTGATCCGAATAGACCCGGATGATTTCCTCCACCATTACCCTTAGCTCCTCCTCAGAAAACCTGGGGAGTCTTTGGGGTGCCATGGATGCGGTGCGAGTGATATGTGTAAGGATGTGTGGGGTGATGTGTGGGGTGATGTGCTGTGGTGTATGCTGTGATATGCGTGAATGGTATATGGGTGATGGTGTTCTATGCCTCTGATTGAGTGGGTGATCCTTGCTTGTCTCTCTCTGTTTGCAATCTTTTTTTTTGTTGAAGGGGGTGTAGGTAATGTGGGTGTGTATTTTATAGTCTTGTGAGTGTGTGGGTGTGGTGTGTGTATGTGTGTCAGGTGTATGTAGTTTGAATTGTCCAGTGTGGTGTGGTTTTGTAAGTGTGTGTGTATTTTGAGCGGTGATTTGTGGGTCGTGATACTGTGGGCGTATTCCTGTTGGCGTAACAATGTGGGTTTTGCTATTGTCAGTTTCTCACTTACCTTTGGTCTGGCGGACTTGTGTGGGTGTCGGTAGAGTGGCGGATTTCTATGTGTGGGTCATAATACCCGTGGTGGATTACCGCTGCGGTCACAGTATGTTGGCGGCCGTCAGCACAGCGGTAGGCAGCATTTACCATCAGGGTTGTAATGAGGGCCTTAAGGGCCTGATTTAGATCTAGGCAAGGGGAATACTCCATCACAAGCATTACGGATTTGCTGTCTTTCATATTACGATCCCATATTAGCCTATGTTGATCCTAATTCGGCGGATTAGATATCTGTCACATTTGTGACATAGATCTAAATCAGGCCCTAAGCAATTTTGGGAAAAATACAACCCAGAACAGCTTTCTCGATGCCACTAGTGCACACCATGCTAACTTAATCAATAGCAGTCCATATGGTGAGCTCTTTTGATCTAAAAGGAATTGCAGACAAAGACAAACACAGTAAGATATTGACATTGTGCTTTTCTAAATTAGATTGACCTATTCCTAATTTCTGAAACCTTACCTAAGATCTATTTCAAATTTCATATACTACATTTGGAAATTCTAATGCATTGCAACAAATGATCTTTGCTTCATAATTGCAACCACCTTTGATGTGCCAACTCCGTCATTTACTGGTACTTCTGATTTTCAAGTAAAGATCATTGTATCATGCTTTAAACAGAGGGGCTAATCACCCAAAAACTATTAATCACGCAGTAACAAAAGTTCAATGGGTCTCTAGTCAAATTTTATTACATCCTAGTAATATATTGGAAACCAAAAAGGATGATACTATAAGGTTCATTACTACCTTTTCCAACCAATCGAACATGATAAGGAAGATTTAAAAAAAAAAAAAAAAAATTGGCATGTCCTGAACACTGATGTTATTTTAAGTAAATATGTGGGCTCTTTTAAAAAAAATACATACATGAAAAGCTACTCTCTGCAGGATAATTTAAACCACAATAAGAACACTGACATAATTCCAAAGAAAGGTTTCCACATAGACAGTGGCTTTTTCTGCTGCAAGGAATGCAAGGCATATAAAAAACATTTCCAACTTGTCCAAGTGCACCATTCCCAAAAGAAAGTGAGCTATTAGAAAGTTTTTATTTTAATCTGCAACTCTGATTCTTGTATTTACTGTTTGATTTGCCCCTGCAATAAGATGAATATGGGGTGTACGATCCACAAAGCACAGAAACGGGTCCTGAGACGTATATGGGCAATTGACCTAAATGATAAACAATATCTTGTAGATAGACACTTTGTGGGATTGCACTTCGATAATAGTGGCTTACTTCAGTTTTCAGTACTGGATATAACTGACCCAAACATCAGAGAGGGTAACAGAGAGTGTAAACTGGCTTGAGTTTAAATTTATTCTTGATTTTGATACTCTAACCCCAAGGAGGTTGATTTCTGAATAAGAAATAGTAGTTCTTTTTTTTAATTATCAGGCCTTTCAGGTCATCATGACTGCAACCATACAGACAACCCCTAGAGAGTGCAGCACTCCCAGCTGTAGACCAAAACCTCCAGCCTTGGGAGCAGCTAATTCAGATTAATTGGCTTTGTCTAAACTGTAATGTTACAAT
This sequence comes from Pleurodeles waltl, assembly GCF_031143425.1. Classification (NCBI taxonomy): domain Eukaryota; kingdom Metazoa; phylum Chordata; class Amphibia; order Caudata; family Salamandridae; genus Pleurodeles; species Pleurodeles waltl. The sequence goes on from NC_090446.1 coordinate 803,264,861, forward strand.
TTCTCTTGAACAGCTTTTTGAGTGTTAACAATTTGAATCTTTTATTTTAACAGTTGTTTTTCTTTTTGTCTCATATAGGTATCTTCACTTGACTCAATATGAAAATTTTTAACTAAGTATATTAGGTTTATAAATATGTTTTGTTTTTTTGCCATATGGTAGTTGTCATTTGTGTTGCTGTATTCTATTTTTATAATTGCCCACTGGGACTGGAATGTTTTGCAATTTAAAGATCATATGTTCACAGTGGGTTTTTCCCTTTTGCACTATGATTTGTTCACATAGGAAGTGGCCATGCTATTTATTTAACATTTATACATTCTCACTTTTTTAATACCTTTTTGGAAATCTTTTTTTGAGGATATTAGTATGATGATCTCTTGTGCGCTAATCCCTATATAATTTGACCGTACATATATAATGTTTTCACTAAGAAAAGATTAAAGCAATGTTCAAAATATTTGTATAAATACTTAGAAACTAACTATTCCAACAATGTTTGTGTTGAGAATATTCAACTACTTAGTTGTTGTAACCAACATATTCAGAAATATTCCCAGCATACTTTTTATAGTCTTTGTATCTGTCTTTACATAAGCAACATTTATATTTCAAAAATACACTGATCAGTTTTTCCTCTGCTGTAAACTATGTGTTTTCACTGTGTACATTAATTTTTAAGGTGTGTGATCGCTTTTGAAGGAGGCTTGTGGGTGGCTTATGGGAAACTCATCGAGTTAAAGATTTTATCTAGTCTGTTGTACAGAGTTCCTTTTCATCTGGTCAGTTATTGTTGAATGCTAATCTTTAATAATAAAGTTGGTACAGAATGTATATTGTATTAATTTTTTTGTCACAGGAGCCAAACACACAATACCCTGTGTGGACTACGAGGGTGCTGTACTTTCTGTCTGGTTCTCATGATCCGCTTGCAAGATTTCAAATTAAGTTCAGAACAGTGTATTTTTATAGTTCTGAAGAAAGTAATACTTGAGAAGTAATATTTGAAGTACAAAAACAGTCAATGTATTGTTGCATTTGAGATAATAATTAAGTTCTCTGCTTTTTAAAAGCAGGGCTTTTGAGAGACACCCGGGAGAAGATACACATCCTAAGGAAAGATTGTGAATGGTTCAAATGGATGTCTTTATTTAGCAACAAAATATTAGTTCCTTTTTGCATTATTTGCCTATTTTGTTTTTCTGTTATTATACCTTTTTGACTAACTCTCTGACTTTGCTGATTTTCTGTGATCAGAATGTCATCATCTGATTTAGATGAGAACCATTCTCATGTTCCTGAAAGTCAGCCACCCAAGTAGTCCTTGGTCTAGCAATCTTTTTCAGATGAGGCCTGGTGGGAAGAAAGTATCTGCAAAATATGTAATTTGTAAGATATGCAAAAAAGAGTTTAGTAGGGCAGCCAGAACAACCAATATTCCATGAGTACCACTAGGCAGTGGCAACATGTGAGAGTTATGCACCCTGAATGCCTTGCTTGAGATGAATTAGCCAGTGCTGTAGAGCTTGAAAACGGATCAGGGTTGTCCATTATCTTTTCAGCCTGGTGTCACTGTGCCTGCCCAGGAACTCACAACTCAAGCAGATAACAACCCTGCATATCTGAAAAATGCCCTTTTTTGCTGCTGAGGCAATGGGATTATTTATTTTTCTGAGGCAAGCAGGACTGCACAGGACAGGCTTGTCCAGGATCATAAATGCCCACCTTGGCAGTCATTTTTAAAACACTTTTTTCAAAATGTTCTCCTCTTTGATATGTTGTTTTTTACTCCCATTTTTTTGTTTTTGTCCTATCACTTTTTAAAGAAAAATACAAATAAGTTACAAATATTTAAAAAAACTACAAAAAATACAGTTGTTCAAAATTTTACTTGAAAAATCTCTTTTCAGAGCTACCTTATACTTTCATTATGTATGTTGTTTATACTATGTACCTCTTTTTTCCTTCATGAAGGTCCTATACATAGCATGGGTGATTCTTGCGAGCCTATCACAAGAGTCAAGGGCAGTCTTCCACATCCACTACTAAGGGGCAGTGTTTGCATACGCGAGCGTCTTGAGAGTCTGTACTTTTATAGTTGAATTTGCATTTTCACTGAACATATCCAGCTGTAATAGATACAATTTATATGAACCAGATTTTCACTACCCACCACTTTGTTCTTTCCTGCGATCATACGACACTTTAACAAGATCATAAAAACACTTTAGATGAAAATATAAAAAATGTCTTCATTACAATAATTATCTTTTGTAATTCCCACTACTGGACTTCGGGGAAGGACTGGCCTTTCCACTAAGACCCTACATGAATATAACTAGTATGTGCAGTATGGTGTAAAGAGACACTGCCTCTCCATTCAACCCTTTCCCAGGCTCATTACTATTCATTGTAGGGTAGGGATGGTACTCACCTCACATGTAAGACCTCACTATTCCCTACTAAGTATAACAAGTGCTGACAACTTTTCTCAGAGAAATAACCATAATAATTAGTATGTGGGAATAGATTTCCCTGTCCACTCACAGGTCTCCCGAGCATGACGGATCTATAAATGAGTCCGTGGGAAAACTTTGTTCTCTGCACTAACACCTATCTCCAGGACAGCTTGGATATACAGTACAGTGTAGTGAACCAGTGACATCTCTCCTTAGAACAACAGCGATATATAGTCCGGTCTGGGAAGGAATTTGTCTCTCTGCTTATATATTTTACCGGGGTAAGAGGTGTCTCTATTAGGGTTTGAAAGAAATATATCTCTCTACTCAGACCTCTTCTCATGCTGACAGGTATGCATAGTACGCTGTGGGGAAAAACTGCCCTGTTTCCTGGGACAACCATCTTGCATGATATGTCTGTGTAGTATAGTGTATAGAGATACTGGCCGCTCTCCTGTGATGTGTCTCTTGGAAAATGCTTGTGCAAGTTAGGGTGTGAAAAGTGGCTTACCTTTGTGGTCACACCTCTCCCCATTATGAAATAACTACAAGTAAAGTGTGGAGTTGAAAATTACCTGTTTGATCATAAGTATATCTTGCATAACAACTATAGAGACTATGATATGAAAACACTTCCCTCTCAGCTGAGGCTTCTCCCCTGAGTATCACACATGTGCAAAACTCAGCGTGGGTAGTGACTGCTCTCTCTGCTCACACTCTTCTTCATGATAATGAATGTCATTAGTAGAGTATAAAATGGAGTATCCTCTCTGTTGACAACTGTGTCTTGGACAACCAGTGTGCACTTTTCAATATAATTACACACTCACTCTCTCTCAGGCATCTCCTTATAGGGAAAGGCATGTGTATAAGCATGCACACAAAGATAGATCTCTTTACTGAAACTTCTCTCCAAAGTTACAAGCAAATATACTAAGATGTGCAAAAGAACTGCCCTCTCCACTAGCAGGCAGCAATGTGTGATATGCTATGAGACTGCCAAAACCTTCCCTTTGCATAAACATCTTTATTATACAATGGGAAGAAGCACTAATCCCTCTAGAGTGCTGTAAACATACATATACACACAGCAGAACAGTTATAGTTCTTGAAGAATGAACTGCCACATTATTTCAAAATAAGAAGACTGTTAAAATTGTCAAATCATTAGTCTTTTAAAGCTGTTGAGAAGGAAAACCGGTAGTAACTTTGAACGTTTTATTAAAAGAGGGCAATTTAACAACATAATCAACAATAACATTAATAAACTGCAACAACAACAGTAAGAAAACAAAACAACAAACTTTACAAACTATTTTCATTTTTTCTTCATTATCATTACTAGGCAGTATTACCTCCTCCCCTTTTCGTTCATTTACCTACTGGATTTTGATCTACATGGATCATTTTTTCTTTTGTTTCAGCCACCTTAGCCTGCCAAACATTTTTCTAGGAGGCTATGTGGCAAAATAGTATGTTAAAATATATGCAAAAAGGAGTTCAACTAGAAACAACCAGTGTGTTACATCCTATAAGAATGTAGAAGTATTGCAGATGCAGTCATTCGAAAAGGATGGCTAAGACAAGATCTATACAGTTCTTCAGCTGCCTATACGTTCTATCAACTGGAGGAAACAACCTCTCCCTATGTTCTCACTGCTCACAACACTCATTTAAGTAAAGCACTTTTTTGGTAACAAAAAAAAATTTGTGCACAAACATTTTTTTCCTGACTTTCTACACAGTTTCTCTTCCGTCTTTCTTCCAAATTTAACTATTTTTGTTTTACTCTTCCATATATTGTGTGCTTTTCAGAGCTTCTGTTTTCCATTTTCTCCCTAAAAGAAGACAAAATAAAAAAATATATATAAAGCTACATATTGATCAGTAATTGGTAACAATGATTCATCACTACGTTCAATGAATATTTCTACATTTCTCACCCACGATCACGTAATTATATATAAATATATTGCACCACTAACTTCATCTTTCTTTCAGTTAAAAAAATCTACAACCTCGATCCCTTCATTTTCTATCCACAATTTAATTATAACATGCATGTTTTACTCTAGAAATGGCAGAGAGTACTGTCTGGGTTGAAGGATCGGTGCAGTTTTGGAACACCCTCCCCTTGTTGGTCATGGGATGTGTACCTGTGGCAAAAATTGTGTTTCTACCTCAGTACCTATATACTTTACCGAATTATCTGGACACACTTCCTCGCTTGATATTTAGGCATCTGCATTCCTGATTACTATCTCTGGTGCGGTCGGGGAGCTGCAGTAAGGTGAAACATGCGACCCTGAACCTCCCATTAGACTAGGGAGGATTGGCATGGCCCAACTTAGAGTAAGTGATTAACTGAGGGGGGACAACTGGGAGAAAACCCTTCTCAGGGATTATTCTTTTATCGAAACACTAGCACAGACACTCCAAAGTGGGGCGGTGGTGGCCACAAGCATGCTTACATATTAAAACACACAACAACGCTTTGGATGCGTGCGGTGAAGGTGGTTTTACAGCAGGCAACTTTTGCCTGCAAAGTTGAGTTTTGGGACCTTCCAGCTTCTCAACACCTGACCACTACAGCGGATGTTCGACTTTGGCGAGAGGGTGGATGCCTAACACTCGGAGACCTTTACCCAAGTGAGACTTTTGTCACCTTTGAGGCGGCTCTGGACACTTTCAGGGTGAATCAGGGACAGTTTTTGATGTATGCCAGCATACTCAATATCGTGAGAGAGATGTGGCCTACATACCCTAAGGCCCCTCCCTCATCTGCAATGCTTCGGGTACTCCTGAAATACGGGGGGTCAAGCATATTATTTCATATTTACAGGTCCATGATGGCAGACATACCCGGCACATTGTACGGGCCAGGGAGTGCTGGGATGCTGAACTGAGCACGCCACTGGAGGAGACACAGTGGAAGGCAACGTGTGCCCTGCTCCGACAGGGGATATGTAATGCTAGATTTAAGCTAATACATTTTAATTATATACATTGCACATATGTTACCCCAGTCTTTCTACATAGAATCGACCCTAGTAAAGACGATAGCTGCCAAAGGTGTCACGCCCGACCAGCAACCTTCTTACATTTTGCTTGGAATTGTCTTACAGTGCAAATATTTTGGGCTTTGTGGTCCAAACTTTGAGAAGTACAGGGGGGCTGGAACTCGAACGTACTCCTGTAAAGTCTTTACTGGGGTTCAATAAAAAAAAAAAGGGTGAAAAAAAAGGAATGGAAATGTATGCAGCTAGCTGTATTTTTGGCCAAGTGCTGAGTAGCGATCGCTTGGATGAGTTCTCAGGGGCCTAGTGCAAAGAGACGGCTTTAGGACACCCAGGAATGGGAAGAGGCAGAAGAAACACGGCTAAGGCAGGTCAGATGAGATATCACATAGAGGAAGATATACAAACATGACAGGAGATACTGGAACGGATAGAGGAAGTGGAAGAACCTGGACAGGACACATCTAGGGGGGCCTTGGATCGAATCATACTACACATTATGTTAGAAGGGAAAACAGTTCTCGTACTAAGGGGGACACAGTGTCGTAGCGTCTGATGCAATAGTCTGTAACCTGGACATTTGTGTGTGGGACCACCGCTGGGATGATTGGTTGGGAAAGGGGGGAATGGGACTGGCCTATATGTGCAAGGTTGTTCATGGTACAATGTTTTGGATGTACTGCGATTTTATCTCTAATAAAATAAAAAACACATTCTTAAACAAAGAAATGTAAAAAAATATATTAACAGATTGCAAATGCTTTGCTTTATAATTTCAGAAACACTATCCTATTTCACTTACAACGACATTCATACTGAGCATTCATTTTTAACACAACATCTAATACTTGGTGATATATCTCCACATTCTAAACTCTACCCCTCAAAACCTATATTAATAAACAAGCACCTCTACAAACAGCTTTTAACTCACTAAACCTTATATAGAATGTTTACCTACACTAGTGCACTGACTGACACTCCTCAATAAGGTTTATAAAGTATAATTCTAATTACCTGAACTTAGAGCAGTTTCTTATATGTAGCTGAAGACACCAGTCTGTCTAATTTCCAAATTTGTTCCCTTCTGTTGAGCACAACTCCAACCGACTTCCTTGTCCACAAAATCACTAGGAACAATCTGAGCTATCCCTGGTTCTGCACCCAATCACATCACAGCAATTCTTCAACCATGCGAAAAGAATGATAACTACTGGTTGAGCCTTGGCCCTTTTTTACTTCTCCTCATACAATGTCGCAAGACTCTTGTGGGAGTGAAAAACACCTCCTGGCAGGCCGGGACATTTTCCATACAAGTTTTATGGGATGCTTGCAAGATCGAACGATCCTCATTAAAATTAACCATCTACTCATCACAGTACCCACCTCTCCCACACTTTCTCACAAAAACAAAAACCATAATATGCATTAAAACTTAAAGAGTAGTGAGAATTCATCTACCCCTTTTTGCTATTTGAGTTCCTGCAAGAGTCCCGCAAGACAGTAAAAATTAGTTAATACAATACACATTTCTTTTCTTCCCAATAGTTATCCCTTACACCACTCCTCTCTAAACCAAGGGGGAAGGCATGTCTTTATGCTGTCCCCTTATATAGCATTTTTAATTCATTTCCATAACATCTCAAATTTTTCACAGTGAGGGCCACCATTTCATTTCTAACTTTCCATTAGCCAGCCAATCAGAGCACTTGATCTTGCAAGACTATTGGGAGCCTTTCACTCCTATGACATCACGAAGGCTCATGGGTAAAATGGGGCTCTGGACCAATCTGGGGACCAAGATCTAGTTTACTACCAAATTTGGTGTAATTCTGTTCAGCAGTTTTTGCTGTAGCTCTGACTAAAGAAGTCATTGGAAAATACATGGGAATTATATGTTTTGGGACCCCACTGTTTTCTAGCACCCCTTGATGGATCACCACTAAACTTTCTGGGAAGAAGCTGAAGTGGATAAATGTTTGTTTTGGAAAGTGTTGTGAAGATTTATCAAACAGGGCCAAAGATATTAGCAAACCAAAAAACACGACCCATCTATGGAAAAGCTGACCTAACTATTACTACCTATTGACCAGTAGGTAATTAATTAATATCAATACACATACACACACACACACACACACATACCTGTCTCCACCCCTCTGTTCCAAAAGAAACAGACACCGACACCTCCACCTGCATCGAAATTCTGAATTTAAATCAGAAGCTGCTTGACCGTTTCGAATACACACCACTGGTCTTTTTCATAATACTTGACCCCATATTGTTTGCAAAATATATACTGTCACATGATTTGATACATCATCATAGGCATAGACCAAATACATCTAAGTTGCTTTCCTAGATACCGTGAAATTAATTCATTATATATTGCAGTCTTCCCAAGTTCAATCAATATAAGTGAGGTGCATAATAGATTATCCGTAATCTCATATTTATGATTCTTCGATCGTTGCAAGCACATTGACTCCATGCATTTAACATGTCCTCATTCTTTTATGTTAATCTAACTATTGCCTCTGGCCGTTTGTTAGCAGTTGGGCAGGCCCTGTGGCCAACACCCTCTAACCATCCAACCTTGCGCTGTGCACAGCCTTCCGCTATGCGTGGAGGGATTGGTTGAAGGGCCTAGACTTCAGCCCGGCCCTGTGGCCAACTCCCCTAACCACCTAACACTGACAGAGAAAGAGAGGAAGTAATTGAGAGATTCAGAGAGAAGGATTTAGGCTTTGATGAATGATACATGTGGAATGAGAACAATTTAAAAGGAAAAGTTTATTTGTCATTTAAAACGAGTGAGATCACTTTTCAGTATGAACCTTTAACTTTTGAAGTTTAAAATAAATTAAAGAAGGTAAAAGACAACAGACACACCTGGAGTAGAGCCCTCAACTTTCAGTGTGAGGGTGTGTGACTTTAACCATTACACCACAGGGCACTCTTTACCCTGCTGCTTCCAGACATACCTATGACATTCAACTGACTCATGTGATAGGAAAGAAACATGAATATTCCATCACTAGGAAGGTTAAAAGTCAAAACACTAGTGAACGAACAAAGACAGTGCCAAGCAACAATAAGATTGGACCCTTCAGTCTACTGAATGACAGCACAAGACCCTGGCCATTAGGCTAGAAGTGACTCTGTTCTGCTCCCCATACAAAAGTTACTGTAACTTTCATACCAAACATCTTGCTAGTTCGACCCTTTGAAGTCATTGCATGGTGAGACTACTGCAATGACCATCTTTCTCTCTCTTTCACTCTCTCCCATTCCATTAACTTTTAAAGTTTAAAATAAAATTAAAGTATGGACAATACCACAGACACAACTGGAGAAGTGTGAGGGTCTGGGAAAGGGGAATGGTGAAAAAGTGTTTTGGGACCACTTTTTGCTCAGCCCCCACTTGACGGATTACCCCGAAACTTTCAAGACAACAGCTGAACTGACCAAAGTGTAAGTTTAAAAAATGTTGTGAAGATTTGTCAAATGGTGACAAAGTTATTGGCAAAACAAAAAATGCTCCGTCTATGATTAAAAAAAGTCCTAACTATAGCCACCTAGTTGTGACTGCCAATATTATATATTTTTTTCACTTTAAAAACCAACGGTTGTAGGGACATTATTGTTATGCTCACATTTAAACATACAAACCCACTGAAATTCAGCTGTTATAGTTATAGTTATTTCAAGAACTATAACTCGTGTCCTATGGTAACTTTAACTCATTCTCCTGCCATGCATAGTTGTTTATGAATAATTTTACAACAAATGTTAGAGTGATCAATAATATTATAAAAGGTGTCACGAGTGCTGTAATATCTGGGGTAATTAGCAGGAGCTGTCAGCTTCCGCCAAGCAAAAGCAAACATATATCTCCCAAAGGTGGGCACCTCAGGAGGTTCCAGGAGCCAATCCTGGGGCGTGGCAGTCCCCAGAGTCATAAATGGCTCCAAGAGGAGGGCCGTGCGCCCCCCCTATTTTGTATATGTCATGAAGAGGTGGAAGTCCCCAAGGCATAGGTGGGCACCTGGGCCCATCGCTTACTTTACATGCCTTGCCCCAGGGAGGTTGTGGCCCCAAGGTGTGGTTGGTAGTGCCGGCACCCCACGTATACACCATTTATTGCCCAGGGAGATGGCTGTGGGGCATGGAGGAGCACAGCCCCCCACATACATTATATGCATTGGCCCACAGAGGAGGTGGTTCCCAGAGAACGGGGGCCAAGCAGGATACCGCATACATAATAATTGATTGCCTGCATATTGGCTGCATACCAGGCCCTGTGGGCAACCATGGCTGTGCGTGGTGTGGTGTTGGATGTCTGTGGCCAACCCCCCCCCGCTGTGTTAAAAAATATGGAAATTCACTGAATAAAAAGATACTGGGGCGTTATCGTTAGGATTTAACATGAAAAACCCCCAGAAATTCACTGAAAAAAATAAAGGTTGCAGGGATATTATAATTAGGTTCTGAAAAAGGGCTTCGTGCACACTCCTGATCTCGCGCCTAGTTGAAGTGTTGGCAGCCATTTTGAAAACTCAGCTTCAGTTGAGTCTTAAAAAAATTGAATAAAAGGAAAGGGAACAGGGTACTGTTACCCTACTCCTCTAGCCTTGGCAAAGGCATCACCCAGGGGCGCTAAGGCTTAAAGGTATTTTGTTAAATCAAGTTGAAAATTGAGGCAAATCTGTGAATTTTGCTGTTCTTGATTTTCATTATACCCCTGGGTGGACCATGTCCCGGGGCATAGCAAAAAAACAAGAGGAGGTGCTCAGGGCCCCCTCCTGGGGCCTATGAAAGCCCCAGGGACCACCGCCTACCCAGGGCTCTGTTTAGTATGTGTTTGCAGTATGCCCATGTGGCACCCTCCACGCCCTGGGGACCGCTACCTCACAGGGCAAAATTGTCATTTAATGGGGGTCTGCCACCTCCTCAGGGCACTGCTTATTCTGCGGGGGTGGCCGCACAGCATCCCCATGTCTCAGGGTCCAACACTTCCCTGGGTCAAAAGTTAAGTTGATGCCGGGGGCCCGCCCTAGAGACCACCATCTCCCCAAGGCAAAAGTTGAGAAAATCATGCAGGGTGAACGTGTGTTTCCCTCCTGCAGACCCGGGGAACGCCACCTCCTTGGGGCACTGAAAATTATGTATGCAGGCAGGCCTGCTGGGCCCACCAGCACCCCACAATTTATGGGGATCCACTTGGTCCCCCTGCAGCCCCGGGGACCGCCACATCCCCAGGGCTTAAATAAAAAAATGTTTTAAGGGGGTCCGTGACAGACCCCCCTAACCGGTACACCACCATCTCCCCAGGGCTAAATTAAACAATGAACGCCCCCCCTCCTGGAGCCACAGATGGCCTCCCAGGGCTGGCTCCTGATACTTCCCAAGGTGCCCACCCTTTGGGAGGAAACTGTTTGCTTTTGCTTGGTGAGAGCTGACAACTCTCACCAAGCAAAAGCAGATTTAACTCTGCTTTCAGCAAGCATGAGCTGCCAAACAGCTCCCACTTGCAGAAAGGAGAGTTTTCGTCGCTCTCCCTGCACTCAAACATGCATGCAGGGAAACAGATAAAAAACATTGCTCCCACAAGCCGGAGCTGCTATTTAAAGCAGCCCCATGCTTGCAGGAGCAAAGCCAGCTTCAACAGGAGTCAGAAGCCGGCTGGACAATGGGGGCCTTAAGCCTCTCCCTGCAGTCCTGTCACATTTCTCTCTCTCCCTCTTCCAACCCATAATAGAATGGAAGAAGAAGAGAGAGAGATTGTTATTGCAATGGTCTTTCCATACAATAACTTCAAAGTGTCACACTAGAAGATGTCCGGTTTGAATGTTATAGTTATGTTTTTCTGCACAGCAGAACAGAGGCACTTGTGGCCTAATGGTAAAGTTCTTGGACTGTCCTTCAGTAGGTTGACTGTTAAACTTTCCTGGTGATGAAACATTTATGTCTTTTCTCTCTAAATCTGTGGGTTGAATGTTATAGTTATGTCTGGACACTACAATATAAGGAGTCACCTGTGATCTAGAGGTTAAGGTCTCAGACCCTCACACTGGAAATGTAAAAGTTTACTCTGGGTGTTACAGTGATCATTTCCCTACTTTATTTCTTTTCAATTCCAAATGATTAGGGTACATATTGAAAGGTGATATCACTATTTTAATTGACAAATACATTTTCTTTTCAATTTGTCCTAAAATTCTTTTCCTTTCCCTTTCCCTTTCTCTCTCTCAATTTCTCTCTTTCAATCTCTTTCTCTGAGTGGCTCAGTCTCTCTTAATCTCTCACTGATGGTGCGGGTTGGTGTAGTTTAAGGAGGTTGGCCAAAGGCAGTGCATAGCTCAGGGTTGGGTGGTTATAAGGGGTTGACTGCAGGTCCTGCATCCAGCCCCCACTGCATACTTGTGCCTTAAGGTTACTGTAAGACCTGGCATCCTTGGCATGGTTTCCTCTGTCTTTTTGCCTCTGCTTCCTGTATTTTTGACTGTGTGCTAGACTTCGCTTTTGCTGGTTTTGGCACTCTGGGCACTTTACCACTGCTGACCAGTGCTAAAGTGCAACTGCTCCCTGTATAAATTATGATTATGACTGGTTATCCCAGATTGGCATATTTGACTTACTGGTAAGCCCTTAGTAAAGTGCACTAGTGGTGCCTAGGGCCTGTAAATCAAATGCTACTAGTGGGCTTGCAGCACTGATCGTGCCACTTACATGAGTAGCCCTGTCGTTCACTGCCCATTAACCTGAAAAGTGTACCCCCTTGCCAGGCCCAAACCTTCCCTTTTACTACATGTAAGTCACTCCTAAGGTAGGCCCTAGTTAGCCCCATGGGCAGGATGCAGTGTATTTAAAAGGTAGGGCACGCACTGGTGTGTTTTACTAGTCCTGATAGTGCCAAATTTGTTTTTCACCATTGCAAGGAATATCTCTCCTATAGGTTAAAACTGGGACAGCCTTTAAATATCTTTAAAGTGCAGTTTCCCATTAGGAGCAGATAGAGCCATGGAGTTTGGAGTCTCCAAACTCACAATTTAAAAGTAGATATGTTAGTAAAGTTGTTTTTAGATTGTCTGTTTGAAAATGGCACTTCAGAAATTGGGAATTTTCTTGCTTAACCATTCTGTGCATCTGCCTGCCTGTGGAATCCACATCTGGGTCAGACTGAAAGTTGGGCTGTTTGTGAATTCCTTCCCTGTAGACAGTGGCACAAAGGGAGCTGAAGTGTGTCCTGCATAACCTGATGAGTCTCCTGGGCTAGAATGGGGAGGAAGGAGCTGACACTTGCATCTGAAAGGGCTGTGCCTGTCCTTACACAATGCAATCTCCAACCCCCTTGTGTGTGTCTAGGGCGTGGCCTGGGCAAGGCAGGATCTTGTGAACAACAGAGACTTTCCTTTGAGGTTTGCCTACTTCAAAGGAAGAAATTAGTATAAGTATTGGACCCAAATCCTCATACTTTTGGAACTCTTCTGGATCAAGATGAACCTCTGCTAAGGAAAAAAGCTGAAGAGCTGGAGGGTACTGCTCCTTTGCTATGTATGCTTTGTTGGATGGGCCTGCAATTGCTGCTTCAGTCTTAAAGAGGACAAAGACTAGACTTTGCTGTGTATCCTGCTTGTGAAGATTCTCCTGGGACTGAGCTTGACCCCTGTTCTGAAGTCTTAGGGCCATCAAATACTTCATCTGTCAGCACCTTGGCTCCTTGCTGAGACCCCTACCATGCCAGGTGGTGCCACATCCAGACCCTGGTCCTTGAAGGGAGAAGCTGGTGAACCCAAGGTGAACATCCATGCACCGAGCTGAGCAGCATCAATTCAGTACCTGCACCTTGGCCGAAAAATCAATGCAACACTATTGAAATTGACACATCGCCAGTTCAGTGTGGATTCATTGCTGCAGTGCATCTGGATTTTCCATGCATCATCCCTAGGAATCACAACCTTAAACATCACTGCACCGACCCAAGGCTGCTTGTCCCTAAATCGACGCATCTCTTCCCTGCGAGGAAATAATCAATGCATTGCTTGCACTGCAGGGAAAGAATTATGCACGGCCTCACTTGCGAGTAAGGAATCAACGCTTCGCTTGCTTTTCCAATGTACGCTTGCCCGTGCAGCTTTACTTTTGATGCATAACAGGTGCTTTGCACTAAATCAACTAATTCATTGATTTCTATGAATTAAGACCAATTTTACTTTAACAATTCATATCTTTGCTTGTGTGTATTGGATTTTTGTCGTTTTGGTCTTGTTTGAGTTAGATAAATATTGGCTATTTTTCTAAACTGGTGTGGAGTCCTTTTGTGGTGTTTTCACTGTGTTATTGTGCTAATACTTTACACTTTGCCCCTGAGATAAGCCTGAGTTCTTGTGCCAAGTTACCAAGGGGGTCGGCAGGGGTTATCCTAGGCATGTATCTCCCATACCCTGAATAAAGTGAGGGTCCTGGCTTAGACAGAGTGCAAACTGACTGCCAACCACAGACTTCATTTATGGTTGGCGTCCACACCATGCACACAAATTACAGCACTCATGTCCTCTTTGATAACATCATTGATAATGTCACTGTAACATCTAGGGTAAAATGTCTGATGAGATAACTGTGCATAGAAGGGGAGTGAGTCATAGTTATCTTAGGGCACAAATGATAGTTTTTGGAGATAACTGTAACTATAACAGTTGAATTTCTATGGTTTGTACGTTTAAAATATGAGCCTAACTATAGCGTCACTGTAACCTTTGTTTTTTTTACTGAAAAAAATAAATACGATATATATATATATATATATATATATATATATATATATATATATATATATCTTGCAATAAATTGTGGTATTGTGCTTGGGCCACCTAAAGGTGGTCTGAGTCGAGCTCCAGCGGCGCATAACATGAATCCTTATAATTCTTGATTTCCTAAAAACAACATCAGAGGCTCCTGGTCACTGCGTGCATTTTTATTTTAAATAAAACAGCTCCTCCCGGCATGTTTTGGCTGTAGCCTTTAGTTTTGGTCTTGAAGTAAATTGGTGACACCCAGTGTAAATAATGTAACACCATAAACATAAAAAATGGCAAAGTGCACACAAATAGTCTCATAATGTCCAAACGGTGGCAGCCATTTTGAAATGTCCATTTGCTACCATGTAAGATTGCCAAATGAAATATATATCTGAAATTTCTCTCTCTATATCTACATACACATAGGAGGTCATTACAACGTTGGTGGTAAAAGCCGCTTATCGCCGTGCAGAAGCCTGCCAACACACCGCCACGGCCGTGGAAATCCGCCACGGCCATTATGGCCCACAGCTCAGAATCCGCCAAAATTGAGACACCCACACAAGTCCGCCACACCAAAGGTCAGTGATAAACTGGTGAACAAAACCTCCACCGTCACAGCAACAGATATACGCCCACACTATCACGACCCACAAATCCAAGCGGCGGTCTTTCAACCGCAGGATTCCATTGGCGGTACACACTGCTGTGCTCAAAATATACTCACTCTTACAAAACACTACCACATTGGACAAATTGAAATACACACACCTGATACACATACACATACACACACCACTCCCACACACCCAATACAATATAAAACACACACCCATATCACCCACAAACCCCTACGACCAAAATCCCGAAAGAAGGCCAGAGAGAGAGACTACAATCTACAAACAAGCATCCACAGGCACACAACACCATCACCCACATAACATCCACACACCCCACACAACACACCACTAAATATCACCCCACATATCACAACACACACCACCCCACACATCACCCACACCACCCCATGGCACGGCAGAGATATCCCAGGTTCTATGAGGAGGAGCTCAGGGTCATGGTGGAGGAAATCATCCGGGTAGAGCCACAGCTATTCGGATCACAGGTGCAACACACCTCCATAGCTAGGAAGATGGAGCTATGGTGCAGAATAGTGGACAGGGTCAACGCAGTGGGACAGCACCCAAGGAATAGGGATGACATCAGGAAGAGGTGGAATGACCTACGGGGAAGGTGCGTTCCACAGCACCAAGACACCAAGGGGCATATTTATACTCCGTTTGCGCCAATTGTGCGTCAAAAAATTTTGACGCACAATCAGCGCAAACGTTGCCCCGTATTTAAACTTTGACGCCCGAGCCCGCGGACGACAAAATTCCGCCGTGTGCGTCATTTTCTGGATGCGGCAATCCGCCCTGCGTTAATGATATGCAGGGTAGGCGTTCCCGTCCAAAAAATTACTTAAACGGCCGTGCGTCGTATTTATGTTTTTGGCCAAAAATGACGCACGGCCGGGAGACGGAGCGAGAAAATGACGCACAGCCCGATATGCGTAAAAATTTAACGCCTGGGTCAGGCCAGGCGTTAAAATGGGGCAAACACACCTGTATTTAAACAGAACACACAGAACAAACAGCAGAGCAGCAAAAGGGAGACATGGAGGTGATTCTTATCCAGCGTGCACGCAGACGCAGAGCCCAGCAGCAACAACAGCAGCTACAACAACACCAGCAGGGACCCCAAAGGCAGCGCAGAAGGCAGGAGAGGATATTCCACCCAAGAACCACCCTTCAGGGCCTCAGGGAACATGACATCATACAGAGGTACCGGTTGAACTGGCAGGCCATACAGCAGCTGCTGAGAAACATTGAACAGCAGTTGGCCCCCACTTTGGTGACACCCCACACCATACCAACAGAAACAAAGCTGCTTGCCGTACTTCACATGCTGGCAAGTGGCTCTTTTCAAACAACTGGTGCCCTGGTTGGCGGAATATCACAACCATCATTCTCCGCATTTCTGCCCAAAGTACTGGATGCCATCATTCGCCTGACACCCGCCACATCTGCTTCCCTAACACACTGCAGAAGCAGCAGGAAACTAAACAGGGGTTCTACGCAATCAGTGGCTTCCCACACGTCCTTGGTGCAATCGACTGCACACATGTACGCCTTGTGCCACCTGCTGCAACTGAACACCTCTACAGCAACAGGAAGCACACACATTCAATCAACGTGCAGGCCATTGTCGATCACCAAGGAATGTTCACCAGCATCGTGGCTAAATATCCTGGGAGTGTCCATGACTCATTCATCTTCCGTCACTGCACCATCAACCAACACTTCCAGGATGGACGGTATGGCAATGGACTACTTGTTGGTAAGTACTAAAACCTACTAATATACACACTGCACAGCAACCCTCTAGGACACACAACACATACACCACAACAGCAACATCTAGACAGGAACACACTGAGGTCCTGATATCACTAGCCATGTTTCTTAAGTCACCATTGAACCTGTCACACATCGGAATTTACTGTACAGCCTAATGTGAAGACATTAATGAGTGTGGTAGCCGAAATGTCACCTTGCAAATTGTAAGTGTCCCAATGACCTTTACATTAATACGCTGCCTAAGTCTAAAGGTATGGGATGTCCAGGGTACTTTCATATGAACGTGCTAACAACACTTATAAATGAAACTCTACATTGAACTATCTACTCACCCCAAGTGAAGACACAAGGACACCTGTATCACAAGTCACAATGCTAGGGAGGGCACACTGCACTGAAAATCCCAAAACATACTGATGACAAATGGTGAGCAGACAAACACTTGCTCAGCCAAGGAAACAACACAATGCAGATGGTATAGCCTACAAGTATAGGATGTCACATTAGTACACTAAATAGTCACAGACAACACAAGACAAATACTGCCATTGAAGGTCTTTTCAATAGTGCAAGCTACATCAACATGATCCCATTCTTTTTCTCTTTCAGCTGATCAGGGGTATGGCATCCAGCCATGGATAATGACACCATTTGGCAACCCGAGTACTGCTGCAGAGCGGGCATACAACGACGCCCATAAGAGGACACGTAGCATTGTCGAGCGGACCTTCGGCATCCTCAAGTCAAGGTTCCGCTGCCTCGACATCACTGGTGGTAGCCTACTATATTCCCCCGAGATGGTCTGTAGGATCATCCTCACATGTGCAATATTGCACAACATTTGTGTCAAAAGGAACATTCACCTCCTCGAACCAGAGCCATACATGCCTGAAGACGAGGAAGAGGAGGATGCTGCCCTGCAACAGGAGGGGGAACAACCAAACACGGCTGCTGGAGTGCGTAGGCGCCAACACATTGTGAACAATTTCTTTTCATAATTATCACCATCACCACTTAATGAACTATTGTAAATAAACACTGATAACAGACGCCACATCATGGTCTGGCTATTCATTTCTGCACACCTTTAGCTCTAAATATCAGAAGAAGAAGGTCGTCTCATGGAGCATTAATGATATAACAATCAGGACACAGAAAAATACACTACAAATGTAATGCCTATCATACAACTGTCACATGCACACACAATGTAAATGACTGACATCCTGTACAGTTCACCTTTGAAGGGCAATAGCTGAGGACCACACCTATTACACACATACATGTAGGAAACATGGTTCATCGCAGCAGATGGCACACAACTAAAACACCATCACTCAACTAGGGGAAAACAGGCCTCATACATCAGTGTACCTGGCCCAAAGCGTTTGATGGTGTACGTGGCCTCCAGCAGAACCAGCAACCTCAGATAATGTCCATGAAAAGTCAACACATATGAGGACCCTGACAGTTCACACGCTGAGTAACATTGTTCAAATAATAGAGATGAGTCGTGTGTGCTGAATACCAGCCATTTACTTCTACACAGAGGCTATGATGTTTCCTGATGCATTTCCATCCACAGAGGCCAACTTGAGTACAAATGTTGCAATGACACATGCCGGATCCAGACACCTGAGACATTCGCTAACTCAGCACACCACGGTTGCCCAGTTGAAAGTCTCATTACACGTCTTCAGTGACAGGGTGGGACCATCCACGTGTAGGTTACCATGTCCTCAATGACTTTTGTCACATTTAGCTACAAACGATACTCATTAGATACACGATTAGCTGCCAATAACTCATGATGAGACGTGGATGTTACAGTGACAACATACACCTTAACAGTTGATACTGGATCAACATTGGACCACACACATGTACATGTAACATCCAATCTACAAAATGGTTGCAAGCAGCCTATCACAGTAGTGTCCCAGTTGTAACCTAGCAGGAAGAATGAAACATGCCACTAAACCTGGTAATGCATAAAGGGCCACATACATCAACAACCTATTTGCTAACATGACATAAGGAACGTTGAGATTTTGCTATTAAATCAATGCTAAATGGTATGTCAGAATTCTCCTAAGAATCAATAGGGCAAACGTCAAATGGGCAAATGGGATTACAGATTAGCAAACTGAGAATCATACTCAATTTGCTTCCATGGGCCTGCTGCCAATGGTTTAGCATTACTGAATTTGGGAAAACTTTGGATAAAGTTGCAAGTCAGGAACAGCAAACCCCAGGGTGCTGGGGGCCTAAGCCCCCTCTGCTGCACCCCAAATATACATTTTTCTATGCACATGTGAAGCACACACATGCATAAGGCGCATGTGTGCCCTACATGTCAATATTGAAACACATTTTAGCTACATTAACTCGTAATTAGGACATGGTTACCCCCAAAAAAGGTTCAGGCGACAATTGCATTACCTAATTGGCCTTTATGCAATTTGGAATAGCTTGATACATGTGCTCACAATTTTACTAACGAATACATCCTGGTATCTCTTTCATATTTAGAAATTTGCAATCAGCAATTACCTGCATATGTGCACAATTATGAGTAATATCCATTCTGGCCAATCATTACTATTGCACTGTGAATACCTTCTATACATCCTATAAGGGACATTTGCTATAGCGAACCCCAAAGTTTATCACTTAGCACCGTTTGGTCATGCAAAATTCCATTTCTCATTTGGACAAATGAAATACATATTTGTCATAATGCGTCATATTTTCACGCATACTGCTTGTGCGTCATAATTTTTGACGCACAGGAGTGCAAATAATGCAGAGTCATTTTTTTTTCAGAAATAGATATCATAATTGGCTGCGGCTTAATTTTCACCTCTAGAACTGTAAAATATGCCGCAAACAAATATTAATTCCCAATTATGAAAAATATTTTGACTCTGCATTATCTGCACTCCTGTGCATCAAAAAATATGACGCACAACCTGTATGCGTGAAAATATGACGCATAATGGAAAAAAACGGCGGCCATGTTATGCAGGATGTGATGTAATAGGATATCCTGTTTACAGATTCTGTACAGTGGGTGTACTTTCACTTTCACTTTGCAGTCTCTAATTATTCTAGACTGTGTTGCTGTGTGCAAAGTGTTGTCCTGTGTATTAGTGCTTTTGTGTCCAGAGTGCCATCTTACTTGTTGTTTTGTCATCAATATATTGTTGTAGAATACTGTTGAGTCTGTGTTGTATAAATTTGTCCAGTCCAGTGTTGTATTTATTGTCTGTGGGAGTCTGTTGTGGGTACTGTGATATAGGGGATAGTTGGGCTCTTCTATTTGTAAAGTTTTCTTTGTATTTCCTCACTCTAACTTTCCCCATTTCCCCCTTTTCTTTTTTTCTACTACTTTTTCCCCTTTTTCAGTGCTTAAATGTCTGGTAGGCCACGGCTTTCCAGGATGGGTGAGGAGGAATTGGGGGAGGTTTATATGGCTTGTTTGCCATTTCCTCCCACTTATACTGGAGGCTGGGGGTAGGGTGATACAGGGGTATCACACGGAGGCCCGAAAAGTCAGGTGGGGGAAGGTGCGCCATCACTTGGTGCGTCTGTATGGGAGCCAACGGAATGACCATCAATTGAAGCACCGCTGGGCTGACCTGATCTCCATGGAGCAAGATCTGCTGGACCACCTGGGAATCAGGATTGGTGGCCATGTTGGTGAATACAGATCATGTAAATATGCACAATTTAAAGCTGTGTAGTGACATGTGATGATTGGTACCCAATCTGCCAGATAAGTAGCTGACTGTGTGTAATGCTAGGGAAACATACAGGGTAATTGATGCACTATGTGAAGGATGACAAATGCTAGGAGTCAGGCAGCTCATGTTTTCCACACATACAGGTTGCTTGTAGCAGAATGTAATGTAGTGCCGCCTTTGTGTCAGACAAGCGACACATTAATGAGGCAATCAGGACTCTACAGGTCACAATACCCAGTGAAGTATGGATGTATTAACATCATACCTACATATGTTGACGCTATAGCTAGACTGACATTTGAAACCCTACATGATGCTGAAAATGAGTGCTGCCTTCACGTCAATTGAAGTTAGCAATGGGGCCCACACATATGTCACATGTGTGTCTGGTTAGTGTGTAGGGAAAGTGTTCACGGAAGTGCCATGCCTGTTCGTGATAAATGTGCTCCTTGACATTTTATTGTTACATGCCAGATCTGAACATGAACCATAATTGTAAAGGACTCAGGTGCCCTCAGCTAACATATTAGACAGGTATTTATTGTCACTTGTGCCAAAATCCGAATAGGGATGGCAGTCCGAAGGTATGGACTAGGGTACAAACATCTATGTTTGGTGCCAATCACCATTGTTTGGACACATCAATATATGAAACTGTAACAACATGAGGTATTGCCAAAGTACCTGGCCCTCTCTACCATGTACCTAACTGTCACAAATGTGTCATGACCACATAGGCTGTTTGACAGGTCATGCAGTCCTCAAGTAACCAGCTTTTGGATGTCTCTCTTGGATGCACATGATGAGATGAATACACACCTATATTGTTGCTGCACACTAATGGAGGTGCATGTTTGCCACCACATGACAGTCCGGGCTACTGCATGTGTGTAGAAGTGTGTGTAACTGTAGCAGGAGACCCATCCTATGTAAATGTTGCACAGGAATTATTCCATGCAGTATGAGCATGTGTGAAAGTGTTTCATTACTCATGTCAGATTATCACATTGTGTTTGTATTTGAAATTGTTTGTCAGTGCACAGATTCTGAGCATATTCTTCCTTCCATGCTTTACAGGTGGACCTGCACCGTACACAGTGGGAGAGGTGGCTCGTTTTGAGGACCTCGACACCTACAGTGAGTGTTGACATGTGTGGTATGTTTTGTGTTTGCTGGTGATGTGTGATCGTCTACTGTGTGTTGAACAGATTGCACGGTTTGATGCGCTGCCCATTTATTAGTCTTGTTCCATTAGTGGGATTTCAGGTATCACTTCATTTTGACTTGACCTATGCTTATCCATTTGTCTGATCTTGGGTCTGTAGGCCATTCCTGTAGGGTCCGCTATGGGAAATGGGGTGAGTCATGTGGAATACACTAGTTACTTTAAGAGTTGCACTGGGACTCGTCTCGGACTGAGTCTGCATGTCAGACTGACATTCTCCCAGATAGCTTCTGCAAATGGCTTGTCTGAAATCTGCTGCTCCCCTACTAACCGATGTACTCAGTACACTGTAGGTTGGATCTTCCGGGAGCATGTACTTCCACAAATTGTACTAGAAGTGTGTGGGACTAGAGTGCAACAGCCTAGGTGTGCATGCTATTCATGATCATGGGTGTTCTTGCTCCTCTGTGTCTGTAGAAAAATATGCCTCACTGGAAGTATGTGATGTTGGCCTAGGTCAGTACATTTTGACATGTGTGGACCTTGGATAGGACATGGTTTAGCTGACTCCAATTTGTTGATAGCCCTTCACTGGTGGTGTGTGTGCGGAGGCAAAAACATGTTGAGCTTTCTATACACTCCTGGGTGTGCATCTATTTTGGGATTGTTTGTTGTTCTTCCCACACCCCCCACCCCCAAAGACAGGCATGGGTTTGTGAATAGGGTACCTAGGACTGAAGCAACCAGTATGTTACACACACTTGTGATTATATGAAATATGGTTTAGAACCTAGTGTACACACTCAGGTATGGCACATGAGTGCTATACTAGCAAATCCCATTACAAATTGCAGACCTTGAAGTTTGTGATTGTTATCACATACACTGACATATGTAGTCCAGGCAATAGGCGGAGGAGGTGCAGCATGATTGTTAGCTGCAACTGTAAGTACTTTGATGACATGTTATTGGCAGTGGTTACCCATCATGTAGATTAATGTATATGCTATGTGTGAGATGACCTTTGTATGCAGGCTTCCCATGTACTTCCTCTGAGACTTTCAATGATCTGTATGGTGATATGAGCTGTTACAAGTACAGTAAATGTATTGTCAGATTGACCACTTGTGCTATTCCACACAATGCAGTTCCTATGGTAAATAGTTGCCCTTTGTCTTAACAGCTGCAAACATGAGTGCCGCACAGAGGCATGAATTTGAGAGGTGGGCCATGAGGTACCGACACATCCTGCAGGTGCAGTCGGGGTTCCGACGGATGGCCCGTAAATACAAGTCGGATCGGGCCTCCGGAGCATGGTGGGCTTCACCACAGGGTGGCCCAACATTGCCCACTACAGCCACCACCACCACAACCACCGGTTCTCCCCAAGTGGCCCCAGCCACAGCGGGGACAGTTGTCCCTGCCTCTGAAGCACAACCAGGACCCAGCAGTGTGACAGCTGCAGGACAGTCCAGTGGGCTAGGCTCAACACCCACACAGAGCACCTCTGCTGGGACCCAAACAGCAGCAGCACCTCCAATCGACCCTGCGGCATTCCAGGCTTTGGAACGCAAAATGGACAACTTTATGAGGAAGGTGGACAAGCTTAGCCAGGATGTGGCCTACATCAAGAAGCGGGTCAGGTCTATCAGGCAGACCCTCCGGAGGGCCAACCTCTAGGACTGATATGTTCAATGTACATAATTCCCTCCCCTCCCTCCTCTTTCCTTGTTATCATGATTAGTGGGCTTGGGGGATTAGTGTTAGGTTAGTATAGGTTATTAGCTTAGTTAGTGTTAGGGAGGAGGGTGGGGGGTCCTGATTCTTTCTACTTTTCATTATTAAGTGTGTGGGTGGGTGGGTGGGGGTCAATGTTGGGATTCCTGTGTGTTTAAAAAATAAAGAAAAATAAAAATAAAGAAAAAAAATGTAAAAAAATTACAAACAAATATATGATTGTTTAGGATAGTATAGTATGTGTGTAGGTTAGTATGTGTTGTCCTGCATGTGTCCTGTCTCATAATGGTGGGTGGGGGGTTGATGTTTAGATCGATTCGTTATATGTGTAGAGTAAGTTTAGCTTAGGTTAGTTAGGGACAGTTGTGGGTAATGAGTAGTCAGGTTAGATTAGTGTAGGTATGACTTTTCCTTTAGTTGCCTCTGGTGTGATTAGTTATGAATAAATATATAGATAACCCTTTGCATTATGTGTTAACTGCTACTTGATAATGGCCTTGCCATCAGTGTAGGTGATTGTTATTCTATGACATTTGGGTCCTATGCTACAAACCAAAACAAACTGAGGTGTAAAATGGCAGCTACCCCTGTGCTACCTTTGGTAATTATCCACCATTTGTTAGAACCACCAATCAGAGTTGACATGGATCACAAAGGATTGGCGTTGATGAGTATGTTTTCTACGTCACAAAGTGTGCTTCTAGACTTGGTATTGTGGGGAACTTTTTAGGTCGGACTGCAGTGTGATGTTCAGGGACATCTTTGAAGATGAGGTCTTGTTAACACTCTTGTCTTCATAACTGACATTGATCATTTGTGCTAAAATTCAGCATGCTTACCTATTTGGATGTTTACTCAGAAAGGTTGATTGATGCTGTGTTTTGTAGTGTTTGCTTAGATTAGACTGTATAATTCAATGTATTAGTATTGCATGGTGACAACATTTATCAGCCACTATTAGTTGACTTTGATTTCTCTTGATGAAGCATTATTCTGTCCAACACAGCATGATTGTGTGTGGTTTCTCCCTTCATCAGTTATTCTCCTCAGGATGGGCAGGCTATGATGCAATCCTGGCCACTGCACAGATGTATCTGACTACATGATGTCAGGACAGTTGTATTGACAAGCTACATTGTTGTCACACAGGCACATTTGTGTTATCTACTGCACAGTTGATGTGTCAAATTGCACAGAGACATATTTGGTGTGCAAGTGCAATTTATTGATAGGTGCTGTAGTGCAATATGTACATTGTCCATGTTTTCTGAGTCCGTTCTACTGCAATCTTACATGGTGATCCTACAGAAGGGGTGTGGTTAACGCTCCTGACATGCTGGGGTGATGTTACAGACAGTGCAGAGGGACAGGATTTTCTGATTAGTAGGAGAGAGACATTCACTGGCAATGCTGACAAGTTATACAGTGGTTAGCAGAACAGTCATTGAGTATAGTTGTAGTAAGACTGGCATTTGACAAAACGTAGGAGCTTGGTCAAAGTAGGCCATGGTGCAGGGACTAGTGCTTCCGGGTACTCTTCCGTGTGAATGTGATCTGTTCCATGTCTTCTTCTTCTGATGTGTGTGTTGCCTGCTTTGTCCTTGTTGTTGTTGGTTGTGAAGGGGCAACACACACCTCAGTGTTAGAAGACGTGGAGTCATACATCCCGGTCGCTGCTCCCTGTAAAGGTCTTAAGGGCAGTACTGCAGCAAGGAGGGCCTGCTGGTTTTTGAGAATAGCAGCTACATCACGATGGTAGGCAGCCAGATCGGCCCTGAGGGAGTTATGATTGCATTTGTGCATGCAGTGGAAGGTTTGGGGTGCGAGGTGTTGTGGCAATTCCCTTAATGCAGTGGTGAATTCCTTGACAGTTTCTTGTAGTCCTTGCAGTATGGATGTTAGGGCTTGCATAGCTGCTGCCTGATCTGCAGATGACATCATGCACGAGCGCACCCCCTCAAGGCTGACTGCCATAGTTTGCATCCCCACCCGCACCTCCTTGGCCAGCTCCCGCTGTACTCCAACTACAGTTCTTTCAAAGCTGGTGCCAGTGTCGTCAGAGTCCTCAGCTGTATTGGAGCTGGCAGGTCTTGCAATTGGGGTGGTGGGTGGTTCTTCTGTGATGGCTGCTTGCTCTGTGCTCCTCCTTGTGACTGAAGGTGGGGTCTGGAGGGTTTCAAGGACCTTTTGGATGGTCTCCTGGGGAATGTTTATGGGCTCGTCATCCATGTCATCAGGGAAATCTGGGACAGGCATATCGGCAGGAGATTCATCTTCCTCTGCAATGAAACAGGGTACAATTAGTGTGTCTGTGTTGTGACAATTTTGACGGGCCTGCCTTTTGATGAATTCACTTTGTGATCTTGTTTGGTATTGGTATCTGCTGTCCTTCAGATGGGCATTGTTATAGGCCTATGGCCCACCTGTGTGTCACATGTATGTTATTGAGTTATCATACTTGTCAGCCTCATCGCCTCTAGGTGTTGCTTTATACCAAATAGAGAATAGCCACCTTTTTGTCCTAATCGACCCTCCGTGTATATCCATTCTCATGGTGAGACCTTTCACTGGCTGTGGGTGTTCTGACAGTCCTGGCAGCACACTTGACTCTCAGGACCTGACCCAATCCCTGATCGTTCACATTGACTTAAATGTAATTGACATGTAGCATATCCTATGCATGGCAATGTTATGATGTGATATGGATGTTGACCTTGTTAATGGGTCCTGCTGATGTTGGGTAATGTGTGTTACATTGGATTGCCCTAATAGTCGTATCAGTGTCCTATTTCCCCCTCTGACTGTGCAGGTATATTTCAGTGACCAGTTCCATGTGTCCCCTCCTCAATGCTGTTGTCTGAGGAGTATGACTTTTGTGATGTTGCCTTGTTTGCCAGGCACAGGAAGGACCCTGACATATGCAGCATGGGTGTGTTCTTAGTGCTGTGTCACTCCTATTGTTGTTTACATTGGCTGATGTTTGTGACACCTATGGGCATTGACATTTGCATGTACTGGGGCCTTTGTCTTGTTTCAGGAGATTGTTGCAGATGTCATCCTCACCCCCTAATTTAGGTATGTATGTTCCATGGGGAGGTTACTGCCATTGGCTACTTGAGCTGCACACAGATCAGAGGTGGTAGTGTCAACTGTTGTGGCAGTTACATTGCAGTTGTCGTTTTGGCTAGAGGATTGCTAATAGGGCCCTAGTTAATGTAGGAGATATGTTGGCTGACGAGTGCCAGGATGTAAGTTTTAAGTGGTGGCCTTCCCTCCTATCGCGGCTTTCCCTTTGCTCCATTGTTGGCATGACAGCATGCCCCCATGGTACTGTTGTTGGTGTAGTGTAATGTTGTGTCCCAGCTTCTGTCTGTGCAGGCCATGCCCCCCTGCCATGCCCCTTTACCCATGCAACTACATGTATATGATGACTTACATGCAATGTGTAGTAGGTGTTTTCCCCCCTGCTTACAGTCAACATTATTGTATTTTAATTCCCTGTGCGACTTACCCTGCATGTGTGTTGTCTCGTGGTAGTCTGCGCTGTCCTGTCCTTGAATCCCTGTGACGATCTCCTCAGGGATGACGGCTGCGACCATCTCCTCCATGTGGTCCAGGGCCTCCTGGTGTGCTGGACTCCCACCTCCAGTCTGCAGTGCTGCCTTCCTGTTCCTGGCCATTTTTTCCTTTGTCCTACGTTTGCAGTCATGCCAGCGTTTCTTACACTCGGTGACTGTCCTGCGTACTTCAGCCACACTGTTGATCTTGTCAACAATGTGTTGCCACATTGCCTCTCTCCTACTGATTGGCAACTTTGAGGTGATAAACAGTTGGTGCTGGTGTTCCGTCACCTCTTTAACCAGGATTTCCTGCTCCTCTGCACTAAAGCGACACTTTCTTTTCTTTCTATAAATGTCCTGGTTCTTGTATGGATCGTCCTGGCTGTTTCCTGGTCTGCTGTCATCTTCCTGGGGTCTGTAGTGGCATCTGGGATCCATTTTGGCTCTCCTCTAGTGCACTTGCAGTGTTTGCGTTTTTTTTTTACGCTATTGCGTAAAAAAATGGCGCATATCCGAGCTGCGGTGTCGTATATCGACCCACAGTCATTTCCGCTGCGTTAACGCCGTTTTCCTTTACGACTTGACGCCGCGATGTGCGTAAAAAATAATGACTCCCACCTGTTGATTGCGCCGGCGTGCGTCGAAGTATAAATTTGACGCCCGCACAGCACTACGAAATGGCGTTATCCGGCGGTAAATTTTTTGGCGCAAAACTGCGGCGGCACAGTTTTGCGTCAAAAAGTATAAATATGGCCCCAAAGAGCTGTACAGAGGACTGGCGGTGGACCCCCACCTCCTCCCCCACAACTAACAACATGGGAGGAGCAAGTCTTGGTGATTCTGCATCCTGAGGGCCTCGAAGGAGTAGCTGGAGGAATGCACTCTGGTAAGTCAAACCTTAACTACTATATCTCCCACCCTACCTGCATGCATCACATACCACCAATCTCGCCCTCCCCCCATCACTCCTACTCCTCACAAATGTCCCAATATCACAAACCACACATCCCAACACCAAGCCCTGCATGCAACACCAAAGCGTCGACACCCATCACCAATGCATGGCCACTCCACATACCCATACACCTCCCTAAACCATCATCACACAAGCTCCCACACAGGAATGCAAGCACAGGGGTGCACTGTCACCCACCCATTGCACACCATGGCACATACAGATGCAATAATCATGCTTTTACACCCCTGCAGGACCCCTACCCAATGTCACTGCACAGGAGGGTCCAGACATGTGCACACCACCAACAGAAGAGGCCCACAGTGATGACAGCAGCTCTGTACAACTGGATCCAGACGATCAGCCCAGCCCATCTGGGACCTCGGGACAGTCGGTTCCCTTCACACTGGCACAGGCCACCACAGAGCTTGCCCCTCTGGAAACACCAGCACAGCACCCACCCAGCGGGCCCATACCTCTGTCCCCAGGACACGTCAATCAGCAGTGTGTCCACCACTACAGGGAACCCAGGATAACCCACCACCCCAACAACAACAGGGACCTGGGGGCAGTGGGCACACCGTTCAGGGGACAGAGGCCCAGGGAAACAGGGGAACTGGGAGGGCTGCTGTGCGACAGGTGGAGGACAGGCCCAGGGAACCCACTCTCCACAAGGCCCTCTCCAACATCATGGGAGCGTACCATCATTCCCAGGAGATGATGGCAACGGTACTGGCCAAGTTTCAGGAGACCTAGCGGCTGCAGGACAAACAGTATTTGGGCTTCAGGGAGGAACTCAGATCCATCAATTCCACCCTGGGCACCATCGTAGGGGTGCTGAAGGAAGTCCTCAACACCAGGAGGGACACTGTGGCACAACAGGGGGCCCCTGACACTAGCCTGGACGATGAACTGCCCACCACTCTGCCGGCGCTAGTGGACAGGAGGCACCACCACAGGACCACCACAGGACCACCACACCAGCACCCCACCCCCTGCAGATGTAGAACCACCCTGCAAATGGTCCCTGAGATCCAGGACAAAGACAGAGAACGATGCCAAGACCCCCGCCAAGAAATGAGACCGCCCTGAATGTCATCCTTTTGTCCCACCTTGTCACCCTGCCAATCCTCAAACTGCCCCAGCTCCACTTCCTATGCCCCTTTGGGCAATGCACCTGTGAGACTAATAGACTGGACTCTGCCATGGACATTCCTCCACCATCACCCCTCACCATGTTACAGCACCCTCCAATATTGAGCACTTAAATAAACACCCTTGAAGCACAAAACAATCTGGAGTCTGTCTGTGATTTCGAAATAGTGTATTAGCAATTACAGTGACAAAATGTTCTTTCAAATGTAATGTCAACATACGTATGTCACACAGCTCTAGTCAATGAGGAAACAAAGCAGATGTCACACAGTGGGACCCACATCTGTGAAATCGTAAAGGGAAAGTAACAACTCAGTGACCATACACTGGGTGAAAAGGACAGACAGTAGAGAGGTAGTAGTGTTAAAGTACATGTAGTAGGCAGGTTTGTCTTCTTACCTGTGTCTCACTGGAAATATTGCAGGATCACAGAGTTCCTGTTGTGGATGTCCTCTTCTTCTGCTTCCTCGTCTTCACTGTCCACAGGCTCCACATCTGCCACAACACCTCCGTCTGGACCATCCTCCTGCAGAAAAGGCAGCTGTTGTCGCAAAGCTAAGTTGTAAAGCATACAGCAGGCCACGATGATCTGGCACACCTTCTTTGGTGAGTAGAATAGGGAACCACCTGTCATATGGAGGCACCGGAACATGGCCTTCAGGAGGACAAAGGTCCGCTCTATAATCCTCCTAGTTCGCCCATGGGCCTCATTGTAGTGTTCCTCTGCCCTTGTCCTGGGATTCCTTGCTGGGGTCAGTAGCCATGACAGGTTGGGGTAACCAGAGTCACCTGAAAATGGCGAGGGACTGTTAAACACATACTAACCTGTTGGGATATCCCCAGACCCAGACAACTATTCCCACTGACTTGCTTCCAGGTGCTCACCTAATAGCCACACACGGTGCCTCTGGAGTTGACCCATCACATAAGGGATGCTGCTATTCCGCAGGATGTAAGCGTCATGCACTGAGCCAGGGAATTTGGCATTAACATGGGAGATGTACTGGTTGGCCAAACACACCATCTGCACATTTATCGAATGATAACTCTTCCGGTTTCTGTACACCTGTTCACTCCTTCATGGGGGGACCAAGGCCACATGGGTCCCATCAGTGGCACCTATGATGTTGCGGATATGTCCCAGGGCATAGAAGTCACCTTTCACTGTAGGCAAATCCTCCACCTGAGGGAAAACGATGTAGCTCCGCATGTGTTTCAGCAGGGCAGACAACACTCTGGACAACACGTTGGAAAACATAGGCTGGGACATCCCTGATGCGATGGCCACTGTAGTTTGAAAAGTCCCACTTGCAAGGAAATGGAGTACTGACAGTACCTGCACTCACTTGAGGGGGGATTCCTGTGGGATGGCGGGTAGCTGACATCAGGTCTGGCTCCAACTGTGCACACAGTTCCAGGATTGTGGCACAATCAAGCCTGTAGGTGATGATCACATGTCTTTCCTCCATTGTTGACAGGTCCACCAGCGGTCTGTTCACCGGAAGATACCACCATCTCCTCACATGTCCCAGCGGACGATGCCTATGAAGGACAACAGCGAACACAGAGTCAACCAACTCAGAGGTACGTAAACACTTCTTACTCAGAAAACCATTTATAACCCGAATATTGCCAGTATGAGTGTTGAGGCAAGGCCTAGGTATGTGTGACGCAGTTAAAATAAAGCCATGTGGGCCGCTGAAATGGCGGCTGCCTGACCTGTAAAGTGTGACAATGGGATGTGAGGTAACTGCGCTGGTGTTGTACACCGTCGCGGTAGGCTGTCGAAGACCGCGACGCACTTCTGTATTAGTTAACATTGGACCCTATGGGTCCCAGGAGCCAATGACGATGCACGCCGGCGGTGACGGTACGCACCGCGGACGTGACCGCCATTTTCTATCACTTCAATCACTCGATACCTGATCTTCGACAGGAGAGGACCTACACTGCAAGTGCTGCTGTGACCTCAGTCTGGAAGAGACAACGGCTCGTGCATCTGGGGAAAGGGACCCTGCCTTCAGCACGGAGGAGTTGGAGAAACTCGTGGATGGGGTCGTCCCCCAGTACACGCTACTCTACGGTCCTCCAGACAAACAGGTAAGTACACTGGGAGCATGCTGTATGGGCAATGCCTGTGTGGAGTGGTGTGGATGATAGATAGGGGTGGGGAGAATGATGCGTGCATGAAACGACGGAAAGTGCATGTGCCACATGGCAAGGAAAGGGATGCGGGCCAATGACTGTGACGTGCAGTTGGTAATAACTTCTCTTTTTCCACTGTACAATTCATGTAGGTCAGCGCCCACCAGAAGAAGGATATTTGGTGTGCCATCGCCAAGGACGTCTGGACCCTGGGGGTCTATCACGGATGGAGCACCCACTGCCAGAAGAGATGGGAGGACATTCGCCGCTGGAGCAAGAAGACGGCGGAGGCCCAGCTGGGGATGGCCTCCCAACGTGGGAGGGGTGCCCATCGCACCATGACCCCCCCTGATGGTCAGGATCCTGGCGGTGGCGTACCCAGAGTTGGATGGGCGCTTGAGGGCATCACAGCAGCAACAAGGGAGTGAGTACACACTCATTCTGCTGATTCAGCGCGCAGTGGAGGTGTCTGGGTGGGGGAGGTGGGCTGTGTGTTTCCCTAGCCAAGGGCGAGTGTGCTAGTTAAAGTCCCCTTTTTCAGGCAGACCCTGTGGCACCCCACCCCACCTGTGTACAGTGCCAACTACACCTAGTCAGGCTCCTGTGACATCCATCTGTGCAGATATCGGCCATAGCCTCGTAGGCCATGTCCCAGGGATTGTATAGTGGACCCCAAGTGCGCAGCGTACTTCGGGGGGCTTCTTTGTCTGTCGTGTCCGCCAACAGTAGCGGTAATGCATGCACTGAACATGTCTTTCTTCTGTCTCCCCTCCCTTTTTGTGGTCACCCTGTACATGTGTGCATTAGCATCATCAAGTGGAGGAGCAGTGGCACCAGAGAAGGAGGGAGCTGCATCCCACATGGCCCTGGAGGGCGAGACAACGGAGTCTTAAGCCACCAGTGGGACGGAAGACGAGGGGAGCTCCACGGCGGGGTCAGGAGCTGACACCAGTGATACGGACTCGCCCTCTGATGGGAGCTCCCTTGTGGTGGTGGCCCCATCTGTGCCCCCCGAATCTACATGTACAGCCGCTACCCCCCCTCCAGCACCGCCCTCCCAGCAGCCCCACAGCCTTTGCCCCATGCCCGCTCACCCAGGAGGGTGGGCATCTCCTTCGCCCCACGTACCTCAGCCCCTGCCCCAGTCACCCCTGCTGCCATCAGTGAGGAGGCCATTGACCTCCTCAGGTCCCTCACTGTTGGGCAGACTACCATTTTGAATGCCATCCAGGGTGTAGAGAGGCAGTTGCAACAAACCTATGCATTACTGGAGGGCATTCATTCTGGTCAGGCAGCCCTTCAGCGAGCTTTTCATACTCTGGCATCATCACTGATGGCAGCCATTGTCCCTGTCTCTAGCCTCCCCCTCCAACTTCCTCCACTCAGACCCAATCCCCTGTACCTCAGCCTACCCCAAGCACACCATCAGACCAGCATGCACACAACTCAACACACAAAGGAAGCTCAGGCAAACATAAGCACCACAAATCCCACAGGCACTCACGCAAGCATCACACACATGCAGACATAGCAACATCCACTGCCTCCACTGTGTCCCCCTCCTCCTCATCTCCCTCATCCCTCCCAGTCTCGTCTCCACTCACACCTGCATACACTACATCTACAGCCACTACTTCCATCACCAGCACACCCACTACCACACCCCGCTCACGTGCACTCACTACCCCACTGCCATTCACACATCCCCTGTGTCCACTCCCAGTGTGTCTGTGATGCCACCTCCCAAGGTAATCAAACGCAGCCACACACCCACCCAACAGCCATCCACCTCACGATAGCCTCCAGCGCATGCACCTTCACCCAAAGTCACTAAACGGACACCTCCTACAACCACAACCTCTTCCTCCACTCCCAAACCCCCTCCAGCTCCCCGTCCCAGTGTTCCTAAGAAACCTTTCCTGGTCACCCTTGACCTCTTTCCCTCACCTCCCCCACCCCGTCAGTCTCCTAGGGCCCAACTCTCTAGGTCCCAGCCTAGCACCTCAGCCACAACAGCGGCGGGTCCAGTGGTGCCAGTAGTAACCGGATTCTGTAGTGCACCAGGCAGCAGGGCAACTAGTGTGGCAAGGAGCCACAGCACGGACAGTCCCCCACCTGTCAAGCATCAAAAGTTGGCCAGTGCCCGGCAGGAGAGGGGGAAGACACCAGACACCAAAACCACTCCCAGGGGTACAGGTGGGAGTGTGGAGTCAGCTGTGACACCTTTCAAGGTGGGGAAGAGGCACAAGAAACCCGGCAAGTTTGGGAAGAGCAGTACGGCGGAGAAGACCGTCATCATCCCCGCTGCCCAGGATCCAGCCAGCACCAGCCCCGAGGGCCCAGGCAGGACCGCCAGCACCAGCCCGGCTGGCAAGGAGGCGAACGCCAGCCCCGCTGGCCGAGACAGGACCGCCAGCAGCAGCCCGCTGGCCCAGACAGGACCGCCAGCACCAGCCCCGCTGGCCAGGAGGCGACCGCCAGCACCAGCCCTGCTGACCCAGACAAGACCGCCAGCACCAGCCCCGCTGGCCCTGGCAGGACCGCCAGCAGCAGCCCGCTGGCCCAGACAGGACCGCCAGCACCAGCCCCGCTGGCCAGGAGGCGACCGCCAGCACCAGCCCTGCTGACCCAGACAAGACCGCCAGCACCAGCCCCGCTGGCCCTGGCAGGACCGCCAGCAGCAGCCCCGCAGGCCTAGACAGGACCGCCAGCACCAGCCCCGCTGGCCCAGACAGGACCGCCAGCACCAGCCCCGCAGGCCCAGCCAGGATCGCCAGCACTAGCCCCGCTGGCCAGGAGGCGACCACCAGCACCAGCCCCGCTGGGCAGGAGGCGACCACCAGCACCAGCCCGCTGGCCCAGACAGGACTGCCAGCAGCTGAGTCACTGCCAAGGACACCACCGCCACAAGCACCGCTGCCAAGGACACCGCCGCAACAAGCACCGCTGAACAGGACACCGCCACCACAAGCACCGCTGCCAAGGACACCTCTGTAACAAGCATCGCTGAACAGGACATCGCCGCCGCAAGCAGCGCTGCCAAGGACACCTGCCGCCACCAGCACCGCTGCCAAGGACACCGCCGCAACAAGCACAGCTGAACAGGACACCGCCGCCACAAGCACCGCTGCCAAGGACACCTGCCGCCACAAGCACCGCTGAACAGGACACCGCCGCCACCAACACCGCTGGCCCATGAGCGCCAAGAGCACTGACGCTACTGAGTCAACCACGAGCAGGATGAAGCACTCTGGGCACCAAGCCCCCTCCAGAACCAGTGGAGATTTACATCCACTACCTCTGTCCTTGGCAGGATGAAGCACTGTGGGCACAAAGCCCCCTCCAGGACCAGTGGAGATTTACATCCACTACCTCTGTCCTTGGCAGGATGAAGCACTCTGGACACCAAGCCCCCTCCAGAACTAGTGGAGAAAGGCATCCACTACCTCTGTCCTTGGCAGGATGAAGCACTCTGCGCACAAAGCACCCTCCAGAACCAGTGGAGACTGTTACCCACTTGAGAGACTGTGGCTTTGCACTCCCCAGGATAAAGCAGTGTGCAAACCACCCACTGTAGAGACTTGTGAGACTGTGGCTTTGCACTCCTTAGGATTGTACAGTGGGCACACCAATCACTGTAGAGACTTGTGAGACTGTGGCTTTGCACTCCCCAGGATTGTACAGTGGGCAAACCAACCACTGTAGAGACTTGTGAGTCTGTGGCTTTGCACTCCCCAGGATTGTACGGTGGGCAAACCAACCACTGTAGAGACTTGTGAGTCTGTGGCTTTGCACTCCCCATGATTGTACAGTGGGCAAACCAACCAGTGTAGAGACTTGTGAGACTGTGGCTTTGCACTCCCAGGATTGAACATTGGGCATGTGGCCCCCTCGTGGACTTGGCGTTGTGCACTCAACCGGCTGAGGTGCCCCCCTTTTCCTTCCCCCTGAGGTGCCTGTTTTATTTCTAACTGATGCCCCTGCAGTTTTCTCTCCATCATGTTCGGATATCTTGTGTGGGCCTCGCCCATGCAGTGTGGGCCCAGTGTTCCACGGACTTAAATGGTGCAATACCGCGACTTCTATTCTTGGTGTATATATTTGTTTATAGTATTGAAAAGGAGACCCAGAATATTTGTTTATAGTGTAAATATATCTTTGCGTACTGGATTTTAATAGATAACAATGGTTACACTCATTTTCTTTTGTCTTTGCATTCTTCCGGGGGGGGGTTGGGGGGTGTAACTGTAATGTATCATGCTGTACTAGTGTGTGTGTTGTCGTGGGTGAGGGTGGGGATGGGGGTGTTGCGTGTGTGTCCCCCTGTTTTTTCCCTCCCCTCTCCACTGTGTCGTAGGTGCAGTACTCATCGTGGTCTTCGCTGCCGGTGTTCGTGCTCCTGGTAGAGGAGCAAGAAGATAAAGGCTGGAAAAATGTGAAGCTCTGGTTCCATGGCGTCCTGGTTCCTCGTGGGGTGTGCAGAGGTGAGCGTTTTCCCTTCGAAGTCCAGTTTTCACCGTGTTTTTGATTGCGGTGAATCCACCCCGGAAAAGGTGGCGGATTGGTAGGTTGTGATACTGTGGGCAGTACATTGTCCTCCGCCTGTCTGTTAGCGGTGACCGCCAAGCTGTTTGTTTGTACTGCCGTGGCGGTCCGAGTGTTAAAGTGGCTGTCTATGTTGGCCGTTTCCACCATGGTCATAATTCCATTTTTTTTACTGCTGGCCTGTTGGCGGTCTCACAGCCGCTTTAACACCGACCGCCAGGGTTGTAATGACCACCATAATGTTTAAACTCATATGTCACGAGTTTCCTAATTTCCCATGGAAATCAAATTAAACAAATAATATGATGTAAAATACCTTTTACACAACAGTATGCCATGTTCTCCTTGACAACATGATACACAGATACCACCCTTACTAAATATAAGATTTGCACAATATATAACATAAATGAATGTTAATGAATGGCCTAATGCAA
Source organism: Pleurodeles waltl (assembly GCF_031143425.1). NCBI lineage: Eukaryota > Metazoa > Chordata > Amphibia > Caudata > Salamandridae > Pleurodeles > Pleurodeles waltl. The sequence continues at coordinate 803,301,000 of NC_090446.1, forward strand.
ACTAGTACACATTGACACTGGCAAACATTCATATACAGTAAAATTATACAACCAATAGTGCAAAAGAGACCGTCACACTAATATGTTAAAAAACTTATTTTAAAAAAAAGGGGTTAAAAAAGAGAGGATCTGTAAATGTTAAGTAAATAGCACAGCCACTTCCTGTGTAACCAAATCATAGTGTGAAATTGAAAAACCCTCTGTGAACATATGATATGTAAATTGCAAAACATAGCTGCCTCTGTGGGCAATTATAGACTAGAATACAATAAGACTAATACAAATAACTATATAGCAAATAAACAAAACACATTGCATAAATATACTGTGCTTAGCTGAAAATGTTCATATTGGGGCAAGTGAAGATACGTATATGGGACAAAATGAAAACCAACTGTTAAAATCAAGAGTTAAATCCTCAACACTTGAAAAATTGTGAAAGAGAAGAAGTAAAATTACAGTTTACAAAAAGGCAGCTATCCCAGATGAACTGCCATTTCTTCTTCAGTATTCAATCCCCTTTAGGTTAGAGTATGAAAATCAAGGATAAATCCAGGCTCAAGCCTACATAATTTACTCTCTCTGTTAACCCTGCTGGTGATAGGTTTAGTTCTGCCCAGTAATAAAATCTAAAGTAAGTCACTGTTATGGAAGTACAACTCCTCAAAGTGTCGAGCCACAGGATATTGTTTATGATTGTAGCGAATTGCCTGGATATGTGCCAGGACCTGTTTCTTAGCCTTGTGAACCACCATCTATATACATCTTATTTCACTGGCAAGTCAAACAGTAAATACAATAATCAGAATTGCAGAACTGTATGTCATTTTTGGAAAATGACCCACAAATTTTCTCAATTTTCGTCAGTGTTCAGGATCTACCAATGTTTTTTTTTTTTTTTTTATCTTCCTTATCATGTTAGATTGGTTAGAAAAGGTACTAATGCACCTTACAGTATCATCCTTATTGGTCTCAAGTATAATACTAGGATTTAATAAACCTTCTGAACTCTTGTTTCTGGCTGATTAATAGTTTTGTGGCTATATCCCCTCTCTTTAAAGTGTGACACCATGTTCTCAAATTCGAAATCAAAGTTCTCAGATGTCCTGCAATTCCCTTTAGCTCAAAAGAGCTCACCATATGAAATGCTATATATTAAGGTACCTGGGTGCGCACTAGTGGCATGGAGAATGCTATTCCCAGCTGTTTATCCCAAACAACCTAGGGCATAATTATGAGGTAGACTTGTCGACTGTCGGCCTGCTAGCGCTGTTCGGAGGAGACCGCTGCAGAACTGTCAGTCTCCCCCAGGACAATTAAAAGGCTTCCACTGGAATGACTGGCAGAATCTTCTCAAGTCAGAGGTTGCCACTGGTTAGCACAGTGGAAACCATGGATCATCATGGAGCCGAAGCCAATGTCGTCACACAGATGATGCCCCCAGCACCCTCAAAATGTGCACTGTCTGCTATAGCAGACAGTGTGCATTCTGAGGGTGCTGGGTGGGGGAACCCCTGAATTGCCCATAACATGGCCGTGGGCAGTGAGTGTCTGCCAGTCTTTCATGGTGGGTCCCCTCATGAAAAGGCTGGCTGCAACAGGGCTCATGAACAGCGTGGTGGTGCAGAACTCAGCATTGCCATGGCTGAGCAAGACTCAGACCACTGCCAACCTGCCGGGAACCTGGTTCCTGGTGGTGATGGCAGTCTGACCACCAGCCTCGTAATGAGGCCCTCGGTCTCTAATTTGTCCTCAACTACTAGTATTTACACAACCCAAATTTCTATGCTAACTTTACTACTGTGAGCAAACAAACACAAATGATGGATGGAATACAGAACCAATTAAACATTCACCCCCAGTCACAGATCTGGGTTTAATCCATCAGTCCTTTTGCTCACCATGCCACCCTAGTTTGGACCCAGCCATATGCAAACCAGTCTTGACCCTATTCCCCATGCGAACAGTCCAGCCCGAACTGCCAGGCAAGGTCCTCCCTGGACCAGATACAAGCATCCTAGGAACGGTTTCAGGGTATCACCCTTCATCAGCCAGGCTAGTTTGATTCCGCTGAAAAAGAGAGCCAGGGACACACGTCTGGGCATACCCAGCACACTTATAGCAACAAAAGCAAACAAAGACAAATGATGGATGGAACGTGGAACCAGTCAAACATTCACCCCCAGTGATTAAACCCAGATCTGTGACTGGGGTGAATGTTTGATTGGTTCTGCATTCCGTCCATCATTTGTGTTTGCTTGCCTTTACTAGTGTGGCCACTAAAATGAAACCTCCAGTCATTTACATTCAAGTTCTCAACAAAATCCATGGTAGCATTTTCATTTACCTTCCATATTACAAAGATGACATCAATAAATCTAACCCAAAGCACCACTTGCTTCTTAAAATCAACAATGTTACTTACGTATCTGGAGGTAAAACAGGTGTCCATTGCAGTGCCCTGTGTTTGCCTATAAAATGTATTGTTGAAAAGGGAAACATTATTATTCAAACAAAAAGGGGTCATATCAAGAATACTTTCAGAATGTAAAATAAATGATCATGGTCTTGCCCTCAAGAAATGTCTTCAAGTGTCAATTCCTCGATCATGTTTGGTGAAAGTGTATAAACTATTGACATCCATTGTGACTAAAGTAAAGTCATCTTTCCGATAGGTATCCTCAATCATAGTAAGCAAGTACCTGGTATCCTTGAAATAAATTGGCAATGTTGTTAAAAGCTCTAAGATAATTATTGATGTATTTTAAAGTATTCTCTATTAGTGACATAGGGCCTCATTATGACCCTGGCGGGCGGCGGAGGCCGCCCGCCAGGATCCCGCCCTCCAAATTACCGCGCCGCTGTCAAAAGACCGCGGCGGGTATTACGAGTTTTCCCCTGGGCTGGCGGGCGGTTCCAGTTAAACCGTCCGCCAGCCCAGGGGAAAACGAGCTTCCCACGAGGATGCCGGCTCGTAATCGAGCCGGCGGAGTGGGAAGGTGCGACGGGTGCTACTGCACCCGTCGCGTATTTCACTGTCTGCAAGGCAGACAGTGAAATACATTTTGGGGCCCTCTTACGGGGGCCCCTGCCGTGCCCATGCCATTGGCATGGGCACGGCAGGGGCCCCCAGGGGCCCCGCGACCCCCCCTACCGCCATCCTGTTCATGGCGGCTTTCCCGCCATGAACTGGATGGCGGTAGGGGGGGTCAGAATCCTCATGGCTGCGGAGCGCGCTCCGCAGCCATGGAGGATTCCAATGAGCAGCGGAAAGTCAGCGGGAGACCGCTGACTTTCCGCTTCTGACCGCGGCTGAACCGCCGCGGTCAGAATGCTCATTGGAGCACCGCCAGCCTGTCGGCGGTGCTCCCGTGGTCGGTGGCCCTGGCGGCCACCGGCCGCCAGGGTCAGAATGACCCTCATAGTGACCCAATTGAAGATACGATAGGTCTCCCAGGAGCGTTGTAGCCAAAAGATATAATACTGGAATTTTGGGATAAACACATTTAGGATATGAGTATTCCTTCCATTCTCAAAAAATGATTTTTCTCTCCAATCAGTTAACATCTAAATATAACATACATTGGATTTTGTTATTACATTCCTATTGATCAATATGTAACATTTCTCATTCTGTAACCACCTTTGATCTTCATCCCAATATTTAATATTTTATTTAGATAATAATTTGAATCATTTTATATCTAAGAGAGTGGACCAGTGCTGAATTTGAAGTGGGTGATGGGGAATTGTCATTCATGGTCCAGTGGAAGGTGGAAGCTGGAACGTATCAGCCATGTTTTAGCATTGTATTGCTCAGATTGTTAAATAAAACTTTGTTTTCTGATACTGGTGTGCTGCTGTGAATTCTTGCTCAGAGTATCACAAGAGATACATGGATGGATTTTGAATAAAATAAGGTGGTCACCACACTCCTGAGTGTGTACTCTTGACACCTACAATACTACTGTGTGTTCAGGTAAAACTTCATGCTGGGTATTGGCCCGACAAAAACACTACACCCTTTTAAAGTTTCAAAGAAATTAAAGGAGAAAAATGATCACGGACACACCTTGAGTAGAATCCCTCAACTGTCAGTGTGAGGGTCTGTGACCCTAACCATTAAGACACAGGTGACTGTTCTACTCTGCATCAAATTGTACCTTTAACATTCGAACCACACACGTTGTTAATCTAACTCATATAGAGACCATGCAATGACAATCTCTCTCCCTCTCTCCCATCCCATTATGGGATGGAAGAGAGAGAGATAGAGAGAGAGAGAGAGAGAGAGAGAGAGAGAGAGAGAGAGAGAGAGAGAGAGAGAGAGAGAGAGAGAGTGAAAGAGAGAGTGACAGGACCGCAGGGAGAACCTCAAAGCCTCTATGATCCTAGCCGGACCCCTACGTGCTGTGGGAACCAGCATTGCTCCCACAGGCAGGGAGCTGCTTTTAATAGCAGCTCCCTGCTTGTGGAAGCAATGTTTTCATCTGTCTTCCCTACACGCATATTTGTGTGCAGGGAAGACAGATAAGACATCTGCTTTCTGACAGCGGGACTGCAGTGGGACTGCAACTCTGTCCATGAACCATGAAGGGAATTTTTTTTATTGATTTTTATATATATATATATATATATATATATATATATATATATATACACATTTTAAAAGTTTACAACATACTTCAGTACCCTTGCGAATGGATGACCACCCTCAAGCCGTGCACGGCCTTAGGCTATGTGCAGCATGGCATGGGGTTGGCCAAAGGGCCAGGCTGCAAGTGTGGTGGTGGTGAGTGGGTAAGATCTTGTTCATGAACTGTTTCAACTCAGTGTGGTATTACGGTATTTCCACAAAACTTCACTGAGCCACAGTGAGAGCTGTGGCAATACTTAAGTGCCACAAAAAAAACATGGAGTGTCCGTCTGCCCCCCCCCCCCCCATAAAGGGCTAATGGGTCAAGGCACCCCTATTATGCCTCTTTGTCCCTTACTTTTATTTAATTTTTTTCGACACTGGAACTGAGTCCCAAGTCATAAAATAGTGGGCGCAACTTTCCCTTTATGTTGTGGCCAGCCAATCAGTTTGCGTATTTTGAGCTTTGGGTACAGCAGTACTCTACAGTAGTACAGTGTCTCATATATATATATATATATATATATATATATATATATATATATCAATTCAGAAGTTATAGTTAGAGTTTTTTTAAGTAACTATACCTCGCACCCTAAGCTAACTATAACTTGTACCCATGCCATGTCAGTGGATCTGTGAGTGTTTGAGTGGGTCTGAAAAGTAGGTATGTGAGTCTGAGTGGGTGTGAGGGGGTGTATAAGTGTCTGAGAGGGTGTGTGAGTGGACGCATGAGTCTCTGAGTGCATGTATGAGTGAATTAATTAGTGTATTGATGAGTCTGTGGTTTTTCTTTTTAAGTTCTCCATATTCACAAATAATTTGTGAAAATTCACAAATTTACATTAATATTGCACATGGTGACACAAAATTATTTTAAGCCCACAATCTGCACCTAAAACACACCTATATCACACCATTGGGGTCAGGTTACCTCCACCCTGACCCCTTATTCCACTTTTAAATTTGATTTTCATCCCCACGGTCGGTGTTATGTGAAAAAAAATGTCAGCCCCAACTTTGTAGTCAGGTTGCGATCAGCCAAGTGCAATGCTTTTTTTTGCATGCGTATTCACAAACAATTCACAAAGTTCATGGATTATTCGTGAGCAGAGATATACAAATTGATTTTCCCTTCAATATCTCAAAAACTACTGAACAGATTCATACCGAATAAATTAAAGCATAATCTGCGTTTGGTGCAATTTCAGTGGTTGGTCCTGTATCCATGTCTAAAGAATCCTATGGAAATTAACGTGGGAAATGCAGCCTTTTTTTTAACCTCCTTTTTATCAGCCCCCGCTTGACCGATCACCCTGGAACTTTCCATGTGCATCAAGAATCACTGTAACATGTTTTTTGAAACATTACGTGATGTTTCCTTAAACGGTGGCAAAGTTATAGGAAAGTCAAAAAACACTTTTCCTATGGAAACATGTTCCTAATTATAACCACCTAGTGCCACCACCAACAAGTAACAAATATATATATATATATATATATATATATATATATATATATATATATATAACATTTGAACCTTCATTTCTCAGGAACTACTAAACAAATTTACACCAAATCACAAAAAGCATCCTTTCTGCATAAAGATGTGAAAGTTTTATTCACCATGTTTCACAAAAGAGCTGAGTTGGCTTAGCCTTCTTTGTGGAAAATTCTGTTAAAATTCTTCACATAGCACCAAAGTAATTAGCAAACTAAAAAATGAATTTCCTATGTGTTGGACTTGGCACTCTCTGCAGGGTCATCCCAAAGCTTTTTGCCTTTACCCTCCTGTTTATTTTAACCCTTTGTTGGCTTTTAGAACTCTGTATACTTTACTACTGCTAACCTTTGCTGAAGTACTTATGGTGCCTCATCTAAACATGACACAATTGGTGTACACTCAGTTGTCACATATAATTTAATTGCAAGACCCTAGTAAAGTGGTAATACATGTACACTGGACCTGCAAATTAAATGCTACACGTGGGTCTGGGGCAATTAATGTGCCACCCACTTAAATAGCCTTTTAAATATTTTTGAGGTCTGCCATTGCAGCTTGTGTGTGCAATATTAAATGGGCATTTTAACCTGGCAAAATAAACCTTTTCCCAGGCCTAATCCTTCCTTTTTAATACATATACCTCACCCCTAGGGTATATCCAACACATCTCAGCTGGCAGAGTGCAGTGTATTTAAACAGTAGGACATGTACCTTTAATTTTTACAAGTCTTGGTAGTGAGAATCTCTGAAATGTGCTTTTCACTGCTGCAAGGCTTACCTCACCCATTGGATAGCATTGGATTATCTTATTACATTTAGTAAGTGATCAATTTCAATTGTGATCAATATGGAATGTTGAGTTTGGTGTCTAAAGGATTGTAATTTAAAACCCTCTTTAATGGTAAAGTCGGATTTTAGTCACAATTCTGAAAACTTCACTTTTAGACAGTTTGCATTTTCTTGTCCCAGTGATTTGGTGGCTGCAGCCTGCATCCTGGGTCATATGACTAGGGGTAGCTGGCAATTGGCCTTTGTCAATTACTACCAGACTGTGAGACAAAGGGGGAGTCTGTGTTGGTAGGATGTGGCATTTCTAACTTTATAGGGAATAAAGCTGTAACCTACCACACTTGCACATCACAAAGACTCTGTCTAAGTACACTCACAAAGGGTTTCTCACTAGCATTTATTTTGTATCTCTAGACAAACTGGGGCCATGGCAGAGAGGCAGAAAAATCCAGATACCTCTGTAGGGGGGAGTACTTGAGATATGTTTTCTGAGGTTAGCACCAAGGATAAATAGTGAACCCTCTGGGAAAACTCTTCAGTACTCCTGTGGACCTGTGAAAGACTCAGAGGGACTACTGGGCTGCTCTGCTGTAAGATAGACTGCTACTCTGCTGCCCTGCCACTCTGCTGCTCTGCCCCCTGAGTGAGAAGTACTGGACCTGCATCTTAAACCCAGGGCCATAAAGTAACTTCAAAGGTCAAATGGTTGGCCTCCAGATCACAAGCCTGAGGGAAAGAACAGGCTTCTAACAACCTTGAACCCATGAGCTGGATTCTGCCATCTCTGAATCATGCCCTCACAAGTGGGTTCATCTCAGTCCTGGATGCTTGAAAGTGGTCTTGGAAGTGCTCTGCCAGCCCATCTGTATATTTAGCAGAACCAACGCATCTACTTCATGGAGCAACTCATCATCTGCAGAACCAGCATATGGCCTCAGTGGCTCGATGCATCGCCCTCTGCACCAACGTACCGCCTCTGCTGCCTGGACTTTCTGGACACAAGGATATTGCACTCCCCATTGGAACCACTGCTACCCAATGCATATCCATGCAAAGACATCACATTACACTTCGCACCTCCCCAGAACCTCCGCTGTGGAATGAATCTCCTTGTCGAGACCTATTATCGTCTCTGCTGTACGACTCAATCTCAATGCAGGACTCCACATTCCTTTGCAACAAGGATTAAGGTGCTGGGTTCAGTGGACCTAAATAAGTCCCTGTAGCCGTCCTATGCTCAATTGCTGTCCGCTTGAACTTGTGACTTTGTCCCGGTCCAGTTTGCCCATATAATACCAGTTGGTGCTTTGTGCCTTTTGGCACTATTTTCCCTGAAATCTTTAAAGTTGCAACCTACTGATTTTATTTTTTTCTTCAATCTTGATTTATTTATTTTACTTCACTCTACTTTTCTAATTTGGTGGGGGATTCTTCTTCTGTTGTGTTTCAATGTCTTACTTATTCAAATGTTGCATAAATACTTTTCCGGTTACCTCTATGTTCTGCTTGACTGCTCTGTGCCAAGCCACTAGAGGGTTGAGTACACATTACTTTGGGGTTTGCTTGTGACATCATCCAGAAACTTTCTGTGGTTGCTGCTTGAATAGTCTGTCTCCCCTCATCAACCAATAACCCAATTTCTCACATTGTTCATCTCCACTACATGAAAGCAAAGGAAGAGGCATGGAAAACAAAAACAAAGTGGCCACCACACAGCCTCATTGGCCGGACAAAATGGTGGTCACCACATGGCCAGCAAAACAGAAGCTGTGGAGAAGAAAGGCAAAATACCCACCACATGCTCATACACCCATTGACAGTTCATAATAGTGGCCATAGCCAGCAAAGAAGGAGGTATGGACAATAGGGACAAAATGGCTCTCAGCATGGAAAGAAGCATGGGGAACACAACATAGTTGTCCGATGCTGCCTGGAGTGCATTCCTCTCCTCCCCCAAAACAACTCATGTAGCATTGCAGTGAAATGATTATAATTACCCAAAATGTGTCTGAGCCCAAACATCGGACTGCCCTAGGCCTTACCCACCTCTGGTGAATCAGCAATGTCACTTAAAATGATACAGCTAAAAACAACCGAAGCCACATCAATCACTCCTCCAAACCACTTTTAAAAGTTGAGGAAAAACACAATAATCAAACATCTCACTGATACACAAGCTCACAAAAACATAGTGGGCAAGCCATAGATAAGAAGGTGACAGAGAACAAAATGAAGTAGATGTCTGGCTATATGGGCCTCAACTCTAGATGTTATCCTACCCTAGATACCAACAGGAATGTGCTGACAAAAAATAACTTTTATTTGCACAAATACATGGCCATTCATGAGCCGCTAAAATGATTTTGAAAAACTCTATTGCACAGCAGCAGTTATAATATGAAAAATACATTAACGCATATCCCCAAGGCTTACTACAGGACAGACCAGGCCACAAACAGTAAACCAATTACACAGTAAAATGATAAAAAAATCTGTATAAAAGTCACAAAAAAAGGAAAAGGAGGACATGCATTTTTAACCCCAGGCCTCTTCATCTAAAACATTTACAAACATTAGCCCATAAACAACCTAATCCCACAAGAAGTTTTGCTCAAAATCTAGGCAATCCAATAACAAACAACAAAAAGAAAATAAAAGAAAGGAAAATAATAGTGGTGCCTGTTATTCCTAAAACCACAAACATGTGGAAAGTACTGCATTGAACTTACTTGTTTTTCCCCAAAAAGTAAAGATTTCAAGAATACAGATGCAAGAGAGATTACAAAAAGAGAGTGATGCTTTCCCTCCAAAATCCAAATCCAAAATCACCCAGTGCTGAACAAAGGAGAGGGAGGAGTCTTCAAGATAAGAAGAGGAAGTTGCTTCTACATGTACAGTAATCTCCCAGTCTTTATGGCACTTTCTCCTGTTAAAAAAAAAAAAACAATTTGCACTGAATACATTCCCGAACGTTCAGCATGGGTAAAAATTCATGCGCAAGATGGCGTTCACAAGTCTGCATTACAGTGACTGCAGTTTCAAGTTCCCAAAATTACCCCAAATTGTCCTCTCTGGTGAAAAAAAAAACAACCTGAATTCCTTATTACCACTCATATGAAAGAACTGCCTCTCATATTCACAAAATGCTGCTTCTGTTCATTTGTGCAGATCAGATAGTTTCCGTGCTTCTTTTATGAGATGTTTTCCCCAAACAGAATTATAGCTATGCACTGTGGCATAATTGGGTAATCTCAGTAATTATACTTAAGTGTCTTAATGTGAAATTATAAAAAAGACGCAAATTATGTTGGTGTAATTAGAATCTTGCCCGTGGTAGTGTGAAACAATGCACATACTTTGAAAGGGCCTCAACACTTTTGCTAACTTTGCTACCCTCATCGCAGAATTAAAAGACTATTTAAAAGTAAAGACACGATGTAGTACCTTATAGGCAGCTGAGTTCAGAAAGTGTTTATATATATCTGAACACTTTTAGCATTAGAGAAAACAAATCATGCCATGATAACTTCTAAAATTTGAAATCTTAGTTGATTCACATTGCTTCAAGTGTTGTGCCACATTCAACTTATTATTTCTGGTTTAGATGTTACTTTTGTGTTCCCTTTATTTGGTCTTCATTTTCCTCTCTGTCTTGCCCACATATCGCAAAGCACATGGGCATTTCAAATATTAGACACAAAAAATTGAGTCACATATTCTTTTTTGTTTGATCTTTATTTCCTCCCTGAATTTGTTGGGCTGTTCTATCCGCCCTTTGATGATGCAATTACATTGAGAGCAGTTCAAACAAGGGGCTTTGCCACCTTTGTCAATTGTTTTGTAATCTCTATTTTCCCTGTGTTTTGACAATCATATTGTTAATATTTCTGACTCAATAAAAATACAAAAATAGAATCACGTTCAAACAAGTCTTAGTTGAATTCCTGTCAAAATGACCACCCAGTGATCTTTAAAAATTCTCTTAATCTTGCTGCGTTATCTTGAATACTTTAAAAATATTACTGAACACTTACAAGGTGCTCTGTTCTTTTTAAAAAAAAAAGATATATAGAGCCTCATTATGATTGTGGCGGTCTCAAGACCGCAACACTTGCGATGACTCTCGGACTGCCACAGACAGGGCAGTTCAATTTCCCTATTGTGACCGTGACTGCAGCCTGGCGGTCCCGGCAGTCGTAATCCACCAGGGCAGCGCTGCCCTGCGGATTACAAGTCCCCATCCACCAGCCTTTCCATGGCGGTTTATACCACCAGGAAAGGCTGGTGGAAAGAGGACGTCGGGCCACATGGGGGACCCTGCACTTCCCATGCACTTGGTATGGGCAGTACAGGGGCCCCCTTGGACAGCTCCATGGTGCATTTCACTGCCTGAATTCCGGGCAGTGAAATGCACGACGAGTGCTGTTGCACCCGATGCACCACAACATTGCGGCTGGCTATATTACAAGCCGACGTCAATGTTGTGGTGAGTTTTCTTCTAGGCCAGCGGGCGGAAATACTCTTTTCACTCACTGGCCCAGCCAAAAAACCCTAATAGGGTGGCAAGCATACCGCCAGCACTGGCAATATGTTTGCTGCAGCGGTTTCGGCGCTCTTCAATGGTCGTAATGAGACCCTTAGGGGCATATTTATACTCTGTTTGCGCCGAATGTGCGTCAAAAATGTTGACGCACAATCAGCGCAAACGTTGCCCCATATTTACACTGACGCCCGAGCCGGCGCAAGGGAAAATTCCGCTATGTGCGTCAGTTTCTGGATGCGGCAACCCGCCCTGCGTTAATGACATGCAGGGTAGGCGTTCCCGTCCAAAAAAGACGCACACAGCCGTGCGTCGTATTTATGCTTCCGGCAAAAATGACTCCCGGCCGGGAGGCGGAGCAAAAAAATGACGCAAAGCACGAATAGCGTCAAAATTTAACGCCTGGGTCAGGGCAGGCGTTAAAATGGGGCAAACACACCTGTATTTAATCAGAACACACAGAACAAACAACAGAGCAGCAGAGCAGCAACAGAGAGACATGGAGGTGATTTTCATTCAGCGTGCACGTAGACTCAGAGCCCTGCAGCAACAACAGCAGCTACAACAACAACAGCAGGGACCCCAAAGGCAGCGCAGAAGGCAGGAGAGGATATTCCGCCCCAGAACAACCCTGCATGGCCTCGGATGGGAACGGGACATCATCCAGAGGTACCGGTTGAACTGGCAGGCCATTCAGCAGCTGCTGAGAAATATTGAACAGCAGTTGGCCCCCACTTTAGTGACACCCCGCACTATCCCAACAGAAACAAAGCTGCTTGCCGTACTTCACCTGCTGGCAAGTGGCTCGTTTCAGACAACTGGTGCCCTGGTTGGTGGAATATCCCAACCATCATTCTCTGCATTCCTGCCAAAAGTACTGGATGCCATCATTCGCCTGACACCCCTCCACATCTGCTTCCCTAACACACTGCAGAAAGCAGCAGGAAACAAAACAGGGGTTCTACGCCATCAGTGGCTTCCCCCACGTCCTTGGTGCAATCGACTGCACACACGTACGCCTTGTGCCACCTGCTGCGAGTGAACACCTCTACCGCAACAGGAAGCACACACATTCAATCAACGTGCAGGCCATAGTCGATCACCAAGGATTGATCACCAACATTGTGGCTAAATATCCTGGGAGTGTACATGACGCATTCATCTTCCGTCACAGCACCATCAACCAACACTTCCAGGATGGACGGTATGGCAATGGCCTACTTGTTGGTAAGTACAAAAACCTACTTATATACACACACTGCACAGCAACCCTCTAGGACAAACAACACATACACCACAATAGCAACACCTAGCCAGGAACACACTGCCATGTTTCAGAAGTCACCATTGAACCTGTCACACATTTGAATTTACTCTACAGCTTAATGTGAAGATCTTAATGAGTGTGGTTACCTAAATGTCACCTTGCAAATTGTAAGTCTCACAATAACCTGTACACTAATACATTGCATAAGTTTTAAGGTATGGGATGTCCTGGGTACTTTCACATGAACGTGTTAACTACACTTTCATGTTTCAACTCTGCATCGAACTATCATCTCACCCCCAGTGAAGACACACGGACACCTGTATGACAAGTCACAATTCTAGGGAGGGCACACTGTACTGAAAAAACAAATACATACTGCTGACAAACGGTTAGCCAACAAACACTTGCTCAGCCAAGGAAAAAAACTCAATGCAAAAGTTTTCACCAACAACTATAGGTTGTCACATTAGTACACAAAAGAGTCACAGACAACACAAGACAACTACTGCCATCAAAGATCTGTACAACAGTGCCTCCTACATCTAATTGATCCCATTCTGTGTTTTTCTTTCAGCTGATCAGGGGTATGGCATCCAGCCTTGGATAATGACACCATTTGTGAACCCAAATACTGCTGCAGAGCGGGCATACAATGATGCCCACAAGAGGACACGCAGCATTGTTGAGCGGACCTTTGGGATCCTAAAGTCAAGGTTCCGCTGCCTTGACATCACTGGCGGTAGCCTACTCTATTCCCCAGAGATGGTCTGTAAGATCATACTCACTTGTGCCATATTGCACAAAATTTGTGTAAAAAGGAACATTCCCCTCCTTGAACCGGACCCAGACATGCCTGAGGATGACGAAGAGGAGGATGCTGGCCTGCAACAGGAGGGGGAACAACCTAACACGGCAGCAGGAGTGCGTAGGCGCCAACAGCTTGTCAATAATTTTTTTTCATAATTTCTTATAACAACACTTATTGCACAATTGTAAATAAACACAGATAACAAACACCACATCATGCTTTGGCCTATTAATTTCTGACCACCTTTAGTTTGAATTTGCTGAAGAAGAATGTCGTCTCATTGAGCAAGAATGCTATAACAATCATCACACCAAAAAAAACATCACAAATGTATGCACAGAGGGTAGGATGTTACATGATACATTACCATCCACAGAGGCCAACAGGAGTACAAATGTGGCAATGACAAATGCCTGATCCAGACACCTGAGACAGTCTCTCACCCAGCCCAAAAATGTAGAGCATTTGAAAGTCTCATCACACGTGTTCAGAGACAGTGTGGGACCATCCATGTTTACGTGACCATGTCCTCAATGGCTTCTCTCAAGTGTTTGATATGAGCAATACCCAATTGGAACAACATTAGCTGCCACTAACTCATGAGGAGACCTTGAAGTTACAGTGGCAACATACACCCAGACAGGTGATAGTGGATCCACATTCCCACACACATATAAACATATGTCATCCAATCAACCAAATATTTGAAAGCAGCCCATCACAGTAGTGTACCAGTTTGAACCTAGCAGGAAGAATGTAACATGCCACTAAACCAGGTAATGCAGAAAGGGCAACAGACATCAACAAAATATTTGTCATCAGCACATGAGGAACGCTGAGATTTTGCAAACATAGTCATTGCAAAATGGTATGCCAGATTGCTCCAAATCATCAATAGTGCAAACGTCAAATGGGCTAATGAGATGAATGAATGGTTAACAGTGATTCATACCATATGGCCTTACATTAGCCTGCTGCTGCAGGTTTTGCATAACAGAATAAATAAAAGCCATGGATACATTAGCTAATCTGGATGGGCAAACCCTAGGGTGCTGGGGGCCTAAGTCCACCTCTACCGCCCCCCAAATATACAAGAATCATGTACTTGTGAACTAAACACATGCATAAGGCACATGTGTGGGCTACATGTCAAAAGTAAAACAAAAATCAGAAACACAAATTCATAATAGGACATGGTTAGCCCCATAAAAACTGTAAGTGACTATTGCACTCCCTGTTTGGACTATAGATAAAAGCATTACCATCATAATTGTGGACACATTTTTGAGAAGGAATACATCATGGTATCCCATCCATCATTTCAAAATAGCCATCAGCAATTACCCAAAATACGTGTACAAATATGGTTAATACATTATTTAACGTATCATAAATATTACAGTGTGAATGCCTTCTATACATACGATAACGGACATGTGTCATAGCTAACCACAAATGTGTATCACATAGCATCGTTTGGCCATGACAAATCTCCTTCCCCAAGTTTAAAAAATGAAGACCTAATTTAAAAATTGCTCAAATTTCCACGCATACAGCATGGGCGTCATAATTTTTTCACGTACAGGAGTGCACAGAATGCAGAGTCAAATATAAATTTTCATAAATGTTTCTCATATTTAGACATGAAATTATAATTTTCATTTCATATTTTTTGACTCTGCATTCTGTGCACTCCTGTACGTGGCAAAAATATGACGCCCATGCTGTATGCGTGGTAAATTTGACGCAACATGGACAATATTTTGGACATGTCATGTACCTTATTAATTTATTAATTTTCATATCATATTTTTTGACTCTGCATTCTGTGCACTCCTGTACGTGGCAAAAATATGACGCCCATGCTGTATGCGTGGTAAATTTGACGCAACATGGACAATATGTTGGACATGTCATGTACCTTATTAATTTATTAATATTCATATCATATTTTTTGACTCTGCATTCTGTGCACTCCTGTACGTGGAAAAAATATGACGCCCATGCTGTATGCGTGGTAAATTTGACGCAACATGGACAATATGTTGGACATGTCATGTACCTTATTAATTTATTAATATTCATATCATATTTTTTGACTCTGCATTATGTGCAATGTTATGCGTAAAAAAAAAATGACGCACATTGTGTATGCGTGAAAATATGACGCATAACGGGAACATAAAAACGGCGGCCATTTTATGCAGGAAGTGATGTAATAGGATATCCTGTTTACTAAATCTGTACTGGGAGTTAACTTTCACTTTCACTTTGCAGTCTCAGATTTATCTAGACTGTGTGGTTGTGTGAAAGGTGTTGTCCTGTGTTTAACTGCTTTTGTGTCCTGTGTACCTTGTATTTTGTCTTTTTGTGATCCTAGTCTTGTTGCCTAATATTGTCTCAGTCTGTTTAGTCTAGTTTTGACCAATCCTGTTTTTGTTTGTATTGTCTGTGGGAGTCTGTTCTGGGTAGTATAACTTTGGGGTTAGTTGGGCTATTTTTCTTATTTTTCTTTTTCCTTCACTACTCTACCTTTCCCCATTACCACTTTTACTTGTTTATTTAATTTTGCTCATTTTATTCTATTAATATGTCAGGTAGGCCTCGCCTTTCCAGGATGGGTGAGGATGAATTGGGGGGATTAATTTGGCTAGTTTGCCATTTCCTCCCACTCATGCTGGAGGCTGGGGGCCGTGTGATACAGGGGTATCACACGGAGGCACGGAAAGTCCGGTGGGGGAAGGTGCGCCATCACCTGGTCCAGGTGCATGGGAGCATGCGTAATGACCATCAATTAAAGCACCGCTGGGCAGATCTGATATCCAGGGAACAGGACCTGCTGGACCACCTGGGAATCAGGATTGGTGGCCATGTTGGTGAGTACAAATCAATTACATGTGAATAATAGAAATCTGCGTGGGGACATGTGATGATTGTTACCCAATCTGCTAGATAAGTAGCTGACTGTGTGTAATGCTAGGGAAACCTAGGCCCATATTTATACATTTCTATCCCCGATTTTGCGCCACATTTTCACGCAAAAACGGCGCCAACTTACGAAATAGAATTGTATTTTCCTAGTTTGCGCCGTCTCTGCGTCAAAAAATGATCCAAATGTGGTGCTACAAAAGTATAAATATGGGCCCTAATTTGTATTTGTTGCACAATGTGTAGGAAGACTAATGCTAGCAGTCAGATGGCTCATGTTTTCAACACATACCAGATGCCTGTAGCTGTATGTAATGTAGTGTTGCATTTGTGTCAGACAAGCAACACCTTAATGCCTCTATTTGAACTCTACAGGTCATATTGGCCAGTGAGTAAGTCATGTAGAAACAACATACCTACATATGTTGACGCCATAGCTAGACAGAAAATTGGAAACCCATGATGATGCTATAAATGTGTGGTGCCTTCACGTCACATGAAGTTAGATACGTTGTCCACACATATGTCACATGTGTGTCTGGTTGCTGTGTGTTGAACATGTCCACCTAGCCTGTTTGATTGTGAGGGGTCATGCAGTACTCAAGTAACCAGCTTTTGGATGTCTCTCTGGGATGCACATGCTGAGATGTGTGGAAGACATTATTGTTTGGCCATACTAATGGAGGGGTATCTTTGACAACACCTGACTGTCCTGGCCACTGCATGTGTGTAGTAGGGTGTGTAACTGTAGCAGGAGACTCATCCAATGTTAATGTTGGATAAAAATTCATCCATGCAGTATGAGCATGTGGGAAAGTCTATCATTACCATGTCATATTCACACAGTGTCATAGTAACTGCAATTATTTGTCAGTGCACCGAGTCTGAGTATATTCTTCCTTTCATGCTTTACAGGTGGACCAGCACCGTACACCGTGGGAGAGGTGGCACATTTTGAGGACCCCGATACCTACAGTGAGTGTGGACTGAGTGCTATTTTAATTGCTTGCTAGTGATGCATGATGGACTACTGTGTGTTCAACAGAATTCATGATTAGATGCACTGGCCGTTCATTGGCATTGATGCTTTAGTGGGATATCAAATAGCACTTCTGTTTCTGTAAACCAGTACTTAGCCATCTCTCAGATTTAGGGGCTGTAGGTCATTCCAGTTGGGCCGCTATGGGGAATGGGATGAGTCTTGTGGAATACACTGGTTAATGTAAGACTTGCTCTGGGACTTGGCATGAACTGAGTCTGCATATCAGGCTGACATTCTCCCATATAGCTTTGCCAAATGGCTCTGATGAAAAGTGCATCTTCCTAGTTGAGGATGCACTGTGTACACTGTAGGTTGGATCTTCCGGGGGCATGTACTTCCACAAGGTGAACTAGAAGTGTGTGTGACTAGAGTGCAATGGCCTAGGTGTTCTGTCGACTCATGATAATGGGTGTTATTGCTCCTCTGTGTGTGTTGTAAAACATGCCTCACTGATAGTATGTGATGTTGGCCTAAGTCATAGCATTTTGACATGTGTGGACCTTGGATGTGACAATGTTTGGCTGACTCCAACGTGTTGGTAGCCCTTCATAGGTGTTGTGTTTGAAGGCACATACTTGTTGAACTTTCTATACACTCCTGGGTGGGCATTGAAAATGGGATTGTTGGTTGTTCTTCCCACACCACCCTCAAAGACTGCCATGTTAATGTGAAACAGGGTACCTAGGACTGTAGCAACCAGTATGTTACACGTACTTGTGACCTTTTGCGACTTGATTTAGAACCTAGGGCCAGATGTAGCAAACTGTTTTCAAGTTGCAAATGGCATAAATTGCTCTTTGTGAGTTGCAAACGTCTGTTTGCTATGCAGAAATGTATTTTGTGATTCTGAACATACTTGCAAAATGCATTTCCAACTCGCAAATAGGAAGGGGTTTTTCCGTCCTATTTGCGACTCGCAGTGGTATGCAATTCCATTTGCAACCGAGTACGTGGTCGCAAAGGGAGTCACAGTTACCATCCACTTGAAGTGGATGGTAACCCACTTGCTAACTGGAAGGGGTCCCCATAGGAACCCTTCCCCTTTGTGAGTGGACCTAAAAATTTTTTACAAAACAGCCAGTGGTCCAAGGGACCACTACCTGCCCTGAAATAATCCAAGATTGAAGATTTTTTTTTTTTTTCTAAGTGCAGCTCGTTTTCCTTTCAGGTAAACGGCCTACACTTGGGAAAAAATAACCAGCTTTATTTAAAAGCAGTCACGGCCATGGAGGTCTGCTGTTCCCAGCAGGCCTCCATCCCCGTGAGTGCCCATAGTCGCTAAGGGGGCGCAACTTGGGACCCACCTCATTGATGTTAATGAGGTGGGTCTTAGCGACCCCATAGCGACTCGCAGACGGTGTCGGAGACACCGTTCTGCATAGCAAATTGCAAGTCGCAATGTTCCATCTTCCTACATCTGGCCCCTAGTGTACACATTCGGTTATGGCCCATGGGTTCAATATTAGCACACAACAAATTACAAATGGCATTGAGTGAGGATTGTGATAGTTATCACATAGAGTGACATATGTAGTGAAGTCAGTATGCGGAAGAGGTGCAGCCATAATGTCAGATGCCTTAGGTATAATTTGGATGAGTAGTTTAGGGTGATGTCATCCATCATGTAGAGACATGGATATGCTAGGTGTGATATGCCCTTATGTATGCAGGCTTCACATGTACTTCCTCTGAGCCTTTCAGTGAACTATGTTGTGACAATTGCTGCAACCAATACATTTCTAGTAATGTACAAATAACCCATTGTGCTATTCCACCCAATGCAATTCCAAAGGTAAATATTTGCCTTTTCTCTTCACATCTGCAAACATGAGTGCCGCAGATCGACACCATTTTGAGAGGCGTGCCAAGAGATACAGGCCCATCCTGCAGGTGCAGTGTGGGTACCGGAGGATGGCCTGCAAATATCATTCGGATCGGGCCTCCGGGGCGTGGTGGGCCACACCACAGGCTCCGCCTACATTGCCAACAACAGCCACCAACACCACATCCACCAGGTCTCACCAAGTGGCCCCAGCAACGTCGGGAACAATAGACCCTGGCTCTTCCTCCAGACCTGGACCCAGCCGTGTTGTAATACCAGGACAGTCCAGTGGGCAGCCAACTCCTGGCACAACCTTAACCTCGGCCAGCACACAAACAACATCAGCCCCTCCTGTGGACCCTGCCGCATTCCTGGCATTAAGTAGAAAATTGGACAAGCTTGTCAATAAGGTGGACAACCTGAGCCAGGATGTGGCCTATATTAAAAAAAGGGTCAGCTCCATCCGGCGGACCCTACGGAGGGCGAACCTGTAGGACTTGTGCCCTGTTGAACTTTTACCCCTCCCCTCTCTCCTCTTTCCTATTTTCTACTGATAGTTGGGTTTTGGGGATTAGTATTAGGTTATGATAGGTAATTAGCTTAGTTAGTGTTAGGGAAGAGGGTGGAGGGTCCTTATTCTTTCTATCTTTATTATTTGTGTGGGTGGGTGGGTGGGTGGGGGGCAATGTTGGGATTCCTGTTTGAAAAAAAAAAAAATTTTTTATAAAAAATATACAAAAAATTACAAAAAAATATATGTTTTTTAGGATAGTATATTATGTGTGTAGGTTAGTAAGTGTTGTCCTGCATGTGTCCTGTCTCATAATGGTGGGTGGGGGGTTGATGTTTAGATCGTTTCGTTACATGTGTAGAGTAAGTTTAGCTTAGGTTAGTTAGGGACAGTTGTGGGTTAGTAGTAGTCAGGTTAGATTAGTGTAGGTTTACCTTTCCCTTAGTTGCCTCTTGTGTTACTCAATAGAAATAAATATATAGTTAACCCTTTACATGATGCGTTAGATGCTACTTTATCATGGCCTTGACATCAGTGTAGCTGAATGTTTTAGTATGACATTTGTGTCCTATGCTCGCCATCCACAGGAAATTGAGGTTTAACATGCCAGCTACCCGTGTGCTAACTTGGTAAGTATCCACCATTTGGGAGAACCACCATTGGTAGTTTGCATTGATCACCAAGGTTTTGTGTTGGTATGTATCCTACTTCACAAAGAGTGCTTCCAGACTTGTTATTGTGGGTAAATTGATAGGTCGGACTGCAGTGTGAAGTTCAGGGAGATCTTTGTAGATGAGGAGTTGTTCATACTCTTGTCTTGTTGCTTTCATTGCTGACCTACATCATGTGTGTACTAATTCTGCATGACTTTCCTTCATGGAAGTATACTCCGAAAGGGTGATTGATGCAGTGTTCTTTGTTAATGTTTCCTTACATTTTGCAGCATAATTTCTTGTTTTAGTATTGCATGGTGCCTAAATTTCTCAGCCACCATTAGTTGTCCAGAATAGCTATAGATGGTGCATCATTCTGTCCAACACAGCATGATTGTGTGTGCTTAGTCCCTTCATCAGTTATTCTCCTCAGTATGGTAAGGCTATGATGCAATCCTGGCCACTGCACAGATGTTTCAGAATACATGATATCAGGACAGTAGTATTGACAATCTACATGGTTGGCACACAGGCACTTTGGAGTTAGGTACTGCACAGTTGAAGTGTGAAATAACACAGAGACATAATAGGTGTGCAAGTGCTATTTATTTATAGGTGCTGTAGTGCAAAATGTCCATTCACCATGTTTGCTGGGTCCGTTCTGGTGCATTCTTACATGGTGATCCTACAGAAGGGGTGTGGATGATGCTCCTGACATGCTGGGGTGATGTCACAGACAGTGCAGATGGACAGGAATTGGCAAATAGTAGGAGAGAGACATTCACTGGCAATGGGGACAAGTCATACAGTGGACTGCAGAACAGTCATTGAGTGTAGTTGTAGTGAGACTGGCATTTGACAAAACGTGGGACCTTGGTCAAAGTAGGCCATGGTGCAGGGACTAGTGCTTCCGGGTACTCTTCCGTGAGAATGTTATCTGTTCCATGTCTTCTTCTTCTGATGTGTGTGTTGCCTGGTTTGTCCTTGTTGTTGTTGGTTGTGAAGGGGCAACACACACCTCAGTGTTAGAAGACATGGAGGCAGACATCCCGGGGGCTGTTCCCTGTGGAGTTATTAAGGGCAGTACTGCAGCAAGGAGGGCCTGCTGGTTTTTGAGAATGGCAGCCACATCACAATGGTAGGCAGCCAGGTCGGCCCTGAGGGGTTCTATGTTGAATTCATGCACACGTTGACTGGATTGCAGTTGTAGGTGTTGTGTCAACTGGATGACAGCTGTGCTGATTTCCTTCTGTGTTTTGGCAAGTTCCTGCAAGAGAGATGTTAGGGCTTGCATAGCAGCTGCCTGATCAGCAGAAGACATCATGCACGAACGCACCCCCTCAAGGCTGGCTGCCATAGTTTGCATCGCCACCCGCACCTCCTTGGCCAGCTCCCGCTGTACCCCAACGACGGTTCTTTCGAAGCTGGTGCCAGTGTCGTCAGAGTCCTCAGCTGTGTTGGAGCTGGCAGGTCTTACAATTGGGGTGGCGGGTGGTTCTACTGTGGTGGCTGCTTCTTCTGTGCTCCTCCTTGTGACTGAAGGTGGGGTTTGGAGGCTTTCAAGGACCATTTGGATGGTCTCCTGTGGAATGTTTATGGGCTTGTCATCCATGTCATCAGGGAAATCAGGGACAGGCATATCGGCAGGAGATCCATGTGCCTCTGCAATGAAACAGGGTACAATTAGTGTGTCTGTGTTATGACAATTTTGTACTAAGATACAAGCCTTTGGATGCCTTAACTTTGTGCTCTGTTTTTGTCTTGGTATCTGCTGTCCTTCATATGGGCATTGTTGTAGGCCTATGGCCCACCTGTGTGTCACATGTATGATATAGAGCTATCAGACTTGTCTGCCTAATCGCCTCTAGGTGTTGCTTTGTAAAAATTTAGGAATAGGCATGTTTTTGTCCTACTCCTCCCTCCGTGTTTAACTATTCTTATGGAGGGACATTTTGTTGGGTGGGCTCTCATTATCCTACATGAGATTACTGGCTTTCTAGGCAGCAGGATAGCTAATGGTGTGGGGGACTGAGTCTGACACACTTGTAAATAACTCTGTCACCCTGATTCTTTCTTTTTGCTCTGGCTAACTAGCAGTGCCTCTGGTCTCCCACAGCAAAGGAATGATTAGACATCCGAGCGCATGACATCTTTGGAACTTCTCAGGGAAGTCGTGGTCACTCAGATCCTACACAATTCTCTCTTTTCCAGTATGATCTCATACACAAATGACAAAGACAGTATTTGTTTAATATGATGATTTCATTGTACAACTGACTTGTAGATATTTAGGTGTGAGCCACAATAACCCAAACAATAAAAACTGTTATAATTGAAATAGTCAGCAGGAGAGTAAAACATTAGTACAAAGCTATCATGGTGCCTAACTGTTTCTACTATCCCTCTGCTTGTTCTATTTATAGCACAGCATGTTAAGCTTCGAGCTTGCCTGTCTGAATCACTGGGGAGACATCAACCCTCATATCAGAGCAATGGCCTGTGATCTGGTTCTGCATCTGCAGCAAGGCAGGCAGCGTCTAGTTGTGGTTCTCTGTTTGGAAACTCCCTCTTGCGTGTCTTGGGACAAGGAAGTGATTTTATAATTAATATGTCATCGTGATGACAAAGTGTCCCTACGCAGGAATGCCAAATCTTAACCCCTACCACGTCTATCGGCAATGTATCAGACTGTATCCTTGACTGGGGCACAGAGTGAATATGTTCTGGCAAACTCCAGTGCTGAACTAGTCAAAACAGTGTGATTTGACTAATAAACAACACCGTAGGACTGGCTATTTGCTAAATTAACTGATAGGAAGCCTAATAAAAAGCATTTAGTGCAAAGTGCTCTGAGGCTCTTAGATGTGAGCAAATGCGTTAAAGTACATTCAGGGCAAGGTGCACAAAGGCCTAAAGCCTGAAGCTAATGCGCAAAGTATACGTTACACTCACAACACTACACTTTGACTGACTGTGGGTGTTGTGAATGCCCTGCCAGCACACTTGCCTCTCAGGACCTGCCCCAAACACTTTTTATTCACATTGCCCGAAATGTACATGTGACGTGGCATATCCTATGCATGTCAATGTTAGGATGTGGTATGGATGTAAACATTGTTGATGTTTGAAGATGATTTTGGGTCATGTGTGTTTAATTGGATTGGCCTGTTTATCGTATTAAGGTTCTATTTGGTTGTCAGACTGTGCAGGTGTGTTTCAGTGACCAGTTGCCTGTGTCCCCTCCTCAATGTTGTTGTCTGAGCAGTATGACATTAGTGATGTTGCCATGTTAGCCAGGCACGTGAGAGACCCTGATGTATGCAGCATGTGTGTGTCCTTAGTGCTGTGTGGCTCCTATTGCTGTTTACTTTGGCTTATGTATGTGTCAAGTATGGACATTCGGCATTTGAGTGTACTGGTGCCTTTGTCTTATTTCTAGGAATGGTTGCAGATGTCATCCTCACCCCCTAATTTAGGTTTGTATGTTCCATGGGGAGGTTCCTGCCATTTGGTACTATAGCTGCACAGAGATGAGAGGTGTTATTGTCAACTGTTGTGGCAGTTACATTGCAGTTGTTGTTTTGGCTACTGCATTACTGATAGGGACCTAGTTGATGCAGGATAGATTTTGCAACACAAGTGCCTGGACGTGAGTTTGACGTAGTGGCCTTCACACCTGTCGCTGCTTTCCCTTGGCTCTATTGTTGTACTTAGAGGATGGCCCCATGGGACTGTTGTTGGTGCTGTATTTTGTCGTGCCCCAGATTCAGTCTGTGCTGGGCATGCCCCCCTGCCGTGCCCCTTTACCCATGCCACTTCATATATGTGCTGACTTACATGCATTGTGTAGTAGGTATCCCCCCCGCTTACAGTCCCCATTATTGCATTTTAATTCCCCATGCGACTAACCCTGCATGTGCGTTGTGTCGTGGTAGTCTGCGCTGTCCTGTCCTTGAATCCCTGTGACAATCTCCTCAGGGATGATGGCTGCGACCATCTCCTCCATTGTGGTCCAGGGCCTCCTGGTGTGCTGGACTCCCCCCTCCAGTCTGCATTGCTGCCTTCCTGTTCCTGGCCATTTTTTCTTTTGTCCTACGTTTGCAGTCATGCCAGCGTTTCTTACACTCGGTGACTGTCCGGCGTTCTTCAGCCACACTGTTGATCTTGTCCACAATTTGTTTCCATGTGGCCTCTCTCCTACTGATAGGCAATTTAGAGGTGATGAACAATTGGTGCTGGTGTTCCGTCACCTCTTTCACCAGGATTTCCTGCTCCTCTGCACTGAAGCGACACTTTCTTTTTTTTCTGAAAATGTCCTGGTTCCGGTATGGATCCTCCTGGCTGGTTCCTGGTCTGCTTCCTGTCATCTTCCTGGGGTCTGTAGTGGCATCTGGGATCCATTTTGGCTCTCCTCTGCTGAAAGGGCAGTTTTCGCGGGTAAATTTGACGCAATAGCGTCAAAATAAACAACACTTTCTGGGTTGCGCTGTCGTAAATCGACCCACAGTGATCTGCGTCGCGTTAACGTTGGTTTCCTTTACGACGTGACGTCGCTGTGTGCGTCACGAAATAATGACTCCCACCTGTTGGTTGCACCGCCGTGCGTCAAAGTATAAATTTGACGCCCGCACGGCGCTTCGAAATGGCGTTAGCCGGCACTAATTGTTTTGACGCAAATCTGCGTTAGCGCAGTTTTGCGTCAAAAAGTATAAATATGGCCCTTAGTCTCTCTTGCAATATGCTCTGCCCTATGCATTCTTAGGGGTAACCTCTTTATTGAAATCATGTTTTTGATTTCCATTTCTCTTTTTCACAATCCCTTAAAGGAGGGAAAAGTATTCAGCTCTAATTAACTGTAAATATGGTAAATTATTTTTAAGCACCCACAAAAATAAAGCTTCCACAATATAGCAATTTGTTCATATCTGCTGGCATAGTGAACAGTTTGGTGATCCAGTTTCTACTTTCTTTGGATCTACAAGAAGAAGATTGATTGTTTTTTGGGGTCATTTGAGTGGGAGAAATTTACTTGTCAATATCTGTTGTTCAATCTTTTTATAATTGTACTCACATTTTCTTCTGTATCTGCCCATATTAGAAAGATGACATCCATGTAGCAGGTATGCCTTACCAAGTTTTTACTCCACTCAGGCATTGTCAGTTTAAAATCATGTTCACATTTATGTTCCTTTTCTAGCAGGAATGTGGTATTATCCCCTTCAGTATACATATTTAATAGGGCCCATTTAACTGCATCAGTACCTTCAGAATGAGTGATAGAAGGTTAGAGGAATTGAAATCTGTATTACCTCAAAGTAATGTTTCTTGTATATTTGTTTTAAGACTGCATAGTTTCAATAAGAAACCTTCTGTGTCATTAATGGACAATGGTATCTGTCACAATTCTTTGCAGAAAAACAGTTATTTACCCAATGGTGTATGTAGAAAGTCAACTGCTGCTGCTATTATTCTCATAGGGGCTTACTGTAAATAGTTATAAACCTAAGGAAACAGGTAAATAAGTGGCACTTTAGAGTGACTAGCACTCAATGCTTTCTTAGGTTTTTCTGATAAAGAAGCCATCTTCAAGGCTCACTCTAAGATTGTATTTAAGATTGTTTGACTTTCTCTGGTGAGATCAGTGTCAACTGTCATGTATGTGTTCTTATCACCAAAACATTATTTAATTTTTGATCACTCTTAACATGTTTTGTCCATTATTCCTATTAAACCCATTTTGTTAGCCATTCTATATTCTATTAGGGTTTTCTTCTACGTTGTTCACACAGGTTATTTGCATTGCTCTGTTTTTCTATCTTTATTCAGAACTAAACTCTCATAGGTAAGTAATCGCTATTGGAATGTGTGAAACTTCAAGAGTTTCATACTGCGATTCGCAAGGGCTCGCAAATGGACCTACCTCATTAATATTCATGAGGTAGGTCGCAATTTGTGAGCCATTGTGAATGGCTACAATCACAGGGATGGTGGCCTCCTGTGCTCAGCAGACCACCATGTCTATAATTGCTTTTGAATAAATCAATCTTTTTTTTTTTTAAATGCAGCCCATTTCCTTAAAGGAAAACGGGATGCTTTAAAAAATGAAAAATGAAAAGTTTTCTTTTAATTTTTTAAGAATAGGTAGTGGTCCACGGGACCACTGCCTGCTTTTAAAAAAAACGTTTTTGCATGCATTCACAAAGGGCAAAGGGTCCCTTGGGGACGCATTCCCCTTTGCGAATGGGTTATCATCAATTTGAAATTGGTGGTAACTGCAATTCTTTTGCGACTACATTCACGGTCACAAAACAATCATAGATACCTCTGAGATTCGGTATTAGGAAGGGACACCCTTGACACGCCCCTTCCTAATACCGAATCGGTATGTAGTCACAAATCCAATTTGCATTCGGTAACAAGTTACCAAATTGCAAATTTCTCAATCTCCCACTTTTAGTGGTGGTGGTGCTCTCAACCTTGTGAATGGGGGAAACCTAGGTTGAATTATTTGGTGTAGGGGAGACATGGAGTTTTACAATAAACTGACTATGTTGTTTCACCCACCCCACCATTTTTCAGTCGACAGATACTTCAAATTCTAGAAGTGAAGTGTGGGGTTGGAGCAAGATTACCATGAAGTTTTGTGTTTTGTTGTCTAAAATCAGCATGCTCTCATATCTTGCTTTTCTTTCACATACATGTGCCCTTGTCAGGCTTAGATTGCACACACAAAAGACAGCTACTGACACAGAAACACTTGACCTAGCATTTACTTGCACAGTATATTGGCATTAAAATTAAAAGAGGTGCTATGCTTTAGTTGGGTACAAGATATTAGGATGTGATTTTATCGCTGCAAGAAACTGTTTTAGTTGATGCAAAGAGCTCATTCTTGGCACAACAAGGCTTTTATGGAGAGTTGCAATATTGATTAAAAGATCTATCCGATTCACTACGAGCCATCTTGTTTCAGACCTACTGCCTACATTGCAGTGACTGGAATCTAAGGTGGGAGGGTGCCAAGGTCATTCATATGTGTGTATATGCTCCCTCCCTAACAACTGCATTTCTTGAAAGACTGGGCCAACTCATCACTCATTCCCACCCAGGGAAATGATAAAGTGGGTGGCCTGAAAGGTGTGTATGATCCACAAATTGACAGGACTGGTCACTAATGTAGCCTGATCAGGCATGTATCCTCATTAGCCTAATGGCGCTGGCCAAGCTCCTCACAAATATGGCATTGCGCCACCTTCAGCCAACCAACCAGTAGCATATCTTTTTCTCTGGACACTATTTAATATTGAGGATTAATTTATCCCTAATGCCAGAGACACGTATTTTAGACATCAAACAGGTTCAGATCATTGCATGTGGCCTCTCTGATCACTTGCATGTGGAGCTGGTACATTGGGAGTTGGTCGCTTAACGAATGATAACTCAGACTAAATTCTGGGAATGCTGTTATGCCTTCCTTTGAGGTAAGATTATCAGCCACATGGCCAGCATACAGTGCCAGAAGAGGAAAAGTGAAAAAAATTGGAGACAGCCTTGCTGCAACTGGAATGCTGGTACATTGTACTTCACTTCTGAACACAAGACTGCACTCCCTGCAGCCCCCACAGTACTTTAAATACTTAACAAACATGCTGGTGGTGCCCCTGCCCAGACTGCGACACCACCATGAAGCAAAAGATAAGCAAACTATCCCATGAAAGGCATAATGGGGGATTCCTTTGTAGAAGCAGTGAATGATAAATGAGCAGCATTTGCCACTCATTTATTATTCATGTTCTCCTTTTTTATATTTCATTCTTTATATGGGTGCTTCAGGCCTACCAGGACATCCACTGCTTTTTGCTTTAATTGGGAGCCACTGGGAAAGACCCAGGGCCCCCCACAACCCTGCCCGCTCCTCTGCCAGCACCCTTTTAGGTTGTCAGCAGAAAATGGCAATTCACTTGTTTTATTTTTAATATTAGGGTAGGTGGCATGCGTCCCCCTTTCCTAAGTCAATACTGGCCCCTGGACCCCATCCTCAGGCCTGAGTTGGGTGTCTCACTTCCACGTGGGGCACCCACAAAACAAACTATTCTTTGAGCTGTGGGGGAAGGTCCATGGCCTCCGCAGCCCCCAAGGGTCCCCTGCATGCACCCATCCTGAATACAGGGGGGGGGGTTTGGCTCCCACCTGGCAGGAGCAGGTTTTGTTCTCTGCTCCCACTGGGTGGAAGCAATCTCTGTTTTCCTACTTGCACAAATAAGAGCAGGATAATTTTTTTTTGCTTCCACCTAGTGATAGCATTTCTGAAGCTTCTGCCATGTGGAAACATACATCTTCCTCGCCCATGCTCTTGCAGGCAGGAAACCAATGTCCAAGGGTTGGGCTCCCAGAACATAACTATTGAGCTGACCCCAGAAAATGGGGTCCCAGGAGGGCCTTGAGAGGCTTGGGGCGGGGGACACTGCATCTCCATTCCCTTTCATCGATTTTCAGCCCTAGGGGAAGGGGTCCTCAGCCATCAATTGAGGCTTAAGGAGAGGGGCTGTGTGTACTCCCCTCCATCTGTAAAATACTGGCCATGAGTGAGGCATACCTGGGACCTCATGAAGGAGGGAGACCTGTACATTTTTTTAAAGGGTGCCAGAATTTTAAGTCACAATTCTGAAAATGACACTTTTACAAAGTTGGCATTTTCTTGACCTAACCATTTGGTGCCTGCAGCCTGTTTCCTGGGTCACATGACTAGGTGAAATTAGCAGTTGGCCTTTGTGTATTCCTCCTAGACAACCACACAATAGAGGGTCTGGGTGTTGGCAGGTTGGGCCATCCAGACTTGATGAGAGATGCAGAGCTGTCATCTGTCACACTTGCACTTCAAAGACACTCCCTCAGCTCGCACACAAAGGACTTCGCACTAGCCTATCATGCTTTTGGGATAAGGGCAGGGAGGCAGAAAATCCCAAACATTTCTGTAGGGGGAAAACACCAGACGTTTCTTCAACTCCAAAGAAGCCACCAGGTTTAAACACAGGACTTTCAGACCCACTCCCACTCCTCATTACTTTCCAAAACCTGTTGCTAAAGAAGGACTGCCCTGCTGCAAGAGGACTACCCTGCTGCCTGAGGCCTGCCCTACTGTTTGAGAAGGAAGGCTGAACTTGCACCCTTCCTCCCATGCTGAAGTGACTGCAAGAGTCTGCTGATTTACTTTCTGTTCTGAGAGTCAGGGGCACAACAAGCTACAGATGCTTCTCTGCAATGGCCCAACTGGCCCATTCGGCAAGATCTTGCTGCCCATGCTGACAGCCAACAGGAAGTTTCGATGAACCTAACTCTTGACACTAAAGATAACGCCAGTGATGACTTGCAACACAAGATCTGCAATGCATGGTACAATATCAACAGCTCACACTGACTGCCAGTACAAAGATCCAGCAGTGACCATCCGCAATGCATGACAGGATCTTAGTGGTACCACAATGAATGTCCGCAACACCCAGCCTGCTCTTCATGCTACGACCATCTATGACCATCTTTCCTGCTCCTCAGGGTCTCCTCCACTGTGAACTGAACTCTTCACACTGGATTTTAGAGCATTACTTTTACAGCAGGACTAACCTGGTCCCTGTATCTGGTCTGCGCTTCATCACAGCTGGCCTGAAGTTTCGACTTTCACCCAGCATGGCATGACCACATACCCCTGAGTGACACTTTGTGCTTTTAGGTCCTGTACTTACCGTAAATTATAGAAATTGCAAGTGCTGCATAAACACTTTACACAGCTCCTCATTGTTAAGCCTCATTGGTTTTGTGCCAAGCTGCCAGAGGGTTGAGCGAGGGTTAATTTTGTGACTTTTGTGGTTCACCCTGACAAGGATTGTGGCTGTTGCTGGGGAAGAACTCACACTGACTCAACAACGACTCAATTTCTCATCCTGTCTTGTTATTGGTGCTTACTCCATCCCTACTGTCCCCTTCTGCATTATTGTTGCTGCCTGCCCTGCCCCTTCCTGACTCTCCCACTAAGTTGTTGCTTGCCATTGTTTCTCCTCCACTGTTCCAACATTGATGTTCCTGATGTAACATCCCTCCTGCCTCCTCCTGCATTGTTGCTGCTTGCACCATCCCTCCAAATGCCTTTCCGTGCTGTTGCTGCTTGCACCATTCCTCCAGCATTCCTCCAGCATTGTTGCTGCTTGTCCAATCCCTGTCACCCTGCACCTTTTTATTGTTGCCTGCCGTTGTCCCTCCCAGCCCATCCAGCATTAACGTTGCTGCTTGCCTGTGTCTCCCACCCTTTCCCACGTTCTTGCTAGCTCCATCCCTGTCTGCATTTAGAAAAAAGTGATACAATACAGCCAGTGTGGCAACACCATATCCTCTCTTATTATTTGTTGTCAGGCATGTTGCACAGGAGCCTTGTTGCTGTAAACCATAGCTAAAAATATTGACAAATGGCTCTTGTTATGGGCTTTGCAATGCTTATTTAACCCCTTCGCTGCCAGGCCTTTTCCCCCTCAGGTGCTAGGCCTTTTTTTGGCTATTTGGGGCAGTTCACGCTTAGGTCCTCATAACTTTTTGTCCACATAAGACTACCCACGCCAAATTTGTGTCCTTTTTTCCAACATCCTAGGGATTCTAGAGGTACCCAGAGTTTGTGGGTTCCCCTGAAGGAGACCAAGAAATTAGCCAAAATACAGCGAACATTTAGTTTTTTTTTTTAATGGGAAAAAGGGCTGCAGAAGAAGGCTTGTGGTTTTTTTCCCTGACAATGGCATCAACAAAGGGTTTGTGGTGCTAGAATCACCATCTTCCCAGCTTTCAGGAACAGGCAGGCTTAAAGCCAGAAAACATAATTTTGACATTTTACTGGGTGAGAATTTTAAATGGGTGAGAAACCAACGCTGGATCCCAGACAGATAAACATTTCTGAAAAGTAGACAAAATTCTGAATTCAGCAAGGGGTGAATTGTGTAGATCAGTGGTTCCCAAACTGTGTGCCGCGGCACCCTGGTGCTCCGTTAAAAGTTGCCAGGGGCGCCACGCACATTTTGGAAACATGATATGAACATTTAAAAAAAGATTTATGCGTGCAGTTTATAAATTACCTGTTTATGACAAGTTAAAAGTATTTTGCGCCGAGTAACTCTTTAGCATTTTATGTGGGGGAGTTACATAAGCCCCACCTGTCAAGGTCTTGCCCTCTGCAGCATGGTTTCACCAAACGTGATTAGTTGTTCTTAAATAAAAGCCTTCGTCATTGCCAGCCGGTCGGAAATTCAGAAGAGAGCACTGGAATGTTATTGCTCCCGTGGGATCCTCTTGAAGTGCGCACATCGGACGTGTTCCTTGTTGAATTTACAATAATCAGGTAATTATAATAATTATTATTAGGATTTCTAATCTAGGGTGAGAGAGAGGGCACGGCAGGACCAGAGATCACAGGAATGTGCAGGAAATTCTACTAAGCAGCGCCGATATAGTAATTATAGTACTATTATTAATAACTAATGTTCTGTTTTTAAAACAGATGGATATTTCCAGGGGCGAGCACGAGGCCCCTGTGTAGTTTGTGTAGTTTCCGGACAGGAGAAAACTGCTAACAGCTTGATTCAGCACACACACAGAAGTTGAGTTTGTTTATTTAGGTTAGAAGACATTATTAGAATTATTAGTTCCTTGTTGATGACAAGTCCAGGGGAAAATTGCAGCATTTCTGCTTTGTGAAAAATTAACCTTCCACCCTTTTCTTATTATTAAGCACACCTTTCCTTTTTTCCCCATTTGTGCTTACTAAATGCTAGTAAATTGTTCAAAATAAATTATAGGACCACAGTCCTCCCTCACTTGCATGCCCAAATCAGATTACTTACTGAGTCTTACTGCCAGGGGAAGGCAATTTTCGTTGGGATGCCAGAAAAACGGCTATGGGAGGTACAGACCAAGTGGAACTTGGAAAGCACAGTTATCAAAAGCTGAAGCCTTTGAAATAATTTAAGGCAGCGGTGCCTCCTAAATTCTCAAGAAACTGCAGAGTGGGAGTGTGAACGGCAGTGCTTAATTTGTAAATAAAAATGTGCTGGTGCCCAAAGTCCTCCTTTTAAACATGTGGCTGCTGCAATTAAATGTGCGAAAATGGAATACTGAGGCAGTGTAATACTGAAGCCATCTCGGGCCTCTTCCATGATTTTAAAGCCACTCCCTGCCCCTTCAGCTCACTCTTGCAGCTTTCTGTTTTCTCCCATTGTGACACTATTTCGTTTTTCTCTGCCTTGCTTAGCACCGGAAACAACAAGCACAAATTAAGCACTGGTGAATGATCAAGTACTGTTAAGTAGTTTTAGAGGAGAAAGTGTCCAGATTGAAGGCAGAATGTGTGCACCAAAGGTGAGGTGTGAGATGTGTGTGTGGTCAAGGCAATGTAATGACGTTGTAAACAGAGAAGAAAATACGTGCATGGAGGACAGCAAGGGTGACACAGGGGGGAGATGTGGCTACATTTTTTAGACATTTAAGAATGAGAGGTTGAATTGGAGGAGATGTGGTCTAGCAGGGAGGAGGAAACATACAAAACATCCATGTTATGCTCGTTGATATAATTAAAGTACTCCCGAGGCTGAGCTTACATCGCCCACCCGAAAAAAAGTAACATAATGGGGAGCCATGGGCAATGGCAAATATAGGTGAAGGGAGCCGCGGGTCGAAAAAGTTTGGGAACCACTGGTGTAGATCATAAAAGGCTTTCCTGCAAAAAATAACAGCTGAAATAAAAACATATTGCAATTGAGGTGAAAAAAACAGCCATTTTTCTCCACGTTTTACTCTGTAACTTTTTCCTGCAATGTCAGATTTTTTAAAGCAATATACCATTACGTCTGCTGGACTCTTCTGGTAGTGGGGATATATAGGGCTTGTTGGTTTATCAAGAATCCTAGATGTCCAAAGCTGCACTTTCCAATGGGTTTTCATACAATGGAGGATATACAGCAGTTAATTTGCTGAAATATAAAGAGTGAAAAATAGGTATCAAGAAAAGCTTTGAATTTTTTAAATGGGCACAAGATAAGGTGTTGAGAAGCAGTGGTTATTTGCACATCTCTGAATTCCGGCTTGCCCATACTAGCAAGTGAATCACAGGGCATTT
Source organism: Pleurodeles waltl (assembly GCF_031143425.1). Classification (NCBI taxonomy): domain Eukaryota; kingdom Metazoa; phylum Chordata; class Amphibia; order Caudata; family Salamandridae; genus Pleurodeles; species Pleurodeles waltl. Next base: position 803,334,650 of record NC_090446.1, read on the forward strand.
CTCAAACAGACTTCTTTTTTACACAATGTCTTACATTTGGAACAAAAAAATGTAGAGAAAGACAAGGGGCAATAACACTTGTTTTGCTACTCTGTGTTCCCCCAAGTCTCCCAATAAAAATTATACCTCACTTGCGTGGATAGGCCTAATGCTCACGATAGGAAATGCAACATGGTTACCACATTTTTACATTGACATCTGGCGTGCTTTTTGCAAAGTGCCTAGCTATAGATTTTGGCCTCGAGCTCAGCCGGCACATAGAGAAACCTACCAAATCTGTTCATTTTTTTAAACTAGACACCCAGGGGAATCCAGGATGAGGTGACTTATGGGGCTCTCACCAGGTTCTGTTACCCAGAATCCTTTGCAAACCTCAAATATTGGCTAAAAAACACTTTTTCCTCCTATTTTGGTGACAGAAAGTTCTGAAATCTGAGAGGAGCCACACATGTACTTCCACACAACGTTCCCCCAAGTCTCCTGATAAAAAATGGTACCTCACTTGTGTGGGTAGGCCTAGTGCCTGTGACAGGAAATGCCCCGAAACACAACATGGACACATCACATTTTCCTAAAGAAAACAGACCTGTTTTTTGCAAAGTGCCTAGCTGTGGATTTTGGCCTCTAGCTCAGCCGGCACCTATGGAAACCTACCAAACTTGCAAATTTTTGAAAACTAGACACCTAGGGGAATCCAGGATGGGGTGACTTATGGGGCTCTCACCAGGTTCTGTTACCCAGAATACTTTGCAAACCTCAAACTTTGGCTAAAAAACACTTTTTTCTCACATTTTGGTTATAGAAGGTTCTGGAATTTGAGAGGAGCCACAAATGTCCTTCCACCCAGACTTCCCCCAAGTCTCCCAATAAAAATTGTACCTCACTTGTGTGGGTAGGCCATTCGCCCGTGGCATGAAATGCCCCAAAACACAACGTGGACACATCACATTTTCCCAAAGAAAACAGAGCTGTTTTTTGCAAAGTGCCAAGCTGTGGATTTTGGCCTCTAGATCAGCTGGCACCTACGAAAACCTACCAAACCTGTGCATTTTTTTAAACTAGAAACCTAGGGAAATCTAAGATGGGGTGACTTGTGGGGATCTCACTAGGTTCTGTTGCCCAGAATCCTTTGTGAACCTCAAAATCTGGCCAACAAAACACTTTTTCCTCACATTTCGGTGACAGAAAGTTCTAGAATCTGAGAGGAGCCACAAATTTCCTTCATCCCAGCATCTGCCCAAGACTCCCAATAAAAATGGTACCTCACTTGTGTGGGTAGGCCTAGGGCCCGCGAAAGGAAATTCCCCAAAACACTATGTGGACACATCAAAATTATCAAATACTAAACTACCTGTTTTTGCAGGGGGGGGACCTCTGTTTTTGGTCCTGGGCTCAGCAGCCATATTGGGAAACCCAGCAAACAAAACAGTTCTGAAAACTAGACACCCGTGGAAATCCAGGGAGGTGTCACTTGCTTAGATCCCCCAATGTTTTCTTACCCAGAATCCTCAGCAAACCTCAAATGAAGCTACAAAAATCAAATTTTTCCCACATTTCTGTGTGGGATCACCTCACGGGACAAATTTCCTACCACCCAATGTTCTCCTCAGTCTCACAGTAAAAATGATACCTCCCTTCTGTAAGATGGCCAAGCGCCTGTGACAGGGAAGAGCCAAAAACATGTTGAAATTGAGGGGGAAACTGTCACAGTGCCCTTTCCTCGGGATCTGCATGTTGCTGAACAAAAGGCCCACCTCCCGGCGTCACCAACTCAGAAGGCTATTATAGCACAGAGTTATGATGAAGCCAGGCGGGGGGAAGGAAATTGGGGTAGGGAACTGCAGGTAGAGAGATCTGAAAAGAAACAGTTAGAACAAATATGCATACATTCATTCATAACAGTAGAACTCACCAATAGACTCTTGAATAAAGGCGTCTTCGTGATATCAGATTGAGACCCTTTGTGAATTGGGTGTAGCCCCTTCTTTGAATCATGGAACAAGAACAAACTGCAACCTCTAAATCTAGAGATGGCAAGAGCTTTGGACTATGGTCGTTCTCTGAATATCAATCATATAACAATAATGGATTCATAAGATAAACTTTTGATATCAGCCTCGAAATTCTCTAAGACTTAAATTTGTATCTCACATATTATTATTCCCAAAAACAATGAAACTATAATTTGCTTATCTCTGAAACGTTTTCACATTTACTAACAAGGCCTGAAAGTTTACTCATTGAACTTGAAGCGTTTTATTTGTTGGGCAGTAGCGCCTTGCTTGTTGTTCATGAAGCGCTTTGATCATCATACATGAAGCGCTTTGTTCATTATGCCAGAGATCGCTTTTACTTGCTTTATCTGAAGTGCTACGCTCGTTATGCCTAGGGGCGCTTTACTCATGTAGCCTGAAACGCTTTGATTGTCATACCAAGGGCGCTTTACTCTTGTACCTTGAAGCGCTTTGCACGTTGTGCTAATGGGGCGCTTTTACTCATGTGGACTAAAGCGTTTTTATCCTCGTGCCAAGACCGCTTTACTCATGTGGCCTGAAACGCTTTGATTGTAGTGCCAAGGGCGCTTTACTCATGTGGACTGAAACGCTTTGATTGTAGTGCCAAGGGCACTTTACTCATGTGGACTGAAATGCTTTGATTGTCGTCTAAAGGGCGCTTTACTCATGTGGACTGAAAAGCTTTGATTGTCGTGCCAACGGCGCGTTACACGTGTGGCCTGAAGCGCTGTTGATTATCGTGCCAAGGGCGCCTTGTGCGTGTGGCCTGAAGGGATTTGCTCGTTGTGCTAAGCGGCGCTGTACTTTTGGAAGTAACAACTTCCTTCAAGATTGGGCTCATCAAGACCTTACCACTACGAGTACGACCTATTTGTATCTGAATTCACCATGGGAACAAGGATACTCTGACTTGCTGTCAATCTGCCATGCAGGAAATCTGCTCTTCTTCATAGGAACCCCCACGAGGTCTGACAGCATCGAAGTCTTCAAAATAGTGAGCAATGTGCTTGGATGTGGCTGAGCTCTATAGGCCTGCCACTCCCCAAGATGGCCGCTGCCTCTAAAAAACTGGGAATTGTAGTCCCTTCATAGAATAGCACTGAAAAGTGCATCTTGTCCACCAATGTCCTGACCCTGCAGCTACATGAGCTTTACCACAGGGCAAGCGGCACTGATGACCACTTTTAGAACAGGAAGGGATGAAAAGTGGTGCGCATGAAGCGCCGCAAATATGCGCAGTGGAGTTTCGGGCAGGACCTGGACCGCGCACAGCCTTATTCCTGACAGAACCAAAGCAGGTCCAAAAGGGCAGTTTGAAAAAAAAAAAAAAAATAGGCTGGCAAGTGGGGCAAAATTTTTATCAATACTGAGTGGTAGGAATTTTGTGGAATCCTGCAGATTTCTGAAGGTCCCATCACAAAAATGTGGAAATAATGTGTGATTTCCAGCAGAGTTGGAGGTTTGGAGGGCATTGTGGGTAAGAAAATGGTGTGGGGTGCATGTGAAGCAGACCTACCTGGACTTACTCAGATGTTTAGTTTTCAGATGTGTCTAGGTCTTGTGGATTTTTCCAGTCAACACAGAAAAGTATGGGGTTCACCAATGATATGGAGCTACAGTTACGAAAAATTATCCGTGGGCTCCTAGACCTCGCTGGGTGTAGAAAACGGGTGCTGTGGGTGCTGTGTGGGGTGAGTGAGGGGAGGGGGTATTTCCTTTACGGACTAGGTGGTCTCACACACTATATAGTGTCAGGCTTCATCATTTGACCACCTAGCCCCACCCAGGTAGGACAGTGCCACCTGGGTGGACTCGACCTCGCCGTTAAAAGAACAGGAGGGAGTGCATAAATATATTTTTATCTGGAGATAGTGGGATCCAGCTAAGCTAAGGGAATATAAAAACACCTAGGCAGTTACCTGTGTGTGATCTACACTTTTAATAGTGGTGTCTGCTGGTGTATTAAAAACAAGGACGGGACACCTCGGTGAGAGTAAGGACTCACTGGGTCACCTATCTAAAAAATGGCCTACATGTTTCTGCCCTCTACTATGAGCCATGGAAGGTCTGGCGGCATTCTTCAGGGCCTAGGATCCTTAAACATCATGCAAAGTGCAGATAGACAAACCACCCCTAATACAGGGGGGGAAGAAGTAATTTGAACAAATGAAAGGGCCTACCTGTGGCAAGGAACTATCTTGGGGAGTCCTGAAGGAGTAAAAAAGCGTGGGTGACGTTAACTCAACAGCACAACACAGCAAAACACACAATAAGGGGTGCCACAGCAAGCCAAAATCATGCAGTAAAAGCAGTGAAAACAGATATCTACCGATAAAGTAATACCTTACCCCAATATCTAAGGCTACTGGCCTCAGATTCCAGGAGGGGGATTGTCCTCTTATAGTCACACTCTGGGGAGGGAGGGAAATAGAGACATAGACAGTGTTGGGGGTTACTTATCAGAAAATCAAATCTCAGTCCGAGGAGAGAACCCCTTAGGCAGAGATTAATACAGTCCAAAATGCCTGGGGGAAACAATTAGTGCCATCCTAGCTAAAAAAGGGTACGGTGGGTAGGGAAATCCTGACCCTGGGTGAAGCTGGGGTCAGAGGTTAGTATCTACAGCAAAATACACAAAGGGAATGAACTGCAGGGAGGAGGAATAAATACAACCTGGTTGCAGGAAAAAACAACAAATGCCAGAAAATGCAAAAATGCACAAATGCACATACTACTGATAGCAACACACACACTCTCAATTCCAGTCAACCAAACAGTCTTATCTGTGACGTGGCTGGAGGTCTAGTGGAAGTCCACACAAAAGAATGAAGAGTGGCCGTAGAGTAAGTGCTCCTGCACTTACTACGTCAAAGGAGGAGCTCACTGTGCGCCTAAACTGACCCCTCGCTGGACCGCTTGAGGTATGTGGTCCAGCGCCGGGGCGGTATAAGTAGTATGGCGCTAATTGAATGCCCCTGTGTGTCCTTTGCCGAACTGGCTGCAGCCAGGAGGGCAGAACCGGCAGACTGGGCACAGCCCAGTGGCTGCTGCGAGCGATGCGGTGTCGAGCCAGCGCTAGGGAGGCTGGGGAATGTAGTGCCCAGTCTCCGGTAGGCTTCCAGACGCATCTTGCGACGCGGCGCAGAGCCAGTGCTAGGGAGGCTGGGGAATGTAGTCCCCAGTCTCCAGTAGGCTTCCAGCGCGATTCGCGTTGGAGCCAGTTAAACTCTGTGGCCCCGGTGAAGGGGTTTGGAGGGAAGGGGGAGGGGGACGGGGGAGGAGACAACAAGAAGAAGGGGGGGGAAAAGAAGAGGGGGAGGGAAAGGGAAAAGCAACAAGAAAAAGGGAAAGAAAGAAAAAAGAAAAATGAAGAAGGGGGACAAGAGGGAAAGAAAAAAGCAAGGTGAGAGAAGAGAAAGAAGGGGAAAAAAGAAAAAAAGGGGAGACAAAGAAAGAAAGCAGTGGGAGAAGGAGGTGGGTTTAAGGGTGGGGGTGCGGAGAGAAAAGGAAAGGTGGGAGGAATAGGAATGAAAAGGCCGGTGACACAAACAACCAAAAGACCCCCAAAAAGGAACGAGATGAAAAGCAGTAAACGGAAAGGTATGAAAGAGTAAAAGGATAGATGAAAGATAAAGAAGGAGACATGAGGAGAGAATGGAACTAGAAGAGGACATGTACTGAAAGAGAAAGGGACAAAAGCAGGGGAAAACACAGGGGGGAGGGATAGGGACAAGGTGGAAAAGGAGGGGTTTGAAAGGTAGGGACAGGGAGTGGTCATTTATTGAGTGAGGACCAAGGTATGTCATCATTCAAACTGCTAGTGTCTGTGTGTAGTCTCCAGTCCCAGCGTTGCTCGTAATAGAGTAACTTCTGTGGCATATTCTTGGTTGTAGGTGGCAGTTGTTCTAACACAGTCCATCTCATGTCGTCAGGGGAATGTTTTTTGGCGACATAGTGGCTTGTAAGTTTTGTGGCGCCCCGTTTACACCTTATAGTACTCCTGTGTTCACAGATACGGGTTCTGACCTTTCTTGTTGTCATCCCGATGTACTTGAGTTCACATGGGCACTTAATCATGTAGACCACATTTTTGCTGTTGCAATTTGTGAGTGCCTTTAGTATCCATGGTGTCTTTAGACCGAGTTCTACAGTGGTGGACTTCTGAGAGAATTTACACACACTGCAGTTACTGCAAGGGTGGTGGCCAGCTGGTGGTGGTAACTGCCAGAGGGTCAGCTGTCTAGTAGGGAGTTTATTAGTGGGTCTGCTGTGAACTACTATGTCACGTATGTTGGTGGCTCTTTTGAATGCGTGAAGTGGTTGTTGGAGTGGGAGACCACCTGATGTCAAGATCTCCCAGTCATCTCTGATGATCTTCTGGATCTTATTAGATAGTGGATTGAACGTAGTTACACACACTATCTGCTCCGTCTTGGGTTTACTGATCCAGGGTAGCAGTAGCTGGTCTCTGTTGTTATTTCCTGCTCTTTTATAAGCTCTCCTAATCAGGTATGTATGGTATTCTCTTTCTTGTAGTTTTGTGGACAAGTTACTTGCATGTTTATTATAGTCTGAGATATTTGAGCAGTTCCGTCGTAGTCGTAGAAACTGCCCCACGGGTAGATTCTCCCTCAGGGATCTCGGGTGAAAGCTCTTAAATTGTAGTAAATTGTTCCGGTCTGTGGGTTTATGGTAGGCCTCAGTGACCAGTAGACCATTGCTTTCACAGATTAGGAGATCCAAAAATGGCAGTTGGTCATTGCCTATGGTCATTGTGAATTTCAAAAACGGATTTGCTGTGTTGAGCCAGGCTATGAAAGTGTGTGCTTCTTCTCTGGAACCTGCCCAGATGAGCAGGATATCATCAACGTACCGTTTCCATAGTTTGATCTGCTCCAGGTAGGGATTTTCTTCATGGGGTACTACCTGTCTCTCGAAGTTGTCTACATATAGACAGGCCAAGCTCGGGGCAAAGGTGCTCCCCATAGAGGTCCCCTGTATCTGAAGGTAGAACTGGTTTTCAAATTCGAAGTAGTTCCTTGTCAAGGCCAGGTGAGCTAGGTCCAGTATGACCTCAGGTGGTGTCCATGAGTCACTCCTGTTGTTTTCCAAAAGCTCACATATCACCCCTAGGGTTGCTTCCTGGGGGATATTAGTGTAGAGAGACTCAACATCCTGTGTAATTAAAAGTTCAGTGTTTCTGTCAAAGGGCATTGAGTCCAGGAGGACCAAGGCATCCGTAGTGTCTTTCAGGTAAGTGGGGATCTGCTTCACTAGTGGTTGTGGTTTTTTCTACATGTCAGCATCCCAAAGTCCAAAAAGAGCAGACCTCACCATTCGAAGAGGGAAGCTTTTGAGAATTAGCCAAGCTCTCATGGCCCAAATGTAAAACCAAAACCCCAAATAATCAAATGTCCTCTTGCTTGCCATGGAATAAAACAATTTTGTGTGAGGGGGGACAGCTGAAAGACTGTTACCCCCTTCGGTTAGAGAGAGGCCGTAACCATGCCTATACTGGTTGGTAGCCACCACCACACTATTTTTTTTTTTTTTAAACCCTGGCATCTAGTAGACTTTCTGCCCCCCCTGGGGTGTGGATCGGGTGTAACTGCCCCATCTGCCCACTGTTGGGCAGAACAAGTTTGGCCCCATTTATTTGGGGTGAGGGTATGGCCATACTTCTACCCTCTTGGCAGATGTGGCCAACAGTAATGTGCCCCCTTGGGGAGCGACCCTTGCCCAAAGGGCTACCCCCCCAAACAAAACACACACATACAATCCCTGATGCCTAAGTGGTTTCTGCCTCCCCCCCGGGGGCAGATCGGCCTAATAGAAATAGGCGGCTCTACCCCCAAGTGGAGCAGAAGTGGCCTAAAATAAGGTTGCCCCCCCCAGGGAGTGACCCTTGCCTATGGGGTCCCTCCCCTTGTGTGATATTGGTGCAACAAAAAAATCCCAGGTGCCTAGTGGTTTCTGCCCCTTTTGGGGCAGATCAGCCTAATAAAAATAGGCCGATCTGCCCCCGAGTTGGGCAGAAATGGCCTAAATACAATTTGCCCCACAGGAGTGACCCTTTCCTACGGGGCCACTCCCCATACAAAAAAAACCAAGTAAACAAAAAAACTAAATATCCCTGATGTCTAGGGGTTGCTACCCCTCCTGGTGGCAGATTGGCCTAATTATAATAGGCTGATCTGCCCCCAGGGAGAGAAGAAAAGGCCTAAAAATATTTTGCGCCCAAGGGGCTGCTCCCCTTATATGTAAGTATAAAAAAGAAATTCCCTGGTGTCTAGTGGGCATTTCTGCTGCCCGATCGCATCACCTTTCCTTTCCTTTCCTGCCTCTGCCTGCCCTCTCCTCCTGGGCAGAAGAGAAATGTGGAGTGTTTCTCTTCCGCATCACGCTGGAAGCATGGTTCGGTCATGTGCTGATGTCATCAGATGTCACTGGGGGAATCGGGGGGTCGGGTTGGAAGGGGAAGCGCTCCCCCTGTGGGCCTGGTGCAGGATGAGCTGGTCTCGTCCCCGGCACACGGGAACTGTATACGAGGACGAGACTAGCTCTCCCCATGCATCGTACCAGTTATGTTATGTTATGTTAAGTTGCTTATATAGCACATGGCTACTTGAAGGCCTCCCAGCGCTAAATGACAGAACTCTATAACTATAATTGCAAAACATAAGATTCTAGAACAGCCAGGTTTTTAGTGTTTTTTGGAAATTAAGTTCATGACTGGTTGAACCGAAGGCTGCGGGGAAGGGAATTCCACAATTTAGCTCCATGATAAGCCATTGTGGTACCTCCCCATCTAGATTTTTTAACTCTGTGTATAGTGACCAGTGCTGTTGATGCAAACCTAATATCTCTGACGGGTGACTAAAAAGATGCGAGGGTCTTTAGAAGGGGAGGACCTCTATTATGTAGTGTCCTATGGATACAGCACAGGGTTTTAAACACTATGCACTGTTCCACTGAGAGCCAGTGAAGTGAGGAAAGGGCGGTTTTAACAGAGGCATGCCTAGGTATTTCTAAGAGAAGGCGGGCCACAGCATTTTTAACCACTTGTAATATCCTTTTAACATATTTAGGGGAACCAAGAAATAGTCCATGGCCATAGTCCAGTTGAGAATTAATGAGAGTCTGGATGATCAGTCTTTTTGCCAAAAACAGGATGTTAGAAATGGGGTTTTTGGTTGGCAGTCAGGTTGCCCTCTGTCCAAGCAAGAACCCTCACTCTAGTCAGGGTAAGTCACACACAATCCAAAATCAGCCTGTGCTCACCCTCCGGTAGCTTGGCACGAGCAGTCAGGCTTAACTTAGAAGGCAATGTGTAAAGCATTTGTGCAATAAATCATACAACACCATAGCATAACACCACAAAAATACACCACACAGTATTTAGAAAAATATATACTATTTATCTGGGTATCTTCAGGTCAAAATGATCAAAGTTGCAATACGAATTTGTAAAGATATCACTGAAAAGTGATAGAAAGTGTCTTAAGTCTTTAGAATATAAACAAAGTCTCTTTCAAGCACAAGTACCTGGTTGGGAGTGGAAAAATCTCCTCAGAGGGCCACAAGAGAAGAGGTGCGTGGAAAAAGGGTGTGTGCGTCGATTTCTCCCCAGCACACACGGACTTGCGTCGTTATTTTCCACGCGGGGAAGTCAGCGTCATTTTCCGGCGCGTGGACAGTCTCTTTCTGTGGATCGCGGGGATTACCAGATGTCCCGGGTCTGTGCGTGGGTTTTCCTGCTTGTTCTCCGGCTGCGCGTCGGTCTGCGGGGTGGCGCGTCGAAATTACGATCTCACGGCAGGCGTCGTGTCGATTTCTCCTCTAGACTTCAATCTGCGGGGCTGGGCGTTGAAATTACGATCTCACGGCAGGCGTCGCGTCGATTTCTCCTCTAGAGGTCGGGCGGCGTTGTCCTTGCGAGGCCGTGCGTCAGATCTTCGATCGTCCCCAGAGCGTCGCGTTGATCAGCGTCGGAGTGCGGCGTTTTTCTCGCCGCGAAACAAGCTGTGTGTCGAAATTTTCGGCACACGGAGCGTCCAAGTATAAGAGAGAAGTCTTTTTGGCCCTGAGACTTCAAGGAACAGGAGGCAAGCTCTATCCAAGCCCTTGGAGAGCACTTTCACAGCCAGACAAGAGTTCAGCAAGGCAGCAGGGCAACAGCAAGGCAGCAGTCCTTTGTAGAAAGCAGACAGGTGAGTCCTTTGAGCAGCCAGGCAGTTCTTCTTGGCAGGATGTAGTTTCTGGTTCAGGTTTCTTCTCCAGCAAGTGTCTGATGAGGTAGGGCAGAGGCCCTGTTTTATACTAAGTTGTGCCTTTGAAGTGGGGGTGACTTCAAAGAGTCTCTAAGAAATGCACCAAGCCCCCTTTCAGCTCAATCCTGTCTGCCAGAGTCCCAGTAGGGGGTGTGGCAGTCCTTTGTGTGAGGGCAGGCCCTCCACCCTCCCAGCGCAGGAAGACCCATTCAAAATGCAGATGTATGCAAGTGAGGCTGAGTACCCTGTGTTTGGGGTGTGTCTGAGTGAATGCACAAGGAGCTGTCAACTGAACCTAGCCAGACGTGGATTGAAGGGCACAACAAGATTTTAGTGCAAGGAAATGCTCACTTTCTAAAAGTGGCATTTCTAGAATAGTAATATTAAATCCGACTTCACCAGTCAGCAGGATTTTATATTACCATTCTGGCCATACTAAATATGACCTTCCAGCTCCTTTCAGATCAGCAGCTGCCACTTCAACAATGCATGAGAGCAGCCCCAATGTTAGCCTATGAAGGGAGCAGGCCTCACAGTAGTGTAAAAACGAATTTAGGAGTTTTACACTACCAGGACATATAACCACACAAGTACATGTCCTGCCTTTTACCCACACAGCACCCTGCTCTAGGGGTTACCTAGGGCACACATTAGGGGTGACTTATGTCTAGAAAAAGGGGAGTTCTAGGCTTGGCAAATACCTTTAAATGCCAAGTCGAAGTGGCAGTGAAACTGCACACACAGGCCTTGCAATGGCAGGCCTGAGACAAGGTTAAGGGGCTACTGAGGTGGGTGGCACAACCAGTGCTGCAGGCCCACTAGTAGAATTTAATCTACCTGCCCTAGGCACATGTAGTGCACTCTACCAGGGACTTACAAGTAAATTAAATAGTCAATCATGGATAAACCAATCAGTAGTACAATTTACACAGAGAGCATATGCACTTCAGCACTGGTTAGCAGTGGTAAAGTGCCCAGAGGTCAAAAGCCAACAACAACAGGTCAGAAAAAATAGGAGGAAGGAGGCAAAAAGTTTGGGGATGTCCCTGTCAAAAAGCCAGATCCAACACAGGAGTAATGCAAAAACCTTCCTCAAAAGCCTCATTAACCCGAAGCAAGTAGCAGAGATATTTTTAGCTTGATGTTCCAAAGTCAGTTGGGGATCTAGCCAAACTCCTGAACTTTTAATATAATGCTTAGAAGCAGGCAGCTCCCCCAAGGAGCTAGGCAGCATGGGGTTTGTGCCCGGATGGGGACATTGTCCCAGTATCATTACTTCTGTTTTATGTCCATTTAATTGGAGCATGCTTTCATTCATCCATCTTGACACTGCCTGTAGACAAAGAGACAATGAGAGTCCATCAGAACCTGAGTTAGAGGAAAACGAAACCACTAGCTGGGTGTCATCTGCATAAGAAACTAGAGAAAGTCTGAATGGCTCCCCTAGCTTGGCCATGTGGGCAATATAAATATTGAATAACGTAGGACTGAGAGAGGAGCTCTGTGGCACACCAAAGTTGCTTTTAAACCTGCTGGTAAGATAAGAATGGTCAAGAACCTGACATGATCTTCCCTTCATAAATGAAGAGAGCCAGTTTAGTGCACCTCCCTCGATTTCAGTCTCCTTCATCCTCTGACACAGCAAATAGTGATCTGCTGTATCGAAGACCGCACTAAGTCAAGGAGTACAATCGCCATCAGGTGCCCCTGATCCATTCGCTTCCTGGCATCTTCCATGATGGCGATCAAGGCGGATGTAGTGTTGTGTAAAGGTCTAAAACCCATCTAGGTAGGATGAAGGATGTTGTTATCCTCAAGAAATGTTGAGAGTTGAGCATTAATGTGTTTGTTTAAAATGTGAGAAGGGGGTGGTAGTAACGATATAGGTCTATAATTTGTAAGCACTGTTGCATCCAGGTTAGTTTTTTTCAGCAGGGGTTTGACTATGGCATGTTTCCACTGATCGGTAATGGTGCTCCTAGATAGTGAGAGATTTAATAGTTCAGTCAAAACAGGAGCAATGACAGGAGCCCCAAGGGCCTGTATCGAGGGAGGAGCAGGGTCCAAAGGGGGTCCTGATTTAAGAGATGAGAGGAGAGAGGCAACCTGATCCTGTGAGGAAGGGGAAAATTGCAAAATAGAAGCAACATAGGTGTGGCAGAGATCTGCTGCATCTTCCGGGTGCGGCTTACTATTCGACAAACTCGAATAGATATCAACACATTTTTGTTGAAAATACATTGCTAGATTGTTGCTGTGCTTTTGAGAGGCTTCGACTTATTCACCATCAGGGGGTGATAGTAAAATTTCTTTGAGTAACTGAAAAATCTCTTTGGAAGAGTTGGAGGACTGTTCAATTCTAGCAGCATAATAGGTACCTTGGGCTAATTTGATTTCAGCGTGGTAAAGTCTAATCGCCTTCCTATATTCTTCCTTTAGAACCGGCTCATAGGCTTTTCTCCATCTTCTTTCTAAACATTTACATTTCCTTTTAAGGATTTGCAGATGGGGAGTAAACCACAAAGTGCCAGTTTTACGGCAACTCACAGTTTTCGTACTATATGGGAGTAAAGTATCTAAGCAGTCCATAATCCAGTCATTGAATGAATCTATCCCGATGCCATTCATATCAGGAAGAGAGGGATTACAGCTTTTAAAAATTCAGATCCAATTGCTGGCGTTAAGTTTATGCCAGCGCCTAAAAGGTTGAACTATTTACTGAGATGGTCTGCATATGGTAGGAGGGGCTAAATTTAAAGAGATTATATAATGATCTGACCAGGCCAAAGGGAGAGGAGGCATGGAAACTAAGGCTGCTAGATTATTAAAGACTAATTCAATGGTGAGTCCTTTATCATGGGCGGGGCCTCTGACCAATTGACCCAGTTCCAATGCCGCCATGTCATCAAGGAGGCATTTAGCCGCCAAGGTATCTAAGTTATCTACATGTATAATAAAATCACCTAAAATAGTACAATTGGGTCTTTTACATATTATTTCAGCAAGCTGATCCGAAAAAGAGTGTAAAAAGTAATCAGAGGGGCCAGGAGGACGATATACTAAAACTCCAGAAAACGTAAATTGGGGATTTAGTGACATCCAAAAAAGCATACTTTCACAGTTGGTTATCTGAAGAGTCCAGGATATGAGCTTAATAGATTCCTTGTAAATAATAGCAATTCCACTCCCTCCCGAGGTAGGTCTGTCTAACCTTGTTATTAGATATCCTTGGGGTAGTGCCAAGTTGATATCCAGCAAAGACCCCTCATGCAGGCATGTCTCAGTCAAAAACAAAGCTGTAGGAGAGACATCACTTAGGAGAAGATTGATGTCCAGTTTATGAGCCGGCAACGATCGGCAGTTAGCCAGTAAAAAAACGCTGTGTAAATTTACCTTGAATGATGGACGCGCCATCACTTCAAGTTGTGGGGCTCACTGGCAGGAGGAGCAAAACCACTTATTGTTGCTAGGATCTGGACAGGACTGGCATAATTCAGAGAGAGGTGGTCTGAGCAAATGGAGAGCCTCGGAAGAATAACAGGACTAAGTGGTCTGGCCCCTGGGCTCGTCCTGGCGCGGGTGGGCACAGACGGGCTTGCCTTAGGTGCACCTTTGGCGTGCCAGCGGCACACCCGCTGCGCGCATCCACTGCACAACTGCAACATTGCGCTATTTATGTGGACCTGATTATGGAGATTCTGCCAGCTAGACCGCTAACCTATTAAGGTGGCGGCTGGCAAATGTGCTTTCAGCAACAATAAAAAGCGAAGACCGGCAACCAAGGCCAGCATCGAAAATGCAGGGCCTGGTAGAAGGAAGGTGAGAGAAGTGGGGCAACCCCAATAAACAATAAGCGGAGGCAAAACTTGTTCTGCTAACCGGCCCACTGAACACCGGCCTGAAGGTCAGTGAGCAAAACTCCTGCAAAACGCGGAAGAAGCAAATTATATGTGTACCCCTGGGTAGTAGTTCTACCAAAATATTTCTTGAAAATTGATAAAATCCTAAAAAAGATAAAATCGTATTTTAAATGTAAAACGTTGTGTAGCTTAATTCACCCACCAAGTTATAAAGATTAAACATAAGATGTAAATGAACAAACATCAAATTATTATACCGCCAACTTCTTTTCATTATGAGCTCATGGCATTGCCTCATTAACTATAACTTAAGTGTAGAGTAATGTTCTTGTGGCTTTGCCCTGTGTAATGTTCAGTAACGCTGTCCTGGACTTTTTCTTTCATAGCATATAGAACTTTTATGTGGCATTGGAAGAATTTTGATTTGTTAATATATGTTGTTTTTCATTGAATGATATCGATGTGTTAACAGTCAAACTAGATCAGAACAGCTTTCTGATAATTTCTCAAAATGTGTCCTTATTTGTTTATAGAATGTTGGCAAATTTACAATAATCATATGTTTGGTTGAATTTCTCACCATAATAAAGCTAGCTTACTAAGGGGACAATTACAATTGGATGATTTTTAAAGTAATACCTCTTTCACAAGGAAACACTCAGGTTTGTAACTCACATATTCATAAGAAAATGCCCCTGAAATTACAGACGCTTCAGCATTGGTAACTATAAGGGAGAGGCAGACATAAGAAGCAAAGGCACAATGAGGCCCACAGTTAGGGAGCTGATGAGAACCCTCTTACACTTCCAATTTAACCATTTCTGGCATATTCATCGCTAAACTACACACGTTTTTCTGATTTATCACACCTGTGTGAGTTATTGTAGTGATACTCAGTACTTCATTTATTATCACTTTATTTAGCCATTCAGCTGTTTCTGTCCTTCGGTTATTTTGGTTGTCTCACAAGGTGTTTATGTTTGTATATATGTACATTTGTAATGGCTCGTGCCACGCATTCCTACGCCAGAGTACCCAGCAGAAGTTAGTCAGTCGCATCCTGGAGCAGGACATGTGGAACATGGGTTCCTGTGTTTTATTGAAATAAACTTACTTCAGATTGGCATTTGGATTGCTCTGAGTGTGTTCCCCACTGCTACATATTTTGGCGACGACTTCACCAGGAGCACAGTGTTCACCGGATTGTTTTCACTTTTTGTGCCTCATTACCTTGTGATTTCCAGACGCTGCTTTCGGGACTTCGATGTTTGAACTGGAGTGAGAGGGGGAGCTGCTCTCACATTTTGGCTGCCTCCGCATGCGTGTTGGTGCAAGGAGGCTGGCAGGCGCACTGAGAATTTTGCAGAGGTTTTAATGATGCGTCCTCAAAGGTTGTGTATTATTGAAAGTGTGATCATGCAGCCATTTTAAAACAAGTGTTTGCAATGCAATAGCTCTCACATTTGCGAGTGTTAGAGTTATTGGTGTGGTAAATGCATAACTGGACTTTTCTTGCCACATAAATTGGTCAACCCTGCTGCATAATTTGGGGTCTCTCTGCCACATAATTCCAGTGGCCCTGCATGTAACCAAAACACTTGTATTTACCTTCTTCCTCTATCTGCAACAAAAAATGCAAATGTTGCCATTTAGCATCCTAATTTAAATCTTCCATGCTAATTAGAATAGAATACTACTTTCACCGCCCCAAAATTTAAGAAGGCATCCACACTTAGAAAAGGGACTACTTGTGATCAATCACACAGGAGAGGTGGTACGAACAGTAGTAGCACTAACATTCTAATACACATGGCACATGTACAGCCGCATCTTGAGCGTTCTGTAGCAATGCCAATTTCCTCACATACACTGGATTCATACCAGTGGCATCAACAATGTACATTATTAGAATGGTGTGCAGTAATCTAAAAGTAAGTCAGTCCCGTAGCTGCCACTAGCATGGTACCAAAACGTAGAAAAATGAAAAGCTGTGAAAATATTGTAAAACCGGATGCGATTTGTGCCATCTGCTGCCTAAGTAGCTTCCGGATGAACGGTGATGCCCTGAAGCAGAACTGCTCCCCTCTCAGACACAATCAGGCCAGGACAGCACTCCCTGGCACCGAACCTGCGGCCTGTCACAACTGCCACCATCTCAGTATCACTGCATGGCTATTTAACTAATTGGAAGTTTTGCCCACATTCCCACCACTAAAAAGAAATGATGGTGAATGGTTACAGAGGGTCTATGTTACCATGCGATATTAACGCACCACAAAAAAAGTGTTGATACATTTCCACACAGCTCTAAAAAAGAGGTCATAGTTGGCCCTGTGCTGCTGACAAATGTAATCAAAAACATTAAAAAATGATCCCCAAAACACCAGTAGAAACTGCAGCAGGCAAATAAAGCAATACAGCAACTGTATGCTCTTAAAAAAAAAGAAAAAAAAAAATAATCCATACGTGAGTAGCAAGAAATCATGACAGAAAATACAAGTTTATTGAAGCAATTTCCGTACAAAACAAGCATCTCAAATGGCAAATCCAGTAAATCACCCCACTATGAAATGAAACCTTAATCTATTTGGAGAGCATGCGTCTGACTGCTTCCCTTCTGCTTGCCTTGAGACAAATGTTTTCCCTTCACTCTAAAAGTTGAAAGCTGTCCACAGGCAGAACCGATCTCTGCAGCCAGCATTCCTGCAAAATTGTCAACCCCATCACTTCAAACACAAATACCTGTGAAATAAATACCAATAAAACTGTTCTAGTTGTTTTCGTTATGTTCGGTCTAAGCCGAACGAACACGTACATTTGCAAGATGCCCATTATTTCTTCTCTCTTTAGCTAATCCTTTATCTGTGTCTACCGAAATGTACGTGATTTGCATGCAGCAAAGAACATTCAGCGTGAATGACGTCACTGACTTGATCTGCATATCCACGACCTCTGCAGTTTTCATAAATTGAGACAATTTTATTTTTCAGCATTTTTTTCTTTCTGATACAAAGAAACTCCTTTGTGAAAACCAGCAAAGAAGAAGCATATGAACAGCAATTTTTGGATATTTTAAAAGCAGGCTAACTTTAAAATCATCTGATACTACCATTTTAAGCTGTGCTTTCTTTGGCAGCACATATACTAAAATTGGAACAATACATGCAAATTCATGAAGTGTTCCATGGTGGAGTTCCAAAAGCAGCTCGATAAATGAGAAACAACACGAGCCAAGGCAGGAAACAAAAAGTGAGTTCTTGAAAACTACTGATAAGCAATTGAAAGTGTGAGGACTCTGTATTTGGCCGGTGCTCCTCGTCAAGAACAGAAGTGAGGGAGGTATTGGTTTTACAAACCTGTCAGGAGGCAACTAAGAATATTAACGCTTCAGTCAATCTGTAGTAAGCAGCAGGCAGGGACAAAGTCCTTTATTCAGTACAACAGGTCCTCCAAGACAGCACATGCGTGCTGCCTAGACTCGACCGAAAAAGGATTAAATTGATCGAGTAGGGCTTGGAGTGCAATTTACAAGCCTTGTTTTGGGCACTTTCAGGTATAATGCTCACAATGGAAATCTGATCTATTTCTTCAAAAACACAGATTGCGGTAACACTGAGGAGTTTTGGATTAACAGTAAAAGTATTGATTTAAATATCACAGTAATTAAAGATTGTTCTAACGCTGCCACTGTGTTTCAGATTGGGGAGAATGGAATGGTAAAGACTTCACTTTAAACTATTAATGACAAATGTTTTTTATTATTTACTGCAATTTTGTTGGGTAACATTCAGCAGTTTGTGTATATTCAACCTTTACTCCACATTCCAGGAAAACATCTACTTTCATGGGAAACATGGACCAACAGCTTTGACATTTTTTTCGTGGTTATTGATGCTAAAAAGTTTACCCCAAAAAGAAAGAAAGCCATACTTTACAGCAATTTAGGCTCTTAAGGTCAACAAATCTATGACCATTTACCTGCTCTAACACCCCTGTGAGATGGTGATGGATGGTATTAATACTTGAAAGCCATTGCAAGACTTAGAAATAAATTTACAGAGGAACCAAGTGTGCTGCTTGAAAGATTCAATTTTAATGACAGAAAGCAAATACAGGAAGAGTCTAGTGAAGAGTCTGTGTCTGCTCTCAGGATTCTTGCTGCAAAATATAATTTTGGAGTTACTTAAGACACTGTCATTAGGGATCAATTCATTTTTGGTTGCCATTCTAGGAGATCCAAGAATGCTTACTTAGCTTACATCATCCCACTTTAAGTGAAGTATTAGATACTGCTAAAGCCAAAGAACATTGGGGTATTTCTAGCAAATGTAATGCAGCCAAACCTGTTTTGCATGCATTAAGCTCTGTGCATGTTTTCCAAACAGTGAATGTTGTACACGGTAAAGATAAAAATAGTAGATTTACACAAAAAAGAATGATGGATATTGCTTTAGATGTGGTTCTAAAACACATGTTAATATTTATATCTCATCTCCGGCTTTGGGAAAAACATGTAATAAATGCCTTCAACTGGGACATTTTCAGGGAGTCTGCAGGAGTGCTGGGAGTGGTTCTCAAGTCAATCCTGTGGCAATTGCATTTATCATGGATGAATGTAATGAACCTTTTCTGTTAGAAAATGCTGTCCCTTGAATGATTAGTGGAGGGCAGGTCTTTTATAGCAAACTATTGCTTGGGAGGATTTGGAAATAGAGGCACAACAAAAGAGTGAAC
Source organism: Pleurodeles waltl (assembly GCF_031143425.1). Taxonomy (NCBI): domain Eukaryota; kingdom Metazoa; phylum Chordata; class Amphibia; order Caudata; family Salamandridae; genus Pleurodeles; species Pleurodeles waltl. Next base: position 803,353,529 of record NC_090446.1, read on the forward strand.
ACTGATATGTTTATTGGCTCCCAGGTAATGCCATCTCATCAGTGACTATTGCTATTTCAATTATAGTCCACGGCAAAAAAGTAATCATATTAAAATTTATTGTGTTTAAATGTTTAAAAAAAACAAAAAATAAAAAACAGGCTGTGACTAGCTGTCAGAAGGTTGTGTGGCTAACTGTTGTTCATAGTCACATCAATCAATTTGGTTTCTTGACTAATCTAACCATTTTAATATTTATAAAAACTCTATAGGTTATCTGTAACTAACACGATTCTAGAAAATGTCAGGATTATTTCTTTTGATACAGGGTTTTTGCAATTTCAAACCATAAAGTAGAGTTTCGAATCATGACGCTAAAGCAGAAAGTTAAATATGTTAAAATTATTCTTTATTTAAATTAAACATTATGTTTGATAAAATATTTTAGTGCCCACCCACCCCTGCAAATATATAAAAATGTTAAGACAAAAAATAACACAATTACAAGTTATTCTTTCATGAACAATCATCAGCATGGCCATGGTTTAGAGAGGTGTTGCAAATAAGAATTCTCACTATGTGCTAAATGACAATATAAACCTCTAGGCTGTACCACTATATGGGATAGAACATGTTTGTATTCATTTGCTACTTAAGTACATTATTTGCTGAAAAAAGGGTTACACTTTAGAGTTTCACAAGGCACATCATTAGCAATTGCATTTTGATGTTTAATTAAAAATGACTTTAGATTTCGATGGGAAACTGTCGGGCACTGAGTTAACCACAGCAGGCACACATCCTATTAGATAGTCATCCAAATTTATAAGTGTTCCTTTGACCTAACACCACACGATGTTGGCATAAAACTGTGAAGAAAGTAGGTATGACAAGTTAAAATTCTCGACATAATATAACAGAAAATGCAGCAACACTGAAATGCAAACATTGTATTTGGATTTCTAACATTCTCCAAGATGTTATGGAAAACATAAAATGGTCCCTGGCCAGAGGCCTTACAAATTGAGGGAACAGGCAAAGCCACTGCCTTCAAAATGGTTGCATTTGAGGAGGAGATCTATTAGGTAGCGGGTATGAATGCAGAGAAATACAACAAAAAGGAAACAACATTTAGTACAACTAAAAAAGATCTGTGGACAAGTTGGCATTTCAGAAACACACAGGTCAGAACATTGGACACATTTAGCAGTGCTCAATCAGTTTTTTTAAAGAATAATAATAAAAAAATGTTATCAGGTTGCACAAAATGACTAAGGGCCTCATTACAAGTGTGGTGGACCGAGGACCGCCAGACTGACGTTGACGGTCAGACTACCATACTCCATTCAGTCGGACCACCCAATTACAACTTTGGCAGCTGGATCTGCCTAAAGACCGGCGTCCCCACCAGGATCATAGATCCCGATGGGGTCACGGCGGATGGCTTGTAACCAGCCATAACATCGCTGAACTCAGCCTGGTGGATTACAGTCCCACTTTCCACCAGCCTTTTTAAGGCAGGGACCCTGCCATCAAAAGGCTGGTGGAAAGCCAGCGACAGGGCCACAGGAGCTTGGGAAGTGGAGGTGTCCCCCTAACAAGCACACTCAGAATGCACACTGTCTGCGCTGCAGACAGTGTGGATTTCCTAGGGTGCTGGGGTGCTGGGATAGATCTCAATGGGATGCCGGAAGTTGGGCTTCCATGGCCGGTCAGCCTGATGGAAACATTGTAATGCAGACAGGGGGACACCACCAACATGGCAGTAGGATTCTCCCTGTGAGTTTGGCAGTCCCATGGTGGGACCGCCAAACTCATAATGAGCCCCTAAAATCTGAGGAACTATTAAAATTGATTTTTTTGTGGTCTGTGGTATACAAATCAATCTTTATTTCGTTTTATTCGGGTGAAATAAAAGTAGTGCGTTTTGATATTTAATCAAACAACAATTATCTGTCATATTTCCAATAATAGAGACTCCCAGTGAATGACAGTTCAGAGAGTGTTCCATGTGCATTGCCTTTGTCATTAGAGTACCATAGCAGGACATTTAAGAAGAAAAAATATGCTAGAGTTAAAGTGCACAGATGTGAGCATGATAATGACAAGAGCCAGTGGCCAGAATAATAACTAGTTGCCAGAAGGGTAGCAGAAAATGAAAATGAAAACTGAGAGCGTTGGTAGTGGAGTAAAATGGCTATGGGTTAGCAGGAAAATAATGAATAACAGATAGGGGTAGTAATAATGAGGCAACTTGATTTTGTGAAGGAAGAAGCACATCTTTTTAGGTGTAAGCAATGAAGGTAATAGAGTATATGAAAGTCAACACAAGGCCGTAGTACATTAGTGGCAGCATAACAATGTTGTTGTACAAAAAATATATTTGGGACACTAGTTGTTGAAGGGAAGAGATAAATGCATTATTCTGGTGGGACATGCACTGTCTCACATGGTGGAATTCCCTAAAAATGGAAATGATCACAGAGTTGAATTAAACTGGTGGCGAAGCCGGCAGGGAGATACATAATTTGTAATACTATTGAATGGTTGTTACCGTATTATACATAAGGAAACAGATCTAGAAATTAGCTGGATCACAGGGAAAATACAGCGCTACAGCAGAAAAGGGTAAGCAAACGGCAGTAACAAAAGACAGATGGGTAATCAATGCAGATGAGGAGATAGCATCAGAGTTTGGTGTCACAGGTCCTAAGGGAGAGGATGTGTTCACTGAGTGGAGTTTGAAAAGAGTGCCAGAGATGCTGCAGGAGTTTTGTAAAGCAGAGCACAAGTCTACATAAATGGCAGTAACTATTACTGCTCAGTGGTGGTCACAGCCAATTTATGATCGTTTGCTCTCAAATACAGGTTTGAATGAATACATACATGTGCATCGAAAGCAGTGGCATATTCTTGATGCTGAAATGACACCAAGCAACATTAACAAATGTGTGGTCGCTGACAAACTGGATACTGCAACAGTCCTCGACAATATATATATTCCAGGAACCGGTGAAAAAATGTGTCGATATTTTGTGGAGGAAAGTCACAGATTCATTGATAACTGTTCAAATGACTGCTCGTCAGGTTGTTTCAAGTCTTCTGATGCTCTCGAAGACAGCTGTAAATACAGAACAGTAGACAACTTAATGTTGGCAGAATGGAAACAGCAACAGCATTGATTGATTATTTAAGAGTTGTTCTACTTAGTGGATTTTTGTTAGTTATAAGAGCTATCCTGAGATTCACCAGGATTGATTATATGACTTCTTTGTCTCTAAAGCTCAGCTTGAAAGGTGGCACATCGTGGGAAAATATTGCTCATGTAAATACAATGACAGTCCACATATTATCATGACCTGTGAATGGCAACATGATGGAAGTTAACTCCAATTCAATTTATCAGGTGAACTTGTCTATGAACTGTAAAATAGAGTCTACAACTCATGCATGTCTGTAGGATGCGCTGTGGAACATCTGGACTCGCACACTTGCTCCATTGCCCTTCCACTCAAATTAATTTTGAGGTGGTGATATGAAAGGAAACCTCAAAAATAGTTATTTGCCTCTTTTATTTCCTATATGTGATTTTAATTCTTATATTCTTATATTAATCTTACTGTGGTAAAACTTCGAACATGGATAAAGATTCAAGTTGAAAGTAAACACACAGAGCACATAATGTATAATTTCTAAAACGTAGTCAGATGAATTGATAGCAAAGATAACAATGCCTGAAGCTAGGATAACATAAAATGACATTCCCTGAGGGCTTTGGAGGGTGTAATAAAGGACATCACTTTTGTTGTGCCCATGCCCCCCACATTGTTGATGTCTTATTTCTCTTGTCTCAGAATTATGTGCTCTTTACTACTTCAAAACATGTGATGTGCAATTGGAACTTCTTTTTATCTATCTTCCCCACAGGAAACTTGCAGCTAGCACCTAAAATGCACATATGTCATGTAAGCTTAAATGTGATACGTGCTATTCACAAAGTTAACTTCCCCTTGTGAGTTCTTAAACGCTTACACTTCTGAGAAATTTTACTACTTTTATTCTTTTATTCTATCCATAATTTACAGGTGTACAGCTACCCTCAACTTACATGCCTCCACACCCTGAAACATGGGATGGAGACAAATTTATAAGTGTAAGTTACTACTGCCTAAAAGAGCAGTAGTAAGTCCAGCACCACATATGAGCACCCACTATACTACAACATCCTCACATAAAAAATAATGGAAGCATGACTTAAAATAGACCCCCAAAGGAAATAATGTTAAATTAAATTAAATTATTTTAAAAGTGTTACAAAAATTTAATTTTTTTTTTACTTTAAAACAATATTTAAAAATTAATGTGGGTTTCAGTTTTGATAAAATATACCTAAACTACTCCTAATTAATTCTATACATCACTTTTAATATTTATTAATGCATGAAGCAACATATCACCTTTAATAATATTTAATGCATGAAGCAACATATAATTTCTTTACTTTAACCCCTTCGCTTCCAGACATTTTCCCCCTCAGGTGCCAGGCATTTTTTTGCCTCTATGGGGCAGTTTGCGCTTAGGCCTTCATAACTTTATGTCCACATTAGCTACCCATGCCAAATTTGCATCCTGTTTTTCCAACATCCTAGGGATTCTAGAGGTACCCAGATTTTGTGGGTTCCCCTAAAGGAGACCAAGAAATTAGCCAAAATACAGAAGGCTTGTGTTTTTTTTTTCCCTGGAAATGGCATCAACAAAGGGTTTGCAGTACTAAAATCACCATCTTCTGAGCTTTCGGAAACAGGCAGACTTGAATCAGATAACCACATTTTTCAACACAATTTTGGCATTTTACTGGGACATACCCCATTTTTACTATTTTTAAAAAATTTTGTGCTTTAAGCCCCCTTCCAGTTAGTGACAGAAATGGGTGTGAAACCAGTGCTGGATCCTAGACAGCCAAACATTTCTCAAAATAGACAAAATTCTGAATCCAGCAATGGGTCATTTGTGTAGCTCCTACAAGGTTTTCCTACAGAAAATAACAGCTGAAACAAAAATGTATTTGAGGTGAAAAAACAGCAATTTCTCTCCAAGGAGCTGCACCTTGCAATGGGTGTTCATTCTATACTGGGTCTACAGCAATTCATTTGCTGAAATATAAAGAGTGAAAAATAGGTATCAAGAAAGCCTTTGTATTTCCAAAATGGGCAGAAGATAAGTTGTTGAGAAGCAGTGGTTTTTTCACATCCCTGAATTCCGGGGTGCCCATACTAGCATGTGAATTACAGGGCATTTCTCAAATAGATGTATTTTTTATACACTTGTTCTGCTATTCTGTGTTCCCCCAAGTCCCCTGATAAAAATGGTACCTCACTTGTGTGGGTAGGCCTAATGTCCGCGGCAGGAAACGCAACATGGTCACATCACACTTTTACATTGAAAACTGACTTTTTTTGGGAAAGTGCCTCGCTGTGGATTTTGGCCTTTAGCTCAGCCAGCACCTAGGGAAACCTACCAAACCTGTGCATTTTTGAAAACTAGACACCAAGGGGAATCCAAGATGGGGTGACTGGTGGGGCTCTAACCAGATTCTGTTACCCAGAATCCTTTGCAAACCTCAATATTTGGCCACAAAACACCTTTTCCTTACATTTCGGTGACAGAAAGTTCTGGAATCTGAGAGAAGCCACAAACATCCAGCGTTCCCCCACGTCTCCCGATAAAAATGGTACCTCACATAAGTGGGTATGCCTAGTGCCCGCGAAAGGAAATGCCCCAAAACATTACGTGGACACAGCAAAATCATCAAATACAAAACTACCTGTTTTTGCGGTGCGGCACCTGCGTATTTGGTCCTGGGCTCAGCAGTCATACAGGACAACCTACAAAACCCAGACATTTCTGAAAACTAGACACTGGAGGGAGTCCAGAGAGGTGTGACTTACGTGGATCCCCTAGTGTTTTCTTTCCCAGAATCCTCAGCAAACCTCACATTTAGCTAAAAAATACAATTTTCCCCACATTTCTGTGTGGGATCACCGTACTGAGAAAAATGTTGTATCACCCAATGTTCCCCTTAGTCACACGGTAAAAATGATACCTCACTTGTGTAGGTGATTTCCAGCAAAATTGTAGGTTTGCAGGGCATTGTGGGTAAGCAAATAGTGCAGGGTGCTTGTGAAGCACACCACCCTGGACTCACCCTGATGCTTAGTTTTCAGATGTGTCTAGGTCTTGTGGATTTTTCTACATAGCAGCATCCCAAAGTCCAAAAAGTGCAGCTCTCACCATTCCAAGAGGGACAATTTTGAGTGTTAGCCAAGCTCTCATGGCCCACATGTAAAACCAAAACCCAAAATAATCAAATATCCTCTTGTTTGCCATGGGATAAGGTCCTTTAGTGTGTGGGCAAAGCCTGAAGGACTGTTACCCTCTTCAGCTGGCCAAATTGGTTGATAGCCACCACACCACAATTTTATTTTTAATTCCCTGGCTTCAAGTAGGTTTTCTGTCCCCCCGGGGGTGAATTGGGGCTAATTTCCCCATTTGCCCACCAGTGGGCAGAACAACCTTAGCCCCATTTATTTGGGGTGGGGGTATGGCCATACTCCTACCCTCTTTTTTTTAAAAAGAAATCTTCCTTGGTCTCTGGTGGGCTTTCTGCTCCCTATGGGGGCAGATGGGCCTTTAAAAAATAGTCCGATCTTCCCCCAAGGGACACAGATATGGCCAATAGTAATGTGCCCCCATGGGGAGCGACCCTTGCCCAAGGGGCTGCCTCCTAAAACAAAACACACACATATACACACACCAATCTCTGGTGCATAAGTGGTTTCTACCCCCCTGGGGACAGATCGGCCTAATAGAAATAAGCGGATCTGCCCCCAAGGGGAGCAGAAATGGCCTATAATAAATTTGCCCCCCAGGGGAACGACCCTTGCCTAAGGGGTCACTTTCCTTGTGTGAAATTGATGCAAAAAAAAAAATCCCTGGTGTCTAGTGGTTTCTGCCCCCCTTGGGGACAGATCGGCCTAATAAAAATAGGCCGATCTGCCCCCAAGGAGGGCAGAAATGGCCTAAAGACAATTTGCCCTCTAGGGGAGTGACCCTTGCCTAAGGGGTTGCTTGTCACATATAAAAAATAAAAGAAACAAAAAAAAAGATTCCTGGTGTCTACGGGTTTTTTCCTCCCCTGGGGGCAGAGCGGCCTAACTACAATAGGCCGATCTGCCCCTAACAGCCTAAAACAAATTTGCCCCCCCAGGGGAGCGACCCTTGCCTAAGGGGTCGCTCCTGTCACGTGAAACTGCCATAAAAAAATATCCCTGGTGTCTAGTGGTTTCTGCCCCCCTTGGGGGCAGATTGGCCTAATAAAAATAGGCCGATCTGCCACCAAAGGGGGCAGAAATGCCCTAAAAACAATTTTCCCTCCAGGGGAGTGACCCCTCCCCAAGAGGCCGCTACCCCTATTAAACAACATTCAAAATTAAAAAAAAATCCCTTGTGTCTAGTGGGCATTTCTGCTGCCTGATCACACTGCGATTAGCAGCAGAAATGCAGAGAGAGACATGAAAGGAGAGGAAAGGCCTTTCCTCCTCTTTCATGCCTCTCTCGTCCTCTCCACATGATCAGAAGAGAAATGCTTTTGCATTTCTCCTCTGGTCCACACTGGAAACTGAGCTTCCAACTCAGAGGGGGAAGCCTCTGATGATGTCGCGCGCTGACGTTATCAGATGCCACGGGGCTCAGGTTGGGTGGGGGTGGAAGGGGTAGTGATTCCCCTTCCATGTCTGCCCTGGGGAAGGGGGTGCTTATCCCTTGTGGGGAGCGCTAGCGCTGCCCCCGAGGGCCCATAGAAGGACAAGCTGGTCTTGACATTGGCACTGGGCAACTGTGGCCGATGGCGAGACAAGCTCGTCCTGGGCACCATAGGCGTTAAGTGCAACATTTTGTAGTTGCAAATTTGTTTGTTTATAAACCTTAAAAATATTTATAACTTAATTTAATATACTATAATTAAATAAATATTGAATTCAAAATTAAGTTAGCAGGGCTGTAAGATTTCTTTCTATTTCATTCTAAATATAAAATAAACCTATATAAAAAATTACAAAAATATTTAAGATAAAAATATTTAATTATTAGCCAACATCTCCCTATGGCAAAATGTTGGGAAAAGTAAAAAACGTTTATTAAACCTGAAACAAATTAGCAAACATATTTCTGTGTTAAACATTATTGTAAATTATTTTTATATCTATTAAATGTAGAAAAAAATGCCATGACATTAATAACTTTATTTAAATTCAAAATGTGATTAATTTGTATATATTATATTCAATTAAAATGTAAAAAACTATTCCCACTTACAGTAAAAATATATGTTTATTATTATGTATTAATAATTATTAAAAGGGATGTATACAATTAGTATAAAGTAATTGAAATATATTTATAAAAAGAATGTTTGATTATTTCTTACGTTCAAATAAAGTTATTAAAAAATGTTAATATAAAATACAAATGTATATTTTTTAACATTAAATTAAATGTAGTTATATTTTACCTAGTTTAAATAATTTAATTTAATTGAACAATAGTTCCTATCAGGTTTTATTTTAAGTCCCTACCTTGATTATTTTCTATGTTGTAGTACTAGTGGTTGGCCTTGTGTGATACTGGACGTACTCCAGCTCTTTGGTGAAGTAGATTTACTACTGTTTTGGGTCCTCATTGGTTGTAGGAACTTTGTAAATAGCAGCCGGCTTACTCTTTTATTGGAGGCAGTATGTTCCCCTTAATCCCCTCCTTAACCCACTTTACGTTTCCCTACACCCTACCCTGTAAGTAAGTACACCCCATTGTTCAATCAGTAATCCAAATCCTCTCTACATTTACTGCAAGGTAGTAAACCTACCTGTCTGAGGAGCTCCCTACAAGAAAGATAGAAGAAGTTAAAGTGAAGATTTACACTCCTATGTTTGTGCATGCCATTTTGTAAAACTTTATGTATATAATACTAAATATATTGCAAAGTGCTGTTTGTGAATAGATTTCTGCTTTCTGCTGCTGAACCAGTATTTTCTGTTGGCCATAAGACTCTGTGCCCTTTACCTCTGCTAAACAGAGGTAAAGCGTGTTTGTCTTCCCTTTAAAAATGATAACATTGACATATACATGATTGGTACATTTAATTTACTTGGATTTTCCTAGTATATGGTACTACCTGTAAATTGAATGCCACTACTGGGCTGCTGCACATATTGTACCACCCACTGAAGTAGCTCCTTAAAACATCTAAGGCCTGCAGTACAGTTTTAAACTATCATATTGATCTTCAAACATAAACCTTTTCCCAGGCTTAAACTTCCCTTTTTAATATTTATATGTCACCTCTAGAGTAGACCCTACATGCTCATAGGGCAGGGTGCATGGTATTCAAAATGTAGGACATGCATGTTTAATGTTTTACACATCCTAGGAGCAAAAAACCTCCAAAGTCGATTTTCAATGTGGTAAAGCCAGCCTCCCATAAACTAACATTGGTTTACCTTATTACATTTAGTGAGCGCTAAAATAAGTGTGGAAACAGCTAGAGAAATACCTCTTGTACTCATTTTACTTGTAATCTAAAATCTTCTTTAATGGCAAAGTCAGATTTTAAATTGTTGCTTTGTAAATGTCGCATTTAGAAAGCTGGCATTCCCCTGCCTAAAAGTTCTAGGGCCTTTCAGTGAGTGGTCAGTTCCTCTTGGATTAGTGAACCACTCCCACCTCCCTCCTGGAAGATGTGCCTTGGGACCAGATAATGGTCGCAGGGGACTGAGTGTAAAGGGAAGTGAGTCTTCCTGGCAGGATGGTTGAGAAGGAGCTGTGTCCTGATTACACTTCAAATTGAACCTGCCTCAGAACATACAAAGGAGCCTTACATCCATCCTTCTCCTGAGTTTTGTTTCACTAGCCAGGCTGAAACCAAACACGGGGAAGAGGGAGAAAAGACCAAAACTGGTTTATGAGGATAGACTAAGAGTTTGTCTCCACCCACAGGCTGGCACTGGGTTAAAAAATGGCACCCTCCCCTATGGAGCAGAAGACAGGCCTGTCTAGTGGAGGATGGGTTCTGCCATATTGAAACTGGATCTCCTGTGTAATCTTTGAGTAAGGCAAAATGGGAGTGCTGCCAAAGGAGGTGGGGAGACTGACGGAAAGTAGTTAGGATTAAGTGGTAGAATTTCTCAAGTCACTGGAGAGTGGACTACTAACACCACCTCCTAAGAACGTTCCTGGACTTGGGAAGGATTCACTTGAGGGACAAGGCCCTGCTGGAAGATAGAAAACTTATGGCCCCTGCTAGAAGAAGATACAAGAACTATCTCTAGTATTCAGTGACTTCTCACTCCTCGTGGTGCTGAGGGACTGGACATTCTCTACAAAGTGTTGGGCCGATTTGTTTATTTGCTTTTAGGACACAAAAATCAGAAAGACTCTTGACTCCATTGGCACCAGCTGACCACAGGGGGCCGGACCTTGCAGGAGACCTACTCGGAGAGAGACTTGGGGCCAGATATTTAAAACTATTTTGTAGAAGCAAAGGGGCTGATTCACAGAATCGGCTTGCTTGTGACTGCATAAAAGTATTTTGGTATGTATGAATTCCAAATTGTGATTTGATAAAACATTACTGAAACGCAATTTGAAATTGCGAATGCATACTGATTCAATATTTAGAAATACTGAATGGGATGTATTAATATTTAGAGACTGAATTTTGGTTGCAAAACATTAATATTTTACTGACAAGTTAAATGAGGTGGTAACCCATTTGCAAATGGAAAGGGGTCCCCAGGGTTAGCGCTGGTGGAGCCCAGTGCAACAATCTTTGGTGGGATCTCCATACCCCAAAACTTTTTCTTCAAGAATTCCCTCACCACCACATCCCTCATCTCTCCATAGCCCCTCTTATACATACATTCAATTTGTTTTATAGCGCTACTCATACCAGTGTGGAGTGTCAGAGCACTTTACATCACACATACATTATACAGAGCCAATGAATCATATGTATGTGAATCAGTTATATGAGACAATGAGGATTACAAGGTGTAGGAGTTACATGCCACCAAAACTAGCAGGCAGCATATTTTAAGAGTGTTTGATTTGGAGGAGCACAAACTCAGGATTGAAACATACCACAGTGGCTGGCTTTACTAATAAGAATGTATTTCTACCCAAATGAACCCCATTTGTGCAACATTAGGATAATGAAAGACAGGGAAAAACATAACTTTCTAACTTATATCATGCACTTTGCCTGTAGCTATTTGATGACACTTCAGCTGACTATTTTATATTAAGGTTGTAACTTATTAACAGCAAGTAACAAAAAGATTGCTGTGACAAAAGCAGTAACCAACTGGGTGGTCCACATAAAACACAGTTTGGTGATTTGCGTGGTACTACCACTACACAAAACGGGATCTCTGTCCAGGGGGAACATTAATCACCAAAGGTCTCTTGACATTGTTGTGGCTGCCTGAAAACCTGGTGGACACACTAGAAAATCTGCAGCAGGGTGTTATTTCTAAGCAAAGCACCGTCCCAAAAACAGGGCTATGTCCAACTACACCATTCGCACTGTCTTAGACCCAGCCCTGGTCCAACCGACCACTGCCTGCTCTTAGAAAATGAAACTTAAATGTCCAATTTTCTTTAGTTTTTTAAAAAGCATCTTGTTCCTTTAAGGAAAACAGATGGCATTAAGCAAATAAGATTGCTTTTTTTGAAAAGCAATTGCAGATGTGATGTCTACTGAACCGTGCGGGCCACCATTTCTGTGATAGCCATCAGTCTTAATGGGTCACAAACTGCAACCTACCTCATTAATATTCATGAGGTAGGTTGAAGTGTGACCCACTAGGAATTGCTGTTTAATAGTTGCACACAAAACAGTAGCAAAACCACATTTGCTCTGCTCAAAGCTTTTTCCATAGGGAAAACAGGTTCAGTGGGATCTTGTGTAAAGGTATCCGGCATCATGGAGCGCTGCCCAGCAACAGCTTCCAGCTTGCCCAGCTGGAGATTTTTGACCTTCAGAAAAGTGAATAGGCCAGAATGTAAATCCCTGGACCAGAGTGAGGCAGCAAATCATCTGACAAATGAAGCACACTTAGTAGCCACAAAATCTGGCTTTTTTTCCCACTCTGTGGGTTTGGTACAAAAAGCAATGGCTTTTGTAGGAGCTCAACAATGACACATCCGAATTTAAGTGGAAGATTTGAACTCACGTTAGGGTGTAACTTATATTTTAGCTGGCAGCCCATTTCCCTGCCGGATGACAGAGTAAATTACTCTATTCCCCTGATGGAGGTGCCGCCTGTCTAATTTAAAAATAGAAGCCAAGCTGGTGGTCACTTCTAAAGCATTGGCAGGAACCACTGTGATTCCTGCTAGTGCTTTTTGCAGTGTGGTCCAGACCTCCATCAACATGGAGCCTTGCACCAAACTGTTTTCTTTTTTAAAAAAAAAGACATTTCTGAAGTGGGATTTTATTTCTGAAAATAAAAAAGAAAATACTGCCATCACCATGGGGGAAGAATTTAGCAGTTTTACTGCCCCTTACTGCCAGTGTTCTCCTGGCGGATAGGGTCAGTAAAAACTGACCTCTAATTCCTTCCATGTAAATCACGTGGGCAGAATTAGAGATCTGCCTCCCACTGGCCTTACTCAACAGGTCCTTCGGAGGGGGTTTATTTATGTTGGAGATGGAGTAGTCTCTGCCACGATTAAACCTGTGGTTCACGTGAATTTAAATCTGTCGGGGGAACCGCTATGTTGGCGGGGAGGGAAGGCCATCATCTTTGCACTAGATTTCAATCTCAACTAACATATAAATTAGGCCCTGAGTCTGAAGCCAAAAATGTTGACAAGGAAAACCCATTTGGACTATCTGACCCCTACTGCATTGCGGTTGGAATGCTATCGCTTCTATGTCAAAGTCAGCAACAAAGAGTAACTTTGTGCTTTACATCTGCTTGATGCTTTTTGTTTGAAACATTTAACAATTCATGTTTCCCATTCTCCTTAATCTATGTCCTTTTTCTATTCTGGTGTCATTTCATTAGGCTTTTCTCTATTTCTGAAAAATTGTAAAGAAATGTCATTGTGTTGTGTTATATACTTTCAAATATTTTACTACTTGATTTTCACAAACAGTTTTCTCAGAACTTTGTTTTGACCTAAATGGATTGTGTTTATTAAGTTTGTATGGGTCCCACATGCCAAGTTGTTAACTCATTTGCTGACAAATGGGCACCCCATACTTTTTAATAGCACTGCAATGTGATGTTAGTATATGCTTTTGAACTATTCAAATGGTAAATAACCATTACAACAAGAACTATTCCTGGCAGTTTGTGGGGCGGGAAGGATTTCAGTTACACTCTGCGGATTCACAGGGTGATTAGTGCTTGCTGATTCACATGGAGATTAGTGCTTTCACAAGTAAGCAACATGAGCAATGGGACAAACACAAATGGACAAGGAGGCACCATTGCATAAGTCACAACGTGTATGAGAGACAGAAATAAGGGAGACAGGATAGATGAATACACACATACACCATTCATGGACCATGTACATAGATTTCAGGAAGAAAAGTTTTTTCAGAAGTTCACGGACAACCTAGGATAACTACACATGAAATAAGGGTTACCTGAATAGAATAATGTATTTCTCACAAAAGGATTAAAGGAAACAGTTTGAGTGTTTTGTACTTTGCTTTCTTAAGCCATTTAAGAATCCATTAAACTGTATAAGATCATAGATTATTGGCATATGGTAAAGAATCCAACTGGGAATGGGCAATTATCCACTGGTAACCAAGAGACAATTTACAAAAGTGCCCTGTGAGTATAGCAGGTATTTTTATCTGCTAATATAGAAGGGCCTGCTGATACCTCCGCAAATCCTTCTTAGGCAGTTGTCATTTTCTTGTCCTAAAGTTTTGATGCCTGCAGCCTGCTCCTGGGTGACATAATTAGGTGTAATTGGCAGTTGACCTTGTGTATTCCTCTCAAACAGCCACACAATAGAGGAGCTATGTGTTTTTCAATCGGCTTTCTCTGGCAGGATGGGGGTGTGGAGCTTTGCACAGCCCTATTTGTACTTCAATAGGTTGTTCCTTTCTCACACAAAGAACTTCAAACTAGCCTTTTATTTGCCTGCCGACAGGAGCCAGTACAGAGAGACAAGAAATTCAGACACTTATTTGAGAAGAAGTCTCAAGATGTTTCTACCACTTCAAATGGGACAGCAGGAATGAAAATAGGACCCTCACACCCACTCTTCTGTTCACTCCTAGACAAGGACTCTAAGAGGACTGCTTGCTGCTGTGGCCTGCTGTACACTTCAGAAGAAGCTTTGCTGTAGCAAGAAACACTGAACTGATGCCTGAAGCCTGCTCAGAGCACCTAGAGGGCTGCCCTGCTGCTTGACGCCTGCTCTTCTACTGGAACTGAGGACTTCCAGAGTGACTCCATGGACTATTTCGCTGGCCTGCTGATCACAGATTCAGGGACAGAAAATACCCCTATCACCTTGAACCTGAACCTGGACCCTGCCTGAGTGAATCTTGTCCCTCTAAGTGTTGCCTCTCCAGACCTGGACCCTCTGAAGTTGTGCTATTGGTGCCCAAATAGCTGATATACAAAACCTGAGTCTTAGAGAATGTTTGCCCAAAAAGCGCTCTTAATTCACTGTTAAAATTCTGAATTTTTTGAGAATATGGTATAAGTTTTGTACTGAAATTATTTGTATAAATAATGATTTTTATATGCCACCCATAACCGATAATGAAATAAAAAAGAATTCCTCCCCTTATAAATATAAAAGAAATTATCTCCCACCTGTTAAAATTGAAGTTGATGCTGAGCGTGCTATCCAAACCTGCGTAAAAAAGGTGTCAGTCGATTGCAACATGCAATGCAGCTTCCGAACATTGAGATTGTGGTAAGAAAATGGGTTGTTGGTTGACCCCTCGTCAGTCAGCACCCACAATCCTTGTAAGGATTAAGGCACAAGCAAACTCCAAATTATCCTATGCTCAACCCCCTGGTAGCTTGGCATGTAGCAGTTAGGCTTAACTTAGAGGCATTGTGTAAAGTATTGGAACAACATTTCAAATAGCAGCACATTGACAACACACCAGAAATGGAGCTCACAACAGTATTAGAAATATAGAGTGATTTTTATTTAATAAAACAAGACTGAAATGACAAAAATCCAATTGGTAGAACTGGGGATATTGAATTTTAGAGATTCTAAAGAAAATAGCACCAGAGGACGTGCAGCGCCAACTGTGGATATCTAGTTGCGAAGGACCAGGACAAAGTCACAAGTTCAGACTGACTGCGATGAAGCGTGAGCTAGGTACAGGGCCCAAGTTAGGCCCACTGAGCTCAGTACCTTAAATCCTGGTTTGAGGTGTGTTACTTGGATCCATATTGGTGATGCGTCAAGCAGCTGAATTGAAGCGATGGTTTGAGATGCAGTGAGGCTGTAGTGTAATGTCCTTTTGTGTTGACATTGAGTATCCTGTAGATGAGGGCTTGATATCTGAAATCTGGAGTCGGGTATTTGTCATGCAGTCAGGGCAATGCGCTGGTTCTGAGAAGCTGAGATGCAGAGTTCAGCATGATCGTTAAGTCCTCCATCAATAAGAAATGCCAGAGCCTACACCAAGGATGCATCTCTCAGGATGGTTCAGAGGGTGATGATAGTCTGTGGAGGTGATGCATGTTTTTTCAATGAGTCTAATCCATGGAGCAGTGGAGATGCGTTGGTTCTGCTTGTGGTTGTGCTGCACAACAGAGGAGATGAATCAGTTCTGCTGCATCCAAAGAAGCTGGCAAAGCACCTTAGGCCCACTTCCAAAGGGGCCAGGACTAAGAAGGCACTACTTGCGAGGGTAGACTCACAGATGGCAGAGTCCAGGAGCAGACGCATAGTTGTTGGAAGCCTGTTGTGTCCCTGAGGCTTCAGATCAGGAGGCAGCAACAAGCCCTTGGAGTCACTCATGGTTCAAAAGATGCAAGTCTAGTCCATCTCACACGGGCAAGAGGGCTTCAGGCAGCAGGTCAGCACACCAAACAGGAGTCCAGCAGAGTGCAGTCCGGAAGAGTGGCAGTCCTTCATCAGCACCCCTGTCCTTCTTCCTAATTGAGTGTCCACATGTCCAGAAGTGTACTGAAGATTTGGGGGGTCATTCTGACCCTGGCGGCCGGTGGCCGCCAGGGCCACCGACCACGGGAGCACCGCCAACAGGCTGGCGGTGCTCCCACGAGCATTCTGACCGCGGCGGTTCAGCCGCGGTCAGAAGCGGCAAGTCGGCGGGCTCCCGCCGACTTACCGCTGCTCGGGGGAATCCTTCATGGCGGCGGAGCGCGCTCCGCCGCCATGAGGATTCTGACAGCCCCTACCGCCATCCTGTTCATGGCGGGAAACCCGCCATGAACAGGATGGCGGTAGGGGGTGCCGCGGGGCCCCTGGGGGCCCCTGCCGTGCCCATGCCAATGGCATGGGCACGGCAGGGGCCCCCGTAAGAGGGCCCCGCAAAGTATTTCAGTGTCTGCCTTGTAGACACTGAAATACGCGACAGGTGCAACTGCACCCGTCGCACCCCTGCAACTACGCCGGCTCAATTCTGAGCTGGCGTCCTCGTTGCGGGGGCATTTCCTCTGGGCCGGCGGGCGCTCATTTGGAGAGCGCCCGCCGGCCCAGAGGAAATGTCTGAATGGCCGCCGCGGTCTTTTGACCACGGTGCGGTCATTTGGCGGCGGTACTATGGCGGACGGCCTCCGCCGTCCGCCATAGTCAGAATCACCCCCTTGGTGTCTAACATTCAGTGTTTATACCCAATTGTGCTTTTGAAGTGGGGGGAGAAGCTTTTAGATGGTCCCCTGTCCTGGCTCCAGACTAACTACAGGGCATAGACAGCCTTTTTTGTGGAGGCAGGACACGGTTTATTCAAGTGTAAGTGAGGCTGTGCCCTGTTCCTTCCTCCCATCTTGCCAGTGGTGGCCCATATAGGCACACCTAAGCTTCCTATTTTGTGTGGCTTTCTAGGAGGAATAGGCAAAGCTCAACTTTCAGCTACACCCAGTCATGCGACCAGATAATGGCTAGAGCTACTACATGGCTATGGCAAGAAAATGCCAACTTATAAGGTGCCATTTTCAGAATTACAATTTAAAATCTGACTTCTTCATAACATAGGATTTCAACTTGTGATTCCAGAGACAACTAACATGAACTGGTTTTCCATCAATATGTGCAACATTTGCAACTCCAATGATGTCCTATGTTAGAGATAGTAGTAGTGAAACATGAAGAACTTTTCACTATAAGGGCATGTGAAACTTAAAAGTACATGTCCTACTTTTCAAATACCTTGCACCCTGCCCTCTGGGCTTTCCAGGGCCTACCATAGGGGTATCTTATATGTATTAAAAAGGAAGGTTTGTGTCCAGCAAATGGTTTATTTTGTCAGGTTGAAATGACAGTTTAAAACTGCACACAGGCTCCGTGATGGCATGCCTGAGACATGTTTAAAGAACTATTTAAGTGGATGCCACAATCAGTGCTGCAGGCCCACAAGTGGAATTTAAGTTACTGGCCCTGGTTACGTGTAGTACCATTTTACTACAGACATATAAGTAAATTAAGTATGTCAATTGGCTATAAGCCAATATTACCACGTTCTAAGGAGCAAGCACAAGAAATTTAGCTCTGAATAGCAGTGGTAAAGTGCACGGAGTCCTAGGGCCCGCAAAAAAGAACTTGGCAAAAATAGGAGAAGGAAGGCAAACATTTTGGGGTGACTCTGCTGAGAGGGCGTGGTCCAACAATGATGTAAACTTTAACTTGTTATAAATATATCTGTTGCTACTGATTGTGACAGGGCCTTTCATAGGACCCCTATGTCCCGTGAGTAGTAGCTGACAGTGACGTGAATAAAATGCATATGGCAGCCTTTTGGTACTACATAGTATACATGTGTCAAGGCAATTTCCTACTAACTTACCCTTCCTCTAAAGAACTGATTAATTTTGCTTTTCTTTACTGATTTCCTTTCTCCCTCATATGATTCAAAACTTTGCTGACTCAATCTGCGGGAGGTAATTTCATCCTCTGATGCTGGAATATTCACAAGTGAAAGACGTATCCCTGAGGGGAAACAAAAGTAACAATCAGATTTTATGCACAGTGGCATTACAAACTGATAGCTGAAATGGAAGGTAGGTGCGTGACACAAGTCAAATGTCACATTTGTAATGCATTTTCATTACAGACGCAAGTTCAAATATGGCCACTATAAATGGAATAAAGTACCCGTGCAGTATATTAGGAAGACATTTCAAGTCATTGAAGAGTTCCATTACCATGTAGAGGAACACGTCAAATTCCTTACCTGGAATAGTCGGCATGGAACGACTTGCAAAGCTCATTTGCTTGAGCACTGGTGATTTTTGAGGTAGATCCGCATGTTCTGACAGGTTTGTGTCACTCATAAACTCATGCTTCCGAGAGAGCTGAAAAAAAAAGACAAATTATTAAATTTAAGTCCACCAGCCACTTTATCCAAAATTCACTTTATGTATTTTAAATTGTGTCAAGATAGTTTCCTTAGCCTTTGACGCTATAACCAGGTCTGTAAATCATGGATTTTCTAATACTGGTATTTCATCATTAACTGCGATGATCACATGCGTTGTGGGAGTGGACATTTTAGTTTACTTTATTTTGCCAACAATTTGCAAGCACATACTTTGCAAAACCAGTGAATTTGACTGACAACACTTATCTAACAATGCCTAAAAAGGCATCAGAAGACAGCAATAGCAATAGATTACACCACAAATAAATCAGTGTAATAAAAAATCATCAGATTGAAGCTCCTAGATCAACCTTGGGGTCTATCTTAAAATAGAACTATGACCAGCTGTTCGAAATTCACCTAAGGATGTTCATTTGTGAGAGGTGGTATTTGTGTCCTCTGACTGATGAGCATTAAGTACCAATATGTTCCTTTTGCAGTATGCCGAGATGTGGGGGGGTCACTTTTTGTGTTTTAAAATACAAGTTATTCAGAGATCCAATATTAAAACTCTTAGGGTAATTTAAGGGAAATGTGGACTCCCTTGTCATCGCCCATCCAACTGGTAGTAAAACTCTTTATTATTTCACTATGCTCTTTTCCTAGGTGCCTTTCCTTTGGATCCCTTAACCACAATCATAGCTGTATCCAGCAACTCCACTGTCCCTTGCCACAGACCATTTAAATAGAAGCCTATTTTCCACTGCCAGGAAATAGAAGTGGAAAAGAGAAACTGTAGACACTTTTATGTCATGGATGAGTAATAATAACACACAATGTCACCAGTGATTACATGATTGCAGTAATACCCTATTTAATCTATGTGTTCAAAGAATAAAATCTGCTGCTATTGAACTAAATATTAATAGATATGGCAAATAATATTTGTGGTGTTGAAGGGCAGGTATTGCTGCAAACATGCTATGCTTTATCAAACTTTTCATTTCTATGAGGTAATCTGAGATTCAGCTACTTAAAGGAGTCTCTCCCTTTATTCACTGACTTAGCTAGCAGTGTCATGTAAGTATTAAGCACATGTGGAAAGGGAAAAAATCCTACCAAGTACACAACAATTCACAGCTCTTAGGAAACAAACAAATGAGGAGCTAATTGTACATCTGTAACAGACGAAGGAGATGGGTCTGGATTAATATGTCGATTATTTACTGCTAGCATTCGTTGTTGTAATTAACCCATCCTTATTCCAGGACTACATTCCACCCTTCTTTTGTGAGACTCTTAAACCATGAGTGTTTATTGGCATGCAATATTTAACAGCAGTGTTATGGGGTATGTGCTCACATTGTGGTACTTCATGCCCAGGGGGAAAGGCTTAAAGGAAAGAAAAGGATGTGGTGGGGGTGAAACACAAAGAATATGGAAAAGGGTGTACCAGCAGGGTGAACACCTCAAAATATATATCCTGGGATGAGAACTTGTGAATCAGATCAACGAAGATTACCAGCGAGTAACCCAGGTGTAACACCAACATTGGCTGGTCCTTGAGTTCAGAGCTTATGCATTACTTCTAATACCTGCTACAAAAAAGACCATCTTCTTAAGTACTAAGGCCCATATTTACAAGCGGCCTGCACCACTGGTGCGTCACTTTTTGAGAGTCACCGGTGGCGCAGGCCTTACACCCATATCTACAAGGCCACGCAAATCCACTTTGTGCTGTTTTACATGGCCTTGTAGATATGGAGCAAGTCAACGCAGTGCAAGTCACTGAGTTGCTTGACTTTGCATCAGGGAGGTGTTTCCATGGGTGCTATGTGGGTGTTCACATGCAACATCCATGGATTTTGACACATTTCCTGATTTGTAAGGTTTTATAAACCTGGGAATGTGTCAAAAGAGGTGGCATAAAAGTGATGTAGCGGGTAGAAATATCTTTATTTCTCCCCGTTTTTTCCTCTTTCTATGTGTGCTGCAGCAGCACACACAAAAGGAGGAAATTGTCTCCATTGATTGTTTTTGTGCAGGAAGGTGTCCCTTCCTGAAAAAAAAAAAAAAGAAAATCATCCCGCAATGCACCATGGTGCAAGGGTGCCTGCATTGGCGCATGGCAGCAATTTGTGTGCCAGCACAGGGGGAGAGGACAAAAATGCATTTCTGCCATTTCCTCGAGAGCACTTGGTGATGTAGCAAGGCATTTGCTTCTCCGCCCTGTGCCATGGGCCTTGTGAATAAAGCCCTAAATGTTGTTGGAGTATACGCGCAAATATACTTCTTAGAGAGGCTTGTGGCAGTCTCCTGAATTAGTATGACTAGAACTGGCAAAAGGCCCTCAGAAGAAGCACTTTTGCTCTGAAACTCCTTCTTGGTCTCCACAACTGCTCAGGGTTCTCTTGTTTTTCCAGGTTTTTCCAGGTATCCTAAGCCCCAAAGCAGCTCCAATTAAGGAAAAAGTTGAAGACTCACCTCTTTAGAGAGCACTACCCACAATGCATTAAGTGCCTAATTATGGCCTTGGCAGATGGGATATTCCACCAGTAACATGACGGATACCCTGTCCGCCATATTACAGAATCCTTTATATCCTATGGAACTTGTAAAACGGCAGGCAGGATATCTATCACATTTGTGACAGAGTATCCCATCCGCCAAGGTCATTCTCAGGCCCCAAATGTCCACAACTCTTTCATTGCTCCGCTGACTTTTGTCTGGGTTTGCGCTATAGAAATAACATATACAAACACCCAAAAGCTTTACTTTGCCTCCAAAGAGGCTGGCAACAATAGGGCTCTATTATGACTTAAAGCTAGCACAAAATGCCACTGTGGCTGTGCATCATCTTTATGAGACCTTAACACAAAACAAACATCGGAATTGTACTTTCGATTTGAAGACATTCTGAACTTGAGATCTATGCTCTGTAGTACATTGCAAAGTATGCCTTTGTACTAACGGTTGCTTCCCAGTTAAATACTGTAGCTTGTTTGACTCACCCGATTTGCTACTTCCAGGGTAAATTCATGTCCTGATTTTTCGCTGGTGATGATCGCACTGCTTCTTTTCTTTGCTCGCTTCCTCGATCGCCTCAGTTTAACTCCTTGTTCTGGGTAAATCTGCAGCATCTTGTCAGTCTCCGCTTTAATAGCCTTTGGCCCCGGAACTTCCGACTCAATACTACGGTAAAAATAGCAGTTCAACAACAGAACACTCTGACAGAATGTTTCCCTATTTTGTTTAAAAGCCCATAAACGTCTCTGTGGATTTATTAGCTTCCACTATCTCTGAAGCTATGCTAATGTGCTCACTGGAGTAACGCACAAAGAAATCTACATAACTATGCTTCAGAATGATGGTGCATGCTCAGACATTGATTATTATCACTAAGCAGATACTTTAAGCCATCAGTACCGAGCATCCACACCACAAATAACGCATGTGTTTATTACCAATAGGGCCCAGCAATATCTAAGCATGCACTCACAGCATATGGTATGACATCTGTTAAAAGTGTGGGTTAATTATAAGTCATGTGATAAGAACAATGTGTAGGTTTTCTGTAACACTGTAACTATGCTGTTGTGCTATTTCCCTTCAAAATACCGCACTCTTAAAGCATCAGTGATCTAGTTTCTTCATGGTGAGAAGGTGGGGTCACCAGTTTAAAGGTTTTCGAGACTTCAATTAGTGCATTTGTTTGTTCTAGTGCTGTTAAAATAAACCGGGGGAGTTGTAAGCCTCGACTTCCAGGACAGTAGTCTAATTAAAACCTCCCATAAGGTAGGCTGATGTAAATTAACTTTATTGAGTATTTTCTATTTTTTACCATATGCAAAACACATTTCTTCCTATCTGGTTTACCCTCTGACAATCCAACATCACATCGAAAATAAAAACATTAAACATATATATACATATATATATATATTTTTTTTCACATCAATGCGGCCACCAGCAGCGACGCCCTCCTCAGTTGGTGCGATGCACGAAGGATGACTGTGCCTTCAATTAATTTGTTAATAAAATCTCATGGCAGCGCACTCCGTTAAGGATTCTTCATATATTTACGAAGTTTATTCAGTGCAACAAACAAAAAACGACGCGTTATGACTAAAAGTCTTCTTCTCGGAGTCCTTTCTCTCTGTCACTATTTATAATTTTATCGTTACCAGACTTTCACAATGCATCATGGACATTGTAGTGCAATGTAATCCACAGCCAACAAACCAATATTTTTCAATAAATCAAAATAACATGATCTTCAATAGTATATCAATATATGTGCCTCAATTCACATATACACCAACTCAACATGATTTTAATGAGAAAGGGGCACTCCATATATGTAATAAATATACCCTGAATCATGAATCATCATTCAGCTTGTAAATGGTAAGTAATTCCTACACAGTCATTTGGAATTCAATTACTGAATAGTATACTTGATTAAAACATGGCCAGTTATTTAGGGCCGTATGTACAAACACTTTTTCCCATAGACACAGAATGGGTAGAAACCTTTGCTACATCTGGCGCTTAGTTCTAAAGATCAGTTCTAAATATCATATTAGATATCATCATGCTTGTGATCACTGAAACAATATTTTTTATCCTCATTATCCCAAATATTTTTCAAAGATGTACAAAAAGTTCCTCATCATTATTCATCCCAAACGGTATCTTTGTTCTCATCTGAATAATGTATCTGGATTCCAATTGCTTTAATTTTCAAATTCTATCACCGCCTCTTTTGTGTTCTGGAATATGATCTAAGCCAAAATACCTTAAAGTTTTCCAATCATTATTTCCATGCATTTTAAGATGTTTAGTTACAGCGTAGGTTAAGTCATTGTGTATAATTACTCTGATGTGTTCTAAGATTCTCCTTCTAAGCATCCAAATTGTGCTACCCACATATTTTAAGCCACAATGGCACTCAATCACATATACAGTGAATTTAGCATTACAAGTTATTCTGTGTTTGATATGTATGTCAACTCCATTAAACATTTTCACAGACTTCATTGATTTTCCAGTCTTGCAAGCTTTGCAAATTACTGCATTTGACAAAACCCTGCTGTTGTTCTGTTAGCCCGGATTGTTGGTTTTTTAAGGATAAGTGGCTTTTAACTATATGATCCTTAACTGACGGTGCCTTCCGGTATCTAATCATCGGCCCTGAGCCTATCTTGGGTCCCAAATCTGGATCCCTACATATCACATGCCATGGTTTACATAATATGTTCTTTATCAAGCCACTTTCTTTAGTATAATTCATTACCATTCTCACTCTGTTTTCATCTGATGACTTTTTTCTTATGCTAGAATGCTTTGAGAATAATAACTCATCCCGATTGATAGTTTTCTTTCTTTCTAAATTCTTAACTAACATTTTTTGATGGTATCCTCTTTTTCTAAACCTTAATATAGTATCTTTATATTTTGATTGTACTTCCTTTTCACTAGAGCAATTTCTTCGCATTCTGATTAATTCACCATCTGGAAAACTCTTTATTAAAGATTTGGGATGGAAACTTTTCCCATGTAATGTGCTATTTGTTGCAGTTTCCTTACGAAAGACTGTTGTTTCTAGTTTATCATTCTCAATGTAAATTGTGATATCCAAGAAATCAATCCACGTTTTACTCATATTACATGTGAACTGTAATCCTATGTCATTCCTATTTAAATTTGAAAAGTATGTCTTAAATTCTTCCTGTGAGCCATGCCAGATGATGAACAAATCATTAAAAAAACATACTCATAAGGGCATTTTTTCCATATATGCATCATCTGTTTTGGTCCATGCTACTTCTCTCTCCCACCACCCCATTACTAGGTTGGCATAATTTGGAGAAAGGGAAATACCCAATGCTGTCCCACACATTTGTTGATAGATCTCATGATTAAATATGAATATATTGTTTTTAAGACACATATCTATCATAGAAAGTGGCATTTTTGAATGCTCTAATTCAGCGATATTTCTTTGCCTTAAAAGATATTCACACGCTTTTAAACCAATATCATGATTAATAGATGTATACAGAGAAACTGCATTAATGGTGACCAGTAAGTATTCATCATTCCAATTTACATTTGTCAAAATTCTCAATAAATCTCCTGAATCCTTTTATATGAATTCAATGTCATTACAATGGGTGCCAAATAAAAATCTACATAATCAGATACTCTGTCATAGACTGAGTCACATGCAGAAACAATTGGTCTGCCTGGAGGATTAGTCAAGGATTTATGTATTTTTGGTAAGAAATACATTGTTGGTAAAGTTGGATTTTCCTTCTTCAGAAACTTGTATTCATCAAAATTAAGTAACTGTTGTTGTTGCCAATCATCTAATTTTGAATGCTATCGAAAAGTCATTCGATTTATAGGATTATGGCTGAGTTTCTTGTAATTCAACTCATTCTTCAACTGTCTGTATGCTTCCGCAATTTAACTGTGTGTATTTAAAATCACAATATTTCCACCCTTATCTGGTGGCTTGATTATGATGTTGCTATTATTCATCACATTTTTTATTGGCATGAGATATGTAGAGATCCAGATTTGGGACCCAAGATAGGCTCAGGGCCGATGATTACATACCGGAAGGCACCGTCAGTTAAGGATTATATAGTGAAAAGCCACTTATCCTTAAAAAAACAACAATCCTGGCTAACAGAACAACAGCAGGGTTTTGTCAAATGCAATAATTGCAAAGCTTGCAAGACTGGGAAATCAATGAAGTCTGTGAAAATGTTTAATGGAGTTGACATACATATCAAACACAGAATAACTTGTATTACTAAATTCACTGTATATGTGATTAAATGCCATTGTGGCTTAAACTATGTGGGTAGCACAATTTGGATGCTTAGAAAGAGAATCTTAGAGCACATCAGAGCAATTATACACAATGACTCAACCTACGCTGTAACTAAACATCATAAAATGCATGGAAATTATGAGTGGAAAACTTTAAGGTATTTTGGCTTAGATCATATTCCAGAACATGAAAGAGGCAGTGATAGAATTAGAAAATTAAGGCAATTGGAATCCAGATACATTATTCAGATGAGACCAAAGATACCGTTTGGGATGAATAATGATGAGGACCTTTTGTACATCTTTGAATAATATTTGGGATACTGAGGGTAAGAAAGATATTGTTTCAGTGATCACAAGCATGATGAGTTCTAATATGATATATAGAACTGATCTTTAGAACTAAATAACTAGCCATATTTTAATCAAGTATACTATTCAGTAATTAAATTCCAAATGACTGTGCAGGAATTACTTACCATTTACAAGTTGAGTGATGATTCATGATTAGGGTATATTTATTACATAGATGGAGTGCCTCTCTCTCGTTAAAATCATGTTGACTTGGTGTATATGTGAATTGAGGCACATATATTGATATACTATTGAATATCATGTTATTTTGATTTATTGAAAAATATTGGTTTGTTGGCTGTGCATTACATTGCACTACAATGTCCACGATGCATTGTGAAAGTCTGTTAACTATGAAAGTATAAATAGTGACAGAGAGAAAGGACTCGGAAACCGAGAAGAAGACTGTTTAGTCGAAACGCGTTGTTTTTTGTTTGTTGCACTGAATAAACTTCGAAAATATATGAAGAATCCTTAATGGAGTGCGCTGCCATGAGATTGTGTTAACCATATATATATATATATATATATATATATATATATATATATATATATATATATATATATATATATATATGTGTGTATATATACATATATACATATATATATATATATGTGTGTATATATATATTTATATATATGTGCTCCTGAGGTAAGTGATGGGGCAGTGAACTTGAATAAGTGAACCTATAATGCACCAGTGATATTTACAAATATATACATAACCATGTGGCTGTCAAAGTATTCTTGATTCATAAGAGACACATATCTTGTGCACCACGAATCTTCAACCCCAAAAAATTAAAACAATCCACATTTGATAGTGTTGACGTTTTGACCCCAGAAGTAACACTTTGAACTTTTTGATTTACTTACCCAGGTCCACAGGTGACAGGGTTGTCCCCTCTTGTTTAACATATTAAAATAAACTGTGCACTGTATGCATTCCTTTTCAATATAATTGTGTGCATAAGAAATAGGTGAATGTGGTGTGAATCGCCAGAAGATAACAGCACAGTTGTCTCCACAACAGGAAGGACATAACAAAACAGTGAAGTTAGCAACAGTATTGTCAACTGCTTTGTGTTATTATCATCTTCATTGTTATGAATAAAACTATCCAGCAAGTTATCTGGGAGATTTGTGGAAAAATAAAAACTGAGGGCTGAGAAAGATATCAGGCCTGATTCACAAAGGTAAATATCGACCTGAAGTCTTACCGTAGACTTGAAGTCTCAGTTTAGACCTAAAGTTTGACTTTAGTCCTGATGTATTAAGTTTATACCTGAAGTCTAGGCTTCAGAACTAAAGTTATTTAGACATCAGGTCTAAAGCTAGACTTCAGGTCTAAACTTAGACTTTAAGTGTAAAGAAATACTTTCAATCTAATGTTAAATGCCAGTTCACAGTTAGATTTTAGGGCTAACCTTAGACTTCAGATCTAAACTCAGACTTTAGGTCTAAACTTAGATTGTGGGTCTAAGCTTACCTTTCTGTCAATCGGGTCCATCGAGAAGATTTGCACCAATCATACTTTGATACGTATGAGGACATAGGATAGACAAGAAGAAAAGATAAGGCGAAACTAGCAAAAAAAGCCACGTACCATCTGTGAAACAATTGAGATAAGAAGCAGATGCTATACTTAGCCATCACAGGAAAATGCTATTTTTGGCCATGGAGTAGGTATTAAATAAATAATGTGCCCCTTTCCCATAGATATGTAGACTAATAATGACTTAAAAGCAATACTGATTCCTAAAGAAGAATGCAACTATGTTAGCAAGTTGAGTCTGGCTTTAGATCCTGCTGTGAGTTTGTTGGAGGGCATGAATGATAACATTTCATAGAACAAAGTACAGAGGTCCCTAAGCATACCATGAGTTATTCTTGTCTCACCTGTCTGTGGTGATTTTAGGTGGAGTGCCGCAGTCTGAGTTAATTGGCGCAAGAGATATGACAGACATCTGTCGATAAGATCTCAGCATAGATCTTGGTCTTCCCACTTTATGGTCATCAAAATCAGGCTTCAAAAAATGAATGATATTACATGTTTAAAATGGTTGCTGATATTATAAAACAAAAAATTCATGCAATAGTCACCACTTACAAGCAAAAAGAAGACAAACATTTCCATTCTATGAACACTGCTTTTTTAAGTAGACCACATTAACATTATATGCATTCCTGAAGCAGCAATTAAACTAGTAGATACTAGATAGAAAGAGACTGCAGGCCAGATTTACTCATATTTTGCTTTGTGGTTATGCCACCTTTGTGGGGCAGCCATGACACAAAATGCTAGTAGCTATTTACAAAGCCACACAACAGGCGTTTTGCACCACCTTGTGTGGCTTTGTAAAGAACTGTAACACAATGCAGCTGCTTGCTCTGCATTGCATTATGTTTCATTCTGGGAGGCATCCTATGAGTAGAGTGTGGGCGATCCTTTGCTTCCACCCATGGATTTCATGCAATCCTAGATTTACAAAGGTTTTTAAACCTGGGATTGCATGAAATCCCTACCCCTCCCAGAGAATGGCGCAATGTGGAGAAAAATCTATTTTCTCCTCTTTATTTCCCCTTTCTATGTGTTCTGAATTCTGCAGCACACACAGAAAGAGGAAAATGCCTTGAGGGATTGTTTTTGTGCAGGAAAGTGTTCCTTCTTGCTCAAAAACAATTCTCCTTTTAATGCAGGCACCCTTGCACTGTGGTGCAAGAGTGCCTGCGGTGGTGCTAGGTTGCCTGATTTGCACCAGTGCTATCAGCGAGCAGAAGTGTCCCATATCTTAAGAGATATGAAACATTTCAGCTTTCTCTCTTTCATGCAGTGCAGTGCAGTGTAGCACACTGTAATGCATAAAAGGTTAGTAAGTCTGTCCGATAGATTGTTTTAGTTTTCTGCTCTGGCACAGCCAACAGTGCAGTGAGGGGCAGGGCTTGGCCAGGGGAGGAGGGAGGAAGGGAGAGTGCACCTAAAGGCGCATGTGGGTTTGGCCAGTCATCTGAGGCCAGCCAAACACAAACGCACACTTAGGTTTCTCCAGCCTGGCGGCATATACAGTGGGCTGGAGAAACTGCACAGACACCAGAGCTCTGTCTGAGCGGCAGTCATCTGATTGTGAGATTAATCTACATGACCTTAGCATTGTTAATATAGGGAAATAAAGATTCTAAACTTTTACTAAAGGTGTAGTTTTTCATGACTGAAAGGTCATGGTGCGTGACAATTACTGACTCCATTGATTATGTTGATTACTAATGATTATTGATTATTGTGTATGGATTATTGATTATTGTTAAGCTTTTCATCCTTGCCGTGGTCTCCCTTAACTTTTTTCCTCTGTTCCCCAGGTTGATGATGTGTGCTGGACTCTGATGTTGCTGTTTTTGTTACTCTGGGCACTTTACCACTGCTAACGAGTGCTAAAGTGCAAGTGCTCCTTTACAAAATGTGTATATAATTGGCTTATCCATGATTGGCATATTGAATATATTAGTAAGACCCTAGTACAGTGCCCTAGAGGTGCCCAGGGCCTGTAAATCAAATGCTACTAGTGGGCCTGCAGCACTGGTTGTGCCACCCACATAGGTAGCTCTATAATCATGTCTCAGTCCTGCCATTGCAGTGTCTGTGTGTGCAGTTTTAACTGTAAATTCGACTTGGCAAGTGTACCCTTTTCTTGCATGTCACCAACCCCTAAGGTAGGCCCTACGTAGCCCAAGGGCAGGGTGCAGTGTATGGTTAAGGTAGAACATATAGTAATGTGTTTTCTATGTCCTGACAGTGAAATATTGCTAAATTTGTTTTTCACTGTTGCAAGGCCTGTCCCTCTCGTAGGTTAAAATGGGGGCTATCTTTAAATCTGATTAAAGTGTATATTCCCTTTGGGAACGGATGGACATGTGGAGTTTGGGTCTCTGAGCTCACAATTTAAAATTACATGTTTTAGTAAAGTTGATTTTAAGATTGTGTGTTTGAAAATGCCACTTGTTGAGAGTGAGCATTTTCTTACTTATACCATTTCTGTGACTCTGCCTGCTTGTGGATTCCCTCTCTGGGTCAGTTTGACAGATGGGCTGGTTGCACCTCACACTAGACAGTAACAGAAAGGGAGCTGGGGTCTAGCCTGCATATCGTAATGAGCCATCTGTGCTAGGAGGGAAAGGAGGAGTGGTGACTCACACCTGAAAGGGCTGTGCCTGCCCTCACACTATGCAGTCTCCAACCCCCTGGTGAGTGTCTGGGGCCTGACCTGGGCAAAGCAGGATTTCACATTAAAAAGAAACTTTACTTTGAAAATAGGCCTACTTCAAAGGAGAAATTGGATATAAGAAGGGCACCCAAAACCACATACTTTAGAAAACACTTCTGGAAACAAGAGGAACCTCTGCCTGGAGAAGAGCTGAGGAAGAAGAGCTGCCCTGCCTGTGACTGTGCTTTGGGGAGCTATCCTGAAGTTGCTGCTTCTGCCAGAGTAAGAGGGCAAAGACTGGACTTTGTGTGCCTTCCATCTTGAGAAGAAATCTCCAAGGGCTTGATCTAGAGCTTGCCTCCTGTTGTTTGAAGTCTCAGGGACAGCAAAGACTTCTCTCTGCCAGCACCTGGAGTCTCTGGAGAGACTCCTACTCTGCCCTGTGGTGCCCATCCAGTTCCTGGGACCCTGAACGGAGAAGCTGGCAACCTAAAGACAAGGAAATCAACTCACAGAGCGATGTGCGGGGAAAAGATCGACCCGACTCCGATCTGCGGCTGAAGAAACTACACGCCGCCGGCTCCACAGCTGAAGATCGACACTCATAGGAAATGCAACCAAAGAATCGACGCACAGAGCAGGAGAAACAATGCACAGCATCGCTGACGGAGGCTGGGTGATCACAACCCGCACTGCGGGGTTTTCGGATCATTGTGCGGCTGGATTTCCGACTCAAGTACCGCTGTGTATGGAAAAACAACGCAAGGCCTGCCCGGCCCGAGAGTGCTGACAGGATCGACGCATTGCTCTCCTGTGGAGAGAAGAAACGATGCACTCGACCTGGCAAAAGGAGAAACAACACAAGGTCCCACTCGTGAGTGGAATCAACGGCTCGCAAGCCCTTTTTGACGTGCACTCGCCTGTGTGGGGTTATTTGTGACGCACCCAATGTACTTTTTCATGCTAACAGCGTTAGTGTGTGTTTGAAACTACTTAAAGACTCATTTTGATTTTTAATTGATAACTTGACTTGTGTATTGTGGATTTTTGTCGTTTTGGTCTTGTTTTGATTAGATACATATTTCCTATTGTTCTAAACTGTTGTTGTGTCATTTTGTAGTGTTTTCATTAAGTTACTGTGTGTGTTGGTACAAATACCTTACACCTAGCACTCTGAAGTTAAGCCTACTGCTCTGCCAAGCTACCAAGGGGGTACGCAGGGGTTAGCTGAGGGTGATTCTCTTTTACCCTGACGAGAGTGAGGGTCCTTGCTTGAACGGGGGTAACCTGACTGTCAACCAAAGACCCCCTTTCTAACAAATGTGTACTGGATCTATGGTAAGAACATCTTAATTGCAAGTCAAAAGGTTAATTGACCTATTCGCGTCTCCTTGAAAGGTTACTTATTAAGGTCAGATGTGCTAACAGAGATGGCAGCAAACTGATGGTTCGTCTCCTTAGGAGCTTACCATAGATGTCTAGCACAGAGTGACAGGTGTTAACTGACAGGATAAAGAGACGGATGTTTTGTTTCCTTAAGAGCTTGCCATATATGACCAGTACGATGTGCCAGGTGTTAAGGAGATAACAGCAGGATTGAAGGTCCCAGATGTGGTAGCAGAAATCATTATTATTGAGATTTGGATTTTGTTTCTCACTGATAATAATTGGAGAGAAAATGAGGTTCCCTTAAGTCCAGAAATGATTTTCCCAGATCCTGGATCCTTACCGGCGTTTTAGTGACAGAGTGAGTGAAATAGGTTGCGCTTGCACAGCTTATGCATATCACCGGTGAATTGTGAGGTTTGTAGGGGGTTTGCGTACTCCAAATGAAGTTGTAGAAGGAGTGTGTGTATTCCACATTGTGAGAGTAGGGAAGTCATCAAACTTCACATGTGTGGTGCTTTTTGCTCACAAATTGTCCACGTGGTTGTTGAAGACTCTAGAGTATATTGAAAAGTGTATGAGACACTTGGTTATATTTTGTAATCTGTCTGATTTAGTAGGTTGATTGGGCGTGGTCAACAAGTCAGTGTGTGAATTAAAGTGAGTGAAAGAAAATTTCGACTGAGATTAGGTGAGTTCTATGTAAACCAGGACAGACCCAGTGATCAGTTGAGAGTAAAATTTGCAGGTCTAATTTTTCTTGCGAATCTGGGAAACCAAGAAAGAAGGAGTAGCTGTAATTGCGGGAAGAGCCATCAGTGAAAAATCTGTAAGGTCTCTGAAACGATTGTATTACCTTTCCTGTAGTAAACCAGCAGATTTGTTTTTGTTTTTTGATTAGTGCTCACAATTTTTGCACTAGTTTTGTGTGAATTGGAGTGAAGGAAGACAAGCCTCACGACTTTGTCAGTCGCAGTACGTGTGAGTGTGACGTCATTGGAGCCACACTAGGATAGGTCGGTTAGTGAGAAGGGTCGCGTGCGGATTGGCAGCAATCTTGGGATTAAAAGTCACTTCCTGATTTAATTTTGAATAACAAAAAGGTAGAAAAAATGAAGGTTTTTCAAAGCATTAAAAACTGACCTAAGGGGAGAGATGGATATTACAAAGAGTGTAGGCGAGGCTACACTGCCAGAAGGTTCACCGCTTACAGTGTAATGAAGAGAAGGGTGTCACACTATGTCTTTGGCTAAAGTGATGGTGCAAATTGACAGAGAAAGATGGGAACCTAGGGTTTCCTACAAATTGGACATTTCATTTGAGAGTTTTGGAGCACTTATGGATGGTGCTACATGAATCGAAGCCCCTATCGAGACCAGCACAGTTTGAGACATTAGCGATTTGAGAGTTAGTAGCCAGACAGCAACAGGAACTGAAATTTGAAGGAGGATGAGAAAGGCAGAAAAGACTATAGCAGAGGCTAGATCGGATTGTGTTCAGAAAGCATGGAGAATGGAGACTTAGGGCCACATGTAGGAAAGTCTGAGATTGCGACTCGGAAATTGCGAGTCAGTCCGACTCACAATTTCTGAGTCGCAATCTCGGATGCAGAACGGTGTCTCAGACACCGTCTGCGACTCGCTATGGGGTTGCAAAGACCCACCTCATTAATATTCATGAGGTGGGTCGCATTTTGCGACCCCATAGCGAGTTCCTGCACTCACAGGGATGGTGGCCTGCTGTAGTCAGCAGACCTCCATGTCTGTGACTGCTTTTTAAATAAAGCAGTTTTTTTTTTTCAGTTTGCAGCCCGTTTTCCTTAAAGGAAAACGAGTTACAAAATGAAAAAAAATATCGAAACCATTTGGTTTCATTTTTTTCAGAGCAGGCAGTGGTCCATAGGACCACTGCCTGCTCTGAAAAAATACTTTTGTCGACATTCACTAAGGGGAAGGGGTCCCATGGGGACCGCTTCCATTTTGCAAATGAGTTACCACCAGTGTGACACTGGTGGTAACTGCGAGTTGGTTTGCGATCGCATTTGCGGTCACAAAGCAACTCTGAATTTGCAATGCAAGTCACAAATAGGAAGGGAACACCCCTTCCTATTTGCGAGTCGCATTCCCAAATTGCAAGTCGGTACCGACTCGCAATTTGGACATGAGCATCGCGAAAATCGCAGTTTGCGCCATGCAAACGGCCTGCTACATCTGGCCCTAAGTTCGGAATTAGGTTGTTTCCGGCAATTATTCAGGAAAATGAGAAAGAAGAAAGGAAAGCTACTAGGAAAACTAGTAAAGGTCCGTCTGAGGGTAAGGAGGCTAGAAAGTTCTCAAAAGTGGAGGAGGACTTGGACTATGAGGAGTTTACACAGTTATGGAGAGATCGACCACCACCATATACAGTACATGGGAGTGGTCCAAGTACCAGTGTTGATCCGACAGCCCTGACACAGATTAATGGGACAATGAGTCCAGTGCAGGTTAATGCTAACCTGACACAGAATGCGGTGCAAAGTGGTTTTAATGTGCCTACCACTCCTGTAGTGCAGACCCAGATGCAATCGCCAAAGGTTCCGAGAATTTATCCTGATGTGCCCATTATGGAAACGACTTTGAACTTAGTGGTGCCCACGGAGCAGGTCTTCCCGAGACCGATACTGGTTCAGACTGAGCCAACTCTGATGTTGCTGCCCCAAGTACAGCCGCCGGTAATGCCAAGATTTACTCCAGTGACTGGGACACAGTCAGATATGACTCAGATGATGAATCAGAATGTGGAAGTTACTCTCCCACAGAGCATAGGAGCCAGAGCAGCTCCGGATGCTATATCGCTACCTATTACTGTTGGTCCAGCGGTACCATTATTTGCACAGAAGAAGCTGACTGTAGTCGAACATGGAGTCCCAGAACCTAATGAGGTGAGGACATAATGAACATGTTCAGGTAGTCTCTCCTGTGGGACAGACTTTTGATGGATCAAGATCCTTTCTAGATCTTAGTCCATTTGTAGCACTTCCAGATACAGTAACAGGGCCAAACATTAGCCAGAGCTTGAAATTATTGACACCTCAGACTCCCAATGAAGTTGCACAAACAAGGTTTGACAGCTCAGCAGATGACTGAATGGTTAGACAAGATGAATACCCCACAGAGTGCACCTAAAGGAGAAGGGCATTTGAATTATACTAGGCTAGGCATGGAAGCGGGTGAACTCATTGAGGGAACGATGGGGGTGAGTAGATTCGAATCCTACACTGAGGCAGAATTGAGATATTTGTGCCCAAAGATTATGAGAGAAGTGAGCAATGTGCATCAGAGATTAGCAGACTTAGCATAAAACTATGACATGGAGATAGGGAAAACGAAGCACTTACAAGGAGTTATAGATTAGATTTTGAAGCTAAAGATTTTGAACACATGAGATCTGACGCAGTGAAGGCACACCTTAAAGAATTGCTTCAAAGTGCTCAGACCTGGGGAGCATTAGACAAATGGGAAGGCAGATGGGTAAAGAAAAGAAACAAGAGAAAAAGGGATTCTTTGGAGCTGGCTGAAAATGTGCAGCAGGCTAAAGACCCAGTAAAGATTTTACTAATGAGAGAGATTTCAGGGGGTAATTTTGTTTATGTTCCTCTCTGTCATTCACAAATGAATATCCAAAATTGAGAGAAAAGCCAGTAGAGTGGTATAAGCAGACAGACAGGTTTGTGAAACTTTCAAAGTTTTTGTGGGAGGACTTGAACACATTACTAGAGATAGTGGTTCCAGCTGACTTGTGGATCGAGTGTCAGGGGAGAGTAGATTGGCCAACAAGTGAACTGGAGAGAGACAAGAATACAGGTGCACCTTCTCCTGAAGTAATACTATAATGTGATTGAGTTCCTGAAATCAAGAATTTCGCCAAAAATATTGATTGGCAGAGGATTGATAGGACAGCTCAGGAAGCAAAGGAGTCAATACCTGCATATTATGAGAAATTATTGCAGGCATTACAGTGGTATAGAGACAATTGAGGTGAAAGACATTCTTCACATTTGATTTGTTGGCAAGCAAATCTGATTGATGAGGTGTTGCAGTATGCAAAATACTGTAGTGATGAGATTGAGTTGAAGCAGAAAAAGTTGAAAGAGAAGGCGATGGTGATGCAAATCAAGGCCGCTCAAACAGGAGTGCAAGGGAATTTTTCACAGCAGTTACCCCAGCAGCAACAGGGACACATGATGTTTCAGCCTCAGATGAGAGGTAGAGGGCGTGAAGGCAATATGGATCGTGGTCCAGACTTGAATACTGTACAAGTTCAGAATGATGTGCAGGGAATGGCAAAGCTATTGTCATGTCACATTTGCGGAGCCGTTGGACATTGGAAACAGGAGTGTCTAATGATGGTGCAGGAAGGTGTTGTTGAGCAGAGTAATGACATCAATTCATTTCAGAATGTGAGAGGACCAAGAGTGAGAGGTGTCAATCCAAGTTTTCAGATTAATGTGAATCAAATGAAGAATTTCCAGCCCTTGCAGCAAGTGCAAATGCCCCGTGCACAAATGTCACAGTTGCAGCCGATGCAACAGCAGCTTCAGATGGTACCTAGACAACAAATTCAAATACCTCAAGCCCCGATGGAGCACTCACAGATGATGCTTTCTCAACACGTCACAGGTCAGACGCATAACAGAAATAATAACACAGTGCACCAATTCCCATTACACAGTGAGAATGGAATAAATGATGAATGGACGAGTGACAGTTCGGAGGAGGAGCCATGTGTGCTTGACACTTCCTTGGAAGTAGATCAAAGAGGACCCTATGTGAAGGGAACAATTATGGGTCACAAGGTTTCATTCTTAGGTTACACAGGAGCTACATGCTCTACAGTGAGAAGCGCAGAAGACCCAAGTTTGCCCCTTTCAGGTAGAACAGTGCAGGTTGCGGGAGTAGCCAACCAGTATTTGACAAACCTGATTACAGATCCAGTTCATGTGGAGATTGGCAATTGTCAGGGATTGCATACATTTGTAGTCTGCATTCAAGTCCCTACTGGGAAGAGACTTGTTTTGTAAAACAAAATGTTTGATTACTTGCTCAAATGATGGAATTGAGATTCAGATGAATAGTGATGATGAAGAGGACCAAGCCCCAGAGATGGAGTGTGAAACTACAAATGAGGAGTATCCCTTAATTGAATTTTTCCATATGTTCACAGTGTAAGAGCTTTATCCTGATTTGCAGGGAACAGTAAAAAAGAAAGAGTGGAATTTGACAGGAAAAGAAGTAGGTTTAATAAAGGGAGTGGAGACAGTCCTATGATTATTGATTATTGTGTATGGATTATTGACTATGTACTGGATCTATGGTAAGAACATCTTAATTGTGAGTCAAAAGGTTCATTGACCTATTCGCGTCCCCTTGTAAGGTTACTCATTACGGTCAGATGTGCTAACAGTATACACTACCATTGTGACAACATAGAAAGTTACAAATACATATATTTGGACTTTGACAATCTCATATTAGCTTCTTCACAGTCTTGTCCTTAGAATTACATGATGTTTGAGAAGTGTGTCATTGTCTTGAAGCTCTTCCTGTCTGCTTCCCTCAGTAGCTGGACTCCTCATTTGATTTTGCCTATACGCTCCTGCACTGCAAACCCCATTCACACAAATTTATCTATAGATGTTGGACTTCTACAAGTTCCAGATCAGCCTTCTCTAGCCCTGCTTCAGTTGTGAATTTAGTACTATTTGCCTGTTGGATTAGTAGTCCTTGTGCCTATTTCTTTCATTTCAGACCATGCCTTCCTTCATGAATACAAATGAAGCTTTTAATATGATTTGCATGGAAAGAAATTGAGTGATTATTTGTATTCTATAAAAATCCAAATAATTGGAAAGTTAAGAGAATAATGATGAAAGAAACATGACTCAGGCATTATTATGAGGTCCAATCATCAATCCAAAAAACGGCGAGCATGATTTTTGTTTATCTACAGAAAGTGACAGCATAAATGGAGCTACCTCAGTGTTAAGAAAATCCAATATAACAGCACCCATGTGACATTTCCAGACTGTTCAATACCCATTTTGTAGAATTCTTTAATAAAATGAAAGTCACTTTCACAAAACTTGAATATTTCCTTACAAATATATACTAGACCTCCTGGAATAGAATCCTGAACTGGCTATATCACTGGCTATATCAGAAAACAGCTTATAAACGTCTTAATTTCTAAGCGTTTTGCTGCAGAAAAAGAAAAAAAAAAAATTGATGTGTAAACCTTTCAAAGTCTAACATGACCTGCACTTGAAGGCATACCACAGTCAAGACTGGGTCAACAGAACGCAAAAGAACAGGATTGAAAGATAACAAAGAAACAGGGCACCCAAAAAAAGTAAGGTCATAAAAATAATAAACAAGCAACAAGTTGAGGAAAAAAGAGGGAGGACTAGAGGAAGAAAGGCAGAGAAAACGCTTAAGAAGTACAGCTCTGAAGCAGAGAGAGGAACTTGGGGGCAATCAACTTCAGGCTGTCACTCCCACCTAAATGGAATTAACAAAAACAGAGCCTGCAAAAGGTGTCTAGGGAAGAAAACTTGGTATTTCAAGAATGTCCAACTGATAAAGACATGACAAGTGGCAGTTGTAAGTCAATTGGGTGGAACTAAACTGAGCAAATATAACAATTTAATTGCAAAGGACATTTGCCAGACTAGGTTCATCAGTTTTCTTCATGTTGTTCAAGATTAGACCAAAAATAAATACACAAGTTTGTCAGGAAAGATTTTCCAGAAATGGTTTAATTGAGATGAATTTTCCATGCATTCACAGACAACTAGCATTAAAAGACAACCAAGTCTCTCTCTCCTTCACATTTTAAAACTGCTATTCTGCCTGGAGCCGTATTATACAAAGTGCCCCTCGGGCGCAGTGGGCATTTGCGCCTGCTTTGCTCGCCCCTGGGGCACTTTGGAAGTACAGAAGGGACTGCAGACATTTGTGCAGCCCCTTCTGTAATACACATAGCTCTAGCATACATGTAACGTCAGCACTATAATTAGAGGGTGTTACCTCATTTGCATGGGGGCGTGGCCCCATGAGTATGAGGAAATCTCTTTTTCTCTGAGCCTGCGCTATATTATTAACGTGGGTGCAACAGGGAAAAAGCTTTGAGGGGATGAAGGGGGTCCTATCACCCCTAGATATCCCCTTGCAAGCGGGTACCATCACTCACTGCACCCGCCTGCAAAGGGATCTCTTACACCTCTTAAATGTGCTGGCGGGTTGCCACCTGCACAGTGAAACATGGAGCGGCTGCTTCAAAGTCGTTCTATATTTCACTTGAATGCACTAGCCCCAGGGTAACGTGAGTTCACAGCTGCCTGGGGGCCGTGCATTTATTAAATTATGGCACATTGTCCTTATTTGCGTTGAGTGCACCTTTTGAAAGCTGTGCTCAGTGCAAGCAAAGAAATGCACCGTATGTGTAATATGGCCCCTGGTTGTTTTCTTGGAAACATTATAAAGCATTCCATGGTCTTTCCCCTCCCCCTTTAACCAGTCCCCATTCCATTCCACTATTTCACATTGAGATCTGGACAGGCAATTCCATTTCGATAGGGAATAAAGGAACTGCTATGTGTGGACAAAGTCAGCACAAATTTACAAAATACAATTGTATTTTCAAACGCCGCGCTAAAATAGTATAAATATGGGCCTAAGGGTTTGAATCAGGCCCTTTTTCCATTGCATCTGCTTGGACTTGTTATACCTTTAATAAAACAGACCCTTTAATGAAACAGGCAGGATCAGATTCATAGCTGTGCAGAGGGTTTGTGTTCTTCCTCTCAGCCTATGAGACTCATTAAGAGTTTGGCGAGACCACCAAACTCACATGGAGGATGTCACCGCCATGGCAGTGGCAGCCCCCCCCACCCTATTACAAGTTTTCTGCCGGTCTGACCTGGCTGACCGGCGGCAACCGGGAAATAGAGCTATCCTGGTAGTCAGTCCGGTGGGAAAAGAGCTACGAGATAGCACTCAGCTCCAGAGGGGGCTGACTAGCACCTTCAGGCAGTGCACATTTTGACCGTGCTGGGCAGGGGGACCATGCACTGCCCACATGATCGTGGGAAATGCAGAGGCTCCCCTGTGGCCCCCTGCACTACCTTTCCACCAACCTTTTCATGGCGGGCTCTAAGCCCTGAAAACACTGGCAGGAAGGGGGATTATAATCAGCATGGAGGTGCTGAGATCAGTGCCACCATGGCTGATTTCAAGCCAGACCGCCGTCATGCTGTTGGGAACCATGTTCCCGGTGGGGATGGCAGTTCGATCGCCAAAGTCGGAATTTGGTGGTCAGACTGTCAAAGCTACTTATAATGAGGCCCTATGTATTTTTGCAAAATAGACTCATGGCTACTATAAGTGGCACTCAAAAAACTACAAAAACCATTCTGGATGTTTATGTAGACTGGACACCTTTGCTTGAAGCATATTTCTATTCTAATGATTTTCATGAGGAAAATATATCAACATGACTTCTTTTTCCTCTCAATTAGACTCATATGACTTGGCATCCCTATGTTCTGTCATCACGTGAAAGTGATGTGACACTCCAGTTAAAATCGGTCATGATTACAGATAGAAAAACATAGAAAATATCCAGATGCAATATCATACAAATAAATACAATGTTCAATGATATTAAAAACCCTGTGTTATAGAAAGACTGGGTTTTTTAATTTCCTTCGAACAAGCTTTTTCAGAACGTCATAAAAGAGATGAACAATAACTTTAATTCCTTAAATTTTTTGAGCAAATAGAAATTATCTTATGCATTGCATATCTATGTTTCATGTTTGGGCAGTAAGAATCTAAAGCAGGTAAAAGCAGCTAATTTATATACTTAAACATTCTACATAAAATATACATTTGAGAATGTCGTACCAGCTCTCTGGATCCATACTCCCTCTCCACTTTGTTTTTTAAATGCTTAAAACACTCTTCCATCCGATCATGAAAAGGGCGAAGGTCATCACCCACTCTTTTTCCATGGATCTTAATGCCAGCACCAAGGAATGGTATCTGAAAAATATCATTAAAAAAAAAACCTGAACAATATGACACATTATTCCTTTGCAAAGACGGTTACTGTTGTCCCCAATCACTTCTCAAAAGTAATCTGATGCAAAGTTGCAATGGAAAAAACCTAGACCTAATAAGACCACGAGAGACTAGAAGTTTGACATAAGTTACTACAGCAAATAAACTTTACCTAGGACTATTTACACGCTCAGCTCCACCACAGTTCTGTACTCAAAGACTGAGACCTGTATCAATAATGCACATTACCAATAACTACATTGATCATTTATATATGCATCAAATTTCACAATATATAGTAGAAGCATACGGTATGTCATCTAGAAGTGCCAAATAGTGGAACAAGGCAGAAGGTTAAGTTTCTTTATAAGAACATGGAATTCCGATTTGGCTTGTAATAGTGGTTTAAAGTTAAAGTCAATAGGTATTTTATTCCTTATAATACATGGTCCCAGTATCACCCTTCTTACAAACTGCTTAAACCCTTGATGGTTTCATCTTTCGAATATAAAGGGCTGCATGTTTGCAAGACAGGGGGAATAAAGGCAGAATTTGTAATGCTAAATTATGGACATCAGAAAGCAGTTAGTAATGTGTTGCAAAAGCACATTTGACCCAGTTTAATAAGAATCTTTTTTTTTTTTGTTTAAAAGGCTCTGGCTCTGGTGCAGAATGAGTAGTAACATAGTGAGATATTCTTTCCTTTACTGAATTATATAATGTAAAAATAAACATGCTGCCATAAATCTCTCTCAGAAGAACCAAAAATGTTAAATCTGCTGCTGTCCCGATGCTCTGTGGCATGCCTTGTAGTGAGTATTATGTCACGAATCAGCTGCAAAATGTTATCACAATTCAGCAGCACACATCATTTCTTTGTTATAGGTGACTAGAGATGTCACAACCCAAATGTAAAGAAGAGATTAGACTGTTTAAATAATGATAGACTTATTTCAAGAAGAAATGTTCTACTTGCAATAAGACTGAACTTGTTTGAACAAGGTATATCTTGATTATCAAGAATAGAAGTATAGCAAGTAATTCCTTATAGCATCAAGTTCATTAGAGCATCTTAATGTATGAGTTTTACCTTCAACCATTAATCAATAATGTATGTTACACTGGAAACATTGAAATCTGTTTTCTTATATCAATCAAGTTCACCCTGTTCTGCAGGTCCGACACCAATCTCCATTTCAGTACATCTGCTTTTCAATACATCCTCTGTCACCCTTGGCAAAACATTGTGTTTTCCAGGTCCTGCAATTATATTATCAGACATATTTGTGCCTTTGTAGCCGTGACTGCCCAATACAACACTATCTCTGCAATACGTAATATGATTTGGAAAACCTCTGTCATCCGATGTAACATGATGAAACATGCCAATTTCTTCATAATGAAATGTGTGGCACCAAAAACGTGTCCAAGTCTGATTTGGCTGTTGAAGATCTTAGTAACTGAACTCATGTCCTTTTTTGTATTACCAGTAACCAGTGGTGTCAGATCTCCACTCCAATATGAGCATGCAATTAACCCCTTCGCAGCCTAGGACGTAACGGTTACGTCCTTGGCTGCAGCGCTGAGGCCCAAAGGACATAACCGTAATGCTGGGTGGAAGGAAATTTGTGGCTCCTCTCAGATTTCAGAACTTTCTGTCACCGAAATGAGAGGAAAAAGTGTTTTTTTGGCCAAATTTTGAGGTTTGCAAAGGAATCTGGGTAACAGAACCTGGTCAGAGCCCCACAAGTCACCCCATCTTGGATTCCCCTAGGTGTCTAGTTTTCAAAACTGCAGAGGTTTGCTAGGTTTTCCTATGTGCCGGCTGAGCTAGAGGCCAAAATCCACAGCAAGTCACCTTGCAAAAAACAGCTCTGTTTTCTTTGTGAAAATGTGATGTTTCCATTTTGTGATTCCTGTCACGGGCGCTAGGCCTACCCATGCAAGTGAGGTACCATTTTTATCAGGAGACTTGGGGGAACACCAAATAGCAAAACAAGTGTTATTGCCCCTTGTCTTTTTCTACATTTTCTCCTTCCAAATGTAAGACAGTGTGTAAGAAAGACGTCTATTTGATAAATGCCCTGTAATTCACATGCTAGTATGGTCACCCCAGAATTCAGAGATGTGCAATTAACCACTGCTTCTCAACACCTTATCTTGTGGCCATTTTTGAAATACAAAGGATTTCTTGAAACCTATTTTTTACTTTTTATATTTCAGCAAATGAATTGCTGTATGCCCAGTATAGAATGAAAACCCATTGCAAGGCGCAGCTCATTTATTGGCTCTGGGTACCTAGGGTTCTTAATGAACCTACAAGCCCTATATATCCCCCCAACCAGAAGAGTCCAGCTGACGTAACGGTATATTGCTTTAAAAAATCTGACATCGCAAGAAAAAGTTACAGAGCAAAATGTGGAGAAAAATGGCTGTTTTTTTCACCTCAAGTTCAATATTCTTTTATTTCAGTTGTTATTTTCTGTAGGAAACAATTGTAAGATCTACACAAATGACCCCTTGCTGAATTCCGAATCTTGTCTACGTTTCATAAATGTTTAGTTTTCTGGGATCCAGCATTGGTTTCTGACCCATTTCTGTCACTAACTGGAAGGAGGCTGAAAGCAGAAAAAATAGTAAAAATGGGGTATGTCCCAGTAAAATGTCAAAATTGTGTTGAAAAATTGGGTTTTCTAATTTACCTCTGCCTGTTCCTGAAAGCTGGGAAGATGGTGATTTTACCACCGCAAACCCTTTGTTGATACCATTTTCAGGGAAAAAAATGCAAGCCTTCTTCTGCAGCCCTTTTTTCCCATTTTATTTTTTTAAATTACATTTTCGCTGTATTTTGGCCAATGTCTTGGTCTCTTTCAGGGGAACCCACAAAGTCTTGATACCTCTAGAATCCCTAGGATGTTGGAAAAAAAGGACGCAAATTTGGCATAAGTAGCTTATGTGAACAAAAAGTTATGAGGGCCCAAGCGTGAACTGCCCCAATTAGCCAAAAAAAGGCTCGGCACAGATGGAAAAAGCCTGGCAGCGAAGGGGTTAAAGCATATCCAATACTGAATTTAAAATACAGATATCTGTTAAGGTGCATGATTTCAAAAGATGAAGATGGGGCATATGTGGTAGGTATATACAATAGAACAAGTTTTTATATTAGACGGTGATATAGACTCATTTCGTTAGTCACAATAATAGCAATCACCTAGTGGGTTTTCTTGTCCTTCTGTTTGACACCACAAAAGTAAGGGTGCTTTTCTTCTGAGAACAAGTAATTCATAATCACAGGAAATGTGCTTTGAAAAATCATTTTAAAATGTTGGATCTTCTATAGGGATGAGGAATGGTAAGAACCATATGAAAAATATTAAGGGGTACGTACTGGAAAACATGTGTCATGAACTCCTTTTTTAGAGGACAAGGAAAAGCTGTGGCTGTGAATATATTGTCAAAATCTTTGAACTTACATAATATTAGAGAAGGTGGTTCTTTAATCCATCCCTTTATAGAAACCTATGAAGTTAATGGTTTGATAGTACTATCCAATGAAGACCAAGAATGGTTTCTGCATGTCAAGAAGGTCATTAAAATGATTAAAGCACATTTTTGGAGATGATATTTAATACTTC
This sequence comes from Pleurodeles waltl, assembly GCF_031143425.1. Lineage (NCBI taxonomy): Eukaryota > Metazoa > Chordata > Amphibia > Caudata > Salamandridae > Pleurodeles > Pleurodeles waltl. The sequence continues at coordinate 803,397,618 of NC_090446.1, forward strand.
ATGGAGCTCCCACCTGCCCTTAACAGGGCTGGAAGTATAAGACATCCTTTAATGGCACCAGGCTTTACCATTAAAGGTCAGTATGCTTCAGGATTTAGTAGTAAACATCCCTTTTGCCATGCATTTCAGCTAGTCAAAGCCTTGTTCACAACTTAAGCACCATTACAATTCATTACAGATATACAAAGTTATCCCCACCACCTATATCATTGGCATAAATGGTAGTCTGGCTCAGGAGGCAAATAGCATAGATTTTTCAGTGTTGCACATATGAGCATGTTACAGACAAGACAGGAGTGAAATCCATACTGGACAATTCTATTACACGTTGAACAGATATTTTTAGCACTTAAGGCACATTGTATCTCTCTTGACTAACGATATTCTAATATAAAGCACTTCAGTAGAAACCCCAGTAGGGCACATTGATCCGATCATTACATAATCCAATTTAATGGATGAACAAAAGTGCCATGATATGGTAGTACGTATATGAAATAAAATGTAATGTAATACTTATTTCTGTATATCTATATTGACAATGCAGCTGTAGATAATGTTCTGCAGTTGATATATTTGCTGGTCGATATTTGTCACCTTGGTATTCTGACATACACTCTTCAATGAAGTGAGAAGTCCACAGTATTTTGGCAACACACAAGTAGCGGGTCTCTTCAATACTAATAGCATCCTTTTGACTCAATCAATTACAAACACAGAGTCATTTTTTATTTATTCATTGCAAGTTATGAATGATATAAAAAAAGTCAATGAATAAGGCCACTGATGGACAAGTTGAACAATACAAAATGCAAAGTGGCAGGGCCTTTTCAGAAACAAACAAATGTTGAGAAAAATCATCCATCCTGAAAAACAAGATTGTGACACTGCATCCACACAGCATCCAAAAACAAAAGATGTTATAATTGGAAATTGAGAAATCAGGTACTCAGGTACTCATGGTGGTAGGATGATATGAAGTGTATTCTTCTGTTTAAAAATGTACTCCATTTTCAACCACACCATCTAACCTCCAGTGAGCCCTTTCCTAGAATCCGGTGAGTTAAAGATTGAAAAACCTAAACTTCACCTCAGAAGTGAAAAAGACACTGCAGCCACTAATATTTGCTGTTCAGCAATGCCACGACAGAGGATTCAATCAACACAATTTGTGTGAAATATAAGCTGACAATGAAAGAACTGGAAAATGAGAACAAACAAGGTGGTCATATATGAAATATATAGATCTAAATTGTTATGTTACCTGCCAAGCAATAAGGTCCTTAAGTCTGTTCAGCCTATCATGGTCTTCTGGATGTTCCTTTGTATATTCAGCTGTAAAGAAAGCCTACGGAGAAATGAAGCAATATAGTTCAGTCTTCCATTCATTAATTTACTATAAAATCTTTTAGCATTCAAAGCAAAAAGTTGTATAAGCATTTATGACATAATCATGATAGTTGTTTGATGGTGCTTGGCATCATTAGAGGGAAAAGGAGCTGGTTCAGGATTTGGACTGGGAGGGTATTTTTAATTACCAAAATATTAGGTGCAGAATTACATGTGTAGAAATAACATGCAGGCCTGAAAATGAGGGAGAAATTAATTGATTTTTCATTACTGTGCTTCCTTAGCGGTTGAAAAAGCACAAAGCAACAATATCTGTAGGCTTTAGTTGAAGAATACACCATCAAGCACTTATTTTACTTATTTGTCATTGTTGATTTCGGTCATCAATGTATTATGAATAACTGTTGATTCTGTTAGAAAAACTAAACAATAGTTCTCTGTAGAAAAAAAAAATCTTTGAACCTTCACAGGTTCATAAGTTCATTAAATGAATAAAATGTTTAGTTTGAAATAACAAAATCTGTTTCTTTATGAGAAAGGTGGATAGAAAAGGCATATGGAAAAGGAACTCTGATGTGCAGCTATGCGTGACAATGACCATCAATGTTTTCTCTTCCATTCTCTACAACTATGTGAACCAGCATCCAGTAGATAGTTTAGTTGCAGCATTAGAACATGATGAACAAGATGTTTCACAGCCTCTTTGTTTAGATAGATTAGTCAACGGAAGCTGTTCTGTTCCAAGGAAGGCATCAAAAAGTGATTAGCTGAACCCTTGGCAGTTATGATACTGAAGTATTATAAAATGTGTAATCCTAGGGTAGAGAGGAGCTCTGAGAGATTCTTTTTAGGTCCATAGATGGTTTTCAGCCTTCTGACTAGACATCTCACAGACACTCTGTGAGATACTTCTCAGACTCACTTTAAGATCCTTCAAACTTGACACTTAAATTCCTTCTTGGACTCTTTGTCTGCAACTTAATTTGCTTTGGAAACCTTTTTGAGTTTCTTAATGTTTTCACATCTTAGATTTATGAGCTGCTTCTGGGTGCTGATTGATTATTTTCCTTTACAAAACCATTCTTTAGATTAGACTAGGGAATGCTTTTATATGGTACGAGCTATATGCATTGTTCTGTTTATTAGTGATTTTATTGATCTTTGATTATTTGTTGTCAATAAAGATGAGATACTAAAGACCGATAATAAAAGTCCTAACCCTTCTTCCAACTCTCATCATTGACTCTAAGAATGAAATGTCATTGATAATTTGAGAATATTTTATGTTTTTGATTTTCAGCTCTTCACTCCTTACTGACCTCATAGCTTCAGTTCCTAGGGTCCAGCAGTAAGTGAAGATTTTAAACGAGACAGAATTCACAAATTAAGGGCCTCATTATGAGTTCAGCGCACTGGATAATTTGTCTGCCGAACTTATGACGGGGAGGTTGCTGCCAGACCGGCTACTTCCCGTCAGGTCCTTAACAACTTTCCCACTGGGCTGATGGGCGGAAACCAAGGTTTTCACCCATCAGCCCCGTGGGAAAGTGGCGGCAGCATTGTCGCCAGCTCGTAATAAATACATCAGCAATGCTGCCACCACATGCTGCACCAGCACCCTCGCAATGCTCACTGTCTTCAAAGCTGGCAATGAGCATTGCAAGGGTGCTGGCCAGGGGGAATCCTGCACTGCCCACGCCATGTGCATGGGAAGTGCAGGTGCCTCCCTGTGGCACCCTGCTCCTGTTTTGCGCCATGAAAAGGCTGGCAGAGAACCAGGTCATAATCAGCAGGGCGGCGTTGCATGCAGTACCGCCCTGGCGGATTCCCACCCCCGCCACTGACAGCCCGTCGGACTTACTGATCCTGGTGGAGACGGTGGAACCCTGGCGGTCTGATCGCCAGGGTCATATTGTGGCAGTCGGACCGCCACAGCAGCGGCGTTCCTGACTGCCACAGCGAGGCTAGAGGACTCAAGACCTCCAACCTCGTACTCAGGTTCTATGTATTTCAAGTCTCTCTGCTAACAGGTCAATGACTGCTGAACCCTTGATAACTTTTGATATTATGCTAGTATGAATCACAATTGCTCAAATTCTATGAATTGGAATTGTTCCTTACAAGTAGATTCAGGGTGGGGCTTGGGGAAAAAATAGGCCCTCAAACTAAAATAAAAGTGCCCACAATTAGTGAATTAGAAAGCTAAAATAGTGCCCTGTATTTGCAGATTGGGGTAGTTTTAAACCTGTAAGGACAAACTGTATAATTATTTTGCAAGGTATGGACAACTACATGAAACAGACCTTGCTACAGGCAATGCTTGTTTTAATATCAGGGAGACTAACTGTATAATTTCGCCCAGCAGACCACTAAACAGAGCCCACACACTGTCATACCAGCATGTCGGGCACTGCCTGATTGCCCTATAGGCCAGTGCAACCTTGAGTAGGTCTAAAGAAAGAAGTACCTTGTCATGTGTTATTGGGAAATGTAATGTATTTGTTATTGTATCAGCCTGAAAACACTCATATAGATCAGTGATGAGGGTCCTGATGGAGGTATTTTGCCTCCATCTCCTTACCATATGAAGGTCCCTGAAGCCAATGTGATTAATGTTTGTCAAGTAATTTAGGTTAATGTGCTAAAGAGCGCCACAAAAGTAGTTGTTTAAAGTAGAATGGACATTTAAAGGCACAAAACATTTCTGCACCCATTATTACTGATTTTTCATAGTTCAGTTTTCCATTTTACCATCAGGTTACACTTGGTAGTATTTTACCAACAGGTCATTCATGGTGGCAAAACTGAGTTCTTCATCCAGCCCTGCAAATTAGTGCTTAGCTCATAGTAGGGGCAACTTCAAACCATACATTTTACTGTTGGTATTTATGAGCATGTCCAATACCTGGTCACAAGTGATGATCGAAGAAGAACTGTCTTACAAGTGAAACCTTTATGTTTAACATTTAAAATAAATGTAAACATTATAGCAACTAAAAGCAATTGTTTTGTATCAGGTACATTTTCTTTACAAGCTTAAGGCCCATATTTATACTTTTTTTGCGCCGCATTTGCGCCGCTTTTTGATGCAAAAATGGCACAACCTTACAAAATACAATTTTATTTTGTTAGTTTGCGCCGTTTTTGCGCCAAAAAGCGTGGCAAATGCAGAGCTAAAAAAGTATAAATATGGGCTTAAGTCTTTAAAGTGGCTAGGTATAAACAAACAATATCTTCATGATAGCCTATTCTTTTATTTTTAAGTGGGTCTTGTCCTATTCATGCAAAGGATATATTTGAATTATTCATGAAGGTTAATGCTACTTTCTCATGTCAAATAATATTCATAAATGCTAAAATATTAAAAAGTTAAAAATAATCAAAACATTTGGAACAAGGCACATAGAGAGTAGTTTGCCATTAATTTGGTGCCATCTTACTATTGCTGTTTCAGATGATTTTTTGCCAGGAACGTGGAAGTACTACACTGAAAAGATTTTTAAAAATACAATCTCAGAATATGAAGACAACCCCACATTGTGAAGTATTTAACACCAACCACATTAAGTTAGAAATGTGTTTTGTAAGAAATAAACTGGACCTAAAGTTGCAAGCATACCTTTCATTGTTAATTAAATAAATGTAGAGCACTGTGGATGAAGCACTCTTCTGTCTCACCTTTTCATACTTGGCAAATCCTCCCATGACAGCTGGATCAACTATTCCATTTAGAAGCATGGAAAGAGGGTTTATAGGCAGATTGTCGTCTCCTTGGTATTGGTTAATAAGCATTAAAATCTTCTCATTAGTGATTGACATTGTTTCAATGGCGTTTTCTAAAGGACTCATGGTTGTCTACAAAGATACAGATATTGTAAAATGTTAATTTTACACTTTTACCTATTAGAACACAAATTAATAACACACTGTAATTCATTAATTTTACTAGTCAGACATTTATATAGCATTTCTCTTGGTAACTTTAATCATGTTCAACCTTCCAAACAGTGTTTACTCTTTCAGCTATGCTTTATCATAGTTTTATCTTAAAAATGTCTACTACAAACAATAGTCACATTTCCCCTTGATGTGGTTAATAACTCTTTGGAGTTGTTAATGCATACACAAGCAAAAAAATAGGAGCATGTTCCTAGGTGTAGAGGGGCGGCTGTAGAATACATAAATCATCTTAGATCTCTTCAGTCCTGGAATCTGCTTCAATTTAAGTGGACTTGAAAGAAAAAAAGAGAACCAGTAAGGAAAACAATCTGGGCCTCTGTCAAGTAGACAAGTAATAATTTGGAGGCCATAGGAAGCTTATATTATATTTTAATATATAGCTTTTATATTATCATTCCCGTAAACACTTTTGAAATGAAAAGCCTAGAGCCATCATGAGTAAGAGTCAGCTGGACATAGACCGAACATAGCAGTGGGTGAGAGGCAGTGAATGCAGCAGCAATAGTATAGGCTAGTGACACTTTTAGTGTCATGATTTTGGGTGTCAGAGTTTTCATACCTGTGTGAGGGCACCCATTTGTCATTAACAGGAATAGATCCCACCCTTTCCCCATTCGTCACGCAGTAGGAGTGGATGCAAGCACGTGTGATTTAGTTCCTTGTATTTGGTAACAGTAAGTTATAATCTTGTGTTATTTTTATTGTACTGAGACTGCCTGTCACCCTAACCTTCCCCATGTGACACCCCGGGCCCTGGCTGCAGGTTGCTGACTCCTTTAGAAGTGGAGCTCCTGTATTTGTTCCTTATGAACCTGTTCCAAAAGATGAGCAGGGTTCTTGTTCGTTTGTGATATTGATCCAAATTTCCAAGTCAAGTGCAAGGGGAGAACTATGTGCTTACACTAAAGGCAGTTATCTGCTGTCTGATGTTAAAACTGGCCCTATTGTCATGTCCTTAACATAAATGCCACAAACATGGATTGATATGTGAACAATGAATGTTAAAATGTGGTTAATGTGTGTCAGCCATTTAGTTTCTCTTATTTCACATGTTTTACTTAATGTTGCATTCCCCAAGAGAGTTAGCTGTTTTTTCATGCTGTGTTGCTGTGCATTGTATTATTCTTGCATAATGCATACTTTGTCTTGTGCCAGGTGTTTATGAGGGGCTTTGATTGAGAGCGCTGGTGCTGAGGATGAAGACAAAGCAAAGTGCCTGACAGTGGGTTGGTCTCTCTGCAGAGCACACAGAACAATGGTCATGTATTCAAGTTGCAAATGAAATTCAATGCAAATGTGTGTCAAGGGGTGTGTAGAGGTCAAATATTAGGAAAAGGCATAAGCAAAATGCAATAAAGTGCTTAAATGTGAATGAGTGCAGTATATGTTTGGGGTGGTAAAATGAGGGATATATGAGGGAGTGCATTAAGCGGAGAGGGAGAAGAGGGTGCTGAAGAGGAAAGAGAGGAGGTTGAAAATGTGTGGATGGATGAGATGTGAAGAGAAAAAGGGCATACATATCTAACATAAAGCACACATAACTGAAGGCCATACTCCTTCCATAGGCCTCAATAACACGTAATTCACAGTCTCACAATTTCAGAATTGAAACTTTTCCAATGTTAATTATTTAAAACTAATCGTTGTTTTTACGCAATTATCTTAAACAGCTATCAAACATTGACAAAGCCAATAGTTCTGACAGGTTTTAGGCTTATGTCAGTTGTTGTGTTATATTTGTGGATGCAAAAACATCTTAGAGAGAAACCAAAATACAGGCCATGTGGCACACTATGGGAATGACATAAATGTATTTTTAGAGAGCCCCCACTTTTTTCATCCCACCTAAAAATCGGTCTGTACATATTTCTGTATGATTTATTGCAGCCGCAGCTGTGGGTGCTTCCTGATGGCCGGTGAGAGCATTTTCTTCCAAAGGTGATGCTGCATACTGGGCAAGCACACACTTTAAAGGGCCTAAAATTGTTGTGCTGTACAATTTGCACATTAAAGCAACTTTTGAACGTATTACTGTAGTAAGATATGGGTCATTTTTTAATGTCTTTAGTATTTTAAGACTATACGTTCCCACTTCTTTATAAACCCTGCTTTCTCACTAAATTCATTTGCTTTCAAACGCAGCATTTGTCAATCTTTTTTCAATTTTTTCTTGGGAGAAGGACTCACCTTGGACCAGAAGTTTGTCCATTAAGCTTGCTCACTTCACTCGCTACATAAAAGTCATACCAAACTTTTACGCCCCACCACGTTCAAATGTCACCACCTGCCTCTCAGACTGCCCTTTATGAGAGACAGCAGAATACTGGAGACTTTCAGTGTTCCAGTAGGGGAGAGACAGTGTACAAAATGCCAAACCATCAAAACAATCCATTTCTAACCCTAGAAGAGACAACATTTAATACACAAAGGATACAGAGAACAACACACATTAAAGTTGATGCCAATTCCTGAACACCCTGTTGGGTTTATGCCTTTGAGGTAAGTTCACCCAGTAGATCATAGGAGGAAATTCAAATTTACATGCCCCGAGAAAAAATCTTCATGATAGTGGCACTGAAACAACAGATCTTATTGCTTTTGAGAAAGCTGTTTTTTAGTGACAAATCCTTGTGCACAGTTATAGCATTGGCAAATCGAGTTGCTCCCAGAAACTGAATTTATTTGAGCAGAGTTGTGAAAGAACATTTTTCTCTGCACTCAAAGTCTAAGAACAGCCATGTCACATATCAGTCCAAAAGCTAAAATAAACTATGAATGGGTAAATGCCATACTCATACAGGCTATATTGTACATTATATCATAAGTACATACATGGCACACAGAGGTCACTTCAAACCAAGGCAGGATTCCTGGAAGTTTATATGCTGTGACAAAAGTTGTTCTCTCAATCCACATGGACTGTAAAATAAACACAGAAATGACAAAGTCAAACATTTTTTGGTGGTAAAAGATTTTTAAAGTAGTCTCAAAATGTAATTCTGAAGTATATTATGTTAGTTGCATTTCCTTAAACAGGGTTAGGGAGAATATGTAAGGCAGCTAACACCATTTGCAATAAACAAAAAAGCTAAAAGAGATTAGAATTGCTTAAAATTGCTTAAACTATTTCAAACAAATTACACACCTGGTACCTTTAAGATCGAGAACAGTAGTGCTGATGTTCTTTCACCATATTGCTGCTGCTCAAAATAAAAGGGCTTCTTTCTTTAAAGTCAAAAATACATTGAGGGAAACAGAGCTGCATCTTCATTAATATTTCCTGCTAAATTTAAAGTAATGTATAAAGGTGCGCACCTCGGGGCAGGTTTACACGAAGGACCGGCAGAAGACTAAATAATTCTTCTGTGGTTTGAGGCTTGCGCGTTCCTATGATGTCTATCCTACACTATGGGATGGGTGACTGATTGACCAAATCGACGTTGACGAAAAGTCCTCATGCAGTAAGTGACCTCCCAGCACTTATAAATACACAATTAAATAGGAGAAGTAGTTTTAGGGTGCTGATGAAGCGTCATTGGATCATTTTTATGACCGTGAAGACGCGAAACATGTTGACCAGAATACGTTAGGACTAGGTACACTGACTTTTTCCTTTGTACGGAGTGTAGTGGGACATTATCCCCCGTATCTCACTCCCTTTATTTTTTTATCTTGACTTGAACCTTTCTTGATTTATTAAAATTATGATGCTTGAGGTTCAAAGCCAATTATAACCCACTTATCTCTCCTTTTGTTTTCTCACAGTCAGTATCTATTTCAGACCCCACTTTGCAACACAAAATTTCGGTAGAGTACCACCACCGATTTCGGGGTGGCCCGCCAGTCATTGCAGCACCGGTCTGACGAGGAGATAGCCCAGTGATGCAACTTGGCATCCTAATGGATGGTTGAGGGCTCTCCTGAAATTACTGACTCTATCCACCCTGTACATATATTTTTTTATATATATATATATGTTTATATATATATATATTGGAACAGTGTACTCCTTTTTTTATACGTTCAGGTCTTGGGAGACCGTACACTGGACCAGAACTCTCCCAGTCCCTCTTTTTTGTTTCATAAATGTAAAGTAATGTCTGATGGTACATCCCTGTTTTTTAATGAACTATCTGAAGCGTGGGGTTGGCTTGAATCATACAAAAATGAGACAGGTTCTTCTCTCCTAGAAGAAGAAAAAACGTTGTAAGAGGGTTGGAGACCAAACAGATAACAGATGAATAAAGATAAGGTGGCCACAGTGATTGTGCATCAGCAATAGGACACCAAGGAAATTCAGATGTGGAAAGCAGTTAAACGTCAGATCAGTGGGCATCTGATTTACAATTGGAGGCTGTAATTGAAAATGGAAGGGGACTGCTCCAATACCTAAAGGTGTGGGGAGTTTGGAAAACAGGTGGGGGCATCTTCAGGTGGAATAAATCATTGTACGACGGAACCACACATGTCATTACCATGCATGCCTTTACAATGCGGTCGTTACAAAGCATGTGTCTTTATCATGTTTGTATGCCTTTACCACACAAACTTTCACAACAAATATGCCTGTACCACGCATGCCTTTACAAAAAAATGTAAGTATTTTAAAGGTAAGTATAAACTATATATATTTTGAAACAATGGTAGTGCACCACCATCAATAATATAGAATATCCAGTCCTTCAATTTGGTATTATGCAAATCTTCTTTTTATTCATTTTTTCTTTTCTTTTTCTTATTCGAAAATAACACAAATCCACAACAGCAACAGCCAACATGTTTCGTCCTTTCAAATAGGACTTCTTCAGGGCTACACAATTGGCCTCAACCGGTGTTTTGCCAGATTTTTGCATTTTGACATTGCTGTATTGCCCTAACTTGGAGGAACAAGAAATGTTTACTTTGGAGATATGAGTGATGTTGGAACAATGATTAGATTAATCAAAGTTGAGGCCAATTGTGTAGCCCTGAAGCAGTCCTATTTGAAAGGATGAAACGCGTTGGCTGCTGCTGTTGTGAATTTGTGTTATTTTCTGATAAAGCATAATCTATGTTTTGTCCACCATAAGGATACAGGAAATGTCTGGATAATCCCTGAGAGAACCTCAGTGTAGATATCTTAGGACAACTTTAGCAACACAAAAGGATGATGGACAGAGTGCTAAACAATGCTAACACTCACCCCCCATAATAGATCTGGGTTTAATCCATTGTTCTTTTGTTCAGCATGCCACCCCAGGTTGGACCCAGCCATAAGCAAATCAGTCTTGACCCTGTTCCTCATGGGAACAGCCCAGCCCGAACTGCCAAGCCAGGTCCTCCCTGGACCGGAAACAAGCATCCTGGGACCGGTTTCAGGGAATCACCCTTCATCAGCCAAGCTAGCTTGAATCCAATAGCACAGTGAGCACAGGACCCACATCTGGGCATACCCTTCCTACTTAGGGCAACTTTAGCAACACAAAAGGATGACGGACGGAGTGCTGAACAATGCAAAAACTCACGCCCAGTATCAGATCCGGGTCTAATCCATCTTTCTTTTGCTCACCATGCCACCCCACATTGGACCCAGTCATATGCAAATCAGTCTTGACCCTGTTCCTCATGGGAACAGTCACGCCCGATCTGCGAAGCCAGGTCCTCCCTGGACCGGAAACAAGCATCCTGGGACTGATTTCAGGGTATCACCCTTCATCAGCCAGGCTAGCTTGAATCCAGTGGCACAGTGAGCACGGGATCCACATCTGGGCATAGTGTTCCCACTGAGGGCAACTTTAGCAACACAAAAGGCTGATGGACGGAGTGCTGAGCAATGCAAACACTCACCCCTAGTCACAGATCTGGGTTGAATCCATCTTTCTTTTGCTCACCATGCCACCCCACATTGGACCCAGCCATATGCAAATCAGTCTTAACCCTGTTCCTCATAGGAACAGTCCAGCCCAAACTGCCAAGCTAGGTCCTCCCTGGAATGTAAACAAGCATACTGGAACCGATTTCAGGGTATCACCCTTCATCAGCCAGGCTAGCTTGAACCCAGTGGCACAGTGAGCACGGGACCCACGTCTGAGCATACCCTTCCCACTTAGGACAACTTTAGCAACACAAAAGAATGATGGACGGAGTGGTGAACAATTCAAACACTCACCACAGTCACAGATCTGGGTTTAATACATTGTTCTTTTGCTCAGCATTCCACCACAGGTTGGACCCAGCCATAAGTAAATCAGTCTTGACCATATTCCTCATGGGAACAGTCGAGCCCAAACTGCCAAGCCAGGTCCTCCCTGGACCGGAAACAAGCATCCTGGGACCGGTTTCAGGGTATCACCCTTCATCAGCCAGCCTAGCTTGAATCCAGTGGCACAGTGAGCACAGGACCCACATCTGGGCATACCCTTCCTACTTAGGGCAACTTTAGCAACCCAAAAGGATGATGGACGGAGTGCTGAACAATGCAAACACTCACCCCCAGTCGCAGATCTGGGTTTAATCCATCATTCTTTTGCTAACCATGCCACCCCAGTTTGGACCCAGCCAAATGCAAATCAGTCTTGACCCTGTTCCTCATGGGAACAGTCCAGCCCGAACTGCCATGCCAGGTCCTCCCTGGACCGGAAACAAGCATCCTGGGACCAGTATCAGGGTATCACCCTTCATCAGCCAGGCTAGATTGAATCCAGTGGCACAGTGAGCACAGGACCCATGTCTGGGCATACCCTTCCCACTTAGGGCAACTTTAGCAACACAAAAGGCTGATGGATGGAGTGCTGAACAATGCAAACACTTACCCCCAGTCACAGATCTGGGTTTAATCCATTGTTCTTTTGTTCACCATGCCACCCCAGTTTGGACCCAGCCATATGCAAATCAGTCTGGACCCTGTTCCTCATGGGAACAGTCCAGCCTGAACTGCCAAGCCAGGTCCTCCCTGGACCGGAAACAAGCATCCTGGGACTGCTGTTTATCAGCCAGGCTAGCTTGAATCCAGTGGCACAGTGAGCACGGGACCCACGTATGGGCATACCCTTCCCACTTAGGGCAACTTTTTCAACCCAAAGGGATGACATCTTAGGACCCATTCTTAATTCATGGGATATGCCCAAACATGCATTTGTGGTTATAGATAGTTACTCTAAATGACCATAATTTGAAGTTTCTGAAAGCTTTGAAGCCAATTTTGTTTTTGAAGAAAGTATTTTTGCGTGAAGGTATGCCTAAATCAATTTTAAGTGATAATGGGCCACAATTCATAGCAAGGACATTTGTTAATTTTCTTGCTAAGAATGGGGTTGAAGGTAAACGGACACCTAACTACCATCCAGCAGGGAATGGAGTTGTGGAGAGGTTCAATAAAGTCATGATGGGAAGTGTGCAAGCTGCCATCAATGCAGGTAAAGACTGGGAGAATGAGTTGGTTAAAACCTTATGGGTTTATAGAATTACACCCACAGTGACTGTGTATAGTCCCTTCCATATTCTGAGAGGAAGAGAACTTTCGACAAAAGATAATAAGGCATGGATGAACTTGAAGTTGTGTAGAAGATGGTCTCTTTCATTAGTAAGGATGAATTTACAGGAAATGCAAGCATCGTACAAAGAATACTATGATAAAAACATGGGGTGAAGAATGTGTATCTAAAAGTAGGTGACTGGGTAAGAGTAAACTAGGGTGTAAGGTAAGAAAAGGTGATAGTACATTTTCAAACCATTACAAATAAAGGAAGTATATGCGAGATCAGCATTGTTGGTTGATGAGAACATATGGCATTTCAGCAGAATGTCAAGATGCACCTACATTTTAAATTGGGAACATGATAAGACAAACTGTGTCCTAAATCATGAGTGGATATTGGATTAAACATTCCTGTTCCCCAAATAAACCTCAACTTACAGATCCTGTGTTGGAACGATTACTACAGTAGCAAAGCTCTATCTCTGTTCCCTGCACACATACCTGTGTGTAGGAAACAGAGATAAAAAGACCACTTTTTGACAGCGGGACTTGTTTGACAGGCCCGCTGTCAAAAAGCGGACTGTGCTTGCTGTGACTTGGCTTCAGCTTCAAAGCTGCAGCTAAGCCACAGCAAACAGCTATGTCCCAGGGTTCGGCAACCAAGGACATAGCAGGAGCCAGCCCTGGGGGTTGGCAGTCCCCAGGGTCATCAGTGACTCCATAAGGGGACATGTGTGGCCCCCCTCCAATGTGATGTGATGGGATGTGGTGGTCCCAAGAACCTAGGGGTCCAAAACGGACCCCATCATTTATTGCTCCGGGGAGGTGGTGATCCCCGGGGCTGCAGGAGGGGGGTGGTGCGTGGCCTCCTCACACAGAGCATCATAAATGCCCTGTGCGAGGTGGTGATGCCCAGGGCATCAGGGGGCAGCACAGCCCACTAACACTTAATATTTACAAAGCCCCAGGGAGGTGGAGGTCCCAAGGGCACGGGGGACCACTTGGCACCTGCGTACAAGAGATAAATACCCCTGGGGGTGGTGGTCCCCGGGGCTGCAGGGAAGCCATATGCCCCCCGTATTTACTTTCATTAATGCCCCGGGAGGTTGTGGTCCTTGTGGCGGGGAGGCCCCCCTCACTGAAATAATTGCCCGGAACTTGGCCCACCAGGGGGCTTGATAAGGATGAAGCATGGGAGCCTACCCTTCATTTTTTTTTATGTTTGCTGGATCTGAAGGTTAGGTGCAAAGTTACTAAGTGTGAGGGCACCCTTGCACTAGCAAAGGTGCCCCCACATAGTTCAGGGCCATTTCCCTGGACTTTGTGAGTGTGGGGATGCCAGTACATGCGTGCACTACATATAGGTCAATACCTATATGTAGCTTCACAATGGTAACTCCAAATATGGCCATGTAACATGTCTAAGATCATGGAATTCCAAATTTGGTATTGGGGAGCCAATTCCATGCATCCTGGGGGCTCCACCATGGACCCCCAGTACTGCCAACCCAGCTCTCTGAGGCTTGCACTGCAGCTACAGCTGCTGCCACCTCACAGACAGGGTTCTTCCCTCCTGGGGTCTGGGCAGCCCAGACCCAGGAAGGCAGAACAAAGCATTTCCTGTGAGAGCAGGGTGTTACAACCTCTCCCTTTGGAAATAAGTGTTACAAGCTGGGAAGGGGTAGCCTCCCCAAGCCTCTGGAAATGCTTCGAAGGGCACAAATGGTGCCCTCCTTGCATAAACCAGTCTACACCATTGCAGGGACTGCTTCTCCACTGCTCTGCCGGGAAACTGGACAAAGAAAAGGGGAGTGACCACTTCCCTGTCCATCACCACCCCAGGGGTGGTGCCCAGAGCTCCTCCAGTGTGTCCCAGACTTCAGCCATCTTGCTTTGCAAGGTGTGGGGGCACTCTGGAAGGCTCTGAGTGACCAGTGCCAGCAGGTGACATCAGAGACCCCTCCTGATAGGCCCATGCCTGATAAGGTAGCCAATCCCCTTCTCAGGGCTCAGTAGGGTCTCTCCTGTGGGTTCTCTTCAGATTCTGCTTGCACGTTTTCTTCAGGAATCCTCTACAACAACTTCGGCATCCCCTGACCTCCTATCAACCGTAGCCTGCACCAAGAAACGCTGTAACTGCAACGAAGTGTCTACAAGAGACACTTTTCTTCAGCAACCTCAGCTCCAAGTCAGCAACTGCAACAGTTTCCACGGTGTGCATGCTTTGGGGACTCCCTGTCTTCATCCTGCACTAGAAGGACTGAGGAAATCTCCTGTTGAGTGACTGAGTCACTCCCCTGCTCCGAGCAGGCACCTTCCAAGGTGACGACCGGTACCCTGGGACTCCTCTTACGGTGACAAGTGTGATCCTAAGGACACAGAGGGTAGACAGCATTGACATAGACTGTCCTGAGGTCCTACTGATGCAATTTGGAGGAGGTAAGACCTTTCCTTACCCAAGAACGATGGTACCCCTGTGTTTTGTGTCTTCTTCGACTCCTGAGGCCTCTGTGCACTCTTTACAAAATACTTCATGCGCAGCCTGGTCCAGGTCCCCAGCACTCTACCCTGCAATGCTCAACTTGCTAAGTTGTTCTCCAGCAGCGTAGAACTTTCTTTTGTTGTGCTGCATCAACTGCATTTTGAACCTCCTTTTAACCCCGATCCTGAGGCTTCTGGGGGTGCTGGCTGTTATCCTGAGGGCTCTCCAAAGTGGTGAGAGCCCCCTCTTCCTCCTCACACAGAGATGAAGCCCCCAGGTCCCTCCTGGGTCTAATCAGCATCATTTTGATGAAAAAAGCTATTTTGCTGTAGCCAAGGCTTGTTGGTGCCACCCAACACAAAATCTCATCTTCAATGATCTTCACACCATGGGACATCTTTTTCATTATGCAGAAACCCGCTGGTATCTTCCTAGGGTGCATTTCTGCAGTCTTCAACTAACCGGGGACTCTCCTTTTGCACCTTCCTCTGGGTTGGCAGGGGCTCCTGTCCTTCCTGGAACTTCTTTTGACTTCTGGACTTGGTCTCCTTCCTTTGCATGTCTTCAGATCCAATAATACAGCAGTTGTTCTTTGCAGACTTGGTTGGTTGCTGCAAAATCCCAAAAATGAGGTGTAGTGTGTCCTAAGTAAACTTGCAGTACTTTACTCCTGCTTTTCTGGGCTCTGGGGTGGGGTAATTTACATACCTTTACTGTATTGTTACTCTCCCAGCGATTCTGAACACACTACACTTGTCTAGGGGGAAATTTGTGATTCACATTCCACTTTATTAGTATATGGTTTGTGTTGCCCCTAGACCTATTTTCTCCGATTGCATTCTATAGGAGTGTATATATTGTGTATAATACTTAGCTCCAGAAGGAGAATTGTCTCTAAGATATTTTTGGTACGGTGTCACCCAAATAAATACCTTTATTTTTGGTAACACTGAGTATTGTCTTTACTTGTGTATAAGTACTGGATAACTATAAGTGGTATTGCATGAGTTTTGCATGTCTCCTAGTTCAGCTTAAGCTGCTCTGCTATAGCTATCTCTATCAGCCTAAGCTGCTAGAACACTACTACTTTACTAATAAGGGATAACTGGACCTGGTATAAGGTGTAAGTACCCAAAGTATCCACCACGAACCAGGCCAGCCTCCCACAACTTGCCTTTATCTTTGGCACTGGTTGATGAATATTCACATTTTCCAAAATAATGTGATGCTCACTCCAGCTGCTGTCTAAAAATGTACATGTTGATACATCATGCAGGGGCCGAAAAAAGAGGAGGGGTAAAAAAAATATTTTTTTCCCCATGTTACTTTCCATAGGGATTTCGAACATGATTACAGCTCGAACCACTGGACAGATTTACATCAAATTTGGCAGAAAGCTAACTCTTGGTTCAGAAAGTGTCCTATTTTGTGATTTGGTGTAAATCCATTCAATAGTTTTCTAGTTATTAAATGAAAACCAAATGTGTTTATATTGGACACAGGTTCTCCTTGGATCCTTCCTTGGATCCTCTGCAGATTTGGAGGAAAAGCAAGGCCCGATTGGCTGGCCGCAACCTGACAGAAAAGTAGCAGCCACCATTTTGTTTCTAGGATTTCCTTGAGGATGGGAAAAATACAGTATTAAAACATATGAGGGGTCAGGATACAGGTATGATGCCCCCTTATGACACATGGAGGGGTAAAAAAGTTGTTCATTTTTTCTTTTTTGGCCAGTTCGTGGATCCTCAAACCCTCCTCAAATCCAGGGGAAAAGCAAGGCCCTGATTGGCTGACCACACCCTGACAGAAATAATAATGTGTGCGTTATAGAAACCATAGAAACTCACTGAAAAAACAAAGGTTACTGGGACGTTATAGTTAGGTTGATGATTTATCTACACTAAACCATAGAAATTGAAAAATTATATTTATAGTTATACTTATCTGAAGAAATTATGTTAATGTGTGTCCTTCAAGGCCAAATACAGTACATGCACACTTGAGAACTCTGAAAATGAGACATGTGAGGAGCAGGTACAAATTCTACTGGGGCATTATAAAAGGGATAGGATGGTACATGTGGGTAAGTCCTTTCAGAAACCTCCCAACAATGGAAGATTTGAACAGAGATCGTCGGTCTGGCAGTCTTAAAAAGGCAGAGATGGCAGACAAATAACCCTTGAGAGTGCCCAGAGCAGAGACCGGCGTTCACGATAATGATTCAGCCACATGTACTTGATTTGGCATAAATAATGTGAAGTTCATCCTAAGGGCATGAGAGAGAGAGAGACGCTGTAATTTTGAGGATTTACATACCAATTGATGAAAAAGATTGATACTTTGTCATCTCTATTCATGAGAGTACGACTTGTTGCCCATAGCATATTGAGTATAATTGAGTGATAGGCAGGTATTACCATAAATTATATTGTGCTGACGGCTTTGTTACGACACAATATGGGCCTTTGATTATACTGCTAAGTGCATTATTTGTACATCACTTTTCCGATAGATCATGATTTTGTATTTTGTACCACTGGGGATACAGTATCACCTGATATACTTTTGTTTAATAGCATTTCAGTTGTACAGATGACACTGCAGGAGCGTATTTTATTGTAATGTATATAATTGTGATACTTTATCATATTTTTTTTAACAAACTTAAGTTGGCGACCACGTACACACTTGGTTAGACTGAAACAACAGGGGTCCTGAGTGCGCATGTACTGTCTTTGGCCTTAAAAGACTAAGGGCCAGATGTAGGTCGCGTTTTGCATGGCGCAAACTGTGAAAATCGCAGGTGGCGCCATGCAAAACACACATTGCGATGCTCATTCACATTTTGCGAGTCGGTACCGACTCGCAAAATGTGAATGCGACTCGTAAATAGGAAGGGGTGTCCCCTTCCTATTTGCGACTCGCACCGCATTGCTAAATTGCTTTGTGACCGCGAACGTGGTCCCAAAGCAGTTCGCAGTTACCACCAGTGTGACACTGGTGGTAACCCATTCGCAAAAGGGAAAGGGTCCCTATGGGACCCCTTCCCCTTTGTGAATGTTGCCATAAATGTTTTTTCAGAGCAGGCAGTGGTTCAATAGACCACTGCCTGCTCTGAAAAAACAAAACCAAATGGTTTTGTTATTTTCTTGTATTGCAACTCGTTTTCCTTTTTTTAAAAAGCAGTCACAGACATGGAGGCCTGCTGTCTCCAGCAGGCCACCATCCCTGTGAGTGCAGGTAATCACAATGGGGTCGCAAAAAGCGACCCAACTCATTAATATTAATAAGGTGGGTCTTTGCGACCCCATTGCGATTCGCAGACGGTGTCTAAGATACCGTTCTGCATCCGAATTTGCAATTCGAAAATTGCAAGTCGCACCAACTTGCAATTCCGAATCGCAAACTCAGAATTTGCTACATCTGGCCCATAGGCCCTCATTTCAACCCTGGCGGACAGCGGTATTTTGGAGAAAGGTTCTGCCAACATGCTGGTGGTGCCTCTCCCCAAAATATGACATTGGCGGTTTGGTTCAAGCCAAACCGGCAATGTACCCCTCCGTCCGTCTGGCGGTAACAGCTGCCGGGCTGGAGACTTCAGTCTCCAGCCAGGCGGCCATCACGGTCCCACTAAAGGGATTATGACCCTGCCTACCGCCATGGGTTTCCATGGCTTTCTTACCGCCACGGAAACCATGGCAGTAAGCACTATCAGTGCCAGGGAATTCCTTCTCTGACACTGATATGGGTCTCCCCCGCCTTCCTCCCCCTCCCCAGAGTCCTCCCCCACCCAACCTCCCTCACGACATACTCGCACATTCAGGCACCAACATACAAACGCATACACACACTAATACCCACATTCATCCATGCATGCATACATACATTCACACACACATCCACACACACTGACATACATATAGGCACACACACATTCACACAACACAACATACACACACATTCTTGCACACACGCATTCCACATGCCACACACCTGCATGCACGCACACACAAACATAGCCTCCATAGTTGGGGAGCACCCAACTTACCTGCTTGCAGGGGGTCCTCTGGCAGGAGACGGGACGTGGCGCTGCTGCCAGAAGCAGCGTCCACCAACAGAACACCACCAGGCCGTATCATGGATCATGGAACGTTCTGCAGCAGTCTACTAGAGTGGCACTGCTGCTGCTGGCAGCAGCACCACCTTACTGCCATCCACCGCCTTGACCGTAGCCGGAATTCCGCCAGCCTTCTGGCAGAATTCCGGCTACAGTCATAATATGGTGGACGGTAGGTAGCCGCGGCAATGGTGTTTTGGTGGCCGTCGCCACGGCTGTAGGCGGTCATTACCACCATTGATTTAATGAGGGCCATAGTGTTCAAGCTTGTTTATACCGGTGGACGCACCCCTGTCTACACGCACCAATCAAACGGTGGTGACCTGACTAACTTAGCTGATAGATTTGTAGAGTTTAATATATATATATATATATTTACACACACACACATATATACATATATAGATAGATATATATATTTTATTTAATATATACAAATAGATATAGGTTTTATATATATATATATATATATGTCCAACAAAGAAAAGCTGCATCACACTCCGTAAAGGATAATACTTCAATAATTCAATACTGTCGAACTTTGACAAAAAACTTTTTGGTCGAAACGCGTTGGTTGTTGCAAAAACATTGAATAAACAATATTGAAGTATTGGCCTTTATGGAGTGCGATGCAGATTTTCTTTGTTGGACATTTTGAATAGAGGGATCGGTCTACCCTCGTGCACTGCACCAGCTATTAAGCGCGTCATTAAACTGACCACAGTGTTCATGATACATATAGATATATATATATATATATATATATATATATATATATATATATATGTATATATATATATATATATATATTATATTGTTTTTCACCGAAGAACCAAAGGTTACAGGAATATTATAGTTAGGTTCAGATTTTACATGCACAAAGCCATAAAAATTATAGTTGAGTTATTTCAAATAACTATAACTTGTGCTCTAAGGTAATTATAACTGGTGACCTCACCATGCAGAGTTTTCTCATGAGTTTTCTCATCAATAATTTTACCCCAAATGTCACAGTGATATTATCATGTCACAGAAGATGTCATGACTGATGTAATATATGGGGTGATTAGCAGTGCAGTTACATACTTTCTATACTACTAATGAATGATACTATTTCTAACATATGTCATCTGAGCTATAATCCAGTTTTTAAAGGTGATGTACTATTTATCAGTGAACTAGCCTCTATATTGACATATGTCTCCTGCTGATGTATGTGTATGTAGTGCTTTGCAACAGTCTAAGCTGTTCATTGAGACTTCACTCCACAGTGATGGCTCAGTATCATTACTAGTAGTTTGTGACACAGTGACCTGTCCACTAAGACCTCTCTATTAATTGCATGTTGTATTGGTTTGTGCAAATCTGATTTTTGCACTATAACCTCTTTCAAAGTTCACAAATGGTGATGTTTTTGTTTGCAATAGACTAGCCTCTACCTGTGCCGGAGAGTTGGTTCGCAGGAGTACTTGGGAAAATGATGACATTGCAGAAACTACGCTCTGGGCATATAATCCTTTCTACCCCTTCACATAAATCTAAATCAAAGAAATTAATCTGTGATAATAGAAGCTCTCAGCAGCAACTTTATTAATCCCACTTTCTATTTCTGGTAGAAGCATCCTGTTCCTCTATTCTTGCACCTCCATCGTTTTTTGCACCTTTATTGCCCCAGCCGATTCAAGTTCAAAGAAGGCCAGTGATTCATTTGGGGTTTCAGCAGTGGTAGAAGCGTATGTGGGCTTGGACCATAAGTCCATATTACTTCCTCTGGAGGAAATGTCAGTAGCTGCTCCTCTGATTCTCAATTCTGGGAGCAACACTCTTGATAGTGATATCAGTGAATGCCTTCCATCTCCCTCCCAGGATGGGGGCCTTCGTGGGGTTTTATGTGCAGAACTTGAAGCTTCATCTGAAAGTGAAATCTGCGATAAAGTTGCCAAAGTCAAGGACAAGGAGGTGTTCAAGGAGGATTTCACTTTACCTGACATTGATTTTGACTCTTACGTGGGGGAAGGGCAGGTGTTTCTAACCACTGTCCCTCCACAAAAGCATTGGATGATAGGTATCAAACTAATACAACCCCTCCTTCCTCTCCTCTGAGGGAAGGGTCTTTTTCTGATTTCAGCCATGATGATTTTCTTATTAATTCTCAATTGAGCATAGACAGCAGAGGCGGGATGTTTCTTCAGCCATTTTGTTTTGTATAGAAAAAATTATATTTTCTATATTTTTTTCTATTAGAAAAAACTGTCAAGCTCTATCCGTGTACTAGAAATGATGTCAGCAATTTTATTGGAGTTGCAGAATGTAAGTAAGTCAGGCCTCTCCAGAGTATAACTTGTTGTGAGTACTATTAATGATGATGTAAAGTTTAAGCGGAAACCAGTAGTAGCTGTACCCCATGGAGGGGTAAAGGATATATCTGTACAAGCTGAAAAGCCAATAGAGCGTGTGATGTCCTCTAAAAAGTGTTGCATCCTTGATAATGAGGAGTTGCGCTTATATATGTTGTTACTTCCCCAGTAATCAGGATTTGAAGAGTCCTAAGGAGGACGTGACAAGTATAATGACACTGGGAGGTAATGCTTTAACTGCTCCCCAAAGTAGATCTTCTCGAAAGAGTGCTTCCTCGGGGTGGAAGAGAGGGTGGGAGTACATTCAGT
The DNA here is from genome assembly GCF_031143425.1 of Pleurodeles waltl. Classification (NCBI taxonomy): domain Eukaryota; kingdom Metazoa; phylum Chordata; class Amphibia; order Caudata; family Salamandridae; genus Pleurodeles; species Pleurodeles waltl. The sequence goes on from NC_090446.1 coordinate 803,419,649, forward strand.
GGATTACCCTCTCTCTTCTCCTCCTCCTTCTCTTCTCCATCAGGTTGCTTTGAACTCTGTATCGAGCGCACCACTTTCAGTGGGAGGGGGAGTGGAAAGTATGGCTCCCTTATCCCTGCCGATTGTAGAGGGGAAGAAGCCTTCTGGAGCTGCTTTAAACTCTGCTGGGTTGCTATGAGAGGTAAGTTCTCTCTTAGGAAGGGAAAATATGGGGCATCAAATGTCATCAAATGGATTAGAATGAAGCAGTCAAACTGCTTTTCCTATCACTTCACGTCTTTCGCTCAGTTATGCGTCACATACTTTTGATCCGGGGGCCAAGGACTCTCTTTGGGAAGCCCTTGATGGGTTCACCCTGAAGGATGTGTTTAGAGCAGATCCCTCTATCTACCTCTTTAGATTTTATTCTGATATTTGATAATGAGTCCACCCCGGTGAACAGAAGTTTGATTCGTAATGCGTTTCTGGAGATCGAAGAATTAAGGTTGGTGAAAGGTAGAGATATTAAAAATGTGGCTATTTACTTTTCTGCACTGACTCCTTTTTCTACAGTACACATTCTGCAAACCTGACTGTACAAAATTGTGACTTGTTTTTAAAAATAGGGATTGATGTTGTTCTAGTTGTCGAGAATTTGGTGAGCGTGGTCAATGCGTAGCATTACATTGACCGCGTTGTAAGTGATGTTTCCCAACACGGATGTATGATGGAACAATGCATGCATATATTATGCATGCCTTTACAATGACTGCGTCTCAACAATGACCTCGTCTTTACTGCGCATGCCTTTACCATGCATGCCTCTACAACAATTGTTTTTGTAAAAGCATCTTTGTTAAAGGAATATGCATGGTAAATTCTCCCCTGCCCTGCCCCCTTTCACCTGATGCCATACTGCACTCTGCCCAAGTCCTTAAAACTGTCCCTTGCACCCCTGCCCTGACCCCTAAATGTAACCCTGGCCTGTCCTGAAAACTACTCCCACCTGTGAACCCTAAAACCTACCCTAACTGTCCTAAAAACAACCCGAACTCCAGCCCTGTACCCTAAAACCTACCCCACTCTGTCCTAAAAAATGACCCCAAACACTCGCCCTGAACCTTAAAACCTACTTCTCCCTGTCTGAAAAAAACTACGACGCCACTGCTCCACCCTGTACCCTAAAACCTACCCTGCACTGCCCTAAAAACTACCACGACCGCGCTGCCCCACCCTGTACCATAAAACATACCTCACCCTGTCTTAAAAACTCCCCTGACTCCTCACCCCCTTCCTGTACCCTAAAACCTACCCCACCCTGTCCTAAAAACTACCCCTACCAACCACCCCACCTCTGCCCTAAAACCTACACTGCACTATCATAAAAACGACCCTGACCACCCGCCTCTGCCCTGAAACCTAACACCTACCCTGTACTAAAAACTACCCCAATCCCCCACCCCGCACCCTGTCCTTAAAACTACCCAACCACTCCACCCCCACCCTGAAACCTGAAATCTTCCCACCGTGTGCTTAAAACTACCTGACCTCCCTGTCCTAAAAACCACCCCAATCCCCCCCAAACCGGGCCCCACTTACCTTTCTCTCCTCTGCTCTCTGCTCCTTCCTGTTCCGCCCAGACACCTAGAATGCTTTCTCTACCACGCATATGTGTAGTAAACGCATGCATTGTAAACGCATGTGTAGTAAACACGAATGCGTGATCATTGCATAGCTTTGCATTGACTGTGTTATAAGTGATGATTCCCTTGTTCTACTGGCAAATATGTAGGAAACCTTTTGGACATCTGATGAGCTCATTCCTTGCTTTTGTTTATGACAATAGTATTACAGAAGACTGCCCTCTGGTAATAATTATGGGTGATCTAAATACAAAGGTGTCTAATTCTGCCTTCTCTACATATGCTAATGTTAAGAAAGAAGTATGGTCCATTTGGGAGATTCTGCTCCCAGACAAATTTAAAACAGGTAAGTAATGTTTCATATTACTCGAAACTCTTTGAAAATATGATTTAGTTATTCTAAATGGATGATCTCCAGTGGGTGAAGCTGCCTCCTATATATTTCAGTCAACTTCAACACAGGGCTCCTCGAGTATGCGATAGTATCCTTTCAAATGTTTGGGGATTGTGAGAATTTTACTGTATCCCCAACTGACGTGAATGATCACAGCTTAGTCGGTAAAACTGTGACCTTTAATGTCCAGGAATTATTTCCTGGGAATTATTCTCTCTGTGAGATCAGCTCTAACAAGTCAAATGGTCATTCCTTTTGGACCGCCAAGACTGTTGGTACTTTAAGTGTCAAGATTAATGGAATCTGTGCTAGCCTTAAGGAATCTACATCGGATGACCCTATATGTTTCTATGAATCCCATTTGGATGACTTTCATAAATTAAGCTCTAGATCTGATTTCCTTCTGCAGTTGAAAAAGTGTAATCCTCAACTGAAGGCATTGAATCAGGAAATACATTCTCTGATAAGAAAACAGTATTTTCTTCAATAACACAGCATCAAATTGATCACCTTAAAAGATGTTAAGATGTTGATTTAAAGTTCAAAAAGGCAAGGAGAATGTGATGTAAAATGGATCAGTTTAAGAGAGTCTGCGAATTCCAGAGTTTCACAAAAATATTGGAACTTGATTGCTGAATATCATGACACCAGGGTGAATGCCCGTGCAACTCCCATTCCAGAGAATGTATGGGTGGGATATATTACAGAGCTTTGTGCAGGTAATACTGAGGTAAATGCCCATTTTGTGTTTCGGGTAGATGAAGAAATGTTTGCTCTTTATGGTGCTATCTAGTAGATGAAATTGCAGGGTTCATAAAGAATGCTAGATCTTCTGGGGCCAATTGCAGTTATTAAAAAGAAGGCTGCAGTATGGGGATCCTTTCTTGGTCCACAGTCCAATCACTGGTACTGCTCTGGAAATATCCCTTCATCTTGGAAGAGCAGTGTCATTGTACAATTGCATAAAAAGGGTCCTAATTTCTCTATGGCACGTTTTAGACAGATTGTGCTGCTGGATGTGACTGGTAAACTGTTTCCTAGGAGTGCACTATGCCATTTACAACAATGGGCTCAAGACCACAACATAATTCCTCCAGGACAAGCTGGCTTTAGCAGGAATCATAGCACTCTTGACAATACAGTTTTCCTTCAAGTGATAATTGGAAAATATACAATTTCTTGGGTATGCCTGTATATACTGCATTCATTGACTTCTCCACAGAGTTTGACAGAGTAGATCATTTAATGCTGTGGAGAAAGCTCTCTTGTTTGGGTGTTCTGCACCATCTATTAATGCTTATTTTGGAACTACTTTCTGGTACCTCGTGACAAATTCAGATGGAAGGGACACAAGGTCTTAGTTCTAAGGTTAAAAGGCAAAATACTGTTAATCAGGGCTGTTTGTTGCCCCCCCCTGCTATTTTCCCGGTATATCCATGACCTTCCTGGTTCTCTAAGTCTGGTGAAGGGAGATCCACCAAGAATTGGTATGATGTCCATTAGTTCCTTATTATATGCCGATGATGTTGCCATAATGAATTCAACTACTATTGGCTTACATCGCCGCTTCACTGTGTTGACTAAGTATCCAGAAGCCCATTTCTTGGAAATAAATATTTCAAAACATAAAATCTTGATCTTTTGCAAGAATAGTTTAAGAACAAAATGGAAGTTTAATTGGTATCTAGGCATGGACAAATCAGAAAAGTGGATGTTAGACCTGACAGCCTTAAGGTGGTCACCCCTAACTTTTTGCCTGCCTCCCTCCACTTTTTGAACACTGTTTTGCTAACCAGTGCTAAAGTGCATATGCTCTCTCCCTTTAAACATGGTAACCTTGGATCATACCTGATTGGACTATTTAATGTACTTATAAGTCCCTTGTAATGTGCACTATATGTGCCTAGGGCATGTAGATTAAATGCTACTAGTGGGCCTGCAACACTGGTTGTGCCCCCCACTTAAGTAGCCCCTTTACCTTGTCTCAGGCCTGCCATTGCAAGGCCTGTGGGTGCAGTTTCACTGTCACCTCGACTTGGCATTTAAAAGTACTTGCCAAGCCTAAACCTCCCCTTTCTCCACATATAAGTCACCTCTAATGTGTGCCCTAGGTAACCCCTAGAGCAGGGTGCTGTGTGGGTGAAATGCAGGACATGTACCAGTGTAGTTTACATGTCCTGGTAGTGTAAAACTCCTAAATTCGTTTTTGCACTACTGTGAGGCCTGCTCCCTTCATAGGCTAACATTGGGGCTGCCCTCATACAGAATTGAAGTGGTAGCTGCTGATCTGAAAGGAGTAGGAAGGTCATATTTAGTATGGCCAGAATGGTAATATCAAATCCTGCTGACTGGTGAAGTTGGATTTATTATAACTATTCTAGAAATGCCACTTTTAGAAAGTGAGCATTTCTTTCTGTGCCTTACAATCCACGTCTGGCTGGGATTAGTTGACAGCTCCTTGTGCATTCACTCAGACACACCCCAAACACAGGGTACTCAGTCTCACTTGCATACATCTGCATTTTGAATGGGTCTTCCTGGGCTGGGAGGGTGGAGGGCCTGCTCTCACACAAAGGACTGCCACACCCCCTACTGGGACCCTGGCAGACAGGATTGAACTGAAAGGGGACCTGGTGCACTTCTTAGCCACTCTTTGAAGTCTCCCCCACTTCAAAGGCACATTTGGGTATAAAACAGGGCCTATGCCCTACCTCATGAGACACTTGCTGGAGAAGAAACCTGAACCAGAAACTACATCCTGCCAAGAAGAACTGTCTGGCTGCTCAAAGGACTCACCTGTCTGCTTTCTACAAAGGACTGCTGCCTTGCTGTTGGCCTGCTGCCTTTCTGAACTCTTGTCTGGCTGTGAAAGTGCTCTCCAAGGGCTTAGATAGAGCTTGCCTCCTGTTCCCTGAAGTCTCAGGACCAAAAAGACTTCTCTTTTTCACTTGGACGCTTTGTGCGTCGAAATTTTCGACGAACAGTTTGTTCTGCGGCTAGAAAAACGCTGCACACGACGCTGATCGACGCGACGCCTTCAGGGCGACCGGAACTTCGACGCACAGCCTCGCAAGGAGAATGCCGCCCGATTTCAGAGGAGAAATCGGCGTGACGCCTGCAGTGAGAGCGAAACTTCGATGCACAGCCCCGCGGAACGACGCGCAGCCGGAAAACAAGCAGGAGAATCCACGCACAGACCCAGGACATCTGGTAATCACCGCGACCCATAGAAAGAGACTGTCCGCTCACCGGAAAACGACGCACGGCTTCCCCGCGTGAAAAATAACAACGCAAGTCCGTGTGTGCTGGGGAGAAATCGACGCACACACCATTTTTCCACGTATCTCTTCTTCTGCGGCCCTTTGCAGAGATTTTCCACTCCAAACCAGGTACTTTGTGCTTGAAAGAGACTTTGATTGATTTTTAAAGACTTAAGACACTTGATATCACTTTCCAGTGATATCCCTACACTTTCACATTGCATCTTTATTCGTTTTGACCTACATTTATCCTGATAAATATTATATATTTTCTAATCACTGTATGGTGTATTTTTGTGGTGCTATATTGTGTTATTGTATGATTTATTGCACAAATACTTTACACATTGCCTTCTAAGTTAAGCCTGACTGCTCGTGCCAAGCTACCAGGGGGTGGGCACAGGATAATCTTGGATTGTGTGTGCCTTACCCTGACTAGAGTGAGGGTTCTTGCTTGGACAGAGGGTAACCTGACTGCCAACCAAAAACCCTATTTCTGACAGTGGACTTGTACCTTAATCTTAGTAAGGTCTTCTCTAAGAGTGGGCAGGGTAATGATGATATAACGCTTTTTTCAAGCAGGACCCTTTCTCAGACAAACACCCTTAATAGATTATATAATAAATGCAGGAGGCTTCATTTTTGGCATGTGCTGTCAGTTTATAGGGTTACATTTCCCCCCTCAATATGCTATGCTTGTGAAGTGTTAGATAGAACCTTTGGCATCCCTTTGAGGGGATTGAAGGACGAATGCATAGACAGATATGTAGCCTGAATACTCTTGCAGACCCTGATGCTCTCTGTTTGGAGTTTGGTTTATTCTCTTCTTATTCCTTGGTTTGGCTGCTGTCTTGAGGTAGGAAAACTCCCCCTTGTGTAGAAAGGAGGGAACTCTGCAGGCAGCTCTAAAGTGTGAAATATTTCTTCTCAAAAAGAAAAGAACACCTTTTATAGGTTGTTTGAGTGGGAAAAGACCTTCTGGGTGTGATGTGAATGAAGACTCCCTTATGTCCTAATCTGTTTTTAAGAACTATATACAAAACAGTTTGGGCCTCATTATGAGTTTGCCGGTCCCACCAAACTCATGGAGAGGACGCCACTGCATGGCGGTAACATCCCGAGGGCATCACAATGTTCCGACTGTGTTGACCATCAGAAACATTATAATATGTGTTCCCGTTGGGCTGACCAGTGGGAACAATGCTAGGATATTGGCCTCGGCTCCTTAAAGGAGATGAGCCTGGGGGCCCCTGAACTGCACATGTTAGGGGCATGAACATTGCAGCCCCCCCCCTGCAGCCCCTGGCACTGGCTTTCTGCCAGCCTTTTCATGGCTGGGTCCCTGCCCCGAAAAGGCTGGGGGAAAGTGGGGTTGTAATAGCCAGGCGGCGCTAAGTTCAGCCCCTACTGCTGTCACCACATTGGGAACCATGTTCCTGGCGGGGACGGCACCCTTTAGGTGGGTCTGCTCGCCAATGATGTAATTTGCCAGTCAGACCGCCACAGCCGCAGTGGTCTGACTGCCATCGCAGGGCTGAGCGTCCTAGGACCGCCAGCCTTGTAATGAGGCCCTTTGAATCAAAATGAATCAGGACAGAGACATTGCTTTATGCCAGTCAAATCTGCATAATCTAGGGCCAGATGTAGGTAGCTTGCAAATTGCGACTTGCAATTTGCGAGTCCGTGCGACTCGTAAATTTCAAGTCGCAATTTGCTATGCAGAAAGGTGTCTCAGACACCTTCTGCAACTCGCAATGGGGTCGCAAAGACCCACCTCATTAATATTAATGAGGTGGGCCGCAGTTTGCGACCCCATTGCGAGTATGGGCACTCACGGGGATGGTGGCCTGCTGGAGTCAGCAGACCACCATGTCTGTGACTGCTTTTTAATAAAGCAGTTTTTTTTCTCATCTGCAGCCCGTATTCCTTAAAGGAAAACGAGCTGCACTTGCAAAAAAAAAAACGAAACCTTTAGTTTCAGTTTTTTTCAGGGCAGCCAGTGGTCCATTGGACCACTGCCTGCCCTGAAAAAATATATATTTTTTCCATTCACAAAGGGGAAGGGGTCCCATGGGGACCCGTTTGCGACTGGGTTACCATCAACTTCAAGTGGATGGTAACTGCAATTTCATTTGCGACCGCTCTCGCGGTCGCAAATGAAATTGAATAGCATTGCGAGTCGCAAATAGGAAGGGAGCACCCCTTCCTATTTGCGAGTCGGAAATGCATTTTGCGAGTCGGATCCGACTCACAAAATGCATTTCTGCATAGCAGAGAGGCTGTTGCGCCTCGCAAACTGCGTTTTTTGCCGTTTGCGAGGCGCAAACCCTCTGCTACATCTGGCCCCTAGTGTCTAGGAGACCAATTTGGGTAATAAACCTCAGCCTTATCTAATTTGGAATTTGCCTCATGGGGTCAGGAGATCAACCCTTTTACTGAGAATGGATTTGCTTCCCCTGTGTATCATTGCTGGTATTTGAAATAAAGTACCAAAAAAGGTGAGAATGTGCATTTTGCCAGTTACTAATTACATATTCAAAATCCTAACCATGTACTTTTTGTATGTCCTGTGTTACTGAATGCACATTGCCACTTTTTAAGGCTTCTGTTTCTCATACAAATGTTAGTACTGTCTTGGAGGCACACAAGTCTGTAATATTTCCACACAATGAAATGTTTTGCAATAAGATCTATCAATCCTTCAAATATTTTTTAAACATGTATTAGTGATCCTGAGAGTATATTTGATTGGTATGTGTTGTTTAATGTCATTTTCTTCTTGTTAGACCAGAGTTTGTTAGCTATGTATGGATTTGTTTTTAGTGTTGAATCTATAAGATTTTAAACCTGTAATATTTGCACATCGTATGCTGCAGTATGTATAACATCTTTTTTCTAAGGTCAATGCCATACAGTGACAAATGCATCGCCTATTTTTTAGGTCCCTGTTTTACAAATGTTATGGGACTTGTTCTTTTCATTATATTCAGGGTCTTACAGAAGCATTATTTGTACATCTTATGTTTCACTATGCATGATTTCACCTTTTAGTCCGTAATCTTTCAACAAATTAAATATCTTGTAGCAAGATCTATTAACTCTTCAAATATTTCCAAATATTTACTAGTGATCCTCAGTGTATCTTTGACTAGTCTGTGTTGTATATTGTATATGGTCTTTTTTTGGGGCCGGGGTTCGTCAGACAAACAATGATGCATTTTTAATATTGACACTAGGGGCCAGATGTAGGTAGCTTGCAAATTGCGACTTGCAATTTGCGAGTCCGTGCGACTCGCAAATTGCAAGTCGCAATTTGCTATGCAGAAAGGTGTCTCAGACACCTTCTGCAACTCGCAATGGGGTCGCAAAGACCCACCTCATTAATATTAATGAGGTGGGTCGCAGTTTGCGACCCCCATTGCGAATATGGGCACTCACGGGGATGGTGGCCTGCTGGAGACAGCAGACCACCATGTCCGTGACTGCTTTTTAATAAAGCAGTTTTTTTTTCCATCTGCAGCCTGTTTTCCTTAAAGGAAAACGAGCTGCACTTGGAAAAAAAAACCAAAACCCTTAGTTTCTGTTTTTTTCCATTCTGTTTTTTTCCATTCACAAAGGGGAAGGGGTCCCATGGGGACCCCTTCCCGTTTGCGACTGGGTTACCATCCAGGGGGGGAACACCCCTCTTAATTGCCAGTCGGAAATGCATTTTGCGAGTCGGATCCGACTCGCAAAATGCATTTCTGCATAGCAGAGAGGCTTTTGCGCCTCGCAAACGGCGTTTTTCGCCTTTTGCGAGTTGCAAGACCCTTCTTACATTTGCAAAACCTGTATTTTTCACGTTGCACAATGTATGATATTATTTTCTAAGGTCAGTGCTTTACAGTGAGCAATATGGCCCTCATTACAACCCTGGCGGTAAATGCCACCGACTGCCGTGCTGATGGCCGGCAACATACCGTGACCGGGGCACTATACCGTTACGGGTATTATGACCCACACAGAAAAATCCACCACTATACAGACACCCTGACAAGTCCGCCAGACCAAAGGTCAGTGATAAACTGTAGGTACCAAAACCCACACCATTATGCCAACAGAAATATGCACACAGCATCATGACCCAAGAATCACTGTGGAGGACATTCAACCGCGGGAAACCATTGGCGGTAACCACCACCGCGCTCAAAATGCACACACACTAACAAAACTACACCACATTGGACAATTCAAACTACACACAGCTGACACACATACACACACCACACCCACACACCCAATCCAATATAAAACATACACCCACATTACCTACAACCCCTTACAACAAAAAAAACATTGCCAACTGTGAGAGAGAAAAGCCAGGAGCACCCACTGAATCAGAGCTACATAACACCATCACCCATACACCATCCATGCACCTCACAGCACACACCCCAACATATCACCCCACACACCCTCACACATACCACTCACACTACACCCATGGCACCACAAAGACACTCCAGGTTCTCAGAGGAGGAGCTAAGAGTTATGGTGGAGGAAATCATCCGGGTAGAGCCACAACTATTCGGATCACAGGTGCAGCAGACTTCCATTGCTAGGATGATGGAGCTGTGGCGGAGAGTCGTGGACAAGGTCAACGCCGTGGGACAGCACCCCAGAACAAGGGATGACATCAGGAAGAGGTGGAACGACCTACAGGATAAAGTGTGGTCCGTTGTAGCAAGACACCAGGTAGCCGTACAGAGGACTGGGGGTGGAACCCCACCTCCTCCCCCACAACTAACAACATGGGAGGAGCAACTCTTGGCGATCATGCATCCTGAGGGCCTCTCAGGAGTAGCAGGAGGACTAGACTCTGGTAAATAAAATCTTTACTAGCATATCCCCCAACCTACCTGCATGCCATCACAAACTCCTACCCCTACCCTCACCCCCATCACTCCACCACCTCACATATAGCCCACTATCACAACCCACCCATCCCAATACCAAGCCCTGCATGCAACACCAATGCGTGGACACCCTTCATGGACCTGCATGAACACACATCACCACAGCATGCACACTAGTGCCAATCACTTAGCCGAACCAATAACATTTCACACAACCCAAACGTGCCTTGCTAATAACAACCATAGAGGGAAACATATCCATGCACAAGATGGCACACGCAGATACAATAACACTGCATTTACATCCCCACTTGACCCCCACTCAACGTCACTGGAGAGGAGGTGCCACCAACATCCAGTCCACCCACAGAAGAGGCCCACAGTGATAACAGCAGCTCTGCACGCCTAGATCACGACAACCAACCTGGCCCATCAAGGACCTCTGGACAGTTGGTTACCCTGCCACAGTCCCAAACCACCACAGAGCCTCCCTGAAGTGAAGAGGCGCTGCAGATTGGGTAGGTGATACACGTTTATTGAAGGAAGAAATACAGCAAAGAAGCAGAACACACTCCATATCCCCCTTCTTAAAATAAATAAAATTCAAGAAAAATTACTTACGAATATGGAACATGACAATTAGAAAAGTTAGTTATGTATCCTATGTACCCTAACACATTTTCCTTTAACCAACCGGGAGGTGTCACTTTCCTTTTCCCTTCCGGACCAAGGCCTGAAACACACCGAACACCACCTACAGCATCACACTGCTGCACTCAATCAGATACACTCAAATCCCCATTCTCAGAGTCAGCTACCGAGCCCCTGTCAGCTACCGAGCCCCTCATCACATCCTCCTCCTCACCCAAAGCACAATCTTCTAAAGCACGACCATCTAGCTCGTGTGGAGACGCATCCCTATTTAACGCATCGTGAATCACAACCTCATCCTCCAACCATTCCGCCCTTCCCTTCTCGCACCTCTTACTGTTAATGTGGATTTCGCCACAGCTAGATTCCTGTCCCTTCTTAAGTAGAACAATGCGCTTGAGACGCCACACCCTACCATCACTCAGTTTTACGGCATTATGCAAAACCTCCATAACCCGTTCAGGATTGAACTACTGGCTCTCACCTTTCCTTACCTTATAAGGTTTTTTAACTCTAACCCAATCTCCTATGTTGATTACCACTGATTTGACATGATGGAGCTTGTCATAATAAGACTTTGATTTCTCTAGAGACTTATCCAAACTGTCCCTTACTTTCTCCATAGACCAGTGTTGGATACCAGTCTTAATCAACCAAGCTGGGTTATGTTTGCTTCTTGGGGTTCTTCCCCTCATAACAATAAAAGGGCTGAGTCCAGTAGTGGCATTCTCAGTAATCCTATATGCCCACACTGCTTTTGAACCTTTCTACTGCGCCATTGCCACTGGGATTGTACAATGAAGTGGTTTTGTGCTCAATCCCCACTCTACTAAAATACTTCTTAGCAGCATCCGACATAAACTGTACACTCAATAATTTAGAAGGAATGCCTTCAGCAAGGAAAACCTTATCCCAAAAACTCCAACACGCTGGTAGTATCAGCTCTCTCCAAAATACCAATTTCAGACCACTTAGAAAACAAATCAACAATAACTATTACAAACTCCTGAGAGCTACCCACCGGACCTAAGACATCAATAGCGACATATTCCCACGGTTGCTTAGGAATGAACGTTTGCTGCATAGGTGGTCTTAGGGTACACAAACTCTTGTCAGCAGAAGAACACACACGACAAGTTCTGACAAATCTTTCCACTGATTTGTCAACTCCTGGCCACCAAAATAACTCCTTAACCACAGACTTACTTCTAACAATACCAAAATGGCCCTCATGACATAATTCTAAAATTGCTTCTCTTATACCAGATGGAGGAATAATTTTATCACCTCTCCAAAGAGCATCACTCACAACAGAGAGTTTGTTCCTAACTTCCCAAGAACCTCTACATTGTTCAGTCAGCTGATCCTTCTTAGGCCATCCTTCTAAAACATATTTCAAAATATACTGTAAATTGGTGTCCACCTCCATTTCTTTCCTCCAACCATCTTCACTAAGAGCAGGGCTACCAGAATATTGTACGAGAGCCACACTCCACTCATGCCACGGGTCATCAACACACTTTTCCAGCAAATTAGGTAATCTGTAAAGACAATCCGCCATTACATTACTCTTGCCAGGTACATACACAATACGATAAGTGTAATCCTTTAAGCGCATGGGCAACCTTGAGATCCTAGTGCAAGCTAGTACACTTCCTTCACTTGTAAGTAGTTTAAAATAATGGTTTGTGGTCGCACCGAATAGTTATGTCCTTGCCCCACACAAATGCTCGGAATTGCTCCAAAGCCCAAGCACAGGCTAAGGCTTCATTCTCTATAACCGAGTACTTCTCTTCTGATGGGGACAATGACCTGGAAACAAAAAGTATAATCCTTTCCTTACCATTGTAATCCCTTTGAGACAACACAGCACCTAGGCCCTTATTACTTGCATCCGTGATAACAAAAGTATCTAACTTAGGGTCGAAACTTTCCAAACACGCTGCCTTGCTTAAATCCCTTTTCACGTTCTCAAATTCTTGGTTGCATGACTCACTCCACGTGAATGGAGAGTTCTTTTTAAGTAACGACCTTAAGTTATAAACCTTACTGGCAAAGTTTGGAATAAATTTGGCACACAACTCCGCCATGCCCAAAAATGATCTTACTTCATCCTTAGATATAGGAGCTGACACCCCTACAATAGCATTCACTAAGGATGCCTTAGGTCTAACACCCTCACCACTTATCTCATGTCCCAAATACTCCACACTCCTTTTCGCAAACTTGCATTTACTCAGTTCCACTGTTAACCCTTTATCACCTAACACTCTCAACACATGTTCTAACCGCTCATCATGCATACTCTTATCTTTCCCAAAAATTAAAATGTCATCTTGGAAGCACTTAACCCCTTTGAATTTCCCAAAAAGTTTGTGCATTAGACGTTGAAAAACAGCTGCTGCAGACGCAAGACCGAAGGGCATCCTCTTGTATTGAAAACACCCAAAAGGTGTGATGAAGGCAGTTAGTCCTTTAGACTCCTCAGATAAGGGAACCTGATGATAAGCAGACGACAGGTCAATAGTGGAAAACCAGCATGCTCCCTCAAGACTAGAAACCATTTCCGTAATCTTAGGTAGAGGAAACCGATCAATCAGAATGTTATTATTTAAGTATCTGAAGACTACACATAAACTGATTTTTCCATTGCTGCGCTGAGCTATTACTGCAGGCAAAATCCATTGTGAACTTTCAATTGGCACTATCACATCCATTAATACTAATTTATCCAGTTCCTTTGAAACTTCTTCTCTGATCATGATCGGCACAATTCTGACCTTATGAATTTTCAGTACAGCTTCCCTCTATAATATGATTTTGTGCTCGAAACCAGTAAGTCTCCCCAAACCCTTGCTAAAAACTTTTGGGAATTTTGGTTCTATCTTGGACGTCAATGAGCAATTATCATCCACCATCAAAACATTTTCCTTGCCGTTTGGGTCCAGAATCATCTGCAACTGTCCTTGATCCTTCCAAACCAGAACTGATGGCCCTTTTTTAGCCACATATAGTTTTCCTCTGGCGTTCCTATTCTTGAATGTGAATGCCAACCACCTAAAACATAACAGATCAATCTTTTCTCCTGTGTAACTTTCTGGTTGAATGTCTGGAGAAGTAAGTTGCTTGCCAATCTTTTCCACGAAAGAGCTGTTCCACACATCCTCATTCACGATTGTGAAGGGTGAGCCTGAGTCAGCATACATTGTAATTGGTACCCCACCAAATTCCATGTTACATATGGGTTTTTCCTTGGTGTTTACCTCCATAATATTGAGAATTAAATTCTTATCTTCATCAATTCCTCTGGGTTCTGTTCTTTTTTCTTCTGTGCCACACTTTATAACATCTTCACCTTCATAAATACATGTAACTATTTTTTTTTTTGCAAACTTTTGCAAAATGGCCCACAATTCCACACTTGTTGCACTTCAATTTTAAAGCCGGGCATGACTTGGAGTGTGCCAAGTGGTCCTTGTTATCACATCTGTAGCATCTTCTTTCAGTTTCCCCACTCTGTAAGCCCTTCCCAGTTTTGCGATTAGTAACTTTATAAATGCCATCCTCATTTTTTCCAGTAGATTTAAGTCCTGAGAAACATCTTTCAGAAATTTCGGCCTTCCTTACTATGGCAAAAATTTCCTCCAGAGTAGAGTCACCATTTATCCAAAGCCTTTCCTGAATAGATTGATTATTGCAATGCATGACTACTTGATCTCTAATAAGTTCATCATGAATTGCCCCAAATTTACAGTCAAGAGCCAGTTTCTTTAAATCCGCAATGTAGTCATCTACCAGCTCACCTTTCTCTTGTTTCCTTTGGAAAAACTTATATAGGACAATTCCAATACAAACTTTTGGAGCAAAATATTTGTCGAGATCTAGCATTGCGGCATTAAAAGCGCAAATATCTCCACTTACAGGGTTTTTGGACATCTTGTTATATGTTTCTAGACCAATAGGACCCAAGGAATGTAATAGAATCCTTTTTTTCTGTTCTGCAAACATCTTGTTATCTACGTCAATAGCGCCTAAATAATTTAAAAAATAGTCCTTCCACTCCAACCACTTGATGGGTGGAGAATTACCCATGGCCCAAAATACTTGCGGAGGAACAATGGTAAAATTGGCTTGCGCCATATCAGAGGACAAATTTAAGGTATAAGGCGCAACTCTATAATACTAACTAATAACCGGAAATTTATTCAACACTCCTCCCTTCCCAGACCTGTTCACAATACAAAAAAAAAATGTTAATAAAACCCTTCACAGTAAGATAATGAGTTCTCCTCTTACTTCCTTCTTTTTTTTTTCCTTTCCTTTAAAAAAAAATGGTGCTTTACTTTTCTCTTCAGAATTGAATAAAAATTGGAACGGCAAGAAAAAAAAAACGTGTCCCAATAGCTTGGAGACACTAGCAGAGGCGGAGTCTGTCTTTGTGTCTTTGTGCACGCTTGAGGCAGTATGCACCGGTGTTGGCGTCTCCGTCTCCTAGGAGATGCTCGCGGAAGCAGCGTCTGTGCTCCGCATCTCCCCGAGGTCCTTTAAGAAGAGCTAGCGTCTCTGTCTCCTGGGAGATGCAAGCGGAAGCGGCGTCAGTCTCCTTAGCATGTCCGTTGCTAAGGAGACGCTCGTGAGACACGAAGCGCGCTCCACTTTAACGGCCGCGGCTGTGCTCGCAAAGCCGGAAAAAAAAAACAGGAAAGAAAAAAAAAAAAAAGATCTTCACCGGAACGTCCTACGATGGCAGCTAAGGCCAGCACAAGTACCAGCACCTCTGGATAGGCAAGGCAAAGTAACGAATGTGCGATGACCAGCAGAAATGGGAAATCCAACGAAGGTTCATGGAAATACCTCCTTGTCGCCAAATTGAAGTGAAGAGGCGCTGCAGATTGGGTAGGTGATACATGTTTATTGAAGGAAGAAGTACAGAGAACAGGTCCAGAGAACAGGTCCGTTGAGGGAAGAAGCTCAGGCTCAACTGACTCACAGAGACTGCACGTACTAGAATGTGGAATCTCCCTAGGTCAGCGTCTGAGAGCATTCCAGCAAAGAAGCAGACCACACTACACTCCCCCTCAGGAACTACCAGCACAGCACCCATCCAGCGGGCCCATCCCACTGTACCCAGGACACGTCAATCAGCAGTGTGTCCACAACTACAGGGACCCAAGGCAACCCCAGAGACCCAAGACAATCAGAGACCTGGGGTCAGTGGCAGTGGGCACACGGTTCAGGGGACAGAGGCACAGGACAACAGGGAAACTGGGAGGACTGCTGTGCGACAGAGGGAGGACAGGCCCAGGGCACCCACTCTCCACGAGGCACTTGCAGGGATCCTGGGAGCATACCACCATTCCCAGGAGACCTTGGGCCAGATACTGTAGAAGTTGCAGGAGAGCCAGCGGCTGCAGGAGGGACAGTACCTCGAAATCAGGGAGGACCTCAAACACAGTTACACCATCCTGGTCACCATTGCAGGGGTGCGGGCTGACATGGCCAACACCATGAGAGAGGCAGTGGCACACCAACGGGCCCCCGACACTAGCCACACCAAATTACAGCCCTCCACCTCCGCCGACGCTAGTGGACAGGAGGCCCCGCCACAGGACCAACAGGCCACCAGCACCCCACCCCCAGCAGAAGGAGAACCACCCCACAAATGGTCCCTGCGATCCAGGTAGAAGTCAGAGAACATTGCCAAGACCCTTGCCAGGAAATAAGACTCTCCTGAATATCACCCTTCTGTCCCACTCTGTCACCCTGTCCACCTTGTACTGCTATTACTCCCCTTCCTGTGCCCCTTGGACAATGCACCTGTGATACAAATAGAATGCACATCCCCCTCTACTTATTAGCACTTAAATAAACACCATTGGAACAAATACAAGTATGGAGTCTGTCATATGATTGAAATATGTATTAGTTTAACAAGCTGTAAACATTGCAATTCATATGTACAGTTATATATACATAGGTATGACCTTTAGTGGGCAGCAGTAAACACACCAGGAGCCAGAGTGGGGTACAGAGATCTGAAAATAGAGATGCCAAAGGGTACAGTAAGTGGCCATAGACATAGGGAAATCAGGCTGCCATGTCCAATGTCTAACACAAAACTGCAATGGAAAGTGAAGTTACAGTGTCTTACCTGTCTGTCACTGGAAGTACTGTTTAATGAGTGAACTTCTGTTGTCCACATCTTCTTCCCCTGCCTCCTCTTCCTCACTGTCCACAGACTCCACCGCTGCCACAATACCATCTCCAGGCTCATCCTCCTGCAGAAAAGGCCCCTGGTGTCTCAAGGCCAGGTTGTGTAACATGCAGCATGCAACGATGATCTGGCACACCTTCTTGGGTGAGTAGTACAGGGATCCACCTGTCAGATGAAGGCACCAGAATCTGGCCTTCAGGAGGCCAAAGGTTCTTTCAATTATCCTCCTTGTTCACCCATGTGCCTCATTGTAACGTTCCTCTGCCCTTGCCCTGGCATTCCGCACTGGGGTCAGTAGCCATGAGAGGTTGGGGTAACCAGAGTCACCTTCAAATATCGAGGGATACCTGTTAGCCAGACACTCACCCTTAGGGCCGAACCAACACCCATATACCTACATCAACTGAGTGGGGACCATGGGCTCACCTATTCACCACACCCGGTTACTCTAGAGTTGCCACATCACATATGGAATGCTGCTATTCCTCAAGATAAAGGCATCATGCACCGATCCAGGATACTTGGCATTCACATGGGCGAGGTACTGGTCCACCAAACACACCATCTGCACATTCAGAGAGTGAAAGCTTTTTCTATTCCTGAACACTTGTTCATTTCTCCGTGGGGGGGGACAAATTCTACATGTGTACCATCAATGGCACCAATGATGTTGGGGATATGTCCAGGGCATAAAAGTCAGCCTTCACTGTGGCCAAATCCTCCACCTGCGGGAATACGATGTAGCTGCTCATGTGTTTCAGCAGGGCTGACAACACTCTGGTCCACACGTTGGAGAACATTGGCTGAGACATCCCTGATGCCAGGGCCACTGTCACTTGAAGGAACCACTTGCCAGGAAATGAAGCACTGACAGGACATGCACTAGAGGGGGATACCTGTGGGCTGGTGGATAGCTGAAATCAGGTCTGGCTCCAATTGGGCACACAGTTCTTAGATTGTGGCACTATCAAGTCTGTAGGTAAGGATAAAGTGTCTGTCCTCCATTGTCGCCAGGTCCACCAGGGGTCCGTACACATGGGGATGTCTCCATCTCCTATTCATCCTCAGCAGTTGAACTCTAGGGTGGAAAACGGTAAAGAGAGGGTCATATTCACACATATGTGAAATTTAGAATGCATTTTTTCCTTTACAGAAACAGTATGTGAATTTGAGAATCAGTTGATGTGCCAATGTCTGCTGTGACGCAGTTAGGTGCCATGGCCTGTGCCCCCTTGAAGTGGTGGATGCCTGACCTGTGAGGAGAGACAAGTGGAAATGAGGTAATTCCGCTGGCATTGTGCACCGTTGCGGTCGGCGGTCGATGACCGCCACGCAACTTCGCATTGGTTATCATTGGGCCCTAAGGGTTCCAGGATCCAAAGGCGATTTATGCCGGCGGTGATGGTACACACTGCTGTGGACGTGACTGCCATTTTTTATCTGTTCACTCACTTGCTACCTGACCTTCCACAGGAGAGGACCTACGATGCAAGTGCTGCTGTGACCTGTGTCTGGAAGCGACAATGGCTCGAGTGTCTGGGGAAAGGGTCCCCGCCTTTACTTCGGAGGAGTTGGAGAGACTGGTGGATAGGGTCCTACCCCAGTATACTTTACTCTATGGTCCTCCAGACAAACAGGTGGGTACACTGTGAGCATGATGTGTGGTCCATGAATGTATGGATTGCTGTGTGTTGTAGCCTCCTGTAGGGGGGGTGCTGAGGGATCCTAGACAGAGTGCTGCATGTCTGGTCGTCAATGTCTGTGCGTAAAGGGATGGGAGGGATATTGTGGGCCATGAATGTAACAGTCTGGACGGTATGACGAATCCCTTTTTTCTACGATTATTTTCCTGCAGATCAGCACCCATCAGAAAAAGGGTATTTGGCATGCCATCGCCAAGGGGGTGCGGACCCTTGGGGTCTTTGACAGGCGAAGCACCCACTGCCGCAAACGGTGGGAGGACCTGCGCCGCTGGGCAAGGAAGATGGCGGAAGCCCAGCTTGGGCTGGCCTCCCAACGAGGAAGGGGTGCCCTTCATACCCTGAACCCCCTGATGTTCTGCATCCTGGCGGTGGCCTATCCGGAGTTGGATGGGTGCTTGAAGGCATCACAGCAGCCACAAGGGTGTGAGTACAGTTTCTGAATCATGACTTTGCGCGTGTTAAGGTTGAACCTGGGTGGGGGATGTGGGCTGTGGGTGCCCCTAGGCCAGGATGCACTGGCAGGGTAGGTCCCTTGTTGGGCAGGCTCTGATGAACTCCAACCCCAATAGTGCTAGTGGGCATCTAGTATTGGGCAGGGTCCTGTTGGTTTCAGGTGTGCGTTGGGCAATGTACCCCATGGTCTGGTGACTAGCTGTGTATCTGGTAGTGCATGGCTTAGTGCATAGGGCTGATCCCTGTGTGTTGTGTACGCCAACGGTAGTGTTGTTGCTGGCATTGACCAAGTGTATCCTCTGTCTCTCCCCTCCTTCTTGCTTTGTCACCCTGTCCTTGTGTGCATTAGCATCATCTGGCGGAGGAGCAGAGCCATCGGCGAAGGAGGGAGCTGCATCCCACATGGGCCTGGAGGCCGAATCCACCGACGGTGAAGGCACCAGTGGGACGGAGGGCGAGGGGAGCACCACGACGGAGACAGGAGGGGACACTACAGACAGCGACTCCTCCTCCGATGGAAGCTCCCTGGCGGTGGCGGTCACCTCTGTGCCCACCCCAACAACAGGTACAGCCTCCACCCCGTACCAGCACCACCCTCCCAGCAGCCCCTCAGCATATTTCCCATGCCCGCTCACCCAGGAAGGTGGGCATCTCCTTTGCCCCAGGCACCTCAGGCCCTGCCGCAGTCAGCCCTGCTGCCCTCAGTGAGGACCTCCTGAGATCCCTCACTGTTGGGCAGTCAACCATACTGAATGCCATCCAGGGTGTCGAAAGGCATTTGCAACAAACAAATGGATACCTGGAGGGCATTCACTTTGGCGTGATGGCCCAACAGAGAGCATTTCAGGCTCTGGTCCCTGCATTGATGGCAGCCATTGTCCCTGTATCCAGCCTCCCCCCTCCAACTTCCTTTACCCAGTTCCAATCCCCTCAACCCTAACCTTTCCCAAGCACACCTTCAGACCAGCATTCACCCAAATCAGTACACAGAAGTGGTTCTGGCAAACACAAGTACCACACTTCATCTCATAGGCACTCACACCAGCACCACCCCCATGCAGACACACCAACATCCACTGCCTCCACTGTGTTCCCCTCCTCCTCGTAGTCCACCTCCCTCCCAGTAGCATCTCCACTCACACCCTCATCCACTTCCTCCATCACCAACACGCCTATCACTACACACCCCTCACTGGCAGTCACCACCCCCACATCCATGCACAAGTCCCCTGTGTCCTCTCACACTGTGTCTGTGACCCCTCCTCCCAAACTACACAAACGCAGGCACACACCCACCCAACAGCCATCCACCTCACAACAGCATCCAGCTCATGCACCTGCACCCAAACACAGCAGACTGACACCTCCTACAACCACTCCATCTTCCTTTACTCCCAAACCTTCACCCTCTTCACGCCCCAATGTCCCTAAGAGGCTGTTCCTAGCCAACATTGACCTCTTCCCTAACGCTCCCCCTGTCCTTCACCTCGGGCTAGGCCGGCCAGAACCCAGCCCAGCACCTCAGCAACCAAGTCCATGTCCGCTGAGGTTTCTGCAACTCTGAGAGGCTCTAAGGAGGCCCCCGTCAGCCCAGCCAGTGTGCCACGGACACATGCCCAGGCCAAGAAGGTTCCACCACCTGGCAAAGGCACATAGGGGACAGCATCCAGCAAGAAGAAGGAGGCACAACCAGCCAGCAAGGCCAAGGCAAAGACTCCAGCTGGCAGAAGCAAGAAGGCACCACCATCTGCCAAGGGCAGGAAGGGGCACAGAACACCAGCCAGGGCACTTCAGCCATCCGAGGCTTCAGGGGAATGGCTGGAGCCGCCCCCCACCACTGGAAGCACCGACACCTGCACCGCGGCCAGCACCACCACCAGCACTGCCGCAAACACCACCACCTGCATTGCCACAAGCAGCACCACTGTGAGCAGCAGCAGCCCCAGTGGGCAGCTGTCCAAGGTTGCAGGGGAGGGGCTGGAGCCGCCCCCCACCACTGGCAGCACCGATACCTGCACCGCAGCCAGCACCGCCACCAGCACTGCCGCAAGCACCACCACCTGCACCGTCGCAAGCAGCACCACTGCCAGCAGCAGCAGCCCCAGTGGGCAGCCGTCCAAGGCCAAGGCAAAGACTCCAGCTGGCAGAAGCAAGAAGGCACCACCATCTGCTAAGTGCAGGAAGGGGCACAGAACACCAGCCAGGGCACTTCAGCCATCCGAGGCTGCAGGGGAAGGGCTGGAGCCGCTCCCCACCACTGCCAGCAGCAGCAGCCCCAGTGGGCAGCTGTCCAAGGCTGCAGGGGAAGGGCTGGAGCCTCCCCCCATCACTGGCAGCACTGACACCTGCACCGGCACTGCAACCACTATACAGCCGTCCCCACCGGCGGATGGACTGTAGTCCTGCCTCCATGGTGTGTCATGCATCCTGGCCACAGAACATCGTGTGCGTCTGACACCCAGGTGAGTGACTGTGGCCTTGCACTCCCCATGTGCTGCATCACTGGGCACAAAGCCCCCTCCAGAACCAGTGGAAGAAGGCATCCACTAGCCCTATCCTTGGCAGGATGAAGCACACTGGGCACAAGGCCCCCTCCAGAACCAGTGTGCGAAGGCATCCACTTAAGAGACTGTGGCTTTGCACTCCCCAGGACCAAGCAGTGGGCAAACCACCCACTTGAGAGACTGTGGCTTTGCACTCCCCAGGACCAAGCAGTAGGTAAACCACCCACTTGAGAGACTTGAGCGACTGTGGCTTTGCACTCCCCAGGACAAAGCAGCGGGCAAACCACCCACTTGAGAGACTGTGGTTTTGCACTCCCCAGGACCAAGCAGTGGGTATGGAGCCCACTCCAGGAGCAGTGGTGTTGTACCATCTTCTGGCTGAGGTGTCCTCCCATTCCCCGTCCCCCTGAGGTGCCTGTGTTTTCAACTTGATGCCCCTGCAGTGTTCTCTCTGTATTGAGGCAGGAGTCAAGGGTTGGCTTGGCCTATGTGTTTTGGCCTGTGGGCCACGGACATTTTGAGTGGGCAGGGTCCCGCCTTTTGTATATATTGTATATATTGTAAATACTGTTTTTGATTTATCAACGTTTTTCTAAATATTTCTAATATTACACTAATTTGACTCCATTCCTTTTGTCCTTGCGTTATTACTGAGGGTTACGGGGTGTATATGTAATGTTGTTGCATGTGTTTGTGTGTATGGTGTTTGGGGTGAGGGTGGGGTTGTTCCGTGTTGCGTGTGTGTGTCACTCTCTTTTTCCTCCCCCCTCTCCTGTGTGCTAGGTGCAGTACTCACCGTGGTCGTCGTCGCCGGCGTTGGTGCTCCTGGTGTATAAGCAGATACACCAGCATGGGGAAGACCTGCAGCTCGGGCTCCATGGTGTCCTGGTTCTTCCCCGAGTGTCCAGAGGTGAGTTGTTTCCCTTCAGAACACTGTTTCCGCCATGCTTTTGATGGCATTGGTACCGCCCCGGAAAAGGTGGCGGATAGGCCTCTTGTAATACAATGGGTGGAACCTTGTCTTCCGCCTGGCTGTTGGAGGTTACCACCATGGCATTTGTTGCTACTGCCATGGCCGTCGGTGTGTTAAAGTGGCTGTATGTGTTGGCGGTTTCCGCCGTGGTCATGATTCCATTTTTTTTTCCGCCGGCCTGTTGGCAGTGTTACCGCCGCTTTAACACCGACTGCCAGGGTTGTAGTGAGGGCCTATATATTGCCTATTTTTATGTCCCTGTTCTCCAGATGCTGCAGGAGTTGTCCTTTCCGTTAATCTTACAATTTTAAACATGAACTTTTTTGCATATTTTATATCACACAATGCACAATGTCACTTTTCAAAGTCATTGTTCCTAGAAATTTATGAATTGAAAGAAGTTGATGGGTTGAACTTTTAAATTGTAATGTATGTAATTCTGGAGAAACTATACTTTACAATGTTGACTTGCAATGTTTATGTATTGCTGTTTCTTTTTTTAATTTGCTGTCATTTGTTATCTAGACCTCCATAGGGGTTCCATATCATAATAAACTTGAACTGACTTGGACTGACTTGACTTCCATGGACAAGTTTATCGACTTGACTTGACAATCCTATAAGCTTGGAAATTTTACTTTGGTCATTAGTGTCTAGAGTAGTGGTTCAGAAAAGACAGGACTATCCACTGAGAACTGTCTCTTAGGTGATAAGTGAGTGTAGTTATGAATACGCTTTTAGTGAGCTCTGTGCTGTATGTCTCTCACCTGTGTCTTCTTATTTTTAAAAAAAATAAATGGTATTTTATGAAGTATATTGAAGTTTACTTTGCTGGATGATGTCATTAGTGATGCCATCAGTGATGCCATAAGTGATGTCACTGACCATGTCATCATTGATGTATGATATCATTTGTGAGGTCATAAGCAGCGTATTGTGGGGACATACGTTATAGCTAGCTCAGATAACTATAACTGCTCAATGTATATGGTTCTGTGTGTGTAAAATCTGAGCTTAACTATAACGGCTCTCTAACTTTTGTTTCTGAAGAAAAGGCATCAGTGTTGATATGTATGCTCTAATACAACTCACAAATTCTTGCAAGGATCCACAGGAAAAAATACAGATTGAAAATTAAATATTATCACTATATTCACTACTAAGGCAAGTATATGAGACTTAGTAAGACAACAATGCACACTAGGATGCCAATTCCGAGTTGAACAGGGAGTATTCCTAGTTGTGATACCTTTCCAGTAAATTATAAGTGGCAGTGCTTAATTTGTAAAATAAAGAGTGCTGGTGCCCAAAGCTCTGCTCATAAGGCTGCAGAGGGTGCTATTAAATGTCAACGTAGTGAACACCAAGACCGTGCAGGTTTCAATCCACCTCAGGACTCTGTAATCCCCTACAGTACACCCCATTACTTTTTATCTTACTCTTGCAGGATCCTACTTTCTTGCTTTGTGAGAGTTTTTCTGTCTTTCTCTTCGTTCCCCTTTATGGGTTTTTTCCTCTCATGCTCTCAGGCGATATCCGATTAAGCAAAATCAGTGCTTGTCCCCACAAATGAGTATGTTGGCCCCCACAGGCAACCACCGGCTCAAATTAAGCACTGTTTGTTCAGGCTACGTACATGGTTAGGAACTCTGGTTTTTGAATGATACAAGTTTAATGCACAAACAGTAGGCAGAAATATTAAAACAGACTGACAGGAGTAGATATTGCTTTGTATCAGTAGGTATATGCCATAGAATCCACATTTGTCTGCTATTTTGGAATCCAGTTAAAATAACATAGCATAGCATTTCAATCGTTTTTTGGGTTCAAGGTTTGCAAAATCTTTAAAACATTATGCTTCCTGCATTTCAGTGCTGTGGGGCACAGTGGATGAATTCAACTTTCAAGAAACGTGAAAAATGCCTATTCTTAAAATGCTGTTTTTATTTGTGTTTCTTTGTTTATGACGACACACACCATTTCTTCCTAATCATTTCCCAAAAATGTGCGGTTTATTCCAATAATGCTAGCTTTTATTTCTTGTAAAATAAGGAATGTAATCCTCATAAAACCACTCATATTTTTATGAAAATATTCTGTTTTCCATAAATATTTGCTTGTCATATTCAGAAAACACAATTGTTTTGTTTCTCAAATGACAGCTTTTCATTTTAGGATCTAAAATTATTTTGTCCCAAAATTCAGTTTTAAAAGCAAGTGGTCAGTCTGATTTAAAGTCTTACCTATCCAATTACCGACCCAGGATCAAACAAAGCTACAGTATGCCGTGTTATGTCCAGCATGCCTGCTCTTTGCCTTAAGTTAGGGGTACCAAGCAATAAATTTTGCTTTTCAATCATGCATCTTAATAAACAGAAAGCTATCACAATAATAGTTTAAATTGTATATTCCTAAATAAATTGTATTAGCAAACAATATATTTACAAAATCAAATATAGAGAGTATATAAAATTAAATATATTCTTACAGCAAATTCATTTTCAGGATCAATGGACCCCTTCCTGATCGGTCTTGAGTAGTGAAACCTTTGCACATAATTTGACTTGTAGAAGCTGAAAGATGTGAAGAATGTTGATTTTAAAAACTGAGTTATAAATATACAATGCTGAATATACAAGCAATACAACTAATTGAGAGACCTTTGTCTGAATGATGTGCAAATGCTACCTGGGAATAAAAATTATTGCTATTGAGAAATATTTCAAAATAAGACATTCAACCACTCAACATAGCATAAACAGCTATCTCTCAAATCCCTAGTTGACCGTATCTTTGAGTTTGATACTGTACAGTGTTCATCTTCCTTTCTGCAATGTTCAAATTCTAAAATACCTCATGCATACACAGTGCACATATAAAATCGACACGTTCATCCTTATAGGAGCTGTGTAGCATAGATATATATACAGTGACAGCTGCCACTGTGTAGTTATAGTTAGAATCTGATTCGCATAGAAAATTGATTTTTTGGTTTGCTAATACCTTTGTCACTGTTGATGACTCTTCATGTAAGCTCTCCAGAAAATGTTAAGGCAACTCAGCTCCTTCTTGGGAAGTTTCGGGTTGATCTGTTGAGGAGGGGCCAGGAAAAATGGCTGCCCCAAAACACATTTTCCCCAGGCAATTTCCCATACGAAAAATGAACATTGATACACAGTAATGGAATTACACCAAATTTAGCAGAAAACCAGAACTTGATCCAGAAAGATTGTTTTTGTGATTTGCTGTAAATTTGTTTTGTTGTTTTTCCAAAACTAAGATTCAAAATGTATGTATATATAGCGGCACTGTACCTTTGCAATATTACCATGGAGTACTGTGGTACCACAAGCTCAAAACACGCAATCTGGTTAGCTGGTAGCAATGTGAAGAAAATGTTGCAGTTGCATTTTTATGACTTGGGGATTCGGTCCCACGTCGTAGGAAATTAAAAAATAATGAGGAATACACAGGCAGGGTATGGGTACCCTGCCATCCTGTGCCTGATAGGGGGTCCCTAAGAGAATGCCTATAGGGGGATTCATTTTTTTCGTGGTGACACTGCAATACCACTTGACTGTTCTGTCTCTGTGATGACCTTGCTTTGCAGTTCAAACTGGACTGTTCAAATGAGGAGCAGGGTCGAGGTTGATTTGCATAAGGCTGGGTCCAAACTCAGGTGGCATGTTGAGTTAAGAACGATGAGTTGGGATGCTACCACAATCAACTGCCAGTGGTTAGAAAAATTGCAAGCATTCGTTTCATCACCTTTTGGTTGTTTCAAGTGACACTTTAAGGGGCAGATGTACTGAAATGCAAGTTTGTATTTCCTAAATAGTGACTTCATAGAAATCACTATTTAGGAAATGTAAAATGACATGTATCAAGATACCAACTTCCTAATAGCGATTCCTACAAAGTACTAATGGTTCAAAGCAATAATTTTAATGGAAAATGTGTTTTTGTTACTCTCAGACCATTATTTCTCTCATTATTTATATATTTTTGCTTTTTTATCTGCATGGATCCAATTACAAATGGCAAACAAAAACATTAACCCCTGGGTACCCTGTTTTTTGAGCAGGGGTTGGAATTACAAGTTGTGTGATGTTTTTAGAACTGGTAATTACCGAGGGCAAATAAATTAACAATCCAGCCCCCATAAATGAAAGTGCCACAATTTAATGGGCGAAAATACCTGCTAATTAAAGAAAGATGAGAATTTTGGATATTTGGATTCCCCTTTGCCCTGACTGGGTGCTCCCAGCCAATCCTGACACTGCTCTGAGCAGCATCAAGATTGGCCGCAGGGCAGCCTGAGAGCCTAGGCCTGCCTGCAGCAGAGGAGCAGCGCAGTGGCAAAGAAGGTAAGAGGTTTTAAAAAAAATGTAATTCATGTAATTTTTATTTCTCCTCCCAGGGAACTGCCCGCCCCTTCCACGCCCCGCACGCGGCTCCTGATACATATCAATAAATTTGGAAGCCTGCAGTAAAGGATTTTATAAGGTGTGATAAATATCGACAGTCCCTCTGTGGAAATTGTAATCAGGCCCTATGGGGCCCGTGGGTTGCCTCAATTAATGTGTAATATTTTGTTTCATGTTGGAGAATAATATGTGCTCTATAGATCTCCATGCTGTGGCTCTGGTTGTTGATCTTGGCAAATTTTTTACTTCACAAAAATTTTGTCCTCCACTACTTACATTTAATGTAAATTGAGTTAACACGCAAACTTGTACAACCTTTCAAAAAGAGGACTAGTTCATGACATTGAGCAAGTTGAATACAGGGAAGACGTTGTATTATACTTTTACACTTGCTCTCCAACAAAAACTCCTTCAACAAACCATTTTGTGCTTTCAAACTCGGTGATCTCGGTAAACATCACTTACAACACAGCAAATACAACGAGATACATTTACTACGCAAGCCTCTACCACAAAAATACCTGTACCACGCATGCCTTTACAACTAATTTCATTGTAAAGGCATGAATGGTATAGGTGTATGCGTGGTATAGGTTTTAAAGGTAAGTACATGTAAGTATTGAGTGGGTTCAGCAATAGATATATACATTATGGTACTTTACCAACATTTATGTTCCATTATATCAATACCATGCCCCATACTATATACTATATACGAATTACTATTTTTGGTTGAATTCATTTTTAGTATATGACTCCTTTGTTTTCACCTGTCTCCACAGGTCAGATTAGTGGGACAGCACTAACCCACATGGTACCCCAGTCTAAAAAAAAACCCTTTCTGGAATTAATTTGTGAGGTATAAAAAGAAAAATCATATTTAAGAAATGAATAGGCAAATATGTGGTGCAATCAGTATCCAGTGAAAGGCGAATCAGGAATATATGCAAAAACTTGAAATATTAATGACGAGGTATTTTACCAAGACTTCTGCTGCCACTGTTATAATATTTCTCCTTCTGTTTCACACCATAGAATGCAGCATTGAGTGCCCATATTTCAAATTCTCTATGTTTAATTACACTCCCATATAGGTAGAACGAAAGAGATAAAGAGAAAAAAGAGGCAATAAAAATAAGTTTTGATAGCCTGTACTGGAAGCAGTATGCACTGTGAGTTGTGGGAGGGGTGTGTGAGTAGAGGGAGTGGTTTCTTTTGAATACAAGTAAGCCACTCAAACACACTGAATGTCATGGCAAGTTGAAGGCTCAGGCCAAAACGCTCTGCCATTTTTATGAGTACTGAGCAATTTGTACACAAATAAATGAAGAAAAATATTGAGTTTCAAATCTGGTTGTGCCACCTTTCATTTCTCCCTTCCGTCTGGGAACCTACAACGAACTTTGGAAATATGAAATATACATTTATAAAATTATATATATATATATATATATATATATATATATATATACATATAGAGGGTCATTACGACCCTGGCGGACGGTGTTAAAGTGGCGGTAAGACCGCAAACAGTCCGACTGACAAAAAAAGGGAATCATGACCCTGGCGGAAACCGCCAACAAAGACAGCCGCTTTTTAACACACCGCCCGCCACGGCGGTACAGACAAGCAGCGCGGCGGTTACCGCCAACAGACAAGCAGAAGACAATGTACAGCCCACACCATTACAACCCACCAATCCGCCACCTTTTCTGGGGTGGATTCACCGTGGATAAAAACACGGCGGAAACAGCTTTTGCTATGGGAAAACGCTCACCTGAACACATCCCACGAGAAACGACGACTCCGTGGACCCGGAACTCCAAATACTACCTGCCCTTGTCTTTCTGCTCCTTTACGACCAACAGCGACGTAGGCGCAGAAGATACCGGTGAGTACTGCATCTACGACATGGGAGAGGGGGGAGGCAAAAGGTAGGGGGACACCCACCAAACACCCCCACCCCCACCCTCGCATATTACAACATACACACCAATGCAGTCAAAAATATCACATTAACAACCCACAATCCCCCCAGAAGAAGCAAAGACAAAGCAAATTTCGGTCAAACATTGTAATGTGCCAATATACATGTCATACAAAAATATACAGATATATTTCTCTAAATCACTCATAATAATATATACAATACAAGAAGTAGTGCAGATATGAACACAATAATGTCCGTGCACCAACAGTCCAAAAATGCATGGGCGCGGCCCACAATAGATACCTGACCAAAATCGGAGAGAACACTGCCGGGGCATCAGATAGAAACACTACAGGTACCTCAGGGGGAAGGGGGGGCACCTCAGCCAGATGAATGCGAAGCCAGATCCACGACGGGGCTACATGCCCATTGATGTATCCTGGGGAGTGCAAAGCCACAGTCTCTCAAGTCTATACAGTGGGTGGGTTGCCCACTGTGCCATCCTGGGGAGTGCAAAGCCACAGTCTCTCAAGTCTATACAGTGGGTGGTTTGCCCACTGTGCCATCCTGGGGAGTGCAAAGCCACAGTCTCTCAAGTCTATACAGTGGGTGGGTTGCCCACTGTGCCATCCTGGGGAGTGCAAAGCCACAGTCTCTCAAGTAGTTGCAGGTCTCTACTGGTTCTGGAGGGGGACTGGTGCCCAGACTGGATGAGTCTCCCCGTGAAAGTTCCTGTCCTGTCACTGTCCCAGCTGCACATGGGATAAGGATGCCTGATGTGGCGGTACATTCATTCCTACATGGTCTTTGCCCTGTTCAGCGGTGCTTTGACATGACGGTCTTTGCCCTGTTCAGCGGTGCTTTGACATGGCCGTCTTTGCCCTGTTCAGCGGTGCTTTGCCATGGCGGTCTTTGCCCTGTTCAGCGGTGCTTTGCCATGGCGGTCTTTGCCCTGTTCAGCGATGCTTTGACATGGCGGTTCAGGACCGTTCAGCGGTGCTTTGCCATGGCGGTCTTTGCCCTGTTCAGCGGTGCTTTGACATGGCGGTCTTTGCCCTGTTCAGCGGTGCTTTGACATGGCGGTTCAGGACTGTTCAGCGGTGCTTTGACATGGCGGTTCAGGACTGTTCAGCGGTGCTTTGCCATGGCGGTCTTTGCCCTGTTCTGCGGTGCTTTGACATGGCGGTTCTGATACTGACATTGGTGTGTGGCATGACGATCTCCACACGGGACATTGGTGTGTGGCATGACGATCTCCACACTGGACATTGGTGTGTGGCATGACGTTCCATCATTGGCCAGCGGGGCTGTGGCATCCTGTCCCCTCCTGGGCTGTTACTCTGGCGGTGGTCTCTGGACCAGTGACGATACTTGGGCCCTCCTGGGCACTGACTCCGGCGGTGGTCTCCTGACCAGTGACGATACTTGGGCCCTCCTGGGCACTGACTCAGGCGGTGGTCTCCTGACCAGTGACGATACTTGGGCCCTCCTGGGCACTGACTCCGGCGGTGGTATCCTGACCAGTGACGATACTTGGGCCCTCCTGGGCACTGACTCCGGCGGTGGTCTCCTGACCAGTGACGATACTTGCCCTCCTGGGCACTGACTCCGGCGGTGGTCTCCTGACCAGTGACGATACTTGGGCCCTCCTGGGCACTGACTCCGGCAGTGGTCTCCTGACCAGTAACGATACTTGGGCCCTCCTGGGCTGTGACTCTGGCGGTGGTCTCCTGACCAGTGACGATACTTGGGCCCTCCTGGGCACTGACTCCGGCGGTGGTCTCCTGACCAGTAACGATACTTGGGCCCTCCTGGGCTGTGACTCTGGCGGTGGTTTCTGGACCAGTGACAATACTTGGGCCCTCCTGGGCACTGACTCTGGCGGTGGTCTCCTGACCAGTAACGATACTTGGGCCCTCCTGGGCTGTGACTCTGGCGGTGGTCTCTGGACCAGTGACGATACTTGGCCCCTCCTGGGCACTGACTCTGGCGGTGGTCTCAGGACCAGTGACGACGGTGCTGGCGGTTGTGTCTGGACCACCGGAAATGATGGCGCACTTCTCTGCCGTGACACTCACAACAGGCTGGGCAGACTTCCTCTGGACCTTCCCCACCTTTTTTGGAGTTACAGCAGACTCACCTTTCGCCTTCGATCCCATTTCACTTGTTGTCCCACAAGGAGTCTTGACACGGTCCCGTCGTCCACTCTCCAATTTCAGAGCCTTTACAGGGGGTGGGCTGCCAGTGCCTTGGCTCCGGGTCCTACTGCCTGCCCTGGTGGACGGTGCACTCCAAAAACCTGGAACACGCACCACTGGTACTGGAGGCTTTTTGGCTGAGGCGCTATGACGGGACTGATGAATTGGAGGGTGGGTGGGGGCAAAAAGGTAAATTTGACAGAGGGACAGTTTCTGACGGACACTGGGATGGGTAGCTGGAGGGGGTCTGGGAGTGGAGGAAGAGGAGGTGGTGGTAGGAGGTGTCACTTTAGGTGTTTTGGGTGCAGGTGCAGGTACTGGAGGCTGTCGTGAGGTGGATGGATGTTGGGTGAGTGATTGCCGGAGTTTGGGTACTTTGGGAAGGGGGCGTCACAGACACACTGGGAGAGGACACAGGGGACGTGTAAATGGCAGTGGAGGTGGTGAGTGCAGGTGAGCGGCTTGTGTTGCTGGGTGTCCTGGTGCGAGTCCTAGTGCCTGTAGATGTGGTGCATGCAGGTGTGTGTGTAGACAACTGGGAGGGAGGAGGGAGAAGAGGAGGAGGGGGACACAGTGGAGACAGTGGATGTTGCTGTATCTGTATGGGTGTGATGCTTGTGTGAGTGCCTGTGGTGTATGTGGTGCCTATGTTTGCTTGAGCTACTTGTGTGTGTTGACTTGTGTGCATGCTGGTCTGTAGGTGTGCTTGGGATGGGCTGGGGTAAAGGGGATTGGGTCTGGGTGGAGGAAGTTGGAGGGGGGAGGCTGGACACAGGGACAATGGCTGCCATCAGTGCTGAGGCCAGAGATTGCAGGGTTCGCTGAAGGGCAGCCTGACCAGAATGAATGCCCTCCAGGAATGGATTACCGTGTTGCAACTCTCGTTCTACACCCTGGATGGCATTCACAATGGTAGACTGCCCATCAGTGAGTGACCTGAGGAGGTCAATGGCCTCCTCACTGAGGGCAGCAGGAGTGACTGGGGCAGGGCCTGACGTGCCTGGGGCGAAGGTGATGCCCACCCTCCTGGGTGAGCGGGCACGGGGCGAATGCTGAGGGGCTGCTGGGAGTGCGGTGCTGGTAGGGGAGGTGGCGGCTGTACCTGTAGAAGTGGGGCGCACAGATAGTGCCGCCACCACAGGGGAGCTCCCATCAGCGGACTGGTTGGTGATCCGGTGGCCGACGTGAATCGCCCCTCGCCCTCCGTCCCACTGCATTCAGAGTCTGTGGTGTGGCCCTCCATGGCCATGTGGGATGCAGCTCCCTCGTGCTCCGGTGCCACTTTACCTCCGCCTGATGATGCTGATGTACAAAAGGACAGGGAGAGCAGGAAAAGGGGGTGGGAGACAGAAGAATGTGCATGGCATACCGCTACAGTTGGCGGACAAGACAGACGCAGCAGCCCCATGCATTACGCCGTGCTCCTGGCCTCTGCACATGCAATTTCTGGGATATGGCCTACATGGCAATGGTGGAAATCTGCGCACATGGATGCCACAGGGGCAACTATACCTCAACTTGGCACTCTGCTGAGGTGGGTTGAGTGCCACATGGCCTACATTACGGAGGGGCCTTGCCTACCTAACTCGCCCTGGCCTAGGGACACACACAGCCCACCTCCCCCACCCAGACCTCTCCACTGCACGCAAAGTCCGCAGAAGGTTGTACTCACCCCCTTGTGTCTGCTGTGATGTCCTTAAGAGCCCATCCAACTCCGGGTAGGCCACCGCCAGGATCCGGAACATCAGGGGGGTCATGGTGCGACGGGCCCCCCTCCCACGTTGGGAGGCCATCCCCAGCTGAGCCTCCGCCGTCTTCTTGCTGCAGCGGCGAATGTCCTCCCATCTCTTCCGGCAGTGGGTGCCCCGTCTCTGGTGGGCCCCCAGGGTCCGGACCTCCTTGGCGATGGCACGCCAAATGTCCCTCTTCTGGTGGGCGCTGACCTACATGACATGCACAAGGGAAGAGGAACAGTCATTACCAACTGCACCATCAATGTGAGTGGCCCCCTCCATACTCTGACCATGTGGCCCATTTATTCCCATGCTTTACTGTAGTATGAACTCTGCCCCCTTCCTTCTTCCACCCAGCCCTGTCCACCCAGGCCTAGCCCATACAACGGGCTCCCTGTGTACTAACCTGTTGGTCTGGAGGACCGTAGAGTAGCATGTACTGGGGGAGGACCCCATCCACAAGTTTCTCCAACTCCTGTGCAGTGAAGGCAGGGGCCCTTTCCCCAGACGCAGCAGCCATCGTCGCTTCCAGACCGAGGTCACAGCAGCACTAGCAGTGTAGGTTCTCTCCTGTCGAAGGTCAGGTATCTAGTGATTGAACAGATAGAAAATGGCGGTGACGTCCGCGGCGGTGACGTCCGCGGCGGGGCACATCATCACTGCCGGCGCACCTGTTCATTGGCTCCTGGGACCCATAGGGTCCAATGTTAACCAATGCAGCATTGCGCCGCAGTCTACGACCGCCTACCGCGACGGTGTGCAACGCCAGCGCTGTTACCCCACAATCCCATTGTCCCAGTTTAGAGGTCAGGCAGCTGCCATTTCAGGGGCCCACATGGATTCATTTTCAACTGCGTCACACATACCGAGGCCTACACTCAACACACATACAGGAAGGGTTTATTGGCTGGTGTAGTCTTGTGTGTGACTGTGGGTACATACCTGGAGGAATAGTGACTGTTTCTTCGCTGTTGTCCTTCTTAGGCACCGTCATCTGGGACATATGAGAAGATGGCGGAATCCTCCGGTGTACCGACCGCTGGTGGACCTGTTGACAATGGAAGAGAGACATTTAATAGTCACCTATCCACCTATTGCCACAATCCAGGAACTGTGTACCCAGTTGGAGCCAAACCTGATGTCACCAATCCACCATCCGATTGGAATCCCCCCTGACGGGCAGGTGCTGCCAGTGCTCCATTTCCTTGCAAGTGGGTCTTTTCAGACAACAGTGGCCATGGCCTCAGGGATGTCCCAGCCTATGTTTTCCAACGTGTTGTCCAGAGTGTTGTCTGCCCTGCTGAAACACGTAAGGAGAAACATCATTTTCCCTGAGGTGGAGGATTTGCCTACAGTGAAAGGTGACTTCTATGCCCTTGGACATATCCCCAACGTCATAGGTGCCATTGATGGGACCCATGTGGCTCTGGTCCCCCCCGCAGGAGTGAACAGGTGTACAGGAACAGGAAGAGTTATCATTCTATGAATGTCCAGATGGTCTGTTTGGCAGACCAGTACATCTCGCAGGTAAATGCTATGTTCCCTGGCTCTGTGCATGCGCCTACATCCTGCGGAATAGCAGCATCCCTGATATGATGGCTCAACTCCAGAGGCACCGTGTATGGCTATTAGGGGACCCTGGTTACCCCAACCTTTCCTGGCTATTGACCCCAGTGAGGAATCCCAGGACCAGGGCAGAGGAACGCTACAATGATGCCCATGGGCGGACTAGGAGGGTTATCGAACGCATCTTCGGCCTCCTTAAGGCCAGGTTCAGGTGCCTCCATATGACAGGTGGTTCCCTATTCTACTCACCGAAGAAGGTGTGCGACATCATCATCGCCTTCTCCATGCTCCATAATTTGGCATTGCAACGCCAGGTGCCTGTTCTGCAGGAGGATGATCCAGATGACGGTGTTGTAACAGCGGTGGAGCCTGTGGACAGTGATGAGGATGAAGCTGAGGAAGAAGAAAACGACAACAGGGAGTCATTCATACCGCAATATTTCCAGTGAAACTCAGGTGAGTACATTTTTAGGTTTAACATTACATTAACTTTCACACGTCTACCTCTATCCTGTACCGACATTTCACTCACTATTTGTTAAATGAGTTGTCCCCTTCCATTTCAGTTTCACAAATGTGGTAACCTACGTGTCAACTGCTTGCATCCTTGAAGGGCTTGTGATGTGTGACATTGGTATGTTAGCCTTCCAATGGGTAACCCATTATGACACTGTAATTGATAATACAAAATTACAAATCATAGACTGACTCAAGTTTTTTTTAGTGTTTCAAGGGTGTTTATTTAAGTGCAAAAAAATGAAGGGGGGTTGTAAATGGGGATGGATGATGGTGGAGGAATGTCCATGGCAGAGTCCAGTCTATTAGTCTCACAGGTACATTGCACATCTGGCCATTGGAAGTGGAGCTGGGGCAGTTCCGATTTAGACAGGGTAACAAAGTAGGACAGTGGGGGGACAATCAGGGTGGTCTTATTTCCTGGCGGGGGTCTTGCCATCTTGCTCTGTCCTGTTCCTGGATCTCAGGGCCCGCTTGTGTGGTGGTTGTCCGTCTGCAGGGGATAGGATGCTGGTGTGGTGGTCCTGTGGTGGGGCTGCCTGTCCACTAGCGCCGGCGGAGGTGGTGGGCAGTTCATCGTCGTGGCTAGTGTCAGGGGCCCCTTGGAGTGCCACAGTGTCCCTCAAGGTGTTTTGAATGTCCGTCAGCACCCCGACGATGGTGCCCAAGGCAGAGCCGATGGTCCTGAGCTCCTCCCTGAACCCCAAATACTGCTCCTCCTGTAGACGCAGGGTCTCCTGCAACTTGTCCAGGACCGTGGCCATCGTCTCCTGGGAGTGGTGGTATGCTCCCATGATGGAGGAGAGGGCCTCGTGGAGAGTAGGTTCCCTTGGCCTGTCCTCCCTCTGTCGCACAGCAGCCCTCCCAGTTCCCCTATGTTCCTGTGCCTCCGTCCCCTGGACCGTGTGCCCACTACCCCTGCCCCCAGGTCCCTGTTGTTGTTGGGGTGGTGGGTTAGCCTGGGTGCCCTGTAGTGGTGGACACACCGCTGATTGACCTGTCCTGGGTAGGGAGGTTTGGGCCCGCTCGGTGGGTGCTGTGCTGGTGTTACCAGCGGGTGGAAGCTCGGTGTTGGGCTGTGGCTGGACAAGGGGAACCGACTGTCCTGAGGCCCACAATGGTCCAGGCTGGTCATCAAGATCCAGTAGGGCAGAGCTGCTGTTGTCACTGTTGGCCTCTTCTGGGGGTGGAGTGGTGTTGTCTGGACCCTCTGGTGTGGTGACGTTCCTTCGGGTTCCTGCGGGGGTATAAGTACATGATTATTGCATGTGTGTGTTTCATGGTGTGCAATGGTTGGGTGTGCGTGCACCCCAGTGCAGGCATTCCTGTGTGGGGGCTTGTGTGCTGATGGTTGGGGGGTGTTCTGGGTATGTGCAGTGGGCATGCTTTAGTGATGGGTGTCCATGCTTAGTTGTGTCATGCAGGTCTTGGGGTTGGGATGTGTAGTTGGTGTTCTTAGTACATTAGTGAGGAGTTTGGGTGATAGGGGAGGGTGTGAGGGTGGGGGTGTGTGATAGCATGCAGGTAGGGTGGGGGATATGATAGTTCAGACTTGACTTACCAGTGTTTGTTCCTCCAACGACTCCTCCGAGGCACTCAGGATGCAAGATGGTCAAGAGTTGCTCCTCCCATGTTGTTAGTTGAGGGGGAGGAGGTGGGGGCCCGCCGCCAGTCCGCTGTACCGCGATGTGGTGCCTGGATACTGTGGAACGCACCTTCCCCCGTAGGTCGTTCCACCTCTTCCTGATGTCCTCCCTATTTCTTGGGTGCTGTCCCACTGCGTTGACCCTGTCCACTATTCTTTGCCACAGCTCCATCTTCCTGGCTATGGATGCGTGCTGTACCTGTGAGCCAAATAGCTGTGGCTCTACCCGTAGGATTTCCTCCACCATGACCCTGAGCTCCTCCTCGGAGAAGCGGAGGTGTCTTTGGCGTGACATGGGGAGGTGTGGGTGATGTGTGGGGTGGTGTATGTGGTGATGAGTGTGGTGAGTGAGGTGGTATGTGGTGTTTTGTGCTTGGATGTTGTGTGGGTGATGGTGTTGTGTGCCTCTGTATGATGGGGTTGTCTATTCTGTGCTCTCTCTCTCGCCTTCTCTCAGAATTTTTGGTTGTAGGGGTTTGTGGGTGATGTGGGTGTGTGTTTTATATTGTATTGGATGTGTGGGAGTGGTGTGTGTATGTGTATCAGGTGTGAGTATTTTGAATTGTCCAATGTGGCGGTGTATTGTAAATGTGTGTGTATTTTGAGCGCGGCGGTGTGTACCGCCAATGGAATACCGCGGTTGAAAGACTGCCGCGTGGATTCGTGGGTCGTAATAGCATGGGCATGTTTCTGTTGGCGTGGAGGTGGAGGATTGGTTTCCGCATGTTTATCGCTGACCTTTGGTGTGGTGGTATTGTGTGGGTGTCGGAATTTGGGCGGATTCGGTGATGTGTGTCATAATAGCTGTGGCGGTCTACCGCGGCCGCGGCGGTGTATTGGCGGTCTTCTGCACGGTGGTAAGCGCCTTATACCGCCAATGTTGTAATGACCCTCATAATGTTTAGGGTGGGTAACGGGTATTGGTGGTAAAGGCATTTTTTAAGTTTTAGGGTGGGTATGGGATTTGGGGTGGTAAGGGCATTTTTCAGTTTTAGGGTGAGCTTTTTCGGTGATAAGGGCATTTTTAGGTTTTAGGGTGGGTAAAGGTTTTTGGGTGGAATAGGCATTTTTAGGTTTTAGGGTGGGTATGGGTTTTGGGGTGGTAAGGATATTTTTGGGTTTAAGGGTGGGTATGGGTTTTTTGGTGGTAAGGACATTTTATGGTTTTAGGGTGTGTATGGGTTTTGGGGTGGTATGGGCAGTTATAGGTTTTAGTGTGAGTATGGGTTTTGGGGTGGTAAGAGCATTTTTAGGTGTTAGGATGGATATGGGTTTTGGGATAGTAAGGGTATTTTAGGTTTTAGGGTGGGTATGGGCTTTGGGTGGTAAGGGCATTTTTAGGTTTTAGGGTGGGTATGGGATTTGGGTTAGTAAGGATATTTTTAGGTTTTAGGGTGGGTATGGGTTTTTGGGTGGTAAGGGCAGTTATAGGTATTAGGGTGGGTATGGGGTTGGGGTGATAAGGGCATTTTCAGTTTTAGGGTGAGCTTTTTGGGGGTGGTAAGAGCATTTTTAAGTTTTAGTGTGGGTATGGGTTTTGGGGGTAAGAGCATTTTTAGGTTTTGGGGAGGGTATGGCTTTTGGGTGGTAAGGGCATTTTTAGGTTTTAGTGTGGGTATGGGTTTTGGGGTAAGAGTATTTTTAGGTTTTAGGGTGGGTATGGCTTTTTGGGTGGTAAGGGCATTTTTAGGTTTTTGGGTGGGTATGGATTTTGGGGTGGTAAGGGCATTTTTTAGTTTTAGGGTGGGTATAGGATTTGGGGTGGTACGGGCAATTTTACGTTTTGAGGGTGGGTGTGGGGTTTTGGGTGGAATAGGTATTTTAAGTTTTAAGGTGGGTATGCATTTTGGGGTGGTAAGGGCAGCTATAGGTTTTAGGGTGGCTATGGATTTTGGGGTAGCAAGGGTATTTTTAGGTTTTAGAGTGGGTATGGGTTTTGGGTTGGTAATGGCAGTTTTAGGTTTTAGGGTGTGTATGGGTTTTTGGGTGGAATAGGCATGTTTAGGTTTTAGGGTGGGTATGGAATTTGTGGTGGTGATATCATTTTTAGATTTGAAAGTGGGTATGAGTTTTTGTGTGGAATAGGCATTTTAGGTTTTAGGGTGGGTATGGGATTTGGGGTGGTAAGGATACTTCTAGGCTTAAGGGTGGGTATAGGTTTGGGGTGGTAAGGACATTTTAGGTTTTAGGGAGGGTATGGGTTTTTGGTGGAATAGGCATTTTTAGGTTTAAGGATGGGTATGGGTTTTGGGGTGGTAAGGGCATTTTTTAGGTTTTAGTGTGGGTATGGGTTTTGGGGTGGT
Source organism: Pleurodeles waltl (assembly GCF_031143425.1). Lineage (NCBI taxonomy): Eukaryota > Metazoa > Chordata > Amphibia > Caudata > Salamandridae > Pleurodeles > Pleurodeles waltl. Next base: position 803,458,636 of record NC_090446.1, read on the forward strand.
AAGGGCATTTTTCGGTTTTAGGATGGGTATGGATTTGGGGTGGCAAGGGCATTTTTAGTTTTTAGGGTGGTTATGATATTTGGGGTGGTAAGGGCATTTTTAGGTTTTAGGGTGTGTATGGGTTTTTGGTTGGAATAGGCATTCTTAGGTTTTAGGGTGGGAATGGGATTTGGGGTGGTAAGGATATTTTTAGGTTTAAAGGTGGGTATGGCTTTTTTGGTGGTAAGGACATTTTTTGGTTTTAGGGTGTGTATGGGTTTTGTGGTGGTAAGGACATTTTTAGGTTGGGTTTGGGATTTGGGGTGTTTGGGTGGAAAGATGTGTTTGTGTGTATATATATATATAAATATATATATATATATATATATATATATATTTTGAAAATGTTTGTTATACTTACCTTTACTTTTTACTATGCATACGCCTTTACCAACTATGCTTTTACTACGAAATTGTCATGGTAAAGACGTGCGTGGTGAAAGCCTATGTGTGGTAGAAACATTTCGTGGTAAGTGCATGCTTGGCAAGTGGATGCGTTGTTCCATCATACATCAATTTCAGTTTGTGGTTGAGATGGAAAAACTGAAATATTTCTAGGCCATGTTGATTTATCCTGCACCGCAAGCTGAGAGTGAAATTGAAAGAAGAAAACTTTTCTAATCTCTGATGGCTCCTGGCTGTTAGATACTTCAAACAATATTTGAGTAGAGCCCTTGCAATCAGCTTTACTGATGCTGAGACTTTTAGAAATTAAAGTATGCCTGGTGACAAAATTAATCAAGTAGAACTATTGCTTTAGAGGCATATTGCACGCTGAACGTTTTTAGCAACAGGATTTGGGTTAGTTTGGATTGTAATGCATTTCACAATAATTAACGTGCAAAGTAATGTCTACATTACTTAGTGGTAATTTTATTTACTACCATTCCCGCTCTTTCCTCGAAATATCTTTACTAATTCACTGACTGTATTCTCAAACAATCATCCGTTGATAAGTTTGTGGAAATGCTAACATACCAACCAACCCCATACAGGCATCTTATAAGTGGGGACGACATCCCAAGATTTGTCCTGCCCATTACTATCCTCTACTGGGTCAAAGCTTCACCCAAACACCAGAGATCGTATAAGATATCAGGAACACCGCTCTTTCTGCACATGGGCGTACTTTCCTTGAAACTTCTCTGTGCACCCCTTCAGAGGTTTCCTTTGTGAGTGAACTGAGTGTACACCACCTCACATGTGGTGCACTATCAGTCCAACAGCTTCTTGCCCTCTGCACAAGTGTCTATAAGCAGTCAGGGCAGATAAACAAAGGCATTCATTCATTTCTGCCGCATCCCACCACCATACAAATGAGTGAACACTCACCTGGGATGGACCTGGCGCACATTTTATGCCACACTATCCATATTTCTAAATGAGCTATACAAAAATTTACGTACCTGCAGTGACACCAGGGTGCGCGCCAGATGGAAAAAGTAGATGCAAACACCCTTCGTGCCCTTGCAGCACTATGTGGAGTATGGCTGCAGAAAGGTAGGGTGCAGGCAGAGTAAAGTGAAGAAGGACAACAAATAATGATAATTTGTGTCGAGTAATCTAAGCATTAACTCCACAGCGTTCTTCTTCATCACATTCCTTTATCATTAGGGGATCAAAGCTGAAAACATTAGGCGTTTTACTAATAAAATGGTAAAGACCCACACTGCAGGACCAATGACCTTTGAGAAGGTTTCATCTTGCCTTTGCTTGAAAGATGCCAATAAAAGCCAGTACACAAGGTGTCTTTAGGGTGATATAGAAATGCAAAGTTAGAAAAAGATGCTATCCAAGTATCCAAACAACCTTCCATATGGGAAGTGTTGTACCTTCTTTCTGGAAAACACGATCACTTCGGGAAACCAACTGTTGATCATAGAAATAAGGAAACTTCTGCCAGAGGAAACAATAGGATAAGAATACATTAATAATATTGATATTATTTAAAACTTAAGCATTTTCAATTGATACATAGTTTTCTTGTTGCCCCATTTAAGACAGTGTCAACATCGGAAGGATGAAATGCTGATTTAGTCTTGCCGGTATGCAAACTCATCTATTCCGGGTCACACCATTTGTCAGCAGTGAGCACTTAACTCAATAAGTTTTCTCAACAGCATGATGGAGCTTACCAGATACAGGAACCAATAATTTTTTAGCCAAATGCCCGACATATGAGAAACGTGATCTGGAAGCTTTATAGGTTAAATCCATCCAGATACACCATCACTGCTCATCTGAGGAGCCTCCAGCAACACTGTAATGAATGTGGGAATCTAGAACGACTCTGGGTTAACATGTCATTTTTTAAACATTCACTGGCAACAGCCACACATTGTTCTCAAAATCAACACCTCTAGTTTACCTGCTGGTGAAATTGTTTCATTATATGCTAAAACAGACCACAATAGCTTTCTTAAAGAGCTGCCTGGGAATGACACCAAGATTAAATAAAAGCAGGACTAACTGCTCAATCGAGCATTAAAGAATGGGACAATGATAGGATTACCGGATCATCAGCATCTCCCCATCAATCTAATAATTGAACTGGTCCAATGAACATATGATTCATTGCCAGATTGTGGATGAAGAAGTAAAATAAAGAGAAAGAAGGAGGCAGACCTTCCACATCTATTCACCCAGAGTAGAACATCCCCTTTACCACTTGATATGGTTCAGCTGCAGAAAAGAAACTGAAAACACTTCTCATCAAAGCGCATTACCCGTTCTCAGTAGGAACTTATTTTTACCTGCCCCTCCGTAAATACTCTGCAACATACCAATTGTCTCTTTCTACTAAGTGAAATGCATTCACAAACTATAGAATGTGCAAAATAACAGCCAAAGGCCAGAGGAAATCTGATCAGAGACCTGAAATATCTCTGCAACCCACATCTACTGGGCATCATGCTCTTGTCTGCTATTTCCACACATATCAACACCAAAGCTGACTGTGACACATATAAGTGCACCTTCTGGCGGCCGCTATGTTACAAATCCAATCTCTGTAACAAGATGCAGATGCAAAATCAAATAATTCACTCATTTGCATGGGGCCACTACCCCATGCGAATGAGAGCATGTGCCCTTGGACTCGTGCCAGTTAACATTTAGCATTAATACAACTGACATTACGGAAGGGGCAGCGCAAGTGTCTGTGACTCATTCTGCAATGGCATGGCATCCATGGGGCACAAAAAGCAGGTGAAAATGACTATTGTAGCAGTAGGATTGAAAACTGTAACAATGCTTTTTATTTTGATTTTGTGGTAGCATGGGCATTTGAAGCTGGAGTGGGATGCTAAATGTTGCATGTAGTAGGGAACGTCAGAGTATTTTTTGGGGTGAATAAAGAAAATCCTGAGTTGACAGGAATTTAGGAAAAGTACAACCCTGTAGGGCAGATGAACCCATTTGGGCTATTAAGATTTGTACGAGTAGAACGTTTTAGGTCTTAAATGTTGCAGTGAAAGATAATACCTGTGCCTGAGTAGGACTTGAAAAGCAAGACAAACATATGTGAGAGGATAGGACTGGTAGGTAAACAGATGCCTTAGAGTACTGGAATGATGCAGAGCTATGAAGCCACGAGGCAGGTACTCAGCACAGAATTTCACTTTCATTTCAATCTGCTTATGTTAATGAAGGGAATTTATAGTGCCTACTATGTCAACTTGGGCATCTAGAATCATTTACATAAGAAAGTTCGAGGAGTAAACCAGCGTCTAGGTAAATTCTCTTTTTTACTGTGGCTAGCTGTCAAGGCTCAGTTTAGGATTGGGACTGTCATATGTTTGTTAAATTAGTTTATAGCATCTTGATGCGCCCTGTCTCTCTACTGCTGGTTAATGAGGCATGTAGTTGCTGCTCCCTCTATTACAGAATGGCTCCTCAGATGGTCACAGGTGTGTTCCAAGGGCCAACTCTGAATAAAGTGTTGCTATTCCTGGGGAATAGGTATGGGGAGACAGAGGTTGGCCAACATGGGAGCAGTATCTGTGGTTTCCCTGGGCTCATCTGACACAAAAGATACTTAACAGGATCCCATTTTACACTGTCTGCTAATACTAATGCAGTCATTGAGGATGTGCTGGCTTGTAGGCTTAGGATCAGATTGTTCTCAGACCAACACTGCATCACACCCAGTGGCACAAGAACACCTCGGGTGATGATTGTTGATGGAGTGTACCTCTAATGCTGCTTCAATGTTGATCAATAATAAAAAGAAGAAATCAACTCTGTACTCTGTACTTCAATCGGACAAAGGCATAAAAGCCACTAATGTAACGGATGTTCCAATGGCAATTCATTATTCAAGAAAAAAATAATGGATAGGCAGGCAAACACAAGAACTCTTGCTGTCAACAATGAAAAATTATTCTAATGATTGGATTATCCATATTCATCATATGAAAAATTCCAGCAAGTGACAAGGTGCCACGAGTGGCAGTGCAGAGCGTGTGAAATAAAGGGAAAACGTGCATAAATATATACAGTGTGCATAACACTAATTATCTTCTCAACCAACAGGACAAGATTTCAGTATGCAGAAATAGGAAATTCCAACGAATCATGGTATTTTTAGGCGAAGGGTCCTTTCATCAATGAATAAGTGACTGAGACCAGTATAAAAGGTACTGAGGCGTACATCAAAGGGAAACTCCTCGTTAGTCAGGAAAAAACAGAAGAATATGAATAATCCAATCCTTAACATTAAATACATTTTCATATTTCTCATTGTTCACGTGAGTTTTTGTATTGACCTATCCATTCATTATGTTTAAATTTTTATAATTGCCTTTGGAACATTTGTTACGTTAATGACTCCAATGCTGGGCATAATACTTGCCTTGAGAAGTGGCAGCAATGCTTTCTCCAGCTTAGTGAATATGCCGCATGCAATAGTTCACAGTTTCTTAGAGAACTGGTGTGCTTGCATAGTGGTGATGGTGATGGTGTGGTGGTAGACGGACTATTTGTCAATGTAGATGCAGTTGTAAACAGACAAAAGCCAATCGATTGCATGAATTGTTAATGGCTATTGAGTGGGGTGATCTAAATGTATGTAACACTGGCAACAGCACAGCTGGGGGTTTGACTCTTCATCTCACTTCATACAAGCTGTTGAGTGGACTGTTCAATTATACTTCAGCTGAGCAATGGCTGAAGAGTGCTGCAATAAACTCCTCCATTACTATAATTATTATTGTTATTACTATTACTATTATTATTATTAGTAGTAGTAGTAGTAGTATTAGTAATAATGCTAATAATAATAATAAAAACGATTATTATTAATATTATTATTATTAACAATAATAATAATAATAATAATAATAATAATAATAATACAAATAATGTTAATAATAATAATAATACTAGTAATAATATGTAATATTTTAATGATTACATGAGGTTTGCAGACAACTAAAACTGTTACATATTCCGGACCTAAAGTTAAACCTAGGGAAGAAGAGTTAGAGAGAGCTGTAAAAGGGAGTCATATTGGTCAGGCACAGGAGTAAAATATAGAGCACTGTAACAAATATAGTAAGTTCACAGATTTTGTACTGAATACGGCAGGTATATTTCACATTTGGCCAAGGTAACTTACGTTGTGCTGCCTGCCTGCCTCTGAGGGATTCTCTGCCTCAGGGAACCTTGCTGCCACCGGGGGCGGACCCAGGAACGTGAGCGCTTATTAGCGCGTTGTGTTGCCCCGCATCGTTGTTGCGCTGCCTGCACGCCTGCCTCTGAGGTACTCTCTGTCCCAGGGAACCTTGCTGCCACCGGGGGATAGACCCAGGAACGCGAGCACTTCTTAGTGCGTCGCATAGCCCTGCATAGCGGGCAAAGGGCAGGCCCGTCTGCGCCCATCTGAGGCCGGACTGGGCCACCCCTCTTGGCTCTGATTTAGGATCTGCTAAAGGAACTTGTTGTTGCTGAGTATTATTTCATTTGTGTGGCAGTCCATTTGTGTATGAAATGGGGAAGGAAAAAGCAAAAGGAAGCCCTGCAGTGGGCTCCGTACAAACTAAAATACTGAAGCTCCTTCAAACACCACATACCCTTTCCAACTAAATAGATACCTTGATCAAGGAGGTTGACTCAATGTTAAAGAAAAAGGAGAAGAATCCATGGAAGGGGTTGAAAAATTGTACTTTTATTCCTTTTTTGACAGCTAGACTCCCTGATGAGGTAAGTACCCCAATAAATGGAGATCTCTTGACAGTACAATTACCTCAGGTTGAAAGTATGAATGTAAAGCCCTCAGGAACTAGCTTAGCCCACCGAAATATAAAAGATGCTAGTTTAGGTAGTGTGATTGTCCATGATATTCCCTGTACTAATCGTTTTTTGCCGTTGGAACCACAGGACCAAACCTATGACCAAAGAAGTCTGTCCTGAAATTTGCAACCCTTAATTCAAAATCCTCCTACAGCTCCTTCTCAGGAGGAATTGGTTTCTCTTGTTATTGGCCTAAAAGATGAAGTGGGAGAACTGAAGTCATTATTGGTGGAAGTACTAAATACTCTTCGTTCCACCAGTTTGAGGAGGGATACTACTCTTATTTATAAGGATGAGATGGCTATTGCCAATACCCGTGCCTCCTTATTACAAGGAACTGTGACGAATGAAAGCAGTCTTTGTCCCTCTAAGAGGTATGCACTTGTCTCTAGAGCTCCTTTGGTTAAGCCCTCTAGTCTATTGTGCCTTAGGGGTCACTCTGGAGCTCCATCTGGGTATCGACCGTATATAAAATTGGAGTGGGATTCAACTATTGCGCAAGACTTTTGTAAACGTTTTGATAACGTCATCAAATCTATATGTGCTAGGTACCCCCCTATCCCCTATTACATGGGAAGATAAATCATCACTAATAAATAAGGCCTTCCACTGGTTACGACACACTAGACAATGTGGTTCAATTATCCACTCAGATATAATATCGACTGAACGGTTCAGCGAGGGGGGGAGTATATAGATCAATTTAAATTTTGCTTGTTTCAGGAAACCTGGGCCACCTCAAATGTTTATAGACAGGGGTACTGCTCATTTTATATGGAAGCTAAAACGTCACCCACTGGTAGAGCAGCGGGGGGCCTTATTACCTGGATAAGAATCTTTGAGGTGGGCAATGTTAAGGAAATCTATGTGGACTCACTCGATATACTGGCAATATCTATACAATCTAAGCAAGGTTTATCAGTGCTGTTTTTCAGTGTCTATAATAGACCGGATCATCCTAACCAAATGTCTAAAACGTTTCAGATTTTGAACACCTTGGTTTTGGATCGCCTTTCGTCGCATCACATTATTGAAGCCGGGGATTTTAATGTGTCCCTTGAGCCTAATTTAGCCTTTTCTGAGATAACACAGCTAGAAGATTCAATATGGAATATTCCTCCTTATTCAACCCAGATGAAACAGCCTAAAACCAGCAACAGGGCCCTTCAGGTTATTGATCTCATGTTACCTCATGGCCTTCGCCCAGGAAATGGGCGTTTTCCTTCGGACAATCCTGCGAAACCCAATTTTTTTAGAGGGTCGTATATTAATATACTTGATTTTTTACTTATTGATGTGAGGATATGGCACCTTATTAAAGATGTTAAGGTGGGTAACCAATATAATAGTGATCATGCCCCTCTCTTGGTAACATACGACAGGCAGTTTTTCATCAGGATAGGTGCTCAATTTAATCACAAGCCCCTGCCGTTTTAGAGGTGTCCTCCAATAAGCGTGCTGTGAAATGGGATTTGTTTAGAAATTCTCACAAACTATGGGAAAAAATGTGTGCTTTAGTATTAACACATCAGTTATCTGATGGCTCTTGTTTATATACCCCAAATGAGGTTATGACACTGCACTCAGATTGCTTTTTGCACTCAAAGAGCTATTCTTCAAAACCATCAGGGTGAATAAACATCCAGGAGCAGGCCCTCATCATAGGTGGTTTTGTACAGTATGTAGAGAGGCCAGATCAGTCTCATAAAAGCAATAAAATTAAAAGATTGAGCTAAAATAACTTACACAAGGTGTAAGTAAGCATCTGCACTTAAGATTAGTAAAAACCATTGGGAAGAGATATCATAGCAGGATTTAGTGCTGGCTGCTAAGGGCAAAATCTCCAAACGTTTCTGGTCCTTGGTGGGCAGAAATGGATGCAATGAGAACCCTAGACCTGATTGCCCTATTCCCCCGGAAACCTGGATTATCTATTTCACGGAGCTGTATAGCCACGAGCCTGTTCGTCCCATTGTTAATGATAGCGAATCAACAAATGTTCCTTCCCCTGCATTTAGCTTTACACTCTTTACTTTAAAGGAAACTGAGATTAATATTAGAGCACAAAAATCAGGAAAGGTGCCTGGGTTAGATGGTATACTCTTGGATATGTTTAAATCAGGTCTGGATTATTGGGGTCCCTATGTTAACAGGGTGTCAAACGCTGCTTTGGTAAGCGGAATTTACCTCTGGACCTGGAAGGGAGCAATTATTGTTCCTATATACAAAAAAGAGGAGAGGGGTGTCCCAGGAAATATAGCCCAGTCAGCCTCCTGGATAACTTTCAAAAGATTTTCTGCTATCAGGTATTGAGTAGGCTCAAAGAATGGATTGAAGAAAGCCAAGCACTCAGTCACGTAAAGGCGGGCTTCAGACAGAGAATAAGCACAGTTTACCAGGTCTTTCACTTCCTCACTATCAAATGGAAGATGGTGGACATGGACGCAGGGAAACTCTTTGTTGCATTTGTAGATCTTAAGTCCACTTTTGATCTTGTCCCACGCTGTAAACTGTGGGAGGTCATGAGCAGAGTCGGAGTGCTGGGTCCCATATTAAATTTAATTAAAGATCTGTATTCCGAGAGCTATGCCAGAATTCGATGGGGGACAAAAGGAGAGCTAACAACCGAGATCCCAACATGCAGAGGGGTGAGACTGGGGTGTGTGCTGGCCCCTACTCTCTTCTTATTGTTTATCAATGCATGAATTCCTTACTTAATGGACTGTGACAATGATGCACCCAAAATAAGTGGGGCAAAGACCCCGTGTTTGTTGTTTGCAGACAACACCTTGCTATTATCTCAAACTGCTTTTGGGCTTTCTAATTTGCTTGTGAAGTTCACAAGATTTTGTAAAGATCACAGATTGGAAATTGATGCATCTAAAACCAAGTACATGGTATTTGCGGATACAAAATATAAAATGAAGAAACAGATACTCCTGGAGGGGAAAGCTCTAGAAAGAGTTACTGACTTCGATTATCTGGGAATCAAACTGGAGGAGTCACATAAATGGTAGGCCCATTTATCGAAGTCGCTTATGAACTTAAAACAAAAGTCGGGGTATTTTTAGATATGCTGCCAGATCTCCCAAGTTTGCCATCACTCATGCGATGGAAATATATAAAGCCCATATGAGAGGGGGTGTCCTATATGGCGCAGAGCTATAGGTACATTGTAATCTAGAGTATTTAGAAAGAGCTAAACATTTTTTATAACAACCTTATTAAAAGTACATATAAGCTCCCCCACATTGCCGATCCGGATGGATCTAAATCTTTATTCCATTGCGCATATAGCCACTCTAAGGCCATTAACGTATTGGATTAGGATTTGGTCATCGGCCATTTTTAGCCCATATCGGCTGAATGTCCTGATGAGCACGCATGCTACTAAAAAAGTCAGGTGGTGCAATCATGTTAAAACTTTTACTAAACTTGAGTTGGGAGCTTACTGGACAGATCCCTCTCACCTCCCAAAAAAAGCTATGCAGGTTGTAAAGGATGCGTACTGGTTAAATGTACGAGTAGATAAATTGGCTGAAGTGCCCTCCTTTAGTATGACAAATAGGGGGTTATTCCAACTTTGGAGGAGTGTTAATCCGTCCTAAAAGTGACGGTAAAGTGACGGATATACCACCAGCCATATTACGAGTTCCATAGGATATAATGGACTCGTAATACGGCTGGTGGTAAATCCGTCACTTTTCTGTCACTTTTGGGACAGATTAACACCTCCTCCAAAGTTGGAATAACCCCCATAGTTTTTTATCATTTAAATGCCATTATGAGTTTGAGCATGGATTTGATTTCATCTCCTTCAGCATGTGCACTTTATATTAGACTTAGATTAGGGTTGCTCCCTCTACACACTTTTACTTGCAGATGGTTCAAATCTGATGGTCATTCTACCTTCTGCCCAATGGGATGTTGAATTGCCGAATGCGTGGCTCATGTTCTTTTTCCATTGCCCAGCGTATTCTAAGCAGAGGGCACGATGGATCGTACCATTTTGCAAATCCATGGGTTTTAGGAATCAGTTATTAGCCCTTAGGATTTGTAAACAAATCCCAATGTGACCGTGGCATGCATATTAGCAACATTTTTGGAGGCTTTCTGGCATATTAGACACAAATCTTTGAATTGTAATTTATAATACTTTGTACTTGTTGTACGGGGAACTGTACTTTGATAGTTAATACATTTACGTATAATTTATGAAAATCAGCATATAAATGAAAACAGGTGTGTTGCCTTTTTGAAGTTATGGTACGCAATTGGGTTATAATTCACAATTATATTTATATTATATTGTATTTTATCTTTTTTAGTCAAAGGATTTTATGCTATCCTATTTTACTGTATTTATCTAAGTGTTTTGTAAATGTGTTTTTATGGCATACTCTTTTACCAAAATAAAGCTGAATTGAATTAAACTTAGGTGATCCTCTCAACCTTCAACTGATAGTTGCAAAAGTTTGATTTCATAAAAAACCCAAGTATATTTGTAGTCTTAATATTTTGAATTTATCAGAGTGTATTGTTTGACAGAAATAGTGTTACTGAGCTGAACATCATGGAACTGTTTAGTAAATAAGATAAAAGAGCGGAGCAAATAATTTGAACAGAACTGATACTTAAGTAAGAATAACCCATGCAGAATCCCTGTGACCATAATTCCATTCTCAGATACCATCGAATCCTGGCAGAGAACAATTCATTTATTAAATCTTTAACCTTTATTTCATACAACATGAAGCACATTCATAAACTAGTCCAAAATCAGAACTACATTTGAGATGTAATGTTCCTTACTTTATGATTTGGTCAGGTACTGGTTTATTTTTCAATCTGTTTTGCTCTTCCAGGACAGGCTGTACAGTGAAACACTGAATGTCTAAAAATAAGTGAGTTAAGGTATCCTATAACCAAATATCATTGGATCTGCAAAAAAACAAATTGTTACCTTTTGTTGTGATATTGCAGCAAAATTTGTTCTTGTACATTTGTATTTAAATTACCACAACGTGAAAACAGGACATGTCCAGTGATTAGTTTGTAAAATAAGGAGAACTGGTGTATAAAGCCTAACTCAAAAGCCTGTGGCTGGTGTAATTAAATGGCAAGTGGAATTTTCAGTTTAAAACTGTAAACAGGCTGCAATGGCAGGAGTGAGACATGTTTAAAAGGTTACTTAGGTGGGTGGCAAAATAAGTGCTGCAGGCCCACTAATAGCATTTCATTGTAATTTACAGGCCCTGGGCAGATGCTGTACTACTTTGTTATTGACTTCTCAATAAATTAAACACGCCACTTTGGTGTGAGCCAATTTCACCACGTGAGAGAGCACAAGCACTTTAGCAAAGTACACAAAATCGTAATGCCAACAAACACAAAATTCAGAAAAAGGAGTGACAGCAGCAAAATCTTTGGGTGTGACCCTGCAGAGAGAGCCAAGTCAAACCTATCTATTAGTCAATATTCTTTTATTTGGAGTCTCTATGTAAACTCCAAATAAAATGTTTGAAACACAGATATTAACTAGTTTGTTGCCTGGCTATGAAACATTCCTGGATTGATTAAACTTTCTGAGCATGGTATGGCATGTATTTGGTGCTTGTGTATGGTACTGTTGTGTGGATGGGTGCTAGTGCTAATTAGGCTTATTGCCATTGACTTTTGCTAAGCGTCTATCATTAACTGAAGAGTTGGCCCCTCCCGACTCCATGACCTATCCTCATTATATTTTTCACATTCCTAATTTAGATTTAAACTCTATTATCTTTCATGGGGCTCTGTGTTTTCACAGCTAACAGCTAGGATTGCATTTTAATACAACGCATACCTTACTATGCTACACACTCCTGGCCACAGCTGGATTGTATTAACAGCTGTTAACTGCCTGTATGTCCCATTGTGCAACATCATCATCAGTCAAGCCAATAAATGTGGTGCAAACAATTAAAAGCCATCATATCCTTCAAACGAAGGCAGTATTCCTTCCTTGTACTATCATTTTGAAATGAACTTAAAAACTCATGCAAGCATGTATGAGAGCAGATGTGTGTAGATGCCATGTCCAGCTTGGTTCTTTTTCTCTAACCAGTGACAAACAAGCACTTGGAAGTAAACCACCTCAGTTAATTGTTTTGTATGAGGATACATTGTCCAGGAGAATTCTTCACATCTTCTCCAGGAACAGAAGTAGTATTTATCCTCTCCGAAAATGGGAATTGACTCATCAGTTGGACTTGAAAATCCTCTCTTCGCTCATATTCCTTTCCCCGACAGATAAAAACTTTGTTCTGCAAATGACAGAAAATATGCAAAGATTATCTAAACAAAATGAAGCACAGTTTTAAAAAAACACACAAAATGATGAGCCATCACATTTTTATTATTCTAATGTTGAGTATAGTGACCCCACAAGCCCTCTCCATGACTGCGTAGAAACCTTATACCTGTGATCCAGATCTTTAAGCCAAATGCAGAAGTGATGTTTTTTCTATCAAGGATGTGACCATTCATTGAGATATTGAAACTTTAAAGCACATACAACTATCTCTGAAAATTAAATTACAAATTTGGATCTGTTTTGCCTTGTTTTTATTTATTTAGAAAGTTGTATGCTTCATTTTTTTGCATTTCTGTTGAAGTATACCAATTTAATATGTGTTTCATTTATATAGAAAAAAACATAATACTGCCATATGTCTACATATGTTTGGAATGTTACTTTTGAATTAAAAACATTACTAATATGCACAGAAACTACGACAGTGAAAATTAAGACAAGGGTTTAAGCTCTCAAGTATCAAGAGATTGGTGTCCTCCCCGGTGAGTAACTGGATAGTGGTCATATGCTGTGTGTGTGTGTATGTGTGTGTGCGTGTGTGTGAGAGAAAGAGTTTTTACCATCCACTGTGTCAGCTACACACATAAATAGCTCCCTCATCTCTGCAGACTTATTGAACCACCCATTTATATGAATTATCCAATACATTAGGTTGAACAGAGCAGTCTGGAGTGGCCCCTAGATGACGTGTATGGCAAATGCAATAATTACTTTTGTAATACACACACAGAAGTTACAATCCAGTAACTGCTAAAGTCAGCCCTGTACATTTTGTGGTTAAGAATTGCAATTGCTTGCTCACTGAAAAAATAAATAGGTTTTCGGTTTAGCTGAAGATTTATTTAAACTATTTTGTATGAACTAGTGGTGATCACTATGATAATTAATTGTATGTCCATTGAGTCAGTTGTCATTGAATCCTTGCAACACAGAAAAGAGATATGTATATTTCAACAAATCCTGTTTTGTGACCCCATCTCTAAGTTGTCATTTGATTTTGTCATATCCTAGAAAAGTTGGAAAAAAATCATTAAATAGCATACATCTTTGATGGGAGGCAGTCAAAACCTTTTAGTGGTTGATATGTTGAATTGCTTTTCAGCTCTTTAGGGCAAGCTTATGGGAATGTTACAAGGAAAGGTCTGATATTACATATCCACACCAATGTGTGAGGACATTTCCTGAACATAATTCTCATCTAATCTTTCTGTCAAGCACTAACAGCTCAACCAGAGTGAAGTATAGCAGACACTCCACACTTTTGCGAATAAACTATATAATGTATTAACACTCACTGGGGTGGGGTCTCACATTGACTACCAAGTTTGCTTGATTCCTCCCCAGAAAGGTAAATGGAATGGTCTGTATTTCGCTTACTTACAGTATTCAAGCATTGTCCATCATCTACATTCCTTGACACATATGCCTTCTACTTCTAGTATTTGTCAGAAAGGAGCAGATTCTGCGGGAGAACATGGCTTGCTTCTTTAATTCCTCCAACAAAGTACTTTACAGTGCCTTTTTCAGACCTCTAGCTCAAAATTCATCAGCTCCTTTATTGAGCTGGAGCTTGTATCAAGTTTAAGTGTGGTGTCAATGCACCTTGATCGACTATTCTCTCTCAGTCTTGAAATTTGATATAAGCCTTTCTCTTCTGGAGGAGGTGGTGACAGTTGTCTGAGTCAGCTGTAGGCACATGGGCACTGTTGAGTATTTGATCATAAGCACTAATGAATCAAGTCCTTTTTAGCTAGTAAAACTAGTAAAAAGTAAGAAACATAAATCTAACAAGATATTCAGCACTTACTGTACTTTACCTGATCAGTTAATACTATGAAAAAGTGAACAAGCTGTTATTCACTATATCCACTATGATATAAATGTGGAGGACTACTGTACACTTGCCAGTCAGTGTGTGACCCTTCTGTGGATATCATATGGACATTTTCATTCTCTTCACTTACCCTGAGAAAAGTTGGAAATCCTTGCCCATAATATCCAACAGCAAAGTAGTCCGGCTTGGGTCTCAAAATTTTCATGATGTTTTCGTAGAATTTAGCTTGTTGCATCTATGTGTACAAAATAAAAGTTAATTAATTATAAACCTATTACTTCTTGTCTAGTTCTAACCTAGCAACAACCATTGCTTGTACAGATAGGCTAATATTTCGCATTATTTCTTCATTATTATGCTGTCACAAGCAACGGTGTCAATGTGTAGAGTGGTGATGTACTACTTAGAACACTTTCGTTGAATAACTAGTGTGAGCTTGGCAATAAATGTGTTCATGTACTGCAAAATGCAATTTTTAATAGGCGTCTCTGTAAATGTAATCAACTATGAAAAAGGCGTACAGTATTGCTATCCAGGAGGCTATCTTTAGCCCATTTTTGGATTCAGAAATAATAAATGCACTTTGATGGATGAGAACTAGTTGATAATATTCAAATATGAGGGGGGGCTATCATAAACACAAAAGTGAGGCAGAGAAGTTAACCCCTTGGCACCAGTGGCCGACACCAGGGACGGGATTAATAAATACTCGGGTGCGTTGCACCCGAGGATTTTTAATTTTTTTTGTTCCCCGGGAGACATGGAAGCTCTTCTGTGTGTCCCCCGCCCCTTTGTGACGTCAGCGCGCCGCGAGGCGTGCTGACGTCACTTTGTGGATTTCCCCATCGGAGCAGGAAGCGGCCTTGCGGCCGCTTCCTGCTCCAATGAGGAAAACGGCCACAAACGGCCTTCCCCACGTTCGGGAAGGCCTCATAAGAAAGGGGAGAGTCTCCCCTTTCTTACAAGGCCTTCCTGAAAGTGTTTCCTGGCCCCCCATCGCAGCTGTGCTCCGATGGGGGGCTAGGAAACACCACTAGACACCAGAGATTTCACTTGGGGGTGTTGGACCCCTCAAAAAACGGGCCGCCCCCCCCCCCCGGGGGCAGGGGCTACATTTTATTTAAAAAAAAAAAAAAGAAAAAGAAATGGACAGGGGGTCGCCATTTTGGCCCCCAAGGAAACCATACAACAACAAAAAAAAAAATATATATATATATATATATATATATATATATATATATATATATATATATCTCAACAACATTCATGAAATACTTCACGAACGACCGCACTCCGGGATCTCTTATTTCACAAAATTCATTTATTCAGGCTCCGTTAACTTCGTTTACAGCTCAACAATTACTATATATATAGATATATCTATGTAGATATATCTATCTACATGGATATATCTATAGATAGATCTGTAGATATATATAGATATATGTATAGATATATATATAGAGATAGATCTATATCTATATCTATATATATATATATATATATCACTTTTGTCAATACGTGTGTGGTTTCCCTGGGGGCTGCGATCGGCCCCCAGGAAAACCAGACCCACATATAAAAGTGATATATATATATATATATATATATATATATATATATATATAGATCTGCCACCAGTTGTCTTGCAGTTGCAGCTTGCGTCTTCAAAGCAATGCACATACTTCAACTGACGCTTTTTAACTGTAGCTTTTAGGCAGCAATAAAAAAGTCAAGTAAGTATTGTGATTATGTTTCTGCTACAAAAGGGTCAGACTTGTCTAGTGGCAGTTTTGGTGCCATAAAGAAGCGCAGAAGGTTTATATGCCTACTACAAGAGCAAATCTGTATTTTATGTAAATAGCTGAGTACATTAGTAAAGTCAGCCATTACCTGCGCTATAATACAAATGAAATATATGTGCCGGGTGGAGGGCGGCTATGGAGAGATGAAGGGCACTTTTGCTAGGTGGTAATGAGGGAATCCGAGGAGGAGGGAGTGGGAGCACCAATAATGATTGTTGGAATGGGCGCAGGAGGTGCTAAAGACTGTGACGAATGGTATGTGACAAGGTGTTTTTTGAGTGTCTTGAAAGAACATGCTGATTGAGGGAAGAAGCGCAGGTAAGGTGGCCTCTACTTTTGCATGTATCTCACACACACCATCGATTTTGTGACTGTCTACGTAGGCTAGTGTTTTAGAGCAACAGTTTAGCCAATAGCAGAGATGGCATCTTGATGGATGACTGCTACCATCACTCGGGTTATAGAGGACAGCTCTGACATAGAATCAGAGACTGAGACATCAGATACTGAGACAGCATCTGAGGGATAGAACAATGGCGCAGACTCTGGGAGTGATTTTTCAGTCGGAGGAGTCCCATTCGATAACTCCTCTTCCAGTAAATTATGAGGGAGGTGATTAGGACAGTCCTGCTGTCCCTTCGTAAGCAGTCTGTGCAACGGGGTAATAGTGGATTAGCCCAACCCAGAGAGCAGGTGAATGCAGCAGCAAGCAGAGAGAGAGAGTGCTCTCTTGTGAGCTCCCTAATTTAGTTCAGGCCAAATTACACCACCCAAATCGTATTGTGGGACATCAAAATTATCTATTGCAAAACAAACTGGTTTTGTAAGGCAGGCACCTGTGTTTTTGGTCCTGGGTTCCGCGGCCATATAGAGAAACACACTAAACCCAAACATTTCTGGAAACTAGACATTCGAGGGAGTCCACAGAGGTGTGACTTGTGTGGGTTCCCCAAAGGTTTCTTACCCAGAATACCCTGCAAAGCTGAAATGTTGAATAAAAACTCTATTTTTCTCGCATTTCTGTCACACAAACTACAGGAATATGCTGGGATCCACAACATTCCTACCACCCAGTGATTCCTCACCTGTCCTGATAAAAACACTACCCTACTTGAGTGCCTACAACTAGTGCCTGCGTCAGGAATGGATCAACAGCTGCCTCATGTAAGGACCAACATTGACCGTTGTGTGATTTATTCCTGTCGCGGGCACCAGGCCTACCCACACAAGTGAGGTACCATTTTGTATCGGGAGACTTGGGGGAACGTTGGGTGGAAGGAAATTTGTGGCTCTTTTCAGATTCCAGAACTTTCTGTCACCGAAATGTGAGGAAAATTAGTTTTTTTCGCCAAATATTGAGGTTTGCAAATGATTCTGGGTAACAGAACCTGGCCAGAGCACCACAAGTCACCTCATCTTGGATTCCCCTAGGTGTCTAGTTTTCACAAATTCCAAGGTTTGCTAGGTTTCCCTAGGTGCCGGCTGAGCTAGAGGCCAAAATCTACAGCTAGGCACTTTGCAAAAAACACGTCAAATTTCAATGAAAAAATTTGATGTGTCCATGTTGCGTTTCCTGTCGCGAGCATTAGGCCTACCCACGCAAGTGAGGTACCATTTTTATCGGGAGACTTGGGGGAACACAGAATAGCAAAACAAGTGTTATTGCCCCTTGTCTTTCTCTACATTTTTTCCTTCCAAATGTAAGACAGTGTGTAAAAAAGACATCTATTTGAGAAATGGCCTGTAATTCACATGCTAGTATGGGCACCCTGGAATTCAGAGATGTGCAAATAACCACTGCTTCTCAACACCTTATCTTATGCCCACTTTGGAAATACAAAGGTTTGCTTGATACCTATTTTTCACTCTTTATATTTCAGCAAATGAATTGCTGTATACCCGGTATAGAATGAAAACCCATTGCAAGGTGCAGCTCATTTATTGGCTCTGGGTACCTAGGGATCTTGATGAACCTACAAGCCCTAAATATCCTCGCAACCGGAAGAGTCCAGCACACGTAACGATATATTGCTTTAAAAAATCTGACATTGCAGGAAAAAGTTACAGAGTAAAACGTGGAGAAAAATGGCTGTTTTTTTCAGCTCACTTTCAATATGTTTTTATTTCAGCTGTTATTTTTTGTAGGAAAACCTTGTAGAATCTACACAAATGACCCCCTTGCAGAATTTTGTCTACGTTTCAGAAATGTTTAGCTTTCCAGGATCCAGCATTGGTTTCACACCCATTACTGTCACTAACTGGAAGGAGGCTGAAAGCACCAAAAATAGTAAAAATGGGGTATGTCCCTGTAAAATGCCAAAATTGTGTTGAAAAATGTGGTTTTCTGATTCAAGTCTACCCGTTCCTGAAAGGTGGGAAGATGGTGATTTTAGCACCAGAAACCCATTGTTGATGCCATTTTCAGGGAGAAAACCGCAAGCCTTCTTCGGCAGCCCTTTTTCCCCATTTTTTTGAAAAAACAAAATTTTCACTATATTTTAGCAAATTTCTTGGTCTCCTCCAGGGGAAGCCACAAACTCTGGGGAATCCCTATGATGTTGGAAAAAAAGGACGCAAATTTGGCGTGGATAGCTTATGTGGACAAAAAGTTATGAAGGCCTAAGTGCGAACTACCCCAAATAGCCAAAAAAGGGCTCAGCACTTGAGGCCCAGCAGCTAAGAGGTTAATTACGAAATGTGCTTGTTTATTGAAAAGGGTACATATGAATAAAAGAGATATCTACAGGCACAACGAACTGGAGGGAGGAGCAACAAATAACAGAATTAGGTACAAAGGTGTAAAATAGAGAAAAATAGATGAACCTACAAAGCCCTGAATTTGACAGTGCACCGTTGTTTTGCACTTTTATTTTGTTTATTGTTATTCTAAGGAATACATGTTTGCAAACATTAACATTAAAAGAGCTAACAACTTTTATATGGAGAAAAACTAAGGATCATAATGAATCTCAATTAGAAAAGAATTAGCCTTTTATCGCTTCTGCAACTTCATTTCACAATACATGCAAACAAGACTCGCTTATGCTCACAATCACATTTTAGTTTCATAATTTTTACATTTTTTGTAAAACAGTCTTACCAAACACTGACTGAGGAGTTCATAATCAAAAACTTCCATTTCGTACTGCTCTGCCAGTTCTTTACATAAATGTATAGCCTCTTCCCACATCTACAAGTAACAAAGCAAGACATTAGTGAGACTTGTGGCCGAAATGCTGAGAAACAGAGAACAGGCTAATAAATACTGTTAAAAGTATATGACGCGAAAGGCCTAACATGCCCTGCGCGTAGATTACTCTATTTTATTATTCAGAATTCATCCCATTCATAGTTATCTATGAAAAGAAATGGAAACCCTTTATAATCAGTTTTAATACAGTCATCACAGAGACGAGAACAGTTTTTATAGGTAATAGGCACCGAAGACGATCATTTTCAAGTTGGTGGATGTGAAAAACTGGCGGCTAGGCTGCCTGCTGTTAGAGCGGTCCGTACTAGTAATTTACCTGTATTCGGACGCTCTTTAGGCCGATGAATCTTTTGACTAAGTGGGACTCTCTGTACTCTTAATCAATCAATTTCATTAGAATCAATAACGAACATAAGCAATACCTTGATCGACATAACACTTAACAATTAATCCAGAATACATTTCGGCGAACCCTGACCTTTCAGTCAGGAATAACCACACCAGTTTATTCAAAGTTAGTGAATTTTATTTCCCTATATTAACAAAGCTAGCACAATATAAATGTGTCTCAACACCAAATGATAAACATAAATGAACATTAATAGCTGTCCGTAGCGGCGAAACAAGTGCAATCTATGCAGCATTTGAATAACAAGGCATTCGATAATGGCAATGCAAATCACTAAAACTATAATCTGTAATGAGCTAATTGCATACATTTAGTCAGCATAACAAGGTCTCAAATTGCATCGTGCAACAAAAGGAATCCTCATCTAACCTCAAATTAGCATCAGCATGTGGGACTTCATGCGAAAACAATTTAGCAACATTAATTTAGAAAACTCCTAGCTAGGGATCTTATCAAAATCAGCAGTTGGTTACCTAAAAGAAACACAATGCAATTTTACAATTTCCTTTCATATTTACCAATTACGATCAGCATACAAGGAAGTCTTCGTCTCACAGGTACCGTTCTTCGGTCAGCATGGGTATCGTTTCGATCAGCATGGGACGGGGCAAGGGGCAGGGGTGAACGGGGCAGTTGCCTCACGGCGGCAAGGTAAAACTATTACTTCATGCAAAGGGATAAATCAAAGTTAAAGTCTCTAGGGCCAGAATCATTTAAAGTCTCTTCCTCTCGATTAGAGAAAGCATCAAAGTCTCTTTCAAAATGGCGTCGCAGCAAAGTGGGCCATAATAGCTGCAAAATGGCGCAATGGGTGTAATGTCCGGGTAATGGCTACTTTCTTCTCGTGCACCTGGGTTTTATAGACAACAGTTCAAATCCAGTAGGGTCTTCCATTGGAGGGTTCATAGGTTAGCTTCAAATTGTCCAATCAAAAACAACAGTTCTCAAGCTTTTACTTAAGCATACATTTTCCTTGGAGATAGGTACGCAAGTTGCAACATTTTATACCAATTAGCTCACTTTCAGAGCCTCCATTGTCCGCACCTGCAAATCGACCTTGGAGTAAAGAGAAAATATGCCAGGCTGGCACGAAACCTTAAGATAAGCATGTGAACGGTTTCTGTGGAAAAGTACAGCTTCAAGCAAAAATACACGTTTATTAGCACAGTGGAAAAATACGAGCTTCTAAACCGTGAGACCAGGCAACTAGGCCAAAGCCTCCGCTAAAGTCATGCTAAACTAAAACATTTCAAACCAGCAAATCGTAGCACACGTTTATGATTATGTCGGATTAGTGCAATTCTAGTACACCACGTTATATAAAGCACGCGTATAAATGTTGGCAAACTACTCTGAGGGCACATTTTGTCCCCGTACAATCTTTATTAGTTCGGTTAAAGTCACAGATGGTTATTTCACACTACGTTTATGCGTTAATAAATCAAAACCTTTATTTTCTGCTTCATCAATCCCTCCTCTGATGACTACTTGTCATCACACCAAACCATGCCCACAAATTTTATTCCATTAAAATTCTGTCAGTTCTCTTTTCCTTTTAATTCCCCTAGTTTGCGCTTTGTATTCTTCTGCCATTCTTTTCATAATTTTCTCTTCTTTTCTTCTCTTAATTCTTTCCATAATCATTATTATTCCCCTTTTTATTCCCCAAATTCCAAATATGCAAATTATAACTATTAAAATTCCCTCTATTATTTTTAGCAATATTCCATTCCAAATTCCCCCAATCCAATGTCCCACTGAAGCAAGTCCTTTTCCAACCTTCTCCCACACTCCTGGTTCTTTCAATTCCTTCAAATCTGCACTCTCTTTTGTTAGATTAGCAAGCATAGTTTTAATCTTCACACTATTGTCTGGAATATAAGTACAACAGTGGCGCGCACCAAGCATTTTGCAAACGCCGCCATCCTTTGCTAAAAGAATGTCTAAAGCAAGCCTATTTTGAAGAGTCATAGCTCTTTCCGCTGCAAGTTCAGCATCTATCAGGATTATAGCACCTGAAAACTTTGTCAACATGTTATACACTATAGTAGACAACTTTCTTATTTTGATGGAATTCAACACAACTCCCAGTGAAGGAATCATGGCTCCAAATATATCTCCTACCACAGCAGCTGCGGTCTCTCTTTTCTGGATACGATGGGATCCAGATGTCTTTTGAATCATCGATAGGTCATCCAGTTGATAAACCTTTGGGAGCACTATACCCAAATAACATCTCCCCCACCATCCCTTTGGAAGACGATAATAGGCATTATACCCACAAATGTAATATACACCTGGAATGACAGGGTCAAGTCCGTTCATCATGAATGTCCATTTGGCCTTAAAGATAAACGTATGTTTACACTCACTCGCTCCTACAAAAATGTTGTCATAATAAGATTCACCTCGATATATACAAAATTTCCCTACATGCCAAGCATCTAAAGCTATTCTCCCTTGTGTCTTTATTGCGGCAAAATCATAATTATCTACTGAAGTCCTCTTATGTAGCTCTTTTTCTAATTTCGCATTCATTTGTGCCCTTCTATCATCTGTTCGATCTAAAAAGCTTATTTCTACTGCAGAGAGCGAGCAGGTAAGGTTTTCCCTATGAGCGTGAGCCGTTTCAAAAGGTTGCATTGGCTCGAAAAATTCCCTCATTATTTTAGCATCCCAATCTTTAGCAATCTGGCTTAGCTGCGCTATTATAGGAACATATGCAAAGGTAACATCATAATTCGAATAAAAATACTGTATGTTAGTTTGACCATAAAACCTAGACATTACTATGCTACACGTAATCCCGTATGTAAGAGGCATGTGGTGATAAGTCACCCCTTCCTTTACTGATGTCGGTATCTGTGTACACACATAACAATCTTTCGCATCCATTGTCTCAACATATTCTGTTAGCAAGCGATAGAAAACGTTATACGAAAGCTCTTTCTTATCGTGCAAGAGTCTCTCATCTATTTCTAATCTTTTCAATCCGGTTAGTTCAGTGACAGTAACAGGAGCAAGAGTAGAAGCATCAATTCTCTCATTCTCAGTCTTACCATGTATTCCAAGTACGATTGCCATTATTATTAGTACACATGTAATTACCAGGCCTATACACACATATTTACAATATTTCTTTCTACTGTTTTGCGTCATGATCTGTATAGAATCAGGAGGCAGAAAGCACCTATAAAGAAAAAAACTATTTTGCAATTCAGTTACAAAGCTGAACGAGCGCAATGTTCACACCGTCTTCTTCAAGAGGCCAGTCACTGATCCGTTAGCAGCTTTTGTCTCAATTCGGCAATAACTCAGTCTTTTCTGCAATAACTCTCTTTTTTTTTTTTTTTTTTCTTTTCAAAGTTGGCACGTTGTCAAATCGTGTTTAAGAGTCAATCAGGTTTTCAAAAGTCTTATCAGGTTAGCAAATGTCTCATCCGGTTTAGCAATGTCTCAGCTGGTTTTATCACTTTAGATTGTAGCAAGCAATGTCATTTATCACCCTTTCAATCAACACTGTCCATAAAACTTTTCTTTTCTATTGGTATCTCTTCCTCTTCTTCGTTCTCGATGCTTAGAGATACAAACTCGTCAGTCCAATCGTCATTGACTGCATATGCCCATTCTGGACCGGAATATCTCCTGTTTGGTATCCTTTTCCTTTTCAATTTTGCTCCTCTTTTCAATTCTGCCTCGCTGGTACTCTCCTCTTTTATCGAGTCCTTTTCTTCACTCGGGGGTGATGCCCCGACAGTTACTTCTTTTCTTTTCTCTTTCACTTTTGGCCTTCCTCCCTCGTTCAAACTTTCTTCAGTCCTTTGTTTTATCGGTGATATGCTTAGTCTTCTCTTTGCACCATGTCCATTTGATGGACCTGCGATCTTTTCTGAGGAAGCTTGAACCTTTTTGCTCTGTTCTGCCTTGTGCCCTCCTTCTGGGGAGTTAATCACGTTCTCTTTTTCCTTTTCTGTACCGTCTGCTTCTGGGAAAGCCCTCCTCTGATCAGGCTCTCCTGCTTTTTCACCCTTTTCGAGCCCTTCGTCACCGTTACTTTCGTCAGGCTCTTTATCACTTTCAGCTGCTTCAGGTTCTTTGTCACCTTCAGCTGCTTCAGGCTCTTTGCTACCCTCAGCTGCTTCAGGTTCTTTGTCACCTTCAGCTGCTTCGTCGCTGTCTGAACTTTCTCCTTGGTCTCCCCCAAGTGAGTTGGTCTCTTCGTCCTCAGAGAATATCTCTCTCTCTTCCGTCCCTGTCTGTTCGCTTTCAGTTCGGTTTTGCTCTGTCTCAGCACTCAGCACTGTTTTGTCAGACACTGGCAGTTTCAGCGCTTCAACTTCCTCCTCCGTGGGACACAACACTTTCTTTGTGTGACTGGCGTGAATCCAGTTGGGAACCCCCGCACACTTCACAGCGGTAGTTGTCGTCAGGATCACTTGGAAAGGGCCTTTCCAACGGGGTTCCAGACACGACTTCCTCACGTGCTTCTTTACCACGACCCAGTCACCTGCTTTCAGTGCGTGTCCTGGACCTTGGATCGGTGGCAAGGTGGTTGCTTCCACCTGGTGAGAGAAAGAGCGAACCACGTCAGCCAGACCCTTGCAGTAGTCTAACACCATATCATCTGTAATATTCAAAAGCGCGTTTGCGGGAACTGCAGGAAGTCTCATAGCCCTGCCCATGAGAATTTCGTGCGGGGACAGTCCAGTCTTTCTATCAGGGGTGTTTCTCATTGACATTAGCACCAAGGGCAATGCGTCAGGCCATTTCAAATTTGTCGAGGCACATATTTTCGCCATTCTCGATTTCAGTGTACCATTCATCTGCTCCACCAGTCCTGATGCTTCAGGGCGATAGCTACAATGCAGTTTTTGCTCAATGTTCAGCGCTTCGCAAAGTAACTTTATCACCTCGTTATTGAAGTGACTTCCCCTATCTGATTCTAAAGAGATCGGGAATCCGAAACGTGGTATTAACTCTCTCAACAATAGCTTTGCAACTGTAAGGCTGTCATTTCTACGTGTGGGGTATGCCTCAATCCAGTGACTAAAAATGCACACAATCACCAACACATACTTCAGACCTCCATGCACAGGCATCTCAATGAAGTCCATCTGCATTCGACTAAAAGGCCCGCTTGCCCTACCAATGTGGCTCGCGTTCACAACCGTTCCCTTTCCTGGGTTCATCTGCTGGCAAGTGACACATCGATGGCAAACTGCTTCTGCAGCTTGACGAAATCCCGGGTTAAACCAATCAGTTTTTAACAATCTTATCATGGCATCTCTCCCTAGGTGAGCTTGCCCATGATAGAACCGCGCAAGCTGTGATAAGAGACTGTTTGGCAAAACAAATTTTCCCTCATGTGAAACCCATAACTCGTCTGGTCTCTTTATACATTGTGATTTAATCCAGGAATCTCTTTCATCCTCCCTGACATTATTCTGTAGTGCTTTTAGTTCATCTATTGTATCTACGACCTTCAAGGCAAATGCTTCAGCTGGTTCGAGTTCTGGCTCACTTATAGAATTCCATTCATCTCTGAGTAATATACAGTTCAAGGCACAAAATCTTGCGACTTGATCCGCATATGCATTTCCCAGAGAAACATAGTCCTGTCCTTTCGTATGAGCACTACACTTTACCACTGCAACTTCGGCTGGCACTTGAATGGCGTGTAACAATTCCCTTATCCTCTCCCCGTTCTTCACTGGGGATCCTGAAGAAGTCAGGAAACCTCTCTGTGACCATAGTTGTCCAAAGTCATGCACAATCCCAAACCCGTACTGACTATCAGTGTAAATGGTAACTTTCATCAATGCAGACAATTGACATGCTCTCGTAAGGGCTACAAGTTCTGCTACTTGTGCAGAATAGACTCCTTGAAGCCATCCCGCTTCCAAGACACCTGTTACGGTACATACAGCATATCCTGCTTTCAAAATCCCCATCCCATCTCTTAGACATGAACCATCCACAAAAAGAATTTGGTCATTTTCATCAAGCTTAGTATCCTTGATGTCCGGTTGAGGTTTTGTGCAAAATTCAGTCACCTGAAGGCAGTCATGCTCGACGTCTTCAGCGTTCTCAATTTCAGCATTTTCTCCAGGAAGCAAGGTTGCTGGATTCAACGTAGTGCACCTTTTCAGCTGCACATTCGGTGAGCCCAGAATTATCGTTTCATACCTTGTGAGTCTTGCTCCAGTCATGTGCTGCGTTCGGGAGCGGGTCAAAAGTATCTCAACTGAGTGAGGGACCATGACTGTTACTGGGTGTCCCATCACTATTCCTTCACTCTGAGTGAGGCTGATACCAACTGCTGCTACGGCGCGCAGACACCCTGGGAGTGCTGCTGCGACCGGATCCAGAGTAGCTGAAAAATACGCTACCGGTCGGTTTATGCCACCATGGGCTTGAGTCAAGACAGACAGAGAACATGCATCACGTTCATGACAAAACAATGTGAAAGGCTTTGTGTAGTCAGGCATACCTAAAGCTGGAGCCCTGCACATGCATTCCTTCAATTCAATAAAAGCATCCATCTCATCTCCTTTCAGCTCAATTTGATCCAAGGCATCCTTCTGGGTCAACTTCAATAAAGGCTTTGCTAGAGTCGAGAAGTTGGGAATCCACTGGCGACAATAACCCACCATTCCCAAAAACTTCCTCACCTCCTTCCTTGTCTTTGGTGGACTCATTTGGAGTACACTTGTTATTCTTTCCTTCATTATTCTCCGTGACCCTTTCTCTATCTGGTGACCCAAGTATTTCACTTTCTTCTGACAGAACTGCAATTTGGAAGGAGACACCTTATGTCCATTCCTTCCCAAATGGTTCAACAGAGCAATGGTATCGGCTGTGCAGCCACTTTCTGTCTTTGATGCAACCAGTAAGTCATCAATGTACTGTACTAGGGTTGACTCGAATGGCAATTCTAATGCTTCCAAATCTTTCTTTAGAATCTGATTGAAGATTGACGGTGACTCAGAAAACCCTTGAGGAATTCGACACCAACTGTACACTCTGTCCAGGAATTTGAAACAGAAGAGGAATTGGCTGTCCTCATGAAGAGGCACAGAAAAGAATGCTTGTGACAGGTCGATGACTGAGAACCACTCAGCATCGCAAGGGACTTGAAACATTATCACAGCTGGATTTGGTACAACAGGGCAACACTTGACTATGATGTCATTTATTTTCCTCAAGTCCTGCACAAGTCGGACCTTTCCGCTTGGCTTTTTTAGTCCCATTATTGGTGAATTACATGGACTGCTTAACACTTCTTTCAGTACCCCCTGTTTTACAAATTCGTCAATAAGTTGAGCAACTTTCATGAGGGTGTCTTGTGCCATGTGGTATTGTGGGGTCTGGGGAAAGATTGCATTGGGCTTTACAGTCACTTTCACTGGTTCCACTCCTTTCATCAATCCCACCTCTTTCCCTGTCATATCCCACACTTCCTTTCCGACTGTTTCCCGTAATTCGGCTGGAATATCTTCTTCAGTTATCATCGGGAAAAGACAAATTAGAGGATACTCTTCATCGACAGTTTCCATCTCATCCCCCTCTACACTGTCCTCTTCTTCCCCATCACTGCTCGTCTGTATTTTTATTCCTTCGTTCGAACACATGATCGAACAACCCAATTTGCACAACAAGTCTCTCCCTAACAGTGCTATCGGGCTTGAGTCACATACCACAAACTGATGTACCCCTTGATAGTTACCGATACTGACTGGTACCGGATCTGTTATTGGGTTCGTCAGGTGCCTGTTTGCTACTCCGACCACTTGAACTGTCCTCCCTGAGAGTGGCAAATTTGGTACTTCACTGCTCTTAACAGTTGAACGTGTGGCTCCTGTATCAACCAAGAATGAAACACGATGACCCATTACTCTTCCCTCTACGTACGGACCCCTTTGATCAACTTCCAAGGATGCTGCAAGCACACAATCTCCTTCTTCTTCTGAACTTTCACTCTCCCATACATTGTTTATTCCACTCTCACTGTGTAGTGGGAACTGTTGCACGGTGCCATTTGTACTCATTACCTGACCCGAGACCTGTGGAGGAACCATCACTCGCTGCTGACTCATTGGTGCCAAGGGTATTTGCATTTGCTGATTAGGTACCATGGGTAACTGCTGTTGCATTGGCTGCATTTGCGTCATCTGCATACGAGGCATCTGCATCTGCTGCGGCTGCATAGGTTGTAATCCCTGCAACTGATTTACTGTCTGAAAATTTGGATTTGGACCTCTCATTTTCGGTCCCCTCATTGTCTGAAATGCATTGACATCGTTGTTTTGCTGACCAACACCTGCACCTGCACCTACACCTTCCTGCACCACCATCGGGCACTCGCGTTTCCAATGACCGACAATTCCGCACACGTGACATGGCATCACCTTCTTCATTGCCTGCACCCCAGTCACAACAGTGTTCAAATCCGGACCATTATTCACAAAACCTCCTCTGCCTCTGCCTCTAGCCTGTGGCTGAAACGCCATGTTTCCCTGCAACTGCGGCTGCGGTTGCGGTACCTGCTGTTGGAACCCTTGCATCCCTTGCAAACCTTGCAGACCTGTCTGAGCTGCTTTAAGTTGCATCATCATCACCTTCTCTTTCAGCTTTTTCTGTTTCACTTCAATTTCGTCGCTACAGTATTTCGCATAATTCAACACCTCATCAATCGGTTTCGATTGCCAGCAAATCAAATGCGACTTTATCATCTGACTTATCTCTGGTCTCAGCCCTTCCACAAATCTGAACACAAAATGAAGCATGTCTTTCGCCTCTATTGTTTCCGTGCCACTGTAGTTCTTAAACGCCTTCAACAACCTCTCATAGTAACTATGAATCGACTCTTTAGCCTCTTGGGCCGTTCGATCGATCTTCTGCCAATCCACATTTTTCGAGGCTACCTTCGTCTTCAAATGCTCAATCACCTTATAGTACAGGCTCATCACCATAGGCGATGGTGCACCCGTCTCCCTGTCTCTTTCTGGTTCACTCGTCGGCCAACCTACAGCTCTTTTGCAATCCTCCCACAAATCTGCCGGAACCACAATCTCAAACAGAGTGTTCAGGTCTTCCCAGAGACATTTTGCAAGCTTCACAAACCTGTCAGTCTGGTGATACCATTCAATCGGTTTCTCTCTCAGTTTGGGAAAATCATCCGTAAAAGACTGAATGTCGCTTCTGTGCCATGGTACATGTATTAACTTTCCCCCTGCTGTCTCCCTCATTGGCAACATTGTTACTGTATCACTACTCTGCGGCCTTTTCTCATTCTGCTCTGTAGCACTGTCCCTCCTCTTTTCCTTCCTCTTTACCCACCTGCTTTCCCACTTGTCTAGACATCTCCACACTTGGGCACTCTGCAGCAATTCTCTAAGGTGCCTGCTGACCTCATGTGTTCAAAATCTGTGGTCCCAAAGTCCAACCTGTAGCTTCTGCTCAAGTGTTTCATCTTGTCTATGTCAACCCCGTTTCTGTCAGCTACTTCCTGCAAGCTTTTATGTACCTTGTTCACTTCCTTCGTAATCCTGGGACATAGATACCTCAGCTCTTCTTCCGTGTAGGACTCTAACCTATTCACACCCATAGTCCCTTCCACCAATTCTTGTGCTTCCATGTTCAACCTGACCCTATTCATATAGTCTTCTCCTTTCCCACTGGCTGAACTTTGTGTGGAATTTAGACTGTTGAACCATTGTGTCAGCTGTTGCGTATTCAACCCCATCAGTGTAGCATTCACATCGATTGC
Organism: Pleurodeles waltl; assembly: GCF_031143425.1. Taxonomy (NCBI): domain Eukaryota; kingdom Metazoa; phylum Chordata; class Amphibia; order Caudata; family Salamandridae; genus Pleurodeles; species Pleurodeles waltl. The sequence goes on from NC_090446.1 coordinate 803,488,343, forward strand.
CATTGATGGTTGCGGCAACTTTTCAGTATTCAATGTTAGGGGTATTATCAGTGGGGGACTCGACCTCACCAGTGTCGACTGAGCACATATGGGACTAAACTCCATCAAGGTCCCAGATCCATTTGGCTGAGCCACTATCGGAGTTATCCCTGGAGTGTTTTCTATGCACCTTCTTTCTGTCCCATTCTGTAGCATTGTTCCCTGACCGCTCATACCCAAATTAGACTGACTGTACAGAGGTACCGTCGGACCTACAGTAATGGGTAGCGATATCGCATCTGGGTTTTGTCCATTCCCCATGTTCTGAGGCATGTTCATGCCCACACCATGGGTCATCATTGCCGGCATGCCCATCTGGCTCCCCGTCATCTGAGCATGTGCGTTTCCCCCTTGTATCTGCTTTTGAGGCATCAAAAACTGGGTTGATTCGGCTTGTGACAATGTCTGGTTGTGACCATTCTGTACTCCCCTTACGGTTGGATCTAGAATCATTCCTGCACTGTTATCACTGTTGTAGTACCCTGGCATCTGCGGCTGATAATTTTCTGCTGGTTTCAACACGGGCACATCTGGATATATTCTCCTAACCTGCGGTATCTGCGGGGTGATCAGTAAACTCGGGTCCTTAGACCCGGATGATGCTCCTGAACTCTGAGTTTCACTGTTCTGTACCGATGCCGGAGGGGCAGAACTGGTACTTGGACCTTGTCCATTCTCTGCATAAGGCGGTGGACGGTCGTTCAGCAATTGCATGATTAACTCCTCATCCTCTAACTCCTCTTCTCTTCTCAACTTTTCCTCGTCCTCTCTATCCTTGGAACACCTCCTGTTTGTCTTACAGGTAGCTTTCTTACCTGTCTCCTCTTCTTCCTTAGTAATGGCTGGAAACAATTTTATCCCCTGCAATACATCTGACCTCCACACCTTCTGTGCATTATCCCACCTAGCATCCGCTAGTGTCTTTTCTACCTTCCTCATCCTTGTTTCAAACTTATTTTTCTGTTGCTGTCTAGCCATTAATTCCCAAATCGCTAGAGCCTCAAACTGGGCTGGCCTTGGAGGCACCTTCATGTCATACATCGTGAATCTCAAATTCTCCAGAATCCTTATATTGAATGTCCCATGGATCGGGAATGCTACGCTCCCATGTTTCTCTGTCAACTTGTGCCATTGCTTTAGCCAAAGGCACGGAGCTACCCCCTTTTCCTCCATTACAATGTAAGCTGGTGTACCTTCGGGCGGCGTCTCCTCTCCTACGCTCGCTTTAATGTAAGACTCCCCCTTCATCGCACTCCTAAATGCTTTAAAGAATTTCATTTTCTCGTCCTTTTATTTCACAAAGTTTGTAATCAATAGGTGACTTTAATTCCCGGAATACTCTTCGCTTGCCTTTCCCCTTCCAATCGAGCCCCACGGACTGCGTCCAATCCGTGCACGACCCTTCTCTTCAACCAACCTATCCCAGCGCGGCTCCTAGTGACGTCACACTCACACACACTGCGGCTGACAAAGCCTCGCGGCTAGTCCTCCTTCACTCAGCTCCTCTCGTAACAACTTCTTGCATATATCGCGAGCTACCAAAAAAATAAAACAGATCTGTCGGTTTACTACAGGAAGGGTAACACAGCCGCTTCAGGACCTTAGGGACTTTTCACTAGCCTCGGCCGCTATTCCGTCTTTCTCGGTCCCCACGTTCGCAAGCAAATCTGACCCGCAGACCTACTCTCAACTTGTCAATGATCTATTCTAGTGCACTTAGAATCTTGTCAAAGCCCGAAGTCGAAGTTTCTTTCACTCCCTAACACACGTACCGACTCGTTGACCACGCCCGATCAACCTACTAAACCGCCCAGACCACAACATAGATCAACATACTCCGGAGTCTCTTGACCTCGCAGGGCCCGTCTCAACAACAACAACCACGTGGACCTTTTTATGCACTAAGCGCCACACGCACATGAAGTTTGACGACTTCCCTACTCCCACACTCGGAGCCGCACCTCCGCTATTTCTATGAAGTTCGACGACTTCTCTACTTCTACACTCGGAGTCGCACCTCCGCTATCCTCTAAAAAGAAAAATTCCTCGCAACCTTTTCACACACCCTGCGGCAATAAGCTGTGCAAGCGCAAAACCCTAACTTCACTCATACCATCACTAGTACCGCCGACGCTGATTCCACACCTCCATTCTCTCCATTCGCAAGCTCCGAGATCCCGGGAAAGTCGCGGTGGACCTAGCCCATCATCATTCTGTCAATCTGTTTATCCAAGAAAAATCTAATTCAACTTCTCGAGTGGGGTCTCAAAATGTGTAACCGTTAATTCAACACCATGTACTCTAAGAGTACAGGGTCCCAAAAGACGTAACCGTCCTCTGCTACCATCTACTGTTAGAGCGGTCCGTACTAGTAATTTACCTGTATTCGGACGCTCTTTAGGCCGATGAATCTTTTGACTAAGTGGGACTCTCTGTACTCTTAATCAATCAATTTCATTAGAATCAATAATCAATAACGAACATAAGCAATACCTTGATCGACATAACACTTAACAATTAATCCAGAATACATTTCGGCGAACCCTGACCTTTCAGTCAGGAATAACCACACCAGTTTATTCAAAGTTAGTGAATTTTATTTCCCTATATTAACAAAGCTAGCACAATATAAATGTGTCTCAACACCAAATGATAAACATAAATGAACATTAATAGCTGTCCGTAGCGGCGAAACAAGTGCAATCTATGCAGCATTTGAATAACAAGGCATTCGATAATGGCAATGCAAATCACTAAAACTATAATCTGTAATGAGCTAATTGCATACATTTAGTCAGCATAACAAGGTCTCAAATTGCATCGTGCAACAAAAGGAATCCTCATCTAACCTCAAATTAGCATCAGCATGTGGGACTTCATGCGAAAACAATTTAGCAACATTAATTTAGAAAACTCCTAGCTAGGGATCTTATCAAAATCAGCAGTTGGTTACCTAAAAGAAACACAATGCAATTTTACAATTTCCTTTCATATTTACCAATTATGATCAGCATACAAGGAAGTCTTCGTCTCACAGGTACCGTTCTTCGGTCAGCATGGGTACCGTTTCGATCAGCATGGGACGGGGCAAGGGGCAGGGGTGAACGGGGCAGTTGCCTCACGGCGGCAAGGTAAAACTATTACTTCATGCAAAGGGATAAATCAAAGTTAAAGTCTCTAGGGCCAGAATCATTTAAAGTCTCTTCCTCTCGATTAGAGAAAGCATCAAAGTCTCTTTCAAAATGGCGTTGCAGCAAAGTGGGCCATAATAGCTGCAAAATGGCGCAATGGGTGTAATGTCCGGGTAATGGCTACTTTCTTCTCGTGCACCTGGGTTTTATAGACAACAGTTCAAATCCAGTAGGGTCTTCCATTGGAGGGTTCATAGGTTAGCTTCAAATTGTCCAATCAAAAACAACAGTTCTCAAGCTTTTACTTAAGCATACATTATCCTTGGAGATAGGTACGCAAGTTGCAACATTTTATACCAATTAGCTCACTTTCAGAGCCTCCATTGTCCGCACCTGCAAATCGACCTTGGAGTAAAGAGAAAATATGCCAGGCTGGCACGAAACCTTAAGATAAGCATGTGAACGGTTTCTGTGGAAAAGTACAGCTTCAAGCAAAAATACACGTTTATTAGCACAGTGGAAAAATACGAGCTTCTAAACCGTGAGACCAGGCAACTAGGCCAAAGCCTCCGCTAAAGTCATGCTAAGCTAAAACATTTCAAACCAGCAAATCGTAGCACACGTTTATGATTATGTCGGATTAGTGCAATTCTAGTACACCACGTTATATAAAGCACGCGTATAAATGTTGGCAAACTACTCTGAGGGCACATTTTGTCCCCGTACAATCTTTATTAGTTCGGTTAAAGTCACACATGATTATTTCACTCTACGTTTATGCGTTAATAAATCAAAACCTTCATTTTCTGCTTCATCACTGCCTAACAGTGCTTCTATCCCAATTAAAGGAGGGGGAGAGGTTAGAAACCCTTGTCCTAATGGCCAACCTTGTAGGCGGCATAACAATCATTGGAAAATCACAAGAAAACTCCCTGATCACTGATTTATGTTTGTTTTTCTAAAACAAACTCATCCTTTGGGAGTTTGTTTTAGAAAAGAAATCTTTACCTACCGTCCAATAGGCAAACTGTCCTTCCTAAGAAGCACCTTTTGCACGGTAAATGCATTGTTGACACTGGAATTGTGCCAGATGAGACAAACAAAGATTCTCCTGCTCCATCCGCGAAACTAGTGGTAATTCACAGCACAATTCTCAGTGATATAAATTCAGCTATCTAATGGCCAGGTCACTAGGGGCCATATGTACGAACACATTTTCCACAAGGCACAGAATGGCTAAAACCCTTGCATCATGAAAACGACTAAGGCCCTCATTATGACCCTGGCGGATGGCAGAGAAGTGGCGGTAAAACCACCAACAGGTCAAAGGAATTCGTTTTAAAATTATGACCATGGCGGTAGGCCACTTCTCCACTCCGACTGCCAGGGCGGTGACAACCGCTGGGCTGGAGACTTCGGTCTCCAGCTCAGCGACCGTCACCAGACCGCCGGCGGTCTCACGACCCTGCATTCCGTCATGGATTTCGGGTAGTTTGGAACTGCTACATAATCCATGGCAGTAGGCACTATCAGTGCCAGGGAATTCCTTCCCTGGCACTGATATGGGTCTCCCCACCCGGCACCCCCACCCCGAGTCCTTCCCCCCACCTCCCCCTGCCAACCCCCAAAAGTTGCACAACCCCCCTCCCCACCTCCACACCCAACATGCACATACACACACCACCTCCCCACCCCCAACATGCACATACACACACCCCTACATGCACACATACACATACATGTATGCACACATTTCCCATACACACAACACCCCCCTGCATGCATACACGCACTCACACACCTTCTCTACATACTCACACCCCCATGCACGCACACAACACACAGCACCCCCCAACCCCCTCCCCTAACAGACGATCAACTTACCTTGTCCGTTGATCCTCTGGGAGGGGACGGGATCCATGGGGGCTGCTCTGCCGCCAGCTCCCCGTCACCAGAACACCGCCACACCGAATCATGGGACGTGATTCGGTGGGCGGTGTTCTGATGACGGGCGGTGGAGGTGGACCAGTCTCCACTTCCCCGCCGACCGCCAGTATGGCTGCTGGCGGCTCTCCATCCGAAAAAGGACGGAGGGCTGCCAGCAGTCATAATACACTGTGCGGGAAACCACCTGCACTGGAGGTCTTCAGCATGGCGGTACCTCGGCGGTCTTGAAAAAAGACCACTGAGGTCGAAATGAGGGCCTAAGTGTATATTTTGTGGTAAAAGCGCTGATTGCATTATTGTTGTGTGTGTCATTAATGAAGGGATCCTTTTGTAAAGATTCATACTCATGACTTGCTCCTCCCCCTTTGTGAGAAAGGGATATGAATAAATGGATAAGAGAGATGTCCCACAGCACACCTTGACCTATATAAAGAAGATAAGATAACACTTGGAAGAGTGGTACTTTCAAAGATACAGCACATCCTAAAAGGTTGCATATCTGCAAGAAATTTGATGAATTTGTATGATATCTGTAGTAAGGCTTTAAACCTTAAAACAAATGGAAATAAAATCAAACTATTATTTATTGTCAAATGAAGAATTGCCTGCAGTGTCTGCCTTTATTTCTGATTGTTCAGAAGTTTATAAGTTTGTACATGGATATTTTTCAAATTCTAGAATATTCCTTTTTTAGCTGACAAAAATTGAAATTTTTGGTACTTCTCCAGTGGGAGCACCAAGCCGCAAGAGGCAGTGCTCCTTTGAGGAATTGTGGGGGTCCATTGCACTTGAAATCCTTTGGGACACAACATGTTATGATACAAAATCTTGGTGGTAAGCAGTATCACCTATGTACTGGCAGCTTCATATGGTCAAAATGTAATAACTGCTTTTTTTCGGTGTGTACTGCTTTGTGTCTTGAGTCAAAAAGAGACCATTCACCCATTTGACAGTTAAGTGACCACCACAGTCCTGAGTACTTGGTGCAGAACTGCAGGCTCTTTCTGACACAGAATATTTCTCACTTTTCATAATGTATGTTCAGGAAATGAAGATGGGATTAAGGACCTATTAAGAGGTGAAACCTCTGAAGACTTGTATCAAGCCTGAACTCATTATAACATCAAAATATGGCACTTAGCTCCATCATCACACTGAGCAAGACACTCAAAACAGATTATCACTTGGTTGAGTATTCCTAAATTTTACTCTCTTTTATACAATTCAAATTGTGTTCGCACCATATGACACCATGTGACATCACCGCTAGGCAATCTGACTTGCACGCGCATGCCGAGCTTCAGCAAGGCAGTTTTTGCTACTTGGCGTTGCTCACAGACATCACAACCAGACACTGAAGAAATGTCTCATAATAGCATTGATACATATATTGCAGAGTTACCCTTGTGTTTTTAAGGGATCAATTGAACAGTTTTTTTGTGATCAAATGGTAGTCAATTATTAGGACAAGACAACTCAGGAATGTCTGCTAAGCAGTAGAATAGGAATGCAAGTTCAGGAGAGACTGTTGATCAAGAGAAGTGTACTGGCATTCATCTAGGGCTTGAAGAGAGTTTAGTAAAATGGGAGCTCTGCCTTTCATGCCTCCACAGAGTAGTTTGAATGAGTGCTGAGTAGTCAATGATTGATGTTCAATTCAATGATAAAACAATCTACAAACAGTTGCGTTTCTTAATGTGGCTCAAGTAATCTTTTAGATAACACAAATAACTGTCTTGTGGTCAGTAAAGTTTGCAATGAATGTCATTTTTGAAAAATGAGTCGCAATTTGAAAAAGTTTGCCCCAGGGCACAGTACAGGAAGAAAATTTGGTGAGGCCATTGAAGAATTGCAATACAGTTTTAACTGTTAGATCAAAAGATAAGACACTGGGAGACCAAAGGTGATTCTGTGTTTGGCAATGCTTTTGGAAATGTACTATTAGTAGTTATTGGAGAATCTATTTCTCCAAAAACTATTATTCAATTTTTTATGAGGAACAGCACAACAAAACTCTATTTCCATCATTTACATAATCATGTGTGCTTTTAGGGGAAACAAAATCAATAATGACTTATTGGAATAGTTCTGGTAAAATAATAAAAATAACAACAGTTGCTTTCATACCAAGGGATACATTATTATGAAGGGATACAGCATTTTATCGTGTAGAGATCATGGACAACCTGTAACAGGTTTAAGACCAAGCACAGTTTTCCTCACTTCTTTAGCTGATCTTGAAAATATATCTTTGCAGGAAATGCGCGAGTCCAACGGAATGTTTTTACACTAAAAGACTGAGCTTTAATCAGAATAGAATCGGAGAAGTATTTTGAATAAGTCAGCTATACCATTTGTCCCGAAATATTGCACTTAGCATCAGGGGCCAATTGAAAATACATCTCCAGCAGGTTGTTGAAGTGAAAGTAACTGGGCCTGTTGATACCTTAATAGAGGATTCTTCCAGTGTATTCCCCCAAAAAAGTCAGGTGAAATCTGCCTCCGTGCCGATCTTTGGACCCTCAGTAGGAATATATTAAATGATTAGGATTCATCAGATCTTTGAGAAATTAGCTAGTGTCAGGAACAACTGGTTTAAAATCTGTGTATCACCAAATCAAGCTTGAAGAGGAGTCTTTTTGAACTATATTTATCACTCTCTTTGGAGCTTACAAGTATTTGTAGATGCTGTCCAGACTAGCTTCTGGAGCTCTGGCATTTAAGAAGCTAATGGTTCAAGTGATCCAAGGATTTACAGGGGTACCATCCTTTCAAGATGATATCATAATCTATGCTGGATTCATTGAAGAACACAACTGAGTTTTCTATCAGGTTCTGGTCATAATGGAAAAGCATGAGCATGAAAAAATAAATACAAGTTCTTTCCCCACAATATTAAATACTTATGTCAGCATATGACACCTGAAGGGATTAGAGCAGTGGTTCCCAACCTTTTGATTTCTGTGGACCCCCACTTTAACATTAATGGAATCCAGGGACCCCCACTGAATCATCATTAGAATCCGGGGACCCCTGCCTGAGTCATTATTGGAAGCCTGGGACCAAATTTGTCAATATTTGTTAATATTTTTCCATTTTCTAGGCTCTTGCGGACCCCCTGAGAAGGCTTCGCGGACCCCCAGGGGTCCCCGGACCACAGGTTGGGAACCACTGGATTAGAGCAAAGTCAGATTGGCCACAGATAACCACAAATATGGATTAGGTTGAATCATCACCTCCCTTTGTAAACATTATGCTGGATTTGTGGAATGATTTGTGGTACTAACCAACAACTGGAGGAGTTACTTCCTCAAGCGTGCAGTTTGTGAGTTTAAAAAGGAGACCTTTGAGAACATCAAAACATTTGTTTAGTGAACCACTTGGGGTGAAGCCCTATGTGTCTGGGGGCATCGTATGTGATGATTGTGGATCGGTTTGTGTGTGTGCTGTTTTAAGCCAATTGTTTGAGAATAAGTATATGTAGTTGCTGTGACAATGAGATTTCTTAGAGATACAGAGATTAAATACAGCAGAATAGAAAAGGAGGCACTAGCACGTCTTTGGGCCCATGAGCACTTTATCACATGTATGGGACAACAAATTATAAACAAACCTTTGTGAAAATATTGAAAACTAAAATACTTACCAGCAAAATTAGAGACTGCAAGATATAAGATTGCACAATATTGTCAAAGATAAACATGCAGTGTAGAGTTACTATTCCTACTCCACATCTATTTACCTAAACAACATTGTGTGAGTTCATATCTTACACTTGGTATTGCTGCAGGTCAATATTTTTGCATTCTGTTTCTTGGCATGCAATTGTTTCGTTCAACAAACTTGATATTTGGTCCAGCAGGTTGATTTGAAAGCTTATATTGCGGCACCTCACTGCCCATGGCATTGTGCTTCCAATAGGCTTTGGTGATAGGGCATCCAGGAGTCCTTTTTCAGACTACAATTGTAAAATTAAATCTAACTTTCAAACAGGAATCACTGTTTTTTCTTTGATGTATCTAACTTGCTAATAATGGTGCACTTTAACTGCTGTTTTATTTATTTTTTCTTTAGAACGTGGTGCTGTTCCTCCTTGCATGTCATAAAGACAAGAGTGTCATTCACTAATCACCTTTGCTTGGTTATTAGTTTTACTTTTCTGCCAGAATAGTAGATTCTTGGATTTATGTTTTTTATATGTGGATTAACTAAAATATCCGAAGTAGCTGAAGTGACATCATGCACCCTTTACCCTATGATGACATCACAGGAAGTGACATTGCACTCTTTGGGCATTAGAGAAGGGACAGGAAGAGGTTTCATGGACTTTGACCTTGATGACATCAATGCAAGTGACAATAGTGAAGATCAAAAACAACTGTGAGAACCGCAAATGAGACATTTGCAGCTCTGAACTAAATTTGTGGGGCAACAGGATAGACCACTAAAATGCAGGACAAACTTTTTTTTTTTAAAGAACACTCAGGGCACTCTAGGAAAATGGGCTCCTGACTGCTGTTCTGGTTTGATATACAATACATAATCTATCCACAGACAGGAAAGAAAATGGAAGAGAAACATAATTTGCTTGTGCAAGAAGCAGACAGCTTCTCACATCAGCCAAAGTAATGTACCATACAAACACCACCAATTAAGCAACCAGGAGAAGCAGAACACGTTTATGATAATCAAGCACTGCATTAACTCCCTTGTCAGTCTCATCTATTCATTCCACAGAAACATGCAATGCCATCAACCTCTTCTTCATTGAAAAAATACAGAAGACCTGGCAGCACATAGACAACACAGAGGCTGTTCCATCACTTATACAAAATTCGTTCCATAGCATCCCAGAATAGTTACCCTTAAAAGCCCTATCCTTTGATGATTTTGCTGATACACTCAAGTCCCCCAAAGACACTCCTTATTAAGATGAAGCCTTACCCTTGTCTTTCTCAAAGGTCTCTTTGCGCTCGCTCTCTCACCTCTACCCACCAATGTCAATGCCTTCCTCAATCAAGGCATCTTCCAAGAAACTCTCAAGACAGGCAAGATCCTTCAACTGCTAACAAAACTTACAACATACCCTGATGACCTTGCTAATTCTGGCCTTTCACTCACCTACCATTCATCTGCAAGCTCATTGGAAAATCAGTCCATGTTCAACTTCAAAATCACATTAATGCTAACCCTCTCCTGCACAAATACCAGTATGGTTTCATATCATGATGCACCATAGAGACCTGCTACCTTGCACATCCCAGTCAATGACCTCATGGCCACAGATGAAAAAACCCATCACTGGATATTGCTAGACCTGTCAGCTGCTTTTTGCACAGTTGATTAACCCACCATTATATGCATTGTTGAGTCTAGAATTGGATTCACAAATAATCTTAAGTGGGGCTCATTCTACCGTTCAAATGACACCAGTTTGTTCACATAGCCACATCCGGGCCACAACAGATCCCTGTCAATTGTGACGTCCCCCAGAGTTCCATATTGTACCCCGTCATCTTGAATCTCTACAGGATGCTGCTTGGTGCTCTATTCATAGATAACAGCATCAAGATTCACTAATATACCAATGATACACAACTCTACTTAAAAATTCCTCTCTGTTTCAGACATCCAGTCTCTGAATAACTGCTTCACATCATCCAGACCTTGATGTCCAGTGACAAGCTGAAGCTCAGTACAACCAACACAGAATTCCTGTTATTTGCCAAAATCAACAAACAAGAAACAGTACAAATCTGGATCAATGACATGACCTTTGACAGCTTCGAACCCCATTTATTTTAATTTGAGGTAGATTTAAGGTAGTAATTTACAATTCATCTAATCAATACAAAAGAGAAAGCCATGATTTTATATAACTAAGTTTTTTGTTGTTACTGATTTTTACACATAAATGCAGGCAAAAAACAAAGGCCCTCATTACAACCCTGGTGGTCGGTGATAAAGTGGCAGTAATACCGCCAACAGGCTGGTGGTAATTACTGCAAAATTATAACCATGGCAGTGAGAACTCAGATAGACAGCCACTTTACCACACCAACCGCCAGGGCGGAAGCAATAGCCACCACGGCGGCAGCCGCCTACAGCCGGATGGAAGACAATGTTCTACTCACTGTATTAAGACAACCCAATCCTCCATCTTTTCCGGGGCGGTACCAATGACATCAAAAGCCTGGTGGAAACACTGTACAGAAGGGAAAGGACTCACCATTGGAAACACAGGAAACAACCACGCCGCCATGGAGCCCGAGCTGCAGATCTTTCCAATGATCTTCTACGCCCTGCTTCACCACGAACACCAACAAAGGTGACGACGACCAGGGTGAGTACAGCTGCCTAGCAAACATGGGAAGGATGGAGGAAAAAGAGAGTGACACAAACACGCAACAGACACACTCCTACCCCCAACACCATACACACAATCAGATGCAGTAAGAAAACATAGTTTCCTCGTACCCCTCAGGAATAATGCAAGGACTACAGGAATAGATGAAAGTGAGTGTAATAACATAAATATAGTAGAAATACGAAAATACAATCTAATGGTATATATGTACAGTTCAAGGGACACAGCCCAGCCCTCAATACGCATGGGCCACAGGGCCACATGACAAAGTCCAAGGCCCCACTTGTCTCCTGCAGCAACACAAAGAGAACACTGCAGGGGCATCAGTTGGAAAATAGGCAGGGACCTCAGGGGGATGGGGAACGGGGACACCTCAGCTGGCAGATGGAACAACACTACCGGTCTTGGAGGGGGCAACATGCCCTGTACTTGGTCCTGGGGAGTGCAAGGCCACAGTCTCTCAAGTGGGTGCCATACCCACTGGTTATGGAGGGGGGCATCATGCCGGTGCTTTAGATCCTGGGGAGGATGGGGTGAGTGGGTGCCATACCCACTGGTTCTGGAGGGGGCATTGTGCCCTGTGCTTTAGATCCTGGGGAGGATGGAGTGAGTGGGTGCCATTCCACTGGTTCTGGAGGGGACATCATGCCCTGTGCTTTAGATCCTGGGGAGTGCAAGGTCACAGTCTCTCATCTGGGTGTCATTCCCATAGGATTTGCAGGGGGCAGGCCACACAACAGCCCATGGAGGCAGGACTACAGACCGTCCACCTGCAGTGATGGCTGCGCACTGGTGGTGCTGCTGATGCTGCAGCTGCTCGTGGGGGGAGGATCTAGCCCACCCCCTGCAGCCTCTGACGGCTGCCCAGTGCTGGTGGTGGTATTGCTGCTTCGCATGCTGGTAGTGGTGGAGGGAGGCTCCAGCCCATCCCCTGCAGCCTTGGACGGCTGCACAACCATGGTTGGTGGTGTGGGCTCTGACTGAGTCCCTGCACCAGTCACCTTGTCCTTCCTGCCTGCCGGTGCAGGCCCCTTGCCCTTCCTGGCAGCACTTGGTGCAAGCTCCTTGCCCTTCTGGGCAGCACGTTGGGCAGGCCCCTTGCCCTTCCTGGCAGCACTTGGGGCAGTATACTTGCCCTTTCCTCGCAGCACTTGTGGCAGCCTCATTGCCCTTCTTGGCAGCACTTGGGGCAGTCTCCTTGCCCTTCTGGGCAGCACTTGGGGCAGGCTCCTTGCCCTTCCTGACAGAAGCTGGGGCAGGCACACTTTCTTTGAGGCAGGCTGGTGCCCGGGATCCTTTCCTACCATGGGTGGGTGTGGAGACTACTGGGCCCGTCGACTGGGTGGCTGAGGTGCTTGCCTGGGTTATTGCCACCTTGGCCAGAAGTGAAGGACGGGGGGAGGGGTAAGGAAGAGGTCAATGGTGAGAGGAAAAAACTGTTTTTAGGGACACTGGGGCGGTAAGAGGGAGAAGGTTTGGGAGTGGAGGAAGAGGGAGCGGTTGTAGGAGGGGACTGCTGACTTTGGGTACAGGTGTATGGGCTGGATGCTATTGTGAGGTAGATGGCTGTTGGGTGTCTGAGTGCTTGCATTTGTGTACCTTGGGAGGGGGGTGACAGACAGTGGGAGACAACACAGGGGACATATGCATGGCTGTTGTAGTGGTGTCTGCAAGTGAGGTGTGTGTTCTGCTAGGTGTGGTGATGCTGGTAGTGGATGATGGTGCAGTGCATGCAGGTGTGAGTGTAGACGGAACTGGGAGAGAGGAGGAGGAGGAGGAGGGGGACACAGTGGAGGCAGTGGATGTTGCTATGTCTGCATCTGGATGGTGTTTGTGTGAATGCCTTTGGGATGGTGTGGTGCTTGTTTTTGCCTGTGCCACTCTTGCGTGCTGTCCTGTGTGCATGCATGTCTGCCTGTGTGCTTGGGATAGGTTGGGGTTGAGGAGAATGGGACTGGGAAGATGAAGTGGGGGGAGGATGGAAACAGGGACAATGGCTGCCATCAGAGAGGAGGCCAGAGCCTGGATTGATCTCTGTTGTGACACCAAGCCAGTGTGAATGCCCTCCATAAATGCATTTGTCTGTTGCATTTGGGCTGCCAGCCCCTAGATGGCATTTACAATGGGTGACTGCCCTACAGAGATGGATTGCAGGAGTTCAATAGCCTCCTCACTCTGGGCAGCAGCAGGGCTCACTGGGGCAGGACCTGAGGTGCCTGGGGTGAAGGAGATGCCGACCCTCCTGGGTGAGTGGGCATGGGCAACTCGATGAGGGGCTACTGGGAGGGTGGTTCTGGTACAGGGGTGGCAGCTGTACCTGTAGTTGGTGTGGACACAGAAGTGTCCGCCTCCACCAGGGAGCTCCCTTTGGAGGAGGTATCTGTGTTCGAACTGTCCCCTCCAGTCTCCGCCAAGATGCTCCCCTCACCCTCCGTCCCACTGGTGCCCTCAGCGTTGGTGGGGTCCGCCTCCTGGGTCCTGTGGGATGCAGCTCCCTCCATCGCCGTACCTCTGCTCCTCTGCCAGATGATGCTAATGCACATAATGACAGGGTGACAAAACAAAAAGGGGGGATAGAGACAAAGGATACACTTGGTTAATGGCTGCACCAACACCACAGTTGGCGTACACAGCACACTCACACACAGGGTACAGGTCGACGTACTATTCAATGCACTACCAGTAATAATACTAGTCACCAGGGCATGGGCATGGACACATACCGCCAACTGCAGCACACCTCGGACCCACACAGCCCTGCCCAGTAGTGGATGTCTACAAGCTAGGGAGCAGGATTATCACTTTTGAACCCTGCCCAACATGGGACCTACTCTGCAATGTCAGGCCCGGCCTAAGGGCTCCCACTGACACACATACCCCACCCGAGTACCACCCTACCATGTGTAAGTTGTAATGATGGGAACTGTACTCACCCCCTTGTGGCTGCTGTGATGCCCTCAGGCACCCATCAAGCTCCGGATAGGTCACCGCCAGTATTCAGGCCATCAGGGGGGTCAGGGTTCGATGGACACCCCTTCCTCATTGGGATGTCATTCCCAGCTGGGCCTCTGCCGCCTTCCGTGCCTAGTGTCTCAGGTCCTCCTACCGTTTCTAACAGTGGGTGCTCCGACTGCCATAGACCCCCGGGGTCCTCACATCCTTGGTGATAGCACGCCATATACCCTTCTTTTGCTGGGTGCTGGCCTGCAGAGAAATACACACAGGGAAAGGTATTAGTCAGACCGTCCTACCTGTTAGACTCATGGCCCACCATTCCCCTTCACATCGCCATTTCCACACACAAGGCCCAGCACACAACCTGTCCGCTGCCCAGGGGCCATCCACCCCCCCACACAATAGGCCTTCACACACACCACTCCATGCATTCATGCCCCATGCATCGTGCTCACAGTGCACTCACCTGTTGGTCTGGAGGCCCATACAGCAGTCGGTACTGGGTAGGACCCCATCCACCAGTCGCTCCAACTCCACTGAGGTGAAGGCAGGTGCCCTTTCCCCAGTCACACGAGCCATGGTAGGTTCTAGACACAGGTCACAGCAGCATATGCAGTGTAGGCTCTCTCCTGTTGAAGGTCAGGTAGCAAGTGAGTGATCAGATAGAAAATGTCAGTCATGTCTGTGGCGGTGCATACCGTCTCTGCCGGCGTACATCACCATTGGCCACTGTAACCCATAGGGGCAGATATTATCCAATGAGGAGATGCACAGCTGTTCTTGACCCTCTCCCGCAATGGCTCACAACATCAGCGGAATTACCTTACTTCCACCTGTCCCTCCACACAGGACAGGCGGATGCCATTTCGGGGGGGGGCAGGCCCTGGATTATAACTGACTCACAGTGCACAATTGGACTTTCAGGACAAATGCCACATATACATTAAAAATGGACATCATGCATTGTACTGTTGAGGCTACGATGTACAGTTTGTGACCGGCTCTTCACTCTTTTGCCCCATAGATTGTTATCACTGCGGATGAATAGGAGATGGAGACATACCCCCGTGTACAGTGCCCTGATGGACTTGGCAACAATGGAGGACAGGCACATCATCCTCACCTATAGACTTGACAGGACCACAATCACAGAGCTGTGTGCCGAATTAGAGCTTGACCTGATATATGCTATCCGTCACCCCACTGGGATCTCTCCTCTTGTGCAAGTGCTATCATTGCTCCATTTCCTGGTGACAGGCTCTTTCCAAGTGACAGTGGGCTTGGCAGCAGGAATTTCACAGGCAATGCAACAGTGCTGACCAGAGTGTTGTCTGCCCTGATTAAACGCATGACCAGCTACATTGTTTTCCTCCAGGGGAAGGATTTGGCCACTGTGAAGGCTGACTTCTATGCAATGGGACATATCCTCAACATCACTGGGGCAATTGATGGAACACATATTGCATTTGTCTCCCCCCAGCAAAATGAACAGTTGTTCGGAAATCGAAAGAGTTTTCACTCCATGAATGTCCAGATGGTGTGCCTGGCAGACCAGTACATCTCACATGTCAATGCTAGTATCCTGGGTGGGTGCATGATGCCTTTATCCTAAGAAATAGCACCATTCCAAATGTGATTGGCCAACTACAGAGGCACTGGGTGTGGCTAATAGGTGAGCCCTGGTTCCCACCCAGTGGATGTTGGTGTATGGGTATGGCTTAGGCCATATGGGATAGTGTGTGACTAAATGTTGTCCCGCTATATTTGCAGGTGACTCTGGTTACCCCAAACTAGCATGGCTACTGAACCCTGTGAGGAATCCCAGGACAAGGGAATGGGAATGTTACAATGAAGCACGTGGGCGAACAAGAAGGATTATTGAATGTACCTTTGGCCTCCTGAAGGCCAGGTTTTGGTGCCTCCATCTAACAGGTGGTTCCATGTGCTTCTTACCCAAGAAGGTCTGCCAGATAATCGTGGCATGCTGCATGTTGCACAACCTTGCCTTGAGACGCCATGTGGCTTTTCTTCAGAGAGAGGAGGCTGGAGAGGGCCGTGTGGCAGAAGTGGACCCTGTGGACAGTGAGGATGAGGATGAGGACAACAGTACTGCAGTGATTTTAAAATACTTCCAATGACATACAGGTAATACAGTGTTACTTCACATTTCATTGACATTTTGTTGTTTTACTTTGTCACTGGCAGGCTGTTATTTCACACTTCTATGCCCACTGACTGTACCCTTTGGCAACTCTTTTTGCAGATGTTGGTGCCCCACTATCGCTCCTGGTGTGATCACTTCAGCCAACTACAGGTCTATCCTATGTGAACATAACTGTATAGTTCAATTTGCAATTTTTGAACCTGGTTAAATGAATACATACTTAAATCATTTGACATACTCCATACTTGTATTTGTTCAAAGGGTATTTATTGAAGTGATAAGGAAGAGTGGGGCATGTACATTGGGATGGGGTGATGATGGAGGACAGTCCAGGGTATAGTTCCAGTCTATTTGTAGCACAGGTGCAACGTACATGGGGCCATAGGAAGGAGAGCAATGGCTTTTCAAGGTGGACAGGGTGACAGAGTGGGACACAAGGGTGACAATCAGGAGAGTCTCATTTCCTGGTGGGGGTCTTAACAATAGTCTCTGGCTTTTGCCTGGATTGCAGGGAACGTTTGGGAGGTGGTTCTCCTTCTGCAGGGGAAGGGGTGCTGGTGGCCTGTTGGTCCTGTGGCGGGGCCTCCTGTCCACTAGCGGCAGTTCAGATGTATGGCTAGTGGCAGGTTGACTGCTGTTGTAAGACTGCCTCCCTCATAATGTTGGCCATGTCTGCCAGCACCCCTGCTATGGGGACCAGGGTGGTGTTAATGACCTGCAAGTCCTCCCTGATCCCCTGGTACTGTCCCTCCTGCAGCCGCCTGTTCTCCTGCACGTTGGCCAGGATCTGTCCCAGCGTATCCTTGAATGTTGGTATGCTCTAAGTATCTCAGTGAGTGCCTCCTGGATAGTCGGTTCCCTGGGCCTGTCCTCCCTGTGGTGCCCAGCAGTCCTCCCAGTGTCCCTGATGTCCTGTGCCTCTGTCCCCTGAACCATGTGCCCACTGTCAGTGACCGCAGGTCTGTGATTATCTTGGGGGATAAAGTGTGCCCTGGGGTCCCTGTAGTGGTGGACACACTGCTGATTGACGTGCCCTGAGGACAGAGTTATGGGTACGCTGGGAGGGTGCTGTGGTGGTGTTTCCTGATGGGGGAGGCTCTGTGGTGGTGTGTGGCTGTGCCTGGGTAACCAACTGTCTTGAGGTCCCTAATGGGCCAGGTTGGTCATCCAGATCCAGGCCACCAGAGTCGCTGTCATCACTGTGGGCCTCTTCTGTTGGAGGGACTGGATAGTGATGGCACCTCTTCGCCTCTGACATTGGCTGGGATACCTGTGGGTATGTAAATGCAGTGCTATTGTTTCTGTGTGTTATATATTGTGCATCGGTGGGTTACCCTCTATGGTTGTATTCACTCTGGCAGCTTTCACTCGTGTGAGTTGGTATGTGGTGGGCTAGCTTATTCTCTCTAGTGTGCATGCTTTAGTGATGGTTGCATTCACCCTGGAAGCTTTGACTTGTGTGAGTTGGTATGTTGTGGGCTAGAATATTCTCTCTTAGTGTGCATGCTTTAGTGATGAGTGTCCATGCAGGGCTGTGAGTGATGTCCATGCATTGGTGGTGCATGCAGGGCTTGGCATCAGGATGGGTGATATGTGATGGTGGGGTGTGTGGGAGGTGGTGGAGTGATGGGAGTGAGGGTGGGGTGGGGGTATGTGTTGGCATGCAGGTAGGGGGGTGAGAATAGTATAGAGTTGACTTACCAGAGTCCAGTCCTCCTGCTACTCCTGCCAGGCCCTCAGGATGCATGATTGCCAAGACTTGCTCCTCTCATGTTGTTAGTTGTGGGGAGGAGGTAGGGGTCCACCACCGGTCCTCTGTACAGCGAGTTGGTGTCTTGCTGCAATGGAACGTACCTTCCCCCATAGGTCATTCCACCTCTTCCTGATACCATCCTTTGTTCTGGGGTGATGTCCCACGGCGTGACCCTGTCCACGATCCTCCACCATAGCTCCGTATTCCCAGCAATGGATATCTGTTGCAATTGTGCTCCAAATAGCTGTGGCTCTACCTGAATTATTTCCTCCACCATGACCCTTAGCTCCTCCTCTGAGAATCGGGGGTGTCTTTGTGGTGCCCTGGGTGTTGTGTGAGTAGTGTGGGTGAGGTGTGTATAGGGGGATGTGTTGGGGTGTGTGATGTAAGGTGCATGGGTGGTGTATAGATGATGGGGGTGTGTGGCTCTGGTCTTGTCTGTGGTCGTGGTGTCTGTCTCATGCCAATGGTTTGTATACGTAAAGGGTTGTGGGTACTGTGGGTGGGTGTTTTATAGTTGTGTGGGTGTGTGGGTGTGGTGTGTGTATGGTTGTCAGGTGTGTGTTGTTTGGATTGTCCAATGTGGTGCTGTTTTGTTAGAGTTTGTGTATTTTGAGTGCAGCGGTAAGTACTGCCAATGGTTTTCCACGGTTGATTGTCCGCTTGGTGATTCATGGGTCACAATGTGATGAGCGTAGTTCTATTGGCGTAACTTTGTAGGTTTGGATACCGCCTGTTTATCACTGACCTTTGGTGTGGCGGAATTGTGCCTGTGGATGCATAGTGACCGATTGGTGTGTGTCTGTCATAATATGGTGAACGGATATCAGTTGCGGCGGCGGTATGTTGGTGGCAGTCACCGTGGCCGTAAGTGGGATTTACCGCCAATGTCATAATGAGAGTCAGAGTGTTTCCTATCTTCATTTATTTTTAAAAATGGTAAAATACAGAAAATTGGGCTTCCTTGGAGTTACTTTCCATGCTGTCTTTAAACAGTTCCAGGCCAATCGCCAAGCTAATAGACATTATGGGAAGTTAAAAAGCAAGATCAGATCTCCTTGTCATCATATATTTTTAGGATAATGCTAATTTTTACCTGTGGGTGCATTAATATTTTACATGTGGCTTCCTAATTTGCTAAAATAGGAAAGGCATCCAAGCATGAGTGCACATCTATCAGTTAAATAAGGAAGAAATACGCAATTTTACAACTTTATTTGTTCAGAAAACACAAAATATATATAGATAAATACTAATAAGATGGCCACAAAATAAATATGGATAAATATAAACAAAAATGTTAAAATTAACCAGTCATTATTGTTTGCAAAAAAGTACATACATTTTAAAATTCCCTGACAATTCACTGATAGACAAAAGATGGTGTTGACAGAATAGTAATTGTATTGAAAAATGTTAGCAGCAAAATGTGTCTTATTTATCCATCTGACACATCTATTTTAAAAGAGGGTCCCAAATGAAATCACCACTTTTGTTGGCATTTTGCGCTTCCTGTGAATAGAGAAATGTTTCCTTAACACCATGGCTTCCATTGCGATCAGAGGAGAAACCAAGTTTCTCCTTATTAAAGGGGCAGAGGAGGTCAGATAGGCATGAAAGAGAAAGGAAAGGCCCTTCCTTTCCTTTTCATGTCTCTCTCAGCATTCCTGCAGCCTGAACACTATGCGATCGGGCTGCAGGAATGCCCACTAGACAGCAGTTTTTTTTTTTTTCTTAATGCACATAAGGGGAGCGGCTCTGTGGGCAAGGGTCCCTCCCCAGGGGAGCAATTATGTTTTTAGGCCATTTCTACCACCCTTGGGGGCAGAACTCCTACATTAATTAATTAGGCCCATCTGCCTCCAAGGGGGGCAGAACCCACTAGACACCAGGGATTTTTTTTGCGACAATTTCACAAAACGGAAAGGACCTCTCAGACAAGGGTTGCTCCCCTGGTGGGATATTTTATCTTAGGCCATTTCTGACCACCTTGGGGGCAGATTTGCCTAATTTTCTTAGGCCAATCTGCCTCAAGGGGGGCGGAAACCACTAGACACCAGAGATTTTTTTAGCACCAATTTCACACAAGGGAAGCGACCCCTTAGTCAAGGGTTGCTCCCATGGGGGTGGGGCAAATTTATTTTAGGTCATTTCTACCCCAAACAAAAGGCATTAGGGATTATTTTTTAATTCGTTTTTTACAGATGGGGAGCGACCCCTTAGGCAAAGGTCGCTCCCTAGGGGGGCAAATTTATTTTAGGCCTTTTCTGGCCCCCTTGGGGCCGGTCTGCCCCCAGGGGGGGCAGAAACCACTTAGGCACCAGGGTTGGTGTGAGTGTGTGTGTTTTGTTTGGGGGCAACCACTTGGGCAAGGGTCGTTCTCCATGGAGGCACATTACTGTTGGCCATTTCTGCCCCCCCGGGAGCATATCTGCCTATTTTTGTAAAGCCCGTCTGCCCCCAAGAGGGGCAGAATGTGCGCCAGACACAGTGAAGAATTTCTTTACAAAAAAAAGAGGGTCGGGGTATAGCCATACTCCCCACCCCAAATAAATGGGGACAAAGTTGTTCTGCCCACCTGTGGGCATATGGGGCAATTACCCCCGATCGACTCCCCAGGGGGGGCATAAAACCTACTAGATGTCAGGGAATTATAAAAATATATATATAGTGGGGTGGTGGCTACCAACCAGTATCAGCATGGTTATGCCCCCTCCCCAACTAAAGGGGGAAACAGTTTTTCACCTTTAACCCGCACACTAAAAGATGTTATCCCAGTGGCAAGCAAGAGGACAGTAAATTATTTTCCATTTTGGTTTTACATTTGGGCCATGAGAGCTTGTCTAACTCTCAAATTCCTCCCACGTGGAATAGTGAAGCCTGCATTTTCTTGACTTTGGGACGCTGCCATGTACAAAAATCTACGAGACCTAGACACATCTGAAAACTAAACATCTGGGTGAATGCAGGGTGGCGTGCTTCATATGCACTCCATACCATTTTCTTACCCACAATGCTCTGTAAGCCTCCAACTTTCCCTGAAATCACTGATTTTTCCCACATTTTTGTGATGGAACCTTTCGGAATCTGCAGAAATCCACAAAATTCCTACCACCAAGCAATGCTGCATATATACAGATAACAATTTTGCCCCACTTGTCAGCCTAAAAGAGTTTTTTCAAACTGCTTATTTGGACCCACTTTGATTCTCCCTCAATTTCAACATTATTTTTGGCTCTTCCCTGTCACAGGCACTTGGCCCACGTACACAAGTGAGGTATCCTTTTTATCTGGAAACATTGGGTGGTAGGAAATTTGTGCTGATGCAGTGATCCCACTCAGCAATGTGGGAAAAATGTGATTGTTTAGGTAAATTTGAGGTTTGCTGGGTATTCAGTGTAAGAAACCCCTGGGGGATCCACGCAATTCACACCACCCTGGACTCCCTCTGGTGTCTGGTTTAAAAAAATTTCTGACTTTGGTAGGTTTCCCTAGATGGCTGCTGAGCCCAGGACCGAAAATGCGGGTGCCCCCGCAAAAAACTGTAGTTTTGGATTTGATCATTTTGATATGCCACGTAGTGTTTTGGGGCATTTCCTGTCACAGGCACTAGGCTTACCCACACAAGTGAGGTACCATTTTTATTGGGAGACCTGGGGGGATGCTGGGTAGAAGGAAGTTTGTGGCTCCCCTCTAATTCCAGAACTGTGCAGCACCAAAATGTGAGGAAAAAGTGTTTGTTTTTTGCCAAATTTTGAGGTTTTGGTAAGGATTCTAGATAACAGAAGCTGGAAAGAGCACCACAAGTTACCCCATCCTAGGTTCCCCTAGGTGTCTAGTTTTCAGAAATGCCCAGGTTTGCTTGATTTTTCCAGGTCCCAGGTGAGTTAGAGGCCAAAATCTACATCTAGGCATTTTGCAAAAAACAGGTTACTTTTCTTTGGGAAAATCTGATGTGTTCATGTTCTGTTTTGGGGCATTTCCTGTCGCGGGCACTAGGCCTAGCCACACACGTGAGGTACCATTTTTATCGTGAGACTTGTGGGAATGCTAGGTGAAAGGAAATCTGTGGCTCCTCTAAGATTCCAGAACTTTCTATCACGGAAATGTGCAGAAAAAAACGTTTTTTTTCTTTAGCCAAATTTTGAGGTTTGCAAGGATTCTGGGTAACAGGACCTAGTGAGAGCCCTACAATTAACCCCATTCTGAATTGTCCTAGGTGTCTAGTTTTTAAAAATGTATAGGTTTTCTAGGTTTCACTAGGTGCCGGCTGAGCTACAAGCCAAAATCCACAGCTTGGCACTTTTAAAAAAAACAGGTCCGTTTTCTTTGGGAAAATGTGATGTGTCCACGTTGTGCTATGGGGGCATTTCCTATTGTGGGTACTAGGCCTACCCACACAAGTGAGGTACCATTTTTATCGGGAGACTTGGGGAAATGCTTGGTGGAAGGAAATGTATGGCTTTTCTCAGATTCCAGAACTTTCTATCACCAAAATATGAGTACAAAG
The DNA here is from genome assembly GCF_031143425.1 of Pleurodeles waltl. NCBI lineage: Eukaryota > Metazoa > Chordata > Amphibia > Caudata > Salamandridae > Pleurodeles > Pleurodeles waltl. The sequence goes on from NC_090446.1 coordinate 803,511,209, forward strand.
TGTTTTTTGGGCAAATTTGGAGGTTTGCTAAGGATTCTGGGTAACAGAAACTGGTGAGAGTCCCACAGGTTACCTAATCCTGGATTTCCCTACGTGTCTAGTTTTCAATTATGCACATGTTCGGTAGGTTTCCCTAGGTGCCGGCTGAGCTGGAGGGCAAGATCGACAGCAAAGCACTTTGCGAAAAAGTGGTCAGTTTTCTTTAGAAAATGTGATGTGTGCATGTTCTATTTTGGGGCCTTGCCTGTCACGGGCAATAGGCCTACCCACACAAGTGAGGTACCATTTTTATCCGGAGACTAGGTGGAATGCTGGTGGAAGGATATATGTGGCTCCTCTCAGATTCCAACACCTTCTCTTGTGCCCATCTTGGAAATCAAAGGTTTCCTTGATACCTATTTTTCTCTTTTTATATTTCACCAAATGAATTGCTGTATACCCGGTATACAATGAAATTCCATTGCAAGGTGCAGCTCCTTTAATTGGCTCTGGGTAGCTAGAGTTCTTGCTAAACTTACAAGCCCTATGTATCCCCGCAACCAGAAGAGTCCAGCAGACATAACAATATATCGCTTTCAAAAATCTGCCATACCTGGAAAAGGTTGTAGAAGAAAACATGGACAGAAATGGATTTATTTCACCTCAATGTCAATATATTTTTATTTTATCTGTCACTTTCTGTGGGAAAACCTTGAAGGATCTATACAAATGACCCCTTGGTGAATTTAGACTTTTGTGTACTTTTCAGAAATTTTTAGCTGTCTGGGATCCAGCACTGGCTTCACACCTATTTCTGTCACTAACTGGAAGGAGACTGAAAGCAGAAAAAACAGTAGAAATGGGGTATGTCCCAGTAATATGCCAAAATTGTGTTGAAAAATGTGTTTTTCTGATTCAGGTCTGCCTGTTCCTGAAAGCTGGGAAGGTGGTGATTTTAGCACCGCAATCCCTTTGTTGATCCCATTTTGAGGGGAAAACCACAAGCTTTCTTCTGCAGCACTTGTTCCCATTTATTTTAAAAAACAAAATGTTAGCTGTATTTTGGCCAATGTCTTGGTCTCCTCTAGGGGAACCCACAAACTCTGGGTACCTCTAGAATCCTTAGGATTTTGCAAAAAAAGGACACAAATTTGGCATAGGTAGGTTATGTGGACAAAAAGTTATGAGGGCCTTAACTGCTCCAATCAGCTAAAAAAAAAGGCTTGGCACAGGAGGGGGAAGAGGCCTGGCAGTGAAGGGGTTAAAATAACTTACTTAATAATAATTCAACATTTGCAGAAACAAATGTGGTTTGGAATTCAACTATACTGCAGCAATACAACATCAGCCATAGTACTGGCCACAGAAATTAAAGGAATGGTCTCAATATTCTTGTCCCGACTACTTATTATTTTATGTGGCTGTGGTTTAATTTTTGTATTTGGAGTTGGTATTTATAATGTGCCTTAGACCTATACTGTAAGGCATCAAAGCACTGGAGATAAGCAATCTCGGGGAGACAAAACCACCAGAACCAGAATCAATAAACAAAACAAAAAAAGGTCCTTAGCAGAGAGTATTTAGCAAAGAGCAACACTTTTACTTGCTTACAAAAAGGCAGGTGTATCCTCAGACACCTAATATAAACAGGATGGGAGATCCATAACCTTGCCGTCGCAACCATTCACCCCATCTTGCTTTCCTACATTGAGGCATCATCACCTTAAATTGTCCCACTGATCTCAAAGTCCTGGTGGGTGTGTACCAGTTCAAGGTTATCTAAAGATATTGCGGCCCCTACGCATAGAGACCTTGATGCGTCAAACAAAGTGCTTTACAGGCAGCCATTGTAGTGATCTAAAGCCATTCCTGACTAAACAATGTCTGGGAAGTCCCAGAACCAGGGAGCGGCCATATTTTGGATGATTTGGAGCCTGTTAAATGAAAGTTGTTTCACATTAAGATACAAGGCATTGCAGTAGTTTAAACTCGAGGTGATAGGGGCAACGACCACTGCCGCCCTGAGCTCTTTAGGAAGAAAAAACAATATTTTCTTCAAAGTTCCAATCATCCAGAAGTATGAACTCACAATTCTGTTGACTTGAGTATCAAAAGACAGGGAGTCATCAAACACCCCGCCCAGGTTTTTGGCCTCCCTAAAGAGGACAGGTAGCATACCACAGTAGTCTGGCCACCAGTGATTGTTCCAGATAGAGCTATCCACACTGAACAGCATAATCGCCATTTTCTCCCCATTAATTTTTAAGTTGTTCTCCCTCATCCATCTGCTGAACTCACCCATACACATCCGAAATCTGTATGCTACCTCTTCCCAGTCATCCGAGCTGGAAACAATGATCTTGGTATCATCCACATAGGATGAAACCTGAAAACCAAAATCTCCACAGCTGTCTCTAATGGTCCTGTCAACTAAAAATGTCTCCGGCAGCTTAAGGGCCTCGTCTCTCAGCCCAGCCTGACACAGCCCTTGCACCAGCAAAGATGGAGAAATGGTTACAGAGGCTGCCAACAGGTCTAACAGGACCAATATTGCTGCCCCACCCTGATCAACCTGCCTACGAATCAGATCTGTGGTAGTAATGAGAGCTGATTCCGTGCTATAGTGTTTCAGAACCCATTTTGTGATAGGCCCAGGATATCAAAATCATAGATTCAGAGAGTTTCTTATTGATGTGCTTCTCTAGAATCTTAGCAGGGATCAGCAGCAAATAAATTAGGTGAAGATTTTTCAGATTGCTGGGGTTCCCATCTGGTTTCTTCTACAGAGGGATGACCACTGCCTTCTTCTAGTCCTGTGGGTACACCCCAGTCTTTGAAATGTTCGCAAGATCTTCTCTAAGACCTTCACCATAAGGTCAGGGAACAGATGCAGGACCTAGGAGGACAGGGGTCATCTGGGGAGCCCAAAATTGTTTCATCCAACTGGGTCTTGATTTTATGGGCCAGCAGCAGGGAGAATCTGTCTAAGCACCTGGGGCTATGATGGTCTTAAGCACCCACTTCCTCACCCACTGGGGATTAAAAAGGAGCTGCCTCAGAACCGTCGGCAGAAGCCAAGAACTCAACAAGAATCATCAGAATTTTCTCTTTTGAAAACTCTGCCACTTTATCACAGAAGGCTTGAGAATACTCAAGCCTTCATGTGTGCAGGGGGAGCTCTAGGGGTATGTGCCGTATTTAAGTTCTCTGGGGCATTAATAGCCAACTTTATCCTATTGGTCAAAGAGCTAATGAATTAAAAAATCAATAGTCAAATGTTGTCCAGTGCTGTGCAAGAAGCAAAAGTGTGTACAACATAAGCCTCTGCTTGCCTACAGTGTGGACATCTAGAATATGTTTGGCTATCCAATATACTCAACTTGATGGGAGTATAATAAATATTGAATATCATTTTGCTGTTTTGAATCTTCATGTTTTCAGTGAGCAGTGATAAACTTCCCACTCTAATTGTTTCTTCAATTTCTACTTGCCTTTTTCTCAAACTCAATAATTTTTCCCATTTCCCATTCTGACTGCCTAAGACATTCTTCTCTAGATTAACAAACAGCTGATAGTATCTTTTAAGTGTATCTCCCGGGTGATAGGTAATTCTGTTAAATTGTATATTCGTTACCATGGTCAAACACTCAGGAGCTACATTCTGTAAAAAATCCTTACTCTGTAAATATTTGAAAAAAGGAAAAATGTGTTAAATGATAGGTTTCCTTCAGTTGTTTAAAATATATAAATGTCTCATTAAAGTGGAAATCGCCTAACATTTGAATACCCCTTGTGGACTAAGTGGTTCAGTGATTATCTATAAAAATCTTTGGAAATAAATTTGAAGATCATAATGGCATATATTTATTGTATTTGGTAATTTTAAACATTCTTGACAAGATTTGCATATTTTGCATGCACTAGTCAAGATCTTAAATCAAACCCTCCTTTTGAAATAGTTATTTCACAAGGTCATAACAGAAAAGCCCCCGCCTCATTGCCCAATTATGGCTCATTGACAGAGAGCATATTGTTTCTTAACTCCTTATGGCTTGTATCAGTATCCTGGCATGTAATAAAGCTGCCACAAAATAATAAAATTCAAAGTTAGGGAACTCCATCCCCCTTTTAAGATCAGTAGTCATAGAAATCACAGAGCCCTCCTTGACCATTTAATCCCCCAGACAAAGCTCCTGCAAATTGAATTTAATTTCCCAAACCTCATGGGTGCTAAAAATAGGTATATAAAAGATGGCAAAATGACTATTTTTATAATGTTATACACAGAGAGGCACTAGGAGCGCTTTAAGATCCAGCATACATGCACCACAGGATACTGTGTAATAGAAAAGGTATGCAGTTCCTAAGAAGGGAGAAAGGGAGGAGGAAGGTAAAGAGAATATATGCCCGGCGAACTGAGGCAAAAGATCGAGGCATCTGTTTGCTCAGAAGCAAGAGCCCTCACACACCCATATCCCGTTCTTCTTTCTTGTGAACTGCATATCTATTGTATTACATATTTTTCTAATTGTACACCTGCCAATAACCGTAAGGAGGAGAATATTTAAACTACAATTTATTTTCAGCTTTTTTAAGGAGAGGGTTGTAGCTTCCTCAGTCTATTTTATCCATGCCGGTGGCAATCTTACTCTCAAATATATGACTTCACTTGTCAGCAGTAGATCTTGCACATTACAATAGTAATTAGGTCATGTTGGGTTTTACTTTTGTTTAGTAGATAGCCTGACATGGTACTGAATGTCTGTGCTTCTTCCTCTATCTCCCTTAATGTCACATTGAGGAATCGTCTCATTATAGAAATATTGTCAACAATTGCAAGTAGCTTTGTCCTGTGTTCTTTTACTATGAGTTGTTTAATATCAGCATTCCTTATTCTTTTTTACAAAAATGGTTCAAAATAGATCATAAACAGCAGCGGAAGACAAGGGTTACCTTGTCTATTCCCTCTTGTAACATTCATTTTCTCAGTCTCCCTATTCATTTTTTGCAACTTACGTATTGGATTTTATAGAGAGGCAGGAGAGCCCTCAAAAAGGAATCCTGATCTCCATGCATCTCATAGTATCCCATATATACTGCCAGGCCACTCTACCAAAAGCCTTTTTTGAATCGAGCAGGATCATCGGCAAAGGAATTCTATAGCTATGTGTTTGAGAAACCAGTATAATGGCTGTTATCACATATATATATCCATTGTTCTTGCTGTCACAAAGCTATGCTGCTTAAAGATAGCTCTGTTTAAATACATAGCACATTTTTTTTGTACATTTTTATATCACTATTTATTAATTAAATGGGATGTATTCCTCCGGGCTGGTTTGTCTTTGTCTTTTTAAACAAAATTTTACATTGATAGGCATTAAAGAGCAATGGGGGGTCAGGTCCAGTTTGTACTAGCTTAAAAATGGAAAGGTGTGAGCCTGATAAGTTCCTGATTTTTTTTTTTATAAAAGTCTAATGGAATACCACAAGGGTCAACTGCCTTGCCAGCAGGAAGTACAAAAGTAGCTGCTTTCTATTTCCTCAATATTTATGGATTCATCTGGAGGCTGCATGTCTTCAGCATTCAGTGCATGAACTTCAATGAAGCTCAGAAATGCCTGAACTGCATCACGGTCCATGGTATTGTCTTGTTAATAAAGAGACTGATGGAATTTGTGAAACACCCAAACTATGCCAAGAACCTCTGAAACCATGTTCCTGTGTTATCCTTATTGTTTCTATATATTCTCTGACTCCCTGGTATCTTAGCTTGAAAGTGAGGACTTTGGCATTTGGCCCCAGACTGCACTTTCTTCAGGACCATTACTGGATATGACTGTAGTGTTTTTCATTTCTAAATCAGCAACTTTGGCATTATTGAAAATGGGGTATCTGGTTGGGTAAGATATGCACCTAATCCAGACAGAACCCACAACCCTAGTCAGGGCAAGACAGTTACACACCCAAGATAACCTATGGTCACTCACTGGTAGCTTGGTGCAGAGCAAGCAGGCTTATCATCAGAGGCAATGTGTAAAGCGCTTGCACAACACAGTCACACAGCAACACAGTGAATACACCAAAAAAAGAGACTCCACACAGGATTATAAAAATATATTGTATATTATACTTAAAACCAGACCAAATAGACATGAATCGTAAATACTGTGCACACTATGCAGTTACTCAGATAGTACTCATTATCCTGATCAATGCAAGGCAAAAACAACATATATTATTAAACATTTAGTTTATGTAATGCACCAAAAAGCACATCAATAACAGTAAGTAAATAGGCACAGGAATACGAGCACTCCAACTAGCAGGGTTATGAGAATCACCATGGGCCCAATTGAAACAAACAAGTTACTTACCTTGAGTTATGCATTATCTGGTAGAGACTCTATTTAGCTGCAGATTCCTTACATTACAATTTCCAAGAGTCAGCTTAGAATCCGTTCAGAACCGTGGGGCGTCGTTGGCATCATTGAAGCCGTCTGTGACATCGCAGTCGCCTATAAAGTCACCACCCAGGGGCATGTACGTCAGTTCTTTTTGCCACGAACTTCCACACCAGAAGCGCAGAGTCAAAGATAGAACCAGCAGTTCGTCTGTGCAAAAACTAGGGCCCTGAAAGGGATAAACCCTAACTCTAATAGACGTATCCGCAGAGCAGGGAGGAATGGGTGGGTGTAAGGAATCTGCAGCTAGATAGAGTCTTCACCAGATAATACATTACCGAAGGTAAGTGACTTGTTCATGCAATAGAGACTTCTAGCTGCTGATTCCTTACTTTAGAATAGATATCCAAGCTATAATCTCCTGGCGGTGGGCTGCGGATAAATCTTCTCACACTAGAAAACCCTGTAGGGCTGAAAGGGCAAAGTGTCCGTCTCTCCAGACCTGATTGTCCTGGCAGTAGTGTTTTACAAACATGTGAAAAGACACCCACGTTGCTGCCTGACAGATATCCAGGACTGAAACACCTCATGCTAGTGCAGTGGTAACAGCCTTACTCCTAATGGAATGAGCCCTCAAGCCCTTAGGAGGCTGCTTCATGGCCAGTGCATAGCAGATCCTAATGCAGAGAACGACCCAACGTGAAATGGGTTGTTTCTGCACTGCCCAACCCTTCTTTGCTTCCACGTACCCCACAAAGAGTTGGTTATCCACCTGGACGTGGGTCCCTTGCTTCCCTTGCCACTGGATTCAAGCTAGCCTGGCTAATGAAGGGTGATACCCTGAAACGGGTTCTAGGATGTTTATTTCCAGTCCAGGGAGAACCTGGCCAGGCAGTTTGGGCTGGACTGTTCCCATTTGGAACAGGGTGAAGACTGATTTGCATATCGCTATGTCCAAACTGGGGTGGCCTGGTGAGCAAAAGAACAATGGATTAAACCCAGATCTGTGACTGGGTGTGAGTGTTTGAAAATTTTCAACACTCCGTCCACCATCCTTTTGTATTGCTAAAGTTGCCCTAAGTGGGAAGCGTATGACCAGACGTGGGTCCTTTGCTCACTGTGCCACTGGATTCAAGCTAGCCTGGCTAATGAAGGGTGATACCCTGAAACGGGTCCCAGGATGCTTGTTTCCGGTCCAGGGAGGACCTAGCCAGGCAGTTCTGGCTCGGGCTGCTGGCATGTTACAAATGCTGAATACAGGGGCAGGCCATCAGCATGATCCTCGTGGGCTTGGTCTGCCCTTGATTGCCAGGCAATGGGTCATTGGTGGGGCTGTGCGGAGAAGTACTGCGGTGCCTTCCTCGTATGCAGCAGTATAACTGTGGGGAGTGGGTGTCTTGGTACGGCACTTAGCTCAGAGTTTGCACATCTCAGTTTCCCTGTCTGGGGGTACTGCACTGTAAAAAAACACCACTGCCCTCCTAGGAAGTGCAAAGTGCTCTACACACACTTTTTGTCACATAGAGCAAAGCGCTCAACATTCGCCGTCCTTAGGAACTTGTGATGGGCAGACTCAGTGTCCTGTGGCCAGGAGATTATAAGGCAAAGTCTTTACTGGTCCTGAGACTCTGATTGAACAGGGGACAAGCCAACAAGCCTATGGAGGACACTGGGGCACAAAGAGGGTAGCAGACAGGCCACTACAAGAGATCGATTGCAGGGTGCCAGTGTCTTCAGCAGCACAACAGGCAGCAAGCCAGAACAACAAAGCAAGTAGTCCAAATGGCGGGTCCTCCTAGAAAGACAGTAGTCATCTGGCATTGTGCAGTTTGTAGCGCCAACAGCATCACATTACAAATCCACTAAGTGTCTGAAAACATGGAATCAGAACCACAGCACTTATACTCAAAAATGTATTTGATGAAGGGAGGAATTCAAAGGAACCTTTAGAAGTGCACAACAATTCCTTTCAGCCCAGCCCTGGCTCTAGAGGTTCGGTAGGGGGTACATGAGCCTTTTGTGTGAGGGCAGGCCACACCCTATTGACATGTAAGTGTGAACCACCTCTCCCAGCCCAGAAAGACTATCAGAAGCAGATGAATGCAGATTGATACCCTATCACACCCAGCCCTTCCTGTGTCATGGCTGACTAGAGGGTAAGCACAAAATATAGCTGTCACCCAGGTCTAACGTGTACTGGAGACAGGCTGCAAAGCACACATAGTTATAAAAAAGAAAAAGGTCCACTTTCTAAAAGTGGCATTTCTAAAATAGTAATGTGAAACCCAATTTCACTAATAAGAAGGATTTCTCACTGCCATTCTAAACATACTAAACATGACAGAGCTACTTCTTTCCGACCGAGGATTACCACTTAATTTCCACACAGTAGTGAAAAATTAAATAGGCTGTTTCTCACTACCAGGACACACAAAACACAAAAGTACATGTCCTACCTTCTACCTACACAGCACCCTTTCCGTAGAGCTGACTAGGGCCTACCTTAGGTGTGACATATGTATTAAAAGGGGACTTTAATGCTTAGGAAGTAGTTGTAAATGCCAAGTCAAAGTGGCAGTAAACTGCACACACAGGCACTGCAGTGACAAGCCTGAGACAGGTTTGAAAGGTGTGGGTGGCACACTCAGCACTGTAGGACACTAGCAGCATTTAATTTATAGACCCCTTGTAATTTGGTATACTTTACAAGTGACTTACAAGTAAATCAAATATGCCAAACAGGTGTAAGCCAATCATTATTTGTTCAGAGGAGAGACCACTGATTAGCAGTGGTAAAGTGCACAGAGTCCTACAGCTGATAGGAAAAAAAGTTGGAAAAATAGGAGGGAGGTAATAAAATATGGGGTTATCCTGCAAAAAGGGCCAGGTCCAACAAGCATTATATATTCACATCTGTTCTTGTTTCTGCTTCTCATGGTGCAATTAATATCCCATGGTGGGGCCTCTTTCCCTAGCTTTAAAGATGTTGCATGCAATATTAGCATCAGCTGATCCTTAATAATACAAAGAAATTGGTATCCAGTTAGTCATATTCACAATGTGAGAAAGTCCTGAAATAATGCCCTGCAATGCTAATCCTACCCTAAGATCTGATGCTATTACTACTACTGGGAGTGGTCAGATAAAATTGGGAAATAGCTGTATCATCACACCATTTAGATAACATGGAGAGGTCAAACTCAAGGGTACTTCCTGTGCAGATGCAAGAAAAGGCAAAACTAGCATAATCTTTTTTAAGTTTCTCTCAAGCATCCAGCAATCAATGTTTGCTTATAAGTTGAGTTATCACACAAGAAACCCTATTTTCTATTTTTTTTTAATTCTGGTTAACCTACGTTAAAATTCCCACATCCAATTAGCTAAGAGGCCATTGAGTAATCTGTACATTTAAAGTATTAAAGACCTCTGGTTCATATAAATTTGAACAAGAAATAGACCAAAGAATAAACACTTGAGCTCCATAACAAAATCCAACCACAGCTCACCTTCCCGGCAGATTTGACAGAGGCTTGTGAAGGGTACATGAATTTGTAATAGTGAAAATTGCTATACATCTAAATGTTGTTGATTGTGTTATAATAGCTAGCCTACGCAAAGGTTTCTTGCCTCTCAACTTGTCTCTGGACTAGAGCTTGCAAATCTTTACATCTTTTGCCTGGTCTTTTACTGCTTCTCCTCTTGCCTCCTCCGTCCTGGACTTTGCCAGCTGCCATGGCCAGGCTTGAAGATTGAGTACCTGAGGTAAGCTGCTTCATAGTCCTGCTTCTGCACTTCAGTGTGATTGTGACAGGAAGCCAAACCCTTCCGCATTTGCAGGGGCACCAATTCCTACTCCTTGCAAGTTAGGAGCCATCCATAGCTGAAGGATCACCACAGCCAGACATCCACTCAAGAGGGACATCATGTCCTGCTCTTCAACATTAAGGGAGGCCAAGACAAGAAAATGTCAAAACACCATAGCTGGGACCACTAACAGGAAGTACAAGGTATGCACTAGCGGGCCACCATCTTCCTGCTTAAAAACCACAATGTCGACTGATTGCCAAGTCAGTTGCTTTCACCCTAAACATTAGCCTCACCTCCAAGGAACACACTGCCAAACAAACAAAGATGACATGATAACAGCTATCTCCTCTAAACAAAGTGGAATTGCTTCTCCCAGAAAGCGACTTCAGATATGTTCAAGCCCTTATTTTCTCACATCAGCATGGTGCTGAGACCCTGGTTCCTGACCTGTGAGACTTCACACTTGCGGACATTAGGCACATCTTGTATAATGCAGCACATCTCATCCTGGAACTGAAGAAATATTATCACATCACACCCATCCTGACGGAACTTCATTGGCTCCTCTTGCAGGTGTGCACCATCTTCAAAACCAGCTGCAACAAAGCTATCAGGATCAGCGCACTTGCTTATCTTGTAAACAAGCTTACCATCTTTGGTGGTTCTCTGCACACCTGCAGTCAAGACACCATCATACTGCAGACCAGGAAGTGTAAAAAATAATGAAAAAATAACGCAGCAGGCTTTACAATTTATGCAGGATCTGGAACAACAGCCCCATATCCATCTGGGCTGCTCCAATTCTTCCCCACTTGAGGAACAAGTTAAAGACAGATATTTTTAAACAAAACTACATCACAGTGCATTTGCAGTCCACAACCCAGCTATCTCACTTTTCACTAATTGACTTTATGCTTGTCTTTGACCCTGTGGAGCTCTACGCTGTCTTTTGGTTAGGTTCACATTACAGAAATACCACCTAGTGATATACAAAACAAATTGGGGTTCAGTGAGACTCTTAAGCCTCTGGACCCTGGTTTCACTGCATTTGTTGCACCATTGACCACTACAACCCAGACAAGGAGGCTACTGAAAGGATAGGTGACAGGTACAATCAGCGAGTCTCATTCATTTTTGCCACCATTACACCTTTAGATGCCTCCTATTTTCTTTTAAAGGGCAAAGTGAGAGAAAAAGGATGAGAATTACATAATTTAAGCATGGCATTTGGCAAGCCACTCTGGCTTTTTGTTATTGTCACTACTGGAGACGACTGAGCCAGGGGTCAAAAAAGGCAGTATCAGGGGTTAGACAGGCACTGCTATGGGTGGCAGCTGCTACTCCTGGCTATCCCCATAGAACATCCATGCATTTCTGCACACAATCTTTCATATGAAATATCAATACTAGTCATTTGTTTAATATCCAGTGCTTCTGCTCTATGTTATTTTGTTTTATAAGGACTACCCAAGAATGTACATAAATTGTGGCCCGTTGCAGCAGCATCTTCAATGCACCTAAAAATGGGTCTTCGAGACTGTTTTACAGTGTCACAGACAAGGCACAGTTTGTCAGAGAGGCGGGAGCCACTCTGAAGATCTACAGCCTGCCAGATTTAGATATCACTGCCAGGTGGGCGGAGATCTCTCTACCTTGGCAGGGTCTGCTGTCAAGGGGGTTTCTGTCAAGGACAAAACATTTGGGGGATGTCAGCTGTTGCTTTTGACTGGTTCAACAAACTTCACAAAAGTGCCTGTTTTTCAAAAACAAAGTCCTAAAGTGGGAGGTTGGTATTTAAAACAAACCATTAATGACCGGAACACCCAGGAAGTTTTAGCTGTGGGTGTGAGGATCATTATTTATTTGTTTCTTTCTGTCTCTCGTCAGCAGGTTTTACCTGGCAATAAGGGTCTGTGAAGAAAGTACACAACACCAGCCACTCTAAATAGGGCAGGCAGTGCAATGACTTTCCTCTGATGGACCCCACTCTGTAGGCAAAGGTTTCCGTCGACTGAGCCATTGGAGCACCGCAGACAGATAGGAAATGGTCTGCCCAACTCTACATGAGGTGGGCGGACCTTTAGTTTGGCTGACAGGATACTGTAATGTATTCAATTCCAATTTCAGCAGAATAAGAGACGCTGCAACAAAAGGAAACACTAGGCCTTGATCTGGGTTTCGCAGACAAGACACTCAGTCACAAATAATATTTCATATGTTATCCTCCTTATTAAAAGTCCTATATGATATTATGCACTTGCACTAAGGGGGAATGGGATAGCTGTTACATGTGTGATGGAAGAACCCAACAGACAAACTCTAAATCAGACCATCCATTTCCAACTTTATACACTGTAGCAGAAGCTTTCATGTATTTGAAATAGTGTTTTGGTTTGGCATGGTTACCTACAACCTTGTGCTGAAAGAAAATGCTTTCATCTGTATTTTCTCTACTGCATATTTGCCAAACTATTACTATGCAGAAACAGTGAGTTCAATACGACTAAAAACCGTGCATAATTTATTCTTTGTTGTCTTAAACACCCTGTGATGTTGCAGAGGCTGTGCTGTTACCTAGGTTCCAGCCATTCACTCTTTCATCATGAATGAAGAGGGGTACTAACGTTTTTTTCTATTGCATTGCTTTAGTTAGCTTTTGTAGCTATTGGAGACAGCACCTCCGTTCATCTGGATGTTATTCACAGTGTTACTTAGCAAATGTTTTGATCATGGAGAAGTCCCTAGCATCAATTTGCTATCTTGTTTAGAAAATGTTTTCAAATCCACTGCTATGAATTTTATAGTAGGATAGGATGTGCTATTTTAAGGTCAACCCGTACCCATCATTTTACTCCTTCTCTAATACTCTTAGGGCCAGATGTACCAAAGGATTTTACCCATTCTGTGTCTATGGGAAAAAGCTTTCGTACATATGGCCCTTAATGCGGTCGTTCTTTCGTTCTTTAATTAGCTAGTACTGTTTTTTGCGAAAAACTTTTAAAAAAGCAGACTCAGAATAAAATGTATTAAATATCAAATTGAGTAAGTATGACCAAGATTCAACAGAACAGGCACCACAGGATCGGAAGGAGTTCTTTCCTGGAGTGCTTTGCCAGTAGAATATTGACCGAGGAAAACAGTAATTCACATGATGTGATACCAGAATATGTCATAAAGACCAGAATCAGAATTATAATGTGTATCAAGTAAAACAAGTGACATTTCCCGTTAGAGAAGATGATTGCTGCAAAGTACATTTGGCCGGACAGGGAAAGCCACTGACTGAGCCTAAAGTAGTATACATTCATTCTCTGGTGTGAGTTAAGATGGCCAATGCAAGGTCCTTATCTAATTCAGGCAGCTATATACTGGAAGATGGAATGAATTACAGGAAGGTGGAACTATGTTTTAGATAGAGCACAGGTACTGAAGAGACGGAAATTTCCTCAGTACCAGTGTCAGACGACAGAAATGTCTAGCAAAGTTTTAAAAAGTATTAGAAAACAACCCTGGCAAAGAGTAAGAGGATCCTTCTTCAGCAGCAGAAAAGACGAAAGTGAAGGCCGAAGTTGAGATGGTACCTGTATTGCCACATTGTATTTATTTTGTTTAAAGGCTGTTGCTATGTCCAGTCTTTATCTTGTTGTTATCAAGTGTGATATATTGCGTTATCATGCACATTCTTAATACAAAAATTATGTTTGACACGTAATTTTAATTCTGACGTACAAATCATATCTTCTTATGACGCAGACGTTTTAATTATTGTAATGTACCTTTCCCTTGTCAAAATAGCCAATAATTGTTTCATACAAATTTTCTTTCAGCTGTCGATGAGTTTGTGAAGACTGGAACTCGGTCTGTATGATTTGAGGGGCGCATTGCTCATCTGACCACTGAAAAAACAAATTTAAAACAAGGTCACTTGTGCAAATGACTACCAAGATGAAGTGTAAACGCTTTTGCAATACTGCCTTTTCTTAGCAGTAGCACCCCATTACATTAATATTTTACATTGGCTTTCATCTCCAGCCTTTCATATGCATACTCCAAAGCCCATTAATCCAACCATAACGGGCTGCCTGGAAGAAATAGAACGTGGAAAGAGGAGAGAAAGACCTCTGGCAAAGAGTAAGAGGATATTTCTTCAGCAGCAGAAAAGACGAAAGTCCAGAGATAGAAAGAGGAGTAAAAATAACTATGTAACGTTCCAACAGCCTGCCTTTTAATAAATTACTGCTCGAAAATAACACTCCACTTTCCTGTTCTCCCATGAATACGTTGTCATATATTAAAATAACAACCATTTTAACACACGATATCATAAATGCATATTAATTAACTGTAAGTAAAGGACTAAAAGCATTGCTTTAATTCATCTCTGTCATATTCCTGCCATTCGGAAGTTTCATCCTAGTTATTGACATGAGTCCACGGCACAATAAACAGCAGTGTGTGTCAATGAACAGCTTGTCTGCAATGCTTAATGTGTGCCAATGTTTGTCAGTGCTAAGTACTAGGGCTTATTTTAGTGGGGGCAGTGTGACTTAAACGCACCATCACGTCAGCTCCGTTGTACAGTTTGTCATATCTGTGCAGGCCTTAGGGTTGTGCGAACCATGAGGCTGCACAGAAGCCGCAGCTTAGGGGGCCCGAAAATGTTTCAGAAACATTCACAGAAATTTACCAACAATGTCAGAGGGCCTGCACCTCTGCACCAGTGCTCTCATTGGCCCGCGCTCTCAGCTGACAAAGAGCTGGGCGCAGTCAGCTAGTGAGGCAACAAAAGAACAATGGGTCAAGGAGGCAGAAGGGAGTGTGTGCGCCTCAGAAGCCCTGTAAACTGACACATCCCACTGAAAGCGGAAGGCTTTTCATGGTTTCTGTAAACACTGGCTATGCCACTTGTTATAAATGGGGTCTTTGGTTGACAGTAAGGTTACTCCCTGTTCAAGCAAGGACCCTCACTCTTGTCAGGGTAAAAGAGAATCACACTCAGCTAACCCCTGCTTACCCCTTGGTAGCTTGGCAGAGCAGTAGGCTTAACTTCAGAGTGCTAGGTGTAAAGTATTTGTACCAACACAAACAGTAACTTAATGAAAACACTATAAAATGACACAACACCAGTTTAGAAAAACAGGAAATATTTATCTAAAGAAAACAAGACCAAAACAACAAATATCTGACATACACAAGTCAAGTTATGAATTTCTAAAGATTAAACTCAAAAATAGCGCTTAGAAACACAAAATGCTTCGATGAGGTGTTAACACGGAGTCATAACAGAGTCGTTCTCAAAAATCCGACACCAGCGGCGTCGGACACGGAGTCGCGCAGACCCCCAGGTACAGTACCTTGGTGAAGAAATGAAAACGAGCCGATGCGTGAAGTCGGGGATCGTGACATCTGTGCGAAATGTTGAATCTGCACACTTCGAGCGGCATCAGTCATGACGTGGTGCGGCAACTTCCATGGAGTCACTGACTTCGGCGGGGCTGCAGCGATGTCGGGCCTGCAAAGGTCGTGGCGTTCCAGCGAAGATCACAGAGTCAGTTGCAGGCGGCGTCACTGGATTCAGCTGCGGCGGCGGTCTGAAGTCGTCTGAAGTCGATTTCCTTGAATTTTCACCAACTTTCCTTTCAAGGGCCCAGGGAATGGGTAGGACACCACTTGGCAGAGCAGGAGTCTCTCCAGAGGCTCCAGGTGCTGGCAGAGAGAAGTCTCTGCTGTCCCTGAGACTTCAAACAAGAGGAGGCAAGCTCTAAATCAAGCCCTTGTAGATTTCTTCACAAGATGGAAGGTACACAAAGTCCAGTCTTTGCCCTATTACTCTGGCAGAAGCAGCAACTGCAGGATAGCTCCACAAAGCACAGTCACAAGCAGGGCAGCTCTTCTTCCTCAGCTCTTCAGCTCTTTTCCAGGCAGAGGTTCCTCTTGTTTCCAGAAGTGTTCTAAAGACTGTGGTTTTGTGTGCCCTTCTAATACCCAATTTATCCTTTAAAGTAGGCCTACTTCAAATTAATGTCTCTTTTGAATGTGAAATTCTGCCTTGCCAAGGCCAGGCCCCAGACACTCACCAGGGGGTCATAGACTGAATTGTGTGAGGACAGGCACAGCCCTTTCAGGTATAACTGACCACCCATCCCCTCCCTCCAAGCACAGATGGCTCATCAGGAAATGCAAACTACACTCCCTTTGTGTCACTGACTAGTGTGAGGTGCAACCAGCCCAACTGTCAAACTGATCCAGACAGGGAATCCACAAACAGGCAAAGTCACAGAAATGGGATGAGCAAGAAAATGCTCACTTTCTAAAAGTGGCATTTTCAAACACACAATCTTAAAAGATGCATTTTTAAATTGTGAGCTGAGAGACCCCAAACTCCACATGTCCATCCGCTCCCAAAGGGAATCTACACTTTAATCAGATTTAAAGGTAGCCCCCATGTTAACCTATGAGAGGGACAGGCCTTGCAACAGTGAAAAACGAATTTAGCAATATTTCACTGTCAGGACATATAAAATACATTACTATATGTCCTACCTTAACCATACACTGCACCCTGCCCTAGAGGCTACAGAAGGCCTACCTTAGGGGTGTCTGACATGTAAGAAAATGGAAGGTTTAGGCCTGGCAAGTGGGTACACTTGCCAAGTCGAATTTACCATTAAAACTGCAGTTAACACTGCAGTGGCAGGTCTGAGATATGATTACAGAGCTACATATGTGGGTGGCACAACCAGTGCTGCAGCCCCACTAGTAGCATTTGATTTACAGGTCCTGACACCTCTACTGCACCTTACTAGGGACTTACTAGTAAATCAAATATGCCAATCATGGACAAACCAATCAACCATACAATTTACACAGAGAGCAAATGCACTTTAGCACTGGTTAGCTGTGATAAAGTGCTCAGAGTTCAGAAGCCAACAGCAACAGGTCAGAAAAAATAGGAGGCAGGAGGCCAAAAGATTGGGGATGACCCTGCATAAGCAAAAAAGTCCAACACCACTAAGATTGCAGAACAGTAGCAGGTAACGTGAGGGCACAGTGCCTCCGTGGACTACTGTTGAATATGCACTGCGTGTAACATCATTGTCGTAATCTGCTCCACCACAGAAAGGGTGGCAGCCTCCCCTACATAGGCCTGTTCAAATGTGTACAGTAGGGAAAAAAGCAGCCCTGTGCCCTGTACATTGTGTATGACACCTTGCCATGGGGCAGAGCGAATTATGAATTATTTTCTTAATTCATTCAACTCCAGTAAGTACATTTATTTTCCCCATTATCTGCAACGTGAGAAGTTCAAGCAACTTGTTTTAATGTGCATCAGGGATGACACAGAATTTGTTGTTTGTTGTTGTCTTGCAGTCTGTGGTGTCGCTCATTTTAAATGGTCAGCTTGTTTCTGCCTTAATTTAGGAGCCCAAGCTGTCAAATGTGGTGTAGGATCTATCCGTCCTCTGCTGAAGAGCACCGTAGTTCAGGTCCTGACACCTTTCCAATGTGTTTTCATTGTACTATAGACACCTCAGTAGAACTTTGTGGTATCTAGATACAGCGTTCTGTATCAATAGAGCTGTGGTAACAATGTGATGATGCAAGTCATGTTCTATGACCGTGCGTCGTCACTGAAATGTACAATAAATCAGTTGAGAGTTGACCTGGACTGGAGAAGAGGTATAGGATCTGCTGGCTTGGATGGGGCTTGTTAATAACTGACTTAACAATAAAAAGGAACATTTGATCCCAACTACCTCTGCCTTCGTGTCAATGAACTTCAAAATTTTTGCTCTGTTACCTCCCTCACTCAATATAGCCCCACAGAAATAAAAATACATTTATGAAATACACAAACATACTCTAAAAAGTGAACTTCAATAACCTTTGGTTCATTCTAATTCTCTGACAACTAACAACAGCTAATAATACCATTGACACATAGGGGGTTATTCCAACTTTGGAGGAGGTGTTAATCCGTCCCAAAAGTGACGGTAAAGTGACGGATATACCACCAGCCGTATTACGAGTTCCATAGGATATAATGGACTCGTAATACCGCTGGTGGTAAATCCGTCACTTTTCCGTCACTTTTGGGACGGATTAACACCTCCTCCAAAGTTGGAATAACCCCCATAGTCTTGTAGATGACCAGCCTCATGCTGAGGTTTTCCTTCAAAATTAACTCTGAGAGACTCCCATCACTTGGCTCAATAAAATTATATTTTGCAATTCTGTTGAGGTTCCAAATTCTGTGGTCGTTTGTTCATACTGGATTCTAAAATAATTTTATGACCTTAAAAGGTCAACTGAATTTTGAAATCTTTTTTCTCTTTTCTCAGAGACTTTAGGGGTGATTCTAGCCCTGGCGGTCGGTGATAAAGCGGCGGCCAACCCGCCAACAGGCCGGCGGTCCAAAAAATGGAATTCTGACCCTGGCGGGAACCGCCAACACATCCTGCCACTTTAACACTCCGACTGCCACAGCGGGACAAACAAACAGGTTGGCGGTCACCGCCAACAGGCAGGCGGCAGACAATGTACCGCCCACCCTATCACAACTCACCAATCCGCCACCTTTTCCGGGGCGGGAGCCCCGCCGATAAAAACACGGCGGAAACAGACTACGAACGGAAAAACGCTCACCTCTATGCACTCCACGAGGACGGAGGACAACATGGAACCCAAATTAAACATCCTACCTGCTCTCGTCTACCTGCTCATCTACCACGAGTACGAACGCCGCCGCAGACGACAACGGTGAGTACTGCACCTACGGCACAGGGGAGGGGGGAGGAGGAAAGGTTACGGCACACACATATGCGACCCCCACCCCCCCCAAATATGTACACACCAATGCAGAGCAACAAGTCACAGTGACACCACCCAAACCCCCCAGAAAAATGCAAAGACATCATCAAATAGAGAAACAAAATTTATGTAAAAAATAGCCTCTGTTAAGTTATGGTCAAATAGCAATAAAAATAATACAAAAGAAAATAAATATTTTGTGCAATCGATAAACCGAGGCAATTAGTCCTGCACATTTAACGAAATTCCAAGTGTCCGTGGGCCAAAGTGTATCAACACAAGGGCAAAGCCCACACAGGAGACCTGAGTTCGTTGGAGGGAACACTGCTGGGGCATCTGATGATAAAACTACAGGCACCTCAGGGGGAAGGGAAGGGGGGGCACCACAGCCACATGAGTCCACGACGCCAGATCCACGAAGGGGCCACCATGCCCACTGTACAATCCTGGGGAGTGCAAAGCCACAGTCTCTCAATGTCTCTACAGTGGTTGGTTTTCCCCACTGTACAATCCTGGGGAGTGCAAAGCCACAGTCTCTCAATGTCTCTACAGTGGGTGGTTTGCCCACTGTACAATCCTGGGGAGTGCAAAGCCACAGTCTCTCAATGTCTCTACAGTGGTTGGTTTGCCCACTGTACAATCCTGGGGAGTGCAAAGCCACAGTCTCTCAATGTCTCTACAGTGGGTGGTTTGCCCACTGTACAATCCTGGGGAGTGCAAAGCCACAGTCTCTCAATGTCTCTACAGTGGGTGGGTTGCCCACTGTACAATCCTGGGGAGTGCAAAGCCACAGTCTCTCAATGTCACTGGTCATGGAGGAGGCATGGTGGGCACAGTGAACCGTGAACAGTAGCTTGACACAGAACCGGCACTGTCATTGTGCCAGCGGTGCTTGACAGGAAGGGCCCAGCGGAGCGGTGCTTGACAGGAAGGGTCCAGCGGAGCGGTGCTTGAGAGGGCGGGGCCCAGCGGAGCGGTGCTTGAGACGGCGGGGCCCAGCGGAGCGGTGCTTGACAGGAAGGGCCCAGCGGAGCGGTGCTTGACAGGAAGGGTCCAGCGGAGCAGTGCTTGAGAGGGCGGGGCCCAGCGGAGCGGTGCTTGAGACGGCGGGCCCAGCGGAGCAGTGCTTGACAGGAAGGGCCCAGCGGAGCGGTGCTTGACAGGAAGGGTCCAGCGGAGCGGTGCTTGAGACGGCGGGGCCCAGCGGAGCGGTGCTTGAGACGGCGGGGCCCAGCGGAGCGGTGCTTGAGACGGCGGGGCCCAGTGGAGCGGTGCTTGACAGGAAGGGTCCAGCAGAGCGGTGCTTGAGACGGCGGGGCCCAGCGGAGCGGTGCTTGAGACGGTGGGGCCCAGCGGAGCGGTGCTTGAGACGGCGGGGCCCAGCGGAGCGGTGCTTGACAGGAAGGGTCCAGCGCAGCGGTGCTTGAGATGGCGGGGCCCAGCGGAGCAGTGCTTGAGATGGCGGGGCCCTGTTCAGCGGTGCTCTTCTGCACGGCGAGGCCCTGTTCATCAGTGCCTATCTTCACGGCGGGGCCCTGTTCAGCGGTGCTCTTCTGCACAGCGGGGCCCTGTTCAGCGGTGCTCTTCTGCACGGCGGGGCCCTGTTCAGCGGTGCCTATCTTCACGGCGGGGCCCTGTTCAGCGGTGCTTGAGACGGCGGGGCCCTGTTCAGCGGTGCTCTTCTGCACGGCGGGGCCCTGTTCAGCGGTGCCTATCTTCACGGCGGGGCCCTGTTCAGCGGTGCCTATCTTCACAGCGGGGCCCTGTTCAGCGGTGCTCTTCTGCACGGCGGGCCCTGTTCAGCGGTGCTCTTCTGCACGGCGGGGCCCTGTTCAGCGGTGCTCTTCTGCACGGCGGGCCCTGTTCAGCGGTGCTCTTCTGCACGGCGGGGCCCTGTTCAGCGGTGCTTGTCCAGTAATTCAAGGGAGCCAGACCTGGCCTGGACTCCCTGCTCAGTCGCCCTCCGACCGTGCAGTTGCTGGACCCTTCGGGGACGGAGTCCTTGGCCCTTGGGTGTCCTCCCTTACACCCGGGATTGGGCTTGTGGGGCCCTCCTGCTCCGCGCTCCTGCTGGCTGACTTCGCCGCCCTGCTGCCCTTTCGCTCCTTAGATGAGGCTCTCTGGGCCTTGCCTCCCCTGGATGTTGTGGCAGGTGAAGTGGCCGAACTTTGGTCCTTGGGGGCAGCCGTGTCAGGCTTCTCACGGCGGCCCTTGAGTTTCCGGGTCCTCTTGCCAGGGGGGGGGCTGGCTGTCCCCTTGCTGCTGACAGATATGTCACTGCTGCCAAAGGGCGGACTCCAGAACCCATGCACTACAGTGACACTTGTAGCTGGGCTGGTGGTGGCTGAGGTGCTCTTGGGACTCTTAGCAGTTGGAGGGGGTGGGTCAGGGGAGGGAAAGAGGTTAAGATTGGAGAGGTAAACTTTTTTAGGACAAAGGTAAAGGGTGGGAGTAGTGGTGATGGGAGTGGAGGAAGAGGATGTGGTTGTAGGAGAGTCAGGTGTGCTGTGTTTGGGTGCAGGTGATTGTGACGTAGGCTGTCGTGAGGTGGATGGCTGTTGGGTGGGTTGTTCCCTGCGTTTGTGTGTCTTGGAAGAGGGGGTGACAGACACAGTGGGAGAGGACACAGGGGACGTGTAAATGGCAGTGGGGGTGGTGACTGCACGTGTGCGGACTGTACTGGAGGGTGTGGTGGTGATGGAAGCACTGGCTGATGGTGGTGTGCATGCAGGTGTGAGTGTAGACGTCACAGGGAGGGAGGAGGGAGACGAGGAGGAGGGGGACACAGAGGTGGTAGTGACTGTTGGCATGTCTGCATCTGCGTGTTGCTTGGGTGACTGTTTGTGGGATCTGTGGTGCTTGTGTCTGGATGAGCTGCCCTTGGGTGTTGAGGTGTGTGCAGGCTTGTCTGATGGTGTGGATGGGATAGGCTGAGGAACAGGAGACAGAGACAGGGTGGAGGCAGTTAGAAGAGGGAGGCTGGAAACAGGGACAATGGCTGCCGTCAGTGCTGAGGCCAGAGAATTGAACGATCGTTGATGGGCAGCCTGACCCGAATGAATGCCCTCCAGGTAGGCATTGCTCCGATGCACCTCCCTTTCTACCCCCTGGATGGCATTCAAAAGGGTAGTCTGCCCAACAATGATGGTCTGAAGGAGGTCAATGACCTCCTCACTGAGGGCAGCAGGGGTAACAGGGGCAGGGGCTGAGGTGCCTGGGGCGAAGGAGACGCCCGCCTTCTTGGGCGAGCGGGCACGGAGCGTAGGCTGAGGGGCTGCTGGGAGGGCGGGGCTGGTGCGCTGGGTGGCGGCTGTACCTGTAGAGGCGGGGGGCCCGGATGTTGCCGCCACCGCTAGGGAGCTCCCATCCGAGGACGTGTCGGTGTCGCTGGTGTCACCAACGGTCCCCGTTGTGGTGCTCCCCTCGCCCTCCGTATCACAGGTGCCCTCGGTGTCTGTACCACGGCCCACCGGGGCCTTGTGACTTGCAGCTCCCTCGTGCTCCGATGCCAATTCTCCTCCGCCTGATGATGCTAATGCACACATGCACAAGAAGATTAAGAAAAAGGGTGGGGGGAGAAAAAAAAAAAACAGGTTGAGTGCATGCAATGTCAGCACCGTTGGCGGAGAGGACAGACACAGGAGCCTCATGGACTATGCTGCGCAATCAGGGTATACTACTCAGTACTTGTGACCAGGCCTACAGGTCTATGCACAACAAATACACACATGGATGATGCAGGACCATGGATAGCTGTACTTGGCACCCTACAGAGGTGGGGGGCGGGGGCACTGGGCCATGCCTAAAGGAGAGGACTACACTACAGAAAGCGCCCTGGCCTAATGTCACCCACAACCCTCCTCCCCCACCCAGACGCCTCCACTGCGCATATAGATAGCAGAATGTGCAGATACTCACCCCCTTGTGTCTGCTGTGATGTCCTCAAGTGCCCATCCAAATCGGGGTAGGCCACCGCCAGGATCCGGGACATCAGGGGGGTCAGGGTACGACTGGCACCCCTCCTAGGTTGGGAGGCCATCCCCAGCAGTGACTCGGCAGTCTTCCTGGTCCCGCGGCGGATGTCCTCCCACCTCTTGCGGCAGTGGGTGCCCCGTCTGATGTGGACCCCCAGGGCCCGGACTTCCTTGGCGATGGCACGCCAAATGTCGACTTTCTGATGGGCGCTGACCTATTTGACATGTACATGGTGGGAATGTAAATATCATCATTTATCTGCATGTTAGATGTGATTGCCCCCACCCTCCCCAACCTTGCCATGTGGCACATGCTCTCATCTGTCGTACGTTGCACTCCTCATTCGCTCCCCACCCCACCATCTTACATCCACCCCACTCAACACAGGCATAGCCCATTCAATGTGCACCCAGTGTACTTACCTGTTGGTCTGGAGGACCGTAGAGTAACGCATACTGGGGGAGGACCCCATCCACAAGTTTCTCCAACTCTTCAGACGTGAAGGCAGGGGCCCTTTCCCCAGTCGCAGCAGCCATTGTCTCTTTCAGACCGAGGTCACAGCAGCACTTGCAGTATAGGTCCTCTCCTGTGGATGATCAGGTCTCGAGTGATTAAGCAGATAGAAAATGGCGGTCACGCCCGCGGCGGTGCGTACCGCGGCGGTGCGTACCACGACCGCCGGCGCACATCCTCATTGGCTCCTGAAACCCATAGGCTTCAATGTTAACCAATGCGTCTTCGTACAGCGGTCTTCCACCGCCTATCGCCACGGTGTGCCACGCCAGCGCATTGTCCTCACATCCCATTGTCCCACTTCACAGGTCAGGCAGCCGCCATTTCAAGGGCCCACATGGCTTAATTTAAACTGCGTCACACAGGCCTAGGGCTTGCATTGCCACACATACACGCCTTTCAGTACATAGATAACCGTGTGCTATGCAAGCTGTGGTAAACGTACCTGTGATTTGCTTGACTCCATACTCCATGTTGTCCTTCCTAGGCACCGTCCGCTGGGACTTGCGAGGAGAAGGATGAATCCTCGCGTGTACCGACCGCTGGTGGACCTGTCAACAATGGAAGAACGCCATATACTACGTTACCGACTTGACCGTGCCACTATACATGAACTGTGTGCCCAGCTGGAGCCAGCCCTGATGTCCCCCATACGCCAACCCACAGGAATTCCCCCTCTAGTGCAGGTTCTGTCAGTCCTCCATTTTTTGGCAAGTGGCTCATTCCAGACAACAGTGGCCATGTCATCTGGAATGTCTCAGCCTATGTTTTCAAAGATTTTGTCCAGAGTGTTGTCTGCCCTGACGAAACACATGCGGAGCTACATTGTTTTCCCTGAGGAGGCTGATTTGGCCACTGTGAAGGGTGATTTCTATGCCCTTGGACATATCCCCAACATCATTGGTGCCATTGATGGGACCCATGTGGCTTTAGTACCCCCAAAAGACGATGAGCAGGTGTACAGAAACAGGAAAAATTACCATTCTATGAATGTCCAGGTGGTCTGTTTGGCTGACCAGTACATCTCCCATGTAAATGGCAAGTTCCCTGGGTCAGTGCATGACGCGTATGTTATGCGTAATAGCGGCATCCCTTATGTGATGGAACAGCTACAGAGACAACGTGTGTGGCTAATAGGTGACTCTGGTTACCCCAACCTGCCTTGGCTATTGACCCCAGTGAGGAATCCCCGGACCAGGGCAGAGGAACGGTACAATGAGGCCCATGGGCGAACTAGGAGGATCATAGAAAGAACCTTCGGCCTTCTGAAGGCCAGGTTTAGGTGCCTGCATATGACAGGTGGATCCCTGATGTACTCACCAAAGAAGGTGTGCCAGATCATCGTGGCCTGCTGTATGCTGCACAATCTAGCATTGCGACGGCAGGTGCCTTTCCTGCAGGAGGATGGTCCAGATGGTGGTGTTGTAGCAGCTGTGGAGCCTGTGGAGAGTGAAGAGGAGGAAGACTGAATGATTTCAGTGCAATGAGTGATTTATTTATAGTGCTAGATATTGGTACATGTTATTAAAACGGTGATGGGTGATGGTGGAGTAATGTCCATGGCAGAGTCCAGTTCTCAGTTTCACAGGTGCATTGTCCATATGCCTGTGGAAGGATGGAGCAGGGGCTGTTTAAGGTTGGACAGGGTGACAATGTGGGACAGTGGGATGACATCAGGGGGTATCTTAGGCTGGCGGGTGTCTTGGCATCCTACTCTGTCTTCCTGTGAGATCTCAGGTTCCGCTTGCGGGTGGTTGTTCTTCAGCAGGAGGTGGGGTTCTGGTGGCCTGTCGTTGTGGTGGGGCCTCCTGTCCACTAGCGCCGGCGGAGGTGGTAGGCTGTTCCTGGTCCTGGCTAGTGACAGGGGCCCTTTGGGGTGCCACATGGTCCCGCAATATGTTTTCTATCCGGTTGAGGGCCTGGACTATGGTCCCCATAGCGGTACCGATGTTCCTGAGTTCATTGCTGAACCCCATGTAGCGTTCCTCCTGCTGTGCCTGGATCTCCGTGAACCTGGCCAGTACCGTCGCCATCGTCTCCTGGGAGTGGTGATACGCTCCCATGATGGTGGTGAGGGCCTCTTGGAGAGTCGGTTCCCTGGGCCTGTCCTCCCCCCCCTGTCGCACAGCAGCCCTCCCAGTTGCCCTGTTTCCCCGGGCCTCTGTCCCCTGGACGGTGTGCCCACTACCACTGCCCCCAGGTCCCTGTTGTTGTTGGGGTGTTGGGTCAGCCTGGAGTGGCGGACACACCGCTGATTGACCTGTCCTGGAGACAGAGGCATGGGCCCGCTGGGTGGGGGCTGTGCTGATATTCCCAGAGGGGGTTGGGTCTGCTGTGGCCTGTATCTGTGTGTGGGGAACCGACTGTCCAGAGGTCCCCGATGGTCCGGGCTGGTCGTCAGGTTCTAGGTCGACAGAGCTGCTGTCCTCACTGGGGGCCTGTTCTGGGGGTGGGATGGACAAATCTGGACCCTCCGTGGCGGTGTGTTGGCGGTCGGGCCCTGCAGGGGTAAAAGAGTATGGTTATTGCTTTTGTGTGTGCCATGGCGTGCATTTTGTGAGTGCCCTTGTCCCCCAGTGCTGGCATTCCCTTGTGGGAGGTGTTGTGAGGGTGGTTGGGGGGGGTGGATGGGTATGTGCAGTGGTCATGCATAGGTGATGGGTGTCTATGGTTTGTGTTGGCATTCAGGGGTTGGTGTTGTTTAGGGTGGGTTATGCTGGTGAGACATTGGCAGGGAGGATGTGTGCTGGGGGGTTGAGATTGGGGGTGAGGGTGGGGGTGTGGTTTGGCATGCTGGGGGGGGGGAAGTAGTTGAGAATCGACTTACCAGAGTCCATTCCTCTGGGTACTCCAGCGAGGCCATCAGGATGCATGATGTTTACTACCTCTTGCTCCCAGGATGTGAATTGGGGTGGAGTGGGTGGGGGTCCGCCGCCAGTCTTCTGCACAGCGATGTTGTGGCGCGACACCATCGAGCGCACCTTCCCCCGTAGGTCGTTCCATCGCTTTCGGATGTCTTCCCGATTTCTGGGATGCTGTCCCACAGCGTTGACCCTGTCTACGATCCTTTGCCATAGCTCTGCCTTCCTGGCTATTGTGGTGTGTTGCACCTGTGTGCCGAAGAGCTGGGGCTCTACCCTAATTATTTCCTCCACCATGACCCTGAGTTCTTGGTCCGAGAACCTGGGGTGTCTTTGGGGTGCCATGGGGTGGTGTGGATGAGGTGTGGGGTGGTGTTTGTGGTTATGTGCGTGGTGATGTGTGCGTTGATGTGGTGTGGGTGATGATGTTGGGTTCCTGTGTGTGTTGTGCTTTGCGTTCCCTGTGCTCTCTCTCAGTGTATTGCGCCTTCGCTCAGATATTTGTGGTCGTAGGGTTTTGTGGGTGATGTGGGTGTGTGTTTTATATTTAATTGGGTGTGTGGGAGTGTTGTTTGTATGTGTATCAGGTGTGTGTATTTCAAATTGTCCAATGTGGCTGTGTTTTGTATATGTGTGTGTATTTTGACCGCGGCGGTGTGTACTGCCAATAGACTACCGCGGTTAAAAGACCGCCGCGTGGATTCGTGGGTCAGAATGGCATGGGCGTGTTTGTGTTGGCATGGCGGTGGAGGTTTAGTCATCTCCAGTTTATCGCTGCCCGCTGATGAGGCGGGCTTCCGTGGATGTCGGGTTTTTGGCGGTTTCACAGTTAGAGGTCAGAATGACCGTGGCGGTTTACCGCGGCCGCGGCGGTAGAATGGCGGTCTTCTGACCGCCGGTAAGCGCCTTTTACCGCCGAGGTCAGAATGACCCCCTTTATTTTTATCCAATCACCCACTCTTACAGAGATTTCTATTCCTGCCTTAGGTACATCATGATGTAACTACCTATTTTCTTTATTTTCCCTTTCTCTTCAGTCTTCTATATCACCCACCTCATAATATACCTCTGTTATTTTCTCATGTACCCATCCAGGAGCAGTTTCACCTCTGGGTAACCTGCCTCTGAACAACTGAAAGGGAGACACCCTTGTGGTGGAATGTGGTGTTAAACAATACTAATGCACTTTTTTTCTCACTTCACTTTCCCATTCTATGCCTCGCACCTGAGATTGTTGTAGGCTTTCATTGAGAACCATGACGAAGCGCTCCACAACCCCAGTGGACTTATGGTGATATTACTCTGCTCTTTCGTGTTTGATGCCTCTTTCCCTCAAGAAGAGTTCTACTGACTCAGAGGTAAGTTGGACTCCATTAACAGTAAGGATAGAGGAGGGAAAACTCTCTCTCTCTCTCAAATAGTTCCTCCAAGAAGCAAAGTATTTCCTTCCACTCAACAGTATTTACAAACTTTATTTCTGGCCCACATGAGTACGTATCAGTACATGCAATGACCTACCGATCACAGGATTATACTCTGACTGGACCACGTATACCTATTGCTATGTCCACCCATGGACCCGAAGCCTCTTCCCTTATTACTACCAGTTGTGTCCTGCATTTCAACACCTTATCAGTTTGAGCACAACCTTGACAACACCTTACATCCTTCTCTATGATCATGTCAATTGAAGGCCACCAATAATTTGTTCTAACCCCTTTCTTTTGTTTCGGAAATACCCATGTCACCACCATAAGCATGATCGACCAGTCTTTTCCTCACACCATGTGGCAGAATTAATTTGCTGCCTTTCATCAAAAACACATCCACTACAGCTAATTCAATCCTCACTTGCCAGCAAGCTAATAAATCACACTCACAATTCCGTTTTGTACACCACTCCCTTTGTATCTTCCTTATAACGTTTTGTTCCAAGTTCGTTATTCCATTCTTTTTCTTGAATCACCACATTTCTTTTCAAACATACATTTACTTCTTCATCAAAATCTTCACTAGCAAAGTATTCCCCAACTTCTGCATCCGTAATTCATTTTCACCACATACTCTCGACAGACAATCTGCTTGTAAACCCCTGGCACGTAAAATATTTCATACTTACATTCTTGCAGGGCTACTACCCGTTTTTGAATCCTATGTGAAATTATATCAAATTCCTTTCTTCTTAAATATTTTTTTGAGAGGCTTATGGTCAGTTATAATTTCAAATTTGCATCTCCACAAACTTCCTTAGCTTCATCACAGCCCAGTGTAAACCTAAAGCTTCTTACTCTACAACAGAATAATTATTCTCAGCTCCTCTCAGAATGCTTGATATAAAGAGTATTATCCTATTCTCACCATTCAACTTTTGCATCAAGACTGCACCTAAGCACTTAGAGCCGTCATCCGTCATTATTGCAGTTTCATCTTTAGTGTCATAACTTCCTGAATATGATGTATTCTCCAAACTATTTTTGATATCTTGAAATTCTCTCCCACACTGTTCACACCAGATGAATTGTTTCCCTTTGCTAATCTCCTCATCTATCCCGTTCTTTCTGCAAATTTGGGAACAAACCTACTGTAGTATTCTGCCATGCCAAGAAATTTTACCAACTCCTCTTTGCTCTGTGAGATTGGAAGATTCTTGATGGTATCTACCAACCCAGCTCTAGATCAAACACCCTTTCCTGAGATTGCATGGTGCAAATACTCAATCTTTGTCACATTGATATTACATTTTTCAGTTTTTAAAGTTAATCCACTCCTTTGCAATCTATTCAAAACGTCCTCCAATCTTGCATCACGCTCACTTAAATTAGCCCCAAACACAAGGAGATCATATTGGTATACCTTCATTACTTTCATTACTTACAATCTTTTCTCCATTGCTCTCTCAAGTACAGAGGCAGTTGATATCAAGCCAAAGGGCATCCTCAAAAATGTAAATGTGCCTAAAGTTGTGACAAAAGTAGTGAGTTCTTGCGATGAAGGATGTAAAATTATCTGGTGGTACGCTGACAGGAGGTCAAAAATGTTTGCCACCGTTAGAGAACATAGCATTTCATTAATATTTGGAAGGGGATAATGGTCCAAAATTACAAACTTGTTCAGTTCCTTAAGTCTGCACATAGTCTGGCCTCACTATTGGCCTTACATGCCATTACTATGGGTGCTACCCATTCTGAGGCTTCAACTTACTGAATTATACAATTCTTAACTAGTTTATCAACTTCTTCCTTCGTACTTTCCTTTACTATCAGTGGGACTCCTCTCAACTTTGCTACCTCGGTTGGGCATTAGGTTTAAGCTTAATCATGAGCATGTAATCGTTAAGGCAGCCTAAGCCTTTCCTAAATAGCTCTGGGAATTTATTCACCTACATATTAGCATCTTCCAACACTCTCTCAACCATGGGAATATCTTTGAGCCTAACTGAGGAGCTCTCATTTGGATCCAGATACACATATACAACTTGTTGGTGAAGCCAACTAAAGAATGAGTCTCCTTTTATCAAAATATACAGTTTTGCAGGTATTACTCATTCTTTGAATTTGATGCCCCCCAAAAATAACCTAACAATATAATCGGTTCTCCTCCGTATACTTTGGGCTTTATGTCCGGTTTGATCAACTTCCCTTTTTTGTTCAAGTGCTGATCTTTAAAACGATTTAGGTATCAAAGTTATTTTTGCACTAGAGTCAAACAAAATGTTCACTGCTTCACCATTAACCAAAATCATTTCAACTGGAATATCAGAGGGCCCATATTTTGTGTGCAAAATCTCAACTGTAGTGTTCCTCTGCCCAAGCCTTCTGTAGCAAATGTGATCCTTACGCCGTTGAGGCATCTGTCGTCTTCACTTTCAGTGTTGCAATTACTCTTCTTCTTCAGCTCTCTGCACTACAGCTACAAATACTTTTATCTGGATTCCAGTTTTAAGTAGGAGAGACAAGACTAAATACTTGATCACAGGTTATTGCACACTAATCATTGGCTTAAGCCTGAGACTATCTATATGACTGGACTCTGAATAGAGAAAGCTCCCTTTCTAGAAATCGGACACTACGTTTGTTTCAATAGCTTTAGTGCTCTGAACTCCGTTGCAGAGTAGACTTTCTGGACTTGAATTATATCAGAACTGAAATTTACCCACCAATAATTTTTGAAAAATTATTGTAATAAGAATGAGGGATGACTTATTAGAGTGCACTATACATCTATACAAACTTGTACAAAGAACTGAATTTGGAATGATTCTTGGGAGTGCCAGAAACTTCAGCTTTAAATTATTATTTGTACCTGCTCTCTTGCAGTACTTGTGGTGAAGCCTGTAAGTGTACAAAATTGTTAATAACTACATATTCTTTGTATGATGAGAACTATTGGTAAACTAGTCTTCTAGACTATATCCATATCAATACAAGAGATCGAACGAGTACAGAACCTCTTACTCTTACACAATGTTGCAAAGCAGCAGAGCAGGGCTGGTGCAGCAAGTGTATCTTTTCTTGTTTTGTTCCTCCTCCCCATCCCCTCGAGGGCAGGGTAACATTTAAGGTTTTAGGGCTCCTTGATCGTGGGCTGCCCTCTGGGTCCAGCATTGCCTCTGTGGTTGGAACCAGGTGAGTGCTTGACAAAAGGCCAAGCCTCACATTTCTTCCACCACTCAGATGACATGTTTAACCAATTACATGCTTAAGACCTAGCTCAGGCACAGTCAGAGGTCACTAGTGTGTTATAATTAGTAGGGACACCATCGAGTGTTCATAATGAAGTTCAGTCGTCACAATAGGAAAATCTGTCACTCTAAGATTAAACAGTGTGATGACAGCCCCATCATTCAACCTGGTTATCTGATTCTGGGGACTCGTCCCATTCTTCAATCCCCGCATTTTGGCAATTTAGGGAATTTAGAACTGTTAATCCAGTTCATGTTACAGTAACCACTCCAGTCTCTGTGCCGCTGCCTCAACCAGAAAGGCATTTTGGAGTCAGTGTCAAGTGCAAGTTCTTGTAAAACCAGGGCCTTCCCTTCAGACACAGCCAAAATTGACTTTATCATATCCTATCTCTGGGGCACTGCAACTATCTGGGCTATTCCACTGATTGAAAATAATGACTAGGTATTACCTGATTTTCGAAGGCTCAAAGAAACAATGTGCTGTCTCTTTGCCAAATACACCTTTGTTTATGAGTTATTAAACTTATGTTAGGGCAACAATGATTTCCTAACTTACATTACAACCATTTGTAAGCAGCTTTCAGAAACCCAGTGACAAAAAGAGAAGAGAACCTCCCTCTTTTATAGAGGGTTAAGAGATTATTTAAAAGATTATTTGGTGCACATAATGGGTCCCCCATCAGATCTCTCTAAATTCATCCAATTAGATGTTCAGTTGGAACATAGGTTAATCGAACGAAAGGGAGAATGCTGCTGTGGGAAGCCCAAATTATTAGTTGCACAAAATTAGCAAAAAGAGGCAGAGTCTAAGCATCAGGATAATACACAGTTTAAGATGATAGGGGTTTGTGCTGCCCTCTGCGAAAAGGAATTTAGAAAAAAGTCAAATTTGTGTTCGTATTGTGGTAACTCAAGGCATTTTGCTTGAGAGAGTACTGTCAAACCAAAAAAGATTCATCAAAATGTTGCCATGACATCTGACTTGATGCAGGAAAACTAGGGAGCCTGGCTGACACAGAGGTCAACCACACAGGGGTGGTCCTAGACCAGATTCCACATTACTTGGCAATCAACTCACATAGGGAGCCACAACATTTTGCAATACTAGTCCCCTTATACCTAGACTCTGGGGCTATTGGAAACTTCTTAAACCCTGCCTTGACAAGTCCTTTACATATTCCATGCATTTAGAAAAGTGAACCTGAACAAGTTAGACCTGTAAATGGCTCTGACTCTCTTCTGGGATGACCACATATAAAACTGCAACAATAACTCTAGTATGTGAAAATGGGCATAATGAGACCTTGAGCTTTGATCTCATTGACACAGCCACATTTGGCACAAAATTAGGGGTTGCCAGGCTTCAACTTCACAATCTCAACATCAACTGAGTCCTCCGCCTGGTTACCCTGAGTTCTCACTACTTTTGAACCCATTGTTATAAAAGCACATGTTATCTCACCTGACATGTGCGGCCTTTAAACGAGAATCTATAAAGCAACTTCCTGTAGAATATCAGGATTTTCAAGACATATTCAATCAGCAAAAGGCTAAGCAGTTACCTCCCAATGGGGAATATGATTGTTGCATTGACTTACTTCTGAGCATAGCACTCTGTTGTAGTAGTGTCTATGCTCTCTCTGAACCAGAGAGAAAATTACCTAGAGAAATACGTAGATGAGCTGTTAGCCCTGGGGTTCATTCGCCACCTCACCTCCCCTGCATCATTATCACTCTGCTTAGTCCCAAAGATGAATGGTGAGATGAGGGCATGCATGAACTATAGAGCATTAAATAAAGAGACAGTGAAGAACAGATATCTATTGCCTCTAATTCCAGTCTTGCTTGAACAGGTGCAGACATCCACTCTGTAAACTAAATTGCACTTGAGTGGTGCATACTATCTTAGAGGATGACGAGTGGAAATGGCCTTCCAAACCAAGTTTGAACTATTTGAATACAATGTCATTCTGTTTGGGTTATGTAATGCCCCCACAGAGTTCCAGTACTTTATATAGGAAGTTCAGCAAGATCTACTGGATGTTTGTGTTGTCACAAACATTGACAACAATCTCATTTATTCACAAAACATGACAGAACATATAGGTCATGTCAGAGAAGTACTACAAAGACTCTGAGCATAAGTCCTTTTTGCTAGATTGGAAATATGTGCATTTCATATTCAATCTGTATAATTCCTGGGATCCATCTTGTCTCTGAAAGGGGTAACCATGGATAGAAAGAAGAATAAGGCAATATTAGACTGGCCAGAACCAACCTGAAAAGAACTATACAGTTGCTGAACAAGAATTCTTGGCAAACAAATTATGTTTCCAAGAGTGGCAGCAATATTTACTAGGCATTCAAAACATCATTACTGTATACACTGATCAAAAGAATCTCAGATTCCTTAAGTCAGGAAAAGCATTGACCCCTAGACAAATAGGGTGGCTATTATTTTTCAGTGAATACAATTTCATGATCACCTATCGTCCAGGCACAAAACAGACTAACCTAGGTGGGGTCAAATAATTCAGGACTCTTAGGAATAGATAGCACAGATCATCATAGGCCCAGAACATATTGTAGGACTTTGCAAACAAGAATAATTCCTAAACAGTTAAAATGAGCATGAGCCAGAAAGAAATGGCCTTGTGGGTGGCCGGAAAGTATTATCATACACATAACAATCTGCCCTACCATATTTCCCCACAGAAGAACTGAGACAAGAATACAATGGAATCCACAGAACTCAATAGCTTTAGTACTTTGGACTACTTTCCAGAGTGGGAGCTCTAGACTTGAATTACATCAGAACCGAAATCCAAAACCAGTAGTTCTTGACAAATTGCTGTAATGAGAGTGAGAGAAGACTTATTAGAGCACACTACACACTATACACTACTACACACTACACTACACATACGGAGAACTGAATGTAAAATGATTTTTGGGAGTGCCACAAACTCCAGCCTTAAATGATTTATACCTGCTGTCTTGCAGTACTTGTGGTGAAGCCTGTAATTGTAGAGAATTGTGAATAACGATGTAATCTTTGTATGCTGAGAACTGTTGGTAAACTAGTCTCATTGTTATTTCCAGTGCACTACATCCACACCAATACAAGAGATCTAGGGAGTGCAGAACCTCTTACACAGTGTTGCAAGGCAGCAGAGAAGGAACACTGAAGCAATTATATTATATTTATGTGTATCTTTTCCTTTTTTTCCCAAGTCCCTTTCTGTTGAGGGTAGTGTATGATTAAGGGTTTAGGGTAACTTTATCATGGGCTGCCCTCTGGGGGGGGGGGATAAGAGGTCCACCTCTGCCTCCTCGGTCAGAACAAGGTGAGTGCGTGATAGTCCAGCTGAAGATTTTCAACTTTCAGCATGACAAAGTCTGAATGTAGAAATCTTCACTGTGACTTCGTCCAGCAGCTCCTTAAAGACAACACCTCTTCCTTGGCTGACTTGCCCTGCTAAAAATTTACTTCTCAGGAGATTTTCTTCAAAATATCATCTAAATCTGAAGGTAAGTCGAAACCGGGTCCCATCCACCTCGCATATTTGAACCCTGCTCTATCATCGTCTATCTTAACTTTTACTTTGGCCGGTCTCACACAACTAGATGCATGCCAATGGTGCTTTTATCTTTTAGCTGCTATTTTCACTTAAAAATGTAACAATTCATATCTAGGGTTCTATTGATTGGATTTTATTCATTTAGTTGTCATTTTCTTTCTTATTATTTTCTCTATTATTCTAAATTAGTGGGGGACATTTCTTGTGTTGTGTTTTCACTTTAGTGCTGGTTGTGTGTTGTATAACTACTTAATACAGTGCCTCTAAGCTATGCCTGACTGATTTTGTGCCAACCTGCCAGAGGGTTAAGCACAGATTAATTTACGACTTTTGTGGTTCACCCTGAAAAGGATTGTGGTTGCTGCTGTAGTAGGATTTTCACCTTCCTCAGTATAACCCCTAATTTCTTACACTTCCCCTACCACTAACAGAAATGCACACCATTATCCTCACACTAACCCTTATTGTAAAAAAAATGGTTTATTAGTTGGGAAAGATATGAGACCATATCAATTAACAAGTTCAAAATCGTGTCAGATTTAATACACAAGTTCAATTAAGTAAACCAGGACGACTGGTAGCTATTGCACAGATCAGACAGGCTTGACTTAAGAAACAGTGTGTAAAATATTTAGCGGTACCAAAACTTAAAATTAAAAAATGACATAAAATGATTATAATCCTATGAGGGTAACCA
Source organism: Pleurodeles waltl (assembly GCF_031143425.1). Taxonomy (NCBI): domain Eukaryota; kingdom Metazoa; phylum Chordata; class Amphibia; order Caudata; family Salamandridae; genus Pleurodeles; species Pleurodeles waltl. Next base: position 803,546,521 of record NC_090446.1, read on the forward strand.
GAAAATGTTAATTTGTATAGTTTTATGACAAAAAGTTCAAATAAAAAGTAAAGTACCAAACAGAAGCTGCTGTTCACTATTGAAGGGACATAAGCGCCTTTTTTAGGCTGAGTGCAATAGAATTGATGGCCAGATTAATAAGTAGGTCATCCCAGTCAAAGATTTTATCTTATGACTTTGTCGTTTTTATGGAAGTCAAAGTTCTCCAGTGAGGCAAGTTTATATGCTGTATCCAGCAAAGTCCTTTCAAAGCTAGGTAGCTGTTGGATGATGGTCCTGCTAAATCCATTTGTTATGACTGCAAATGTTCACAGTGATAATAAACTCATTTCTTGACTCACAGAGTGATCTTGTGAGTCAGGTACTTTTCCCCATTCAAGAATTCGGCCTTTGGACTTTGTGTTTTTGAAACTCAAAATCTTCCAGTGGGGCAAGCCTGAAGCTGTATTTGATGAAGTCCTCTAAAAATCAAATACAGTTTGGCAAGGTCCCGCTGAAGAGCCAAAAGTCTTGGAGGCCCAAAAATGTTCTCTTTTTCAACTTTTCAGATTATTTTTTGGGCAGGTCCTCTTTGTCTCTGCTTGGACTCTGCTAAGATTCCCAGGACCTCAGGGACGGCACTTACGGTCCAGGTTTCACTACAGTAGTAGGCAGATCCAGGTCCAGTGCTAGTCAACTGGTCACTCCATGAAAATGTCAGCTTGTTATGTAACATGTACACAGGAGGCAGCCTAATGACCATTGAAGTTCACTTCTCAGTTCTGGGTACAAGTGAATGCACTTCCATCCCTTCAGGTCTTTACATAGATTACATACATCAGGTCCACTCCTCTTCTGTTCTTTCATAGGCCCAAAAGTGTTGTAAGGAATTGAAAGTGAGGTGCAATTTGTACAATTAACTATGCAGTGGGTGGAGGTGACTCCTGGCCAGTACCTAACCAATGATAAAAATGAGCTCAATGGTAACCCACGCCCTTCTTAAGCACATCCTGTTTGCCTCACTGCACACTATCTCACATTGACCTTTCTAAATTAAATCTAACATGGCAGAACTCATTTGCCCTTATAGGAGGCTGGTGATTGAGCCATTATATGTCTAGGGGAATGAGAAGTCCCCTCCTTCTTAACCACATCAAACTGGTTCTGGCACAGCTCTCCCTCCCACTGGGATGGTATCATGCTGGCTACAGCTAGTCCTGTGATCAAATGCCTTGTCTTCCCCAGGTCTCACTTTACACTTTACATCTTGGTTACTGTCTGGTTAATGAAGTTCCTTAGCCCTCGTCAACTACCTTTACTGAGAGGGATGAACCACATACCTCACATGCAGGTCTTCCTCCTAAACAGCTGAAGCCATTATTTCTGCACGGAGAACAATTTTCACACCTCATCAAGGGGTAAGCACTAACACAGAGGGCTGCTGCACACAGGCTAATGCTAAGTGGCCTACTTGAACGCCAGGCACACTAACTCTAAGTGTGTATAAGTTACTTTTCTGGTATATTGTTAAAAAATTCTACTTAATCACTGAATTTAATTTTATTAATTATTTAATAAATATTAAGAACAGTTGTTGATACCAGTAGCTTATCCTACACCACAGATAGTAAAAATACTATTCAAATTTCACATTTGTTGTCCTCATAAGATCAGCTACACCACCTAGAGTAAAAATGCATTTTGGGGGTGAGCAACTGTAAGAAAAAGCCAACTGAAATTCTGACATGTTCATCTTTTAAAAGGCCTACTAAAGAGCTACATATTTCATATTTAAATTGAGGGTTTCTTTTTTGTTAAAAAGGGGTATTTTTACAGGTTTGCCTGCAGATTTAAAAGCTGCAGCAGTCAGGTTATACTGGTAGGCTTGCAGCCATGTTTATCTAGCTTAGTGGGTGACACAATATTCGCTACAGTCCACCAGTGAAATGTAACTTTCCATGACAATGATATATTTTCCTGAAGCATACACCATGTCCTTAATAGAAAGCTAAATATGCCAATTATGAGTCAGCCAATTTTGTCATGTTTTGGAAGAGGCATGCTCTCACATGCACCATTGAATCAAGCCACCCTACCCTATACACATTCCTAGAAGTACTAAAAAAAAACAAAGCTAACAAAAGCTTAAAATTGAATACCAATAATATTAAAATGCTTTACAAACATAATTCACATAATAACTACAAATTAAAAAAATAACTACACTACAGAACCTACAGTAAGGCCCTACAACACAACATTACATAACACAACAACACAACCTAACACTATAGCACACAGCCAGGACATATTAACACCCTCTTCCACACTTATTACACCTACCCCTATCTCACCTACACATAAAACCCTAAATAGTAACTTAAAATTGTGCTTACCTCATTAGTATAGCAACAGTAGGGAACTACTGCAAACAGGAAGAAAAATCATGCATAACAATGATGTAAATGAACTACAAAAATAAAGTTAGCGGTGAAAACATGGTGGCTAAATGAAAATAAAAGGGCCTCTTTTATATTTTGGTAGGTGGAGGTAAGTATGTCAGAGAGATGAAGTAAATTACCCCCATGATGAGGGGGGCACTAGACAGTTTTTACTGCCCCCTAGAGCCATGGTTTTCCTGGTGGTGACGGGTAGTGAAAACTGACCTGTATGTACACACATCTAAATTAGGGGAAAGAACAGAGCTCAGCCTCCCACAGCCATAGAAGGGGTGCAACCATGGCAGAGACAGAGTAGTCTTTGCCCTGGTTACACCACAGGTCTGCCTGCATATAATTCAGGCAGGCAAACCATTATATTGGCGGTAAAGTTACTCATGCATTCTGTAAAACTGGTGCACAAACCACAACCACTTTTACCCAATGTGTGCTTAATACATCAGACCCCTAATTCCTCAATCAACCATTGATGTCCTGATGAAGGAGTTGGCTTCTTGAGAATCTTGATTGAGCCTTGAAAAATGACAGTCTGATCAGATGACGTTTCCTTAACCTGTTTGCTGCCCCATTGTCATAACATAGGCCTTGATTTAGAGTTTGGCAGGCAGGTTACTCCGTCACGAATGTGATGGATATCCCGTCCGATATATTTAGAGTTCTATGGGACATAATAGAATCGTAGTACAGTGAACTGGATATCCGTCATGTTTGTGATGGAGTAACCCCATCCGACAAACCCTAAATCAGGCCCAGAGTGTTTTCCGCCACAAGATGTATTCATGCACAGCTCTAGAGCAGGGAAGGGACTACTTTTTTCCAGATTTTCCCATATTTGAGAGACATTAAAAATACGTTTTGAAAAATACTCTGGCACAGGTACACAGTGGTGCACCGTTTTTTTTGTTTGTCAGAAGAAACCTATTTTGGTGTCCATTTTTACTTTTACTTTTAGCCTTTGTATATTGACTAGCTCTCTCTCCTCTTCTTGTATCCCGTCCTTACGACTTAGGCACACCCTTTTAAAAGGGTTACGAATTCTGTATGACGCACAGAAAGAATAGGTTGGGGTTTTGAGATGCAAATGATGGGGAACTAGATTTTTGAAGTGGTGGACTTTTGTGAACCAGCTATGCAGCTTCTTTGTAGTATTGCTGCATTAAGTTGGAAAGGTAGATTTTAAAATTGAAAATCCATTCCAGATGGTAAACTGCTACACAATAAGAATATAATGAGAGGTGGAATGGTTTGCTCTGCAAGGTGCATGATCATTGGTAATATCATTCACTTCGCAGATGCAGGGCATTGTACACTAGGAATCATCATTGCTGCTAAAGATGTCAAACAGCATATTGTAAATTGGGTAAAACACAATGGCGTACCCTTGCGCACGCAGAGAAAAATCACATTTGCTAACCAGGAAAGGTATTCAAGATACATTTGTAGCACAGTGAATTAATATCAGTAGGTTACAAATTAGCAATCAGGCGCGTATATTGCAGACGTTTTGGGATAAAACTTTTTTAGGAAACATATAACTAATTATGATCAAACCCACTAAATACAGCTCGTTTAACATTCTACATCTATTTTTGGATTATAATATGTGCATGTACTGTAAAATAAATGAGAAAGCATCAGTAGAGCAAATTATGCATCTAGGAGACGCGCTATATGAACATATGCCTAATATGATGCAAAAATGAAACTCATTCTGGGTTTGTGCCTTTATAATGAGGATTATCTAGTAATACATTTGTGAAACAATAAAGGTGTTGACATTAAGGGTCTGATAATTTTTGTATTACTACCTACAAATATTTAAAATTATACACACGTAGTTGTGAAGAACTCAGCAACGTAAAATAGTCAACATGGGACCTTCATCTATACTTTTGTTCTGTATATGAGTTCGAGAGCACTTGATTATTGTGAAAGAACTTCATGGATTATAGTATTTGACACGCATAACATAACAAGGACTGAAGAAGGCAGGGCTAGGTAGTGTTTAGTTGCGCCTGCGGCGGTGACTACTTGCAGTGATTTAACATCATTCTTAAAAGTCTCTTACAGATAGTGGATGGCAATGGTGACACTATATAACAAATAGTTTATAACTCCAGGCCACAGGTATTATAATGCACATGAGGTCGGTACGGCACCAATCAACTTTTTGCCAATGCCACACAAAAATCACCCTATACGGTCCTCTGTATGGGGTCAGACTGGGAACCCAAAGCAGCCTTGGCAATTTTGTGGGACCATCCCCTATAGGGGGTGTTCTGCAAGTATGAAGCACTGCTGCTTTTGTTACTAGAGGCAGATAATTCAGCACTGCTGAAAAACCGGCCTCCAGTAACAAAACCGGCCCCCACCACCTCAAAACCGCCCCAACACTTCCAGCTTCCCAGGGAAACACCCAACGCCACTGCGGCTAGTTCGGCCCTGCCTCTATAGCACAGCTCAGAAATGGAGCTTATAAATCTTCACATGAATTAATCTTAGACTAAAAGTGCATTAATATCTCATAGAGAGCTTCAGCCCATGCCTGCTGTAGGGTTGTACCGTGTTATATCTCATTCTAAGCCTCATTTTTCCTTACTTTGTATTTTACAGAATTTTTTGTATTGTTTATGTTTATTTCTTTAATTTGTTTCTCCTCTAAGTTCCTTCTATTAGCTTTGGAGTAGGCATCGAAGGGGCCATGCGGCAGGTCCGACCAACGCAGTGGTGATAATGTGTCAGTTTTTGCAGAGATCAGCTGCAGAACCCACTTCTGAGACCCAAGCTGGACGGGGCACCTCATGCAAGGGTAGGGTTAACAGATGACAGAGTCCAGCAGCACCAGGAGAGTTGCAGGCAGTCTTTGATGTTGCTGAGACTGCACAGAAGAACAGGAGCAAGCTCTTGGAGTCACTGGGTTCAGCAAAATGGGTCCAGCAGGCTGCAGGGCAGCTCAACAAAGCAGAGAAGCAGTTCCTTGGAACAGTCAGTCCAGGCAAAGTGGCAATCCTTACAGCACAGCAGTTTAAATGCAGCAGTGTTCTTCCCAGGTCCAGTAGTGTACTGAAGTGGTGGGGTCAGATCACCAGTACTTAAACCCAAACGTGCCTTTGAATTGGGGGTGTCTTCAAAGCAACTTCTTGAAGTGCACAGGTCCCTCTCATCCCAGCCCTGGTTCCAGACTATCAGTGGGATATCAGCCCTTTGTGTGGGGACAGGCACTTCCCTATTGAAGTGTAAGTGTTAGCTCCCCTCCACCCTTCCTGCCCAGGATGGCGCATCAGAATTTAGATGAATGCAGAAAAGTCCTTTGTCACAACCACCCTTCCTGTGTTTGTGGCTGTCTAGAGGAAATACACAAAGTGTAGCTATCACCTAGCCCAGACGTGCAAGGCATACAGAGCAGTAAAAGGAGAGAAATACCCACTTTCTATAAGTGGCATTTCTAAAATAGTATTATGAAATCCGACTTCACCATTAAGGAGAATTTATCATTACTATTCCAACTATATGAAATAAGATGTAACCACTCCTTTCTGATCAGAAATTACAGCTCCAAGGTATATTAAGGAATTTCCAGTGCTGGCCTATGAGGGAAGTAGGCCTCACAGTAGTGAAAATAACGTTGGAAGATTTTCATAACCAGGACATGTAAAACTTAAAAGTACATGTCCTGCATTTTATTTACATAACACCCTGTCCTATGGCTGCCTAGGGCCTACCTTACGGGTGATGTATATATAATAAACAGGGAGTTTAAGGCTTGGCAAAGAGATCTCCGGGGAAGTGTGAAACGGAAGAGCTCTAGAGGTAGTGTGTACTGTTCAGACAGACAAACACAGTACGAGAGCCAGCTGCACAACCTTGCCCTCTGCTGGGTCCCCTTTTTCTTCCTAGCCACATACCAAGACAGCGATCGCTGGGGGACACAAAAAAGATTGGGAGTGGGACCCATTGAAATCTTTTGGGGCTCAGCAGAGCCCTTAATGGTTTAAATAGTGAAATACTAGTGAGCAAAAAGAGGAACCTGGAGGAAAGAAAGCGTGGAAACTTGGACATTTCATTAAATCAAATTGGCAGCACCTGTCTGAAATAAAACCAGCAAAGCTGGGCAACTGGATATTTTTGCTGCAACCATGTTGGATGTGGGGAAATTCTGCATCATCCCATTGCTTAAAGCATAGAAAAACCTCCTTTTAAACATTTAAAAGATGTTTGCGATTCAGACTTAGAAATCTGCACCATACTTTATTGGCTTCCTTTCAAACAAGGAAATAGGCTGCAAGTGATTAAAACTGTATTTTTAAAGGCTATTGATGGACATTTCTTAGATCTATAAGCCTAAGGGTGGACTTCTCCCAGACTTTTTGCCTCACCTCCTTCATTTTTACCGGATTTATTTTTGTTGCCTTTACCATTGCTGACCAGTGCTAAAGTGCCTATGCTCTCTCCCTGAAACAAGAGTACATTGGCTTATATCAAATTGGAATAGTTAATTTACTTGTAAGTCCCTTGTAGAGTGGTATATCATATGCCCAGAGCCTGTAAATTAATTGCTACTAGTGTGTCTACAGCACTTATTGTGCCACCCATTAAAGTAGCACTTTTAAACATGTCCCAGTCCTGGCATTGTGGTCTGAATGCAGTTATAAAACTGGCATGTTGACTTGGCAATTAAACCCCCACAAACCCTTTTTTTTATATATGGCACCCCTAAGGAAGGCTCTAGGTAGACCATCGGGCAAAGTGCTATTTAATTAGAATGTTTGGGCATGCACTTTTAAGCTTTTCATGTCGTGGCAGTGGAAAACACCTACATTTGTTTTTCTCTACTGTGAGGCCTACTTCTCCCAGAGGATAACATTAGGAATTCTTAATTACATAAACTACAATTTCTAATTGGGAGCTGGAAGCTGTGTCATGCTTGGTGTCTCTGGAAGGGTAGTGGAGAACCTTATTTAATGATAACTTTTTTTTAATCACAATTATAAAAACGGCACTTTTATAAGGATGACATTTTTCTGCCCTTAGCCCTTTTGTGCCTATAGTCATGTGGCCTGGGTCACATGAATGGGTGAAGCTGAAAGTTAGACTTTGTGAATTCCTCCCAGGCTGTTACACGATGCAGGGATTAGTTGTGCCTGAATGGGCCATCTGCTGGCAGGTTTGGGGGAGGAGCTGATCACAGCCCACTTACCATTGAATAGCCTATGATCTGCCTTCACACAAATAGCCTAAAGACCTTGCATTGTTGATTAGGTCAGCTGGGAGTTAGGGGAGGGAGGGAATTCCATACACTTCAAAGCCACTGTCTAGAAGCTTCTCCCACCTTCCACAACCAAGGCACTAGGGTACAAAAGTAGAACCTCAGACACCAACTCTTCAGTACACTTCTGGTCCTGTTGATACTCTGCCAGGAAGAAGGACTGCTGTGCTGCTTCAAAGACTGCAACTCTGCTCGACTGCTGCTCAAAAGGCACAGCTGCCCTGCTGTGCTGAACTGCGGCCTGTCTGGGGAAGAAGAACTGAACCTGTACCTTCATCTTGAATCCAGGACCGCGGAGTGACTCAAAGGGCTAATCTTCAGGCCTTCTGATCTAAGTTTCAGGGACATAAAAGGCTCCTCAAACAGCTCTAGAATCAAGCTGCAGTGAGATCCTCTTCCAAAGTGGTGCCTCTCAGGTCCCGGGCAGTTCACACCTGAAGTCAGCACAAAGCACTGCCAGCCTGTCTCCGCACTCTGCAGCAATGACTGCTTGCGGGGGACCTTCCCTCCCCTCCATGATGCCCAGCCTGCTGTTCATGCAGACCACCTCTCCCACACTCTTCTTGCTCCTCCAATGAAAACAGAACTCTTGGCACACTCTTCAACTCTTGACAATGGAAAACTTCAGATGGACTAGTCTGGGACTGAGTCTAACCTGCACTTCAACCTGAACTTTTGACTTTGACCCAATCCAGCATGGCCAGATTGCAACAGTTGGTGCTTTTTGCTTTTAGGTACTATTTTACAGTTTATTCTTTAAATATTAATAACTCCGGTTTTACTATTTTTTTTTGTGCTTTTTGGTCTTGTTTTGTTTATTACATTCAGCTCTATTTTTCTAACTTGGTGTGGAAAGCTTTTTGGGTGGTGTTTTCACTGTTTTACTGTTTGAAATGGTGCGCAAATAATTTACACACTGTCTCTAAATTAAGCCTGACTGATCTGTGCCAAGCTACTAGGGGACTGGGCACAGGTTAATTTGGAGTTTGCTTGTGCTTTACCCTGACAAGGATTGTGGTTGCTGTTTGACCAAGGCTCACACCCTAGTCAACAAACAAGACAAATTCTAACAAAATTGTTCAGGGCCATTGCTTTGTAACTTCTACCAAGGACAGCAGCCCTGCTGCATAATGACAGTTTTTGAGGATTACAGCCAGCTCATTGGTCGATTTACACTTTTAATTTCATAGAATGCTTTGATTCTAAAAGCATAATAACACCTGATACCTACATCATATTGACTTACTTTGTGGTCCTATTAATTATTAATCTGATTTTTTTCTTAACTAAATTGATTGAGGAAGTCTACATTGCTTATTTCCATACTTTTGTGTTCAAGTATATTGTGCAAACTTCTGCTTGAAAATAACTCCTTCTTCTAGTGCTAAGAAATTAACAGTAAGCTCTGTGTTTACTCCTACGATGCAGACTGGCCAGAAATTGTTGGTACTTGGCTGCTGTTAACATCAAGAATATAGCCACTCCCCTCAAGGTTAGCAATCACTTTTTATCCACAAATGCTTGACATTGGTCTATAAATGCCTCTAACAGAGCAAAGCTAAGTTCTGCATATATTTATTATGTAAGAAAGAGGATTAATATTGAAGTGGATGAAGTCCACCACAAGGATTAAGGCCACAAACACGTTGAGGTAAAACGCAGTTTCCATAACTTAGACCTGGGAGCAACCCCGTGGCAGCTACGGCAGGAAGCAGACAGGCTTAAGTAAGGATGACCTCTAAAGTATTAAGCAGTAGCAAAACAGTTAGAGACAAAACACAACACAATGACAATCCCAAAACCAATTTAGAAAAACAGAGAAATGTTCAATGAGCACAATGACACTAGAATTAGTAAATTTCAATAAGTGGATATGAATTTAAAAAGATTTCAAGCAAAAAGCTGAAAGAAAAAGTAAAGCACCAATCATCAGTTTATGTTTGCGGTCAACCACAGCCTAGGTGAGATTTATAGGATACACTAAGTGGATTCATCACAACCAAAGATTCACCTTCTGAGTCTCTAAAATGAAACTGCAAGCCCTCCAGTGGAGCATGGTTACAGGTTGAATCATCAAAGTCCACCTAAAGCCAAATAGCCCCTGGACACCTTCCCAGTGAAGATGTTGGATTTGACAAGAAAAGCTGAGAGTGGGACAAATTAAAATTTCTTGCCTTCCGAAGTCTTTGCTTTGAGGGGATACTTTTCCCAACTTTTCATACTCCACATTTCTACCTCCACAATAAATCCTTTTTATGGAGGTCAAAATCCTCCATCAAAGCAAGCTTGAACCTGTAGCCAACAAAGGGCCTGATTCTAACTTTGGAGGACGGTGTTAAACCGTCCCAAAAGTGGCGGATATACCACCTACCGTATTACGAGTCCATTATATCCTATGGAACTCGTAATACGGTAGGTGGTATATCCGCCACTTTTGGGACGGTTTAACACCGTCCTCCAAAGTTAGAATCAGGCCCAAAGTCTCTTAAAATTGGGACACCTTTGTCAAAGTTTCAACTTTTCAGAGTTTCTGGAGCAGCTCCTCTTGGTCTCTTCTACGGCTCCCATGACCTCAGGGACAGTGTTTTCTGTACTTCTGTAGGTTCAGAGAGTGTTCCAAATGGTTAGGGGTTAGGAGCCAGCTTTGTAGGATTAACTAACCAGTAGGTGGGAATGACTCCTGGATACTTCCTAACCAATGAGAACAAAGTTCCTAGGACACCCCCCTTCCTACTTTTGCAGAACATTGTTTTCCTTACTTCAAATTATCCCTCAGTGCAATAACCTGAGGGAAATCCAACATGGGAGAATCTTTCTGCTCTGATGGGGTGCTTGGGTGCCAGACAGTGGAGTATTTCTGGGAATTATCAATCTGTGTGTCGTCAGCTACGCCAAACTGGCTCTGGAACCAGCTCCACCTTCCACTCAGCAGGTGTCAAACTGCCCGCAAAGAGCCTGGGAAACAAAAGATTTCTCTTCATAGGTCTCCCTTTGCACTTATAACTATTGAAGGGCAGGCCAGACCCTAGTACTTGTTAAGTTAAGTAAGTTCCTGAAACCTGCCAAGCTGCCCATCGTGAGCTGAATGTGTGACATACCTCACACCCAGGTCTTCCTGTGGATAGGACTAAGCCATTATTTCTGCTCTGCAAGCAGTTTTTACACCTTATCAAGAGGAGGCACTAGCAGGGTGATGTGGAAGCAGGCTGTAGGAAGTTGGCTCTGTATATACTATTTCAAAGTAAGAAATAGTGTGAACAGAGTCCAAGGGTTCCCCTTAGAGGTAAGATAGTGGCAAAATTAGATAATTCTAATGCTCTATTTTATGGTAGTGTGGTCGAGCAGTAGGCTTATCAGAGGGTAGTGTTAAGTATTTGTTGTACACACACAGGCAATAAATGAGGAACACACACTCAAAGACTTACTCCAGGCCAATAGGTTTTTATATAGGAAAACATCTTACAAGTCTCAGTTCTGAGGCATAGGCAGCCCACTTTTGGGGGTTCAAGGCAACCCCAAAGTCACAAAAACAAACAGCTCAGCTCAGGGCCGGTTAGGTGCAGAGGTCAAAGAGGTGCCCAAAACACATAGGCACCTATGGAGAACAGGGATGCTCCCGTTCCAGTCTGCCAGCAGGTAAGTACCTGCGTCCTCGGGGGGCAGACCAGGGGGGTTTTGTAGAGCACTGGGGGGGACACAAGTAGGCACACTAAACACACCCTCAGTGGCACAGGGGCGGCCGGGTGCAGTGTGCAAAGCAGGCGTCGGGCTTTGTATTGGTTTCAATGGGGGGACACGGGTGTCACTCTAGCGGTGCAGGCAGGCACAGGGGGGGCTTCTCTGGACAGCCACCACCTGGGCAAGGTAGAGGGTCACCTGGGGGTCACTCCTACGCTGAAGTTTGGTTCCTTCAGGTCCTGGGGGCTGCGGGTGCAGTGCTGGTTCCAGGTGTTGGGTCCCTTGTTACTGGCAGTCGCAGTCAGGGGGAGCCGCTGGATTCTCTCTGCAGGTGTAGCTGTGGGGGCTCGTCTCTGGTTACTCACAGACTCGCAGTCACTGGGGAGTTCTCCCTGAGGTGTTGGTTCTCTAAATCTCAAGCCGGGGGCGTCGGGTGCAGAGTGAGAAGTCTCACCCTTCCGGCAGGAAACGTGCAGTCTTCGGAAGTTGCTTCTTTGTTGCAAAGAAGTAGCTGGGTTTGAACAGGGCTGCTGTTCACAGAAGTGTCTTGGCCCTTTAGTCCAGGGCAGTCCTCTGAGGCTTCAGAGGTCACTGGTCCCTGTCGGATGCGTCGTTGGTTGCAGGTTTTCAAAGTTGGAGACAGTCTGGTAGGGCTGGGGCCAAAGCAGTTGTCATCTTCCTCCTTCTCTGCAGGCTGGTAGGTCAGCAGTCCTTATTCTTCCTTTAGGTTGCAGGAATCAGATTTCCTGGGATCTGGGGAACCCCTAAATACTGAATTTAGCGGTGTGTTTAGGTCTGGGAGGGCAGTAGCCAATGGCTACTGTCCTTGAAGGAGGCTACACCCTCTTTGTGCCTCCTCCCTGTGGGGAGGGGGGCACATCCCTAATCCTATTGGGGGAATCCTCCAAACTCAAGATGGAGGATTTCTAAAGGTAGTGGTCACCTCAGCTCAGGACTCCTTAGGGGCTGTTCTGACTGGTGGGTGACTCCTCCTTGTTTTTCTCATTATCTTCTTCAGCCTTGTCGCCAAAAGTGGGGGCAGTGGCCGGAGGGGTGGCCATCTCTACTAGCCGGGCCCTGGGGCGCTGTAAAAAAGAGGGGTGAGCCTTTGAGGCTCACCGCCAGGTGTTACAGTTCGTACAGGGGGAGGTGAGAAGCACCTCCACCCAGTACAGGCTTTGTTCCTGGCCACAGAGTGACAAAGGCACTCTCCCCATGTGGCCAGTAACATGTCTGGTGTGTGGCAGGCTGGCAGAAACTGGTCAGCCTACACTAGAAGTCGGATTGGTATTCAGGCGGCATCTCTAAGATGCCCTCTGGGTGTATGTTGCAATAAATTGCACAGTAGCATCAGTGTGCATTTATTGTGCTGATAAGTTTGATACCAAACTTCCCAGATTTCAGTGTAGCCATTATGGAACTGTGGAGTTTGTGTTTGACAAACTCCCAGACCATATACTCTTATGGCTACCCCGCACATACAATGTCTAAGGTTTTGCTTAGACACTGTAGGGGCATAGTGCTCATGCACATATGCCCTCTCCTGTGGTATAGTTGAGGAAATTCGATTTTTAATACGATCGTATCGACCCGCCATTTTGTGGCCCGCCGCCATTTTATGTTGCCTTCACTCAGGCAGCACAGCGAACGAAGTCCATTCTGCCTTTTCTGCTTATTCTGCAACATGGTGTTCAAAACAGCCTTCTGCCTCTATCTTTACAAGGCTGATATTAAGGTCTGACCGAGTACACTAATCCCTGTCTGGTTTTCTAATCCTTGTTTCAACTATCTGTAGGCTCACACTATTTTCCGCCGATCTTATCTTATCGTCTGGCCTTCGCTGTCCTTTGCTAGTATTCTCTCATTTCACAACTGTCCTCCAAACGCACACAAACTTATCACACCACATGCAACTTCGTTGTGGATCGGTTAATGAATTAGTTCAAGGGAGGGGTGACAAACCCAGCTGGAGGGGAGGCAACCTTAAGTCACTTGATACTTTGTTTTCCAATTCCTTCTATTGGTGCTGTCTTGTTTTTCCGACATTTCTATTGGCTCTGTTCTATCTTTACATTATTCTTACTGGCTCCTTTCTATGTGTTCTGGGAGTGTATGTAGTTAATAAATGGTTTTTATACGGTATATAAGATTGTGCGCCACAAAGTAAAGTGGCAGTCTCCTGAGAACATACCTTGTGTACTTCTTGGACAACTGTACTAGCTGCAGCTAATAAAATCTGATCTTTTACGCCTGACAGAGTGTCCCGTGTCTCTGTTAGTTGAGGCAGGTGAATCCAAGGAGATTTCAGGCGTACCCTGCGCCGCCAGGCCCATAAGGTTCTGGTTCTTCAACTGGCGCCCAACGTGGGGCGGCTTCAGCGGTTCCGGTTCTGCCTGAAGGTCGTGAGGAACCCCGCAAGAAAATTCTGGAGGAATCGCGAGCCACGTCAAGCGACCCCTGTATGTCGAAGTGGTCCGAAGGTCTTTTTCAGCGCGGTTACTCCTTCCTGACGGCTACTGACGACTGCTGCCCTGACTGCCGCCCTGCCTTGGCCCTTTCTTTGATGATGTATGGTAAAGCGAGACGATAGACGGGCCTCTGTTGGTGTAAGAAGACATCCTTAGTTAAGTATTTGGTGGGTCGCGCCCACAAATTTTGGTCTTTGTTTTGTCCTTAGGTCCTTAGATTTGGCCATTGCAGTGGCCAAAGCCGAGGGGTAAGTGCATTTGTGCTGTGTAAACTGAAAGTTTTACCCCCTTGATGTTTGTGAACAGCCAGTAAAAATCGTGAGATGTCTGGTCTGACTAAGTTTGGAAAACTTTGTTGCTTTGGTTGTAATAGGGACTCCCAGCTTGAGGACTCCTGTCCGATTCCTTCGGTTGGAACTCCCACATATGAGCTCTATTCTAAACATGGTGTTGGTCCTATTGCCTTTAATAAGACATGGACCCGATATACAAAGAAAGATGGTGTTTTAAAATGGCCAGAAAATGGTAGTTTCGAAACTGATGTGCTAGATAATTTAGAAGCAACGTTATTTAAAAGAAAAGCCCGGCCGGCAATGTTTGACTCTTTTCGCCTTTGGCGTAAGGAAGCCAAACAGAGAGAAATTAAACAAGCGAAACGAGATAGGAAAACACAGGGAATGACGATTATACAGGCTGCTCAGCAATTCAAAGATGATGAAATAGATAATGCAATGGAAATTTCAGACAGACAGCATCGAATGGCAATAGATAAATGCTATCCGACGTTGCCTATCTCTTCCCTTGATAAGAGAAAAGATTTTGAGGAAGATTCCTTAATGTCCCACTTCTTGAAATTGCCTCCGCCCTATGTACAAGGTGCTAATGCACCCCCGATGTTACAGCCTGTTCAGCCGCCAGTTGTGCTTCCGCCTGCTCCAGCTTTTCCACATTTGCCTCCTCAAGTATTGCCTATGCTAGCTTTGCCTTTAACTCCTTTGCCTTCTGCTCCTTTGGCAATTCCTAATGCTCCTTTAGTTAATTCACCTAATACCTTGTCCCCTACCCTTATGTCAAATTCTCCATCTATGCGTAAGCGATTTGCAGATACTGTCTCTGGTCTCTTATCACCTTTCTTTGAAGCTTTAAACGTGTCTCCAGCTTTTTCTCGAAGACAGTCTCGTAGTCAATTCCCAGACTCCGAAGAGCGAGAAAAATTGGACTCACTTGCTTGTAGATGGATCAAGAAGGGTCCCCAATATAGTACGTCTTTCTGCAATGGAATGCACCTACGCAGAGATATGTTTTTAAAGTTATGTGCGATACTCTCGCTAAAGAATGGGAGGATATGAATTTGGGTTCGGTCCCACAGGATCTGTTAGATGTTCAGGCTGACTTTGACAAAGGACTTATTGTGGGTCCTAAGGTTGAAAACGCTGTCAGAACACTTATTTCTTTCAGATCCCTATTGTTCTCACAGACTTTTCCTGATTCTGATCCTTCAGTTAGAACAGCACTGAAAAACTATCCCATGAGAGAGGTTTCTCCAATATGGAAGGAAGAAGTTGCAGCAGCAGGTGCTAATCCAGCTATTCCTGCGCATTTTCAGCGCATATGGATACATGTCCCCTGGAAAAGGTCTGAAGTTTTAGCACTTAAACAGTCACTACCAGATCCACGCAAAAATCCTGCTGGTTACTATAAAGAGTTGTCGCAAACAGTTGATGCATGTACTATGAATCTAGCAGATATTGACATGTTGATGGGAAATGTAGTTCCACAGACAATATGGGCTAAAATTCGTAGAGAGGATCACGCTCAAGAATTAGGCGGCGATTGGAACGCTATTATTGCCGCAGATAGAGGTCAAGTAGGTGGTGCAAAGCCCGACGCTTTGATCTCAGAACTCCCTGGTAGGATTATTACATTAATGAAAACAATGATGCCTGCTTTGAGAGTTAATTGGGATAAGCTAGCAGTATGTAAACAAAAGAAAGATGAAAGTGTTTCCGATTTCTTTACCCGATTCGAGGAGACATTCATTGATCACAGTGGTCAAGATATGGTTACAGAAGGGGGACAGCGATTATTTGTGGATAAGTTCGTATATAACTTGCTTCCTGAACTATCACACAAGCTAAAAGACTCCGAGAGTTCATGGGCAGTTTCTTCTTCCGCCCAGATATTGGCTACTGCACAATATTATGAAAATAGAGACAAAGAAGAAAGGGAAAAACAAGAGAAAAAGACGAAAGAATTAAAAACTAAAGTTCTCTTGCAACAGGCTTATCCTCCTCGTTATGTTCAGCCTCAGTTTCAACAGCCTCCGCAGTTTCAGAGGTTGTATCAAAAGCCTGAACCATTCATTCCAAGACCTTTGCTAGGTCCCAATCAATGTGCTTATTGTAGGGAGGAAGGTCATTTTAAGAACAGTTGTCCGGCATTGTTGCAGCGTAATGGAGCAACATCTGCTTCACGAGGTCGTGGTGGTCTTCAGTCAGCAAATAGAGGTAGAGGTCGAGGTGTGTTAACCCAAGAGCAGCGTTCTTTTGTTCCTCCAAATTCCGGAAATTACTTCGACCAGCAAAATGTTAGGTCTACACAGTATTACAGTGAGGATCAGTATATTGAAGGAGGGAATGAAAGTCTTCATTTTGAATAGGACAGCCATGGACAAAGTAAGGGGGTTACGTCAATTCCAGTGGATCAGAATGGACCTTATGTTAATGTCACTACAATGGGTGTTTCAGAGCCATTTCTTTTAGATACTGGTGCCATGAGAAGCTCTATCATTCATTCTAAACTCCCTGGCGCACCTTTGTCTGGCTTAACGAATGTATCTGTAGGATTTTCTGGCGCCCCTGTTCGCAATCCAGTTTCTTGCCCTTTGCCTGTATCAATAGGTCCTTATGATTTAGAAGCTCCGCTTCTTCTGACGAATGGTTGTGGTGAAAATCTGTTGGGTTTAGATCTATTAAAAAGAATGCATGCTACGATATATTGTTCACCTTCTGGTGTATACCTCACTCTAGGACAGAAAATGACTAGTCCAATGTACTTATCAAAAAATCAATTCCCACCTGAATTGCTTTCTCTTCCCGAAACGCTTTGGGCTACGGGTCCGAATGACGTTGGTTGTCTTGAGATCCCACCTTATGTTGTTACTCTTAAGCCCAATGCTGAAATGCCACGTATTCCGCAATACAGAATCTCTACTGAAGGTGAGAAAGCACTTCTGGAAATTGTCCGTGATTTGATTCAGAAGGGTGTGGTTGAGGAAACGAGAGGAAATACATGTAACAGTCCTGTTCTTCCGGTTCTTAAACGCACTGATCCTTCTCAGCCTCCTGTTTATCGTTTTGTAATTGATCTTCGGGAGGTAAACAAGATTGTCGTACCGCAGTTTCCTGTAGTCCCAGATATCACTGCTCTGTTGACGATGATACCTTCTACAGCGACTTGGTTTTCAGTTATTGATCTAAAGAATGCTTTCTTTAGTATTCCCATCGCCGAAGAGAGTAGAGATATTTTTGGTTTTTCCCTCGGAGGCCGAAGCTTCCGGTTTAAACGCGCACCTCAAGGTTATTGTGAAAGTCCCTCTATTTACAGTCAAGCTCTAAAATGTCATCTTGATGCCTTTTCCTTACCGTCCGGTGCCGCTCTCATTCAGTACATGGATGACTTATTAGTTGCCGCTGATTCAGAGGAGATTTGCAAAAACGTGACCGTTGCACTGTTGCGTCATTTGTTTGATCTGAATCACAAGGTTTCTCCTTCTAAATTACAATATGTCTGTCGCGAGGTGACTTATTTGGGTCATCTCTTGTCAAAGGAGGGACGACGATTGACCCCCGAACGAATTCAGGCAATTGCACAAATGTCAGTGCCATCCACACAAAGAGAGGTACGTGCTTTTTTGGGCATTACTTCTTATTGTAGACAGTGGATTCCGAGTTTCTCTTTATTGGCTAAACCGCTGTTGGCGCTAACTTTAAAAGATACGCCTCAGCCTCTTCCGTGGACTGACGAATGTCAGAAGAGTTTTACTGATTTGCGTATTGCTTTGTGTTCTGCTCCTGTATTGGGTACTCCTGATTACAGTAAGCCCTTTACGCTCTATGTCCACGAAAGAGAGGGTTGTGCATTGTCAGTCTTAACGCAGCGTTTTGGAGATCAACAGCGACCATGCGCATATTTCTCAGCTACGTTAGATCCAGTAGCTAAAGCATTGCCTAGTTGTCTTAAGGCGACAGCGGCAGCAGCAATTTCTATTCGACAGTCTGCTGGAGTAGTGCTAGATAATACTCTCATTGTTATGGTGCCACATGCAGTGGATACTTTACTAAATAGGACAAAAACGCAGCATCTTACGAGTGCTCGGTTGTCCGGATATGAGCTGACGCTTTTGGCTAGTCACATACACATCAAACGATGTAATACCCTGAATCCAGCTACTTTGTTGCCTCTTCCAGAAGAGAGAGATGTCTCTGAACAGCATGATTGTTTTCTCCGTACTGAAGAAGAGACTAAGGGTAGAATTGACCTAAAAGACACGCCATTAGTGAATCCAGATGGAACACTATGGGTAGATGGTTCTTGTTTCAAGCTCCCGAATGGAGATACAGTTTCAGCCTACGCTATTACTACTTTGCATACGATTGTGGAGACAGCACGCATTAGACATAATTCAGCTCAGGCAGCTGAATTGATAGCCTTAACTAGAGCGTGTGTGTTATCCAAAGGAAAAAGAGTAAACGTGTACACTGATAGCCAATACGCTTTTGGTGTAGCGTTTAACTTTGGGCGTTTATGGAAGGAAAGAGGATTCTTTACTTCCCATGGTACTAAGATACAACATGGTCAATTAGTGACTGAACTTCTTGAGTCACTTACAATGCCTACTCAGATAGCGATCGTGAAGTGTAGTGCACACAAAAAGATTGTGGACGATGTTGGTCGAGGAAATGCATTTGCAGATGAGGTAGCGAAAAAGACAGCCAGAGACAACACAAGTCGAATGTATGTTGCAGGTCCCGCAAACTGCGTAAGAGAAAAGGGAATGTGTGAAGATACAGTAGAGAGTGTGAAATCAATTCAAGGAGAGGCTACGGAGAATGAGTTGAGAAAGTGGAAGGAAAGTACAGGAATGTTAGATGAGATGGGATGTTGGGTTGAATTATCAGAACATCAACGTTGGCTGTTACCAGATGCTTATGTACTACCTGTAGTTACTATGGCACATGGTCCAGCTCACCTAAGTGCAAAAGGAATATGTAAACTTCTGGCTCCAGTGTGGCAAAATGAGGGGATCCCAAAGTGTGCAAATAATGTAGTAAAACATTGTATTGTTTGCTTGATGTACAATCCGGGAAAGGGAACCCCAACTCCAGCAGGTCATTTTGCTCCTCCAACATATCCATTTGAGGTGTTGCAGATCGATTATATTCACATGGAACGATGCAACAACCTCAAATATGTTCTGGTGGTAGTATGTGCTTTTTCTAGATGGGTAGAAGCCTACCCTCTGAAGGACAATACTGCTTTATCAACTGCCAAAATACTTTTGAAAGAATTCTTCCCTAGGTTTGGTTTGCCGCGCATTGTCTGGAGTGACAATGGGAGCGAATTTGTGGGTCAAGTCATGCAAAAAGTTTGTGCAGGTCTTGGCATAAAACAGAAGTTCCACGCGGCGAATCACCCACAGTCGGCTGGTTTAGTAGAATGCTACAATGGAACCTTGAAGCTTAAAATTGCTAAGGTGCAAGCTAGCACAGGACTTAATTGGCCTGATGCTTTACCATTGGCTCTTCTGTCCACCAGAACAGCAGTACACTCTCGTTTGGGGCTTAGCCCTTACGAAGTGATATTTGGTCGCCCAGCTAATGTATGGGGAGTTCCTCGCCCTAAGAAATACTCAGACTTGCCATACCCGATGTTGATTGACTACTTGCATGACCTTACAACTAAATTGCGTGTTCTTCATCAACAGGTTCAGAGTGCTCTACCAGAGGCTTCCACAGACCCAGGTCATTCCATCCGACCAGGTGACTGGGTCTGCACGAAAAATTTCCAACGACAGAGAAATTTGGAGCCCAGATGGAGAGAGCCACGCCTGGTTCTTTTGACCACAAGAACAGCAGTTAAAGTCGAAGGAAAGAAAAACTGGGTGCATGCCGTGCACTGCAAGAAAGTGCCTTTGCCCTTGCCTTTCGATCAGTGGGTCCGTAGAGGCATCAGTGACTCTGAAAGTGAGAAAGTTCCGCAATTTGTACCATTCAGTGATGCGCGTCTAATTGGAACACTTTCTGAGAAAGAGGACGACGACATCCTTCAAGAAGCAATACCATCGCATCGTCGCTTGAACACGACAAATCCAGGAACATTGTTTCAAAACCAGACTGCCTCTGGACAGGAACGCTATAATTTGAGACCAAGACCAAAGAACCTGTAAATTTCTTTCCTATGTAGTACTCTATCCCGGTTGCAGGGTCACGGTAGGAGTCTTAGTTACGACCTGAGTAAGTGGCAATAGGCCTGCAGGACCTCACAGTGTCATAGGACGGTAGATAATCGTGACTACAGTGATTGAGGAAGATTGCCGTGAGCATCCACTTAGAAAGATGGAGACTACATTAGATAAAAGAGAAAGTAAAAATGTAAAGAATAATTGTAAAGAAATATATAGTCGTTGTAGTATTGCTCTATGCGTCATTATATTGTCGTGTATTCTTTTGGCATCTGTAAACTGGATCATTATTACTCTGCAGCAAAAAGTTGTCTCTTCTCCTACCTCTACATCTTCTTCTACTATCTCTCCGCACCTATTTCACACTCTTCCCCAGCATGAACTCATCAGAAGAACTGAATACTTTAACAATTCCTTCGTCCAGTTGTTACATCAACATCAGTTAGTGATCAATACAACTGACTGTTGGGTGTGTGGACTCATACCACATACGGTAGAAAAAGGAATGCCATATTTAGTTCTTCCATTCTCCTATGAAGGTTCAGCTTGGGCTTATTTTGTCATTTTCAATAATGCATATCAAAGTAAAATTAAACAACCTGTCAGTTCACATAGTGTTGGTTCAGATTTCAGTCATAGTTTATTGATAAAGGGAATGGTAGCTATGGCTAAAATCATGGAAAAAAGTGAAGCTTCCATAGATGAAAGAAAAGCATATACCAATTGGAACATAACTAATTACATTTCCAGCCTCAATGATAAGGTTGAGCAAGGAAAATCTCCTCCGATACGGGTCATACCCCAACAAGGAAATTTCTGTCTGCAAATAAATGGTAGAACTCCAAACACCGGACAAAGAGAAAGTTTATGTTCCCATACATATGTTTATTCAGCCCTGAATTCACTGCCGTTAGTACCATCTCAAGGTACATACTTCGTTTGCCACGATAGGGCTTATACATGGTTGCCAGCTGATTTCTCTGGTACTTGTTATATAGCCTTTCTTCTTCCCCCTACATACACCGCTCCTGCGAACCATCATAAAAATAGATATGGCAGAGGGATTGTGGATTCGAAAGACACAGCAGGACAAGAGGGAGGAGATTTCCTCAAAGAATTTCTTCCCTTCTGGGGTCCAATGGCCAACAGCAGAAATATAAGGCAATTGGTTCGTGTCGTAGAAACCACCATAGACATCACTGTAGGAGCTTTAAGTAACATTACAGCTGAACTACAGGCTGATCGTCTTATGACCTTGCAGAACCGTGTTGCCTTAGACTTTGTTCTTGCGGACCGTGGTGGAGTATGCAAATTGATCGGATCAAGTTGCTGTATTTTCATACCTAATGACGCTCCGACAGTATACCAAGCTATCTCTAAGTTACACATAATCTCCGAGTCGATTCATCAGGACGAAGGAGATTGGTCCTTTTCGGAGTGGTTTTGGGGATTACTGTCCAAATGGGGTTGGAAGGTATTTACATTCTTTGGAGTAATTTTAGCTTTTATATTCTCTTGTTGTCTTTGTATGCACTGCGGTCCTGCCATCTGCAACCTATGTGCTACTGCATGTATTCCCAAACCCAAGTCACAAAGAGCAGAGAATATCAAAATGATGGTACAGCAACAGCTTGATGACCTCATGGCCATAGACATCGACTCAGATTAACATGAGTTTGTGTATCTTGACTGAGTTCTGGCAAAAGGAGGGTCTGAGGAAATTCGATTTTTAATACGATCGTATCGACCCGCCATTTTGTGACCCGCCGCCATTTTATGTTGCCTTCACTCAGGCAGCACAGCGAACGAAGTCCATTCTGCCTTTTCTGCTTATTCTGCAACATGGTGTTCAAAACAGCCTTCTGCCTCTATCTTTACAAGGCTGGTATTAAGGTCTGACCGAGTACACTAATCCCTGTCTGGTTTTCTAATCCTTGTTTCAACTATCTGTAGGCTCACACTATTCTCCGCCGATCTTATCTTATCGTCTGGCCTTCGCTGTCCTTTGCTAGTATTCTCTCATTTCACAACTGTCCTCCAAACGCACACAAACTTATCACACCACATGCAACTTCGTTGTGGATCGGTTAATGAATTAGTTCAAGGGAGGGGTGACAAACACAGCTGGAGGGGAGGCAACCTTAAGTCACTTGATACTTTGTTTTCCAATTCCTTCTATTGGTGCTGTCTTGTTTTTCCGACATTTCTATTGGCTCTGTTCTATCTTTACATTATTCTTACTGGCTCCTTTCTATGTGTTCTGGGAGTGTATGTAGTTAATAAATGGTTTTTATACGGTATATAAGATTGTGCGCCACAAAGTAAAGTGGCAGTCTCCTGAGAACATACCTTGTGTACTTCTTGGACAACTGTACTAGCTGCAGCTAATAAAATCTGATCTTTTACGCCTGACAGAGTGTCCCGTGTCTCTGTTAGTTGAGGCAGGTGAATCCAAGGAGATTTCAGGCGTACCCTGCGCCGCCAGGCCCATAAGGTTCTGGTTCTTCATAGTGCACCCTGCCTTAGGGCTGCAATGCCTGCGAGAGGGGTGACTTACCTATGCCACAGGCACTGTGAGGTTGGCATGGCACTCTGAGGGGAGGGCCATGTTGACTTAGTCTTTTTCTCCCCATCAGCAAACACAAGCTGTGAGGCAGTGTGCATGTGCTGAGTGAGGGGTCCCCAGGGTGGCATAAGACATGCTGCAGCCCTTAGAGACCTTTCCTTGCATCAGGGCCCTTGGCACCAGGGGTACCAGTTACAAGGGACTTACCTGAGTGCCACAGTTGTGCCAATTGAGGAGACAAAGGTACAGTTTAGGGAAAGAACACTGGTGCTGGGGCCTGGTTAGCAGGGTCCCATCACACTTCAAATCAAAACTTAGCATCAGCAAAGGCAAAAGGTTACGGGGTAACCATGCCAAGGAGGCATTTCCTTACACAGGCTAATGCCAGTTATCCAACTTTAATTTCAGGCAGATAAGGTCTAATTTTTTAAAAGTCACTTTTCGCCAATATTTATTCAAGATCCAACTTCACCTCTCAATTGAATTTTTACAAACATTGACAATAATGTTTGAGCTATTCCAATCGCTTGTCCCAAACCAGAAATAGTTATGATTTTATTCAGAACTTTGAATTTTTTAACATTAAATTAAATTCTTGCATGTACCACTTTTAAATATTAGGCTACCTACCTCTTGGCAAAAAGGACGATTTAGGGATGACATGTAACTGATAAAAGCAGGGCTCTTTCACACCAAAAAGGGCTATTTAAAGGTCTGCCAGCAGCTTTAAATGCTTCACGAGTCAGCCTACAAAGACAGACTAGAGTAGGTATTCCCGCTGTGAGTCTACTAAAAGGGCAAACCATGTGCAACTGCCCACAAGCGACATTGAACATTTCTATGTCATTGGTTTCTTACCTGCACCATATTCTATGGCGATATGGGAAGCTAAATATTCCATAGTTATGTTATGCAGATTTGTACAGCATACTATCACTTGGGAGGGCATTCTGGCCCTTAGCAGGTGTGAGTCTAGGCACACCTAGGGCCTAATGGGACTTCTAAAAAAGACAGGTCTTCGGCTTCTTGTGGAATTAAAAAATGTGGAGGAAGCTCCTATGTGTAGTTGCAGGTCCCTCAAAATCTTAGCAGTGATGTAGGAGAAGCCTGGACTGCCAGATCCTGTTTTCTGTATTCCAGCAGTGTGCACAAGTAGGAGTTTGGACCAGTGGAGGAGTCTGGAAGTTTTGTGACAGCAGATGTGTTGGTTGAGGTATGCAGGGCCAGTGTTATATAGTACCTCGAAAATGTGGGCAATGATTTTGAATTGTGCTTGTCTGTGAAGTGGGAGACTGTGGTGCTCCTTCAGGTATGGTATGATGTGAGAGCAGCGTAGGGGGTTGAGGTGAATTGTGGCCACTGCGTTTTTCTTTTCTGGTGCTTTCTGGTGAAATGTCTGTTGATTCAGGCATAGAGAGTTCCCGCAGTCCAGTTACTTATGACCAGGGCATGCATGATGGTTTTAATGGTGCTGATTGGGAGGCATTTGAAAATCTTTCTCACCATGTTCAGTGTATAGAAGCATGAGGCAGTGACAGAATTGCCGTGGATGATCATGTAGAGTTTACTATTGATGATGATCCCAAAGTTCTTGTTTGTGGGGTTTGGTCTTAGCTTTGTTGGCCTCTAGAAAGAGTACCAAAGTGATGTGCTGTTCCCGAAGGTCACAAATTCAGTTTTGTCAGTGCTTTAGACAGATGGTTTTCATCCAGTGGGAGATTTCAGGCAGGCAGGAATCGAAGTATCCGGGTAATGGCGTCTTGTCCGGTATTTGAGAATGAGTTGCCACAGCTCATTCACTAGGGCCTGGGCAGCATTGCCCAAGTGTGCAAAGTTTGAAAACCAAGAGCATTAGTAAACAAAAAGAGTCACATTGTCACAATAAGTATATATATAAATAAAATAAAAAAATATATATATATATATATATACACATATATATATATATATAAATTATTATTATTATTATTATTTTAAAAAAAGTTTTTTTTTTTTTTTAATTAGGTCAGAGTTCCCTTAGAAACTACTTGTTTTGTGTTGCAACGCATTTGGCACCGTTTGATGAATCTCCATGGAACGTTCCAAAAATGTGCTTTTATGCTTTGTTTGTGATAGGGAAGTTTTGGGGTGATCCGTCAAGCGGGACAAAGAACAAAGCAGGGTCCTAACACACAATAGTCTTATGTATTTTTCATAAACATCTTTAAGAAGCTCTACTTCAAACACTGCTGAATGGAATTACACAGAATTTGTCAGCAAGCTAGATCTTAATCCACAGATTGTGCTTTTGTGATTTGCAGTAAATCCATTCAATAGTTTTTGAGGAAATAAGGTTTAAAATATTTGAATACCTGGACTGTTAGGCCCTAGGGACTCCAGCAAGAGTCGTGCAGGAGCTCCAATTAAAAAATAGAGCAGTCTGGTTGGCCCAGAGAGCCTTTTTCCCTTGGGCCATCTATCTCCAGCAGGAGTCAGACTCCTGTGGATGGGAGCACATTGATAGGCTACCAGCACCACGAGAAACATTTTGCTGGCAGCCATTTCACTACTTGGGGATCTAGTCACCTGTCCTGAATTTTTTTTAAAGTGGTCTTAGAAGACAGGATATGGATACCCTGCCCCAATAGGCCCCATGAAGGGCATCTTCATGGACCCTGGGGCAAAAATTGAAAAAAACTTTGACCCTCTCCCCTGGGGCCCAGTGCATTTAATAATGAAAGGGAGGCATGTGGCCCGATTCGACGATCTAAGAGCCCACCCTGGGACACAGTAGTTTCCCTGCCTGCCCTAATGCAGGTAGGGAAATGTTAATTTTCTCCCGCCTGGTGGGAGCATTTAAAAATGTTGCAGCCAGCTGGGAGCAAACTTGTAGTGCGGTCATGGAAACAGAACATCCGATTGCTCCTGTTCTGGTTGGGTACTGGGGCACCCACCTATTACTGAGGCATCCCATAGTAGATGGGGTTCCTAGGGTCAAATTAGGCTCGGGAGTGGGCCCCTCTCCTTTAATGCACATTCCATCTCAGGGAGGAGGGTCCTCCTTTTTAATTATGCCGGGCCTCAAGGGATAGGTTCACTGGGGCCCTATATGGGGTGGTGGAGGGCCCTACCGACGATCCTCTCCACATATATATTTTATAAAATGGTAGCCACCATGGTTTTAAAAAAAGTATGGCTCTGGGGACCCCAGGGCATATAAAGGCTTGGGGAGGATAGGTCACGTACCATCCTCCCATTTTATTTTCATTCTTCCTCAGGGGATGGGTTCCCCTGGGTCTAATTAGCCTCAGGGAGGGGAGCTGTGCACACCCCTCCCCTTATTAATTTAATTTAACTCAGCCCGAGAATGTAGATCCTGAGGCTGAATGTGGCTCAGGGAGGAGGCACATGTTCCCTTCCCTTTTTCATTAAATTTGAACTCTGGGAATTGGTTCTCCAAGGCCCAAGAAGGCTCAGGGAGGGGCGCATCATGCCTTCTCCCATTTTTAATTGGATTTGGCCCCAGGAGCTGCTACATTGTTGAGTAAATGTATAGTGAATATTCAACACCATTGCTGTATAAAGGACGCCAAGGTAATTCTTCCAGTGACCTTGTGTCTGTAATTTTGCAATGTGAAAGTTTCTCCAGCATCTACTTAGGAAAATCTATGATAACATGAATCCATGTGTTGTGAAGATGACAAGACCTCAAAGAGTTTAACCTCCACCCAACAAGGGCTCTTCCTCTTAATTATATGTAGTAAGCACTTCTTTGGTGGAGATGTGCTCATATTTCTCTGCATCTGGGTGCGAGGGGGGACCAGAATGATCCTGTGGTTGCTGCAGGTTTCCCACCTCTAGCGGGAGCCACCATTGCTTCCGCATGCCTTCCAAAAATTCAGCTCCCTGTGTGCAGGAGAAATCCTTTCATCTGTTTAACAGTGGAAGAAAAACAGAAAAACAGATGGGAAGTCCACTCCCAGTGAGCAAGAGCAGTTATCCTGTCCACTGGAAGTTAACCTACAATTTTTTCTTGCTTGGCGGGAGCTACCAAAACAAACGTCAAGTGACAGCAAACTGCCAGCTCCTGAGAGTGGGTACCTTGGGAGATAGGGAGGAAGCCCTGGAGAATGGTGTTCCCCAGTGGCATTAATGGCTGTAGGGGGGCCCCCTCCTTTAGTTTGCATGGGCCGTCCCCAGGGAGGCAGTGGTCCCTGGGGCTGTATATAGCCCCGGAGGGGCCTGTGTGTCCCTACTTCCACTTCTATTTTAACTTCAAGCCCAAGGAAGGTAGTGTCCCCAGGACCTGGAGAGTCTGCCTGGCACCCGGGGAGGTGGTGGTCACCGGGGCTCAAACAGCCCATCGAGAGGGGTCTACGTGGCCCCCCTCCGATATGTTATAAAGGTCAAGAGAAGGAGTGATCGCTGGGGCTCAAAACAGCCTTAGGAAGGTGGCCCTGTGCACCCCCATACTGTTTTTCTTCTCCTGCATGCTCTCGGGACCTGGCTCATCCATAGGCTAAACTCATGCACTTGTTTTTATTTTTCACCAAATGTGCGGATCCTCCATGATTTTCAATTGTTTTTTTTAAATGACCCCTGCTCCAGAGCTAGGGTGTCAGGGTATCCCTACCCTGCCCACTTTTCTTTTTTAAATTTTTTTGGGGGAATTCTGTGGAGTCTGAGTCCCCAAATAGCTACCAACACTTCCTGGTTGAAGTGTTGGCAGGCAATCAAATCTCAGCATAAGATCCCTAGATATACAAATGTATTTTTCCTTTAATAACTCCAAAACTACTGAATGAATTTACATCATATAACAAAAAGCATTCTTTCTGGACCAAGAGCTAGCTTTTGTGTAACTATGTCCAGTGGTTCGGGCTGTAGTTGTGTCTAAAATGTCTACAGGAAAATGTATGGGAAAAACACGTTTTGGGACCCCACCTTTTTCTTACTCCCCACTTGACAAATCACCTCAAAACTTTCAAGGCAGCAGCTGAGATGAGTGGCTTACTAATTAAAAAATTTCGCAAAGATTTATCAAACAGAGCCAACGTTATAGAAAAAACAAAAAAAACACTTGTTTTTTAATGGAAACTATGGGCCTGATTACAACTTTGGAGGAGGTGTTAATCCGTCCCAAATGTGACGGATATACCACCAGCCATATTAGGATATAATGGACTCGTAATACGGCTGGTGGTATATCTGTCACTTTACCGTCTCTTTTGCGACGGATTAACACCTCCTCCAAAGTTGTAATCAGTCCCTATGTCCTAAATATAACTACCTACTGGCGATCGCCAGTTGGTAATAAATATATACAAACACACTAAAGCAGACTAAAGAGTGGGACTCAGTGACTAGAGTGATAGAGGCGGTCTGCGAAAGGGGAAGCAGGAGGACATCGAGAGAACCAATAAGAAGCTAATAAAAGACCAGTCAGAGGTACCGCAAGGTCTTCACGCAGTGATGCTGTTCCTTCTTTAATGCCGGTCAAGTAGAGGGCTAGCTTTACGAAAGACACAATACGTATGATGTGTGGGAGGAGTTTGAGTCCATAAGTCAGGTGAATGGAGTCAGAGGTCTGAGGCCAGAGAAGCAGAGCAGTGGTGTGGCAGCGTCCAGAATTGGTACTTGTTATGGTTGCAGGATTAAGGGCGGCGTTTCCTCCTTTTTCCTTTCCCCGCCTTTCTCTTGCCTTTCTCCTCCCCACGGCTGCTGGAACTGTCATCGCTGCTTTAGGCTTGGCGCCTGTCATCGCGGCTTGAGCCGTTACACTGTGCTAACTCTTGTGCCATCTGCTCTGTTGCTGACCCTGTCACTGGCCCTTCTGACTTTTGACTTGACGCTTTGGCTAGAATCGTCAGCCCCGCCTGCCCCACCAGCATCAGATCCATTGTGCTTCACCCTTATACGCCACCACTAGTTATCATCACCATTACGAGCGCCATCAATGCCATTAACGCCGCTGCCCCTTCCCCTTGAAACACACAAGGAGGATTGTGAAGGAGGGTGACCATCCTGAAGAGTGAGGTGGTGCCAACCAGCGTGCTTTTGCCCCTGTCCCCGTATCATTGGATCAGTAGTAGAGCCGAGAGCAGGATCAGGTGGACATGTCTAACAAGAGCACGAACAGCTGCAGGTGTCCATCTTATTGAGTGGAGGCGGAAGTGTGGGGGTGCATGCCAAGGCAAAACCATAGGGCAGCGCCACGCCCCTGATTGGCACAGAGGCAGCTGGCATTAGGTTGGTGCAGCTTGCACCATACAACATTTGTGCTACGCAACAGTGCTGCCCACAACCACCCCACGAAAACATGGTCCTTGAACTAGCAGCGCAACAGTCCCTCATCATAGTATGCTACAGTCCCAGAGCCATATACTCTTCAAGCCCATAAGAGATAGTGTGCTGGTGCCCCTCCCCCAGTGCTGTGGGAGCACTTGTTGGGGGTAGGCGAGGCAGCTCTATAGTTCCAGTTTCCAGGAACCAGGTTACTACCAAGGAGGTCACTACCAAGGAGCCATGAGGTGGGGCAGAACAAGGAAAGAGACATTGAAGCGAAGTAGGAGGAACAAGAAGGGCTGCATTAAGCTCCCTGCCTCCCAACTGCAAGCCTTAATCATCAATGCCCCTCATATATTCTTTCATCACCATCCTCTTTGGAGACATCCATTACAAAAACCAAAAGCATGGTTCTGGTGACAACACCCTGCGGTCATTGTTCACCAGTCATGCTGCAAAACAGCAATGTAGTCGGCTCCTCAGGCCCTTGCAGGATTACGCTTCTTTAAAAAAAATATTTCTGTCACTGACACGGCTGGCAAGACTTTAGCTGCAGCAGCAGAAAAAGACAATGGCCTTCATTATAATCGTAGCGGTAAAAACCACCTCTCGCTGCAGTGATGGTCACCAAAGACCATCGCTACGGCTACAGAGCCATCCACCATATTATGACCGCAGCCAGATTTCCACCACAAGAAGGGCAGAAATCCAGCTGTGGGCATACTGGCGGATGGCACTAAGGTGGCGCTGCTACACCTGCAGCGCCACACCAGTAGACCGCCGCCAGCCATATTATGACAAATAATACAGCCTGGAGATGTTCTGCTGGTGGGCGCTGTTGGTGGTAGCAACACCCCGTCCCGTCTCCTGCCGGAAGACCCCCTGGATCCAGGTAAGTCGGGTCTCTGAAAGGGGAGGGAGGAGTGGGGTGTTGTGTGTGTGGGGGTGTGTGCATGCATATGTGTGTTGATTGCGGGTGTGTGTTGAGTGTTGATTGCGTGCGTGAATGTATGGAAGTGTGAGTATGTGTGTGTATAGTAATCGTAATGCGTGTCTGTGTGTTTGTTGTGAAGTGTGTGCAGATGTGTGTGTGATTGGATGTATACATGCGTATATGTATGTGTGAATGAGTGTATGAATGGGGGTGTGGATGTAGGGGTGGGGGTGGGGGTGGGAGCGTGTTTGGAGAGGTAGCGGTGGGGGTGGGGGATGTTTGGAGAGGGGGGGGCCTCCTATCAGTGACAGGGAAGGATTTCTCTGTCACTAATAGGGACTACTGCCATGGTTTTTGTGGTGTTACGAACAACACGAAAACCATGGAGGTGGGCGGGGTCATAATCCCACGGGAGGAACATTGGCAGCCGCCGGGCTGGAGATAGTTATCTCCAGCCCGGCGGCTGCTACCGCCATGGCGGTCAGAGTGGTACATTGAAGCCAACTCGCCAATTTCATAACGTGGCGGTAAGCACCACCAGCCTCTTGGCGGTACTACTGCCACATTATCACCACCCACTGGGGTCATAATGACCCCCAATGTCTCTTTCAAGCGACCCACCTCAGAGCATGCAGGTGGGCATACCGGCATTATTCACATTCCACAATATGGTACATCCGCTCCAGCTACCGCCAGAGCATGCAGGGGGAGACCCTCATCATTCACATTCCACAAGTTGACACATCCGCTCCGGCTACCCTGGGGCAAGTTTGGTCTCAACAGCAGTCCACTGCAGGAGATCAACGTAGCAAAAATCAAACCTTTGGTATAAAAGAAGCATCTCTGACAACATTGGTTCCCAATCAACAGCCAGATGCGCGGCATACTTGCCGGACAAATATATTCCATCATAACGTTTCATTAATAGTTATATCAGTTGATTCCTTGCCAACTCTGTTGGATGTAACGTTCCCACTAAAGGATTTGCACTGCCAAGGAGAGCTGGGCATCTATGGTGAGAATAGATCATTGTTAGTCATCAAAAACATCTCTACCAATGGAGCTGAGCACCAACTGGAGATATAATATTGCTTTTACATGTGAAATCTATTCTCCTGGACATCACAGAAAATCTTGCTAACGAACCTGAAGGCAGGGGTCTGATTGATCAGTCTCTTTTGGACCTGTCCTTCTTCCGCATGGATCCCATTAGATGCTTAGATCAGCAAAATAGTCCTGCCCCCAACATAACAACAGCCCCCCTGGCACAATTTGGCGTCAACTCCTTCAAACCCTGCAATCCACGGTCTGAGTTTTACATTATCACTCAGACAAATTAGACATGCAAGTAGAGCTTCTGAATTGATTGACCATTTTACTGTCGGAATTAATAGTAAATTGGATAACTTAAAAGAGTTGATTATGAGAGTGCAATTCAAGACAGACCTGGTGCAATTAGTCTGCTGCTGTTCTCCTATAATTTAAAGTTTATCTTGGCTCCCGACATTTCCTAATTCAGAATTGATTGACATCAAAAGAATATATGGGGGTACAGGTCTGAGCCCACAAGTGACAGGTACAGCTATCCAACAGGCCCCTGAGTGGCAGAAAGGGGGTGATTCTGATCACCGCCCCCATTATACCGCTCCGCAGTCAGAAGACCGCGGAGGGTATAATGAGTTTTTCCCTGGGCTGGCGGGCGGTCTCCAAAAGACCGCCCGCCAGCCCAGGGAAAAACTCCCTTCCCACGAGGATGCCGGCTCGTAATCGAGCCGGCGGAGTGGGAAGGTGCGACGGGTGCAGTGGCACCCGTCGCGTATTTCAGTGTCTGCAAGGCAGACACTGAAATACTTTGCGGGGCCCTCTTATGGGGGCCCCTGCCGTGCCCATGCCATTGGCATGGGCACGGCAGGGGCCCCCAGGGGCCCCGCTGCACCCCCTACCGCCATCCTGTTCCTGGCGGGCGAACCGCCAGGAACAGGATGGCGGTAGGGGGTGTCAGAATCCCCCATGGCGGCGCAGCAAGCTGCGCCGCCATGGGGGATTCTGAGGGCAGCGGTAAACCGGCGGGAGACCGCCGGTTTACCCTTTCTGACCGCGGCCAAAGCGCCGCGGTCAGAATGCCCTGCGGGGCACCGCCGACCCTCGCCCCGGCGGTCGAAGACCGCCGGGGTTAGAATCAGCCCCAAAGTCTTTAATTCAACCCCCAGTTTATAAAAACGAAGTCCGTCAATCGACTCTCAGTATCCAGGCAACAGATGATATTATGGCCCAAGGGGCCGGCCCAAGGGGCCAAGGTCTTGGAGTGATCAGCAGTCCCCTCAACCATCTCACTGTGTTCTGCTAGGGTAACTGGCAGCATCAGCCCCTGTGGCAGAGGCCTCTCCATTAGGGAGTGTAAGAAATGGGGTTTCTGAGTGGCTAGGGTATGTACCTAAGCCAGGCAGAACCCACCCACTCTAGACAGGGTAAGGGAGTCACACGTCCAAGGTAATCCCTGCTCACCCCCTAGGTAGCTTGGCACGAGCAGTCAGGCCTAACCCAGAGGCAATGGGTAAAGCGTTTGCAAGACATACACAAAACAAGTGACACAAAATATACACCACAAAGTAAACACAACTTTGAACTATGTAAAAATAAACTGTATTGCACAAAACATAATTAGACCAAACATTACACGTAAGTAATACCCTGCTACCTTAGCAGTTGTCAAAAAGTTACACAAGTTACTAATTCTCTGCAAGAATAAGCAGTTGTCACAATGGAACACGTAAGTACACAGGATTCTGCAACATAAACAGTAGCCAGGAATTACAATAAAGAAATATGTGTACTTGTCATAAATATCTCATACATACCCATAAAGGAACATTATTACATATGCAAGACATGATATATATATATATATATATATATATATATATATATCCTTAGGCAAAATAACCCTGGAGCATACTACCTCCCAGTATCCCCAAAAGTATCTTATTTTGCAGAACAAGGCACTCCTGAAAGATCATGGTAGGAGCCCCTTGCGCTCCTATGAGCTTAACGGGGGCCAAATGTGGCTCCTAAGGGAGAGGGACGGTCCCTTTCCGCTCCCCATGCCCTGCATTGTAGAGACAGTTGCCCTCATCTTTGGGGCGACTGTCAGAGTGAAGATACGCTGGAGCAGGGGCCTCTGATGAAGCTTTCCTCCTGCTCTGGAGGGCCGCCGCACCTGGCACAGTGCGTGAGCCGCTCTCCCGGCTTCCTCTCTGTTTCTGGTGAGCATGCACCAAGGACGGTGCCTTCTGGACCGCACTCGCTCCTCTTTTCCTCCTTTTGGTGCCCTGGGGCACTAGGCAGTGCGCTCCAAAAATGAAATGTGCATGCGAGCTGCTGCAGTGATTCGGGCAGCACAGAAAGCGCTTTAAAAAGCGCGCAAGGCAACACTGGTGTCCCGGGCTGCAGCGGTGATACGGGCAGCACAGAAAGTGCTTTAAAAAGCACGCGAGGCAACGCTTGGATCCCGGGCTACGGTGGTGATTCCTTTTTCCCTGGCAAGTGCGCAGGATGCGCAAGGGGGCCCAAGGAAGCACTCTTCTAGGCGCTTTCCTGTTACAAGCAGCACCCCTCGTGGCAGAGGTCCGGGGCGATGGCACCCTGCCCCTGGGGACAGAAATGAAGAAGGAGCACAGGGCTGGCGAACCCAGCTACAAGCCAGCACAAAAGTAGTTGCAAGAAGTGGCAGTTCCTCCTGTGGGTCACAGGTCAGCACAACAGCAGCAGTCCATGGCGGTCCCTGGTGAGTCCTCTCAGCAGCCTTCCGTCCAGTTCCAGGAATGTTCTGGAGTCCCATGAATGTCCAAAATGTGGGGAAAATTCCCCTGTACTTATACTCAGTTTGCAGTGTTTCTTACACTGAGGAGGAGAGGGGGTTCCAACTAGTTCCAACTGGTTCTGGGAGTGCCCCTTCTCTCCTCCAGCACAGGCTCCAAACATCAGTGGGGGGTAAATGACCCTATTGTGCGAGGCCAGGGCATAGCCTTTACAAATGCAGGTGTGCCCTGCTTCTCCTTTCTCTCAGCCCCAGAAGACCATA
Organism: Pleurodeles waltl; assembly: GCF_031143425.1. Lineage (NCBI taxonomy): Eukaryota > Metazoa > Chordata > Amphibia > Caudata > Salamandridae > Pleurodeles > Pleurodeles waltl. Next base: position 803,580,679 of record NC_090446.1, read on the forward strand.
CAACATGTAGATGCACCTCTGTGACACCTCCACCCTCCCTGTGTACATGCTGTCTGAAAGGTATGCACAAAGCCCCAACTGTCAGTCTGCCCAGACATGGACAGGAGTCAAGCTGCAAAAACATCAGAGTCATAAGCGCAGAGAAGTGTTCAATTTCTAGAAGTGGCATTTCTGTAATAGTAATAAAAAATACCTTACTCCAGTAAGCAGCATTTCTTACCACCATTATAACCATACCAAACATGCCTATGCTACCCCTTTTAAATCAGACAATACCCTTTACACATAAGGCAGGGGATTTTTAATGTAATCCTAAGAGAAGGCAGCACTCACAGAAGTGAGACACCAAGTTAGGCTGTTTGTCACTACCAGGACAGGCCACGGAACCTGGCACATGTCCTGCCTTCTACATACATGGCACCCTGCCCAAAGGGCTAGTTAGGGTGTACCTTAGGGGTGACTTACATGTAGTAAAAGGGGAGTTCTGGGCCTGGAAAGTAAATTTAGATGCCAGGTACCTGTGGCAGAAAATTGCGCACACAGGCCCTGCAGTAGCAGGCCTGAGATAGGTTTGAGAGGCTAGTTCGGTGGGTGGCAAAAGCAGCGCTTCAGGCCCACTAGAAGCATTTAATTTACAGGCCCTGGGTATAGGGATACCACTTTACAAGGGACTTATAGTTAAATTAAATATCCCAATTAGGTATAAGCTAATCATACCAATTTTACAAGGGAGAGCACATGCACTTTCGCACCGGTTAGCAGTGAAAAAGTGCTCAGAGTCATAACATCAGCCAACAAAGGTCAGAAAAATAAGGAGGCAAAAGGCAAAAAGTCTGGGGAATGACCCTGTAAAAGGGCCAGGTCCAACAGGGAGCAAGTCTGCTGTGAGCAAAATACCAATAGTAAGCCCTCCATCTCTGTGACCCCTTTATAAGAGGGAAAAGAAAAGGCTGTGGAAGCAGTGAACAAGATAAGCAATCTCTTACTCCCTCAAATGGGGCAGACTGCAGCCCCCTTCAGCCCTCACCCTGAATAAAATCAGCTTTAAACACTGCACAAAAGCTTCTTGTTCCTGAACAATTGGAAACCCACCAAGAGGCTGCGCCTGGCCATCCCCACAGTCACACAGGAGCCCAAACTGAAGTCAAGACACATAAACTTGCTATCACTGAGTGGAGTAGTGAAGGGCCGCCTTAACCACTTCTAAGTCAAGGTGTGAGAAGAGTTGCTGCACCAACCAGGTCTGTTTAGGAAGAACAGGCTGCACAAATTTGACCACCTGTGATATCTACTCTAATCAATATGATTCCATCAAAATTGTTGGAGAAGACATGAATCGATGGACACCATTAGAATAACAATAACAA